>NW_027491058.1:2511851-5023702 GCF_021521415.1 Bidens hawaiensis | reverse complement strand
TTCTTTAAGTGTACGTCTTACATTTTTTTTATTTTGCATGATTCAAGTGCATTTTTGAACCAGGTCAGTTACAATTTTACATTTGTTGGTTGTTGTATATTTGGACCTTTTTTATGAAGTATTTAAAATAAGTAACTTATGTAAACGTATTCATTGTTTAATTTTATAGTTGGTTATGTTCAATTTTATTATTTACATTCATTTTACGTTCGTCTTACAATTGTATTACGTTCGTTTTACAATCGTAAAATATGTAAAGTATGTAAATAGATGGAATATTTGCTTTTTGCTTGATATAAAAATATTTAAAAGATGTATAGGATGTATAAGATGTAAATAGGTAAAACACATTTGAACGTAAATATGTAAACATATGCAATTTATGCTTGATTTAAATATATATATATATATATATATATATAGAAAAGTGTTCAAATAAAAAACAAGTGTTTTGTAAGAAGTGTGAGAAGAGCTTTAAAATAAAAGAAACCACATAAATATAACACTATACAATGTAAATATGAAACAATACAATTATTTAGAAACTACCAGTCTTAACCACTAGATCATAGATCCAACGACCAAAATCTATTCTTATTCTTCTTACAAAAATATTGTTTTTTACATTAACCCTACCTTATATTTATATATATATATATATATATATATATATATATATATATAAAGTTAGAGAGAGAGAGCGTGTGTTGAAAAGTTTTAGATTGAAAAATTAGAGAGATGTGTTAAGACATATGAAAAAAGATGAAGAGAGAAAAAAGTATAAAGGGGAAAAGATATATAGATAAAATGTAGACGGAGAAAAGTTGAGAAATAATAAAAATACAAACTTATTTACATGTTTTTGGAGAATTTTGTATTATTTCGCGAAAGATGTAACATACGTGACTTATGCAAACATGTTCATTGTTCAATTTTATAGTTGGTTATGTTCAATTTTATTAGTTACATTTGTTTTAAATTCGTCTTGCAATAATTTTATATTCGTTTTATATATGTAAAATATATAAAATATTTTATTACTGACATATGTAAAATATGTAAAACATGCGTCGTCTTTATTTGTTGGATTTAAAAATATGTAAACGATGTAAAATATGGCTGGTTATATAAGCGTGGAGAAATAAATCGATTTACGATTTCATGTCTTACAATTATAGCTTACATGTCTTATATTCATTACTTTTATGGGTGTTTTTCTGCTAGAAAAAGTGAGATGGAATTTAACTTACATTGTTTACATGTATTCCACCCCCCCCCCCCTTTCTTTTACGTGCTTACATCACTGATGTTTATCACTTTAAAGCTTTTCACAAATTAAATCGTTTTACACTCCTTATATTTGGTACACTGGTATTCTATCCCTTACCACACAATTATAAGTTACATGTCTTACATTCATTATTTTTATGGGCGTTTTTCAGGCAGAAAAAGTTAATTGGAATTTAACTTACATTGTTTAAATCTATTACATTTCCTCCTTTACGTGCCTTACATCACCGAAGTTTGTCACTTTAAAGCTTTTTACAAATTAAAGCCTTTTACACTCCTTACATTTGGTAAATTGTCATTATGTCCCTACCACACAATTATAACTTACATTCATTACTTCTCTGGTGTTTTTCATCTCGAAAAAGTTAAATGGAATTTAACTTACATTGTTTACATTTATTAAATCAAACCCGCCCCCACCCCCACCCCCACCCCCACCTACGTGCCTTACATCACTGAATTTTATCACTTTAAAGCTTTTACGAATTAAAGCCTTTAACTCACTTTACAATTTGGTACATTATAATTATTGTCACACCCTCAAAATCCACTAACGGAGTTTTACCGTCAGAGGGTGTGAACTAACAGGATCGGAATCATCAGTTATAATCAAACCATAAAATAAAGTTTCAAAACCATGAAAACGTTTACGAGTAATTAAATGCGGAAGCGTAAAAATCTTTAATCAAAAGTTGCGTCACGCAGGACGACTTAAAACCAATGGTAACCGTTAAAAATAAGTTTGCATAACAAAAGCGTTTTCAATCAATGCATGTTCCTAAACCGCGCGTCCGCCTCGGCTACCTGAGAATAACATACTAAAAGTGTCAACACAAGGTTGGTGAGTTCACAAGTTAAATAAAAATAAATGTTTAGCGTTTGCGTTCAGCGTTTTGCGTTACAGCGTTTTGCGTTACAGCGTTATAGCGTTTTGCGTTACAGCGTTACCAGATAGTGTTATGTCAATTATATATCTATAGGTAGCTAGCCTATAAAGCAAGTATTACTAAGTGTTCGACACCAAAGCTGACTCGTTTATTAAGTGCCTTGTCACCAGGTCCTCCAGACCATGGTACGTGTTAGACAAAATTACACCAGCTCGACCTCCAGTCGAGTTTAGCGTTGGGTGGGGTTTGTCAAACCCAGTAGTACTACTCAACAGTGACTCGCTATTCTAAATATTAACCGGTTCGATGTGTAGGACTTCAAATGTTTCGTTTGCCACTTAGCCTTTACAAGTGATATATAATTTATAACAAAATCTTAAATGCGTTGTGGAGTATGTTATCTCCCCAAGTGAAAAGCGTTTGAAAACAGTTTAAAGAGGGGAAAGTGAAACTCACTGTTTGCGAAGAATTTCCCAATTTAAATCACCAAGATGCGCATCACCGAAAAACTCTCCCTAGCGTTCTAAAACAACAAGGAGATTTTTCTAAGTGTCGGAATATTATCGAGTCTCTAGACCCGGCACATAATACCTATGCACATAACATGTTTCGTGTTTCGTTTGTGAATCGTGTGTGACTTTAACAATGTATTTGTGATACGTTACATGTGTAAGCAATCATTTACGTGTCACGTATTCATAAAGTACATCACTAGCAATTACTTCCCGTAAGGGCAATTTGGTCAACACATAACAATTAACTAGCAACTATTCCCCATAAGGGCAATTTGGTCAAATTATGATAATCAATTAGCAGTTATTCCCCGCAAGGGTATTTTGGTCAAAACATAACAATTATATAGCAAGTATCATGTTTCATGCATTTTCACACAACTCAGCAGCTAGTTTCACCGAGATAGAAATCCTACTAGAAAGATTGTACTATTTCACCGATCATAGCATCTCAATTAATTTACCAAAAATCATCACAGAAGCACATATGTCTTAGGTTTCCAGAACATATTTTATCATATTTTTATTCCACATAGTTTTCTCAAAATCATCAAATCATTATAGCAAACTCATAACAGTCAAATTCATGCGCAACAGAATGTTATTTGAAATTCCCGTTAAACGAAAAATCCAATAAATGCAAGACCACTTGGGTTAGGTTCCTAACTCAATAAGTCAACTTCCAGAAGTGGAACCAACCCAATTGGTCTCGTAGTTCATGAGATATAACATTTACAACACAACCTAACAGCAGGTCTAACAGCTCAGCTTTGCACAACGTTTTTGTAAAATCATAAAAGTTAACTTCTACTTGTCCAAAAATTACAAGTTTATATTCTTTAGAAACTAGACTCAACCTAGTTTACTGTAGTACCAATAATCTCAACCAATTTTCACCTTTACACTTTGTTACAGTCACTTAAACATCAATAATACATTCTGTCCAGAAACTGTTTGCATCCAAACTCAACATAATAACAATCTATGAACTATCATGCATTCATATAACCCTCTAGACTCCATAAACACCATCCATGCACATCAATTTCACATTACATACAAGATTAGGGTTTTTGTTTGAACTCAAATCAAAGACACAACAATCAACATGTTACAATATCAATTCTACTTATCAAATCATTACTCAATCAACAACAATCATATTGATTACATGTATTCATGAAAACGGCAGCTAGGGTTTGTAGTTAACCCAACAAACATCAAAATCAAGTATAAAGGATGCATGGGATAATCAATTATACCTTCCTAGCACCTAATTATTCAATCAAAAGCTTGAATTGATGGTTGTACGTGTGTGTGAAGGTGACGGCAGCCAAGGAGATGGAGGGAATGGGTTCCGATCGGACTTGTGGGGAGAAAGAAAAATAAGTTAGGGTTTGTTTATTGTTATTATTTATAGAATACTATGTTACACTTTGGCCCCTCCACTTCTAAGTATTACTTTTCTAGCCTAACTAACTTGTTTACATCTTGAGTTAACGTTTATAACCATGTTATCACACAACACATAAGTCTAACACATAATTATCACATAATTACTGTTTTGACGTTTTTCGTTTATTCGTCAATCGTTTGCGTCAACTCGTTTGCGTTTCGGTGCAATTCCCGAAAGACTACACATGTAGTAAGTGTTAAGCGTCATTTAAACCCTAGTTTAAATGTAATGAAGTGTGCGTTATAGATTCAGTGATCTTAAGTTTGAATTGACGGAGTTGAGTTAACGGAGTTAACCTGAAATTGACGATTGTCACAATTATGTTCCTTTCCGCTCAAGTCACGTTTACATGTCTTACAATTAATTTACATGTCTTACATTCATTACTTCTATGGGCGATTTTCAGGCAGAAAAGGTTGGATAGAAATTAAGTTGGATAGAAATTAACTTACGTTGTATACATGTATCACATTTTCCTCTTTTACGGGTATTGCATCACTAAAGGTTATCACTTTAAAGCTTTTTACAAATGGGTTGAATATATATAATTTACTATAAAACGATTACAATAAAGTGGCAGGCAAACATGCAACAAGCTGTGCCGCAACCCCCTTTTGAATAGCAAAACCAATCCCGCTAAAAACGAAGCTTTGGGACCTAGAAGCTGAAGAGGTTCCATGTACGACACGCTAACCCTACTTAAAAATTTCACAGCCTCTGGGGCCAGAAAACCAAATGTATCAAATGCAAATGGTAGAAAGAAATGTTAATTATCTAAACAAGCTTTCTCGTGTTTAACAACTTTGCTCGATTCAGCCTTCAACGCAGCTTGACCCACAACAAACCCACGGTCCCTGAGCCCAACAAGAGGAGACACTCCTGTAAGATCCACACATGCGTGTTTCCCCCCTGCTCACCCGACAGTTGGTCGTAAAGTAAACCTCATTTTAAGAGGATCCGTGAGAAAGTTAACAGGGGCCTCCTTTTTAGCAGAAATCCCTGCCCATTTACAAATTAAATCATTTTACACTACTTACATTTTGTACATTATAATTTTGCCCCTTACAAATCGAGTTACGTTTAAATGGCTTACAATTATAACTTGCACTTTCTACATTCATTACTTCTATTGGTGTTTTTCAGCCGGTAGAAGTTGGATGATAATTAACTTACGTTGTTTACATCTATTAAGTTTTTCTCTTTTGCATGCCTTACACTCCTTATGTTATTTGAATCCCTTCCAAATTTAACACTTGTAAAACGTATATGTAAAGCATGTATGCAAGGTATGAATCGATTCTTTTTAATGAATAGTTCTTATCGCAACTTCGAATATGGAATTCAAAGGGATCAAAGAAGAAATGATACTCTGAATCATAGAACTTTAATGAAATATATTATCAACCAACATTTATCGAAATTTAAAAACAGTCAGAAGAGATGGTTCGATCCTCTTATTTTTTTCTCGAACTAAGAGATCCATGAATCGAGATCCTGATGCATATAGATACAAATGGTTCACCGAGAGAAATAATTTGCAGGAACGTTTGGAACATTTCGTTTCTGAGCAGAAGAGTCGTTTTCAAGTAGTGTTCGATTGATTACGTATTAATCCATATTCGATTGATAGGTCTGAGGTTATCGACAAAAAAGCTTTTTCTAAGCCACTTCGTTAATTTTTTGTCCAAGTTGCTTTTTTTTTTGTTTAGTTCACTTCCTTTTTTGTTTCTCAATTTCGGAAATATCCCCATGCGTAGATAGTCATTTGTTCAAATCCAACAGTAGGTAAAATCGACCGAACTGCTTTTGCCAGCATGACAGCAAGCACGAATTGGCAGCAATGAGTCAACTGAATGACCAAAGCATCGGTTGCTTCCATTTGTGGCCTTCTTCAAGTGCCTTGACACGTTAATATCAACCCCCCCCCCCTCCCCTATTCCACAAATAGGTGGAGTCCGGGAGAGCCGGAAACCCCAACAAAAACCCTTCACTGCGCCACACGCTTATTTCGTGAAGCGCTCTCTCAGATGTTCCACTCCTTCTCTTTGCTTCCTTTTTCTTTATTCTTGTTATCCTTACTTTCAAACTTCTCTTTGTTTTCTTTTGCTTTATTTTTGTTATCCGTTTTTCCAAATTGACTTCTGTAAACACATGATAAAGACTGATTTTAGTTTACATTCATACATTTTAGTAGTAATTTACCAAACCCCACCTCTCTCCCAAAAGTTGTTATAAGCGAGACCAAAACTATCCAATTGATCTCAACCCTTCATTCTTCAAATCTATATATATATATATTAGGTTAGTTACCCGTGTAGTACCCGTGTTAGAATAAGTATTTTTCTTTAAATAATAACATAATGTGAAATACAAAAAAAAAGTATCACATATATAAAGATATATTATACGGTAAAAAAATTACATATTACGTAATTTGGAAATAAAAAGTTGTTAGAAACTTCATAAATAATAAATTATTTCTTTGTTATTTTCTATATCAAAACTTAGGTGTAAAAGACTACTTTTTTAAACCAACTCGTGGACCAAAACTCATTTTAATCTTAAACTGTTTTGACATGAACACTGTTTGATACATTAATCAGTTAAGAAACCCACCTGTTTTGTATTGGTTACTTATAAAAATATAATATTAATAACTAATGCAATATATTTTATATTAAACAAATTAACATATTTATGATTGTATTAATTCTTTTTAAGTTATGATGGAATTATTAAAAACTGAAAATGAAATATTAAAAAGATAAATGTATTTAATATGAGAGAGAGGATGGAAATTTTTTTTAAAGACGAACATAGTGATGACATGTGGCATTTAGAAAGCTTTATTTATTAAATAGTATAGATATAGGATCAGGATCAGGATCATGAGAGAACCTTTTTGAAATTGAGAACTATGAGAACCATTTGGGACCACAAAAAACCCAAAAATAAAAAAAAATCATAAAATAAAAAAAACGCAAAAATCAAAAAAGTATAAAAACCAAAATTCTTATTTTATCATCCCGGTTTCATAAAAAAAACCTCGGTTTAGCTAAATTATATACACATATGTATAATATATACATATATGTATATTTACATGTTTTTTTTGTACACATGTGTATAATTTAAGATAAATAATACTGTACATATGTGTATAATACGACGTTTTTTTTTTATTTTTTTGTATTTTTTAATGAATCGGAATGAAATATAAGAATTTTGGTTTTTTTACTTTTTAAAAATTTTTGTTATTTTTTGTTTTATGATTTTTAAAATATTTTTTTAAGGGTGTTTTTAATGGTCAAAAATGGTTCTCAAAGTTCTCAATTTGCAAAGGGTTCTCTTAGGATCCTTACCCTATATGTGTATATATATATATATATATATATATATATATATATATATATATATATATAAAAGAGTTCAAATAAAAAACAAGTGTTTTGTGAGAAGTGTGAGAAGAGCTTTAAAATAAAATAAACCACCTAAATATGACACTATAAAATGTAAATATGAAACAATACAATTATTTAAAAACTACCAATCTCAACCACTAAATCATAGATCCAATGGACTAAATCTATTCTTATTCTTCTCACAAAAATATTGTTTTCTACATTAACCCTACCCTATATATATATATATATATATATATATATATATATATATATATATATGGGAGGGTTATCCTAAAAATAAGTAGTTTCTTAGGAAGACTAGGAATAAATCAAAGCCATTGGATCATGTTAATCAATGGTTGAGATTTAAAATTACTAATAACCGGTATAGTTTCCTAGAATTACTCTTTTATCATTATAACCTACATAGTTTCCTAGAATTGTTCTTTCACCATCATTTGTAATGCCAAATGTCAAAAATTTATTGGTTCTTACCACTCTAAGAAAACTTCTTATTCGAACCCTTTTCATATATATATATATATATATATATGGGAGAGTGTAACATCCCGAAAATTCTAGAATAATATTTAATATAATATTTGCGTCGGGTGAAGTATTCGAGTTAGTGGGTTAATGATAATAATATGATAATAAAGCTTAAGGGGTTGCGGGCTTGGTTAATAAAATTAAAGATGGACCAAAAAGGAAAGATGGGTCTTAGGTCCATGGGCTTAAGGGAGTATAAAAACCCCTTAAACCCTAATCCTTTCCATTTTTATCACAACATCATAGCCTACACCTTGATAAACACACACGAACACTATTCTCTAACCCGAGCCAAGATCCGAAGACAAGAACCCGAGCTTGTTGGTGTTCGATCGTCGTGACGAACCAAAGCAACATCAAAGACCAGCTCGTGTTCGTAGTTCGACTCGTTTACGGTACGTTTATATCGAGAACTTGTTCGTTTAGGTTCGGATTTAGTCTAGAAATCATAGATCTGTTTTAGTATGGTAAAAACGAATCCAAAGAGGCTAAACTTCCTGAAATTGATTACAGATTGATAGGTTAATCGATAGTATGAAAACCCATATATATATACATAAATCGCACCCTATAAACCCGATGTTTTGAACGATTGGATGGTTAGGGTTTGTAGGCGCTGCTTAGACGATTCCAATGATACCTAAATCATGATTTTTCGTTAAGAAATGAAGGTTTAATCGCATATCTAATATAGTTTGACTGTTGGGTGTTCTTGACAATTTTGACTTTGACCCTAAGTCAAAGTCTGGATAAGAACAGAGATGATTCGTTATTATTGACCAATTCGTTACGCGTTCATAACGAATGGGACACAATTCGTGAGACTTGATAACGAATGAGCTCTTAGTTCGTTATCTATCCATTCGTTATATAGGATAACGAATCTGGTAATTCGTTATATACTAATTCGCTATGCTAAGGTAACGAACCAGATGATGATCAGACAACGAATTAGCATAACGAATCGAGTAACGAATCAGGTGATTCGTTACTTGCCAATTCGTTATGTGAGGATAACGAACTAGACGGCGAATCAAGTTATGATAAGATAACGAACCAGAATAGCGAATTAGACCACGAATCAGGCTTAATTCGTTATAAAGATTTAGTTAGCGAATTAAATAATAATTTAATTTTCTAATGGAAAATGTGTTAAGATAGTTAATGTAAATAAAATTTTTTCCAAGCTGACCTGGCAGCTCGACCCCAGCCAGGGGCTCTTCCTCTTGGACTCTGCTAGGGGTTGCCGCCCCTAGAACCCCGCTGTCAGGGGCACTGCCCCCGAACCCTTATTCGTTGAGGGTTGTAAATAGACTAGAAACACGATATAGATAGTAGTAGTTAATTGATATGTGTAATCGTTATACAGTTAGCCATGCCAGCTAAAGAAAGGATTAACTACTATTAGTGAACTTAGCAGGATTCAGGTGAGTTTCTAGCCCCATTCCTTGTTATGTTTTCGGGGCTGTGTGCATATTTGATGTGTCGTTAATACATTTATCCTAAGTGATAAGTGTATGTCATATGTGATATATGTGATAGATATGAATGATTGCTTGTCGATACGCGAACGATCTATGGATATTGCGCGTACTGTCAGGTTATAAATAAAGGTACGAATATTATATATGGAAGATGTATGAACATTACAAACGAACACTTGTCGGGCCGTGAACGATCTTCGGATATTGCACGTATCGACAAGGGGTATGGTTATTAAATGAATGATGTAAAGAACGCCTAGAGTGTTCTTATGCTATAATGTAATTATTGTATATGTGAAGTATGTGTATACAGGTACACTAATGGTATGTGAGTCCTACGTTCGACATAGTAAGTTAGGATGGCGAATCCCTCTAACTTCTGTTGGACGTAGACTTGGCAGGTGATGGCGTAGTTAAGGACTGCGGGCCTTATACGTGATATAGATGATAGATGTAAACGTAGATAGGGACGGTGGGCCTTATACGTGTTATAGGAGATAGACGCCAACGTAGATAAGGACTGCGGACCTTATACGTAATGTAGATAGGCGTCAGCACAGGAAAGGACTGTGGACTTTATACGTGCTATATTTGTGTTGTGGTAGCATAGGGGAAGACTGCGGACTTCGTATGTGCTATGGTTTAGGTTGCAACATAGGGAAGGACTGAGGACCTTGTACATGTTGTCAATATAAGATGGTATAGGGAAGGACTGCGGACCTTGCACGTACCATAACTGGTGAACATAGGTAAGGACTGCAGACCTTTTACGTGTTCGCAACCTTGAGTATGGTATAGACAGCAGACTATGATTGTACTCTCGGTAAACCAGGATTAGTGATTGTAGGTATGTATGTAAGTATGGTAGTAGGGTAATTGGTGAAGTATGGATATGTATCTTCGGATATGTATGTATGTATGTATGATATGTGTATGTATTGTATGTCGCCTGATTAACTAGAACTTACTCAGCGTAGCTGACTTTTAGTATGCACGTAGGTATACATGTTTATTGAGATGGCATGAGGATGACACATGGCATGGATTGAGCGGCTGGCATCTGATGATGGAAGAAACGATGTTTTAAATATGATATTTTATGTTACGATTTTAAAGGATGAATTAAATGTTTTGTAATAAACTGTTAAGTTTTATATTCCGCGAAAGTTTTAATTAACTCTGATTTGTAAGAACTGTGTTTATGAGTAAATCTGACGCTAAAGTAGGGCTACCGGGAACGGGGCTTTACAGAGAGTTATCCTAAAATTATAAGACTAAGAATAAATCATAGCCATTGGATCATATTAATCAATGGTTGAGATTTAAAATTACCAATAGTCGTCATAGTTTCATAGAATTACTCTTTCACCATTATAACCGACATAGTTTCCTAAAATTATTCTTCACCATAGGTTTTATTGCCAAATGTCAAAATTATATTGGTTCTTACCATTCCTAGGAAACAACTTCTTTTTATTTGAACCCTTATATATATATATATATATATATATATATATATATATATATATATATATATATCGGGTAAGGATCCTAAGAGAACCCTTTCCAAGTTGAGAACTTTGAAATCCATTTTGGACCACTAAAAACACATTTAAAAAAATATTTTAAAAAATCATAAATCAAAAAATAATAAAAAATTTAAAAAAGTAAAAAAACCAAAATTATTATATTTCATTCCGGTTTCATTAAAAAAACAAAAATAAAATAAAAAAATTTTAAAAAAACGTCATATTATACACATATGTATAATTTTATATAATCTTTAGTTACGTAATATACACATATGTATAATATCATTTATCTTAAATTATACACATGTGTACAAAAAAACATGTAAATGTATATATATGTATATATTATACATATGTGTATATAATTTAGCTAAACCGAGTTTTATTTTTATTTTTATTTTTATTTTTTTTATGAAACCGGGATGATAAAATAAGAATTTTGGTTTTTTTACTTTTTTCATTTTTGTGTTTTTTTTTTTATTTTATGATTTTTTTTTTCTTTTTGGATATTTTGTGGTCCAAAATGGTTCTCATAGTTCTCAATTTCAAAAATGTTCTCTCATGATTCTTATCCTATATATATATATATATGGGAAGGATTCTAAGAGAACTCTTTGAAAATTGAGAATTTTGAGTAAAAAAACTCTACAAAAAATATTTAAACGAATCATAAAAAAAATAACAAAAATTTTAAAAAGTAAAAAAATCAAAATTCTTATATTTCATTCCGGCTTCATAAATAAATAATAAAAAAAAAAACTTCGTATTATACCCATGTGTATAATTTTATTTTATATCTAATTACTTAATGTACACATATGTACATTATCATTTACCTTAAATTGTACATATGTGTATAAAAACATGTATAAAATTAAAAAATAAGTATTATAAATATGTGTATAATTTTTAAACCGATATTCTTTTTTCAATTTTTTTTTATAAAATCGGGATGAAAAATAAAAATTTTTGGTTTTTTTATGTTCGAGTTTTTTTTTGTTTTATAAATTTTTTATTTTTTTTGTTAAAAAGAGTGTTATTTGTGGTCTAAAATGGTTCTTAAAGTTCTCAATTTCAAAATAGTTCTCATATGATCCTAATCATATATATATATATATATATATATATATATATAGGATGGTTCAGGGGAGAGGTCAAATTATTACAAGAAGTGTGAGAAATGAATCTGAGCCATTGATTATGTTTAATCTATGGTTCATAATGATAATGGCAACCTTGTAATAATAATCAAATTATTTATGAGACTTTTAATATAAAAAGGGTAGTTTGGTCCAATCCTTTATAACTAACATGCACATTAATGAGTTTTTAAAAGTTTAACTGCAAATAATTTAATGCTTAGAGTTTCCAAGTTTCCCTGATTGGAATTATAATCCCAAAATTGAAATAGAATGTATCCTTATTTTCTGTTAAAAAAATTATCCTTGTTGTGTTATTTCAATTTTTTTGTTTTCTTTGATTGGAATTTTGTAACAAAAAAATTGGCTTAGTTGGAAGTTTAGAGTTGTCTTCTTTTTGTGTAGGTATAGTTTTTGATCATTTACTTCGGTGAATTTAAAGCAAAGAGTGGTTGCTCACAAATGTGAAAAGATTCACCAATTGTGTAGAATGTTTTCAAATTATGTAGGATATATTCAAATACTAACAAGAATCATTTCATAACTTTGTAGGATGTTCTCAACTTATGTAGGATATGTTCAAATGACAATTAGAATGACTATTTAATTTTTTAGGATATTTTCAACTTGTGTTGGGCATTGCTAATAAGAATGTATGTATTATTTTGTTTAGTATATACCGCCATTGTCGTAATATGAATTGTGTTTAGTATACTGCCAAAATGTGTTTTTTTTTACTGTTCGAAATATGAATTGCTTTGTAATGGATTTACCCAGACTCCCATAAGGGGTAATTTTCTCAATTTATGTAATAACCGACACCGACTTTTAGTAATCTATACGCAATCTTGATTCTTGGCCTTTAGTAATTTCCCCAATATAACATACATCTACACAAATTTGGTTCAATATTATACATGCATTTGATGATATAGTTTTCTGACACTTATAATCTGGTTATGATCATACATGTAATCTATATAGGTTGGTTAATAATTGGTGTTGGTATATGTTAATTTGGTTCTCCAAATATACAGTAGAAACTCTATATAATAATACATTTGGGACCACCAAAATTTATTAATTAAAAGAGTTAATAATTAATCGATAAATTAATAATTATTAATTTATATATTAATTAATATTTTATTAATTTATAGTAGAATACTTAGTCTACAAACACCTTTCAAGCTTCCACTTAATTATTGTATACAATGCATGTATATCAAATGAACGACCCAATTTGAAATAAACCTTCAATCTCCCACCTTATTATGCTTCTTGTGTTCAATGTATTACTTTATGGACATTAAAAATATTTTCTATATAAATACAAAATCAAAATAGGTTAACACAAACAAATCATACACACAACATGGCTTCCCATCTTAAAGGTGTGAAAAAAACAACAATGACAGACGAGATTCGAAGAGCATTATGCAAGCACAACAAGGATAATCCAAGTCTCACTCAAAAGCAATTGCAAGAATGGGTTCATAGTAACTATGGTTTGCAGGTGAGTCAAACGATAATATCGAATACAGTTAAGCGGTCTTTAGAGTATCTCTCACTTGCTCCCGAAAGAGGCGATGTTAAGCGACACAAACCGGCAAAATTTCCTGACCTAGAAAAATCTCTCTATGAATGGATTCTTCAATATCAAGAACATGTGAATATGACAGGTGAACTAATCATCGAGAAGGCCAAAAAGTTCATGAAAGATATGTATCCAGTGGATACTCCAGACTTTACTTTTTCTATTGGTTGGCTTGGAAAGTTCAAAGCAAGATATGGAACTAAAAATTTCCGGCGTTTTGGAGAGAGTGGATCTGTTGAAATGGAGGGCATGGAGGACAAATTAAAATCCATAAGAGACAAAGTTGATCAGTTTGAAATGAAAGACATCTTTAATATGGATGCGGGGATCTTTAATATGCCACCAAACACAACTTCAAAAATTCAACCTTATGACGCGAGGATCATACGAGCCTTTAAGATGCATTGTCATCGTTGATTTTATAGAAGTCTTTTGGAGGGTTATGAATTAGGGGTTCCAAATCCAGCAAAAATAAATGTATTAGATTGTAACATCCTACTTTTGATTATAATAAATAAATGAAATTTCGTTTATTCAATAAAGTATCGTGTGTCGGTTTAGATAAATAAGCTATATGATGATGGGCTAGGACCTTAAAGATAGAATAAAGGATGGAATGGGCCTTAAGTCCTTGGGCTTAAGGGAGTATAAATACCCCTTAAACCCTAAACTTTTCCATTTTTATCCATCTCTACACCATAGTATACACCATCAAAAACACACACAAACACTATCCTATAACCCGAGTCAAGATCCGAAGGCGAAAACACGAAATTATTGGTGCAAGAACGTTGTGACGAACCGAAGCTACATCAAAGACCAGCTCGTGTTCGTAGTTCGACTCGTTTAAGGTACGTTTATAACTAGAAATCGTTCATTTTGGTCCGAATTCATTTAGATAATCCCAGATCAGTATACATATGGTAAAAACAAACTAGACATGATGATTCTTGCTGCATACCATTAACGATTGATAAGTTAATTGTCAACCTAAAGAACGCGTAACATATAGCCTAAATCGCATCCCATAAACATGGATATTTGGACGAACGCAGGGTTAGGGTTTGTAGGCGCTGTAATTCCGAATCCATTGATACCTAAATCGTGTTATTTGGTTAAGAAACGAAGGTTTAAATGCAGATCTAGATATGTTGACCATATGGTGTTCTTAACGATTTTTACTTTGACCTCCGAGTCAAAGTCTGGATAATATTGGTGTAATTCGTTAGGAGAAAGTAACGAATTAACTAAACAATTTGTTAAGGCAATATAACGAATCAGTTCGTCAATTCGTTATGTCCAGACAACGTGAGAGAACGTCATAGAGACCAAGATCTAGCCGCTAATACGATACATCAACACGAAATCGATACTTTAAATATAATACTTTATTGATAATTTAATGTAAATACATTAGAGAGAATAATAAGTTATGGAGAGGATAACTTAAACTATGTACAAGTTCTCTACTAAATTATGAGCATAAGCTCCCTATTTATAGGCTATTGACAATATACGTTAAATACAAAGACTAAACCGCCTATAACTTTTTCGATCGCTACGGACACCAAAACCGTGCACTAACACAACGAATCAGTTCACCCATTCGTTATGCCCAAATAACGAACTAGACAACGAACCATATAACGGATCAGGTGATTCGTTACTCGCCAATTCGTTAAGAATAAGGTAAAGAATCAGGGCTTGTTCAGATAACGAACTGGAATGACGAATCAGATAATGATCAGATGACGAATCAGTTAACGAACTAGATTATGAAAGTAACGAATTAGTTAACGAATTAGGCTTAATTCATTATGGGGAATGAGTTAGCGAATTAGAAAATAAATTAAAATCCTAATGGAAAATATGACAGTTAATAAAAATAATTTTTTTCCAATATGACCTGGCAACTTAATCTCAGCCAGAGGCTCTGCCCCTTGGACCTCGCTAGGGGATGCCGCCGCTAGAACCCCGCTGTCAGGGGCGCTATCCCCGGACCCCCGTTCTTTCTGGGTTATAATTAAGCTAGATATACGATAATATCTGAGATAGAGAAGAAAAGGGGAATCAGACCCTAATAATATCTGAGATAGAGAAGAAAGGGATCAGACCCTAATAATATCTGAGATAGACAAGAAAGGGATCAGACCCTAATAATATCTAAGATAGACAAGGACAGAGGGATCAGACCCTAATAATATTTGAGATAGAATGGGCAGTAATTATATAGTATGAAAGTATGTATTAAATTATGTAATGAAAGAAGATTAGTAAAGTAATTATTATGTATCTTCGGATGCATAATGGCAGGTAGTGTATGTAATGCATGATGTATGATTAACTAGAACTCACTCGGCGTAGCTGACTTTTAGTATGCACGCAGGTGAGTAGAATGAGACAGCTGGCTTGAGCGGAGACACATAGTAGAAGAATAAGAGTCTGGCATCTGAAGACGAAAGTTGTTTTATGATTAATGTTTTAATATTGAAAGACAAAGAATTTTTTAAGACATGTTTATGATTTGATATATAATGTTTTATGAAAGTTTTATATTCCGAGTAAATTTTTAATTAACTATGATATTTAGAACTGTGTTTATGAGTATATCCAACGTCAAAAGTGAGACACCGGCAACTAGGCCTTACAAGTTGGTATCAGAGCAAAGTTCGAGAGATTTAAGCATCCTACATGCTTAGACTCGAACAAAGAATGGGATTAAAGTAAGAAAAGAAAGAAGATGCCAGTTCAAGATAGCCATGTGTCACTCAAGCAAGCTTAGTAACGGTAAAGTGTATGGTTGAATAATGAATGTTAATGTTAGTTTAATTGCTAAAGAAAGGATATGTGTATGTAAGGATAGGATTTTCTGATTGTTTGATTGATTAACTGTTTAAGAGTAGAACCAGCACAAATAGACTAAATAAGGGAAGTGTATAGAACACGTAAAGTAATGTGATCTGCTAATCATAACTGACCACTGTCATTACCTGTTAGCCTTACTATCCTTGTACTAAATAGTTCAGTGAGTGATGAACTTTGTGTTTTCCATTCCAGAATACGATAGATAGATCTAGGGCAGTTGCTGGAGCAGGAGGCCGCACTGGACGACGTGGCAGGCCTCGTCGTGTTCAACAACCTTCGGTAGAAGCAGCTTCCAACACAGGAGATGAAGGAAGCGATGCTGTACGAAACCCAAGCAACAATGAAGGGTTTCAACTTGACCTGCAATTCAAGCAACTATTGTTCAAGCTGTAGCTACTGCTGTGAAGAACTTGAATCCTGAAGGGTCTGTTGGAGGCCGTGAAAGAACCGCTAAAAGGGCGGAAGGAGATGGAAAGAAAGATGATGAAAAGGAGAGGGAGGCCTCGAGTGTGGTTAAATCGGTGAAAGTTGATGATAGGATGAGAGGCCGAGGTGGGTGCAACTACAAGTCATTTAAAGGTTGCGACCCGCCGAAGCTGACTGGTTTGGGAGACGCAATCGCTACTCTCCGTGGATAACCGCCATGGATAAAATTATCCGCATTAGCGAGTGCCGTCCCGACCAAGCTGTGGGTTACGCTACTCAGTCATTCGGTGAAGAAGCAATGTACTGGTGGGAATCGGTTGAGTAGAGGAAGAGTCCAGAGGAGATCAAGGCGATGAAGTGGGAGGATCTGAAGGTGTTAGTGATGAAGAGGTTCTGTGCCGACGCCGTGGTTGAGAGGGCGGAGATGAAGTTTCTGAACTTGAAAGCTGGAACGATGACGCATCGTGAGTATACCACCGAGTTTAACCGAATGTCTTGGTTGGTACCCGATATGGTTAACACTGAGGCTAAGAGAATCAAGTTCAATGTGAAGGGATTGCCACAGAAGGTTCGCACGTTAGTCAGGGCGAATAAACCTGCTACTTTTGACTCTGTTGTCGAACTCGCAGAGATGGTTTATGAAGACCTAGCTGTGGATGACGTGGTGGTAGGGGAAGAGAAGAAATATAAAAAGTGAGTCAATCATGCTAAGCGACCCGATACTCAATTGTGGAACCCTACGAACAAGTAGCCGAGAGTTTGGGAGAAGAGGTCGTGTAAGACCTGTGAAAAGATGCATGGAGGTGAGTGTAAGTGGAGTAGAGGATCAAATGTTTGTTATAAGTGTGGTAAGGCTCATGGTGGGGAATGCAGGCTGGGATCGAACGCCTGTTACAAATGTGGAAAGGTGGGACATTATGCTCCCGATTGTACTGCAAAACCCGCATGCTACAAGTGCGGTAAGCCGGGTCATTTTGCCAAGGAATGCACCAATGGTGGAGTTGGAGGGAGTGGAAAGAATGATGCTGATCAGACTAGGCCGAGGACCAGAGCTTACATGTTAACCTAGGAACAAGCCAAGCAGATTCCAGATGTTGTCACAGGTACGTTTCTAGTAAACGGTATATCCGCTTCAGTATTATTTGATTCGGGTGCGAACAAAAGTTTCGTAGCCACCCCATTTAGTAAATTAGCTAAAATGAAATGTTACCGATTGTCTAAAACTTTTATGGTAGAAACCGCTAGTGACACCTTGGTTAGAATAATGATAATGGTTAAGGACGGTAAGATAGAGTTAGAGGGACATGAGTTCCCTGTTACCTTGTATGTTATGACCTTAGAAGGGTTCGATGTGGTTTTGGGAATGGATTGGTTGTCTGATTATGAATATCAGATAGTGTGTAAGAGTAGGATAATAAGGTTAAAGTCCTTGGATGGTAGTGCGGTGACGGTTTATGGTGATAAGGAAAGTACCGGGCTTAATGTCATTTCGATGATAAAAGCCGAGGGATTGTTAAGGCGAGGGTGTGGTGCCTACCTGGCGTATGTTGTCAACGCTATGGCAGAGACAAAAGAAATGAAAGATGTTCCTATCGTGCGCGACTATCCAGAAGTATTCCCTGAGGATCTTCCGGGGTTGCCACCCGAGCGAGAGATAGAATTCCAGATAGATTTAGTACCAGGATCCCAATCCATCACGAAAGCACCTTACCGTTTAGCGCCGTCCGAGATGAAAGAATTGATGTCCCAACTGCAAGAACTCCTCGACTAAGGTTTCATAAGACCAAGTGTTTCCCCGTGGGGCGCACCGGTGTTGTTCGTGAAGAAGAATGATGGGAGTATGAGAATGTGCATAGACTATCGCGAGTTGAACAAGCTTACGTTAAAGAATAGATATCCTTTGCCAAGGATTGATGATCTGTTTGACCAACTGCAAGGTTCAAGTTGGTTCTCACGAATGGATCTCAGATCAGGCTATCATCAGCTAAAAGTAAAAGAGGCAGACATTCCTAAGACAGCGTTTTGGACGCGGTATGGACACTACGAGTTCCTCGTGATGTCATTCGGTCTAACCAATGCTCCTGCAACATTTATGGATATGATGAATAGGGTGTGTCGGCCGATGTTGGATAAGTCAGTTATCTTCTTCATCGATGATATATCAATTTATTCAAAAAGTGAGTTTGATCATGCTTAGCATCTGAAAGAAGTATTGGAGACTCTGAAGAGAGAGAAGTTGTATGCCAAGTTTTCGAAGTGCGCGTTCTGTTTGCGAGAAGTGCGATTTCTAGGTCACGTGATTAATCCAGAAGGGATTTTAGTGGACCCAACTAAGATTGAGGCGATAACAAATTGGAAGACTCCACTGAATCCGACTGATATACGAAGCTTCCTAGGGTTAGCTGACTACTATAGGAGATTCATCGAAGGTTTCTCCAAGATAGCCACACCGTTGACCGGTTTGACCTGAAAGTCGATAGTATTCAGTTGGGGTAAGTTTCAAGAAGAGGCATTTCAGGAGTTAAAGAAGAGACTCACGCAAGCTCCAATCCTTGCTTTACCCTATGGTGATGAGGATTTGGTTGTTTGTACTGATGCTTCGCATCGTGGGTTAGGTTGCGTGTTGATGCAACGAGGGAAGGTGATAGCTTACACTTCTAGACAGTTGAAAGTCCATGAGAGTACTTATCCGACGCATGATTTAGAGCTAGAAACAGTAGTGCATGCCTTCAAGATATGGAGGCATTATCTATATGGTACTAAGTGTACTATTTACACAGATTATAAAAGTTTAAAGTACTTCTTCGAGTAGAAGGAATTGAACACGAGGCAGAGAAGGTGGTTAGAATTAATAAAGGATTACGACTGCGACATTAAGTACTACCATGGGAAAGCTAATGTGGTCTCCGACGCGCTAAGCCGTAAGAATGAGAAAGTCCTTGCAACAGTGAAGTCATACTAGTTGATTATGAATTCAAGTCTTTTTGAAGAAATTATCAAAGTGCAGTCAGAGGTGCTGGTAGATGAAGAGAGAGTGAAGAAAGAAAGGATTTTCGGTCAGCAAGATGAGTTGATGGAAAACACTCATGGTGTTAAGACTAGGTTTGACCGTATGTGGATTCCACGCCATGGAGATCTCAGAGGTCGAATCTTAGATGAAGCTCATAAGTCAAGATATTCGATTCATCCAGGAGCTACTAAGATGTACCAAGATTTGAAAAAAGATTATTGGTGGCTGGGAATGAAGAATGATGTAGTTGATTATATCAGTAAGTGCCTAACTTGTTTACAAGTCAAAGCAGAGCACCAGAAACCTTATGGGAAGATGCAACCGCTGGAGATACCAAAGTGGAAATGGAAACACATCACCATGGATTTCATAACTAAGCTACCTCGTACAGCTAAGACTAATGATACCATCTGGGTGATTGTGGACCGATTGACCAAGAGTGCTCACTTTCTGCCTATATGAGAGGCTATCTTGTCAGAAACGTTAGCAAGTTTGTTCATTAAATTGGTTGTGTCTAAGCATGGAGTACCGTTATCGATCGTGTCCGATAGAGATACTCGGTTTACTTCGAGGTTTTGGAAGAAGTTCCATGAAGCTATGGGAACGAGGTTGAACATATGTACGGCGTATCATCCTCAAACAGATGAAAAGTCTAAAAGGACGATCCTAACCCTTGAGGATATGCTACGTTCTTGTGTTTTTGACTTTGGAGGGAGTTGGGATGATCATCTGCATCTAGCAGAGTTCTCCTATAACAACAGTTACCACTCAAGTATTGGTATGCCACCGTTTGAGATGCTTTACGGTAGACGATGTAGAACCCCGGTATGTTGGGGAGAGATTGGTCAGAAGGAGATGGGAAGTTTAGAAATGGTTCAAGAAACATCTTCAAAGTTCGATCAGATTAAAGTAAGAATGAAAGCTGCTCAAGACAGATAGAAGTCATATGCTGATAAGCGGCGACGACCGATTGAGTTTAACGTTGGCGACAATGTGATGCTCAAGGTCTCACCTTGGAAAGGAGTCATTCGATTCAGAAAGAGAGGAAAGTTGAGTCCAAGGTACATTGGACCGTTTAAGATTATAGATCGTATTGGTGAAGTGGCTTATAAGCTGTATTTTCCAGAAAAGTTAGAAGGAATTCATTCATCCTTCCATGTTTCTCATCTGAGGAAATGTCTGGCGGATGACACGTCTCATGTGCCATTAATGGACATTGAGGTTGTTGAACAGTTGAATTACATCGAGCAACCGATCGAGATAGTTGACCGCAAGGAGAAGCAACTTCGTCACAAGGTTATGCCATTAGTAAAGGTGATATGGAAGCATCGCAAGGGTTCAGAAGCTACTTGGGAAGCTGAGGATGAGATGCGCAAGTTTTACCCGAATTTGTTTATGTAATAGTTAGGTTTCGGGAACGAAAACCCTTTAAGGAGGGAAGACTTGTAACATCCTACTTTTGATTATAATAAATAAATGAAATTTCGTTTATTCAATAAAGTGTCGTGTGTCGGTTTAGATAAATAAGCTATATGATGATGGGCTTGGACTTTAAAGATAGAATAAAGGATGGAATTGGCCTTAGGTCCATGTGCTTAAGGGAGTATAAATACCCCTTAAAACCTAAACCTTTCCATTTTTATCCATCTCTACACCATAGCCTACACCATAAAAAACACACACAAACACTATCCTATAACCCGAGTCATGATCCGAAGGCGAAAACACGCTATTATTGGTGCAAGAACGTTGTGACGAACCGAACCTACATCAAAGACCAGCTCGTGTTCGTAGTTCGACTCGTTTAAGGTACGTTTATAACTAGAAATCATTCATTTAGGTCCGGATTCATTTAGATAATCCCAGATCTGTATACATATGGTAAAAACGAACTAGACATGATGATTCTTGCTACAAACCATTAACGATTGATAGGTTAATTGTCAACCTAAAGAACCCGTAACATATAGCCTAAATCGCACCCATAAACATGGATATTTGGACGAACGAAGGGTTAGGGTTTGTAGGCGCTGTAATTCCGAATTCATTGATACCTAAATCATGTTATTTGGTTAAGAAACGAAGGTTTAACTGCAGATCTAATATATGTTGACCATATGGTGATCTTGACAATTTTGACTTTGACCTCTGAGTCAAAGTCTGGATAATATTGGTGTAATTCGTTAGGAGAAAGTAACGAATTAACTAAACAATTCGTTAATGCAATACAACGAATCAGTTCGCCAATTCGTTATGTCCAGACAACGAATCAGTTCACCCATCCATAATGCCCAAATAACTAACTAGACAACGAACCATATAACAAATCAGGTGATTCGTTACTCGCTAGTTCGTTAAGAATAAGGTAACGAATCAGGGCTTTTCAGATAACGAACTCCAATGACGAATCAGATAATGATCAGATGACGAATCAGTTAACTAACTAGATTATGAAAGTAACGAATTAGTTAACGAATTAGGCTTAATTCAATATGGAGAATGAGTTAGCGAATTAGAAAATAAATTAAAATTCTAATGGAAAATATGACAGTTAATGAAAATAAAATTTTTCCAATCTGACCTGGCAACTTAACCTCAGCCAGAGGCTGTGCCCCTTGGACCTCGCTAGGGGCTACCGCCGCTAGAACCCCGCTGCCAGGGGCGCTACCCCCAGACCCCCGTTCATTGTGGGTTATAATTAAGCTAGATATACGATATGAGTAGTAGTAGTTAATTGATACGTGTAATTGTTATACAGTTAGTCGTGCACTACTGAGGGAAGAGATTACAATTAACGGTGAACGTAACCGCATTCAGGTGAGTTTCTAGCCCCATTTCCTTGTTATGTTTTCGGGGCTGCGTGCATACTCGATGTAATAGTTAATAGACTTACCTTAAGTGGTATGTGTATCCCATGTATATTTATGTGATAGATATTATGTTATATATGTGAATGAAAGCTTGTCGGTACGTGAACGATCTTCGGATATTGCATGTATTGACAAGGGAGGTATGTATATGAAAGATGAATGTGTATGATGTATATATGTACAAGATATGATTATGTATGAATGATTAAAGAAAGTGTATGTATGTTACGGGTATGTAAAGACAATATGTTCGAAGATGAAGAAGTAAGGGATCAGACCCTAATAATATCTGAGATAGAGAAGAAAGGGATCAGACCCTGATAATATCTGAGATAGAGAAGAAAAGAGGGATCAGACCCTAATAATATCTGAGATAGAGAAGAAAGGGATCAGACCCTAATAATATCTGAGATAGACAAGAAAGGGATCAGACCCTAATAATATCTGAGATAGATAAGGACAGAGGGATCAGACCCTAATAATATCTGAGATAGAATGGACAGTAATTATATAGTTTGAAAGTATGTATGAAATTATGTAATGAAAGCAGATTAGTAAAGTAATTATTATGTATCTTCGGATGCATAATGGCAGGTAGTGTATGTAACGTATGATGTATGATTAACTAGAACTCACTCAGCGTAGCTGACTTTTAGTATGCACGCAGGTGAGTAGAATGAGACAGCTGGCTTGAGCGGGGACACATGGCAGAATAATAAGAATCTGGCATCTGAAGACGAAAGTTGTTTTATGATTAATGTTTTAATATTGAAAGACAAAGAATGTTTTAAGACATGTTTATGATTTGATATGTAATATTTTATGAAAGTTTTATATTCCGCGTAAGGTTTTAATTAACTATGATATTTAGAACTGTGTTTATAAGTAAATCCAACGTCAAAAGTGAGGCACCAGTAACCGGGCCTTACAAAGATGCAATGAATCTTGCAATTTCAGCATGGACAATGGATGTTCGTGCAAATACAATTGCGAACTGCTTCGTCATTGTAAACTTCGATCAATAGATAACATGACTTTTGAGAACTCAGATGAAGGTGGTGAAAGCACTCGAGAACTCCAGAATTTGATCAAAGAGTTGGGTTATCGCAATGCAATGGATGTCGAAGATGTTCTGAGTCACCCAGAAGAAAATGTAGTTGCACAGTTGTTGACTGATGAAGAAATTATTGAAAGAGTTGTTAGAATTAATACAGATGATATCGATGAAGAAGATGATGAAAGTTCTACAATAGAGCCCCCTTTGCGAAACGAAGCTATTAAAGCGGCAATCATATTGAACAATTTCTTGTTGAGCTATGAGAAAACAACACCAGAAGTTCTTACCATGCTAAGTAAAATTAGAGACGATATTCAAGGAGAATTTATTTCAACAAAAAACAAAAGACAATTGAGCCATTTTTCAAGAAACCTTCATAAATCATTCATGTAATATGCTATATATAAGGAATTATTAATTTATATTTTATATGTGGTCTAAAGAAATTATCAAAAATGTATTATCTTATAATTTAAGCGAATTATTAATTTAGCACCATATCCCCAAGTCGGGACCGGCAAAAAATATTATCTTAGAGAGTTTATTAAATAATCGAGTATTAATTTATCGAGTTTCTACTGTATATAAACTATGTAGATTGTTCAAATTTTTTGTAGGTATAAATTGTGTAGGCTGTTAAAAATTTATATAAGCATGTGTAGGTTGTGTTTGAAATTTTTATTTAAAGGTTGTGTATGAGTATGTTAATATGGTTCTCAAAATACGTATAAACTGTGTAGGCTATTAAAATTTTTTGTAGTCATAGGAGTTTGTTTATTTAATGGTTGTGTATGAATATGTTGGTTGTATATGAGTATATAATGGTTTGTGTAGGGATGCATTCGTTTTGTAGGGACATGTTAATCTGAGTATGTGTTGATATGTTACGATTTTTAGCTACATAAATTGATGACGATCTGAAACTATTACATTTGTGTCGGCTGTTAATAAGAATGTATGTATTATTTTGTTTAGTATATACCGCCATTGTCGTAATATGAATTGTGTTTAGTATCGATTCTATATTTTTGTAGATTCAAATAATAATAAATGAAAATTCAAACAATAAAAAAAAGACTAAACTGATGATATTTGTTATAAACGTACTATAACAAAAAAAAAAATTGTTTTCTATTTTAATTAACAAAGACATAAAATAATAAAGAGTAAAACTGAAACTTCCAAAAACACTAATACTTACCAAAATATAAAAATTACAACATTTACCATTATACCCTTCACATTTAATTAAACGGAAAACAAAAGAAAAAAATTTGATTGGTTGTAATGATTTCTCGCATTTCTCGCAATAACTTGACTTCTCTCTTGAAATTAAACCTGTATGTATGTATATATGTATGTATGTATGTATTTATGTATGTATGTATGTATGTATGTATGTATGCATGCATACATACATACATATATACATACATACATACATATAGGTTTAATTTTATGCATGTATGTATGTATGCATGTATGTATGTATAAGTAACTTTGATGTACCAAAGCTAGACGCTATACCAATTTTTAAGCACAAGTTATAGCTCTTTAAACATGATCATCACTATCATGTCCTTTCTACATATCTATACTATCGTCTTGTTTTTATGCTCTCCCTCCCTTAGCTTTTTGATCAACTCTTTCGCTCACACTTATCGTCCGTATAAATGATTTCGTTTAAGGTTCCTATCTTCTCCTCTCATTATGTTTCTTCGTCGATATATATTGGGTTTGTGAAGGCTTTGGGTCCAGCTAGCAACAAGGAGAAAAAGGCCTCGGGCCCATATATGTTTCTTGTTCATTAAGTTGTTAGCTATAGTTTATCTATATATATATATATATAATATGTTATGTAATTGTATTCTTCGCACCTTATTAATGAAATAACCTAGTTGCATCCTGAGGATGTAGGTTCTCACTATGACCGAACCATGCAAAATTCTTGTGTCATTTATCGTATATTATTTTTATTTCTTGTGTTGGGCCTTATTTTGTTATGTTAGGTTTGTGTACTAGATACTTATTATTGTAATAATATCATAGCTTTCATTTAACACTTTGTATAGGTCATGAGGCCACTTTATCTTGTAAGCCCAATGGGCAAGTCCATTTGAGCCCAATTAATGGAACTCTAAGGAACATGGGCTTCCTATAAAAGCAGCACTATTCACCATGCTCCTTTTACATATTTTGGAAAACTTTATAATTTCTTCTTCTTTTAATTCGGTTTTTCTTACCCAGGATCCGAGATCCGAGTGTTATTAGTGATTTCCGCTCACTATTAATACGGATTGATCCGAAACAAGTTGTTAGATCCATTCGGGAACCTACATTTGGTATCAAATCTTCGACTTAACTTTTTGGAATTTTCGAGCCATCTCGGATTTTGATAGTGTTGTTTGGTAAATCTGAGCTTGGATTTCTGTTAGTCACTAGTTTTGGACTTTTTTGGACCTTAATCTGATAAGAAATGGATTAGATCTAGGATTTGCCTTCTTGACAGATTCGGTTTCCGGATCCATGTGTTAAAGTTGTGATTAAATTGGAGTTGCGTGGGTGTTTGTATGTGAAAGTTTGCGTTTAGTAACCGAGAAAATGTATGGACTCAAGATCTGTTATAGTTTCCAAATTATTGGTTGAACTGAACAAAATCGCAATCGCAATATCATCACAATCGCAACCGCCTTGGAATACAAATCGCATTCGTATTTCACAATCCCATATCACAAATGCATCATCAGAACCTCATTCTCAATCCGTTCAAAACCTCATTCGCAATCATATTCATGATCACATTTGCAATCCCATCACACTTGCAATCACAATTTTTAGTAGAATTTTAAAATTTTGATTCTATGTGCCCTAAACATAGATCTGAAGCTGAAATCTTGTTGAAACACTACTAATTAGTGATGGAAAATGAGTCCGGCTCAAACAATAAGCCTCCTAAACTCATATGATTTGAAGAATTTAATGATTGGAAGTACAAGTTTAAGAACTTTGCAAGATATAAGACTTCAAGATTTTAACATAAATTGAAAATGAACCTCATCGTCCTCAAGTAAGATATTATGTCGATCAAATGGTTGAAAAACCCCTAAGTGCCATGACTCCTGGTGACATATAATTGATTGTAATTGATCAAAAGGCTCTTGGTTTCTTGAGCATGTGTTTGGATAAGAAAATTACTCAAAGTGTGAAAGAATGTACTTCGGCCAAGGAACTTTGGGATGCGTTGGTAGAGAACTTTGAAGGTAATCTTGACATAAGGGAAAGTCGAAAGGAAATGTTGAGTGGTGACTTTAATATGTTCAATCGCATTCAAGGTGAAAACATTGAGTCAATCGTTGATCGTTTTGAGGCCTTAAACACCAAGATGAGAAGTGTGGGTATCATTCGAGAGGCTGGAGAAATTAACAAGAAATTGCTAAACTCTCTTTCATATTCTTGTAATAGGAATGTCACCACAATCAAGAAAACAAGAGACATGTAGGAGACAACACTCATGAATTTGATCTCCATCATCTGATACTTTGAAATGGATGACAAGCTTCGAGGCTAATCATGTGAGCTCTCTTAATCAAGTCGGAGTATCCACGAGAACTAAGGATAGAACTAATTTTCTATCTTAACCCCATCCGAGTGTGCATATTTCTTATGGCATCAAGGGTAGCCATTTCGGAATTCAGACTAAAGAAAATCAAGAGTTTATGTCATTAGCTAACCTAAGTGAACCATCCACTCAAAGCACAATTCAAGATACGGTGAATCAAGCTGTTAATCAAGCATTGAAGGCTCATGGTTTGGGAAATCCCGTTGCCACTCCAAACTCACAAAGCCCCTTCTGTTAATGATTGTCACATCCACTTTTCCAAGCCTTTATGGCATGTCAAGAAGAGTTTCTTAAAGGAAACCTAATTCCACCAGACTTTACTCAATGTGATCTTCCTAAAGTTAATCAACAAGATCTAGAAGAAATGGATATCAAGTATCAAATGACAATGGTTGTACACAAAGAAACGAACTTCATCAAGAAATGTGGGAGTAACAGTTTTCAAAAGACAAATAAAAATAAGACTGGGTTTGATAAGGACAGGCTTCGTTGTTAAAATTGTCACGAACCCGGTCACTTTGCAAGAGAGTGCACCAACCCAAGGAATCCTGGTAATGATTTGAGAATTGTGGAGTTTACTAAGGGAGAAACGGGCAAAGGCTCATGAGCTAAAAGGATTGATCAAGGAAGCTCAATTGCAGGTGGGAAATCCATGTTGACTAAGTCGGGAGAATGAAATTGGGAAGCTCAACTCAGTGGGTTGATGGTGCCAATAAACTTTGCTGGGATGCCTTTTGTACAAGGTGAAAATTCAAGTGCTAGTGGGAAGAAGTTGAACAAAGTTGATAATGAGATTGCTACTGAAAGCTCCATTGGAACCAATCAAGCTCTTTGGGTCACTCCCGAAGTACATGAACAATTATATTCTCCACTTTCGATTGATAAAGTATATCCGTATAGAGCTTATAATATGCAATTATTAAATTAGATTGATGAATTAATCTTCTATAAGAAACTTTAGCAAATCTAAAAAACTGTTTAAAAAATGAATTAAATCTCATAGTGCTAATATGGTTAAACTTAATGTGTTGCGGCTTAATGCCACTTCTATTCGTGATTTTTATAAGAATGTGACGGATGAACTTAATTCTGAGGTAGAAACATTTAAGTTAAAATTACTTGATAGAAAAATCACAGTTGATAAATTTGAAATTGCCTATGAAATATTTTGGTGTGATTATTGAATCTCAATTGGGTGTTAAACGGGGGGTGGGGGTGGGGGGGGGGGGGGTTAGGACAAAACATGAGGCTATACCACCTTTAACAATAATTTAAAACCTTTTTCAAGATTTGAATTCAATCAATATCCTGAAGATGAAATGGTTTATTGTGTTGGCCATGTGTCAAAATCTAAACCAACAAAGCCACATGTATCTTATACTGTTGATCCAATCAATAAAACCGTAAGTGCTAATGGTAATTCATCTTGTGTAGCAGGTGGACTCGTAGGTAAAGAGCTTAAGGAGAGTGATGTGTGTGTGTTGAGAGCTTTTATGATGTTATGAATTTAAACTCTGACTTGGCATGTAAATATTTTATTGAGAAACTTGATACTCATTTGTATTGTAATATCGTTGAATCGATTCATGTTCGTGATACATTGAATGATAAAACTCTTCCAGTTAGATAAAACTAGCAGAGGAATTGTGATGTCTTTATGAAATGTGGACATTTTGATAATGAAACTAAAGTTTTTTAAGAAAGTAACAAAGATTAAAAACTAAATCTGAGATGGTTAAATGTTGACGTGGTTAACAATGTTTGTGCTAATGTGTTTGAAAACGTTAGTGTTGATGTGATTGATAATGTTAATGTCTATGTGGTTGATAATGTTTGTGTTGGTGTGCCAATTTATTCGTCTACAAATTGTGACATTGAGGACGAGTCAAATCAAATATAAAGTGTCTGACAATGTTAATCAACCAAGTATTTTTAGTAAGTACATTCCACCTCATCATCGCCAAACATTTTCTCAAACAACTAACAATTTTAATCATCCTCAATATTACAATTCTGTTGATAGAAATTCTTATGGTTATTGTTGCTATGGAAATATTGAAACATATTATGCAAATGCATTTGATGATAGAGGTTACAATTCGGATGGGAGTTATGAGAATTTTTATTACTCTTCATATTGATTTCCTCCGTAGTTCAGACAGTCACACGGTGCCAATGACTACTATAATTATCCAAAGAGAAAGTGTTGTTTTGTGTGTGGTCGTCATCTCACCTTTCAAGACATTGCAATCACCGGTTCAAGTAACAACTTGAAATTGAGAAAAAAGCTTAATCAGTCACGGATAGGATTTTTTGTAGCTCAGATTCTTGAACTGATCAAGCTGATAGTGAAACAAGTTAAATGGATGTGAGATCCAAAGTCAATACTGTAAAATGTAAAATAAATCTATTTCGGAAAACTAAAAAGGACAAATAAGAGGAACCTAGGATTATACAATCTAAGGATCCATCAAAATAAATTTCAAAACCAAAGATATTGAGAAACCTAAAACTTTGAAAAATGTGGAACAAGTCTTTGCCTGGTTGCCTAAAGGTTACTCATCTTCAAGTGACACGTCAACTTAAAATGTATTTTTTTCAGGAAATAAAATCAAGTTCGGTCACTTTACTTTTGACCTTCCCGAGACAGAATTGTGTCAAGAACCCATGTGTAATTAATTGATTATTGCATGTAGGGTTAGTCAAGGAGGACTGTCAACAGTATGTGGTACATACATAGTGGTTTCACCCGACATATGACGTGATATGAATCCTATTTGTTTGATGTTCAACCATTCGATGGAGGATTCGTGTTTTTCATAGTTGACATGGGAGGGAAAATAACTTAAAGGGGGAAAGTTTCAAATGGGACTTTATGCTCCAATGGAGTTAATATGGTTTAGGAACTAAATCACAATACGCTCAGTATCTTGCAAATGCGATAAGAAATACTCAACTAATTCAACTGAAAATGAATGCCTGATCTAGAAGCCTTGTTTCAAGATTCCAGATGACTGAATGTTGATGCGTACTCCGAGGCATAATGATGCTTACTTATTGGACATGAACAGTTTGTATTCTAGACAAAATGCTTCGTGTTTGATGACTATGGCTTTAGAGAATGATTCATCATTTTGGCATCATCGTCTCAGGCATGTCAACTTTAAGAATTTGAACAGACTTGTAAAAGGTGAGCATGTGAGGGGTTTTCATGTTAAAACCTCTTGTACTATAGAAAAATATATTGCATATTCAAAATGAAAAAAACACAAACTCACTCACAGGCCAAAAACGTTCAACTCCGTAGATTCCATTCTTCAGCTCTTACATATGGATTTGTTTGGTGTTGTTCATCATTTGGTAATAGGTAAAAAAGTCTATTGTCTTGTTGTTACTCATGATTTCAAGGTCATGTGGGCTTTTTTGTTAGAATCCACAGATGAAACTCCTCAATTCTTAATCGGATTCATGAATCTTGTTAAAAATCATTCTAACAAAAGAATCAAAGGGATTATACGTGATAATGGAACATAATTCTACAACGGAACTTTGAATGAGTTTTGCAACTCAAAGGGGACAGAGCGTCAGTACAATGAAGCATACACTCCACAACAAAATGGAATAGCTAAAAGAAAACATCGTACATTGATTGAAGCGACACAAACAATGTTTTCAAACTCTAAGTTATCAATCTTCTTTTGGGGAGAAGCAATCAACACTACATGTTTTGTGCAAAACTGTTTTCTGCTCAACAAATGGTTAAAGAAGATTCCAAATGAAGTCTACTAAAAACCAATCCTAAATTCAACTATTTCAAAATGTTTGGATGCTCATGCACTCCTTTGCATACTAATGCAATTTCAGGATCTAAAGTTGCTGAAAAGGAATATGAATATTACTTCATCGGTTATGCTACCATCATGACTACATATCATGTCTACAACAAGAAAGTTGTGGTTATTATAGAGTTATACATGTTGACCTGTAGGAACAGAATCAAACAGATGCTCACATCAGACCGGATTGGCTTTTTGACTATGACTACTTGTTCAATCAATTTAATGTCTTGTTCACCGTCTCATCTGCATCCACTACGACTCTGTCCACATATTAACCCTACTTCACTCACTGGATCACTTGTAGATGAGAAGGGCCATGCTAGATGTCACACCCCAACCTAAGGCGGTAATGTCGGGCGTGAGCTGATTGTTCATAGCTTTCAAGGAACTATAATGCAATATTTTAAGCGGCAATATATATTAATTTATATTAAATAATCAAATAAATCCAAACAACCAAGTACATAAAATTATAAATAATGCAACAAGATAATTCAAAAGTTCAAATTTAAAACTAAGTCTTGATTCATTCTTCTAACAATAAAAATCTTTAAATCCTTCACCAATCCTGATATCAGTTCAAACGATAACCTGCATATGCGTATAAAATAAAATAGTTTTTTAACACAAGATTAAGTGAGTAAAATACTAGTTAATTTAAGATACAATAAAATATAAAAATGCAAAAACTGTTCCAGTGAGATAAATAATTAATCCAATGAGCAAATAACAAGTGTTGGTAAAATCGTTTCCTTGCGAAGTGGACATTAGATACTACGACGGTCGTATGATCATACTATTACTGTGTTATGATGGACCTCTTCGAATGCGGACAATTAAGCAATTGACGCATAGAAAGTTAGACATTTAACTGATACACACACATTGATTACACAGTTTGCAAGTGTGAATACTATATAATAGGTAAATATAATATGATACACACATGTCCCCAAAACGGTTAAAAATTAGTAAAAAGAGGAATGAGTTACTCACCTTTTCAAATACACAAAGCGAGAATGATTTGATAAGAAAGCAGTAAACCGCGCTCTTCGGGAATTACCGACGAGAAATCCTAATTAAAAATAATTACGGATTTAAATACGAATCAAAACAGAACCTATACTCGATAGAGACTCAAGAATTTGATGATGATCGGGTGTGTTCTTGCGAAAGTTATTTATTACTTTAATTTATTTTTAGTTTTTCTATTTTGTATAATCGCTTTTATTTTGCAAAGTTTTATCATAAATAATATGATTTTAATTATATAAAATACATAAAAATACTTAAATAAATATTTATAAAACTGTTATAGTTTATATAAAGAGATTTGTTTTAAATATTTCTTTTGAATTAGAAATACATTTAATATATCGATATAAATTTATATTTGTTAAAATCTTTATTAGATCTAATATATATATAATTATAAATACATATATAGTTTTATGAAAAGACCGAAAAGCGACAACTAAACGATTTCGGTTTAGTATTATCTTTTAATATTAACTATAATTTGTTTATAAATCCTTCATCAATTTAAAACAATTAAAAAAATAAAAACTAAAAAATCGGGCTGCCGGGACTGAAACCCGCGCCGGTAGTCGGTTCACCCGAAAACACACACACACACACCCAGCCTGTAAGTCCCGAATCTGGATCACTACAATATGATATCAACCAACACACGTCAAATATGCGGAATCTAGTTAACGTGGTGATTCAAGAACAATGATGAACAGTATGAATATAATAAACACATAATATGGTTTTAATGCATACGATTATATTATCAATCGTCAGATACAACCACATAGCCAAACAATACAATGCTCTCTATATGGTGGCTCTCAAAGTGTTCAACAACTCTCTTAATGTGAACAACCAAAAATAAACCCTATACATGTTATCTATATATAGGGAAACCAAAACACTAGCCCAACTATAGCCCAAAGCCCACCGAGATCCATAAGGATCTCGGTTTACATTCATAGCCCGATACAAAACCCAATAAACAAATAACTAAGTACAAACCACCAAATATGGACCCAACAATCTCCCCCTTGGTTTGTAGCTTCGTTCTTGTTTATTTCACTTCAGACTAGCCTAAACGAAATCCATAGGGATTTCAGTATTACACCAATGCAATTCTTCAACTCGTCTTTGTTTATGTCACTTTGGTATTGATCATGTCATGGCCTTTTGATATGCGTCAGTCTAACCAAATTATGACCCAGCAATCTCCCCCTTAGACTGATGCTTTCAAAACCTTCAGAATCTTTACTTGAACATGATCAGCAACTTCAGCATCTGCATCCAATACTCTACCATGGGGAGATTGTTGGGCCATAATATAAATTGTTGGGCCATAATTTGGTTAGACTGATGCATATCATTAGGCCATGACATGATCAAGACTAAAGTGACATAAAAAAAGACGAGTTGAAGAATTGCATTGGTGTAATACTGAAATCCCTATGGATTTCGGTTAGGCTAGTCTGAAGTGGAATAAACAAGAGTGAAGCTACAAACCAAGGGGGAGATTGTTGGGTCCATATTTGGTGGTTTGTACTTAGTTATATGTTTATTGGGTTTCGTATCGGGCTATGAATGTAAACCGAGATCCTTATGGATCTCGGTGGGCTTTGGGCTATAGTTGGTCTAGTGTTTTGGTTTCCCTATATATAGATAACATGTATAGGGTTTATGTTTGGTTGTTCACATTAAGAGAGTTGTTGAACACTTTGAGAGCCACCATCTAGAGAGCATTGTATTGTTTGGCTAAGTGGTTTATGTATCTGACGATTGATAATATAATCGTATGCATTGAAACTATATTACGTGTTTATTATATTCATAATGTTCATCATTGTTCTTGAATCACCGCGTTAACTAGATTCCGCATATTTGACGTGTGTTGGTTGATATCATATTGTAGTGATCCAGATTCGGGACTTACAAGGCAAACATGTTACCACTGTGGCACGCCAGGACATATGTCCTGGCGTGCCACAATATTCTGAAAACAATTAAATAAAACAAAATAAGACAAACATATTTTTGTAATTTTTAATTGTGTTCATCGTCTGTATGTTCCATACAACAAGCAACTTCAGCATCTGCATCCAATACATCAGCATCTGAAGGTTTTGAAAGCATCAGTCTAAGGGGGTGATTGTTGGGCCATAATTTGGTTAGACTGACGCATATCAAAAGGCCATGACATGATCAAGACTAAACTGACAAAAACAAAGACGAGCTGAAGAATTGCATTCGTGTAATACTGAAATCCCTATGGATTTCGGTTAGGCTAGTCTGAAGTGAAATAAACATGAACGAAGCTACAAACCAAGGGGGATATTGTTGGATCCATATTTGGTGGTTTGTACTTAGTTATATGTTTATTGGGTTTCGTATCAGGCTATGAATGTAAACCGAGATCCTTATGGATCTCGGTGGGCTTTGGGCTAGTGTTTTGGTTTCCCTATATATAGATAACATGTATAGGGTTTATGTTTGGTTGTTCACATTAAGAGAGTTGTTGAACATTTTGAGAGCCACCATCTAGAGAGTATTGTATTGTTTGGCTAAGTGGTTTATGTATCTGAAGATTGATAATATAATTGTATGCATTGAAACCATATTACGTGTTTATTATATTCATACTGTTCATCATTGTTCTTGAATCACCACGTTAACTAGATTCCACATATTTGACGTGTGTTGGTTGATATCATATTGTAGTGATCCAGATTCGGGACTTACACACCAAATCGAGCAATTATTCAAGTAAAGTATATAATAACGTTTGTGGTTTAAGATTCAAGTATAAAACATTTAGTTGAATAAGTATGAAATGTCACCCACAAAATAAAAGATAGAAAACGGGGTATGAAAGTACTTACGTTCAAGTAATAAACTTGAAAGTTGATAATTTGGAGATTTGCCGGAACGACGGGTTTAACGAACAAAGCCTAAAAGGAAAGAAGTCTCGGTTTTAGAAAGGTTGTCTTGAAAATCTTTAAGTAAAATAAATGTTGAGAAATGTAAACAATTAAAGTTCAAGGTTTAAAATGTAAGTATTTAAGAGCTTATAATAATAACCCTTTAAAATGTAAGTTTGCTTGAAACCGGGTTAAAGTATCTAACTTTAATATTTATTCAACCTATGTTAAGTAATAAGGTGTGTAAAATGAAAGAATGCAAGTCCCTTTGGGATAAAGATACTAAAACGGGTTTTTAACGAGTGTTCGGGTTGTTGGTTCGGGTCTTGACAATTGGTCAAACCGAAAGTCAACTTTCCAAAGTATTAAATTTTATGAGATAACTCATAAAAATCAAGTAAGGCTTAACCAAGTATGTAGATCTATTGTTTTAGAACTAACAACGTACGTTAGGCGAGTGTTCGGTTTTGTCGGTCCAAACTTTGTTATGAGATCAAGTTGGATCCAACATTTCCAAGTACTTAGGAAAATAATTAAAATCAGTTTGTAAACTATTTTTAAAGAAATATACAAGTCTTGGTAGCTAAAAACACACTTGTGTATCTTAAGCGAGTAAAAGTCGGTTTAGTTCGGAACCTTGTTCGGTTTCCATCTCACAAATAGTTCATTGATGATTTCCACATGCCCAAATATCCAAGAACTTGTATAAAAATTTATAATTGAAGAAACTTAAGTTTTACAACCAAAAAGTTAGCAATAAAGTCTTTAAACAAGAGTTCGGTTTCCATCTCCCAATAAGTTCATGGATGGTTTCCACATGCCCAATATCAAAGAACTTGTAAAAATGATTTTAGAAACATGTTTAAACAACTATTTTAACAAAACTAGTAAGCAAAAGTTCGGTTTACGGTTTTGAGCTAAATACGGTTAAACCGAAGCTTAGACCCTCAACCCATAACCATGGAACTCGTAAATAAACTAAAATGAGCAGGAGCTAAGCATGATTAGTATGTATAAACAAGTTATATAAGTGTGTGTGTGTGTGTGTGTGTATCAAGAACACGAAGTTCTCCATGAAGCCTTGCCTTACAAGGTCCGAAAGTTGACCAACCGGGGTCGGATAAGTAACTACCAAAGGTAACAAGGGGTGTATATTATATATATGTTATGCCATAAGCTTCAAGTATTAATAAGAGTTAGCAAGTTAATTAAAATGAAAGACTATGGTTAGTTTGACTTGGGAAGTCAAACTACCAAGAATATGAAGAACAACCTTTGAATCTTAAGAACTGAGAGAGAATTTGGAGTATGAGCAAGTGTAAAATGAAGAAGATGGGTGTGTATATATAGGGTAAGGGTCAAAGCTTCTTTGCAATGTTCTCTTTTATGTTTACATGCAAATAGGTTGGTTAAAAAAACAAGTAAAGCACAAAACAACAAGGAAATCCGTAATACATTTGCAGACATCTCTAGGCGCCGCGCGACGGACTCCCTTTCCCTGGCCGCATGGTGCGGCGTGCCCAGGGGACTGGTCCAGCTCATCTAGTGTGGTTCGTTTCACGTTCGGAAGTTCGTTTTTGATGTATTTTAATCGTTTTAAAGCCGTTTTCGAATCCGTAAAAGGGGGTTTTCAAATTGAACCAAGGAGGATGATTCGGTAACATAAAAATCCAATATTTTATATATCATGAGTTTCGGTTTACAAAACGGGTCGGTTTACAACATAAAACAATACAAATACGAATACAATCGAGACCCGAATTTGACAAATGTCACAAAAACATTGAAAAACAATTTAAGGGGATATATGATGAGTTATCTTCGGGTCCATTGTCTCCTATCACAAGCAGCATTAAGTCAACGTATGATATTGACAACGGGCTTGATGATACTGTAATTTATAATGTTGGTCCATCATAGTACTTACTGAGCCTGAAATGTTAAATACTCCAACTAAGAAGGAAGGAGCTACTGTTCGCAAGAGAAAATGGATTTCTATCACTAATCGTTGGATCTTTCGAGAACGAAACGATTCCTTTCACGATACTAGTCCTATAATATTCAGAAAATGGAGTCGTGAAAATGGAGCTTGGACAATCAGAAGATGCAATGGTGATCTCACTTATCAACAACAGGCCTGGCTCACTGGGTTAATGACAAAAGAAGAAAGGAGGGCAAGGTAAAACTTGCAGATTTTGACGTATACAAGGGCAAGAAGTTTAGTCACCCCGCTGAAATAGATAAGTATTCCAGAAAGTTGAGAAAATTCTTGAGATACAAGATGTCTGCAGATGGACTTATTGTTTATCATGGTGATGCTTTCAGTGATAACCTGTTTGTTCCTTTAAATGGATGGAGCTTTGATCAAATACAGGCAAAGCAGTCGTGTATTATGGAGGTGAGAATCAACTTCTTTTCGATGACGAACATGAGCTTCTTTGATTGGGTGAGCAAGACTTAATGAAGCTCTACAAGTCACTAATGGGATATCTTGAAGACATTGGCAGATGCCTACACCTACATCATCAACAAGGGTTAGAGACGAAAGCTGCTATCTATACAAAAGCCTAGAGGGAGATTGTTGGACATTATTTTGTTATGCTAGGTTTTGTATTAAATAGCTCTTTAGTGTAATATTATCATAACTTTCATTTAACACTTTGTATTGGCCCGAGGCCACTTTATCTTGTAAGCCTAATGAACAAGCTCATTTAGGCCCAATTAATAGAACCCTTAAGGAGCATGGGGCTTCCTATAAAAGGAGCACTATTCACCATGCTCCTTAGCTAACTTTTGGCAAGTTTTATATTTTCTTCCTCTTTTGATTTTGATTCATTTTACTTAAACATGATTCGAGTGTTATTAGTGATGTTCGCTCACTATTAAACGGATTAATCCGAAACGAGTTGATAGATCAATCAGGGAAACTACATATTGTGTGATAGTCATGTATGCTCTTTAGTGTGTTCTTCCGTTGAGCCGCTTTATTCCTAACAATATTAAGGTTTATTTTTTTGTTAATTTTAGGCGACTAACAGATTGTTGTTTTGCTGAAGGCGTATCTGCTAACTCTCCCTGACTAGTCTTACTGACAAAAAGATATTGAAAATACCTTACATCGTTGCTTCTTTTATTTAGAAATCTTTGTACATTATTGTTTGTGATCTCTTGTAAAGGTTGTTATCTCATACGTGGTTGGACTTGCCCTTTGGATTAATTTTTGTACCGTTCCTTGATTTGGGTTTTTGATCGCCTATTTTAGGTAATTCTATTCTATCCTTCGTTACACTTCAAATGTAAACCGTAAACAAGTGTTAGATCTAGATGAAATATATAATAAAAGTTCTTAAAAGATAATTTGGCCCTAATATCTCCGTATGGTAAACACATATAACCAATAGCATCAATATTCAACATTAGTTGTCTGTGATGGATATTGAACGTTTAAACAGGGAAGATCTATTCACATGAAATAGAAATAAAAAAAAATCCGATTAACCAACTACAAATCAAATTGTTGGACTATTAAAAAGACATATGGGGTATGCTTGGCATGAAACTTTTAGAAGTTTTTAGAAGCTTCAAGCTTCAAGCTTTAAAAAAAACTTATACTCAATTAAAAGTCTTGTTTGGTTCAAGGAGCTTGAATCTTTTAAGTCAGGAGAAAATGCTTAAAGCTTAAAGCTTCTACTAGTAGCGTTTAGAAATAGCTACAAGCTTTTAGTATTTTAATTTACTTAAATAACCTTTCCAAATAAATACATTTACTATTATTGTTTTTAATTATGCCTATTTTAGTAGTTTTACACATTTTATTAAAAGTTTCAGCTACTTTGCCAAACATCTAAATATATATCTAAAAAGCTACAACTACCGGCTACAGCTTCTAGCCACCAACTTCCAGCTACAGCTATCAGCTAGTTTTGCCAAACATACCATGATGTTTGGAAAAATTAGCTGGTAGCTGATGCTGGAAGCTGGTGTCTAGAAGTTGTAGCTGGTAGCTGTAGCTTTTTAGATATATATTTAGATGTTTGACAGAGTAGCTGTAGTCTTTAATAAAATGTATAAAATTACTAAAATGAGCATAACTAAAAACAATAGTAAATGTATTTATTTTGAAAGGTTATTTAATAAATTAAAATACTAAAAGCTTGTAGCTCTTTCTAAACACTACTAGTAGAAGCTTTAAGATTTAAGTTTTTTCTCCTAACCAAAAAGTTTCAAACTTCTTGAACCAAACAAGGCTTTTAATTGAGTATAAGTTTTTTCTTAAAAGCTTGAAGCTCCTAAAAGCTTCCTGCCAAACATACCCATAAACTTATAAGCTAGAGTAACATATATTAAGATGCTAAAATGGATGTGTCGACCCCCCAAACTTTAATAGGAAAAGAAACAAAGTTTTTTACGGAAACATTTGGGATGACTCATATATGAGACATATACGGTGCCTGTTAAAGTTGTTAGAATTCTCATTACGAAAGAGAGGGAGAGCGAGGCATACCCAAACTAGAGGCGTATGCACAATTTTTTTTGTGCGGGGGGGGGGGGGGTGGAGGGGTATACGGGTAGATGGTGGGTCGATACGATGGGAGGCAGAATATGAATAATCGGAAGGTGTATGGGATACAGAAGATGATTTACGACAGTACGATGTATTCAAAAATCAAAAATAACCCATTAGGATTAGATTTTATTGGTTTGGGTCTTGAGTATGATGTTTTAGATGTTGACATTTAGACAAAAAAGAAAACTAGGCTAGATGGTAGGCCTTGGTTTATGATAGGTTTTCATGGAGACGTATGATTAAGTTAACAACTTTTAGGAGATGACATTGTTTTGTCATGGTGTTATCTTAAGCAGTGTTGGAAAAATCCTACCTATACATCGATTAATCCCTGATTAATCACTAGTCCCCCACTTCACTGATTATATGTGGGCTAATCGGCCACTTAATCTGTCAATGGTCGAATCCTGCCAAAATCAACGAGATTTCAACCAAAATTAGCATTTTCCGGTGAGATTTCGACCAAAATTAGTAGTTTCCGGTGAGATTTCGACCAAAATTAGTAGTTTCCTACTAGATTCCATAAAAAACCAACGGTTTCCGTCGAGATTCAAGTCAATTTCCGGCCAAAATGTATTAGTGGTTTCCTACGAGATTCCATATAAAAATGTATGTATGAATATATAAAATTGAAATTTATACATTAAAGTCCAATCGGATTAGTCCCGATTAATCGCTAGTCCTCACCCCACCGCCCGATTAGCGATTTTTACAACACTGGTCTTAAGGGCTGGTGAGCTTTGCATGCTACTTTCTTCTTGTCTTTTTCTCCTTTGTTGTTGTTGTTGTTGTTGTTGTTGTTCTTGTAAATATTTTCTACTTTTTTGCTTTTTTTTTTTTTTTAACTTTCCCCCTCTCATTCTTGATTCTACTAACCTTTTCATTTTTAGCAGCACGTACGTACACAATTGACAGAGCATCACTTTAGAAACCATAAACAGTTGCCAAAGCTTTGTCACTAGAAGCAACAACTATTGTAATGTGACAGCACTAATGCCCAACTTGAAACATTGTTAATTAAGAAAACATATACCTATAGCAGTCATGACTTCTGGGCATCATCAAAATTAAAGAACAATAATTTAATCGTGGGTCTTTAATTAACTAGTTTGGATCATTACATATCTGTATACGACATAAACGTGTGTGGACTATCTTTACCAAAATAAAAAAACCCCATATAATGGAAAATTGTGATCAGCTTCAACAAACTAATTGGATGATCATACACACCAAATATAATTACTTGGCTCAAAATTGAGTGCTTATCCTTATCGTATTCGTATGCAATACCGACGTGGATATCATTAGACTTTTATCTACAACATTATTTTAGAATTCTTTATATATATGGGGTTGATTAAATATAATATATAAAGTTAACTAATAATGTATCAGGAGAGTCCGTAGAATTTTAAACCATTATTACACTATTCTAATAGTAAGAAACGGAAGTAGTTGACTTATGTGAGGCACACTTGCAAAGAGTGTTGTTAAATGTGAAGCATGTTACGTCTATTTATGAAATGTCAGGTACTCTTATAGTACAAGTATAGAACATATTTTATGTACTCCTGTGGTACGAGCATGGAAATGCATGACGGGTACTCTCGTGGTATGATATGTTACCTTTACCTTAGGGTAATGCTTAGAGCGGGTTGTTCAAAAGGTTAACGGCTCGCAGTTAGCTTGAAGTTCACTTGAAAAATACTCAAAAAAAGCTTGTACCTAAACGAGCGGAACCCAGGCCAGGGTTGGTTCGGGCTGTCGATGCAACGTGTGTGTGTATAAAATTCCTTTTATGAATTTTAAACTTAGTTTGAACTAGTAAATTACACGCACGTTGTGCAGGGAAATCAGTCGCTAAAACCTGAGGGTGGTAGCACTGTAGCAGAGAGTGAACCCGAATATGGTGGATATTTGCAACGTTCGTGATAGGAACTAACCTAGATTTCGACCAAAATTAGTAGTTTCCGGTGAGATTTCGACCAAAATTAGTGGTTTCCTACTAGATTCCATAAAAAACCAACGGTTTCCGTCGAGATTCAAGTCAATTTCCGGCCAAAATGTATTAGTGGTTTCCTACGAGATTCCATATAAAAATGTATGTATGAATATATAAAATTGAAATTTATACATTAAAGTCCAATCGGATTAGTCCCGATTAATCGCTAGTCCTCACCCCACCGCCCGATTAGCGATTTTTACAACACTGGTCTTAAGGGCTGGTGAGCTTTGCATGCTACTTTCTTCTTGTCTTTTTCTCCTTTGCTGTTGTTGTTGTTCTTGTAAATATTTTCTACTTTTTTGCTTTTTTTTTTTTTTTTAACTTTCCCCCTCTCATTCTTGATTCTACTAACCTTTTCATTTTTAGCAGCACGTACGTACACAATTGACAGAGCATCACTTTAGAAACCATAAACAGTTGCTAAAGCTTTGTCACTAGAAGCAACAACTATTGTAATGTGACAGCACTAATGCCCAACTTGAAACATTGTTAATTAAGAAAACATATACCTATAGCAGTCATGACTTCTGGGCATCATCAAAATTAAAGAACAATAATTTAATCGTGGGTCTTTAATTAACTAGTTTGGATCATTACATATCTGTATACGACATAAACGTGTGTGGACTATCTTTACCAAAATAAAAAAACCCCATATAATGGAAAATTGTGATCAGCTTCAACAAACTAATTGGATGATCATACACACCAAATAGAATTACTTGGCTCAAAATTGAGTGCTTATCCTTATCGTATTCGTATGCAATACCGACGTGGATATCATTAGACTTTTATCTACAACATTATTTTAGAATTCTTTATATATATGGGGTTGATTAAATATAATATATAAAGTTAACTAATAATGTATCAGGAGAGTCCGTAGAATTTTAAACCATTATTACACTATTCTAATAGTAAGAAACGGAAGTAGTTGACTTATGTGAGGCACACTTGCAAAGAGTGTTGTTAAATGTGAAGCATGTTACGTCTATTTATGAAATGTCAGGTACTCTTATAGTACAAGTATAGAACATATTTTATGTACTCCTGTGGTACGAGCATGGAAATGCATGACGGGTACTCTCGTGGTATGATATGTTACCTTTACCTTAGGGTAATGCTTAGAGCGGGTTGTTCAAAAGGTTAACGGCTCGCAGTTAGCTTGAAGTTCACTTGAAAAATACTCGAAAAAAGCTTGTACCTAAACGAGCGGAACCCAAGCCAGGGTTGGTTTGGGCTGTCGATGCAACGTGTGTGTGTATAAAATTCCTTTTATGAATTTTAAACTTAGTTTGAACTAGTAAATTACACGCACTTTGTGCGGGGAAATCAGTCGCTAAAACCCGAGGGTGGTAGCACTGTAGCAGAGAGTGAACCCGAATATGGTGGATATTTGCAACGTTCGTGATAGGAACTAACCTAAAATTTTGTTAAATTAGCATGTTTAAAAAAAGTATGCATGGACGTTGGTAAAACCTGACAGTGAGTCGACGTGAATTTGATTAGCATCGGTTACGTTCGTTACGGTATAAGCAACGTTGGTAAAACCCCGGCACTGTCGGTCTTGGATGTTGAGGCGGTGAGTTCAAACAACTTTCGTCATGTCTGTTACTGTTTTGGTTGCGCTCATTATGGTATCAAACTAAAACTATAAATAAAACAGAAGTTGAGTTGGACCAATGGTGGCATAGGTCGTTAAAATCGAGTGTTGGTAAAACCTGAGCATTGTCGGTCGCGATCATTGAGGCGGTGAGTCTACATGAATTTGGTCAGTTTAGGTCATGCTCGTTACGGTACCGGAACTAAAAAAAAATGTTTGGTTACATACATCATGATACCGGAACTAAAGTGAAAAAAATAAAAAGTTGAGGTGGATCAATGGGGGTGGCGAGATCACTAAACCCGGGCGTTGTTCAAACACAAGAATTATCGATATCGGGCGTTGAGGTGGTCAGAATACGCGAATTCGATCGGTTAAAAAAATTGATGTTCAGTTGGTATAAAGAAAAAAATGCATATTGATGTATCTTTTACAAGATTCAAACCAGGGCACACGAACAGAACAATATCAAACCAACACACCCCTGCCACCAAAACAGAACTAACTTTGTGTTTATATTTCATAACTATCTAATATATCTGAAAATTAAATCATGACACTTACTTCACTTAAGTGACATCAAAAGTCTCTTTTACCATATATATATATATAATAAGCTCAAAATGCTAAATTATAATTTATTTACATAACAAAATTTATATTTATATAAAATTTATAAAATTTGTTATTTTTATATTATTATGTATATGAACTTGTGTAGAAAATAACAAATTGTTATTTTTCAAAATAACAAGTTGGCTCCCAAGCTGGCTTAGGCTCCGCTCATTTATAAACGAACTGAGCCAGGGCCCACATTTTGAGCTCTTTGGGAAAAAATGGTCAGCTCGGTAGAATCCATTAAGGCTCGGCCTAGCTTGTTTACAATCCTAGTAACATTTATCTGTATTTATGAAAGTTATGAAAATAAAACTCACTCGGGTGTAAACTCTTAGTATGCATGTCAGGTTTAGCATGATGGGTTCGAGTGATGTGTGGCTTTGAGTAGTAGCTAACCGGCTTGAAAACTAGCATCCTTACTGTATAATATATATGTTTATGTTCTTTGTTTATATGTTTTGATGACGTATGACTTATGTAACCTCGTGGTACGAGACATTCTTATTGTTTTAAGTTTCCGATGTGTTTATACGAAATTCTCTGAGTTTAAGAGCTATGTTAAATGTATAAACCTAACCGCTATGACTCCTTGGGTTCATGGCGTCACATATGTTTGTCTGTTATTAGCGACATATCCCAGTGGCTTCCAATATATATTTTTTAATTTAAATGGATTCTTACATAATCTTTTGAAATATCACCAATGAAATTTATCGACTGAAAATTGTCATAGGTGAAACAACAGTTTTCTTGTGATGATACTGATAGAATTCTTAGTTTGTTGGTAGTTACTAACGGATTTATGAGGTGTTTGACGACAACAATTTGGTTCGATTTCAAATAGATTTCCCGACAGGTATTTTTATCGGATGTAATAGGTTTGGTATAAACATGACTTCATTCAACCAGCACTGCTCTCAGCCTCCTCATTCTCTCTCGATCAACTGTCAAACACCGCCACACCACGAAATAGCCACAGCCGACACCATCACACTACTGCAACAAAAAATAATTTCATGAGCTCTTTGTAAGTAAAGCGAACAATATTAGTGATACCAAGAGTTGAATGTTACACTTTTCAATTTTCATACATGATCAACATGGTATTTAAACCATATGTAGTCTTTCCATAAAAAAAGATGATGTCAAGAGTGCTCTTTGATACGAATCATCTACAAACCAAAATCATGAACATTAAACTTATTAATCTTCACTTTATTTTACCATTACTCCTAATTAATAATTTTTAAAAACCCAAAAGCCTTGATACTAGGAAACACATGATCAAATTAAGAAATACTCGATGAAAAAATATTAAGACAAAGCAGTAAATAAGAACACGTGAATATAATTATATGCCTCACACAATAGTGATTGAGCTACATGAGGAGTCTTGTGTATCTCCATCATAGAAATTAAGAGTAAAAAATAATAATTCACGAGATGCTTATCTTAATATAGCCATATTAGGGTTCACAGTAATTTGTTCTACAAGTTTACACAAATGACAAAGTGTCGCCCTCAAATTCTATATGGTCCAAGTCATTGCAAAACCATATATAGTTCTAATTTTTATCTATCTTGATCATTTGGGTATCGTCATTTATGAATGAGCATAGAGAACCCGTGTTTACATAACTTGACATGCACTAGTATAATCAAACAAAGAAACACGTTGAAAGACGATGAACGCTTAAGAATTTATCAAAGCCAAAAACTACAAAGTGTAGACACAAGTAGGCATATGCCTATGATGTTCCGTATTGTCACACCCCGACCAAAGGTTGCGGAACATGCCGGGATGCAACAACTAGCTAATAGATTTAGTTAGCGACACCTAGCTATAAGAGGATGCCAGATAGTCTAGGATTTTATAGTTATCGTTAATTGCATTACGTTAACGACACCTTGCTACAAGGGGATGCCAAGTAGTCTAGAATTTATAGATCAACCAACCAAAAGTAACAAACACATAGGCATAGAATCATAGAACACCAAATCGAGCAATTATTCAAGTAAAGTATACAATAACGTTTGTGGTTTAAGATTCAAGTAAATAAAGCATTTAGTTTTATAAGTATGAAATGTCACCCTCAAAACAAAAGATGGAAAACGGGGTATGAAAGTACTCACGTTCAAGTAATAAACTTGATTGGTAAAAATGAAGAATAACCGGAAGGATGAGGTTGATCGAGCAAGGTTTAGGTGAAATGAAAACTTGTATATGAAAGGTTGTCTAAGAAATCTTAAAATAAAATAAATGAAAATAAATGCAAACAATTTAAAGTTTAAGGTTTAAAATGTAAATATTTAAGAACATATAATAATAACTCTTTAAAATGTAAGTTTTCTCGAAACCGAGCTAAAGTATCTAACCTTAATATTTACTCAACCTATGTTAAGTAATAAGGTGGATAAAATGCAAGAATGCAAGTCCCTTTGGTATAAGATACTAAAACGGGTTTTAACGAGTATTTCGGGTTGTTAGTTCGGGTCTTGATAATTGGTCAAACCCAAAGTCAATTTTCCAAAATAATGAATTTTATGAGATAACTCATTAAAATTTAATAAGACTTAACCAAGTATGTAGTTCTATTATTTTAGAACTAATAACGTCCGTTAAACGGGTGTTCGGTTTTGTCGGTCCAAACTTTGTTATAATATCAAGTTGGATCCAACATTTCCAAGTACTTAAGAAAATAATTAAAATCAGTTTATAAAGTATTTTTAAAGATTTATACAAGTCTTGATAGCTAAAAACACATTTATGTATCTTAAGCGAGTGAAAATCGGTTTAGTTCGGTTTCCATCTCACAATAAGTTCCTAGATGGTTTCCACATACCCAAATATCAAAGAACTTGTATAATAATTTATAAATGATCAAACTTAAGTTTTACAACCCAAAAGTTAACAATAAAGTCTTTAAACGAAAGTTCGGTTTGGTACGGTTTCCATCTCATAATAAGTTCATAGATAGTTTCCACATGCCCAAATATCCAAAAATTTGTATAATAATGTACAAAAGAAAATACTTAAGTTTTACAACCAAAAAGTTAACAATAAAGTCTTTAAACAAAATTTCGGTTTTCAGTTTCGGATCTAGTTTCGGGTTAAGACTGAGTTTAGAATCTACCAACCCATACCATGGAACTCAAAAAAATGTTTTTATAAACTAAGATCTAACATTAAACGTGTTTAAACAAGTATTTAACAAAAACTAGTAAGCAAAGTTCGGTTTACGATTTAGAGCTATTTACGGTTAAACCGAAGCATAGAATCTCAAACCCATAACCATGGAACTTGTAAATAACTAAAATGATAAGAAGTTAAGCATGGTTAGTAAGAAATAATAAAGTTAGATTGTTAGGAGCGGAAAATATATAACAAGGACCACGAAAGTCCTCCATGAAGCCTTGCCTTACAAGGTCCGAAACCTCACCGATCGGAACTGGAGAAGTAACTACCAAAGGTAACAAGGGGTGCATATTATATATATATTGCAACAACAAGCTTGAATCATACGGAGTTAGTAGAAAACAAAGGAAACTCTTGTTTGACTCTTGAAGGTCAAACAAGTAGGAACTTGAAGATTGGAGCTTAGAACTTAGGTTGAGAGTGTTTGATGAGTATGAGTAGTTTCAAATGAATGGTGAGGCTTGGTTCTAGGAAAGATAAGGTGTTAGGGTTATCCACAAGGTTTCTTTAGAGATTTTCAAGTATTTTGATTGGTTAAGAGGGTTAAACATGTGATATAACAAGCCAAAAACGAGTTTTATGCATCAGTGGCCCCTAGGTGCCGCGCGACCGACCTCCCCTGCCCTGGCCGCACGGTGCGGCGTGTCTGGGGTGGGGTGGGTTGGTCCAGCGCGTCTTGTGTGGTTCGTTTCGCGTCCCGGAAGTTCGTTTTCGATGTAATTTGATCGTTTTAAAGGTGTGAAAAATTAGGTACTGCTGTGTTAAAACAGAGACTGAAATTAGGTTGTTGTAGAGTGTGAATATTTTGTATATTTTTGTGAATTGTAAAATTATAAGAAAAATATATGTTATATATAATACTTGAAAGAATATGTGTGATTTATTTGGCAATTTAATCACAAGTTTTGGTTGGTTAAAAAAATCAGTTTTGATGATTGAAAACTTGTTAAGGATGATCAACATATTGGTTAGTGAAAATAATTGTAATTTGTAATAGATTGATTGCGGTAAATTGAATTTTGACTTTATGGGTCAACTTAGAACTATTTGAATAAGTGGTTAGTCTTACTTATGAGAAATGAAATTGTTAAAAGTGTGACTTAGTCATAGGGTTGCATGAAAAAAATGATTAACTACAAATTACATGATCGATTATTAGGTTGCGACTATGAATATCTAATGACTATTTTAAGTCTAGATAATTGGTCAAAAGTCACCAACGGGTCGTCAGTCAACATTTAGAGTCAAATGTCAATATTTTGGTCAACGGTCAATATTTTTAGTCACCGGTCAACAACTTGGACCTTTTGGTCTAAGTCAACCGAAAGTCAAACTTTGGTCAAACTTTTAATAATCCGTGGGATTACTTGGATACTAAGGATTCTAGGAATCGCTTAGAAATACTTATAGTGCTTGTATGAATATCTACTTTTTATAAGTCATCAGTTAATATTAATTTTTATGTTTTTAATTCTAGTTAGTGACGTTCAATTGCTTCGATTTCATTTACGTACTTTCGGTTTTATTTCAAATTTGTCTTCAACATCAACGTGAGTTTCTCACACCCCCTTTTACCCTTTTTAACTATTTTGGGGGAAGCATATATATCCTATCAAAAATTCAATTTATTTTATTTGTTGTTTACAAACTACAATTCGCATCATGGACTTGTGTGTTTACTTGTTACTTGCTCAATTATTACATGCATGGATTTCTTCGATAAGTATGATCATTCGCCCCCCTTTGCACTCATGGACCATTGTTTCTAGTGGAAAAGGGACTCCGATCTGAGTACGTTGGTCCACAATCTCAACTGGAAAAGACCTTCATTTATTCTTTACACTCATGGACCATTGATCTAGTGTAAAGAACCCTTATGTGTTTTTTACAAGTTTTCATGGAATTGTATGGTTTTTATATATTATCTCAAACTGTGTGAACTCACCAACTATTCATTTAGTTGACTTTACTTTATATATATGCTACAGGTTCTTTCGTTAGAGGATGAAATGACGAAGATACTAGAAGTTAGGTTAAATAAATAATAAACAAGAAGGCATTTGTTTTGTTCCTTCTTCCTTGTGTTTGTTCATTTGATAAACTTGTGTACTTGATGCTTTTGAATAAATTAATGATAATATTGTCAATTAATAGTGTCACATGTGTTTTGAGCAATTTGTACGTCACACCCGGGCGTATTCCGCTTTAGCCGGGGTGTTACATTAAGCTCGTGATCCATAAAACACAATAAAAACTAATATTTTTTTGCAGTAAGGATACCTTAGATTATTATGAAAATGTGTGTATGTGTATACATAAAATTAAACAAAAGTAAGGTAAGGATACCTTAGAATGTCTTGAGTGTTTTTGTATATTTACAATTTGATGGAATAAATAAGTATATAAATAAACAAGTGCAATGAACAATCGAGTAGGGTAAACACGTATAGGCAACATGTATAAGGACCCTAAAGCAAAAACTATACTAGGTCGTTACGTCTAACCACCTATCCTATAGTCTTGTGGCTCTGATACCAATCTGTCACACCCCGACCAAAGGCGGCGGAACATGCCGGGATGCAACGGATTGCCCAAAACACAAGACACTATTAAGGTGATAATATTTAATCAACTCATTTATTTCATAAATCAATAAACAACACATCTTTTTCATCCAAACAAATTGAATATAAGTTAACAAATATATTGTTCATTTTACTAATATTTTAATAGTCTTGATACCGTTTTGCGTCAAGTTCTCGAATAAACCAAAGTCAAACCTGTAACATTTCATAAAATAAAGTTTGTCAACACAAAGTTTTGTGAACAATTCATATGTTTGAGCATATAAGTATATAGTGATAAAATGCCACAAAACTTGTATACGAAACAATAAATAAAAGCAATAACTTGGATAAATAGATATCGCTAATAGATTTACGTTAGCGACACCTAGCTATAAGGGGATGCCAGATAGTCTAGGATTTTATAGTTATCATTAATTGCATTACGTTAACGACACCTTGCTACAAGGGGATGCCAAGTAGTCTAGGATTTATAGATCATCCAACCAAAAGCAATAAACACATAGGCATAGAATCATAGAACCCAAATCGAGCAATTATTCAAGTAAAGTATACAATAACATTTGTGGTTTAAGATTCAAAAGCATTTAGTTTGATAAGTATGAAATGTCACCCCCAAAACAAAAGATGGAAAACGGGGTATGAAAGTACTTACGTTCAAGTAATAAACTCGATCGGTAAAAATGACGAGTAACCGGAAGGATGAGGTTGATCGAGCAAGGTCTAGGTGAAAGGAAAACTTGAATATGAAAGGTTGTCTAAGAAATCTTAAAACAAAATAAATGAAAATAAATGCAAACAATTTAAAGTTTAAGGTTTAAAAATGTAAATATTTAAGAACTTATAATAATAACTCTTTTAAATCTAAAGTTTGCTAGAAACCTAGCTAAAGTGTCTAACCTTAATATTTACTCAACCTATGTTAAGTAATAAGGTGGGTAAAATACAATAATGCAAGTCCCTTTGGGATAAAGATACTAAAACGGGTTTTAACGAGTGTTTCGGGTTGTTGGTTTGGGTCTTGATATTTGGTCAAACCCAAAGTCAACTTTCCAAAATAATGAATGTTATGAGATAACTCATTAAAATTTAATAAGACTTAACCAAGTATGTAGTTCTATTGTTTAAGAACTAATAACGTCCATTAAGTGGTGTTCGGTTTTGTCGGTCCAAACTTTGTTATAAGATTAAGTTGGATCTAACATTTCCAAGTACTTAAGAAAATAATTAAAATCAGTTTATAAAGTATTTTTGAAGATTTATACAAGTCTTGATAGCTAAAAACACACTTGTGTGTCTTAAGCGAGTGAAAATCGGTTTAGTTTGGTTTCCATCTCACAATAAATTCCTAGATGGTTTCCACATACCCAAATATCAAAGAACTTGTATAATAATTTATAAATGATCAAACTTAAGTTTTACAACCCAAAAGTTAACAATAAAGTCTTTAAACGAAAGTTCGGTTTGGTTCGGTTTCCATCTCACAATAAGTTCATAGATGGTTTCCACATGCCCAAACATCAAAGAACTTGTATAATAATGTACAAATGAAAATACTTAAGTTTTACAACCAAAAAGTTAACAATAAAGTCTTTAAACAAAAATTTGGTTTTCGGTTTCAAATCTAGTTTCGGTTAAGACCGAGTTTAGAATCTACCAACCCATAACCATGGAACTCAAAAAATGGTTTTATAAACTAAGATCTAACATTAAACGTGTTTAAACAAGTATTTAACAAAAACTAGTAAGCAAAGTTCGGTTTACGGTTTAGAGCTATTTACGGTTAAACCGAAGCATAGAATCTCAAACCCATAACCATGGAACTTGTAAATAACTAAAATGATAAGAAGTTAAGCATGGTTAGTAAGAAATAATAAATTAGATTGTTAGGTGCGGAAAATATATAACAAGGACCACGAAAGTCCTCCCTGAAACCTTGCCTTACAAGGTCCGAAACCTCACCGATCGGAACCGGAGAAGTAACTACCAATGGTAACAATGGGTATATATTATATATATGTTGCAACAACAAGCTTGAATCATACGGAGTTAGTAGAAAACAAAGGAAACTCTTGTTTGACTCTTGAAGGTCAAACAAGTAGGAACTTGAAGATTGGAGCTTAGAACTTAGGTTGAGAGTGTTTGATGAGTATGAGTAGTTTCAAATGAATGGTGAGGCTTGGTTCTAGGAAAGATAAGGTGTTAGGGTTATCCACAAGGTTTCTTTAGAGATTTTCAAGTATTTTGATTGGTTAAGAGGGTTAAACATGTGATATACAAGCCAAAAACGAGTTTTATGCATCAGTGGACCCTAGGCGCCGCGCGACTGACCTCCTCTGCCCTGGTCGCGCGGCGCAGCGTGTCAGGGGTGGGGTGGGTTGGTCCAGCGCGTCTTTTGTGGTTCGTTTCGCGTCCGGAAGTTCATTTTTGATGTAATTTGATCGTTTTAAAGGCGTTTTCGAATCCGTAAAAGGGTTTTTTTTCAAATTGAACAAGTGAGAATGATTTAGTAACACAAAATCCAATATTTTATATATTTGAAATGTTCGAAATATAAATCGGGTCGGTTAACGTGATAAACGAATACACAAACGAATACAAATAAAACCCGAAATTGACGAATGTCACGTGTATGGTTACCCTCGATCTTTTAGCTCTCGTGAAAACTATCCAAAATCAAACAACAAAACTAGCAATTAGATAATTCAAACTTTTCTACTGTTATGTTTGTGATGTCTCACATGATGTTATTGTTTAGATATCTCATAAGAGAGATCAAATGATATGGAGATCAATCAAATTTGTAAGGATTTTGTTATTTTACTCATATTCGTTCTAAATTAAACAAAGTATGGGCTTGCAATCCTACAATCTTTTATCTAGCACACATACGAATATAAAACTATGTGTAGCTGAGGGGCTACAAAATAGGGCGTTTTGTGCTATATGACGCATAGTCAGCAAATGATGGGTTTTTGTTTTACGGGTACTGTAATGATGCTGTAGTCCCATATATATATATATATATATATATATATATATATTATTTCTTTTAAGAACCGCTTTGAGTTTTAAGAACTTGAAATACCTCAACATAACATTTTTTTTACACATATGTAATATATAAGTGTAAGAATGTAAAAAAATTACAGTACTTTTTTCCACACCGAATCGACTTTTTACACATGTATAACTAACATTTAAACTTGTGTAATCAAAAATATTTATTTTCTCTCCTGATTTATTTTTTAATTAAATATAATCTCAACCACATATTCTATACTCGTTTAATTACATTTGTGGTCCATATTGAGTTTTTAAAGTTCTTACAATTTATCAAGTTCATAAAATATCCCTCCCCTATATATATATATATAAATATATATAATGAGTATCATTACAGAACTGTTAATTTATTTAAGAACTTGAAGGAACCATTGAAAACTAACATTTTTTATAAAAATTATTGATTGTTAATGTTATTTAAGTGTAGTTTTATCATTTTTTATATCTATATTTACGATTACAAATTTGAAAATTAGTTTTTATACATATATATGTTTTGTTTTACACATATGTAAATTTGTTAGTACATAAATTTTACACATATGTAAACTTTTGATTAATATATTTAATCAAATTTTTTTATATAAAATATGATAAAACTACTCTTTAATATGTTGGGTTTTAGCAAGATTATCAAAGTCCAAAATAACCATTTATTAAGGAAAACGCAGCGAAAATAAAGTTTTAAATCTTGTTTAGCCAATACACATAAACCCGTTTATGTTAAACCCAATCCAGGATCCGTATACGACATGCATGCTATCAAAACACAACCATAGGGTGTTAACATACATACCTTCAAATCCGAGAATGAAATGGATGAATGAGGTTGAATGACGAGCTTCCAAAGGAGGAAACCTCAATCTTGTATACCCAACGAGCTCCAACAAACACCTTGGTTGCTAGGGTCCTAACACTTGATGCAAGAACAAACCCTTTTGTTCTTTTTCTTCTTCTTCTTTTTGTTCTTGGCTTCTATGGAGAGAAAGTGGAGAGGGTTGTATGTGTGAGAGAATGTGTTGATTATTTACCCAAGAATTATGATCTCCCAATAAGATCAAATGCATGTATTGAAAGAAACAAAAGGAGAAGAGAGAAGAGGGAAAAAGGTTTTCCCACTCAAAATTCAAATCCTCTTTTATTACTTACAATTTATTTACTTATAATGTTTATGTTATAAACATAACATAAGTAACATGAAATATGCCATTTAACCAATTTAAATAACATCTCTCAAAATATAAATTATCCATATAATTTATTTAACAAACAAATGCAAATATTTAGAAATCCAATCTCTAAATATTATAAGTGTTGATACTCATTACTTAGATCATATCTAATAATAATTATCGTGGTGTTTGTCTAGCTTGTTATTGGGTATGACCCGACTTGGATAAATACGTACTAGCCACATCAACTCTAATATGTGTCTTGGGCAGATCGATTCCATCAATCTCCCACTTGCACAAGATACATATAAGATTGATGCAAATAGCAAATACCGCCTAACAACGGTTTACTATCCCTAATACGCATGACGAAGTGTCATTCAATAACATCATCCCCTTCAAGTCCCATACTTGAAAATGATTTAGGTGAAACTATCATTTATCCTTTTGCCACCAATGTCATGTTAAATCCAGAGACACAGAGTGATCATTCTCTGTTGATTTAACTAATCAGGCCTTAGACATTTAACTCTCAACGAATAAAATGGACAAATCCCTTATTGACTACATACATCTCTCACTATCACCTTGTACTATACTTGAGCTTAGCCTTATGTACTGACATATTTCAGAGCAGCGAAAAACTAAGTCAAAGTATAATAGTCGGCAAATATCAAGACCCAATATGTATCTCAGGTCGGAGGATACTATGATGTTCGCCTTTACTCAAATTTACTTATGATCACAAATCACAAGGATTCCATGCAATAAAATTAAGGGCGAGTCATGTCCAATATTTATCCCATAAATATCTATGAACCTTGGCAGCAAACCCTTGCTATATTCATACCTCATGAATATCTACCAATCCAAGTTCATAATAGTCCTACCTTCACATTTATTCCCACAAATGTGATCGACTACGGACATTTAGAATAATTAACTTATTCATGGATTTAAACATGCTAAAATGGAACATAACTCAAAAGCATAATCATAAACCATAATCATATGATTGAGTGAAAATAACATTGTTCCGATATCCAAATACAAAATTTGATCAAATCCAATCACTAGAATATCGAAGCCCTAAGGCGCAAGTATGACCCTCATGCTTCGGTCTTTCAAGGAGCTTCGTGAGTGGATCTGCAATGTTTTGATCAGTGTGAAGTTTGAGAATACATATCTTTCCTTTTTCAACTTCATCCCTTATGTAGTTGAATCTCCGCTCAATGTGCCTAGTCTTTTGATGTGCACGGGGTTCCTTGATTTGAGCAATCGCACCCTCGTTGTCACAAAAGATTTCTAGAGGGTCCTGAATGGTACGGACTACCCCTAGATCGGCAATGAACTTTCTAATCCACGCAGCTTCTTGAGCTGCCAAGGAGGCGGCGATGTATTCTGATTCAGTGGTGGACAAGGATACCACATCTTGTTTTGCACTCTTCCAAGAGACAACACCACCATTTAGAAAGAAGACATATCCTGATTATGATCGAGAATCATCTCGATCAGTTTGGAAACTCGCATCAATGTAACCATATACAACGAGTTCCTCCTCACCAGAGCCATATATCAAAAACATATCCTTAGTCCTCCTAAGGTGTTTCAATATGCTCTTAACTGCCATCCAATGGCTTGCTCCTGGATTTTGTTGGTATCTACTTGTCATGCTTAAAGCGCAAGACACATCCGGTCTCGTGCATATCTTGGCATACATGATGGATCCAATAGCAGATGCATATGGGATTCCATTCATTTTGTCTTGCTCATCCTTTGAGCTTGGACATTGAGAAGCACTCAATATTGTTCCTCTTTGAATGGGTACGAAGCCTTTCTTAGAGTTGTCCATCTTGAAGCTTTTCAAGATTTTGTCAATGTATGCGCTTTGATTCAAACCTATCAACCACCTTGATCTATTCCTATAGATCCTTATTCCCAGAATATAGGCGGCCTCACCAAGATCCTTAATGGAAAAACAGCTTCCAAGCCAGGCTTTTACACCTTCCAAGGTTGGAATGACATTTCCAAATAGTAATATATCATCGACATATAATACCAGAAAGGTAATGATGCTCCCACTAGCCTTTTTATACACACAAGCTTCGTCAGCGTTTTTGATGAATCCAAATTTCTTCACTTCATCATCAAAATGGTGATTCCAACTTCTAGATGCTTGTTTCAATCCATAGATTGATTTCTTCAACTTGCATACTTTATTGGGATGTTGTGGATCGACAAAACCTTCAGGCTGAACCATATAGACATCTTCATTAAAATGCCCATTTAGAAAAGCAGTTTTGACATCCATTTGCCATATCTCATAGTCATAATATGCGGCTATGGCAAACAATATCTTTATAGACTTTAGCATCGCCACAGGAGAGAAAGTTTCATCATAATCAACTCCTTGAGTTTGAGTGAAACCCTTTGCTACAAGTCTAGCTTTATAAGCATCCAAGTTTCCATGCATGTCAGTTTTCTTCTTGAAAACCCACTTACTTCCAACCAATTTGGAATTAGGAGGTGGAGCAACTAGGGCTGTTCAAAAAGCTCAAGGCTCGAAGCTCGGGCTCGTGGCTCGCTCAATAAAAGCTCGAATAAAACTAGCCAAAAAAACTTGATTTGAAACATTCTGAGTTGAGTTGGCTCATTTTTGTAACCAAGCTCGGCTCGACCTAGGCTCGGCTCGATCATGGCTCGGCTCGTTGGCTCGATTTAAATCTCGTTTAGCTTCAAAATCAAGCTAGAGACTTAGCTGAGATGTCTCGTTTAATTTCAAGCCCAAGCTCGAAACCACCCTGGCTCGACTCGGGCTGACTCGTGAACAGCCCTAGGAGCAACCAAGTCCCATACTTGGTTGTCATGCATGGATTGCATCTCAACGTTCATGGCTTCCAGCCATTTATCACAATTAGACTGTGACATTGCATATCGGTATGTGGTGGGTTCATTAGAATCTACCATATAGCATCCATCTATGAGAAATCCATATCTTTCAGGTGGGGTGCTAATTCTACCAAATTTGCGAACGTTTTGTGTGTTTTGATCAACCATTTGATCATCAACAACAGCCTCTTGTTGATTACTAGTGTCAACCAAATGTGTATCGGCTTGTGGTTCTCGATCCTCTTCGAGTTCCACAGTTCTATTTGCTCCTTCCCTAAGGAACTTTCTTTCTAAGAACACAGCCTTTCGAGCAACAAACACTTTATGCTCGTTTGGATTGTAGAAATAATATCCCATCGAATCTCTGGGATATCGTACAAAATTATACATAGTGGATCGGCTTTCAAGTTTGTTTCGGGTGTTGTTCTTGACATAAGCCTCACAACCCCATACCCTTAAATATGATAACGATGGAACCCTTCCATGCCATATTTCAAAAGGTGTCATTTCCAGTTTCTTGGTTGGTGCCATATTTAGAATACGGGTTGCGGAGATCAATGCGAAGCCCCAAAAGGATAGAGGTAATGAGCTTCTAGCCATCATGGATCGAACCATATCTAATAGAGTTCGATTCCTCCTTTCAGACACACCATTATGTTGTGGTGTTTCGGGTGGAGTAAGTTGTGAGACAATCCCACAACTCCTTAGATGATCTAGAAATGCATCATTGAGGTATTCACCTCCTCTATCGGATCGAAGTACTTTGATTGTTTTGTTGAGTTGATTTTGTACTTCATTTTGGAAGACTTTGAACATTTCAAAGGCCTCATCTTTGTGTCTTAACAAGAACACATACCCATAGCGACTATAGTCGTCGATAAAGGTAATGAAGTATCTTTCACCATTCCTTGTCATTGTCTTAAAAGGACCACATACATCCGAATGTATGATACCTAATAAGTCTTTCGCCCTTTCATTAGTTCCACCAAAGGGCTCCTTGGTCATCTTTCCCAATAAAAAAGATACGCACTCATCAAATGAATCATCATTTGATTTCAAAAGACCATTCTTTTGAAGTGTATGAATGCGATCCTTGTTTATGTGACCGAGGCGACAGTGCCAAAGAAAAGTTTTACTCAAATCCAATTTGAGTCCTTTGGTGTTAGCTTAGTACAACGAGTTATCAATGGATGTATTATCATGAACCAATTCATAAATGCCATTAAACGGCATTGCTTTAAAATAAAAGACATCATTCATGAATACATAAAAACCATTGTTTAAAAACTTGAAATTATAACCAAATTGTCTTAATACAAAAACAGAGATAATATTTCTAGTCAAACTAGGAGAATACAGAATGTTTTTCAAAAGAACTTCCAAACCATTCGGAAGCTTCAAAACATAATCTCCTCGGACTTGGACGTCAACCTTTGCTCCATTTCCCATGAAGAGACTTATATCTCCTTTCTTGAAATCACTTCTTTTTTGAACCCCTGCAATGAATTGCAGATATGAGTTCCACATCCGGTATCCAATACCCATGTGTTAGAAGAAATAATATTAAGATTAATATGGATCATGAAAGTTGTACCTGAGGTTGCCCCGCATCCCTCTTAGCTTTCAACACTTTGAGATAGGTCGGACAATTTCTCATTGAATGACCTATCTTCCCACAACCAAAGCACGGATCCTCAGCGCTAACCTTTAGCTTCTTATGTTTGGGTTCCGCCTTTGCCTTTCCCTTGAATCCCTTCTTGACTTGCCCCTTACCAACGACAACCTTTGCCTTTGGTTCCGGGTGATGCCTCTTCTTCAAGCCACCCTCATTGATCATGAGAACGGGTAAACCCTTTTTACCCATTCCGGCTTCGGCTGTCTTAAGCATTGCGTGAAGCTCAACAATGCTTTTGTCCCATCCGTTCATGTTGTAGTTCATAACGAATGTCTCAAACCTTTTAGTTAAGCCGTTTAGGATTAAATCCGTGGCTAACTCTATTGAGACGGGACAGTTAAGCCGTTCAAGCCGATCAATGTGGCTTTTCATCTTAAGTACATAAGATGAGACAGATTGGGTTTCTTCCATATGACATGCATGAAGTGTTCGAACTGTTTTGAAGCGCTCTACCCTAGCTTGAGTAAGGAACATTTCCTTAAGCTGGGTGATCATGTCATGCGCCCCATGATTCTCGAAATCCTTTTGGATCTTAGGAATCATTGTTCCCAACATGAGGCAAGAAACTTGCACCGAATCCTCGGTATATTTCAACCAATCCGCATAGACATACAAGTTGTTGACATCGGGTTCATCGGAAATAGGATCGTCCAAATATATAGGACTTCTTCTCTTGTTTGAGAACAATTTTCAAGTTTCGATACCAGTCCATAAAGTTGTTAAAGTTTAGACGATCCTTATCCAAAATGGATCTCAGTGATAGATTATGCACGTGAGGGATAATAGCGTTCTGAGGATTGTTTGCGGCCATCTATAAAAGAATTTAACAAAGTTCAATTTAGTATTTTCGATATCAATAAATTTTAATCATTAATACCCTTTAATGTCTCCAGGACAATTATTGATTAAAATATAGAACCCAATGTTTTATCCAAATAGTAGTTAGGTGACCTTTATCCCACTATTCGAATTAACAAGGTAGTCAACGTTTGACGATTGCAACCCTTTGCAACTTCTAGTTTTATGGGATCGGTTAAACATCATATGTTTAGTTGGCATGTTTAATCCCATCAACACCTTTGAACGCCATGTTTCGGTGACCCTATAATCATGGTTTCCAAATCAAGTCGTCCTACTTACACACACGTGTGAGTTTACACATACAAGTGGTTAGGTGACCCTCATCCCACAAGTATTGTAAAACCACCTCAAGATCGCAAGTTTTCTTGAATGTGGTTAGGTGACCCTTACCCCACATCAAGTCTACAAGTGACTTAAGTGTCGTATAAAAGGATGGTGTTCAACTTGTTTTAAAAGGGATTTTAGTTTTCAAAAAAAAATTCTAGATTGGAAAACTATTTAATGTACCTTCCATTTGCATGCATTCAAATGTATGGTACATTTGAAAACCAAATTTCAAATTCCTTTAAATAAACCATTTTATTATGAAATCATTAATAGTTAATAAAACCAATTTTTATAACTTAATAATTTCAAAGGAATCACTTTTATGCTAGTTGTAGATTTTAATTGTTAACATCCAAACATGATAAAACAATAAACATAAATCAACCACACAATCATAAAATACAAACACAAGTCCATAACCATAGCCACCTAGTATGAAAACACTTGTTGACCGAAACAAGTGTGCCAAAAGGTCTCTCCTAAGGGATGAGAATGACACAAGGCATGTGTCGGTGAACTCCCACTTGATCCCGCATCCATATGCTTCAAGTGTCCACCTTGTGATGTGACACTTCCACTTTATTTAGGCTTCCTTTTGGGCTCCAACTTCAGATCCTAGCTTCCATGGGCCTCCAAGTTTGGGCTTTGGTCATTGGGCTTAAATCCCATCATGGACTATGAGGTCCATTAAGGCCCAAAACCAAAACCGTAACTTTGTTGCTTCTTCTTTTATAAAAAAATATACTTAATACATTTTTCTCCAGTAAAAGAAATACAACTAATCTACTTATTATTACAAACCAATATGAAATAATTAAATAGATTACAAAACCTAAATAAATGAATATTACAACCAAATTGAATATTAAACAAATCACAACACAAACACACATCCAATAGGTCATGGCTAGGTTATGAACATCCAAATGCACATCCAAATATGCAAGGTCTTAGAAGACCAAAATGGTTCCCCTCTTACCCATAAAACTTTCGGCCCAGAGAAACACAATCGAAAGTTTCGGGTTTTGTCCAAACAAAATAATTAATCATCCACATGACTTAATTCTTCAAGATTATCATATGCATGTAAAGTATAATCTTGAGGAACCAAGGGGCAATCAAAAGCCAAAAAAAACTTTCGGTCATATGGTGATCCACACCCTAAAACCCGAAATTTTTTGGATCTATGAAGCATGTATCCGTATAAGCGGCTCTTGATGCCATTGTTGGGTTTTAGCAAGATTATCAAAGTCCAAAATAACCATTTATTAAGGAAAACTCAGCGGAAATAAAGTTTTAAATCTTGTTTAACCAATACACATAAACCCGTTTATGTTAAACCCAATCCAGGATCCATATACGACATGCATGCTATCAAAACACAACCATAGGGTGTTAACATACATACCTTCAAATCCGAGAATGAAAGGGATGAATGAGTTTGAATGACGAGCTTCCAAAGGAGGAAACCTCAAGCTTGTATACCCAACGAGCTCCAACAAATACCTTGGTTGCTAGGGTCCTAACACTTGATGCAAGAACAAACCCTTTTGTTCCTTTTCTTCTTCTTCTTGTTCTCGGCTTCTATGGAGAGAAAGAAGAGAGAGTTGTGTGTGTGAGAGAATGTGTTGATTATTCACTAAAGAATTATGATCTTCTAATAAGATCAAATGCATGTATTGAAAGAAACAAAAGGAGGAGAGAGAAGAGGGAAAAATGTTTTTCCCACTTAAAATTCAAATCCTCTTTTATTACTTACAATTTATTTACTTATAATGTTTATGTTATAAACATAACATAAGTAACATGCAATATTTCATTTAACCAATTTAAATAACATCTCTCAAAATATAAATTATTCATATAATTTTAAACACACAAATGCAAATATTTAGAAATCCAATTTCCAAATATTATAAGTGTTGATAATCATTACTTAGATCATATCTAATAATAATTATCGTGGTGTTTGTCTAGCTTGTTATTGGGTATGACCCAACTTGGATCAATACGTACTAGCCACATCAACTCTAATATGTGTCTTGGGCAGATCGATTCCAACAGAATAATGTTAATATTTAAAAAAATTAAAAAAATGTTAATATACAAAACTATGTCTTTTTATTTTAACCCTTATATATATATATATATGATGAGTATCGTTACAGAACTGTTAAATTATTTAAGAATTTGAAAGAACCCTTGAAAACTAACGTTTTTTATAAAAATTTTTGTATGTTAATGTTAGTTGAGTGTAGCTTTATCATTGTTTATATCTATATTTACGATTACAATTTTGAAAATTAGTTTTTATACATATCTGTGTTTTGTTTTACACCTATTTAAATTTGTTAGTACATAAATTTTACACATATGTATACTTGTTATTTATATATGTAATCAAATAGTTGTATATAAAATATGATAAAACTACTCTTAAATAATGTTAATTTATAAAAAAAAATTAAAAAAATATTTGGTTGTGTAGAGTTCCTAAGAGTTCTTAATTTTTTTAGAGTTCTTAAATATATATATATATATATATATAGGATTAGGATCATAAGAAAACTTTTTTGAAATTGAGAACTATGAGAACCATTATGGATCACAAAAAACCCAAAAATAAAAATAATCATAAATAAAAAAAAAACACAAAAATGAAAAAAGTAAAAAAACCAAAATTCTTATTTTAACATCCCGGTTTCATTAAAAAATTAAAAAAAAACTCGGTTTAGCAAATTATATACACATATGTATAATATATACATATATGTACATTTACATGATTTTTTTTATACACATGTGTATAATTTAAGATAAATGATACTGTACATATGTGTATATTTCATAACTAAAGATTAAATAAAATTATACATATATGTGTAATACGACATTTTTTTTTTATTTTTTTTAATGAAATCGGAATGAAATATAAGAATTTTAGTTTTTTTACTTTTTTAAAATTTTTGTTAGTTTTTGTTTTATGATTTTTTTAAATATTTTCTTTAAAGGTGTTTTTAATGGTACAAAATGGTTCTCAAAGTTCTCAATTTTCAAAGAGTTCTCTTAGGATCCTTACCTTATATATATATATATCACACACCATTAAAATAGTAATAAAACCAAAGATCAGCTCATGTATATTTAATTTATCTGAAATATTTTAATATTTAAAACTTAATGCATATATGAAATCTTGTGTATGATAACGCACAGATGAGCTTTAGTGGTTGTTCAAAATGAAATTAATAATAATAAAAACAAGAAGAAAGAAAACAAACAAATAAAATAACATTCATGATAGGCACATAAAGTATAATGAAAAGCTCACAAAATTTCAAACGGAAAGTAACTAAGCCCTTGTCCAAAATTATTTACTTCATAATTTCACAATCAAAACTCACTTCACCAACCAATCATATTCAAATAGTAGTGAATTTTAGTGGAAAACCTCACCAAATACCAATCATCACTTTGTGAAGTGCGCATTGATTGTGTAGAAATAATCTTTTTTGTCAACGAATCTAATTCTGCAAAACAAGAACCATTTAACTTTGGAGGTTAAGTTTCATACACTTTGATTTTTATAAATGCGTTTTTCACGTTGGTAACGGTGTCTTTATAAAAAATGTTATAACATTTCTCGTATCTTGTTATCCAAATTCGAATCCCTCTTATAATGATGTTGTCTATATTTCAGAGCACGCACATGAATCAAGATTCGAACTAGGACCCCTTAGAAGAAAACCTCTTGACCACCAATCAATGTGGTGGTGATAGCTAATTTAAGATTCTTCTTAACCATAACATCCCCCTTACCACAAATCACAGTTTTTTATTGATATATATCTTTCAAGTTTTTGATAAATAGTTACTTTTTTTTAATAACAAAGTTTTATATAATTTACTATAAAACGATTACAATAAAGTGATAGGAAAACGGGCAACAAGCTGCGCCGCAACCCCCTTTTATAGCGTCAATTACAATAGTTACTTGACGCAAAATTCGAGTATCAACCCACACCACGTCTTAAAAGTTACTTTGATTTAACATATAAGTCTTAAAATATAGTGCTAACTTGAGATTAACATTTCTTGTAAGGCTATGTGTTATGGGATAACTAGCAAAAGTTACTTATCGCGTCACGTCACTATCGTATTGGATAACTAGTCACCTGTTAATTTAAGAGTTATGGGATAACTAGCCACTACCCCGTTAATATAATAATTAAACTATTTAAAAGTTTAATAAAAAATGAAAATGGTAAAGTGAGGTGAGTTGAGGTGGATTTTTTTGTTGGTTTATTCATTTAATTCATTTGGTTGTTAGTGGGGTGGACCTATAATTTTCTTTTATAGAGACGTTATTGTGGTGGCGTTCCCCATCTATGGCGCTCTAACAAAAAAAAAGGCATGGCATGATGTTCATGACGTCATCATGCTTATGTGACATGGATGGAGCCTTAATACGACATGGATGACGTCTCAACCACACATAGCTTAAATATATATATTACGTACATTACGAATTTGCCAATAATATATTGTAAACATTTTTCCCCATATAAGACAACAATATCCATCAACTATACATACTGAAATAGGTAATAATTAGTTATTCTGAAATAATGACATGTTGGCATTCAAACTTTTACAAAAAGTCCAGATCAAAGCCGTTGTGTATAAATACCACCACATACCATTCCACTATCAAACAGAACATATACCCATAAACCATCATGTCTAAAGAGTGGCTTAATAGGGTATATGTCTGTACTAAGCCATTTGTGTTCATGGTTTTCTTGCAAACTTTTTATGCTGTGAATGGATTAGTTGTCAAGTCTGCTCTAAACAAAGGCTTGAATCATTACACTTATGCCGTTTACCGAAGCGCGATTGCAGCTCTCTTCTTTGGTCCTTTTGCTTTCTTCCTAGAAAAGTCTGTTTGTTCATGTGATACTAATGCACAGTTTTCTTTCTTGTTTTAATTTGTTTAATCATTGTTTTTTTTATGCAAATAGAAAAATTAGGCCAAAGATGACGATTTCCATTTTCCTGAAGATCATGTTGCTGGGATTACTAGAGTATGCTTTCAGTATTATATAATTTTATTACAAATGTGGAAGAGAATATAAAATACTATAAAAATTTAAGTGCACTATGATCTTTGTGCAAATTCTCATTATTGCCCCTGTAGCGTATGTGTTTGGCATATATGCATGGATTATGACTAGCTATAGTTTGCTACAAACTTGAAATTATTTTTTGTATATTATTCTCCAATGATAATTACGGTCCATTATAAATACAAAACAGGCCAGTGATGAACCAGAACTTGTACTTTGCTGGAATGAAATTGACAACAGCAACTTTCACGGCGGCTATTTTCAACATGGCTCCCGCCATTACCTTTGTTATGGCTTGGATCTTTAGGTAATCTCGTTCCTTAATTAATGTTTATGTCTTTAATTTTTTTTCTGTTCCTGTACTTTTTTGTTTTTCATCAAATTTGTTTATTTAGCAGTTATTAATAAAAAAATAAGCTAACTTTTGTTTAATTTATTAATAATATATGATTTTTTACATTAACCAAGAAACGTTTTAAATTCTTACTTTCTAAGTTTATTCTAATCAAATTTTGTTTTTGCACTAAAAGAAAACTGTTTCATTTTGTCATTCTTACTTTGATAGGAATGGTAGGATGATTAAGGTGTTAAATATAAGTTCATGAGTTCAAATTCTATAATGTGCAAACATTTAATCAATCACTAAAAAAAGAAACTGTTTCGTTTTCTACATCTTTTTTTAGGATGATAGTAAGAAACAACAAGGTTTCCAAGTAATTTACGACCAATTTTATTTTCGTTGGAAAAAGCGTCACGGGAAACTATTTTTTGATCAATTCCCAACTAAAACTGACAATTCTTTTACAACTGAGATTGCGACTGTGTATCTACAAAAATATCCGGTTTCTTACTTTGGTCCTCTACATTTTGCGACCATTGTCCTACCTTGATATGTTTGCGACCATTTTCCTATCATTTATCAAGAATACACATTTTTAAGCCAAAAAAATCAAGCAATTTTATGTCCAATGATCACTTCAATAATGATTTTTTTTTTGCTTCCGAACCCTAATAATTTAATTACTAAATCACTTCTAATTTTAAATAAAAATAAAAATATAAATATAAATGCTTTCTCCGTCTCTCTTTAACACCCTGTTCTTGAGTTTTTTTAAAAGATGGAAAGGAAAGGAAAACTAAGGATAATTAAAAGATGAGTGTTCTTGATTTTTCTTTAGGATGGAAAGGTAAAGAGTAGGATGAGTTAGGAGGGGTTAAATTGATGTATTTTTCCAATAAGTTATCCTCCCAAAAATGGGATGATTACTAAGGATAAGTTTTTTCCAATAAGTTATCATTTCCTTTCCTTTAATTTCCTTCCAACTCAAGAACACATCTAATTAAAAAAATTTTCTTCCCTTCCCTTTCTTATCCTTCCCTCTCATTTCCTTTCCTTGGTTAAAAAACTCAAGAACAAGGCGTAAGTGTCATGGTTTGAAACACACAAAATTCAAGGTAGATTGAATGATTACTTATTTTGTTTATCAAAAAACAATAATGCCCTTAAAAATTGGGTCCATCAATATTGTTTATTAATGCTAGTTATGTGTATTTAAAGGTGAGTAAACTTGATAATTGACTAATAAATTTTGAAAGTGAACATTTGTAATGGAACAAACAAACAAAATATAAAATATATACACTTTTAATAAGACGGAGGGGGTACAAAACATTTATAATGTTTTTTTTTATATCCCGATACAATTTTTATTAGAAAGAGTGTTTGTTTAATCAAAAAATATATTTATGTAAAAAATTGAGTTAGTTTCGACTACTTAGGTGGAAGAGAAATGTTATTTTTTTTAATGAAAGGTTAGACTACACCAATAAAAATTGTATAATCCAACTATCAAGTGCCAACCTCTTCATGTGTCTTATGACAAAAGACCATGATTCTTGGACCACCGCTAATTGACTCAAGTCCTTCTATAACCGTCGCCCAATTTCTTCTCTTGTTCGCTCTCCTAACACTAGACCCAAAATAAGGCCCATCATTGGGTGTACTCAATCATCTGCCATCTTGGATCCTGTTAGCAACAGCTACTGCGTGGGACATTACTATCAGCACAACTCGTAGACTTAAACAAGGTAGGAACGCGTTGAAGAATCTATAAATTCAGTGTCGCTAAAGAAGAAATTGACACCAATCGAAGGTGCATGTAGCCAGGAAACACGAGTAGCACCCACCGTGGCACTTCGTAAAGATATCTTTGCTGTAAAAAAACTAGTGGCCACCATGGCAATTCACTAAGATTCGTCTAGATTTTCTCCATGACTCCATGAGGACAAAGAATGGGAATGATGCATGCTACTTCCATTTTCCATGTCCACTAGCTAGGTCCATGCATGCAGGCTATGCAATCATGATTAGTCAGTAGGCCATTGCTGTTTCATTAATGGATTATCATCTACAAATATATCCGGTTTCTTACTTTGGTCCTCTACATTTTGCGACCATTTTCCTACCTTGATATGTTTGCGACCATTTTCCTATCATTTTTCAAGAATACACATAGCCCATGATCTGTTCTAATTTACGTTCTTGTACTAGATTTAATGAAACCGTGTCCCCACTATAGTTAATAGGAATACTTTTATTAGAGACCAATCATGGGTTAAGTTAATTACCACATATCAACTTAATATAATATTGGTTTCATTAAATAGCTTCATTTATTACTTCCTTTTTTCCTACCCTTTCTCGTTTCCCTCAGACTAGTGTCTGTCTACTCGTAGCACTTGACAATACCCTTTCTCTAGCCAGTAGCACTTGACAATAATCAATATCCTAGCCAGTTGTTAGTAGCCTGAATAAATGCTTGTCAAACTCTATATGAATACAGAAAACCATCGATAAACCAAATTTTCGGCGCTTCTAATGAAATCTAGATGCAATTCTCTATAAATTTATAAAGTTTTCCAGTGATTTAAACAAGCATGTTTTCTTTTCAATTACTTTTTCAAGTGTATCATATGGAAAATATCGTTTGACAGTTTTCCGACCTAATGGTTATTTTATTTTTTGGTAGGCTGGAAATAGTAATGATGAAGAGTTTACATAGCCAAGGAAAGATCATAGGGACAATAGTGACGGTTGGAGGAGCCATGATAATGACACTAATAAGAGGCCCTTCTATACAATTTCCATGGACAAATAACCATACTCTTCATCATCAAACTTCCGTTAACACTTTCAGTACTCAAGATCAGGTTAAAGGATCTCTCATGATCACCGCCGGTTGCTTTTGTTGGGCAGGTTTTGTCATTGTCCAAGTAAGTTTTCCATATATATTTCGATCTTTTTCCATGGATTATACGATATGAAACCAGAAAAAAAGAAGCATTTGATGTGTTTTACAAATCTAAAAGACATAACTATGTTGGACAATAACATTAAGATGATATTAGCAACCAAATTTTAGCACCACAATTTCTAATTCTCTTTGTTTCATATATATGGTGTAAAAAAGGCATTTACATTAAAGTCGTACCCGGCCGAGCTCTCTCTCACGGCGCTGGTGTGTATGGTTGGCACATTGGAAGGGTCCGTACTTACTGTTGTGGCTGAGAGGGCGAATGCCTCCATCTGGGCAATAAGCTGGGACATCAAACTATTCGCGGCAATTCACGGTGTAAGTACTAAAAGAGCAGTTCTCACTCTGCATATCCATAGGATTTTGGGCAAATACTTTATTCAATTATAAATTCTTAGCTAAAAGAAAGTTATAAAACCTGGTATCAATATATACCAAGTCAGTCAAATTCAAATAAGGGTCGATCAAAGTTTTGATCAATTTGGTGTGTTATTGTATGTTATATCTGCAATAAAGGGCCTAAACACTATTAATGTTTTTAGTATTTGTGTTACAAAAATCTAAATAACCTAAATATATAGCTAATTAAATACGACTACATATCCAAGTACTCATTTTCAATAAGCCAAATCCTGTCATGTGGTAGGGGGCTCAAAAATTTCTCGTGGAACGCCTAGCCAAACTCGGATGCCAAGCGTGGATCCGTACAACATTGTCTTGGCCCGAGTGGGGCGGTTGGGGCTCTCGCTTGAGAGCTGTGGCTCATTGAGTCTAATTAGAACGTCACCGTTCAAAAAAAAAAGCCAAATGGTTTATAATTTATTGAATTTATAACTAATTAATTAGGTGATCTAACTACTTTTTTGATAGTTCACATTAATAATTAAGTATGTAGAAATAATAAAAACAATATTAATCTACATAAAAAATAAAAATGTGGAAACCGCAAAAAAAATCACCTAGAAAAATACAGAGATTTAAAATTTTAGTATTCATTTGACTTTCATATGGTAAAAGCATGAAATTTAAGCGATTTTTCAACTTATACAAGTTATAAGTGTGGACTTGTTAATATGGTTTCCACATTTTATATCTATTATTAAGATTTAAATTGTCATGTCATTTTTTTTATTAATATTCCCACATACATGTGAAGAGTTGAGTTAATTACAATGGTTTGGTTGCAGGGAGTATTGTGCTCTGGATGTGCATATTACATGTGTGCAGTAGTAATCCGGGAGAGAGGACCAGTTTTTGTGACTGCTTTCAACCCTCTTGCGATGGTTATTATCGCGGTTTTTGGGTCTTTCATTTTAGGAGAGAAACTGAACTTGGGAAGGTACACAACTGTCTCAGTTGATGATCACTAGCTTAAGCAATCATATGTTTCTATTAAGTTATAGGGTTAAAACATATTAAGATAATATAAAATAACTAATTTATAAATAGTTGAATACCTTGGAGCCAAAACAAGTTGAATTTTTATGAAGTTGAGTTTAACAGTATGGAATTCATGTTCATGTTAGCTTGAAGCATATGACTGCATGACTTAAAGTTTATAACACATCAAGAACTAAATAACAAGTGAAGAGTTGAGCCTATTCATTTGTCAAGGAAATATGTCAAGCAATAGTAGTAAATTTGATCTTACACCTACCACCATCTACAATCAAGTTAAGTCTTGTTAAACATGCATGTATGTATTATCGGTGATAATTGTACATATACATGGTGCATATATAGAGAAAGGTGTATTTGAAAACACACAAGAAAAAAATATTGTTTTTGTTCCTTCGTGATAAAAGCACGATCGTGTAGGCATAAAGGATAAATCACAACTTCTAAAGCGGACTCTCACCTAGTCACCGTATAAATACCCCTTGTTTTATAGAAAGGAAACTCTCTTAAGGTTTTTTTAATTTTTCTATAGTGTTCTTGGAGCGGTAGTTATAGTCGTTGGCTTATATGTGGTCCTATGGGGCAAGAGCAAGGATCAAAACCAACAAGATCAAGACTTATCGGTAAACCAACAACATTGTGATGGCATGAAGACTCTGGTGTTAAAGCACAATCTTGTTGAATCCTATGAGAAAACATCTGATAATCATAACTATGTTTAGGGAATGATCATGATATATATATTTCTTTTGTTTATCGGTTATGTCTGATATATTGTCACACCCCGTTAAGCGAATTGCGGAAGCGTAAAACGGAAATGCAACAGATACAACTGGTATCAAATACATTGTTCATAAAGAAACATTACTAACTAATTTACAATATATTATATCGTTCTAACATCTTTTACAAACTAGGTGATACAATTAAACCTGTTCTTCAATCACTTTACTTCTAACTCAAATGCCCACGACATCAATCACCAATCAGACACGTAACGCACAGGAAATTACTTCTCATATCTGATTACCTGAAAAACATGTTAAAACAGGTCAACTACGAATAGTTGGTGAGTTTCATAAGTTTTAACGAAATCAGTTCTGCGCACCATACAGTCATAGTTTGTATGTACGCGCGTATGTAAAAATATGTATTTACGGTTGTATAAATATGTACAGCCATATCCTTGTGTGTGCATATGCACACATGTAGGTTTATAATATAAATTCGAAATTTCGGTAATATTGTGATTTTTTGTTCGTACTACCTGTTTCCAATTTCCGTGTTTAACCAACCACTGTGGACCCCCTTTCTCCCACAACGGTTCCACATAAACTCAACCACTGTGGCCCCCCTTCCGCCCACAACGGTTCCGCGTTAACATCAACCACTGTGGTCCCCCTTCCACCCACAATGATTCCATGTAAAATCAAACATTATATAGTGTACACGCAAATAATTAGTATATTCTACACATTTTATTTCCTACGGCTAATCACATAGCATGTATATAGACACATATACACATATAGTATTTATCACGTATCATCAAATACTGTGGCTCCCCATCCGCCCACAATACGCATAATCCCATTATTTTCTTAACATTCATGTCATAATCAAGTTAGTTCGTTTAATAAGTTGCAGCAGAACTTGGCTCATAGGCCATACTCAACTTTAGTTTATAAGTTGCAGCAGAACTTGGCTCATAGGCCATACTCAACTTTAGTTTAGTAAGTTGCAGCAGAACTTGGCTCATAGGCTATACTCAACTTTAGTTTGTTACTATTGTGGCCCCCCTTCTGCCCACAACAACTCCATAATCATCACAGACCACGTTATCCCCAAGGCCATTACAGACCACGTTGTCTCCCAAATGAGTTATGTTTAACATTACATAACGTGTTTGTATAAACATGCTGTCACGTGTAATTTCATTATGTTTTGCAATTCGTATTATCTCCACTCAATATATCAATCAACGATAATAATCATCTTTCATCAGCACGTTGTCATTCATTATGTTTGTAGGGACTTTTCATATATAAATTTTCAGATATTTTATATCATGATCCGTGTTTAGATAAATAACGTGTATAAACATGCTTTCCACCCCAAAAGTTCGTAAAATAGTTTAAAGAGTGGGGTCATGAAACTCACGGCTTTGTAGGCACTCAGTGCGAGATCAGCACGGGGTTCGTTTCCCTTGCTATCACTTAGTCCCTATAGTCCATATTATAATAATATTAATATTTTAATATTATTATAATCTCAGTATTAAACTGGGCTGTATAACTAATCTGGGTATAGCTGGTACGCCCAGAAAGTGGTAATAGGCTTAGGCTGTGATGTTGTTTAATGTTTAATACTTAAAACTGAACTTGGCTCAGATTCCCGTTTTCCCAGCTGGGCCAAGTTGTTCGTTTACGCGTTCAAAAAACAGTTATGGGAAAATAAGCTTGGGTAAATGTATTGGTTAATAAAATGATTAAGTTATAAAGAAGGATCACATACTGGGGTACCGGATTAGCCTCGGGGTCCGTTTCCGTTTATTCAGTTTGATTTAAGAAGAAACGCGCTCAATCTATCCGGATTGTCCAGGTTTTTCATAGAAAAGTTCGTTTTTACTTAATTAGTCCAAAAATATGATTTTTGATCACTCTTGGTGTTTTGATATTCCCGCAGGTTCGTTAGTCGCGAACTTACCGGTTTTTATTAAAACTGAATTTGTTTAATCTTTAAATTAGCATAATGAATTAACCGTTAATAATTAAATTATAAAAATTTAGCCACTTATCAATTAAAATATTTAGATTTTTATAAAAATATTTCTGGAATTATTTACTAAATTAATAATTTATAAAAATTCATTTTATCAGCTATATTTCGCCTGAAAATCGTCTGTTTATCCCAACAATTTCCAAAAATTCCAAAAAATTTCCTGAATACTCAAATCATGTCCCAAAACAACCTGTATCAATTCCAGAATGTAAAAAGCCTGTTCAATATTCTTTTCGGCCCAAATTCGGCTATAAAAATTCGCATGAACGCATATGTACAAAACACCCATAGAATTCTCCAAATGATCTCAAAATTCATATGTGATCAAAATACATTAAATATGAGTTCCCAGAAAAATTTCACAATTTTTGAAGTATTTTAGCTATATTTCTCAAATAAACGCCCCAATTCGGTAATAAATTCGAAAAATATTCTCGGATGGTCAAAAAAATTACCAAATTTGAACAGGGACTCAATGACATGGTCCCTGATGTCTCTGAAAAATTTCAAGGTCTAATAATATGCACATCACAACCTTAACCTAAACAGCCCGTAAGCGAGTGTTTCGGTATTACCTTAGCGGGTTTGGCTCGTTTCCGACTTTTTAATCAAGTTTTCAGGTTCTTGTGCTTCTAAGCAAGCTAGGTACAATTCCTATATCACAAACCAAGAAATTTTTCATCAACATAACAGCCCTTAACTTAGGGTTTCGGTTAGTGCACAAAAACGAACTTTTGAACCGTATAAACGCCGTTTCAACCCTTTCATCCGTGTTTATGGCCAAAAAAACTATCAAAACAGGTTCCTTACTGTGTTTATGATCAAAACATGTTTATGGACCATTTTTAGGATTTTCACACGGTTAGGAATGATTTTTAGTAACCAAGACAGGTTTTTATGGTATTAAACGACTTTAAACAAGTACAAAAGCTACTTATTTAAGCTCCTTACCTTAGGGTTTGAAGGTTTTCTGGCTGGAGCAGAACTTGTGTCCAGAATTCTCATGAAAAAGATATCACAAAATATCTTAGAACTTGTTTAAATATGAAAAGGGTTTAAGGGGGGAAAGTCTTCTTTGGCGGGCTGGGCTCGTTGGGTCCCCTTTTGGGCCCATTTGGCCCACTTTTCTCGATTTACGTGCCCGAACGTGAAATTCCGAGTCCAAATTTATTTCGGGTTTGGTTTCTGGCGACAAAAATATATCGGGTGCGACAAACGGAGCGAAAATTTGTTTTTCGGCTAGTTTTGTGTAAAATTATAAAAACATACTATATGTTTGTAAAAATCGAAAATATTTTCACGGATTGCTTAAAAGATTTCAAATAAGTGTTTGGTAAGTCTTTTTCGGCTTAACGGATAATACAATGCTTGGTTTGTAACTATCTTTCGCGTTAAAATCTATAGCGGGTAGTTAAACGAGCATGTTTTCGTTTAACTTGTTTGCTATTGAACTAAGGCCATATTACTAATATTTTAGCTTGCATAGATCGTATATAGCTTATAGATAGCACCCTGGGATATCCGGACCATAACCAGACCCGTTTGGTTATTCGTTTATTCGTTACGCAATAAGCGGTTAAACGCTTATTCGAGTTTGTAAGTACTAAGGTGTACTCGGTTTTGCCACGGATGTCACATTCTTCCCCAGTTAAGAAATTTCGTCTCCGAAATTCAATATGCCAAATATGCTCTTTTTGGGGAAAATTTAAAATCATTTGTTTCGGAATTCGTTTTTCTGTTTGAGAACACGTTTGATTCCCCGATGTGGATTCCACTGAATTTTATTCAATGAGATTTTATTGTGTCGCAACTGTTTGATTTTCCCCGCTCAGAATTTTCACGAGTCTCTTTATAGAGTTTAGTTGTATAAAAGTTTTCAAATAATACTAATTCTGCCCTGTCAGTAAGGCACTCGTTTTGATTCGATATATTAAATATCGGGAGTGAAATAATTTTGTTTAATACGTTATGGGGTTAACTTTCAAGGCAATTTTGTACAGTGCTATATATTTTAGAATCAACTCACCGTTCCTCAACTCAACTAACAACTTTCAAAATTTGATAACTTCTCGTATTTCTCAGTATAGCCCTCTTGTTAGCCTTAGGCGGCTTTCGGTTTGTTATTAATATTTCGAGCTTTATTTATGATTCTCGAAATCGAATCGGATTTTGTATTTTGGATGTCACCAATTTTTTTCAATTTTAATAAGATGGCGAGTTACATTCTTGCTCGTATAATATAGTATATTACCACTTGTATAATATTATGATGACTGTTAATGTACGAGGATTGAAATTACTTGTCTCACTTTCCTCTATTGTTTGAATAGTTTATTTGATTTGATTGTTTTATAGAGGATTATAGACCGTGCATAGGCCAATTAGGGATCTAAAATTTCATACACAATTCACCAAGAGTAAGATTTTGTTAAGGCGAGTTTTTCAGTTGGATAGTTGTTACAAATCAGAAGAAGGTATTTGGAGTGGATTAGTCAGGGAACTATCATTCAGCTTGAATTGCTTTCTTGGGATGTTTAAGGAACACATATTAAGGGTTCTATTTTAGTTTGTTTCCCACTTCCAATGGGGTATCTCGAATTGTTGTAGCATCTCCGAGGATCTTTAGTATTCCCCCAGAACTTATAATAGTGCACACTTTACAACACATGAGCCTATGATTCCTTCATAGATTTCGCTTGCATCTTTATACTAGTACTCAGTTTATCCAAACATCTGGCCTGACTTTTCCTTGTTCATCACTCAGTTATTAAGGCTATAAAAGTTTAAAGTTCAAGTTTCGGTTACGGATAGTATAGGTTTCCTCATCCGTGTTTCATCATTCGGGTACTAGGTTTTGTTCCGTGTACGGGATCACTTCTTTATCTAGAAGAGGCAGTATAACAGTTCTATTTCTATATATAACCTTCATTTGAACTCAATTAACTAGTCCATACTGACTATTACACAATGACTCCTCACTTCCACCGGGAGTGCATCGATAGGGAATAACTAGTTATTTAGGTTAAGAGGGTAGTTTTTCGAGTAATATGGTTAGTATTTATAGTCTTACTTTTGGTGGTTTCTATAGTATACAGAATTGTTATTTTACTAGACGGTAAATTTTCCAAGGTAATAACTTGTAGGAACGAAACGTTTATCAGTGTCCGTAATAAATAAACTAAAGTATATTAGGCATTACTAGGAACGTACCTGTTACTACATTTATTCTATCCGGTTTATTCACAATACTTGACCCCTAGTCGAGTTAGACGTCGATGTCGGTCTTGCCTTTGTCTTCCCATCGCAATTGGGTTCAATCTAGGGCAGTCTTTCTTGATGTGCTTCACACTACCACACTCATAACAGGCATTACGGTTTATTATGGTTTGGTTTTGGTAGACTGGTTGTTGTCGTGTTGGTTGCGGTTGGGGTAGTTGTGAGTCCTGGAGTTGGGTTGGTGGATTTATAGTATTCATAACGGTTCTACAATTTTGGGCATAGTGTCCCACTTTCCCACATTTGTGACACACATTGGTCCGACATTCACAACATGATGATAACCACATTTTCCACATCTAGGCAAAGGCCCGTTATACTTATCTTGCTTCACATCGGAACTGATCATAGTGTAATTTTGTATTGCAAGGTGCGCACATTTATTCTGTTGTCTTTCTTGTATTCCCGCTCCATAATTGGTTCGTTTTGTACCAGATGATTCCCCGGGCATTCTTAACGCACCACTTCTAATCAAATCAGAAGTTACAATGCCAGCTTGTAACACGACATTTTCGAAAGTTACAGGGCCAGTTGAATTAACCAAACTCCTGACTTCGGGGGCTAAACCCCAAATGTAGCGTTCAGTAAATTTAGATTCAGGAGTAGCTAACCATGGGACTAGACGAGCCAGTTCGTTAAAGCGATGGGTATATTCCAAGTGATCTGTACCCTTCATTTCTAGATTCCAAAGTTCTTGCTCTAATTTCTGAATTTCGTTTATCGGACAAAAGTGTTTTATCATAAGATTTTTAAGTTCTGTCCAAGACATACGATTGGTTGCCTCTTGTCCTCAAATTTTCACAACAGTATTCCACCACATTAGCGCGTGGTCTACAAATGTAGATGTAGCAAATTTGACAATACAATCTGGTGGACAGTTAGTGATATTAATGATGGATTCAGTCTTTTCGATCCACTTTACCAGTCCATTTGGTCCTTCAGTACCGCTAAATTCCATAGGTTTACATAGCATGAAGTTCTTAAGTTGATATCCGTGTTGCGGGGGATTTTGATTGTTACAACTATTGTTCAAGTTCGGTGGGAGATTATCATTATTGAAAGTAATATTGGTATTCAACGGGGGAGTATTAGTTGTGATAGTATCAGTATTTATCGGGGGAGCATTTGTGGTTGTATTAGTATTTGTTGGGGGATTAGTATTTACGGCCGCGTTAGCGTTCGGCATTTGATTTGTATTCATAGTTGTATGGATACCAGCAGCGAATTATGCTGCTATTGTCGGAAGTACTGTTTGTAGTTGTCGAGCGATCATCTCGGCTATATCTGACTCAGACAACATGTTTACTTTCTTCGGGGCCATTCTATAACAATAACCAGTTATCCAACAATTAACAAAATTCACATACACTAATGATCACAAAAGGAATTACAATAACAAGTAATCAGGTATTTCAATTAACACGTATATATCACACTGGTTTGTTCTCGAGTCTGAATACTAAGGATAGTATGTAAAATTAGCCTAGCAAACGCCAAAGTTTGCTTATATATTAAAAGTTGTCATCTCATGACAAGAAATTTTAACCCAATAGGGGTCAATGTTTGTATTAAAAATGCCCAAATCGTCCTCCATATTAGCATAACGCACCACCATATGCTTGTATGGAGTATCAGAAGCTATACACGACAATACCATACTATCCTTATCAATCAAAGCACACGTTATAACAATTATAAATAGTTCACAATTTATACGACAATTGTTCCTATACGATCCCATTATTGGGAAGCTGTTTTTGTTCGGTCTCTCCTGTAGGTAGATATTTGCTCATTACGAGTTTAATCAGTACGTTATAATGGGAATGCACGCGTACATTCCACCTGACTTCTGAATGTTTGTTAACTATAATTGTAAAATATATTCTTTCGCCAGGTCATTCAATTTTCGTAGGCATGTCGGACTTAATAAATGTAGTAGTTTACTAGTTGGAGGTAAGTAGGTTCCATTCCAGTCGGGGCACGTAATCATTTCGTGAGCATGAGATATCTCTCCTATAATAACCAATTGGAATAGTAAAATATAGGAGAGGTTGGAGGTTGTCTTTCATAGATGGTTCGAAGAGTTTGCTAGTTACGGAGGTTCATCAGAGTTAGTTGTACTGGTGATACGTAAAGGAAATTACTATTATTAATATTTCTTTTTGAAATATTATTAGTACATTATATGTACTGGTAGTAACGATTGCTCATATTATAATTGAAAACTCAGTTTTGGTAATTATCATATTTATAATTTGATAAATCGGGCTCATCACTAGGTATTTCCCCTAGGGATGGTGTTTGTTTCTGAACAACAGAATTGGAAGGATGACCGGAAAATAGTTTAGATTAATGTCAAAGGAACCAGTTTATAAGATAGGATTGGATTCAAACTGTGGAATATATATATATATATATATATATATATATATATATATATATATATATATATATATATATATATATATATATGTCTTCTTGAAATTATTATCTGTAAGTCACACCTCCAACGGTTCGTTCCCGGGCCTTATATATTAAGCCCCTTTTGTGGTTCCGTCACATCACCAGATTTAGTTTAAACTTATTGAAGCATTCTTGTATTCTCACTCACGGGCAACAACGGTTCTTCATCAATTGTAAAACTACTCACATCTTTCGGTGCAATCGCTAATCAGAAGAGAATGTTTTTCGATAGTTTAGATCCGCACAAAAGATATTATTAATTAGGGCAGAAATAAAATATTTTATTTGTTATGAACATATATAATATTAATTACAATAAAATATAATATTAATTTTGGTAAGATATAATTTTGATTAGAATAGGAATTAATAGTGATTATAACCGAATATAATATTGGTTATGATAAGATTCAATGTCATCCGTAGTACCGTACGTACACGTATCCCTATACCTCGTCTCAGAAAAGCACGTATGCACATGTCATATATACTTCACATCACCTTTATGCATGTATGTTGCCATTTTTACCTATCAATATGTTCCACGACTTCTCCCCGAATTCCCTCGTACAAGCAAGTCTGTTATTACGTTCCGGACCATAATAACTCACTTGCCCTTCGAGTTCATCCCGGCATCCATCAGTATCTATCGTTACTCATTATTAACTTTCCCAGTGATAATCGAGACTACGGTTATATTATAGGTATCCTATGGGATAACCTAATTCTTTATAACCAATGGCTCTGATACCAACTTCTGTCACACCCCGTTAAGCGAATTGCGAAAGCGTAAAACGGAAATGCAACAGATACAACTGGTCTCAAATACATTGTTCATAAAGAAACATTACTAACTAATTTACAATATATTACATCGTTCTAACGTCTTTTACAAACTAAGTGATACAATTAAACCTGTTCTTCAATCACTTTACTTCTAACTCAAATGCCACGACATCAATCACCAATCAGACACGTAACGCACAGGAAATTACTTCTCATATCTGATTACCTGAAAAGCATGTTAAAACAGGTCAACTACGAATAGTTGGTGAGTTTCATAAGTTTTAACGAAATCAGTTCTGCGCACCATACAGTCATAGTTTGTATGTACGCGCGTATGTAAAAATATGTATTTACGGTTGTATAAATATGTACAGCCATATCCTTGTGTGTGCATATGCACACATGTAGGTTTATAATATAAATTCGAAATTTCGGTAAAATCGTGATTTTTTGTTCGTACTACCTGTTTCCAATTTCCGTGTTTAACCAACCACTGTGGACCCCCTTTCTCCTACAACGGTTCCACATAAACTCAACCACTGTGGCCCCCCTTCCGCCCACAACGGTTCTGCGTTAACATCAACCACTGTGGTCCCCCTTCCACCCACAATGATTCCATGTAAACTCAAACATTAAATAGTGTACACGCAAATAATTAGTATATTATACACATATTATTTCCTACGGCTAATCACATTGCATGTATATAGACACATATACACATATAGTATTTATCACGTATCACCAAATACTGTGGCTCCCCATCCGCCCACAATACGCATAATCACATTATTTTCTTAACATTCATGTCATAATCAAGTTAGTTCGTTTAATAAGTTGCAGCAGAACTTGGCTCATAGGCCATACTCAACTTTAGTTTATAAGTTGCAGCAGAACTTGGCTCTTTGGCCATACTCAAATTTTGTTTAGTAAGTTGCAACAGAACTTGGCTCATAGGCCATACTCAACTTTTGTTTGTTACTATTGTGCCCCCCTTCTGCCCACAACAGCTCCATAATCATCACAGACCACGTTATCCCCATGGCCATTACAGACCACGTTGTCTTCCAAATTAGTTATGTTTAACATTACATAACGTGTTTGTATAAACATGCTGTCACGTGTAATTTCATTATATTTTGCAATTCGTATTATCTCCACTCAATATATCAATCAACGATAATAATCATCTTTTATCAGCACGTAGTCAGTCATTATGTTTGTAGGGACTTTTCATATATAAATGTTCAGATATTTTATATCCTGATCCGTGTTTAGATAAATAACGTGTATAAACATGCTTTCAACCCCAAAAGTTCGTAAAATAGTTTAAAGAGTGGGGTCATGAAACTCACGGTTTTGTAGGCACTCAGTGCGAGATCAGCACGGGGTTCGTTTCCCTTGCTATCACTTAGTCCCTATAGTCCATATTATAATAATATTAATATTTTAATATTATTATAATCTCAGTATTAAACTGGGCTGTATAACTAATCTGGGTATAGCTGGTACGCCAGAAAGTGGTAATAGGCTTCGGCTGTGATGTTGTTTAATGTCTAATACTTAAAACTGAACTTGGCTCAGATTCCCGTTTTCCCAGCTAGGCCAAGTTGTTCGTTTACGCGTTCAGAAAACAGTTATGGGAAAATAAGCTTGGGTAAATGTATTGGTTAATAAAATGATTAAGTTATAAAGAAGGATCACATACTGGGGTACCAGATTAGCCTCGGGGTCCGTTTCCGTTTATTCAGTTTGATTTAAGAAGAAACGCGCACAATCTATCCGGATTGTCCAAGTTTTTCATAGAAAAGTTCGTTTTTAGTTAATTAGTCCAAAAATATGATTTTTGATCACTCTTGGTGTTTTGATATTCCCGCAGGTTCGTTAGTCGCGAACTTGCCGGTTTTTATAAAAACTGAATTTGTTTAATCTTTAAATTAGCATAATGAATTAACCGTTAATCATTAAATTATGAAAATTTAGCCACTTATCAATTAAAATATGTAGATTTTAATAAAAATATTTCTGGAATTATTTACTAAATTAATAATTTATAAAAATTCATTTTATCAGCTATATTTCGCCTGAAAATCGTCTGTTTATCCCAAACAATTTCCAAAAATTCCACAAAATTTCTTGAATACTTAAATCATGTCCCAAAACAACCTGTATCAATTCCAGAATGTAAAAATCCTGTTTAATATTCTTTTCGGCCCAAATTCGGCTATAAAAATTCGCATGAACGCATATGTACAAAACACCCTTAGACTTCTACAAATGATCTCAAAATTCATATGTGGTAAAAATACATTAAATCTGAGTTCCCAGAAAAATTTCACAATTTTTGAAGTATTTTAGCTATTTTTCCCAAATAAACGCCCCAATTCGGTAATAAATTCGCCAAATATTCTCGGATGGTCAAAAAAATTAACAAATTTGAACAGGGACTCAATGACATGGTCCCTGATAGAAAAATTTCAAGGTCTAATAATATGCACATCACAACCTTAATCTAAACAGCCCGTAAGCGAGTGTTTCGGTATTACCTTAGCGGGTTTGGCTTGTTTCCGACTTTTTATTCAAGTTTTCAGGTTCTTGTGCTTCTAAGAAAGCTAGGTACAAGTCCTATATCACAAACCAAGCAATTTTTCATCAACATAACAGCCCTTAACTTAGGGTTTCGGCTAGTGCACAAAAACGAACTTTTGAACCGTAAAAACGCCGTTTCAACCCTTTTATCCGTGTTTATGGCCAAAAAAACTATCAAAACAGGTTCCTTACCGTGTTTATGATCAAAACATGTTTATGGACCATTTTTAAGATTTTTACACGGTTAGGAATGATTTTTAGTAACCAAGACATGTTTTTATGGTATTAAACGACTTTAAACAAGTACAAAAGCTACTTATTTAAGCTTCTTACCTTAGGGTTTGAAGGTTTTCTGGCTGGAGAAGAACTTGTGTCTAGAATTCTCATGAAAAAGGTATCACAAAATATCTTAGAACTTGTTTAAATATGAAAAGGGTTTAAGGGGGGAAAGTCTTCTTTGGCGGGCTGGGCTCGTTGGGTCCCCTTTTGGGCCCAGTTGGCCCAATTTTCTCGATTTACGTGCCCGAACGTGAAATGCCGAGTCCAAATTTATTTCGGGTTCGTTTTCTGGCGACAAAAATATATCGGGTGCGACAAACGGAGCGAAAACGAGTGTTTTTCGGCTAGTTTTGTGTATAATTATAAAAACATACTATACGTTTGTAAAAATCGAAAATATTTTCACGGATTGCTTAAAACATTTCAAATAAGTGTTTGGTAAGTCGTTTTTGGCTTAACGGATGATACAATGCTTGGTTTGTAACTATCTTTCGTGTTAAAATATATAGCGGGTAGTTAAACGAGCATGTTTTCGTTTAACTTGTTTGCTATCGAACTAAGGCCATATTACTAATATTTTAGCTTGCATAGATCATATATCGCTTATAGATAGCACCCTGGGATATCCGGACCATAACCAGACCCGTTTGGTTATTCGTTTGTTCGTTACGCAATAAGCGGTTAAACGCTCATTCGAGTTTGTAAGTACTAAGGTGTACTCGGTTTTGCCACGGATGTCACATATATATATATATATATATAAAAGTGTCGACAAGATTGTCATGACCTATTCATTCACTTAAAAAGAATGATGAAACTCATGATCTAAAAAAATATAGAATCCAAGTAATTTATATTTATATCTATACTATCTTATAATACATATAGAAAATGCAAGATAGTAATTTTTATCAAATCTCTTAATTTTGAGAGTTTTATCACTCTTGATACACAATGTACAACCTTGTAATGCACCACTTCAAAACCACATATCCCGCTTTTTTCTGTTTGTCAGATGAGTCATTCAAAATTCAAATAGCCCTATTACACCAAAATAAAGAGAAGAGCTTTGAAATATAAACCACACTAAAAGTTTCTCTTCTCTCTCTCTTTCTCGCACCTTAATTATCAAGAACCAGATCGTTTAAGATTCAATTTAAAGGTTCTGATTCCATGTTTGATTTCATATTCGATCGATTTCTAAAATGTTTTCTTCAACTGCCATTTCTCCTATAGCTAATTAAATACGACTACATATCCAAGTACTCATTTTCAATAAGCCAAATGGTTTATAATTTATTGAATCTATAACTAACTAATTAGGTGATCTAACTACTTTTTTGATAGTTCACATTAATAATTAAGTATGTTGAAATAATAAAAACAATATTAATCTACATAAAAAATAAAAATGTGGAAACTGCAAAAAAATCATGTAAGGCCCCGTTACCGGTGCCCTACATTGGACGTTGGCTTTACTCATAAACACAGTTCTAAATATCAGAGTTAATTTACGCGAAATATAAAATTACAACCATAACATTTTACATAACCTTCAAATATTGTCCTATAAAACATTCATAGTCATTTAAAAACAAAACAAAGTCTTTAAAACATCACAACGTTTCCTCGAGATCCCAGTATCTTCGATTCCATGCCATGGGTCTTCAGTCACGCGAGTGAGTTCTAGTTAATCAGATAACTTACTTTACAACACATATACGTGCCCGAAGGTACGCTTTACACACTTAACCTGCTCATCATTCATTCGTATACATTCATAACTAACCTTACATTATAAAGAGCATTTTTCCCTACATACCTCGGATATTATTAGGGTACGGTACCATTCATCCTCGAATATTATTAGGGTCCAGTCTCCCTTCTCCTCTAATATTATTAGGGTCCAGTACCCTCCATCCTCGGATATTATTACTGTCCGGTACCCTCCATCCTCGGATATTATTAGGGTCCGGTCTCCATTTCTTCCCTACTGTTATGCCATACCTTTCTAAAAATATAATCGTAAGCTTCATACGTACATACATCATTCATTAACTACAACAAAAAGGGCTTTTTAGTACGCACAAAAGCGTCCTAAAATGCTATTTTATAGGACCTTTCAATTAATTTCATGTAAAGAGATCGTAATAAGTCTTGGAACTCAAAAAGCGTCCTAATAAGTCTTAATCTTTTGATACACATACAAGCGTCCTTAAAAATAATTTATGTGACCCTTATGATGTAACACTATAGGTACTTTAGTACCAACAAAAAAGTCCTGATATCCCAAATAAGATTAAGAAACCAATTTTATGGTTGCATAATATATTCATTAACAACCCAAAAAGCATCCCAATAAATACATGATATATAATATAATATATGAAACAAAATTGAATAAATTGTAATTGTAGAACTCAGAATATTATAACTTCAATAAGAAGTTCAATACGAAACATATTTCAAATACTAGATAAAAATTGTAATAAATAACATATTCCAAACTTCAAATGCTTACACAATGAGTCTATATGTTTCTTTGAGTGAAAATTACGCTTTTATAAAACTTAGCTCTAATGTTTTTCATGACATCTACCCTGCAATCATCAACCATAAAAACAAACATTAGTATTAATTAAAAACAATCTAAATGTTCTATTTATAAAAGTCATTGTTCTTGATTCAAAGAAAAAAACATGTAAAAGAAAATGATTCAAACGTCTAACAATTAAATAGAATGTATTTACCTTTTAACATCTTATTTAGCAGTCTGTCTTAGTCAAAGTATAACCCTAAACTAAGTGGACAATAGACTTTTAAAAACAAAATAGAGAAGATAGATTCATTATCACAGAAGTTGAATAGTGAGATAAAGCACTGAAACTGAAGAATCCATGAGTCCAACTGTCAATCAACTCTGCATAAAACAACATAGAAGTAGATTAATAATTTGTAAACGAACTAAAAGGTATCCCTATCCGCTTTCTAATTCGTATTACGGAAAAAAATGCAATAACAACTCAATAACCAAACCTAATTTGTTTGCATATCTCCCCAAACACAATAAGTTGATAGTAGCTAGAAAGTAATACATACATATTTAAAACGTTTCCTACACAAAGTAAGCCTAAACAAAATACCAAAAGTTACAATAATTTATACTTCATAATCTACAATACCAAATTATTATAATTTATCACTAAAGAAACTGTAACGACTCAGATTCATGGCTGCGTTAGGTTGTATTTCAACTTCAAGTGACCTCGGACTCATAATCTCACCAAATCAAGGAATTTTTATCCCGGGACTCCTCACCTTAACCCCCAACAGGGGAATTAAGGAATTTTTATACTTCTCTTCGTCCTGGTCACAGCTTGACAAAACAACATACAAATCGGTGGCCACACCAAACATCAATTAAATCATATAATAACGAATCATCCTCAATCATAGACCAAAACATACGTATATAAAAATATATACAAATAACATACATACATCATCAAATCTAGGATATAACAAGCAAAAGTTGTATGGGGAAATAAACAGTAAGCGTGCATGCTAGGCCAAAACTTCAAAAGCATTAAAAAACGGGCATCATGAAACTCACCTAACGATTGTAAACTCAAATACCATAGCTAGAGAACCTCTAAGCTCAGCCAAGTCAAAAGCCTGTCAAGTTATAACATGTGACATCACCAACTAGACCGCTAACGACTAGCTAACTCTACAAGCTTTTCCGACTTGATTAAATCGACCCGAAACCCTATACACTACGAAAAACATCCACATCAACCCCTAAACCTTAAATGCCATAATATTATCTTCTCACAACTGAATTGGGGCTATCGGTTCACAACTACACCCGGTAACCCTTGCAATTTACTAATTCGCGCGTTAACGAGCCGCTTAACCAACCACCAACCAAACCAGCCCCATTTTGATAAAATAATTGGTATATTATAGTATACCCATCAATATTTAACCACCCAAATTGGTGGGGTCTGCAATCTCATTATTTTCCACATTATCTAACAATTAACCGAGTTTTCGCGCTCTTACAAACCGATTAAAGTATCACCAACCAAATCAGCCTCTATAACCAAAAAAATACTTTTCCTACCGCCTTTATACCAACATAAGACACCATAAACTGACTGGGTTGGCAATTCTTTCAAACAACGCCCCAATTGCAAGACTTATAATTTTAAACTCGACAAGAACCCTAATTTTCGTTTTTCAACAATTGACCCACCAAAACAAATCCAATGGTCATGAAATTTTAGTATGATATACTAGACATACATGGGAAACATTTGGCACCAAAAACCCTTACTTTTGAACTCGGGAAGTGCGTCAATGGAAAGATATCCGAATCTGACCCTAGTTGCAAAAACCGAAGCAATTTATCAATGTAACGACCCAGATTAAGCAAAAGGAGATTATGGGAGATTAGTACAGACCTTATTATACCTCTAGGAACCTGGAATAAATATTATTCAGCCAAAAAAATGAAGGGGAGGGGGGTGGGTTCTTTGGTCCGATCGCAGCAGGAGGGAGAGAGGGAAAATAGGTTTTTAATTTTGTAAATGCTGCATAACTAGCCCTCTTAGTTGCTACCTGAACTCCTTGCTCCCAAAGTTAATTAAAATGAATTATAAGAAGTAACGATAGGCCCTTGGACAAGTAAACGGATCCGGAAAATAATAACGTACTCCCAGCACGCGACACTCGGTTTACGCGAATTTTGGGATGTTACAAAGAAGCGATAATAACACCACTATGATTAAGCGTCTTATAAAGGTAAAAGTTATAAGACCATAGTGTAAAATGTCTATTAAGTTATGTTCTTATATGACTTCGACTATAAAGGGTCCTATAACACCGAACATTTATGAAGTGTCCTATTAACTTATGTTATAATAAGACCTCAAGTGATCAAGTGTCATATTACATTACCACATAATGGGACACCAACAACTACATGTCTTATAGATTACTTTGTTAGGATTTACATTTTAGTGTCTTATTAAATTATATGATAATACGACCCCAAAGAATCATCCATCCTATTAAATAACTTTTTAGGACACCGGTTCTATAGCGTATATTGTAACACCAAATGTTCATTTGTCCTATTAAATAGATTTTAGGACCCTATTTTACAAGCGTCCTACACAAAACTTTCTAAAAAGCCCTTTTTGTTGCAGTGATTCATCATGTACAAAAATCATATCATCAAACCATTGCCTGGCAGTGCATGCAATATCCGAAGATCGTTCACGCACCGACAAGCTTTCATTTGCATTTAAGATATACATATATACATACAAATCATACAAGGCATACGCTTACCATTTAAGGTAAGTGTATTAACTATCACATCTAGTATGCACACAGCCCCGAAAAAATAACAAGGAATGGGGCTAGAAACTCACCTGAATGCAGTTGCCTTCACCGTTAATAGTTATTCCCTTCTTTAGCTGTGCGCAGATTGTTTAACAATTACACATATCAATTAACTATCACTACCCATATCGCGTTTCTAGTTTAGTTATAACCCTCAACGAACGGGGGTCCAGGGGCAGTGCCCCTGGCAACGGGGTCTAGGGGTGGCAGCCCCTAGCAGGGTCGAAGGGGCAGAGCCCCTGGCTGGGGTCGAGCTGCTAGGTCAGTTGGAAAAATTTTATTTTCATTAACTTTCTTAACACATTTTCCATTATAATTTTAAATCATTATTAAATTTGCCAACTTAAAAGTTCGAGGGCTTCTTTGTAATTAATCCATTCTTTTCTAAGTCCAGGGACCATCCTGCCATTTTATTAAACTACTAGTTCGTTACTTGGTTCTTAACGAATTGACTCATCATAACGAACTGGTCCTTTGACGAATTGAACCTCATAGCGAATGAACCCTCTGTAACGAATTGAACCTTCCGGTTCGTTATCTTCTTTTGACGACTGGTCATAGCGAATTGAGGTTAATTCGGTATCTTTTCCTTAACGAATTAGGATACGAACTAAGGCTAGTTCGTTATTCTTTCCTTAGCAAATTGGCATAAGAATTAGGCTAGTTCGTTAAGCTTCCGTTACCGAACCAATTTGACAAATTACCTCTAGTTCGTTAACTCTCCGTTAACGAATTAGGGTTAGGTCAGAGTGTCACACCCCGACTTAGGGCCTATGTGTGTGACCACAAGTTGGTACATATTTTGTAAATATATCAGAGTTTATGATTTAATTTTAGCGGAAGACTTAGGTTTGAATATAATATTAATTTACAATGAAATTTACGTCGGAATTAAAAACCCAAGTATATGTTTACAAAATATATTTTTCATAATACAAGGATTTGTTTAGAAAAAACGGAGCCATCTCGTAATGCGCTTCTATCTTCATATATAGACTCCAATCCTTGCTAATGCTACTTATGCTTAGTTACTTGCAATGGGTTGGAAAAATACGTCAGCTATGTGTTGGTGAACAAGTATGACTCAATAAAACATTTTGAATGACTATTATAATACAAACATAGTTTTCTCGACAATCTGAGCGGAAGAATTTCTACTTCTGGTATATGTACCACTGCCCTACACACATAACGGTATTCTCCGGGCCACACGGCCCTGAACAGAGAACTGGTCATGATCATTTAAACTCGTGGCTACCTCGCCTTTGATTGATTGATTGAGGTTTAACAGTTATGTTTGGATCCAGACACATGTGTATTCAGTCTGAGTTGATTTTATTATGTACTTTGTATTATAACGTTTTAGAGATCAAATGACCTCATGTAGATATTTATTGACTCATTAAGAAAAACACCCGTTCGTCTTATTGAATATAAATATGTTTTAACTGATTGAAAAGGTTAACGTATTCACCTGTACCGTCGGTGTGTTTGAAACCTTAGATTGATTGATTGAGAATTATACTTAACCTATATATAAATAGGTTCGTATGAATGCTTTGAATGATGATTAAGCTATGATTGTAAGCTTAACATTGAAATCATTTATCTTTGATTGTGAATGAAAATACTTAGTTTTACATGACGTTTGATATAGCATGCTTTGGCTTAATTGGTTCTACCACGTTCGTGAGCTTCTCCAGGTAAGTAAACGGGTCCCTCGGTTGATTGGGATTTGTACGAATTACTTTCCTTAGATAAAAAAACTCACTACTAGTGATATCCCCCTTACAGTTTACATGCCCGTCAAAATATATCTTTTGTTTAGCATTGCTTCATCATGAAGTAATGTTTATGAATACTTGATTGTGAATGTTTTTAAACTACGATCAAGGTTAAAGGCCATAGCCTCGATTGATAGTCTAAGCTACAAATAACTTAATCATAACTCCTATCTTAACCGGTAACTTAGATTGATAATAAGAATAGGCAGAATCTTGATCTACTTGATTGTATGATTGCTAGCTTGACTATAACTTCGTTCCTTGCACGAACTACGAGAAAATGGCACGTCGGCTTGTCACGGCTATTGGGCACGCCTTTCTATGTTAAGTGTGTGAATGTGGAGGTGTGTTTGGGATGAGAGATCTTCTTACCCATCTCCCCCATTTATAGGCAGATTTGGTGACCCGTTGCGATACACGATGGGTTCCTTGGGACCTGTCGTGTATCGCGGCGCCGCAATTTGTTGCCTCCATGCTAGCTCATGACACATGGCCTGTCATATTGTGCCACGTGGTTGGACACATGTCCACTTACTTAACCTGGTCATCGCGATACGCGATGAACTTGGTGTTTTAGGCCGTAGCGTATCGCTACATCGCCCAAACCTGGGTTGACGTGCAAGGCCATCGAGCTACGCGATGGGCTTATGTTTTCCTCGTCGCGTATCGCAATGGTTGAAGTTTTCAGAATGTTCATTTCTGGTCCTTATACTTTTTATGTTAGTATATTAGGCCTAAATTGTAGAGGGGAAAAGACGCGGTGTTACATTCTCCCCACCTTTTGAATAATATCATCCTCGAGATTTATTGGAATAGATAGGGATTGTCACACCCCGACCAAAGGCGGCGGAACATGCCGAGGTGTATCGATTGCCCATAAGCGCATAACACTATTAAAGCGACAATATTTAACAAACTCATTTCCATTTCACATCATCGAAAATGTCACATAACAATATTCATAAGTCAAATACAACAACATTTAACAAAATATAGCAAATCAAATATTGTTCATTTTTGCTAATAACCTAAAGTCTTGACAACGTTTTCACCACGATCTCGAGTCAACCTAGATGCAAACCTATAACATTTCATAAAATAAAGTTTGTCAACATAAAGGTTGGTGAGAAATTCATAAGTTTGAGAAACAATAGTATATAGTAAGAAAAGCCACAAAACTAGTATACAAAACAATAAATAAGAGCTATAAACTTGGATAAATATCGCTAACAAGTTAGCGACACCCAATATAAGGGGATGTTAAATAGTTTAGGATTTTACAGTTATCGTTAATTGCATTACGTTAACGACACCTTGCCATGAGGGGTTACTAAATGGTCTAGGATTTATAATTCCACCATCCAAAAGCGATAAACACATAGGCAAATAAGCATAGAACACCAAATCGAGCAATTATTCAAGTAAAGTATACAACAACGTTTGTGGTTTAAGACCCAAGTATAAAACATTTAGTTTAGATAAGATGAAATGTCACCCCAAAACAAAAGATAGAAAACGGGGTATGAAGTTACTTACGTTCAAGTAATAAACTTGAAAGATTGATTATTTGGAGATTTACCAGAACGACTAGTTTAACGTATGAAACCTAAATAAAAGAAAGTTTTGGATTTAGAAAGGTTGTCTTGAAGATCTTTAAATAAATAATTGTAGCAAAAAGTAAGCAATTAAAGTTCAAGGTTTAAAATGTAACTATTTAAGAATTTATAATAATAACCCTTTAAAATGTAAGTTTGCTCGAAACCGGGTTAAAGTATCTAACCTTAATATTTACTTAACCTATGTTAAGTACTAAGGTGAGAAAATACTAAATGCAAGTTCCTTTGGAACAAAGATACTAAAACGGGTCTTTAACGAGTGCTCGGGTTGTTGGTTCGGGTCTTGACGATTAGTGAAACCCAAAGTCAACTTTCCAAAATAATGAATGTTATGAGATAACTCAATAAAACTTAACCAAGTATGTAGATCTATTGTTTTAGAACTAACAACGTACGTTAAGTAAGTGTTCAGTTTTGTCGGTCCAAGCTATGTTATGAGATCAAGTTGGAACCAACAATTCCAAGTACTTAAGAAAATAATTAAAATTATGTTGTAAACTATTTTTGAGAAATATACAAGTCTTGATAGCTAAAAACACACTTATGTGTCTTAAGCGAGTAAAAATCGGATTGGTTCGGTTTCCATCTCACTATATGTTCCTTGATGGTCTCCACATGCCCAAATATCATAGATCTTGTATAATAATTTATAAATGAACAATATTTATTTTTACAACTAAAAAGTTAACAAGTCTTTTAAGCAAAAGTTTCGGTTTGGTTCGGTTTCCATCTCCCAATATGTTCCTTGATGGATTCCATATGCTTAATATTAAAGAACTTGAAAAAAAAATGATTTTAGAAACTCAAATCTAACATTAAACATGCTTAAACAATTATTTTAACAAAACTAGTAAACAAAAGTTCGGTTTCCGGTTTGGACTAGTTACGGTTAAACCGAGGTTAGTCTATACAAACCCACACCATGGAACTTCATAAATATGACAAATAAAATAAAAGGTTAGAAGTTAGTCATGGTTAGTATGTGCAAACATGTTATATAAGTGTGTGTATATATCAAGAACACGAAGTCCTCCATGACCCTTGCCTTACGAGGTCGAAACTTAACCAATCGGAACCTGAGAAGTAACTACCAAAGGAAACAAGGGGTTTGTATTATATATATGTTGTACCACCATATTAAAGTGTTAGTAATGTTAGATGAACAAGTTAGAATGAAAGACTATAGTTAGTTGACCTTAAGTAATCAAAATAGCAAAATGTTGAAGATGAATACTTGGATTTTGAGAGATTTTGGAGAAGATGAACAACCAAAGTGGTGTATGGAGACTTGCTTTTATAATGGTAAGAGTATGGTTCATATAAATAGGGTAAATATGCATGCGATGGTTGAAATGGTCAAACAAGTTTTTGGTAAATGAATATAATAGTCCCCAAAGTTTGGTTTAAGTAATTTTTAAGGAGTTTTAAGGACCAAAAAGGATGTTTTCAAGACCCAACAAGTGTAAAACAATATTGTAACATAAAATCCATCATTTTGATTATATCATAATCTTTACAAAGTGGGTCAGTTTACATGATAAACGAATACAAAAACGAATACAAACAAGACCCGAAATTGACGAATGTCATAGTATCCTATACTATAGGAAATTTTTTCCCGAAATTAAGATGTCTATGATGATGCAAACAAGTGTGGATATTTCTCCTTCATTGTGTCTTCTCGTTCCCAAGTGAACTCTGTGCCACACCGTGATTCCCATCGAACTTTGACTAACAGAATACGACTACGTTTGGTTTTCTTCTCGCTGCGATCCATTATCTCAACGGGTCATTCAACCATGATCATTGACTCATCGACATGTACTTCGTCGAGAGGTATATGGAGATTACTCTCGGCTAAGCACTTTTTGAGATTCGAAACATGAAATGTCGGATGAACAGCGGCAAGTTCTTGCGGTAGTTCGAGTCGATACGCTACTTTCCCAACACGCTCAAGAATTTTGAAAGGACCAAAGAAACGAGGAGCTAGCTTGCCAATCTTTCCGAAACGGACAATCCCCTTCCAAGGAGATACTTTTAGAAGGACAAGATCGTCAACATTAAATTCTATCGGTTTTCGCCGTTTGTCGGCGTAACTCTTTGACGACTTCTAGCGGCTAGGAGGTTCTTACGGATTTGATCGATCACATCGGTAGCTTCTTGGACCATTTCGGGTCCCGTGATTTGAGCTTCACCGATTTCGTTCCAACTAATCGGAGAGCGACATTTACGACCATAAAGAGCTTGAAAAAGAGCCACATCAATGCTAGAATGGTAGCTATTGTTATAGGGGAACTCGATGAACGGAAGATGAGAATCCCAATTCCCACCGAAATCAAGAACACACGCTAGTAGCATATCCTCGAGTGTTTGGATTGTACTTTCGGATTGACTGTCCATTTGAGGATGATAAGCGGTGCTAAGATAAATACGTGTTCCCAAAGTTCTTGAAGAGATCGTCAAAAATGAGAGGTAAAACGGGCATCACGATCGGAGATGATAGACAATGCCAAACTGTGTCGGCACACGATTTCCCGAACATAGATTTGAGCAAGCTTCTCGACAGAATACTTCTCACGGATCGGAATGGAATGAGCAGATTTGGCCAAACGATCGATGATCACCCAAATGTTATCGTTGCCTTTTTTGGTGTTAGGTAATTTGGTGATAAAGTCCATAGCTATGTCTTCCCATTTACAAACGGGAATCGGTGGTTGCTTGAGTAGACCAAAAGGTCTTTGGTGTTCGGCTTTGACCTTTGAGCAAGTAAGACATTTAGATACATACAACGCTACGTCCTTTTTCATACCCGGCCACCAAAAGGTAGCACAAAGATCGAAATACATCTTATCTGCACCGGGATGAACGGAATACCGCGAATTGTGAGCTTCTTCGAGTATACAAGTACGAAGGTCATCGCGATCGGGAAGCCACAAACGACTTAGAAAGTACAAAAGACCATCGGGTTTAGTTTCGAGTTGAAGTTCGGTTCCACAAGACATTTCGTCGTACATATTACCTTCTTCGATGGAGGTACGTTGAGCTTGGAAGATTCGAATTTGAATATCGGTTTGAACAACAATGTTTAGAAGCAGAACGGATTTAACATTAACCTTTCGACTTAGGCCATCAGAGACAACATTCTCTTTATCGGGATGGTAGCGAATCTCGAAATCGTAATCACTAAGTAATTCGGCTCATCGTCGTTGTCTCATGTTGAGATCTTTTTGGTCAAAAATATGTTGAAGGCTTTTATGATCGGTAAAAACCACACATTTTATACCATAAAGGTAATGTCTCTAGATTTTGAGAGCGAAAACGACGGCACCAAGTTCAATATCGTAAGTCGTATAGTTCTTCTCGTTGACCTTTAGTTGTCTTGATGCATATGCGATGACTTGACCTCGTTGCATGAGAACACAACCAAGGCCTTGATGGGATGCATCGCAAAATACAACAAAATCGTCGTTTCCATCGGGAAGTGTTAGAATAGGAGCATTGCAAAGCATATCCTTGAGAGTACAAAAGGCTTCCTCTTGCTTCGAACCCTACTCAAAAGGTTTTCCTTTATGGGTGAGAGAGGTAAGAGGCAAAGAGATCTTAGAAAAATTTCAAATGAAACGCCGATAATATCCGGACAAACCGAGGAAGGATCGAATTTCCATGGGACTCGTTGGAGTTTTCCAATCCTTAACGGCCTCAATTTTAGCAGGATCAACATGAATACCTTTATCGTTTACGACATGTCCTAAAAATTGAACTTCCTCGAGCCAAAATTCGCATTTGGAGAATTTGGCATAGAGTTGTTTGTTTCTAAGGAGCTCGAGAATGGAACGCAAATGATGTTCAAGTTCGGCTTTGGATTTGGAATAGATGAGGATGTCATCAATAAAGACAATAACGAATTTATCAAGAAATGGTTTGCAAACGCGGTTCATGAGGTCCATAAACACCGTGGGTGCATTTGTTAACCCGAAGGGCATAACCAAAAATTCGAAATGTCCATATCGAGTACGAAAAGCGGTTTTAGGAATGTCTTCTTCGCGAACACGCAATTGATGGTAACCCGATCGAAGGTCGATTTTGGAGAAACTAGTTGCGCCTTGAAGTTGGACGAATAATTCGTCGATACGTGGCAATGGATAACGATTTTTAATAGTACGCTTGTTAAGTTCTCGGTAATCGATGCACATACGAAATGAACCATCCTTCTTTTTCACGAAGAGAACGGGAGCGTCCAAGGAGAAGAGCTTGGACGAATGAAGCCTTTATCAGAAAGTTCTTCAAGTTGATTTGATAGTTCTTGCATTTCCGACGGGGCTAAATGGTAAGGAGCCTTGGCCACGGGCATCGCGCCGGGCACAAGATCGATTTGGAATTCAATCGGACGAACGGGAGGAAGACCGGTGACATCATCGGGAAAGAAATTGAGGAAATCACGAACAATGGGAATATCTTGGATTTTCCTTTCCTTTTTGTCTTTTGTCACCGAGAAAGCTAAAAACGGAACGTACTTTTGGCGTAAGTACTTTTGTGATTGAGCACACGACATGAGATTAAGCCTTCGAGGCGTTACGTTGCCGAAGACCTTAAGAATTTTACTGTTGACAAGCGGAATTCGAATGAATTTATCGAAACAAACGACTTTGGCACGGTGCAAAGATAACCAATCCATGCCTACTATGACATCGAAACTTCACATTTGGATCGGGATGAGATCGATGGAGAATTTATGCTTAGAAAGAATAAGAGAACAATCACGGACGCCGGAATCTATAGTAATAGAATTGCCATTGGCGACTTCAACAGAGAACAGTCAAGAAATCTTAGTTCGAGGCATAGCAAGTTTCGACTCAAATTTCAAAGATATAAAACTTCTATCGGCACCGGTATCAGATATAATAGAAGCCAAATGATAGTTCACCAAAAACATACCGTTCACGACATCGCTCGCCACTTAAGCTTGATTTGGATTCATCATAAAAGCTCTCCCTTGGTTGTCATGGTTGACTTGTGGTGCTTGTTGGGGAGGTGGAGTTGGTGTTTGGATTACTTGGATGGGTTGGATGATTGGTGCATTGAGTTGGGGGAGTTGGGGTTGATAGGTTTGGACTTGGTAGGCTTGGGTTTGGTAGTAAGGTATGGTCATGGTTTGGGCTTGGTTGGCAAAGGTTAGGCGAGGGAAATTGCTGCGGAAATGGTTTGGATCACCTCAATTAAAGCAAGCTCGGGGTTGTTGAGATTGGTTTGGTGGGTAAGGTGCATATCAGTTTTGGGAATTTTGGGGAAAAGTTCTTGGTTGGTTTGGTTGGGTTCCTTGGGTGGATCAGCATGTGGTGTGGAGATGGCCAAGTCGGTTACAAATGGTACAATGGCAACAAGGCATGTTTGGTGGGTGGTGAAGTTGGCCAGTGTTACATAGCGGGGCGTTACCAGCATAAGGTTTTCGGTTTTGGGTTTGTTGTTGTGTTTGAGGTTGGGTGATGGCATAGTTTCGGTAGTTGGTTTTGGGTTTCTTTTTATTGTTGTTGTTTTGACGGGATGAGTTGAAGTAGTTAATGGCTTATGGTGCGGGTTCAACCTTGGCTTGCGGTGCTGGCTCGGGCTTGGCTTTCTCACTTGCTTTCTTGAGGGTTAGGGTACCCGCCTTCACATGATTTTCCGATAGCACACCGGCTAAAGTGATGGCGTTCTCAAGGTTCACGGGTTCGCTACTCATGACGGAGTCCCGTATTTGCATTGGTAAACCCCTAATGTATTTATCAATTTCACGTTCGGTTGGGGTAACCAAATGAGGAACAAGGATTCTTAACTTATGGAAGTGAAGTGATTAAGCGGCGTTATCACCACTTTCTTGTTTTAGGTTCTAAAATTCTACCTCAAGCTTTTTGAGCTCGTGTTTGGGACATAATTTCTTCATCATAAGTGCCTTGAGTTCGGCCTATGGAAGTGCCATAGCCGTATCCGAACCTTGGAGGTGCATAACACTACCCCACCATGTTAGAGCGGTTTCTCTAAACATGCTTGACGCAAAATTTGTCTTTTTCGCGTCGGGGCATTTGCTGTGTTGGAACACACTCTCGGTCGATTCGAACCATTGCAACAAGGTAGTCGCACAATTGGTTCCATGGAACATGGACGGTTTAGCACTAGTAAATTGCTTAAGCAGGTACATACGGGTTTGGGTTCAACGGGTGCAACAACGGATGCGGGTAGGGTAGCTTGGATTTGGGTTATAAGTTCGGGAATCACAGCGGTCATTTGTTTGGCGACGAGAACGGCCATACCTCGGGCGGAGTTCTTGGGCGGTTGGCGTCTTTGCGGAGGCATGCTAAAATTTATAAAGAAAATGGGATAAGTTTTGGGTAAAAAGAAATGAATATAAGGGTGTATTAAATAAAATAAGATATCATTTTTTTTATTGTGAATCCTAGAGTTAGTATGGAGAAGATGTTAATGTTAGGTAGAATATAAAACTTTGCTTATAAATAACAAAACCGTAAACAAAACGTAAATGATTTTTAGATGGATAAGCTTGAAAATTTGAGATATTGAGATTTATAGAGTCGAAAACTCATGCATGAACCACCATGACTTGATATTCCAACACTAAAAAGTTTATAAAACACCATGTTGGAGTCAAATAACAATAATTACACAATAAATAGAGATACAACGTCATGTCAAAACACTAGTCCACGAACCACCGTAGTCCTATTGTTTTAACACCGAAAATTAGGATGGCGACCGGAACACTCGCATTCGACTACTTAAAGTATTGACATTTATAACACGGTTTATGGCCTAGAAAACGAGCACTATAACTCAACCATCCTAGGTAAGTAAATCACCTTCGATTCTTGGAATCTTTTTTGTCAAATGATCGTTTTATAATGTCTCGTTTCCTATGATGACTACAAACCCGATATAAACGCAACCTTTAAGGGATTTGAAACAACGGGATCCAAGTTAATCTTGTAATCAATAAAACACAATGAAAATCTACTTTTAGCGTTTTAAGGTAAGGATACCTTGGAAATACTAAGAAAGTGTGTGTATGTGAACATATAGGATATCGGTGAATTTTAAACAAGTTTATAAATAAACATGCCATATGAACAATAAAATAGAGTAAACACGTATGAACACACATATAGGACCCTAAGCATAACAATTCTACGTCGTTACGTCTAACCACCTATCCTAACTGTCATGGCTCTAATACCAATCTGTCACACCCCGACCAAAAGCGGCGGAACATGCCGAGGTGTAACGATTGCCCATAAGCGCATAACACTATTAAAGCGACAATATTTAACAAACTCATTTCTATTTCACATAATCGAAAATGTCACATAACAATATTCATAAGTCAAATACAACAACATTTAACAAAATATAGCAAATAAAATATTGTTCATTTTTGCTAATAACCTAAAGTCTTGACAACGTTTTCACCACGATCTCGAGTCAACCTAGATGCAAACCTCTAGCAGTTCATAAAATAAAGTTTGTCAACACAAAGGTTGGTGAGCAATTCATAAGTTTGAGCAACAATATTATATAGTAAGAAAAGCCACAAAACTAGTATACGAAACAATAAATAAGAGCTATAAACTTGGATAAAATAGTTATCGCTAACAAGTTAGAGACACCCAACTATAAAGGGATGCCAAATAGTTTAGGATTTTACAGTTATCGTTAACGACACCTTGCCATGAGGGGTTGCCAAATGGTCTAGGATTTATAGTTCCACCATCCAAAAGCGATAAAGACATAGGCGAATAAGCATAGAACACCAAATCGAGAAATTATTCAAGTAGAGTATACAACAACGTTTGTGGTTTAAGACCCAAGTATAAAACATTTAGTTTAGATAAGATGAAATGTCACCCACAAAACAAAATATAGAAAACGCGGTATGAAGTTACTTACGTTCAAGTAATAAACTTGAAAGATTGATTATTTGGAGATGAGCCGGAACGACGAGTTTAACGTATGAAGTCTAAATAAAAGAAAGTCTTGGATTTAGAAAGGTTGTCTTGAAGATCTTTAAATAAATAATTGTAGCAAAAAGTAAACAATTAAAGTTCAAGGTTTAAAATGTAACTATTTAAGAATTTATAATAATAACCATTTAAAATGTAAGTTTGCTCGAAACCGGGTTAAAGTATCCAACCTTAATATTTACTTAACCTATGTTAAGTACTAAGGTGAGAAAATACTAAATGCAAGTTCCTTTGGAACAAAGATACTAAAACGGGTCTTTAACGAGTGCCCGGGTTGTTGGTTCGGGTCTTGACGATTAGTCAAACCCAAAGTCAACTTTCCAAAATAATGAATGTTATGAGATAACTCAATAAAACTTAACCAAGTATGTAGATCTATTGTTTTAGAACTAACAACGTACGTTAAGTAAGTGTTCGGTTTTGTCGGTCCAAGCTATGTTATGAGATCAAGTTGGAACCAACAATTCCAAGTACTTAAGAAAATATTAAAATCATTTTGTAAACTATTTTTTGAGAAATATACAAGTCTTGATAGCTAAAAACACACTTGTGTGTCTTAAGCGAGTAAAAATCGGATTGGTTCGGTTTCCATCTCACAATATGTTCCTTGATGGTCTCCACATGCCCAAATATCATAGATCTTGTATAATAATTTATAAATGAACAATATTTAAGTTTTACAACTAAAAAGTTAACAACAAGTCTTTTAAGCAAAAGTTTCGGTTTGGTTCGGTTTCCATCTCCCAATTTGTTCCTTGATGGATTCCATATGCTTAATATTAAAGAACTTGAAAAAAAAATGATTTTAGAAACTCAAATCTAACATTAAACATGTTTAAACAATTATTTTAATAAAACTAGTAAACAAAAGTTCGGTTTCCGGTTTGGACTACTTATGGTTAAACCGAGGTTAGTCTATACAAACCCACACCATGGAACTTCATAAATATGACAAATAAAATAAAAGGTTAGAAGTTAGTCATGGTTAGTATGTGCAAACATGTTATATAAGTGTGTGTATATATCAAGAACACGAAGTCCTCCATGAAGGATTGCCTTACGAGGTCGAAACTTAACCAATCGGAACCGGAGAAGTAACTACCAAAGGAAACAAGGGGTGTGTATTATATATATATGTTGTACCACCGTATTCAAGTGTTAGTAATGTTAGAGGAACAAGTTAGAATGAAAGACTATAGTTAGTTGACCTTAAGTAATCAAAATAGCAAAATGTTGAAGATGAATACTTGGATTTTGAGAGAGAGTTTGGAGAAGAAGAACAACCAAAGTGGTGTATGGAGCCTTGCTTTTATAATGGTAAGAGTATGGTTCATACAAATAGGGTAAATATGTGATGGTTGAAATGGTCAAACAATTTTTTGGTAAATGACAATAATAGTCCCCAAAGTTTGGTTTAAGTACTTTTTAAGGAGTTTTAAGGACCAAAAAGGATGTTTTCAAGACCCAACACATGTAACACAATATTGTAACATAAAATCCATCATTTTGATTATATCATAAGCTTTACAAAGTGGGTCGGTTTACATGATAAACGATTACAAAAACAAATACAAACGAGAACCGAAATTGACGAATGTCACAGGGATTCTTCATTTCAGACTCGAGCTCCCATGTATACTCGGGTCCTCGTCTTGAATCCCATTTGACTTTCACAAGTTTGAGTCGCTTGCGTTTGAGGAACTTGATCATACTATCTTCAATTTGAATAGGTTGTTTCACGAACTTAAGCTTCTCGTTGATCTTAACATCTTTTAATGGCATAGCAAGAGTTTCATCCGCTAAACACTGCGAAGATTGGATTTGTGAAACACGTCATGAATGTCTTTCATTTCATCGGGTAACTCTAGTCTGTAAGCAACTGGTCCAATTCTTTCGAGTATCTTGAATAGTCCAACAAATCGTGGACTCAATTTTCCTTTCTTTCCAAATCTTACTATACCTTTCCAAGGTGAGACCTTAAGTAATATTCTATCGCCTTCTTTGAATTCTAATGGTTTACGGCGAACATCAGCATAGCTCTTTTTTCTATCTCTTGCCGTCTTCAATCGTTCACGGATTTGTATTACTTGATTAGTGGTCCTTTGGACTATTTCAGGTCCGGACAACTGACTATCACCCGTTTCTGACCAACACACAGGTCTCCTACAGTTACACCCATATAAAGCTTCAAAAGGTGTCATTCGGATACTTGTGTGATAACTGTTGTTGTACGAGAATTCCATTAAAGTAAGATGAGTATCCCAAATCCCTCATAAATGAATTACACATGCACTAAGCATGTCTTCTAATGTTTGAATCGTGCGTTAACTTTGGCCATTAGTTTGGGGATGATAAGCAGTACTTAGGTTTAGTCGAGTCCCCATAGCCTTTTGAAAACTTGACCAAAAATTTGAAGTAAAACGACTATCTCTATTGGAAATTAGTGGAACAACATGAAGTGTTCGATTTTCACTTTGGAACACGTTAGGAATTTAGCTACATACAGGGCAATATCTTTCTTCATACCAATCCACCAGTAATCATCCTTTAAATTGTGATACATCTTGTCACTTCCCGGATGCATCATGTACTTTGACTTGTGTGCTTCTTCAAGAATCTTGTCTCTTAAGTTTCCAGCCATTGGTACCCAAATCCTTGTACCAAGTCTAAGAATTCCGTCACTTCCTTTGATTAGTTGATCGATTGTACCGTTCTCCTTCTCGCCTTTAATGTTTCCTTCCTTTAGTGCCAATTTCTAGGCTTCTCTAATCTGACAAACTAAATCGACTTTAAGTTCCAATCTAAGAGCTCGAACTCTCTTAGGCTTTTCTTGTTCTTTCCTACTTAAGGAGTCAGCCAAAACATTGGCTTTCCCTTCATGATAAACAAAATCACAATCGTAATCGTTAAGCGTTTCCATCCAACGCCTTTGCCTCATGTTTAATTCTTTTTGATCAAATATGTGCTTCAAACTCTTGTGGTCGGTATATATTATAAATCTTACACCATATAAATAGTGTCGCCATAACTTCAATGCGAAAATTATAGCACCTAATTCAAGTTCGTGTGTGGTGTAATTCTTTTCATGAACTTTCAATTGTCTTGAAGCATATGCGATAACTTTTTTTCCTTGCATTAAAACACATCCCATTCCCATGTGCGAAGCATCACAGTAAATGGTAAAGTTTTCTAATCCTTATGGCAAGGCCAATATAGGTGCATTGGTTAACTTTAGTTTGAGTGTTTCGGATGCTTCATCTTCTTTCGGTCCCCTTTCAAACTTAATTGCCTTTCTTGTGAGTGAAGTTAATGGAACCGCTATTCTAGAAAAGTCTTGAATGTATCTTCGGTAATAACCGGCCAATCCTAGAAAGCTTCGGACTTGAGTCGGTGTATCGGGTTTCTCCCATTTGGTTATTGATTCAATCTTTGCTTGGTCTAATTGAATACCCTTTTCGTTTATAATATGACCAAGAAATTGAACTTCGGATAACCAAAATTCGCATTTAGAGAATTTAGCGTACAACTTCTCATTTCTTAGGGTTTCAAGTATGATTTTGAGATGAACTTGATGATCGACTTTGGATTTCGAATAAACAAGTTTGTCATCAATGAAAACAATAACAAACTTGTCCAAGTATGGTTTGCAAATTCGATTCATCATGTCCATGAAAGCTGCCGGAGCATTAGTGTGTCCAAAAGCATAACAGTGAAGTCATAATGTCCGTATCGGGTTCTAAATGTTGTTTTGGGTATATCTTCTTCTTGTACTTTCAATTTATGGTAACCAGATCTAAGATCAATCTTGGAAAAACAACTTGCGCCTTGGAGCTGATCAAACAAATCATCGATTCTCGGTAGCGGGTACTTGTTTTTGATCGTAACCTTATTAAACTCTCGGTAGTCTATACACATTCTCATCGATCCGTCCTTTTTCTTTACAAAAAAAAAAATTGGAGCTACCCATGGTGACGAACTCGGTCGTTGAATCCTTTCTCCAAAACCTCATCTAATTGTTTATTTAACTCTTTCATTTCCGTGGGTGCTAGTCTATAGGGAGACCTAGCTATCGGTGAAGTTCCTGGTATGAGATCGATTCTAAATTCTACTTCTCTATCTGGTGGGGCTCCTTGTAGCTCGTCGGGAAATACGTCCTTAAATTCGGATACGATTGTTACTTCTTCCATCTTCTTGGGTTCGGGTTCTTTAGTTATATAGGCCATGAATGCAAGACATCCTTTACCTAAACAACAACTTGCTTTTATCTTTGAAATTATTCCAACTTTTCCTCCTTCTTTATCCCAGGTGATTTGAATGGTTTTGTTGTTAGACGTTCTAATGTCAATAGCTCTATCGTTACAAAGGATACAAGCTTGATTAGACGATAACCAGTCCATTCCTAAAACTACATCAAAACCTGCTAATGTCATAGGTATCAGTCGTACAGGTATGATGTGATTGGCTAAAAAAATTGTGGCATTATCTAAAGCCTCAGTTATTCTACTCACATTTCCATCAGCGGTTTCGAATTCATAATGTTTTTCTAGTTTCACTAAGGGCTCATTTAATAGACTACAAAATTTATAATCTATAAAACTTTGGTTTGCACCGAATCAAATAAAACCCTAGCATAAACATTTTTAATAGGAAACGTACCGGTGATTACATCCGGTAAATCAGACGCCTTTTGAGTGTCTAGCATGAAGACACGTGCGTTTCCTTTCTTGGCATCGGTCTTGGCACCGCTGCCACTTGCACCTGCCGTATTTTTCATCGGCTTCTTCTTCGGACATTCGTTGCTAAAATGTCCTCTTTCACCACATTCAAAACATACTACTGTCTTCTTCCAACAATCTGCTTCCGAATGACCCAGCCTTTTGCAAAAATTGCATGTAATAGTATTGGTTAGTCGAAGACAATTTCTGAAATGTCTTCTACCGCAACATTTGCAAATGGGGCGACTATACACGAATGCCCCTTCTCACTTCTTCTCCGGCTTCTTCATTTTTCCACCCACATTTGTTTTTCCACTATCTGTTTTCTTCTCGTCACGGTTTCTGATCATCCCATCCATCAAATACCCGGCCAACTCCATGGCAGATTCCATCGTAGACGGTATTTGTGAACGGACTAAATCACGGATCTCGATTGGTAATCCGTAAATGTATCGTGTCACTTTGTTAATTTCGGGAGTGACCAAGTGAGGTACAATTCTACAATACTCAAGAAACTTGGTGTTATATTCCTTAAGAATGGTTCCAACGACTTATGGTTCCAAAGTTTGGTTTGAATCTGATCCATTTTGTTAATCGGACATAATTTCTTCAATATCATTGCTTTGTAAGTTTCCCAATCTAAGTTGTACAAATTTTCCCTTCCTTTGACCCCAATCAGGGTGTTCCACCATTCCAACGTTTCCTCTTGGAACATCTGGGAAGTATACTGAACCTTTTCTCTCTCGGTACATTTACTTATCAGCACGATCGATTCCATCTCCTCCAACCATCGGAGACTATTTATTGCTCCCTTATCCTCGTGGAATTCTTTGGGATTATAAACCTTAAACACTTTAAAATCACAACCTTCTTGAATCTTAAGTTTCTTTGTTTTAATATGAAGATTGTTTTCAGCAGTCGAGCTTTTATCACTCACTTCTTTCTTCTTCTCAGTTTCCTTTTTCTTACTTTCCTTCTTCTCAGATTCTCTTTTAGATTCCTTCTTTGAGTTAACAGTTTCACTTTTGCTCCTACTAGCTCGTTTGTTAGAGTGAGTAGCAGTTCGACTTGGATCGTTTTTCAGAATTTCATAAATTGGGTTTACCGCTTCTTTTATCAGATCTCGAATAACAAGCACATAGTTTTGTGGTATCGCTTGAATATTTTCCAGGGTAGTCTTTTCTTTGATATTGTTGGTCATGTTGTCTTCTACAGTCTTTTCTTTATTATTTGTTTGAACTTCTTGATTACTGTTTGCTTTAGACATGCTTTCACATGAATAAAACAAGGTTCAGGGAAAAGACATACTTTATATTACATTATTTATTTTACAAGAAGAAAGCATAATAACCAACAACAGTACACAACAACAAATTTCTAATCCTTAATCCATTTCTTAACAAGATTTTTCATCCTGTCACATTTTTTAACTATCTTTTCCCATATCTTCTTTTTGTTCACTCTCTCATTCATCAGCTCGTCTATCACAGCATTTGGCGGGCTCGGATATCCCGTTGGTGCGGATGCGGCTGAGAAGAGATAAGCGTTTTCCATTGGATAGAGATTTGGGTTCGCCACATAAGTATGCATTTCCTCATCGGGAAGATTATTAGTGTAAAACTCCTCGATAAGTTTTGCTTCTTCACGGATATCATTTGCTTGTTGGGATATCGAAGGTATCGGTCTATTATAGGGAGGAAAATAAGGATGTTTACTCTCATCATCATCTTCCTCGGGATCCTCCTCTGTTTCATAAGGATTTCTGATTGGTGACGATTCAAATCTCTTTTCGTAGGGTATGATAACCCTCATCTTTGGTTTTTGACTTGGTTATGCAGTAGTCAGTGGGATCCGGTATTGGTAGTTAGGTGATGGAGATCCACGGGTTGGGATTTCGGAAGGATAGTACGTGGGATTTTCGTCAATGGTATCATCAGAAATCTCGATTAGGAACTGCTGACTTCCCAGGAGATACACGGGTTGGCTCCCATAGGGCATCACCGGATTAATCGGTTGAATGTGACTGAAAAAGCTAGTGTAGTAACTATTGCTACTTTCCATATCTGATGGTTCGTGATTGATTGTCAGTTTCGATCGGTTAGCTACTCGGCGTCTATGACCAAGATAGTTAACATAAGACTTATGCACCTAATTAAGTTTTAGGGATAGGAGGTTTACCAATCCTATCTTATCCCTACGGAATAATAATGATAATAATAGTAACTTTTAATGGTTAAAGCTTAGGTACTAATGTTTAATACCTAATTCGCTGAAACCGATGACTCTGATACCAACCTGTCACACCCCGACTTAGGGCCTAGGCGTGGTACCACAAGTTGGTACATGTTTTGTAAATATATCAGAGTTTAAATTTAATTTTAGCGGAAGACTTAGGTTTGAATATAATATTAATTTACATTAAAAATTTACATGGGAATTAAAAACCCAAGTATATGTTTCGTAATACAAGGATTTGTTTATAAAAAACGGAGCCATCTCGTAACGCGCTTATATCTTCATATATAGACTCCAATCCTTGCTAATGCTACTTATGCTTAGTTACCAGCAATGGGTAAGAAAAATACGTCAGTTATGTGCTGGTGAACACGTATGACTCAATAAAACATTTTGAATGACGATTATAATACAAACATAGTTTTCTCGACAATCTCAACGGAAGCATTTCTACTTCTGGTATATATACCACTGCCCTACACACATAACGGTATTCTACGGGACACACGACCCTCTAAAGAGAACTTGTCATGACCGTTTAAGCTCGTGGCTACCTCGCCTTTGATTGATTGATTGAGCTTTAATAGTTATGTTTGGATCCAGACACATGCGTATTCGGTCTGAGTTGATTTTATTCTCTACTTTGTAGTATAACATTTTAGAGATCAAATGACCTCATGTAGATATTGATTGACTCATTAAGACAAACACCCGTTCGTCTTTATGAGTATAAATATGTTTTGACTGATTGAAAAGGTTAACGTATTCACCTGTACCGTCGGTGCGTTTAAAATCTTAGATTGATTGATTGAGAATGATACTTAACCTATACATAAATAGGTTCGTATGAATGCTTTGAATGATGATTAAGCTATGATTGTAAGCTTAACCTTGAAATCGTTTATCTTTGATTGTGAATGAAAATACTTAGTTTTACATGACGTTTGATATAGCATGCTTTGGCTTAATAGGTTCTACCACGTTGGTGAGCTTCTTCGGGTAAGTAAACGGGTCCCTCGGTTGATTGGGATTTGTACGAATTACTTTTCTTAGACAAGAAACTCACTACTAGTGATATCCCCCTTACAGTTACTACATGCCCGTCAAAATATATCTTATGTTTATGAAAACTTGATTGTGAATGTTTGTAAAATACGATCAAGGTTAAAGGCCATAGCCTTGATTGATAGTCTAAGCTATAAATAACTTAAATATAACTCCTACCTTAACCAGGAACTTAGATTGATAATAAGAATACGCAGAATCTTGATCTACTTGATTATATGATTGCTAGCTTGACTATAACTTCGTTCCTTGCATGAACTACGAGAAAACGGCACGTCGGCTCATCACGGCTACTGGGCACGCCTTTTTATGTTAAGTGTGTGAATGTGGAGGTGTGTTTGGGATGAGAGAGCTTCATACCCGTCTCCCCCTTTTATAGGAGGATTTGGTGACCCGTCGCGATACGAGAAGGGTTCCTTGGAACCCGTCACGTATCGCGGCGCCGCAATTTATCTCCGCCATGCCAACTCATGACACGTGTCCACTTACTTAACCTGGTCATCGCGATACGCGGTGACCTTGGTGTTTTAGGCCGTAGCGTATTGATACACCGCCCAAACCTGGGTTGATGTGCAAGGCTATCGCGCTACGCGATGAGCTTATGTTTGCCTCGTCGCATGTCGCGATGGGTGAAGTTTTCAGAATGTTCATTTCTGGTCCTTATACTTTCTAAGTTAGTATATTAGGCCTAAATTGTAGAGGGTAACCTCGTACCCGCCACCCTTCCGGTGCCATCACCGCCGGAAAACTGGGCAGTGGCCGGAAAAACGGGTTTCAGCACCATTTTCACCGTTTTTCGTCCCGTTTGATCCGAATATGAGCTAGGGTGATCCCTAGGCTCATCTTTTGCTCGGTTAATACCTGATTCCACCCGGATCTCGTGACTTTAACGGTTTAAAGGTTTCGGCTCATCGTTTCGTGACTAAATCTAACGGGTTTGAGCTCATACAATATCATACTATCATTACCTTGGATCGAGATCGGTTTTCTTTCTTGGTTCGGCTAGAGAAAAGAGAGAAATTTTAAGTATGTGTTTTGGGTGGTGTATGGGATATGTGTAAATGAATGGATTATTTGGTAATTAAGTTTTATATAATTATGGATCATGGGCTTAAGCCCATGTTCTTTCCCTCTTTACTTCCTAGTCCAAGTCCATAACCCATACTCATTTGACTCAACACTAGCCCGACTCATAATAACTCATGTTTTCATTTTATTAATCGAGACTAGAAAACGGGATGTTACAAATCACCTAGAAAAATACAAAGATTTAAAATTTTAATATTCAATTGACTTTCATATGTTAAAAGCATGAAATTTAAGCGAATTTTCAACTTATATAAGTTATAAGTGTGGACTTGTTAATATGGTTTTCCACATTTTAAATCTATTATTAAGATTTAAATTGTCATGTCATTGTTTTTTATTAATATTCCCACATACATGTGAAGAGTTGAGTTAATTACAATGGTTTGGATGGAGGGAGTATTGTGCTCTGGATGTGCAAATAACATGTGTGCAGTAGTAATCCGGGAGAGAGGACCAGTTTTTGTGACTGCTTTCAACCCTCTTGCGATGATTATTATCGCGGTTTTTGGGTCTTTCATTTTAGGAGAGAAACTGAACTTGGGAAGGTACACAACTGTCTCAGTTGATGATCACTTGCTTAAGCAATCATATGTTTCTATTAAGTTATAGGGTTAAAACATATAAGATAATATAAAATAACTAGTTTATAAATAGTTGAATACATTGGAGCCAAAACAAGTTGAATTTTTATGAAGTTGAGTTTAACAGTATGGAATTCAAGTTCATGTTAGCTTGAAGCATATGACTGCTTGACTTAAAGTTTATAACATCAAGAATTAAATAACATGTACAATTTCAAAACCATATATGTGGAAAAAAAACGGGTATGTATTTAAGCTTAGTTCTCAAGACTTACATCGTTTGTGCTTCAAAATTTTACCGTGCTTTATTAAAAAAAATCAAAATTTATTTTCAAGTTATTTGTAGTCCTTGGTGAATGGACCTTGAACCTTCTTCTAGCCAAACTCGAGCCTATGCATATAAGTTGTTAACAAAATATGTCAGGCCCGCAATAAGAGTAAATTCGGTCAGGTTAAGTCTTGTTAAGCTTTCATAACTAAGAACCCAACTGATAAACATTTAATTAAACATGCACGTATATATTATCGTTAATAATTGTACATGGTGCATATACGGAGAAAGATATACTTGAAACACACAAGAAAAAATATTGTTTCTGTTCTCGAGATGAAAGCACGATCGTGTAGACGTAAAGAATAAAGCATAACTTCTAAAGTGGACTCTCATCGTATATATACCCCTCATTTTATAGAAAGGAAACTCTTACAGTTTTTAATTTTGCTACAGTGTTCTTGGAGCGGTAGTTATAGTCGTTGGCTTATATGTGGTCCTATGGGACAAGAGCAAGGATCAAAACCAACAAGATGAACAACATTGTGACGGCATGAAGACGCTGGTGTTAAAACACAATCTTGTTGAATCTTGTGAGAAAAAATCTGATGATCATAACTATGTTTAGGGAATGATCATGTTGTATATGTCTCTTATGTTTATCGGTTATGTTTTATGTATATAGAAAATATATGTTTCTTTTGTTTATCGGTTATGTTTTAGATATATAGAAAATGTCGACACGATTGTCATGACTATTTATTCACTTAAAAGGAATGATGAAACTCATAATATAAAATTAAAAATATAGAATCCAAGTTATGAACCATACACTACGTGAAAATTGACCTTCGGCCACACGAAAAAAGTGTGGCCGTAGGCCTTTAGCCACACACATTTGGTTCAGGTCATATGTGGCCAAAGGTTGCGACACCGTGGGTATGATATGGCCACACACAGTTTTTAGTGGCCTTATGTGGTAATAATTGTGGCTAAAGGGTACATGCATTAGTTGCAGGCCATCAAGAAGCCTCTCCAATAAGTGTGGCTAAATGGTAGAAAATGGCAACATGACAATTTACTATGAGTGACCATTGCAAGTATATAGCCACATGAATTCATGTTTCAGCCACATGAATTTTATATTATTGTTGCCAATAGGGTTGTGTTAAGCTTGCATTTAGACCTATACTGTGTGGATATATCAAAGAAATGGCCACTTATATTTTATAATAGAGTGGCTAATTATATGATATAGACACTGGATGTTACATTAAAAGTGGCTAAATATGTTTACTTGCCACTCAAACACTCCTTTGTAGATTATAGTGTGGCCATTGTCTTACCTTTTGTCACACGTAATGTTTTTCCTAATTTAAAGTGTGGCTATTGTAAAACTTTTCGTCACACATAGTGAGGTACTGTATGGCTAATCATATCTTATAGACACTGGAGGTTATTGTGAATGTGGCTAAATATGGTTACTTGCCACTCAAACACTCCTTTGTAGATTATAGTGTGCCCATTGTCTTACTGTTTGTCACACATAATGCTTTTCGTAAAGTGTGGCTATTTTAAAACTTTTCGTCACACATAGTGAGGTACTGGTGGCTAATCATATCTTATAGACACTGGAGGTTATTGTGAATGTGGCTAAATATGTTTACTTGCCACTCAAACACTTCTTTGTAGATTATAGTGTGGCCATTGTCTTACCATTTGTCACACATAATGCTTTTCGTAATTTAAAGTGTGGCTATTGTAAAACTTTTCGTCACACATAGTGAGGTACTGTGTGGCTAATCATATCTTATTGACACTGGAGGTTATTGTGAATGTGGCTAAATATGTTTACTTGCCACTCAAACACTCCTTTGTAGATTATAGTGTGGCCATTGTCTTACCATTTGTCGCACATAATGTTTTTCGTAATTTAAAGTGTGGTATTGTAAAACTTTTCGTCACACATAGTGAGGTACTGTGTGGCTAATCATATCTTATAGACATTGGAGGTTATTGTGAATGTGGATAAAAATGTGAACTTGCCACTCAAACACTCCTTTGTAGATTATAGTGTGGCCATTGTCTTACCGTTTGTCACACATAATGCTTTTCGTAATTTAAAGTGTGGCTATTGTCAAACTTTTCGTCACACATAGTGAGGTACTGTGTGGCTAATCATATCTTATAGATACTGGAGGTTATTCTGAATGTGGCTAAAAATGTGAACTTTCCACTCAAGCACTCCTTCGTAGATTATAGTGTGGCCATTTTCTTAACGTTTGTCACACATAATGCTTTTCGTAATTTAAAGTGTGGCTATTGTAAGACTTTTCATCACACATAGTGAGGTATTGTGTGACTAATCATATCTTATAGACACTCGAGGTTATTGTGAATGTGGCTAAAAATGTGAAGTTGCCACTCAAAAACTCTTTTGTAGTTTGTGGTGTGGCCTTTGTCTTACCGTTTGTCACACATAAAGTTTTTCCTAATTTAAAGTGTAGTTATTGTCAAACTTTTCGTAACACAAAAATGTTTATGTTGTGGCTAATGGTCATTTATAGATTCTAATTTTGTACTTTCAGGTGTGGCTATTGTCTTACTTTTGGCCACACCTATTTAATGTGTTCTATGTGGCCAAATTGTGTGTAATTAGGCAATATATAATTATTTTTATTTTTGTGCAGTAATATAAAACAGCTATAAGCTAGCATGACAAAAAAAAATTAGAAACAAATTATAATAACAATAATATTCACTTAAGCAAATGTATATGCAAAATATCTTACAAAATACAAAAATAACGACTACCTATATACTAGCTAAGGCGTCGGTTTTCTTGGCACTGCTCCTTGTCTTCTGTTTGATCACCCGGTCTATCGTTGTGTACTTTTCCTTTGCCTTCTTGCTAGCTCTGTCTGGTTCTTTTGAGGATGGGAGTGGTGGTAGCTGGAACAACAGAATATGAAAAACAAATATGTATAATTAATGTCGTATTTTGTAATTGAATAGAACAAAATAGTAGGCTTGCAGACGAACCGAATGTTCGTTTAACTGTTCGTGAACCTTTCGGTTGGAAGTTCGTTTATGTTTGTTTATATATGTTCAATTACGTTAGTTTAGATTATAAACAAACAAACATAAACGAACACAAGTGTTCATTTTTTAAACTAAATGAAAATGAACATAGATATTTGTTTGGTTAAGTTAAAAGGGAACAAACCTACTGGTCACATAAGATTAGGTGTTCTGGCCAAGCAACAAAAGTACCACGTGCGTTGCCAACAGTCACAATTTCACCTGCCTCACAAGGAATAATTGTTTGTTCCTTTATGACTTCATCAATACTAACTTTATAGCAACCCTCCGGGATTGCTTTTCCATGCAACTGTTGTGGAACCGGTGGCCAATGAACTTTACCATTTGCCACTTTGTTACGCTTGTCATGCACACACAAACGACACTCATACACCTATAATCAAGCATGTGAAATTAAGATGGCTTAGTTGAAGTCAATATATAAGTACATACCCATGTTGGTGGGAAATTAACAATGTTTCGCGTAGTACATACGTTTATGACAGCAGGTGGGGAAGCTTCATCCGTAGATACATCAAAATTTCTTTTGCGGCTTCTCCGTTTTAACTAAAAACCATTCAATGAATCAATCAACAATTAAAGGAAAAACTGAAATTGCCAAATACTTACTGATGGTTTTTTCGAGCCGTTACTATCCGGAGTGTGGTGTAGTTGTGTTGATGCTTGGTCAACATTGTTCTCTACAGGCTTCATTGGTAGTATAAAAGAAATTGGAATTGTTAGACTTATTAGGTTATAAAATATAAAAACTGAAATTGCCAAATACTTATTGATGTCTCGCTATGGGGATCAACTACCGTTTGGTCAACACTTTTTTCCACAGACTTGGCCTGCAATTCAGTAATAGAAAATGAGCACACTCACATTGGAAACGAATTATAAAAATTACTGAAATTGTCAAATACTTACTGTATCGCGATATGGGGAGTGGGTACCGTTTTGACAACTATTTTATCCGTAGACTTGGCCTACAATTAACATATGCAAAATCAACACACTCACATGGAAAGTTAATTATTAAAAAAAATCAGTCAAACTGTCAAATGCTTACATGAGAAGCGGATTCTTGTTGCACAGCCTCACTTGAGGTTAAGATGTTTCCCACAGAACTGGCCTACAAATCAATTTATTAGGTTATGGAAAATGAAAAATCACATGGAAAGTTGTAATAAACAAAGAAACTGTCAGATACTTACTGGTGCTGGCATTTTATTTTGCGTCACAACACTAGTACTTTGGTTAGAACCAACCTGGTTGGGAACAAGATTTACCTAAGAATTGTGACAAAAATAGTGCCAATTATGTATGTCGAATGCATTAATTAATATGTAGCATACGTCACTTACTTGACTTGCCGACATTTCCAGCAACAATCCTTCGAGATGTCTGAACCTGGCCTCAAATGCTAACCGTTCCTTCTCACGGCTTGCTAGCATAGCATTCGTGAATTCAAGAAGAGACGTCAACCTGTTCACCACTACATCTCTCTGCACCGCCTCATACTCAAGTTAGGCAATCTATTGCTTAAACGAGCCTTTTACCCGACTCACACCCCAATATTTACCTGTTTTCAATCCGTACCCAATCCCTTTTAAAAACCCACCTTTCTTTTTGCCAAGTACTAAGGTGACGACATCTGTGTACGGTTCAAGTGCCAGGGCTCCTGAGGCGATCTGCTCCTCATGCTGAACCTGCAAGAAAACAAATATTCTAATACACTTGTAACATGCTTATGTATCCATATCAAGTGTTGAGACAAGTTATACAGACTCAAGTTTTTTTTTTGACACCAATTTAAGGCAATGAATTGACTTTAACATGATTTAAAGCGTTTAATACTAAAACATACTAATTTGGTTGGCAACACCTTCGACAACAGCATTCTTGTATGCACCATCTTTGTCCTCCCTTCCTTTCATCCACATTAATGCACGGCCGGGGATCTCATCCGGTTTAATTTCCTTCCTTTTGACCTTGTAAAATATTCAAGAGAAAGTAGCTGACGGTCATGCGTTAGACAAATCATTGAACCAGAGAGAAAGCAGCTAACGGTGATTACCAGTTTCTCTCGAAGGTAGGTATAACCCTCTCGTCCCATGTGATGATCAAAAACATTCTTTGCTCGAGCTCCCTTTGATGAAGCCGATTTTTTCTTCAACCACACAATATAATCATTTCATTATATTTAAACATAAACCATATATAGTCGATCAATCTACGTTTGCGGAGTAGGGGATTTATACCAGAAACAGCTCTGATTGTGTGTACTCAATGAAGCGATCCCAGTCTTCTTGCCTGATCATCGTACTGTGTCCATTGGGTATCGCCTTCAGCTTCAGAGGTTTACCGATGTTCGGCATAATGTATTTGGCATACATTTTTCTTCTGAGATCCCGAAGAAGGTGTCCAAGCCGATTCATCACAGAAGGCCTGTGAGACGCCTCAATCTCAAAATATTTCTGCATAATATAATACAATAAAGGTAAATTACTTCTCAAAATATAAAATGCACAAATAAAAATTAAGAATAACCGTTATTTGTTCCCATAGTTTATCTCTAAGCTCCTTTGTGACCTCCATCCAACTTAAATGTCTTAAGCCAACTATTTCCCTTACAACATCCCCTAAACTTGCAAACTTTGATATGTTTTGGCCAGCGAACCTACCCAGATTATCAAACTCCACTACTAGTCTGACACCACCAGAGTTTGCATATTCGGTACGTAGCTTAGGTAACCTCGTCAACCCCCTTGTAGGTTTTTTCGTAGTAGCAAAACTGTTGATGGGTTGGATAGCCATCATCCCTATATCATCGTCCCTACCAGTTTCACCATCGTCGTCTTTGGCTTCCTCGCTGGAGTAGCCTTCAGTGTCATCTGATTGAGCGTCGTTGGCTTCCTCATCAGAGTATAAAACATGTTCTTGTTCGATTGTTTCATCTATAAGCTTCATCGTCGTGCTGATTTGTGGAGTGGAAAATTTTTAATAATTTGGAGTGTAATTTGATTTTTCGAGTGTTAAATGTAATTTGGAGTTCTTGAATATTTGGAGCCAATATTTTGGAGCTTTTTGATTTTTGCCTCCCTTTTAATTAACAACCAATAGATTATTGGCATAGTTTTTACGACAGAGAACCAGTGGCTGAAAATAGACACTTTGATAGAAGATGGTTGGATAAGCGTGTTACAAGCGTAATAGTTTTTTTAACAAAGTGTTTTTTGTTTTATTTTAGATTTAACCTAGTGTTTTTGGTTTTTTGATTTGTTTTAAGTTTTCATACAAAAGGCACCATTACAATACATTCCATGAAACAAAATAAGAGTGAATAACAAAATATATGATACAAGAAACTATAAAAGTAAAGCATTTAAAAGCTAAACAACCAACATTCAACACAATAAACTAAAAAGTGTATCAATACAACCATACAAATATTACCAAATCACAAATGTTCCAAAATTCACCAAATATTTCCCAAATGTTCCAAACATCACCAAATCACTAATCAAGTTTTGAAACTAACAAACTACCTTCATTGAAGTCATATTCAAATCTGCATTTATCACGATCTGTAATTCATTTTCCTCCTTGAAAATTTTCCATTTTTGTAAAGAATATCTGAATTTCAGCTTCGACAGTTCACCATGGAGTTTCATTTTTATTACAACCTTCGGGATTGACCAAAGTGATTAGCATTCCATCATAGGCATCAATCTTGGTAGCAATGTGACCCGGAAGACGCTGTGAAAAGCAAATTTCAAATATAATTGTAAATAAAAAAGAAATTTAAAAATTCAATTTACCAATTTCTTGGTGACGTTCATGTGGAAGACGATTTTAGAGTCATCATTTTGCTCATCAATATGAATTGGGTTTTGGGAGGAACTACCTTGATTGCTTAATTGGTAGTTGAGAAACAACTGATTTGGACCAGGAAGGATAAATTCTATGCCATCTTCATGATAGACATTAATATGATATGTGTTATCTGATATGATTTCAAACACAACAAACGAACCACCTTTCAAGTTGGTTTGTTTAAAAACCTCAATCCATCCATCCTCTAGCCTATAACCCATTCCATCTCGATGAAATGAAACGTTAAACAACACTCTATCTGGAGCAATAAGCTTGAAAAGCAAATTCATCCAATTTTCACCAAATTCTTGAATCACGTACCACTCAAGTAAATCCTGTTAAAAATGTTAATTAAAAGACATTTGAATTTGGAAACAATCATTAAAAACACAAATTAAAACTTACTAAGTAATGGACGTGTTTTTAAGTATTTGACAATCATTAGAAACAATCATAGTACCGGATTGATCATTTACATTTCTTTTGAAAGTAAACATGTTCAACATAGATGTTGACTTAACCTCAAAAACAACATATGTTCCAGCTTCTATACAACATTCTCTGATTAATTCAGTCCAACCGGTTCCAAAATAAAAGTCATCAAGTACTTTGATTATAACAACAGAAAACGTTCTACCACTTTGATCATAAATCAAACAATAGCCGGTATTTGATTTCATGTCAGCAAACATTGGTTGAACAGCTTTAGGAATGAGCTATAAGTAACACAAAAAATGTCCTTAGAATGTTCATGTTGCAAAACTGTAAAATGTTTCATAAAAAAAAATTAACCAGATAACATTAACATACCATCCTACTCATGAAATCGATGTCGATATCTACCAGGAACTTAACTCCATTATTGAGACGTGGCATTTTTATGTTCTTAGAACTTAACTCGATGTCTACGAATTACAGTACGTACGAATTATAGTAGAGCGAAGTAGAAGTCGATTTAGGGTTTTGAAGTTAAAAGGGGTTTGACTTTTGGTTTTATTTATTTCTACACATTTAATTATATACATATATATATATATATATATATTGGTTTTTGTTTTATAAATTTTTAAAAACAGTATAAAAACATTTACGTTTAGTTTTTTTTTACTAACATTCCGGTAATATATTTTGTTAAAAGTTGAGTTCATTTAATAAATCGTATTTTTTAAATAAAATTAATTTTTTCCATTAGTGAAGTATTATCTTAACCATTAGTAAAATTTTCTGGATAAGATTTACAACTTCGTAATAGAGAAGCTCATAATATTCTAGTGTTATCATTATCATATGGTTATCATCATCACCATATGTGTTATGATGATGATCAACATCTGTTGGTGCATGTTTTGTAACAGATGATCTTTTGTGTTTGTTAGAATTGAGAGCAACGGTCAAAGGGGAGTCTGTTGGTGCATGTTTTGTGACCGTCGCTATGCAGTTCTATTCAGCCGAAACGAAGTACGAAGTTTGAACAACTTCTGCCATAGGCGAATTTATAACAACTTCGCCATAGGCGAAGTTATAACAACTTCGCCATAGGCGAAGTTATAACAACTTCGCCTACAGGCCCAAGCCCGCGAAGTTTATATATATATATATGTGTGTCTTGTTTAGGTTGGTAATCCGGAAATTAAGAGTTTTGTGTGTTAAGTTTAAGTAGCTAGAGAGAAACCGAGAAAGAGAGTCGTGTGGGACGACTCGAGGTAGAGCTCACCTCGGGTCGGCCGTCATTTGTTTTCATGTTTGGTATGTAAGTGTTTCGGTTATTATATAAAAGATCTGCAGATGTGTTTATCCCATTCGTGTGTTTGTTCGTGTATGTGTTTGTGTGTAATCGTGTTCTTCGTCTTCTACACCAATAAACGAGTCTAGGAGGATTCCGCACTCCTAGACCTCGTGCGGATCTCGTATCGATCGGTGACGCCCCGCGGGGGACCTACAAGTTTTTTTTTTTTTTTTAAAGTATTTACACAACTTAAGATAAATTACTGCAAGTCCCGAATCTGGATCACTGCAGTATCTTGACACGCTATCTTTACGGGAATCATAACACTCACGGGCTCGTGTATGACTGGGTAATCGCTTTTCTGCCTATCATTCGGAAAGATATTTATGGAGACATGCACAACTCATAAGGAGTTTCCACGTAAAATCGAGTAGATTTAGTTAGTATCACTTATACTTTTACGCACCATAAAATACTACCATGACATACAATGACTGTTCTAAAGTCTTTTAGGCCTTATAACTTCACTAGTTAAGCACACAGAATCAGTATATCTATCACTTTCCAAGGTTGGATCAATTTTCTGTTAAACTTAGTAAAGGAACTTCTTACGAAGTAGTAGACTTGAAAAATAATTTCATCTCCCGAAAAATTTTTAACTTCAATCGCCCCGATCAAATTGAAGTTTTCAGGTAAACGGCTGTCCCGAAGATCCAATGGATCAGCTGGACCGACCACATACAAATATGTGTCCTTTTAACTAAGTATGATCGACTAATTTTCAGCGAAAGAATGAAAACACATCATAAACCGCCCCGGTCACTTTCAGTCATCTGGTTAATGGCTATCCTCATATTCTACAAGTAGAAATGAGGACCAAACATATCCGAAGACATGTCCTTCAAACTGAGGCAACCGACATACTTCTAAGTGATAGTGACGTTTTTTTTTTTTTTTTTTTAATAAAAACATAAAGCATTGTTTTTATAGAGACATTATAAAAAAAATGTGTGAGTTATTGAGACATTATAGAGTTCATAATGATAAGACGTCTCAATCAAGATGCAAGATAGAGAACGGGAAGATGAGTCTGAAAATCGAAGAGTAATTTCTATTTAATCAGACACTAAGGGTCGAGGTCAACTCGGGGTGACTTGGGGAAAGCCAAATACGCTTTGAGAATAGATAAGAGGTATCATAATCTCTGAGTTGTTGCCCACTTAAGTTTTGAGCTTAATTGAACCTAACCCGTATCACAGGATCGATGAAAACCATTCTAAGTCATTTACCTGCTTACAACCTTTATGTCATAATAAAGCTGAACACGGATCTGTGTGATAGTCACGTAGTTAGTATGATTCATGTTCGGATCTTTTCTAAAACATGGTAGTCCCTATCGAGACTGAAATTTGATCCCGTGTACTTTATTTTTAAAATTTTTCTACTTATATAGTTGTATGATTTTATACCTGGTTACTTGGTCTTGATCATATCATTTAACGCCTTAGAGGATGTTTTAAAACTTAATTGCAAATTGTTCAAATTATAGGGGTTTGTTTTGAAAATTTTAATATATAGGCGAACTTATCCATAACTTCGCCTGTCAAATTTTGACCCTATATAAAGAAGTTTTAAGGTCAAACAGTATCATTATTTCAAAAACCTAAGCGAACTTATCCTCCGAAACCTAAGCGAACTTATCGTATTATCGATCTCAATCTTCTGTGTTCATTCTTTCTCTGTTCTAAGTCGATTAAATGTGTGTAGGGTTTATAGTTTCATATACTCATTGTTTTTGAGGTTCATCATCGGTCGTTTTGACTCGATTATCGACCTCGTCTTTCGAAACCTTAAACACCCGATTTCAAGCTTGTTATTACGTGTTCGTAATATACCTGAACGTCTAAAACTTCATAAAATCATGTGTTACGGAGTCCTCGATCTCCAATTTCATCATCTACACGTCGTTCGATAAACCTAACTGTTGCCGATTCGAATTCGGCGAAGTTACAGTTAGGCGAAGTTATCCGTAACTTCGCCTGAGGTTTAACTTCGCATGATTATAGATTTTGAAACAGTTTATGAGGCGATGTTGTGGTTAGGCGAAGTTATCATTAACTTCGCCTGGACCTTTTTACTTAACAGTTATCAGACGAAGTTCAAGTTGAGGCGAAGTTGTTCCCAACTTCGCCCCACCTCTAACTTCGCCTATACAGAATAAATCACAACTTCGCTCATGGTAACAGGCGAACTTGTGATTTGCGTTGACGTGTATCTAACTTAGTCTGTTTGATGCAGATATGGCTGTTGTAGGTGGTGCAGGCGGTGATGATGGTGGTGATAACCAAAGACAGTTCTTCCCGGGTCATAACATGTACATAACATTAGACCCGGAGGCGAGCGGAGTTGATGATTTCCGCGAAATCATCACATTCTTACTACGCTCGCGTATATTCCACGCGATCTCTACAACACTGCCGATATCCTTGCCCAACATTGAGGATTTTTGGCAGACCGTGGAATATGACTGTAGAGTCGAGCCCCCGGTGATGCGCGCAACAGCCAACAATCAGATTGTTCAGTTCTCTTCTGAACAGATCCGGGCGGCTTTACGATTTGGAGATGAGACGAGGGATGACCCGACAGAGTTTGTGGCTCCTTTCTGTGATGGAGCATTTTTGAGGATGGGATACTCTGGTCCCTTGGGAGATACGCAGAGAAGAAAGGGGTTTTTCTGCTTGACCAGTGGCGCTTTCTCATGCATGTCATGATTGTGTGCATGTCAAGGAGAAAGGCGGGCACTGATGGCATGGGCGCGACCATGCAGTCGGCTATGACTGCTCTGACTTATAACAAGCGTTACAGCTTTACTCAGATGGTCTTCTACGAGATCGATCGACAACGAAGAGCGGTGGCTCGTGAGAGATTTATCATGTATCCAAGATTTCTCCAAATGATCTTGAATCATGTTGCTCCAACGCTACCTCAGCGCCGCCCAATCCGATACGTAGAAAGTCTAAGCAAAAGGATCTTTGCCCAATGCAGATCCTCCAGTGCGAGGAGCAAACCTGAGCTCCGTCCTCGCCACACTCCACTATTTGGGTACTTAATCAACCCGGGGTATGTGCCTGCTCGTGGGGACGAGTTTCGGGACCCGGCACAACAACAGGCAGGAGCACCTCAAGCTATACCTGCTGCTCCTGTTGTGTCACCGGAGGAGAACGTTGACCTTGACGCAGAGTTTGGCGGTCAAGGATTTTTTGACATGGAGAGGGTTGATCCAGAGGAGTATGTGCAAGTCTCGGTTGAGAGGGTGTCGACTGTGAATGTTACTAGGACAGCTGCTACGGTGGCTGGTTCTGATGAGGCAAGAAGGATGTTGGTAACACATGAACGGACTCATGGGAAGAGAAAGAGAACTGATGATGACAGCGAGTCAGATTACGAGGAAGAGGTACAACAGTTAATACGCAGATCAAGAAGGGAACGGATAGGTGCAGGTTCGGGAGCTGGTGAGAGCTCGAGGGTGGTACGTTTCACCCCACCCGCACTATCCGGTATGACAATGGTTCCCTCATCATTACAGGTTACAAGGCCAAGCGCCACTGACGTTCCCGTGGTGGCTACCTCATCTGCCTTTGGCCTCCCACCAACTTCATTCCAACTACCGACTCCGGAGATCGTTTCGTTGCCGCCGCCGACTGTTACTCCAACGGAGGTCGTGGCACACTTTATTGAGTCGACGGTTGTGGCCACTGCAGGGTTATCGGTGACATCGGAAATCCCTCCTCAGTACACTCAAGATATATCACATCTGAGGTTTGATTTCGATGCAACCTTATCAGACTCAGAACGAATAGCAGCACTTGAACGGGTCGTGGCAGAGCAGTCAAGGATTAATCTTATCCATACCCAGGCTATTCAACGCCTTGTTGCAGAGAATCAGATGCAGTCGTCCCTGCTGGTAGAACATAGAAAAATCATAGATGCTCTGAAGGAGTTCTTGGCATCTCAGGGGGAGACGAGCTGTAAAGGCGATGAGTTGAGGACGAATAAGCGTAATGATAGAGACGATGATCCCAATGCATCGGAAGGTGCAGGTGGTGAGTTGCCAAGAACTGTACAAGCTCTTGGGACTTCCACAACTCAGGGGAGTCGACAACTGCAGCTGGTGGTGATGATATGGTGGTAGTAGAGGTTGAGGAGATGGATGATGACTATGTTGGTGATGATGATGTACTACCGAGTGATGAGATAGAGAAGATTGGTGCAGAGATAGTGATTGATAATGATATTGAAGAGGGAGAGATAGTAGAGGAGAATGTAGAGCATGAGATACCGCAAGTCGAGAAAGTAGATAGGAGTCAAGAGATTGGGAATGATGAGACTGAATGGGAAGAGCAACCTATATGGAAAGAAGGCTATGCTCAGTGGTTCGTCAAAACGAAGAAACCAGCAGTCCCTACAATGTTCAAGAAGAGTTACAACATTAGAGGCTATGCTGAAGCGAGAAAGGGGATTATTTGCTGGATATACGATGAGCAGTCAAGACTCTTCGTGATTAAGAGATATGATGGCGTTCAGTACTTCAAAAGACTTTTAAGATCGTTGAATACACTGCCAGAATGTGAAGTGAAAGACTTAGCCAGATTGGGATTGATAAACCGAAGTGATGATAATATGGCTAGAGTTATTGGGAAGATTGTTTGGAAGGAAAGCATAAAAGAGAAGAAGTTTGAGCTGTTGAAACCACAAAAGGGAAAACTTATCGAAGACAAAGATCGTGGATTGAGAGTAGATGGTAAACCTTGGATGATTATGATGTATAAGCCGATCCGGTGCCTTAAAGAAGTGCCGATGAAACAGATGCCCAAGGATGTGCTCAAAGATCTAAAGTGGTGGTTTGTTGATTGTGAAACAGCTGAAGCAGTGATGGAAGACGAAGATGAACAAGAGCTGCTAAGAGTTTATGATCCGATGCATCTAGTGAACTTGTCGCAAGCTGATCTGCAGGTGCTGAATGAGAAAAAAAATCTTTTATATTCCTGCTTGGAAAGACGAAGCGAAGAAATATCAAAGAATTGTATCAGTTTGTGTACGCGAACGAGTTCATGCTTGAAGATGAAGATGCAAGGTCGTTGTTGATTACAAGACACGTGTTTGAAGATAAAGAGTTGAAGCTACTGCCAAGGGGGAGTCTGTTGGTACATGATGTCAGTAGTTCAGTGTATAGTGTCTGTAATCGAGTCGTTTGGATTTGAGTTTGTATGTAAGCGAAGTTGCTAACAAGTTCGCTGATATAGGCGAACTTGTTAGACAAGCGAAGTTAGTGACAACTTCGCCTGAACATGCCAGGCGAAGTTGTCGTGATATATATGTCCTAGGTTACGGCTTAGAGATAAAAAATATTGTTAAAAACGAGTTCATTTATTCAGAGAACGAGTCAGAGAGAGTCTGTATTTGGTGATCTTTGTATCACGTGTTTACGGTTGCAATATAACGTGTTTGTGTTTATTGTAACGTGTTTAATCGTTTTGTTTTCTACGCTCGTAACGTCTTACGTAGGGATTCCGCACCTACGTAGAACGCGATATCTCGTGTAGATCCGGCTGGGAACCTACAACATCATAAAGTTATCATGGTTATCATGTATTATAGTGGTTATCATCATCATAATCATCGATCACCGTCACCATGAAACGGCATCATCATCAGACGTGCGGGAAATCAACGTGGTCATTGTATAGGCTATCGTAGTCGGCGTTGATCATACTGGTAACAAATATCTCTCTATCAATGTCTTCATCATCGTCACACATCATCATCATCATCATCCGATTGCCATGTACGGGATGTAGTCAGCATCGTATGGGTTATCGTAAACAAAACACCCAATATTAGCGATCACTGTCGGCACCATATTATGAATTGTTGTCGTCATCAAACGACATCATCAGTCGTACATGCTACCATCAGTATGACCATCGTATACGTTATCATGGTTGTCGTCAATCATTCGGGTTACATGTCATTAAACATCGGAGTCACCATCATCAACATATATATATATATATATGAGTGTGTGTGTGTGCGCGCCTGTGTGGCGTATTGTCATATAGGTACATATAATTGGTCATCATCATATATATTTGTGATCATCATCATAGACGTCATGCTCGTCGTACGAGCTACAGTCGCCATCGTATGGGTTGGCATAAGCAAACCGTACCATATAGGTTAGCAACATCAATAGGATAACCACCACCAACCCAGGTTATTATATTAGCATCGTCTCGTCAAAATTGGGCCAATCATCACGGTCATCATACGGGATAGCACTGTCATCGTCTCATGTATTACATATCCGCAATCATACTACACACCACCTACTACCACCATCCACCACCCACATTTGCCACAACGACCTCCAGCACCAACCACTAACCACATTCCACCACCACCCACCACAACCACCCACCACACCACCACCACCCACTAATATTATATAAAAATATATATACATTTATTTATACCCATCCACCACCACCACCCACTAACCACCACCCACCACCACCACCACCGACCTCCGCCACCAACACCCACCACCACCCACTGCCCACCACCACCACCCACCACCACACCTCCGCCACCGTCCCCCACCATCTAATATTATACATATATATTGCTAATATACAATACAAACCGTACGATTAAAATTTAAAAGCACGCGCCTTTTTGCTACTATACAATACTAAGCGTACGATTAACTCATCTATTCTAGAACGGCGATAATTATTCCCAAAATTCAACCTCGTAAGTCAATATTCCTAAAAACCGTCGACGATTCGTTTCTACTGTGAAGCACAAGCACAAGCCCGAGTGGTTTAATTATTCTGGAACGGAACCAAAATGAAGAACCCTAACTCATCTACTTCTGGATCGGAACCAAGGACGAAGCAAAAGCAAGATAGGTGTCACACCCTCACTTAGGGCCTAGGCGTGTGACCAATAGTTGGTACCTGCTTTGAAAATATATCAGAGTTTTAGCGGAAGTCTTTAAAATATTAATTTATCTTTTGAACATTAGTTTCTTTGTAAAATATAACAAAATATTTGATTTAATATAAAGCTTCTCGAATAATAAATATTCAAGGGTTTGATTTTCAAACCTTTGTTTTATTTATAAAACTTTGTTTAAATATTGTTTGCAATATTTTAATAATTTAAAATATTGAGACATCTCTACCTTGCGAGCATCTATCTCCATGAGTTGGCTATAATCTGTGCTAACTTTATTTCCTGTAATATTTGGGTGGGAAATACGTCAGCGATATGCTGGTGAATCGTTGACTCTAAAAACATTTTATAAATCTTTCTTTCATTGACAAGATATTTTTCGTGAAACAATCTCAGCAGAAACGTCTATTATTTCTGGGATTGTGCCACTGCCATACACACACAATTACGGTTCTCCGGAAATTGACACCCTTTGGAAAACTTTTATTATGACCTCTAGTCTGCAGCCACGTAGCCATGACTGATAGACTAGATTGATTATGTATGGATCTAGACACATGTGTACTCGGTCTGAGTTGTTTTTATTTTCTATCTTGTATTTTAATAGGGAACACGTAATCCCATAAATCTTTATTTGACTGTCTTTGTTTAAGATAAACAACCTGTTTATCTTGACTGAAAAAGGTTTAACGTATTCACCTGTGACTGTCTGTTCTGAATGATGTGGTGATCTCGTATGAAAACCTTTTTGAATGAATGAATGAATGAATGAATGAATGAATGATTGACTAATTGTATGATTGACCTATAATAAAATAGGTTTATGTAAATACCCGGATCGTCTCTTAACCCGGCTACAGACCTTTAGTCTGGTTTTGACAGCTTAAACCTTGATTGATCTTTTGTTTGAATAAAATATGTTTGATATGAATTCCTTCTCTTTATTCGCTAACCATGTGTTATGTTTCTTCTTCAAGAAGAAATGTCTATGATATGTTTCTTCTTTAAGAAGAAACGTCATTTATCTATAATCTTTGTTTCTTAAGTCTTATGTTTCTTAAAAATAAAGAAACACCATCTTAACTATAACCTTAAGTTTCTCAATCATAAAGAAACTATATATTTACTATAATCTTTGTTTAGATCATTTTGTATTTCTTAATTATAAGGAAATTCTATTTAGTTGTTATACTTTGATCAAGGTTTAGGCTATACCCCCGACTAGGGTCTAAGCCTTTGGAATAATAATATTTTATTTTGTGACAATCGTCAATTTCAGGTTAACTCCGTTAACTCAACTCCGTCAATTCAAACTTAAGATCATTGAATCTATAACGCACACTTCATTACATTTAAACTAGGGTTTAAATGACGCTTAACACTTACTACAGGTGTAGTCTTTCGGTAATTGCACCGAAACGCAAACGAGTTGACGCAAACGATTGATGAATAAACGAAAAATGTCAAAACAGTAATTATGTGATAATTATGTGTTAGACTTATGTGTTATGTGACAACATGGTTATAAACGTTAACTCAAGATGTAAACAAGTTAGTTAAGCTAGATAAGTAATACTTAGAAGTGGAGGGGCTAAAGTGTAACATAGTATTCTATAAATACTATGTTATAATAAACCCTAACTCTTATTTTTTTTTCTCCCAAAACCGATCAGCCACCCCCTCCATCCCTCTTGGCTGCCGTCACCTTCACACACACATAACACCAAGAAATCAAGCCTTTGATTGAAGAACTAGGTGCTAGGAAGGTATAATTGATTATCCTATACATCCTTGTTACTTGATTTTGATGTTTGTTGGGTTAATAACAAACCCTAAGCTGCCGATTTCTTGTATGGTGTGTGTTAACATGATTGTTGTTGAATTAATGATGATTGATAACTAGTATTGATGTTGTTACATGTTGATTGTTGTGTCTATGATTTGAGTTCAAACAAAAACCCTAATCATGTATGTAATGGGTAATTGATGTGCATGGATGGTGTTTATGGAGTCTAGAGTATTATATGAATGCATGATAGTTCATAGATTGTTATTATGTTGAGTTTGGATGCAAACAGTTTCTGGACAGAATGTGTATATGATGTTTAAGTGACTGTAACGAAGTGTAAACGTGAAAATTGGTTGAGGTTATTGGTACTACAGTAAACTAGGTTGAGTCTAGTTTCTATAAAGTATGAATTTGTAATTTTTGGACAAGTAGAAGTTAACTTTTATGATTTTACAAAAACGTTGTGCAAAGCTGAGCTGTTAGACCTGCTGTTAGGTTGTTTTGTAAATGTTATATCTCATGAACTACGAGACCAATTGTGTTGGTTTTACTTCTGGAAGTTGACTTATTGAGTTAGGAACCTAACCCAAGTGGTCTTGCATTTATTGGATTTTTTGTTTAACGGAAATTGCAAATAACATTCTGTTGCGCATGAATTTGACTGTTATGAGTTTGCTGTAATGATTTGATGATTGTGAGAAAAATATGTGGAATAAAAATATAATAAAATATGTTCTGGAAACCTAAGACATATGTGCTTCTGTGATGATTTTTGGTAAATTAATTGAAATGCTATGATAGGTGAAATAGTACAATCTTTCTAGTAGGATTTCTGTCTCGGTGAAACTAGCTGCTGAGTTGTGTAAAAATGCATGAAACATGATACTTGCTATATAATTGTTATGTTTTAACCAAAATACCCTTGCGGGGAATAATTGCTAATTGATTGCCATGATTTGACCAAATTGCCCTCATGGGGAATAATGGCTAGTTAATTGTTATTTGTCGACCAAAATGCCCTTACGGGGAATAATTGATAGTAATGTACTTTATGAATACATGACACGTATATGATTGCTTACACATGTAATGTGTCACAAATACACTGGTTAAAGTCACACACGATTCACAAACGAAACACGAAACATGTTATGTGCATAGGTATTATGTGCCGGGTCTAGAGACTCGATAATATTCCGACACTTAGAAAAATCTCTTTGTTGTTTTAGAACGCTAGAGAGAGTTTTTCTGTGACGCGCATCTTGGTGATTTAATTTGGGAAATTCTTCGCAAACAGTGAGTTTCACTTTCCCCTCTTTAAACTGTTTTCAAACGCTTTTCACTTGGGGGAGATAACATACTCCACAACGCATTTAAAATTTTGTTATAAATTATATATCACTTGTAAAGGCTAAGTGGCAAACGAAACATTTGAAGTCCTACACATCGAACCGGTTAATATTTTGAATAGCGAGTCACTGTTGAGTAGTACTACTGGGTTTGACAAACCCCACCCAACGCTAAACTCGACTGGAGGTCGAGCGGGTGTAATTTTGGCTAACACGTACCATGGTCTGGATGACCTGGTGACAAGGCACTTAATAAACGAGTCAGCATCGGTGTCGAACACTTAGTAATACTTGTTGTATAGACCAGCTACCTATCGATATATAATTGACATAACACTATATGTAGCGCAAAACGCTGTAACGCTGTAACGCTGTAACGCAAAACGCTGTAAAGCTGTAACGCAAAACGCTGAACGCAAACGCTAAACGATTTATTTTTATATATAACTTGTGAACTCACCAACCTTGTGTTGACACTTTTAGTATGTTATTCTCAGGTAGCCGAGGCGGGCGCGCGGTTTAGGAACATGCATTGCTTGATAAACTTTTAACTATGCAAACTTACTTTTAACTGTTATCATTGGTTTTAAATCGTCCTGCGTGACGTCACATTGTTCTCTATGGTTTTACGCTTCCGCACTTATTTTCATTTAAACGTTTTTATGGTTTGATTATAACTGATGATTCCGATCATGTTAGTTCACACCCTCTGAAGGTAAAACTCCGTTAGTGGATTTTGAGGGTGTGACATATTTGGGCAGAACCCATACCTTGCTTAGGTTATTATTTTCTAGATTCTCGGGCATCACTTCGACGCTTGCACGTACTTTGAGAATCTTGATCAACAACTCCTCAGCACGCAAATTGAGGCAACGTTCCGGAGTCGCCGGGTCGTGCACATACTTCGAGGCAGAATATTGGGTCCTCTCGGGTCGATACGGTTTACGAGGTCGTTCCGCGTTTCGAGGTCGCACGCAAAACGAGGTGCGCCGGTCGTCGGGATTATCGTTACGAACTTCGAGGTGTCGTCGGTATATGGTGCGGATTACGAGGTTATAGTTTTCGGGTCGGTGGCACGGAAATCGAGGTAGAGAGAGAAAGTTTCTAGAGAGAGAGTGGGGTGGTGTGATGGAAATGAGCCATGGGACGTCCTATTTATAGCTGAAGAGTGGTCCCACCGATATACGGGATGGACCCTTCCTCTTGGTCATCGCGTATCGCGATGACTCATGATATTCAGAGGCTGCCACGTGGCCTGACACGTCTGCCACGTGTCGCCACGTGGTTTGACACCTCTGCCATGTGTTGACACGTGGCCTGCCACGTGTCGCGTCGTATGACACGTGTCACCTCCGAGTGGCACGTGTTGATGTGTCATCAAGGACTATCGCGTATCGCGATGGCCTCTTTGGCTGTGCCTATCGCGTATCGCGATGGGTTAATAAATCAGGATTTTTATTTTTTTATATTTATTTTTAAACCCCTTTAGTTTTACTAACTTGTCATTTTTGGATCGAAATTTCGGGGGCGTTACAATAGGTCTCGGAATAAAGATGGAAAAGGTGTTAATTTATGATTTTTTTAGCGTTTTAGGTTTACTTAATCTTAAAATGTAAGCATTTGTTTGAATGTATTAAAGCGTTTGATAAGCGTGTTGTTGTAATACATATCTTTGTTTTTTTTAATCTATGTATAATATTAAAGCATGTTATAAGTGTATGATTAGCGTGTTATGGCTTTGGTATGAGAATTTATCATTGTGATGTTTGATAAGAGTTTTCTGTTTCCTTGTGATTCGTTTTGTTACCCCCTACCCCCCCTGTTTTATTGTATGTATGTGATTCAGTTGTCGAAAAAAACAAGACTGATAAAAGGAAGACTAAAAAAGTTGCTCCGGTGGGGAAAACAAAACATGTTGTGGAAGCAGACTCTGATTCAGACCTTGACACAAAAATCGACAGGTTGTTGTCAAAGCGGAAACATGTGGAACACAGCACCTCTGGCCCGGACTTTCAACGTCCGAAAAAGAGAGCCATTAAAGAAAAGAAGCCAGTCGAGAGGGGAAAACCTTTTTAATTTGTAGGCAAAAAATTGAAGAATAGGTGTGCACCTATTAATATTGTTGATGCAGTGAAGGCAATGACCATTGCCCGAAAAACTTGTGTAGAAGAAATGGGTTTCGGGTCAATGTTAAGACTTCAAGTAACCCAAACTCCAACAACTTTGGGATATTGGTTGCTCATGAACTATAATAACCGTTTAAATGAATTGAACATTGGGAGCGGTGTTATTAAGATAACACCCCAAAAAGTGCATGAAGTGTTTGGGATACCAATGGGTAAGATTCATGTTTTAGACAAGAGTAGACCAAGATTGGGGGAAGACGTTACTAGAGATTTGTTCAAAAATCAATTCCCGACAAATTCAAGAATAAGTATAAAGCATGTGAAAGACAAACTGGCCGCGGATAAAGAAGTTGGTGAACTGTTTAAGATTAATTTCCTTGTGTTGTTCAACACCTGTATAGGATTTGTGACAAAATCAACAACAGTCAATCAACGATTCATCTTCGAAATTGATAAATCCTCGGATATTTCAAATATGGACTGGTGCAGCTATGTTATTGAAAACTTGAAAATGACAAAGGAAGAATGGAGAGGTATCAACGATCAATACAACGGTCTGATCACCTTCCTTGTGATGCTTTACACGCATAAATACCAGAATTAATATGGTCCATTTGGGACTCCCATCACAACGCCTGCAGTCAACTACATAACAACAACTACTCTTAATAATATGAAAAAATACTTGGAGAATATTGGTCCTTCCTTGGAAGAAGATGCTACTGAGGTTGCTGCTGTGACGTTTAGTGTTGACGGGAAAGGGATTGATGCGGCTGCTGCTGCTCCTGCTGTTGTGACCGTTAGTGCTGCCGGGAAGGGACTTGATTAGACTGCTGATGCTGCTTTTGCTGATACTGCTGCTGTGACAGTTAGTGCTGTCGGGAAGAGACTTGATGAGACTGCTGCTGCAGCTACTGCTGCTGTGACGGTTAGTGCTGCCGGTAAGCCTGGAGTTGAAGAAAACACTGCAGCTGAGGAGAAACAAGAACATGGTATTAAACTTGTTTTTTTCTACTAAAAAACTCCCATATCTATGATCTCTACATGCAGTTTATGTAATACAACATTATATGTAATTAAAAAACAGATGGTTAAAGTGCATCTTAAACAGATAATGCCGATCAAACAGTACATGATTTGGATGATTATGTAAGCGATTATTCACCTTTAAGTTTGCAAATACCTATCATGCTTGTTGACTATTATTTAACTCCATTACAACTGGCTGGGATAAATTGAAAATGTTTTTGAATTAACAATAACTATATTTTCCTTTTACAGTCTTGGAATAAGGCAATGGATAACAAGTTGAAGAAATTTGATAAAATTTGCTCCGAGATCAACGAGTTGGTCCGTCAAGGAAAGGATAGACATCCATCAAATGAGAATATCTTTGATAGATGTTGTGAATGGGAAAACAGATTCACTAATAATGTGAGTTGTTTTATGTTTAACAGTTGACACCGGATTGTCAACAAGTGATAGCCTCATTACACTAAACTCTCCATATCTTCTGAGAGAGGTTGACGTATCCGCTAGTGTCATAGTAGATGAAGAAATAATTTCAGAGTATATATTTTTTGTCTTGAAGACATTTGGGAGGAGGTCTACAAGTCCACTCACACAGACTCGTTCAAGGTGGTCTTTGAAAGCTTCTGTCCTGGTGTTTATATAGCCACCAATGCAATGGATGCATTCAGTGAAGTAATGAACTATGAAGAAAAGAAAAAATCTGCAGCATCACGGTTCAGATTCTTTGCTTCAAGCACTGTGCTGGTACAAATTAATCTATTTTGTTTGTACTATTAGAAAACGCACAATAAACGCTTTAATCATCTGCATTTTAATTATTATACAGACAAGTGACCATTATGCTGAGTCAAGGGGTTTCATAGACAAAGAAAGACTGGATGTGTTGAAAAACAACATCGAAACAGATATGGCAAAGAGTGGAATTCTATCACTCAAGGAGGTTGCTATTATGCTCGTGCCAATTCTACAAAATGATAATTTCTTTTTGTTTATATCACCTGTCAGAATTAAATTGGGAAATTGATCACAATTATACTAAGCTGTCAAAAATCTTGGAAACATATTTAGGTAATAATAGCCTACGAAGGTAATGATAGTTACACTACAAATCAAACTTAACTCCATTAAATTACTGGCTCAACTGCTGAAAATTAAATAAATACTCTATATATACTCACCTGTATAATTTGTTATTCAATCACAATAATTTTCAAAAAGATAATAAAAATGTATTATTCTGACAAAACCGTGAAGAACATGGTGAAAGCAAGGATGAATCTTGAGAAAGAGAAAGACGACACTTTGTTGAAGACAATGGAAGAGAATAGGGCTAGACTCGCATTCGAAAAATCAAAGACCCTCGACTCATGTAAACTCATGTTGTTTGAACCAGACACTGAGTTTAAGGCAAACGTTGTTGATTATCTGAAACAACAGTCTGCATGCTACGACTCAGTGTGTGGGACTCTGGTTGACACCATAATTGCGGTGTCAACCAACATGAGTTTTAAGGAACTGGGAAGGAGATTGTGGACAGGGCGGAGTGATGGGGATGTTAGCTTCTCTCTTTTTGGTTTTTTTTTGTGATGCATTGTAATTAATGGTACTTTTTGTATGGCATCTTTTGATGAATGGTAAATATGGATTAATGGTTCTCATCTTTCTTTGTTAAAAATTTGTGTAATCAATTAGCTTAAAATATGTTATATATTTGTTCAAAAGAGTCTATTACGCTTGCAATACGCTACTGTACAAAGACATATATAAATATCCTAAAACGCTAGTAACACGCATGTGTACAACAACTCCTTTCTAAACCCTCATATATATATATATATATATATATATATACTTATATATCTAGTTTTGTTTTCAATAAAAACTCCTTTTTCACCATGGAAGAAACCTCATCGCGGACCACAACATCCAATAACAATCGATCTCAGGTTTATTGTTTTTGTGGTCAAGAATCCATTCTAAGAACATCAAGGACCACCAAAAATCCAGGTCGGAGGTTCTACAGTTGTGCATCTCAGGTTAGTGAAATTGCAAATAAAGTTGGAATTCATCTACAATTGTTGACCCCTAAACTCTATATTTTTTTAACTTAGGGCAAAAAATGTGATTTCTTTACATGGTCTGATTGTGTTTCGTCCGCAAGATCTGATGTGTGCACAAGATGTACAGACATAATTCCTATCTTGATAAGGGCAAATAAGACATTAGAGGATCAACTTGCAAGGAGTGTAGCTTCACTGATTGAATCAAAAAAAAAGTGAAGATATTGTATTTTATTTGCTTCTTGTTGTTTTTAAGGCTTTTAATTAGTTTTGTAATTAAAAGAAAAGAAACTTTGTTATGATTTTAGACCAGCTATTATGATGTATTTTTATGTTTCTGAACGGATTTAAAGGCCTTTTAATGAGTAGTTTGGTTTGAGTGTTTTCAAAATCACAGTGTATTTATTTCATTAAAAAGAGGTTATTATAAAAAATTAATAAAAATATGTTCCCTCCAGAGTTTCGAACTTGTGGTATTTGCAATCTATGTTTAATCACAAGCGCCTCAACCGTTTGAGCTACACCCTGAGAACGTAATAGAACCTCTTCTAATATTTATATAACGAAATTTAGAAGTTTAAAATTTTCGTTTTTACCCGCCAATAAATCGAGTTATCTTCTGGAAGACTCCCAAATGAATTAGTATTTATTGAACCAAATAAAATCTCACCAAACCCTAATAAATGATCTGCTAGTGTATTTATTGAACTCTCATCAATATCAATCCTACCAAACAGCTTCATTAATCTCAGGTGAGTACCAAATATTTTTGATTTTTAATTAGTCGGTTACATTTATTGGCTTTAATTAGTGTGTGTGTGTGTGTGTATATATATATATATATTGTTGATGACACAGTTAATAAAAAATTTCTTTGAAGATGGATAAGTCTTAGATGTTAGTAGGCGACAGGTGCAGTAAAGCATATAAAGATGATGTTAAGGCATTTCTACATTTTGCAGTTCGTAATTGCAAGGAGACATCACCACCAATTTCTATTTCATGTTCATGTGTTCGGTGTGTGAACCAGCATCTCTTAGTGTAAACGATGTAGAACATGACTTGTACAGGTTTGGAATTGATAAGAGTTATACTACTTGGATAAAACATGGAAAAACCGACACCAACATTACAACTAATGTTAATAATACTGGGTTTGCCTACACCTGCATTCCAACTAATTCTGATAATAATACTGGGTTTGTTGACACCAACATTCCAACAGATGCCTGTGAAACTGTAGAAATGGTAAATGCTACAAAAGACAATTTCAAAGGCGCCAAGAACTATCAACAGTTTCTACAAGTACTTGTTGACGCTGAGAAGCCCCTATATGAAGGATGTCTTGACTTCACCAAGTTGTCTGCATTAGTACAACTACTCAACTTGAAGAGCAAGCACGGGGTATCTAAGAATACGAAAAGATACATGTGTGTATAAATGACTGCATTATTTACTATAAGGATTACAAGGATTTGGAAGCATGTCCAGTTTGTAACAAGTTAAGGTGGAAGGTGGATGAGAAGACTAACAAAACTTACATAAACATGCCCGCTAAGGTACTGTGGTACTTTCCCATTATTCCACGATTCAAGCGCCTCTTTCAATCAAAGACCACATCAGAGAATTTAACATGGCACGCCACGAGTACCAATAAACCCGGTGTTTTACGCCACCCATAAGATTTACCAGCATGGAAAGCCATAGATGACAGGTACTCCGATACCATCGGAAGCGATCCAAGAAATCTTCGTCTAGGGATTTGCACTGATGGGGTCGACGTACATAGAGGCAACAGAAACCACAGTATCTGGCCTATTTTAGCAGTCATTTACAACCTTCCACCTTGGATGTGTATGAAAATAAAATTCATCATGCTTTCCTTATTAATATCCGGAGAGCCAGGAAACAATATTGATGTGTTTTTACAGCCTTTAATTGACGATCTAGCATCTTTATTTGAGGTCGGAGAGCCAACATATGATGCATATAAAAAGAAAATGTTTACACTACGTGCAGTTGTGTTATGGACGATTAATGATTACTATGCTCTTGATACACTATGTGGTTGCCCTTACAATGGATTCAAAGGTTGTGTGGTGTGTCAGGGCGACACTCAGTGTGTTCGACTTTATCACACAAAGAAGCATAGATATGCTGACCACAGAAGGTATTTATCACATGACCACCCTTTCCGAAAACAAACAAAGACGTTCAACAGAAAAGAGGAGATGAGAACCGCTAAAGAGCCTATGACAGGGGAAGAGATATGAATGGGGAAAGGGATCTGATCCCTAAGTGGGAGTAAGAGGAAAAGGGATAACACAACGCCACAACCATATTGGAAGAAGTTCAACATATGGTACCAACGGCTCAGCTATTGGAAGTATTTACCTGTCCAACATTGAATTGATTTGATGCATGTTGAAAAAAAATGTTGCAGAAAGTATTGTCGGGACGTTTCTGAACATTCCCAGTAGGACAAAAGACGGATTGGCAGCTAGAAAGGATTTTGAGTTTTTACGGATTAAAAAGGAGTTGCAACCGAAAGCAAAAGGCAACAATACAGAACTGCCTGCAGCATGCATCACATTATCAGCGCAAGAAAAAGACATGTTTCTTGAAACACTGTATAAACTGAAGGCTCCACTAGGGTATTGTTCTAACTTCTATAGTTTGGTGAATCTTAAAGAAAGGAAGCTACAAGGCCTTAAATCACATGATTATCACATGCTTATGCAACAGTTTATGCCCCTTGCAATACGGTCCATCATGCAAGAACCAATGAGAAATGCTATAATCAGGCTTTGGTTTTTTTTTCAAGTCAATTTGTAGCAAAGAATTCATTGTAGAAGAGCTTGATAAGATGCAGGAAGAGAAAATAGTTACACTGTGCCTGCTGGAGAAGTACTTTCCGCCATCATTTTTTGATGTCATGGTTCACTTAACTGTGCACCTTGTAGGAGAGATAAAATTATGTGGGCCACCATGCTTTCGTTGGATGTATCCCTTTGAAAGGTGTATGAAGGTTATCAAAGGGCATGTGCGAAACAAAACTTATCTAGAAGGGTGCATTGCTGAGGAGAACATTGCGGAAGAAACAATCGAGTTTCTGAGCGAATACCAAAAAAACATCAAGAGTACTGTTGGTATTCCACATGATAAGCATGATGATAATGGGGAGACAATTCCTGTCACAGGCGCTAAATCAGTTGAAGTTTCTCCTGATCTCTTCAAGAGAGCACATTTCTATGTGCTGCAGAATACGCCTGAAATAGCGTCGTATATCGAGTAAGTAATACTAACATATATACTCTAAATTATATATATATACATAGGGTGCAGTTACTGTATATAGAAAACTTAAACGCTTAGCAAACGCACCCATATATTAAATCAACTTAAACGCTCAACAAACACACCCATATATTAAATCAGAATATACCGTACGTTAAGGCATTAGCGTACAGTAACTGCACCCATATATATATATATATATATATATATATTAATTCATAATATATTATTCTCCTACTTGCAGAATACATAAGACCTCTTTGAAAAACCAAATGCCTGGTAAACGACAAGCATTGCTGGAGAAGGAGCATAATTTAAAGTTTGGTGACTGGTTAAGCGAAAAGGTAGATCAATTTATTAAGTCTTCTATAATTTTTAAAATTCTTTTATAGTTTCTGCAATGTAGGTGAAGAATCTAATCCTTGTAATGAAATTCAGGTTGAAAGAGAGCTAGCGGGCTTCCCAGGTTCTGTATCGAAAACCGTAAAGTGGATTGCACACGGAGCACACCGCAACGTTTTCAAATACGACTCATACGACATCAATGGTTTTGAATTTCGTTCAAAATCTCATGATGGTAGAGTTTACCAGAACAGCGGGGTTGGTGTAGAGGCGGATGACATGAACATCAAAAAAGACGTGGTGACCTATGGACAAAACTTTTATTTTGGGGTTTTGCAAGAGATATGGGTCCTAGATTATCATACTAAAAGAATTCCGGTCTTCATGTGCCAATGGGTTGACCGTAAACATGTCAAACATGATATTCTTGGTTACGCGTCAGTCGACCTAAACAAATTTGGCCACAAGGATGATCCGTTCATATTGGCCTCACAAGCACGCCAGGTGTTTTATGTTCAAGATCAGCTGGATAGAAAAAAGCATGTTGTCCTCATGACTCCACCCAAGAATTATAGGCATTCGTATGACGAGGTCAATGAGGAATTTAGTACCGTAACTTTCCCTCATGAGGGTAATACATTGCCACTTGTACAACCAAATCAACTGCTTCGTAATGAGTTCCCGGATGATTACTGGAGGACCGGGAAAAATCCTACAACTATTCGTAATGGAGATTGACACCGATGTCGGGGTTGTCGACCCAGCAGTTATGTTCGTTTGGCTAGTTAGATGTAAATAATGTTTAAATTTAGTTGTGATACACGATATCACCATTATTTACTTTGTACTTATTAATTCAATCTAAAGAAATATTGGTTGTTTTTAATACTATTACTACTTATACAAACCGGTTTGTTGAATTCATTTCATCTTCTGGCTATTTTGGTCAATTGGTGTCAAGTTCAAACATACATCATGTTACATCGATAAAAGTCACAATTGACTTGTAGTGTATCATAGTAAGATTAATAAGTCATTACACTCATAACTGACTCGTGCTATATCAAAGTTACATTAATACAAAGAAAACCCAAAAATGCATCATGTTGTCTAGGGTGTTCAAGGTTCGGTTGGAAATCGCGAAACCGCCCAAACCAGCCATCGGTGACAGTCATCATTTCTCGTCTGATGCTTTTGTTTCTTGCACAACCTCTATTTGGTTATGTTTGAACATACTTTTTAACAGCTGGTTTCCTGCAAAACATTATCAACTCATTTTATAAAAAAAGACCATTGTGCCCTTCTTTTCACTAACCTGCATACTAAAATTGTATCCTCCATACTCAGATCTTTGACCAAAGCATATGTGGGTCTTAGACTTTAAAGAAGCCTTTGAACAAATAAAATTCAGTTATGAAAAACCCCTTCCAAACTCAATGCCATCACCAGTAACCTTAGATTTGGTGATGGCATTGAGTTTTGGAAGGGATTTTATCAAAATTTAAGACCTTTGGGAAGTTTAAGATCTGTGGAAACCTTAGATTTTTTCTGCTTGGCCAAGTTTGGAATTCACATAACATATATATATATATTAAAGCCTAATAAATTTCAGCCACCAGTTTTATTGCATGCATTAAAGTCTGTTGTTTTATAGTTGGTTTATTGCAGTCATTAAATTTCAGCCACCAATTATATATATCACGCTTTGGAAACGCTCCACGCTTTACAGTTAATAATAACATTTACAATAATAACATTCACATAATATAAGTGATTATGTATTAAAAAAAACAGTCATTAACTTTCAGCCACCAGTTATATATATCACGCTTTGGAAACCCTCCACACTTTACAGTTAATAATAACATTTACAATAATAACATTCACATAATATAAGTGATTATGTATTAAAAAAATTAAATATGATTAATCAATTCACATAACATATTAATACCAAACTATAATAACATTTACAATAATAACATGTACATTAATATAGAAAACCAAATTACATAAAACTAACTAGCTCATAGCATCCGACTCCGTCTCAGAATCTACATCGACATCCATCGTAGACCTCCCTGTAGATTCCGTATCCGAATCTACATCCGAATTCTCTTCTGGAGTATGAGAGGGCATGATCATCTAGTACACGCCATCCGAGGTATAGGTGGAGTCCCTAAGCCTTCGGAGGCGAAGGTTCACCTGACTACGGAATGCCCCATAAACGGACACCGCCTTGAAGTGCTCCAAGTCGTTCAACTCGATGTACGCCACCTCGATTCCTGGCACTACCATATCAATGCTGAAATAATCAGCAGTCGTGACCCAAGCCACCTAACCATTCGGTTAAGTTGTTGGTACGTAAAGGTGTGAGGTGGACATAGTCCACATACCTCACCCTTTGATTCCTCCGGACAGCACCGGAAGAAAAGTGGAATCGTATGGTGAAAAATGTGGGGTCGTAGTAGATGGGGACATGAGCACCCGGTGCACGTTCGACCCATGTTGAAGCCATTATCGGAATTTATAATCGGAAGAAAGGTGGATTGTGATTGTGATTGTGAGTTGTGATTATGGATAGTGATTGTGATTTTTGGATTGTGATTGTGAATGTGACTGGTATTTAAAATTGGCGGTACATCTCCCTGACAATTTGAAATTGGCGGCACAAGAAACTGTAAAGGCAATGATGGCGTCGCCACTCGTTAAATCAACGTGTGGCCATTAATTACGTTTTTGACACACTTAAACATATTTTAGTGTGACCATTTATCACTTATAGCCACACATAATAAGTGTATCTGTGACAATAAAAAACTTAGAAAAAATAAAACTAACATACTCTTTGGTCACACAACCTCGTATAAGTGGCTATTAATTACATTTTGACACACTTAAAAATATTTAAGTGTGACCATTTCTCACTTCTAGCCACACATAATAAGTGTATCTGTGACAATAAAAAACCTATAAATAAAACTAAGATACTCTTTGGTCACACAACCTCGTATAAGTGGCCATTAATTACATTTGGACACACTTAAAAATATTTAAGTGTGACAATTTCTCACTTATAGCCACACATAATAAGTGTATCCGTGACAATAAAAAACTTATAAAAAGCAAAACTAAGATACTCTTTGGTCACACAACCTCGTATAAGTGGCTATTAATTACATTTGGACACATTTAAAAATATTTAAGTGTGACAATTTATCACTTATAGCCACACATAATAAGTGTATCCGTGAAAATAAAAAACTTAAGAAAAATAAAAGTAAACTACTCTTTGATCAAACAACCTCGTATAAATGGCCATATATTTTAAGTGTTTTAGCCACATTACTAATAAATACAATGGTTGTTCGTCATATTTCGCCACTTTATTAAAAATGTGGAGAGAAAATGTGACATTAGGTCACACAACATAATATAAGTGGCTATATCTTTTACCTTTTAGACACATATCTTATCAATACAGTAGCCGTTTGTCACATTTGGCCACACTATTAAAACATTTGGCTAGTTAAATGTCACAGTTTGTGGCTAATGCATGTGTTTTTGGTCACATGTATCAAAGATCAAACAAACTATGACTGTAGGTCACATTTCGCCACACGTTTTTATAATGTGGCTAGTTTTTGTCACAGTGTTTTCAAAGTGTGGTGAAAAGTAACTGAGTAGGTATAGAATGGTCACATGAAGAATAATATGTGTCGCCAAAACATTCTGGAAGGTTTTCAAACATGGTCAAAGACCTTTTAGCCACACATTTAAGCTGAAGTGTGGCAAATCACCCAGACCACATGTGTGGCCGAAGGTCGATATTCACGTAGTGATAATATATAAACAACTACACTGTTATGCAGTAATAACGGAAAAGAAAATTGCAATATTAAAGATAAAAAGCACTTAATCTGGAAAAGGTTCACAAGTGGAGATCAAGTTCCATTTAATCATAAAGATCCATGCTATCATACTTCCATTTGTTCACATGAAACTTAGGAGTCTTTCATTTAAGCATCAGATGAAAGTAACTTTCTTTCAATAGTTCAAGCAAGAGTTTTTAAACTTTTGCCTCAACCCCAGGCCTCACTTTCGTTTAAGTCAAGCTTTCATCTCTCCATTAATTCTTTCGTTTTAAACATAGTTCTGTTGGAAATAGTGGACCGGTTTGGTTAATTTTAAACGCGGCCGACCGAGTTATGACCCGTGAGAGTTACACCTTGGGTAACGAACTATAATCCATTTATATTGGTTAACCGGTAAATGAAGAATATAGTTATGACGAAATTATTATTTATAATAGTTATAAATAGTAATTTAGTTTATTTGCTAGTTAGATAAACTGTTTCGGGCTTTAAACGAGAGTTAAAACGAGTTGGATATTAAGCCCGTTTAGAATTTGTTGATAAGTTTAAGATTAGTAATATATTCTTAATATATATAATATTCTAACCTAATGCTTTCTTGAACTTTACTCCAAGAAATAAAATTGGTGGCGGCATACCTATATATACTATTTTATAATATCAAAACTCGTTTCAAAAAGTAGTATTGTTAGCTGCGCGATCGAAGCCACCTGACACCACCGTACGACGCCACGTATCCCGTGCCGTCTTGTGTTGCTGTCACTGCCACGTCGCTGCCACTGTGCATCGCCGCTACCGCAAACCATTTGTTTCGGTTCGTCAACTAGCAACGTTCGTTGAACCTCGGTGTCTCAACCGGTTATTCATTAATCGAGGTAAACTTAAATATTATCGTTGTTGATTTATATTTAACTTGGTTGTTTTGACTCGTGCTCGTATAGTTGTAACCGGATCCTATATGGTTCCGTTAAATGGTGATTGCTCGATTTTTGTATTCCGCTGTGTATTCTATTATTAATTTTGTTAATAATTATGAAACAAATTAAACCGGGTTTAATTTTTAAACCATTGACTGATCACCACTGGAACCCAACAATGGTATCAGAGCCTTGGTTACAACATACGAGTCGAATCCGGTCTTTTCACCGGATCTACATCATAAACTTCAAGCTAGTTGAAGTTTTTGATCTAGATAAGTTCTTTAGAGCAATCTTGGTTTGGTCAATTTTTATTTATTTTATTTGACCAAAATATTGCTCAATTTTATTTTTATTGAATATGAAATCTGGCCCGACCTTGTGTGACTGGTTGTTTGGTTTTGATTTTTGACATATGGATGGTTCAAAGTTGTATTTATTTTTCGGTTTTGTTTTATGGTTTTTGGCCACCTTGATGGTTCAAAATTGTAATAGATAGGGTTTGGTTTTTCATTATATGTATTTTGTAATATTATAATGAAGAAGACCCGAAGGAAAACCGAGGACGAGCTCACGGAGTTCTTGAAGTCAGTGGGAGTTAGCAAAGATGACGGGATGCACCAAAAGTCCATCCTTGTGGTTGTTTTGTGTTGTGACCCCTTGACCAGATTGGTCTTGCTAATAGGCTCTTGCAAGACCAATCACCATTTTGGCCATTTAAGATTTACATATTCTTGTTTGCTATTGTGGTTGCTTACTTTATTATAATAGGTTATAATCCCACCAACCTAATACCAAATATATATTAAAATAAATTTTTAATCAACCAATTAAGTTTTTGCAAAATTAAACTAAATTTGATTTTCCAAAACGTTATAACTTAATAATTTAACTATTAACTTAAAATTGGTTAGTCATATCGCGACAAACTTAGTTTTAATAGGTTATTTAAAAATGAGTGTCCTGAGAGATGAAAGGGTTCATCAAGTTGTCCCGACTAATATAATAAAAATGGACTTTTACTCTATTCGGTAAATTCTAAAATTAATCCCAATTTTAAAATCAATAGTTTATGACATCCTACTATATGCCACACTTGAGGCATACTACGAAATTTCAAATGTTTGGAGCTACAGCACCGCACTCGTTTTCTAGCCTATCCCTTTAAGGTGAAAGGGCTTCGTTGACACATCCGGCCCTTTCACACGTGTCTGTACTAGGGCGACTATTACTTTACTCTTTTGTTACGTGCTACAGCTGTCTGAAGACTAAAGTGGGCATAGATGACGCTAAACGTATCTACTTAGGCAATTGTTGACTTAGTAGGCCTCATAACCGAGAGTTGTGCTTTTTTCACAATTGGCAATCGTTGTCAGTCTGCCTAACCACTTACTAATGTTGTGTGCTACAGCTGCCATTACTAACTGGAAATATATTTTCTAAAGCAAAAAATGATATGTTGATTTGGTTGATAATGCGTGTGTTGATTTGTTTGATAATGCTTGTGATGAGTTAAATGATAATAGTTATGTTGATATGCCTAGTTGTTCTTCTACAAATTGTAGAGTTAACGATGAACCAGTTAAAATCAAAGTGTCTGAAAATGTTAGCCAACATAGTACTTCAAGCAAGTATGTTCCACCTCATAACTGTGACACATTTTGTCAAATAACTAATCACGTTATTCATCCTCAACATCACAATGTTGTAGGTAGAAATTATTGTGGTTATGGTTGTTATGGAAATGTTGAAACATATTATGCAAATGCGATTGTTGATAAAGGTTACAATTCAGACGGGAGATATGAAAATTCTTATCATTCTTCGAATCCTTATACTCCTTAGTTCAGACAGTCACATAGTTTTGATGACTATTACAGTTTTACAAAGAGAAAGTGTTGTTTTAATGATCACCCCTCTCACCTTTCAAGACATTGCAAGCACTTGTTCAAGAAAAAATGTGATATTAAAAGGCAACATAATCAGTCCGGAATAAGGCTCTCAATGGCTCGGATTCTAGAACCGATCAAGCCGATAGTGAAACCAGTGAATTGGATGTGAGATGCAAAGTAAATCATGTAAAGTGTAAAAGGAAGCCATTTTCAAAAAGTAAAAGGATAAAACAAAAAGGGATCCTCAGATTGAATATAGGCCTCACTTTTAGTTTCAGAATGAATATATTTATAGGATAAACGATCATATCTATCGTCTTTTTAAAAATTATCTTCTTTATTTGGTAATAAATAGACTTTTGAGTTTTTTTTGTAAGTAAATAATTGCTCTTTTTCATAGAAATACCATTTCTTTATATCCTTATTTTAATAAGTCTGACATTTCTTTTTTCCATTTCGCTCTTTTTTTGGGATTAATCTAGACCATGTAATCTGAGATAAATCATATTGATAATGACCTCTTAACTAGTTTTTCCAGGGATTCATTCCATAATTTAGAAGTTGATTATGTGTTACTTCGGAATCAAGTATTCCTCGTCTTCCAAAAAAGTCCATTTTTTCATTTTTAAGAAAAAAAACACGATTTTGTGTTTTATTTTCTAACTGGTCAAAAGGTTTTTTGTTTAAATCTTAGCTAAAATAAGGAACAAATGAACGATAGTAAATTAAGGAAGAAAACTAAATGTAGACGAACGAACATAACTGAACTAAAATAAGTTAAAAGTAATGGGAAGAACAACGTGTTAAGCGAGCCTAATTGGTTACTAAAATTACCCAAAGTTTTAATGGGCCAAAAAAATGTTTTCTCCTTACGATCATTATAGTTTGCAATAAATGTGATTGACGTGATTGTATGTGTTCGTGTTAGCAGGCTTACAATGCTCATGAATCATTTAAAAAGGGAAAAGATAATAATATCGTGCTTGATGAAGGAGATATTCTAGCAGCAGGGACAGAAAAGCCTGTGCTATCTATATGTTCGATTTTGTAGACTAGTTTAGTTAAGTCAACGCGGTCGACCGAGTTATGACCCATGAGAGATACACCTTGGTAACAAGCATAATAAAACCTCTTAAACTAGTTAACCGGTATTGACTATCGTTAACAAGATTATAATAAATAATGGTTCGGGCTAAAGACAAGATATGGGCTTTTATGGACTTGGGGGCCTAGTTAAACTAACTAGTATACTATTAACTAGTTAGTTAAGGAATAACCTAATCAAGAGATTAAGTTAACCTGACCACCAAAAAGGTTCTCCATCTGTTCTCTCTCTCTACCACCACTGTCGGCCACCTCCCTACTGCTCGTCGGACACTGTCACCACCGCTGCCGCATTGTGCCGGCTCCACCGTCGCTAACCAGCCAACGCTGCTACCATGCACCACCACCATCGAGGCTTTGTGTCATTCGTATAGTCATCTAGAAAAGTTTGTTATCCCTTGTTTTCTAAACCGGTTAATTATTAAACGAAGTAAAATTAAATATTGTCAATTTGGATTTATATTTAATTTTGTTGTTTTTGTTTGTACTCCTATTGTTGGTAATCGGATCCTGTGAGGATCCACTAAAGTGATGATTACTCTATTTATTTATTTCGCTGCATTACTAATAATTAACGAGATTAATAATTATGAAACCTTTATTAAAACCATGTTTAATTGGTAAACCGTCGACTGATCACCAATAGAACCCAAAAGTGGTATCAGAGCCTTGGTTACAACATATTAGTCGAATCCGGTACTTTGACCGGTTCTACATCACAAACTTCATGGTTGTTGAAGTTTTTGACTTAGATAAAAATTTAGGGCAACATTGGTTTGGTTAAACTTTTGTTTATTTTATTTGACCAAAAGGATTGCCCGATCTTATTTATTTTGTTGAATATGTAAATATGCCCAACCTTTAGTGTTTGGTTGATTATTTTTGTTTTGGCCATATGGGTGGTTCAAAAGTTGTATTTAATTTCAGTTTTATTTTATTTTATGGTTTTTAGCTATTTTGATGGTTCAAAATTGTAATAGGTAGGGTTAGTTTTTTTTATTATATATATTGGTGGAATATTGTGATGAGGAAGATCCGAAGGAAAAACCGAGGACGAGGACATGAAGTTCTTGAAGACAGTGGGAGATACTAAAGATGGCGAGATGCACCAAAAGTCCATGATTGTGGTTGTATTGTGTTTTGACCCCTTGACCCGATTGATCTTGCTAATAGGCTCTAGCAAGATCAATCATTAATCTTGACCATTTAAGATTTACATATTCATATTTGCTATTGTGGTAGATGATGGTCGGCTATAATCATGTGTATTTATGTGTTATTTCATGTATTTTAATTGTTTATATACAGAGAACATAATTACTTTGAGTTCATTATGATCGCAATTAATTTTATTTGACCAAAAGGATTGCCCGATCTTATTTATTTTGTTGAATATGTAAATATGGCCCAACCTTGAGTGTTTGGTTATTTATTTCGGTTTTGTCCATATGGATGGTTCAAAAGTTGTATTTAATTTCGGTTTTTATTTTATTTTATGGTTTTTAGCAATTTTGATGCTTCAAAATTGTAATAAGTAGGGTTTAGTTTTTTTTTTATTATATATATTGGTGGAATATTGTGATGAGGAAGATCCGAAGGAAAAACCGAAGACGAGGACATGAAGTTCTTGAAGACAGTGGGAGATACTAAAGATGGCGGGATGCACCAAAAGTCCATCCTTGTGGTTGTATTTTGTTTTGACCCCTTGACCCGATTGATCTTGTTAATAGGCTCTAGTAAGATCAATCATTAATCTTGACCATTTAAGATTTACATATTCTTATTTGCTATTGTGGTAGCTGATGGTCGGCTATAAATCATGTGTATTTATGTGTAATTCCATGTATTTTATTTGTTTATATATAGCGAACATAATTACTTAGAGTTCTTTAGGATCGCAAGTGTTAGGAGCTTAAACGAGCTAACTCAGAGCCATTATGATAAAGATTAAGCAAGCATCGAGAAGACGAAAGCAGAGGGAAACATATATGAATGGTTAGGAAGGATTCGGGAATGGTTTGGATGAGAAACCCAAAGCTGAAGCGAAAACTGAGCAAGACAGGTTACCAGGAAAGTGTCTTTCATTAAAACGAGCATATCTCGGCCCAGAAAATGCCTTACGAAACCCATAATATATGAAAATCGGGTTTCTCGATGAGATAAATTTGAAGATGGTGTCAAGTACCCCTTAGCACTGCGCTAAGGGGTCCTATGGAGGACGTTAGCGCTGCGCGAAAGTCCTTTAAGACATGAAAATTAAACCTAACTTTAATATATTGTGTTTTCAGCCCCCATTCGAGATATCCTTTATTCCAGCAACCAAGTACAAGCCCTAGGACGATTTCCACCACCCCGAAGCCTCCAGTTCGTCCGTTCATCGCATGCTTTCATCCATTCATTAGATAAGAGAATCCTTCGTGATTCCGATATCAGTCTAAAACCATTGTATTCACTTTAGGATAGGGTTTTGTGTAAACTAACGTTGATTAGATTCTATGTTTTGAATGAGTATGAACTTGATTAAATGACTTTAATCTTGTTTTACATTAGGATTGATTGTTTAAACAGTTTATGAATTTGATTATCAAACTTTGCATCACTTTTCTGGTTGTGTTCATCACATATAGGGTTAGCTCTTATGTCATTGAACCAGTAATTGTGAGTCATTGCTTATAATTAATTTTCATACATTAAACTGGTAATTGGGTAAACCGGGGTTCAGTTGTGTCAACAATTCGGTTAGGGTATCGTTTGTCCTCACAACCCAACTTTTATGTTTAGTAATTACTGCACAATTAATCTTTATGAATCTGTGATTAGTCGGTCAACACATTACCTGAACCTGAAGTAAATCATTTTCCCATAATTGTTTTACAGTTTTAAAAGTAATAGTGTAAACTTATAATCATCTTTATATACCGCTTGACATCGTCTGTCCACCTTAATTATATAATTAATGATTATGAACTTTACTTGCACTTTCCACTGATTCCCTGTGGAGATGACCTTACTTACCTGTACTAGTTATAGGTATTTAAGCTTCATAAATACTTGTTTTTGATTTGTGCACATGTTCAACATTAAAATGGCGCCGTTGCCAGAATAAATGCGCAAAGTGCTAGTTTTAGTTTTATTCCTTTTTCTTTAGTTTAGTTTAGTTTTTGTTTTTTTTTATTTGTTTGATTTTACGTGGGGTATTCTTGTGTTTCATGTGTGTAGGTAACTCACAATGACAGGGAGTTGGGTCTATGACTCTCATGAAGGATATGAGTGCGTGGAAGATGCTGATATGTACTATTCATTTCCATATCATGAACCACCTTCATATAACCCTCAAAGCTACTTCGAGCCAGATAATTATAATCAAAGGAACATCAACCAACAGGGCAGTAATAGACAATACCAGAAATATTCACCGCCTACACCTAACTATCTGTGATATTACGAGTCAGATGAGTATGATAGTGATGGGCCCGAGACTCCAACATTTGTGAGTTATAAAAAGAAGAAAAACTATTACTACCATGAACAATCCCAACCGTTATACGAGGAATTCTGTCAATATTATAATTATGGTGGTATATGTCAAGGTAATTATAAGCAAGATTAAAATGATTCCTCGAGTAACAAAGAGTAGTCGATTAAGGATGTGATGGAATTCTTGAGGCAAATAAAGACAGAACAAGAGACTCAGAATAGAAATCAAGAGGCTCAAAATAAGGCTTTGAATCATAGGTTGGAGCTTCAAGAAACGTCTAATGCTACCCAAGATGAATTGATGAGTCAACTATTTGAAGATGTGACCCAAATTAAACGAGATCGGGAGCAGTTGGCTATTTGTGTCGTGGTGAATGGTGAAGTAATAAATGAGGCTATTGATCTTTCAGAGAATGAATTTAAGGAGGTGGATGTGGAGAATAATACCACACCAATTTCTCTAGTTACCGAAAAACCAATGAATGCATCAGTTGTGGTTGCTGATGAGGATGTTGATTTAACAACTCGGGTTGAGGTGTGACAATTGAGGGATAGCGTCTAGACCTTTTAGAGTATATAGTTGAATGTGTGGACTAAGTTGAAGACAAAGTACCTTTCAAGAAGATGAAGGTCAAGGTGAAGGATAGCGGGCAAAGTATTAAGAAATGGGCCCATATTGGTTATAGTTCTTCTGATGTGTCCACCACAAGTAAAAATATATGGACACAACACCTGAACTACCGATCATACACGGGAAACTCGGTGGGAAAATTCTCGGTTCGGCCCTGATCAATATTTGATGTGTCGAAGATAAGAAAGTGTGTATGGGCTCTACTTGTTCGCTACCGAGCATATGTTGGAAATTCTGAAGGTAAATGTGCATTCACACCAACCCATAATTGTTTATTAGAAATCTTGAACATGAAGGAGGAAGCAGAACCAAGGCGTGTCAACTACAAAGCTTTTATAGGAAACTCAGTTGGTAAATGTTCCATTCGACCACCATAACCACCAAATTAGAGTACCACTATAACAAAAGTCAAGTGTAGGGATGCCACACGGGAAACTCAGTTTGCAATGTTGTGCTAAAGACTTATCTTGACATTAGTTGCAACTACCCGACGGGCTTTCATGTTTCTTTTGCTATGGTTAATTTAGGTACATGTATATTTTTGTTGTATCTAAACTTTGTGGGCGCAGTTCACTATAAACCCTCACGAGACCTCACTCGTCCACCCGGGCTACCGGGGGGTATAAATGGTTTGTTGCATACACTAAATGCAATCGTGATTCCTACAAAAGGGAGTTAGGTCTTTTAACGCTTTTACTATAGTTTAATAAATTTAATTATGCATTTAATTTAATTCAGCTTGGTAATTAAAATTAACAGTTTTACAAACGGTTTAAAAGAACTATTCTAACAATTGTGAGAAGCATGCTTCTACACGTGTGAGAGCTTGCAGATTGTGTTGAGTGATTTGAGAAGCCGGGTTTTTCATAGGAAACACGAATATATTTGAGTGGCTTATTTGCTTATCAGGTGATTTTGTTTTCAGAATTCTTTATGTTTTATTAGATTTATTGTCAAACGTGTAATTGTATAGGTGAATAATTTGTTATGACCATCACATTAAGGCCGATTTCAAAATTTATAATACATCAATTTTAACCCCGTCCTCGTTAATGTTATTTTAAAAGCTATATTTTTAAACATTGAGGACAATGTTAACCTCAAGTGTGGGAATGGGGTAAAATTAAAAAAATTGCCATAGAGTTCCTTCATTGTGCGCAAAAACCGGAATTGTAAATAATTAATTGCTATTATTAATGCCAATTTGGTCATGGTCAGTTTTTAAGCTTCTCGAAAGTCTTCTCATTCAAATGTTTTTCAAAAAAAGAAAATTAGAATGGACCGTTTAGATGGGGATAACGAGTCATGGGGACGAGTACACATGTTTCATAATGGGAGCCTAATTCATCCGGTACGTGTGTGTGATTTGCTTTATATATAATACACATATAATACATAGTATATACATGTCATATGAGTGCCATTATAGAGAGTAACCATTATGTCCATGATATCTAGAACTTGGTTGTCTCATGTTTTTCGAGATCTTAATACAACCACCTGTATGGAGAAATAGGACTTCAGAAAACCCATTTTATATTGGCCTTACATAAAAAAATAAAATAATACTCCCTACCCTACATTATCCCTTAGGAGCCTAGTTTGTGCCTTTTACTTTTTGTTTGTGTAACCACATTACAAGCCGTGTTTGCCTTGGCCTTTATTATTAACCCTGTAGATGAAATTCGGTAAGTCAAGAGTTGTATCTAGAGTAACCACATTACAAGCCGTGTTTTCCTTGGCCTTTATTATTTTTAACCCTATAGATGAAATTCGGTAAGTCAAGAGTTGTATTTAGAGTCATTTGTCGAGCATAGTACACAATGTATGTATGTCTCAAATCAGTATTAGTAATAAAAATTTAAAAAAATAAAAATGAAAAACTTGAAAAACTCAAAAAGAGTTAATGTTATGTCAGTTCAGTTGTAAATAGCAGTCAGTTTGTAATTTTGATTGTTTGTATAGTGGAATAAATCATGTTTCATCCACCATAAGTCACTAAATAAATCCACTTTCACACCCTAACCTAAGTCATAGTAAAACCTTTAGTTCTATTCATTATGCAACCGGTGGGTAATGGGTGGAGATTTGACTTTCTTCCAAGCTTATTACTTTAAGTTCATACTTGGTATAGAGGACATAGAGATACTAGCACATTTTTTTATTGTCCAGATATTAAACCGAAATGAGAGATGTCATATTATGAGGGGGATGTGAACATGTGTGCCTTAACCGGAAACAAAGTACACTCGTTTGGGAGGTTCCATAGTTTTAAATAGTAACATCAAATTATTTGATGGGTTATCATTATTGATAGTGTCAGTTCTTGGGAATTGGGTATGACCTTATACCTTACTAGTATTAATCATGGTAACTGATGAATCATTGGTCGAGGTGTATGTGTTGCATGAGAGTTTGTTTGAGGGAAAAAAAAAGATAAGTGTGGGGATATGATGGCTGGCTATAAATCATGTCTATTTATGTGTTATTTCATGTATTTTAATTGTTTATATATTGCGAGCATAATTACCTTGAGTTATTTTATGATCGCAGGTGTTAGGAGCTTAAACGAGCTAATTCAGAGCCACTAAGATAAAGATTAAGCAAGCCTCAAGAAGCTAAAAGCATAGGGAAACATATATGGATGGTTAAGAAGGATTCTAGAATTGTTTGGATGAGGAAGCTAAAAGCTGAAGCGAAGACGGAACAAGCGGGTTACCAGGAAAGTGTCTTCTAGTAAAACCGGAATATCTTGGCCTAGAAAATGAGTTAAGGAACCCATAATATACGAATTTCGGGTTTCTCAACGAGATAAATCTGAATATGGTGTCAGGTACCCCTTCGCGTCGCGCTAAGGGGTCCTATGGAGGACGTTAGCGCTGCGCGAAAGTCCTTCTAGACGGGAAAATTAAACCTAACTTTAATATATTGAGTTTTCAACCCCCATTCGAGATATCCTTCATTCAAGCAAACAAGTACAAGCCCTAGGAAGAGTTTGCACCATCCTGAAGCCTTCGGTTTGTCCGTTCAACGCATATTTCATCCTTTCATCAGATAAGTGAATCCTTCGTGATGACGATGTTAGGCTAAAACCAATGTATTCACTTTAGGCTAGGGTTTTGTGTAAACTAACTTTGATCAGATTCTATGTTTTGAATGAGTATGAACTTGATTTAATGTTTTTAATCTTTTTTTACATTAGAATTGATTCTTTAAATACCTTATGATTTTGATTATCAAACTTTGCATCACTATTCTGGTTGTGTTCATCACATGTAGGGTTAGCTCTTATACCATTGAACCAGTAATCGTTATTCATTGCTTATAACTTTTTTTCATACATTAAATTGGTAATTGGGTAAACAGGGGTTCAGTTGTGTCAACAATTCAGTTAGGGTATCGTTTGTCTTCACAACCCAACTGTTAGGTTTAGTAATTACTGCGCAATTAATCTTTATGAAACTGTGATTAGCCGGTCATCACGTTACCTGGACCTGAAGTGAATCATTTTCCCATAATTGTTTACAGCTTTAAAAGTAATCGTGTGTTCTTATTATTATCTTTACAAACATCTTGATATCGTTTGTCCACCTTAGTTAATTAATTAATAATTGTGAACTTTACTTGCACTTTCCACTGATTCCCTGTGGAGACGACCTTACTTACCCGTACTAGTTATAGGTATTTAAGCTTCATAAATACTTGTTTTTGATTAGAGCACGACAACTACATCAGTAGATTACTTTATAATTAGTTATAGCATCACCAACCTGATATCAAATATTTTAAAATAAATTTGTTAACCAATTATGTTTTTTGAAAAATTAAACTTAATTTGATTTTCCAAAACTCTTAACTTAATAGTTTAAATTTTAATATAAAATTGATTATCCACATCGCGACAAACTTAGTTTTAATTGGTTATCTCAAACTAAGTGTCCTGAGAAATGAAAGGTTCATTAAGATTTCCCGATTAATATAGTAAAACTAAACCTTTACTCTATTTAGTAAATTTTAGAATTAATCCCAATAATAAAATCAATAGTCTGTGTCATCGTACTATAAGCCACACTTGAAGCATACTGTGAAACTTCAAGTGTCTCGAGCTACAGCACCGAACTTGATTTCTTGTCTATCCCTTCGAGGTGAAAGGGTTTCGATGATGCATCCGGCCCTTTCACAAGTGACTATACCAGGGAGACTATTACTTTACTCTTGTGTTACGTGCCACAACTATCTGGAGACTAAGGTGGGGAATACATGATGCTAAACGTATCTACTTAGGCATATGTTGTCTTAATAGGCCTCATAACCGAGAATTGTGTTTCATTCACAACTGACAATCTTTGCCAGTCTGCCTAACCACCTATTAATGTTGTGTGATATAACTGCCATCAATAACTGGAAGCCAGATTATCAGGTTCCTATTTTCATAATGTAATTGGGTTATTGATAAAAAGATTATAACATTGAAAATACTAATTAAATTACTTTTACTTATTTAACAGATGCCAACTGAAAATAACTCCTCATTCACCCTCGAAACTCTTCTTGAGAAAGAAAAGCTTAATGGAACCAACTTTCTTGAATGGCACCACAATTTAAGACTTGTTCTCATAATGAAAAATAAGCTCTATGTTCTCGATGGACCATTTCCAGAAGAGCCTGAAAACAATACAGCTGCTGCCAGAAAATTTCTTTAAAAGCATAAAGACGACTCTACCAAACCAAAGTCGCATGCATTATGCTAGCCACCACGTCTTCCGAGCTTGCTAAGGGCTTGGAAGATCTTGGTGCCTATGATATGTTTGAGCAACTCAATGGCATGTTCCATAAAAAATCCCGTCAAGAATGCTTCAACACCGTGAACAGCTTATTAACTGCAGAATGAACATGGATCCTCTTTTAGTGCGCATGCTGTTAAGATGAAACAGTACATCGACCAATTAAAGAAACTTGATTATCGCATGTCGGATGACATGGCAGAGGATTTCATCTTGAACTCTCTCTCTCTCTCTCCAACTCTTACGACCAGTTCGTAATAAATTTTAATATGAATTCCTGGGTGAAGACAGTGCCGTAGCTTCATGGTATGCTCAAAGCAGTTGAGATGAATATTCCAACTAACATTAATTAAGTTCTAATGGTTCGATTTTGCTGGTGTCAATAAGCCTAATCTCAAGAGTCGGGGTTATAACGGTAAAGAAAAGAAGAAGGTTATTGTTGCTTGACGGGTGGTCCATTGGACAACCCTTAAGTGATATAAGATCGTTAATAACCATGCATACAATCGGTTTAATTTGTGGAATTATTTGACAATGCTTACTTATATAATTTCAGGTAGGAGAAGATAGAGGATGTAACTACAAGAACGTGGGCGAAAACGGTGAAGAAAACGGAGTTGAAACGAGAAAGTTATGAAGAAAACAAGAAGGCAAGAATGGAAGCCACCGTAGCTTACAGTGGCCACCGTAAGCTACGGTGGCCCCTGAAGAAAAAGGTCACCGTAAGGAAGTTTTAAGCCACCGTGAGTAATTTGAAGTCACCGTAAGCTACGGTGGCCACCGTAGCTTACGGTGGGCCTGCCGCATAAACTTGTAACAGCCTTATGAACTCATTTTATAGAAGGCTTTTGACATCCTTATCATATATTTTCATCTGGAGACGGCCTAAGGGCGATTTTGAGAGATTATTGATCAATTGTGAGTGTGGTAATCATAAAACACTTGTTTTTAATTCGTATGACTATTATAATCGAAAGGATGACGAACCGAATCATGCTCGGCTAAACTCCTTCGTGTTTTCCCTCGGATCGTAAGGTTTATTATGTTTGTTTGGTTGAATGTTTAGACAAATTCTGAGATAATATTTGATCTTATTGATTTCATTATTATGTTGTTTGTGTATTGGTTGATAGATTGTTAGTTTATCGATTTTGTGTTCTAAACCGTCAGTTCTTGGTGCTTTAAGTAATCAAGATTAATCGGGAGGGATTCAGGGTTGGATAAATTAATTGGTTTTTGAGTGATTACCTTTCATTGTATAATCCAAGTACTTGATCTTCAATTATTGCAATCATTTACATAAACACGAACTTTATTTATTGTTCATCTCAGTTAAACATTAACTATAACATTCATGGAAACCTAAAACCGAGGGAAGAAATATTTTCTCATATTGATTAAAACTCGTTTAATTGCTTTAGTTCTTTTTGTTATTCAAATCAAACAACCAAATCATTGAATTTAATTTGTGCACTTAGTTTAATATAAATAAATTTCAGAGCTACTCAATAACGCATTTTCTACAAACTCCTTGTGTTCGATACCCGCTTACCACTATCTAACTAGTTGTAATCGGTTTATTTTTTAGTGAGTCTTCGACCTCACGTCAAATTTTGGCGCCGTTGCCAGGGAGTAGTGCGCAACGTGTGTTAGTTTTAGTAGTTTTTGTTTGTTATTTTCGGGTTTACGTTGGTTGTGTTAGTGTGCAGGTACCTACAGGTGTATGCATACTAGAAGATCTACCAGGTCATAACCACTAGTAATCGATCCCGAAATTGACAGAAGGCTTCGAAGAATCCGAGTTTTACTTAGAGAGAACAAGCTTTTGAGTTCTCCAACTGCATCAAACAACACCATGGATTCACCAGCTCCCACTTCGGGGCAAACAATTCCAACTACACCTCCACCAAATCCACCTCCACCGATCACTACTAGTATACCTACAACATCAAGTGAATTGCAACCACCACTCATAACCGAACCCATCACTGCTCAATACACCTACGCAACATCATCCACATTTCCATCTATTTCCAACCTTTTCCATACCTTTGGTGCATCATCATCTCAACAACATCAACAACCAACCTTTCAACAAGCACAATCAAGCTACCAATATCAACCCAAACCTTTCATGCAACATTCAAGATCACAAGGTGACGGATACGGATATGGGTTTGACAGTGAATTTGAGGTGTATGAAGTGGAAGGTTACTACATGGGAGGTGATGGAAGCAAAAGGGCAAATCTGGGAAATTTTGGTTATGGTCAATGGCAACAACTGGAACCGTTGCAAGAGCTTAACCGACAACAACCACCATCGGTTGTCCAACAACACGTTCAACCACCACCAGTTCAACAACAAGCTCAACAACAACCACCGGTTGTTGTTCATCAATAAGTTCAACCGCCACCGATTATTCAACAACCACAAGGGCAACCAGAAGATCAACAATTTCAACAACAAATGCCCCAACCACAGTTTCAACAACAATTTGCGCAGCCAAGGCCCGTTTATAGGCAAATGGGTCAACCAAGATTACCAATGGGTGTACCAAGAAGGCATGCAAGGGAGATGGTTAGGGGGATTGAAGCCCATTTCCGACCTGTGATTACTAATAATTCGTCTCCGGTGGTTATTCCTCACAATCAACAAGGGAGGACATTCGAGGTGATAACAAATTTACTTCAAAGTCTTCCAAAGTATAAGGGTCTAGCAACAGAGGAACCTTACTTCCACTTGGAGGCATATGACTTCATCTGCAACACAATTGGGGGTCAAGGTTTTACAACAGATGAAGTCAAGTTGGTTCTATTTCAGTTTTCGTTGGTAGACAAGGCAAAGAGATGGTTTTACATTTTGCCTTCCGCGTCCATTTATACTTGGGCCGAAATGCAACAAAGATTTTTGGAAAAATTTTACACGGCCCAAAAGACCAACGATGCGAGAAGAAGTTTGAGAACCTTCCAACAACAATAGGCGGAAATGTTTCATGAAGCATTCGAGAGGTTCAATATGATGATCATGAATTGTCCTCATCATGGCATTGCTCTTTGGGAGTTGTTAAATGTTTTTCATGAAGGGTTGAGTATGGAGGATGAACGAGATTTGAGGTCGATCACGAATGGTACATTTGGTACCAATTATGAACAAGATGATTGGACATATTTGGAACAAATGGCAGTTAATTCAAAGAGAAAGGCCCAAACCGGAAGAAGAGCAAGACCGACGATTGGTAGACCGCAAGTGCAAGTCGTGGAAGAAGGAAACATATAAACCACTAATCAGGTAATTGATGTTTATACAAATTGTAACGAGTTGGGTCGTGCTTCGGAGGTGTGTGTGGTGGGTCAAGCACCGGTGGAGGAGGTGAATGCACGTCAAGAGGGGAGGTGGTAGGAATTACAACATGAACTCCAATACTTACCACCTCGTGTTGAGAAATCATCCGAATTTTTTTTACGGAAATCCGGTTACTCAATCCAACACAAACTTTCAAGGAAATCAAGGAAATTATGTTCCCCGCCAACAATATAATAACCAAGGTAATTTTCATGGCGGGAATAATCAAGGGTTTCAAGGTCAAGGGGGTGGCGGTCAAAGTGGGTAAACGGGTCAAGTTTCATCAAGTGGAAATGAAGTTATGGAGATGCTCAAGGTGATACAACAAGACATTCAAAGGAGAAATAAACTTGATGAACTGCGCATGCAAAAGGATGAAATCCGTGACAAAGCCATCCAATCGTTGACCACTCAAATGGGTCAACTTGCAACTGATGTGGCGATTTTGAAGAAACACAGCTCGAGCTTAAAGAAGGGGAACAACGTGCATATCAACGCGGTAAGTCTTTTAGCTAATTTTGAAATTTTTAGTTTTCAAAGTGATCCATCACCACAGTTTGTTGAGAGGGTGGTGGAAGATATTAGTGATGAGATTAAAAATGTGAGTAATTATGAAACAATTTTTCAAAATAACTCTGAATTACAACCGACTGAAACATCTTTTTGTGAAAATTGTTCTTGTGATAAATGTTTAAATGACAAATTAACCAAAATAAGGGATGAGAGGGTTGATAATAATATATCCTAAGTAAACTTCAAGACCCAGGAGTGCCCCTTTTATCATTCCAAATTGGAGAATTTAAAACTGATCGGGCACTGCTAGATCTTGGAGATTGTGTTAGTATCATGGCCGGTAGTTTATATGATCAGTATGAGTTTGGTCCGATACAAAAAGTAAACACCACCGTGATATTGTCGGATCAAACCCATACACTTCCCCGAGGCATGATATATAATGTGATGGTACATGTGGAGGATTTCTGTTACCAAGTTGACTTTTTAGTGCTTGATCATGCTAAAAATGTAACTAACAAGCAACTCGCGGTCATATTGGGTAGACCTTTCCTTGCCACATCACTTGCAATCATTGATTGCGCTAAAGGGACATTGGGAATTAAATTTGGGAATCGTGATAAATGGTTATTATTATTTGAAAATACTATTGGCCCTCTTGTTGACAAGGAAATCCTGAAGGCGGATTTTTTTAACAACTCTGTATCCTTAAGCAAGGATCACACGAAAGTGGAGTGTTTTGTGATTGACAGGTTAGTTGAGAAGAAAGAAGTGGAGCATCAACAAAGTGAGAAGGTAGCAGAAAAAGGTGGCCGACCAAGGAAGACGAAAGTGAGACATCCACCTAACCTAAATGATCTAGGGTGGAGATTGAGGATGTTCGGGCAAGACCCTGGTTTGCCGGAAGACTGGCAACAATTGCTTGAAAAAGAACGTGCTTATAACGAGAAGGTTGCACAGGAGTAGGCAAGTCACCCACCTTGAATGTCATAAAGTTTCAAAAAGGTGGTAATTGTATATTTTGTATATTTTTATTTTTATTTTGCATTATAATTTCAAGTTTGTTTGTTACTAATGGTATTTTAAGCATATCATCTTAGCAAAAACCAAGTGTGGGGAAATTCTTATGGATTTCTTTTCGACATTGTGATGGGTGTAGGGTAATTTTCATGTCTTAAAGAAATATTAAAAAAATAATAAAAAAATGTTCCAAAACCATACATTATGGACAATGTATCCCAAGTGTGGGTATGTGGAGAGATATTATTGAGAAAATTTCAAAATTTTTGAGAAAATTTTTCTTTGTGGTTCAAAAGATGTGTTGAGATAAAGGTCCCTTTTCATGGTCATAATTCCTATGTGTGAGTATTGCCAAATTTTAAAGGAAATGGTAATAGATTTTCAGCCAAGAGTAACATGTTTTTGGTTATTTATTTCGCGTAACATGCCAGTAACAAAAATTCGGTTGGAACTTTATACCACGGGTTTTCATGGTTGGAATTATTTGAAGATAAGCAGTGTGACCCTTCTTGTTAGAACTTGTGTAATGAATGTGTTTCGAGACCTTAGCTTGGCGTTAGTGCAAAAACGATAGAGGCATTTAGGTATAGCCTCATCTGGATGAGTGAGAGTGCGGGTTTTGGGGGTTGGGCCTCATACATTATACATGTGAGCGTAGTTAATGAGAGGGGCGGTGGGTTGGTTCCCTTAGAAAACAATTTTAGACTTATTCTTTTTATTCAATCAACCCCGTTGTTACATTCGCGAGACGATTCGGCTTAGTAGGTTATTTCTTGTAATTGTATTGTTTCTTGATAATCAATATGAGAAGTTAGTATTATGTTTATTAGACTGTTGAGGATATGAAAAAAAATGAGATTCATTGTTCAAAGTATTATGTATTCGAAAAAAAAAAGAAAAAGAAAAAAAAGAAAAAAAAAGGAAAAAATGGAGAAAAAGAAAGAGAAAAAAATTAGTCGTGTATGTTATTATTATTTTATTTCATATGTTTGTTTAGAATTTATGTAATAAGCCAGATCGAATCGTTGAGCTACTTTCAATATTCCCATTCCGTACCCGAACACTTGGCCCCGTTACAACCCATAATAAGCCCTCTTGATTTGTGCGAGTGTCTATGCATTGAATAGGTGGAGGTTCGATGGTTACACAAGCTTATTATAGTAGATTGGCACACGTGGATTTGTGCGGACTAGCGCATCAAGCTAGCTTTGAGAAAAGTATAGAGTGGAAATTTTGAGAGGGGTGTGTTGCGTGAATGAAAAACAGGAAACGTGTTAGGTTTGGTTGAATTTCTAGGTTTGATAAATAAACGCATTAATAGTGGAAATACGAAACATGTGGGAATAGGGTATGACTTGGGACCTTAATCGAGATGTGGTTTGTTGAATGAGTTAATGTTTAACTTTGAATGATTGAGTAGCTTGAGGGCAAGCAACGGGTAAGTGTGGGAATGTGACGAGTAGTCCATTGGACAACCCTTAAGTGATATAAGATCGTTAATAACCATGCATACAACCGGTTTATTTTGTGGAATTAGTTGACTATGGTTACTCATATAATTGCAGGTAGGAGAAGATAGAGGATGTAATTACGAGAACGTGGGCGAAAACGGTGAAGAAAACGGAGTTGAAACGAGAAAGTTATGAATAAAACAAGAAGGCAAGAATGGAAGGCACCATAGCTTACGGTGGCCACCGTAAGCTACGGTGGCCCTTGAAGAAAATGGTCACCGTAAGGAATTTTTAAGCCATGTGGGTAAGTTTAAGCCACCGTAGCTTACGGTGGACCTGCCGCTGAAACTTGTAATAGCCTTATGAACTCGTTTTATGGACGGCTTTTGGCATCCTTATCATATATTTTCATCTAGAGACGACCTAAGGGCGATTTTGAGAGATTATTGATCAATTGTGTGTGTAGTAATCATAAAACATATGTTCTTAATTCGTATGATTATTATCATCGAAAGGATGACGAACCGAATCATGCTCGGCTAAACTTCTTCGTGTTTTCCCTCGGATCGTAAGGTTTATTATGTTTGTTTGGTTGAATGTTTAGACAAATTCTGAGATAATATTCGATCTTATTGATTTCATTATTATGGTGTTTGTGTATTGGTTGATAGATTGTTAGTTTATCGATTTTGTATTCTAAACCGTCAGTTCTTGGTTCTTTAAGTAATCGAGATTAATCGGGAGGGATTCAGGGTTGGATAAATTAATTTGTTTTTGAGTGATTACCTTGCATTGTATAATCCAAGTACTTGATCTTCAATTATCACAATTTTTACATAAACACGAACTTTATTTATTGTTCATCTCAGTTAAACAATATAACATTCATGGAAACCTGAAACCGAGGGAAGAAATATTTTCTCATATTGATTAAAACTCGTTTAATTGCTTTAGTTCTTTTTGTTATTCAAACAAACAACCAAATCATTGAATTTAATTTGTGCACTAAGTTTAATATAGATAAATTTCATAGCTACTCAGTAACGCATTTTCCACAAACTCCCTATGTTCGATACCCGCTTACCACTATCTAACTAGTTGTAATCGGTTTATTTTTTAGTGAGTCCTCGACCTCACGTCAAATTTTGGCGCTGTTTTCGGGGAGTAGTGCGCAACGTGTGTTAGTTTTAGTAGTTTTTGTTTGTTATTTTCGGCTTTACGTTGGTTGTGTTAGTGTGAAGGTACCTATAGGTGTATGCATACTAGAAGATCTAACAGGTCATCACCACTAGTAATCGATCCCGAAATTGACAGTACGCTTCGAAAAAACCGATTTTTACTTAGAGAGAACAAGCTTTGGAGTTCTCCAACTGCATCAAACAGCACCATGGATTCACCAGCTCCCACTTTGGGGCAAACAATTCCAACCACACCTCCACCAAATCCACCTCCACCGATCACTACTAGTATACCTACAACATCAAGAGAATTGCAACCACCACCCACAACCGAACCCATCACTGCTCAATACACCTACGCAACATTATCCACATTGCCATCTATTTCCAACCTTTTCCATACCTTTGGTGCATTATCATCTCAACAACATCAACAACCAACCTTTCAACAAGCGCAATCAAGCTACCAATATCAACCCCAACCTTTCATGCAACATTCAAGATCACAAGGTGACGGATACGGATATGGGTTTGACAGTGAATTTGAGGGGTATGAAATGGAAGGTTACTACATGGGAGGTGATGGAAGCAAAAGGGTAAATCCGGGAAATTTTGGTTATGGTCAATGGCAACAACCGGAACCGTTGCAAGAGCATAACTGACAACAACCATCGCCTGTTGTCCAACAACACGTTCAACCACCACCAGTTCAACAACAATCTCAACAACAACCACCGGTTGTTGTTCATCAACAAGTTCAACCGCCACCGATTATTCAACAACCACAAGGGCAACCTGACGATCAAGAATTTCAACAACAAATGCCCCAACCACAGTTTCAACAACAATTTGCGCAGCCAAGGCACGTTTATAGGCAAATGGGTCAACCAAGATTACCAATGGGGGTACCAAGAAGGCATGCAAGAGAGATGGTTAGGGGATTGAAGCCCGTTTCCGACCGGTGATTACTAATAATCCGTTCGGTGGTTATTCCTCACAATCAACAAGGGAGGACATTCGAGGTTATAATGGCGTGAGCGAAAGAAGAAGACAAATCTTACTAAACATGGTCTGATCGATGATGTGTTGAACTAATTTGCCTTACTCTTTTTAGAGCTTTTCCTTTGTAACCGCCACCCCTATTGTCATTTTGGCTCCAACTAAAAAGGTAAACAAAACCCCATGTGAGATATGGCATGGGCGTAAACCCAATTTGTCTTGCCTTAGAGTATGGGGATGTGATGCATATGTCAACAGTGATTCTGATGACAAGCTCGATCCTCACGGTGTAAAGGTTGTTTTCATAGGATAATATAACCAAAGCGGATATTATTTCTTCCATCCTGATACAAATTTGATTTCTATCAAAAGTAAGGGTCACTTCCTCGAGAAGGAAATTCTCGATCGAGGAACTAGAAATAATATTGTCGACCTTGAAGAAATTCAAAAACCACAAACAATAGCTGAGGATGTTGGAACGTCTGATAACCAAGATGTTGCTATTGATACATCAGACATAGACAATGGCATTCACAGAAATATTAGGAATCGCAAAGAACCAAATAGATACCTATGGCATATAGAGGGTCCCGAAGTCCTGTTAGTAGTTGAGTCAAATGACGAACCTACTAACTACAAATATGCTATCTTAGATCCGAAATCTAAGAAATGGCAAGAAGCCACGAACGTCAAGATGCAATCTATGCATGACAATCAAGTCTAGAACTTGGTTGAGCTACCCCCGAAATTCGGGCAGTAGGGAGCAAGTGGATTTCAAAAGAAAAACCGACATGCATGGAAATGTGTAGACCTACAAATCACGGCTAGTCACGAAGGTTTTACTCAAACTCAGGGTATTGACTATGATGAAAACCTTCTCGCTCGTTGTTATGACTAATTCAATAAGGATATTACTTGCCATAGTTGTGTATTATGACTACAAGATATGGCAGATGGATGTCAAAACCGCTTTTCTTAATGGACACCATTCTGAAGATGTCTATATGGTTCAGCCTGAAGGTTTTGTTTGTCCCAAATATCCTAATAGGGTGTGCAAACTGAACAAGTCCATTTATGGACTCAAACAAGCATCTCGCAACTGCAATCTTCATTTTGGTGAGAAAATCAAAGAGTTTGGTTTTTATCAAAAATGAAGATGAGCCTTGTGTTTATAGGAAGGATAGTGAGAGTACTATATCATTCCACATCTTGTATGTGGATGATATACTGATCATTGGAAACGATATTTCTATGCTTAAAGATTTTAAGCACGGGTTGGAATCTTTTTCCGCAATGAAAGATCTTGGTGAAGCTGCTTATATTCTAGGAATCAAGATCTACCGAGATAGGGCTAAGTCAAAGTACATACATAAACAAGGTAATGATGTGCTTCTCAATGGATAACTCAAAGAAAGGAGGTGTTCCCATTGCTAAAGGAACCGTGTTGAACAAATCGAAATCTCCAGCAATGAACATTGAAACTAAGCACATGCAAGCAATTCAATATGCTTCAGCGGTTGGTTCTACCATGTACGTTATGTTATTCACTAACCTGATGTCTCGTTTTACTACAATAAAGAATAATCTAAGGTACATGAAAAGGATCAAGGATATGTTCTTAGTGTTTGGAGGAGTGGAAGAAGAGCTCACTATAAAGTGTTACACTGATGCTAGCTTCCAGACTATCCGAGATGATTCTCGCTCACAATCAGGATTTGTATTCACTCTCCATGGAGGAGCTATATGCTGGAAAAGCTTCAAGAAAAGTGTGGTGGCAGACTCTACCATCGAACCTGAATACATAGCTGCATCTGATGCTACAAAGGAAGTTGCTTGGATGGAGAAGTTCATTACTGACCTCGATGTGGTTCCAAGTATTCGTAAACCAATCGAGGTGTTCTGTGATAGCATAGGTGCTATTCCTTAGGTCAAAGATCCCAGATCTCATCAAATAGCCAAGAACATTCTAAGGAAGTTCCATTTTATTTAGGAAATACTGGAACGAGGAGACATCATAATAAGCAAATTAGACACATATCAAAACCGATCTGACTCGTTCACTAAATCGATAACACAGCATGATCAACAGAGAAATACTATCGGTCTTGGATTAGCTACCCATTTGTTTTGATTTAGTATTTGGATGTATGAACATTAAAACAATTATACTTTTGAGTTCACTTTTGATTTAATGGTTAAATGAAAATGTTGAATGTTATAACTATGTTTATTTTTAATATGTTTAACACATGAATATTGTATTTTAAATTATCTGTAGCGGTCACACTCGTGGGAACGATTCTAAAGTAAGACTATTCTGACTTTGGACTTAAGGAGTTGACCTTCAAACTTACAGACCTCATTATGAATGATGTTGGATGTAACTTGCATCAGATAATCTTCATGGATCTTAGTCATAAGATGTTTTGATACTCGTATACTCATTTAGTATCTTTAGACCTAAGATACATATTAGAACTTTTGTTTACTAACGGTTATTCTTTTATTAGTATCAACTGCTATCATGTTATTTTTCAGTTATAAAAGCATTGGTTGGGAATATTCAGTAGTTCAGTGGGAGTTGTATGTAATCAAGATGGGATGGTGTACTCTTACATGATATGTAACAATTAGAAATCGTGGGGCCTTCGTTGATTGAAACACGTAAAATGTGAGACCTCACCTAAACTTACTATGTGTTTGATTATACCATTTGATTCGATATTGAGAACAATATTGATTGAACGCCATGTGAGACTGAATACAAACCATGTCTCATTGTTCAATTGATGTCATAGATGGAAATGATAGATGACATCGATTACCATAAGCTCATTATCTTGCAATAGTTTATTCCAAGATGATTTGGTTAATGAGTTTAAACGTCATAACTTGTTGAGGACAGCCATGTGTAGCTAGAGCATCGCTGGCTGTCAGTGTTAAGGAACTTAATCAGAAATCGTCCAAGTGAGAGACTGTTGGATTTTGTGGACCAGCTTGGTTAAGTCAACACAGCCGACCAATTTACGACATGTGAGGGTTACACGTTAGGTAACGAGAATAATAAAACCGCTTATGTAGATGTCGTGCTCTAATAAAAAACAAGTATTTATAAGACTTAAATATTTATAACTAGTACGGGTAAGTAAGGTCGTCTCCATATCAGTGAAAAGTGCAAGTAAAGTTCAAAATTATTAATTAATTAACTAAAGTGGACAGACGATGTCAAGCGGTTTAGAAAAAGTTGATTTATAAGAACACACGATTATAACTTAAAGGTTGTAAACAATTATGGGAAAAAGTTTCACTTTGAGGTTCGAGTAATGTGATGACCAACTAATCACGAATTCATATAGATTAAATACGCACTAATTACTAAACCTAAGAGTTGGGTTGTGAGGACAAACGATACCCTAACCGAATTGTTGACACAACTGAACCCCGGTTTACCCAATTACCAGTTTAATGTATGAAAACCTTTTTTAATCAATGACTGACGATTACTGGTTCAATGACATAAGAGCTAACCCTACATGTGATGAACACAACCAGAAAAGTGATGCAAAGTTTGATAATCAAAATCATAAACTGTTTAAACAATCAATGCCAATGTAAAACAAGATTAAATACATTCAATCAAGTTCATATTCATTCAAAACATAGAATCTTATCAAAGTTAGTTTGCACTAAACCCTAACCGCTAAGTTGAGTAATCACTACCCTTTTTAATTATTTTAAATCTTTTAGGGACTTGTGCGTATTACAGTATTTAACTATTATCTAGTATTCAAAACTGCAACTGTTAGTCTTGTGTTTAACAATTTATGCCTAACGTGTTATATGCTTATACACTTTACTTGAATACATTTCGGAGAGGTCCAACATAATCGCAGGCTAGTATGGTCATACGCCCGCTGTGTTAGCAATCGTTCAGTTTCATATGACATCGAGCTTACCGACAACATTATATACTTGCTCATTGGTTAAATTGCTTCTCATTTGACACAGTTTGCATTTTTCTTTATTTATTATAAATTATTGTTGTTGTTCCTTAAACTGGTGTTTTATTCACTCAACATGTGTTGTTGACAAACCTTTCTATTTTATACGCATATGCAGGTTATTGTTTGAACTAGTTGCAAGTTGGTGAAGACTTAGCGAAGATTTATGTTAGAAGAATTATGAACATGACTTAGATTAACATATTCATTTTTTGTTTAAATGAGTTGTACTTTGTCTTTGAATTTATTTGGATATTTAATTAAATTAAATAGATATTGTCACCTTTAAATTGTTGCATGATAGTACCTTGAGAGCTGTGAGCAATTAACTCACGCCCCGACATTTCCGCCTTAGGTTGAGGTTTGACAGTAAAGGCCCGAAGTTAAACCGGTCATACAAACTCCCCGTTAAAACACTCACACTCACACTCACACCATAATCAACAAGTGCCTTGGTGGTCTTGAACTCACCAATCTGAATAGGGATGAGTGGTGCCCCCGTTTCAAATTCTTCAACCGTGCCATTCTCCACATTATCTTCGATTGTGATGGCACTTGTGCATTTTTGGAGTTTGACGAACTACTACTTTGATCGCTCGGATTCTTGAAGGTGTCACTTGGTGGTCTGGATAGATTTCTCTTTAGGCTTGCCAATTCTTTTGTAAGTTAACTCACCTGTTTATCTCTTGTAGCATTTGCCTTCTGTTAAAGCTCCAACCTCTAATTCAAAGCCTTATTTTGAGTCTCTTGATTTCTATTATGGGTCTCTTTATCTGCCTTCATTTTTTTCAGTAACTCCATCACATCCTTAATCGACTCCTCTTTGTTACCCGAAGAATTTCCTTGCCCTTGCTGAAAACTCTTTTGATAACTCTTATTGTAACCCCCGTAATCTCTCTGATTGTACCCACTCTGGCCACTGCCCGAACTATTCCCATATTATTTCTAGTTTGATTGATAACCTGTCTTCTGAGAACTACCCTGAAAGTTCGGGTTCTGCTGCGTGTTCGGGTTTCCATAATTGAAGTTTGGATGATTCCTGAGGCCCAGATGATAAGTATTTGAACGCATATTATTGTATTTCCTTTCACCCTGCACATAATTTACCTCATCTTCCTCAGTTTCTTCATCATGTGCAACCCCACAACTCGCAACCTCGTGCCCTATCTCAGCACAACCTTCACATAACGGATATGTTTTTCCTGATCTCTCCACTCCTTGCACAACTGCATCCAACAACCTGTCCATCTTATTTTCCAGGCTATCCATTCTGTCATCTGAACCATGACTTTCAACTACCTTTACTACCACTCTTTTGGCCATCCTGTATGACTGTGCTTGTCTCTTTGAATTATTTGCATGTCTCTCCCGATGCCCCCAATCCACATTTTCATCATTTGCAAGAAAGTATCCATTAGTGGTGGCTTGGAGATCACGAACATCATCATTTGAGAGACTATCGTGGAATGCTTTTATCAATTCCCATAAGGCTATCCCATGATGTAGACAAGTCCTCAACAATCGTTTAACTCTTTGAAAAGTTTCATAAAAGGTTTCGCATGTTTCGAGCCTCGGTGGTTCTATGTGGAGTATAATATTCATCTAAAAATTGTTGCGCCAACCCCCCCCCCCCCCAGTGTATATACTAGCTGATGGCAAGGATAAGAACCACTATTGCGCACATATCGAGTTAAAATCATTCAAATGCAGGTATGGTTCTTCAGTAGCCTTTCCATGAAACACATGTAACCCCGTCAAACTACTTTGCCTCACCGAAAAGGTCCTTCCGTTTCTGACCAGAATAATGATCGGTAGAGGATTCGTGGCCACTTGTGGAATGAAGTGACTTTGAATTCCTCTGACTAGTGGTCGGACATATGCTCTCGGTACTCCGTCATCAAACTCATAATACGGTGCATGTTCTTAATTGTTATGCTGGCGTCTCACTGCTCGATCTCTTTGATGATTTTTTGGATGATTCTATCGAATTTCTTGGTCATTACGGATATATTGTTGCTGATACTGACCCCCCTCATCCTCCGAACCATACCCCAAATCATCCCCTATATGCCAATTATCCACCCGTACTTGAGCCTGATTAATCTCAGGTCTTTTGTCTCTAAACTCAGCTTGTTGACGGGTTAATTGGGAGGATCTCATTGACAAGTTGTCATCCATATTAAACTGCTTCCGGTTGTTGTGGTTGACTTCTTCTTGGTTAACGGGTTTTGGTTTTGGTTTTGGTTTTGCTTTCTGTTCACATTGTGGTTTCGGTTAGGTGGTAGGTTGTTTTGTGGAGCGGTTTGTTCTTGGTTATTTGGTTGGGCTTGGTTATATGGTGGGTAATCATTCGGGTCTCTTCTGTTTCGGGTACTCATGGTTTCTTCTTTTGGTATTGTGACTTCTAGTATTCGGTTTAATTTGGTTTCTGAGCTGCTCGGTTTCTCTTTGTTGTTTTCTCAATTTCCGGATCAAACTGTAGTTGCTCCTTCTCACATGAATATCTCGTCTGTATCAACTTGTAAAGTTACCTGCACAGACAAAAACACTAAGACCCCACGTAAAATCAACGAATAAATAATAAAAACATAAACTTAAAGTTACGCTAAACTAGCACTTTGCGCGTTGAGTCCCAGGCAACGACACCATTTTGATGTAGATGTCTTGCTCTAATCAAAATCAAGTATTTATAAAACTTAAATACCAATAACTAGTACGATTAAGTAAGGTCGTCTCCACAGGGAATCAATGGAAAGTGCAAGTAAATTTCAAAGTTATTAATTGATTAACTAAAGTGGGCAGACGATGTCAAGCGGTTTAGAAAAAGTTGATTTATAAGAACACACAATTATAACTTAAAGGCTATAAACAATAATGGGAAAATGATTCACTTCAGGTTCAGGTAATGTGATGACCGGCTAATCACAAATTCATATAGATTAATTGTGCAGTAATTAATAAACCTAATAGTTAGGTTGTGAGGACAAACGATACCGTAACCGAATTGTTGACACAACTGAACCCCGTTTTACCCAATTACCAGTTTAATGTACGAAAACCAATTTTAAGCAATGACTAACAATTACTGGTTCAATTACATAACAGCTAACCCTACATGTGATGAACACAACCAGAAAAGTGATGCAAAGTTTGATAATCAAAATCATAAACTGCTTAAACAATCAATGTTAATATAAAACAAGATTAAAGACATTCAATCAAGTTCATATTAATTCAAAACATAGAATCTGATCAAAGTTAGTTTACACCAAACCCTAGCCTAAAGTGAATACAATGTTTTAGGCAGAAATCGTCATCACGAAGGATTCGCATATCTGATTAGAGGACGAAAGCATGCGATGAACAGATGAACCGGAGGCTTCGGGATGATAAAAAATCGTCATAGGGTGCTTGTACTTGGTTGCTGGAATGAAGGTAGGTCAAAATAGGGGCTCAAAACTGATTATATCAAAGGTAGGTTAATTTTCCCGTCTAGAGGGATGTTAGCGTGGCGCAAACATCCTGGGGTGAGACCTTAGCGCCGCGCTAAGTATACTTTCCTGATTGCTTAACTTTGACCTTAGAGTATCTCTAAGGTCACACTCAGGCCCCTTAGTGCCGCGCTAATGGGTATCTGAAACATCCTCATTATTTTCTTCTTTTATTTTGCATAAGAAAACGTGTCACTCGTCACGAGTCTTCTACATCTTCGTTCCAAGTCCGTAATTCATCCCGATAAGCATCTTTAACGTCAAGTGTCCTGAAACACATAAACACGCTTGAAGTACCAAAGTTCACATAATATTTAAACTAAAAGTAAACAAATAATATATAACATACATGACTTTTACCCGACCGTCAACCGCGTAAACTAGTTAACCGGTATTAACTATTGTAACGAGATTATAATAAATAATTGATCGGGCTAAGCCTAGAGGTGAGCTTTTATGGAGTTAGGGGCCCGATTAAGCTAACTAATATATTAATAAATAGTTAGTAAAGGAATAACCTAATCAAGATATTAAGTTAACCTAGCCACCAAAAAGGTTCTCCATCTCTTATCTCCCTCTACAACCACCTCTCTCCTGCCCATCGGAGACTGCCTCCTTGTGCCACTGCCACCGACGCTGACTAGCCACTGCTACTGTCGTTTCCACAATGCACCACCACCATCGGGCCTTTGTCTCATTCATATAGTCACCTAGCGAAGTTTGTTATCCCTTGATGTCTCAATCGGTTAATTATTAACCGAGGTAAAATTAAATATTGTCAATTTGGATTTATATTCAATTTGGTTGTGTTGGTTTGTACTCGTATTGTTTGTAACCGGATCCTGTGAGGTTCCACTAAAGTGATTATTACTCTTTTTATTTATTCCATTGTGTAATAGTAACTAATGAGATTAATAATCATGAAACATTTATTAAAAACAGGATTTAATTGTTAAATCATTGACTGATCACCACAATAACCCAACACTATGGGCATAATCAATGTATGATAATCAATTAATCATTAGTTAGCAAAAGGATTTATTCTCGATTTTAGGCTCAAATTCATTATTTTGGGCCTATTTTTTCGACTAAAAAATTTCAACCGCACATAATTGTAGGTTCCCAGCCGGATCTACACGAGATATCGCGTTCTACGTAGGTGCGGAATCCCTACGCAAGACGTTACGAGTATAGAAAACACGATACGATAATCAAACACACGTTGTATTTCAACCGTTAACACGTGATATTATGATCACTAATACAGACTCTCTCTGACTCGAATACACGAAAACTCGAATACTGAATGAATGATTGATTGATTGATATCAACTTATGCCGTAACCTAAGTTTATATAATCACGAAAACTTCGCCTGGCATGTTCAGGCGAAGTTGTCACTAACTTCGCTTGTCTAACAAGTTCGCCCATATCAGCGAACTTGTTAGCAACTTCGCTACATAAAAAAACAAATCCAACTAACACGATTACAGACACTCGACACTGAACTACTGACATCATGCACCAACAGACTCCCCCTTGGCAGTAGCTTCATCTCTTTAGCTTCAAACACGTGTCTAGTAATCTTCAATCTTGTATCTTCAAGCATGTACTCCTTCTCGAACACAAACCGAGACAACTCTTTGATACTTCCTCACTTCGTCTTTCCAAGAAGGAATATAAAATATCTTCTTGTCATTCAACACCTGCAAATCAGCTTGCGATAAGTTTACCAAGTGCATCGGATCGTAAACTCTTAGCACCTCTTGTTCATCCTCGTCTTCCATCACTGCCTCAGCCGTCTCACAATCTACATACCACCACTTTAGGTCTTTAAGCACATCCTTGGGCATTAATTTCATCGGTACTTCTTTCAAACACCGGATTGGTTTATACTTCATAATCATCCAAGGTTTTCCATCAGCTCTTAAACCTCTATCCTTGTCTTCAACAAGTTTTCCCTTTTGTGGTTTCAACAGCTCAAATTTCTTCTCTTTTACACTCTCTTTCCACACAATTTTCCCAATAACTCTAGCCGTATTATCGTCACTTCGGTTTATCAACCCCATTCTGGCTAAGTCTTTCACTTCACATTCTGGCAGTGTATTCAACGATCTTAACATCCTTCTAAAGTACTGAACACCGTCATACCTTTTAATCACGAAGAGACTCAACTGCTCATCATATATCCAGCAAATAATCCCTTTCTTCGCTTCAGCATAGCCTTTAATGTTGTAACTCTTCTTAAACATTGTAGGGACCGCCGGTTTCTTCGTTTTGACGAACCACTGAGCATAGCCTTCCTTCCATCTAGGCTGCTCTTCCCATTCAGACTCATCATTCCCAATCTGTTGACTCATATCTACGTTCTCGACTTGCGGTATCTCATGCTCCACATTCTCCTCTACTATCTCTCCCTCTTCTATCTCTGTATCCATCACAATCTCTTCACCAATCTTCTCTATCACATCACTCGGTAGTACATCATCATCATCACCAACCAAAACATCATCAATCTCCTCTACGTCAACCACCACCACATCATCACCACCAGCTGCAGATGTCGACTCCCCCTGAGTTGTGGAAGTTCCAAGAGCTTGATCAGTTCTTGGCAACTCACCACCTGCATCTTTCGATGCATTGGGATCATCGTCTCTATCATTTCTTCTCTTGGTCCTCAACTCGTCGCCTTTACAGCTCGTCTCCCCCTGAGATGCCAAGAACTCCTTGAAAGCATCTATGATTTGTCCATGTTGTACCAGCAGGGACGACTGCATCTTATTCTCTGCAACTAGGCGTTGAATAGCCTGGGTCTGGATAAAATTCACCCTTGATTGTTCTGCCACGACCCGTTCAAGTGCTGCTATTCGTTCTGAGTCTGAGAGGGTTGCATCGAAATCGAACCTCATATGTGATATATCTTGAGTGTACTGAGGAGGGATTTCCGATGTCACCGGGACCTCAGAAGTAGAAATAGACGTAACCGCAGGTGGTATCGTCACCGATAGCCCTGCAGTGGCCACAACAGTCGACTCTATAAATTGTGCCATGACCTCCGATGGAGTAACGGTCGGAGGCGGCAATGAAACGATCTCAGGAGTCGAAAGTTGGAAAGTAGAGGGTGGGAGGCCAAAAGAAGACGAGGTAGCCACCACGGGAACACCCGTAGCGCTTGGCCTTGTAACCTATAGTGTTGAGGGAACCATTGTCATACCGGATAGTGCTGGTGGAGTGAAACGTACCACCCTAGAGCTCTCACCCGCTCCTGATCCTGCACCTACCCGTTCCCTTCTTGACCTCCGTATCAACTGTTGTACCTTTTCCTCATAATCTGACTCGCTAGCATCATCTGTTCTCTTTCTTTTCCCATATATTCTTTCTCGAGTTACCATAATCCTTCTCGCCTCTGCCACTTCATCATCAGAATCAGAACCAGCCGCCATAGCAGCTGTCCTAGTAACACTCACAGTCGAAGCACGTTCAACTGGGACCTGTACATTCTCCTCTGGATCCACCCGATCCATATCAAAGAATCCTTAACCACCAATTATGCGTCAAGGTCCACGTTCTCCTCCGGTGACACAACAGGAGCAGCAGGTATAGCTTGAGGTGCTCCTGCCTGTTGTGGTGCCGGGTCCCTAAACTCATCCCCACGAGCAGGCACATACCCCGGTTGATCAAGTACCCAAAGAGTGGAGTATGGCGAGGACGAAGCTCAGGTTTGCTCCTCGCACTGGAGGATCTGCATTGGGCGAAGATCCGTTTGTTCACACTCTCAACATATCGGATCGGACGGCGCTGAGAAAGCGTTGGAGCAACATGATTCAAGATCATTTGAAGAAATCTTGGATACATGATAAATCGCTCACGCGCCATCGCTCTTCTTTGACGATCAATCTCATAAAAGACCATCTGACTAAAGCTGAATCGCTTGTTGTAAGTCAGAGCAGTCATCGCTGACTGCATGGTCGCGCCCATGCCATCAGTGCCCACCTTTCTTCCTGACATGCAAACGATCATGACATGCATGAGAAAGCGCCACTGGTCAAGCAGAAATCCCTTCCTTCTCTGCGAATCCCCCAAGGGACCAGAATAACCCATCCTCAAAAACGCTCCATCACGGAAAGGAGCTACAAACTCTGTCGGGTCCTCCCTTGTTTCATTTCCAAACCGCAGAGCCGCCCGGATATGTTCAGAAGAGAATTGAACAATCTGATTGTTTACTGTTGCGCGCATCACCGGGGGTTCGACTCTACAGTCGTATTCCACGGTCTGCCAGAAATCCTCAATGTTGGGTAAGGATATCGGCAGAGTTGTTGTAATGGCGTGGAATATCCTCGAGCGTAACAGAAATGTGATGATTTCGCGGAAATCATCAACTCCGCTCGCCTCCGGGTCTAGTGTGATATACATGTTGTGACCCGGGAAGAACTGCATCTGGTTATCACCTCCGTCATCACCGCCTGCACCACCTGCTCCAGCAACAGCAGCCATATCTGCAACAAACATGTTAAGTTAGATAAACGTCAAAGCGAATCACAAGTTCGCCTGTTACCATGAGCGAAGTTGTGATATATTCTGAACAGGCGAAGTTAAGGGTGGGGCGAAGTTGGGAAACAACTTCGCTTCAACTTGAACGTCGTCTGATAACTGTTAAGTAAAATGGTCCAGGCGAAGTTAATGAGAACTTCGCCTAACCACAACATCGCCTCCTAAACTGTTTAAAAAGTAATTATCAGGCGAAGTTAGACCTCAGGCGAAGTTACGGATAACTTCGCCTAAACTGTAACTTCGCCGAATTCGAAACGGCGACAGTGAAGGCTGTTGAATCGAATCGATTTGGACAATTTTGAAGATTTCGGCCAGTTAACACTTGATTTTGAGTCGATTTGGACGATTAATATGTTTACTATCACGTGAAAGTAAGTATGAAAATCGGGTGAAAATGGTCGAAAGACGAGGTCAATAATCGAGTCGAAACGACCGATGATTAACCTCAAAAACAATGATATTAGAACCCTACACACCTATAATCGGATTAGAATCGGAAAAGAATGAACACAGAAGATCGATGGATTATGATCGATAAGTTCGCCTAGGTTTAGAAAGATAAGTTCGCTGTGAATTTGAAATAATAATACTGTTTGACGTTAAAACTTCTTTATATAGGGCCACAGATGTACCGGCGAAGTTGTGGATAACTTCGCCTATCAGGCGAAGTTATGCAGAACTTTGTTGATATTAAAATTTTTCAAAACAAACCCCATAATTTGAACAATTTGCAATTAAGTTTTAAAACATCCTTTAAAGCGTTAAATGAAACGATCAAGACCAAGTAACCAGGTATAAAATCATACAACTACAAAAATAGAAAAACTTTTAACTATAAAGTACACGGGATCAAAATTCAGTCTCGACAGGGACTACCATGTTTTAGAAAAGATCCGAACAGGAATCATACTAGTTACGTGACTGTCACACAGATCCGTGTTCAGCTGTATTATGACATAAAGAAACAGGTTGTAAGCAGGTAATATACTTAAAATGGTTTTCATCGTTTCTGTGATACGAGTTAGGTTCAATTAAGTTCAAAACTTAAGTGGGCAACAACTCAGAGATTATGATGCCTCCTATCTATTCTCAAAGCGTATTTGGCTTTCCCCAAGTCACCCCGAATTGACCTCGACCCATAGTGTCTGATTAAGTAACAATTACTCTTCGATCTTAGTCTCTGCTTCCCGTTCACCTTCTTGTGTCTTGATTGAGAATCATTAACATTATGAACTCTAGAAATAATTTTTTTTTTTAATATGTATATACACAAACTTCAAGTAGAAAACAACTGCAAGTCCCGAATCTGGATCACTGCAGTGTCTTGACACGCTATCTTCACGGGAATCAGAACACTCACGGGCTCGTGTATGACTGGGTAATCGCTTTTCTGCCTATCATTCGGAAAGATATTTATGAAGACATGCACAACTCTTAAGGAGTTTCCACGTAAAATCGAGTAGATTTAGTTAGTATCACTTCTACTTTTACGCACCATAAAAAGCTACCATGACATACAATGACTGTTCTAAAGTCTTTTAAGCCTAATGACTTCACTAGTTAAGCACACAGAATCAGTATATCTATCACTTTCCAAGGTTGGATCAATTTTCTGTTAAACATAGTAAAGTAACTTCTTACGAAGTAGTAGACTTGAAAAATAATTTCATTTCCCGAAAAGAAAAATTTAACTTCAATCGCCACGACCAAATCACAGTCTTCAGGTGAACGGCTATCCCGAAGATCCAAAGGATCAGCTGGACCGACCACACACAAGTATGTGTCCTTCTAACTAAGTATGATCGAATAATTTTCAGCGAAAGAATAAAAACACATCATAAACCGCCCCGGTCACTCTCAGTCATCTGGTTAATGGCTATCCTCAGATTCTACAAGTAGAAATGAGGACCAAACATATCCGAAGAAATGTCCTTCAAACTAAGGCAACCGACATAATTCTAAGCGATAGTGACGTTTTTTTTTTTTAATATCAAACATAAAGCATGGTTACTCGGGATTGATCATCCCATTTAACTCAACAAGGTTTTGAAATCTAGTTTTGTCAAACGCTTTCGTGAACAAGTCAGCGAAATTATCTAACGTGTCAACCTTTTCGAGCTCAATCAGTTTCTTCTCAGCACAATCCCGTATAAAATGATGACGTATGTCAATATGTTTAGTTTTACTGTGCTTCACGGGATTGTTAGTTACTGAGATAGCAGCAGTGTTATCAATGCAAATAGGAGTAAGTGAGAAATTCAGACCATAATCGCGCAACTGTTGTTGAATCCAAAGAACCTGGGAGCAGCAGTTGGATGCTGCCATGTATTCTGCTTCACAGGTTGAAATTGCGACTGAGGTCTGCTTCTTGCATTGCCACGACACTAGTCTGCCACCAAGAAACTGACATCCACCAGTTGTAGACTTCCGACTCTGATTGCACCCTCCATAATCAGAATCTGTGTAAGCGACTAGCTCCAGTCTCCTCCTCTCGGGTACCACAACCCCAGCTTCGGCTTGCCCTTGAGATACCGCAGTATCCTCTTCGCACCCTTCAAATGAGATTCTTTTGGGTTTGCCTGAAAGCGTGCACAAAGACAAACAGCAAACATTATATCAGGCCTAGAAGCAGTTAAGTACATTAAAGAACCTATAATAGCCCGATATTGGGTAGGGTCCACATCTGCATCGTTGTCTGAATCAGCACACAATTTGTGATTGACGCAGACTGGAGTATCATATGGAGTGCTGTCCTCCATCTTGAAGCGTTTGAGAACATCATGGACATACTTCGTCTGATGAATGAACATCCCGTCTTTCTTCTGATCAACTGCAATCCTAAAAAGAAAGTTAGTTCACCCATAGCACTCATTTCAAATCTCTTCTTCATGACGGCCTCAAACTCCTGACACATGGCGACCTTTGATGCAGCAAAGATAATGTCGTCCACTTAGACTTGCACCAGTAGAAAGTCGCTACCCTTTCTCTTGAAGAACAATGTGCTATCAATTTTACCTCTTTCAAACTCATTCTCAAGCAAGTAATCGGATAATGTTGAGTACCAGGCACGAGGTGCCTGATGTAGTCTATACAACGCTTTACTTAGCTTGTACACGTGATCAGGAAAGTCAGAGTCCGGAAAACCCGGAGGTTGCTCAACGTACACAACCTCATCGACTTTACCATTTTGGAACGCGCTCTTCACATCCAACTGAAAAATTTTCATCTCCTTATGAGCAGCAAATGCCAAAAACAGTCGAATGGCTTCCAATCTTGCCACAGGAGCAAACACTTCATTGTAATCAATCCCCTCTTGCTGATTAAAACCTTTAACAACCAGCCTTGCCTTGTTTCTGATAACAATCCCTTTCTCATCTCTCTTACATTTGAAGACCCATTTCGTGCCAATCGCATGCACATTCCTTGGTTTTGCAACCAAGTTCCAGACTTCCATTTTCTTAAACTGAGCTAACTCTTCTTGCATGGCTTCGACCCACGAGCTGTCCTTAAGAGCCATTTGATAGTTCTTTGGTTCAATCTGGCTGATAAAGCAGGTGTACAAGCACTCGTTGATTATGCCTGATTCTTTAATGCTTGTGTAAACACAGGTGTGCTCATTCAAGCTTTTTCTTGTTTGTACACCAGCGGACAGATCACCTATCACGTTCTCCAAAGGATGATCTTTGTGAATTCTCGTAGTCGGAACCGCACTGACATTCAGATTATCTTCCAAGTTCGAAGATAGCTCATCAATGGGTGATTGAGGTTGAGAGTGAAACGGATTGATGAATTCCTCTTCAGTAGAGGCAGCAGGGGTATTGACAGCATTTGACGAGGAAGGCTGACATTCATCATATTGTGGTCGTTGCACCAAAGTGTCTTCCTCATCGCATATCATCTTCGTAGCAATTCTTTCCTCAGCTTCTGCAAAATCCAGATAAGGTATGTTAAAAGATTTAAAAAGTCTATCATAGTCGAAAACCCCAGCAGGTCCCGTGCTTGGTTTTGGTGATTTGTAACTTGTGATATCAGTGTTACACACCACCTCAACCTTGCTGTTCGATGTATTAAAGACCCGTCTGTTGGGAGTCCCAACAACGTATCCGACTAAGATTCCTTCGTCGGCTACTTCACCAAATTTAGAATTGGTCTTTAATATCGAACATGGGGACCCAAATGGTGCAAGACCACTCAAGTTGGGCTTTCTCCCATGCATAAGTTCATAACAGGTTTTATTTAATCTTTTAACAGTTAACACTCTATTAAGGATATAACAGGCTGTTGCAACAGCTTCAGCCCAGAACACCACGGGAAGTTTCGAATCAGCCAGCATGGTCCTGGCTCCTTCAATTAAAGTCCTGTTCTTCCTCTCAGCCACTCCATTTTGTTGCGGAGTATACGGTGCGCTGTATTGGTGTTCAATCCCCTTCTGTAAGCAGAAGATCTCCACCTCATAGTTCTTGAACTCAGTTCCATTGTCACTCCTGATGAATTTAACCCGTTTCCCCATGATATTCTCCACCTTGGTAACCAAATTCTTTACCATCTGCACTGTTTCATCCTTTGACTTCAGGAAATATACCCAGGAATATCTAAAGAAATCATCAGTGATCACCAAGCAGTAAGACGTTCCTCCTAGACTTTTTACATTCACGGGACCGAAGAGATCCATGTGAAGTAATTCTAGGGTACTGACAATTGAATTGACCTTCTTGGTGAGATGGGATTTCTTGTGTTGCTTTCCCTTTTTGCATGATAAGCATTTGTCTTCAAAATTGAAATTCTTCAAGGGAACACCCAGCACAAGCCCATTTTTGACAAGGTAGTTCATTTTTCGAAGATGAATGTGCCCCATTCTCCTATGCCACAACTCGGACTCTGATTCAGTTGCTTTTGACAGAAGACACGATTCTTCTGTGGCCATCTCAGTCGACCTCATATCCATGATATACGTATTCTTCACTCTTGGAGCCTTCATAACAATCCAATCTTCTGGTATCTTAAAACCAGGATACAACACAATCGCTTCATTCTTTGTAAAATGTACGGTGTAGTCTTTGTCACAAATCTGCGAAACACTCAGCAGATTGTGCTTCAGTTCTTCGACAAAGTTTACTTTCTCCAAAGTCATCTTTCCATTCGACACCGTCCCTATTCCTGTAATTCTTCCACCGCTCTCTCCTGCGAAACTCACTCTTCCTCCCTAAACAGGTTTCAAGTCGTGTAACAATTTCTTGTTACCCGTCATGTGCCGGGAACAGCCGCTATTCACAACCCATTGATTGTTGGCAGCCCTGTTCAACTGTTCCTCTGAGAGCTGGTCTGCCACATCTGCCATGTATGCTTCATTCTCGCCAGTTCCCTTCTCACTATCTGCAGTTTCGATTTTTGCCAAATTGGCCTGTTCAAAAACTTCTTCAACATGGAGATTCCAGTTATACTCCTCGTTCTGTCTGGAAATCATGGCTCTATAGTCATTACCACTACCACTCTGCTGTGTAGATCTGCTTTGACTGTGTTCTACACGTTCATTTTTGCATTCTTTTGCAAAGTGGCCATTCTGCTGACAGTTGTAGCAGCGTACCTTTGACTTATCAAACCCTGTCCTCTCACCGACAAACTTCCTGCCAGTCTTCTTCATGAACCTCTTAACCCTTCTCACTATCATAGCCATCTGCCACTGCAGATCCATCTCCTCCAGATCATCAGCATAGATCTGGTCATAGTCTTCATCCAAAACTGCAGGATCAACGATCTTACCCTGAATGTAGTTCTCATACGAAGCAATAAAAGAAGCATAGAGAGCAAACTGCTGTTCAGCAGATTTGACACTCATGGGCATCTTCGAGTAGTTGTTGTTTGAAACACTTGAGGAATAACTACTCTTGGTCGCTTGAGGTTGAGAAGCATTAGATCCTCCAGCTATAAAGCACACGTCACCGTTCATGTTGAGAGAAACATGTCCTTCGTGTGTTGAGTTAGCACCTGACTCTACCTTAGAGTAATAAGCAGATGATTCAGTTTTTGAACTTGATCCGGAGTTAATCTTTGCACCATACATACCCGGATCTTGAACCTGATCGGTAGGTGTCTCCTTTCGTACCATGTTCAGTTCAAACGTTCTTAGCTTGTTAACTGCTGTCTCCAGGTCATAGTCAGCAAAGTCCTTGTCTTCTCTCATCAGCACATTATACATCTCCCATTTCGGTGGGAGAGCAGAAGCTTTTCAACTATCTCATCTTTCTTGTAAACAATTGAATAGTTGCTGAGTTCAGTCATCAGATGATAATATCTAGTGATGATATCATCCAGTGATTCATTCTTCAGATACTTGAAGACCGAGAATTGGTTTTTTAGAAGTTTAATTTTCGAGGCACGAATTCCCACATTTCCCTCAAAACGGTTTTCAAGAGCTTCCCAAAGTTCTCTAGCAGTCTTGTACTTTCTGAAAGTGTGCAAAATCTCTTGTAGAAGAGCCATTGTAATTGCTGCATGAGCTTTGCTTTCGGCCTCATACATTTTCTTCTCTTCATCTTCCATCTCTTTGTACTTCTTGATCTGATCACGACCCTCATACTCAGCAGTAGGTGGAATGTAACCATCTTGTATGCATACCCACATCTTGGCATCTTGGTACTTGACATATTGTTCAAAACGATCTTTCCACGCTACATAATCAGTTTTCTTAAGCATCTTGGAGGCCTTTGTAGTCGAACCCGCTTCTACTTCCTTCTTTACCAGTTCAGTAATGTTTATCAAAGACATCTTTCACAATAACTCAAAGAAATCCGAAAATCAAAAATTTTATTTTCAAACAGCACTGTTGGCGAAGTTGTGGATAACTTCGCTTAAGACTTAACTTCGTGTAAACTTGTAACTTCGCTCACTTTCTTAAATTCGCCGGATTGGCGAAGTTGAGAATAACTTCGCTTAAGTTGAGCGAACTTGGGAGATAGGCGAAGTTGTGGGTAACTTCGCTTGAGGTAAGCGAACTTGAAGAGGTAGGCGAAGTTGTGGATAACTTCGCTTAACCTTATATCTTCGCCGAAACCCTACTAACAGTGACGGCAACTTCGCCTGATGAACATGAACTTTCTGCAGATTAGATTTCTAGGTTTTTCGAGGTTTGTGAAGGTGTTATGGGTTGTTTATGATTGTAGGAGGTGAGTATAACACAAAAACTCAGAAAACTCGTCCCGCGAATAGTCGAACGGAACGATTTCTACACCCGTGTGATAATCCCGAACCACACAATCGAGCAAAAGCTCTGATACCAATTGCAGGTTCCCAGCCGGATCTACACGTGATATCGCGTTCTACGTAGGTGCGGAATCCCTACGTAAGACGTTACGAGTATAGAAAACACGATACGATAATCAAACACACGTTGTATTTCAACCGTTAACACGTGATACTATGATCACTAATACAGACTCTCTCTGACTCGAATACACGAAAACTCGAATACTGAATGAATGATTGATTGATTGATATCAACTTAAGCCGTAACCTAAGTTTATATAATCACGACAACTTCGCCTGGCATGTTCAGGCGAAGTTGTCACTAACTTCGCTTGTCTAACAAGTTCGCCCATATCAGCGAACTTGTTAGCAACTTCGCTACATACAAAAACAAATCCAACTAACACGATTACAGACACTCGACATTGAACTACTGACATCATGCACCAACAATAATAAAAGCGAAACCAAACAGTTTTTGATATTTTGAGATTGTTTTTGGTTCAGTTTGAACATAAAGTTGACCAAACCTCAACGAAACATTGAAACTAAAAACCGAATAAACTGAAACCGAAGAGAAAACTGAAACATAATTGAAATAGAAAATTGATTAAACTGAAATCGAAGTTAAATGAAACAAACAAAAACCGAAATTGAACCGAAACCAAGCTACTAATAACTTTCTTAATGTTTATGTGTTTACTGGTTGATATATGAATTTGAATGTCGTATTATATTTGACTTTCTTGAGTTAATATCTTTTTTGTTATAGGTACTCAGGGTTTAATATTATAAAATTGAATTTGAATTAGACTTTGTAGCTTTTGGTTTTATTTAGGTGACAGTAGGTTTACAAATTTTAGGTCTTGTATATTTTTTATGTTTGTGTGGTAAATTATTGGTGTAGCAAGCCTGATTATGATATCATCCACTGAGTAGATATATTTAGTGCGGGACCAGTCTTGGTTTTCTTGTTGTCAAGAGTCACCTTAGTGCTTACGGATTAAGAGTAAGTATTTTTGTTATATTATTTATTTGTAAATGTCAAATGGTTTGATATTAATCTGATCCAGTAGTTTGAAACTTAGAGACTCACACAAGAACATTGGCGTTTGGCTGAGATCAATGAAATGATTTCATGGTTATCAAAGGCGCTAGACAAATTTAAGGTGCATAGGCCTTATCTGGGCATAGGTGCAAAGCGTGAAAAAGAGATGGCTCGAGGAAAAAGAGCGCACTTAAATGAAACAAAATTAGAAAAGGTATATAAATAAATTAATTAATAATAGACGAATTGAGCTCAAGCTCAAACTTAAGCTTGAAAAACTACTGAAGAGTCGCGCTTGATCTTTAGAAGTAGCGCGCAAAAAAGTCGACCTCACACTTGAAAAACTGCTAACGAGCCGAGCTTGAGCTTTAAAAATAGAGCTCGATCTCTCGTAATAAACGAGCCAAGAGTGAGCTCAGGCTTCAAAACTACCAACTGTTGAGCTCGAGGTTTAAAAACAGAGCTCGAAACAAGCTGAGCTCGGGCTCGAATAGTGATAAGTTTTTTCCGCAAATAAAAAGGAAATAAACTAAAGTAAGATCCATTTGTTGTAACCAGTAGGGGTATTTTAGTCTTTTAAAATGGTAATATTTTTCATCTCCCGGAAACATGGATGACTAACGTCTGCTAATTTCTTGAACGACCTCATTTTTTGGTGCAAGTACAACTTGTTCACTAAAGAAATCTATATTTTTGAAATCTTCAAAAATAGAAGGATATACAAAGTAAATTTGTCATCTGATTAACAATGTAATAATTTCTAACATTTGTATTCCAAAGATAAGAAGTTGGTGTATCCACCTGAAAACCAAAACATGTAGTCTAGGTTTATATGTTTGTGAATTTTTAAGATGATGAACTTAGCATAAATGATGAGTTGGTTAAATAATCAGTTAAAACAAAAGAAGTTGTAAATGGTTACTTTTTAAACAAACCCGTGACCGAAACTCATTCTAATCATAAACTGTTTTGACCTGAAAGATGTTTGATACTTTAACCAGTTAAAGAAACCCGCTCGTTTAAATTAACATAAACATTGAGAATACATCAATGGTTAATTTGTATTTTAAGGGTTTGAAATAAAAAAATCTTGTAATTTTTTAAACAATCATATGTATTAAATAAGTTAAAGTTTACTGAAATTTTAAATTTCAGCTAATCTTACCTCTTCATTCAATAATATCATTTCTTATAAAACCTTAATATTAATTAACTAACATATAATAGATTTAAAACCTTAATTTTTGCACTCATTATTCAAAATTAACGTGAAAATTTGTTACATATATAAACCTAATATTAATAATAATACAATATATTTATATAAAAGAAAATAAATATTTATGCTGGTATTTAAATTTTTAAATCAAGAAAAAATTATTTAAAAGAGAAAATTTAAGATTAAAAAGGAATATATGAAATACAAAACTATTAGTAAGAAAGAGAAAAATGTATTTAATATAAGAAAGGTGAGAGAAAATTTTGTAAGGAACACTTTCGTGATGACATGTGATTTTAGAAAGCTTTATTTATTATATATATATATATATTGTAACATCCCGAAATTTCTTAAAAAATAATATTAATTATATTATTTTTTTTATTTGTGAGAAAGTTTACTCGGATTAGTGGAGAAATAATAAAATATAGTAGGAGTTATATTGAGTCGGGTTTGTGTTGGGTTAAGTAATATGGGTAATGGACTTGGTTAGAAAGGAAGGAAAATAGACCATGGGCTCAAGCACATGACCCATAATATAAAACCTTTAATTATGTCTTAATCCATTCATTCTCATCCATTCCATACACCACCCAAAACACAAACTTAGTTTTCTCTCATCCTACTTTCTCTCTCTAGCCGAAATCACCAAGAAGGGCTAACAAACCTACTACCTTTGAGTCTGCAATGGAGTTAGCATAGGTGGTTTACGATGATCTGGCGGCGGATGATGTGGAAGTGGAAGATAAGGAAGAAGGGAAAGGAACCAAACGGACTGCAGATGTCGTGGAGTATGCGAGTAAGAAGACACAGAAGATTGCAGGCAAGGAAACATGCAAGGTGTGCAGGAAAGTGCACTTGGGAGAATGCAAGGCTGGCCCAAACAAGTGCTACCGGTGCGGGAAGAAGGGACACATCTCTCGTGAATGCACCGAGGACCAGAAATGTTACAAGTGCGGTAAGTCAGGTCACATAGCTAGAGATTGTGGAGAAGCTGTGGCAGTGGAGGGAAGGAGGGGAGACGCGTAAAAGGATGGTTTATCAGTCACTGGGAAGGTTGCAGGAGAATAAGTGGCTCGTCACAGTTGTTTTATGTTAGTACTGTTAAGGGGTGTTTTATGTTACGGCTGAACCTATGTTTGTCTAGCAAACTTAAATGATTTCCTTTTTATGTTTTATGAATGACTTGTGATTTCTTGTGATTTTGTATGAATGACTTATGAATTATCTTAAATGCATGTTGGTTATGATAAATAGTTGTGTGCTGATAAGTGTCGTCTTAAGCGTTAGCGTTATTATATAAAACAAGGTTCCTTGGGAAGACGAGACGAGACTTGGTACATCGAGGGCCTCATGGACAACCTGCCTTAATAGCTAAAACACATGAACACCACTCGATGACTGCAAGTCAAGAGTAAGAAGGATAACCCAGAAAGCGAATGTGATTCAATAAAGTGTGTAAATATAAGTGTTCATTTTACAAGGCATAAGTTAGGTTTCGAGGACGAAACCTCTTTAAGGGAGGAAGAGTTGCAACATCCCGAAATTTCTAAAAAAATAATATTAATTATATTATTTTTTTATTTGTGAGAAAGTTTACTCGGATTAGTGGAGAAATAATAAAATATAGTAGGAGTTATATTGAGTCGGGTTTGTGTTGGGTTAAGTAATATGGGTAATGGACTTGGTTAGAAAGGAAGGAAAATAGACCATGGGCTCAAGCACATGACCCATAATATAAAACCTTTAATTATGTCTTAATCCATTCATTCTCATCCATTCCATACACCACCCAAAACACACACTTAGCTCTCTCTCATCCTACTTTTTCTCTCTAGCCGAAATCAGCAAGAAGAGCCGATCCTGACCCGAGGTATTGATAGTATGATATTGTAGAGACCCAAACCCGTTAGATCTAGTCGCCAAACGACGAGCCGACACCTTAAATCGTTAAAGTCACGAGATCCAGATGGAATTGGGTATAAACCGATCGAAAGATGAGCTTAGGGATCACCCTAGCTCAGATCTGGATTGAAAGGGACGAAAAACGATGGAGAAAAAAGCGAGATTTCGCTTTTCCGGCAAGATCCCGGTTTTCCGGCGACAACGACGCTGGAAAGGCGGCGCCGGAGGATGTGGTACGAGGTTAAGGTCTTGTCAGGGAAGAAAGGGGCAACCATTAACGACGAACGTAACCGCGTTCAGGTGAGTTTATAGCCCCACTTCCTTGTTATGTTTTCGGGGCTTTGTGCATACTCGATGTGAAGTGTGAATACACTTACCTTAAGTGGTAAGTGTATGCTATAGATGATAATACGAGTTAGCTATTATATAACGCTTGTCGGTGCATGAACGATCTTCGAATATTACACGCATCATCAAGGAGAATTATTGCCAGGTGATTATTAGTGTGTATGAATGTTATGATGTGACTTGCTTATTACGTAAATGATGTACGGATAGGAAGTGTGTGATATACAAGTAGAAGTAGAGTGTGATAGAAGTGGAGAGGGGTTAGTAAGAGTGCTAGTGGCATGATGATAGTACGTGGTAGGGCAAGCCTATAAGTTCCTTCGTTATTAAAGTGGCATGACATGAGTGCGTGGTAGGGCAAGCCTATACGTGCCTCCGTTATTAAGTGGCATGACGATCGTACGTGGGAGGAAAATCCTCTACGTGTCTTCGTTAAATAAGTGGCATAACGTAAGTACGTGGGAGGGTAAGCCTCTATGTGCTTCCGTAAACAAGTGACTAAACCGTAGGGGTAGTGAAGTAGTTAGCGGTAAGGTGACCAGGTTAGATAGACGACTATGTGTCTTCGGATACGTATATAAATGCATGTACTGGTTGTATGGTAAGTTGCTTGATTAACTAGAACTCACTCAGCGTAGATGAATTTTAGTTTGCACGCAGGTGATCTGACTAAAGAGCTAGCATGAGAATGACACATGGCACGGATTGAATGATTGAAGTCACGTTTTCGCGAAAGTTTTAATTAACTCTGATATGTAGAACTGTGTTTATGAGTAAATCCGACATGAAAAGTAGGGCACCGGAATCGGGGCCTTACAAGTTGGTATCAGAGCAAAGTTCGAGAGATTTAAGCATCCTACATGCTTAGACTCGAACTAGAATGGGATTTAAATAAGAAAAGAAAGAAGATGCCAGTTCAAGAAAGCCATGTGTCACTAAAGCAAGCTCAGTAAAGGTAGAGTATATGGTTAAATAATGTGCAAAGATGTTAGCTTAATTGCTAAAGGATGGATATGTGTATGTTAGGGATATGATTAATTGTTTGTTTGATTGATTAACTGTTTAAAAGTAGAAACTAGCACAAAGTGAAATCATAAAGGGAAGTATGTAGAACCTTAGGAGTAAAGCAAATAGTTAATTACACTTGGCCACTGTCATTAACTACTTACCTTACGAATCATGTGCTAAATATTACTAGAGTGATAACGTTTGTGTTTTCCTTTTAGAATACGATGGCTGTATCTGGAGAAGTTGTGAGAGCTGGAGGTCGCACTGACGTCTTGGCAGACCTCGTCTTGTCCAACAACCTTCGGAAGAAACAGCTTCCAACACGGAAGACGAAGGAAGCGCAGCTGGGAGAAACCCGAGCAACAACGAAGGGTATCAACTTGACCCTGCAGTCCAAGCAGCTATTGTTCAAGCTGTAGCCGCTGCGGTGAAGAACCTGAATCCCGAGAGATCTACTGCAAGCCATAGGGGAACTGCCGAAGGGTTAGGTGAAAAGGGTAAGAAAGATGATGAAAGAGAGAAAGAGGAGACGAGTAGGGTTAAGTCAGTGAAGGTTGACGACAGGAGGAAAGGCCGAGGTGGATGTAACTACAAATCCTTCAAGGGTTGTAACCCGCTGAAGCTGACTGGTCTAGGAGACGCAATCGCTACTCTCAAATGGATTACCACTATGGACAAGATTATCCGAATTAGCGAGTGTCGTCCAGACCAAGAAGTGGGTTATGCCACTCAGTCATTTGGAGATGAGGCTATGTAATGGTGGGATACTGTGGAACAAAGAAAGACCCGAGAAGAGATTAAGTAAATAAGGTTGAATGACCTGAAGGAGCTAGTGATAAAAAGGTTTTGTGCTGATGCCGAGGTTGGGAGGGCCGAGATGAAGTTTCTATATCTGAAAGCAGGCAAGATGAAACACCGCGAGTACACCACCGAACTTAACCGCATGTCTAGGCTGGTGCCTGACATGGTGAACACTGAGGCGAAACGGACCAAGTGCTACATCAAGGGGCTTCCCCAGAAGGTCCGCACGTTATTCAGGGCTAACAAACCCACTACCTTTGAGTCTGCAGTGGAGTTAGCATAGGTGGTTTACGATGATCTAGCGGCGGATGATGTGGAAGAAGGGAAAGGAACCAAACGGACTGCAGATGTCATGGATTATGCGGGGAAGAAGACACAAAAGATTGCAAGCAAGGAAACATGCAAGGTGTGCGAGAAAATGCACTTGGTAGAATGCAAGGCTGGCCCAAGTGCTACCGGTGCGGGAAGAAGGGACACATCTATCGTGAATGCACCGAGGACCAGAAATGTTACAAGTGCGGTAAGTCAGGTCACATAGCTAGAGATTGTGGAGAAGCTGTGGCAGTGGAGGGAAGGAGGGGAGACGCATAAAAGGATGGTTTATCAGTCGCTGGGAAGGTTGTAGGAGAATAAGTGGCTCGTCACAGTTGTTTTATATTAGTACTGTTAAGGGGTGTTTTATGTTACGGCTGAACCTATGTTTGTCTAGGAAGCCTAAATGATTTCCTTTTTATGTTTTATGAATGACTTGTGATTTCTTGTGATTTTGTATGAATGACTTATGAATTATCTTGAATGCATGTTGGTTATGATAAATAGTTGTGTGGTGATAAGCGTCGCCTTAGGCGTTAGCGTTATTATATAAAACAAGGTTCCTTGGGAAGACGAGACGAGACTTGGTACATCGAGGGCCTCATGGACAAGCTGTCTTAATAGCTAAAACACATGAACACCACTCGATGACTGCAAGTCAGGAGTAAGAAGGATAACCCAGAAAGCGAAGGCGATTCAATAAAGTGTGTAAATATAAGAAGTGTTCCTTTTACAAGGAATAAGTTAGGTTTCGGGGACGAAACCTCTTTAAGAGGGGAAGGCTTGTAACATCCTGATTTCTAAAAAGATAATATTAATTATATTATTTAATATTGGTGAGAAAGTTTACTCGGGTTAGTGGAGAAATAATAAAATAAAGTAGGAGTTATATCGAGTCGGGTTTGTGTTGGGTTAAATAATATGGGTAATGGACTTAGATTAGAAAGGAAGGAAAATAGACCATGTGCTCAGGCCCATGACCCATAATATCTTCATCATCATCATCGTACTCAGTATATCCCACCAATAGCAAAGCTATGGTAGGGGGGTAAGATGTAGACAGCCTTACCTCTACCCAATGGGGATAGAGAGGCTGCTTCCGGTGAGACCCCCGGCTCGATAGTAGTTTTGCATCAAGCCTTCGACATATTACATAAGGCACATAGCACTCAATCATCGGGCGTCGGCTGATTGGTGCATGTACCCTTGTCTTTCGGCTATCAACGCCACCACATGATGCCTGGTTAACCTTCCATCACTTTTAACGTTATTTTCACAAAATTAGTAAAATAACGTCAAAATTAGTGCAATTTTACTTTTGCCCACCCGAGGGTTCACACATATATACATTATATGCGCGCACCGCAAGCTGGGCACCCATGACCCATAATATAAATACTTTAATTATGCCTTAATCCATTCATTCTCATTCATTCCATACACCACCCAAAACACACACTTAGCTCTCTCTCATCCTACTTTCTCTCTCTAGCCTAAATCCCCAAGAAGAGTCGATCCCGACCCGAGGTAATGATAGTACGATATTGTAGAGACTCAAACCCGTTAGGTCTAGTCGCGAAACGACGAGCCGACACCTTAAACCGTTAAAGTCATGAGATCCGGATGAAATCGGGTATAAACCGATCGAAAGATAAGCTTAGGGATCACCCTAGCTCATATCTGGATTGAACAGGACAAAAAACGGTGAAAACGGTGGTGAAACAAGCGAGATCTCGCTTTTCTGGCGACAACGGCGCCGGAAAGGCAGCCGCGGAGGATGTGGTACAAGGTTAAGGTCTTGTTAGGGAATGTTCTTACCTAACCCTAGTTCATTGGCGGGAACGTGACGAACTAACCCTGACTCGTTAACGGAGACATAACGAATTAGCAAGTAATTCGTTATGCCCTTTCGTTAAGCCGAGATGACGAATTAGAAACAACTCGTTACGCAATTCGTTAAGAAGGGATAATGAACTAGAGATAATTCGTTAAGGTCCAGTTCGTTGTGATGACCAGTTCGTTATAACGAATGGATTCATTCGTTAAGATCCCCATTCGTTAAGGGCTGGATAACGAACTAGAAGTTTGGCAGAATTACAGAATGGTCCCTGGACTTAGAAAAGAATGATATAGTTACATAATAGCCCTTGGACTTTGTAAATTTATGAAAGATACCTTTAAAGGTTAACGTGTAACGATTAACTAACCGGGTAATGATTTAATGATGTAAAACCGGCTTAAACACTTATTAATTAAGTAAACTATGAGAGTGGCCTAAGTAGTATTTAATATTGGGTTTATTAAACAGTTAGTCGCGCACAGCTGAAGAAATGGGTAACCATTAACGACAAACGTAACCGCGTTCAGGTGAATTTCTAGCCCCACTTCCTTGTTATGTTTTCGAGGCTGTGTGCATACTCGATGTGAAGTGTAAATACACTTACCTTAAGTGGTAAGTGTATCCTATAGATGATAATACGAGTTAGCTATTATATAACACTTGACGTTGCGTGAACGATCTTTGGATATTGCATGCATCGTCAAGGAGAATGATTGCCAGGTGATTATTAGTGTGTATGAATGCTCTGATGTGACTTGCTTATTACGTATATGATGTATGGATAGGAAGTGTGTGATATACAAGTAGAAGTAGAGTGTGATAGAAGTGGAGAGGGGTTAGTAAAAGGCTAGTGGCATGATGATAGTACGTGGTAGGGAAAGCCTATACGTGCCTTCGTTATTAAAGTGGCATGACGTGAGTGCGTGGTAGGGCAAGCCTATACGTGCCTCCGTTATTAAGTGGCGTGATGACAGTACGTGGGAGGAAAAGCCTCTACGTGTCTTCGTTAAATAAGTGGCATAACGTAAGTACGTGGGAGGGTAAGCCTCTATATGCTTTTGCAAACAAGTGGCTAAGTCGTAGGGGTAGTGAAGTGGTTAGCGGTAAGTTGAGCAGGTTAGATAGACGATTATGTATCTTCGGGCACGTATATAAATGCATGTAGTGGTTGTATGGTAAGTTTCTTGATTAACTAGAACTCACAGCTAACTTTTAGTATGCACGTAGGTGATCTGACTAAAGAGCTAGCATGAGGATGGCACATGGCACGGATTGAACGGCTGGCATCTAAAGATGAAAGAAATGGTGTTTTAAAATACGATGTATTATGTTATAGTTTTAAAGAAAAGATTAAATGTTTTGTAATGAATGATTGAAGTCACGTTTCCACGAAAGTTTTAATTAACTCTGATTTGTTGAACTGTGTTTATGAGTAAATCCGACATGAAAAGTAGGGAACCGCAATCGGGGCCTTATATATATATATATATAACATCTGGGGATTTTATTCATTCATCCCCTTCTAGCAACGACCTAGGAAGAAGTAAAATATGACAATCATTCTATTAAAAGCATTCTCATCCTATCACGTAAAAGTATGTGCGGGAAGTTTCGAAAATTATAGGGTGGGGTTTTGAGCGGTTGTGAGTGTAAATTATAGGGTGAGAAGAGAAAACTTCCTCGTCATTTCCATCTTGATCCATAAACAAGTAGCTATGATAGAAATAATTGCGATCGTTTTTTGTGCTATTCTCTAACCACCTCTTAAATGTGGTTAGAGGTACGACCAATCGGTTTTCATGAGTTTTCAATTAATTGTGGACTAGAGTTTGGATGAGAGGGACAACGGGACAAACAGAAGCCTATAGATACCTAGCAGTTCGCAGTGTGAGCGATTGATCTGTAAGGTCAGAGGTCAGATCGATAGTCGTAGGTTTACCCGCTTCAAAAAAAAAAGAATTGGACCCAACTAATTTTTTATTTAGGTTAAACGCTGGTTGGGTTGGTCATGGGACTTTAAAATTGGGTAGAGATTGATTGAGTTGGATATTGGACTTTAAAATTGTGTATTAAACTCAAATTTAATTCACGATAGGTTGATGTCAAAATTTTACAGGGGACGGTCATGGAATATATATACGCTATAATAATACTAAAAAAAATTCACATGAGACGGCTGACCTCTTACACATAACTAGGTTCGCCTGTGATTTGATAAACATTTCACCCAATGGAACATGAATGCTTTTATATCTTCCACCCTCTTGAAGATCGCTAGAGATCTCAAATTAAAATGTTTCCTACCTTCCCAAATCAGTGTTAAATTCGTCTTCTTCCTCATCTTGGAATCATCAACTGAATTTCCAAACTTCACAATTTCATTTAGCAAGAATTAGCCGACCGGAACCTGGATTTTACTTCACACCCATATATGCCATCATCAGAGCATTGTCAGTTCCCTGTAAGTATGCTATTAAGTTTTGTAAATTATATGGTATTGCTATGAGTGGTTATGCGTACAAAAGAAAGAAAATGTAACGTTGTAAAGTTAAATTTGGGTTTTACTATTTACACCGTATGATTGTAAGTGGGGTAGAAACAAAAATAATGATGACATAAAAAATATATTTATTTGAAAATGAAAGATAAAATATAGTAATTTTTAATATAATTATATGGATATTCTAAGAAATAGACCGGGAATGCTCTTATAAAGTCATTATATTAAATTATTAGGCTAAGGGTTATGACTCATTTTAGTTATTCCCATATTTGTTACGTCTACATCATATCAAAATTAGTTTTTTTTGGTCAATCCTTCAACTTCACCCTTCAACCATTGAGATGGGCCATTCTTATCATTTTCCACTATTTTATTATTTAATTTACAAAGAATTGAAAAAAAAAAAAAGTTTTGATCGGCTATTCTCCAAATGAGTCGATTTACCATGGTGGCTTCATGACACTAGTAAAACAAATCAGGGACGGTGTTCAAATAATGAGGTCATTCACAATTCAAGGTCCCACGTTAAACCAATGGGGAGGGGAGAAGGATATATACCGGTTAATATATATCTTGTAAATAAACAACAAATGATTAAATTAGAGTCAAATTTCCCAAAATATCTTTATATTATTAAATTAGAGTCATTCGATTAAAATCAATGAATCATGATGCTCAAATTTCTTGTTCCCTAATTTTTATGACTTTCTAAATATTCCACTCGTAAAATTGTTTATAATGCTTGATAAAAAATCAATGAATAATCATCATGTTCGAATTTTCTTGTTCCCTATTTTTATTATTTTCTAAATATACCACTTCTATAATATTTACAATGAAATGATTTCTTCTGGTGGTTATCATTTAATTAACGTACTCTTTTATTTGATGTAACACCTATAAAATGTTCATGTATCTTTTTTCACATTATGGCGTCTTTATGCACTAATATTGTAATACATTGAATTTAATAGTTTTGCCTCACCTTTAATAACAGTTCCGATTGCCTCATTAATTTTCTATATGGATAGTTTGAGTTAATAAGGTTTATCTGTTTTTGTCGTTTTTAAATAGAGTTTGAGTTGTGTTTGGATTAGAATGAGTTTATAGTAAAAATATATGGTTAAGGGCTATTGTAATTGTGTGCTTTATTTTATTATTATAAAAATAGTTGAACGAGTTTGTGCAGTCTCATGTTAATTTGTTCGATCAAGGGTCCGACTTCCAACAATACAATTACTTCTGTTTCAACTTTCAATTGCTAACTGAATTGAATTTCATTAGCTAGGTACTACCAATAATGTTATTGATACGATCCTAAAATAAAATTATTATTATTATTATTATTAATAACGTTTATCTTTTATTTACTTTCAGTTGTAGTTAAATTATGTTTCCTTATTATTTATCTTTTTCTATTTTTATGTCTTTTGTTTTCCTATATATTGTAATCTTTGTTTAAGAAAAAGAATAAGAAAGAAATATAGTTTTGGGCTTATTTTCTCTTTCTCTCTTGTATTATTGGGAGATTGACGGTTGTCTCGAATAAACCGTAACAATTGGTGCTTTCATTGAGCCTTAGCCTAGATGGCTTTGGAAGAACTCTTGTGGGAGCATCCACAATTACCTCTTTTTACTGGATCTAATCCCGCCCTATGGATCTCTCAAACAGAGCAATATTTCTTTTTTACGCGATCTATGGCGACAAACGGTTTCCCTATGTCGTTGAATCATTCGATGATGAACCATTCTGGTGGTTCAATGGTTGGCTTCAAGGTTCAGACTTCCTCACCTGGGATGATTTCACTACAGTAATGCTTACTCAATTTCACGCTAGTTTTGTCAATACAATTGCCAAATCTGATCATAAAACCATTGTTACTGAAGAAGTTACTCAAGGATTGGGAGATGTTTTCTTAGATGGGCATCTAACTGGTAAATATAAGCAACAAAGTTGTAATTTGATGGTTAAGAAAGATGCCAATCAAATTTACAAAAATACAATTAGCTTGTTGGCGCCGACACCATTAAAAGGTACAACAAGGCGACCCGTGTTGCACCCCTTGTGGGGGTCCGTTGACATTGACCCGAATAACACCGGAAGACTCGAATGGCGGCCACCGTGGTGCTACGTTGAGACCGCCCCACTTGTCGTTGTACGACTCGAGTGGCGACCACCATGGCAACGACATTCCGTCCTTGAGGACAAGGACGTTTTCAAGGAGTCGGGAATTGATACGATCCTACAATAAAATTATTATTATTATTATTATTATTATTAAAGTTTATCTTTTATTTAGTTTCAATTGTAGTCAAATTATGTTTACTTATTATTTATCTTTTTCTTTTTTTATGTCTTTTGTTTTCCAATATATTGTAATCTTTGTTTAAGAAAAAGAATAAGAAAGAAATATTATTTTGGGTCTCTTTTCTCTTCTTCTCTTGTTCTTGTGAGATTGACGGTTGTCTCGAATAAACCGTAACAATTATTGTATGTGATCAATCTTTTGCGATTCGTAAATAGACTTTCATGAGTCAACGATATAGTTGTTCCCAAATTTAATTACATTGTTTGAATGGAGTAGTAATTATGGGAAAGCCATAAAAAAGTTTGTATGGTTGATCCAACTGAAACACAATCTGATGGGCGGGTGATGTCTAATATGGAAATTAATACCACGAATGATGATCATGATCTAGCAACTAATTGACATCTAAGGTTCTTATTTATGGTCGAAACGTAATTCTTTTATTACTGTTGCTAATGCTTTTAGAAGTCAGAACTACTTCAATTTCATGATCAAAATATATAAGTTGAAATGATGTGCACCTGTTGTTGATTTTCATAGGTAGAGCTCTAGAGTAAATGCAGCTCATTAATTAGGACTACTATAAATTATGTACTATTTTTTTCTTTTTTGGTATTATTAGCAGCTTCATTTTACTGATCTGATGATCGAGATGTATTTTGTCTGCTGATGAGAATTGTGATACATTCTGTTGATGAGGAATTGAGGATGTATACTCATATATATATATATATATATATATATATATATGAGGGATAATTTGAGAAATTGATGAGTTGTAAGAACTTTAAGAACTCAATTCTGGACCACACATTTAATTAAATGGTATAAGATATGTAGCTGAGATTAAATTTAATTAAAAAATGAATGAGGAGAGAGTATAAGTATTTTTTATGATTACACAAGTTTAAATATTAGTTACACATGTGTAATAAGTCAATCCGATGTGTAAAAAAATACTGTAATTTTTTGTACATTACTTACACTTACGTATTACACATGTGTAAAAAAAAATCGAAAAAAAATTTGTTACGTTGAGTTCTTTCGAATTCTTAAAGCTCAAAGCGGTTCTCAAAAGAAATCAATCATATATATATATATATATATATATAGAGGAATGTTATTTTGAGAACCATGGTGAGTTTTAAGAAATTTAAGAACAAAATATTGAACCACACATTTAATTAAATGATATGAAATATGTGGTTGAGATTAAATTTAATTAAAAAATGAAGCAGGAGAGAGAATAAATATTTTGATAATTACACAAGTTTAAACGTTAGTTACACATGTGTAAAAAGTCAATTCGGTGTGTAAAAAAATACCGTAATTTTTTGTACATCACTTACACTTACGTATTACACATGTGTAAAAAAATTCGAATTTTTTTTTGTTACGTTGAGTTCTTTCGAGTTCTTAAAACTCAAAGTGGTTCTTAAAAGAAATCAATCATATATATATATATAATATATAAATGAAGACATAAAAATCCTACGTGTCGCGATATGGTCGCTCCCCCTTTTTTGGAGTCATCAGATTTGCTTGATTTTTAAATGGAGGTTTCTCATGCATTTGACCCGAATTCATGGGTATAAGTCTTACCAAACCCAGATATTCCTTAAACGGGTTATAAAATCTCATTAAATTAAAAATTATTCTCACCAAATTATTTATGTAAAAATCTTATAAAATAGGATATAATAAAAAATAATATATTATTTATTTTAATATATATATATATATATATTATTTAAATTAAAAAACCAATTTGATAGTAAAAGAAATAAACGGGTTTTTGGTCTCATCAAACCATAAGTATATTATTAATTTTCATAAATATTATTTATAATTAAAAAACCAATTTCATAGTAAAAAAATAAACGGGTCTTATGTCTCATCAAAACCATATAGCTTTTATACCGGGTTATAAAATCTCATTTATTTGTGAAACAATTTATCATCAAATCATAAGTATATTATTAACTTTTATACAATAAAAAAAATATAAATTAAAAAAAAATAAATATTAGAACAAATAATATAAAACAACCCCCGTAATACGGGGGATAAAAACTAGTATATATATATATATATATATATATATATATATATTAAAGTTTGAACTTAATTTGTATTTGGTGAACCCAGTTTGTATATATGTATTATACCTGAACTTGTTAAGCTCTTAAGTTAAGGCTGGTTGATTTTTTTTATTTTATTTCTTTTATAAACTGAGCAATACCAAACCAATATGAGTTGGCTATGTTTAACACTACTAGAAAATAGAGATACCACCGACGAATACATCCATTGGAATTCAGTCGGGGATACTCATAACCCACGAGAATCCATCGGCGATGCTGTATCGGTATTTTGGTTGCATGCAACACTTTCCCCAACAGGCACCGAAGGTTCATAGATGTCAACTTTACCGGCGAATTACTGAAGTTAAGGTATGAATAATTACTAATGGATAGGCCATCGGTGTTCCGTTGGTAATTATAAATAAAGAAAGTAACTTTTTTTAGTTTTCTATGATAAAAAGAAAAATAAATCAGAAAATAGTTTAGCTTGTTTTTAAATGAATACAAAACTTGCAAATTTAAAACAAACTATGATAACCTAGTACAAAGTGTAGACTTTATAATTACAATAAAAAAGTACAATATTCAAACTCTAATGACGAAGTTGTATGGGCACGGGATTTTATCATATCTCTTGTGATGAAGTTGTATTGAGCATTTGGTTTTAGCACAAGATACATAATTTAAATTTGATTTGCTTGTTGTATTTCCCGGCAACCATTCAATTATTTGAGCTCGGTTCATGTCACTTCTCCTCTACAACAAAATATTAAGTTGATAGAGAATAAAAAAGAGCAAATGATGGAGAAACTTAAAGCACTTACTACCATCGTTCTCTCTTATTTGGTGAAAAAACGGAATATTGCTAATTCCAGTTAAAATCTCTTGGCTTTAAATATGGCAATTTTAAAGCTTAGAAAATGTCATTAACGTCGTGGATTCAAACTTTCTAAGGAAATCAATGCTCATGACGTAAAGATGAGCGTCAATGGGGTTTCTGAAAAAAAAAAATCATCCAACAAAGTAGACACACATAATACATATTGTTAATAATTTCAAAAATATCTAGCTTATACTCACACAATCAAAACTCATTTCCCTACCACTCATATTCAAATAATAGTGAATCTTAGTGGAAAGCCTTACTAATATCACTTTCTGAAGTGACTGGTTATCTAAAGATGCATCTTTTAAGTCAAGAACTTTTAAATTCAGCACAGCAATATTAAACCGTTAAATTTGCAAGTCAAATTTCATACAGTTTGATATAACAATAACCAATATATACATACTGACAAAGAGATATTACTTTTGACATGATGACCTTGCTAAAAATCAACTTACTTTTAAACGTACGTTCAGAAAATGCCATTTTGTGTATATATATACCACTACATACCATTTTAATATCAAACATAAATTCTACCATGTCTAAAGAGTGGTTTAAGAAGGTATATGTTTGTACAAAGCCTTATATGTTAATGATTTTTTTGCAAACTTCGTATGCTGTCAACGGTTTAATTGCCAAGTCTGCACTAAACAAAGGCTTGAATCATTACACTTTTTCTGTCTATCGAAACGTGTTCGCAGCTCTCTTCTTTGGCCCTTTTGCATTCTTCCTTGAAAGGTCTGTTAATTACTAGGTTGGTGCGATATGAACATATAGTTTTCTTGTTATCATTTGTTTGATCATTGTTTTTTTGGCAAAAACAGGAAAATCAGGCAAAAGATGACAATTTCGATCTTCCTGAAGATCGTGTTGGTGGCATTACTAGGGTATGTATTTCTTATTCAAATAAATTGGAAGAGAAAAGAAACACTAAATCTCGAAAGAATTATGAACACATGTAATTCTTATTAAACGATACCTTTTTTTTTGTTAAATTACTTAGGTTAATTCATATGTTGAATAAAATGTTCCAGTTACAATACAATTAAAATTTGAAATAAAGATAGCCTCATAGGTAGATGCAGAATCACCGAGTCCATGTTTGGCACAGTTTTTTAAAATGGTTTTCACGTCTTCTTTGAAAATTTTGCTTCCATGGTAAAACAACCGCAAGAATTGACAATCAAGTCTTAAATGGTGACGATAGTTTGTCGTTTGTTTCTTGAAACTTTTGCGTTTTCTATGAATTTTGGTGTACAATAGTTCTCTTAACTATCCAATCGAAGGTAACATCATAGTTTTATAGTCACTTTAAATGAAAAAAAATGTCAAATGATCCTTTAATCTTATCAATCCAAAAATTAAATTATGTTATATATTTTTAATAACAATTAGAATAGTTTCAAACTGATAAAATGGATTTCAAATGACTTGTTATATATTTCAGAGACTCGCAACTTCACAAGTGTATCTAAACATCTTGTCAAAGAGACAGAGACTTCTGAGTTATTATGATCCCACTTCTGGACCGAACTTCTTAAAAGGGCCATCTTGTATAATCTTCTATACACAAGCCTCTAAACAGAAATTTACAGAATACATTAATTAAGAAGTCCTCGGTCCTTGCTTCAGAACCGAAGCTTATGGATCGCTTCTAAGCATCGAAACCGCTAGCTTTTGAAAAGAAGCATTTGGACATAACAATAGTTTTGTCTCTTCTAACAAAACAATAGTTCTTTTTTTTTTTTTAAAATCTTCCACTTAATTACAAATTAATTCATGGTTCTCCTCTTCTATTGGGGATACCCATTTTTCACAACTTTCCCATTTCCTATACATAACTTTGAACATCGTTATCCTATTACTTTAGTTGCGCTTTGGACATGGTTTTTTGTGTTACGAAGCTCTCACATTGCATAACGTAAACCCAATCAAAATTAGTGAAAACCTTATTAAAACTATTTTTATCAAACATTTTTTTTATATTAATTCTAATTTACTAATTTCTACTTATTCTTGTTATTGTAAGATGTTTAACATATTTGTTTATCATCCATGCATAATGATGACTAGTTCATAGCAAACTAGAAACTAGGTTTCATCTATTATTCTGTATTGGTTATTGTGGATTTTTAAATAACAGGCCAGTGATGGATCAGAACTTGTTTTATGCGTGACTGAAATTTACGACAACTACTTCTGCGATGGCTATACGCAACACTGTTCCAGCCATTACCATTGTTATGGCTTGGATATTTAGGTATTCTTATTCAAGCTGATTGTTGCTTAATATATAACTTTTGGGATGGCTAACTGCAACATTGCTCTGGCCCTTATCTTTGTTATGGTTTGGAACTTTGGGTAATAATCTTGTTTCATAAAGTTCAATTTTCTAGAGACTTCATTTAATTGTTGCAGTCCTTGAAAGGATTTCAATCATGTTAATGGATAATGCAAATCATCTAGAGAGTAGAATTGGCCGGGTAAATGGTATGCAAAAGTTTGTTTATAAGCTTCGAATGGTAGCTTAGGTGTATGAGTCACTAGTAAAATATACCATACCAAAAGCAGTTAGTGGATTATTATTATTTCTTTTTCCTAAAGAATTGTATTTTAATAATTCAAACTGATCAACAATAATTATTACTTACAATTTTATCAATGATAATTCTAACTTTCACTTTTGTTTCTAAGAGCAATCCCGATAGCATAATCGTCATTGCCACTCAATTTACATTTCTTATTCTCGATTCCGCAAATACGTTTCTCCATTTCGTTAATAATCATTATTGTGAGAAAAATAATTATTGTACTGGGACTACTTTTGACACTAAAAGTAAAATATAGGATTATCATTTGTATAAAGTGTAAGTATAGAATTATATCGGCCAATAGGTCATAGTTACAGTTATTAAAATCTAACTTTTCTTTGGTAGCCTCTTAACGGTCATTAAGAGGCTACCTCTTAATGGCTTATAACCTTTTAATGGTTAAGAGGTAACATTATTTCTTAATGGTAATTAAGAGGTTACCTCTTAATAGTTATCTTTTAACCATTCAGACTTTAGGTTACCTCTTAACCATTAAGAGGTTATGAGCCATTAAGAGGTAGCATTTTATTGACTATTAAGAGAGTCATTAAGAGGCTACCAAAGAGCCCCTGAATCTTCTCTTTGTTGTTTCTTTTTTACTTACAACATGTTTCTTGTTTAATGGAAGGTTGGTAACCAATAAAGTTACATGGGTTTGGATATCCTTTTTCATTAAAAAGTAATTTTAATAATTCTATTTTGACCTATTATCCGTGATTAATTCTAACTCAAAAACTTTTTACCGTCAGCTTTAACTTTGAGTTTATTTTCTTTCAATGATTTTATACTAACAGAAAGTTAACTCGGTAAGTTTTTACTGACGTTTACTACTTATGTGATAAAAGATGGAAGTTCTGATACATGAATTGGTTATGTGGCAATAAGAATTGAATATTATCCCAACTAGTTTTTGCTTACGTGGAATATTTATGTGGCAAAAGTTTTCATTTCTTATCATTTTGACTAGCTGTCATCAAATATTTTTGTTAACTTAAGTCATATTTATACTTATAAATGGCTATTTTTGTAATGGTAAAGTTTATTTATTTTTCTTCACTTTCCTTTTTTTATTCTTTTTAGGAATATTGGATTTTAATAATCTTTATTGAATGGTATTGGCCGATAATAATCCCTATTCATTTTATCGCTACTGGCGGTCCCAAATTCAAAAAAGTTGGCCCCCAATGCCCCCCCGTTAAAAATGACTTAACAACGTTATACTTTTTTCCGAATTTCAAACTAACTTTTAAGGGCTATTAATCGGAGGAATATACGAGTTGAATGATATAAAACTTTGCTCCAAAGAATGATCTAAACGACTTATTTTTGTTAATTGTAAGTTTGAACACCCGAATTGAAGCATTGTTTCGTCATTTTGAAGCACAGTTTCGAACTAAGGTTTACACCAATCGACTCGTATCCTCCTAACGATCAAAAGCCCTAAAACATTGGCTTGATATTCAGAAAGAACTATAACGCCGTTAATTCATATTTAACGGGGGACCATTGGGGGGCAACTTTTTTGAATTTGGGACCGCCAATGACGATAAAATGAACAGGGATTATTATCGGCCAATATCATTCAATAGGGATTATTAAAATCCAATATTCTTTCTTTTTATCATTGTTATTTTATTGAATATATTGTTTAAAGCTTTATTAACTACTTAACCAATTTATTTATTTTATAAAAATATGCTTTCCTCATTTTCTAATTATTATTCTCTCTGTTCTATTGAAAGTGTCCACATTTTCTTTTTTTTTTCTCATTACAAATGTCCACTTTCAAAATTTATTAGCCAATTCCAAGTTTACCCTTAAACACACAAATAACATTAATAAACAATATTGATAGACCCAATTTTCAAGGGCATTATTGTCATTTGGTAAACAAAGAAACCAATAATTTAATCTATCTTAAACTTTGTGTTTTTAACTAAGAAACTTTGACCAGGAGGAAGTATAACTTTTTATAATGTGATTTTCTTCACAAAAGTGTCATGACCTACAACAATTCACCTCTACTTTCCTGCATTGAAGATGGAGAATATGCGAAATCAGAACCCAAATTGATTGATTTGGTTAGAGTTATACTGCCAAATCTATTCTATTAACAGGAACAAGGTTGCTCATGATCCAAACCGATGTCAAGACCGAAATCCTAAATGTTAACACCAAAGGTCCTAACTTTGATCCGTGGGAAAACAATATTGTAGAACTGCTTAAAAATAATCTCTTCAACCTCTTTTAAAGTTTAGCACTACTACAAAAACATGCATTTGTTACGGTCAAATCCGTAGCAAATCCATAGCTAACGGGTGTTTGCTACGGATTAGGTCCGTAGGTACAAGTCTCGTAGCTAACTTATTTGCTATGGATATTTGCTACGAAATCTGAAGTTTGCTACGATTTTAGCTACCGAAAGAGAGGTCGCTATTTTAGCTGCATTAGCCATAGATTTTGCTACAGAATTGTTGGCTACGAATTATTAGGTACGGAATTTTGCAATGATTCTATAACTGCTTTGCTACAGTCTTTTAGTTACGGAGTTTGCTACCGGTTTCAACTACAACATTAGCTACGAGTTTCATCTAAAGATTTACCACTGTCTAGCTACAGAAATTTGCTATGGTTTTTGCTATGAAATTTTGCTACAAATTTTAGATGTTTTTGCTACAAATGTAGCTACAAAAATTCGCAAATTTTGCTATGGCTTATATATGGTTTTGGTTACTCATTTAGCTATACGTTCTGTATATTTCTAAAAGATATCCTGTTTTTTTTTTCTACCTGTTCTATATAAACATTAGATTCAAAAATTATAAAATATCAAAACAAAGTTAAATATCCAAACCAAATAACATAAAATATCCAAATGTACTACAAGAACAATCTAAATCATCCAAAAAGTAACATAATAAAAAGTGAAATTCCTATATCTTAACTTGGTGGAATGTTTTGTTGCTGATTTCCTAACAATAGCTTAAGTTTCTCATTCATTTCAGCAAACAATCTCGCATTTTCTTCAATTTTCTCCAACATTGATTGCTTTTCTACTTTTCCTTGTTCTAGTTCCATTATTTTTTCTCGTTCTAACTCGGCTATTTTTTCCTCCAATTGTTGCACCTGTAATTGTATTAAATCAATTGATTATTCTTAAGAACACATAAACATTCAATGTTTTATACAAATAAAAAAAGCTTTATGTACAATTTTTAAGTAAGCAATTTTGTTTAATATTAAACCTAATATAAGTTATATAATCTTCTATGTGGTGGTCCAATTTTATGACTGGTTTCCAATATAAACTGCAAACAAAATAATTCATCACGGTTTGAAGTTTTTAACAACTAAGTAAAACCCATGAACTCATCCCTTAAAATGTGTTTCAAAACCTGGACCAACAAGTGTAATTGGTCTGGTTTAAGATTGTACCAGGTGCATGCTCCTCATTGGAGCGAAAAGAAAAACAAAATCTATATATTGTTTTAGTAGAGAATACAAACCTTGTTATTTCTCCCCGATGAAAAAGAACGACTACTACTCGGCAATGATGGTGCGCCCGTCAAAACAACATACGGGTCGGTGATGTTGTTAGTCCCGTATAGCCTACGTTTTTTCTCCCCCCCCCCCCCCCCCGCAATTCTTGACCATAATTCCATATCAAATTCTGGGTGTAAGCTACTGTCTTCTCCATACTTCTTTTCAACCAGTTTCTTATATGATTCCTACAATGAGAACTTTAGCAATTAGTACATTCACATTATAAAAATCAAGAACTTAAAACATACATTTATAGTGTAATGAGACTTACATAAGCTTCACCAGCCCTTGGGTCAACCCAATCCACATTTTTGTCTTGAATAATATCTTCCACATCATTAGCTTCTTCCAAATCGACATCTACTAACTCGCTACAAACCGGTAACTTATCCAGAGGTCTTGACCCTTTCTTTGCATGTGTTTGTAACCACATCAACTTTAAAATGCAACCAATAATTCGGGAAACCGGATTTTGAATATTAAATCTAGAAATGGAAACAATGCACCACAATCAACAATAATAATACTTTTGTAGCCACCTGAAAGAGAATATTAATATATATACACACACATATGTCTCACACTTACTCGTCATTTTCAACCCAAATCCAAATGTGATTTTCAGGTGCAGGTATCGGAGGTGGAACAACCGGTCCCCGACCTATAGCAATTGGCTCATCCTAGGTTCATGGAGAGGCTCTGTACTACCATGAATGTTAACTTGCTCGCTACCTCGACCATCATCTCCTATTGAATTGCGTGCCATAATTTCTAAAAAAAACAAGTCTATTAAAATTAAAGAAACGTAAAACTAAATTATGAACTAGTTAAAGGCCTTACTAAAAGAATTCACCCCTTTAATAATTTTCTCAAATTAAACAATTAAAATAGAATTACTCATCAATTAAACCCTACTCATACTTGTATAAAAGCTTATAACTTTGAGTTGTTATCCAAACTGCATGACCAATTCATTTTAAACTTACATTTATATTTAAGATATATGACAAACACTATGTAAAAGTGTGAGAAACTAATAGTAAGTCTATTCTAATTTATGCTACTGGTGAAGTTCAAATATATTAAAATCATATGGCAATAACTATTTTTTCACACAAAAGTAATTATTAACTGATTTATTAATACCCACAACAACTATAGTTTGGATTTGATGTTATAATAAGAATACAAATCAGATTTATATTATTCATAAATATATGATAAACTTAAGGTTATAGTGTTATTACCGTGACCGTTACCTCGCCTGCTACCTCGATCACCACCTCGACCTCTACCTCTAACACCTCCTGATGCATTGCGTGTCACAATTCTTACAACAAAGCAAAAGTATTAATACTCGCAATTACTCTTATGTATAGGATTAATAAATAACATAACTTAAAATTTTAAAATTAAAAGCATACCTTTTTTCTTGGCGTTCTATCAAATCCCTACCGTCTCCATCGCCACCATCATCATCGTCATCAAAATCCCCATTGAAATCATCATCATTGTCATCAAGGATATTCTTTGACACGTCTTGTATTGTTGTAGTGGTATCTGACGACCCAGCTAACTTAGTCATCAGATCACCACCATACACACGGCTATGACTACTTGTTCCGACTATGCGCAATGTGACTCCAGGACCTCTTGCAGGCCGTATCATCACATACGGCCCATGACTCCAAACAGTAGGTTTATCATGTGCACCTCTATTGGGATCAGGCTCCTGAGACTCAATGTCACGATCATTACGTCTCCGTGCAACTTGTTTGGCCTCTCCACCACGAAGACCACTACCAGCCCCGCGAGCACCACTACTACCGGAATTATTTTTACTCCATTCATTATGTATACAACCTACATACAAATATAATTAAACTTGGTCAGCTTCAAAAGATAAAAAAAAATAGTTGCTTTCAAATTTAAAGTTGGGAGCATATTTTGGATCTTTGACAAGAAAACTACTGTAACCTCTTAAAAAGTGCCGAGTACTCAATCTGGTATGCTTCTGCTCATGAATATCATTTATCTAACACATAATAATCAACTATCTTACTCAATTCAATACTAATTACAACACACACACCATTAATTTCACCTAATTAACCATTACTTTCTTAAAAAACCAAACATTATCAATCAAACATATCATTCAAACTTTACAAATTTCCAATAAAAATCAGTCTTTTTACATCCACCATTCCAAATAATTATATCTTAACTTCAAAAGATTAAAAAAAATGGTTGCTTTCAAATTTAAAGTTAGAATATTGGGTATCACTTATCTAAAACTTAAAAATCAATTATCTATAATCAATTTAATAATACTGGCTACAACAAATACACCTAATAATAATAAAAAACCAAACTTTATCAATAACCAATGGCATAACCATGAAACGATTTAGTATAGCTAATATCTCTAAGGAACATTATTAAGAATAACCATAAAACGATATATTATATTAAACATAATAAACAACTAAAAATAATTCCAGTTCTACACAAAAGCATGAAGATGAAGTCGACAATTGTTCCAAACGCAAAAAATTCTTCCAATTTAGAATACACATATATTAAAAAAAGTAAACAATTAAATGATAAAAAAATAACATAAATTACCTTTGAATGAGGAGTCCGATTAGGGTCCAATAAGTCCAATCGAGGAGAAGAATCTGCTTAGTTTGACTATGGCTAGGCTAAATCCAATTTGTGCAGTTTTTACCACTAGAAAAAATATCTTTGGCGGTTAAATATTTTTTGTTTGGCCGGTCACCACCTGAAAACTCCTAAACTAAAGAAATTCCTATCTTGTTTGATTGATGTATATCTTTTTGAATTAAAAATATTCAATTTAATGTTTAATGTTTTGAATCAAAATAGTATATTTAATATAAAATATATACTAGAACCCGTAGAGCCAGTATACCACAATTCGTTTTAAGGTTATCTTTAATATTTAAATATTATTGTTTTGAAAATAAGTGCACGCTAATACAAAATATTCCATTTTAATTATTATACGTTTTAACAAGTTGAACACCTAGTTCTATGATAGGTTTAGTTTTAAAAACATTAAATGTAACATAATAAAGATCCAAGCTATCAAATGTAACACAATAAACATCCAGAATATCAAACGCTAACATAATAAATATTCAAATCTAGTTTTTATACCAACATATACCCATATCTTGATCATTTTATAAAACGTTAAATGCTTCTCTACTTTATCTCGTTCAAATTTGCCATGTTTCCCTTCAATCCTTGCGCCTAATTTTAAGTCGTGAGCCATATTTTTGCAACATAAACACATATATTATTGTTGTTGTTGTTCACAAGAATCGTTATAAATAAAAATTAGTAAAAACCATTAACCGTAGTATTATACCTTATATATGCAATCTAAACAATAAATCACCTAATTTTCATCATCAAATTCTTCTGCGTCATCATCATCATCTAAATCAGTGTCTTCAAATACGACTTGTTCACAATCATCATTTATAACTTCATGATCATCATCACTTATATCCTCAACTTCTTCTATTGTATTTTCTTGTACATGATTAATAGGGAGCAAATCATCAGTTGCTGTACATACTAACCTTTCATTATCTTGAAAGAAATGCTCTTCGTCTTCATCATCCTCATCACCTACTTCATTAGCATCTTCGGCTGTTGCATAATCCTTGATATACTATATATTTAGTTATAGTTATTTAGATATATTGTATCTGACTAAAAAATTAAAGTGTTTGTGCATTCCCGGCTGTTATGTGATATACATATTTTGAATTTTCCAGTCCTATGTGTTTAATATGGTATCTGAAGATCTTATTTGAAGATATGCCAAATTCAAACAAGTTTGTCAAAAGCGTTGTTTACAAAGCTCTATACTATTTTGCCGCAAACTTGCTATGAATTTTGAAAAATTAGTAAGTATTTTTTTTGGCTACTCATTTTGCTACGGATTTTGCTACCAATTTCTAAAAATTATGTTTATGATACGCATTATCTCAAGTTTGCTACAGATTTTGCTACCAATTTTTTGAAGTCATTTTTAAAATGCTTATTTTCTCCAGTTTGCTACGGATTTCGCTACAAATTGTTTTTTGCTATGGAATATTCGTAGCAAAATTGTAGCAAAATTTTTCCCTAGCAAAACTGTAGCTAATTCGTAGCAAAAATTGCTACCATTTTTTCCCGTAGCAAAAATCCGTGGCAAATGCCTATTTGTGTAGTAGTGTAGTCTGTTTCATGCCACATCAACTCCATCCCTGCTTCTCTCTATAAAGATTCTAACATAATCTTTGGATAGTGTCAGGTTTAGGGACTAAAGGGGTTAAAAATAAAATCGTTTCAATTTTGTAGAGCATAGTGCATAAACAATCAAATATATATTTTCAAACAAAGGTTTTTTTTTTTTTAAAATTGGTAGACTTGAGAAGGTGAAAATGAAAAGTTTGCATAGCCAAGGGAAGATCATAGGGACATTAGTGAGTGTTGGAGGAGCTATGATAATGACTCTAATAAGAGGCCATGCAATTCAATTTCTATGGAGAAATCATCGTACTATTCACCATCAAACTTCGGTTAACACATTTAGTACTCAAGACCAGATTAAAGGATCTCTCCTGATCACCGCTGATTGCTTTTCTTGGGCAAGTTTTGTCATTGTCCAAGTAAGTTTTCCATTCAAAATTTGAAAAAATTATTATCAAATTCTTTGTGAATTGTGATGGACTTGTGGAAGGAGAATGCTACAGTCTTGTTTCAATAAAGTTTTTTGAAATTTGTTTCCATACACGAATGGACTATATATGCCAAGGGGCATTTAAAACAAGAAATGTCATTTGTGATTATTAACTCGTCACTAATTAGAAGAAAAATAATGTCCCTAAATAACCTGCAGACTAGTTTAATTCTTAACTAGACTATCTGTTCACTAATCAGACCACGGGAACAAGACTAAAAACAAGATGAAGTTTAACTTATATGCATATTTATATGCATACTTATATTGTTGTATATGATATTAGCAACCAGATTTTAGTGCGTGACAAAAGATACTAATTCTCTTTGTTTGTTTGGTGCAAAACAGGCATTTACATTGAAGTCGTACCCGGCTGAGCTCTCTCTCACAACGCTAATGTGCATGATTGGATCATTGGAAGGCTCCATACTCACTTTTGTGGCCGAGAGGGCCAATACCTCAATCTGGGCAATTAACTGGGACATTAAACTATTTGCGACAATTTACAGTGTAAGAAAATATAACAATCCAAACCCAGACCACCTTACCACACCACCACACTTGAAATCACAAGTCTTAACCCAATTAGTCATATAAATTTACCTCATAATCTAACATGAATATTAAAATCCAAATCCAATTATCTAAGGAAACTCCGTTCAAATTCAAAAGTAAATATATAATGGTAGGGTTCACCCCTAAGTTTGGTAGAGTGAGAAGTATGTTTACCGACACCCTAAAAGATTGAGTTTAGTGAAAGGCCATGGGTGGCGCCCCCATGACAATTTGGGTTGTTTTTATTGGTTGGCACATCTCCTTCCCTTTAGTTAACATCTACCAATCTTGATAGCTAATTGAAATCAGAAAAGAAGGAAAATTCATCAAACTCTTAGCTACCTTTCTCAATAACCAGTTCAGTTATTATACAGCAACTAACTAATAACCGACCTAACTATAAAAGTATCACCATAGTCCATATTGTAATCAACTATTACAGAATGACCCTTCACAATACAAACTATCTGAAATTGTCACAAGTGACCACTGTAATCTTTTACATGTAACAAAACTCCCCTCTTTTAAAATATTCTTGGCCTCAAGAATGGAAATCTGGTAATCTCAGCTTAAATTCTTCAAAATTCTCCCAAGTAGCTTTAGATAATGGCAAACCCTTCCAGTGAACTAATATTTGAGTAATCAGACGATCTTTCTTCTTAGCAAGCTTCCGATCAACAATAGCTTGTGGTTAACACAACATTCGATGATCTTTAGGAAGTGGTGTAATCACCCAATTGGAACCAAAATCTTTCTTCAATAGCGATACATGAAATACAGGGTGGATCTGAGAATCACCTAGTACATCTGATTTGTAAGCTGTTGTGCCAATTCTTTCAACAATCATGAACGACCCATAGTACCAAGGATCTAATTTAGAATGCGACTGCTTCCTAATTGAACTCTGAACATGTTGTTGCAGCTCCGAGTACACAAAGTCCCATACTTGAAAATGTCTTTCTATTCTTTTATCATCTGCATGCTGTTTCATCCTCTTTCTTGCAACTTGTAAGTTTGTTTTCAATTTTTGAATCACCATTTCCCTATTTCTATGTAAGGTTTCCACCTCAGCAACTGTTGTGTCATTAGGGATAAAGGGTAAGTACAAAGGGGGTTTATAGCCATACAAAGCCTCAAAATGGGTTATTTTTAGTGCAAAGTGATAGGTAGTATTATACCACCACTCTGCAAGTGGCAACCCCTTAACGCAGATGTTAGAAACATCCATGATCATACTTCTCAAGTATGATTTGAGGCATCTGTTGACCACCTCTATTTTCCCATCACTTTGGGGATGATAAGTAGTAGATAGAGCTAGTTGTACCCCTTGCAATCTCGTAAACTCATGCCAGAACTTACTTAAAAAAATTGGGTCTCTGTCAGATACAATTGTTGTAGGGTTGCCATGTAACTTGAATACGTTGTCTAGGAAAAGTTGAGCCACATTAGCTACGGTAAAGGGATGGCACGAAGGAACAAAATGGATGTATTTAGTTAGTCTGTCCACCACTACAAAAATGGTGTCTTTTCCTTGAACTTTAGGCAACTCACTAATAAAATCCATGGATATATCACTGAAAACGTGGGAATAAGTAAAAGTTGTAAGAGACCTGGAGAAGCTAAATTCTCATACTTTCCCGTCTGGAAAATTGCACATGCCCTCACAAACTCCAAAACATCTTTGGAGCAACCCTTCCAATAACAAATAGAAGTAAGTCTATTTAGAGAAGAGTAAAACCTGAGTGTCCCCAATAGAAGAAGAGTGAAACAGTTGCAAAAGATCTTTCCTATGAACCTCAACTTTTCCAATATACAATTTATCTTTCCTTGTTAATAATTATTGTTGCCATTTGTAATGATTAACTAGAATACCTTGGTCCAATTTATGAATGATGACTTGTAACTTGGGATCATAATTCCAAGAAGCTTTAATTCTATCCAGAAACAGTGGACCAATGGAACTGACTCCCATTTCAAATAGGGCCATTCCACTTACCGTAGATAAACCATATGCAACCACATTATCTACCCCTTTCTTGTATACAATTTCATAGATATAGCCCATCAACTTAGCTAGTCAAGTTTTTTTTTGCAGTGGAGTGGTCACTTTTTGAGAAAGTAAGTACTTAAGAGTTTATGATATGTCTTGATTACAAACTTCTTAGGTAACAAATAATGGTGCCACTGCTTAACTGCTATGAGAATTTTAGCAGTTCCTTTTCATAAACAGACATTAATATTTGTTTAGTAGATAAAGCTTTGCTGATATATGCAATAGGATGGTTCTCTTGCATTAACACAACTCTTAACCCTTTAGAAGAAACATCTGTCTCTACCAGAAATTCTTTATCAAAATTAGGTAATGCTAAAACTGGAGCAGTGGTTAGAACATTTTTAAATTGATCAAATGAGTATTGAGCTTCTGCCGTCCAATGAAATGAATCTTTTTTTAAAAGATCAGTAAGGGGTTTAGCTAGAACTCCAAAAGATCGAATAAATCTTCTATAATAGCCTGCAAGACCTAAGAACCCTCTTAATTGCTTAAGAGTCCGTGGACAAGGCCACTGTTGTACTGCTATTATTTTGGTAGGATCAGTGGCTACACCTTGGCCGGAGATGACATGCCCCAAATACTCCACGATGGATCCACCAAAAGAACACTTGGACCTTTTAGCATACAAAGAATGAGATTGTAACAAAGTTAGAACCTTTTCTAAGTGTACCAAATGTTGAGTGGCATCCGAACTATAAACCAAAACGTCATCAAAAAACACTAAAGTAAACTTTCTCATATTTTCCTGAAAAGTAGTGTTCATGAAAATGTAGAAGGTGCATCTTTTAGCACAAAGGGCATCACCATAAATTCAAACAGCCCCTGGTTAGTTTTGAATGTAGTTTTATGTATGTCTTCTTCTGCCATTCTTACTTGATGGTACCCTGCTTTGGGTTCAAGTTTAGGGAAAATAATAGCCTTTCCAAGCTCATCTAGTAATTCTTTGATGAGTGTAATGGGATATCTATTCTAAATTGTGGCCTCATTTAGCCTTCTATAGTCCACACAGAACCGCCAAGTCCCATCTTTCTTCTTAACCAAAACCACAGGAGAGGTAAATGCACTTTGACCGCCACTTACTACTCCTGAATCAACTAGATCCTTAGTTAGTGACTCAATGACATTTTTTTTGTACTGCATGGTATCTATGACATTTTTTTGTACTGCATGGTATCTGTTGGCCCTCAAGTTAATGGTGGTGTTCTCATCTTTCAAAGTAATCTATGGTCACATGATCTGGTAGGAGTAGGGTAGTAGGAATTGAAAAGACATCAGGAAACTTATCAAGTAGTGACAACAGAGTAGGATTGTTACTTAAGGCAAATACAGTGGGTTCATGTTGGAACAGACCATTATGAGATGTTTGTAGCCTATAAAGTTGGGCACTAGCTAAGCTAACAGACTGTTTCAGCATACTAGATTTTCTTGGAAGAACAACTAGGCATAGAATTAGAGTTTATACCCTTCAACTCAAACAATAACCCTCCTACCTTAAACTTTATCACCAATTCCTTAAATTCCACATAATATCATCTAAGGTTTGTAACCGTTGCAACCCCAACAACATATCATAATTGGTAATTGGAATTAACATTACATTTTCTTTAAACCAATTACTCTACATGACCCATCTAAAATTTTCACATATTTCAGTGCATGACACCTTATTGCCATTAGCAATAGTGATGTTCATTGCAGGAACTTGCACTGTTGGACATTTGAGTTTAGGTGCAAGTTCTAAGTCTAATTAATTGTGTGTTGATCCATAGTCAACTAAAATGTGCAAAATTTTAGTTCCAATGGATCCATAAACCTCGTGGTGGAAAAAGATGACACCCCTATAATTGCATTTAATGAGATTTGTGGAGTCACAACAGGAGGGTCATACAATATTTCCTCAAATTATTCATCTTCACAGTTATCAACACTTAATTCTATCACAAACATTTGTTTACTTTTACCAACATGTCCAGGTGAAAATTTTTCATTACACCCGAAACATTCACCCTTAGACCGCTTTTCTTCATACTCTTTAGGTGTTAATTTCTTATAATTCTTGTTATTAGGGGTAGGAGTAGGAGTAGGTAGTAGAGATATTTTGTTGGTGCTAGGATTGTGGAATCCTTAGATGCACTAAGATGGTTTGTAACAGTAGATTTAGAATATATGTTATGGCTTGGTGGATTAATATCTTGATTAGACTCATCTTGTATACTAGCTAGCAGATATGCCTCATGTAAACTCCTCGGCCTCAAGATTCTAACTGGGTACCCAATCTCTGGCTTCACAGCCCTCAAGAAAAGACTAATGGCATATTCTTCACTGATTGAGACTCTAGTTAACCATAGATAAAATTCTTGACATAAGTCCTGTAGTGACCCAGTTTGTTTCAATGATACTAAGGCTCCTATGGCATCATATTTGAGCGAATCAGAAAATCTTGTAGATAATGAACTTACATAATCAGTTCAGAGCATATTTCTTATTGACCCTCCCCTAGATCTGACAAAGGATTGGTGCCATTGTAGTGCTGATCCATCAAGAATAATAACAACAAATCTGACTTTTAATTTTTCTGGAGTCTCATCTATCTCAAAATAGTGATATGCTTTGCACAGCCAACCTTCCAAATTATCACCATTAAACTTAGGAAATTCAAGTTTGGTTAAGCGGTTATGATTTCTGTAATAACCATTGGAGTCTTGATCCTCTTGTCTATCAATATCACCATCAGTTCTTTGAAAAAATTCTTGTTGTGGCCTCGAATTTCTCGGACCATCATTGATGTGATTAGGTTGTAAGCTCTTCAATAATGGCAGTATCTCAGCCAGTTGTGTAGTGTTGTTCTCCACCATTGACTTCAAATCTAACAAGGATGATTCATGTTCCATGAGTGTTCTTTCAATCTCCTGGATCTTTATGGATTCTTGACTACGAGTATTAGTCATGGTCGAACAAAATTTCTTGAATCACCAACCAATTCAAGAATTTAAATGAATTTGAACAGAAAAATTGACCAAACAAATGGTCAGTTTCAGAATTTTAGAAAGTAATTGAAAAGAAATTGATCGACAACAATCAATTCCGGTAAATGAAATAAAAAATTTTCCAATGATTGATCGGAAATTGAACGGAATCTGAAGACTGATAACTGAACGGAAAAGTGATTGAAATCTAAAGACTGATTGGAAATTGAACAGAAAGGTGATTGGACTCTGAACGACTTGGTCACCGGATCGTGTTACGAGAGGATTGAACCACTTTGATACCGCTGTTAATCGAAATCAGAGAAGAACAGAAGGAAAATTCATCAAACTCTTAGCTACCTTTCTCATTAACCAATTCAATTATTATACAACAACTAACAAACAACCGACCTAACTATCAAAGTATCACAATAGTCCCTCTTGTTGTCAACTATTACAGAATAACCCTTCACAATACAAACTATCGAAAATTGTCACATGGTCACATGGCTGTGGGTGGCGCCCCCATGGCCTTCCACTACAATCGGTCTAAATATTAAACTTATTATGTACTAATAGTTCTTTTGGCATTGTTTGATAGGGAATACTGTGTACTGGCTGCTCATATTATATTTCTGGAGTAGTGATGCAGGATAGAGGAGCAGTTTTTGTGACTGCTTTCAGCCCTCTTGGGATGGTTATTATGGCAATTTTGGGGTCTTCCATTTTAGCTGAGAAACTGAACTTAGGAAGGTAAATTCACGATCTCGGTTGATCCGTTTTATAAGCGGTTACGTTTTTTTGTTTAGCTATAAGTTAAAACATATTACGATAAACGTAAGTAAAATATAAATTGTTGAAAAGGTTAGAGACGGAAAAAAGTAACACTATCATGAAGGTGTTGAACTTTATCGAGTACAAAATGAGCAAGTTTATAAAACCATAAAGACATATGATAAACATATAATATATACACACATTAATTAGCATATAGTAAGTATAGTTTTCAAGACAAGTTCTAACCATTTGATCTTCAAAATTTTATCAAGCATTTTTTCGTATTTATTTTCGAGCTATTAACAAACAAACAAACCCAATACAATCTCAGTTTTCATGCTATTGAAGTCTTTAAGTTGGGCCTTTTCTGAACCAAACTTGACCATATGTCAAGAAATGATTTAAGAGGTAAAGCCATATAATCATATTTGATCTTAGCCTAACACCATGTGTCAACTCTTAATGTTTTAACTACATGGGCAAACAATCATAACAAAGAACCAACCGATGAATGATTTATTTTAGCATACATGTTCTGTGGGTTGTACATAGTGCATCTATGGAGTATAATGTATTAGAACACACACAAAGTTTAATATTTATTGCATAGATGAAAGAATGACAGTGTATGTATAATACACAACTTCTAAGACCACGCGTAGTGATAATTAAACACGTAGGGAGTTGTGTGACATGTGATAGTCAACAATGACTAGTTTTGTTAAAAGGTTGCGTAGTGGTAAAATGCCCCATAACACCCTTTCAATTATTACACAATTATTTTTAGCATAAATAAAAATATAAATATGAAGGAAAAAAACCTAATTGGCCAAGCTACCACATCGTTGTATATCCAATGAGATCCTCCAAAACGAGACCCAAATCGCGTCGGGGACGGTGTTCCCAGCGTTTTGGGCTCGTTTTCACCTTCAAGACTTCACCACTACGAGTGGTCAAATGTGGACTCCGATAGTATTATAAAACACGCAAAATTTATTAGTTTATCCCCTCGTTTTGTGGGAAATAAGTTTCCAATGATTTTTTTTTTAATTTGATATAGTGCAATTGGAGCAGTAGTTATAGTCGTTGGCTTATATATGGTCTTATGGGGCAAGAGCAAAGATCAAAACCAACAAGATCAAAACCAACAAGATCAGGAGTCATCAATAGATCAACAACCTTGTGATGGTACGAAGACAGTGGTGTTAAAACACAATGATGTTGAATCTTGTGAGAAAACATCTGGTGGTCATGATTATGTTTAAGAAATGATCATGCGTTATGTGTTTGTTTTATTGTCTATCATGTTTCACACACACACACACACACACACACATATATATATATATATATATATATATAACGCATACAAGACCGTCATGACTATTGACTCGCTCTAGACGAGTGATGAGACTCACATCGTAATAAAATGATAGAAGCTAAGTTATATGCAAACAATAGTCTACAATTGAAATGACAATGAAATACAAAACGATACATATAAAAAGTACTTGATCAAAATAGATGATTTATGGGTAGATATGTAGATACTATTTCTTAATATATATAGTCTGTTCACATATTGCAATACAACAACGTTTTCAAAACCATAGATTTTTAATGGCGGATAAGGTTTCCGATGTGGATGAGGATGAGGGTTGATTTTAGGAGTAAACATTAGGGTCGGGGTACTTTGGTAACTTACCTAACATTTCATATATTTTAAACTTTCATTCAGATCATTGAAGGATTCTGAATTCTCTTTAGTGAAGGATTTGGTGGGATTTTAATTAGATTCCGATTCAAACCAAATAGGACAAGGAATGGAATATAAATTTCCATTCCATTGAAATCCCTTGAATTCCATCCAACCAAACCGGGCATGTGATCGTAAGAATGAAGAAACGATCGTTGTGACGGTTAAATTAGGGCAATGACTTAATATTATATTAACCATCGTATTTACACCTTGACCCCTTAAGGTATTAACATTCATCAAATTACATACATTAAGTATAGGGATACACACATTTGTCCATATAAATGTTTAATGGTTAAAATCGATATAAATACTTCTAACATTCTCCTATTTGGCTGCGAGGCCATTTTACTAAAATTATACATGTTATAATTACCTTAAACAATCTCAGATATAATCAAACTAACATAATCGCATTAGATCAAATAGTTTTACGGATCTAGTTAATGATATGTTCTTAGTTATATTTATATGTGTAATAGTAATTGATATAATAGTAATAAGATTAGGAAGTATTGAACGAGAGAGAGACTGAGCAGAGATTTGGTATAATATAACTCAATACATAAATTATGTAAGGCTACACGGCCTTATATAGACAATAAAGACCAATTCGTTACACATCCCGTAACGAATTGGCTTAAATTCGTTAACTTATAATAATATAAAGGAAAACATAACGTATCACTTGATTTGTTATACCCCCATTCGTCAACATTCTATGACGAATGGGAACATACATAACGAATTACAGTCCATTCGTTGAACATCCTTAACGAATAGACATTACATATAACGAACTGGCTAATTCGTTAAACGTCCTTAGCGAATTAGCCTATACATAACGAACTAGATAGTTTTCCATAAATGCCCTAATTTAAAATAATAATAAATTACAACCGATAAGTTACAAAGATTCGAGACGATAAAACCGTGCACTAACAAACACCCCCTCGTCTTGAGCTCTTTGTCTTTAAGTTATTTGAAGTGTTTGTCAGCCAATCTCGACAACTATGAATCCCGAACTCGTGACATACACGTACGACATGCTAGAACTGCATAGCTCGGTAGTTGTCTTCATGGCGCTCGATCAGTATCTTGTTCTTGAACAACACGTCATTGTCTGTTTCGGATAAGTTAATAAGCCACATTGGGTCGATAACTCTAATAAAACAGGTCTTCAAGCCTTTACCCAGAATAATGACGGCCTCACAGGTACGATTATCATAGTACCATCGATTAAACGATAGGTGAAGATTTTGTGGAAACGTCTTCACCGGTACATGTTTCGTTATCTTCGGTGGTTTTACCTTAAGCACGAGTTTTCTCCAACCCGTATGAGGATCAATCTCGTCTATACGTTTATGGGTTAGGACTTATGGCTTAAAGAACTTAAAACCACGGTTTACTTTGAAGAGAAAATGTTGATAAAACCATTCTGCTCGACGATCTCCATCGCGATTAATAAAAGGTCGACTCGCAAGGGTACGACCATCCCAACGCGGTAGTGAGATAATGTCAGTGATATGTTGATAATACTGTATGCCTTTCTCCCACTTGATAATAAAGACCTTTAAATCAGAATCGCCAAGATACAATGTCACCTTTCATTGTCGACACGACTTTGAATGTGGTCTTCTGATTAGCTTTGGCACGTGCGATAGCGTCCGTTTTCTATTCTTGATTAACGTAATAATTTTACGAGCCCATTTTCTGCGGTACTCGACCCAACCCAGAATGTTAGCCTCAATTGGATCAGCATCGCGTTCAGACATCTTGGCTTTATTCTTCGATACTTTCTCCAAATGATCTTCAACAGCTTTGGCATTTTCTGTAGTAAAGGTAGGAACACCTTGATCAACATTAGATAGTTGATAACGATCGGGGTGTTCCTCTGCTGTCACATCTTCAATCTCAATCTCCTCATCTTCGTAAATGAACGACGTATTCCCATGTGGATTAGTCGTATCCAGTAAGACTTCCTCATCGTTCACCACCTCCACACCCTCCTCAGTTTCTAACGCGTCCAGTTCCTCATCGTTCAGTCCCAACAATAATGAAATCTGATCTCGCGTTAGGGACTGATCGACGAACTGACCTTCTTCTATCTCATCAAGGTTGGCAGAAATCATCACTATGCCTTTCTTGAAGTCCATGAACAGGATGGTGTTGGCTTTGATTGACTCGATAGGTTGTGCGTTCGTCGAGTCATGATAGACCACCAGTTTTCTATCATTGCCTTCACCTTTGCTCGTACCAGAACCTGAGGATGAGCCGTGAGCTTATTTCGGCTCACTACCTCCAGCACCTGGAGCGTCAGGATCATCATCATCGTTCTTCAGCTTCCTTAGTTCATCATCTTTGCACGTAAGCTGAAGGATGAGATCCTCCTGTTCCCTAATCTTCACCCCTAAGCCGTGACAATCTCATAAAGCTCCTTAGTCTCCTTTTGGCAATAAGAGACGTAACCCATCAGACGACTCTGGTTCTGCATCATCTTCTCTTGAGCTTGACGATCGGCCGCCATTTGATTCTCGTAAAGATGAATCGAACTCAAGAGCATGTCCATCTGATTGGTTGGGGTCAAAGAATGAAAAGTCGGAGGTACCGACTACACTGGACCCTGAGGACGACTAATTCTCATTAATGAGATGTTCAAAGGGTTAGTCGGCATCATTGTTGGTGTCGGAGGAACCACCGAAGCAGCAGTAGGCCTTAGCATCCTAGATAAGATCGATTGAGGAATCATGCAAACCTTGGATCGGACGTAGGTGTAGTCGTCAAAGTTAATTCCGGGGTGCTAGTTGTAAGCGGCACCGCCAGACTTTGAGGATCAAACGACCTTGGCTCACGTGGACCTATTCCCACCCCCAGATCCATGTCGATCATGACATTTGGGCGGTTGTTAGAAGCAAGTTCTTTGCCCTTCCGTTTTTGTTATGCAGCCTGCGAACTTGCTGCCATAACGTCAACACGCGTTGGTCACCTCCCTGACCACCATCACCACCTTCATCCCCATCATCACCACCTTCGTTCCCACCTGGGCCCTCTTCACGTTTGGAATCCGAGTCATCGTGGATCCAACGATCATTAGAAGGACACTCATATGCCAGATTAGACAGATGACCAATCAATCGTTTGGTCCTCGGCGCGTCTTGCCTGTACGACTTCATCCTTTTAACTGTATCAGCGTTAATAGGCTCAAGCTTCAATATTTCATCTCGTAGCGTCAAGTCAATATCTAAATCCTGAATTAGATCCTGAATGATCAGCTGGATGAATCGTGGATACATAATGAATTTACTGCCTCGGTTTTTGACCAAGCAGTTTCCCTTGAGATGATATGTAAGACCCTAACACATTTATAACAATTTTAGGCGTAAACATACGCTCGTTAGGATTTAAAAGCCAGGTCTAATTAAAACTTTTGCAGATGACGTGATAACAAGACACGACATACATAACTAGTAATAAAAATTTTATATTTATATGATACGAAGACTATATTAGACTTTATCTTCTAAAATGAATCATTATAGCGGAAGCTTGTTCATTTCGGTTGTGTTCAGTTCTTCGATAGCTTGACCATCAATCCATGTCCTTCAATTAAGTTAAAACCTGTCATGGAAATTCGCCATAACAATTAGTCATACATACTTTACATCTACTTGTAATAAACACAAGTATACTTAACCCATTCATTAATACTTTCACTATCATTGTCTTTATACAAATTTTCTTTTAAAACATTAAGAGGGTCTAAGTGTTCTCACTTAGTATATCCCCCTTTTTGTCCTTTTATATTTCTCATTTTAGTATTTACAACCAAAAATTAGTATTTGTACGTTCATGCACAAAGCCCTAGCCTCTACGACCCCATGAGTCGTTTATACAACAATTTACTTATTCGGATTAATCGTAAGAGTTAAACGGTTTTAAAATAACAGATAAACCCAACAAGCACGAACTCAGTAATTGTACACCGGCATAAGCAGCCCATTTACACCCATTTCCCGTTTCCTGTTATCCCGTTACCCTTTTTCCACTACAACCATATTGTAGCCGGTAACTTCATGGTTCGTAAATATAATCTTCACGACCCTGTTATTCATTTTTAAGTCAGTGTTTACACTAACCTTGTTGTCTGACTCTTTATGCCTGAGACGACTCCCATACCATTGCCCGGCGGGCATTTTGGTCATTTTTAACATTTACCAATATCATGATTTAATTCAAGTACCTGGCATGGTCAAAGTTGTTACCCGTTACCAATACCTTGTAACTCCTTTTAGTGAACTTGACAACACATTCTATTACTATCATGCTTACCTGTAGGATAATTCTCAACAGGACAAGCGTTATATGTCAACTTCAAATGGTGATAGTTTCACCATTTGACATGTATGACCCGTTCACGCATATACCCATTCTGGGTCCCTTTTTTTTGTTTCTTAATCTTACAACGGGTTATTACCAAATAAGTGATTTAACACCAATTTACCCATAGTACCCATTTATGACTTGGTCTATAAACCACGCCCGATAACCATTAAAATCCTTGTCCCAAATACTAGGATTATTAGTTTTCTATGCTCATTTGACCCTTTTAGGCCAATTTGAACCAAGTCTCGAACATTAAAGATTACAACCCAATCCCGGGTTGTACCTTAATACCCCCAAACTTCCCTTCTTAAGTTTTCTTAACATTTCAATCTTTTTGTTAGTCATCTAAGCAATATTACAATTTGACAAGAAACTTTAGCTTATAAATTGAAGTGAACGAAGTCACTTACATTTCTTTGCTAACTAGAACTCAGGTGCACTCCATTAGCTTGTTGACCCGTTTTATCCAAGCCTCCACCTAGCAAGATCAAACTTTGTCCAATTTCCACAATATTGTCGGGTTAGTCATTATATATAACATGACCACAAAATCCTATGGACTCATACATACCAATTTATTAAACACACTAGTTTTTTTTTTGTCAGTTTCACTTTTAAAAGTCAAACTGCTCATGGGTATATATATTTTCCTATCATTACATACAATGGTGTAAATACTCATACAAACCATTTGCAAGTCCTTTAGACACTTTAAGTATATAACATGAAGTTTATTAGTTCTATACAATCAATGCATCATACCTAATGCAAGCTTATGCGTTTACTCGATTACTAATATCTTTGTTAATGTGCAGCGATTTCATATATCTCTGTTGTAATCAGCCATTTTGACCCATGTAACATCCGAACTGGTTCAACCTGTTCAAAGATGGATCGTAGGGAACTCAAATTCCTTTTCAGGCATATAAAGAACACCCTCTAACTAATTTTCTATGATTTTATATGATTTTTACAAAATCAGGACAGAAGCATAAATATTCCCAGTCAACATGTTTATATCCTGACTAGTCACTTTGGTCTACTGTTTTGGACAACTTCCGATTCTATTTAGACTTTCTTGATCAAATATGAATTGAAATAGACAAATAGACCTTTCCAACGATATAAGGCCGACTTCTAACTCTTAACGACGAGTGAGATACGCTCCGCAAATTAACTATTTAAATCTGTCAAAAGTGACGGATTTCATACTATATTGCACAATTCAAGTTTCATGTGAGCATTTCATCAAACAATTGGTGTGTGATCAAAAACATAGCCTTAAAAATAAGTGTTCTAAACATAAATCACCTTGTTCCTCATCCAAATTTATTATTCAACATAACTAGTTTTCTCTCAATCTTGAGGTATTAACAATTGAAGATATTTGAACATATCTTATGTTCTCCAAGTTGAGATGAGCACAACCTTACTCACATGCAAGGTTTTTATCATCCAATTTGCCTTTCAGTTTGATGAATTTGAAGAACAAGGGTTTCTCACCTCTTGTTCTTCTCCTGATGATCTGATGATCGACACAACCAAACACACTTTTAATTTATTTTCCCTTTTAAGGATTCTACTTTCCAACTTGACAACTTCAGTCCCTCTTGATTAATAAGTTATCTAGTTTAAGACTTTTTGAAATATATAAATATTTCACCATTATTAACTTAAGTACTAACTAGGTTGAATATTATCCTAGTTACGTGTTTCAAACTTTTCATGTTTCATACAAATCGACACGATTAATATAATATTTTTCGGTGTTACATGATAAAATATCATCTCTGAGAAGTTGAATGGTTTGTTCAAAATCAAAGCGACAAATGCCGATTGTGACATGATACGACACTCGTCGTATTCACCGTTGCATCCACCAAGGAAATGAATAAGAACGTGTAGTAGATACTTGTACGTGCGGCACACGTTAGCCTTGTTATACATGGAACGGTTAAGGTCACCAGCATAGAACACACGAAGGAATAATCCGTGGATCAACCCCATATCAAACTCACACTGGTTGTCCATGTCATCCACAAACTGCGACACACGCCTGATAACTCCGGGTGTGATGACGTCCAGTTTCCTGTTGACCTCAGCGACGATTTGGTTTTTGGACTCAACATACCTAGCTAAATTCCAAATCGGTCGTACGATGCTAAAATGGATCTTCGGGTTAGCTGTAATGGCATAGCTTATACGAGAACGTTGTATTAAAGCTAGCATATCATGAAACACGTCCTCGTCAGCAAACTTTTATGCTTCTTATCGAACGACAACAGTGGGGGTTCAGACTCCTGAGGTTGTTGTACTGGTTGTTGCTTAGCCATGAGAGCATCCTGAACGTTTTCGTCAGCCATAACTGAAAATATATAAACCCGAGGATTTGTAAAATTAACATTCAAACAATTTAAATTATCTAATAATTTTAATTTTATAATTTCAAAATAAACTTAAGTGTCATTCGTTATTATCTTTTCTGATTTGTTATAACGAATCAAGTAATTCGTTATAACGAATTGCTTAATTCGTTATAAATAATCAAAGAGAATTATCTATAACGAATCATGAACGGATGAATAACGAATTAAGAAATGAATTGTGAGTTAATTCGTTATCAAAAGAGCTAAGTAGTTGATTCATTATGTGATTCATAACGAATTGAACATGAATGAGTGTTCATTCATTAACTTATAACGAATGGTCACCAATTATTAAGATCTTTGACTATCAGGAGTCAAAGTCAAAATTAGGATGAACCAAAATAGTAAAACATGCAATCGCAGATTCAATTACACCATGTTAATCGATGACACATCCAATAGATAACAAGAATCGGCTCGGAAATACATCGATAGCCAATATATGATACCCATTTTGGTAAATCTTAGTGTAAACTAGGTTTATAAAGGTTAATATTTGTAAGTTAACACCCGACATTATAAATATCTAATTAACCCCTGAAACGGTCATTACTTTTGACGAATTTGATCACGTTATGATTATGAGTCTCTTAGGTATCTTAAATGATGATCAAAATAGGTTTTCGTGAAGGTCGAAATTTCTGAAAAATTTTGGGCAGAGGAACTGTAGGAGGAAGAATAGTTTGTGAATACGAATGACCTGATTCATTCACTACTGTTCAATATATAAGACAAATTGGCACACTTTCCAAGAGAACGAATAAGCCAATTCGTTAATTCAAAATTGATGAATTAGCTAATTCGTTATCTCATTCGTAAGACACGGTAACGAATGAGTAGTTCGTTAAAAAATATCACGAATTAATAACGAATTAGGGGTACTTCGTACTTTATTCGTTAAAGGTTAGATGGCGAATGGGGTCATTCGTTACAGAGTGACGGAAGCGAATTAAGGATAACGAACTGGGTTAATTCGTTATCAAAATGACCCTCATTCGTTATCCAGACAGATAACGAATTGATAATCAATTAAAATTTAAAATTCATTTTCAATTTAATTTTAAAAGCACTAAATAATGAATTAAATAAAGTAACGAAACCCATGTCCCGATGTACTTTACCTTACCAATCTTACTCAACCGAGTAAGATGCAATACCTTAATGTGTTTTATGCTCAAAAACACATAACTTAGAAACCGAATAACTTAAAATGAATTAAATAATATTGAAAGAATAAATATAGAGAAAAAATAATAATTTTTTTTTGGTATTTTTGTTTCTTTTCAAATATTTACCCTTAAACCCGAAAAACAAAAATAAAATAAAATAAAAATAGGAAATAAATTTTTTGTATTTTTGAATATTTTAATCAACATAAAATAAATATTTTTGTATTTTTGAATATTTTTATCAAAATAAAATCTATTCTATTTTAATCAAAATAAAATATATTTTTCGAAAACAGTACATATTTTTGTGAGTTTAAGCAGAGAATCATATTGACCAAATTGCCCTTCCATCGCAGTTTTATATTTCAGCGTTATTATGACTGGCGTTAAGCCGGTCATTGATATTGTTGTCCTTTTAAATCTTATAACAAACTTTCAAGCATTTTGGTGATATGATTAAATGTTCAATTAGAGCACTGAATATCAGAAACTATCAGCCTGTAATCTCGGTTCAAGCTTAATTTGATTTTTACCGTGTCACTCCAACTTGACTTAAACCATTATGCTGCCGATCAAAATTTAGAATTTTATATATATTTTTTGATTGATGCACCAAGATTCTTTTACTATGAATGAATATGTACAAGTCCATCTATAGGCTTACATACATTGTGTCCCCTTGGGTCTGTTTCTTATTGGTATTGAGACGCTCGCAAGGGAGGAACAATGTATGACTAACAACAGATTTTGATCAACTCAGTAATTCAAATTGTACGATTCACAGTAGTGATCAAGTTTAATGACTTTGGGTTTGCTCTAAAAGCTTTTGAAATATTCATGCTTATGAATACCCAGATGGTTAGGCTGCATAAAGATTCACATTGTCTAGAACCCTAATGCTTTTTATTCAAACTTATTGTTTTTGGCTTGAGTATAACAAGCTACTACATTTCTGCCATCATTACCGAGATTTTTGGTAAAGACTAACACCTCTTTCAATTTGGCATTTCTTTATGTTTATATCACACAATTTATTCTAACGGCTTGTTTAAGACCTATCAATACACCAATGTAATTAAGCAGTCAGCCTTTTAAGCTTATTTCTTGCTGGATATGGGACCAGATGATCAATGTACTATTATTTTCTCTTTTTGCTTAAAACTCATTTTTGAGGGGCATAAATATAAATTCAATCACCCAGTCAATTTCAGTCTATAGATTAATAGCTATCCTATAAATCTTTAAGTAGATAATACCAAAACATGCAAGCATGTTCCACAAACATAAATAACCGACATAATTTTCAGCGAAAGAATTAAATAAAACCGCACAACAGTCGCCCCAACTACTTTCATTTATCAGGTAAATGGCTATCCCGAACATTTACAAGTAAATATTAGGACCAAACATATACAAGTATATGTCCTTCAGATATGAGTAAATGGCATAATTTTAAGCGAAAGAGTGCAAAAATCTTTTTTTGTTTTTCTTTGTACATGCTAAAACAATATCTTTTTTTCTTTTTAATTTTTTTATTTACAAACAAAACCACAATCTTTTTGATTTTTTTAAGTTTTCAATGTTTTTGTATTTTTCAAAATATTTTAAACAAAAATCAAAATATTTTTGTATTTTCCAAAATTTGTAATGTTTTTGGATTTTCTCTATACAAACAAAATCCCAACATTTTTGTATTTTACCTTTTCACCCCCAGAACCCAAAACATAAAAATGAAAGAAAAAGTAAACAAAAACAAAATAAAGATAATTATCCTTATAACAGGTTAGCAGCAAGAGATTTTAATCCGTTTAAACCTAGCAAAAAGTTAAATGTGTTTTGTCAAATGCTTAGGTAAACAGATCAGCTTTTTGGAAAATCAGTGTGCACTTTCTCAATATTAATTAATTTCTTTTCAAAGCAATCCCGTATAAAATGATATCGAATTTCGATAAGATTAGTCTTTGAGTGTTGCACGAGATTTTTGGTGATACTTATAGCAGCAGAGTTATCAATAAAGATGAGAGTAATAAGAAACTTCAAACCGTAATCCCACAAGTGTTGCTGGATCTAACGAACCCGTGAACAACAACTCGAGCCTGCCACATATTCTGCTTCCGCGGTTGAAGTGGAGACCGTTGTCAGCTTCTTACACTGCCAGGAAACAAGCCGGATTCCTAAAAATTGACAACCCGCTGAAGTTGACTTGAAATTGATCTTGCTTCCTCCATAATCAGAATCGAAAAACGCAGTGAGATTAAAGCTATTATCCTTGGGATACCATAACCCGATGTCAGGATTACCCCTCAGATAGTGAAGTATATGTTTAACCTCCGCCAGATGAGTCACTCGGGGACTTGATTGGTACCTGGCACACAAACAAACTGCTAACATTATGTCAGGACGAGAAGTAGTTAAATACATTAATGAACCAATCATCGCTCGGTAAAGGGTAGAATCTACCATATCCTTCAATTCATCCAGTGACAAATTGTGACCCACGGGAAGATGTGTCGAAGGGATTTTTCTGGATGTTATCTTGAATCGGCTCAAGACATCGTTCACGTATTTCTTCTGATGAATAAATATTCTCGTATCAGACTGATAACCTACAACCCTAGGAAAAAATTCATCTCCCCCATCGAGCTCATTTCAAACTTAGTCTGCATCGACTACTCAAATTCTTTACAAAACTTGTCGTTCGTTGAATCAAATATAATCTCATCGACATATATTTGTAAAAGGAGCAGATCATCACCAACATTCTTGTAAAATAGAGTGCAGTCCACAGTTCCTCGCTTGAAGCCATTATCGGTAAGATGGTCAGAAAGTGTGCCGTACCAAGCTCTCGGGGCTTGGTGTAGACCATACATGGCCTTATTCAATCGGTAAACACAGTCTGGATAATCTGGATCTTCAAAACCAGAAGGCTGCAAACAAACACTTTTCATGTAATTCCCCGTTGAGAAATGCACTTTTAACATCCATTTGATAAACTTTAATTTTTTTGAAAGCCGTGTAAGCTAAAAATATTCATATAGCCTCCAATCTTACAACTGGAGCATATACTTCAGTGTAATCTATACCTTCTTGCTGATGAAAGCCTTGAACAACCAGTCGTACTTTGTTTCTTACGATCACCCCACGATCGTCCTTTTTGCACTTAAATACCCATTTCGTAGAAATTGGCTTCTTAACTCTAACGGATTTGTCAATGAGATCCCATACACCCGGTCGATTAAACTGTTGCAACTCTTCTTGCATCGCTTCTACCCTAGATGGGTCTTCAAGCGCCATACGAACATTTGTTGGTTCTACTTGAGATAGAAAGCAAGTGTATTAATTGAGATTCATGATTCCTGAGGAATGCATATCGGCATACGCACACAATATGTTAGAATCATTTGAAGTAGCAACTTGATGATGTCTTTGCACACCGACATCAAGAGCACCAATTATGTTGTCCTATGGATGATAAGAGTGAATCTAAAGAGTTGGATTCTCAGGCACAACAACATTGTTGGTTAAATTAGTTGGATTCTCTTCAACATCATGAGATGATTCACCAATCTCATGTGTTTCTGGAAATGGAGTCGAGGATGAACCAACAAAATGACCATCATCAGACGAGATAGAAATCACATCAGATGTATCAGGAAGATCATCTTGTGGAGCATCATCATAATTAGAACCAGAAGATCTTGGAGGTAATAACTGATCTTTTAAATAAGCACGTACCAAGTCTTCATCTGGTTGATCAACTATTTGAGTGAATGAATTAAATAAACTCTCATAGTCGAACATCCAATTAGGTCATTTACCTTGGGGAGGTGTAGTGTATCGTTGACAGTCAACATGGTACCACTCCTCTACACAACTGAAGTAAAGTTAAATACACGTTTTTTAGGTGATGTGTAACCCAAGAAATATCCTTCAATCGCTTTTTCATCAAATTTTCCCGCATCTTTCTTCAACATAGTACAAAGACACCCAAATGGATCCAAGTACTTTAAATTAGGCTTTCTCTTGTTCAGCAGTTCATATCACAGTCAAAACACGATTAAGCGTGTAACAAGCAGTATTTACAGCCTCATTTCAGAACTGAATAGGAAGAGCTTCTGCTAGCATTGTTCATGCCGCTTCAATCAATGTTCTATTTATTCTTTCTGCAACACCATCCTGTTGAGGTACATATGGAGCACTGTATTCTAGATGATTTCCTTTCTGAAGGCAAAAGAAATCCAATACTGTATTTTTGAAATCTATACCGTTATCATTTCGAATACGTCTCACTTTCAGTTTATACAATGATTCGATCTTAGTGATGAGATTTTAAACCACAATGGGTGTTTGATCTTTCAAACTCATAAATAATACACAAGAATATCTTGAATAGTCATCAGTGACAAATAAACAATACCAATCACCAGCAATTCTCGCACGATTCACAGAACCGAACAAATCCATATGAGGTCGTTCCAGTGGAATATCAATGGTATTGATTAACTTAGATGGGTGTGACTTCTTCTTCTGTTTGCCCTTTTTACAAGCAACACAGTGGTCAGTTAATTTAAAATGTTTCAAGGAAACACCATCAACTAGGTCATTTGACATTAAATAATTCATTTTCCTAACATGAATATCACCCATCCTTCTGTGCCATAGAATCGTGTCTTTTTCTATTGCCTTAGAAACAAACACGTTTCGACAGAAGTAGATGCCTTAGAAGTCATGTTTAACACATAAATATCGTTTGATCGAGGAGATTGCATAACTACCATATCCTCGGGAATGACGTATCCCGGTTTCAGTATTATGCACTCCTTATCATTAAATACGGTTGTGTATTTCTTATCACAAATCTGTGACACATAATAAATTGTGATAAACTTTGTCACAATAATTAACCTTCTAAAAAGTGATACGCCCATTTGACACATCGCCTTCTTTAGTAATCATTCCACCCGAATTACCCACAAACGCGACATACCCTCCTTGTATATTATTGACATTTGTTAAGAGGTTAATGTTGCTGGTAATATGACGAGGGCATTCACTATCCATTATCCATTTTTCACCAGAAACAGTCTTGGATGAACTCTGCACATCAATGAAAAATGATTAGTTCAAAAAGGCAGCCCAGGCCTTGGTCTTGGCACCTTTTGAGTTTAACTTGAAGTTTTAATGTTAAGTGAATCCAAATGTGGTTTAGCCGCTTGTGAATAAGTCACAGGTCTTTTATTTTCACACCCCAGACCACGGACTAGGCATGTGACACCTATGTTGGTACCACATTTGTAAATAAATCAGAGTTACGGTAAATTAGCGAAAGACTTATAAACATGTGGATTAAAAGTGTAATATATATTTACATATACAAAAGACGGGATTTATAAGTTTCCCGTTTGATGTTTAAAGATTACTTGTTTTACTTTACAAAAACCACCATTTACTTTATATTATGTTTAACAAAAAGATCCGAGTCATCGGATATCTTGAGCACTTCGTTTATCCAAGCGCTAACCTTGATCACCTACAAAATGTAAGAAAATGCGTCAGCAACGAATGCTGGTGAATATACTAACGCTAAAAATATTTTCTTGACTTAATCACCCTTCGAGACTACGTCGGTTTCGGCCCAACGTGGCTTAGGAATAATCAAGTTAAAACAATACAATTTATAAACTCAAGTCTCTATACTCGGTTCCCCCAGCAAAACACCGCAGCGTTCGACTAGTTGAGTGCCTATACGTATACACAAGGTCATACTCCCCGTAGGCGAGCGTAATTGTGACCACGTGTGATGTGCCCACCACATATGAAAGGATCCGGACAAAGTACACGATAGCCTGAGGCAGTATTTATACCCTTGTTTATAAATGTTTTAGAGACACTTAGTCTCATGTAAAGGTTTTCATATAACACGTTGACTCATCTGAAAACAAGTTTGTAAAAGTTGGGGCGTATTCACCTTTTAATTTGGATCAGCTTCAAACACCGTCCGAGGGTCTTTCCCGTTGCTATCTTGCACCTATAGCACGAGTATAACCAATTGTTATTCGGATATACAATCCGACTTAAGACCTTTAGTCCTATTTTATAAACTTTACGTCGATGAACCTTTAGTTCAAAATCTCTTTTACTTTAAAACCTTTAGTGTAAAAGTAATTTATAAACCTTTAGTTTATTTATAAAACCCTATGTTTCTTCTTCTCTAAGAAACATATTCTTTTCTTTATTATTTAAGAATAGTTATTATTACTTAAATAATTTTTTTCATAACAAAGAATATATATACTTACACACACACACACACACACACACACATATATATATATATATATCAATATTCACAATCTTATCTTTTATTCTTTCTTTGTTATGTTTTCTTTTATTTTATCGAGGTATCGAGTATAACCTCGACTTAAGGTTTAAGCCTTTTATAATATTTTTTATTATTATTTTCATTGGTGTTATGCCTACCTTTGTTGGCTTATGGAAACCCAAATTACTCGAGCAGCACTCCAACACCGCTTTACCTTCTTTTCCTTCTCGTTCAACCCTTTCTCTCGTTATCCTTTCCTTGTTACGCCAAACGACAAACACCAATCTTTCACCACTTGTCAGCACGCCTTACGAGACTCACCATATTGATGTCGAGATATAACAAACACCTTCTTGGTTGATACGTCGGTGGATAGTGGCACGAACTTTGAGGAAACAATCACGGAAAACAGGGAATTAGGGCACGCTTTTCGAGGCAAATCGAGGGTTTGATTATGGAGTTCTAGTGAGAATTACTGAATTGTGGTGTGAAGAATGAAGATCCCGGACTTGCTATTTATAGGAAAAACCTGGAAGCCCATCGCGATATGCGATGGCCTCCTGGTCACCCATCGCGTATCGCGACGTAGCCCAGGCCAGTCACCATATAGGTCTGCCACGTGACAGACGGTGTGCCATGTGTTGACACGTGGTGGACGACGTGCCACGTGTGGCCACGTGTCAGGACACGTGGCAGACGGTGTGCCACGTGTGGACACGTGGTAGGACGTAAGCCAGAGGTGTTAGACCACGTCATCGCGATACGCGATGACGTCGGTTCCATGACGATCGCGTATCGCCGTTGACCTTCTTCTAGAAAGGTTTGACTAAGCCCTTCGCGATACGCGATGGACTTGTCCTTTGTCCCGACACGTATCGCGATGGGACAGAAAATCAGAATTTTTTTTAAGTCCTAAGTTTTTGAATTTTGACATTTTTGGTCCCTAGACTTTGGAAGGTTGACATTTTGAACTCAAAATTTTCACGATGTTACATTTGTACTTTCGTCTTAAGTATGCAGCTTGAACGACATTCGTATTCATGTTTTCGAAAATAGGTTCCGTTGGAACATATTTGGGCTTTAAGTTACTTGAACTTTCATTAACATGAATCACCTTACAAGGATTAATATCAGAAAGCATGATATGGGTTTCATCATCGAAAGACATTGGTTTTTTTCAAAATCTCCTTAATCACAGGAACAGGTTTGGATTGTTCCTTAATAAATGGATGAAGAGTTTGAGATTTCCTCAGACCACAGTTTCTGACTACGTGACCTTGTTCACCACAGAGAAAACACATTCTTATGTCAACACTTTCACGTTGCGGTTTAGCATAAACTTGTGCAACATAAGGTGGATGAAACACACCAGCAATGGGACCTTTGTCCAAGTCATCAAATGTCACAGATTTCCTTTTCATATGGAAATAAAGGTTTGAACAATTGGAAAAGCTTTGTAAAGTGTCAGTTCCATTTGATTTAACAAATTGAACATTCTTTGCATTTTTTAACAATTGTTTAGCTTTTATCAAAGGATCTGTTGCATTTGATGTTTTGGAGTTCACTAACTTATGTTCAAGATCTTGTATGTTGGAAGTTTCATTTTGAAAGACGCTTTCAATCAATTCAGGCTTGATTAGATTAAGAGGAATGTCTTTCTCAGTGAAACTTTGCTAATCCTTTTCTGTTTAAACACTCGACCAGTAGATGGTTTAGAAGCAACAGGATTGACAAAACGCATCGAATCCTCATCAGAAATCTTATTCTTTTCTTATTTCTTTGCCTTAACCTTAACCGGTTTCTACCTTTTCACTTGAGATGCATTTGAACCATACACAGCCTCCTCAAATTCATAAGGTTCACAAAAAATGTGATTTGAACTTGGAATGTCCTGGTATTTATGTATAACTTCAGGTTCAAATACATCCTCAATGATTACCTTATCAACATTTTCTATAAAGATTTTGTTACTTTGAATATGAGGTTTTTGAGATGAAGATTGGGCATTCAAATTGTCATTTTTAACCACTTTAGGTTTTATCTCAACAACGGGTTCACTAACAACAATTTCTTCTTTTCCCGCAAAAGGATTTGCAGTATAATCATTATGAAATGGTGGTGGTACTTCAACAAAACCTACACCTTTCTTAGATCTTTTTGCTTAACAGTCACTTCAATAATTTCATTTAGCAAACAAGATGAGTTTTGAAACTTGCCCAACTTGCTTTTCAAATCAAGAACCTCATTCTCAAGTTCTGTAATCTTAGTTTGATGTTTCAAAATCTCTTGAAACTGTTGATCATTAATTGTCATTTTGACAGACAATCAGCTTTTATGTCATGGTTACTAATAGACAATGCCTCTATTTTCTCCCTATATCTCATTTGTGATTCTAGTGATTGTCTATATGTAACCTAGGTCATTATGCTCTTTCAGTGATTCTAACCTAGGCTTAACACTCTCACAATCAACACATGCCAAATTTGCAGATAAATTAATAGAAGAAGAGGAAGAAGAACTAACCTCGTCAATTTTAGCCATGAAAGCAAAAGAAGTTGGTTGCATATGACACGAATCATCAGAATCTGATTCCGTTTCATTGTTGGATGACAGCTCATTCCCACTTGCGTCTTGAAATCTTTCCTTCATTTCGAACATAGCCAAGTTAGCTTGATTGACGTTGCATAAAAACCTTTGGGTCCAGTCAGTCCCATCAGCAGCAGAATGCAGAGCTTGTGATCCCGAAGCAGAAGGTTTACTGCCACAAGGTTTATCATCATCATTACCCTTTATCCCAGAACTTATATCTTGGCTTCGTGGTCCATTATACTCATTCTTTGGCTTATTACACTCGTTCGCATAATGGCCATGTTCTTGATAGTTATAGCACTTGACTTTCAGTTTATCAAACCCATCTCTATTGTTCAAAGATGGTAGATATTTACCAGTCCTTTGCATGAATTTCTTCACTTTTCTCACAATCATTGCCATGTTCCACTTAAGATCCATAAGTTCCAAATTGCCTAGATCTATTTGGTCATAATCTTTAACAGTTAGCTCACTCGTAGCAATCTTTCTACCCACCAGATTCTCATACGATGTCATAAAAGCACACAGAAATGAGAAATTCTGCTTGGTTTCTTTCATGTTCATGTTTGGAGGTGGAGTGAACTTGTTTGTAGAAGAAGACCCACCAGAATTATCAGTGAATCCAGATGCCATAAAGCATACATTTGGATCACTATAAGTTGATGATCCTTCATTTGCATTTTGAGTGAGAAATGCAGTGAACGGAGATGCAGTGCTACTTAATGGCATACTTCCTCCATGAAAAGATGGATCTTGAATTTCTTTTGACGATTTCAGACACTTCAGATCATATTCTCTAGCTTCAACCTTTTGCATGAATTCTGAAGCTAAATAATTCTTCATTTTTGAAATAATTATTTTCTTTCAACACCATCAGGAATTGTCACACCCCAACCTACGACGGAACATGCCGGGGTGCGACAAGATTTTATCATAGCTCAGAAGACACTAATTAAAATTCACGTGTCAATATCTAAATTATTCATTTATATATCAAATTTCAAAAGCACATACATTGTCTCAAAAATGACGTTACAAATATTCGAATCGTAAATAACTTAAAATAAATGTGTTCTTCATTCATCAAAGCAACCTAAGGTATCATCTGAACTTCAATACTTGATTCATCCAATAAAGCTACCAGCGTCATGCGGGAAAATATATATATATTTGTCAACATAAATTTGAGCAAGTAAACCACAATTTTTGAGATACACATAATACTAAAATGAAATTTCATTCAATAATCGTAAATTACTACAACTAGTAAACAATAAATAAAAGTTGTCTTTTCAACCGAATCACATTGATAACGATTTACTCTGATGGCGTATGATCATACTAATGAGGATGAGTATGAGGTACCAACCAACATAGAATAAACACATAGTCATATTTACACATAACAACGAATCGAGCAATTACAATTATGCATATAACGGAATTGTAGTGAAAACAATAAGTTGATTTTGAACGCATAAATCCCCCAAAATTGTATAGCGGTAAAACGGGGGATGTGTATTTACTTACCTTGTTAAAGTGTTGATAAGGATGAGAACAATAAAAGAAATTAAACCCCTCGCGCTATGTCTACCAAGGTTCCTAGATATAATAAACGAATTAATATGGAACACTAATAAGACGTACAACGAACTTGATTTTAGAGGATTATTAATAATAATTCTCTTGCGATAACTGAAAAGATAAAAAACTAAACTTGATTATTTGGGATTAAAAGTATAAGTAAATAATGAACGAGGGGCTTAAATGAAATATTTAAGTTTAATAATATTTAAGATATTTTTGGTTAAAACAATACTTATTTATAAGAATATTTCCAATTAATATTTGTAGTAATAATGATAATAATAGTTAAACAATAGTACTAGTAATAATAATAGTAACAATACTAATAATAATAATATTAGTAAATAATAATAATAAACATTAATAATAATAATAATGTTAATATAATGCTAGTACAACCGGTTTTAGGATGACGGGAAAATGTCTCAATGTGTCAGTTTATCATATTTAAATGTTTATTTGTGTAGAGGATAATTATTGTTTAAACAATTAAATAAAGTTTACTAAAAAAGAAAAAAAAATTGCCAAAACCGACTAGGTCGGGTTCGAACCCGCGACCCAGCCATTGCTACACAAGTGACCAACCAACTGAGCCAACTAAACAAGTTTTTAACAATGCAGACCCGAAAATATATAAACACAATTATAAAGGAACATGAACCGGAGATTATCCAATTGGATAATCTAGTCCATGTTCGATCAAACAAAGTTGGGGCTTCTGATCTATGGTTAATCGCGATTCCAACCATACCTATTAATTGAGTTATAATGACTAGTAAGATGGTGAAATTGATCAAGCGAGTTGCGGCAAGAAGTGGGTTAATTTAGGTGACGGGATGATAATGTAAACTGAATTGAGTTTAGGGGAAATGTAGGCGACGGGGAGAAGAAGGTTTTTGTAACTTTAATTGATCCACAGCGAAGGGTTTATATAAGATCACAAGTTAGGGTTCATTTGAAGCCTAATATAGTTAATTGATTAAATTATTGATGATTAACGCGCATTTTTTAAAACTGGATGACGGTTAAGCGTTTATTCGGTGGAATATGCCAAATTCCTAAATTCATCGATCATAAACGAGCGGGAATTGAAGGTTTCGAATGGTTTGGGGTGCGCCGAGTTGGATTGGATCCAAGGGTGGTTTGGTCGAACCGGTTAGAAGGGTTAGGGTTATTTTTTAATATAATATATTATTTTATAATATCAGAATATACATAACAGGCCCCTGGAGTTTTTATATGGAAACGAGAATGGGTTAAGTTTGAGTTTGGGTGAAAATTGCAAATTCTTGTATGTTTAAATATTTAACTATTATATAATAAAACTAAAACAATGAAAATACTCAATAAATGCGTCGATTTTATTAAATAAGTGACCCGAACCCTTAAACGGGTCGGGTATAATTTCAAGAATACATAAATGAAAACCTGAAATGTTACAGCATTCACTACTTTAGGAAATTTCATCCCGAAATTATAAAAGTAAGCCGTAACGAAGAGGTGTGGGTAATTGGACTTCATCTGATCTTCCCTTACCCAAGTGAACTCGGTACCACGTTTAAATTCCCATCGAACTTTAACCAACGGTATACGACTACGCTTGGTCTCTTTGTCTTTACGATCCATAACCTCAACGGGTCTCTCAATAGTCAGCAATGATTCATCGACTTGGACTTCATTAAGAGGTATATGAAGAATTCCCTCGGCTAAGCATTTCTTGAGTTGGGAAACGTGAAAGGTTGGATGAACATTGGAGAGTTCATCAGGAAAGTTGAGATGATAAGCAACTTTACCGATCCTTTCAACTATCTCGAACTGGCCAACGAAATGAGGAGATAGTTTATTCCTTTTGCCAAAACGAACAACCCAGTTCCAAGGAGATACTTTAAGGAGAACTTGATCACCAACATTGAACTCAAGAGGTTTACGACGCTTATCGGCGTAGCTCTTTTGACGGCTACGAGCGACAAGAAGATTTTGACGAATAAGAGCGATTCGATCAGAAGTTTCTTGAACAAGATCATGACCGGTGATTTGTGATTCACCAACATCGTTCCAACAAATTGGAGAACGACATTTTCGGCCATAAAGAGCTTCAAAATGTGCCATGCCAATACCAGTGTGAAATCTATCATTGTAGGAACACTCTACTAGCGGTAAGTGAGTATCCCAATTCCCCCCAAATTCTAGTATGCAAGAGCGGAGCATATCTTTGAGAGTTTGGATCGTTCTCTCGGATTAACCATCGATTTGCGGGTGATAAGCGGTTCTTAGATCAATATGGTTACCCAAAACGGTTTGCAACGATCTCCAAAAATGAGAGGTAAACCGACCATCACGATCGGAAATAATGGTCAAAGGCATTCCATGGAGGCAAATGATGTTCCATGTCACGTCGTGTAAGTTACCCTCGGTGACAGAGACGTGTTGTGCGTCGAAGATTCCGTATTGGAGGTCAGATTGGAAGGTGACACAATGGAGCAAGACAAATTTAATATGACTCTTACGACCAAGAGAATCGGCCACGACATTTTCTATCCCGGGGTGGTAGAGAATTTCGCAATCGTAATCACTTAACAATTCGGCCCATCGTCTTTGTCTCATATTGAGGTCATTTTGGTTGAAAATGTGTTGTAAACTTTTATGGTCAATGAAGACCACACATTTCGTGCCGTAAAGGTAGTGTCTCCATATTTTCAGGGCAAACACGACCGCACCAAGTTTCAGGTCGTGCGTCATGTAATTTTTCTCGTGCACCTTGAGTTAACGCGAAGCGTAAGTAATGACCTTGTCTCGTTGCATAAGAACACAACCAAGACCTTGAATAGAAGCGTCACAAAAGACAACAAAATCGTCGTTGCCTTTGGGAAGAGCAAGAATTGGAGCATTGCAAAGCATGTCCTTAAGAGTGTGAAAAGCTTCCTCTTGATCGGAACCCCATTCGTAAACCTTCCCTTTGTGGGTTAGTGCGCTAAGGGGTGAAGCAATCTTTGAAAAGTTGCAGATAAAACGACGGTAATACCCCGCTAAACCAAGAAATGAACGAACCTCTGTTGGAGAGGACGGGGTCATCCAATTTTAACGACCTCAATTTTAGGGAGATCAACGTGAATACCCTTGTTGTTAACGATGTGGCCCAAGAATTGAAACTTGCTTTAGCCAAAAGTCGCATTTGGAGAACTTAGCATAAAGTTGTTCCTTTCGTAACAAGTTGAGAATGGCGCGCAAATAGTCTTTGTACTTGGTCTCGGATTTAGAGTATATCAAGATATCATCGATGAAATCAATCACAAACTTTTCGAGGTAGGGTTTACAAACACGGTTCATAAGGTCCATGAAAATGGCAGTAGCAGTAGTCAACCTAAAAGGCATTACTCAGAACTCAAAGTGGCCATAACGAGTACAGAAGGCGGTCTTGGGGATGTCATCTTCTTGGACACGGAGTTGGTGATAACCCGAGCATAGATCAATCTTAGAAAAACATGCCGCTCCTTGGAGTTAATCGAAAAGATCATCGATACGCCGAAGGGGATAACGGTTCTTGATAGTAAGCTTGTTGAGCTCACGGTAATCGATGCACATACGATGAGTACCGTATTTTTTTAACAAACAAGATGGGTGCGCCCCATGGAGACAAACTCGGGAGAATGAATCCCTTGTCCATAAGTTCTTGGATTTGGTTAGAGAGTTCTTGCATCTCAGAAGGTGCAAGGCGGTAAGGTGCTTTGGCTACGAGGTTTGCTCTAGTACGAGATCAATACGGAACTCCAAATAACGGATGGGAGGGAGTCCAGAAACGTCATTGGGAAAGACTTCAGGGAAGTCGCGGACAATCGGGATGTCGGAAAGTTTCTTTTCTTCATCGGATTTTGTGGTGACGTGGGCTAAGAAGGCGACATACTTCTTGCGTAAGTAACGTTGGGCTTTGAAGCACGACATGAAGTTTAGCTTGGAGAAGGGTCTTTCTCCAAGAACATTTAGAATCACGCCCCCATCGATAGGGATTTGAATGAGTTTCTCGAAACATAAATTTCGTCATGGTGGAGAGAGAGCCAATCCATACCAATGATAACATCGAAGCTACCCATTTTCATAGGTATAAGGTCGATAGAGAACTTTTGTCCATTGAGAGTAATCGTGTAATTTCGAATGACGGAGTCAATAGTGATCAAACTACCGTTGGCTATCTCTACCGTGAAGGGCTTAGATAATTTACTACGGGGCACATCAAGTATGTATTCAAAATCAAAGGAAATAAAGCTCCTATCAGCTCCAGAATCAAATAGTACTGAAGCATGGTGCTTATTAACTAGGAACGTATCGTTCACCATATCATTCCAGTTTCGGGTTTGATAAGCATTGATGGTGAAATCTTGTCCTTAAGTTCCTCGAGGTGCTTGGGTTTGAGAAGTCGAAGCTTGAGGTGTTGGGGCTTGATAGGCTTGAATGATCATGGGTTGAACTTGAAGAGTTGGAGGAGCCATGAGTTGGGGTACTTGGGGTTGATAAGTTTGCACTTAATAGGCTTGGGAGGTGTAGTAGGGTTGTGGTGAAACATAGTCTTAGTGTGCTTGAGCGAGTCGAGGACACGCGTTACGGAGGTGATCTAGGTCACCGTAATTGTAGCAAGCCCTAACGGGGTTAATGATTGGAGCACGAGGGATAGCTCGGTTGGGTTGGTTTGTCGGTGCGAACTGCGGTGGAGCGGCTTGCACGTGCTTCTCGACAATATTGGGTGAGGTGGCCGAATCGGTTGCAATTGGTGCACACCCGACAAGTAGCTTGGGCCGGATGGTGGCGTTGGCAAGTGTTGCAGTACGGGTGTGGGCTAGTGTAGGGTTCCTTGTTTGGAGGGGCTTGTTGGGCTTGTGGTTGGGCTAAGACATAATTTTAGGAATTGTGTTTTCTCTTGTTGTTGTGGTAGTGGGATGAGTTGTTGTGGTTGTTATTCTTGGAGGATTTAGGCTTAGAGGATTCAGGCTTAGATTCCTTAGTTGGCTCAGGTGTGGCTTATCATTGGGTTTCTTAGAACTCTTCCGCGTCAAGGTCCCGGCCTTAACATGGTTCTCGGTGAGGGTACCGGCTATGGTGATGGCATCATGGAGGTTTGAGGGTCACGACTTAGGATGCAATCCTGTATTTGCATAGGCAAACCTGATATGTACTTGTCGATTGAACGCTCAAGGGGAGTGACCATGTGGGGGATGAGAAGGCTCAGTTCATGGAAACGATCCTTGTAGATGGTGTCATTACCACTTTCTTGTATCAAATTCCAAAATTCATCTTCCAACTTCCGATGCTCATGTTTTGGGCAAAACTTCTTGAGCATGGGTTTGTTGAGGCCATCCCATGGCAAGGCCATGGTAACCTCAGCACCAAGCGTGCTCTTCTCACTATTCCCCTAATTGAGGGCATTCTTGTTGAGTACGCTAGAGTTGTAAGTGGTTTTCTTGTCCTCGGGGCATTCACATTGGAGGAACACGCCTGCCATTTCTTTGAACCATTGGAGGAGAATGGTAGCACCGTCGATACCGAAGTATTCGGGCGGATTGGCACTCTTGAATTGTTTGATGGAGCAAGAAATTGGGTTCGGAGTTACGGTTTATAATTGAGAGATGATCTTTGGGCTTCCACGATGCCCTTAGCAATGCGGGATGACATTCTACGGCCAGAGTTGCCAGTGCGATGGTTACGGTTGATGAGGCGGGAAGACATACTGCAAGGGTAAAATGCAAAAAATTTCGTGAGGCTCGGGTAATTTTTGTATATATATGAGTAGCATTAATTGATACTTGTGAATTTTATTAATAATTTGTGGTTTTGATTATGGTTGAGATTGAGAATTTCATTACTTACGAGACTTGATTATATAACATTTTATCATCTTTAACATTTTGAGAAAAATGAATATATATAATAGCATAACTTAAATTAAAATACATGGGTTCATTTGTTAGTTAGGGATTCATGAACCACCATGGGTAGTTTCGACAAATGAAAAATATCTAACAACAATTAGATAAAATCAATCGAAAATCGGATTTGAGGGGATGTTGAGGTAGATAGTTGAAGTAGTTCAGGAACCACCCCATTATACATACTTCATCCATCCGTTCAACAAAATACAATACAGAAAAACCGAGTTTAGCCACGGATCTCCGTGAATTCGGTTATAAATTTAAGGATGTAATCGTCACATGACCATGTTTGATACAATGAGAGTAGTAGATTCGGGTACGTTTGGTGTTATATGCTTTGGGTTAATAAGTTCCACACCCTTACCGAACACTCCAGGAAGGAAACCAGGTCTCGCGATTGATTGAGATTTATGCGCATTGCACTTCCTTAGGCTCGCAAGCCTTGGTGTTAAGGGTTCAGTAAACAAGTGCGTTCCTCTTACAGTTACTACTTATTCGTCTCACGAATCATCCTCAAGGAGATGGGAGTAAAAAGGTGGGATTTCATATGGAATTTCTAGATTAAAAATGGTCCTAGAGTTTTAAAAATAATTTTTGAGAGTGAGGCATAGCCTCGGAATAATTGTGTGCTTTTGTGAATGATTGTATATGATAAACAATATAAATATGCTAAGCTATGTACAAAAATTTAAACAAGTAGGGTGCACGTTTAGGAACACGTATAGGAACCTTAAGCATGCAACTAGGTCGTTACGTCTAACCACCTATCTTATAGCCTTCGGATCTGATACTAATCTGTCACACCCCAACCTACGGCGGAACATGTCGGGGCACGACAATATTGTATCATAGCTCAGAAGACACTAATTAAAATACACGTGTAAATATCTAAATTATTCATTCATATATCAAATTTCAAAAGCACAAAAATTGTCTCAAAAATAACGTTACAAATATTCAAATCGTAAATAACTTAAAATTAATGTGTTCTTCATTCATCAAAGCAACCAAACGTATCATCTAAACTTCAATACCTGATTCATCCAATAAAGCTACCTGCGTCATGCGGGAATATATATATATATATATATATATATATATATATATATATTTGTCAACATAAAGTTGAGCAAGTAAACCACATTTTTTGAAATACATATAATACTAAAATGACAATTCCATGCAATAATCGTAAATTACTACAACTAGTAACAATAAATAAAAGTTGTCTTTTCAACCGAATCGCATTGATAACGATTTACTCCGACGGCGTATTATCATACTAATGAGGATGAGGATGAGGATGAGAATGAGGTACCAACCAACATAAAATAAGCATATAGTCATATTCGCACATAACAACTAATCGAGCAATTACAATTATGCATATAATGGAATTATAGTGAAAACAATAAGTTGATTTTTAACGCATAACGCTCCCAAAATTGTAAAGCGGTAAAACATGGGATGTGTATTTACTTACCATGTAAAATCGTTGATGAGGATGAGAATACAATAAAATCAATTAAACTCCTCGCACTACGTCTACCAAGGTTCCTTGATATAATAAACGAATTAATATGGACGCTAATAAGACGTACAACGAACTTGATTTTAGAGGATTATTAATAATAATTCTCTTGCGATAATTGAAAAGATAAGAAAAGAAACTTGATTATTCGGGATTAAAAGTATAAGTAAATAATGAACGAGGGACTTAAATGAAATATTTTAAGTTTAATAATATTCAATATATTTTTAATAAAGGTAATACTTATTTATAAGAATATTTCCAATTAATATTTGCAGTAATAATGATAATAATAGTTAAACAATAGTACTAGTAATAATAATAGCAACAATACTAATAATAATAATATTAGAAAATAATAATAATAAGCATTAATAATAATAATAATAATATAACGCTAGTAAAACCGGTTTTAGGATGACGGGAAAATGTATCGGTTTATAATATTTAAATGTTTATTTGTGTAGAGGATAATTTTTTTTAAACAATTAAATAAAGTTAACAAAAAAAAGAAAAAGAATTTCCAAAACCGGTTGGGTCGGGTTCGAACCCGCGACCCCGACCCAGCCATTGTTACACAAGTGACCAACCAACTGAGCCAACTAAACAAGTTGTTAACATTGCAGAACCGAAAATATATAAACACAATTATAAAGGAACATGAACCCTAGATTATCCAATTGGATAATCTGGTCCATGTTCGATCAAACAAAGTTGAGGCTATTGATCTATGGTAAATCGGGATTCCAACCATACATATTAATTGAATTATAACGACCGGTAAGATGGTGAAATTGATCAAGCGAGTTGCGGCTGGAAGTGGGTTAATTTATGTGACAGGATGATAGTGTAAACTGAATTGAGTTTAGAGGAAACGTTGGCGACGGGGAGAATAAGGTTTTTGTAACTTTAATTGATCCATGACGAAGGGTTTATATAAGATCACAATGTAGGGTTCGTTTGGGGCTTAATATAGTTAATTGATTAAATTACGGATGATGAAAGCATATTTGTTAAAATTGGATGACGGTTAAGCGTTTATTCGGTGGAATATGCCAAATTCCTAAATTAATCGATCATAAACGAGCAGGAATTGAAGGTTTGAATGGTTTGGGGTGCGCCGGGTTGGATTGGATCTAAGGGTGGTCTGGTCGGACCGGTTAGAAGGGTTAGGGTTATTTTTGAATATAATATATTATTTTATAATATCAGAATTTACGTAACAGGCCCCTGGAGTTTATAGATGGAAACGGGAATGGGTTAAAGTTTGAGTTTGGGTGAAAATTTCAAATTCTTGTAAGTTTAAATATTTAACTATTAAATAATAAAACTAAAACAATTAAAAAAACTCAATAAATGCGTCGATTTTATTAAATGAGTGACCCGAACCCTTAAACGGGCCGGGTATAATTTCAAGAATACATAAATGAAAACCCGAAATGTTACAGGAATGTTGAATACGAACCCGGTAAAGCATTCTTGACAGTATCAATCTTGTCAGATTCAAAAGGCTCCATCTTCAGTTTGTTAATTTCAGCAATCAAGTGATTGAAACGAGTAAGCATCTCTTCGACAGTCTCACCCTTTTGTAAGTTAAAGTTTCGAAATTGAAACTTCAACATCACTTTCTTGCTTTCTTCTGTGTTTCCCATGCTTCTCATCTTAATGTGTTGGAACAATAAAGCACTTATCTTAATACTTCCAACTTGATGAAATATGTTATCGTGTAATGCCATAGTCAGAGTTGAGTAAGCATTGGTCTCAATCTCTAATGCCTTATTTTCTTCTTGTGAGTATTGAGATAAAGCTTTTGGGATAAAACCCGTTGTTTCACTACCAATCATAGGAACTGTGTACACTTCATCAAGACAATGAGAACAGTCAGGATGCACATAACCAAGATGTGCTCGAAAACGTGGTTCCCATTTGGCAAAGTCATTGAATTTCATCAAATGAGGACATTTCGAATGAGATCGAATTTCCGCATCAAGATGTAACATTTGTTTCATAAGTACATTCTGAGACGCCAACGCATAAAAACCAGCCATTTAAGTAAAAGGTTCAAATTTGATAAAAGTCAAACTTTATGGTCAAAAGTTAAAATTTCTTTAATGAATCAGGAACAGTGATATTTAACGAATTAAGTGATGTGAGAATGACGAATTAGAAACAGTAACATAGTGATTCAACGACGAATTAAGTGTAACGAACTAGTAACGAATCAAAGATGAGTCAATAACGAATCAATGATGAGTCAATAACGAATCAAGTGTAACGAAAGAGTAACGAATCAATGATGAGTCAATAACGAATCATAATGACGAATCAGAATAACGAATCAAGGATGAAACGATAACGAATTAGTGAACACGAAGTAGCTACAGTAAGCACGAATTAGCTATAGTGAATAACGAACGAGGTTGTTATTCAATTGTAACAAACTATCCACGTGGCACGAATCAGTTAAGGACTAATAACTAATTAAGACACGTGGTTAACGAATTGATCATGACGAATTACGGCCATATTCAAATCTTCAAATCTTCAAACAGATTTCCAGAAATCTGGAAATTTTCCAGATTCACAACTAATCAAAACCCAAACGATAAATGTGTAATACAACCTCAATTTGGCAAATTTGGCTAATCAACTCGCGAACACACCAAAACCTATATCGTATACTTAAATCAAACCAACAATCACCAATTTTCAACCAAACGATTCCCTGTTCCGTACACTTTCAGATCTAAACCAAAACCACTTCAATCAACTACAAAAACTCAATCAATCCACACAAACTTTCCTCAATCCACACCAAACCCAATTCACTCCAAATAAAACCATAATTATTAAACTCAATTCGAAATTCAATCAAAGTTCAATAAAAGTTTAATGAAACCGAAACTTAACCAACGAATATATAATTCGTATCAAAATATATTAACTAAGAGCAATCTAACAACCAGAATGCTCTGATACCACTTGTAATTACCTATATCAATCTCAGATCTAATCAATCTAACATAATCGTATTAGATCGAATAGTTTTACAGATCTAGTTAATGATATGTTCTTAGTTATATTTATATGTGTAATAGTAATTGATATAATAGTAATAAGATTAGGAAGTATTGAACGAGAGAGAGAGATTGAGTAGAGGTTCGGTATAATATAACTCAATACTTAATGTAAGGCTACACAACCTTATATAGACAATGAAGACCAATTTGTTACACACCCCGTAACGAATTGGCTTCAATTCGTTAACTTACAATAATATAAAGGAAAGCATAACGAATCACTTGATTTGTTATAACCCCATTCGTCAACATTCCATGACTAATGGGAACATACATAACGAATTACAGTCCATTCGTTAAACATCCTTAATGAATGGACATTACATATAACGAAATGTCTAATCCGTTAAACATCCTTAACGAATTGGCCTATACATAACAAAGTAGATAGTTTTCCTAAATACCCTTACATTAAAATAATAATAAATTACAATCGATAAGTTACAAAGACTCGAGACGAAAAAACCGTGCACTAACACATGTGTACTATATATACATGTAAAAGAACACTAATTGGCCAAGTAATAAATTTAAGTAATTTCGTTAAACCTTCTTATGATAGCATAAAAACAAACTGATATAGTCACTTTCATTATGATCAATGCAAAGACCCCTATCAATTATGGCAATGATATCATCTTTAAATTTATAGGTTAGGCGGTAAAGAATATGTTTGCCTAAAATAAACATTATGGTGCACATATATTAATAAATAAAGACAAACTTTACATTTGAGTGAAGTAAGAAGATATTATCTTAAACGTGCAAACATTGTTCACATGGCATTCATAAAAGGTTTCGCCTAAAGCCTATATTAAGTACATGATCATTGAATATTTTGGGTGGTAGATGTTGTGGGTTGAAATTTCAAGAATCATGGCAGGCAGAATCCTCGCAGCGCGTCAGGATCACAGACTGGAACCTCAGTAAGTATTATTTTTAACTATCATTATCCTTTCACCATTGACTTGGTCTTTCTGGTAACGATCAACAGTTGATGTCCAGCTAAAGACTTGGCCAGGCTAGTAAAGATAAGAGATTGGAAGCGGTTACAAGCGGTTAATGATGAAGATTTGTGAATCTATAACCGCTCAAGGATCCTCGCTAAATCATTAAATGCTAGTTATTGTTAATTATCACACATGTAACTATATATAGAAGATGTCCTTATCGCATAAGACACATTACACACACCGTACTACATACTCTTGTACTCATAGTAGCGATCAAGCACTTCAAACACTTATAACCATCATTTTTTTATTAATATAATTAAGGCAGCGGGATACTTTTCCCCTCCCGTGGTTTTTTGCTGAACATCCTCTAAGAATCAAGGGTTTCTCCTCGCCAAATCGTTGTGTCACGTGAAATATTTACTTACTATTTCATCTGCAATATATAGCATTCTACCCTCAAAGTTTGATTACTTGATTATCCTCCGGTAATTTTTTACCAAAACAGTTTGGCGCCCCTCATGGGGTAAGTGGCGCTTTACACATTCGAATTCTAGTTTCCGTGATCAATCACTACCCTTTGATCATCACCAATGGCATCTCAGATGAAGCAATCATCTTCTCCAAGCAAGTCAACTCATCCGTCAACCCAATCTACGAGTGCGAGTCTGAACCAATCTTTACCATTGATGCCACCAACTCCAAGAAGGCCAGATAACTCTACAAGGAATACATCTACTAGCTTGCCTTATCCACCATTTTCTTGGGTTGAGAATCCTATCACGGTTTCATAAAATGATATCATCTCTTTGTTTAACCAAGTCCATAAGCAAATGATCGAGCAACAACAAACCAACAAAACGTTCTTAGAGGAGATAAATAAGTTGAAATCAGAGAAGATCAAAGCAGTGGAGCCGGTAGCTATCCTACATGCTAAGAAGTTAAACATTGAAGCCTCATGTTCCAGAAGTAAAAGCAATGAAAATTTAAACACATCAGGCCCTCGGGGGGGGGGGGGGGTATTGAGGATTTCATTCCTATGGATTCTCTTCCTAAAGTTCAGAATCATAAATCACACGCCAGAATCGCAACAGCAAGGATCCCCGAAAGGATCCCAGGATTATCACACAATGATCCTCACATCGGTAACATCAGTCAGAATCTTATTTTGACTTCTAACAAAGATGGATTTGTGCAGGATACAAGTATGAATCCTACGATGGTTAAGGAACTACAAAAGCTTAATGACATGATTCCCAGCATACCCGACATAGTTCAGCCTATACCAAAGGTGACCGCTGCAAGTACAAAGGTTTCGAGGTTTGGCTCACCAATATGTGATGTTGAAATCCCAAATGTTTCCAAACTCCCAACATTAAGCTTTATGATGGAACAACGGATCCTGAAGAACATGTGGCTCAATATAAAGAGAGGATGGAGATCATACCCATCTCAACCGATCTAAAGGAAGCATGCTTATGCAAGGGCTTTGGATCTACACTTACAAGATCAGCCTTAAAATGGCTATTAAGTATCCCTCCTAGTTCTATTACTTTTTTTGCACCTTTAGTTAATTTGTTTAATAATCAATTTTCTTGTAGTAGGTCATTTAAGAAGTTAACTAATGATTTATACATAATCACTCAAAAGCATGAAGAGTATCTTAGAGATTATGTTGGCAGGTTCAGCAGAGAAGCATTGAATATCCCAAAAAGCTTTCAAGATGGGATTGAAGAGTGGTTGATTCTATGAGGATCTTGTCATGAATCCTTGTAGAAACTTAGATGAATTTAGGAACCAGGCTCTACGGTTCATTAGGTTGGAAGGAGATCAAAGGATCAAGAAAGGATCAATACACCAACATATAGCTACGATCGTCCCAACAAGAAATCAGAACATTCGTCCCAACCGTCATACAAATCCAAAACTTATACAAGACCCAACAATCATAAAGTTTAACTCTTTGCGGGGTGAAGGCAATGAGGAACAAGAATATCAAAGTATTAGCGATTATTGTTTTTCTAGGCTGTGCGAAACAACTATAAATCATTGTAAAATAAATTTATTATTTCTTTTAATACACATAATTGTGTACAAAACCAAATTGATATCGTTCGAACAAAACCAGTACCCACAATCAATTTTATGCTTTTTGGTTGCGATACAATTTGATTTCAATTTCTTTTTATGAAAGTTTACGTTTATAAGTTTCATTAATTTATGTTTTACTAGGATGTTATACGGGCGAAAAATAATAATTTTTTTAGGTAAATAAAACATTACAAATTATAATTTGTAACCTTGAAATTAATATTTTTTAAACTTATAATTATAAGGTTAACTTTTAAAAAAAACATAAACTTTACAAGTTAAAAACAAACAGTATGTAAGTAATGAATTTTGTGAATTATAAGTATTACAAAATGAGTATTTATGAAACAGTTATTTTATCATTTGTCATTAATACTAACAATCTACTATTGATAACTTTAAACCACAAAAAAATATTGAAAACACAATTTAGATGTGCATGTTTATTAAAAACCATCCAAGTTAATTACTTTTTTTTTGTAATAAAATTACATCTTCACATAACTATATTACTTAAAACACCGTACAACGTTTACAAAACTTAAAAACTAAAAAAACCTTTGAGATCAGAAACTCCAATACTTGAAAACGTTAGCTTGAATTCAATTTCCCTGTATTTAACCAAACATAAAATTTATCTGGTGACAAATTTTATTTGAAATACAAAAAAAAACATAATATTTGATTTAAAAAACAAGTCAGCAAGATCATGAATAATATACGCGGAAAAAATAAGGAATCATCTAAAAATATGAAATATTATATCTTTGTTTTAATAATTATCGGTAACTTCAGAAATATTTGCAATAATTTTGATGTCATATAATTGAAATACTTTTTTGTTTTATTTTTTTTAATAAAACTTAGTTAATTATCATAATTAAGAATTTCAGTAACATATTTTAACTTAAAATTCTAGTAAAAAAAGGTTTGAAATTGCAAAAAGAAATACCACTTTAAAAAATTTAATAATAAAAGTGAATTAAGTAATTATTGAATTTAATTAATAATAAATTAAGTAAAAATATTATAAATACTAATAGATTGTGTGGCATTCTATATGAACAGCCTAGTATAGTATATTGGTACCATGTGTACAATATATTTTGTTTTAATAATGTAGTTATATGGGCATGTCCAACTCCGGTCGTGATGCCCGTGGTAGAATTCCGCTAGGTAATTGACAAACGGTTGCCGCACGCCACATATCTAAAACCCAAGATATATTCAATCTTAATCTACGCAATTATCGAGTGTAAAGTTAATTAAGGATTTGATTAATGGGACTACATTAAGTAATTTTTTTAATGACTTAATTGTCACTATCAAAGTTGTTAGGAATTCCCTCGTGAATATTCCTCATATAGATTTAATCCATTTTATTGATAGTTTCTAACACTTTTTTTTAAGTTAGGTATCCTATTTTTTTAGAACGACTTTTTTTGTATTTAAGCTATCGCACTCTTTAAATTTTTAGAGCTCTGATGTTTCACTCTGGCTAGGCTATGCTGTCTTAACTGGTTTCACGTTGGCTTCAGAGTTTAGTTTGGGCGTTCCTTCGGAAAACCATGTCGCCGACTGCCACTTGACAGTCATTGTGTCACCACAAGAGCAGAACTCCTTGGCATAACATACGGTGGGACTAAAACTCGGGTGGGCTCTGGGTTCAAACTGACAACCTTTGAACAAGGCCTAGCTTAAAACCTTTATTACCAATATCAACTTAAAAGTGACACAATTGAGATTCGATCTTGGGACTCCACCAGAGAACCCAAGTCTCCTACCACTAGGCCACAAGTGGAGATAAGTTAAGTACCCCATCAAGTAAAGGGGTTGAAAAAATTTAATACTATAAATCTTAATTTTAAAAGTAAAAAACTAAAAAAGTATCTCCCTCTTGTGGTTGAGTGGTAGGAGGCTTGGGTTTTCCTGTAAGGCCCCGAACCGGTAGCCCTACTTTAACGTCGGATTTACTCATAAACACAGTTCTACAATCAGAGTTAATTAAAACTTTTCGCGGAAACGTTAACTTCAATCATTCATTACAAAATATTTAATCTTTATCTTAAAACCATAACATCATATTTAAAAACATCATTTCTTCCATCTTCAGACGCCAGCCGTTCAATCCATGCCATGTGCCATCCTCATGCTAGCTCTTTAGTCTGATCACCTGCGTGCATACTAAAGGTCAGCTACGCTGAGTGAGTTCTAGTTAATCAAGCAACTTATCATATAACCACTTCATACATTTATAAATATACTATGTGTCCGAAGACTCATAGTCGTCTATCTAACCTGCTTACCTCACCACTAACCTCTTATTTACCCCTACAGCTTAGCCACTTAAATACGGAAGCACATTAAGGCTTGCCCTACCGCATACTTACGTATTGCCACTAAATTAACGAAGGCACGTAGAGGCTTACCCACCCACGTACTAACGTCATGCCACTAAATAACGAAGGCACGTATAAGCTTACCCTACCACATACTCACGTTATGCCACTTAATAACGAAGGCACGTATAGGCTTGTCCCACCACACACTCACGCTATTCCACTTTATTAACGAAGGCACGTATAGGCTCACCCTACCACGTACTATCATCATGCCACTAACACTCTTACTAGACCCCTCTCCACTTCTATCACACTATACATCTACTTATCTATAACACACTCACTATCAGTTCCTTATTACATAAAAAGAAAGTTGCATCATAATATATACACACTTATAACCTCTTAGCAATCACACTCCTTGGCGATACTTGCAATATCCGAAGATCGTTCACGCACCGACAAACATTACTTTCCATGTCTATACGTGCAATATCCGAATATCGTTCACGCATCGACAGACATCTATTTATAACATCTATATATATATATATATATATATATCATATAAAACATTATAGCATACACATACCACTTAAGGTAAGTGTATTCGCATATCTAATCGAGTATGCACACAGCCCCGAAAACATAATAAGGAAGTGGGGCTAGAAACTCACCTGAACACTGTTTCTTTCTCCGCCAATGGTTATCCCTTCCTTGAGCTGCGCGCGATTAACTGCTTAGTAAACACAATATCAAATACCGCTCTACCCATTCCTATCCGTTTGGTTATTTAGTCTTAATCGTCTAAGCCTGTTTTTACTGCATTAAACCTTTACCCGATTAATTAATTGTTACTCGTTAACCTTTAAAGGGTATCTTCCATAAATTAATAAAGTCTAGGGGCTTCTATGTAATTAAATCATTCTATCTTAAGTCCAGGGACCATTCTGTAATTCTGCCATACTCCTAGTTCGTTATCCAGTCCTTAACGAATTGGACCATATAACAAACCAGTCCTCATAACAAATTGGACCTTATAACGAACTGGTCATCATAACAAACTGGTCCTCATAACGAACTGGACCTTAACGAACTGGCTATATGAATTACCTCTAGTTCGTTATCCCTTTTAACGAATTGCGTAATGAGCTATTTCTAATTCGTCATCTTGGCTTAACGAATGGGCATAACGAATTACTTGTTAATTCGTTATGTCTCCGTTAACGAAGCAGGATTAGTTCGTTACGTTCCCTTTAACGAACTAGGGCTAGGATTCTGACATTTCGTCAGATATCACATCAGAACCTCAGCACCGCCTTTTCGGCTCCGCACTTACAGGAAAAACGGGATCTCGCTGGAAAAGAGAGATCTCGTTTGTTTCACCACCGTTTTCACCGTTATTGTCCCATTCGATCCAGATCTGAGCTAGGGTGATCCCTAAGCTCATCTTTCGATCGGTTTATACCCGATTCCATCCGGATCTCGTGACTTTAACGGTTTAAGGTGTCGGCTTGTCGTTTCACAGCTAGATCTAACGGGTTTGGATCTCTACAATATCATACTATCATTACCTCGGGTCGGGATCAGCTCTGCTTCTTGGTTTCGGCTAGAGAGAGAAGGTAGGATGAGAGAGAGCTATGCGTGTGTTTTAGGTGGTGTATGGAATATGTGTAAATAAATGGATTAAGGGTTAATTATGGTTTATATACTATGGGTCATGGGCTTGAGCCCATGGTCTATCTTCCTTCCTGTTTCATCCAAGTCCATTACCCATATTACTTAACCCAAGACAAGTCCGTCTCATAATAACTCCTACTTTATTTTATTATTTCCCAACTAAACCGAGTAAACTTTCCCACCAATATTAAATAATATAATTAATATTATTTTTAGAAATTTCGGGATGTTACATTTCCCGTGGAGACTCAAGTTCGAATTCTATTTTTGTTACTTTTGGGTGGATATTGGAAATGATGAATCTGATCTAGGCTATGTGCAAAGGTTGTCAGTTCTAACCCTGAGCTCACCTCGGTTTTCGAACAACTGTGTGTTACGCCAGAGATTTTTACTCTTATGGTGGCACCACGAAAGTCATGTGCCAATCGGCGATATGGTTTCCCGGGGGAATGCCTTAGCCAAACTCTGAAGCTAGCGTGGGCCCGATTAAGATAATATAGTCAAGCAAGAGTGGGCATCGAACTCTCCAAATTTGGAGAGTGCGATAGCCTAAAAGAAAGTCGTCGTTCAAAAAAATAAAAATAATAAATATTATAAGTGTGTTTATATACTTTAATAACATCTAAGTATCTATATAATTGTCTACCATAAAATCTTAAGTGTCGCTCTCAGGTTGTTTCCCCCATTCTCTAGAGCCACCAGATTGCTTGATTTATAAATGGAGGCTTATCATGCATTTGACCTGAAGTCGCGGGTATGGGTCTCACCAAACTCGGATAGTCTTTAAATGAGTTATAACATCTCATTTATTTGTAAAACTATTTCATAATCAACAATAATTTTCACGGGTCATGGGTCTCACCAAACCCGGATAACCCTTAAACGGGTTATAACATCTCATTTATTTGTAAAATAACCCCTTAATCATCAAAGAATAATTTTCACGAGTTATGGGTCTTACCAAACCCTAATAACCATCAAATGGGTTATAAGATCTCATTTATTGATAAGCACTTTCATCATCAAACCCTAATTATAATTTATCTACTTTACATGTTCTCCGTTGCTTGTCTATCATCTCCATCGTCAGTTAACTTACGATACTACCCACCATTGTCAACTACATCAACGCCCATTTTTTTCATTAGACAAATATTTGTGTTCATGTTTGTACATTTAAAAAATTGAAAATGCTCATGTTTTTTTATGTTTGTCATTAAAAATCTAAAAAAACCTAAACATCTCAACTGATATAACCCAAACGTTAAAAATATAATAGCAAACTAATATGTATGTATTAAATTAAAACAGAAATACGTTAAAAATAAAATTAATCATCATAAAATAGCAAAACGATTAAAAACAAAACTTTAAATAAACTCCCGTAACACGGGAGGATCAAACTAGTGTTAGATAATCCACTACTCTAATAAAAGAATACTACTTTGTGTCGCTTTTCACTCTCTTAGTCATCCTCATATTTTTTAAACTCATTTTGTTATTAACCCAAAATAGCCTTATTCTTATATATATATATATATATATATATATATATTTATATATAAAGCAAGTGTGTTAATGTTTACTTATTTCTTCATTTTTTTTTCTTTTAATATTTTAACGTCATGTTTATCCTTAAGTAATAAAATGAAACAATTTAGCTATAGAATAAAAGTCAATTAAAATACTTTTCATAAAAAATTTTCATTATATACATTGACTACATTCTCATAAATTTGTTTATCGACATACTAACCATTTAAATTTATTCTTTTGGTTAATTTTGGAAAGATAGAATCATGAAGTTCTTTTCTTAGCTATCATATATATATATATATATATATATATATATATATATATATAACTAGCTTTTATTCCTTGTAGTACGGGGTTGTTTTATATTATTCGTTTATAAGATTTAATATATTTTTTTTGGATTTTAATCTTATTTATTGTAAGAAAGTCATTAATATACTTAGGATTTGATGATGAAAGGGTTTCACAAATAAATGAGATGTTATAACCCGGTTTAAAATCTATATGGGTATGGTGAGACCCATGACCTGTATTTTTTAATATAAAATTGTTTCTTAATTATAAATAATATCTTATAAAAACGAACACTAATTTTAGTACATCCCTATTTTATAGGATTTTCATATCAAATATTTGATAAGATTAATTTTTAATATAATGAAATGATATAACTCGTTTAAGAGGTTATCTAGGTTTGGTGAGACCCATACACGGGAATTCGGTTTAAATGCATGAGAAACCTTCATTTATAAATAAAGCAATCTAGTGGGTTGAGAGAATTTAAGGAGGTTCCGTTTATATATATTTAAGATTAAGATTTAATACCTAATCTATTTTATTATTTATGGTTGGCTTGTACTTGAAAGAACCCGTGTTTTCACACGGATATCTATACGTCGCTTTGTCAAGATTTACAGGTAGGCATTGACTAAAATTTTTTATTATTGATAAACTAGGTATGTTGACCAATACAACCGCAAACGTAGTATACAAGGAAAATTTTTCTTATTAGTAAATATTTGCGTAATGTTTCTTCAGTAATTCCGATAATTTTAATATAAATTGTAATTTTATTAACAATATATGATACTTGTGTTGCCGATTGTATTTTGATTAAAGTTCAAATTTAAAAATTCTCATCAATTCTCCGTGTAATACACGTGGCTCAAACTAGTAACCTATATTCGAATATAGTAAAATAGCTGTAGACACATGTCACTTGAAAATTCATTCTTAGCCAAAATTCCCGCTCGAACTATTTTTCTATTATTAGTGAAACTATTTTCCTATTTTTGTCAGTTTAATAAAAAACATATCAATTATTTAATCAAACAACTAATTACATAAATTATAGAAATTAAAAAAATGCGAGTATTTATATCAATATAATAAAATTATTTATATTTTTAATGAAATCATATCTACCTTTTTTTATTAAATCAGTTTATAAACAGTTTTCAACATAGAAGAAAACGTGGTAAAATTTAATGAACGATAATTATAGCTCTAAAAATATAAAAACAATAAGAAATTATGAATGAATAGAAATTTTATTCTCACGTAATCATTCAATCTCCATGGATCCATGAAGTTCTCATCCATCTCTTTTAAATATGTAATAAAATAGCGTGTTTTAGTCAAGCTAATTTATATATGTTGTTCTCTTTTTATGTCATTTATAATGAAACAACTTATCATATTTTGTAAGAATTCGTTATTCCAATAAAAAACATACAACTTATAAAATCACTTAGTGCACCTTTTTATTGATTATGATAAATTGTGCGAGAATGCACCACTTATTCGTATGAATATTCCATTAGAAAATATAATTTCAACTTATTAAACAATTTAATATACTAAATATAGTTTTTTTTAAGTTAATCATTCAATATTAAAAGTTTTATGGTATTTCTTTTGAGCTTCCCGTGCATCACGTGGGTTCTCTAGCTAGTTTAAGTAATAGAAACATATAGCAATACAAAGTTGGGGAGAGTGACATTCCTTAGCACGACCGCCCAAGTAAGTCCGAAATATTTTTAAAAATTTTTATATGTGTAAATACTTTTTTTAATAAAATATATAATTTATTTTTAAATGTTTAAACATAATTACCTGATATAGTTAAGAACTTTTTTATAAATAATAATAATAATAAATGAATAAATAAAATTGCACAACCCAAACAATGACCCAATAAGCCCATTTAAAAGTTTAATTGTTTAAACTAATAAAAAAACCATTTAATTAAGGCCCAAATATGTTTCGACTTGAGCCCAAATAGTTTTGAGGATTCTCAAAGACGACCTTATAATAATACCAGTAGAAACCAACATCTAAATAAATAACCAAAGTCAAACAAAACACAAACCAAACAAAAAAAAAGTACGACAAAATAAAACCAACTTTAGTTCTTGAAAACAACAAAACATGTGGAATTATATGGTGCCTAAGGCCATTCAAAAAGTTCAAGAGTTGAGGCTTGCTTGAAAAAAGGTCAATTCTGAATAAGCCAGTACTACTTGAAAAAAACTTGACTCTGAACAGGTCAACTTGGGTCGATATCTAAATGAGCAGAGTTCGATTTAGGGTCGGCTCAACCGTGGCATGGTCCTAGCATGGTTATTTGACTCGTTTAGATTAAACTCTAAATTCTAATATCTGAATATAATTATTATGTAATAATAGCATACCAAAAAAGGTAAAAAGAATAATAAAAAATAATACATACATTGTAACAATTGGTTTTTAAAACATTATAAAAAAATAATATAATAAATAAAACATATAACACTATAAATTCTCTAATTTATAAATTTTATATGAAGTTTATGTTTATGTTTTGTGATTCATATATCAAAATCTGTCATGAACAATAAAAAAAATAAAAATAAATTGAAGGAGCTTGGTTTGACGAGCTCAAGCTCAAGCCATCTTCTTTAAGCTCGAGTTCGAGCACGCCCCGGCTCAGCTTGACTTAGCTCGATTACAACCCTAAGAGCATTCCCATTTTATCCCCTATCTTCAAATCCAAAATTACATTTTTTTGTAAGGGGTTGCGACGCAGCTTGTTGCCCGTTTGCCTACCACTTTATTGTAACCGTTTTGGATTTAATGGTAAAGTAATTCCAGCTAAAAAAATTACAATAAAAATCACAATATTTTCTCCCTCATTTTCAATTAAATAATATTTTTTTATGCATTTATCATTACCATTTCTTTTTCTTTCACTAACAACTTTCAAAATATATTTAAAAAATATAGGGAATGAATAGTAAGTTGTCAAATATAAAAAAAATCACAGCACTTCTTTCTTTCCGTTCATAACACGTTAAAGCACTCTTTAAATTATAAGAACTCTAGTTTATAAACATGTGAATGCTCTAATGACACAATCTTGGGCCTGACACATTTATATATGAAAATATGCAATTAGAAGTAATCAATGCAAATACCATCATTCATTATCCCCATTACTTCTTTATTTTTTCTACGAACCATACTCCCAATTGCTTTTGTCATCGCAAGGCGTTTATTTAGCCGTTACGGTGTTTCTTTTATTCTCTTTGTTTACTTGACTTATGCATTTTACATAGCACACAGTATAATCTAAGTAAGTTTGTGTTGCTCGAATCCACTCTCACTCTTCTAACCTTTAAAACATGTTTGTAAAAAAAAAAGAAAACAAACAAAGTTTGTGCTGCTCGAAGCCATTCCCAATCCTGTAACCTTTAAGACATGTTTAGTGAAAAAAATAAAGAATTATAACACCAAATTAAAAGAATTACAATATAGTTGTGGGGGTAAGGTACCAAATACATTTTTACAAGTAACAAGTCAAGATGACTAACCGCAGAAAGGATATCTTTCGCGAGAGGTTACAGGCCATTGTGAAAGATACTCCCATAACATTGTAAAGTAACAAAGGACAGCGGAAGCGCTACCATAACTAGGACATGTGGTGAAATACCACTGTGTAGTACCTGACAGTTATATGGGCGCATGATGGACCAATGAGAATAAGCCAACGCTATACTCGCACCAAAAGAAAAAAAACATCTTTGGCCAGACTGTCTAGCCAATCAAGATAGGTCGTCATGCTCAACCATGACGGGAGAAGCTTCCACGAAGCTGGACAGCTGGCCCAACCTTCTCCCCTCTTCGGCTATAAATAAAGGATGAAGTTTAACGGTAAAGGGATCCAATTCCATACTCTCTACCTCTCTAAATATATTTTGATCACTTATCATACTGATTCTCACGCCGGAGGGTGGTTACGTGAAGACCCCCCCTCCCCTTCTTGTAACGAGCTACAGTGTTTGGTTTTGTAGGTGTAGAGTCTGCCGAAACTCATCTCCATTCACAATAGTATAGTAGATAAGACATTTGACTAGGCTTACGACTTTGGTTTATCTATAAACTGATTCATGGCCGGGTGAGATATTAGGTTTAAACTTATCGGATTAAACTTGGTGTTTCTTCATTGGCGCCATCCGTATCAGCTAGAACTGAGAAGTTAAAATCAAGGTTATCAGTGCCCGCGGACCTCCACCGGTGACACCACAATCCTCCAATCGTGTATGAATCAATTTAGATAGGCCCCGGAAGGAAGTCTGAGACAAAGAGAAGAATATATCGAAGTGGAACGCCCTCATCAAGATGAATTGTTCCAGTTCGCGGAAACACGCGATGCCGGTCAAAAAAAGCCCGTTTGCAACAGATGACGAGGAAGAAGACCTAGTGATGTGGCTAAAGAGGGAACAAGAAAGAGTCAGCAGGGAGTATGAAAAGAAATAGGAACAACATACGAGGAAACTGGAAATGGGAATAACCCCACGAGCCATCTCCTTTTCAAGAGATGACGTGGAATCATTTGATGACAAGAGGCACCCTCGCCGCCGAGAGCGCGAAAGACTAGAAAGCCAAAAAGACCAATAGAGAAAACTAGGCAAGAGCCAAGAAAGGTCCCCTTATCTAAGTCAAGTGGCTAGGTCGAGACACGCACGAGGGAAAAACCCAGAACCAAAAAGTGGAAGCGATGGGGAAAGCCCCAGACCAAGGTAACAAACGCGAGGGAATAAACATCTGAATTATTATCCAGGCGCGGATGTGGATTTCTCAAAACCCTATAGGACAAAAGCTTTTGCAGAAAGGTCGATGTTTGTACAGAAGATTATAGAGGCTTCGTTGCCTTCAAACTCAAAATTACCTTCCGCGGTGGGAAAGCACGACGGAATGACTGATCCAAGTGATCACTTGCAGAGTTTCATATCAGCCAGATGGGTAGCTAAATGGACACAGCCCGTATGGTGCCATATCTTTGCCCTCACCCTCCGTAGCGCGGCATCGAAAGACTCCCATAAGGCTAAATCATGAGCTTCATATATTAGATAACTAAATTCTCCTTGCATTTTAGTCAACAACAAAAGCACACCCGCGATCCCGCCGATATACTGACAGTGTTTATTCCACCGAGATAATGAATCCATAGAAGATTTTATCACGCGGTTCAACACATAAGGTCTTAAGATCGAAGGAGTGGGCGAGGACATGATGAGGGATGGTCTCCACCAAGGAGTGCGGAGCAGCGAATCCGGTGCCTAACAAGGAGAGAAGACATACCAAAATCATGGAACGAACTCATGAAATCAGCCAAAGTATACGCTGACACTGAATAATCCTTATGTGGGCGAGGATATCCCATAGCTGAGAACATAAACGAATCTAAAGCATTCAAAAATTACAAAAAGGAACGAGGGTGAATATGGTCTAGAATCCAACCCTTGACCGATACATCAGCTTAATCACCAGCTCCTCGACCACTAATAGGAGAAAAACGAAACGACAGAATACGGGGATACAAGAACAGAGAATGGACCCACTGGCAAAAACTCCGTCTCAGATGCTAGCGACAGAAAATGTCGACTTTCGGACACCCAAGCCGATCTTAAAGAGAAAAAACTTAGATAGATCAAAGTATTGTAAATTTCATGAAGATATTGGTAACGATACAGATGACTGCATAAATTTGAACAACGAGATCGAAAAAGCTGTGAAATCCGGGAAGCTTGAACACTTGGTCGTAAAAGCCAGGAAGCACGCAAGAAACCAAGGACCAACCAGAGACGATGGTCCCCCAAGAAAACAGATAAAGAATCTTAACACGCACATGACACAAGGTGGGCAGAACAAAAGTGCGAAAAGGCAAACATCGAGCAGTGAAGCCTAGAAAGAAGAGCCGGTCGTCTTCCCACGGATCAAGGGAGGACCATGCGTGAAACAACCACTATTCGTCACCGCGCTAATAGTACATTACCGAAGCACCTATGTCTTTATCAACCAGGGGATCACTTCGGATATTATGTACCAACAATTCTTTGATCAGTTAGACGCGGGAGATAAAGTAAGCGTAGAACCGGTCAACGCGACCGTCTCAGGGTTCTCTAGCGAAATAACACATCTGTTGTGGCAATTAAATTTCCCAGTAACACTAAGCGATGGAAAACATTCTAGTTACGAAGAGGTAGAGTTCGTAGTACTACTGGTAAAGTCGAAACATGATGTGATCCTGGGAAGAGAGACGATTGGGTATTTCAATGCTAACCGGTCCACCTCACATGGCATAATGGGTATCCCAGCACCAACAGGGATTGCACTGGTGGGAACAAACAAAGATTATCTGGTCGCGGAAGGGTCAAAACCCCAAAAGGTGCAAAAATAGCAAACAACAATGAGCCTGAAAAATGGATACCATCAGACCAACATTATCAAGTAGCATAACCTCTCACCTGAAACAACTGTTATTAAGAAACATGGATGTGTTTGCATGACAATCCGCAGATATGGTAGGCGCTCCGCGTGGGATAGCGGAGCACGACCTAAAGGTTAACCCAACATTCACACCAATAGTTCAGAATCAGTGAAAGATGGGTCCGGAACAGACTAAAGCGATGAACGATCATGTGAGCGACTTATTGAAAGCAGGCATTATCACATAAAAAAGGTACTAGACTTGGGTCGCTAACCTAGTGATGGTACCAAACAGCAAGGGGGCATGGCGTATGTTACTGTGGTGTGTGCGGTGTGGTAAAATATAAAAGAGGAGACTTAGCTTTTTCACAAGATTGTGTTTTAAATATATAAAAGTGATTTCTACTGTGACTAAACACACACAAAATAGGCAAGTGTATCTATCGTATATGTAGAATAGTATTGGTAAGAACCAAGTATCTATCCGTGGACACAAATGTTTCTAATAATAAATGTTCGTTTTAGTTCAATCAGAAAGTTTTAATCATTTTGGGGTTGATTTTTAAACTTTAATAAGAATACTTATATATAATATATATGTGACAAGAAGAGAAATTCTAAATGAGTAAATCAATTATATGAAGGTTACCATATAAGATCAAGAATCCACTCCATTCTTCCTTGATGATTATTAAGTAAACATGTGATAAACTTGCCTTAATAATATAAGATAGAATAACCCCTCATTTCTAAGTGAACATATTCTATGACATAAAAGAAAGTAGCATGCGTATTTTCAAGTCCACCCTTGCTTAATCTCATACTACCACGAGAATGTCAATTTAAGTAGGCAAGTAGTTTGGTAAAGTAAAAAGATTAGGATTGACTTCGATTTCTCAATTACCAATTTTAACAACTTTGGGTTGTTATAATTTAGTCACACAACCTCCCATTGGTTGATTTAATTAGGTTATAATTTTACATTCTATTAACATATGATTTCTGTAACTAGCATGATAACCTAAGCAATTGTGTTAACAATGTTATTTCAGAACTATTGTGCTTATATCTCATCATTTCTAAGTACAATATATGGATCCATGTTTTAACTTGAATAATTTATCAAGGTATTCTTTTTACTAAATCTAGTCTCCAAGAACATGAGTGAATTATGAATGATTGTTAATCATCAACCTTGATGTATTGAGTTAAAGCGATAAAACATTTTTTTATTAAAGGGTAATTGCAAAATAACCATGTACTTTACCAAACTAAATCATATGTTCAACATAATCATCAAGTAAAACAAAGCTTCTTCATAGAAATTAGATGGTAAATAGAGTTTAGCTCATAATGAGCATGATTATGAACATTAAAAGAGATGAAGATAACAAAAACATGATCAAACAAGAACAATCCAACCAAATGTGGATGAATCTTTCTTCTTCAATGGTGATGAATGATGGTGATGATAACCTCCAAGCCTTCAAACTCTCCACAAAACCTTCAATATGAGTGTAAAGTGGGTGTTTTTATAAGAGAAACTCGTATAGAAGTTTTCTTCAAGCACACTTGATGAATGCAACATGCTCCACTATTTATAGGCAGTCGGAGCACTCAAGCACGGCCCCGTGCTCTATGAGGCACGCCCCCGTGTCCAGCTGTCCTATCGCAATTAACGCTCTATCAGATTGTACATGATGACTCACCATGGGGGTGTGCTTCCCGAGGCATGGCCCCGTGTTTCTAGTGATTTGCCATATTTTCTTGTCTTTTCTGAAAGGTGACCATGACCCCATGCCTCTTGAGGCACGACCCTGTGCCCATCTATCCAATATTTTGTCTTTTCTTGCAGATTTTTTCTTTTCTTGCATAGGAAAGCATGGGGACGTGTTTCAGTGTTTTCTTGGGTTTTCTTTCATTTTTCTTTTGCTTTTCATTCGTTTCTTCGTTTGAGGCTTGGGTTTACCTGAAAATACATTTTAACATGATAAGTAACTATTTGAGCTATATTATTTGATAGAAGTTGCAGTTTTTAGAGATTATTTGATGCTAAAAAGATGTATAATTTTATATACATCAAACATCCCCACACTTGAACCTTGCTTGTCCTCAAGCAAACTACTTATAAATATTCTCTAAAAATAGAAAGTTAGGACTATAGCTTTAACATCCCCAACAGAGTTCTAAGAGAATGCGAAGAAAATAACCAACCTTAATTCATAAGAATATATGTAGTGATATAAAAAGGCGATTTATTTTTATGCGCTTCTGTTTATGCAAAACTTCACGTTCTCACAATGTTCACTCACACTCGGTTTAATATCTGATCATACCCATGCTGTATGTATGTGAACACTCTTAGCCAAAATTCGATATGCGATAAATAAGCTTGTAACAAGTTCAAATCTCCACCTTTGTGAAGGGTTGCATAGATTAGAAGGTAATATGGGTTGGTTTTTGTGTGAGTAGGGATTTGATATTTGGTGGTTCAAGGGTTTAGGTTAATGAAGGTGAGATGGTAATTACAACTTCTGTTGAGTGTCTAGAGTCTTAATATGTCTTCAATGGTTAGCTCCTTTCTCTCGGTTGCCGATCTTTTTTTTCTAATAAAAATAAAGCTAGTGACTCTTTTAAGATCAGATCGTCAAGACCAGTTTTGTCGAGGATGTGGATGAGTTCTTCCTCAATCCGGTTCTGAACGTAACTTCCAACTCTAATGGATCGTTATGCTTTGAGATTAGTAGCCCCCACCCTCATTAGTTTGGTATATTATGTTGAGACTGAGTTTGAATTTTTCTACATCTTCCTTTGTGGTCGTATCTTTTTGCTCTTCTTTTCATTGAGCTTTTGGAAACTCCACAAAATTGTGGCCTTTGTTCGTCTTAGCGCCACTTTTTCCTCACCTCATTGCTAAAGAGAAAGATTCTCTCCCTAATTTCTGGAGGCAACCTAGGTTTTGCGAAATGTATGCAGGAAAGGAAATTGAAATCGAAAGAATGCATTTCCAGTTCTTTAGGGTCTATCAGTAAAATACCAGTGTTGTATTTTACAGGTAAGAGGGATAAAGTGGTAAGATTTTGAATAAGGTTTTTGAGTTTTGTGATTCGGAGAATGGTTAGAGGGAATAGTGACAATATTATTATCTTCTTTGTACAACGCTTCGTGCGGTCTTGAAATGAACCTTTGCGACAAGTTCTAAATCACACGAAACATATGACTCATTCAAAGCTTCAAATATATATATATATATATATATATATATATAGCATGAGGTTTATCTCACAGTAACGGAGGGATTGGGTATAAACGTCATATTTTTGCATAAATTTATTCTCAATATTACAAAACTTCTTTTTACTTTTTCACTTTTCGGTTATGATAGATTTTTAGTTGGTTATTTGTAAAAAAATATTCTTATATTTTCTTTTAGTTTTGTTATATAAATAGTCTTTGTTTGCTACAAAATATTTGTTTTATAGAGATTCTTATAACTAATTGAGCAAGAAATTGGTCAAGTAATTCCCCTCCCCACACTTGAATCTCACATTGACCTTAATGTGAAAAGATTCATAATAAGATTCATATGAAGTATTGTGGGTCAAATGGAAAGGAACTTCCCTACGGGCCAACGAAATTTCGATATAGCGTCCCTTGTTTTTCGTTCGTTTTACAGTAGTGTACCTGAATAATAAAGACTGCACACAACCAACAAACAACCAAAGCATAATACTACTGAAACTTTGGTATAAAATGATTCATATAAATTCCTAGTCAAACGTCTTGGCACCCACAACCATAATAAATAGCAAACAAACAAACAACCAAATAAAAATTGTCTCAAACAAACATAATAATAATAATAATAATAATAGTAATAAAATAATAATAATAATAATAATAATAATAACAATAATAATGTTAATAATAATAATAATGTTAATAAGTACTACCTCCCATGCCCATGCCCATACCAGGCCTACCATCGCTGATGCTTGTCAGTTTCTCGGGTGCTCCTGGTCAAAGGGTCCCCACTGCCTATCCATGCGCTCACCCAACTGAAGAATCTCTCTCCTCGTATCTGCGTCCTCTGTGGCTTGCTGTGCGTTAGGATCAGCAATCTGTCCTGATAACCTGTCAAAAGAAGCGACGGTGTGAGTCTAGAACTGGTCAATGAGCCGTATAGCCCCTCGAAAGAGTACTGGTTATGGTATGATGAGTTGGGGCTTGCTTCTAATGATGAAGGTCCGCCCTGCTAAAAGTAAGTGAGGCGGTGGGTCTGACGTGACGGTGATCTTGTCCCCCTCTCAAGTATGTCGTGAATGGTCATCTTAGCAGGGTCCTCAGGATCCCAAATCTGTTTGAGGGCATCCTGAAACCTCCACTGTTCTAGGTTTCTACTAATTTGCTGGACCATCTGCATATTGATACAAACGTTGAGGTCTAGTGGGATCAGGCTAGGGATGCGTGTTCCTTCCCTGTCTGCACCATAAGCTTTGTAGAGCTTATAAATCCATTCACCACCAAAGATCGAGGTATTTAGGCAACTTGCATTTGCATTAGATCTAAACAGTTGATAGAATAGGTACGTAATATTGCAAGGTACCTAGTTCTAGATGCAATAAAGGTCCCATAAATCCCTCAATCCTACGATCCCCTCGCTCTGGCCATGCTGAGTGATAGTATGACTCGGGAGGTGGTGGATATACCTCTTCAGCGGGCCACGTAAGGCAGTGCTCTTTGTGCTGCTTGGATAGTATCTATCATCTCCAAAACTTAACAGCTCCCATGCTTGCATCCTGGTGTTTATTGGCTCACTCAAATCATCAACATCCTCATCTGCAAAGGTTATCCCGACCTCATACCATATGTGCATCGATTACAAAGACCTGAAAAAAGCATGCCCCAAAGATTATTACCCACTGCCTGAGATAGACTTGAAAGTGGACTCAGTAGCCCCCATACCGCTTCAAAGGCTTCCTGGATGCGTACAAAAGTTACCACCAAATTCACATGGCGGAAAAAAGATCAGATAAGACAACTTTCCACATAGACAAAGGCACATTCTGTTATAAAATGATGCCATTTGGATTAAAGAATGTAAGAGCCACTTATCAACGCCTGATAGATAAGCAGTCCGGGGAACAGATTGGAAACAACCTGGAAGTGTTTATGGACGATCTGGTCATTAAAAACCTGCAAGAAGATCAAATGATGCGAGATATCAAAGACAATTTCCAAAGGCTATGGAAGATTTGCATGAAGCTAAATCCTAGCAAATTATCATTTGGGATGGATGAAGTAAAGTTCCACGGCGTGATTGTCGCAAAAAACGGATTCAAATCTAATCTCGAGAAAGTACAAACAATCTCCCGCATACCCTTCCCAAAGTCACCGAAAGAGGTACGGACCCTAAACGGAAGGCTGGTAGCGATGAACAGATTTCTAAAAAATCATGCCACCAAGTCATTCCCATTCATGTCTACGTTGCAGAACTGCCTAAATAAATCACAGTTCCAGTGGACACAAGAATCAGAGCAAGCCTTTCAAGAAGTAAAGAAATGTTAGATCGAATTACCAACACTGACGGCACCGCAGAAAGACGAATAGTTAATTATGTACTTGTCCGCATCAGCCAAAGCGGTGGGAGTAGTACTACTAGTGGATCATGAAAAGATTAAAACACCGATTTATTATGTCAGCAGGATCTCTCAGATGAGAAACGAGATATTCCATCATGGAAAAACTAATCTTAGCACTAGTATACGCATCAAGACGCCTCCATAGATATTTCCATGGTCAACCCACGAGCATGCTGACGAATTACAAAATTCAAAATGTGCTCCAGAAACTAGAATTATCAGGATGACTAGCAAAGTGGGCCATTGAACTAGGAGAACATACCATTCAGTACAAGCCCATGCCAGCGATCAAAGGAAAAGTTCTGGCGAACATCATCGTGGAAGTACCTTCCGAGAAAGAAGATGAATGCAGGGCAGAGGAAAAACCGATCGTGATTATAGAAGAAAGCGAAGCATAGTCATTATTCACTGACGAAGCAGGTAATGATGAAGGGTCAGGGTCCGGATTGAAGCTAATAAGCCCAAGCAAACAAGAATTAACATATGCGATCCTCCTAGACTTTCAAAGCACAAACAAAGAGGCGGAATATGAAGCATTCTTGGCTAGGCTATGCATAGCTGACGAATTTAGGGCACAACACTTCGAAGCACACGTTGAATCAATGCTCATAGCCAGCCAAGTTAATGTTCATATGAAGCCAAGGATGAAGTCATGGCGTCCTACTTGGAGCAAGCTAAAAAACTGATCCGAAAATTTAAATCATGCAAAATAAAACACATTAAGAGAAGTGAAAACAAGTTAGCTGACGCGCTAGTCAAGCTAGCAGCAACTAGCTTTGAACAACTGGAAAAAGAGGTCAGCCTGGAAACATTGGCGGAACCATCTGTCTCGCCGAGACAATTCTGTATCACACAGAGTCCAGATGAATCATGGATGACTCCCATCAAGGTATACCTCGCAGTAGGCCTCCTACCACAAGAAAAAGTAGAAGCTTAGAAGATACGACACAAAGCGTTGCAGTACCAGACGAAAGAAGGAGTCATATATAGGAAATCATTCTTAGGACCATTACTACGTTGTGTAGACACTGATGACGCTAAGTACTTGATAAGGGAAATACACGAATTGATCTGTGGGTTACATGCGGGGCCCAGTATGGTCACGGAAAAAATCACCAATGCCGACTATTATTGACCAGGCATGCGTAAGAACGCCGTAAAAGAACTACGGAAGTGTGATACGTGCCATCGACATGCGTCGAATACCCTCAGACCTAAGAATGAATTGGTCCTAGTCTCCTTTGCATGTCCATTCCAAAAATGGGCCATCGACATAGTGGGCCCATTCTCTGAAGCGCCTGGAAGGTGAAATTCTTGATAGTAGCAATCGATTATTTAACAAAGTGGGTCGAAGCGAAACCCCTAGCATCGATCAGCACTACTGTCGTCGAGAATATCATATGGGAATTCATAATATGTCGCTTTGGACTACCTCTCACGATAGTCAGTGATAACAGAACCCAATTCGCAGACATGACCCTCCAAGAATGGCTCGCGGAACTTCTAGTTAAGCAGATATTCACGTCAGTGGCACATCCGCAAGGCAGTGGCCAGGTGGAAAGAACCAACCGCACCATTCTGGAAGGGATAAAATCAATATTGGGACTGAAAAGAGCTGGCTAGATAGACAAGTTACCACATGTACTATGGGAATATAGAACGCTGAAGAGACGAAGCCACGGCGAAATACCATTCAGCCTCACCTACGGGACAAAAGCGATGATACCGGCGGAAATAGGACTCCCCTCTTCCAAGGTACTCTTGGCCGAGAAAAATAATGAGCCTGAATTACACTTGAATCTAGACATGTTTGAAGAAAAAGGAGAATCGGGAGCGATGAAAGAAGATAAATACAAACGCCAACTCGAAAAGTAGTATTACAATAACATAGTAAAAACAAGCATGTTCAAAGTCGGTGAATATGTGTTAGGCGACAGAGAAGTATCCAAATAGGAACCGCCGGGAAAATTGATACCAAAATGGGAAGGCCCTTATGTGATCTCTCAGATATTAGGCAAAGGGGCATACTCCATAGAAAATATAGATGTGTCACAAATCCCAAGGACATGGAACGCAGCACTGCTGCGGAATTGTTACCTTTGAAATCTAAGATCATGTATTAAACGGGCCAAGGGCCACTTTTGTTTCAAGATTAATAAAATCCTTTCTCATTATTTATCTTTTCAAGCATATTCTTATGATGTTTGACAATAAACGCGTAACAGAAAAGCAAACATGAAAAGATCAGACAAAATAAACCAAAATCATTGCATTATTACTACCATAAGTGGAACGGAAGGTCTGCAGACAAAAGATAATCGGAAGCAAAAGTGATGCCCGAAACATATAAGTCCATAACTAACAATTCTTACATAACCATGACACATACAAAAAGGGTTAGCAAAACTTCAGAGTCCGCACCCCCACCAATAAGAAGTTAAACCAGCACAACACAAACTAAACTACAAACTCAGTCGTAGTCCACCGCTTCTCCCCCTTCTTCATGCTTGAAGCCATCACCGTCGTTGTCGCTATCACTGCCATCGCCTTCACCGTGAACACTACAAGAAGGACCGCCAAGTCCAGTAAACGCAGCTTTGAGTTGGACAAACCCATCAGGTCTTTCAGCTAACTTAGCGACAGTCCTGACCACCCCAAAGGACAAATTGTCATACTTCACCTGCATATTGTGGTATTGCTAATCATAATAGATCTCATGCATTGGGAAGTCGGTCAATGGGTTGCCAACAGCAGCAAGATCATGAGCCTCCAGGAAACAGGCCTTACATCCAGATTCGCAAGCAGCAACAAGTAGGTCCACAACGAAAGTCAATATGTTTAGGGCCATCCTTAACAAAGTCAACGATCTGAAAAAATAACAATAAAGTGATGAATAGAGGAGTTTAATAAAAAATATGGGAAAACACGAATAACATACCTCATGGATGAAGTCGGTCATCAACCACTTCTGGTCTGCTTGCAAGGTCTGAACAGTGAAATCACTAAGGAGTTGATCCGTTTGGTCGTCCCTAACAGTTTGGAGAACCGCATTCTCCTTGGCCAAAGTCTCCAACTGCGCATCCTTGGAGGCAACCACTGCCTTTAACTCATCCAACTCGGCTCGCACACGAGCCAACTCCTCATCCCTACCTTCAACGACACCATCACGGGTGGCCAAAGAGTGAGTAAGATCAACAATGAGGGTGTCTTTGTTTTTAACGACAGCCTCATGAGCCGACTCCTGCTCCCGTAGCATGTCAAGAGAATTCTTCAACAACTCAAGCTCGGACTCCACTCTCTAAAGCTTATCCCGAATACCATGCAACCGAATGTTCTCACGCTGACATGATTCTTCCCAATGCTTCACAGCTTCACCATGAGCGGTCAAATTCCACTCGGCAGTTCGCGCTTCATGGCGATGATCTTCCGCTTCTCGCAACAATCTTTCATGGTCAACATTCAGGGCTCCCTAATAATACTTCATCGCTATTCACTCACGCACAATTTCGTGAGTTGTAAATAGAGTATAGGCGGTCCCGCGAATATAGTCATCGAACATGTCACCCCGGGCATGACCACGTTGATACTCAACATCCGCATGAGGGAAGCAATGATTAGGAAATCTTGACAAACTCTGATATCCTGAAATCTTGAATAAGGGGTAAGACCTCAAAAAGGTACATAAAAACTCACATCATCACGAGGATGAGGACCAAAGAAAGGACCCTCACCTCCATCATAATTATCACCACCTCCACCACCAACGGGACCAGGCCTACTCCCACCGGCGCCGACACCGCCGACAACAGAGCCAACCCGAGTAGCGGAAGAATCTTGAAAAGTCGAATGCAGAGGAGTAGGTTGGCGTTCACTTACAACCTCAAGCGCTTGAACAAGCTCCCTTTCCCCATCCTCAGTTTCCGCCTCCCTTAGAGGTGAAGGAGACTAATGAGGCATATGGAGAAGACTATCCTCAACAACACGAGGCGAAGAAGGTTGACAGCCAATCTTTTCTTTTAATATGGGCTCACCAGACGACCCAACAATAGTATTTTTCAAGGAACCTATGATAAAACAGAGTTAGAAACAGAAGTATAGATAGGCATAAGAGTTCAAGAGTCTAACCTAGAGAAGAAGCGGATTTCTCTGCGAGCTTCTCACTGAGCCTCGCCTTCTTCATGATGGGAGAAAGAGTGTCCAGGTTGAGCGAACTCCCATAAGAAACAGGTTTCGCGGAAGGCTTCACAGACACAAAGATTATAGACTCAACATTAACAGACTCAACTTGAGTAGATTCAACCCGAATAGTTTCAACAATAGGCCTATCTCGACGCTTCTTCTTCTTGCGAGGCTTCTTGCCAGGAGAACTACTGAGATCAACATAATCCTAAGACACGGGACCTGTTAAAAGCAACGCATGAGAGTCAGGAGAAGAACGCAGTGAATCATTAGATTCTTCACTAGTCGATAAGATCATCTGCACACCATCCGCGACCATAGAAATTATAGGTTGAGGATTAAGAACTGGCTCACCAGTACCTTCAGCACCAACCAGTGGAAACACAAAATTCCCGCGGGTTTCATCAAGAATAGGGGTTCTCCCCTCAATAAATCACGCAGATTCATGGCCCAAGCTCCATCCTTAAGGAGCGAATTGATGACACTGCCAATGCCTACAAACAACAAAAACAAGTCAGAAGAGACACATAACGGGCGGAAGATAAAGAATACTCACAAAAACTATCGAGACCACAAATAGGAGTCTTGTGGGGCCGAGACCAGATCCTAGTCATCCCAGCAACAACCAAAGCATACTCTTCAATGTAATAAAGAGGAGTCTCTCGCGCAGTAAGAATTTGTACCAAGACTGATCTTGGAAATCACGCGGGGGTTCATCTTCAATGGGAACAGATGGATCTCGGAAATTCATCGGTACAAAAATGGCGTTGGTGCTGATAAAAAAAATTGTTGCTTCCACTCGTGGAGCCTCCCCAACAAAGGTCACCTCCTTGTCACAAAGAAGGAAACCATACCAACCACCCTTGGTATACATTTTATAAAACACCAAACACTTATCAACAAAATGTGTGATACCCTGGCTACGGTAGAAAAACTCAAAATGATGTAAACGCATCATACTCAGTGGATGAACTTGGGTAATGTGCAAGTTGTAATGCAACATCACATCAAGAACAAACGTGGTAATATGGAGACGGAAATTCTCGTGACCACAAAACTCAAAATACAAACTAAGTTTTCTCGGAGGAGCATCCATGGCAGTGCTACCACTGGGTGGAAATTCTGGTTCCTAAGCTTGAGAGATATGATATGATGAGATAATAGTTTCATAATCAGATCAATGACATTAAATGACGACATCACGTATAGACAAGTCGCTAGTCTTCTTTTTACTTTTCCCCTTGCCAGACTTCTTGCCGGCAGATGTATAAGCCATCAAAGTGCAGAATAAGCAGAAGGAAATATGAGAAAAATTGGGAAAGAAAAGAGGAAGATGAGGAGAATTATAAGGGAACAGCCTATTTATATTAATCGACGGTGGCGGTTAAAGTAAAAAATGGAAGTCTCCAAATTAATGGATGACCAATGAGGAAGTGACACGTCACGCGGGAAGTTAACGAATTCAGAGCAAGTGGGTGCATGAACAGCACACACGCACAGTTGAAAAGACATGTTTGATGCAATCGCCGTTTGACGTCTGCCGAGACAGGTTTGTTTCCAAAAAGATCTTATTTGTATCAGAAAATATGTGTGTACAGTCACTTTTCAGAACGTATTTAATGCTACACAACAATAGACTCGAGAAGAAAACATCACGGAAAGATACACCTGAAAAATACATAGTTATAACAGAACGTTATTTCAAAATTTTCCAATACACAGCGGAACAATAACATGGGGAAAATTCCAAAAATACTAAACCGTCACATAGATAACTGAAGCAAAGACGCTTGACTGGAATGAAGCTTGGTCCAAAAACACCGCGACAACTCACCAAGAGAAACCCAAGGAGCATACGCAATAATTTGGACCAGGCAACACACCAATTAGGATAGTCAAATTGCACGAAGGAAGAAAGTGAAGAATGGAAAGAAGCACCCAAAAATGGAATAAATAAGAACGGACACCCATCACTCATTTATACCCGAAGTAGTAAATGAGGTAGTTAGACAGCTGGATATCCGGTTCTAGAAAAAACCATTAGAATGCGGCCACGAGTCGCGAAACACGGAGAATTCAATATGCGGGGATGAAACCGTTTACTACCGCCATAAGTACCCGCTACCTAAGTAGCAAAAAAGGAAATGCTAGAACAGAATAAGTCCAGTATTCCACCAGCAGATTCAACCGCGGAAGCAACAATGAACTGGGGGGACTTGTGGGGGTAAGGTACCAAACACATCATACAAATAACAAATCAAGATGATTGACCACGGAAATGATATCTTCCGCGAGAGGTTACAGGCCATCGTGGAAGATACTCCCAAAACAGTGCAAAGTAACAAAGGACAGTAGAAGTGCTGCCATTAGTAGGACACGTGGTGAAATACCACTGTGTAGTACCTGACAGTTATATGTGTTAGTTCATGGTTTTGTCGTCTCGAGTCTTTGTATTGGTCATTATAATTTATTATTATTATAAGTCCCATACGTTATGTTATGGCTCATTCGTTAAGGATGTTTAATGAATGAGACCAATCGTGTTTATTATTGTTCATTCGTTAAGAGACTATCTCCACTATAGAAAGAAAAAAAGTAAAGAAAGATCAAATTCACTAGTAAATACTAGAAAAAAGGGCTTTCTACATAAGCATTGTCTAAAACAACGATTTTTATTAGCTATAGAAAAGAAAGAAACTTCATAGAAGTTGAAATATGAAGAAAGGGATAGGCCTAGCTATTTTAGTCTATGGGTAAAGTATCTAATTGATAGAGTAAGCACCGTAAAGATCAATTAGCGAGGTTTTGGCTGATACAATAAGAATTGCTTACTTTATGTCATGATGTGAGACAAACGTTAGTAATCAACTTATGTAATAGAGTTGATCCACTAAGGTATTTAGCAGCGGTGTAGGATCAGATCCCAAAGATAGTAAGTCTTTCCTTTCGAAAGTCTTTTTCAAAAATTCTATATAATCTAAATTTCTATATGATAAGAAACTGACATAGTTACCTTTTAGAAAATTCTAATGATAGCAGAAATGTCTATGTTTATTCTTCTAAAGGTGGGAGAAAAGATAAAACTAAAATAAACCGGATTTTTAATCCAAACATAAGATATAAGTTTGAAACTCATTTTATTAACTTCTTTTAGTTAACCCGAAAAAATGGGATAGATCTACGATAAATCTTATTCAGTTAGATACGGTAGATTCAAATGTGATAATGGGATACACAAAGAGTTGGCCGGCGAGCCATATGAGGTAGGAAACTCTCAAGTACGGTTATAAGGGAAGGAATTAACCCACCTATTCCGACTGGGGAGAACAGGCCATTCACCAGGGGGATTCTGAAATTGCAGAGGCTTGGTTAAGCCAAGCCGCTGAGTATTGGAAACCGGCTATAGCACTTACTCCTGGTAATTATATTGAAGATCATAATTGGTTGTAACAAATTAACCTTAATCGTTATTTTTACACGTCCATTCGTTAAGGATGTTTAATGAATGGACCTTAGTCGTTATCTATTGTATCCATTCGTCATGGAATGTTGACGAATGGGGTATAGCGAATGAGTCATTCGCTATACCATTTTGGTATCTTTTGTAACGAAGAAGAATGAAGACCATCCGTTATGGGATGTGCAATAAATGGCATTCATCTTTATTCCTAAGCTTAATTTAAGTGTTCTTAAAGTTATTTCTGGCGTACTCTTACTCTGCCCAGTTATCCTCCCAACACTTCTATTAACATTATCAAGTTCTACTAATCGAAAACGTATATCAATTAACTAGATCCTTGGTTCAATCGATATGACGGATTCTATCTATTAAAGCTCGTTTCTGTTTCTACAAGTGGTATCAGAGCAAATCCAGGGTTAGATTACGTTTTTGTTAAGGTATTTGATATGAATTAAATGTTAATTCATTGTTTAATTGGTCAATTAAGATCTGATATTATGTTTTACAATTTTTGTCGAATTAGAAGGTTAAAATGATCATTTGATGTTGGATTGAGTGTGTTTGGATTCAGATTTGATAGTGTAAGGTTTATTAGTACTGGACTAGATGATTGACTGAATTTGGTATGGATTATTGGTGATTTTGGATACAGTACGGAACAGAGTGTTCTGGTTATTGATTTATTGAGTTCAGACTTATTTTGGTATGATTATTGATGTTCAGATTGGTTGGTTCTTGTTCGCGTGATCAATACGAGTTGATTAAGCCTTAGTTTGTGTAATTTGGTTAAGAATTGAGTAATTTATCCATATGTTTGGATACTTTTAGATTGAAGTTTGGATTTGGAAATATTTCAGATCTGGAAATTAGTTTGAAGGTTTGAAGATACATATGTTCATTCGTCATGACCAACTTGATCATTCGTTACATATGTATTGTTCATTCGCTATCAAATCTTAACTGATTCGTGCCACGTGTTAAGTTTGTTACAACAAAATAACAAACTCATTCGTTATAGGTTGAAGCTGATTCATTATTAGTTATTCGTCATTCGCCCTCACTCGTTCGTCATTCGTTCGTCACTCATTCGTCAACCGTTCGTTAACAATTCGTCAACCATTTGTCACTCATTCGTAAACCTATTAGTTACCCATTAGTCAACCATTCGTCAATCATTCGTTAAGCTATTTGTGTTCCTCATTCGCTACTGACATTCGCTATTGTTCATCATTCGTGCTTACTCATTCGTCTTCCCATTCGCTATAAAATTTCAATTTTAATCCTTTAAGTTTGAAGTTTGTTATGTTTAAATCATTAAGATGGCTCGTTATTATGCACTGGCTTCTCAAATCGTGTTGATGCAGCTAATGTTACATCTTGATGCTGAAAATGGATCTCATTTGAAATGTCCTCATTTGATGAAGTTAATTGATTTTTCTAAATAGGAACCACGTTTCAGAGCACATCTAGGGTCTGTACATCCTGATTGTTCATGATGTCTTGATGATGTATACAATGTTCCTATGCTTGGTAGTGAAACTACGGGATTTACTCCAAAAGCTTTTTCTCAATACTCTCAAGAAGAAAAGAAATCTCTCGAGATTGAAACTAAGGCATATTCCACTTTAACTATGGCTTTACCTGACAATATTTTCCATCAAGTGGGAAGTATAAAAATTTGTGCCTCCTTGTTTCAACATATCAAGATGAGAAGTTTGGGTAACACTGAGGAAAGTAAAAAGGTGATGTTAAAGTTTCAATTTCGAAACTTTAACTTATTGAAAGGAGAGACTGTGGAAGAAATGCTCTTCCAAACTCTTATTCTAAGATGAATAAGTTAAAAATGGAACTAGGTGAGTCTGATAAAATTGACACTGTGAAGAATTCTCTTCCAAACTCTTATTCAACATTTCTCATGGTTCTTAAAGAACATAATTTCTTTAAAAATGATGATCTTACTGCAATGGAGTTTATATTAACAATTAAAGATAGAGAGTATGATTTAAAATTTCAAAATTCATCAAAAGAAACTCAAGATCCGACATTGTATGGAGGTTGTTTGCCTTTGAGTAATACTGTTGCTCCAATTAATACATTTCTTACTCAAACTACACAAGAGGGATAATCTTCATACAGTGATCCAAATGCATGCTTCATGACTTCTGGGATCAATGACATATGATGTGCTGAACGCGGTAGACATTCTAGTTTTATTTTATAAATCTAGACTCTCCTAATGCTAGACACCTAGACAGGCAAGTGTTCCTATCGACTATAGTAAAGCCTAATTAAGTCCGGATATCGAACCCACAGGACACTAGCAACACCTAAACTAGACTCTGACTAATAACTTAAATAAATAGATTTAATTGATTTTTGTGTTTTTTTAATTATGAACTATAAATTAAATAATACTTAAACTAAACTTACACGAATAAATAGGGGTGGAACTCAAATAGGGTGAAACAACTACCTAGGTAAGGAATCCTACTAGTCAACTCGTAAAATCTTAGAATTGGATTTATGATTGGTACCGTATTCTAATTATGGAATAACTAAAGTATGCTAGATCACCTCCCGGTCTCACCAACAATACCTAAGAACCCTAAATATCATTTAAGCTCAACGGTTTAATGGTTCGGATCACCTCCCGGTCTCACCTTACCTAACTATGCTAAGGTAACCAAAGATTAAATCACCTCCTGGTCTCTCTAATCACAGTATACCCTAAGGCGTAAAGGAGTATTCTTATGTAATACGATTATAACTCGGATCTGTAAGAATCTAAAGGAATCTAGGGTAACTCACTCCCATTCAATCACTACCCAAACCCGCAAAAGACCAAAACAGACGACACTTAATTACCTCCCGGTCTCTCAAGTGACTATATATAAGGTATCTCTAAACTCTCAAATACCGTTCCTATGGAATACGTTAACAATAAACCATAAACTAGTTGTAAACACACAGTAAACAACCTAATATGCATCCATACATGAAAGACATTCACAAAGACGTATATGGAACAAAAATTGATCATAAATTAACACCAAATACGCATAAGCATCATAACCAAATAAAATAAATACTTTACCAAAACAACACCAATCAATAAGAAATCCTAAACCAAAAATAAAACGAGTCTATAAAATAATCATCCAAACCCAGGCAGTATAACAATTTAGCCAATCATAATTACGAAAGAAACAAAGATAAAATATATTACGGTTCATCGTAAAAAGATATAAATATGATTGAGCTACTAGCCTGGTTAAATTAATTCACCTAGCTGCTTGCTTTAATTAATTGAGCCGTGTGCCTGCTTCTTTAATTCTCTTTTGGCCATGAGACTTTTTGACGTGTGTGCATGCTTTTCTTCTTTTCTTTCTTGATTTTTCTAAATCTGCACCAACAGGGGGTAGCCCCAATCAGCCGTGCGTCTCCTCCTCACCTCCTTGCGTGACCTCTTCTTTTATTTTTGTTTTATGTGGGCCATGATCCAATTAGGGATTGTGAGCTGTATATTCTGAATCAAAATATAAAAACAAGTTAATTGTTTTCATTAATTTTTATACCTATAAATGTATTTATGTTATTACGAGAATATAAAATTCCTCATACTCTTGTTTTAATTATCTGTACACGAAAAACTTGATATTTCTTGTTACTTTCTTTTTCATGGATTTTGAAAATAATAACAATAATAATGGTCCATTCAACCGTTAGTCTCAAGTTTAATAAAAATATTTTATTTTAGATCGTAGTCTCATGAAACTTTATAAAATCCAAATATGAGCCAACAAAGACTAATATTTTATAAAAACCAACTCAAGACAACTCAAAATTTTAGGGCATATTAATATAAATTATGTATATTTTAGACCATATAAAATATCCCCACACTAACCTTTTTCGTCTCTGAAAATGTATTTTGCAATGGAATCATAATTCAATATTGATCTTTCAAACATATAGGTTAATTCTTAAGCATAGATAAGCGCAAAAACTGCGATTGCCGATATTGTTGTCCACTTAAACCCAGCCACCTGCCTATCAAGCCCCCAATTGCATTAAGCGTTTTGAGTTTAAAAACACGGCTACACCTACCACATCTCAGACAAAGAGAGCTAGAAAAATTAGAGTCAAAGCAGATTGGTTTGACAAATCACCATAAGCCAAGGACTCGTTGATGGTACTACGTAGATGCACTCGGTGAAATTTGATGGAAGAATGGTCATGTGGAGACCGTACGAGCATACCCTAAATACTATTGGACTTTGTCCTATATATTCCCTAAAAAAATATTTGTTAACTAAAACCTTCGAGCCCCAATATTGTATCCTCAGAGTCACTATCCCCTTGTTAACACGTAAACTCTAAATCTCGTCTAGTATGTGCACTTTGGCCTCTTTTACTAACTTTGAGAATGCTTCTTTGGCATTTTACAATACATAACTTTCTTATGGTCATTTGCTTTTCGGACCAACTTTTCATAATACACTTTCAGAACATACTTTTCTTTTTCTTTTTTTTTCTCTTTTTTTTCTTTTTTCTTTTTTTTATATCACCCTAAAGTATATAACTATTTCTAAGCTCGTAAAAAGATGGACATGTGGTCGTGTGCTGGTTTGAGTGCATCTATGTCACACCCGACTTAGGGCATAGGCGTATGATCAATAGTTGGTACCTGTTTTGTAAATACATCAGAGTTGCGGGTTATTTTAGCAGAAGACTTTAGTTAAATAAAATATTAAATTCATTTGAAAACTTCTCAGATAATAAATACCCGATGTTTTATAAAGCTTGTTGAAATACCGTTTGTAATATTTTAATAATTAAAAAACTGAGCCATCATTACCTTGCGAGCATCTAATTCCATGAATGTCTTTCTACCTGTACTAATCTGTATTCCCTGAAATGTGGGGAAAAGTACATCAGCTATATGCTGGTGAACACGTATGACTCAATAAAACATTTTGAATGACATTATAATACAAATGTAGTTTTCTTGAAAATCTCAGCGGAAGCATTTCTACTTCCGGTATATGTACCACGGCCCTACACACACAACGGTATTCCCCGAGCCAAACGGCCCTAAACTGAGAACGTTTAAGCTCGTGGATTCATTGCCTTTGATTGAATGATTGTTTGAGCTTTAACAGTTATGTTTGGATCCAGACACATGCGTATTCGGTCTGAGTTGATATTATTCTCTACTTTGTATTATAATGTTCTAGAGATTTCATTATCTCATGTAGACAATGATTGACTCGTTAAGACAAACACCCGTTCGTCTCATTGAGTATAAATATGTTTTGACTGATTGAAAAGGTTAACGTATTCACGTTATAAAAGGTTTGAACGTATTTACCTGTGATTGTCTGTTCTGAATGATATGGTGATTTCGTTTGAAACCTTGACTTTGTATGAATGATTGATTGACTGACTGATTGATTGAGTGACCTATAATAAAATAGGTATATAAATATCCGGATCGTCTCTTGATCCGGCTATAGACCTTTTGTCTGGTTTAAATAGCTTTAAACCTTGATTGATCATTTGTTTGAATAAAATATTTAGACCCGTAGTCTTTTTGTTTATTTACCAAATCATATGATGAGTTTCTTTTTAATGAAGAAACATCTATAATCTGTTTCTTCTTCAAGAAGAAACATTCATTGACTGCTATGCATGTAAAACCTTATGTTTCTTACACATGAAGAAACAATGTTTTAATTATATTCGTTGTATATAAATGCTATGTTTCTTAATCGTGAAGAAACTATATTTATTTATGAATGTGAATATGATGTTTCGTAATTGTAAAGAAACACTATGATAATCCTTTGTATGTTAAAGCTTATGTAAACATATTTATGATCAAGGTTTGGGCTATACCCATGACTATGGTCCAAGACATATAATAATAATACCATAATGACTTAGGTCAGAACTCTTACCTTACACGGTATTCGAAGTTAGATACCTAAGTTCATACGAGCAGCACTTCTACGCTATGTAGCGTACTGGTGTTTAGATTGTCAGAATTTCGGGGCTAAGCACGAACTTCGAGGTTGACACGTAAAACGAGGCAACATATGGTGGTCGTCGTGTTGTGCACCTACTTCGAGATAGATTGTCGGGTTATTTTCGGGTGGCACGTACTTCGAGTATCGTCGGGTATGTGGCACAGATTACGAGGTGATGATTGTCGGGTCCGGCATGGAAACAGAGGTAGTGAGAGAGTAATTCTAGAGAGAGAATCTAGAGATGTGTGGTGAATGAGCTCGTGGCCTCCCCTTTTATAGCTGATTTTTGATCCTATCGCGATACGCGATAGGTCCCTTGTGGCCCGTCGCGTATCGCGCCGCCGCCATTTTACACCGCCTTATGCGGTGATGACACGTGGCATGTCATATTGTGCCACATGTCGACACGGTGTTCTACACGTGTCCGGTGACTCACCAAGCCCATCGCGCTACGCGATGGGCTGATTGTTACCCCATCGCGTATCGCGATGGGAACAAAGTTTCAGAATTTGCACTTTTGGTCCCTGTCTTTGATAGCTTGTCATTTCTTGGCCTAACTCCCATTGTCCAAAAATACAAAGGAGTCTCTCAAGTGGCTCACGGAGATGCGAGCGTGCGAAATGCCCATCGCCCAACGCCCTTCGCCCGTGCCCGAGCTCGAGCGCGTGCGCGTTGGGTGCTTCGTACCCTCCGCTAGGACCACTGGGTGCATGCTAGGCATATAAGAATATTATTATGGAAAATTTCTTCCTTATAAAGAGTTTCAATTTCTTTACCACTTTCCATGTGAGATGGGTTTTAATTTCCTTATTTATACCCATGTGAAATGCTTTCACTTTCTTACATCTTTCAATGTGGGATGGAATTTCCTTATTCCATATCCTTAACATAAGATGGAATATTTTAATTTCCTTATAGAATGGTTTTATTTTCTTTATTTGAATTTTCCCAACACTTATTTTAGGGAATAATTTTGATCCTCCAACTTAACTTAGTTGTCAAATTTGGATCGAAATTTTGGGGATGTTACATCCTCCCCACCTTGGAATGAATCTCGTCCTAGAGATTCGTTTGTGAATGATTTCTTACTCGTTTTCTTTACTAGCAAATTCTTTCTAATCTGTTTCTCGAGTTTAACTCGAACTGTTTGAATGGTTAAAATTCCTGATTTGTTGTTAACTTACATCTTTGGATGATGTATTCAGTTAATAGTTCAGAATGCCATAAGTAATTGTAAATTGCTAAGCACAGTGGCCAGTTGTGTTTAACTATTTACCTTACCTTGTGTATTCTAAACATTTACTGATGTTAACTAGATTGTATCTTGAAATCAGTCTACCGAATCCTTTATTCATATTGATAACTTTCAAGATATTCATTCTTGAATAATGATATCCTTTACTTATGATCTTGACGGATTCCTTCCGTTTATTTCCTTTATGATCTTGACGGATTCCTTTCGTTTATTTCCATTATGATCTTGACGGATTCCTTCCATTTATTTCCATTGATTATACCATTGAACTTTCTAAGGTTTGCTAACTGATTCTCCTTTGAGAAGACATACTTTTATGTCTAATGAAATTCATTATTCTCTTTATTTCATCTTTCTATAAATGATGATCATTAAATAACATAGTTTCTTATATTTCGAGAAATTTCGAATTTTAACTATCTCTTTTCTTAATAGTATTCTTTATCATGATCTGTATGCTAAGGGATTTAACTTACCATGTTATTGCTACAAAACCTTTCGTTTAAACATAAGTAGTCTAACTCTTTCTTAAGCCTTTGAGTCTCGGACTACTATTGTTTGTTTTTATTCTTGATTGCCAAATGCTCTTTGTGTTTCCTTCCTTCCTATTGTTGTTGATCCTTTAATTGCGTCTTTGAAAATTCTGTTTAAAATGCCCTTTTTCTCCAAAGATGAAACATGCAACTGCTTTCCTTCTACAGTCGTATTCAGAATGACCGGTTTTGTCATAGAATGTACACCTGACTGATGTATTGTTCTTGTTCTGTTTTTGACACTTTCCATCATGTCGTTTATCACAGTTCTGACAGATTGGTCTTTTGAATTTAAATGGTTTCTCTTTGTTTATGTTATTCTCTTGTTTGTTTGTTACCTTTTCTTTCTTTCACACACTATTTTTCTCTTTAACCTCCGTATTTCTTACAATACTATTAATTAAATATCTGGCCAACTCCATGGCCGAGGATGTAGTTTGTGGCATATGAGTTCTTACTTTATCTCTTTGGGTCACCTTTATATGTATTGAATAGCTTTGTTGTATTCTGAGTTGTCTAGATGCGAAGTTGATTGATAATATTCAAAAACTTAGTATTATAATCTAAGAGATTTGTAGCATCCATCTTATGGTTTAGAGACTTGGTTTGAATATGATTGTCTTCATGTATGGGAAAAACTTCTATAGTACGAGTTCTTTAAATACTTCCCATTTTATTTGATACAAGGTTTCTCTGCCCTTTAGAATGTTCCATTATTCTAGAGCATCACCTTTGAATTTCAGAGATGTGTACTAAGTCCTTTGAATCTTAGTACATTGACTAATGATAACGATGGACTCGATCTCTTCAAGTCATCGTAAAGTTGGTATAACACCTTGATTGCCATAGAACTCCTTTGGTTCGTAGGTTTTGAAGTTCTTAAAACTACAACCTTAAGTTACTAAATGGCTCTTGAAGTTCTTATTATCCGTATTGAAATGGTTTTTTCATGATGATAAGCATTTCGACTAGGGTGAGTTCTAATAATCTTATTTGAATGCTTAATTTTGTATATCTCCCATTTCATTATATCGATAAGAGATATCATTGTGTCAGGAATTCTCTCTTGCATTTTGACTAAATATCGTTCAGGAATCTCATGGTTAGATTGCGTCATATTTTTGTTGGTTCTCTGATTGGAAATTTCATCATTATTTACTGACTGTTTAGGTTAAACCTTCTATAAATGGAATTGCATCAGTATGAAAGAAACTTATATACTGATGATATATTGCGTGATATGTGAACCTAATGCTACAAGAAATCGTTTCATAGATGTGTCGTATCTTTTGAGGAATTTCCTTTCCACTTTTTCTTGGACCTTGATTAACCTTTCCTTAAGGTTTATTGTTTTGCGTTGGGCACAATCCATATGTTTTACCCTTTTGACTGAGAATGATATTAAAGAACTTTTATAAGATGATATATCCATATCTCTTAATTAACATAGCTCTTTCAGAATATCTTGTTGATAGGGTTCTACTAGTTTGTCCTTTATTGAATACTCTTGAAATGACTAGTATATACCTTGTGTACAGACAACCCATGAGAATTTCCATTTCTCTTTCTAGGTTTATTTACGTCCCTTTTTAAAATATTTCTTTAGCATTGGCTTGAGGTCACTTATCCTTGAGATTTTGTCCACCTAGACTTTTCCTTATACTGACATTCTCTTTCTTCCAGACCTTGCTAGGAGAATTACTTTAAGAGTTTCATTCTCTTGTTGTATTGCTATACTGATTATATCTATTAAGATCTTTATTGTCTACTCTTTCCAATGAATGATTGATTTCTTGAGTTTGTTTTTCCTTCTAGATGCTTTTGCTTATCTCCTTTTCTTTTGTCTTTCTTTGTTTTCCATTTCTTTCTTAAGTATTGCTTATACTAATTTGGTGACATTAATTTCGTAATGATCAGACTTATTTTCAATGTCATATATTCCTTTTAAGGAAATTCTAAATCGTATTCAAGCGTTTTTCCTTGAGTGTGAGTGTAGTAAGGATTTTGAAATGCTATTGTTTGTTCTTGATAATTGTCACCATTACTCTTTTCCCTTTTTTGACGATATTGATTTTGATTTACTTGATCCTATTCCTTGCGTATTCAGATTTACACTTATCAGAACTGGTGGAGTATCGAATGAATCTGAATTTCCTTCCATTGTTGTTTGATATGAGTCTTCGTTACTGGACACATGAATTAGGAGTAGAGACGTTTTCAATGTATCCCTTTCCTTTACTAAATCAAGGTCGACTGGTATAACTATTGTGATTGAAAATCTGCTTGAGATTTGATTGAAAGTAGGAACGCGTTCCTATCTTATTTGTACAGTTTATCTTATCAGTAATATTTGAATGTTAGATATTTTTCTGTTAAATATCTAATTTATCATGACCGATGATTATGTAATAAGATTGCTCTTTCTATTTATTGATTGTCAGGAAGATTCTTTGTTTGCCCTCTATATGGCAAATTAGGAACCGTTGATTGTTCTTGACTGATAAAGATTGTATAATAGCTGTCATTACTGGCCATATCTGATGGCTCAGATTTGAATGCAGTGATTGAATGTCTAACTATTTAGCGTATATGCCTAAAGTAGTTTTGTATATGACATTGATACGGATTATGTTTAGGGATATATAAACTTTCAGTCTTTGCTTATCCCTACTTATTCCACAAGAAATTATAGCTTAGGTACTAATATATTACTACCTAATTCGTTGAAACTGATGGCTCTATAATATGATTGATATTTATCTATGATCGAAGCCTAGGTATAATAAAATACCTAATTCGCTAAGATCGATGGCTCTGATACCAACCTGTCACACCCCGGCTTAGGGCCTAGGCGTATGACCAATAGTTGGTACCTGTTTTTTAAATACATCAGAGTTGCGGGTTATTTTAGCGGAAGACTTTAGTTAAATAAAATATTAAATTCATTTGAAAACTTCTCGGATAATAAATACCCGATGTTTTATAAAGCTTGTTGAAATACCTTTTGCAATATTTTAATAATTAAAAACTGAGCCATCATTACCTTGCGAGCATCTAATTTAATGAATGTCTTGCTACCTGTAATAATCTGTATTCCCTGAAATGTGGGGAAAAATACATCAGCTATATGCTGATGAACACGTATGACTCAATAAAACATTTTGAATGACATTATAATACAAATGTAGTTTTCCTGACAATCTCAGCGGAAGCATTTCTGCTTCCGGTATATGTACCACTGCCCTACACACACAACGGTATTCCCCGAGCCAAACGGCCCTAAACTGAGAACCGGTCGTGATCGTTTAAGCTCGCGGCTTCATTGCCTTTGATTGATTGATTGATTGAGCTTTAACAGTTATGTTTGGATCCAGACACATGCGTATTCGGTCTGAGTTGATATTATTCTCTACTTTGTATTATAATGTTTTAGAGATTTCATTATCTCATGTAGACATTGATTGACTCGTTAAGACAAACACCCGTTCGTCTCATTGAGTATAAATATGTTTTGACTGATTGAAAAGATTAACGTATTCACGTTATAAAAGGTTTGAATGTATTCACCTGTGATTGTCTGTTCTGAATGATATGGTGATTTCGTTTGAAACCTTAACTGTGAATGAATGATTGACTGACTGACTGATTGATTGAGTGACCTATAATAAAATAGGTATATAAATATCCGGATCATCTCTTGATCCGTCTATAGACCTTTTGTCTGGTTTAAATAGCTTTAAACCTTGATTGATCATTTGTTTGAATAAAATATTTAGACCCGTAGTCTTTTTTTTTATTTACCAAATCATATGATGAGTTTCTTCTTAATGAATAACATCTATAATCTGTTTCTTCTTCAAGAAGAAACATTCATTGACTGCTATGCATGTAAAACCTTATGTTTCTTACACATGAAGAAACAATGTTTTAATTATATTCGTTGTATATGAATGCTATGTTTCTTAATCGTGAAGAAACTATATTTCTTTATGAATGTAAAATTGATGTTTCTTAATTGTAAAGAAACACTATGATAATCCTTTGTATGTTAAAGCTTATGTAAACATATTTATGATCATGGTTTGGGCTATACCCATGACTATGGTCCAAGACATATAATAATAATACCATAATGACTTAGGTCAGAACTCTTACCTTACACAGTATTTGAAGTTAGATACCTAAGTTCGTACGAGCAGCACTTCTACTCTATGTCGCGTACTGGTGTTTAGATTGTCAAAATTTCGGGGCTAAGCATGAACTTCGAGGTTGACACACAAAACGAGACAACATATGGTGGTCGTCGTGTTGTGCACCTACTTCGAGATAGATTGTCGGGTTATTTTCGGGTGGCACGTACTTCAAGTATCGTCGGTATGTGGCACAGATTACGAGGTGATGATTTTCGGGTCGGCACGGAAACCGAGGTAGTGAGAGAGTAATTCTAGAGAGAGAATCTAGAGATGTGTGGTGAATGAGCTCGTGGCCTCCCCTTTTATAGCTGATTTTGGATCCTATCGCGATACGCGATAGGTCCCTTGTGACCCGTCGCGTATCGCGCCGCAGCCGTTTTACACCGCCTTATGCGGTGATGACACGTGGCATGTCATATTGTGCCACATGTCGACACAGTGTTCTACACGTGTCCGGGGACTCACCAAGCCCATCGCGCTACGCGATGGGCTGATTGTTACCCCATCGCGTATCGCGATGGGAACAAAGTTTCAGAATTTGCACTTTTGATCCCTGTCTTTGATAGCTTGTCATTTCTAGGCCTAACTCCCATTGTCCAAAAATACAAAGGAGGCTCTCAAGTGGCTCACGGAGATGCGAGTGTGCGAAGTGCCCATCGCCCAAAGCCCTTCGCCCGCGCCCGAGCTTGTGTGCGTGCGCGTCGGGTGCTTCGCACCCTCTGCTAGAACCACTGGGTGCATGCTAGGCATATAAGAATATTATTATGGAAAATTTTTCCCTATAATGAGCTTCAATTTCTTTACCACTTTCCATGTGAGATGGGTTTTAATTTCCTTATTTATACCCATGTGGAATGCTTCCACTTTCTTACATCTTTCAATGTGGGATGGAATTTCCTTATTCCATATCCTTAACATAAGATGGAATATTTTAATTTCCTTATAGAGTGGTTTTATTTTCTTTATTTGAATTTTCCCAACACTTATTTTAAGGAATAATTTTGATCCTTCAACTTTACTTAGTTGTCAAATTTAGATCGAAATTTTGGGGATGTTACAATCTAAGTCTTACCATCTCAAAGTTTTTAGATTATGGTAATCCTCCTTTAGCATCGAAATTTGGTTTCACCATTTTACAAATTATTAGATATATAAAATTAAGCTAAAGAAGACTATCAAAGCTAGTTGGGCCTACCGACACATCCCAAGCTTAGTGCGTTATCTTTTATTTAATCTCATACATAATAGTAGTTTAAAAAACCAATCTCAAATTTTTCTATCGTTTTCCATTATTTGCAAAAATTTTCGGTAAAAATTCGGAACATTTTTCAAATTTTTTTTACTTTTTTTTATTTTTTTGTTTTTTTGAAATTTTTAATATGATTTTTTTTATAGATAAAAATGTTAATTTTTCATCCACACACTTAAATGTCACATTTTCCTCAATGAGACAAGAAAAAGACAAAAATTAAAGAACATTCAAATATAAGTAAGTGGAACAGACTCCCCTGGTAAATATGATGATATTGCCTTGCCAGTCATGTCCTGTGCCCTCAAATCCGAACGAAAGCCTCACACTTCAGTGCTCTCTACCAAGCTGTCACTTACGAACGAAAGCGGCAATCAATAAGAAGATAGCCTCAACACACTTGAATCAAACCACATATCATCATTCATCCAATAACATCGACAGCAACCTGAAAGCAAACCAAGAAACATCCAGCGCAAGAAAACAAGAAAACCCCAAAAACAAAAATAAAAGCAAAGCAAAAACATTTTACCGGGTTGCCTCCCGGGAAGCGCTAAGTTTACAGAAGAGTCTTCAGCCAAACTCCCTCCTGAAATCTCAATCAGTAGGCTTTTCTTTATCCAACCCCGGTCTAACCAGTTTAGTTCCACCCGTCCAACATATTTAACCAAATAACAAATAGTGAAACTTAAAAGCATTTTAAAACATTCAAACGGGTCGGACCACCAATACCTAAACATACCTAGACCAAACCTAATACGTGGCATATAATGAGGAAAATGGTTATTCTAGCATTTTAGTGTTCTCCTATAACTCTTAATGTACCATTTTTGAATTCTCAAAACATGATGATCCAAGCATTTCCGCTTCCTCTTCAGTGGCTTTGTCGATTTCGGTGGCGATCCACTATCTAGTTCGTCCACATACCTACTAACATTCATATGATGTGGTGACTCAACGACCACCATATTCTGATCCTCATTCGTTGTCACTTCCTCTTCTTTTTCTTCTTCTGGTGACGTTTTGATCTCCATTGTTGGCTTCCCCATGATTAGTGTTTTTAAATATATAAGATCACCAACAGGGTCAAATTCTTCATGTTATTCAAAAACTGGTAAACCCATTAACTCATCACCAAACTCCTCCTCCCAAGATGGTGCATGCTCCTCCTCTTCGTCATCTTCCATCTAGTCAAGTGGCTCCACAACGGCATCTTCGCTCATATCCGTGTAATCAGGTAGCTCCAACTCCATCTCTTCTATCATGCCCTCATCATCATTATTCCAGAATTCATCATCTATTTCATAGACAGCTTCCTGCTCCTTGTAAGAAAAACTCTCATTTTGAATTCTAGCACTTATCTCGTCTAACCTAGCTTTGAGTTCCTCTATCTTACGAAGTCTTTCTAATTCTAACAACCTATCAAGCCTAGCTTCGAGTTCCTCTATTTTACGGATTCTTTCTCATTCTATCAACTTATCATGGATTCTATCGCCTTACTCTTTTGGAGTCTTTCACGTTCCTCTTGTTCGGCTCTTTCCAACATCTTCGATATAAAATACTCCTAAACTGACTCGATCTATTTAACATATTAACTAGACTCGACGAAATAAAACAACAACTAAAGTATCCTAACGATGACTAGACGCACTAAATCTAAGACACAAACTCACAAGACACACCACAACTCAAGACACAAAAGACCAATTAATCAATTAGGTTCAATCAAAGCTAGTTTCGCTGTCGCCTAAGTATCCCCGGCAACGGCGCCAAAAACATGATGTGCTGAACGCGATCTATAAAAATACTAACCTAACTTAGACATGCTAGTTTTAAATTTATAAATCTAGACTCTCCTAATGCTAGACCACTAGACAGGCAAGTGTTCCTATCGACTATAGTAAAGCCTAATGAAGTCCGGATATCGAACCCACAGGACACTAGCAACACCTAAACTAGACTCTGATTAATAACTTATATAAATAGATTTAATTGATTTTTGTGTTTTTTTAATTATTAACTATAAATTAAATAATACTTAAACTAAAACTTACACGAATAAATAGGAGTGGAACTCAAATAGGGTGAAACAACTAACTAGGTAAGGAATCCTACTAGTCAACTCGTAAACTCTCAGAATTGGATTTATGATTGGTACCGTATTCTAAAATATGAAACTTAAGGAATAACTAAAGTATGCTAGATCACCTCCCGGTCTCACCAACAATACCTAAGAACCCTAAATATCATTTCAGCTCAACGGTTTAATGGTTCGGATCACCTCCCGGTCTCACCTTACCTAACTATGCTAAGGTAACCAAAGATTAAATCACCTCCTGGTCTCTCTAATCACAGTATACCCTAAGGCGTAAAGGAGTATTCTTATGTAATACGATTATAACTCGGATCTGTAAGAATCTAAAGGAATCTAGGGTAACTCACTCCCGTTCAATCACTACCCAAACCCGCAAAAGACCAAAACAGACGACACTTAATTACCTCCCGGTCTCTCAAGTGACAGAATATAAGGTATCTCTAAACTCTCAATTACCGTTCCTAAGGAATACGTTAACAATAAACCATAAACTAGTTGTAAACACACAGTAAACAACCTAATATGCATCCATACATGAAAGACATTCAAAAATATATGGAACAAAAATTGATCATAAATTAACACCAAATACGCATAAGAATCATAACCAAATAAAATAAAAACTTTACCAAAACATCACCAATCAATAAGAAATCTAAAATCAAAAATAAAACGAGTCTATAAAGTAATCATTCAAACCCAGGCAGTATAACAATTTAGCCAAACATAATTACGAATGAAACAAAGATAAAATATATATTACGGTTCATCGTAAAAAGATATAATTATGATTGAGCAACTAGCCTGGTTAAATTAATTCACCTAGCTGCTTGCATTAATTAATTGAGCCGTGTGCTTGCTTCTTTAATTCTCTTTTCCCGTGAGACTTTTTGACGTGTGTGCGTTCTTTTCTTTCTTGATATTTTGAAATGTGCACCAACAGGGGGTAGCCCCAATCAGCCGTGCGTCTCCTCTTCACCTCCTTGCGTGACCTCCTCTTTTATTTTTGTTTTATGTGGGCCATGATCCAATTAGGGATTGTGGGCTGTATATTCTGAATCAAAAAATAAAAACAAGTTAATTGTTTTCATTTATTTTTATACCTATAAATGTATTTATGTTATTACAAGAATATGAAATTCGTCATACTCTTGTTTTAATTATATGTACACGAAAAACTTGATATTTCTTGTTACTTTCTTTTTCATGGATTTTGAAAATAACAACAATAATAATGGTCCATTCAACTGTTAGTCTCAAGTATAATAAAAATACTTTATTTTAGCTCGTAGTCTCATGAAACTTTATAAAATCTAAATATGAGCCAACTGAGACTAATATTTTATAAAAACCAAATCAAAACAACTCAAAAGTTTGGGGCATATTAATATAATTTATGTATATTTTAGACTATATCAACATACCTAGTGGACCGACTTCAAATATTTTCACTGCACCACCTACTGTAAACATGAAGGAAGATGAACAACATTTCCCTTCTCTTTGTGCATTTATGAGATCTTATGAAAATTTGATGGGTAGTAAGATTGCTACAAGTGAGCTGACTGATGAAGATCATGATCAAATGGATCCTGATGCTCATCGTGCCAGTGGAAGTGATCCGAAACAAGCTCACGGCTCGTCTGATGCTGGTTCGAGTGGTGGTGGTGAAGGTGATGATTGGCAGATAGTAGTTTTTCAAGACTCGAATAATGTTCAGCCTATCGAGTCGATCAAAACCAACACCGTGTTATTTATGGATTTTGAGAAAGGGGTGGTGATGAGTATTGCCAACATGGAGGATGTTGAAGAAGGTGAATTTTTCGATCATGCCCTTACTTGCGATCAGATTTCATTATTATTTGGGCTGAACGATGAAGAATTAGATGAGTTGGAGGCGGGGGAGGATGTGGAGGTTGTCAATGATGATGAGGTATTGTTTGATACGAATATTACACATGGGAATACTTCATTTTTATGAAGATGAGGAGATTGAAATGGAAGATGTTACAGCAGAGGAATACCCTGATCTTTATCATCGTTCAAACGTTGATCAGGGTGTTCCAAATTTCACTGAAGAGTATGTCAAAGCTGCTGAAGATCATCTCGAGAAAACAATGAAGAAAAAATAGAAAATGTTCGAGAAAGAGTCAAGCACGTCTGATTATGATATTGAAAGTTGATCCAAGAATCGAGGTAAACAGACTTGAGCTTCAAAGATCATTGAAGCTTATAGGTATGTTGATCGAGAATAGCAACTGGATGCTGCTGTTCGTGCCAAAGCCAATCAGAAAACAACATTCAAGGTCGTGCAAATAGTTAACGGTGACATTGTTTCTTGGTTGTATGATTCAGAACTGAAAGTTTGTATAATTAAGTGGGAGAACAACGTCCAGTATTTTCAATATATTACTGATGTTCTCCCACTGCTGAGGTGGGACGTGCGGACGCTTGCCAATCGGCCATTTTTCAATCATGGTGGAGATTGATTTGCATGATGGTTCAATCAATATCTGCTCTTCGAGGTCAACCACGTGTTTAAATTTTTTAAACCGCAATTCGAACCCGAAAGTATATTGATGAGATTGATCCTCATACGGGTTGGAGAAAACTTGTTCTTAAGGTTAAGCCGCCAAAAACTATGAAACGAGTACTAGTGAAGATTTTTCTGCGGAATCTTCACATATCGTTCAATCGATGGTACTATGATAATAGATCGGGCGAAGTGGTCATCGTGTTGGCAAAGGTATTGAAGACCAACTTTATACAAGTCATAGATCCGATGTGTCTTGTTAATTTATTAGAGACCGATAACGATGTGTTATTGGAGAACAAGAACCTGTTTGACAGACAAGAAGATTGGGATCGAGCTATGCAATTCCAACGTGTCGTAAATTTGTGTCATGCCTTCGGGATTCATAGTTGTCGAGATTGGAAGACCAAACGATTCAAGTAAATTAAAGACAAAGAGCTCAAGATGAGGGGGTGTTTGTTAGTGCACAGTTTTGTCGTCTCGAGTCTTTGTAATTTATTATTATTTTAATGTAAAGGGCAATTTAGTAATTATAAGTCTCATACGTTAAGGATGTTTGACGAATGATACCAATCGTAATTATTATTTTTCATTCGTTAAGGATGTTTAACGAATGAATCTTAATCGTTATTTTTACATGTCCATTCGTTAAGGATTTTTAACGAATGGACCTTTTTCGTTATCTATTGTATCCATTCGTCATGGAATGTTGACGAATGAGTTATAGCGAATGAGTTATTCTCTAAACCATTTTGGTATCTTACGTAATGAAGATGAATGAAGACCATTCGTTACGGGATATGTAACGAATGACATTCATCTTCTATATATAGGTTGTTATGCCTAAGCTTAATTTAAGTGTTCTTAAAGTTATTTCTAGTAACTGTTACTCTGCCTAATTATCCTCCAAACACTTCTATTAACACTAGGGTATAGACCCGCGTGACACGCGGGTGAAAGAACATGTCACTACAAATAATAAATTTAAACATACGGTCAAATTAAGATAATACTTGTTGCTGGTTTGTTACAAAACTATTATCAAATTACATTATCTATAGATTCAAACTTAAAATTTACAATAACTTAAATTAAACTGTACCAACAAAAGACATTAACAAAACAACTAAATAGGTTCTTGATATTAAAACATCAGTAACATCTTTAAAACTTATACCAACACAAACTTCAAATTCCTAACCACCTGAAACTTTACAAAACAATACAAAAATTCATTAAAATTAATTTAACATAACAACATGTTTAATAATTAATAACATCTAAGGATTGTTACTAAGTCTAAAAAATTGTTGTCAATATCATTCTTTTATTAAATCTATGAACAATATGCAATGTAAAGTATTAATATATTACCTTTTACTTCCTAATCGGACAACAAACTTTCGGAATAACAATCATAATAACTTTGATAGTGTAAAAAGGTCTTTAACATCTACTACTTGTATTAAATATAACAACAATACGTAAAGAGTTATATTTTACCTTAATGTTCGTCATCAGACTCAAAATTGTCGGGAAAATCTTCATAATCACTCTCATAATTAGAACATTCTTCTAACCAGTTGACCTTCGAACTAACCTCAGCTTCCAGCTCAAGATGCGCAAGTTCTTTTCTAGCATTTGCTAACTTTAACACGTCAAGCTCCCTCAACATCACCACATCATCACACGACAATAGTTGTTTCGGCTTAAAATTCTTATACTCTCCATTCTCAAACCTGATAACAACCTTGTTTTGATAAGGGTAAGAGAACCACTCCCTTACATGTTCATAAGGTAAAACCTCTTGATAAAGATCATGAAAGAAATGATGTAAAACATTTATCAAATTTGTTTCTTCTTCACATGGCAAATTCTTCCTAAGACCGATCTGATGTATCTGATGTTTAAACTGATTATCGAACAACATGACTATTTCAATATTATCTTTTTCTAAGGTTGCTAAATTGCTAAATACAAATTGATACTTACGGAATACTTTACAAAACCTCCAGTTCATAATCGTTGTCATTATTGGAGTTTAGGTATGTTGAGAAAGTTAGTATTGTTAAAGAAGAAGAAGATGAAGAGGATTAAAATGGAAAAAAAGAAAATTGATATAACAAGTGACGGTTTTATTGTTCCAAGAAAATTAATGATGAAATCTATCTAGTTATTATAATGTATAGTTAGCCTATAGTTAATAATATTTAATTAAATAGTATGATAAATATCTTAAATATTTTACATTAAAAAGGTAACTTATAAAACGAATTTTAAAAAAACAGGTTTATATCCAGAAATTTGTTTATAATATTAAAAATAACATATTATTTATAATTAAATAAAAAATGAAATATAGGATACCAAAAAATATTAAACAAAACAAGTTAAGTACAAATGTTGTAAAGTATAAAACAAAATAAATTACATTATAACCCTTACATTTATTATGAGATTCCAAATTGAATTACATATGAAATTTAAACAATTAACATTCTATGTTTGCAAAAATCTCCTTGTAAACAACATTTGTTGGTTTATTTATAAGCTTTGATTCTTTGTCGAGTATCACTAACTTAATACCATCTCTAGTCTTCACTCGTGACAAAAGCAACATAAAGCTGACCGTGAGAAAATACTGGATCTTTAAGATACAATCCAACTCTTGACAATGATTGACCTTGACTCTTGTTGATTGTCATGGCAAAACATACGGATATAGGAAACTGTCTTCTTTTTAATTTGAACGGAAGTTTCTTATAGAGTGTGATATCCGATATTCATACCAGAGACAACTTTTGCTTCAATTACACGTCTACCGAGACTAACAACTTGAAGGTGCGTTCCATTTCATAGACCCTTTTTATGATTAATATTCCTTAATAGCATGATGGGAACACCAACTTTAAGAACTAACCTATGATTAGGTATTCCTGACATCTTTAAACCATTTAACAAATCAGGGGAATACAACTACGGATCAACAGCGTCGGAAACGTCTTCAGATTCAGCCAAACTATCGGAACTTAAATACTGGACTTCGTCACTAGGAAAGAGAGCTAACATACGTTCGTTAATTTCTTGAACCACCTCATTCAAAGGTGCAAGCAGTGCGCGGTCCTGAAAGTAAGTAAGTTCGTTGAATCTATCTAATATATCAGAATATACAAACCTTATTAAATCACCAATGGAATCAACTGAGTTCAATATCAACAGATCATTTGGAATATAAATAACCGACTCTCCGTCATTTGGACCACCGAGTGTTCCTTGACCTATGTCTAACAGCCAGTCCGCAAACTCTTTGATGTTTTCAACTTCTGAAGATCGACATCCAACTAAAAGCCTCATGTTCTTAGTTAGTTTAAGAACCTTACACTTAGACCAGATATAAGAAGAATTGATGCAAGCATTGACACATTCACTTCTGGTACCATTAGTTACAACGGCAAAATTTGACAAAAATCACCACCAAAAACAACAACCTTACCTCCAAAAAGTGCTTCGGAAGTATTTGCAGAATCACCATTCATAACATCGTTTAAAGTTCTGTCTAAAGCTTCAAAAGCATGCTTATGAATCATTGGTGCTTCATCCCAAATTATCAAGCTTGTCTGTCTTAATAACTCATAGACGTCGGTATTTCCTTTAACCTAATTATAAGAAAAAAGAAAAAAATAAATACATAGCGTAACCTTACTAAAGTAAATTATATTCGAATAACAAATACAATGATATATAATAAAAAAAACTAATAATATTAAAAGTAACAAAAAGTATTTTGTAATATTACCGGACAGATGGAATCTTCTGTCAAATTAATGGGTATCAAAAATCTAGAATGTGCTGTTCTTCCACCCTCCAACAGCAAAGAAGCAATCCCGCTTGAAGCAACATTCAACACAACGTCTCCCTTTGCCCTTATAGATGCAGATAATGTCTTTCATAAATAAGTTTTTCCAGTACCACCGTAACCATACACAAAAAACACGCCAACTTTTTTATAAACCAAAGCGTTCATTATTTCATTATAAATCCCTCTCTGTTCATTAGTTAACGAATCAAATAGATGATTAAATTCGTTATTCATGGTCTCTGTATCATATGAAAGCTCTTCCACCATCAACGGATTAGTTTCTCTTGAAATTGTTCTATATCTGGAAAAGGCATTTGTTGATGTCTTCTAAGACTTGAGTTGTTGAAAATTAACAAAAATTCAATTTCCAGGAGTGCTAAGTTTTTTAGCTGCTCTTCATTAAGAATCAAACCTGAAATAAAATTAATAAACAAATAAAATTAATATAATATAAAAATTAATTGATGTTAGATTTCTGGAATAATTGAAAAGATTAAAATAAACATAAATCTTACCAGGGTTGTTTTGATCTTTTTGTTGTTTGTATAGAATACCGTCAACTAAAAGTTGACAAGCACTTTCCCAAACAAAATGAGGTCTAGATAAACTATAAGTAATCAACATTGTAGCAAATAAATTCCTTAAATAATATCCGGTAGAAGTGTGACTTGCTTCTTCAATTGCTTCTATGTATTCCTTATCAACATCTAAAAGACCTCTTTTGTAACATGCATCTCAAAAAGATTCACACACAACTCCATCAACTGTTCGAATATCTTCAAAACATTGAGGCCCTTTAACCTTATTTAATAATATTCTTAGATAGTAAGCTTCGTCGAATGCGGCTGGAACAGCATGAACTCTACCGATTGCAAAACCCCTCGGCCGAGGTTCCCATTTACGACATTGTTTTTTCCAAACATACTTTGTTGGAAACTCAGTATATGTGAGAGTCTTTGCAAGGTCATACTTCTTATTACACTCAAACCAACCAGTAAACATGGAAGAAGCATTGGTTGTTTTGTTTAAAATATCTTCAATATCTTTGTTAGCACCATATATTACGTGCTGTTCACCGGGTAAATGAAAAGCAAGCCTCATAACAGACGGAAACCTATAATGCACGTCAAATCCGAATATCCTCCATACAGCCTCGCATGCAGACACATATCTGCAATCATAAAACCCTTTGATTTCATCTAAATTAGGATCTTGGTTATCACCATTTTTATTTTGTACAAGCGAAATTGTTGCTCGGTCTGGACCCATATTAATGTATTTAAACAAATACTTTATAGATCCATCTTGATTGCACCACTCAACGTTAACATGTGCTTGAAATTTCTTTAATAGTGTCTTGTTGTATGGAACGACAGTTCTGTTATCCATCATTATATCTGACTTAACAACATATTGACCGTTATCTCTTCTTTTGTATACCGGAAAACCGTTTGAATCAACAGCTGTTTCATCATTAAAAAGTTTAGGAAAATTTTTGAAGCATCTTTTGTTTACCATGCAGGTGCACTTTGGGTTAGCATCACCACATGGACCGTGAATCATATGATCAGATACAAGCTTGTATAGGTCTGGATCACTGTCTTTGTTTGGTATTTCTGCAGAAATAAATTTATCTACATCTTTTGGATTATGAATCTTGCTACCCGGATGCAAAAATATGAAAATATGGGCATGCGGTAGACCCCTTTTTTGAAACTCTATCGTGTAAACAACTGCAATAAAGATAATAAAAGTTAATACTCAACAACATATAAATATTATTAACATTTATAACATACAAGTAGGTCTTCTATTATAATTGTATATTCATAGAATTAAATAAAATTACCTGCTTGAACCCTTCCAAACAAAGACTTATCCTTCACCAATTTTATCATTGCATCAAGCTTGACCTTGAAAAGATGACATAATATATCAGGTCTATCTTCCGAGTTTAACTTTGTATCCTTAAGAAATCTTTTAACTTCTGGCCAATTGGGATTATATGTTATGGTTATGAAAAAATCGGGATAGCCGAACCATCTACAAAGACACATAGCGTCTAGATAATTTTCATCATATATCTTGCACCGCCAGTAAATGAAGATGGTAGAATAACACGTTGACCAGCCGTTGAAACATTATTATTTCCAACAGCTTGCATACCTCGTAAACTTTGGTAAGTATCGCACCTCAGTTCATGTTGTTTACCTCGTATAAAATGTAATCTTTGAGCCTCAATCATCGTATATTTATCAACTAAAATTTGCTAAAACAAACGCCTACCATTTAACATGGTTGAAAACGTATTTGGCCTATCTTGAATACGATAAGCAAAAAACTCACGCATTGTAACCTTCTTGCGTGCTGCGGTTGATGAAGACGAAACATTCTTATGAAGTATATTAACCTGATAACCATCCTCACCAAAAGGATGAAATAACGGGTATTGAAGAGGTGCATAAAATGGATGAAGTTCACTGATACGCTTTAACGAACCAGACTTATTTGTAACAATTATATCTCGGTTGTCAACAGCGTCACCAATATCGCCAACGATTAAAGCAGCAACTTCAGAAGTGGATGGTAAGTTATATTGTCTGGCATCATGTTGTCTTGTTCCAATAATACGCAACTTCAAATCAAGTTGTGGGTTTTCTTCAAAACAATCTCGTACCATTCGATAAGCTTGGACCAAATGATTATTTGAATCTAACACTGTCTTCAAATAATTAATAATATGTTTTTCTTGGTCATCGACCTTTGAATTATTTTCACTGCCAATAAAAAAAATTTATAGTTTGATTAAACACAATAAAAATTAAACTAAAACAAAAATATGATAAATAAAGTAGAAGAATATTGTTAAGGTATTTACCCAAATACACGTTGACGATTTGAAATCTCGTTTTCCGTGTTATAAATGTAAAGTTGAGAAAACTGTGCTTTACGTCCTTCTAACGGTGAAAGACTTCCTAAACAATGATAGTTTTCACCGCTAAGTCGAAAAGTATAAGGTGCATTGCCTCTATCTATGGAATGGTCAATCTTTCCTCCCATAGACGTAAACGTAAACATCGAATTGAAACGTCTAATGTTTTTCAAGAAGTACTTGCTGATGGCGGTTTCACCACGAAATAATTGAAGATAACTTTCATCTGGTTGTCTAATATCGGGAAGTTCGACTTTTCCATTATAAAAACAAAGGGAAAAAGCTCCTTCTTCATTAGGATTGCTTGGTCTGTTAACTTCGGCTTTCCACAACAATGCATTGCAACTTGGACCCATAATGGATTGATTTCCATGATCAAGATATTCTACACAATAATATATCATGATATGTAGTTAATTCGTGTAGATAAACACATAATAATTGATTGAAATAAAAATAGGAAATATATACTATACCTGATGATATTCCTTTATAAACATCTAAAACATTTTAATAACCAACAAATGTTGCATGTTCACTTCAATCAGCCATAGGTATAGGTACTATAGGAGTTCTTTTTCTTGACCTTCTACGAACGGTCCTAGATGACTCAGGAATATCATCAACACAAGACGCGTTTGATCCTTCGTGAACATTACTTCCAAATATACGACCTGTTAATAATTAAATCAATAAAAGTAATTATAAAGGTAGTAAAAATTATTCCGACAAATATACATTTCAAAAAATTAGACAACCATTAACATGTAAGTTTTTCATTTATTTAAAAAATAAAAAAAAATGATAATAATTCTTATAAGGAAAAAATAATATACCTGAAGAGGTATTTTGTAGACCACTTTTGTTCATGTGAACTGAAGCAGTTCTTTTGGCATCTAAAATTGATCTTCTTTCTTTCCTTTTGGACGCAGCAGAGATCAAAAATGTTGTACATGTTTCAGGATCTTGAAATTAAAGGTAACAATATCAATATTTAAGACTAAGCAAGTGTTTAAATCCAATGAATAAATTTAAAGAGTATATGTAGTTATGTGAAATAAATTTAAATACTTACCGTTGTTTACTACATTTGAAGTTGTTGATGGAGACACATTCTCCTTATTAGATTGTAAACGCGTTACTTGTGTTGACGTGGTAATATTTCGCAAAGTGTTGAAGATACGATTAACTGTATCATTTTACATATTAAACATAAACATGAGAAAGAATAATTGATAACCAAAATATATAGTGAACAAAAATTTATTAACATACCAGGGACACAAGAATTTAGGGAGGAATGTGTTGTATGCGGATTAGAATTTGCAAGAGAAGATAAACGGTGAATATTGTTTTCTGAACATAAAATCGGTCTATTAGAACCACCTGAATTAAATACAGTAAAATTTAGTTTTCATTTCCAAAAATGTTTTGCTATAAAATAATAATGTATTAAACTTTACATACTCGGGATTTGGTTGGCGTTGTAATTTGAAAACTGATTTCCGTTTAAATGATATGGTAGCGTGACAATCGGTGTTGCTTGATAACACATGTAATTGGTATTATTGGAAATGGTAGACAATGGTGAATGTTGACTTTGGTCTAAATTGATACATAATAAAAATTAATAAATTACCATTATTGGTTACTTAAAAAGAAATATAAACCATATATAAGTGCTTAATTTTAAGAAACAAATAACCAAAACATAAAATACCAGAAGAGTTCTTTTGTACACCACTTTTCTTACTGTCAACTGAAGCAGTTCTTTTAGCATCTAAAATTAATCGTCTTTCTTTCCTTTTGGAAGCCGCATGATTCACAGATGGTGAACATGTTTGAGGGTCTTGAAATTAGAAAGATAATAATATCAATATTTAAGCAAAGTATATAGTATATTTTTGCGTAAAAATTTTTTATATACTAACCGTTGTTTTGTACATTCGAAGAGTGGACATTTGAAGTTACAATGTGGTTTCGGTTTAAATGATATGGTAGATTGAGAATGGGTGTTTGTTGATAATCCATGAAATTTGCATTATTGGAAACGGAAGACAATGGTAATCATTGACTTTGTACTACATTATAAAGATATTATAAATTACAAAAATCACATTAGTGGTTATTTAAACAAAATATAAACAATATAACATTATTTAAGTGGGTATAATAAACTTATATTTTATAACATACCAACGTTAGTTAGCTTATTTTGAGAAAATGAAGAACTTTCTTTTTTCTTTTATTTTTGGATGTGGACATGTTGAAAAAAAAATATAGCAGACAAACCTTACACGTAATGTAAGCCGACTTGAATGAACCCTACGATAGAAACATGGAGTATTATAGAATAAACACTCAAAATACCATTAGATAACATGACTCTAAATGAAACTCATTATCATTTAGAAATAGCGGAATAAAGTATATATATATACGGATTTTGATTAATGTTTTAATAAAGATTAAAATGTAAAAACCAAACCGGGAAAATATATATTTGTGAAATAACCACAAATTTACATAAAATATTTGTTAAACATACATTGTGACAAACAATCATCGAACTCAAAATCAATGAAAAAAGTTTTACCTAAACTGTTTGAACAGAAGATACTTAACTTTTTTTCCTGAGAAAGAAAGGTATAACAATAATCCAAAAGAAAATGGTTGGCCTTTGTTTGATTGTTCTAGATTAGAATGATTTATATATAAAAAATAATAATGTAATTTATATTAATTCTAAAGGAAACAATAAGGTAAGTTAGATATTAAGGAAAGTTTATTTTAGTAGGGTAATATGATCATAATTAAAAATATATATGGACCAAAATAACCAAATTTATGATGTTAATATGTGACTATATTTTATGATATTCTTGATATTATTTTGTTACTATTTGTGATTACATAAGTTATAAGTATTTGTATAAAAAAATAATAATAATAACAATAATAATAATAATAATAAGATTTTATAAAGTCATAATAGAAAGCATACATAAACAAACCTAAACAAGTTATTTGGTTACAAAAGCATATGGATAAACATAAAATATACACCCTAGTAGAAAAGTGAGGGACTAAGAGTTAACGTTTAAACATCAAAAACAACCCATCATAATTAACCACCAACATGAGTGAGTATCAACGAATGAGTAGCGGCGTTGTACTCGAAAACAGCTAAACTTCCAATCTGAAGACCATTCGAGCGAACAAAATCCAGCCAATGTTGAACCCGATACCTCTCATTATAACCATTGAGTTCAATAGCAATTTCAGTCTCGACATCAACACCATTTGGATTTATTAACATCAAATCTGTTTCAACATCCAACTTATTGTTCCGTGCAAACTCAACTGGCAAACGCTACAAACAAAAATATAATTACAAAGTTATGTTACTAAACTGTAAGGCCCCGTTCCCGGAAGCCCTACTTTATCGTCGGATTTACTCATAAACACAGTTCTACAAATCAGGGTTTATTAAAACTTTCGCGGAATATAAAATCGTAATTGTTTATTACAAAACATTTAATATTTTCTTTAAAATCATATAATAAATCATCATATTAAAACATCATTTCTTCCATCTTCAAATGCCAGCCGTTCGATCCATGCCATGTGCCAACCTCATGCTAACTCTTTAATCATATTCACCTGTGTGCATACTAAAAGTCAGCTACGCTGAGTGAGTTCTAGTTAATCAGGCGACATACAATACATACACATATCTTACATACATACGCATCTTATCCTTGTATAATTATCCATAAGAGGATGTCACATAATATCTATTAAAAGAACTATTACTATTACCCTGTTGTTTATATTCTTCATAGAAGGACACTCTATATATATATATTCTCCATAGAAGGAACATCCTATATACTTCCATAGAAGAAACACTATGCTTTCCATTAAAGGAACACTATGCTTTCCATTAAAGGAACACTATGCTTTCCATCAAAGGAACACCGGGCTTTCCATTAAAGGAACACTATGCTTTCCATCAAAGGAACACGGGGCTTTCCATTAAAGGAACACTATGCTTTCCATAAAAGGAACACTCTGTATATTATCCGTATAGGGAACTCTGTATATAAGTTATCATTTAATATCCATATAAGGAGACCATCATATCTATTCTTGGCAATACATGCAATATCCGAAGATCGTTCACATATCGACAAGAATTCATCCCTTCATTACATACAATATCCATATCTTTATTTATAACCTAATGGTACATGCAATATCCGAAAATCATTCACGTACCGACAAGCAATCATTCATACCATACACATATATCACATAGGGCATACACTTATCACTTAGGATAAGTGTATTGACTGATCACATCGAGTATGCACACATCCCCGAAAACATAACAAGGAAGTGGGGCTAGAAACTCACCTGAATGTGGTTACGTTCACCGTTAATGGTAATCCCTTTCTTGAGATGTGCATGACTAACTGTATAACAATTACACGTATCAATTAACTATTACTACTCGTATCGTATTTCTATCTTTATTTAACCCACAACGAACGGGGGTCCGGGGGCAGCTCCCCTAGCAGCGGGGTTCTAGAGGCGGCAGCCCCTAGCAGGGTCCAAGGGGCACATTTTTCACTAGGATTTTAATTTATTTTCTAATTCGTTAACTCATTCCTCATAACGAATTAAGCCTGATTCGCTAACTGATTCGTTACCGAACTTAACTTACGCGAACTTAATTGTAAGCGAACTTGTATACCAGCGAAGTTATGTACAAGCGAACATGTTCATGAGCGAACTTAGAGTGGCGAAGTTGTTCAGCAACGAACTTAAACCTCAGCGAACTTGGTTTGGCGAACTTGGCCCGGCAAACTTGGCTTGGAGAACTTAGTTGCAGGCGAAGTTGCCCAGCCGCCGCCTCTATTCGATCTTAATCCTCCATATTCATCTATGTTCTAACGTGAAATTCTAGGATATGGTATTTAACTAACCCGTGATCATTCCTATGGTTGTTTTTGAATATGATTTGACCCGAAAACACGTAAAGTTTGGACCTTTAAGCTCAAAAACGTTCAATACAAGATCTACGGTTTATCTTAAACGAACCGTTTATGTTCGCGGGTTCGTTAGGTTCGTTTTAGCATCAAGTTCGCAACTTTACGTTTTATTTATACCCGATCTATTCTCGTTTTAAGTTTCAAGGCTAACCGATTCTAAAAACATAAACTTTAAAGGGTCAAGAACATACCTTTAGTGTTCGTTTGGATCTCGTTTAACTTGTTTACGCACTCTAGATCTTGTATATAGCTCGCGTAATAAAGATCTAATACAAACTAACGTTCGTTTGGCCTCAAGTCCCTCCCGTCTCTCTCTCGGCCGTGTATAGGGTGGTGTGTGGTGTGTGTTTTGAGTGTGTAGAGGATAAGATGGAAAGTGTGAGGATTTAGGGTTTTAGGATGGTTTAGGGGATATTTATATCTCTTAAAGCCCATGGACCTAAGGACCATTCCCTTAATCCATCTTAATTAGTCCAAGTCCATGATCTTTTCCCTATTAGGTGCTAGTTAACATTATATAACACACGGCAATTTAACGAAACTTTCTTTATTTAATATTATAATATTTGGGATGTTACATAAACAATCCATAACATTACATTAATATTCATGTATAGTATGAGTTTACTTACAAGCCTTTTTCGTACAACCACCTCCAAAATGTTTTCTTCTAGAACATGAGGAACAATAATATCCAAAACCGGCTCATCATCATCTTCCACATCAACATCAACTCCTATAAATATAAATTTAAGTTATCAATGTATTACTAATATAAACTGTAATAAAAATTATAAGATAAAAGAAAATGTAAATAACTACCTTCTAGTAGTAGTTGTTGTTCATTTTCATCATCACTTTCATTGTCTATCACCATTGGAACATAACCGTACTCCGGATGATTCGTCGGACCGTTGTATACAAACTCATCATTGAAATTGACACGTTCAATACCATGGCTATCAAAAATATACATTCTAAATGTCCACGTACCTTGAAGACGTTGAAACACCAAATAATCATTGACAGCCAGTTTACAATGAAAGGACATGTCTTCCCACATACCAGCGAAAGCAAATCTCGGAGTAGTCAGTTTGACGCATTGGATGGTTAAATTCTATAACATTCCATCTGCAGACTGAGCAATGATTTCTTCATACTTTCCAGGCTCTAAACTAAAGTGTTTTTATACCTGATCATCTCTCAATGGCTACAATAAATTATAAATAAAACGAAATAGATTAAACTAATTTTATTATCCACATTTTATTTTACAAAACATATTGTTCACTGTTTAATAAAAAAAACAACACCGTTACTTACAAGATATTTAAGAGTGGGATAAAGAACAACAACATCAAGAACCATGTCATTTATATCTGGACTATATCTAACGTAAACAAATGTCCATTCATTTTCGTTAACGGGAGCAAAAACTAAAACATCTCCAAATATCAAACCATTGTCTTCCACAAATTGATTCCAGCCATTTTGAAAAACAAAACTCCCGTTTATAAATTCAATTTGAATAAACCAATCTTTGTCTTTGTGATACACTACAACCGGGTGCATATTAGAACCTGGCTCAAAAATTCTTTGACAAAACTGATATGGAAGTACCTTAAATAAATATGATGGTAATTAAAATATAATGGAAGAATTAACAAAATGAATTAAATATGTGGTTAATTACAATTTTACAAATACATACCGTCTGTCCATTGGAATTACCATAGAAAATGCAAACCGAGGGAATAACAATCTGTTTTGTCCAAAAAATAAATATAAATTAATAATAAAATTAATATAACAACAGTAAATGATTATTTAATTTATTCCATCGGATTTAGTAATAAGCCCAATGCAAACATCTGTATGCCAAAATCTTAATTAAACATTAAACAAATCCATTAAAACATTAAACAAAGACTAAACAACAAATCAGTTGATATTAACAATCTAATAAACAATCCTGGTTATTTAATCACTAAAATATTACAGTCATCATCCTCAACCATGCAAGGAGATTATAATAAAGTTTAAATAAGTTGAACACGAACTAAGTAAATAGACTTAGGGTTATAACCAAAACATAAACAACAAAACTGAAGATTCTGACTAAAAATAATCTTCGATCACTTTAAATTAGGGCTAAATACATAGGAACAGTTTGAATGAACACAATGAAATTATTAGACAAAATAATACTTACATTTTTCATGTATTGATCCATTTATTAAACGCTTCGAAGTTCTCCAAATCGTTGATTCAATCTATGTTCGTCTTTGCCGACATAAACTACTGAAAAATCGAAGACATATAATTTATTATGATAATTAACATAAAAGTAATTGAAGAGTCGTTAATTTTTAAATTGATTAAAAAGAAATATATGGGCCTAAAGTAATGGGCTATTTCAAATGGATCAACTTAAAAAGTTATACAAATATTGATAAATTATAATATAATTAGATATAATAAATTATAGCTGCTTTTGTAAGATTTAAATTATTTTTTTTTAAAAACTTACTAAAGTTAAAACATGATATATTGTTAAGAAAATATAATTATGTTTAAAGTGTATTTTCTTAACAAATATAACTATAAATTAAATATCTGATAAAGATATATGTATAGAAAAATATATTGTTAATATGTATAATAGAATCTATATTCATTTGTTATTTAAGTTAGTTTTTAAAAGTGTAACACAAATACTAAATAAAAAACATGTTATAGAAAATGTAACAAAATGATATAAATAAGGTGTTACCAAAAAACAAAGTTAAAAAGCACAAATAATTATATTTATAGAAGATGGTGGATTAAATTAAAATTATGTTTATAGAAGATGGTGGATAACATTATTGTAAATAAATTTCACTTGATTAATATAAATTATGTTTGTGTCACAAATTTTATTTAATGACAGAGTCATTTTTAATAGATTTTATATACAACCAAAAAGCAACCATTAAAATAATTAAATACAAACAGAAATTTAACCAAACATTCAATTAAGGATAAATCAAATGAACAACCAACTTCCAAAGATAGTCACTCCAAAAAACAAATGTTTAAAAAACCAAACAGAAAATATCCAAAAGTAATAGAAATACTTAAGATGTAAAACAAAACCGAATAAATTTAAAACCAAAGTTTAACCGTTCACTTAGAAGGGTTCTCCAACTTAGGAGTCAAAATAGATGTAACATCACATGCTTCATTGGTCTTTCCAATCTCTTCAAAACTCTTCGCCTTAACCTTAGTTGCAGCCATGCTAGGTTGATCATCAACTTCAAAAACTTCAACCAACTTTCTCTTTAGTTTGTCGTCAGAAGACGGTGAAACTACCTTTTCCTCACTTGCAAAATCCTGACCATCAACATTTGAATTTGGAGTCTGGTTATCTCCAATATTCAAAAGCTGTTATTAATAAAGTAATCAACATCAGACAATCATGTAACAAATGTTTGTTTCACCTATATATATAAATTTGAATTATAATACTTAACAAATATATATACCTTAACAGAACAGAACCAGATGATTGAAATTCCGACTTAGACGCTCCCAAAGAAACAGAATTAGAATCGGTTTGCTGAAAATTAAAAGGGTAACAAATAATTCAGTTAATGGAAATTACAATAAGTATAAAAAGAATGTAGCATTAAATAATTACCAAACGACTATGCTGCATTTTCTGCAATTCACTGAGAATATTTTTGTCATCAGTAAGCTTGTTTATACCGTAATCCTCCACACTGTTTCTGAAATTGAACTCTGCCACATCGATTTTAAAAGCAAATTTCTTTTATAAAAGAGATTCCAACTCTGCAGGGAATCCAGCATTTTCAACCTCATTCTGTAAAAAAAATAATAAATAAATACTTAAAAATACTAATTGTGAACTATTATGTATAAAAATCTTTAAATTTACTAATTGAAAATTAACCTGCGTTTGAGAATCAATCAATTCAGCTACAGTTTTGTTCATCAGCATTTTAGCATCTCTATCGAAGAGAGTCAACGACACCACCACACCAGTCGAATCTTGAACCCTTATCTTTATCTTGAATCTATATAAATTTTAAATTAGGTTACTACAAACAAAAATAGAATATTGAATATTTTGTAAATAAATATTTGAATTTGTTTTCACTAATTACCAAGGTGTATGAACAACACCTCACACATTCCATCTAACTATTTTGCATTCATATTCAGTTACCCCCTCACCAACATTTTCCATTAGTTTACGGCTACAAGTATTACACCCAATATAATACCACTCTGTATCTGGACATATGGCCTTAATTGTACCAAGGATAATGATATTCTTAGGCTGCAATAGCAAAAAAAAAACAAATTATGCAATATAATGGTTTAAATAGTGAATTTAATAATTAACTTACAAATATAATGGTACAAATATCACAAATGTTAAACAAATCTGTAGCTTTCAAAAACTCATCATCAACAGAAGAGAGCATCTTGACTGGAATCGGCTTACGAATAGAGACATCATTGGCAATCAGCATTTCGGCCAAACTACATATATAAACTTTACACATTTAATACAAAGTATAAGGGCTAAAATTTAAATAACCAAATCTAATATATCAAATAAATTAAGAAAACAAAATAATGTACCTGCTTTGTATTCTTTAATCTCAAATAAGTAGTCATTAATTAACAAACGACTAACATTAGATCCAAAAGAATTGGACACAGACTTTCTCTACAAACATAGAATATTAATGAATAATATAATAGATTAAGTAAGATTAAGGTGCTATGCTTGTATTTCAATTAACTTGAAAACACTAAATATTATTACCTTTACCATCAGAACCAGTGTAATACTTAACCCTACCAAACTGGAGAACAATAACGGCATGTGGTTCATCAAAATGATCAACAACATATTTAGAGAGCTCAGAAGCATAATGATCCCATAGCGTGAGATACAGACAGTTTCCACTAAAATATAAATAAGTGTTCAGAATCAAGATAATGTAAGTTAACAAAATTATTTAAATAAAATATCTACAAACAGTGGTACCTTAAATCACATAACTCCATTTTATGCTTGTTTTTGTCTTTGACGTTTGAAACATTCGTCTTGAAAACATGAAACACATGACCAATTATATCTAAAAGAAAGAATTAAATAAATTAAGTCAAACATTAACTTGAAATCTAAGAATAAATTGAATAAATAATTTCTTTGAATAGTAATAGCAATTTACCAATTGTGGACTTCAAAGAAATTTGTTTATTGATTACTGATTCAAATGAAATCATTTTGAATCCAAACAAACGACTTTCAAAATCTTGGCATGGATTAACATGAGTGTTTGGTCCAAACACTAATTTGTTGGGAGAATCAATAACTTTGTAGTTTGATCCATTTAGACCAACGCTAGGAAAACAATAGTAAGAGTAGAGCTTTCATTCAAGAATCTTTTGAATCGAAAGATATCAAGTTTGTAAACGGTGGCTTAGTTTCGATTCTCCTGTCATTAAAGATATAAGTATTGATTTAATGATATAATGTAGAAAGTATAACATATATACAGATTAATAAATACCGTGTTACCTCTTCATCCATTAAACCAACTCCATCAAAAAATCCTCGTTGACATTTTTGTTATCTTTGATACTCCAAAGCCTCAGAACTCTAACATTAAGAGTTGATGTTGATGTTTTCAGAACATCAATCTCATTTAACATGGTAAAGGTATGATCTTCCATTGACATATGCTTAAAATGAAATATAAAACAGTTAAATAAAGTGGCAGAAAACTAAAAAAAATTATCAAAAGTGTAGAAGCTTACATGATAAAGAAAATACGAATGGGATAAAATGATTATGAAAAATGAATATGTGATTACATATTATATAGTAGAATGTAGAGAGGTTTAATTTTGTTAAACATATTATGTATAGAAAGTTTATTAAAATATAATCGAATATAATCAACCGTATTATATTAAATTATAATATCCAAAAATAACTTATTGTTTCTAAAAGTATAAACATTTTTTAAAGAAATTTGAATTTGAATATAATCATACCGTTCATATATTCTAAATAAAATATTCCAAAAATAAGTTATTGTTTCTTAATATAATATCAAATACGGTTATTTTAGTCAAAAACTTTAAAAATTTAAATATCAAAATAATTAAAGAACATTCAATTCGTAAATTATTTATTTAATTACGGTTATTTTAGTCAAAACTTTCAAAATTTACGAGTTGAAAAGTAAGTCAAAACGTAAACTAATCTTGGAATTAGTTAGGTACATCAATTTTGTAATAAATTTGTAATAAATCATTGCCTAAATTATTTTTGGAACATGAATATTATAATTTAATATGTAATTGCAGGAAAATAAATCAAATAGTGAACGGAAATTGATCAACAATTATAACATAAATTGGAAAATCCCCGGAAACCAATTAAGAATACAATTATGACAGTTGACTACAGAAAATATTTTGAAATTGCCCGCAAATTAAATATTTAATTGGCCGGAATAAAATGATAATCTAAACGGAAATTGGTCGGAAATAAAAACATAAATAACAAAGTGGCCGGAAAACAATGAAGGGTTCAATTATGATTGTTGACTAAAGAAAATAATATAAAATTGACCGTAAAATTTATTTTAACATAAGGTTATGTTATAAAAATTAATTATGAACAACTTCATCGTTTGGCCGGAATATATTCATCGGATGTTATTATAATAATTAAGAATCTAAAGGTGAAAAAATCGTCTGTTAATTACCTTTATCATGTTCACCGGAGAATCGATCTGTTATAAGAAACATCAATTGCGAGAAAATACCTTATCGCATCTGGTATGACAAACCATGAATTGAACGTAAACCAAACGATTGTAGACCTTTCCAAAGATGGAATTGAAGAATAACATGGTGAATAACGGAGAAGGCGGAATACGACGGGCGGAATTAGTGTAGAATAGTAGCGGCGTATTAGGTTTAGCTAAGTTTGGTATGTTCGTATAGAGATTAGAGAGAAAAATGAGTGGTTGAATTGTTTGTGGATTATGGAAAATGGACCGGTTTTTTTTATAGGGTTTTGTGGTTAAGATGACAAATGGCACAATATTAGACAATCTTAGAATGGAAATAAGTTGACATGGAAGCCTAGGTGGACACCCTAGTAGAAGGACATGTGGAAGCATTGTGTTGATTTAATAGATTAGTAAGATTATCAAGTTCTACTAATCGAAAAGGCATATCAATTAACTATATCCTTGGTTCAGTGGATATGACGAATTCTATCTATTGAAGCTCGTCTGTGTTTCTACAATATGGGCGCACGATAGACCAATGAGAATTGGCTAACGCTGTACTCGCACCAAAAGTAAGAAAATCATTGGCCAGACTGTCCAGCCAATCAGGATTTGCTGTCATGCTCAGCCATGACGGGAGAAGCTTCCACGATGCTGGAAAGCTGGCCCAACCTTCTCCCCTTTTCGGCTATAAATACAGGATGAAGTTTAACGGTAAAGGGATTCGATTCCATACTCTCTAACTCCCTAAATATATTCCGATCACTTATCATACTGATTCTCACGCCGGATGGTGGTTACGAGAATTACCCCCCCCCCCTATTCCCCTTCTCGTAACGAGCTAACGATGTTTGGTTTTGCAGGTGTAAAGTCTGCCGAAACCCATCTCCGTTCGCAATAGTATAGTAGATAAGACAGTAGACTGGGCTTACGAGTCTGGTTTATCTATAAACTGATTCCTGGACGAGATATTAGGTTTAATCTTATCCGGTTAAACTTGGTGTTTCTTCAATAGTGTATGTTTAATGAATTATGCCCATGACTGACCATACATGAGTAGAAATGGCTTTGTTTAACTAAAAGCAGCAACTATAACAAAATTAATTACGAGTAAGAACCATGACATCAAGCCACCAAAATTAATTTAAATCAACTGGTTTGATGACTCATTCACTACCTATCTGTATAAAATTCTCTAAAACAAATAAATGGTCAGCTTTAACAAATTGATTGGATGATCATACACACCAAAAAGAATTACTGGTTTCCAAATTGCATGCTTGTCCTTCTCATCGTAATTATGCAAGTCCAATATGGATGACATTAGCATTTAATCTACAACATTATTATAAAATCCTATATGGTGGAGAAATAATAAATATAAAGTGAATTTTGTGAGGAAGGCCGAACTGTGAATTCCACTAACCTTAAAAAAAACAAAAACAAAAAAAAAGCCCGCTAACAAGAAGCTAATGAGCGGCAACAAAAACAACAAAACAAATTACACATCAAACCTTCTCTACTTATCCAACTCTTCAACCCGTCGCCGATAATGTTTTTGATCCTGATGGAAATATCCAGCGATAAGAAGTTGTACGTTATGAGCTCACCATAAACTCCAGCAAGTGACTAGAACTATAGATTGTGCCATCCTTTACTTTATCGAATGACCTGGAATGTGCTTGTGTATATTATTGGAGGAATACCACACCACTTATTTATCTCTTGTCATACCGGTAATGCCAAATAGCATTCCGTAAACAAGTGGTTGACAAACTCCATGCCGGGCCAGCAAGGCATCAAATATCAAGCACAATTACAATCTTGCACTTAATCAAAGCGCCTGGTATCTGTAAACGGGTCATGTTCAATCTCCAACCGAATGTATTCAGATTTAAAGGAAGCCAAGAATTCCAACTAAAAATCTTGCACTTAATTAAAGCGCCTGGTTTCTAGTTGACTTTCCGAAAAATGACTTTTACTCTCTATTCAGTTAAGACAGTTAAGTCTTAACATTGGCCTTAAATCATAGTGCTAAAATGAATGAACATTTTCTGTAACATACATATCAAAGATTGCCCTACAGGTAAAAATATTTTTCCAATTCTCCAAAATTAAAGACAACAATCATAGACAGTGAAATAGAGAATTAGTTCTCTTGACATAATGACATGCTAAAAGTCAAAATTTTTAAATGTTCAGGCTAAGCGTAGTGGGGCAACAAGTCCGGCGATTTTGAGTGAAAATCGCCCTCCTAGGCGATTTTAGGGCGATTTTGGGACCGGGGTGGGGGGGTGAGGGGGCTGCGAGAAATACATGTCGCATTTCAACTTGGAAAACTGTTATCAAACGGTCGAATTAATAAATGAAAAAAATTAATTAACAAAATATATATAAACACCCAACCAATTTCACCCTTTCATTTTATACCAACTCAACCTCCAAAACCCATTATCATCCTATTTTCAGCAAAAATGGATTTGACAAATACTACCGCCATTGTGGATCAATTTATTGAGAATAACAAGCCGACAGATAAGCTCATAGAAAAGGTGGAAGAGCAGGACGATGCGGTTACGATTTCATTTAGGACCGTGGTAAATAAGATAACTTCTGCTTCTACTAGTTCTCGCCCGCGCACGAGCTAAGCGTTTATCGTTCAAGATCGTGAGGCCACGAACGATTTGTTAGAAAACCACGATTGTTTGATGCAAGACTACTTCAACAACCCGCCTAAATACGACGACGCTAAGTTTAGACATCGTTTTCGGATTTCTAACGTTTATTTTGTGCATTGCAGGAGATTTGGAGCGCGAGTATTCGTATTTTCAACAAAAATGTGACGCAAGAGGAATGCTATTATTTTTATGTGTATTTTTTATTTTAAATTTTTGGGGTATTTTTTTATTTTAATGTTGTTTTTTTTAATTTTAATGTATTTTATTGATTTATTTAATAATGAAGTTTTAATTGTTTATTTTAATTATAAAAAGAAAAAAAAATAAGATGACGTGACGATGGGATGAGGCAGTATGAGGCTACAAACCATTACACTCTAAAATGAAAATTGCCCCAGCTAACGTAGCGTCACATGTCGAATATTGCCTCCAAAATAGCCTCTCCACATAGTCTTAGAGAAAGTCCATGTGTATAAATACCACTACAATCTTCAAACCATATATATGTTACACAGAACATAACCTGTAAAACCATCATGTCTAACTCTAAAGAGTGGTTTAATAGGGTATATGTCTGTGCCAAGCCTTATTTGTTTATGATTTTCTTGCAGACTTCATATGGTGTGAATGGCTTAGTTATCAAGTCTGCACTAAATAAAGGCTTGAATCATTACACTTTTACTATCTACCGGAATGCGTTCGCAGCACTGTTCTTCGGCCCTTTCGCTTTCTTCCTTGAAAGGTCTGTCACTTCGTTTAATATGTTACTACTGTATTTTACTTCCTTGTTATCATCTGTTTGATGTGCAAACAGGAAAATTAGGCCAAAGATGACTATTTCCATCCTCTTGAAGATCTTGTTGGTAGGATTACTAGGGTATGTATTCGCTATTTTGTACTGTTATTTGAAAAATGAAAGAGAAAGAAAACACAAAAAATTAATAGAATCACGATTCACGTACAATCATTGTTTTTAAAACCGGACTGAAGATCGAACCGGTCATCTTACTTGTTCATTGGTTGTACCGGTCGGATCGGTCTGATTGGATTAAAGAATCAGACAACATTGTAATAAATTAAAAAATGTAGACAATATATAAAATATAACAAATTCATCCTTTAAATACAAACTAAAAGAAATGTAATAATCAATTATAAACAACTTTAAAGCATTAATAAACGAATTAATTATCATTTTTAATACTAAAATTGTTTTAAAGTTCTATTAACTAACTATATAATATTTGCATTCATGAAATTAGAGTAATAAACACAAGTATCAAAAATGAATCCAGTTTAGCATTCTCTAGTTCTTGCGTCTCATTTATCTTAGTTGCGTTTTGAATATGGTTTGTTTCCTTACGAAGCTTTCATGCGGTAGAATGTAAACCCATAAACTAATAGTTATATAATAACAGTTTCATATAATTTTGTGTGCTCATGAGAAAACATATTTTCTCCCGACCGAAAACCCATTCTTTACAAAATTTTCCAAACTTTTTTTTTTAATTTTTTTGGTAATTCTTATTGTTGTAAACTGTAGCATGGGTGTTTAACATATTTGTATGAATGATTACTGGTTCATAGCAAACTGGAAACTAGTTTTCATGTAGTTCTTTAATGATAATGGTCGATTTTTAATAACAGGCCAGTCATAGACCTGAACTTGTTATATGCTGGAATGAAATTTACGACAGCTACTTTTGCAGCAGCTTTGCGCAACGTTGTTCCAGCCCTTACCATTGTTATGGCTTGGATCTTTAGGTATATATATTCTAAACATATAACTTTTGGGATGACTATGTGCGACATTGTTTCAGCCCTAACTTTTGATACGGCTTGGATCTGTATGTATCCTTGTTCCTTAAGTTTACTTACCTTTGATACGTTTGCTAACAATACACATGATTTGACTCTCTACATGTGCATACAAAATGGGGATTTTTTTTTATTTTCTATTTTTTCAAAATAGGAAGAGAAGTGAAGGGCAAATTAATGGTTTTTGGGGAGTTTTTTTTGTGTTTCCAGGTGACTCGTCATTTCAAATGACGGATCCTAAAAAAATTATTTTGGAATCTGTAACACTAGCCGTGCACTAGAACCTCTATATATTTTTAGCATCTGCCATTTGAAATAACGGATCACCTAGAAACACGAAAAAAATTTCTCTTTCCTAGAAGAAATCATTTTTCCTTCACTTTTTTTTTCTACTATTAAAAAAGATTCTACAAAATGGGATAAAAAATCCATAAATAAAAGCTTATGTAACATGTTCAGCCCACTCTTTAAATTTCAATCATATATAACTTAAGAACTTAGTGTTAATGTAATATTGCATAAGTGCGGGGACCTAGTTGCCGTACTTACAAACCTAGGGGGTTTTTGAGTTAGTTTTTCTCCTATTCTTGTCTAATAAGTAATTGTATGATTATAAATTGGGTTTATTTGTAATCAAGTATTCATAATTTATCAATCAATACAATAAAGGTTTAGACTTGAATCTTATTGTCTTCAATTGGTATCAGAGCTAGGGTTGAGGTTCAAAAATCACTGGCGAGGATTACCGATCAACGAAGGTTTGGCAAGTAAGGACGGTGAAAACCGCAAGAGATTGCGACGTGCTACGATTGTAAATCAAGAAGCGGAGATAAAATAACAAGATTCCGGCGAACAGGGTTTAACTGGCGGCGAACGAAATCTTCTGGTGTTCATCGAATTTTCGGTGAGGTTGGCGCCAAGTCTCCGACAAACAAAGAGTTATTCGTGGAAACCCGGGTTACGGAGAAAGTAGTTTCGTTTGTCGGCGGAAGGCATAAAACATAACAGGGAAGTTTTATTTTCAATTTGTGGATCTTATATAAAGTCATAAAATTGTTTTTGTCTTTTTTGACAATTAAGGCCTACGCAGTTGAATAATAAGTATTCTTGTTGAATAATAATTTCTTTTGACCATACCAATGACTTTTACATACCCTGTGCATCCGAACACTTTAACATGTGAAAGGTTCGGTTTTCTTCCTTTAAAACGCTCATACGGAGTCGAATCCTTCAAAGATTTTGTTGGTGACTGGTTTAGTAAATAAACTGAGTGATGAACCGCTTCTCCCCATAGGTCGTGTGGTAGTGACATCACCTTTAACAAACTTCAAGTCGTACCAAGTATGGTTTGGTTTCTTCTTTCAACCACCCCGTTTTGATGTGGGATGTATGGGGCCGTAAACTGATGTGCCACACCTATACTTGATAAGTAATCTTCCAACACATGGGATGTAAACTCACCCCCATTGTCGGTTCCTATGGTTTTGAGTTTCTTGCCCGTTTCGTTTTCCACCCTTTTCACAAAATCTATGAGTGAGCCCGCAACTTGGTCTTTCGTCTTTATTATGAAAACCCACATATAGCGGGTGTAGTCGTCAACAACTAGTAAAAAGAATCGGTTGCCTCCATGTGTCTCGGGAGTAATCGCGCCACAAAAATCGGCATAAACAAGCTCGAGTGGTACCTTTGCACGATAATTAGATTGTTTCGGAATATCCGATCTTGTTTGTTTGCCTAGCATACATGCATCACAAATTTGCATCGGGTGTTCGATTCTTGGCACTCCATCCACGAGTTCCAAAGACCCCGAAGGGCATCGAAATTCAAATGCCCCAATCGAGCATGCCATATCCATGCAACATTATGCAAATTGACTTGTAAGCAAACCGGAGAAACAACCTTTAAATTAATTTTATAAACCCGGTTAAAGGAACGCGGTACCTTGATTAGAAGTCTTCCATCTTGTTCGAATATCCATAAGATACCGTCCTGGATCCCGATCTTGCATCCTCCTTCGTCTAATTGCCCGAGACTTATAATATTATTTTTGAGAGATGGAATAAAATAAACGTCACTCAAGGCTCGTTGTTCTCTCCTTTGACCTTCTACTACTATCGTGCCTTGACCTTCGATTTCAACACACGAACCATCACCGAAACTTACTTTACCAGTCTTGTTACGATGGGCGTTGGAAAACCATTCCGGATTTCTCGTCATGTGGTTACTCGCCCCGTTATCAAGAATCCACATGTTTTTATCACATGCGGTTGAAGCATATTGCTTCGGATAAACCATGTCTTCTTTTAGAAAAACGACATCTTCCTCACTCCGAGCTACCGTCATCATGTTTAGAACTGGTCCGCCATCTTGAGTTAGGTTACTTTGATCGTTTGTCTCATTGTTTCGGTTATGACATGATGTGGAAAAGTTTCCTAGTTCATCACATCGATAACATTTAATCGGTGTTCTCCCCTTTGACCTTCTACTACTATCGTGCCCCGACCTTCGATTTCAACACACGAACCATCACCGAAACTTACTTTACCGGTCTTGTTACGATCAATGTTGGAAAACCATTCTGGATTTCCCGTCATGTGGTTACTCACCTCGTTATCAAGAATCCACGTGTTTTTATCACATGGGGTTAAAGCATATTGCTTCGGATCAACCCGGTCTTCTTTTAGAAAAACGACATCTTCCTCACTCCGATCTACCGTCATCATGTTTAGAACCGGTCCGCCATCTTGAGCTTGGTTACTTTGATCGTTCTTCTCCTTGTTTCGGTTAGGACATGTTGTGGCAAAGTATCCCAGTTCATCACACCGATAACATTTAATCTTTGACCGATCCTTCTTCACTCGAGGTTCTTTCTTTTCCCGATCCACAACCTTACCTTTTCCCTTGTTCTTTTGACTTGATTCAGTTACCATCTTGCCTTTCCCGTAACGCCTTTCTTTATTGCTTTTAGATTTCCATTCTTCATATGTATATGGGAATTGTTCTTGCTTACCGGACACGGGTTTGTCTTCATCTCCAGATCGTTCCTCAAACGCTTTTAGGAATCCAACGGCTTCAGGGAACGTCATGGTCTTTATATCGGTAAATTGTTCATTAGTAGCAACAATCGCTATATACCTCTTTCTCGGAACGGACTTCAAAAGCTTTCTCACAAGGGTCTTTTCTTCAAACGGTTCTCCAAGATTACTTGCTTTGGAAGCTATTTGGCTTATCTTGGTCGAGAAGTCATCAATCGTGTCCGTTTCTTTCATCTTGAGTACATCGAACTCATGTTGAAGAGACTCAATACGTGCTTCTCGAACCCTATCAACCCCAACGAAACTAGTCTTAAATGCATCCCATATCTCTTTAGAGGTGGAAAGGTGAGCCACTTGCATCACCAAAGCCTCCGGCATGCATTGATAAAGATACACAATCGCTAACCCATCTATCTTCGGGTCAACCACCGTTCCCGTTCTTGGTACAATATCCTCCAGCAACCCTTGAACCTTGAATATAGCCTTGATTTTTACCATACAAATCGTTTAATTGGTGGACGTAAAAATCGGAAACTGAATCGAGAGGGAACTCGGTTCTTTGGGAAAACCGACTTGATTACTTGGCCCATCTCCTTGATTACTTGGATTGTCTCCCATTTTAGTAACGAATAGGCTATGAGTTCAAAACAAAACAAAATAAATTGTGTTTTGTTCTGTTCTTTGAACTCTCGTGTCCACAAAAGAAACCAATTAAGAATTAAATTGCAACAAGAATACTTATTATTCAACAAGAAACCAGTTATTACGAACCGACAATGGGGTGAGTTTACATCCCATGTATTGGAAGATTACTTATCAAGTATAGGTGTGGCACATCAGTTTACGGCCCCATACACCCCACATCAAAACGGGGTGGTTGAAAGAAGAAACCGAACCATACTTTGTACGACTCGAAGTTTGTGTAAGGCGATGTCACTACCACAAGACCTATGGGGATAAGCGGTTCATCACTCGGTTTATTTACTAAACTGGTCACCAACAAAATCTTTGAAGGATTCGACTCCTTATGAGCGTTTTAAAGGAAGAAAACCGAACCTTTCACACGTTAAAGTGTTCGGATGCACAGGGTATGTAAAAGTCCTTGGTACTGGTCTAAAGAAATTAGACGACCGAAGCATTGTGATGATTCACTTAGGTACTCAACCAAGAACAAAAGCCTACCGTATGATTGATCCGAGCAAAAGGAGAGTAGACGTTACGCGGTATGTCAAGTTTGACGAGTACGCGTGGGCTGATCTTGACAAGCAAGAGGGCGAAAAGTGTCTGGAATGGACCGAGTTTATTGTCAGGTACGATATTGAACCCGAATCGGAGCAGGTGACAACCGGGTTTGGCACCGGATCCGTAGACCGACATGATAGCGGTGAGTTGGTTCATCTCAGAAACGGAAGTAAGTCATCAAGTTCGGAAGGTGGCATCCCACCTGTAAGCCCGGCTAGGCCCGACACTGCCCAAACGAAGAGCCGTTACAAGTTATTCAGCCGTGTCGAACTACTCGAAAGACCGTTTTACCCAAGAAATTTAGCGACTTTTTGGTTGAAGGTATAGCGACACCCACCGATCAAGACCCGACAACCGATGAGGTAAATCTCCTATTATTATTCGATGATAAACCGCTAAATTTTCATAAGCGAATAATGAAAAACATTGGAGAAAAGCAATGGAAGCGGAGATCGAGTCGATTGAAAGAAACAAGACATGGCGGTTAGTCGAAGCACCACCCAAAGTAAAACCGATAGGTTTAAAGTGGGTATATAAAATCAAAAGAGATGAAGCTGGGAAAATAACCAAGTACAAGGCCCGACTCGTAGCTAAGGGGTATGTTCAGAAATATGGGATCGATTTAGAAGATGTGTTCGCACCAGTGGCGAGAATCGAAACCGTTCGACTTTTACTCGCGTTAGCAGCAAACCGAGGTTGGGATGTGCATCACTTGGATGTAAAATCCGCGCTTCTTCATGGTGATTTGAAAGAAGAGGTGTACGTATTTCAACCGGATGGGTTCGTTAAGAAAGGTGAAGAAAGAAAAGTGTACAAGTTGGCTAAAGCGTTATACGGTCTACGCCAAGCTCCAAGGGCGTGGAATACTAAACTAGACGGGTCGTTAAAGGAACTCGATTTCACTCGATGTAAACAAGAACAGGCGGTTTACAAAAGGTGTTCCGGTTAAAGGCTACTACTCGTTGGAGTTTACGTTGATGATTTGATAGTCACGGATACAAGTGTGCTAGAAATTGCAAATTTTAAAAGACGAATGGAGTCAAGGTTCGAGATGAGTGACCTCGGGTTGTTGCATTACTATATATCTCGGGATCGAAGTGAAGCAAAGTGATCGTGGGATAACGTTAAATCAAAGTGGTTATGCAACAAAGATCCTAAATGAAGCAAGTCTTTGGGAGTGCAACTCGACTCAATTTCCTATGGAACCGGGCTTAAAGGTGTCTAAAGAAAATGAGAATCCGAAGGTAGATCCGACCAGTTATAGAAAGATAATCGAAAGCTTGTGGTATTTAACTCATACGAGACCCGATTTGAGCTACTCGGTTGGTTATGCAAGTCGGTTCATGCAATCACCAACTCAAGCTTATGCTCAAGCGGTTAATATATTCTCTGATATCTAAGAGGTACACTAGACTTCGGTATTACTTACTCAAGAGGCGGAAACAGTATGTTGCACGGGTATAGTGATAGTAGTCATGCAGTGGATATGGATTATGGTCGGAGCACCTCAGGTTTGATTTTCTACTATGGTACATCACCGATATCATAGGTTTCTCAGAACCAAGGAACGGTGGCGTTATCATCATGTGAGGCTGAATATATGGCAACTACATCGGCTGCATGTCAAGCCTTATCACTTCGGGGGTTTTTGCCAGAGATGACTGGAGAAAAGGAGGAGTTCGTGACGTTGAAGGTGGATAATTCATCGGCTTTTGCCTTGATGAAGAACCTGGTTTTTCACGGGAGAAGCAAGCACATCAACACACGATACCATTTCATTCGGGAGTGCATCGAGAGAGAACAAATCAAGGTGGAGCATTCTAGTGGAGATTTGCAAAGAGCAGACATCCTTACAAAAGCGTTGCCACGGTTGAAGTTTAACGAGATGCGAAGCTTCATCGGTGTCACAAGATTAGGGGGTGATTGTTAGTGTAATCTTGCGTAAGTGCGGGGACCTAGTTGTCGTACTTACAAGCCTAGGGGGTTTTTGAGTTAGTTTTTCTCATATTCTTGTCTAACAAGTAATTGTATGGTTATAAATAGGGTTTATTTGTAATCAAGTATTCACAATTTATCAATCAATACAATAAATGTTTACACTTGAATCTTATTGTCTTCACTTAGCAGCATTAGGAAATTTGATATGTTTTTTCTAAGCAAATGATTATTTATATATTAGTAGACTTGAGACGGTGAAGATGAATAGTTTACATAGCCAAGGGAAGATCATAGGGACATTAGTGACGGTTGGAGGAGCCATGATAATGACACTGATAAGAGGCCCTGCACTTCAATTTCCATGGACAAATCACCATAGTCATCATAATCAAACTTCTCTTAACATTATCAGTACTCAAGACCACATTAAAGGATCTCTCATGGTCGCCGCCAGTTGCTTTTCTTGGGCAGGTTTTATCATTATGCAAGTAAGTTTTCCTTTCATATTACAATCTTGTTTCACGAATTATATGAAATGAAACAAGAATACAGAAGCATTTGATGAGTCCTGATTGAATCATCTATGGAATACTACATCAAAGTCAACTTTATATAGTCTTTGTCACAAAAGTAAACAGTGTCGGATCCCGGAATTTATTCATGGGAGTCAATCAAGAGGCTTAACCAAAATTTGAAGGGATGCAATCTGGATTTTTGCGTGTAATGTACAATTATTTTTCATAAGGCCAATCCTTGCCCCTTCTTTTTGGGGTAGGTCCGCCCCTGAAAATAAATACTTATAATAAATTGAAAGTAATGTTAATATTAATTGTGTTTTCTAAACTATTACTTCCTAAAAATGCGATGAATAATTAATCACACTGAAAAAGCAAAAAAAAAAAAAAAAATGAAACGAGAGATTAAAAAGTTAGGATATCTAATACTACGCACAATACCAACTTGGTATTTCTCTACTTCAAATCTTGTAAGCTACAAAAACCTTTTAAATTAAACAAATCTAGTCTAACAAGTGAACCAAGTCACTAGCTTCGACTGCAGCACCTTTACGACTAATTTTCCGTGAAGTGTAATGCATAGCCAAAAGACATAACAATGTTTGAAAATAATGTTTATATGATATTAGTACGAAAATTTTGATGAAAAAAAAAAGCTAATTGTCTTTGTTTGTGTGGTGCAAAATAGGCACTTGCATTGAAGTCGTACCCGGCTGAGCTCTCTCTCACAACGCTGATTTGTATAAGTGGCTCATTGGAAGGCTCCATACTTGCTCTTGTGGCTGAGAGAGCCAATACCTCAATATGGTCAATTGAATGGGACATCAAACTATTTGCAGAAATTTACAGTGTAAGAAAAAACATAATGATCTTCACTCTTCATATCTATCCGATTTTTTGCTGACATTAATATATCTGGTTCATCGGTTATTAGCGTTGGATTAATCTAATCTTAAAAAAAGGTCATTCATAATTGCAGCTAATAGTGATTCACCAAGATGTTGTAAAATTTGGGTAGTTTGGTATGATCTTGATCAACTAGGTATAGAATTTTAATTGTGTCCCAAATATGAGCTTCAAATACTTGAAACGGATTTTGGCAATTGAAATGGAACAAGGAACTAGATTAATGGTTTAGGGTGTCAGTTTGTATAGGGCCTTAAACACAAATAAGCATATACTACAGTCTACATGTCTCCATGCATGCATGTTTTTAATTCTTTACCTCTTCGTCCTCTGAATATACTGACACAAATGTATGAATTGAGTTACTTGTTTGTAATATTATTTTGGCTAACAGAAAACGTAAATCAAACATTTTGATCTTTAAAAATATAGAATTGCTCATGGTATTCTCAAATATAAGTGGCACTTGTTGGAATTAATTACCAAGGTTCACATATATGGGTCGAAATTCATAAGAGCAATTTAACTAGTTGATTTAACTTGAGTTTTTGTTTAGAGTGAAATGTGGTTTTCGTTCATGTGGTTTGTCTAAATTTGTGATTTTAGTCCAATAGTTTCAATTGTACGATTTTCGTCACTGTGGTTTCATTTCACTTGCAAATTAACCCGACCTCACTAACCTCGTTAAGTCTGGTCGTTAAACCCATCAATGTGCACCTCACGTGAGGGGCAGTTTAGTACTTTTCTCCCCAAATAAACCCCAACCCTAATTCGCAAGCCCTCTCACGTGAAGGGTTGAGGTTTATTTAGGAAGAATAATGACAAAATTGCCCTCCCGTAAAGTGCACGCTGATGGGTTTAACGACCACACTTAAAGGGGTTTAGTGAGCCCGGGTTTGATTGCAAATAGAATAAAACTACATGGACGAAAATCGCATATTTGAAAATATTGAAGTAAAACTTCATATTTGGACAAACCAGATGGACGAAAACCGCAGTTTGCTGTTTTGTTTATTTGAGTTTTGAGTGTATATTTTGGGTCAATGGATAAAACATAGGATTGTTATGTTTACTTCGGAGTGTGTGAACAATCCAAAATAGTAGGAATTCATAGTTTTCAATTAATCAATAGTAATAACCTAATCCTTGTGTTACAATTTATTCCATTGGAGTTGCTAATTTGTTTTAGCAATGGCATTGCAAAGCTTTTTGCTTATTTTTAAGAACTTCCTTTTCTTCACATGGTGTGCATATAGGGAATAGTGTGTTCTGGATGCGCATATTACATTTTTGGAGTCGTAATGAAGGAGAGAGGGCGGTTTTTGTGACAACTTTCAACCCTCTTGGGACGGTTGTTATGGCCATTTTGGGGTCTTTTATTTTAGCCGAGCAACTGAACTTGGGAAGGTATGCTCATGATCTTAGTTGATCACTTTATTTTCATTTTTTTCACAATTCATAAATTGAAGAGACCCGTTGTCACACTCTAATCAGACTATATTTTAACCGGACCCACACATTGACCAATCAAATAACTTTTATTTTATTACTTCACAATGTCTATTATATTTTGTCTCTTTGCATACCAAACACTAACTTAAAGTTATATTTTATTAAGGTCTTAAACTTTATTTAAAACAAAGTGTAGGTCCAAAACGACCACCGAACAGTTTTGCTTTAGATAAACGTGTCGAGACGGGTGCGGTAAATCAAACGACCGAACAAAAATATAAAGATAATATGGACAGTGAACGATCTCGTTGTCGGTTAAAAGATTTGATATTTAAAAGATAGAACCGACCCACCCAAGGTGAGCTACCCTCGGGTGGTGATTTACAACATACAACACACAAATAAAGAACAATATTCTCTATTTATAACATAATACAAGTAAACTAGAAGATCTTTCACCGTTGAAGCTAAACGTGTGCACCGAAGCTCTCGTTTCGTGTCCAGTTTTCTCGCCGACATAACTTATTAACTTGACCATAAATATATAATGGGTTTCGTAATTTGATGTCGTAAGTCATTAAAATTGGCCTTACACAAAGTGAGCTTGGAATACTTGATTAAGACTATCCACATTGGTCTAGGTAGTTGATACATGAGATTTCCTTAATATTTTAAAATGACAAAATGACAAAAGACGTCCTTTATGTTTTCACGGTTTTTCAATGGACGTCCTTTGGCAAAGTTATTGACAGAAAACATCCTTGATATTTGAAAACTCTATCACGTTTTGTCCTTTGACTCTAACCCAGTTAAGTATTTTCGTTAAATTTGGTCATGAGCAATACACATGAGGGTATATTTGTAAATATATTTAATAACTAAAAATAAAACACACACACACACACACACACATATATATATATATATTTGAGTGTGTAAAATAAACTCTCTCTCTCTCTCTCTCTCTCTCTCTCTCTCTCTCTCTCAACCACCACCAGCTAACCACCACCGTAATTAACTGGATTGGATGTTGCCCCCATTTATACACTCAATTCTCACCATAACCCCTTTTATTATTCTCGTTTAATGTCCGGCAATCACTAAATTGATGTTGAGCCGGCCAAACTAAACATGGGAAGGTGATTGGATATAGAAAAAGGGCAAAAATGGCATAGTTGTATCAAAGATTAAAAGGCCAAGAACCGATTGACAGAGATAATAAGGTGAATCTGTGTAGAGGTTAAGGTTGGTCTATGTTTCTCGTTCACCGGCGCCGTTGCCTTTGTGCCAGAACCCTAGCATCGCCAGAAAATCCTAAATGGGTTTTGGATCTCTGGTGTCGGGACCCTAGCTTGTGCCGGAACCCTAGCAACGGGTTTTGGATCTCTGGTGCATCGCTGCGGTGGTGGTGGTCCGGTGGGTTATGTGGTGGAGAGAGAGAGAGAGAGAGAGCTTTGAATTTTTCTTTTATTTTTATTTTTAATTAGTAAGTAAATTATATTTATGAATTTTCAAATATACCCTCATGTGCATTGCACATGACCAAATTTAATGAAAATACTTAACTAAGTTAGGGTCTAAGGACAAAATGTGATAGAGTTTTCAAATATAAAGGATGTATTCTGTCATTAAGTTTACTAAAAGATGTCCATTGAAAAACCGTACAAACATAAATGATATCTTTTGCCATTATGTCTTTTAAAAACTTATATTTGATGTTCATTTATACAGGAATCTTTATAAGTTTTCACGTAATCACGACCTTTTACATTTAGTTTTAATAATCGATTTTTGTTTTTCTAATCAAATCGATTATCACTGTAATGTATATGAGTTATTTTAAGAAAATAAATCCTTTTCTAGTATAATAATTTATATATTAATGTACGGTATAAAAGAATTGAAAATGTTAAATAAAAAAACGAAATAAATAACATTTTAACCAATAACTACATTTAAAATGAAAATAACTTTGTTATACAAGTCTTTTAAGCACACGATTTACATCTAATAGAGCATTCACATCCCATGATTTATGTATATCTTCATAATTTAACTAACAGTCATTATTTTTTAAAATTTATCTCTTATTTTAAAAAAACTTCTAGCATTTCATTCTCCTCTCTATTTTTATTTAACTTTTTTCACATTTCTCCATGTTTATATTACAAATTACCATAATGCTTATGGTACAAACAAAAATGAAATGAAGATGTAAAAGAGAAATAGACAAGTACTATACATTTTAGAGACGAAAATGACCAAAAGAAGGGTAGATTAGGTCATGGATCCCAAATTTTTGGACGGGCAAAACCCTTGCATATGAACATCTTCACCCCGGGCAGTCGCTACAATCGTGCCCTTCCTGTGGGCCGTGCCACCTCAACTACAGGTGGCCTCCGACACTAGTGATGGAGAGAACTTAAGAGACTTTAAAGTTTATGATCAAGAACTGAATAACAAGTTTTCAAAACCTTATATGTGTGTGTTAATAACCTTTTTAACTTCATATCACCGAAAATATAATGAATATTTGGATATGAAAGCATAAAGCAAAACTTCTAAATTGGACTACAGTACTTCTTCCCGCCGTTTTGTGGGAAATAAATTTCATAAGATATTAAGATTGTTTATTTTTTTAATAGTGTTATCGGAGCGGTAGTTATAGTGGTTGGCTTATATATGGTCTTGTGGGGCAAAAGCAAGGATCAAAACCAACAAGATCAGGAGTCATCAATAGATCAACAACACTAGCTATGATGGCATGAAGACAATGATGTTTAAACACAACATTGTTGAATCTTGTGAGAAAGCATCATATGCTCATGAGTCTGTTTGAGGAATAATCATGTTTTATGTGTTTCTTTGGTTCATCCATCATGTTTACTCACGTTAGAAGAATGACGAAACTCACAGCATAATAAAATGTTAGAAGCTAAGAAAAGAATCATAATATCATATTCACATGTACAATAACAACATAGCATACACTCCTCTTTTTTCTTTCTTTCTTTTTTTTTTCTATGTTGTAACAGCTTGAATTTAAACATGTTAATGTCAAGAAGGTTGGATTCACTAAATCTTACTTTCAATCTTTATGCTCTCTGTTTACTAAATATGTTTAATGTTATTCGTGTTGCTTACAACACGTATATCCCGTCCATATGATAATATTGTCGAGTACGCGACATTGTGAGAGTAGGTGAAGAAACACGGATCCGATCCCAGAGTATGGGTCCTGGATCCAATAAGTCCACAGGGTAAGATACGATAATTACGATCAATGATATGAGTATAACTCCCCAAAGTCCAATGACCAGAACCTACAAAACAGACACCGTGAGTCTCATTACAGGAAGGAAAAGAGGGGGGGTCTTCCTGTAACCACCCTCCGATGTAAGAATCAGTAACATTCGTAAATAGAGAAAGTACTGAAGTAAACAGACTAAGTGTAGTCAGAATGCAAGTGAGTGAATGAATACCTCATACCGTTTGACAAGGTATTTATAGCCGAAGGATGTGGGAAGGTAATTGGGCCAGCTGTCTTCTTCTAGAAGATCTTCAATAATCGCCTGGACGCGTGTCCTTTCATGATAGGTTAAGCTATACGTCCCATGTGCATGGGTATAACAACCCGGACACGTGTTGCCCAATGATAGGACGGATCGCACCCTGACCATGTGCACGGTTATAACAACCTGGCCAGGTGTCCTTTGTTCATTGGCTGGTAGGTCACGTATTCCTCACGTAACAATCGTGGATATTCTTCTAGCAGGTAATTGGTTGGTGACAGCTGTTCCGCTGGCACTTCCTCTCGATCGTTTGAGCGGACTGATGTCCTATCCTGTGGACGACTTTCGAGGGTCAAGGATGCTTCCGCGTGTGACATGAGGACATTCTTCCTCTATCGTGATATGCGGGTGATCCGTATGCCTCGCGGGTGGCTTATTAGAGATTCCTCTGTGACCCGCGGGTGGTACTTAAGGGTACTTGGGTCTTTTTGGTACCCTACCTCAATAAGTCCCCCAGTCCAGTGTTTCTTCCGCGTGAGGTCTTTATGCGGGTGAAATTTTGGACACTAATGAATTTTGGGGATTTTTGAATTTCGAAGTTTAGGTGAAAATATCTTCTGTTGGTATTGATAATCATGAAAAAAGGACAAGTTGACCACTCGCAGGCGCGTGAATAGATAATGGGACGTTTTTTACGGCTGTCACTGTACCCGACTGTGCAGCTTTTTCTCTTTTTCGAATTTCCCGCATGACGTGACAATCACTAATTGGGCGATGATCTTCTCTCTCCACTGTTCATATCCCATCGCATTAATTGCGATGGGTATAAAAGGAAGAGAAAACTTCCTATTGAAGCTTTATCGCCTTTGATTTTCTTGAACATCCTTTTGCTTTTTCTCTGATAAAGCACTGAACATTCTTATAATCCTTTTACTAAATTCGTCTATAATATCGAATGTTCAGACTGAAGTTGATGAGATAGAGATCGCTTGGGACCATTCAGAATATGAGAAGCTACTGGAGACGTATGGTATTCCACCCGAGTGGGAGCCAGAGTTTCCTTCTATCGGTTCAATAGCCAGTTTCCCACCGCCTGGGAAAATGGCTTTGTATGCCGATTATTTTGTTCATGGGAATTTTCGGTTGCCCATAACGAGATTTCTTCAGAAGGTGTTAACTGCCTATGGGATTCACTTATCTCAATTGCATCCCCGTGCTATGATGCGGATTCGTCATTATGAATTTGTATGCATAGCACATGATATGGTGCCACATATTGATCGATTTCCAGTTTTTTACCGTCTTATTATCCGTAATGGTTGGTATACGTGTCAAGGGTTTTCTGATCGAAGTATCGGATATGAAGTCGAAAAGGTATCCACGGATTGGCGAAGTAAGTTCTTTTGGATTTCTGAGGACGTGGTGCCGCTAGACATGGTTCGCCGTCTGGTGAATTCTTCCCTTCCTGACGTTGTTTCCGCTGCTCATGAGGGTCAAGAATGGTATCGTATACTTACGATGGAACCAACACCTATGCGGAACTTGCCAGAAGAAGCTCTAGTATGGGCAGGCATGAGCCGTTTGTGGCCAACAGAATTTATGGAGCCCACTTTTGTTGACTTATATGAACGTAAGTTATCCTTACTGTTTTTCCTTCTCTTGCGATGTATTCTATTATTAATTTTTTTATCTCCTCAGGTCGAAGTTCGATATTCAATGCCCTTTTTGAAGATAGAGGTCGTGTCCGACATGGTATCCGGGATGCCGGTGACATGCCTATTCTTGAGAAGACTAAGTCCCGCTTCCTTTTCCCAAAGAAGGTGCGGGTTGAGCCTATTGTCTCGAACGCCACCTTTGATAAAGGTGCGTATGTTTTAAACCCTCATCCGCTTTTTGCTATTACTTCTGACGGGACGATCGCCACTTTATTGTCGAGTAATGACGACGGCGATAGTTCTGACTTCTCGATCTCCCAAGGAGAGAGGGAATCTGATGATGATACACCTGAACCTTCTTCTGTCTCCCATTTGTTGGCAGAATTAGAGAGAAAGAGAGCTTTTATGGCTTTTCAAGCAGGACAAGCGGGTGTCAAGACTGCGGATACTGAGGCGGCTCCTTCGAAGAAGAAACGAAAAATTCGCCGTCCTAAGAAGCCACAATATAGCCTTGCTGACCGTATTAACACTGTTGAAGGTACATATTAATCTTTTTAAGTACTTTACCTTCATAAATTGTGTAGCTAAAAATGGCTTTTGTTTTTGTATACCCACTGATCTTTAGTGAAGGTGTCTCTGAGAAGTTGCCTACACCAACTCCTCAAACTGAACAACAACCATCTCCTTCTCCAGAGAAGAATGTGGAGGATAAGCCTCCGACTCCTCCTAGCAATATTAACACGGAGGAACAACCATCCTCACCTTTAGCAGAGGAAAGGGTGCCAATCCCTCCGATTGATACTGTCACTATAGAAGGATCTAACGCCCAGTCTGAAACTGATACTCGTTTTGACTATCTTTTTCAGGCTGGGGGTGGTGCATATGGTCATCAGGACAATCCTGTTGTTAATGAGGAGGATTACAGGACTGGGGAGTCTCCTCCTCAGCCTCCTTCCCAACAACCTTTTTCAACCCCAACTCGCCTTAAACCTTCGGGTTCTCGTTACTTCGGGGATACGGGCCTGGGTGATACTCATGAACTATTTGTCCCTCCATGGGGCATTACTAACGGGTCACGGTTCTCTCATCCTAGAACGTGTATGGATTTCGTTGAACACTGTACGCTACCTACTGAAATGGCGTATCAACGCGATCTTTCCCGCCATGACCTACATACCAATGTGGCCTACCACCTAGCTAATGCTTTAGCCGGTATCCAAGAAGTCCTAAGTGAGTGGCGTACCTTAGGCGGGAAAGTGGGAGAGGCCCGGCGGGCCACTGAGGCTGCCAAGAAAGAGGCTGAGGAGTATCGCATTGCTGCCCAAACTGCTAAGTGGAAGCAGGCTGATGCAGAGAATGCCCTCAAGAGTGAGCAAGACCATAATGCTAGTGCAGCACGCCAACGGAAAGAAGCTTGTGAGAGGAAAAATGCCATTCGTGAAGCTGATCGGGCAAAGGCTCAAAAGGATAAAGACGATTTAGCCCGTGCTCAGGAAATCAATTCCTCGTTGGAAAATCAAGTGGCCCTTCAGGGTGCCCGAATTCATAATCTTGAGGCGGAGCTAAAGTTGCAAAAAGAGCGAGTCGAACTCAAAGACCAGAGTGCTGCTGAAACTCAGACTGCCTATAACTCTCTTCTTCAAGCCCATGAGGAATCCATCGCGGAATCAAAGGAGTTCCGAGCACGGACGGAACGTGCGGAGCAGGACCGTCAATGGTTCCTTACTCGAGGCGTTGATGCTGTAAGTTATTCTTTATTACTTGTTCTCTTACTCTCATTCTTTTGATATTGGGGACTTATGTTTTTGTCCTAACAGGTCGTCCGCCATATCAAAGGAAGTAAGGAGCTGAATTATAGTTTTGCCAATGTGATGGCTGCTTCCTCTTCACTTGGGCATGTCACGGGCTTTCATGAAGGGATGAAGTATTCTCAAAGCAATCGCTCATTTAAAGATCATCCGCTTCATGGAGTTGATGTCAAGCAAGCCCGAGCTACGCGGGTAAAAGAACATGATGACCTAGTGTTCCCGCTTCAGCAAATGCTTCCGGAGTTTGTGTCCGCAGATGACGGTTTACGTCTTTTGAAGGTCTATCTTGGTGAAGAGTCTGAGGATGATTCTTCGGAGGATACTTCATCAAAGGCTCCGGAAGACAAAACGACTGTAAACTCTTAAGATAGATTCATAGGTTTTTGTGACTTGTAATTTTTTCTCTTTTTCTGTAATTTTTTTTTTGAATAATTAATGAGAAAAATCTCCTTGACTTTTGTGGACATTCAACTGTTTGAAGAAAATATCTCTAAAAGATATTTTTGAAATTTACAATTTTTTTTAAAATGTTTAAACGCTTGGATAACTAAGATGATGTGGCGGAGAGAGAAACTCTTTGAAAACAAATGACAAGACGTGGAAAACGCCAGTGACAGCCTGTTTGTATTATCTTGAAATTCCCGCCTGACGTGTCAGCCATCTGGTGGTCCGCGGTTTCTCTCTCCTCTGTCACTTTATGGATCACATTAATTGCGATGGGTATAAATATAACCCTTGCGATTTCCATTTAATCTTTATCGCTTTCAGATTTCTCCCAAACACTCTAGACTTTTCAACCTTCTCTGAGATTTTTTCCTCTTTCTGAGATTCCTTCATCTCTCTGTTGTTAAAATGGTGAAAGAAAAGAAAAATACCCCTGCTATTAAAGAGGTTGAAGTCTGCCTTAAAGAAGAGGATTATAATGACGTTGTAAACGTATACGGATTGACGACGGAATGGGAACCGGAGCGTCCTGCTAGTGGTTCTATTGCCACTAGTCCCCCCCCCAAAGAAAATGGCTGTCTATGTGGACCATTTTACAACGGGGAACTTCCGGATTCCAATTACCAAGTTTGTCGAATCGATTTAGACAACATCTTTCCCAGATCCATCCGTTTGGGATGTTGAGGATTCAACATTTCGAATTCTGTTGCCAATCTCGCAACCTTGAACCGACTGTCGGCATGGTTTCCTTGTCTATAAAATGACTTTTCGCGATGGATGGTACAGTTTTGCATCCATCGAGAAGAGGACCATAGGTACGGAGTGGCTCCGTAGTCTTCATGGCTGGAAGCCAAAATTTTTCTGGATCCGAGAAGACGTCATTCCCTTCAAGATGACAAAACGCAAGGCGGACGCTCCTATGCATGTGGTTCCCGCCAGTGCTCATGAGGATCAGGCGTGGTATAAAACGTTAATATCCACGCCCACTCCCCTGCGCCCAATTCATGAAGGGGAAATGGTGAGCGCCAAGATGAGTCGTTTGTGTCCATTCCCCAAGTTAGAACCATATTACGAAATGACCAACAAGAGTAAGCTTCGTGTTATATATGTCTTCTCTTTATGAACGCCCAATTTCTTACTTTTTTTTTGTCTGTACAGGTGAAGGTTCCGCCTTCAGCACTTTGTTGGATCATGAGGGGGAATGATGGTGCGCCGCCCCATCGACAAGAGGGATGCATCCTTTCTTGAGCGCACTAGTTCTAACTTCGTATTTCCCACAGCTTTCCGCTCGGAACCCAAAGTGTACGAGACGATGTATGCCAAAGGTGAGGCATATGTTAAAGATTGCATCCAGAAAGGTGAGGGCATTTTGAAACTCCGACCTGTGACTGCTATTACTTCTAGCGGAATGATTGTACTATTTTCATCTAGTGAGGAGTCATCACTTTACGAAGAAGGTTGTTCAACTGATGTTAATAGAGCTGTGGGTTCAACTGCAGGTCTTACCCGTCAACGAGCCACTGCTAGTCAGTCGGCGGGTCAAGATGACGCGGGTGCTTCTGCGGACGTCAAGGGTCCGGAAGCTGATGATACCACCGTTGAGGGTAAACGTCCAGTCGTTGATGCGGACGTTTTCAAGGTGGTGGGCAAACGTAAGGTTAATCCGGTGAAGATTGTCTTAAAGAAAAAGAAAATCTAAAAAGACAAATCCTGCTGCCTTGGAAGCGCGTCTAGAACAACTTGACGCGGAGGATCCTTCGTTAGGTATGCAAAACCTTTCTTTATTATGTTATCTTATTTGGATTGGAGTACTCCTAACCCTTCATTAATGGTTTTCAGTGAACCTGGATAACCTTTCTGAAGGTGTTTCTGGTTTAAAAGACTTACCGCTTCGTCCGCCACCACCGCCTCCTAACACTGTCAAGGAGCCCATTGAGGTGGTGGACGACTCTCCTTTGAATAACAATGAGGCTGACACTTCTGAGCATGACCGAAGATCGCCTTTTTATTATGTTCATTCTTTTAGAGTTCAAGGAGGCGTGAGCATGTTCCCACACGCTCCTCAAACTTCTCCAGCTCCTCAGGAGGAAGATCCCGCCCCTCATCAACCACGCTGGATAATACGTCGGGATTCTACATTCCGAGACGTAGATGTATGTTTCGAATTTTTGCGGGAGTGTCTTCCTCCTGCTGAGTGGGAGCGTCGTCGCCATAGTGTTCGTCAAGAGTTATTGAACTCTCATTCTTACTATGTGGCGAATGCTATTTCCTCTAGCCAAGAGATAACTAGAGATTGGTTGGCGATGAATGAGCAGTAGGACGAGCTGGCGGCCTCTGCAACTGATGCCAAAGAGGAAGCTCGTAAAGTGATGAGCGAATCCCGAGAGGTCCGTCAGGCTCTTGAGGCGGAGAAGGTTGCTCGGTTTGCTGCTGAGGAAACCAAAGTCGTTCTTCAAAAGCAACTAGAAGAACAAGCCAAAGCAATGGTTGAACAAGCCAAGTTGATTGAGGCCCTTCAAGCTGAATCGGCGGCCAAGGATAAGCGCCTATCTGATCTTAATGCCAAATACCATGACCAAGCTTTAGAGTGCGCTGGCCATAAGATGGATCTTATTCAGGCCAAGGTGGATCAAAAATGGTTATTGGCAGAAGCCATTCCCAAGGTATGTCTTTTGTTTGTTCCCATAAATAATTTAAGTATTGAAGGTCAATTAAACATAGTTGTTTTAACAGGTCATCGCCGATGTTCGGGCTAGCGATGAGCTTGGGAATTGTATTGCTATCCTTCTGAAAGCTTCTAAATAAGCTGGTCGCCAACTGGGCTTCCAAGAAGGTTACCAATTTGGCTCAACTTCGAAGCTTCCTGAAGAGTACATCCTAGCTGGGCAAGACATTGTTGCCTTCCTTAAGCAGAAATCGAAGGATTTTGATTCGTTGAAGTTTTCTTTGACAAATCAGATATCTGATCTCGCTGATAAGGAAGACAACATCCAGCAGCTAAAAGCTCTTCTTGAACTTGATGAGGAAGAAGAAGATGCGGAAGATGCGGAAGGCAAGGATGCTGAGCATGATGATGTTGCCACATAAATTTTTCTGTTCTTGTAATTGATCCTTTTTTATCCATGTTGTAATCTCTTTTGAGTAAATAAAGAAAATTTCAATTCTTCATCCGGTACACTTTGTTTATTTGTCATAATATAAGTGTTCATAGGATCTTCGTTGTGTGTCAATAAAGGATTACAAGTCATAAGTGACTGAAAATAAAATTTCCATTAGAAAGGCATAAGCCGAATTACAAGAAGCAAAAATACATAAATTGTAAACATTCAATTGGGCACGCAGGCCAGAAGAACAAACTATATATAACATTTCTTTAGTTGAGCCCCATTCCAAGTCCTAGGGATCTCAGTCCCATCCAACTTTTCCAACTTGTAAGCCCCTTTAGATAAAACTTTCTGAATTTTATAAGGTCCTTCCCAAGTTGGGGCCAACTTGACCAGAGGCTCTTGCCCGGAAGCTTCATTATTGCGGAAGATAAAGTCTCTCGCATCGAATTCACATCTTTGAACCCGCGAGTTATAGTATTTTTGCAACTGTCGTTTGTAATTATGCTCGCGGATTGATGCTAGTTCTCTCCTTTCATCGAGTAGGTCAAGATTCATCCGGAGTTCATGATCATTATCCTTAATCATAAGAACTCTGGCGGATGGGATACCAATCTCAGCGGGAATCATGGCTTCTGTGCCATATGTTAAACTGAAGGGGGTTTCGGAATTACTGGAATTCCTTTGAGTGCGGAAGGCACATAGTACATGGGGCAATTCGTCCACCCATCCCGTTCGTTTCGTCCCTAATCTCGTTTTGATTCCCTTTTTGATCATCCGATTGGTTCTTTCGACTTGACCATTCGCTTGCGGGTGGGCTACAGAGGTGAAAATTTGAGAAATGTGTAATTCTTTTAGCCATTCTTGTAAGCCACTGTCCGCGAATTGTGTTCCGTTGTCACTAACGGGCTCTAGGGGGAGGCCGAAACGACATATGATGAATTCCCACAAGAATTTTTTAACACTCGCTGGTGTTATAGAAGCAACTGGTTTGGCCTCCACCCATTTTGGAAAGTAGTCGATGGCTACTATTAAGAATTTGACCCGTCCAGGGGCTTCAGGGAAAGGTCCCATGATATCAATAGCCCATTTTTGGAACGGCCAAGCTGAAGTGACTAGAACTAACTCATTCTTTGGTCGTAGCGTGTTAGGGGCATGCCTTTGGAAAGAATCGCACTTTCTGATTTAATTCACCGCATCCAAGTGCATCCCCGACCAATAATATCCGGCATTCATTAATTTCGCCACGACCATGCGCGGGCCAGTGTGAAGACCACAAATGCCTTCATGAACTTCTCTGATTAGGTAATTCGCGTCCTCGGCATCCACACATCGTAGTAATGGTCCAAGGAAGGAACGTCGATATAAAACACCGTCAAGTATCTGATAGTTCAAGGCCTTGTGCTTTATCTTCCGGGCCACTGCCTTTTATTCCGGAAGTGCTCCGGATGACAAATATGCTATTATGGGTGTCATCCAGGATTCTACTCCCGTTTGGATCACTAAAACTTGATGCTGCGGAACAGACGGGCGATCTAATATTTCGATGCGGATGTCTTTAGCAAAATGTTCAAAGTTTGTTGAAGCCAATTTACTGAGAGCATCCGCTGATTTTTTCTCGCTTCTCTTTATATGAATAACTTTGCAAGAAGACAATTGGAGCATCATATCTTTCGCCTGTGACACATATGAAGCCATGATATCATTTTTTGCTTCATATGTGCCGTTAATCTGTCCCGCGATCAACATGGAATACACTCGGGCTTCCAAATGCTTAATCCCAAGCTTTTTAGCTATCTTTAAGCCCACCAAGAAAGCTTCGTATTCTGCCTCGTTGTTGGTACTTTTGAAGTCCAACTTTATGGAATATGTAAACTCATGGCCTTCGGGATTGACTAGCCTAAGGCCTGCGCCACATCCCTCACTGCTTGAAGCTCCATCGGTAAATAAGGACCAAATCTGTCCTGATTCCGGAGGTGCTTGGGGTTGTTGCTCAATCAAACATTCTTTTTCTTTGTGATGCGGGACCTCTGTCACGAAGTCTGCCAACACTTGCCCTTTGATTGCTGGCCTAGGTTTGTATTCTATTGCGTGTTCGCCTAGCTCGATGGCCCATTTGGCCAATCGCCCAGACAATTCTGGCTTGCTGAGAGCGTTTTTGAGCTTGTATCCAGTTAAGACATTAATAAAGTGTCCTTGAAAGTACCCGCGGAGGCATCGTGCAGCATAGATCAGTGCCAAAACCAGTTTTTCTAGCATGGAATATCTTGTTTCTGGATCCGATAGTGTTCTGCTGACGTAGTATATCGGTGTCTGAACATTCTTGCGATCTTTCAGAAGGACGGCCCCAATAGCAATGTCTGAAGCTGATAGGTATAACGTCAAAGGTTCTCCCGCGTGAGGTGCTATTAACGTTGGGAGTTCCATCAAACATTTTTTAACCTCCAAGAAAGCTTGTTCTGCTTCCGCGGTCCATTTAAATTGTGCTTTCATGAGGCAATTCCTTAGAGTTGAGATGAAAGGATGAGGCTTGGCTGCATGATTTGCCAAAAAACAATTCAAAGCAACCAGCCGGCCATTGAGTGTCTGAACTTCCTTGAGGGAAGATGGAGAAGGCATGCGGGCTATAGCTTGAACTTTATCTGGGTTAGCTTTGAAGCCCGCATCCGTGACAATCACTCCCAGAAACTTTTCTTCTTCCATACCAAATGAGCACTTGGCCGGATTCAGCTTCATGTTGATACCTTTCAAGGTTTCGAACGTCTCTTCAATATCTCTCAACATCTGGTCTTCCTCAACACTTTTTATTACGAGATCATCCATATACACTTCTAAATTCTGGCCAATTTGATCTTTGAACGCTATATCCATTAATCGTTGATATGTGGCTCCCGCATTATTTAGTCCGAAAGGCATCATTTTGTAGCAATAGGTGCCTTGATCAGTTCGAAATGTTGTTTTGTCCTCATCGCCTGCTGCCATGCGGATCTGATGATAGCCTTTGTAGACATCCAGGAAGCATTTGAATTTGAATGGTGCCATAGCATCAACCTTGAGATCTATTTCGGGTAAGGGATAACAATCTTTGGGACATGCTTTATTTAGATCTTTGAAATCAATGCACATCCGCCATGACCCATTGCTTTTGGGAACAATAACTGGATTAGCAACCCAGGTCTGATAACGAATTGGGCGGATGATTCCAGCTTGTAAGAGGTCCTGGACTTGCTCATTCATTGCTTTTGTTTGTTCGGACCCGTCTTACGTTGTTTCTGAGCAATTGGAGTAAACAACGGGTTTACCCTTAATTTTTGTTCCGCAATGTTCCTCGGGACACCGGTCATATCCGCGGGTTGCCATGCGAAAACATCAATATTCTTTGATAATAACTGTTTCAAGAAGGTCCATACTATCTCGGAAATAGCAAGTCCTATGTTACAGTTTGATCAGGAAATTTTTTGTTCAAAACCCATTTCTCTGGTTCAGTCTTCACAGTTTGTTTTGGAATCTTGCTTGGTTTTGATCTCTCGGTTGCAAAGTAGTGCCGATTAGCATGAATTATTGCTATGCCAGTGCAAGTTGGAACTCCTACTGCACCGTGTGCTGTGGACGGATGGGCATTAAAGTCACCAATCGTTTCACGTCCGAGAATAATGTAATGCTTTGATGTTGTTGGCAGAACCAAAAATTCGACCTCTTCGGTCCTAGAATGAATTCCGTCACTTAAGGTGACTGGGAATGAGATTACACCTCGCGGATGCATTATTTCCCCTCCGAACCCCGATACTGGAGCGTGAATGGGTTTTAATCTTTCCTTATCTTCCTCGTCAAGCTGTTCAAAACATTGTTCATACATAATGTCCGAAGTACTACCGGTGTCGAAGAAGACGTATTGGGAATGGTAGTATCCAAACTGGGCAGCGATGATCAAGGGGTTTTTGTTATTCGGGCCCCCCTTGATACGAGGAAAGATCACTAGCATATTCTTCCATTCCTCATCATCAGACTCCTTCCTCTTTTTCCTTATATCGTACCCGCCCTGTATCATATGGACGTTTAAATCTCTGACTTGCTTTTTACTCGGACCCTGGATATCCCGTGCGGGAGCTTTACCATTGTCAGGTTATCCACCTTTTACCAAGTGGCCAAGTTTTCCAGACTTTACAGCTGCTTCAATTTCATTTTTTAATGTTCTGCACTCATTCGTATTATGACCGATGTCATCAGGATACCAACAACGCTTTTTCGGGTCAAGGAATGACCTTCTTGTTAATGGCTGAGGTTTTCTAAAATTCACATTCTCCGTGGTGAGAATTTCGGCGGGAGTCTTTGAAAGAGGAGTCCAATTATTGGGACCTCGGTTCGAGGGTCCCGCTTTGTTTTTGTTGCTTATGAGGGATCGTGCATCAAATGGTTTTGATGCTTCCGTACTTGGCTGAAGTCTCGACCAGATAGGACCTTTCGCCTGTCTATTTGGTCTCGGAGTTTGAAACTCGACTTTAAATGTTTGCTTTGATTTACCACTTCTCAATGTTTTCTCAGTGTTCGCATACACCTTTGCTGCAGTCATGAGATTGTCCCACTCTTTTGACATTCCATTTCTGCCAGTAAGTGTGCGGACTAAATCGTCACATCTGACGTTTTTGCGGAAGGCACCCCGAAGCATGTATTTGCTAATTCCACCGATGTTCAGGCTCTCTTCATTGAACCTGGTGATAAAATCTTCTATAGACTCGTTATCGTGACGGACGACATCTAAAATTTCTGACTGGTCTCGCGTATGCTTCTTCTGCTGACTGAACTGTTGAGAAAATTTCTTCACCAAATCGTCCGAGCTAGAGATTTCACCATCGGGAAACTTTTCAAACCACTCTCTTACTGCCCCTGTTAGTGTCAACGCGAACATGTGACACCAATAGGGGAGCGCCCAACCACTAACACCGCCTACTGACACAAAGTTCTGGAGATGATCACTTGGATCAGTCATACCATTGTATTTACCTACCGATGTAGGTATTTTAGCATTAACAGGGAAGGGTGATGTGGCAATGCTTGCTATGAATTTTGATTTTGCGGAAAAAGCAGCGGGGCGGTATGGTTTGGTAAAGTCTCGTTCAGCATTGCTATGGTACTCGGTGTGGCGGACTATGTCATGCGGACGTCCGCTTCTCGCCTGTGATCTCATCCTACTATCCCCGGTATACATACTGTAATCTCCCGGGTGATAAGATGAATCGTAACTATCAAACTCTTCCAAATAGGATGGTATCCGCATGTCTATGCGAGGACGAAGGCGTAGCCTTGGTAATTCACCAAACTCTGGCTCCATCTGTTGGCTGTAACGAATTTGACTTCCTCTCACTATTGGTGGAGGAGAAGGAGATCCCCTAGGAGATTCCTCATAATCCAAAGTGCGAGCGTGAAGTCGTTCATTACGCTTTCTTCGCTCATATTCGGCCACCAAATTTTGTTGTTGCACGTGGAGCCACTCTTCAGGAGTTAATGCTCCTCTGGATCTAGAATTATGTTGATGAGATCTCGCGATGCCAGAATCGCCTGAATCATTTTCCAGATCCAATTCTGGCCATTTCCGGCGAGTCTCTTCCGTAATTCGTTTTTTACCCAAATTAGAACCTTCTGGTGCTAAGGCACGTCCCATTTTTATGGGAGTGGGATCGGTTGGTACCGTAACATTTTCTAAGGTCAACCCCCCAGGTGTTACCTCAGTGATTCGTGACCCCGGAGAAGTGACACGCTCAAGAGCACGGCCACCCGGAGTTGTGATATGTGCAAAAACACTAAGACCCGGAGGTGCTTCTTTGCTAGTTACACGTGAATCGGGTGCAGGAGTTCCCGTCGGCCCTTCAGGAAGTTTACTCATATCAAACGAACCAAAAAAATCAACGGAGAAAAAATTATGCAGTTCTAACACTAAACACGGATGGCGCCAATGAAGAAACACGGATCCGATCCCCGGGTATGGGTCCTGGATCCAATGAGTCCATAGGGTAAGATACGATAATTACGATCAATGATATGAGTATAACTCCCCAAAGTCCAATGACCAGAACCTGCAAAACAGACACCGTGAGTCTCGTTACAGGAAGGACAAGAGGGGGGTCTTCCTGTAACCACACTCCGGCGTGAGAATCAGTAACATTCGTAAATAGAGAAAGTACTTGAGTAAACAGAATAAGTGTAGTCAGAATGCAAGTGAGTGAATGAATACCTCATATCGTTTGATAAGGTATTTATAGCCGAAGGATGTAGGAAGGTGATTGGGCCAGCTGTCTTCTTCTAGAAGATCTTCAATAACCGCCTGGATGCGTGTCCTATGATAGGTTGAGCTATACGTCCCATGTGCATGGTTATAACAACCCGGACACGTGTTGCCCAATGATAGGACGGATTGCACCCTGACCATGTGCACGGTTATAACAACCTGGCCAGGTGTCCTTTGTTCATTGGCTGGTAGGTCACGTATTCCTCACGTAACAATCGTGGATATTCTTCTAGAAGGTAATTGGTTGGTGACAACTGTTCCGATGGCACTTCCTCTCGATCGTTTGGGCGGACTGATGTCCTATCATACGGACGACTTTCGAGGGTACAAGGATACTTCCGCGCGTGACATGAGGACATTCTTCCTCTATCGTGATATGCAGGTGATTCGTATGCCCCGCGGATGGCTTATTAGAGATTCCTCTGTGACCCGCGGGTGGTACTTAAGGGTAGTTGGGTCCTTTTAGTACCCTACCTCTATAGTAGGAAAATAAATTATAAATTTGTAGTATTTACATCTTACATAAAAAAGTTGTTTTGATGGAACTAAACCTAATGATAATACCAAAATTATTTTGTATGAGTAAAGTGTATTAAACTTAAAAAACTGTATTATCGGAAAGTTACAAAATCTTCTCTTAATCTTGAATTAAAAGTAATGTTTAAATATCAAATAATTTTTAGTGATTTATATTATTATTTTACCCTTAGTCAAGATGGACGCTCTTAAAAATGTCTCCACGTCTATGCCGACCAATTTGAGGGAAACCGGTTCGAAATCGAATCAAAAAAGCAATTAACAATCAACTTAAAAGCTCCACCATTGTAACCGGTTAAATCTAAACTGAATAAAAATATGTTTCAAATCGAACCGATCCCTTTCACCTCATAAATTGGTTTCAAAACGAACCACTTTGAACTGAACAGAGTTTTAGTTTTCTTCTTTTTATCAAAACTGAACCGGTTCGCACCCAAAGACAAACTTGTGCGCCTCAACTAGTCTTAACATCTAATCCTATATTACAAATTGGGCCCAGTTTAGACGAAATACAATTTATAATAGCCCAATTGGGCTCACAAATAGCCCAATTTAGCTCTAGACAAAAAGAAACTCCCCATAGTTCCGTACACATTTCATCAAATACAAAAGAAAATAAAAAAACAAAAGAAATACCCACAAATGGTCTTTAAGTTGACTTGTGCGCCTCAGCTACCCACAATACTCATTCTCATAAAGCTAATTTTGCCCATTCAAATACTTTTTGGTCAACAATAAATAGTTGCCCTCAATTAGTTTTAACGCCAAACGTATTCTTCATCCAAGTTGCACAATATAAATGGACAGTAGCAACAATATGTTTCCTATTGTAAAAATTTAAATTTGAGTTCATCTTAAGGACTATAATACCATCATAATGCTAAATCCAAACAGTAAAAATATTCCCGTTCCCCAACAATAATATTGGCATGGATTTTAACAATATAAGAAGGAATATTGGATTTTAATGATCCTAATTGAATGATATTGGCCGATAATAATCCCTATTCAATTTATCGCCACTGACGGTCTCAAATTCAAAAAAGTTGGCCCCCAATGGTCCCCAGTTATATATGACTTAACCGCGTTATAGTTTTTTTCTGAATTTCAAACCAATGTTTTAGGGCTTTTGATCATTAGGATGATAAGAGTCGATTGGTGTAAACCTTAGTTTGAAACGGTGCTTCAAAATGACGCAACAATGCTTCAATTCGGTTGTTTAAACTTACAATTAACCAAAATCACGTTGTTTGGATCATTGTTTGGAACTAAGTTTTATATCATTCGACTTGTATCTTCCTTCCGATTAATAGCCCTACAAAGTTAGTTTGAAATTCAGAAAAAAAAATAACGTCGTTAAGTCCTTTTTAACATGGGACTATTGGGGGACAACTTTTTTGAATTTGGGACCACAAGTGGTGATAAAATGAATAGGGATTATTATCGGCTAATACCATTCAATAGGGATTATTAAAATCCAATATTCCATATAAGAATTATTGAACTCGTTTCTAATCAATATGTGTTGTTTCAAATCATAATACCCGAATAAATGATTGATTATAAAAGCGTAAATCAACAGAAATATGAATTCAGATAACGATTAGTTTAAAACACTAAGACAAACAAGAAACATTACATCGAAAATAAAATCGCATCTATACGGTCAATGCCGTCGACCAACACATTGGGCACTCGTTCTTAGATTTCAACCACCTTTTGATGCAATTGGCATGAAACACATACCCACATTCAAGTCTCCCAATCTTCTCGTATTCACCCAAACAAATCGAACAACTATCCCGATCATAGTCGGCAACCATGTTTTTCTTCTAAAGTGTATACATGGAGGCGCTTGGTATGATGATTTGATTATTGAATGAAAATGGTTGCATTATTAGTCAGAATACATAGGCTATAAATAGCCATTTACAACATACATAAAATGGTAAGGAGAAATCTACGACTAATTAAATGGTGAATAATAACAACTACAATAATTGTCTAAATATAGTTTAAGGTGAAAATGGAAATACAATAAATATATAGTCAATGAGTGGTTTCCTTAATACTTGGAAATCACTTCATGCGGTAAACCAAGACCACGGAACTGCTGGTGGTTTATCTTTGTAGGGCAAATTCAATCTCGTGCAAGATCAATTTTTCTGTTAAATATCGTTTATACGTTTAGCTTCGTTATTTTAAAGATGTTCCTCAGGATCCTCAGGATCATCCGATTACAATAGTAATCATCAATGAGTACTATGTTGAAATATTTTCAAAGTCTTGAGAAAATATTAAGGCGAGTTTTCTTAAAACTGGTTATCACCAAGATCTTAATGACGATATAATAATCTCATTTTCTATGAGTGGTTTTCGATCAAAATTGGTCACTTACTTATTTATGAAAAACATGTTTGCTTAAATATTTATTCAAAGCTAATTACAACAATTTTGCAGATAATAAAACTAGTAGACATCAATAAAATCAAAATATAGTCATTTTATAAAACAAAAATCGATATCCTTGAATTTGTCCTGAAAGCTAGGATCCATCCATTAAGGATACCATAAGATTTCTTAATAAGATTGGAAAGGCTATGACTTTGTCCTGAAACTCAGGATCCCTCCACCCCAACCATTTATGGTGTTAAAACCTAAGCATACTATTGTTTTTGCATCAACAAAGAGTAGTAAAGTAAAATTTTCAGTTACAACGATATCGAAACCATGAATAAAAAAGGGGGCTCGGGCCTTGTCTTTAATATCCTTCATCACCCCCTTGAAAGTCATTTATCCTTTGTCTTCCTCGCCAGCTTCACTTCTTGGGTTGATCTCAGCAACCCCTCTTTTCTCAGCTGTATCTTGCTTAGGATCTTTGTTTTTTTCAGCCTCCAGCTTTGCAGCCCTAGCACGCCAACCATCAAGATCCCATGAGCTCTTGTCAAAATCGGTATCTAGGGCCTGTTCAGTTATCTTTATATTGGCCTGGAAAATGGTAATAGCAACAGAAATCAGCAAATCTTACTTGAAGACCTCAATTTCCTTAGCATGACCTGAATTGAGATCTTCATGCTCCTCCTTCGCTCAAGAAAATTCCATGCACAATTCATCCATGAGCTTGGTCCTGGTGGCTGCAAGTTCCCTTGAATCATCAATATTCTTTTAAAGGCCTTGAGTGATCTTGCAGTAGTGACTAACAAAGTGATCCAAACCCTACATACACGTACTTTTATTTAAATTATTTGCAGGCACATAACAAATTGAGAAAAAAAGGTTTAGCATTGCTGAAATTAAGAGACTCGAATAATAATGGACTATTTTCTGAAATCTTTGGAAGGAGAAAGTTTGGAATCATGGATCACAAGAGGTAGCTGTTATGGACAGAAATTTCAATGATCCTGACAGGCAGAATCCTCGCAATGCATCAGGATCACAAACAGAACACAATATCCAATGTAAGTATCGTTAATAATCACCATTATCCTTTCAGCCTTGGCTTGGTCTTGTAAGCAACGATCAGCAATTAATGCTCAACTAAAGACATGGTTAAACATTGAAGATTAGATACGTTCGAGGCTGTTGCAGCATGATTAAACAAAGCTATGCAATCTGTAACGGTCCTAGAGTCCTCGCCAAGACAATTAATGCTCATTATTTCTTATAATTATTAGTTATAACTCATGTAACTACATATAGAAGTCATTTAGATCGCATAGACACATACACACACCCGAACACACTTACTTGTAACTAGATCAGCAATCATAGCAACTTCCAACACATGTAATCACCGGTTTTCATTAATATAATTGAGGCAGTGAGATCCCCCCCCCCCCAGGTTTTTTGCTAGAGATCCTCTAAGCATTAAGGGTTTATCCGTGCTAATAGTTGTGTCACTTGCAACGTTTACTTGTTATTACATTTACATCATCAAGCATCATACCTCACATTCAAAGTTTGGTTACTTGATTATCCTTGTGTAATTTTTGACAAAAACAGTTTAGCGCCCACCGTGGGGCATTGTGTCACACCCCGACTTAGGGCCTAGAAGTGCGATACAAGTTGGTACATGCTTTGTAAATGTATATTTGAGTTTACGCGCTAATTTTAGTGGAAGACTTTAGGCTGTTAAAGTATTAATTTACATTGAAAACTTACTCGAGAATTAATCACCCAAGTATTCGTTTACTAAACAATGTTTTTCCTCGCTAATCGTTGTGTCACTTGCAACGTTTACTTGTTATTTCATTTACATCATCAAGCATCATACCTCACATTCAAAGTTTGGTTACTTGATTATCCTTGTGTATTTTTTGAGCAAAACAGTTTAGCACCCACCGTGAGGCACTGTGTCACACCCCAACTTAGGCCCTAGAAGTGTGACCACAAGTTGGTACCTGCTTTGTAAATGTATATCAGAGTTTACGGGCTAATTTTAGCGGAAGACTTTAGGCTATTAAAGTATTAATTTACATTGAAAAATTACTCGAGAATTAAACACCCAAGTATTCATTTATAAAACGTTGTTTTTATTACAAGGATTTCATTATCATAACTGAGTCATTTTGTAACGCGAGCTTCGATCTTCATGACGACTCTCAATCCTTGTTATTGCTTACTTAAACTTAGTTACTTACAATGGGTGAAAAATACGACAACTATGTGCTATTGAACACGTATGACTCTAAAAATATCTAAACTACAGTTACACTACAAATATAGTTTTTTTTTGTACAAGCTCAGCAAAAAGTTTTCATTTCTGGGATTTGTACCACTGCCCTACACACACAAAAGTTCTTCGAGCTACTTAGCCCCTATTGAAGAACTAGTTATAGTTGTTAGCCCACGACCACGCAGCCCTTGAATGTTTAGGATAGACAATTATGTTTGATCCATATACATGTGTAATCGGTCTGAGTTGCTTTTATTATCTATTTTGTATTATAACGTTTTAGTGATCACTTAATCTCATGTAAACGTTTGACTGGCTCTTTAAGATAAACAACTTGTTCATCTTATAGAGTATAAATATGTTTTGATTGTTTGTAAAGGTTTAACATATTCACTTGTACCGTCGGTGTGCGTTTGAAAACCTTCTTTATTGAGAATGATATTAACCTATAAATAAATAGGTTTTTATAAATATTTGGATGTATTTTCTTGATTAAGCTATTGCCCCTGCGCTTAACATTGATAAAGTTTTCAACTTTGTCTTTGAATGAAAACACTTGTTTTAATGTGACGTTTGATATAACATGCTTTGGCTTAATAGGTTCTAACACGTTGGTGAGTTTCTCCAGGTAAGTAAACGGGTCCCACGGTTGATTGGGATTTATATGAATTACTTTCCTTCGGCAAGAAACTCACTACGAGTGATATCCCCTTACAGTTATTACATGCCCTGAAAATATAATTTTATTAACATTACTTTGTCAAGAAGTAATGTTTATGAAAACTCTTTATGAATGCTTTTGAAATCTTTTCAAGGTTAAAGGCCATAGCCTTCTCTAATGTCTAAGCTATAACTCAAATAACTTAAACATAATCATTACCTTAATGCGAGCACTCGAAATGTAATGATAAGAAAAGAGTGACAAGTTGACGGTTAGGATCTTGATATAAACACGCTAGATGATTGATAATATGCTTGGGACTTATATACTTGCACGTACTTTGAGAAATAGGAATGTCGGTTCATCGTAGCAATCTAGCACGATTTCCTAGGCTATGTGTGTTCTTTAAGTGGTGTGTTTTGGACGAGTTGGGTTCAATCCCGTAGCCTTCTATTTATAGGTAAATTTTGCACCCCATCGCGGTACACGATGGAGTTCTTTGGTGGCTATTGCGTATCGTGACGCCGCAAATTCTGCAAGAATGCCACGTGTTGACATGTTGCCTGTCAAAACGTGCCACGTTGTTGGACACGTGTACCCGGTTTCTTAATAGGCTCATCACGTATCGCAATGATCCTATGGGTTTAGCCATCACGTATCGCGAAGCCGCCCAAGTATCGATTTCAGTATAGATTCATCGCGTAACGCGATGGGTCTATAATTGTCCAGTTGCGTATCGTGATGGGTTAGAAATTTCAGAATTTTAGTTTTAAGTCCCTATACTTTAACATTTGTCATTTTTAAACTAAATATTAAGTTGGAAATTTTCAAAGTGCTACACAATGGGGCATGTGGTGCTTTACACGTTTGATTCCTAAGTTTTGTGATCAATCACTACCATTCAATCATCACCAATGGTATTTCAACCGAAACAATCATAGTCTCAAAACAAGATAACTCACCCGTAAATTCAATCTTCACGTGTGGGTTTGAGCCAATCCCTACCACTGATGTCATTACCTCCAATAAGGCTGGATAACACTGGAAAGAATACATCTACTTAAATACCGTATGCTCGTATTGTGAAGCCTATCATGGTTTCGAATAATTATATCCTTTATTTGTCCAACCAAGTCCAAAAGCAAATAGCCAAGCAACAACAAACCAAGAAAGTATTCTTAGAAGAGATACAAAAACTTAAATCAAAAAAGACTAAAGCAATGGAGACAGTAGCTATCCAGAAGCATAGGATGTTGAACTTTGAAGCCTCAAGATCCAAGGCAAAGGCGATGAAGACTTCAGCACATCAGGATCTCTAAGGAAAAGAATTGTGGATTTCATTCATATGGATCCTTTATCTGATGTTCAAAATCATGAATTACCAGCCAGGATCACAGCAACAAAGATCCCTGAAAGGATCCCAGGATTATCATATAAGGATCCTAATATCGGGAACATAAATCAGGTTCCTATATTAATTTATAACAAAGCTGGATTTGTGTAGGATACAGGGATGAATCTTACGATGGCTAAAGAGCTACAAAAGCTTAACAACATGATTTCTAGTATATTCGGCATAGTTCAACCTATACCGGAGGTGACTACTGCAAGCACGAAGGTTTCGAGGTTTGCCTCACCAATATATGCTTCTGAAATCTAGAAACGCTTCCAAACTCCCAACATGAAGCTATATGATGGAACAGCGGATCATGAAGAACATATGGCTCAATATAAAGAAAGGATGGAGATTATACCCATCTCTTTCGATCTAAAAGATGCATGTTTATGCAAGGGCTTTGGATCAACCTTAGAATGGCTATTGAGTGTCCATCCTAATTCAATTACTTCTTTTGTACATTTAGTTAATTTATTTAATAACCAGTTTTCTTGTAGAATGTCATTAGAGAAGTTAACTAATGATTTATACATGATCACTTAAAAGCATAAAGAGTATCTTAGAGATTATGTTGGCACGTTTAGCATAGAAGCATTGGATATCCCAAACATTGACATGGCTACAGCAGTTCAAGCTTTCAAGATGGGATTGAATAGTGGTTATCCATTCTATGGGGATATTGTCATGAATCCTTGTGGGAACCTAAAAAAAGTCAGGAACCGAGCTCTATGGTTCATCAAGCTAGAAGAGAATCAGAGGATCCAAGAAAGGATCAATACACCAACATATAGTTATGATATCCCAACCAGAAATCATTATGTCCAGGATGAAAATGATGAAGAAGAAGAATACCCAAGGATCAAAGACTATTGTTATTTTGTTGACATGTCTGGACAAATGTTTGTTATGCAGAATCTTGGAGATAAGGCTTGATGGCCAAGGAAGAAGGACAGAGTTTCATCCTGGAAAGATCAATCCAAGTGGTGTGCTTATCATTAAGAATGACACACAACTGAAAATTGAATTGCTTTAAGAAAGGAAATAAGCCACCTTTTGAGCAAAGAATACTTAAAGGATCTCTTGGGAAGGAAAAGGAACAATGTGCAAGAGGATAACCAGCCTACCAAAATAGCAACATCTCCTCCTCCAGCTGTAAGAACAGTTAACCTTATATAAGGAGGATTTGACATATGTGGTACTTCCTACTCTACAGACAAAAGACATGCTAAGAAATCCAAGTCCGAGAAAGAAACTATGAAATATTTATAACCTTTGAAGAAGAAGACAAAGAAAATATTTTTGATCCTCACCATGATGGTTTTTGTTTAAGAACGCAAATTTGACACTGTGGATACGTTATCCTGGCATATAATCTGGATCAGTTATCCTTAGCACGTGTTCCAGATCATGTCAGGATCAAGGATCCTCAGTACTTATTATTTATTAATGATTGTTATCTTTGTTATGTTGATATTTTGGCAGATACAACAGATGAAGACCAAGCCCAATGAATAATTTCGCAATTAAAGTCATTAAACCACATGGTCAATGTTAGGCCATGATTTTTACACTGAGGATCCTTTATCCTTGACTATCTTTTAGATGGTTTATCCGTAAAAAATATATCAGGATATAAAGGATCGACGATCCTCGGTATTATTTGTTTACTAATAATTGCATTCAGTATGGTTATGTGTTAGACAGGTGTAGCGACTCTAAAGACAGATTTGCATCAACTTTCCTCACAGTGTATCCTATAGCTGGAATGTGGATCCAGGATCCTAATTCAATATAACTAATCATGGATGAATTCTCTAGAATGTTGATGATTAAATAACACCAACGGCTATGAGACTCGTTCTTCCGCTTATCTCGCTACTGGGTGGCTATTGGCACGTGGTCAAAGGTCGTGGAGCGACTAAGTGGAAGACTTCCGAATAGATAGGAATTATTATTATTGTTATTATCTTATTTATACGAGATACGATCGAGCTAGAAACACACATGTACTTACACACACACTAGAGCAGAAATTAATGCTCTCTACACACTAGCATACTCTGTAATCTCGATCATATTCTCCACCACATTTGTAACCACCTTTCGTTCTATTAATATAATCAACGGTGATAGTTTTCACCGTTCGGGGTTTTTTTTTGTCGGAGACCACGATAACCATATACTCATCGACCAAAGGTTACCTTGTTGATCTTTAACTAAAGTGCTTCAACCTAAGATTATCCAATTAATCCTTGACCGGAGTTATTTTACCAACGATTACCTCGATAAGTTTTGACCAAAGTAAGACTATCGTGATTAAGGGATTTTTCCCTCGTAATCATACCTTTGTGTTCACCAATATCACGTTTATACACTTGTCATTGTCAAGTTAGCACCTTACCTCACTTAACAGATTTGGATACTTGATCCTTAGCAGATTTTTATCCAAAACAAATTGGCGCCCACCGTGGGGCAATTGGTGCTATAATCCATATTATTCTTATCATTCTCAACTTTTTCATACCCATATCACTATCAATGGCCTCTCAATCAACTTCTGCTTCATCAAACATGCCGACTACGGTTCCTCTCTCATCGAGGACTTTGCCACCGATGCCTCCGCCAATCACGGGAACGCAACGGCCTGCTACTGCTGGGAGCAAGACTCGACTACCAGTCTTCCAGAGCTCAAAAAATGTTGTTGCTGCCCCGGTGGTTAATACTAACAGTGATGTTTCATCTATGTTTTCGCAGGTTAAAGCATACATGGAGCAGCAGAACAAGACTAATCAGAGAATCCTACGTGAGATAGAGGATCTCAAGAAGAACAAGAGGCCAGCAGAGGATCTCACCCCCTTGATGCCCAGGATGCTGGATTTCAGCAGTCCAGAATCTATGGCGCAGTTCTCGCAAGGATCATCCATCCTTCAACCATGGTCCATGGGTCAGCAAACTCAAGGATCCTCGCTATTTCAGCCAGGATCATCTATCCTTCAACAGGGATCCACAGGTCAGCAGAATCAAGGATCCTCATATTATCGGCAAGGATCGGTCATCCTTCCGCAAGGATCTTATGGTACCCAAACTCAAGGATCTTTCACCCCGAATCAAGGATCCTTCTTTCCGAATCAAGGATCCTCAGGCGTCCAACATCAACGATCCTCTGAAGTCCATGAAGGAGATATAATCCCCATGCAGACCATAGCTTCTGGAGGACCAACTCCGGTTGCTACTCCTCTTATCCCAGATACTCGTCTGGAATACCAAACTCCACCCAGCAGAGAGGTAACTGGCACGATCCTATATCTTTAGATACTAACCATGTTCCCATGCAGGATTCAGGTATCAACCAGGCCATGGCCAGAGAATTACAGAAGCTAAAGGATATGATATCCAGTGTCCCGGGAGTGATACGTCCAATCCCTGAAATACCGGAGGGGAGTCATAAATTATCCAGATTCGCTTCGCCCATATGTGATGCTGAAATCCCAAAGCGGTTTCAAACTCCCAACATGAAGACGTATGATGGGAGCACCGATCCTGAGGAACATGTTGTCCAATATCGGGAGAGAATGGAAATTAATCCTGTTCCTGAGAGACTCAAAGAGGCTTGCCTTTGTAAAGGATTTGGAGCCACACTAACGGGAGCTACACTAAAATGGCTGCTAAGTCTCCCCCCTTTCTCGGTTACATCTTTCTCTCATTTAGTTAATTTGTTTAACACTCAATTTTTCTGCAGTCGGAAATTTGAGAGGTTAACCAGTGATTTATATCGTGTTATCCAGCCTAGTGATGAATCCCTTAGAGATTTCATTACCAGGTTCAGAAAAGAAGCTCTAGAAATCCCAAACCTTGATATGACTACTGTTGTTGAAGCATTCAAGATGGGAATTCAAAAGAGCTCCCCTTTTTATGATGATTTAGTGATGACTCCATGCAGGACATTAGATGAAGTCAGAAGCAGGGCATTAAGATACATCCGCTTAGAAGAAGATAAAAAGATCCAGGATCATCTCGGGGGACAAACGAAGCAAGAAACTCCTAAAAAGAATAAAGGATCCTGGAATAGGAACAACAATTCGAAGCCGTACGCCAAGTTTAACAATCAGAACGTACGGACAGTTGAAGAAGGAGATGACGATGAAGACTATCCTTGCAACTCCGATTACTGTTTCTCTATAGATACTCATGGCTTGATTTGTGACATGAAAGATCTGGGAGAAAAAGCAAGGTGACCCTGAAAGAATGAAAAGGTTGTCGGCTTCAAGGATAAGTCTAAGTGGTGAGCTTTTCACGAAGATTTTGGCTATGCAACAGACGAATGCATCTCCTTAAGGAAAGAAATTGGATACCTCCTGAGCAAGGGTCACTTTAAAGAACTCTTGGGAAGGAAGAAATCAAAGATCCAGAATCCTGAAGATCTTCCACAAAAAGCAACACCGCCACCGCCGGATGCTCATGTGATCAACTTTGTCTCCAGAGACTACGAATTGTTTAGAGATTCTTGTGCCGTAGCAGAGAGTCCCGTAGAAGAATTCGAGTTGGATAATGAGAGAAGACCACTCATCCCCATTACTCGAATGACTGATCAGAGAATCTTTTTTAATTCAAGGATCCAGGATCCTCAACAAGACAAGCCAGATGTGCGAGCAGTTAATTTCATCTCGGGAGGTTCAGACATATGTGGAACTTCCTTCTCTGCCGCAAAAAGATTCGCCAAGGAGATCAAGATGGATAACGGAGATCATCCAATAGTGTCGACCACATAACAACAGATAAGAGAATCTTCTTTGATAAGGAAGACAAGCTGAACATTCAGGATCCTCATCATGACGGTTTGATTATTACTTTATTTATCTCTAATCATTATGTACGCAGGATCCTAGTAGACGGTGGCAGCTCGGTCAACATTATCCAACATGATGTCCTTAAGAAAATGAACATCCCAGATTCAGAAATCATCCCTAGAACATCGGTGCTAGTTGGTTTCAGTGGCGAAACCAAGAAGACACTGGGGGACATCAACCTCCCAATTTATATCGAAGGGTTAAATTCATACCAAAAATTTTGTGTTATAGATAACCTTTCCTGTTGCAATGTTATTTTAGGTAGGCCGTGGCTCCATGGAATGAAGGCTGTAGCCTCAACTTACCACCAGTGCATCAAGTTACCTACTCCTTGGGGAGTTGTAAAGATAGTAGGTGACCAAGCGGAGGCCAAGAATTATTATTCATCATCAATGAAGCCAACAGCCAAGCCGACCATATCATAGCAACTACAGCAACATCCTAGGGACGTGATGGAAGCTCGGGAGAAAGACCTTAAAGAAGTATCATTAGACCCCGAGGATCCTGAAATAAAGGTGTTCCTAAGATCCAGTATCCCAAGTAAGATTGAGGAGGACATAATATCCTTCTTAGGGCAAAGAAGATCTACCTTTGCCTTCAAACACTCGGACATGACAGGTATTTCAAAAGAGGTAATCACTCATAAACTCGGCCTTGATTTATCTGCTAAACCCGTCCATCAGAAGCGAAGGAAATTCGCTCCTGAGAGGAACAAGATCATACAAGAAGAAGTTGAAAAACTTCTTAAGGCCGGTATGATCAGAGAGGTTCAATATCCTCGATGGCTAGCTAATGTGGTCATTGTTTCAAAAAAGAATGGAAAGTGGAGGGTGTGTGTCGATTTTACTGATTTAAACAAGGCCTGCCCCAAGGATCCTTTCCCATTACCACATATAGATTCCATGGTGGATGCAACGGCAGGACATGAAATGCTTACCTTTATGGATGCTTCCTCTGGATTCCAACAAATTCAGATGGAACCATCTGATCAAGAGGATACAGCATTCATGACTCCTACCGGCATATACCGTTATACTGCTATGCCGTTTGGACTAAGAAATACAGGGGCAACATACCAAAGATTAGTCAACATGATGTTCAAGGATCAGTTGGGTAAGACTATGGAGGTCTACATAGATGATATGGTGGTAAAATCAAAGAAAGCTGAGAATCACCTTAGAGACCTCGAGGAAGCATTCAACATCCTCGACCAATATAACATGAAACTGAATCCGTCAAAATTCCACTTTGGTGTTAAGGCTGGAAAGTTTCTGGGATATATGATGACTAAGAGAGGAATTGAAGCAAGCCCCGAGCAGATTGAAGCCATCCTCAATTTGAAGTCTTCTGCAAATACAAAGGATGTCCAAAGGCTCATAGGAAGAATAGTCGCTCTCAACCGATTCATCTCAAGATCCTCCGAGAAATGTAAAGACTTCTACGATATTCTTAGAAAGAATAAAAAGTTTGAATGGACAGAAAAACATGAGGTAGCACTCAAGTCGTTGAAGGATTACTTATCCTTAGCACCATCCTTAATGAAGCCTGTGGATGGAGAATCCTTGTATTTATACTTAGCAGTTTCTGGTGATGCAATAAGTGTTGTTCTCGTTAAGGATCATGAAGGTGAACAACACCCCGTATATTATGTAAATAAAAGTTTGTTAAATGCAGAAGCCAGGTATTCTCATCTAGAAAAATTAATTCTTGCTTAATTATGGCTTTTACTAAATTGAGACATTATTTTGAAACTCATCCTATTATTTTGAGAACTAATTATCCTGTGAAGAATGTTCTTAGAAAACCAGAGTTATCAGGAAGAATGGCCAAATGGGCAGTGAAGTTAAGTGCATATGATATCCAGTACAAGCCGAGAACAGCAATCAAGTCTCTAGCACTGGCGGACTTTGTGGTTGATTTCACTAGTGATCTACAAAAAGAAGTTGACTTGGAGGTCCAACAACTGGAAAATATCAAGGATCCTTGGATCCTCTTCACAGATGGAGCATCCAACGTAAGAGGAACGGGATTGGGCATACTACTGAAATCGCCACAGGGGGACATAATACCCCAGTCCATTGCATGTGCATTCCAAGCTACCAACAATGAAGCAGAATACGAAGCACTTATAACAGGTTTACTCTTAGCCAAAAATATGAGGATCAGGTATCTTCAAGTTTATATGGATTCTTTATTCATTACTAACCACTTTAACGGTTCTTATACCGTAAAAGATGAAAATATGGTCAAATATTCAGAAATTGGGAAGGAATTAGCAAAATCCTTCGAAGTGTTTAGTATAGTACAGGTACCAAGAGAAGAAAATGCCGGGGTAGACGCTTTGGCAAATCTAGCCTCATCCTTAAAAATACCAAAAAATACCAAGATCCCAATTATTCACATACTCTCGCCAGCAATAGGAGAGCAAGAAGTTGAGGAAATAACAAATGATAAGCAGATTGTGCTTTGGGATCCATTATCCTTGGACAATCAAGGATCCTGGATCCTCCCAATCAAAAAGTATATACAAACAGGAGAAATTCCAACAACAGAGAATCCCAGATCCTTCAAACTCAAGGTATCACAGTACATTTTATTAGATGATATGTTATATAGAAAATCTCTTGCAGGTCCATACTTAAGATGCATTGAGGATCCTGAGATCAAAGAAGTACTCAAGGATTTTCATGAAGGAGATTGCGGCAATCACATAGGTGGAAGAGCATTATTTTCTAGAATACTTAGAATCGGATACTTCTGGCCAACAATGAAGAAGGATGCATTGGAGTATTCAAGGAAATGCGATGCTTGTCAAAGACATGCAAACATCCTTCATCAGCCAGCAGAGCCTTTATATCCTATATCCTCCTCATGGTCTTTCTTGAAATGGGGTATGGATATTGTAGGTAAGTTACCAAAAGCACCCGGTGGAAAAGTCTTTATGCTTGCCATGACTGACTACTTCTCCAAATGGATTGAGGCTAAAGCATTTGTACAAGTCCGAGAAAGGGAAGTAATATCTTTTAAACGAAATGTTATAACTAGATTTGGTATTCCTGCTGAAATTATTTGTGACAATGGTTCCCAGTTTATCAGGAATAGAACCACTAACTTTTGTGGCAGTTGGGGCATCAAAATGATTACTTCCACTCCGGTTCATCCTCAAGCCAATGGTCAAGCAGAGTCTAGCAACAAGATCATCATCAACAATCTGAAGAAGAAGCTAGGATCCAAGAAAGGAAAATGGGCTGAAGAACTTCCTTATGTTCTTTGGGCATACAGAACAACTCCAAAGAATGCAATAGGTCAAACACCCTTTTCACTAGTGTTTGGATCCGAAGCAGTAATTCCCACAAAAATGGTGGTTCCTACTGCGAGAACGAGCATCCGTGATCCTCAAGCCAATGAGGATATCCTTCTTGAAGACTTGAATACTATAGAAGAACTCAGAGACCTAGCAAAGATCAGAATGGCAGCTTATCAACAAAGGGTAGCTGGGGCATACAACAAAAATATCAGAATCAGAAGATTTCAAGAAGGAGATTTGGTGTTAAGGAAAGCCTTCTAAAACACAACAAATCCGGCTGATGGGAAGCTAGCGCCCAAATGAGAAGGACCTTATCAGATTGAGTCGGGAGCAGGAAAGGGGGCATATCATTTGCTTACAATGGAAGGCAATAGACTAACAAGAGCATGGAATGCTATCCACCTAAAGAAATATTTTTTCTAATTAGGATCCAATATCCTGAGAGGATATATTATTCTTAAAGGATCAAGGATCCTAAAATCGGTAATATCTATCTGATTACTTATCATTTTATATTCTTGTTATTCTAAGGATAATATATTTTTAACATTTAACTTTTCCAAGTTTTTAAGTAACAATGCAGATTCTAATGAGAAGTTCAATGTCTAAGAGGTTGGCCACCTCTCCTTTACATATAAGGTACTTTACTATTTCCCTTGGCTTTGTACACGATTGGGTATGACCCCCGGTGGTCATATCCCCTAAGGTTTAAAGGTTTTCACCTTTCTCACGATCGCCAGTTGCGCACGATATCATACGTCTAGTCCGGGGCAGCGGGACCAGTACACGTTTAGTGGCTGACAATTTCGTTGTTTCCGGCTATATGGAGGATCCTACGATATATGGTAGACGTACCATTTCCTAAGGTTTAAGGGATTTTCACCTCTTCTCAAGGGCCTTGTCGCCAGTTTAACCCTAAGGTTTAAGGATTTTTCACCTCTTCTCAAGGGCCTTGTCGCCAATTTAACCCTAAGGTTTAAGAGGTTCTCACCTCTTCTCAAGGGCCATGTCGCAAGTTTAACACCAGATTATTGGGCTTATCCTCAGAATATTTGTTGGGCTTGTCCCCAGTTGCATGGGCTTGTCCCCAGAATATTTGTTTGGCTTGTCCCCAGTTTATTTTATGGGCTTGTCCCCAGCTTAACGGATTTGATCCCAATTAATAATATGAATTATTTGCAACGAATTTTCTAAGTTATTACTGAAGATCGAGAAACTAAGGATCCCGGATCCTAAAACTACTCTTGTAAGGAACATTAAGAGTTCAATACTTCAGGTAACTTAGGTCTATCTAGACCTTCTGGTATGATCTTTATCATTAAACTTAATCTTGTTATTCATTGCAATAAATTTGGATATTCCGATTGGAAAGACTATTTTCTTAAAGTTATTTGAATACTAAAAAATTGTCTATCTTAAGGATACTTTATCCTAAAATTTATGATTTAAGGATATTCTTTTCTAAATATTTTCTTCCTTAAGGATATTTTATTCTAAACAATTTTTAAGGATCTTTTATCCTAGAAACCATTTACTTAAGAATATTTGTCAAACTATTAATAATGCTAAAAGTTATATCTAACAAATTTTTGAAGATAAATAACATGTAAATAGTCAAAATATTTATATATTAATTAAGATAAGCCCCGAGGACTTATCCAAAATTACCTAACCCGGACTTCACCATACGAAAAGATGGAACATCCATCCGGGTTAAGTAAAAGCTACTAATAGTTCATAAAGTGCAGGAAATTAAAAAGAGGGGCAACAAAGGCTTCATCCCCACAAACAGAGGATCCATCCACCTTTGTCACCCCCGCATATTGTCTTAAGGATCATAGATACTTTATCCTAAATACTATTGTTTAATACAGACCATGGAAATTGTTCATAAAAACATCAACACCAAATAAAAAAAAGTGGGCTCGGGCCTTGTCTTTAATATCCTTCATCGCCCACTTAAGCTGCATCTTCTACCGCAGCATCACCTTCCCCCTTGCCAGCTTCAACCACCTCTTTAACGCCACTGGTCCCAGCCTCAGTGTTCTCAACCATCTCCTCCTCATCCTCACCACCAAGGTCGTCAAGAGAAGCCTTCCATTTCTCCACATCCCAGGCCGACTTGTCAAAAGCGGGATCACCAGCCTCCATCGCCATCTTGATCCGCGCTGGGAAGATCGACCTGGCAGCCCACACCTTGGCTTCGTCTGTCGCTTGCTCCACTGCCACTTGACGTTGGGCTTCAGCTGAGGATATCTGATCCTCCAATTGTTTCTTGAGTTGGATCATGGCTTTATCCTTAGCAACCGCAGCTTTCCCTAACCCTGACATCTTCTCGCTCATCTGAAAGATAGTCTTCTCATAATAATCCCTCATCGCAATCACAGCCTATCAACAATTTTCATATCAAGATTGGGACAATACTGGATCCTAAATTATTAAAGATGAAAATACAATATACTTACGGAGCAGACAATGTCGCAATGAGTCTCAGGATCAGAGGATCTTTTCCTCTTGGAAGCTGCGGATTTGGCCCTGGTTGTGGCGGTCTTTGGCTCAGAACTGGTTCCAGCCTTTGAAGCTTCCTTCTTGGCAGTAGGCGAAGTCACCATATAGTCGATATCATCCAGGGAGAACTTGAGGGCAGACTTTCCAGATTTCTTGGTGCTTGTGGAAGAAAAATCGACAGATAAGTGTTCTATTTTATTCTAATTACTTTAAAATTATTAACTTACTTGACATGCTTGAATTTGAGGGGATATCACAAAAGCCTTCAACAAATCGAGCTTGAAAGGTTCTAACTGCGGTATCCAGCTCCAGGAACCGTTTTGCTTTTTCTTCTGCTCCAGGTAATTTGCTCAATGAAGCGAAGTTCTCAACTGAAGATAACAAAAAAGAATAAGGATTAAAATTGAAGAATAAAGGATCCTGCTATTCCTTAAGGATCCAGGATCCTACCCTTCGTGACCCACGTTGAAGGAAGATCAGTTCCCCCTTGTATTGAATCGCGTTTTACGAAGAAAAACTGATTCCTCCACACGGAATCATTCTTCATGGCTTTTGAGATCGGGTGTGGCTGTCGAGGTTTGGATTTGAAGATGAAACGAGCAGAACCGAAGGTAGTAAGGGTGTACAAATATGACAACTCCGGAAGGCCGATATCGATTTTTTCCTCCTCAGCGATTCTTTCGATAGTGCTAAGAACTCTCCAAATCATCGGCAGAGCTTGAATGTAAGATATGCCGGTAGAATCAAAAAAGCTTTGGGTAAAAGGCGGAAAAGGATATTTATAGCCAATAAGAAAGGGAGTCACCGGAAAATAGATCCACACTTTCGAATACACGTCGCTTCTGACACTGGATTCATAGGGTCGGAATACGTTTTTTGTGGGAAATAATGTGCGAAAATCTTCTATCTCGGGATCCGTAAGCTTGCATATTTCGGAAGCTGGGCTGGTGAGCAGACCTTGTGGTTCCATTTCGGTTAGTTCGGAACCGCCGGAGGACTGTTCAAAAGGTTTAGAAGGAGCCGGAGAAGAAGAAGAAGCGGCAGACATGATTAAAGAAAATAAGATAGAAAGGTTGGAAGAATTCCTGATGCGTCGAATGAAGGCGTGTATATAATCAAAGATATAGGGTGGCATATATAGACGGTTATAATTAATCTTGAGAGCCAAAAGGGTAAATATTCTGGCAAAACTCTCTCATCTATCAGTTTTCACAACAGGTTTGAATTTCAAAATGATAGTTGTTTCACACAATCACCCGCCATTTTGGGGGCAATTGTTAAGCCATGATTTTTACACTGAGGATCCTTTATCCTTGACTGTCTTTTAGATGGTTTATCCGTAAAAAAATATATCAGGATATAAAGGATCGACGATCCTCGGTATTATTTGTTTACTAATGATTGCATTCAGTATGGTGATGTGTTAGACAGGTGTAGCGACTCTAAAGACAGATTTGCATCAACTTTCCTCACAGTGTATCCTATAGCTGGAATGTGGATCCAGGATCCTAATTCAATATAACTTATCATGGATGAATGCTCTAGAAGATTTATGATTAAATAAAACCAACGGCTATGAGATTCGTTCTTCCGCTTATCTCGCTACTGGGTGGCTATTGGCACGTGGTCAAAGGTCGTGGAGCGGCTAAGTGGAAGACTTCCGAATAGATAGGAATTATTGTTATTGTTATTATCTTATTTATACGAGATACGATCGAGCTAGAAACACACATGTACTTACACACACACTAGAGTAGAAATTAATACTCTCTACACACTAGCATACTCTGTAATCTCGATCATATTCTCCACCACATTTGTAACCCCCTTTCGTTCTATTAATATAATCGACGGTGATAGTTTTCACCGTCCGGGGTTTTTTTTTGTGTCGGAGACCACGATAACCATATACTCATCGACCAAAGGTTACCTTGTTGATCATTGACTAAAGTGATTCGACCAAAGATTATCCTATTAATCCTTGACCGGAGTTATTTTACCAACGATTACCTCGATAAGCTTTGACCGAAATAAGACTATCGTGATTAAGGGCTTTTTCCCTCGTAATCATACCTTTGTGTTCACCAATATCACGCTTATACACTTGTCATTGTCAAGTTAGCACCTTACCTCACTTAACAGATTTGGATACTTGATCCTTTGCAGATTTTTATCCAAAACAGTCATTGCATGAAACGGTTATATTGAAGGAATGGCTTGATTAGAGGCTAAAAAATAGGGATATTTGTTATTTTATTTTTGTATACATTGAGGCTATGATCAGCTAGGACACACATTCACACTCTACTCTCTACGATATTAGCATTATACACACACTTAGAAATCATTGTAATCACTGATCAAAGCTTCCAACCTTGTAATCTTATTTTCTTAATTAATATAGTGGTGATAGACATTTGTCATCACCCGGGGTTTTTTGCCGGCGATCATCATCCGATAAAGGGCTTTTCCTCGTAACAAATCTATGTGTTCATCTTTATTTCGTTTATATAGTCATCATTATTATACAAGCACTCTACCTCACAAATTCATATTTGGTTACATTATCCTTAAATCAATTTTTGACCAAAACAATTTGGCGCCCACCGTGGAGCAAGTGGTGCTTTAATCCAGAAGATTTCTCATCAGTTTTCAACTTTTTCAACCTATACCATTACCAATGGTCTCTCAACAAACCTCTGATTCAACTATCATGTCTTCATCACTTTCTCTCTCATCAAAATCTTCATTTTCGATGCCTCCTCCACCCGCAGAAGTACAGAGGACCAACACTGCTGGGAGTAAGATGCAACCTCCAATCTTCAAAGGCTCAAATTCCTTTGCTGCCACTTCTGTGGTAACTTCTAACAATGAAGTTTCTACTATGTTTTCACAAAAAATGACACATATAAAACTGATTAACGTGTTCAACGTGTGTGCTAGCGGAGACATACAGTTAATTCTTTTAATCGCATATACTTTAACCGATGGGTAGGTGATCATATAAGGTTGTGTCGTGGTGTGGTGGTCAGCAGCGATACCGAGGACATTTTTACCGTAGGCTTACCTCTTTGTACATGGATAAAAGAATTGAAAAAAAATACTAGATAGTGGGCCGATATAAAGATGCCACATACAAACATCAATCGATAAAAACTTCAAAATTTAATAGTGATTTTTCTAACGACAAACAAATAGAGAATTTCTTGGATATCGTACAGGGTAAGACAATGGCAAAGGCCACCGCCAGCTGTCCCAACCCAGTTATACGAATCCCTTAAGAACCTCCAAGTTATCTCCAGTTCCTGGGAAAACCCACCCACCCGAAGGCCCATCAATGGTAAAACCTGACCGCCTATAGGATATAACTAGCGATCACAAAGATCCCAGTCTTCATTCATTTAGCCACACATGCCCTTCTTAAAGTGTTGTCTGTAGGAATTGAACCCAGGTCTCCATTAAAGAAACTAGAATTTTGACCACTATACCACATTGGAAAAGACAATTGAATAGTTGTCACACCCCCTTCTTGAGACGAGGCGTGTGACCAACAATTGGTACCGTTTTTGTAAATAAATCAGAGTTACGTGTTTTAAGCGGAAGTTATACTTGCGTGGATTAAAATATTATATTTACATAATCAAAAGACGGGATTATAAAATGGCCGTTAATGGTTACAAAATATTACTTGTTTATCTAAACCATTATTTACACATTTTTAACGTTTATCAAAAATGATCTGAGCCATCAGATCATCTACCATCCACTTCTATTCTTCAAGGGCGGCTAACCTTCGTTACCTGTAAAATGTTTGAAAATACATCAGCAACACATGATGGTGAATAAGCCGATGCATAAAATATTTTCTTTACTTGATTACCCCTAGAGACATAACTTAGGTTTGGCGCATCGTGGCTTAGGAATAATTAAGTTAAAACAAAACACAATTATAAATTTAACTCTACTCGAAATCGCTCAGCAAACACCGCAGCGTTCGATATAACTTAGATACCATCAGTATACATATGATTACCCTCACTCGGACGTAACTTAGGTCCGGCCCATCATGGAGGAGGCAAATAACCAGGTGTGGCACGGTGTGCCCACCGACTTACCACATATGTAAGGATCCAAACAAACGTATACAACAGCTTGAGGGCCAGTAGTTACCTTTGTTTATAATGTTTTAGAGATAGGTAATCTCATGTAATCAGTTTTAATTTATTTGACTCGATTAAACAAGTTTATAAAGGTGTGTGTATTCACTTTTCTTTGAAAAGATCAGCTTCAATACACTGACCGGTTCTTCCTTGTTATCTCGGACCTATAGTACGAGTATAACCTTTTGTTAATATCATATCGTGAATCTGGCTTAAGACCTTTAGTCTCTTTTGTATAATCTTTACCTCAATTATATTTTTTTAAACCTTTAGTTTAAATATTATTTCTTTCTTTTATAAGTTAAAAATATTTAATTTAACTTATTTACTTTTCTAACACTACGTTTCTTCTTTTTGAAGAAACGTATACTTTAATCATTTACTTATTATTTAAGAAACTCAAATAATAATATTATCAATAACAATGATATCATTTTTTTTCATATTTCTTCACCTATATGTTCTTTGTTATATTATCTTTATTCATTAACTCGAGGCATCGAGTATATCCTCAATATAGGGTTTTAAGCCTTTAATATTTTATTAAATTTTATTCGGGCATTATGCCTACCTTTTTTTGCTTATAAAACCCTAGATACTTGGGCAGCACTTCGACGCCTTATTATTTCTCGAGCTTCATTGATTAACACCTTCTTCGACACGCAAATCAAGGCACACCAATTCTTCGACTCTTGTTGGCACATACTTCGAAATGGTCGTCGAGTCGTCTCTTGAGCGTAACGTTCTTCAAGATAACATCGTCGGTTTATGGCAAGGGTTTCGAGATAACGTCGGAATTGGGCATGGAAATTGAGGAAACTTGGCACGTTTATCGAGGTAGAGCGAGAGGGTACGGTTTTTAGCGAGGATTGAGCTGATGAGAGGTGTGAGTGTGAAATGAGGGGCTGGTGCCCTATTTATAGAGGCTGACCCGGTGACCCGTCGCGATACGCGATGGGTCTTGCAAACGATCCATCGCGTAGCGCGATGGGTTACTGGATCTTTTAGTTATTATTTTATTCGATCATGATACGCGATGGGCCCAGGGGAAGGCCGTAGCGTATCGCTACTAGGCTTGATGACACAATATGTAGGCTTGCCACGTGGTGACATGTGGCAGACGCAGTGCCACATGGCGGACGTTGTGCCACGTGTGGACACGTGACGGAACATGTATCTTGTTGTCAGACAGCGCCATTGCAATACGCGATGTCGTTGGTTCCAAGACCGTCGCGTATCGTGATCGGCCAAGAAATCATAATTTTTCTTTTGGTCTGTTTACTTTGAAACTTGGCACTTTTGACCCGATAATTTCATGATGTTACAATAATGATTCAGTGAGAGGAGTATTTTCTTCTTTTAAATATATACTACGATAATAAAGAAAAAGGGTTGAAAAAAATAAATTATCTATACTAAAACAGCATATGTTGGAACTTAATCGATACAACAATGTAAATACATCACATACTTCATATGTGGTTTTGAATAGAGTGAGTCGTGTGTTTTTTCATGTGGTTTGTTCAAATATACGGTTTTAGTCCAACATTTTCAAATTTACGATTTTCATTCTTGTGGTTCATTTCACTTGCAGTTAAACCCAAGTTCACTAATCTCGTTAAGTTTGGTCGTTAAACTCGTCAGCGTGCCCTTCACGTGACGGGCATGATGATGGTTTTAATGACCATACTTAACGGGGTTAATGAATTTGTGTTTAATTACAAGTGAAATAAAACCACAGGGACGAAAATCGCAAATTTGAAACTACTGGACTAAAACCGCAGATTCAGACAAACCACATGGACGAAAACCGCAGTTTACTCTTTGAATATACCGTTGTATCATGATAATCGTAGGCTGCCACATGTTTCGCTACATAAATATAATATAGTTATTACTTTTCATTCATTAAATAAAATGGTAGTATTTATATCAAAATGCAACGCAAATGTGCAACAAATTGTAATGTTAGTCCTTTTTAGATAGCAAAATAACTAAGTTATTATATATATATATATATATATATATATATATATATATATATATATATATATATATATATATATATATATATATTATCATTTGAAAGGAAAAATAGAACTACTAAATCAAACTGATATAGACCGAATAATATCGGCATTTGTTTTTATGATTTTCAACTATTATAAAAACTTGGTACGATATTCGGTTTTATAGTTTTCGATAGTATTAAAACATCTGATATCTTTTTGGACATATCACAAGCTTGCTAGCTTATTTTATGAGTTATGCGAGACAACTATGTGTAATTATTGTACAAGAAACTTTTAACTTTTTAATGCACATCGTGTGCATCAAAATGAACCGAATTGGTACCGCTCGAACAAAATCGTTACCAACAATCAATTTATGCTCTTTGGTTGCAACACGATTTGGTCTCGATTTTTTTTTTCATTACTTGTACCGAAGTGTAACTTTATTACTCGCAAGTTCATTCTTATAGTTTTTTTTTTTTTATCAACTTTATATTTTTATTAACCGGTAGATACGAACATAGAATATTCAATTTAGTGGATACAGAAATTAGAAATAGAATATTCAATTAACAAACGGTTGCCGCACGCCACATATCTCAAACCAAAGATCTATTCAATGTTAATCCACGCAATTGTCATTAAGAATTCAATAATTAGACTACACTAAACAATTTTCTTAATTACTTAATTGTCACTAATAAAGTGGTTAAGAATACCAACGTTTTCGTGAATTTTCCTTTTCTTTTAACTTAATATATTAAATTGATGGTTTGTAACACCTTTTCTCTCTCTATTTTTTTAATAAATTAGGCTATGAGCTATAGTACAACAAACGATGACTTCAACGAATTAATTAAGCCACATCACTCGCAAACATCGCAACAGGTGTCAAGCGTTCGGTGGCTTCAATGCCTACGCGAGCCGGCCAAGCGGTCGCGATAGGCAAAAAGAGAAGGGGTCGGTGGCATGAATGGCTAGCTGACACAACAGGCTCAAGCGAACAGTGACACGAACGACAAGGGGTGAAGGGTTAGGTCCAATCAACGCCATGTGACACAATATTATATAATGAATCCTGATAATGACTTAAACCACAACATATATTCTTTGCCAAAGCTTGTGAGATACAACCCAACAAAAAAATCACTAAATCAAATGTTAAAAAACACCAAATATCTCATATTCTCATTCTACACAGTTTATTTTTCTTTATTTCTAATCGATAGTATAAAAAAGGCGATTTATGTCCTTTATAAACCTATTTCTTTGTAAAGCTTTGTGATTGATAAATCTTGTTATTCCTAGCATTCCAAATACTCCACATAATCGTTTTTATACAAGAAGGATCACTAAAATCTCTTGTGCCCAATTGACATAGAGCCAAATTTACTTTACACTAAGCATTTACTTGGACCGAAGCAAGACCGCAAAAGGGACTGGCTAGGTCACAAGTGATCTACCGTTTCCAACCATTTTTTGCATAAAGAACTAGATGAGTTAATCATATGTATTCAGTGTCTTACTAATACATCTTTGGTCAGAATTCCTTTTAACACCGCTCTTTAAATAAAAAAAATTTGACGTTTATAGGTATCATTTTAAGCCAATTAAACACGTAATTTTAACTTTCTGAACCACCCGTTTTATATGGCACAAGTTTCTAATACCTAAGCCAATTGTCTCGTGTGGCTATGAAACATCACATTTGTGCAACGTCACACGTGTGCGCCCCAAGTCTGATATTTAGCGCCGCAGGTTCTTACGCCGCACAGTGTAAAGAGTCTACTTCACTAGTCTGCCACTTAGGCTATGTGTAGTAGGGCTACAAATCTGGGGACAAGGGCGAGAACACCGCCCCCTAGGCGACCAAGGGGCGATAAGTGGATGGAGCGACGAGAATTTGTCGCCGAATGGAGAGATGATGATGATGATGTAGCGATTAGTGATTTGATGGTGGGGCGATTTGTGGTCGAGAACACCGCCCCCCCCCCCCCCCCCCGGGCTACATGTCGCCCATTTTGTCACGTGTCAAAACGCCCCATTTTGTAGCCCTTCACTACACATAGCCTTAGCGTGCCCATGCACCATTGTTCACGCCCTTGACCTCAAATCAACTCGCGCAGCCCATCTAGAACCATATACAGTGCACCATCTTCTCGTGATACCCATGTACCAGACCACGTGCAATCGGTCAAAAAAAAGCAGCTCTTAAGTAGCTCACTATGTTACGAAGTATAAAGTAGGGCATTAAAGCGTCACATAGCGCCGGCCACACCACACACATCTACTAGTGCGCGTTAGGGTGCGAACTTTAGTCTCTCCACTTGTGGAAACTAGCAAAGGGTGGGTCGGGTGAGCGAGATGGGGTGAATCAGGTTTTTGGTGGTTGGCGTACTCAACGCCGTCTCCTGAGCTGCACTCAAAGTTGTCATTTCAAGCTCAATTTCCTCTAAGTCGTATAAATAGTTTAAATGAGTAACAAACATTTCAACATAATTTCCAAGTGTAAGGATCTATTCCTACCCAATCTTACCTCTAACCCCACCAAATTAAGCCGAAAGCTCTACAAGAGTTAGATTCTAAAAACAATTTCAGTTATTTGGTGACGAAGTAAAACACCTCTATCACCATAATTGGTAAGTATGTACTCTGGTTGCATATTATATGCTAGATGAGTAAAGCATACATTTTGAAGAGGAAGATACCGCTTGTTGACTTTCTGACTTGATCACTTGGTTACCTACATTCACCATTTGTATTTAATCTCCTCTTTCATTATAACATGAAGTCATCATCAAACATTCTTGTCATTAAAAAAGAATTTCCTAAATATTATTAAAGGTTAAGAAATCATTAACATACATGTTTAAACCTTTTATCGTCAGCCAAATATATGCCAAAACAAGTTATCATAATACATGGGGATTTTAGTGCTAAGACGCAAGATTTCTACTCTTATCATGATTTCTTAACTCGTTGTTGTCTATCTAACATCATAGTAGCTCAATTTCATAAAAGCTCCAGAGTTTAATATAAATCCTAATTTGAATCACTAGGAGTTTGGATCATTAATTAAACTTGACAACAAGTAGATACACGCAAACATAACATTATATGACTAATTTCAAACTAAATTACCGAAACCCATATAAAGAAGATGATACTTACTACAAGGTAAGTATAGGATGTTGTTAAAGGTTTGAAATCACTAGAAGGGTGGGTTAATCATCAAAACATTTAAATTTTTTTTTGGCCAAAATCTATCTTCTTCCTCCCTCACCTTGTTTCTATTGCACCACACCACACCACACCACACCACACCACACCAAACCAAACCAAACCCACTCAAGGTTATTTTTCTACCACTTTGAATATTTTTTTCGAAGTAATTGTTACATTTTCCATTATCACTCTCCAATCATGATTAATTGCAACAAGACCCATAAACTTATAAAAAGTCAATTATTTGTTTATTTATTTATTTATTACTTTTTTTTATGAAAATAGTAAAATTTGGGACGTTACATTTCATATGTGTTTTATGCAAAACTCCGAAAAATATTATGTAAAATGATGTTTTTTTAAATGTAAAAAATGAGATATTTATGAATTTTTTGTATGTATTCTTCGTTTTCACACTTACTTTTAGTTCTCTAATAAACCTATCTGTGTGTGTACATATATCTTGTCTCCTTTGTATCTAATCTTTCCATCTACATAAAAGTCTATTCTAGTTGATTCACTTTGAAGAACATCTATTATGAATCCACTAACACATTCTTTTAGCTTCTTTTTTCAATATCTTGTCAAATAAAGTTAATTGATGGTACATAAATAGAGTTTTAAGTGTAATAATTATAACTATTAGTTTAAAATGAATGCTGACATAATCCGAGTTATCTACGCTTCAGTCCATTGTAAGAGAAACATCTATCTCAATATCTCATGCAAACATAACGAATTAATGATATTTTTACTAGTGGTTTCATTGGAAGATCCCATACGTTTTTAACTTGTGGACACAAAAACTCCATTTCCCTTTAACGATGACGGTATGTATCTTAATTTGATTCTCTTTTTATTATTATTTTTATTTTGTGGCACACGTCAACCGTTTATATTATGGTTATATTTTAATCATTACGTAAGTAATATATTTATTGTAACGTTTTAAGCAACCGGTTCAAATATCCCGCTTTGATTAACTAATCGCGTCGTCGTTAAGCTAGGGGAAAAATGAGAACAATTGATCGTAAAGAAAATATGGACGATGAGATCAATCAACTTAATTACCCTCACATTGGATTTAACAGTCGGTTGCATTTCGAAATAGAGTATCTAAGAATCACAAGTCACTTAAAATTTTTTCGAAAAGAAAGTAATTCATTTTATATCTACGGTTGAAGTAAGAAAATTTGCAAATTTGCAAGTCACTTAAGATGATCATATTGAAAAGAAAGTAACTCATTTCACAAGTCACTTAAGATGATCATATGTTAAAAGGGTGATCCAAATTTGCAAATTCCACAAAAATAGGAAGAAGAAAAGAAAAACAAACAAATAATATAAAAGTATTTATTATAATATATTAATATTTGTGCTTGTGCATTAAATATGGATTTTTTAAAGAAATAAAAAATATATTTAGATAAAATAAATATGAATCATATGAGGCAAACAATTTAGCTGTTTCCCTTTCCAACTATATTGATAAGCGATGTGTATGGTTGTGTTTGGGTCGGTTTTTGGTAAAACGAAACAAAAAACCGTCGGGTTTTGGACTTTTAAAACCATTTGGTTTTATTTTATTATTATTATTTTTCCGTCTTTCCCATTAAAGTTTGAAAATTTTAAGCAAATTTTTTTTTTTCACAAAAATTTTGAACTTAGGTATCAACCATTTTCTAAATTAATAACTAATTGATTATTATATATTAAGGTAAAAAAATATTTAAGTTACACATTTATTAAATTCTTATACATTACTCAAAAATAGAATAAAAAATGAATTGAAAAACTAGAAATTCGGTTCGATTCGACTTTTTCTGTTATTATTACATGCAGAAACCAAAACCGAAGTTTTTACAAAAACATAAAACTAACTTTCGGTTTTAATTTTTCGGGATTTCTCGATTTTCGGTTCCAGATAAGCTTTTTTGTTTTCATTCACACTCTAATATCATATAACAATAACAAGGTTTATACAATTATAATTTAAAGAAAAACAATAAAATAATATGGTTTACGTATTTTATTCGACTTCGTCTATTACGCATTTTGTAAAGCAATGATACAATGATACTTCAGCCTTCATATTACTTTTTATTCTTATCGTACCAATTATATGAATACCATCTTTTATCTAATATTTAATACATATAGTTAAGGTTTACAGTATATATATTTAATTTCTTTAAACCGGTCCTTTGTCTCGAATATTTCTGTATTTTTAAAAAGCTATATATGTTTTGTACCTGAGTTTTGATTCATTTCTTGTTTGTTCGTTGACATTTTGGTATGATGTGTTGTATCCAGATTTCTTTTGCCGGATGGTGGACACTTGGTTTTGCATCACAAAAGAAAGATGCATTTTACCGAATATTATTATACATGAGATCAAATACGCATTGGTGTCCCAAAAATATGATTGGGCCACATGACGAAATGTGTTCGTGTTACGTCAATTTTCTTTTTCTTTTTAATATTTTTATGTTATTTATACGGACTTACTTATCTATGTTAATGATTTAATACATATATTTTAACCAAAAATATGACTGGTTTAGTTTCATGTCGTTCCCAATACAAACTCGCGTTGGTTCACCGCCACAGAGCACATGTTTTGGTTTTCTGTTGTTCAGTATGTTAATTTGATATGTTTGGGAGTTGACGAATTTTTGTTTTGGTTTAGTTCCGGTTCCATTACCTGATACAGGCCGAGTTCATGCCGACTCATAGCCGCACCGCGCGGGTTTTATTAACCGCATACATATTGTTTTTAATATCTTTTTATCATTATTGTATGAGTGCCAATCCTATCATGTGAGTTTACGGTTTTGGTTTTATTATCGTTTTCGTTATGAACCTAATTGATAGCTACCGAATTCATGTTTTTTTCACCATCTCAACGTGATGATTTTGTTAGCTAAGTTTGTAATCATTGAGCAATAGCAGTTGATAATGTGATAATCTAGATGCAAACTCTATATTTCATGTTTTTGTTAATCTAAATACTCTCTAAAGAGCATCCACGAATGAATATTTGTGGTAGTACGTGTCATTATTTTTCTTTCTAGACAAAATGGCAAAACAGGTCCTTTATGTTTGTACGGTTTTTCAATAGATGTCCTTTAGCAAACTTAATAACAGAAAACATCATTTATGTTTAAAAATTCTATCATGTTTTGTCCTTTGACCCTAACCCAGTTAAGTTTTCACGTTAAATCTGATCATGTGCCTTGCACATGAGGGTATTTTTGTAACTTCACATGTTTATTTAATAACTAAAAAAATAAATATAACATTCACACTCTCCCTCTCCCTCTCCCTCTCCCACTCCCGTCTCTTTCTCTTCTATTTCTCTCTCTCTCTCTCTCTCTCTCTCTCTCTCTCACACAACCACCATCATCTCTGCCTACCTACCACCACAACTGCAATCGTCACCACCACCACCATTAGGACAACCACAAAACTGTTATGCAGTAATGGGGTTTGCGCAGCATGAGGATGCTGGTTTGAGACGATAACATAGGTTACAACCCCCTCGTTTTCCAGCGACTATAAAAAGTCCACCTTGACGGCGATTGGTGGTGATTGCAGTATTAAACGATGGTTAGAAGTCCAATCAGACCGACGTCAAAATGAATGAAAGCACGGTTAATGTAACAAAACCTCGATTAGGGTTCTGTTTTTTAGATCTTAAAGGTGTGGTGGTTGTGGTCCGCCGAGAACCTAATTTCATCCCTAATCGGCTATCTGGAAACCCTAATTTTGGATCTTAAGTGCGGTGATGCTATTGTGGTAGTTTGTTGGTGTCGTGTGGCGTGCGGGTTGTTGGTTGGTATTGTGATGGTGGTGCAGAGAGACAGAGACAAAGAGAGAAGAATGAGGAGGTCGGCGGTGGTAGTCCGGTGTGTGGCGGTGGTGGTCCGGTACTCGAGTGCTTGTGGTAAAACGGGTTAATAAAAGGTTATGGTGGTGAACATCGGTTTAAGATATATGTGTTCAGTAGATGGTGGAGATGCCATGGTTGGTCTGGTGTGGTGGTGGAGGTGGGTGGCAGACATCAGTGAAAGTCATGGAGGTCGGTGATAGGAGGTGGGGGGGGGGGGGGTGAGAGAGAGAGATTGAGAGAGATTATTTATAAATATATTTTTTCTTTTAGTTTTAATTATTAAATAAACATGTAGAGTTACAAAAATACCCTCATGTGCAAGACACATGACCAGATTTAACGTGAAAACTTAACTGGGTTAGAGTCAAAGGACAAAACATGATAGAATTTTTAAATATAAAGGATGTTTTCTGTTATTAAATTTGCTAAAGGATGTCTATTGAAAAAACGTACAAACATAAAGAACCTGTTTTGTCATTTTGTCTTCTTTTCTAATTTGAATTTCAATTACAAGTTTGAAAGAAAAGCATTTCTATTCATTTATTTTTTGTTTATCTTGAATGACATTTTGGAACATAAAATCTTCTTTTTTGCCTTTCTTTTCAGAAAATACTCTGAAATACAACTTGTTTCTTTCCTTCACTTTAAGGCTATGTGTAGTGGAGGGGCTACAAAATAGGATGTTTTGTGTTATGTGGTGCCCAATCAGCAAATGATATATTTTTGTTTTTTGGGATGTAATGGTGTTGTAGCCATATATATATATATATATATATATATATATATATATATATTATATATATATATACCCCACACACAAACAAAATAAAATAATAATATTCAACAATGAAGACAGGCGATAAAAGAATATTGCCCCCCACATTTCGCCCCTTTTGTAGCCCGAGGGCGGTGTTCTCGCCCCAAAACAAACCTTGTCGCCCACTTTACTCGCCCACTACACACACCCTAAGTGAACTCGGAAACACGTTACGAATATTTAATACCATATAATGACACACATACGTATACATACACCCTAACATAGACCATATATAGCTTGCTTTTATGTTTTTTGGGTATGAATAACAATGAATTAAAAGTCTATGTTATATCTAGTTTCTAATATAAATTCTTTTCACTTACTCGTTTCCAATGACTCCATGTTTCCGTGTTTTATTATGTTCATCGCCCGGCCCAAAAATTTTATAAACCGAAAAATTGGGACACATTGATAAAAAATCTTGGGTCCGTCACTGTACAAACACATGATAAGTATCATTAAAGAACTCTTAAAATTATTTAAAAACCTAACAAAAACGCTTAATAACTAACATTTTTATAAATATATTGTATGTTAATATCATATGAGTGTATTTTTTATCATCTTTTATACTTATATTTACGATTACAATTATCAAAATTAGTTTTTACACATATCTTTTTTTTACTCATGCATGTAACTTGTGATTTATATATGTAATTAATTTTTTTTAAATATGATAAAGCTAGTCTCAAATAATGTTAATATGTAAAAAAATTAAAAATGTTTGGTTGTTATGAGTTCCTAAAAGTTATTAGCTTTTTTGAGTTCTGAAAAGATACCAACTATATATATATATATATATATATATATATATATATATATATATATATGTGGGATGGTTCATACGAAAAATAATATTATAGTGAGAAGTGCGAGAAGTTCATCTCAACCACCTGTTAAACAAATTAATGATACATAATGATAATGACAAACTTATAATTAAGAGAAATACCATATATTTATAATAAGAAAAGTAGTTTAGTCTTCCTCCTGGCTGTTTTAAATCATTAATTCCCTAATTATTCATAAATTATTCTCCATATTAATTATTTTAGAGAGTTGCAAATTTCTAGAAAAAAATACAATTGCTTTTACATAAGACATACATTCTAAGAAAAAAAATTAATGAAATATCTTCAAGATCAAGTATTTTACATTCATGGTTTCATAAGATTCATTTAAATTATTTTACATGTATATGAAAAAAAATTGTATATGCAAGTAAATGATAATAATTTCAAAAGTAACATGATAATCTACACATAACTTATGTACACTTATACAAATTGTTAGTTAATTTATATTCACCTACATGTAACTCGTGTTCACCAACACATAACTTATTTTCACATACGTGGATTAATATTTTTTGTTTTTATATTCATATTCCTTAACAGTTTATCTAAGTTGTGGTATTGATAGTTTTTCTATGCATTACATATACACGTGTGTATGTAAACAATATGAAGTTAAAAATAAGAATAAAAATATGACATATGGAAAGTGTTTTTATTTGAACGCTTTTTGTTAAAAAAAATTTCAAGGTTTCATTATCTATATATTGTTTAATGACCGGGTTAAAATGAGTCATTTTAGAGGGAAAAAACATAGTCATTTAAAAAAATACCCACAATATGAAAATGACTATTTTTGGTGATCATATGAAAGGTAAAGTCCATATCAAATTACTTTTGATAAGTCAAAGTATAAAATTAGTCAATGAAGAAGTAATCTGCATATTTCAAACATACTAAAAGCCATGGTTTTAGTTTAACATTTATACGTGAGTCAATATTATATAAAAAGGGTATTATGGATATTTTTCTAAGGATTTTAAATTAGCATAATGTAACAAAAGAGCATTTTTAATATAATTTACTAATTTTGATTATAGGGTGAATTTATACAAACTGGTCATATATTGCAAATGGGTCAATGCCAAGAATACAAGCGAAGTTGAATCGATAAGTTAATGGGTCAAAAATGTAGAATTCGTTAGGGGCAACACTGGAATATTTTTAGTTTGAAGGTGTTGATTTGAAAAGGTCTAAGAGATCAAATTATAGTATCTGATTTGATTTTGTTAAAGATTGGTTTCGAAGACATTTATAACTTCCGGGTTTCTTGTATATAACAATAATATTAAGCTATTTTGTTTTAACTTATAAGAATGTATTGGATTGGATTGTGCATATATCTAAAATAATAAACATGGACCTGGAAATTTAAAGTGGAATTAAAAGAAAATTGAGTCTGGAGCCTTAAGAAATATTTAAGGGCCTTAAACCATGCCTAAATCCTCATTCTCACCAAATCTTGTTGACACCTCAATATACACACACTTCTCTATGTTTCCTTTATTTTGGGATTTCAAGAGAAAAAGAATCAAGCTCACTTACGCTCATTAAACGTCAAGTGGCAAGAAGGCATCAAGTAATAGCTAACTTAAGAATCAAGTCTATAATCGATTCATTTGAGGTATGTTCCAAAGTTAAAACGGTGGTTCATTTGAGTTAAAAAGGTGGTTCATTAAACATCAAGTGGCAAGAAGGCAATAAGTAAAAGCTCATTCAAGAATCAAGTCCATAACTGCCTCATTTGAGATATGTTCCAAAGTTAAAAAGGTGGTTCATTTGTCAAGAGAATTCCTTGAAAGTTTGTATGGTATTTGATCTACCATTTTGTGTACATCCAAATTATTTAAAATATAAAAACGTAATCCTTACGTCAAATCAACAGTCCACATAAATACATATTTTTTATATTTATTCACACACACATACACAAACACATACGTTTACCTCAGGAATTTACTAATTTTCGCCACATGTGGTACACGGGTCACAAACCTATGGTTAATGTTGCAAACAACTTGTTTTTGTGTACTAGACTTTTATATGGCCAATTTCGTCATTTTGTGGTAATTTTGACTCTATAAGGATCATACATATGTTTTTGTATGCCTATTACAAAATGACATTAAAATTTTGTAATGCAACTATTTACTGATACACGTGTAGGGTTTTTAACCACTTTTACAATTACACTTTATTTCATGGGTGAAGAGTAGAGTGTCTACACATAGTCAACTGTATGTAGCTTTATTGAAAGTGAAGAGTAGAGACAGTGTTAAAATGTTTATTTTAGATTGACAAGGTTAAATTACAAACAAAACAATAAATATGGTTTAAAAGGAAATATTTAGTACCTTATAAAGATTATGTTTTAAACTTTTAAATTTTGTTTGTATACATTCTATGTAACGCCGTGTTTTGTAATTTTTTGTCCTTTACTACTTTCTTTCCGTATCAATATGTTTTTGCATTTATAAATCATGTACACTAATACAAATTGTTAGTTAATTTATATTAATCTACATGTAACTCATGTTCACCAACACATAACTTATTTTCACATACGCGGATTATTGGTTTCTTTTATTTGCACCAACACGAAACTAATATTTACCTACACATATGACATAACTCATATGTACCTACACATAACTCATGTTTTCCTACACATAAAAAGATTGACTAAAAACTAATTAAAATTTAAAAACATGATTTTTTTTCCTACATTAAGAATATTTTACAAGTTTAATTTACTACTATCAATTGTATGTACAACTTTTGTTTGTGTAGCTTAATATTGTAATATGTGTTGTTAAATATAAATTGGTAGGCTATAATATGAAAAAGTTTTGTATATGTAGGTTAAATATTGTGATTTGTGTAGGTTCATATATGTCCTATGTATGTAGGTTCAAATTGTGTATGTTTAAATTTTATTGTGTGAATGCTCATATATGTACTGTGTAAGTGGTATTTCGTATTATGTATGTGTAAAATTTATCATGTGTAGTTTTATGTATGTACAGTGTAAGTGGTATTTCGAATTGTGTGCGTGTAAATTTTATCTTCTGTTAGTATATTTGTATGCGTTATTTCGAATTATGCACGTGTAATGTTTATCATGTGTAGGATCAATTGTATACTGTGTAGGTGGTTTTACAAATTTGGTATAAAATTGACAATCTTCCTAACCTTGGCTAATTTAGAAAAATTAAGACGAAGGAATTAATCATAAATTAAGAATACAGAAAAAAAAACAAACAATTTAAAACAAAAATTAGTTTATTAGTTATATTTGTTAAGACTCGTCGAAGTTTATTATGATAAATAAAACTAGTTATATTATAAAAGTATTTAGAATAAAACAAAAAAATATGTGTAACTTATCCTAAATATATGTTACTTTCCATACATGAAAAAAAAACTTGTACTTAAATGTTCCCTTCTATTAAAATAAAATATGTATAAAAGAAAATTTTAATTGTTTGAAATTACTTCTCCGACTAAAAGCACTTCTGAAAAGAACATAATCATATATATATATATATATGAGATGGTTCATGCGAGAAGTCGATCTCAACCATTAATCATGCATAATCAATGGTAAATAATGATTATGACAAAATTATAATAGAAAGAAAAATAATATACAAGACTTTTATGACAAAAGGGTAATTATGTCTCTTATATTTAATTGTTTGAAACCATTAATTGCACTATTTATTCCTACATTACTCTCCACATTAATTCAGGTAGAAAGTTAAAATAGAAGAAAGATAAAACATATTCCAAAATAATTTTAATAAAATATATTCATGATCAAATTTTTCACAGTTGATGGTTTCAAAAGATTCCATTTGAAATATTTTTAACCTACATATAAAAAATGTGTATGTAGGTGAATGATAATAAATTCAGCTACACAAGAAACATAATTATCTACACATAACTCATATTAAGTTATACAACCTGTTGGTAATTTTTTATTTTCATTTACACATAACTCGTGATCACCAACACACAACTTATTTTTACCTACACAGACTGTTGGTACGTTCCTTTTATTTTCACTAGCACGTAGCTAATATCTACCTACAAAGAACTCATATTAACATACACATATTGTTAAAAAAAATATGATTTTCTCATACACGTAAGTAATATTTACCTACACATAACTCGTATTTGCCTACACATAACTCGTATGTTACCTACACATATTGTTAGATAATATGATTTTCTCATACATGTAAGTAATATTCATCTACACCTAACTCACAGTAACTTATACAACTTGTTGGTTATTTTTATTTTCATTTACACGTAACTCGTGATCACCAATACATAACTTATTTTTACCTACACAAATTGTTGGTTCCTTTTATTTTCACCCACACGTAGCTAATATCCACCTACACATCACTCATATTAACCTACACATATTGTTAGATAATATGATTTTCTCGTACACGTAACTAATATTCATCTACACATAACTCATAATTGCTTACACATAAAAATTGATCAAGTAATAATAAAAATAAATGATTTGTAACATTTTCATAAAATGTTCAAACCGAACTAATCGAAGCAAGATGACTGGTTTGATATCCATACAATATGATGTTGATTGTTAACCGATTGTTTAATCATTATTACGTTTATTTCTTTTCCCCATTATATAAATTTATGTTATGTATGTGTTTATCGTTTTACACATTTTAAAATCAAATATCTAGATAATTAAAGTCATCACAAGTAGGTGCAATATAAACAATGACTCGTGAGGAGAAATATAAATTTCAAATAATCAGGATTTTGGCATGAACTGAGTTATCATAGAATTAGCCATATTTGATAATGCAAAAAGTTTTTTTTAAATGAATTATTAACAAACAAAAATATAAGATGTTTTGAAACTTTTTACATTTAATAGTTACCATATAAACCATTTGTAGATGTTACTAATATACCCTTGTATATATTTTAAATAAAAAATTCAAAGAAAATTTTTCATTGGTTGATTTTACTTATCGCATTATATATAATACCTTTTCTAATCGTTATTTGTTGTTCATAAAAAATGTAAATTTATTTACTTTGAGACGGGATTAATATGTATTAGTTACCTATAATGCAAGATATTTCTACACGTGTTATATAATTTCAACATAAAACGTATACAAATAAAAAAATATATCATACCAACACAAAATATATACCACATAAAAAAAACCAAAAAATATTATAACATAAAATAATCTAGAAAAATCTTAACTATTATAATAACACTTCAGAGGAAATGAATAGTTTCCATACATAACCTACAAATTTCCTACACAATATTTTTAACTCAGTACAAAACTACACATACGCATCATCAAAATTTCCTAACACAATATCATCAACCCCATATACATACACATTTTATCAAATTTCCTACACACTATCATTAGTCACATACATATACAGATACACATACATAACCTACCAAATTTCCTACACAGTTCCATCAAACTCGCATACATACACATCCTACCAAATTTCCTACACAGCATCATCGACCCCGTACACATACATGACCTATCAAATTTCCTACACAGTGTCATCAAACTCGTTTACATACACATCCTACCAAATTTCCTACACAGTATCATCGACCCGTAAACACACATAACCTAACAAATTTCCTACAAGGTGACATCAAACTCGTATACATACGCATCATACAAAATATCCTACATAGTATCATCGACCCCATACACATACATAACCTACCAAATTTTCTACGCAGTGCCATCAAATTCGTATACATACACATCCTACCAAATTTCCTACTTTGTAAAGTGTGCATCCTAAACAATAATTTAAGTTAGGATACATGTGGATGGTATAATATAGAAATTAAGTATGTGTAGGTTAGTTCTCTGTGTCAGTGTGTTAAATTAGTTACGTGTTTTGAAGATCTAATTCATACAATGCACATAAAATTATTTAAAATTAATGAAAATTTACACACATTAAATTTTTGAATAAATAAAGTGTAGCTTTAAAACATAATTAATATAATTTATGAGGACGCAGGTTTCTTAGGAAATGTCTACACATAAAAGACAAAAGTGACAATGTCAATTTAAGAACCGGCGACTTTAATTTCTTATATATTACAAGTATGCCATTGTCATTATATACCACTAATTAACAAAATCAATGGTCCAGATTGATTTCTCACAATAAAATAACTTCTCGTATGATCCATCCCATATAGAATTTATTGGCATCAAAGTCCTTTTCATTTGATAATAATCTCATACCATTATACATAGAGAGTGATAAATTATTTTTGTTAGGTTTAAGGAATGAGAGTGATATTATCATCTAAATGATCCGGTTAGTTTGATCGTTTCAAACTATTGGGTGACACTCTTTGTGAAACTAGTTGTGTCGCTAAAGGTACTGGAACATGTGACACTTCATAAATTATTGACAACACTAGAAATGCCACTGAGACACATAGAGACACTTGTGTTGTCGAGGCGTTTGGCGACACTTGTGGGCTCTTCAGGAAAAGTCGGCTTTGGCATGGAGAACAAAACTCAAGAAACTATAAATAGGACTTTAGGGTTTCATATGTACAGTTGGTCATTGTGTGAGCCACTAGCTCGGAGGAGATCACTCGGGGTAGAAAGAAAGTTGTGTAATTTGTGTTTATATGATTAATGATATCAAAGCTTTTAATCTTTTTTTATCAATCTTCTTATTGTTTCATTAATGTTTGTTTTACATACAACCACTTCTCTATACTCTCTATCAAAAACAAGCTTGAAATCAAGATCTAGGGAATTATCAAAATTACATCCTAATATATATAGACACTAAAATCAATTCATATACAATTTAATTTACTTTATTAATATATCTTATAATACATCCTTAGCTCAAGCGATAGTAGGATAAACATTTAAACAGGACCAAAAAGATCGAAAAATCAATCATGGTAATCCTTTGGTAAAAATGTATGGATTGCGAGAGGAAGGTAGAACATGAAAAACCCATACATGTCCAATTAGAAACTTGCAGTAATGAAATGAATATCCATCTCAACATGCTTAGTTCTCTGATTTTGAACCGGGTTTTGAAAAGGTGTTTAGCTGAGATGTTATCACAATAAGCAATTAATATTTATTTTACGAATTGGTAAAGAAAACTCAAGAAGTGGTGACTTAACTAGTTGGATTTGGCAACTACATTAATCACTCCTTAGTATTCTACTTCTTTACTAGATAGGGAAATGGCGGATTGTTGCTTTGAGGACCATGAAACAATTTTGTCACCAAAAAATATGTTGTAACCCGATGTTAATCTATAGCAGTTGGGACATCCGCCCAAATCAGCATCAGAATACACAGTAAGTGGTTGGGAATGAGAGAAGATACCAGGACGCGTGAATGTTAGATATTGCATAGCCCTTGACAGATTCCCGTCCAAAGCGCCATCCAAGGGTAACAAACCGTTTAAGGCACTAAGTTTGAAAGACATGTGAACCGGAGTAGAACATGGTTTGAATGAGGTCATATCATATGTCACGGGTGTACAAAAGATTGTGTTAGGGTCCAAGAGCAGACATAGCAAACTCGGCACATAAAGCGGTGATTATATGTCTAAAAAGGCTTGTGTCGGATGCAATGAGGATAATGTCTCACATATAGTAGCATGTAAGCAATGTGTGGTCCCTTATGATATATGAATAATGACGTGTACCATATATACTACTATGAAATCCGCGGGTAGTAATCAAGAAAGAAAATGACTAGGCTTGTTTTAACCCATTTTAAGGAGCGTTTTAACCGAAAAATGTAGTTTGGAACGTACGATCGACGAAACCTTAATGTTAAAACATGACAATCATGTTCTATAAATCCTTATGTAGAAAGGCATGCTTCAAAACAAGTTGGTCTGTACACCATGTATATGGAAATATCGAGTGTAAGGACAATACACACAGTATCCGGTTTAACAACCAAATTAAAAATCTCCAAGCAACCAATTTCAACTGGTTGGAATATACCATTAACAATGAGCCGAGTCTTATATCGGTTGAGTGTATTGTCTTCTTTGAACTTTAATCGAAATAGACATATGTAACGAATAACAGAGTTATTCCTAGGTCTATGTATAAGCTTCCATTTTTTGATTTTTCTACGAAGCACTAAATTCAATGTTCATGGAACGTAGTGAAATTGGATCCGTTAACGCTTTTATGTAAGAGATTCACTTGAGTAACATAGGATTATTGTGGGAGACAGAGTGGTAGAATCATAGGTTTGGTTTAACAATGAACTGTTTGGCACGTGTGAAAATTTATTGATATCCATTTCTTATTTAGATAAAACATATCAAATACAAAAATAATTTGTTTACAAAACCAAGAAAACCAAAAATTCAAGATCATAACAATATTGAAATCAGTATCAAATCCAAATGATGTAACGTGATAATGGAACACCAAAAGATTCTTGAAATCAATTCTCAAGCCTCACACGGAACTAATGCATTCTATGGCTTCATGTTCGTGTTTGATTTTGAACTGATTAGGTTTGAGAATGAGAATAATAGTGGATATCTTAAATAGTGGAATTCCATCTTACTAAATAAAAACTCTTTATTACCAAAATAAAAATAAATTCAAAATTATAATTATGTGACGTGTGAATATTGTTTTTACATTATCGTTTCCCTATTGGAAATCAAGACCTTGATCAAACATACAAAAACGAGATTAAACAAACTCGTTCGACTCGTTTTATTATTATATGTTACACCCCGAGTTAAGGTCTAGAAGTGTGACCAAAAGTTGGTACTTGTTTTGTAAATATATAATAGTTATGAGTTAGTTTTTGAGGAAGACTTAAAGTTTAAAATATTGATAACATTGAAAATTTACTCGGGAATTAAACACCGAGTATTCATTTACAAAATATTGTTTATCATTTAACAAGGATTTCATTATCAAAATTGAGCCATCCCTTAACATGAACTTATATCTTCTTGATGAATCCAATCCTTGCTATTGCTTACTTAAACTTAATTACCTGCAATGGGTAGAAAAAACATTAGCTATATGCTGGAACACATATGACTCTAAAAACATTTAAACTACAATTACAATATAATTATAGTTTTCAGTACAAGTTCAGCAAAAAGTATTTCATTCATGGGTTCTTCGAGCCACGTTGCCCTCAGTGAAGAACTTGTTATGACTGTTAGCCCATGGCCACGTAGCCTTAGAATGTTTAGGCTAGACAGTTATGTTTGGATCCATACACACGTGTAATCGGTCTGAGTTGCTTTTATTTTCTATTTTGTATTGTAATGTTTCTAGAGATCACGCAATCTCATATAAACAATTGATTGGCTCTATAAGATAAACAACCTGTTCATCTTATCTAGTATAAATTTGTTTTTGACTAATTATAAAGGTTTAACATATTCATATGTACAACCGATGTTCATTTGAAAACCATCATGACATGAATAAAATTAACCCATACATAAATAGGTTTGTATAAATATCTGGATTGTGTTTATTGATTAAGCTATTTCCCTTTAGCTTAGTTTAACCTTGATAAAGTTATCAACTTTGTCTTTTAACACTTGTTTTAATGTGATGTTTGATATAGCATGCTTTGGCTTAATAGTTTATAACACGTTGGTGAGTTTCTCCAGGCAAGTAAACGGGTCCCGCGGTTGATTGATATTTTTACGAATTACTTTCCTTTGGTAAGAAACTCACTACTAGTGATATCCCCCTTACAGTTTACCACATGCCCGTCAAAATATAACTTTGTTAACATTACTTTCAAGAAGTAACGCTTATGAAAATCTGTATGAATGCTTTAAAATATTTTCAAGGTTAAAGGCCGTAGCCTTGTCTAATTTCTAAGCAACAACTTAAATAACTTAAATTTAACCCCTACCTTAATACGAGCACTCGGAATGATAATAATCAGAAATGAGTGGCGACTTGACAGGTGGGATCTTGATATAAGCACGCTTAGATAATCGATAACACATTTGTGACTTTGATACTTGCACATATTTCGAGAAAACAAGGTCTCGGCACGTCGTAATGATCAGGTAGCCCCCAATTTATAGGAGAATTTTGCAACTTGTTGCTATACACGATGGGTTTTAATAATCTCGTTGCGTATCTCGGCGCCGCATGTTTCGCCGCCATGCCACGTGTTGACATGTGGCCTGTCAAAACCTGCCATGTGTTGAGATGTGGTTGGACACGTGTTCCCGATTGCTTAACAGGGTCATCGTGTTATGAGTTTGGCTATTGCGTAGTGCAAAGCCACCCAAGTATCGACATTTGTGAAGATCCATCGCCAAATGCGTTGGGTCAGAATTTTTAGGATTTATATTTTTAGTCCTTATACTTTAAGAATTGCAATTTTTAGACTAACTCTTTGGTTATGAATTTTCGAGGTGTTACATCCACCCCATCTCATGAATAATCTCGTCCTTGAGATTTACTGAAACATATGTGGATACTTTTTCTTCATTTCTGACTCGAGTTCCCACGTATACTCGGGTACTCGTCTAGAATCCCATTGAACTTTTACTAACTTGAGTCGTTTACATTTGAGGAACTTAGTCATTCTATCCTCGATTAAAATTGGTTGCTCCATAAACTTATGGTTCTCGTTGACCTTAACATCTTTCAAAGGCATTGCAAGTGATTCATCGGCTAAGCACTTGCGTAAACTGTATACATGAAATCCTTTGTGTATGTCTTTCATTTCCTTGGGTAACTCTAGTCGATACGCTACTAATATGATTCTTTCAAGTACTTTTAATGGTCCAACAAAATGCGTACTTAATATCCCTTTCTTTCCAAATCGTACCACACATTTCCAAGGTGATACTTTGAGTAACACCATATCTCCATCTTGGATTTATAATGGCTTGCAGCGAACATCCGCATAGCTTTTTGTCTGTCTTTTCTGCTTTCAGTCATTCACGGATTTGTGTTACTTGACCGGCGGTTGTTTGAAAAATTTCGGGTACTGACAATTGATTATCACCAGTCTCGAACCAACATACGGGTGTTCTACATTTTTGTCCGTATAGTGCTTCACAATGCCATTTGGATACTCGTATGATAACTATTATTGTACGACAATTCCATTAGAGATAGATGAGTGTCCCAACTACCTCCTAAGTCAATTATGCAGGCACGAAACATATCCTCCAAAGTTGAACAGTGCGTTCATGTTGTTCGTCAGTTTGGGGATGATATGTCATACTTAAATTCAATCGTGTGCCCATGGATTTTTGAAAACATGCCTAGACATTTAATGTGCAATGACAAACAATCTCTATTAGAAATGATAGATAATGGTACTTGATGTATAAGAAATTATACATCTTTTCAGCACTAAAATATCTCCAAATAAGCATAATTTCGGCAACTATATTAGAATAAATAACCACTAATGTTTATAATTTCTATCTATAGGTAAATATAGTCCTATAGAATAAAACAAGCTGAAATATGAAGAAAAACGGTGATAAAGGTGAAACAGACTCAACACACCCCATTGTCAATCAGGACATGGCCACGCTTAGAGCATACGAAGTATAGACAAAAAAATCAGGAAGATAAGAGATGGCCATGTTAACCAAGGCACAACCCATGTTATCAAGAGCAAGAAGAAAAGACAAAATAGAAGATTCTGAAGCAAAACAGGGCCATGTCTTCCCAAGACACGCTCATGACTTGAAGTACAAGAGTACATGACAAAACATGAGAAGTTTTGACTGTTGTGGAACTCAACACAGTCGTACCCTACTTAATACGGCCATGTTAACCTTGAGTTGTACGATCTGACATGCACAATTAATGCAGCATGATAGAAATTGGTGACACGTTGCCCTTCTTAACATGGTTGTGTCTAGAAGACTTGGACAACCTATAAATTAAATGCTCTTCTTCTTTATTAAATTGACTTGAACACCCATTGGAGAAGCATTCAATACTCTCCAACCACTTCCTTTCACCACCATTAATAAGGGAATTAATCACATCCATCCAATATATATGTAGGAAGGCACGACCGTGCCCCACAAAACATAGCCGTGCCAAGTACAATTTCCTTGTAGTGACAGTTTCTGGCACTGTTTTTTAACTCAGACTGTCCAATTTGAGAGAAAACTTGTCAACATGTCAACATTGGATTACTTCCTTCAGAGTTTTGCACACCTTCTAGCCACACTTCTCTAAACTAAACAACCTCCCAAGATACCGATGGAACATCCTAATGATGGAAACCCTGCCACCCAAGAAGAAGAACATGAACCTGGAGATGATCTTTCAACTCCAAGAAATGGCGAAAGAGCTCACAAAAATTCTTGTTCTCAATGAAAAACGAGTCCTAGCTTTGAGGGATATGGTGGAGGAAATGAAATCCGAACTTCATGACATTAACGAGCAAATTCAAATTCAGTACATTAGGTTGGGTCCCCCCCCCCTCCCCCACCCACCATCACCTTTCGGTGGAGATGGCGATTTTGTTGGAAACCTCTCCGTAGGATATTTTGGAGACACTTTCTCTAATGTTTTCAAATACTCTCGTTGATGGTTCAAGGGATTGTGCTATGGAATAGCTGTTAGGATTTATCGGGTTTAACCCGATTATTTGTTGTTTTATTAAAAATTTTTTTGTGTTTTTAGGACAAGTAATGTAATCATAGGACTTTTTAATGTAATGAAGTTTAATTATGTTTTGGGGATAGGATTTGCACACACTTAACTGGCCGTCCGAACCACGACTGAGATATGAGAGAAAAAAATTTGAAATATCGTGAAAAATGCCAAGGCATGGCCGTGTCTACCCTAAGCACGGGCCGTGCCCTGCCATAATTGTCATCTCCTCAATAAATGCAAAATTCTAAACTCACATTCATGACACTCACCTAACATGGCCGTGTTTATGTCACCATGACCATGTTATGCCCTCCTATGTGTCTATAAATGACTATTACTTCACATTCTTTTGACATACACCTTTTTCACACATTTCCACCAAGAAATTCCCATAGAGAGGAGAGGATGGAGGCCAAGTTATGGAAGACAAGGAGAGGTTCCTATAGATGTAGTTAGGGAGTTAATGTGTTTACGCGAGAGAGTTGACAAGTTGGTAAGCATTAATACGGCGACAGAGCAAAGAAACCAAGAGCTGCATGATAAAGTTGAAACACTACATTTTGAACATTATCATGTGGACCTAAGGATGGCGAAGCTGGAAGACAACCTCGAGCGGCTAATGGCCGAGCTCGCTCGTTTTGACCGGAACCAAGCCAAGAGGGAATCACCAACCATCTTCATGTCAGGGTCTGCCTACATACAGAGCTTGTTAGGAAGAGGACCGAGGTTATTTAAGTAGTTTCCGATAGGCTTAGGATTCTAGTTGTTTATTACTTATACTCTTTGTTTCTTTTTTTTTAACGTTCATGTACTCATATTCCGATCAATGAAACACGTTACGAATATTTAGTACTAAATGGTCGTTAAACAAATCGGGGGGGGGGGTGAAAACAGTTAAAAAAATGAAAAAACAGGAACAACCCGGGTTAGCATGGTCGTGCCTTGCTGACCACGACAGTGTCGTGAAGATATAATGGTTTTTATCTTTTGAAAATCGCCTTTTTCACTTTTAACTGAACCCTTTCAAATCCTAGGCAATTCCGAGCGATTTTTCGGCCATTATTCCACCGATTTCTAGTTTCAATCATCAAGGTATTTCAATTTACTCATTTCAATCTCGCTCTTGGGCTAGATTAGACCCACTTCACTATCAAATTGGGTATAATTCGAACCCTAGATTCAAGTTCGACTAAATTTGGGTTAGATTAAGACTACTTAACATGTACAAACATAGTTTACATGATTTAAAAGTTTAATTGGTTTGAAAAGGTTGAATATAAACATGATTTTGAGTCCATTTTGGTTAACTTTCAGTTCGGGTCGGGTTTCACCCTATTGACCGACCCATGTCTGAAATCATTTGATAAGTTTGATGGACCGGGTTGATACGCACGTTCGAGACTTCATAAATTTGAATTTGTGCAAAACAAGGGTCCTTTTTCGCCAATAAGATCGTGGTTAACCAGAAAGTCAAGCGTAAATTCGCCCAAACTCAGCACGTGTTGTGCCTTCCAAGGCACGGTTGTGCCTTACTTCTAGAACCATACTTTAACTTTTGAAATTCAACTTCTTAACTCATTTTTGTTATTTAGGATGGCGGATTCAATAAAAACCGCCCATCTTTACAATTCTCAGGCAGAACCTAGGAGGAAAGGATGGCTATGAGAAGATTAAAGAACCTTAAAAGAAGAATGGAAAAACCGCTTCCATACAAATGTAGAAGGACATTGGGGGAGGTGAGTGAATACCAAAAAAGATGAACATGGTAACCGCTCCATGGGCGAGACTATTCTCGAACACGAATCGATTGGTAACCAAGATAACAATGGAATTCTTAGCTTCATTCCACTTTAAAATGAATCCACATCACACCAACTTCTATAGAGCAAACACTTTAAGATTTCGCTTAGGGGGATTTTAGCGAAACTCCAACCTCGCAGAATTCAGAGTCAATATCGGAATATACACAGGGGATGAGATAAAATCAGATTTGTGGTTCAGATCCAGCTACACTTTCCCTAATGAATTGGTTAAACCACACATTTTGCAGGACAGATGAAGAGAGAATCATGGAACTATTAATGAAAACCAATGGAGAAAACTATAAACTTAGCGTCTCTAAGAGCACTGAATTCATATATACACCAGTGAGATACATCCACCTCCTCTTACGACACACGCTCACAAACCCATGAACCCACGGAGCACTAGGCAACCTACATGATCTATGGGCTCTTTATTGCATAAAAACCGGCAGACATTGTAACATAATCTACCTGCTCTGCTATATGCTTTGAAAGAATGCCCAATCCAAGGTTGGTGTCCCTCTATTTTGGTGGTGGATGGATTATTAGATTGTGTAGAACATATGGAGTACAGAGTCAAGGCACTCTTGGACCAGCTCCATTGCCTCTAGACCTTGATTTCTGCTGCAAGATGGGGATGATTGAAAATAAATTTTGACGAACCACGAATGACGAGGTTCATAAACTGCTTAACCTTTATTGAGGACATAGAAAATGAAGAACAATCATAAGAATCCTCTCCCCATTCCATTTATTCCTACCAGTAGGATCATTGTAGTATAATTAGGTATAAGATTGTGTGTAGTCAGTCATGTTAAACAATGTTTATTTCCGTTGCTTTGTGTGGATGTTTTAAGACATTATGACTATTATGTAGGATGCCCTCTTGCAGGAAAGTATGGGTAATTATATATCCATACTTATCATGTGTCTTTATATATTTTGTGTATTACGTTTGTGGTTGTGTTTGTAGATTTTATGCAGGTAGGATTTATTTTAAGTGTCATAACTTCCAAAAAGCCTTCATGGAGACAATATATGACAAAAATTTCATATCGGCTCATAGGGAAGTTAATTTCCTTTTTCGCTTAGTTTCCATTTAGTTTAAATCTTTTCACATTGAGGAAAGTATGAGATTTAACTGCGGGGAGGGGATTTATACTGGGATTTACACTTGGCCGAACCAAGTCTAAAAAGAGAAATTTTTGAATGAATTTTTTAAATTTCTATTTTTACATCAACAAAACCTTAAGCTTTTTAATTGTATTTGACAAATCAAGAACGAAGAAACAACGAGAAAAATTTGAGCAAGATTAATCTATCCTAAAATGTGATAAAACTAAAAATATGGTTTGTAATATTGAGATTAGCCTTGTGCAAATATAGCGTTATCACCCAATCCTTCCGTTTATGAGAATTAAGCCTTCATGCAGATATTCTAAAAAAATACTCATATATTGAATACTTTTGAGTGAGTTAGGTATTTTTTGCATATTAGAACTTGTCTTAAGAATTTTATTCGAGATAAGACAAAAGGCTGCATAAAAAGAAAGGTAATATATTTACAAAAATCACAAAAACCACCATATAAACCCTACACCTATCACCAAACTTACCCAAAAACCTATCCTACCAAATTACCATTTCACCAGTAGAATTAAGGATTGGTCTTTTACCGATATACCCTAAAAAACTAGAATGCATTCTTTCGATTTCAATTTACTTTGCTGCCTAGGATTCGCAAAACCTTGGTTGCCTCCAGAACTTAGGGAGAGAATTTTTCTTTTTAGCAATGATGTGAGGAAAAAGTGGCCCCAAGAGGAACAAATAACACGATTTTATGGGATTTCCAAAAGCATGATGAAAAGACGAGCAAAAAGATAAGAAAGATGTTTAAGCTGCATAAATTGGTCCCATAAAGGAAGATGTAGAGTAAGTCAAACCCAATCCCAATACAAATATACCGAACTAATGAGGGTGGGGGCTATTAGGCTCAAAGCTGAATGATCCATTAGAATTGGGAGTTATGCTCAACATAGGATAAAACCGGTCTTGGTGATCTGACCTTAAAAGAGTCATTAGGATTGTAAAAAAACTTTGCTATTTCACCACACTTTGGGACGAAGATCAGAGCAAGGACAAGAAAAGAAAATTTGAAGAAGAAGCTTAGTTAGTCGTACTCCTTCAAAAATAAAACACCCTTGCCAAAACACCTTGACAAAACCTATAACTTGCATACCAAAACCTTTGGAAATATAGTATTTTGACATATGCAGGACTTTACAAGGTGGGTGGGGAATTGATCTCTCGAAAAACATATTTTCTAAGAGTGTTTATACATACAACATTACGTGTATGTCCATATATAAAACCGAGTGTGCGTGAACATTGCGAGTATAGCTTCGCTTGATTGGTTGTTTCGAAGAGTTTGTTCGAATCGTGCTTGAGGATAAGCATGGTTCAAGTGTGGGGAGATTTGGTGTATAATAAATTATACATCTTTTTAGCACTAAAATATCTCCATATAAGCGTAGTTTCGACAACTATATTAGAATAAATATTCACTAATTTTTATATCTATAGGTAAATATAGTCCTAAAGAATAAAACAAGTTGAAATACAAAGAAAAACAGAGATAAACGGTGAAAAGTGACTCAACACACCCTATGGTGAATCAAGGCATGGCCATGCCTATAGCATACGAAGTAAAGACAAAAAAAATCAGGAAGATAAGACATGTCCATGTTAACCAAGACACTCTCCATGTTATCAAGAGCAAGAACAAAAGAAAAAATAGAAGATTCTTAAGCAAAACACGGCCATGCCTTCCCAAGAAATGGCCATGCCTTGAAGTATAAGAGAAAAGGACAAAACAGGAGAACTTTGGACTTTTGTGGAACTCAACACGACCGTACCTTGCTTAACACGGTCGTGTTAACCTTGACATGTACGATCTGGCATGGACAGTTAATGTAGCAGGGAAAATATGGCGACATCGTCGTGTCTAGAGGACCTGGACAGCCTATAAATAATGCTCTTCTTCTTCTTCATTAAATGCACTTGAACATCCCTTGGAGAAACATTCAATATTCTCCAACCACTTCCTTTCACCACCATTAATAAGGGAATTAATCTCATCCATCCTACCCTTGAAGATTTTCAAATTGGTTAGATTGTTTTAGTTTGATCATGTTTGTATCTATTACTTTGATAATTATCATTATGTTTATTAGTGGCTAAACTTCCATAGTATCATCTTGGTTTATAATGAATCTTAACTAAAGTTTAATAATGATAGTAAAACATGTGATTGGTTCTTAATAACTAATGGTTATGTTGTAATTATCACTTGATAAGGAATAATAAAATACTCTTAAAAGATACCCCAAGTGCTAAGCTTGACAATTAGTCAAGAAATTGCTAGTCTTGCGAAGCCTTGGCGAACCTTAAAATAGACACCAAGACCCCAAACTTGATGATAAGTCTAGAAATCGCCATTCTTGTGAGGACTTGGTTGATAAATTAAGAATCCTTTAAATCAACCCAAAAAGACCGAGCTTGACGATAAGCTGGGGAACTACCACTCTTATGAGGGTTTGGGCAAAAACTTAAGAATCTTTTAAAGAGCCGCCAAGATTCCAAGCTTAATGATAAGTCAAGAAATCACCATTCTTGTAAGGGCTTGGTTGGGGGAAAAACGTGAATCCTAATATTAACATAGACCAAATGGAATATTAGTAGTGATTGACCATTATAGAAAACCGAATGTTGATGTTCATCCACTAAGATCGGTTAATTACTCGTTAAGTGAGTGCGCAACATAATCAATTTTAAGCAACTCTTGAGTGGTTAATACATGAGTTTATAATTTTTCAAGAGTAGTGTGGGTTAATACTTGGTAATTCAAGGTTAATCCTTTAAGACTCAACTAATCTTAATTGGTATTTTAGGTATGATACAAAGGTTATTTTTCTAAAGTATCAATGACAATTCACTTAGTAATTTAACGGATTGTCTCATCTTTAAAGTGAGTTAACTTATCTTTATCAAAAATAACTTTCTTACATAAAATAATGTTTCAGTAAAAGGGGTCAAGAGTTGTCTCTTTCTTTAATTATCATGGAATAACATGACTAACGATGTTATTCTCACATTTAATCACCATAGCAAGCTTAAATAACATGTTTACTAATCAACTATTAAACCAAGTTAAAAGGAGTTTTAACCAAGATGATACACTTTTATCTTTGATCTTCTTTCTATCTTAAAATATAAAAACCCAAAAAATATTGTCTTTTTTTTACAAAGATATGCTTCGGACTCTTGTGATCGGTATAGATTGTGAATTTAACACCATACAAATAATGTCGTCGTAACTTCATTGGGAAGATTATAGCGCCCAATTGAAGATCATATGTGGTGTAATTCTTTTCATGAACCTTTAATTGTCTAGAAGCATAAGCAATAACTTTCTTTCCTTGCATTAAGACATCTCCCATTCACGTGTGCGAGGCATCACAGTATATGGTTAAGTTATCTAAACCTACTGGCAAGGCCATAATAGGTGCATTGGTTAACTTTTGTTTAAGGTTTCAAATGCTTCTTTTTGTTTCGGTCCCCATTCAAACTTAACTAATTTTCTGGTGAGTGAGGTCAAAGGAACAACTATTTTGGAGAAGTTGTGAATGAATCTTCGGTAGTACCTGGCTAACCCTAGAAAACTTCGAACATGGGTTGGTGTTTTAGGTTTCTCCCATTTAGTGATAGCTTCAACCTTTGCTGGATTAACTCGAATTCCTTTCACGTTTACAATATGACCCAGAAATTGAACTACCGTCAACCAAAATTCACACTTATAGAAGTTGGCACACAACTTTTCTTTTCTTGAAATTTGTAGTATGACCTTAAATGAACTTGGTGATCTTCCTTGGATTTGGAATAAATGAGAATGTCATCAATAAATACGATAACAAACTTATCAAGGTATGGTTTGCGGATTCGGTTCATCATGTCAATGAAAGCCACATGAGCATTAGTGATTCCGAAAGGCATAATGGTGAACTCATAATGTTCGTATCTTGTTCTGAATGTTGTCTTTGGTATATCTTATTCTTGAACCTTTAACTTATGATATCCTAATCTGAGGTCAATTTTGGAAAGGTAACTTGCTCCTTGGAGCTGATCAAACAGATCGTCAATTCTTGGTAGTGGGTATTTGTTTTTTATTGTAACCTTGTTTAGCTCATGATAATCTATACACATACTCATCAATCCATCTTTTATTTTAACAAATAGAATCGGAGCTCCTCATGGAGAAGAACTTGGCTGTATAAATCCTTTTTCTAACAACTCATCCAACTGTTTCTTTAACTCCTTTGTCTCAGTGGGTGCTAATCTATAAGGAGATTTGGCTATTGGTGCAGTACCTAGTATTAAGTTGATCCTAAATGCCACTTCCTATCGGGTGGAATTCCTAGTTACTCATCGGGAAACACATCCCTGAATTCAAAAAGTGGCATATCTTCCATTTTCTTTTGTTCGGGTTCTTTAGTTACATAGGCCATTAATGCGAGGCATCCCTTACCTAGGCAACAACTGTCTTTTATTTTTGATATTGTTCCAATTTTTCCCACTTACTTATCTCTGGTTAAACGAATGGTTATATTATTTGGTGTTTGGATATCAATTGATTTGTCATTTCATAGGATATGGGCTTGATTAATTGATATAGAGTCCATACCTAAGACTACATCAAAACTACCAATGTCATAGGTAACGATCGTACAGGTATGATGTGATCAGCTTAAGAAATTGTTGCATTATCTAAAGACTCGGTTATTCTAATCAAATTTCTATCGACGGTTTATACTTCTTAATGATTATTTTATTTAACTAGAGGTTCATTTAATTCACTATAGAATTCATAATCTATATATGAATCTCTGGTTAGCACCTGAGTCAAACAAAACTCTAGCATAAACATTATTTATAGGAAACATACCGGTAACCACGTCTGGTATATCCGCGACCTTTTGAGTATCAGGCAAGAGGAAGCGAGCATTTCCATTTTTGGCATCCGCCTTGATACCACTCTCACTTGCACCTTCTGTTATTGTTGTTGTTGGTTTTTTAGACACTCAGTTTTAAAGTGTCCTTTCTCTCCACAATCAAAACAAACTACCGTATTTTTTTTACAATCAGCTTTCGCATGACCCATATTCTTGTGAGTACTTGCATGTTAAAGTGTTAGATAGTCGTAAAAACTTCTCATAGTGCCTTCTGTCATAAGTTTTACAAATCGAACGGGTGTACGTAAACGTTCCTTCCCTCTTCTTCTCAACCTTTCTTGTTTTTCTCTCCAAGAGTCTGTTTTCTAGTAATCTTTATTCCTCTCTTCCCTATTCCTTATCATACCATCCATTAAATATTCAACCAATTCCATGGGGGATTCTGTTGTTGATGGCATGTATGAACAAACAAATCACGTATTTCTATTGGCGGCCCATAAATGTAACGAGTCACTTTGTTGAATTCAGGAGTGACTAAATGAGGAAAAATCCTACATTATCCGAGAAAATTGGTGTTGTATTCTTTGAGATTTGTTCCTACGACCTTGTGATTCCACAAATTTGTTTGAATTTTATCCACTTCGTGGATCGGGTAGAACTTTTTCAAAATCATTTCCATACACACTTTCCATTCCAATTTGTACAAATTTTTTCTACCCTTAACCTCTATAAGGGTAGTCCACCACTCCAATGCCTCTCCCTTAAACATCTGGGAGGTATACAGAACTTTCTCCTTCTCGGCACACTTGCTGATAACTACTATCGATTCCATATCCTCCAATCAACAGAGGGTTACAGTCGCTCCATTGTCACCATAGAACTCCTTTGGGTTATAAACCTTAAAGATTCTAAAATCACATCCCTCTTGAATTTTTAATTTCTTTGTTTTGTCCCGAATCTCGTTTTCGGCGGTCGAGCTTTGATAACTTTCTTCTACTTTCTTTTTAGTTTATTTCTTTGTTTCTATTTTTTGATTGCACAGCTTGACTTTTACTTCAACTAAGCCTTTTGTTGGAATGAGAAGCATTCCTACTTGGTAATTTTTCGTTAGATCTATCACTGGATTCCCGGATTCCTTAATAGTAACGAATACTGATGTGAGGTCGTAGACTCACTCAAATATAAACCAATTTCACTATATAGATAACCAAAAGTGGGTATCAAACACAGGGATTTTGTGGAAAATGTGTTACCAAGTAGTTAGGTAAATTAACTATATTAAAACTAAAAGCAGAAATAAACTCGTTGATTTGATTGTTTGGTTTTGATTAACTAAAAATAACTAGAAGCACTTAACAAGTTTTTAATTTAAAGATGAGAGAATATATTTCCCCTCGGTTTCAGGTTTCTATAAATATTAATATGCAGGTTTAATCTAAGATAAACTACAAAGATATAGTTCGTGAATATACGGTTGATTGAGATAAATGGGGACTAAGTACTCGGATTATAAAACACAAGGTGATCACCCAAAGATCAATTAATTTATCCAACCCGAATCCCTCTCGATTAATCTAAACTGTCTATGGCACCAAGAACTGACGGTTCAGAAAACGAAATCAACAAAACTAACAATTTTCCAATCAACACATAAACACCATAGCAATGAAATCATAAAGATTAAAATACTATCTTAGAAATAATATAAACTTTCATATAACTTTCAGAACGAAACCTTACAATCCAAGGGAAAACACAAAGAAACTTAGCCAAGCATAATTTGATTCGTCATCCCATTGGTTATAGTGTTAATATGAATCAAAAACCGATATCCAATGATTACACAACCCAAAATAATGTTATGGAACCTCAAAATCGCCCTCAAGTCATCTCCAATCGAAAAAATATGAAAAAGATAACCTAAAAGTCGTCCAAAAACGACTGTTACAATTCCTGCGTCAGGCCCACTGTCACACCCCAACTTAGGGCTTAGGCGTGTGACCAATAGTTGGTACATATTTTGTAAATATATCAGAGTTGCGGAAGTATTTTAATATAAAATATTCATTTATAAAATGTTGGATTAAAATATCCATTTAATGTTTACAAAGCATGTTTGAGAACATAAGTTCTTCTCAGCAAAAGTCTAATATAATATTATTATAATTGAAAACTCGGCTTTAAATACCCGTTTGATATACACAATATCATTTCTCTGAACAGTCTCGTAGACCTTCAGAGGCATGTTGATGATATGCATGGCCTCGAGGAAATGCCGAGTCACCATGTATGAATGGATCCAGACACATGTATACTCTTAATCAGAGTGTCCGTTTCTTATTATTGTAACACAAAGTTTTAAGGATTCGTAAATCCTATGTAAACATTCTGACTCTAAAAGAGTTTGTAAAAGTTTAGGGCGTATTCAGCTTTTCTGTTTATAATCAGTTTCTGAAACTGATTCCTGTTTTCTGATTTTTGTTTCTTGTTTTGTTACCTCGGCCTATAGTACGATAATAACCTTTGTATAAATAACTAGATCATCGATCTAGATTCAGACCTTTAGTCTGTTTTGTATAGCTTTAACCTTGATAAAATCATTTGTTTGCATAACACATTTGGACCTTTAGTCCTTTTTGTTTATTTATCAATTACATGTTACGTTTCTTCTTCAGGATGAAACATCTATACAGAGTTTCTTCTTCAAGAAGAAATATTAATTTCTTAAGTATAATCTATTGTATAAATATTATATTTCTTAGTCAAAATGAAATACTATTTTAACTGTAACATTTGCTTAAGAAAAGTTATATAATGCTTAATTGTAATCAAGGTTCGGGCTATACCCCCGACTATGGTCTAAGCTATTTATAATAATAAAATAAAAAATTAGACAAAATTCCTACCTCACACGGGTATTTGGAGTTAGATATTTATCACCTATCGGGCAACACTTCTACTCTATATCGTGTATCGCAACTTAAACCGTCAGAACTTCGGAGCTTGGCACGTACTATGAAATTGGCACGCAAAACAATGTGCGTCGTTCTTCGTGATTTGTCGGCACGTACTTCGAGAAAACATCGGGTATTGGCACGGATTACGTGATGATTGTCGGGTCGGTGGAACGCAAAACGGTGTAGAGAGAGAAAGTGACTTAGAGAGAGAGAGAGTGGGAGGTGTGGGGAGAAATAGCTATGGCCTCCTCTTTTATAGCCAATTATAGACTCCATTGTGATACGCGATGGAATTCTTCATGTGGCCATCGCGTATCGCGACGCCGCAATTCTGCATGAATGCCACTTTGACACGTGGTCTGCCACGTGGTGGACACGCGTCCTCAGTTTTCAGACCATTGGGGGATTGCATATCGCAACACTGCCTAAACTTTGGGTTTTGTGAGGCTCCATCACGTTACGCGATGGTTCCTTGGGCCTGCCCGTCGCGTATCGCAATGGGTTAAATTACCAGATTTTTCACTTTTAGGCCTTTGTCTTTAGAAGCTTTGTTATGTCTGGGTCTAACTCTCGTTGTCCAAAAATACTAATGCTGCTAACTCTCGTTGTCCAAAAATACTAAGGCGGCAATGCGAGCGTGCAAAGTGAAAAGTGCGCCATCAAAACGCCACATTGTGCCCATCGCTCTTCGTCGTCGCCTTGGCCTTCGCCATCGTCCTCGCCCGAGCCCAAGCCCGTGCGCGTACTCGTCGGGTGCTCCGCACCCTCTGCTAGGACTACTAGGTGCATGCTTAGCATTAAAGAATATAATTATGGAAACTTTATCTCTTATAAAGAGCTTCCATTTATTTACCACTTTCCATGTGGGTTTGATTCCATTTTCCTTATTTATACCCAAATGGAATGCTTCCACTTTCTTACATTCTTCCATGTGGGATGGAGTTTCTTTTTTTCTTATCTCCTACATGTGGGATGACTTACCTTATATTTTTATTTCCTTATTTCTTTATCTTGAAAATATTTTTCCCGTTACTTGTATTTGAGATTATTATTGATCCTTTAACTTTATTAATTTGTCAAATTTGGACCAAAATGTTTGGGATGTTACATCCTCCCCACCTTGGAATGAATCTCGTCCTCGAGATTCATTGTCTTAAGTGTAAATGGTTCTTACCTTTTGATTGCTGATTAGTTTCTATCTAATCCGGTTGTTGTTGTTACTATCTATATGCAGAATGACTAAAGTTTTTGTTTTGTTGTTAACTTACATCTTTAAATGATGTAATCAGTTAATAGCTCAGAATATCATTAGTAATTATAAATTGATAAATGCAGTGATCAGTTGTGTTTAACTATTTACGTTACCGTTTTGTAATCTAAACATTTACTGATGTTAACTACATTGTTGTTTTGATTCAGTCTATTGAATCTATTTCACTAAGTTGTTGTTTGAATTAGTCTGTCGAATCCATTCTGTCCTTGGTTCTGCTCATTAATGTTCTGGCAATTTCTTTGTACCTTGGCTTAGTCACATTTGCTATACTTAGCAATTATATTTCTTGAATATTCTTGAACTCTGTTTCTTTGATCTTTTGATTAACCTTAGTTTGGTAGGTAATTCTATCAGTTGGATTTCTTGAATATCTTGTGGTTGATCGAAAATTCCTTGAACATTTTCTAACGTTTGACGTATCATTTTCTTTCTAGTCATCCTTCTAGATGATACGTTATCTCAACGTTTTATCTGTTCTAAGTTTTAGAAAAACTTTTCAGTGTTTGAACCTCTAACTATCCTTTACAGGTATAAGCATTCTTGTATATTAACACGATCTGTATGCTAATATTTCATTTATAATATAGGGAATTAAATACCCTTCTTTGATTTACAAAACTTCTCGTTTGATAACGAGTTACCATTAATGTACAAAAGTTAACTAATCTACTTAACGTGTCTTTGATATGATCTTATCATTCATTAGTCTTGACTAGCTTTTATTTTCGGGCATTCAGTCTTAAAGTGGCCCATTCTCCACATGTAAAACATACACCTAACATCTTACGACATTCTTCTATTGTGTGACCTGCAGTATGCACAATTATTTGTATTTTCTAATCGACATTTTCCAGTATGTTTTCTTCCACAAGTTTTGCATGTTGACTTGGGAGAAGTTTCTTCCTTTTCTAACTTCTCGTAATCTTTAGCTTTCTTGGTTTCTTTGTCTTTCTCCTTTTCTTCTTCTTGATTCCTTATCATACTGTTGATTAAGTATCCAGCCAATTCCATAGCCGAATCGACTGTTTCCGGCATATTGGATCGTACCATGTCTCTTATTTCTCTTGGTAATCCATATATATAACGAGTTACTTTATTATATTCTGGAGTTACTAGATGTGGAACCAGTCGGCAGTATTCTAGGAATTTAGTGTTATATTCTTTAAGATTTGTACCAACAACCTTGTGATTCCATAACTGGGTTTGGATTCGATCCATTTCATGGGTTGGGCAAAATTTCTTTAATATGAGACCGTTGAATGTTTCCCAACTTAAATTATACATTGTTTCTCGACCCTTCTTTTGAATCAGGGTGTTCCACCATTCAAGAGCTTCTCCCTTGAACATTTGTGAAGAATATTGGATAGCTTCCACACCGGTGCATTTGCTTATGATGACGATTGATTCTTGTTCTTCTAGCCATCTCCTAGCGGCTATACCATCCGAGTCTCCATAAAATTATTTAGGATTGTAAGTTTTAAAGTTCTTAAAGTTATATCCTTTTTGGACCTTTCGTTTCTTGTTCCTTGAATTATTATCAGATGTAGAGCTATCATAAGCTTCTTCCTTTCTTGAATGAACAGACTTACTTCGACTTTTCTTGTTAGATTTTGGTTGTCTTTGACTTGTAGAAATGTCTTTGATTGCGTCAAGAACTGGATGCATATCTTCCTTAATCATCTTTTGAATTCTTTCTATATATTGGGCGGGAATTTCATTATTTTTATTTTCAACTTTTTCTTCATTTCCAGTTTTCTTGGAGGACTATTATGAGAGTTTGCACTTTCTTCCTTTGACATACTACAATAAAATTTTTAAAAGATAAGTCCAATATTCGAAAAATTCAAAACATATCTTTTATTTATCTTATTATAATTTCGAGAGTGCACACTTATTTATTACAACTACACTAAAGTTCTATTCCTTTCTTGACGTTTTTGATGATCTCCTTTTCTCTTTCTTTTTCTTCAATGTTTACTTCTTTTCTCTTTGTTGCCATTGATTTCTTGGATCTACTCGATCCTATTCCATGCATATTTTGGAATGACTTGTGCTATTGGGATATTTAGAATCAAACTAATATGGATCTTCCTCCATTGATATTTGGCATGAATTTTTATTGCTAGATATTAAGAGCAAAGATCTCCCTATGAATTCTTTTGCTTTAAATGATAGGTGTTGAAATAATTCATGACTAAATTGACGATTGCATTTGTGCGGAGTTAGATTAGGGATAGAAATACGCACCTATCTTATTCGTACTTGTTATATCTTATCATTTATTGATTGTAATTTTGATATTTTTAATCAGGTATCTTATTTACTTGAATAAATATTTTGTACAATAAGTTTTGAAACTTGTCCTTAATCAAAGCCTAGGTATAATAAAATACCTAATTCACTAAGATTTATGGCTCCGATACCAACCTGTCACACCCCAACTTAAGGCCTAGGCGTATGACCAATAGTTGGTACCTATTTTGTAAATATATCAGAGTTGCGGAAGTCTTTTAATATAAAATATTCATTTATGAAATTTTGGATTAAAATATCCATTTAATGTTTACAAAGCATGTTTGAGAACATAAGTTCTTTTCAGCGGAAGTCTAATATAATATTATTATAATTGAAAACTCGGGTTTAAATACCCGTTTGATATTTCAAATACTTTCATTAAAAATATGATTCTTTATAATATTTTTATATAAAATATCTGAGCCATCAGATAGCATATAATGACTAATTCTCCAATCTTCTATCTTGTCTTGCTTGTCTGTCCTAACCTTTCTGTTTTCCTGTAAATGGTTAGAAAATACATCAGCACACAGCTGGTCAATGACACTGACTCTTTATAAAAATCTTTTCAATACCTTTGTGAAACCAACAATAATACCTTTGTGACTACTCATTAGGCACCCAACTACATTGGGATCAAACTACCCGAAGTACCTTGTACAATTAATTATACACACAATATCATTTCTCTAAACAGTCCCGTAGACCTTCAGAGGCATGTTGATGATATGCATGGCCTGGAGGAAATGCCGAGTCACCATGTATGAATGGATCCAGACACATGTATACTCTTAATCAGAGTGTCCGTTTCTTATTATTCTAACACAAAGTTTTAAGGATTCGTAAATCCTATATAAACATTCTGACTCTAAAAGAGTTTGTAAAAGTTTAGGGCGTATTCAGCTTTTCTGTTTATAATCAGTTTCTGAAACTGAAACCTGTTTTCTGATTTTTGTTTCTTGTTTTGTTATCTCGGCCTATAGTACGAGAATAACCTTTGTATAAATAACTAGATCATCGATCTAGCTTCAGACCTTTAGTCTGTTTTGTATAGCTTTAACCTTGATAAAATCATTTGTTTACATAAAACATTTGGACCTTTAGTCCTTTTTGTTTATTTATCAATTACATGTTACGTTTCTTCTTCAGGATGAAACATCTATACAGAGTTTCTTCTTAAAGAAGAAATATTAATTTCTTAACTATAATCTATTGTATAGATAATATATTTCTTAGTCATAATGAAATACTATTTTGACTGTAACATTTGCTTAAGAAAAGTTATATAATGATTAATTGTAATCAAGGTTCAGGCTATACCCCCGACTATGGTCTAAGCTATTTATAATAATAAAAAAAAAAATTAGTCAGAACTCCTACCTCACACGGGTATTCGGAGATAGATATTTATCACCTATCGGGCAACACTTCTACTCTATATCGTGTATCGGAACTTAAACCGTCAGAACATCGGAGCTTGGCACGTACTACGAAATTGGCATGCAAAACGATGTGCGCCGTTCATCATGAATTGTCGGCACTTACTTTGAGAAAACGTCTGGTATTGGCACGGATTACGAGGTGATGATTGTCGGGTCGGTGGCACGCAAAATGGTGCAGAGAGAGAAAGTGACTTAGAGAGAGAGTGTGTGTGGGATGTGTGGGGAGAAATGGTTGTGGCCTCCGCTTTTATAGCCAATTTTACTGTCCATCGCGATACGCGATGGAATTATTCATGTGGCAGTCGCGTATCGCGACGCCACAATTCTGCATGAATGCCACATGTTGACACATGGCCTACCACGTGGTGGACACGACACTCGTCCTCGGTTGTCGGACCACGTCATCAAATATCGCGATGACGTTGTGGCTTGGGGGATCGCGTATCGCGATACCGCCCAAACTTTAGGTTCTGTGAGGCTCCATCGCTTTACGCGATGGTTCCTTGGTCCTGCACGTCGCGAATCGCGATGGGTTAAATTACCAGATTTTTCACTTTTAGTCCTTTCTCTTTAGAAGCTTTGTTACGTCTGGGTCTAACTCTCGTTGTCCAAAAATACTAAGGCGGCTCTTAAGCGGCTCGCGACGATGCGAGCGTGCGAAGTGCGCCATCAAAGCGCCACGTTGTGCCCATCGCCCTTCGTCTTCGCCTTTTCCTTCGCCATCGTCCCCGTCCTCGCCCGATCCCGAGCCCGTGCGCGTGCGTGTCGTGTGCTCCGCACCCTCTGCTAGGACCATTAGGTGCATGCTTAGCATAAAAGAAAATAACTATGGAAACTTTATCTCATATAAAGAGTTTCCATTTCTTTACCTCTTTTCATGTGGTATGGCTTCCATTTTACTTATTTATACCCAAGTGGAATGCTTCCACTTTATTACATCCTTCCATGTGGGATGGAGTTTCTTTTTTTCTTATCTCCTACATGTGAGATGACTTACCTTATATTTTTATTTCCTTATTTCTTTATCTTGAAAATATTTTTCCCATTACTTGTCTTTGAGATTATTATTGATACTTGAACTTTATTAATTTGTCAAATTTGGACCTAAATTTTGGGGATGTTACACCCACTGTAAGCTACGGTGGCCGGCGTAGCTTACGTTGGCCTTTTGGAAACCCACAATGGATAATATTTGCCTTACGGCAGGAGAATCATCTTCAGGTACCACCGTAGCTTACTGTGGCTACCGTATGCTACGGTGGGGGTCTTATTTTCCTCCTTTGTTTCCTTTGTAAGCATTCATCTTCCGTCACCCGACCTCCTCTTTTTGGCTAGCTTCATTCCATAGCATCAGTTCCAGTTCTTTTAAGCCTTTTGTACTTGTAATAACATTTCATTGTAGTCATCTAATAACACACAATAAACCAATTAAGTGTATGATTTTAAATGTTCTTTTAACATTTTAGGATTATCCAACGGATCATCCGTCACATCCCCACACTTACCCGTTGCTTTCCATCAAGCAACTCAGTCATTCTTTTAAAAAAATAACTCATTTCAACAAAGCCCATCTCAGTTAAGGTCCCAAATCATACCTTATTCCCATGTATTTCATATTTGCACTAATAACACGTTTATATTCATCAAACATAGAAATTCAACCAAACCTAACACGCTTCCTGTTTTTCTTTCACGCAACACACCCCCATGAACTTTCCACTCAATAACTTCTTCAAAACTAGCATGATGTGCTAGTCCACCCAAATGCAAGTGTGCTAATCCACTATAATAAGTTTGTGCAACAATCGAACCTCCATATAATGAATGCTTAGACACTTGTGCAAATCAAGAGGACTTACCATGGGTTGTAACGGGGCCAAGTGTTAAGGTACAGAATGGGAATATTTAAAGTAGCGTAAGCGATCCGATCCGGCTTATTACATACAAAACTAAATAAACATAAAAAATAAAATAAAAACCTATATACACCACTAACTTTTCTCTTTTTTTCCTTTTTTATGAACTACTAAACAAAATAAGGAATACTTAATAGCAATTTACCAAAATAAGCCGAATCTTCTCGCAAAGGTAACAAAATGTGAACAATTCACAGGGCGTTGATTGATAAATAATAAGTCCCATAATGGCTTCTAAAGGAACCAACCCCCAGCCCCTATCGGCTAAAACAACTGTTGTCTCAAACCATTTTAATGGACCAAAATCGTATTGGTCATATAACCGCCCGGTAAAATACTTACTCCAGCTCCAAGATCTAAAAACGCCCCTGACATTTGAAAATCACCGACTTGAGTATTTATTAAAGGTGTTCCTGGATCTTGGAGCTTAGGAGGAAGATCTCCTTTCAAAACCACACTTACCCGCTCAGTCAAATTAACCCATTTAGGCACTTTTTGTTGCATCTTTTGGGTACACAATTCTTTTAAAAATTTTGCATAAACGGGTACTTTCTTAATTGCCTAAAGTAAAGGAAGATTTACCTCCCACATTTCCTCATTTTGAGCCCCCTTCTTGAAATTATATTTTTCTTACTTGGGTCAACTCAAGCCGAAGGAAATGGGACTGGACTTAATCCCACTCCCTTGTCATTATCATTCAAAATTTTACCCAAACCCGATTTTCAATTACTTTTTCAAAAATTGGGTCTTTAGAAACAATTGTGGGTGAGGCCTCATCCTCATCGCTTTCAACCCCCGTAATGTCCTCAACCACCCCATCAACCAAACCCAATGATAAATTAGTTTTATATTATTTACCACTTCTCAAAACACTAACATGATTAATAGGAACATTACGAGAAGAGCTATGGGAAGGATTTACCTAGGTGTCACTTGGCAATTGACCTTTGTTTTTCTTTAAATCTGACACTTCAGTTGCAAGTTGACCCATTTGAGTGGCCAATGATTGAATAACTCTGCTACGGACTTCAACTTTTTGCATGCGAACTTCATCAAGTTGATTACTCTTTTGCATGTCTTGTTGCATCATCCTAAGCATATCCATGAATTCATTCCCACTAGAAGAAATTTGACCCGAAGAACTACTTTGACCACCACCCAATGGTAGAAATTGCCCTTGAAAACTTTGATTGTTCCCGCCTCGAAAATTTCCTTGATTGTTGTATTGTTGGTGCGGAACAAAATTCCCTTGACTCCCTTGGAAATTAGGATTTGATTGGGTAGCCGGATTCCCATAACAAATGTTGGGATGATTTCTCAACCCGGGGTGGTAAGTGTTCGAGTTCATATTGTAATTTCTACCACCTCCCCCTTGACCTTGCATCACATTTACCTCTTCCACTTATTCTTGACCCACCATGCAAGCGTCCGATGCATGACCCAATTCATTACGATTAATATAAACATCATACACCTGATTTGTAGTTTGCAACCCTCCATTATCTACGGCATGTACTTGCGGTCTTACAATTGTCGGCCTTGCTCTTCTTGCGGATTGATCATTTCTTTTCTGATATGACCGACATTTGCTCTAAAAACGCCCAATTATCTTACTCATAAATGGTTCCAAATGTACTATTTGTGATCCACATTAAGTCTCGTGCATCCTTCGAATTCAACCCATCAATCATTCAATAACTCCCAAAGAGCAATACCATGATGAGGATAATTCTTGATCATAATGTTAAACCATTCAAATTCTTTATGAAACATCTCACCCGATTGTTGTTGAAATGTTCTCAAACTCCTTCTTGCATCATTAGTCTTTTGAACCATGAAAAACTCTTCCAAAAACCTTTATTGCATATTGGCCCAAGTATAAATCGACGCAGAAGGCAATGTATAGAACTATCTTTTTACCTTATCTTCCAATGAAAATTGAAAAAGGACCAAGTTAACATCATCCGATGAGAAACCTTGACCCCCAATCGTGTTGCAAATGGAGTCATGCGCCTCCAAATAAATGTAAGGTTCTTCCGTTGCAAAACCTTTATACTTCAATGAACTTTGGAGTGAATTGGTTCTAACCTCAAATGTTCTTCCTTGTTGATTTTGAGGAATAACCACCGGAGAATGGTTATTAGTGATGACCAGTAGAAAATGATCTTCAATTCCCCTTACCATTTCTCTATTATGTCTTCTTGGTACCCCTAATGGTACTCTTGGTTGAACCATTTGCCTTCGCATGGGCCTTACAGGTGCAAATTGTTTAAGTGGTGGTGGGGGGCATCTTTTGTTAAAATTGTTGCTCTTGTTGTTGCCCTTGTGGAGGAACTTGTTGTGGAATTCGTGTAATAACCTTCCTCTTCATAACTGCTGAACTCCTCTTCGAACCCATCACCATAACCATCACCTTTTATTCTCAAAGATAGCATAAAAGGCGGTGGTTGATATTAGGAACTTGATTGTGGTTGTAGTTGAAAGATCGGAGTCGTATGCACTATAGGTGGTTCTTGTTGATATGGAGGTGGTTGGACTTGTTGAAATGATGATTGACCGAAAGTAGGAAAGAAATGGGAAATGTGTGGAAATGTTGATGAAGTTTGGTTTGTATATTGAGTACTTGTGCGCACAGTTGTGTTGGTTGGTTTCACTTTACTTGATAAAGTAGGGATGGTAGTAGGAATTGGTGGAGGTGTGGTTGGCAATGTTTGACCCGTAGTGGGAGTCGGTGAATCCATTGTGTTGTTCGATGTAGTAGGAGAACTATTGAGTTTGTTCTCCCAAGTAGGACTCGGTTTCTTTTAAGCGTTCGTTAAATTTTGGGATCAAAAACTAGTGGCAATGACCTGCGAGAGCCTCTAGTATGCATACACCTGTATATACTTGCACACTAACACAACCAGTGTAAACCCGAAATAACAAACAAAAACTACCAAAGTTAACACACGTTACGCACTACTCCCCGGCAACGGTGCCAAAATTTGACGTGAGGTCGTAGACTCACTCAAATTATAAACCAATTACCATAAATAGATAGCAGTAAGAGGGTATCCAACACATGGAGTTTGTAGAAAACGTGTTACCAAGTAGCTTTGTAAATTAACTATTTTTGAACTAAATGCAAAAAATAACCTTAATTTGATTGTTTGGTTTGATTAACTAAAAATAACTAGAAGCAGTTAACAAGATTTTAGATCAAAGACGAGAGAATATGTTTCCCCTCGATTTCAGGTTTATGTGAATATTAATATGCAGGTTTAATCTATGATAAACTACAAAGATATAGTTCGTGAATATGCGGTTGATTGTGATAAATGGGGACTAAGTACTCGAATTACGCAAGGTGATCACCCAAAGATCAATTAATTTATCCAACCCCGAATCCCTCTCTATTAATCTCAATTGCCTATTGCAACCAGAATTGACGGTTCAGAAAACGAAATCAACAAAACTAACAATTTGTCCATCAACACATAAACACCATAACAATGAAATCATAAAGATTAAAATATTATCTTAGAAATAACATAAGCATTCATATAACATTCAGAATGAAACCTTACAATCCAAAATATAACATTATTTTGGTTCTTCATCCCTTCGATTATAGTGTTCATATGAATCAAAAACCGATATCCAATGATTACACAACCCAAAATAATGTTATGGAACCTCCAAATCGCCCTCAAGTCATCTCCAATAAAGAAATATGAAAAAGATAACCTAAAAGTCATCCAAAACAACTTTAAAACGAATGCTACAATTCATGCGTCATCCCCACCATAAGCTACGGTGGCTACGGTGGCCTTTTAAAAACCCACAGTGAAAAATATTTGCCTTACGACAGTTACCGTAAGCTACGGTGGGGGTCTTGTTTGCCTTTTTTTTCCTTTGTATGGATTCATCTTCGTTCGCCCGACCTCCCCTTTTCAGCTAGCTTCATTCCATCGCATAAATTCCAGTTCTTTAACGACTTTTGTTCCTGAAATAACATTTAACCGTAGTCATCCAATTCAACACAATAAACCAATTAAGTGGTATGATTTTAATGTTCTTTTAACACTTAAGGGTTGTCCAACTGACCACCCGTCTAATACCAAGTACATATTCATTTGGTATTGCTCTGATGTTATCTTCAACTGATTTTTCTTTATTATTAGTTTGGATTTCAACGTTGTTGTTGGCTTTCTATTTTCCAGAAATACTACAAATACATAAAACAAGGTTTTAGAAAAAAAAAAAACACACTTTCTCTATATTACATTATTTATAGTACAGGAAGGAAAACACAAGAACAAACAACGATCCTTAAAAACTATTCTGTTCTTATTCCTTAATCCATTTCTTAACAAGACTTTTCATTTTATCACACTTCTTGATGATTTTCTTTCCCACTTTCTTCTTTTCAACTTTCTGATTCCTCAACTCATCCATCATCACATTCAGTGGGTTCGGATATACCGTAGGTGCAGATGCAGCTGGGAAGAGATAAGCGTGTTCCCTTGGATACATATGTGTATTAGGAAGATAAGCTTTCATTTCCTCATTGGGAATCTTGTTGGTATAGAACTTCTTAATAAGATGAGCTTCTTCCCGAATTTTGTTGGCTTGTTCAGAAATTAAGGGAATTGGTCCTACATATGGTGGAAATTGAGGATTTTCATTTCCTTCTTCCATTTCGGGTTCTTGACTTGGATCTGCCATAGTTAATAGGGCTTGGTATTTATAATTAGGTGGTGGCAATCTAAAATGCCATTTGCTTTGACCAGAATGACAATCCATCCAACTTGATGAATCAGAACATGTTTGCTGTTTGAATCTACTATGTACTTATATTTCTTCTGAAGGGTGATACGGTGGGATTTCTAACAGATGATATTGTGGGATGTTTCTAGTAGTATCGTTAGATATTTCGATTTCCATTTGTTGGCTTCCCGGGAACTACATTGGTTGACTCCCATTAGGTAGCATCGGAACTATTGGTTGTTCTTGATCAAAGAAATTGGTGTAGTAACTATTGATGCGTGCCATATCGGATGGTTCACGGTGTTGGATTAGATCGTCTAGCTACTCGACATCTATGAACCAGATAGTTTACGTAAGAAATCTGCACTAAATAGATTTAGGGATAGGAATATTATCAATCCTATCTTATCCCTACGGAATAATAATAATAACTTTAAGGTTAAAGCTTAGGTACTAATATTTTAGTACCTATTTTGTTGAAACAGATGGCTCTGATACCAACTTGTCACACCCCGACTTAGGGCCTAGAAGTGTGACCACAAGTTCACACCTGTTTTGTAAATATATCAGAGTTATGGATTTATTTTAGTGGCATACTTAAAGTTTAAAATATTGATTTACATTGAAAATTTACTTGGGAATTACACACCGAGTATTCGTTTACAAAATATTGTTTATCATTTTACAAGGATTTCATTATCAAAACCAAGCCGTCACGTAACACAAACTTATATCTTCTTGATGACTCCAATCGTTGCAATTACTTAAACTTAGTTACCTGCAATGGGTGGAAAATACGTCAGCTATATGTTGGTGAACACGTATGACTCTAAAAACATTTATAGTTTCTGGGACTTGTACTACTACCTTGCTCACACAATAGTTCTTCGAGCCACGTAGCCCTTAGTGAAGAACTTGTTATGATTGTTAGCCCACAACCAGGAAACCTTAGAATGTTTAGGCTAGAAAATTATGTTTCGATTCATACACATGTGTAATCGGTCTGAGTTGCTTTTATTTTCTATCTTGTATTATAACGTTTCTAGAGATCACGTAATCTCATTTAAACATTTGACTGACTAGTTAAGACAAACAACCGTTCATGTTATCAAGTATAAATCTGTTTTTCGATTAATTGTAAAGGTTTAACGTATTCACCTGTACCGTCGATGTTCGTTTTAAAACCTTCCCGATATGAATGAAATTAACGTATACATAAATAGGTTTGTATAAATATCTGGATTTTGTTTCTTGATTAAGCTATTGCCCTTGAGCTTAGTTTAACCTTGATAAAGTTTTCAACTTTGTCTTTTGATGAAAACACTTGTTTTAATGTGACGTTTGATATAGCATGTTTTAGGTTCTAACACGTTAGTGAGTTTCTCTAGGAAAGTAAATAAGTAAATGGGTTGTCACAACCCAACCTACGGTGGGAATGCCGGGGCGTGAACTCTTGGTTCACATCTCATAAGGCACTAAAATACAATATTAGTGGAAATATCTAATTATTTTATTAAATTTAAATCATGTACACATTATTCAAAAGAGATTATAAATAAAGACAAAACAAATATAATAGTAACATCTTGTCTTTTTATTAATAACTTAAAAGCCAAATAAACTAAGTTCTTCAATAACTTCAACCATCCAAGATAAACATCCTGCAATATGCGTAAAAATAATATAGTTTGTCAATAACACATGTTGAGTAAGTAATCACCAGATTTTGATAATAAATATATTATGTATGAAATAGACAAATAAATATCATGAATATCGACAATTAAATGAAATCAAGTAATAGTGCCGTTTGACCATTGCCATGCGAATTGGGCTTTGGCTACTAAGACGAAAGAAATACAAATAATGGTGTCGGTTGACCATTGCCTTGCGAATTGGTCTTTGGCTATTGAGACGGAATATGATCATACTTTAATGTGATTACGATGGACCTCTCCAAATGCAATAAATAAAAAAATGAGCAAGTAAGCAACTAGCACGTAAGCATTTAATTGATCAATAACACAATATTTGAGATTTGAAATTGAGATAGTAATATGGTTAATATAATATGGTATGCATAAATTCCCAAAAAGGTTAAAAAAATAAGTAAAATAGGTGAGTAATTACTCACCTTGATGATTAAACGAGTAAATCGTGAGATTAAATAAACGAGAAAGGTTATCGCGACAAGTATTCTAATCCAAATAGATCTGAGACTTATACAAAATAAAATATAGTAAAAACCGATAACATATCCGCTGGAATCAATCCAAATGGATGTATAGACATAAAAGTTGGAATTTGGGTTTTGGTCAGTACACTCAAATCTCAAAATAAACATAAAAGTTTTCTGGCCTAAAAGCTAATTTTGACCAGAAGATAGAGAAATCGAATAGTCAAATATTTTGACTATTATGCCTTAAAAGGACCGGGAAGCTATTGACAAATAAAACCCCATCAATCAGTAAAACTAATTGAGGGGTTTTGTTTGATAGAAAAAAATATAAATTTTTCATACAGACAACTTACCCGAAAAGATTAAGGAACAATAAGAAATCACGAGTCAAAGGGTCTTGAAGCACAAAAGTCAAACCGTATAATGAAATCTTTTGAAAAAAAAACACCATGAAACATTATTCACGATTTTTTAAGAGGTGGGGGATGAGTTTTCAGAGGTATTTAGGGTTTCTGATAGGTTGGTTATAATAATAAAACTCAGAATTCGTTTATTTGGTAAATGGGCTCGAATAGGAAACGATATAATCAATTAATGACAAAATCAGGTATAATAACCTAACGATTTTGTTTGTAATCATAGGGGAACAAATTTAGACACATTATAACATCATATGACTTATATTGTGGCTTAATTTTCATGATTTTTGGCAAAAGTAGTCCATGTACTTCTATAAACGCGATTTTTAGTCGTTTTAAATGGTTTTAAGGGTTATTAAGAGTTGTTTGACGAGTTTGAAAGTTACAAGAATGTAAACTAAGTTAAACCAAGTTAAATTCCAATAAAAACAAGTTTTTAATAATACGAAATATCTAACTAACATTTCCGAATCGGGTATGAGAATACGAATACAGATACGAAAAATCCGAAATGTTACATGGGTCCCGTGGTTGATTGGAATTTATACGAATTATTTTCCTTCGGCAAGAAACTCACTACTAGTGATATCCCCCTTGAAATTTACTACATGCCCGTCAAAATATAACTTTGTTAGCACTACTTTTTCAAGAAGTAACGCTTATAAAAATCTTTATGAATGCTTTAAAATCTTTTCAAGGTTAAAAACAATAGACATGTCTAATGTCTAAGATACTACTTAAATAACTTAAACATAACCCCTACCTTAATGAGAGCACTCGGAATCATAATAATAAGAAAAGAGTGGCAGCTTGACGGGTAGGATCTTGATATAGCCACGCTTAGATAATTGATAAAACGTTCTTGAAAACAAGGCCTCGGCACATCGTAACAATCGGGCACGCTTCCCTAGGTTATGTGTGTGTTTTAGAAGGTGTTTTGGGTTGAGTTGAATTTAATCCCATAGCCCCTATTTATAGTAGAATTTTTCAACCCATCAAGATATGCGATGGGTTTTAATAATCTTGTCGTGTATCGTGGCGCAACAATTTTTGCCGCCATGCCATGTGTTGACGCAAGGTTGGACACGTGTACCCGGTTACTTAATAAAGTCATCGCGTAACGCGATGATCCTATGGGTTTGGCTATCGCGTAGCATGAAATCTCCCAAGTATCGATATTTGTGAAGATCCATCGCGTAACGCGATGGGTCTATGTTTGTCCCGTCGCGTATCGCGATGGGTCAGAATTTTCAGGATATTTATTTTCAGTCCCTATACTTTAAGAATTGGCATTTTTAGACTAACACTTAGGTTGATGTAAGTACCGAATCTAGATCACTACAATATGATATCAACCCGAACACGATGTTAGTGCGGAATCCTAACACAGTGGTGATTAACAATAATACGAAATAATATAAATATGATGAACACGATGTAATACTCCAAATGCACATGATTATATTATTAAACCGTCTGGTACATGAGTTTTCTCTATGGATGGTGGCTACTACTGATATAATATCGGTTCTACTCAACAACCACTGAACTAGCAACCTAGAACCCTATACAATGCATTTTATATATAGGGTACTCAATACACAAGCCCAACCATAGCCCAAAGCCCACCGAGATCCATAAGGATCTCAGTTTACATTCATAGCCCAATACGAAACCCAATAAACATATAACTAAGTACAAACCACCAAATATGGACCCAATAATCTCCCCCTTGGTTTGTAGCTTCGTTCTTGTTTATTTCACTTCAGACTAGCCTAACCAAAATCCATAGGGATTTCGGTATTACACCAATGCAATTCTTCAACTCGTCTTTGTTTATGTCACTTTAGTGTTGATCATGTCATGGCCTTTTGATATGCGTCAGTCTAACCAAATTATGGCCCAACAATCTCCCCCTTAGACTGATGCTTTCAAAACCTTCAGACTCTTTACTTGAACATGATCAACAACAATCTAGCATCTGTTTATGTCACTTTAGTCTTGATCATGTCATGGCCTTTTGATAGGCGTCAGTCTAACCAAATTATGGCCTAACAATTGAGAATTTTCGAGGTGTTACATTATAAAATAAAGCACACAAATTACAATTCTTCTAACCATCTACTAATAGTAAACTTATTCCAGTCATAGCCCAACTCAAACTTTATTTTAATAAACAAATTATCTCCTAGATAAACCTTATAAATTCAAACAAATTAATAATTATCTCTAATTTAAATGTAAAATACTCAATAAATTGTTCACCAAGAATTTTTTATAACCCGTTCGATCTCTATGTCCTAAATTCAAGATTAATATCTTCATTTTCATTCCTTAATCTTGAATCAGACTCATTATTCACATCTGTTTCGTTATCGAAAACTTCAATCCCTTGCTAGACACTACAATATTCAAAGCTTCCTGCTTTGACGAATATTCTTCTGCCCACTTACCCGCAATTCTATACTGAATAGATTAAACCTTTCTTTGATCGTAATTTTACCACCCTATCACATTTTTCCTTGATATGCACACACTAACATCAACCACCAACAATGACAATAGCACCTCGTCATTTCGTCTTTTCGGTCGCCCAAGGAATTCGTTAACTCCCCGCTCATTCGTTCCTTCCTCGACATGTCCATTAGTTTTTCCATCATAAAAACAGAATTCCTACCGGTGATTTTTCTTCTTAGCTAGAAAGAGTGTCCGGCACAATAAAACGCAATAAGAAACCGAGTTTGAAGCATTTGCTTATGCTCTATGGAGCTTTCAACACTCCATTACCAAACTGTTGTTTCTTTAACTAATTTCACTTCATGAATGGTATTGTCATTCATAGGGAACCCACCATATGAATTGGTTAATTTGTATCCCATACAAAAATTGAAAGATGGTATCTGCACTTTTTCCCCTGACTTGAAGTTCCACACGATTTAATACCAACTGCCTCTATTAAAAGTAGCTTCATCGATAAATTTCACAAACTGAGATCACCGGTATCCAACGAGCCGTCCAACACCGCCAGTTTCACCTCCATTGCAACCCCGCGAGGGGCTTCTCCCCCCTTATCGAAAAAATGACTATCAAAACCTCCAATGCTAAGCTCTGATACCAATTGTTGGAAATCAGGCCCTTGATCAAACACACAAACTATTTGAAATAAAAAGATTATGATTAAAGAATATCGGGATTAGGCAAAGATTGAATATCATCTCCTAATTTAGATCCACAAAATTAGCCCCAAAATTATGTCCAAATCGTGTGTTATTTCCTTTTTACTAAACCATGTAATCTCCTATAAGTTGGAGTCTTTTGTTTATTGAAAAGTAAGAAAGAAAGAAAATATATTATCATTATCAAACCCATTCATGAATACTTGTCTTTGATTTTAAACATGGTATCAGAGTAGTGAATGATCCTAGGATCATATTCATGCTCATTGTCTACCAATTCGCAACCTAATCCGCCATGTCCAACGACGAAAATTCAAGCTGCAATAAGGATTTGTCGATCCAAATTGCAAACTGTTTCAAAAATAGGCTCAACCACCACAATCGAAACATGTACAAAATCCACCGAAACCAATCCTTGAAACAAATACAACTCAACCACTCTGAAAAATACAACACAACCACGGTTCTCTCAATGTCGTACCACTACAATATCTTATACCAATCGTGTCGGACACCACAAACAACCATCAGAAGTTCATCGTCTCTGTCACAACAGGGCGTGGCGGCAATACTTACAATTGATAGACCAATAAACACCAATTTGGAGGAAGAAAGTAAAAAAAAATATTGTAATCACTGCCATGGGAAAGAATCATGCCACCATTAGCAATCGTTATGGACGAGGTGGTGGGGACTTGGACGTAATGGAAGTGGCGGTGTTCATGGAACAAGAAGAAGAAGATATGTCGCCGATAGGTACCGGGTCGAGGGAAAATTCCTCTGACCCGTCTCCTCTTTTACTTGATTTGCAATATTCCAATGTAATCCCTAAAGAAAAGAGAATTTCCCAAACATAACCCTTTAATTTCTTTATAAAAAAGAATTTCAATAATTGCAAAACAAACCTATAATGGGAAATCTGATACATCATGGATATTTGATTGGGGTGCAACCAATACGATGACTTATGAACTCTCAAATCTGATTTCGTCATCCAAACCCCGAAAAAATCATATACAACCCACAAATGGTAGAATAATGAATGTGGAAAGGGGGGGGGGGGGGGACAATTGAGATCTCATCCACGCTTAAACTCTCTAATTTCCTTTACGTTCCCTCCTTGTTACATAAAATTTTATCAATAAGTCATGTGACTAAAGAGCTCAATTGCACCGTTCTTATGCATCCTATCTTTTTTATTTTACATGATATCAGGACAGGGGTAATCATTGGTCATGGCACTAAACGACAAGGGTTATACTATGTAGATATGGTGAATCAACATGGTAGTGTGATGTTAGCCCATGGGATTGTAGACTGAGAAACATGGCTATGGCATAGGAGATTGGGGCACCCATTCACGGGGTATTTGCATATTCTATTTCCAATCCTTTTTCCTTCCAAACCTATTTCTAAGTGTGAAACATGCGTGTTAGCCAAAGACCACGGAAAAACTTTCAAACCGAACAACAGAAGGGTTAGTAAACCTTTTTTGTTGATCCATTCTGATATTTGGGGCCCGCCCCGATTATAGGGGGTCAAAACTATTGGTTTTTTCTTCTTTTTATGGATGATTGCACTAGAATGACTTGGATTTATTTTTTGAAACACAAAGCTAAAGTGGTTGAGAAATTTATTGTTTTCCATGCCATGATTAAAAACCAATACCAGAAAGATATTCTGATTCTTCGATCCGATAATGGTGGGGAGTTTGTTAACTCACATATGTAGCATTTGCTTGAAACTAAAGGAATAATTCATCAAACCTCTTGTACCCATACCCCTAAACAGAACCGGACCGTGGAAAGAAAAAATAGAATCCTTTTGGAAATTACACGGGTGCTGTTAATTGAATCCCAAGTTCTCAAGAGGTTTTGGCCCTCAAACTAAAAACCTCATTACAAGCCCTCTCATAATTTATCAAAACACCACCCTCCCATACCTTATAACCTCGGGTCTTTGGTTCCACTGCTTTTGTCCATATACCTAAAATCAATAGAAGCAAACTTGATCCATGTGCCGAAAAGTGTGTGTTCGTTGTTTATGGAGTTAATCAGAAGGGATATCAGTGCTATAACCCAAAGACAAAGCGTATGCATATAACCATGAATTGTGACATTCTTGAAACTGAGTATTATTATTCCTCCCAACACAATGGTCAAGGGGGAGAATGAAGATCATGACACACTGAGTTGGTTACAGTGTGTGCCTTCATCAGAAGAAATTAGTCATAATTCTCACAAAGAGTCACACTCAAACTCTACACAAGAGCCTAAAGATTCAATCACAAGTGCCACGTCCTCTGATAACACTCCTACCAACATGATATATGAAGTAAGTAACTCATTTGAACACTCTGGAGATCCTGTTAATAATCAAGATTCTCTTGATGCTTCTAATCATGACCATGAGATAACAAACAATGATGAAACTGAAAATGAGGGAATTAAAGAAACAGAAGAAAGGTATGTACCGCCTCCAAGATCAAATAGGGGAGTTCCCCGAAAACGGTATTCTCCAGAAAAACGATCACGTGGATTTAAGTATCCAATGGCTAATATAGCCGATGGAAATTTATCTAAGGAAGCAAAAGCCTTTGTCTCATCTCTTTATTCTGAAGAAACTACTATTAATATAGAACAAGATTTAAAAACAAAGAACTCAAAAAAATGGAAAGATGCAATGAAAGTGGAGATGGAAGCATTGAATAAGAGTGGTACGTGGGAAAAATGTACTCTTTCACCTGGAAAGAAACTATTGGGATGTCGTTGGGTCTTTACAATTAAGTACAAACCAGATGGTACAATTAAAAGATATAAAGCTCGGTTAGTAGCTAAAATCTATACCCAGACGTATGGGGTGATTATTCTGAAACATTCTCTCTAGTTGCCAAGATCAACACGATGAGAGTACTTTTCTCTATTGCCGCAAATAAAGGATGGTCTTTTCATCAATTTGATGTAAAGAACGCCTTCCTTCATGGATAACTACAGGAAGAAATGTACATGGAAGCTCCTCCTGGAATCACAAGGGATTTTAAAGAACGGGAAGTATGTCGGTTAAAGAAATCCCTTTACGGGCAAAAGCAGTCTCCTCGAGCTTGGTTTGGAAAGTTAACACTTGCAATGAAGAAAGATGGGTTTAAGCAGAGTAATTATGATCATACTCTGTTCTTGAAACAAAGAAATGGACTTATAACGTGTCTTATCATATTTGTCGATGATATGATTATTACTGGTAATGATAAAGAAGAAATGGAATAACTAAAGCAGAGCCTGTTTACGGAATTTGAAATGAGAGACTTGGGAAGACAAAAGTATTTTTTGGGAATTAAGGTACTATGGTCTAAACAAGGAATCTTTATATGTCAGAAGAAGTCATTCTCGATCTTCTAGCCGAGACTGGAATGATTGATTGTGAACCAGTCGGCACCCCTATAAGGGTAAATCATATACTCCATATTGAAAAGGAAGCAGAATTGGCAAACAAAGAAAGATATCAACGCCTGGTAGGTAAAATGATATTCCTCGCACATACTCGTCCAGACATTGCATATGCAGTTGGAGTTGTTAGCAAATTCACGCATCAACCTCAAGTTTCCCACATGGAAGCAGCAATGCGGATTATCATATATCTCAAAGGAACAGTAGGCCATGTAGTTCTCTTTCGACCAAATAACCACCTAAGAGTCCAACTATATACGGATGCAAACTGGCGGGAGATCAAGATGATCAAAGATTTACATCAGGATACTTCACTTTGGTTTGCGGAAACTTAGTGACCTGGAGAAGCAAAACACAAAAAGTTATAGCTTTATCTAGTGTCGAGGCTGAGTTCAGAGGGATTGTGCGAGGCTTAGCAGAAGTCATATGCATCCAAAAACTCCTAACTGAGATCGTGTTCCCTCCAAGTGAAGCAAGCAAGATAATGTGTGACAACAAAGACCCTATACATATCTCAGAGAATCCTGTCCAACATGATCGCACAAAACACATAGAGGTTGACCGGAACATCATCAAAGACAAACTCGAAGCCGGAATTATAGAGCTACCATTTGTTTGATCAGAAGACCAGCTTGCTGATATCCTAACAAACGCGGTTACAAGCAGAAGTTTTAGCAATTGTTTGGTCAAGTTGAATGTTGGAGACCCCACAATTCAACTTGAAGGGGGGGGGGGGGGGGGGTTTGGTAGAAAATAAAAAGATTATGATTCAAGAATATCAGGATTAGTCAAAGATTGAATATCATCTCCCAATTTAGATCCACAAAATTAGCCCCAAAATTATGTCCCGGTCATGTGTTATTTTCATTTTGCTAAACCATGTAATCTCCTATAAGTAAGAGTCTTTTGTTTATTGAATAGTAAGAAAGAAAGAAATTATATTGTCCTTATCAAACCTATTCATGAATACTTGTCTTTAATTTTAAACACGAACATGAGAAACTCATTCGACTCTTTTGTTTATTATTATTATTATTATTATTATTATTATTATTATTATAAAATAAAGCACATAAATTACAATACCCCTAACCATCTAGTTATACTAAACTCATTCAAGTTCTAACCCAACTCAAACTCTATTTAATAAATAAATAAACTCCTATATAACCATTATTAATCCAAACTGATAATTATTCCTAATTTTAATATAAAAGACTTAATAAATAGTTCAACAAGAATTATTAATGACCCATTTGATCTCTATCTACTGAATTCAAGATTAGTACCTTATCCACCACCGTCTTCGTCTTCCTCTTCCCCTCTCACTCTCACTCTCACTCTATCTCTCTCTCTCTCTCTCCCTCTATATATATATATATATATATATATATAATTTAACCAATCATTTTAATGCATTCCCATGAATTGTTGATCTAATTGTAGAGTATCCTTGCTTACAAATTTGATGTTATGGGTTCAAATTCTGTAAAAGTGAAATTTCTTTTTTAGCAAAATCTTTTTAATACACATAAAAATTAAATGAACTTTTAATAATAAATAATAAAGTAAAAAAATAATAAAATCAATAATAATAAATATTAAAAAAACAAACAAAAACTGAATAGTTTTTTTATTTGATATTTTGAGAGAATTATAAAGTAAAAAAAAAAACAAATCGGATTTTAATAATCCCAACTAGTTTATTCCTACTACTCCACTAGTGGTCCCAAATTTAAAAAAGTTGACTTTCAGTGGTCATTCGTTAAAAAATAAAATAAAGCTGTTAAGCTTTTTTTTAATTTTCAAACTGATTTTTTATGGCTTTTGATCGGAAGGAGGATACAAGTTGATTGATCTAAAACTTTGCTCGAAACAATGCTCCAAATGGCTTGATTAGTGCTTCAAATCAGGTGTTTGAACTTCAAGTTAACAAAAAATTAGCTGTTTAGAGTATCGTTTCGAGCTAAGATTATATCAATCATCTCATATCCTTCTTCCGGTCAAAAGCCCTAATAATTAGTTTGAATTTCAAAAAAAAAACTTAATGCCATTCACCATTTAGAGCCAATTTTTAAAAATTTTAATTCACTAGTGGGAATAAACTAAGTTTAGATTATTATTGGCCGATAACAGATAGTAGAGATTATTAAAATTCAATTTGCCAAAAACAAAAAATAGAGGAATTAATATGTCAATTAAAGATGTTAAAGAAATTGAAAGTGTAAGAGAGAATAATTTTAGCCAAATCCTTATTTATACGTGTTACGTCTATAGAAATACACTTCTTACATTGCATAAAATCTGAATTATTAAATAATTAGAGGGAAAAGTTAAACCGAAAAGATAAAATATAAAAATTCAGATTCGTTTCTGGATGATAAACAACCATGTGGTGTAAACCAACGTGTGTCTCCGAATATATGGAAGCAACTTGATTCTTGAAGTGTATTGTAAAATCATCGTTTCAGACTAAAGAGTCATTTTTAAGTAGATGAGACTATGCATGCAATCTTTTATAAAGAGAAGAGGTGCAGAACATGATACTTCGGTATCTTTGCAAGAAACACATGGATTGAAAAATATCAAAATTTTTGGTGTCATTTAATATATTAGAAGTGTGATAAGGAATCAAAAAATGGTATATTTTTATTATGTGAATTTTATATTATATATCTTTGTAGTGGAATCTATCAAAGTATCCATATACATTGAGATAACTGTCGATTCTGTCCTTATAATTTGAACAAACATTTAATTTTAGGTAAATAGTTTCAAACTTACGGTTTTCATCCAATAGTTTTGTTTTCACTTATAATTAAACGGAACTCACTAACCCCGTTAACTCTGATCATTAAACCCATCAGTGTGTCTCTCACATAAAGAAGCAATTTTTCCTTTTTCTTCAACGACGAAGATGAAAATGAGATTTAAGAATTAAGGATGGGGTTTGTTTAAGTAGAAAAAGAAAAAAAAAATGCCCCTCAAAATGTGTGGGGTCATTTAAGATAATGATAGTGTTATGAAATGAAAAATGGTATCTTTTTGTTATGTAAATTTTATATTATATATGTCTGCAGTAGAATCGAAGGACAAACATCTAGATTGTGCCCTACATGAGATAAACAACCTCAAAAAAGAGTTACTTAAGGATTCAGAAAGAAATCCTTTAGAACTACAACAACTTACTAAACGTTTAATAGACAAATAAATCTCTTTGTAATTTCATCGTTTGTTTTAGTGTCACACAGTTGTTACGGACACTATATCATTAGTATATACATAAACGTTTCTTTCATCTTAAAACAATTTTGTTTTCCATATGTCGAACTCAAACAATCATGCGAATAATGATGAAGCGTCAAGTCAAAGAAAAAACAAGTATATTTTTGTATTATGTATACTTTTTAAAAGAATAGTTTAACCTAATTAACTCGTGTCACATTGGTCATGATTTATGTAGGTGATCCATTGACAATGTTTTCATAGTTGATCCCTCAATTACCGTTGAAGGTCCTTTGATATGTAGTGTCTCTAAACACAAATGATGCATTAAGGATTGTTAATGTTTTATTGGACCCTTTTGAAGCCAAAATGCACAATCAAAATAAATAAAGCTAGAAGACGATTTATTCGGCAGAAAAACTAATCACTTTATTTTATGTAATGGTATGATTAAAACGGAGTGGACGATTAGATACGGTTTAGTTAGCCAATATATTTGTTACTCATACAAAAATTAGAATCGTCTTCAACTTGTTAAATATACCCAAGGTGTATGCATGCATATATCTATCGTAACATGGTAATTGTGTTACAGAGCCGGCCATGAGGGGAGGCAGGGTAGTCGACGGCCATAGGTCTGGCACCCTGCTAGGCCCGAATTTTTTTTATCTTTTAAATTATATATATTTTTATGAAAAAAAATATGCATAATCAATGTTTCAACACAATTACATAACCACTAGCTTGGTCTAGTGACAAAGAGATGTGACATATAACCAAGAGGTTGTGGGTTTTATTCTAATTTAAGATATTTTTAAGTTTGTTTTTATACAAAAGTTTTTTAAACAACTCAAATCATAACAAAGTAAGCTCATTTAAAATTAAATTGTTTAGACCCAATAAAATGTTCCTTTCATCTAAGGCTCAAAAAAAATTTCGTCTTTGACCCAAAAAATTTTTTGCCTTCTTGGAGCCGGCCCTGTTATGTTATATCATGTTTTTTTTTTATTTGCCTGTATTTGTGCAAAAGTATAAAGACTTCAACTAGTTCTCCTCTTCTACCGGACAATTCTCGCCCGTCACTGAAGCTTTTTGTTGGAAAATGACCGTTTTGCCAATGCAAGTTTGAATCGACACTTTTGAAGGTATGAACAATGTTTGTAGTTTTCATCTTCTTTCTTCTCTCGGAGAATTGAGAAAAGGTTGATTGGAACACTTTCTTTATATCCATTTATGAAAGAAAGGCTACCATGCACTTTTATTTGTACAATGACTCCTCCAAGTTCCATTTTGATCCCTATGAAACACACATATGTGCTATTTTAATATATAGATTTTGGCGATTAATTAGGCTTGGTTTCATTTCCGTTTCTAATAGTTTCAGACTTCGGTCATATTTGTTATGGTATTTCAAAATTGATCGATCTTCTCATTATCACCAATCAAATATATATACAAAGATTAGCCTAATCTGTTTTGGTATGGGATTACAATTCAATATTCAAATCTCCTATTTTCTATCAAATATATGTTTACATATATATATATATATATATATATATATACATATATATATGTGTGTGTGTGTGTGTCGGCTATTACACCCTTGTAGTCGAAACTAGAGGGTCTCGAATGTTGAGACTGTTCTTGAAATCATCAAACAGAACAAAAGGTAGTCCTTTGGTGAAGATGTCGGCAATCTGATAACGGGACGTGAACAACCTGAACCTCGCCTTTAGCAACCTTGTCACGAACGAAGTGAATATCCAACTCAATGTGCTTTGTGCGTTGATGTTGAGCATGGTTGCCTGATAGGTAAACAACACTAATATTGTCACAAAAAACTAAAGTTGCATGTGATGGCGGGTGATGAAGTTCCAATAGCATGTTTCGAAGCCAACATGTTTCTGATACGTCATTGGCCACGCCACGGTATTACGCCTCGGCGCTTGAACGAGAGATAACATGTTGTCGTTCGGAGGACCAAGAGAGAAGATTGTCCCCTAAGTACACGCAATATCCTGAAATAGAGCGACGTGTGTCGGGACAACCGACCCAATCCGCGTATGTATAAGAAATGAGTTTATTAATATTCGACTTATAAAAATGAAGACCTTGAGAGACGGTACCTTGAACTTACCTAAAATGCATGTCAATGCATTCAAGTGAGACATGTAAGGAGCATGCATGTGATTGCAAACCTTTTGAACCTCGTAACTGATGTCAGGACGCGTACACGTTAGATACTAAAGGGCACCGACTAATTGTCGGTATTGTGTACGAGTAACTTACCAGGCATGGCACTTAGTTTGGACTTAGGGGGTGTTTGGTAGAGGGATTTGATTGGGGAGAAATGGAATTAGAAATATTTCTTTTGTTTGTTTTCCACTTTTCATTTCTATTTCTCTAAAACTAGAGAATTCCATTTCTCTTTAAAACAAAGAGAAATCCATTTCTCAGCAGCCTCCTCATAGCATGTCACCACCTCGTCTCCGAACACCACCTCGTCTCCGGCCACCACCTCGTCTCCAAGTCTGCAACCGCCACCCCGTCTCCGCCGTTCGCAGTGGTGAACACAGAGATGGTAACCGGTTGTAGGTTGCAGGTGGTACGGGTGAACGGAGATTAGGGTTTCAAGTGGTGGTTCGTGGTAGGTTAGGGTTTTCAGATGGTCGGGTGATTGTGGTCGCAGGTGGGTGACAGTGGTGGTGGAAATCGGCGGTGGTCGCAGGTGGCTTCTGATTATCATCATCATCATCGCCACCACAACCACCACCACAAAATCTCCAAAGAGGCAGTAATGACAGATCTGAGCCTCCTTTTTCTATATCTTATGTTCCAAAAATTTGAATCTTTTTAATTTCTTGTGTACTGTGGTTGAAGAAGGGGATTTGGTGGCGGCAGCCGGTGGTGGTGGGCTGTGGTTGAAGAAAGGGCTGTGGTGGTGGTGCTGGTGGTGTGGGGCTGTGGTGTGGGGCTGTGGTGGTGGGGCTGGTGGTGGTGGTGCTGTGGTGGTGGGGCTGTGGTGGTGGGGCTGCGGTGGTGAGTGGTGTCAGGTTGGGTGGAGGTGGGGTTGGGTATGGAAGAGTTCTTTGTTTATTTTCTCGTGTACCAAACAAGAGAAATGATTCTCATTCTCCATACCAATTCTCTTTCTCTACAATTCCATTTCCATTTCTATTTTCTCTCATTTTCCATTCTCTGTACCAAACACCCCCTTAGTATCCACAGGTGTAGATAGGGGTTTGCAATCCCGGAAGCCAGCTCTTTCCAAGAGTTCACACGCATACTTGTGTTGGGAAAGAAACAAGGAATCATGGTGCCGGGTCACTGAGATGCCAAGAAAGTAACTAAGTGGACCCAAATCTTTCATAGCGAACTCGGCAGACAAATGGTGCATGAAGCGGTCCTGTAAGGCATCAGAGGATGTAACAAGAAATATATCATCGACATATAGGAGAATATAAGCAATATCAGTACCGTTCTTGTAGATAAACGGTGAGTGATCACAAAGGCTATGTCGAAAATCGAGCTTGTAAGCATAATAGGCAAACCGTTGGTACCACGCGCGTGGTGCTTGTTTTAACCCATATAGCGACTTCTTCGATAAACATACATGATTAGGATACCGAATATCTTTGAATCACGACGATTGGTACATGTAAACCGTTTCTTTTAAATTGCCATGTAAAAATGTGTTCTTGACGTCAAGTTGATGAATAGGCCAAGAATGAGAAACCGTTGATGATAAAACTGTTCTGATGGTAGCTAGTTTTACAATCGGGCTAAATGTTTTCCCACAATCAACTCTAACCTGTTGGGACCTGCCGTCACAAACTAAAAGAGCTTTGTAGCGCTCTAAAAAACCATCATATTTGAGTTTATGTTTAAATATCCACATGCTGCGCACGACATTTATATTTTGTGACCTGGGGACTAACTCCCACGTGTTATTACTAATAAGGGCCCGAAACTCATCGTTCATGGCCAAATTCCAATCTGGATATCGAAGAGGGATAGTGAGGTTTCGAGGTAATGGTGAGAGTGTGGATGGATTTAGGTTGATGGGTTTGCGAGGTTTCGATATGCCGGACATACTACGTGTATGAACTGTGCGAATAGAACGGGCTGGAATAGGCGGGTTTGGTATTGTTGGTTCAGGAACAAAAGTAGAGGGTTTATGGGCCGTGTTTAGTGGAGGTTGGGCCGAATTGGATTGGGCCGGGGCAGGGGGTGTCATGTTAGCTGGAGCATGGGGTTTGGGGTGGCGAGAGTAGGCTTGTAATGGAGTGGGGGTCGGGTTATTTACGTGGGTGTGTTCAGTTGTCGGAGCATGTGAGTGCAACCATATTTCTTGATGTGGGGGCGAGTGATCAGTGAATATTTTGTTGGACGTAGGGTTGGCTGGATGTGATGTTGAAGGGGAAAATGGTTTCATTAAAAATTACATGGCGGGAAGAATGATTTGGCGAGTTTCAAGGTTAAAGCATTTATAACCTCAATAATTAGAAGGGAAGCCAAGGAAAACACATGGTGTAGAGAGTTTTGCAAGTTTGTTAATTGTGGTAGAGGGGAAAAGGGGATAACATAAACAACCGAACGTACGGAGGTGAGAGTAATCGGGTTTGCGGTTGTACAGAAGGTGAGTTGGGGTGAGGTTTCGTAGAGTTTTAGAAGGTAGAATATTGATAAGATAAGTAGCATGTTGGAGGGAATGATGCCAAAAATTGGCAGGAACCGAGGAATGTGCCAAGATTTTGTGAATAATATTATTGATAGATTGGATTTTTCGTTCGGCTTTGCCGTTTTGAGATGACACGAGAAATGGAACTGCATGTCATTTTGAGCACAAAAAGAATGGAATGGAGCATTGTTATATTCACGGCCGTTATCACATTGGATAGTTTTGATTTGTTGTTTGAATTGTTTGTTACGTAAAGCATGAAATTGGGTAAAAATATTGAACACTTGGGATTTCTAGGTTAAGGGATAAGTCCAAAAAAAATTGGTTTTGTCATCTAAGTATAAGATATAATAGCGATGACCATTAGATGATAAAACAGGTGATGTCCATAATCACTATGAATTATGTCAAAGGGTAAATATGTAGACGAAGTAGATGGAGAGAATGGTAACTTTAAATGTTTGCCAAACACACATGAAGAATAAATAGAAATATATTGTTTATTTACATGAATCAAAAGAAAAATTATTCTTTAAAGACTGTAAGATAGTGATCTCGGGTGTCTGAGACGATGATGCCATAGTTCTCTGGTGGCAGCAACAAAGGCGGCTGGACATGTGAATTGAGATGATGTCTGAAAAGTAAATGGATAGAGATCCCCAGTGATGTTGCATCTAAGGATTGGTGTTCGCGTCGGGAAGTCCTTCACATCAAAACCAAAGGGGTCAAATTCCATAGATAAGTTATTATCGGTTGAAAACCAACGAACATACATTAAATTTTTAATAATACTAGGGTCATGAAGGACATTGTAAAGATTTAACGGTGGAAACGGATAAGGTAAGGTCTGGTGTCTCGGACCTTGGATTGGAATTTGGGAACCGTTACTGAAAATAATATTCCGAATATGGCCACTATTAAGATAAGACATGAAGTTACCTAAGGAGTTCGCCATGTGTGCCGTTGCCCCGGAATCCGCATACCAACGACGGGAGGGTACAATGACATGATGTTGGAAGCTTGGTCAATTTCTGTCGGGGTATAGCTAGTTTCAGATGCAGCTTAAGCTTGGGACGGACGTTGTCCAAGAATACCCGGTGCTTTATTTGCATTGTGGCCTTGACTCTGACTTTGGTTCATACCATAGGAGCGAGCAAGTAGGTTAGTGGGTGGTTGTGTCAGGTATGGGCATCCCAATTAGGATAGTAAAAACAAGGAGGAAACTAGTTATTGTTATTATTGAAAGTGGGTTTCCCTGAAGAACCAAAACCGTTAGTGTTTGCTCCAAAACTAGAGGCGCTTGTATTTTGCTGACCATGGTAACCCCCTCGACCCGAATACCCTCGCCCACTAGAAAACCGACCACGACTGCGTCCACCGTGTCCACGACCGCAGCCTCTCGGTGAATCCGAGCTATGAGAAGCTGGATCAGTAGGGCGATGAGTGGATGTGTGGAAAGCAGAACCGGCGGTGGTGTGTGACATGAGAGCAGCGTGCTGTTGTTTCCTAGTTTATGCTTGAATGAGTTCAGATTGAGAAGTATAAAAGTCAGGCAAGGGTTTTGTGTGTATAAGAATGGTAACCACACTTTCGTAGGTATCGCTTAAATCGGTGAGCAACTGAAGCACGAGTTTGGCATCGTCAACAGGTGCGTCAACATTCGCGAGTTGGTCGGATAGCATCTTCACGGCTTGACAGTAAGTAGACATGTTGGGATAATCATCCAATTTGATAGTTGCAAATTTCCGGCCGAGGTATAGGGCACGGTAGCTTGGTTTTCTTGAAAAATATTTTCCAATGCAGCCAATGCTTGAGCAACGGTGGTTTTTCTTTGTAAGTTTTTTTGAAGAAGATCACTGGATATCGTGCCATATATCCATTGGAGCACGATTGCGTCTAATCTGGACCATAACTCGGGAGTCATGGTGGCTTTGTCTTTGTCCGGGCCGGAACTGGGAGCAGCAGCTTTTGGGTCAAGGTGATCTGATTCATCAAAGGCATGGCAATGGATTTAGAAAAGTTCAGCCCATGAATTGTATTGAGAACTTTCAGTTTCTAACACAATAGGGATGAAATTTTTGATATTTGTAACAGTAACAGCATAGTGAATATGTGCCATGGTTGAATATAGGTGACCGGAGAGGGGGGAAGAAAAGATGAATGAAATTTTTGGAGAATAAAAGACAGGCTGCTAGGGTTTTGGTGATCAGAGAAGATGAAGCTCTGATACTATGTTATGGAATGTCAAAATTGATCGATCTTCTCATTATCACCAATCAAATATATATACAAAGATTAGCCTAATCTGTTTTGGTATGGGATTACAATTTAATAATCAAATCTCCTATTTTCTATCAAAGATATCAAATATATCTTTACATGTATATATGTGTCGGCTATTGATGTTGATTTACACAAGATGAAGTCAAAGAAGAGGAAGAGAATTAGTTGAAGTCAACGGCTTAAAGTTCATGGCCCGAAAAATTGATTACATATAGAAGTAGGCGAATCCACAGATTATGTTTTATTGGGAATTTGGTGTGAGGAAATATAGAGTTTAAGAAAGAAATGTTTATAAATTTGGTGAGTTTTGATTGGGGATGAAGATGATTATATATAGAAAACAATTTGTTTAGAAAAAACGGTAATATGACGGCTTTAACGGTCAAATATTTAAAAGGTTTAAAAGTTTGTGCCATGTTACACGTTTTCTACAAGACGCCTTGCCCAATTTGCCATGCCAAAACGCCGGGGGGGGGGGGGGTGTGCCCCCGACATTTTCACCCCACAACTCCAACAATTTGCATGACTACGGATGGTTTTAGTTCTAATAATCAATCATTTAGAAAGTGAGTAGTAGGAACTTTTGTTGTTGTTCAATGAAAACTAACTAACAAAGTTGTTGCTGATAAAAGATTGGAATGGATGATTTGCATGAATGATTACGTAGAGTTGACACCGGACTACGACTAGGATAAATATACTGGTGGCAGGTGATTACTAGTGCTTATTGTTGAAGTTGACGAGAAATATTCTTCTTCCTTTTTTTTGTGTTATAAATAGAAACAGAATGCAAGCGAGCAACTAGTTGCGTCGCTTTTCTTTATTTGCAAAACCTAATCTTTTAAAACTACATTGACTGATTTTGGAGTCATAACACTACTATGCATGACCCAGTAAACTCGACTAAATAACTCCACAGCTTTAGGCACGGGGAAACCAAAAGTGTTAAAAACAAAAGGAATAAATGCATTTTGATTGTCAAGACACGCATTCTCATGTTTAATCACCTTGCATGAAGCAGCTTTTAAAGTAGCTTGGCCAACAGTAAAACCACTACTCCCTAGGCCCACCTGAGGGGAAACCCCTGTTAGATCCACACACACATGTTTTCTCCTATATGTCCAAACACCAAAATGCCAGCCGGTCAAAGAGATCTTTCCTCCAACACTGTTATTAGAGTTTATTGCGCATGTGTATAAAAGTGGTGAGGAGAGAACAATTAGTAAGTTTTTTTGACTATTTTAATTCATTTTCATTCTGTAATTACTCTATGAGTGGTTGAGTAAGACTCAAAGAGTCATTATTGTTGTGGTATGACATCGAATTCATGTTTTGATTCTTTAATACGTTGTTCCTTGGTGTTAGAGGTGAATTAGTTTTTTAATTCACTTTGAATTATTAGAGCCTAATTATTAGCCCATTATAAAGAAGGCTGTCACAATTTGATCCATTGACTAAAGAATGATATGGAAGTTATTTACTTTGGATAATTCGATGGGAAGGAATGACTTTGGATTACGAAGGATAAACTAAGGTCAATGATGGTGTTGGTGGTGAAACAAACTTGTTTGGAGCTCTCACATGCAGGGAGAAGGACATAATGGAAAAAAAAAACATTAATATGTTGTTAATGTTATTCTTAGCCTTAGGGAATAGAATGCTGAATGAGGTAGAAAGGAAACCTCAGCAACATGAGTTTGGGAAAAATGGGTTGAATCTCTTTAGACCAAGTCCTGAGCCAATCATCTACAACTTGAGAAAAAACTATTATACAAATTATAGATCGCTACAAATGAGTCTCTTAAAGATCAAGCTGTTGAATTTAACAAGTTGGTATTAGATCTTGAAAGCACAAAGGTCGAACTAGATGAAAAAAGGTAGAGTCGTTATGTTTTTGACTTCTTTACGTACCCTAATCATGTGAGCACTTTGTAGATATTTGTATACGAGAGGTGGTCTGTCCACGTAAGAGGTTCACGTAGCCATGAACTTATAAGAGTTTAAGAAAATTGTTTATGTTAAAGAAGATATGAATAATTATTATATGAGAAAGGGGAAAAAGTGTGTGTGTGGTTATGGGGGGTGGGGGGGCTCAAAAATTATTTTTCAAATGAAAGAGCTGGCCTACTAAAGTAACAGTTTAAGAGAAGGTGTTTCATATGTCACATTGAAAAACACTTCAAAACGGAAGAGGAAGTAGAAGGTATGTACTACGTTACGTAGTACATAAACAACTAATGACACTCGCGCACCAGGTGTGTCATTTCATGGGTATAAGAGTGCATATATGCTGATGATATCTAGTCATGAGGTAAGTAAGGTTTGGATCTTGTATCCTGGTTGTTTTTACCTTGTGACACCCAACAATAAGTTTTTCAAGGATTTGAAACATTAAGAACTTAGTATGGTGATGTTAGGAGATCATGAACTTGTAAGATTCTAGGTTGTGGATCTATCACATTTAAACTAGAAAGTAAGCTTGAACCTAGTCATTAAAGTTTAAACTGTGTTGGCATATTTCAGTTCTAAAAAAATTAATGTCACCGGGAACTTTTGAAGAAAATGTTAATCAAGTGAAGTTGTTGAATTGTTACCCTAATTAGGCAAAGGGCGAATGATATTATGATATGGTATTATCAAAAGAAACGAAATATACTTATTATGCATATGGTGAGGTGATATCAACAATATCAGTCCTAAGTGCAAAGTCAATAGTTAATATTGTTGCAATGTTATAGGATTTTGAGATAAGATTATGTATGTTTAAAAGTCATTATCAGTGACAATGCATTGCTCACAAAAGACACATTGTAAAGTTGTGGCTAGAGACAAAAATGGTAAAGCTTTTGAAGAAAACCATAGTGACTATAGAGCTAAAATTTAGGTGGACCTTGAACTAGGACTGGTGGTGTAAATGATACCCTCAACCAAGAAGTTCTAGTGTTGGTAAAAGTGGTTATAGCTTGGCTAAGGATAGACCAAGAATACGAGAAGTTCTTGAGACTTTGTTATCCATGGATGTAATAGCTTTTGTTGATAAAAGAGAAATGTGTTAAAGCTATGGAAGAAGAAATTGATTTTTTGTATAAAAGATCAAACATGGGTTTTGATAAGCCAACCGTTCAGAAGTACGTTGGTTCAGTAAAAGGGTATTAACAAGTTGAATAAGGGGATTCAAAGAAGGATGGAAGACCAAGATTCAAGTTAAATTAATAGCTAATGGGTTCACATTGAAAGCAATAATTGATTATTATGAAATAATCTCACATGATTAGGTAAAACACTTACCATTAAGAGTGATGTTACCCTTAGTTTTAGCTAATATATTTTCAATTGATGCAATTGGAGACTGCACTTTTTCCTTGAAATAATGACCAAAGAATTTAATGAAGCAACCATATACTAGTTTCTTTATCCACAACTGAGGCTGAATTATATATAGCTTTTACCGAAGCAGTGAAAGAATTATATATTGCTCGGCCAAAAATTGTGGGGTCCACATGATTTTATTATTTTTTGATTTATATAACCACTAAAATAAAATTGTGACACATCTCTATCCAGTCTCCCCCCCCCCCACCCCCACCCCCACCCCCACCCCCCTACACACACACACAACAACTACACCACTAAAATACAATCCATCTTCTTGCTGACTATGCACTACATAACACAATCCCCCCCCCCCCACCCCAAACAAGGAATAGAGACTTTTGCGACAGGTGAGTGCTAAGATATTCTCTTTTTAGAAAGGGTTAAGAGGTTGTTACACAGGTGTATATATAAGCGACAAGAGGAGACATCTTATTAACTTTTTATCGATCATTCAATTTTGGTAATTGATTTGAAACTGTTTACGTCAAGATACATTAAATGTCGTTAATCATAACTTGAATTTTCTATAATTTAAAATGTTATTTGGTGTTAGATATTGAATCAGTTTTATACTCACGTTCAACAAATTAAAATCATTTCCATAGACAAGAAAAGCACTAGTCTAATTTGTTGATAACATCTCCATAACTATACATATGGAAATCAAATGTAACAAAACCAAGATGTGTTAACTGTTAAGATGTACACAATGCAAGAAGTAGCATCAAGTGATCGATTAATTACTTATGATGTTCATCACCCCCATCGAATTTGATAGTTTTCTTTTAGGTAGGGACTTCCTCAAGTTTAGTAAACTTGAGGGTTCATTCTGCAATTTGGACTTAAGTTGGGAGCGTAAGTGAAATTTCCCTTTCAATAACTTTCCACTAACGTAATAATGGTATATATCGTAAGCATGTAAATAAGTAGCAATAGTTGTAAACATTTTTGAAACAATGACAATGAAAAAGAGAGAGAGGGAGAAAAGTAAGAGGAAAAAAAGAAAGCCGAAATGAACAGGAACATTCAAAAACAAGGACTAGGTGTTATCCAAAAACGGTGACATAATACTCTTATCTAAAAGTAACGTTTTCTATACTTAGCTTGCTCAGTTTCTGGATTTCTATACATATAATAAAATAATAAAATGCTCCGTTTATTTTATAAGCGGATATCCCATTACAAATAAATAATAAATTAGTGGGTATTTTTTTACGATTGTTTCATAAGGGTTGCCGTCCCTACTAAGGCAACTTCTTTTTCTTATAACACGTATACTATGTACTAACTAGTGATTAAACATGGGTAGGATGGGAGAATTCTTGATTTGATTAATTATAACCGGAAGTCGTCCATGGTAAGAGTGATTTCTTAATTTGATCACTCCCAACAGGTTTTTTTGGCGGGACGATATTATTGATTTGACTACAATAAGATATCGTCCGTCGGGGAGATGATTTCTCATCTTCGTGTGTGCGCCCTTGTCAAGGACAACAACCCCTATATATTAAACAATCGGCAAAAAATAAATAAATCTACTATTATAATAAATAAAAATCATAGTTGTGTCATATGGCACCTAATTGTTCAATTTTTTGCCAAGTGGCATCATTATTGTTCAAGTTTGAAAATCATAACTATCTAATTAATAAATATTTTAAACATTTTATATTAATGATTTATCTATAATTTCATAGTAGTAAATAAAGTAAAATAAAATAGAATTAAAAGAACATATGTAGAACTTTTGAAACTCATTTTAGTGTGTAAATTTGTGTTGTATGTTTTTAGTTTATTAGTGACTTATTCAGAAGATGTCACGATTTTTCTTTACTCCGGGCAATACGAAAATGGTTCATCTCATTTGATAATTTTTTACTATTAATTCAATATAATAAACATTTTTTGATAATTTTTGCTAAAATGACATAGTTCAACACTCAAGGAGAATAGCTGATTGATGATGACGCACACAATACTTTTTCTTTCAAATCTAATAATTATGTGCATTTATTTTGTCACATGCTAACCGATAATGAAATTCATTGTGCTTATTCATTGGTAAAAACTGACATCATCTAGATTTTCGGGCCAAGCTAATATAGAAAATGAGTTGTTTTGTTCCCTAATATACAGTGGTGTCATGATGAATTTTGTTCCCTTGATGATATCCATTTATATTCATGAAACAAAATTCATATCTTTTTGGAAGAGTATCCTGATGGTAATGACATTGTGTTGTCTGTTATAGGCACAACAATCATTTTTTTTTATTTTACAAGTTAAGACTATAAAATATACATGACTATTATAAATGATAGGAAAATGGTTGTATTTATAGGTGTTGTAAACCCATTTTATACAAAATCATTGTAATGAGTAAGATCATGAGTATGACATTCGAAATACTAATATGTTTCTTATAAGTTGGTTGTTTATTATTATGATTGGTTTGTGTTCTAACTTCTATACAAAAATCTCAAAATTGATTGATATATTGGAGGAATGATGGTTTGGTTTTCAGTAAGATACTTATTTGTTGTGAATAAAATATTTGCAACAGTTTTTTACTTTGATTTACGCAATGGGTCTTAACAAGTTTCACTTGAAACAGACCCACCATTAGTATGACTTGGAACATTTCGGGAAAGATCAACTTGTATTCGATACTTTAAGTAAACGGGTCAAATTTGCTATTTGTGTTCTCTTATAGCTAGCAAAAGGGACGAGTCGTATCAGTAGGCGCAACACATAAGAACCGGTTTGGTCGATACAAATTAGAGTCAAAACTGATTATTTTAAGAAAAATATTACTTTTGGTTCCGAACATGTTTTCTTTACACAGTTTTTTTACATTTACACACAAATATAAAACTCATTATAACTGTTTAGTTTCTTGAATGTCGTTGGAGTTGAGTAAAATTTGTCAAGATCATCTAAAATTAAAAGTTTAATAAGATGACATGTTTGAAACCAAAAAAAGTGTGATAAAATGCATATAAGTTTATTAGTATTACACTTTCTTTGTCAATATTACCAAATATGCAGTTGCTCTTACTTCTAATTTTATAACCTAAGGCATGAGTTAGAAAAAGAAAAAAGACATGAAGCAACACAAGTTTATTTTTGTTGGTTATAGATGGTTAATAATTTAATATCATTAGACCCTCAATTTGAATCCTTTGGTACTTTTTTTACCGATAGAAACTTCTACAAATGTTAGTTCAGTAGCAAGATATATTGAAACTAATACAACAATATACTTAGGAGGAAAATTTTTTTTTTTTTACATTTTTCAGCTGTTGAGATTTTTCAACGGTTTTGATATGATTTTTCTACATGATTATTGCAACTTAAAAAACCAGAATCATATAATAAGATGATGAATGAGATTTAACTTTTAAAACCCGTGTAATAAACGGGTTTATAACCTAGTGAATAAATAAATAAACAATTGCATGTGTTGGGTACATACCCGATAAAAATTAACTAAAAATAAAATGAAAATCTAACAAGGCATACGTGTTTGTTCATTCCCGATTACATGTCGCATTCTATCTCAAGATTTCACATTTAAGGCAAAACCTTGATTGGACTTAAATTCTTCTAAAGGACAAAGCATATTTGCAGATGCCCACACTTATGCTATTGCTTAAAAAGTTTTAGGGTGATCCGATTCCCATGAAAAGAAAACTCCTGATCAACTTTAAACGAGTTGTAAAACGAACAATTTTGTACGCGCAAAACTATTCTTCCCGTTATGCAAACTAACCGAGTGCTTTCATCGTTTAAACACATGCCATTTTGTTGATGTGTATATTTTTGTTACTTGTTATGCTGTCTTTTGTCAACAACAAAAAAAATTGCGTGATTCAAACACATAAGAAAAGAGAGTGTGTGTGCCAATTATACGGTTTCTATGGGAATTGAAATAGTAACAATTAATATGATGATATCATGCTCTTTATAAAAAGATAATTTAATTGATTAGCTTTACTGTTTACATATAGTGGTATAACTTTATAAAAATAAATAAAGTAATAAAATGGGTTTCCATCCCTGATTCCATTAATATTAGTGGAGCCCCAAATATGTACAAATCATGACATGCAATAACATGAGCTAGCCTACAACCTTGCTATATATAAAGCCCACTGCCTATTCATTTCTACTCATCAAACACACACACAATTAATACACCACAACTAGAGTTCATCAACAACATAAAACATGATCTTTGAAAATTTAAAGCCATATTTATATGTCACTTTCTTGCAATTTGGGAATGCAGGCTTAGTCATAGTTGCTAAAGCTGCTCTTAACAATGGAATGAATCACTACACTTTTGCCACCTATCGAAACCTCATTGCCACCCTTGTTATTGCACCTTTCGCGCTCGTCTTTGAAAGGTCGTCGTGTTCACTCTAGATCATTGTTTCTCTTGATATGTTATATAATTTATACGCAAGTGTCTGATATTGTTGTAATGACAGGAAAACAAGGCCAAAACTTACAATTTCAATCTTTTTCAAGATCATGTTGCTAGGCTTTCTTGAGTATGCATGCTTTCTCATCTTCTTTATCCTAATAATGTTCATTTTTTAAATTATGTTACCAAGCAATTTTCATATTTTTATGCAGGCCCGTTGTTGATCAGAACTTATATTATGCTGGAATGAAATACACAACCGCAACTTTTGCAGTGGCTATGACCAACATAATCCCTGCCATGACGTTTCTCATGGCTTGGTTATGCAGGTAATATTAATTAGTGACAAAAATAAAAAAAGCATACTTGTTATACACTAGAAAGTTTTTAGTTTAACTAAAATGGTACAACATATTTTTAATAATATTGCTAGGCTGGAGAAGGTGAATATCAAGAAAGTACATAGCATTGGAAAGATAGTTGGGACATTAGTGACCGTGGGAGGGGCAATGATAATGACACTAGTTGTGGGACCTACTATTGGTTTGCCATGGACCAAGGGTTCAGCCGCCACCGATCAACATCAATCTACAACCCATGTGAGCCCCGGAGACAATATGAAGGGTTCGATGATGATCATAGCCGGTTGTTTGTCGTGGAGCTGTTTTTACATCGTTCAAGTACGATATATGTTTCCAAATCTTAAAAATTGTGTTCATGTATGCGGCTAGCATTATTAAATCACTAACAACATGAACTTTGTTTATAGGCGATTACGTTGAAGACATACCCGGCTGAGCTTTCTCTTACGGCGCTAATTTGTGCAGCTGGGACATTGCAAGGGAGTATAGTGACAGTAATAGCAGAACATGGTAACAATGCAGCTTGGAGGTTACACTTGGATGCTGGACTTGTTACTATGGTCTATGGTGTAAGAAATTTGGAAAATTATATTATTAATTTAAGTGTATACCGCGCTACACAACTAGAAAATTGAGCAAAATAACTACACGTCGCAATCTTGGTTGCAAAACAAGATTGTCAACATATAATTTTGGGACCGTCTTTTCAGTCACAAAAAATATTCTCGGTCCCAGCTTCGGCGATTGTCTTTCTGTCGCAAAAGATTATTTACGGCCAAATAGACGGTTGCAAATGCTCAGTCTTCTTGTAGTTATAGGGGAAACAGAAATTTTGAATTGTAATCTATTTTTGAATGTGTTTAACTACAGGGAGTAATATGTTCCGGAGTGGGTTACTATCTTTCTGGAATTATAATGAAGACAAAAGGACCGGTTTTTGTGACTGCTTTTAGCCCCCTAAGTATGGTTATTGTTGCAATTCTCGGATCCTTTGTTTTGTCCGAAAAACTAAACCTAGGAAGGTATGTATCAACCGTCCATAATTAATTATCAAAGGGCATGTATGTATATAACTAACAAATTGAGTATTATTTTGACAGGGTTGTCGGAGCAGTTGTGATCGTTGTTGGGCTATATTTAGTGATATGGGGCAAGATGAAGGATGAAGGTCCGCCAAATTCCAAATGTGACCCTAACGAGTTTCCATCAGTTGATCAACAAATACCCGTGTCAATTAGTAGCACAAAATTGGGAAAGCAGGATAACGATCGTGTTGCCATAGAAATGCCATCAGTCGATGTCACGGCTAAGAAATGAAACTTGAATTAGAGCTAGATAAATACTTATAATTACTTGTAACACTGGACTTGTCTTTCGTCCGAAGTTTTTCTATCGAATATATTGCAAAAAAAAAAAACTTTTAATATGTAGTGCAAGTATCACATCCACATTGCTAACACGGCTCAACATGCCTACCTTTTAGATATGGTGCTTGTCTACACGGATACACAATCACACACTAGGCACTTGTACATAAATGGTGTAAAGTTATGCATCTACAACAAAAATAAGTAATCTTTTATATATTTGAAAGTAATTTATAACATGCACGCAAAAGATAGATAGAATGGGTGAGTGAGTTGTAATTAAAACAATATCAGATACATGGTTTCGGTTAGATGTGGGAAATCGATTAAATTGGGCATAAATGGATAACGGTCAGATAGACACTTTTTCTTTTGGGATTGGTCATGTTATATGGGCTGGGTTGAGCATGGACCCATGGTCCTTGTTTCTATTGTTTTGTTTTTTTCTACTTATTGGGAATAATATGTGAATCATTTTGAAGTTATTACCCTAACTCTGTTATGCTATAATAGCATGTGACACAAGTAATACGAAAATGATAATTGATAATTAATATTAAATAGAATAGTCAAAATATATAATAATTTCTTCTCACATGTACACTAGTCACACCTAGTACTACTTGGCACTGATGTCTTTGTTCCATATCGGTTGTACCCACTATTCAGTGTTTTAAAAACCAGTTCAAATCGGCCGGTTGAATCGGATTTCGCACAGTAGGCCCATATTTTGAGTCCGACATTTTTGACCGGTTTGCTAGAACATTATACCGCCGGTATTTGTCTAAAATACCGGTTTTTACCGGCAAACCGGTTTTAAGCCCGAGAAATTTTTGATATTTGTGGCCCATATTTTTTTAAAATTACTTTTAACCCAACAATTAATAATCAAACGTGTAAACTTTAGTACTATTATTTTAAAATGAGTGATTTTGCATTATTTTTGTTATATGAATCATTTGGTTGTGGGTTATTTATGTATTGAAGTTACATTTATAAAAAATTATAAGGTAAACTATTCAACCGGTTGAACTTCCCGGTATAACCCAGTTCAACCGGTTGTACAATTTTTTAGCCTAATCCGATACCAATAAAATACCGGTTTTTAAAACATTGGTTGTAACTTTACTTGCAACTTCATCGGTAATAAGTTAATAACCATAAGTTCAAACTTATTCGTATTTGTGTTAGTTTTCACTAACCTCTAAGTTTCCATTGATCACTACTCAACTTCCTACAAAGTGAAGCAACCAGCCATGAAAAGCTTTACATGATCTACGGCTACAGCTAATAACAACCTTCAAACGTCCATCGAAAAAGTGAAGAATATATATATATATATGTGTGTGTTGGATAGGCTTGCGTATATGTTTTAACGTGAAAACTTTTAAAACTTTTAAAATGTTTTAGAAGATAAAACATTTTAAAGATGTTTTAAAGAAAATAAGTGTTAGCAGTTAAAAGAAAAAAAACGATAATTAAGACCAAATAAAATATGTTTTTTAAATAAATAAAAGAAAACGTATTGGTTATAGTGGATAAACAAATTTAAAGATGTTTATATCTTTTCTTTTAACTTTGTTTTTTAAAAATATATTGTTTTAATAAAGAAGTTATTTTAAAATAGTTTTATGTTTATTTTATGTTATTTTATTTTTTTTCATTTTCAGTTATATAGGAAATAAAAGATGTTTTTAAAAATATATAAATAAAAAACATTTTACTATTTTGAAAGTAGACATTTAAAAAAGTAAATTTGCTTTTCTAATTTTTTATATAAAAAAATTCTTGCTTTTGTCTTCGTTGTCATTTTTACTGTTATAATTAAAATTTATACAGAGACTAAGAGAGACACGGCTAACTCACATACCAACGTGCTATATATAAGCTATGTAGTACATTAAATTCTCCACACATTGGCACACACAAATAAATTCATAAACATCAAAACATGATGTTTAAGTTAAAGCCATATTTATGTGTCATAGTTATACAATGTGGGAATGCAGGCTTAGCCATAATTGCTAAAGATGCTCTTAACAAAGGCATGAATCACTACACTTTTGCCACTTATCGAAACCTCATTGCCACCATTGTTATCGCACCTTTCGCTCTCATCTTCGAAAGGTCCCCAGATTCTCTCTCTAGATCTTTGTTTCTCTCTCTCTTGATATATTATATACGTGTATTGATATTGTTGTAATGACAGGACAAGGCCAAGACTAACAGTTTTAACCTTTTTCAAGATCATGTTGCTAGCCTTTTTTGAGTACGTTGTCTCATCCTCTTGACCATAACAATGTTTTAAAAAAAGTATATTTGAAAGTATTTTACATGTATTTATACAGGCCTGTTCTTGACCAAAACTTATATTATGCTGGAATGAAATATACAACCGTAACTTTTGCGGCTGCCATGACCAATATAATCCCTGCCATGACGTTTCTCATGGCTTGTATATGCAGGTAATTATATTAATTAGTGCCAAAAATAGAAAAGCTTATTTATTATACACCAAACAATTTAAATCTAATAAAATAATCGATCAAATTTAATAATATTCGCTAGGCTGGAGAAGGTTAACATCAAGAAATTGCATAGCATTGGGAAGATAGTTGGGACATTAGTAACTGTGGGAGGAGCAATGATAATGACACTAGTTGTGGGGCCTACTATTGGTTTGCATGGACAAAGGGTTCAAATGATTCCAAACATCAACAATCTACAACTCATGTCAGCCATGGAGACAGCATGAAGGGCTCGATAATGATCATTTTCGGTTGTTTGTCATGGAGTTGCTTTTACATTCTTCAGGTACGATGTTTCTAACCTTATAAAATGTGTTCACAAGATTAATGTTACTAATATTAATATTAATAAATCACTAATTAAGTGACTTTTTTTATAGGCAATTACATTGAGGTCGTACCCGGCAGGGCTCTCTCTTACAACTCTAATTTGTGCAGCTGGAACATTGCAAGGGGGTATAGTGACATTAATAGCTGAGCATAACAATATTGGAGTCTGGATGTTACACTTGGATAGTAAACTTGTTACCATTATCTATGGTGTAAGAAATTAGGAAATTTATATTACTTATTTGCGCCACCTTCTTCAGTTATAAGCTTCTATATAATCTTTGATTTTGTTTAATTGCAGGGAGTAATCTGTTCAGGGTTGAGTTACTATCTTTCTGGAATTATAATGGAGGTGAAAGGGCCAGTTTTTGTGACAGCTTTTAGTCCTCTAAGCATGGTTATTGTTGCAATCCTAGGATCCATTGCTTTGTCTGAAAAACTAAACCTAGGAAGGTATATATCATCGTATTACATAAACTGTTGTCAATAATAAAATGCCTAAAGGGAAAATATGTAAACAACTAATAATGTGAATATTATTTTTGTAGGGTTGTTGGAGCAGTTGTGATCGTTACGGGATTATATCTAGTGATATGGGGCAAGGCGAATGATGAAGTTCCGTCGAATTCCAACCATGATGAGAATCCACCCATTGATCAACATATTCATGTGGCAAACGACCGTGTTGCCATAGAAATGCCATCAAACGTGTTGCCATAGAAATACCATCAACCAATGAAACGGCGAAAAAACTGGAAATTAAAGTGAGATTAATATGTATTACTTGCAATACTCGGCTTCACTTCCATCTAGAAATTTTTCTATCGGATATACGATATATATATCAATATTACTTTTAATATCTAGTGCAACTATAACATCTATATTGTTAACACGGCTCTACATATGTACCTTTTGGAAATGATGCTTGTCTACATGGATAAACAAACACACACGCATGAACTTGTGCATATATAAATTGGTTTATAAAGTAAGCATCTACAAGAAAGATAAATATATAAGACGCACGCAAAAGATAAAACTATAAACGGATGAACGAGTTATTAAATTTTATTTGCGTGCTTACTGCCTTTAATCGATGGAAGCATTACCTTTAACACGTGGCAACTGGATATTGTTTCTGTTAGTCGGGCAGAAATGGATAACGGTCAGATAGAGACTTTTATTTTTGGATTGGTCATATCATATGGGCTGGGTTGAGCAATTGGACCCATGGGCCATGCTCCTTTTTTTTTCTAATGTTTTTTTCTACACAAAAGAATAAGAACTTGAATTGTACATAAACTAATGTCACTAATCTCCAATATTATTGATTAACCTCAATGATTACATGGTAATATGAAAATGATAATGAAATACAATCGCTAAAAAGTAATGATTTACTTATCACCGTTTATATACACATGTATAAATAACACAAACGGTTAAATTAAACATATTAATCGAAAGAGAATCACTTATTACATCATTCGCACTTACAACTTACGAGCAGTGGTAACTTCACACAAGTACTTGGCATTGATATTTTTATTCCATATCATACGCAATTTGCTTAACCATGAGTTGCAAATTCATCGGTAGCAACCATAAGTACTAACTCATAGTTATGTTACTTTACATTGACTTTTGATGTTCTCACTCTTAAGAGTATGAAACAATAATAATAGCCTCATCCCCCTTCTTTCTTCTCACTATACCAATGTATTAAAAAAAACCGGTATTTTACTCGTACCGGATTGGTAAAAAACATGGTACAACCGGTTGAAACGGGGTGTATCGGGATGTTGAGCTTGAAATTGGGGTGATCATCTTTCCATTCTCTTCCCAGGAACCGCTTGAATAACCCTCAAGCCTCTTCTCGACGGCTCCATCACCAACGATTCTTCGAAAATAATTCATGTCTAGTTGAGACAGTGAATGCATATCATTGTAGTGCATGTAGATGAGATCCCCATTAGCACGTCTGATAGCCCATCTTTTGCTATCATTGTGCCACTTGCAGTAGAGGATGGGAGAATCATCATGGTACGGATAATTTCGGCACCTAAGGCTTGAAGTTCTGCCAATGTTGTACCACTTTTTCTTTCTTTACTCCGGCATTTCAGAAGATTCAACAATATTTGCTAGAAGAGCCACCACGGTAACTAAATATTGAGCCTGTTCTTTAATGGCACAGACCAGAGTGTCCGGATTCGGGGGTTTATTCCATCATCATTATCTTCTTTGAATTGGAGACACGGTACATGCACATTGGTCAATCAAAGATAGACCTGAATTTGTCGTATACAATGGCATCCGTCTCTCTTGTTATCTTGGCAGGATCACTAATTAAAGGATCCAAGTGTGACATCTCTTTGTGCAAAGCATTCTGATCACCTGCTACACTGCCACTGCCAACACCACCATTGTTTCTGTCATCTTAATCATCACCATTGCGTGGCTCATCAAAACTATCATGACGATCATCTTCATCTTGTTCCTCATCTTCCTCATCAATTTCTTCCTCCTCTTCATCGCCTTCTTCTTCCTCCTCGTTTCTTGTGGCAGTTTCTTCAATAGCCGGATCAACCACAGGGATAACTCTCGTACTAACAACACTGACACCAACAACCGTGCCAACCACCGCTGAGTCACCACCAGTCATGGCAACCCCAACACCAACTCCACTCGCACCCACACCAGCATCAGCCATAACAGACTGAGCTTTCTTTCTCTTTTCACTATCTTAGGAATTCACCTAACTCCCGAAGACGTTGTCATGATGGGCCTCAAGATCATCAACTATCTTCCAAATTTCAGAGGCGACAAGGTATTTTCCAGCCAGATCCTTGTTGATCTTGATCTGAATCTCGTTTAAGCAACGATGCTCGTCCAAACTTGCCTTCAAAGCATCAATCTCTTACCTAAGTTCTGCATTCTCAACGATCAAAGTCCCAGTGTTTCTTGAAGACCCTTGTTCATCCTCAAGAAACCTAATCCTTGACTCCAATCTTTAATTTCAGCCCTCAGGCAATAAATTTCTTACCTGAACTCACTTCTCAAGCTTGTTGCAATGTGAGAGGAGGAGGGCAAATCACTCTCAAGGTAAGAAACCCTTGACTCAAGTCTCAACGCATCATCATGACGTTCACCAGCAGCCAGCGAATGATTGCTTAAGAAGGTCTGTTGTCTGTTAGTTCGTCTTTGGAGAGACTCAATTCATAATCTTTAACTCTCAATGAGAGCTCTATTGGTCTCTCTTTCACTCTCCAACCGGCCAACCCTTTAAACCAACATTGCCTTCTCCCTTTCAGTCTCCACATCTTTCTTCTTCTGATCCCTTACAAACTCAAGAAACACATTCTCGCTCAGCCCGCTTAACGTTAGATTCCTCCAGTGCTTGAATCCTATCAATGATAGGATCCGTGTATACTAGAGCCTTCTGGTATCTACCACTGGACAGAGGAATGGTTGAGGATTTGGTGGTTTTGGGAGGGGTGATTGAAAAGGTTGGTTGAGTTGTTGTTTGGGTAGGCATGGTTATGGTTTGGGCGTCAAAGGGTGTGATTATGGTTGAATGTAGGGATTGGGCTTGTGCTTGGGTTTGAGTGGGTGTTAGTATGGAAAGTGGTAGGGTGGAAGGTGAGGATGTAAAGGTAGATGTCTAGCCTGATGTGGCTCTAAGTGGTGAGGTGAAGGTTGGTGACCTAAATGGGGATGCTAAATGAGAGGTTGTTCAAGGTGGTGATAAGGTTTGATGGATGGGTGAGGTATGGGTTGGTTCGGTTTCAGGTTGGTCAGGTGAGGAAATGGGCATGTCTAATTCGGATATGTATATTTTTATACAAATTACACAACCACTAGTTTGGGATATTTTTATGAAACATAATATTTTTATGAAACATAATATGTATATTTAATGTTTAAACTTAATTACAAAACCACTAGTTTGGCAATTTATGGCTGTCAATTTATGACACGGACCTGTTAACACGAGATGACATGACACGAGTTTTAACAGGTTTGTGTTTGAGCTTTACAAGTTTCGTGTCTTAAAACTCGTTAGTAACCTATCTTGATTTTTAATTTAAAACTCATGTCCTAACAGTGTAACATCCCGTTTTTCGGGTTTCGGTTAATAAATGAAAGTATGGGTTATTAGGAGTTGGGATACTATTGGGTTAAATGGATATGGGTTATGGACTTGGGTTATGAAAGAAAGAGGAGAGGACCATGGGCTTAAGCCCATGATCCATAATTATATAAACCTTAATTACCCATTTATTACTCATTTCACACATATTCCATACACCACCAAAACACACACTTAAGCTCTCTCTCTCTAGCCAAATCATAGAAGAAGAATCAATCCCGATCCAAGGTATGATAGTATGATATTGTATGAGCTTAAACCCGTTAGATATAATCACGAAACGACGAGCCGACACCGTTAAACCGTTTAAATCACGAGATCCGGGTGGAATCGGGTATAAACCGAACCTATGATGAGCTTAGGGGTCACCCTAGCTCATATCTGGATCGAACGGGACGAAAAACGGCGAAAAACGAGTTAAAACTCGTTTTTCCGGCGGATCGCGAATTTTCCGGCGGCGGCGCCGGAAAGTTAGGTTCGAGGTAAGATATGTCAGGGAATGTTCTGACATTCCCTGACCTATCCCTAGTTCGCTAATGGAAGGTTAACGAATCATAGTTGATTCGCTAGTGATTCGTTAAAGGAAATATAACGAACTAGCTTTAGTTCGTATCCGTTTCGTTAAGGGAAAAAGGTAGCGAATTACAATTGGTTCGCAATAGCTAGTTCGTTAGAGGAGATAACGAATTAAATGGACTAGTTCGCCTTGGACTGATTCGTTAAGGAATCCAGTTCGTTAAAGGGTTCAATTCGCTACAGAAACCAGTTCGCTAAGATAAGCCAATTCGTTATGAACCAGTAACGAATTAGAAGTTTAATAAATGACAAGAACAGTCCCTGGACTTGGTAAGGAATGAAATAATTACACATTAACCCTTGAACTTTTAAGTAGCAAATTCATTAATGATTCAAAATGCTAATGGAAAATGTGATAAGACAGTTAATAGAAATAAAATGGCTTTGTACGGCGACTCGTTTGAATGTTCTTAAGCTTAAAGGTCCAAACTTTACACTTATCCGAGTCAAGTCTTATCCGAAGTTGGCTATGGGAATGTTTACGAGAATGGTAAAAAGGTTTATACGTTGAAATATAGCCGATTAGCGGAGTTAAAACCAAACCAGTGGCCATCACTGGATAACTTCGCTGAAAGCAAGTCCGTATGGGGCAACTTCGCTGCTAGCCAAGTTCGCCAGATACAATGGCTGGTTATAACTTTGCCTAGTGCCAACTTCGCCTATCTATATGTTCGCCAAAGCTAAGTTCGCAGCCCCCAAGTTCGCTGATGTTTAACTTCGCCAAGCTTAACTTCGCCCAAGTTAAGTTCGCTAATATGCAACATCGCTACTAGCTAAGTTCGCTTAAGTTAAGATTCGGTAACGAATCGGACAACGGATCAGACTTAAATCGTTACGAAGAATGAGTTAACGAATTAGAAAATAAATTAAAATCCTAATGAAAAATGTGTTAAGACAGTTAATGTAAATAAAATTTTTCCAAGCTGACCTGGCAGCTCGACCCCAGCCAGGGGCTCCCTAGACCCCGCTGCCAGGGGCGCTGCCCCCGGACCCCCGTTCGTTGAGGGTTATAATTAGACTAGAAACGCGAGATGAGTAGTGATAGTTAATTAATGCATGTAATTATTATACAGTTAGCCGTGCCCAACTGAAGAAAGGAATAACTATTAACGGTGAACGTAACCGTCTTCAGGTGAGTTTCTAGCCCCTTTCCTTGTTATGTTTTCGGGGCTGTGTGCATACTCTATGTGATTAGTTAATACACTTACCTTAAGTGGTAAGTTTATACCTTATATGATTATGTATAAATGATTGCTTGTCGATACGTGAACGATCTTCTGATATTGCATGTACCGTCGGGTGATAGTTGACGATATGAATGATATGCATATAAGGTATGAATGATTGCTTGTCGGTACGTGAACGATCTTTGGATATTGCACGTACTGTCCAGGTATAATGTTATGTATAATGTACGAATGATATGTATGCATGTTATGAATGAATGTAAGAGATAGACATGTACATAGGAAAGGGACTGAGCCCTAATAATACTCAAGGTAGACAGGGACCAGACCCTAATAACATCCGAGGCAGAAAAGGGACCGAGCCCTTTATAAATCTCGAGGCAGAAAAGGACTGAGCCCTAATAATACTCAGGCAGAAAAAAGGACCGGACCCTAATAAAATCCGAGGCAGATTAGAATAAAGTAAGGTAGAATTTAGAATAGAGTATGAAGGTATGTATGTATATTATGAACGAATTACGAAAGTATAAAGTACGTATGGAAGTACGTAGTTATGAATGTATTGAATGTTGTATGATTAACTAGAACTCACTCAGCGTAGCTGACTTTTAGTATGCACGCAGGCTAATTGACTGAGGCAGTTGGCTTCAGGAAGACACATTCTAGAGATATGTCGTGACGTTTGAAATATTATGCTTTATGTTATGTTTTTGAAAGACAAGTTATGGATGTTTGTAATGAAGGTTGACTTTTATATTATTCCGCGAATGTTTTTATTAACTCTGATATTATGAACTGTGTTTATGAGTAAATCCAACGTTAAAGTAAGGCACCGGTAACGGGGCCTTACAAACAGGTTAAAGACTTATTAACCTATTAGTAACCTATCTTGATTTTTAATTTAAAATAAATATATAAATATACACTCTTAAATTCTTAAACCTAAAGTCATTCTTATATACGACATTTCACTTATGTTCGTTAGAACCCTCTGTTATATTTTTAGTGGATATTATGATTTGCTTATATGGTTTTTTGTTTCAAGTATGTTGTGGATTTGTGGTTTTTTGTCCATATATGTTAAGGATTGTGGTTTTTTGTTTCAAACATGTTATGGATTTTGTATTAACTAAGACTTTTATGCTTGTTTTGAAAAAAAAAATCATTACACATGCATCATTCATTGCATGTTTAGACGGGTCCCTTAATTACAAGTCTTAACATAAATGAGAATAGAACCCATAACCTTTATTTGAAAGTTATACCCATTTGCCACTATACCAAGTAGGGCTGTGGTAACATGTCGGACACGAAACGATAAGACACGACACGATAAACCACGATTACCTGTTATACTAAACACGACACGACACGAAAAGATAACTAATCGTGTCATTTTTTCCAAACACGAACACGAACCTGTTACGTGTTTGGAAAAAAAATGACACGATTAGTTATCTTTTCATGCCATTTTTAGTACAACAGATAATCGTGGTTTATCGTGTCGTGTCTTATCGTGTCATGTCCGACATGTTATGACAGCCCTACTTGGTATAGTGGCAAATAGGTATAACTTTCAAATAAAGGTTGTGGGTTCTATTCTCACTTGAGACATTGTAACTCTATTTTTATACAAAAAAATTTTTACACAACCTAAATCATAACCAATTAAACCTATTTATAAATGATATTGTTTAAACCCAACAAATACCCTTTTTTTACTTAAGGCCAAAAAAATTTCCGCTTTTGGCCTAAAAAATTTTAAAAATTCTCGGAGACGCTTCTGATAGTTCGGGTTTATAATTCAAGGAACTATGAACCAATGAACTACAATTACGTAACGCCAACCGATATGGTGATTTTTTTATGATCAATAGCTTACAAGCCATCCATGCCAAATTCTGCCCCACAAAAGTTTTGTACATACAAGTCTAAAATTGATTTCAAGACTAGTTATAGTCGTCGTCGTCGTCTTTCTTTTATGTTTATTGTTTATGTTTTCCCGTCTGAGCATATGATTCTTTAGCGCTCTAATCGTGGGGAAGTATTGGATAGTATCATAGTATAATATTTAGGGTTTATTAGTGTTGGGCCCAAGAGCTCCATTCGTCTCTTTTTATTGTAATCACTATTAAATGTAATGCAATTAGTCGGTCCTTTACCATATTGCAATAACAAGTTACTGTGCCTATTTGTTATTTCTTTTTCTTTTCTTTTAATATAGTGACATGGATTATATCATTTTTCAAAATTTAGATTTTTTTATTCAATCTACATTTCACACACACACAAAGAGGGTTAGTATTAAAGATGATGAATGACAGGTAAATGTAGTAAATGGATAAAAAAACCAAAATACCTTCATATGCATTGCACATGATAGGATTCAACAAACATATCTAACGTCCATTAGTGGAAAAGGCATGAATTGTAGTAAGTATTGAAGTTTAGAAACATTCAATGCACTTATTAAAGTTAAAGAATGTAATATAGAATTTAGCAAAACATGAAGGGCGTAATTTTCAATTTACTGAACAAGTAAGATGACCCAAGAAGTTTACCACCCTCATTCACACCATCAACAAATTTAATTTCACGAATCATAGTTTTTTACTTTGAGCATAAGTAGGTCGATTCGGTAAAGCTGTGTCGACTGAAGTTGTCTTTATAAGCTGTAATTACATGAGGCAACGGGGGAGGTAATATAAAAGGTGGCATTTACGTATTAACTATCAATCCTCATATCTTCAAGCTGTTGGGCCGGATTATTAAATATATAGATTGAAGTACAACGCGACACTTAATAATCGCAAATCTTAGTCTAACAACATAGACTTCAATTATAATAAAATACCACTCTCCTATAATTATAAAGAGTTGAATATTTTTAGTCAACATGATGGCTTATTAAAAAAATGCATGTGATTTAGTTTGCTTGCGCATGTATTCTGCCTCAACTACGTAATAAAGTTTTTGAGAAAATGTCCACATTATTAGCATTTGAAAGTCAACTTAAACCAATCAAAAATTCAAATATAGACTTGGGGCCATATTGACTTTTTCGGTTCATCGTTAAATGTTCAAAGCTTCTTCGAATAATAAGAAAATAAAATAGTATCCAAGGCGTCTTGGCTTATTCTTAAATTGTCTTTCCAACGGGTGAAGTTTGAGTTTCGAGGTCGACACATAGATGTAGTTTAAAGCATATTCAGAAAGTCTGTAAATTATAGTTCAATAACTAATCGTTTAATTCAATAATTATATTTAATTTGTAGTTATTTAAATTGTAGTTGGAATGTTGGATGGTAATATCCTAAAAATTAATTTGTAGTTAGATGGTAATATATACAAAAAAATCGTTAAGTTGTTAAATATGAGGTTAGGATTCACACTTCATAGTGTATAAAATTTAGTGGTTAAAAAAAAGTATATTGGAGTAGTTCAAACATATATATCCCAATATATATATATATTTCACATTTATTTTGTGAAAAATGTTTTGATTCATGTACAGATGTACTAATTGATTACTTTTATATATACGTGTTCAAAACATCCCAATAAAGTCCTTTCTTGGCCTTTCCTTTCATACTTTATTTTATTTAAATAAACCTTTTTAGTACAAAATTAGCTTTAAATAAAAATTTAAGTAAAACATAAAAACCTAATTCATTTTAAACTGTTGTGCACAAAATTATTTTATAATCAACTCACCACCTCTTTCTTTTTGATTTTGATAGTTCATACTTAAATTTGATTATGTATTGATATAGACACAATTATTTGAATAATTTCATGCGTTATCTACTTAAGTTGACATTTATCTTTTCGTAGATATGAATTGACTAAATCTACCGTACAAGTGGATGGGCACGTCTAATTAACTCGCAATTTGCAACACTTTATTATAAAACCCTTTATATATATACATACATACACACATATATTAGAAAATCACTTTTAAATGAGAAATGCATATAAATACCATTAATCTAATCTTAACGTGTAATATTGTTATACATATATTACATTAACATTTCGTTAGTTACTCTAAAGTCTAATTGCATAACCGCATATCTTTCTCAGCGTTATATTGGATTATTTGAATCTTTATCACCTTTTGTTGATGTTTTATCTTTTCGTGTAGACGGAATTTCTAATTCTACAAAATTTCCTTAATTTTTATAAAAAAACTATTGTTACCTATATAACTAGCGAAATGTCAATGCAATATAACATTAATAAAACAATGTTACATAGGGTTGAGTTCAAATACGCATTCTTTTAAACTAGGAAGTCACATGAAATGTATCAAACGGACCCTGATTGAAATCAAATTTGCGCCATAGGAACCGTCTCATCGGACTCTATGATATTTGATATTTGGCTTTTGTTTTTCGATTCTATCTAATAGATTTTAGAATTTTTGCTTAGCTCATTGTGACTTTTTATTTACATTGTGCTTTTTTGTTTAGTTTCATTATCTGTGCCTTTCTTTCTCAACGTTTTGATATATTATTCAACATTGTGTTATATTTTACAATCTATCGTATCTTTGTAGACTTCGTAGATTTTTGACATTGTATAGGTCGCAGATAACTTAACCCGTGCTATATTTAAAGCTAGAAACATGTAATGTTATAACATATGTGACACAGCAATTTTACATATAACAAGATAGAATTTTTTAGTGCACATATTCTATTACAAAGAAATCTTATTTTAACCCTAGAACTGATTAGACTAGGCTGGGAATATTAAGTATTTCAGAGGCTTGACATTATCAGCTCATCTGAAAATTCAACTCTAAGAACATTGACTTTTTAATTTTTATTTATTGGAATATTAAAACTAATTAAAACTTAATCAATATCTCAGTTTGATTACATATATTGCCATCATCTCCCACGCCATTTGAACTCTTTTCAAGAAGAAATAAAATTAAAAATAATAGTAATAAGAAAAAAAAAACTAAAATCATCATCGGGTATACTAAATTATTGTATAGTAAACACTTCATAAAATCTACAAAATGTGTAATTAATTTACATATAAGAGAAACATGAAAGGGGAAATTTTCTATAGCATTAATAATTACATCTATAATATTCCATCAAATAAATAATTCAATTGTGGTTGCCTGGTTGGAACCACCTTTCTGAAATGGAACTCCAAATCGTTCTCTAAAGGTGTTAAGTTTAAATCCAAACTTAAAACATTTTTAATGTTAACTTTATTCATCATCGAAGAAGACGAATCATCCGATACCGAAGACAGGTTCTCGTTAGTTAAAGTTGTTGCCCGATGCCTTCTCATGTGTCCTCCCAACGCTTGTCCTATCGAAAACTCTAGCCCACATATCGAGCACTCATGTGACTTAGGCTTTGCAGGCACCAAGTTGGCACCCTGAGTCAAGTCACCATGCTCGGTATTGAGTCGTGGCTTCTTGTGGCTAGCCCTGTGGCCACCTAGTGCTTGAAAAGACGTGAACTGACGGTTACATGTTTTACACTCGAAGACTCGACTTGGACCCGGCGCGTTGTCATACAGCTCGGTGCTTGTTGGACCTCTAGAAAGTAGCATCAAGCAATTAGCCATGTTCGTTAGGGCCGTGTCTAGCTCGGATTCTCGTGATCTCTTCATCGGTAGATACATCATTTTTCTTAAACCAACAATGAAGACCAAGAAATATAACCTCAAGGATAAAGATTTGTGTGAACCCAAACAAACAAATAATATTGTTTTGTATGCAAATTGGAATAGAATGAAGTAAGAGTTGTGTTGAGGGGTGGGATATATATATAGGTGACAAAGTGTTGACTTAATTAAGTTTGACCAAAGAGTGTGGATCACGAAAGTGACACGTAGTTTCTTGTGGGAATGGAAAAGGGATGTTGAACACGTACAAATAATAATAAAGTAAAAGGTCAAAGGTTAGTAGCCGTCATGGACCACGTGTGCATGACAAAGAAAACGTAACTCATTGGGCCGCCGATAATTCAAATGATGCCTAAAGTAAGACTTTGTACGGATTCTAGAACAGTCACGGGTGGAAAGATCAAACTGTTCCAACGTTTTTATCAACATTATCATAATTAACCACTTGTCATTTAATAAAACACCTTACTAGTTTAGTATTGGTGGAGTCTATTTTTTTTTCTTCTGTTAACAGCGATATTATATAAGCGAAAAAATAAACCAACTAGCTACAGGTATGAGGCAGAGTACAACTTACACATTTACATCATTCAAATTGTACGACTTCTGTCTATGCCAGTTTAAAAAGTTAAATAAATGGTTCATTCTTCATCTCCTCAGTCCTCGACTATTTTGAACATGGGGTTCTTTAGTCGTTGAAAACTTTTATTCGTAACTTTCTAAAGCCTAAAAAAACACTTTTATTACACCCTTTGATACCGCTATGTTATACTTTTTTTTGTTGATAATAATTAATAAAGAATGTAAAAACTTCACACTTAAAAAAAATAACTTTAACAATTAAAATGACTCCAAAACAATATTTTAAATAAGATTTACCTACTTGTGAAAGAGATACGATATCAAACACGAGTCAGAGCCGTATCCAAATCAAACAACAAATGCAGAAAACGCCAAAAGGGAACGCCCCTTCTGAAAGCGCCCCCTCTTTGTAGCTTCTGTTAGGGTGGTCGGGTAGGTACAAGTCGATGGGTATAATAGAACAACTCAATTATTGGGTAGAATTATATAGCAACAAACAAATTGATTTGTAATAGAAGACCACGAGAGTAATATATCAGTTAACAAAATGTAATAACTTTTTAATATGGTCCAAGGAGCCGTAAAGCTATCCACTCGTGTAGTTTTAGGCCGAAAATGTCTACTTTTCTTTAATATGGATTTCAAATTAGATCCTAGAGTTTAACCACTGGGGAGAGTGGGCGAGCTTGTTTTCGAAAGTTTACAGTTTCCTGGCTAAAAACCACCCTTGTATACAGACTGAACTGATCTATAAAAAAAAAGACAAAAGCGAGGAAAGGCCCTTCACTGCTCTCTCTGTTTTTTTCCTCGAGCGGGATTTGAACCCACGTCCGACTACCTGTTGAACTATAAATGAGGTCGCTCTACCACTGAGCTACCGAGGTGGGGCTTAAGACGGGAAATCTCAATCGGCACACACTTTTTCCATTCATTAGCTGTAACCAGCTAAGCTACCAGGACCTCTTTCCTAAAATATGTTTTTTGCTTACGCTTCTTCGTCAAGTTTTCGAGCCGAATATCCATACATTTCTTTTAATAGTGAATGAGATGCTTGACAATAACGCTAAATCCAGACATTTAAGGTGTAACATAATGCCTTAAGTGTGGGAGGGCAACCTATACGTATCTTTTCGCATGGTCGTTCTATCACGAGGCAACGGGAGTGGGACGAGAGCTCGGCTGTGAGTATCTCCCTTTCAGTGACTAGGACAGGAGACAATTTTCTGAATTTGCCTTGTTGGCATGCTTAGTGGTCATAGTGCCTTTGATTGAAATTCCATTCACCCGTCTCCTTCGGGGATCCATTAAAGGGATTGGAGTGGAATGGAAATTCCACCTATCCGCACCCTATCTCGTTGAAATTTAGATATGTGAGCCCGGAAACACATTTTCAAATACGCCTGTCAGCGCAGCTCTTTTTGGAATGGTACAAGCAGACCACTTAAGCAGATACCTAGACTTCCATTTTAAACCACCAAGCAAGGTAGCTGTGTAGGTGGAATATAATATCCTTCATCAGAATCAGAACAAACTGAAGGAACGAGACAGCACCATATCAGCTTTAAAGAGCAAGCAAGAAGCACTGAAAGAGGCCGGTACCTTTCCTATAAGAGCCAGCAAAGCTACTCATGCACCTGGAGCGAGCCACCTGGCGATTGAGGGGCAATCATATGCTTCTATGAAAAATTGATCCTCTCATCGGTGTTCTACCGAACTGAACTAATAATAGTTTATCATTTAGAAAGAATGGCGAAAGAGGCCTCATTGCATTGCCCAACTAGAGCGAAAAGCCTTATTGCGTTGTGGCCCTAAGTAGCTATGGGGTGTTGATGTACTTGGAACCTAGACCGGTTACCTGAGTATGGCGGTTTGGTAGCCATTCAATGATATCATGAGATCCTCGCTTCGGTAAGTTACAAGGATGAATGCAAATAGCAAGGCGTTGTGCTGTGTGAAGTGAGACTGGCTTCCCTAAGTTAAGTGCTTCCTTATTAATATTAATGAATGATCTTGCTCAGTAAGAGGCCTTTCCCCATTCTGTACAGCCTGATTCTCTCTCTGGAAATGAGGGTGCCCTCGACTGACATTTATCAGTGAATAAGGAATCATTCCGTGGATGAGAAGGTTGAGTTACAGTAAAGACTCCGTTGGCTTTCGCAAGGAAGCATCTCGAAAGTTCCGTAATCTATGGTTGATGCCTCACTCAAACTCTATCCCATACCCTATGATGTGCGTGTGCGAGTGTGGCTTGTATAATATAATGGATTAGGATATTTAGCATTTGCACAAGATCGTGTTTTAAATTTATAAAACTGATTTCTACAAAGACTAAACACACACAAAATAGGCAAGTGTACCTATCAAATATGCATAATAGTATGGGTAAGAACCAAGTATCGATCCGTGGACACAAATGTTCTAATGATAAATCGTTGTTTTACTTTAATTAGAGGTTTAAATCATTTTGAGGTTAATTTTTGAACTTTTTATAACATATAAATACTTATATATAATATATAGGTGACCAAGATGAGAGATTCTAACGAGTAGTTTAATTACGTGAAGGTTACCATCTAAGATCAAGAATCCACTCCATTTTAACATTGATAATTAATATTCAAACATGTGGTAAACTTGCCGTAGCAATATATGATAGATAGCTCCTTAAGCCTTAAGTCATCTTTGGCACTAAGGAGGTAACATGCGCATTTTAAAGTCCACCCTTTCCTAATGTCATGCTACCTCAAAAATGTCAATTTAAGTTGGCAAGTAGTTTCGTAAAGTAGAAAGATTAGGATTGACTTCGATTTCTCAAATACCAATTCTAACAACTTCGGGTGGTTGTAGTTTAGTCACACAATCTCCCCTTAGTTGATTTATGTAGGTTATAATTACACATTCCGTTAACATATGATTTCTTTAACTAGCATGATATCCTAAGAAAAGCCATTTCGGATTACCAAGACTTAGAGAAATACATCATAACTTATATCTCATCATTTCTAAGTATAATATAAGGATCCATGTTTCGATAATGTATCAAAGTATCTCTATCTTTCAAGAACATGAATCGATCATGAACGATTGCCAATATAATTGACAATCACCAACTTTGAATTAGTATTTTACGATGGTGAAACATTTCTCATCAAAAGATAATTGTAAGATAACCATGTACTTTACTAGACTACACCACATGTTTTAAATAATCATCAAGTAAAACAAAGCTTCTTCATAGATATTAGATGGTGAATGGAGTTTAGATCATAATGAGCATGGTGATTAACATTAGGATAGATGGTGATAACAAACACATGATTAAACTAGAACAATCTAACCAAATGTGGATGAATCTTCCTTCTTAATGATGATGATGATGGTTGATGGTGATGATTGATGGTGATGACCTCCAAGCCTTCAAACTCTTCACTAAATCTTCTATGTGAGTGTTAGGGGGGTGTTTGGCCTAGCTTTTTTAACCAAGCTTATAACTTTTTTTTTTTTTTTTACAAAATAAGCTTAATTTGGTGTTTGGCTTAGCTTTTTAAGCTTATGCTTATTAGCTTATATAAGCCCATTTGTATAAGCTTATTTGAAGATGGTTTTTTAGCTTATTTGTTAGAAGCTTATTTGTTTAAGGTGTAAATTACTCATTTGTTCTTAAAAGGTGATGGATTAGTAATTATTACTCTAACAAGTTAAAGAATGTTGGATTTAACAACTTATTAAGACACATGATTAACTTATATAATATAAGCGAATCCAAACACTTAAAAAGAGCTTATCAAATAATAGAAAAAAAAGCTATAAGCTAATTTTATATATAAGCATAAGCTTAAAAATAGAAGCTAGGCCAAACACCCCTTTAGTGTGTGTTTTATAAGAGAAAACCGGATAGAACTCTTTTCAAGGCACACTTTTCAAATGACACAAGACCCTCTATTTATAGGCTGTCTAGAGATAGAAGCACGACCCCGTGCTTTATAAGCACGACCTTATGTCTACGTGTTCCAGTTGAATGTTGTCAGATCGTACATGATGACTCACCACGACCCATGCTTCTTGAGGCACGGCCTCGTGCATTTTTATGACATGTGCCAATTTCATATTTGTCTTTTCTTGTAGACGACCACGGCCCCGTGGTTGAGAAGCACTGTCCCGTGCTTTTGTTCCCAGTTTTTGTCTTTTCTTGTGGATTTTTGTCTTTTCTGGTGTTCAGAAGCATGGGGGCTTGTTTCATGAGGCACGGGGGCGTGTTTCTTGTTTTTATTCGTGTTTTCTTTCGTTTTTCTTCGTCTTTTCGCTTGTTTCTTTGTTTGGGGCTTGGTTTCACCTGAAATTACATTTTATTATGATAAGTAGCCTTTTGTGCTATGTTATTTAATAGAAATTGCAGTGTTTAGAGATTATTTGATGCCGAAAAGATGTATAATTTTATGTACATCAAACATCCCCACACTTGAACATTGCTTGTCCTCAAGCAATCTTTTTATAAATATTCTCTAAAAATAGCAAACTTGGATTATAGCCATCCCTTAAGCGAGCTCCAATAAAATGGAAACAAAATAACTAATCTTAATTCGTATTAGTGATAAATAAAAAGAAAATTTTGTTTTTATGAGCTTCCGTTTATGCAAAAGGTCACGTTCTCACAATGTTCACTCACACTCGGTTTTATGTATGATCATACCCGTGATGTATGTATGCGAACACTCTTAGTCAGAATGCAACCTGTGATAAATAAGCTTATAACAAGTTCAAATCTCCACCTTTGTGAAGGGTTGCATAAATCAGAAGGTAATACGGGTTGGTTTTGTGTGAGTTGGAATTTTGGTATTTTGTGGTGGATAAGGGCTCTTGGTTGAGGATGGTAAATACAACTTTTTCTGATTGTCGGGGATTCTGAGATGTCTTTTATGGTTAGCTTATTCTCCCGAAAACTATAAATATATATAAAAATTTACTTTATTTTTTTTTAATGACCTAATGACTCTGTTAAGATCAGATCGTCAAGACCAGTTTTGTTGAGGATGTAGATCAGTTCTTCCTCAATCATGTTCTGAACATAACTTCCAACTCTAGTGGACCGTTCGACTTTGAGCCTAATAGCCCCCACCCTCATTAGTTCGGAATATTCATGCTGAGACTGAGTTTGACTCTTTCTACATCTTCTTTCGTGGGACCAGTTTCCGCAACCTAAGCATAGTTCGTATCTTTTTGCTCTTCTCTTCATTGCGTTTTTGGAAAATCCACAAAATGGTGGCCTTTGTTCATATTGGCGCCACTTTTTCCTCACCTCATTGCTAAAGAGAAAGATTCTCTCCCTAAGTTCTGGAGGCAACCTAGGTTTTGTGAAATGTATGCAGCAAAGGAAATTGAAATCGAAATAATGCATTTCCAGTTCATTAGGGTCTGCCAGTAAAAGACCAGTGTTGTATTTTACCGGGAAGATGTATAAAGTGGTAGGGTTTTGGTTAAGGTTTTTGGGTTTTGTAAAATGGAGAATAGTTTGATGGGATTGTGACAATATTACCTTCTTCTTTACACAATGCTTCGTGCGGTCTTGAAATGAATAATTGCGACAAGTTCTAAATCACATGAAACATGTGACTTACTCAAAGCTTCCGAAAAAATATTTATATGGCATGAGGTTTATCTCACAGTAACAGAAGGATTGGGTATAAACGCCATATTCTGTATAAATTTCTTCTCAGTATTACAAAACTTCTTTTTACTTTTTCACTTCCCTTTTGTTATTGGAGTAGTTAGTAATTGGTTCTTTGCGGAAAAATTTTCTTGGATTTCTCTTCAGGTTTTATAAAAATAATCTTTGTTTGCTGCAAAAATATATTTGTTGATTAGAGAATTTTTATAATTAATTGAACAAATAATTGGTCAAGTAATTCCCCTCCCCACACTTGAATCTCACATTGTCCTCAATGTGAAAAGATTCATGAAAAGATAAAAATTCTAATTGAGTATAGTGGGTTAATATGGAGAGTTACTTCCCTACGGGTTCACGAAATTTCGACAGAGCATCCCCTGTTTATCGTCCGTTTTCCTGTTTTGTACCTGTAGAATATAAAACTGCAAACAACCACGAACAACCAAGCATAATTTGCTGAAAAATTGGGTATGAAATCATCCATCCCTTGCCCTAACAGGCTAAATAAGTACCTACTAGTAATGTTTTTGCACCTACGGCCACAAAAAGTGTCCAACCAAGCAAACAAATAAACAAGTACGACAGAAAGTAAATTGTTTAAAACAGACATAATTGTAAAAGTGTCATGAAAATGCTACCAACCCCTGCCCGTGCCCGACCTACCAGTGCCGCTACTCATCAGTTACCCGTGTCCGGGTCAAATGGTCCCCACTCCCTATCCATGAGATAACCCAATCGATCAATCTCTCTCCTCATCTCCTCATACTCCGCTGCCCTCTGTGCGTCCGAGGCTGCGATCTGACCTGTGATCCTGTCAAATGAGGCGGTAGTGTTAGCTGAGAATTGATCAATGAGTCCATACAGACCCTCGAAAGAGTATCGGCTGTGTATGACGAGCTGGGCCGACCCCTGATGAAGATGAGTCTCCTCGCTGATGGTAGGTGCGGCGTCGGTGTTGTCTGGGCGGTGATCCTCGTCTCTCAGGAACATCCTGAATCATCATCTCTACAGGGTCTTCTGGGTCCCAAACCTGGTTATTCTTATCACAAAATCTCCACACATCTGGATTCTGCCCGAATCTCTGAACCATTGGCATGCTTTCGCAATAAACAAAGCTGTGAGCTATCGGATCTGGGCTTCGGGTCCCTTCTTTGTCCACATTATAGGCCCCATAAAGGTTGTAGATCCAAGGGCCACAAAAAATCAGGGTATTTCCTTTTGCAGCTGCATTTGTCATGAAAAGCTTGCAGAATAACATTGTGATGTTGCAATGCATATCATTCTTCATGCAGTACCGTGCCTAAAGATCCCTCAGGTTAACAACCCCTTCACTTTGACCTCGAGCCGTGGCAGTGTGACTGAGCAGACGGTGAATGTACCTCATGAGCGGGTCACGTAGTACGGTGCTCTTTGAGACGCTTGCATTGTATTCCTCAGTACCACAACTCAGTTGTTCCCAAGCCTGTAAACGTGTGTTTCCTGCTTCAGCTTCTTCATCAGCATCTTCATCTGCAAATGTTGTTTTAGCATTAAACCAGATTTCTGAGTCAGTTTCCTTGGTTGTGTAGATTCCCAGATCAATTCCCAGTTGGGTGACAGAAGTTGTGTGCCATTCACCCCCACATCTAAATTCGATTGTATCTTCATCCCACATGTCCAATTTCTTCTTCTTAATGTTAAAAGAGGCCAATAACTCCTTTGTCAGTTATGTTACTGCCTCTCATGTCTGACCAAAAACCCTTCTCCACGGCCCTTTCAAAAATGTCTTGTATCGGTCCCATTGATTAACTTGGCGCAATGTGTTTCTGCAAGCGTAGAAGTTCGGTTCTGGAAATCGTCGGTTTAGGTAGATTAGTCTTGCGTTAGCTTGTCTGTTCTTTGCACTGCGTTCGGGAAAGACTAAAAATGCATGAACATTGTCTTCATACTCGGCCATCTTCGGTTCGAAATTGAAGATTTGATAAAGAACTTAGGAGAATAGAGGTTGGTCGGCTGTTTATTGTTCAGAAACGAAGTGGGTGTTAGGGTTGATGGTTGAGAAAAGTTATTTTAATAACTCTAAAATCATAACTTTACTGGGGTTAAAAGCACGGTGCCGTGCTTTTGGAAGAACGGTACCGTGCTGCATGATGCAGACAGTTTTTCTCTAATTTTGTTTATTTGTTGAGCTAGTTCATTTTTAACTGATTTTCTTTGCTGGTTAGTTTAAGATAGTAATTAAAAGTCCTAAATTTCATTAAAACATAAAGACATAATTAAACATAGTAGAAATGAAAAGTACAACAACAATCCTAGATCCTAACACATAACACTAGCGGGAGAAACTTCAACGTGAAACAAAGTCGGGACTTCATCGACCACCATTCTAAAACAAGTCTTGAATCTGTGGTGGTGCTCGTTTTGCTTCCAAGAGCTCGGAAAGCTTTTTGTCGAGCTTTACGATTTTTTGGTTGAGAAAGTTGAGCTTGGAAGCCACATCTTTGTGGTGGCCATCCACAACATGGAAGTTTTCGAACCTAAGTAGTTCGACTTTGTTGATTAGCTCGACTACGCGAGCTTCGGTTTGAATGTTGCTTTCAACTTGGTCTCTCATGATGCATTGTAGCCTCATGACCTCTTCCTCAAGATTTGAGGAAGATTCATGGTGCTTTCCTTTCCTCACTGGCCTCCATTCAACTTTCTTGTTTTCCATTTCAGTAATGTTGTGTTTGGTGTGAATGGAATAGTGAGTTTATGCATGCATTATATAGAGACTGGAAAGTTGAACACGACCCCGTGTTTTTAGAAACACGGCCCCGTGCTGCTAGAGGAATAAATGTTTCTGATTCAAAGAATTGTACGGAGTTAGTGCGTATCATGCTGAAGATTTTAGGGTGACCACAGCCTTGTGCTTTTTGAAGCACGGCCCGTGCTTTTTGTTATTGATGTTTTCTTTTATTTTTCAGCAAAACGCGAGAGTCGGAATTCTTAGAATGACGTTTAATATGTTTTATTAAGAGCTTAGTCATCCTAAAAATTACTTTTCATTAAAATTAAAGGTCCTAACACAAATACGGGATAAGCCCGGAATTCCTAAAAATACGAAAATATTCGGGTTAAGCCCGAAATTCCTAAAAAAATGTGCGTAATGCACTTGTTTACACATGAAAACAGAAAATTAAGTTTCCTAGATTTCCCCGAAGGGTTCTCCTCCTCCGAATGGCCCTGTTGGTGAAAAGTACGTGAAACCGAGAACTTAAAACTGGAGTTGTTCGTTAATGTCTCGAAGTTCCATTTTCATGTTTTCCACTGATTCTGTGAGTTGAACAAGGAACATCTCAGCAAGGAGATTCATTTTGGTGGGTTTCTTGACGAGTTCTTGAAGTTTTAATAGAAGCTCGGTTTTGGAAACATGGAGGGCATCGTTTCTCGGTTGTCGAGTAACGAGAATTGCTTCACTCATTTCAGTAGACATGTTGAATTTTCAGAGAGAATTGTTTTGGTTTTGGTTGGTGCATGGAATGCAATGGCAAGAGGTGCCTTTTATAGCCAACCAGATACTTAAACACGGCCCCATGCTTTTGGAAGCATGGTCCGTGTTTTTGCTCTGACAATTCTGTTACAAGCAAGTTTGACTGAGATTTTTGCTGCGAAGATTCCGGTCCGTAATTTTTGGTACGGGACTGTGCTTTTGGGAGCACGCCCCCGTGTTTTTGTAGTTTATATATATATATATATATATATATATATATATATATATATATATATATATATATATATATATATATATATATATATATTTCATGTATTTACGAGCCCTATTTTTGTGAAGGTCTTGGCCAGACCTTGTTTCCTTAATTTCCTATTCAGGGAGTTAGAGGGTTACTACCTCCAAAATTTCTTCAAATGGTCCATCGATATATGGTTTTAACCGATGCCCGTTTACTTTGAACTTTTGGCCATTTGAATTTGAAATCTCGACTGTCCCGTAATCAAAGACTGATTCAACTATGTATGGGCCTTTCCGTCGTGATTTCAATTTTCTTGGAAAAAGACGTAAACGTGTGTTGTATAACAGTAACGATCGCCAACTTGGAATTTCTTGTTTCCTTTTAAATGGGCGTCGTGCAGGAGTTTAGTCTTTTCTTTGTAAGACCAGGTTTTTTCATAGGCTAATGTTCTTAGTTACTCGAGCTCGTGAATTTGATCTTCCCGGTTTATGTCGGCGGATGTTAAATCAAAGTTTACTGCTCTTGCAGCCCAGTAGGCTTTGTGTTTTAATTCTACTGGTAGATGACATGCTTTCCCATAAACGAGTTTGAAGGGTTCCGTTCCTATGGGGGTTTTGTAAGCCGTCCTGAGGGCTCACAAAGCATCATCTAACTTATCTGCCCAATTTTTGCGGTTCATCCCTATGGTTCATTCTAAGATCCTTTTGATTCCTCGATTTGAAACCTCTACCTGCCTACTAGTCTGAGGGTGATATCGTGCTAAAACTTTGTCCATCAAAGCATTACATAAGTGGGTACCTCTGTCGCTGATTAGGGATTTTGGAGTGCCGAATCGTGAAAATAACTTTTATTTCCGAATAAGTTAGGAAATGGGCCCATGAAATCTATTCCCCATACATCAAAGACTTCACAAATTTGAATGCCTTTTTGAGCCATCTCATTTTTGGCTGAGATGTTTCTGGCTCTTTGACAAGCATCGCATGCTTGGATCAAAGCATGTGTATCTTTGTATATGGTGGGCCAGAAGAATCCTGAATCAAACACTTTTCTAACCGTTGTGGCGGTACCGTGGTGCCCACCAATTGGTCCTTCATGGCAGTGTTTGAGAATATCTAGGGCTTCCTTTCCTGCTACACACCTACGAATAACCTGATCGGCACCTATCCTAAACAAGTATGGATCTTCCCAGAAGTAGAATTTAAGATCGTAAAAGAATTTCCTCCGTTGTTGATGAGTAAGTCCTTTTCTTAGGATTCTACAAGCTAGATAGTTCGCGAAGTCGGAAAACCAAGGACTTTCGTCTTTCTCCTGTATGACTACTTAGATATGCATGAGAACTTCATGTGGAAATTTATCATTGATGATTTCCTCGTGATGTTCCTCTGAAGCTGGTCATTCTAAGCGTGAGAGATGGTCTGCGGCTATATTCTCTGCTCCTCTCTTGTCCTTGTCTTCTATGTCGAATTCTTGAAGTAGTAGGGTCCATCGGATAAGTCTGGTTTTGGCATCTTGCTTATTGAAGAGGTAACGTATTGCGGCATGGTCGGTGTAGACTATGGTTTTGGAAAGAATGAGGTATGATCTAAATTTATTTAAAGGCAAAGACTACTGCTAGTAACTCTTTTTCTGTTGTGGTGTAATTTTCTTGTGCATCGTTAAGAGTTTTACTGGCATAGTTGATTGGGTGAAAGTGTTTTTCTTTGCGTTGTTCGAGTACGGATCCAACTGCAAAGTCACTTGCATCGCACATGATTTCGAATGGAAGAGTCCAATCGGGTGTAGTCATGATTGGTGCGTTGACAAGTTTGTCTTTCAATATGTTGAATGATTCAACACATTCTTTAGAGAAGAAGAAGGTTGCATCATTCTCTAGAAGTTTGGTCATAGGTCTAGAAATTTTGGAAAAGTCTTTTATGAAACGACGGTAGAATCCAGTGTGACCTAGAAAACTTCTAATTGCTCTGACTAAAGTTGGTGGTGGAAGTTTGGATATGGTTTCTATTTTGGCCCTATCAACTTCTTGTCCTGCTTGGGATATCTTGTGACCTACAACGATGTCTTCTTTGACCATAAAATGGCATTTTTCCCAGTTGAGTACTAAATTCACTTCTTCACACCTAGTCAACATTTTGTCTAGGTTTTTCAGACAATGATCGAAGGAGTCTCCAAATACTGAGAAGTCGTCCATGAAAACTTCCATAGAGTGCTCGATCATTTCGTGAAAGATGGCCACAATGCATCGCTGGAAGGTGGCTGGAGCATTACATAGTTCAAATGTCATTCTTCGATAGGCGAAGGTTCCATGCGAACATGTAAATGTAGTTTTCTCCTGATCTTCAGGAGCAATGGGAATTTGAAAATATCTGGAGAATCTGTCAAGAAAATAGTAGAACATTTTCCAGATAATCGTTCAAGCATTCGGTCGATAAAAGGAAATGGAAAATGATCTTTTCTAGTGGCGTCATTAAGCTTTCGGTAGTCAATGCAAACTCGCCAGCCTGTAATGGTCCTCATTGGTATTAGCTCATCCTTCTCGTTCATTACGACCGTCATTCCTCCCTTATTTGGTACTACTTGAACTGGACTAACCCAAGGTGAATCTGAGATTGGGTAGATTAATCCGGCATCAAGTAGTTTGATTACTTCCTTCTTCACCATATCTTGCATGTTGGGATTGAGAAGTCTTTGATGTTGGACCACGGGTTTGTATTCTTCCTCCATGAGAATTTTGTGAGTACAAAAGGAGGGACTGATGCCCTTGATATCCATGATCTTCCATGTGATAGCCTTCTTATGATTCTTAAGAACCTTAAGAAGTTCGTATTTCTCTTCTTTTGAAAGGTGAGATGAAATAATTACTGGGAGTTGAGGGTCTTTTTCTAGAAAGGCGTATTAGAGATGGTTTGACAGTTCTTTTAACTCTAAGGCTGGTGGTTCTTAAATCGATGTTTTTGATTTTTCATTACATTCGGTGATTTCATATACTACTTCTGATGCTTCCTGATAATCATCATTGATATTTTCGTTTTCTAATATGGGTATGTTGAGTGTCTTGTCTAAGACTTGTGTTTCTAGCGGTGTATTAATGGAGGAATCTCGCATATAGCAACTTACGATGGAATCTATGATGTCAACACAGTATAATGTGTCATCGTGATTGTCTCGTCATTGACCCTGAGAGTGAGTTTTCCGGTGCAAACATCAATAATAGCTTTTGCGGTGGATAAAAAAGGTCTTCCTTAAATCAGAGGTACACTTTTCTCTTCCTCCATGTCTAGAATCACAAAATCTACTGGGAAAACAAATCTGTCAATTTCGACAAACATGTTTTCAACAATTCCCCGAGGATATTTAACAGATCGGTCAGCTAATTGAATGCTCATGCGGGTGGGCTTTGGTTCTCCTATCTCTAGTTTTGCAAAAACCGCAAAAGGCATTAAATTAATACTAGCTCCTAGGTCAGCCAGGGCATTGCTAACAGACAAATTTCCTATAAGACAAGGGATAGTAAAGCTCCCTGGATCCGTCATTTTTGTTGGCATCTTGCTTTGGAGGACTGCTGAACATTCTTAACTTAGGGTGACATGTGAGAGTTCCTCCAGCTTCCTTTTGTTTGTCAGCACTTTTTTGAGAAACTTGGCATATTTTGGCATTTGAGCGATGGCTTTGACAAAATGGATGTTGATATAGAGTTGTTATAGGAGTTTTAAAAACTTCCCGTACTAAGCTTCCAATCGTTCCTGCTTCAGCCTCCTAGGGTATGGAATAGGTGGAACATAAGTTCGGACTGGCTTCTTGGGTTGTACGGTGTCTGTTTTGGTTAGTCTTTCTTGCGTTTCATCAGGAGACTCCTTTTCTGTAACTGGTCCTGAATTTGGTGAGGCAATAGTGGTTATACCGCTTCTGAGTGTAACAGCGTTAGCTGTCGCATTCGGGTTGGTGATTATGTTGCTTGGAAGAGTGCCGGGTGGTCTTTCGGATAATTTTTGTGCGATTTGTCCGATTTGATTTTCTAGATTCTGTAGTGATGCTTGTTGACTTTTGAGGTCGGCTTCATGTTTTAATAATACTCCGCTAATATAAACAGCTCTTGAGTCGGCCTTCTTTTCTACTTCATTTGTTTTGGTCATGAGTTGAATTAGCATTTCTTCGATCTTTGAGTAGCTCGGGTTTTGATGGCTACTAAAACTTTGATCTTGGAATTGAGGTTTAGGCTGGAAGGATTGATTCATCGGTCTTTTCTCGAATCCGGGTAAGGGTTGAGTGTTACCTCCGTCTTTCCAGCTGAAATTCGGGTGGTTTCTCCATCCTGGATTGTAGTTGTTGTTGAAAGCGTTGTTTTGCCGAGCGATGAAATCGACTTCTTTCATATCCATGATGACTTGTTTACAGTCACTTATCTTATGATTTCCTCCACAAGTGTCACAGGTGAGTCTGGTTTTTTATAGCTCGGCTTGAATTTGTTCGAATTTTTTAGAAAGGGCTTCAAGCTGTGCTGTGACAAGAGTGTTGGAATCAACGTGGTGTATTCCTTTTTGGGTTGGTGTAGATCTTGGTGGGTTGTATGCGAAACTCTTCTTTGCGGCCTTCTCCAGGACTTCAAATGCTTCGTTAGGTGATTTGGATCCCAGGTCTCCACCAGCGATTTGGTCGATGGCCTGTTTGTTTTGACTGGATTGTGCGTCAAAAAAAGTTTGTACTTGTAACCATACGCTCAGTCCATGGTGTGGGCATCTTCTCAGAAGACTTTTGTATCTCTCCCATGTTGCATGTAACGATTCATCATCATCGGTCCGGAATACAGTAATGCTGGCTCGGTATTTGGCAGTTTTATCAGGAGGAAAATATTTGAGGAGAAACTGTTCAACCATCTGGTCTCAAGTGGTGATGGAACCAGAGGAAATAGATTCTATCCATTCTAGGGCTTGGCCCCTCAGAGAGAAAGGAAAGAGTTTGAGCTTGATTTGATCGTCTGAACAGTTTTGGATTTTAAAGGTTCCGCAGATTCGTAGGAATCGAAATATATGAGAAAGAGGGTCTTCGTCGAGGAGACCATGAAATTGAACTGAATTTTCCACCATATGAATGGTGCTTGATTTGATTTCGAAATTTTCTGTGATTTTGGGTGGAGCCACTCCATTGCCGTAGCCTTCGAGAATTGGCTTGGCATACTGGCTCATATTCGGCTCATTGTTCTGGGCCGCCATCATTTCTTCGGTTTGATTTTCTCCTTATGTGGTGGCGTCTACCGATTCGTATTTGATTGCTTCGGCGGTTTCTGCAGTCCGTTTACGTGCTCGTCGACAAAAGAGTCGTTCCGGTTCAGAAATTGGAGAAAACAAGCTCAGGCTCAAAAGTAGAGGACATACACGGGACTAAATCAAAATGAAAACTAAAGTAAGAGTTAGCTAAAGTTAAACTAAAGGTTAGTCTAAGTTAAACTAAACTAAGGTCTAAATTAATTAAGCTTAAATAAAGATAAGGAAAAGTTAAAATTAGGCTAGCCGTAAAATTATATAACTAGTAATTAATAAAAACAAAATAAAATGAAAATTAAAAAAAATCACAATTATAAACAATGATTAAATTAAAACTTGGATTGTTCTTAGAAACGTACTGTGTCCCCGACAACGGAGCAAAAAACTTTGATGTGCGTGTGCGAGTGTGGCTTGTAAAATATGATGGATTAGGATATTTAGCTTTTGCACAAGATCGGGTTTTAAATTTATAAAAGTGATTTCTACAAAGACCAAAATAGGTAAGTGTATCTATCGTATATAAAGAATAGTATTGGTAAGAACCAAGTATCAATACGTGGACACAAATGTTCTAATGATAAATCGTTGTTTTACTTTAATCGGAGGTTTAAATCATTTTGGGGTTAACTTTTGAACTTTTTATAAAATATAATGACTTATATATAATATACAGGTGACCAAGACGAGAGATTCTAAACGAGTAATTCAATTATGTGAAGGTTACCATCTAAGATTAAGAATCCACTCCATTTTAGCATTGATAATTAATATTCAAACATGTGGTAAACTTGCCGTATCAATATATGATAGATAGCTTCTTAAGCCTTAAGTGAGCATATTTGGCACTAAGGAGGTAACATGCGCATTTTAAAATCCACTCTTTCCTAATGTCATGCTACCTCAAGAATGTCAATTTAAGTTGGCAAGTAGTTTCGTAAAGTAGAAAGATTAGGATTGACTTCGATTTCTCAAATACCAATTCTAACAACTTTGGGTGGTTGTAGTTAGTCACACAACCTCCCCTTGGTTTATTTATGTAGGTTATAATTACACATTCCGTTAACATATGATTTCTTTCATAGATATTAGATGATGAATGGAGTTTAGCTCATAATGAGTATGGTGATTAACATTAGGATGCATGATGATAACAAACACATGATTAAACTAGAAAAATCCAAACAAATGTGGATGAATCTTCCTTCTTAATGATGATGATGATGGTTGATGGTGATGATTGATGGTGATGACTTCCAAGCCTTCAAACTCTTCACTAAATATTAGATGTGAGTGTTAGTGTGTGTTTTTATAAGAGAAAACCGGATAGAACTCTTTTCAAGGCACACTTCTCAAATGAAACAAGAGCCTCTATTTATAGGCTGTCTGGAGATAGAAGCACGGCCCTGTGCTTTATTAAGCACAGCCTCATGTCTACTTGTTCCAGTTTCATGTTGTCAGATCGTACATGATGACTTCCACGACCCCGTGCTTCCTGAGGCATGGCCCCGTGCATTTTTATGACATGTGCCAATTTCATTTTTGTCTTTTCTTGTAGACGACCACGGCCCCATGGTTGAGAAGCATGGTCCCGTGCTTTTGTTCCCAGTTTTTGTCTTTTCTTGTATATTTTTGTCTTTTCTGGTGTTCAGAAGCACGGGGGCGTGTTTCTTGAGGCATGAGGGCGTGTTTCTTGTTTTTCTTGTGTTTTATTTCGTTTTTCTTCGTCCTGTCGCTTGTTTCTTTGTTTGGGGCTTGGTTTCACCTGAAATTACATTTTATTATGATAAGTAGCCTTTTGTGCTATGTCATTTAAAAGAAATTTCATTTTTTAGAGATTATTTGATGCCGAAAAGATGTATAATTTTATGTACATCACCGTACTTGATGCTGAAGATACTATGCATTTCGGAACCCAAAAAGAAAGCTGGGCGCTTGGGAAGTTATGCAAAACCTGAAAAAAGGAATGTGCTTTCCATATTTGAGCTCAGAGGTTACAGTCGTCTCCTCATTAGGTTATTTTAAAAAGTATAGCAGACTCATCAGCTGAGTGGTTCACCTCTTGTCCACCTGAGTTGTTTACTTCATTTTTCGACCTGGAAAACCAATGAATCTTCAGGTTAGGTTCTCTTCATCATAGACATCCCGATGACCATGAATCAACTTCGTTTCAAGAAACAGAAAGCATATGAAATCTTCCTCATAGGGCGTTCAATTCCGTGAAATGGCGACCCGTTTTGCCGGAGTATTCCGTTGTGGCTAGCATTGTTAGGAATGCTTCTGACCATCTTAGGCCATTCTTGATGATGGACCCTCCGGAAACTTTAGAAACCGTGGTTCGTAAGGGCTCTTATCTTGAAATAACGCTTTGATTTCGGCTTCTAGATCAATATACTTTCGCATCAAGAGTACCTGCACGTCTCAAACCTACCTTTATCCCAACAACCCCATGATTAATAGAGAGAAACCCGACGAGGGAAGTGGGACAATGTTCAGACCTTGGATAACTCAACAAGCAACCAATCAGTTCCAGTCCCCAATGGCAGGTAAAACGAGGCCTCGACGGATGGGAACTCCTACTCTGACTAGATTTTTGCGATCTCTAAGCGGGATTTTCAGTCATCTCTCCTTTATCTTTCCCTAGAGAGTGAAGAAAGAGCGGATGTTTTGAACGAGTGTTGAGCGAGTGAAGTTCCCCATAAGCTATAATGGCGAGCTATATGTATCAATTTTGTGAGCAGCGATTGAACTGAACGTAAAATGTGCATCCAGCAGGAATCGAACCTACGAATTTGCCCGATTCGGAGCTTTAACTATTCAGTCATGGATGCAGAGAGACTCAGCGAGTCAACTAGATTTCGGTATTCCTTCTTGTGCTTCTATTCTTTCGTTAAAGGATATTCGAGAAAAGATGGAATAAGAAGACGTGTTTCCAAAACGAACAAGGTACAGGTTGAGAAGGGGGGGTTAGCAAAGTTAGACAAGATCGGAATGGGCATAGGAACATGTATTGATGTACCATATCGGCAAATGCTCCTAGGTTGATGCGATGTATTCCACCAGTTGACTGAAGACTTGATTATGGGTATATCGATTGGTCCAGCACAGATTGAAATAGGAGCCGGTTCGATAGGAAGCTTTTGAAAACGCAGTGCACCCATGTAAATAAGGAACGGGATTAATACAGAGGTTAAATGAGCATCCCACACCCAAAAGGTTCCCCACATAGGTCTTCCCCGAAACGCCCCAGTAACTAAGGTAAACAACGTAGAAAAAGCACCCATTTCTCGGTCGGCTGGCTTTAAGCAACATTTGCATTTCCTCCTGAGTTCCCAAGTCTCAAAGTAGGTTCTCTTGGCCACCCACGACCTTGGCTTTTAGAGAATCTCACTCCTGTCTCGTAGGACTTGTAGCTCGGCAGTCCATCGGGTGGGTTTTTTTATCCTTCCAGTTTCTATTGTATTCTTGGATAGTTATAGCCCATGGGCGCAAGATGAACCTTGGGGGTGGGGAGGGTTCCCATGGACATAGTCCTTTCAGGCAGTGGCCGTAAATTTAATGACGCTTTAGTTATGTTGACTTTTTATACACATACAACAATAACCGAACCATAGCACTCATTAAAAATGATAAACAAACTATTTGTTTCTTAATTGATTTATTAATTTCATTTACATTTTTCCGTCGTAACTAAAGGTCAAATACAGACTGATGAATTATATTACATTTATATCATGACAAAACAAGATGTAATAAATATATCAACACTTGAGATGAATTTAGGGTTACATCCTTTTGTATTTAAGCCTTTGGCTGTTCTGCGCTTTATGTTTCCAGTATTGACACTTTTAGCCCCTAAGGCAGAGTATTTATATTTCACACGCTACTTCAATCACTGTGAACATTTGGTAAGAGAAGCGAATCTCAACATTTTACGATCCTCTATTAATTATATGTAGCTTGCGTAATCAAATAATAGAGTTGAACTTGATACAAATCAAGTTAGTAATGATTTATTGACGATAGAAGTTCTTTTATTAAATGCTAATTGGCCAATTCGTTTGTAAAGGCATGTACTTAGAATTTAGATGTTATCAAGGTTGGAGAGCCCTTTTAACATCAATGAAAGAATTTTGAACAAGACATAATCTGGGTGATACGAGTCGATAAGTCCTACGGTTAGTGCATATATATATTATTCAATCTAGCAAGATATGAAGTAAATCATTTTTGACACCTTGTTGGTAAATAGGTTAGGATCAAGATACAATCAAACTAAGAACCATACATATGGTGGTTGATCTAACAATTAGGATAAATGTTTCATTAAAGTCAAGATATGCAAAAATTCAAGTCTCTTTTTTAATAAGAAAATTGTATTCATTAAGCATTGAGGCATACCACCAATGTGGATCATGGAATGCATTGGTAAGGGACCCAATGATATTGAGGATGGTAACATGAATTGATTGAGATAGTAATGTCGTATCATGGCTGGGGGCGGTGATGTATCTAAGTGTTAGAAAACTATAGTTTTATTGAATATTCTTGATATGAAACCAATTACATATACAATCCAAACCAAATACGAACTAATAATCATCAAATCAACAATCTAATAACAAAACTCTCAAGAACACAAAATACAGACGCAAACCGTAGCGTATGATCTGAATACACTCATATAAACAATCGGAACATCAATGTGATGAACGCTAAACACGCAAATCCAAGATTGAACAGAAGAGAACAAACAAGATACAAGCAAGACATTGAGAATGAATATGATTAAAAGATCATGTAGATCGACCCCTTGATGTTGACCAATAGATACCTTATTTGTTTCGGACCATCTATTAGCCAGTAATGATTTTAATTGAAATCATTTCTTAGTTGGATTTCATTCAGCCAATTGATATATAAATATCGAGAAACTTGCTACATGTTTCTAAAGTTATTATACTTTTGATTCCATCCTTCCGAAGCTTTCTATAACAGTCGGGGTTCTTGATATTGTAGTTGCATCATGTGTGGGGCGAGCCGAAAGGAGAATGGCTTAAGCTTTAATAGTAGATGAGACATTCAACAAAGTAATCTGACATGTTTTCCGAAATTGATGATGCAAAGGCTATTGTTGATCTATCTAATGGTATGAATATGTCTTCTACTTGATGTGAGATGTATCTTTTTTTGTTTTGTTTTTTTTCATTCAGTTTATATACTTTCTTATTATTAATTTTTCAAATTACAATTAATGCATCAGTTTTGTGTTCGGTTGCAACAGGCACCAGGCTTACACAAATAGACTATGTTTCACCGTTTAACGAATATTTATCTTGGATACCGCCAATATGATATTCCAGTTTTCCAAATTCCAACCGATGGTCTGAATTCTGAGGAGTTATATCTGGCATAATGGCTTTTGGGAAATTAAGGGCAAAATGGGTATATCTAGAAAAATTAGTTTTTAGGCTACTATTACAAGTCAGGAAAGGTGTCGAAGAATTATGGTTAAAGGCTTGTACTTTTGTAGATAGGGCAAACAATGTACGTATTTATGTATGAAATATCACTAACTCCGTTGTTCGTTTGTTTAAATGGCTGCATTTCATTAACAAAATGTGTTACAAAATTACACAATTCTCTCATAAACATATAGGGTCAGTTGGTGAAAGAATATTTGAAAAAACAAGAACCGTATAACCTAAAATAAACTTCAATATCTTATTTTAATTAGCAACCATTCGAGCCAATTTTTCATGATTGTTGATGGCTCGTGGAAAGCCGAGAATGACGTCAACAGATCTTTTGCATTTGGGAGAATTAACCAATTCAACAAAACCACAATTTGTTCGATGCCAATGTGTAATTTATTAATATGATCAATAAAAAAATATTGTTAAAATTGAACAATTACCGCTCTTACGAACAAAGAATCCTCGGTCTGAGAACTGTCGTTTATGTTGCATCGCGCGGGTACCTACTAGTGTATATATATACATATATATATATATATATATATACTAGTTTTTACCCCCCCCCCCCGTATTACGGGGGTTGTTTTATATCATTTTTTTTTAATATTTATCTATTTTTAGAATTTTTTTATTCTATAAAAGTATAATATACTTATGGTTCGATATTAAGTTGTTTCACAAATAAATGAGATGTTATAACTCTGTTTAAAATATACATGAGTTTGATGAGATCCAAGACCCGTTTATTTTGTTTTACTATAAAATTGGTTTTTTTTAATTACAAATAATATATATCTTTTTTTAAATAAATTAGACATTAATTTTTAGTATATTTCTACTTTATAGGATTTTTGTATCAAATATTTGGTGAGATTAGTTTTTAATTTAATGAGATGTTATAACCGGTTTAAGAAATATATGGGTTTGATAAGACCCATACCCGTGAATTCGGGTCAAATGCATGAGAAACCTCCATTTAAAAATCAAACAAATTTGGTGACTCCAAAAATGGGGGAGCGACCACATAACGACACCTTTGATTTTTATGTTTTCGTTTATATATATATATATATATATATATATATTAAAGTATATTAATTAATTAATTAGAAACTAAAGTTAAACTTTTGGACATCGGATATCCGACAAATCTGAAAAATTTTCAAAACTACTACCAAATTCGAATCCGAAAATTCAGATATCTGAGATTCGGATATTCGAAATTTCGGATCCTAATTTTCGGATTCGAATTTTCGGATAATTCGTATTCGGATCCGGATTCATATTTTCATTAACACCCTAGAGGGTGTTTGGTGTTGATTATTTAACTCTAAAAGTGTTTTTTTGTCAAAAATGTTTATCGGCTTATGACTTTTTGAAAAATAGTTTTTTAAAATACATGCTTGGATTAGCTTATGTGGCTGGAAAAGCCAATAAGCTATTTTTTTAAAGTGTTTGGCTTAGCTTATTTACGTAAAATGATCAAAAAGGAAATTCTTATATATTTAATATCATTTACTACTACATATAATCAGATTATATATATGTACTTTTCAATTTTTTTAGAAAACTTAAAAAAAATTACAAAGTTTATAATATAAATTCTAACATGTTATAGTGATATATATGTGTGTTTCTTATTATTTGAACATGGCGTTATAATTTATTCAATGAAAGTTGAATATCTCTAGATGAATGTAACACTTTACGTATTGATAAAAACAAGTGTTTGCAAATGTTGATGTTAATCTCCCCAAAGATGCAAATCAAGCAAAGTATGAATCCGTTACTTCGCCTGACAATTTTTATAATTTCTTGATTAGGCCATAATAACATTACGTTCATAAAAATTGTAAATACTTCATATAAAAAAACCAAAATGTTATTTTAGTACACTCATCCCCGCGATTCCATTATATCTTGCGCAACCATATCTCGTATTGCTGCCATATACAAATTAGCATTATTCTTACATCGTGCACTTGGACCTTCTTCATGAACTTCGTTACTAGTACCACCTTCTGTGAGATTGTTAGATTATTGTTGTGCCCTGTTAAATGTTTCATCAAACCTACCAGCCTTTATAATATAGTTGGATCACCATTAATGCTATCACAATTCTCACTTGATGCTTGTACTTGTGATAAAATGCATATCTCTCAATAATGCCCACCTAGCCTTCCATACTCCAAAAGTTCTTTCAATGCTATTCTGCAGTGATGAGTGGTGATATTTAAAGGTCTCTTTCGGTCTGCAAGGAGCACGCATAGCACTAGTCTGTCCACATTGAAAATCCGGTAGATGATAACGAATGTTAGTACCTTTGTATGGTGCAAGATACCCCTTAGTATTTGGGTATCCGGCATCAACAACATAATGTTTTACTGCAAATAAAACAAATACTTGTTATTTGTTTCAAACAAGTATTAAAAACATAAAAATTGCATTAAAAAAATGATACTAACCACTCGTTGGACGTGGAAAATTAAGCTTCGGTCTCTGTAAGGCTTCATCGAAAACTCTTGTGTCATGTGCAGTCCCTCCCATCCGGCCCACACAAATGTAAAGCATATATTAGAATCACAAAGAACCATTATATTTTGTGTAGCATATCCCTTTCGACAAATTTACTTTTCTTGACTACTCTGTGGAACTGATGCCCTCACGTGTTTCCCGTGTATAGCACCAATGCAATCCTACATACACACACACACACACATAATATAATAATAAATCATTTGTTAAAGATTGGCAACCATCAAAGTGTAAGTCCTTAGTACGGATCTTTCATTGTGATATCAATAATCTCAATGTTATTGCGGAATATAACACAAGATGATTCAAGACAAACGATTAAGTAAGTAAAGAACACAGAGGATGCTTCAAAACACACGTATTTTAACGTCGAGTGTTAAGCACTGTGTTGCACAAACACACGTTCAACAATACTAATGAACGACCAAACTAACCCTACATACAACACGTCTATATATAGGGACTACAACCTAGCCCGTTACAAGCCCAAGCCCACCGAGATCTTAGTTTACATATTAGACCAAACATAATACAAAACAAACTAAGACCAAAGTACAAACCAACTAATATAGACCCAACAATCTCCCCCTTGGTTTGTATCTTCGTCTTCAATCATGCTCGAGAATATTAGCGTCAGCTTCTGTATATCCTCCATACCACAATCCCTTTCTGATTATCGATGCCACCATCCTTGTATATTCTTTGGCATCAGCCTCAAATAGTGGTTCACCAACAATCTAAAAGTTACACAAGGTCTTGATGTCTCGTTCATGAAACTTCAGTAGATCACGTGGGTCAACATAGCGATATTGCCCCTCTCTTTGACGAATGACAACAGTAGCAGTTTCACTGTCGTATGCCCAGAATTTCATCTCATCAAGTGATCCCTTGGGAATAGAAATGGATAGAGGAATGTGAGTTACTTTGTTGGTAGCGGGCCACATCACATTCACCATCGTTTTTCCGGTTTTTGGATCACGGACTCCCTTAGCTTTCTTTAAAAATGATTCAGCCGTTGTCATGTTGGGGAATCCCTGATCGACTTGTCTCATTAAAAAGTTCCAGAAGTTTGTAGCTTTCTTGTCATGATTTGGATTTTGGAATGGAGCATTGATAAGGTCGGTGAGATCTACCTTTTTTCCAGGAACCAAAATCCTTCATTTTCTTTTAGTACTCGGTATTCCCAAACTTTCGTTTCACCCACCACATATCCTTATCAACGTCGAATCCCCAGGACATAACGCCAGATCGATCACCGTACTTAACTTAGAAACCCTTCTTGAATGTAGCAATGAACTTGTCTTGATGATCGGAAGATTCAACGTTCTGATTGGAGTTCTTCATAATAAGAGTATTCTTTTGAAGTCTGTCGGATTGCTCAGCAGTTCTTGGAGGTGCAGAGAGATACTGTTCTAGTGGATCAGGTGCATCTATATTTAAAGTTGTGCGTCCACTAGAACTGCCACCTTAATCATTAACGGTTGTCTTTGAGGCAATGTCTTCACTGCTTTTGAATTCATCCCCAAACTTTTGAACGAGTTTATGTTAGAGATCCAGGTACATAGCAGTAAGACCACCCATATTAGACTGAATCTCTTTGATCTTTGAATATTTATCTGACTTGCTGGATTTAAGTTCTTGGATGCGCACATCCTTCACAACTGAATCTTGTTCGAGTTCAAAGACTCGACGTTGTAAGGCTTGTACATCCACGGGTTCAGCATCAAGTGTTACTCCCTTGCACTTATCTTGCATGAATTTGTCTTGCATAACAAGGATGTGAGAAATCTTCTCACCGGCGCTTGAGCTAGACTGACCAATCGGGTTAGATGATCCCGATGGCTCGTCAACGAATGGAATATCAGCCTCAAAATTGAATTCATGAGCTATATCATCAAAAATCTGCTCTTGTGTTTGAGGTTCAGCGGTGGGTGATCTTGTATTAACCTGAGCCTCAGCAGTTTCCGACTCATGTTCTGGTTGTTGGTTAGTTGTTGTTGTAGTTTCAGTAACCAGCACTCCGGGTCTTAGATCTTTCTTTCTTCGCTTTCGTGGAATAAGATCGGCGGCTGGTTCTTCACAAATCTCTTCATCTTGTGTCTCATTGTCTGATTAAGGAGTTTTTAATGCAGTCGACTGGAGCTGTTGTTTGAATTTCTCAAACTCCTTTAATTGATCAGCAGTAGGAGCAGTTTCATATTCTTGGTGTTCTATCTCCATGTGTTGTACTAGAGATCTCTCAGGTTCATTCTCGTCTGAAATGGTTTCAAACACAACAGTGAACCTCTGAGCAGGTATCACATTCTCATCAGCAACTTGAGCACTGGCTGGAGCAGGCTCAGTCTCAGCAAATTTTCCGAACTTGACCAGCTCATGAAGGCCTTTGTAGACGACCTTCGATCCCTTTCTTGATTGTTTCATCAGCCCAAAGGTATTGGGACCCATGGCTTTTCAAATCTAGCGTCTCTACATATTTGACAAGATCAGGATAATGGGAGTCAAAGATCATCTATAGTAACCTTGGGTACATGAGAAACATCTCCTTTTCTTCCCTTCAAGTTGCTCATCATCTCATCGAACACAAACTTAGATTAATTATAGTGAGCAAACGCCCTAAAGTGAACAACTGTGGGCTTGTGACCGTAGACAATCTCATATGGAGTCTTCATTTGAGACTTGTAGACCAGTACTCGATTTTGAACATAACATGCTGTGTTAACAGCTTCAGCCCAGAAAAACAATGGCAGCTTTGAATCACACAACATGGTTCTTTCCGCCTCAATGAGAGTTCTGTTCTTCCATTCAGCAACACTATTTTGTTACGGTGTCCGAGCTGAACTAACTGTCGAAGTACCCCCTTTTCTGCATAAAAGAAGTTCAGTGTAGAATTCTTGAATTCCATGCCATTGTCACATCGAATACCCTTCAGCTTTAAGTTGAGCTGATTCTCCATAAGCACCACGAAGCGTTTGATCAATTTTGCAGTTTCAATCTTATTTGACAAGAAAAAAAACCCAAGTAAAGTGTGAGTAATCATTAGTTATAACAACACAACAAGATCTGCGAGAAAGACTTAAAACATGAACGGGACCAAACAGGTCCATATGCAGCAACTGAAAGACTGATGAAATGGTGTTAATCAGTTTTGGCTTATGAGTTTACGATTGTGATTACCCAAAGTACAAGCCACACATTTTTCAGTAGTAACAAAATCTTTTACCGGTACACGTACCAAGTCGTTTTTAGCAAGACGATTTAGATTTTTAATATTTGCATGACCATGACGACGATGCCAGAGCATGGCATTATGTTCTGATACTTTTGAAAACAAGCATGTTATTTCATCAAGAACATTATTATTAATGTCGATCACATAAGCATTATCTTTTCTTTGTGATCTAACTAGAACCCAATCTTCTGGTATGATTATACCAGGTTTTAAAATCAAACACTTGTTGTTGGTAAAATGGGTTGAAAAACCATTATCACATATCTGCAAGACGCTCAGCAGACTGTGTTTCAACTCAGGAAAAAAATTAACATTTTCAAACTTTAGAACACCATTACTTACAGTACCCCTCTGTGTAATCTTTCCTTTCTCTCCTCCCGCAAAGGACACATACCAACCGTTAAAGATTTGAATGTCGTGTAGTTGGGAAATGTCTCATGTCATGTTCCTGGAACAGCCACTATCAACATACCAAGGTTTGATGATATTCCTCCATACATGTTCCTACACGATGTGCGAGATCAGTTAGACTTTGGTACCCAGTCCATAGTAACACTGGGTAAACCGGATTCATCTACACTTGTCACGGGTTGCCATGACATATCTTCCGGATTATCTAATATACAATTAGATGCCTTTTTCACCGGAGACTTAGGCAACCATTCATGTCTACCATTATAAGATTTACTATTATTTGTACGAATGGATGACTTGGTCTCTGGTTTGTGAGTGGGAGACACATATAAACTTGTCTTCCTTACTTGTTTCGGTCTAGAAACCGAGTTGGTTTTTGAGACCGAAGCACAATTTCTGCTACCTTTACGAAACATATTAGGCTTGGTCTGATGATGACTAAACCTACCAGATTTGTTTCTTTTCCATTCACCGTTAGAGGGATTAGCCTGGTGATACCCGAAGTCTCGTCGATAGGTATTACGAGGCATATTCCTCTGATAAAATCCATAACATGGGACATATGGACGGTGTGGACAGTTTCTAGCGATATGACCAGGAGTGCCACAATTAAAACACGTTTGACGTTTTATATGAAATTCATTGTGGTCAACTCCTTGTCTCGACATGTTGTGTGGACCAGCTCGCTTTGCTTGATGTTTACTACTCGACACATTGTTTGGTTTATCACCCTTTTGATCATTAGAGCATCTCTCTTTAACAAACTTAGGCGATGAGTTTCTTACAATTTTTCGTATATTTAAACTTATTAAAAACCATATTACCAGAATTCAAAGTTTTAACAGAATCAACCACACAATTGTCTTTGCTCTTAAAACCAGAGCCCACACAAACAGTCGAAGTAACAGAATTCAAAACAGGTAATTTTAAAGAAACATCAAAATTAATGTCTTTATTATTTGAGACACATGAATCATCATCCTCATCAGTCCAATCCTCAATGACTACTTTATCTACACATGAGGCAAACATATTAGAATCGTTCACTCCTGAAGTTGACTCAGTAATTTTTACTGAATCAGGAGCATCTTTGCCATTCTCATTGTTCTTACAGAACTGTATCCGATCCTCTCACCAGCATTTTCTTTCCACCATAATTGATTCTCAATCATGGAGTTAACAACAATATTGGAGCCTTCGAATTTTTTAAAATTTAGTTCAGCTCTTTTAAATTTATCAGTTAAATTAATAACTTCTAATTTAGAGGCTTCCAGTTCAGTAGTTAACTCAGCAATTTTCTGTTTAGCATCTAGATGATGACATCATTTTATAATAAAATCTGATTGAAGTTTAGAAAAAACCTTTTTATGTGCCTCAGTTTTATCTCTGAAAGCTTTTTCATTTTTCTTAAGAGCAAAATTTTCGTATTTTATTGCTTCCATGTCTCTAAGCAAGTTACTGTTATGAGATTTGTAGAGATCTACTTTATTAATGCAAGCTTGAGAACATAGTTGAGAACTTACCTCAGATGAGTTGGAGGGAGTGAAAGCCATGAAAGAAAATTGAACCTCCTTACTTGTTCCTCAGCTTCATTCTCTTCATCAACACGAGCAAAGTTGGCAGTATGATTATTTATGCTGATGGCTGTCATCTAATCATTCTAGGAGAATTGTTGAGCTACCATACCCCGTTCACCTTCAGCAGTACCTGTCCTGTTTTCTCCCCTAGCATTTCCCACTGGAACCAGCGCCCTTTCCATGTTTCCTTCCTTTGCTAGGTTGTTGCATTCACGAGCAAAGTGACCTGGCTCGTGACAGTTGTAGCACCTCAGAGTATCCTTGTTAAAGCCCACCTTCTGATTAGTTGGCACGTTCCAGTTGTTTCTGCATTTTCTCTTAGTAAACTTCTTCGCACGAAACACAGCCATGGCGATTTGCCAAGAGAGATCCAGTTCTTCTACATCATCAGGATGAATTTGATCAAGCTCGGCAGCTACTACTGGTTGAACCAGATCTCCAGCAAGAAATAAGTTGTAGCAATTCATGAACCCTGCCATTAAAGCAATGTTTTCCTGAGTTTCCTTTGAAATAGGAGGAATCTGACTGGAACCCTGACTGGAAAAAGCAACAAATGTCGTTTAACGGCAACAACAGGTGGTTGAGCAGGTTTAGGAAAGAACACTGGAGTTGGTTGCGGTGGAGCTTGAGAGAATTGACCCTAATCGGATTTAAACATTGAGAAGTTGTTCTAAGGTTGATATTGCTGATTATGTTTCCCTTGAGTAGTTTTGAACATTGAGAAGCTGTCTTTTGAAATGAGTGCATTGTTGGAAGTAGCATTGTAGCTAGCTGCATTGTAAGAGTTTGCATGGTTTATGGCACGTTGCTTGTCATCCATGTCACAAGCCTTGATGATTTCCATAACTTTTGACAGCGTTGGCCTGTTGAGATCTTTTGTCTTCTTAATTACCGCAACATTCATATCCCAACTTTGAGGCAGGGAGTTTACCATCTTATTGTTTATTTCAGCGGCTGTTTGATTGATATTTGCAGATCTCATCTTAGTCACAAGGGCTATGAACATATGCAGCTGAGTTTCCAACGACTCTCCCAGAACGTGATTAAACATGTTGAACTTTTGTCGCAAGAGATCTTGATGACTTCTCCTCATGTCCTCATTACCCTCATACACTTCAATCAAGGCTTCCCATAGTGTCTTAGCAGACTATAGTTCTCTAAATCCCAAGGCAATCTCAGGTGAGAGTGCCATAGTTAAAGTTGAAAGCGTCTTTTCATCCTCTTCCATCTTTTCAAAATCAGCATCCTCGTACAGTTTCACAACAACTTCCTCAGAGTTTTCACGTTGGTATTTGATAACTTGAGGACCTCTAACAATACTTCTCCAAACCTTGGCATCTTTCATTTTAACGTATTTCTCAAACCTGAACTTCCACTCACTAAACCCCTCATGAGACAATAAACGAGGTATACGAGTAGTAGTTCCCATTATAGAGTCCAACTCTTGATGCAATGTGGCATTAGATGATCCATTAGTGATTTGGTCCATTTTAATTGTAAGAATGAGACTAGTACAGTAAACAATGTCCAAGTAATGAATCCCAAGTTGACCGAGAACTACCAAATTTTACCGAGAACTCTAAGATTTAACCGTAAACACACAGATTTGGCCGAAAATCATGACAATCTGTCCAGGAACCCAGATTCTTTGGCCGAGATCCCATAAATAACCCCGAAAACAGTCAATGAAACCCGAGAACGTCTATGATCACTCAAATCTGGAAACCTAACTAAATCCCGTGATGGATTTGAATTGTTTTTCAAACTAACTCAATATTTAACCAAGAAAAATACCTTTTTCTTCTCCAACGAACTGTTCACCGGAAAAACAAACTCCACGATGATCAAAGCACCAAACCTTGAATCTAAGATATCATAACCGAGCCTAGAATAGGTTAATAGGCTTTGATACCAATTGTAATTCGTTAGTACGGATCTTTCAATGTGATATCAACAATCTCAATGTTATTGCGGAATATAACACAAGTTGATTCAAGACAAACGATTAAGCAAGTAAAGAACACACGGGATGCTTCAAAACACATGTATATTAACGTCAGGTGCTTAAACACTTTGTTACACAAACACACGTTCAACAATACTAATGAAAGGCCAAACTAACCCTACATACAATATGTTTATATATAGGGACTATAACCTAGCCCATTATAAGCCCAAGCCCACCAAGATCTCAGTTTACATATTAGACCAAACATAATACAAAGCAAACTAAGACCAAACCACAAACCAACTAATATAGACCCAACACAAAGTAAACAGAATATTTAATAATACCAACACTGGATAATATCAGGGATTATTTAGTAATATATATAGGTACATTTTCATTATAGTTTGCAGCTAGCTTGATGACGGTGGCACACATCTTAAGCACCGCTACTAAAACAGCATGGAAATGTCTATGAATGGTTTCCCTGGAATGGTTAAAAGATTCTTGCACAAATCTATTCGTACATCCATCGGCCAAATTCATCAAGAAGATTATGGCCGACTCCTAAATAGATATATTACGTGTTTGTTTCAATCTGTATTTAGTTGTAAAATCTGTACATAACTGTCTAAAAACTGGTACTTGCAATCTAAAAATTTCATAACACCATCTCGGATGGCCATTTAATATTTCATTAATATATATATATATATATATATATATATATATATATATATATTCGAGGTGTGACATGGCGTTCGTACGATACACAAGTTACGAGCTACAAATAATCCTTTCACAACTATTGCACATAACAATTTGAATTCCACATCCTCATCATCTGAATATTCTTCATCATCATATGAATTAGAGTCGTCACTATCAATCCTATATAATATAAATTTAAAATCAAGATGATAATACACAATGTGAAATGATAACACCTCAATGGATAAATCATAATGTCCAACATTAACACCTAACGTCAAATGATATCACATAATTTCATGTAGGAAAAAAGGCTCTACATCACCAAAATGCATTTCATCACCAAAATTGATTCCATCTCCCATGCCCTCTATATATTCTTCGCTTGGAACATCGTTCGGATTGCTATTGTTTTGAAATTATAACGAAGTCATAGTTTGATCTCAAACCGCAACACAATCCCGAAACAAAGAAGCATAATGTGTCTCGTATACGTTCAAATTTGTGTCCTTAAATTTGGCAAACTCTTTATCTACCTACAAGATAAACGGATTAATATATGGATTTCAAGATGTAATTTTAACTATACATAATTAAAAATAATAGTACAACCTACCTTTATTTTCTCCTCCCACCACTCAGGTGATGCATCAATTAAGCTTCTTGTCCCACAGATTCCAATTTCAAGCCTCATTAAGCGGTTATAAAGCTTCCAATATTTTTTCATGTTGTCCCATTTGTTTTAAAGTTGTTTTTTATCAAAGATTTTGCCAACTTTTTCCATCATGGTGTTTCCTAAATTTCCCCACCCAACCTTATTGAAATGAGTACCGGGCCTATTCCTTTTCTAAGTTCAGTCAAGCAAGCATCGATAAACTCCATGAATGTAGCATTATCCCATACGATTTTTGATTTATTCTTTTTATTTGATGTTTCACAATCAAAAGCAATAGAGTTGTTTCCATCCATTTATCTCAACAATATGTTATTATTAGATAAATGGATGGAAACAACTCTAATGCTTTTGATTGTGAAACATCAAATAAAAAGAATAAATCAAAAATCGTATGTGATAATGCTACATTCATGGAGTTTATCGATACTTGCTTGACTGAACTTAGAAAAGGAAATAGACCCGGTACTCATTTCAATAAGGTTGGGTGGGAAAATTTATTATCAAAAATTAGTACACATTCTTTACATATACAAACACAACCACTTATAATTCTAATAATATATAAATCCCAATAATGTTTTATGGATTCTAGTGTTAATATAATCTATAAACTACAGTAATACAATCACAAGAATACTGATCCACGTGAACACTTCTAATAATATATGATATACCTTAAAATATAAGTTTGAGCAACGTATAATAACAACTAATATAGAAAACGTACGCTAGTCGTCAATGAGAGAAGAACAACAGAAGAGAAGAACAACGGCTGAGAATGATGAACGTCGTTTGATGATTATATATTGGATTAGGGTAAATGGTGGGTAGATTAGTAATTTTCCAATCAAAAAGCCAAAAGTATTTTTGAAAAACTAGAATTTGGGTATTTTGGAAAATAGCTTTTTAAAGTCAATCAAAAAGCCAAAACAAAAAGGACGTATACATTTGCCAAATACCTTTTTAGCTTATTTGCTTCTTGAAAAATCCAATAAGCACTTTTCAAACTCAATCCCAAACATCCTCCTGGTAAGTACTACCCTAGCTGATTGGGATGGTGAGTTAGATAGTTGAGTTGGTGGAGGGTTTTAGATATGGAATCAAATAGTGCCACCCCAAAGTAGATGGATTGAAAAGACACGATAAGAGAAGGTTATGATGTTAGGGAAAGGACCAAATGGAGAATCTAAAAATCATATGATGTAGTATGGGAAAACCAAACAAATTGTAACGAATACTTATAACATGATATGAAATGGCAATTTTTTTTAATATGAATATCTAGATATAAATAGTCACAATGATAAGGGATATAATCAGTGTGTTACTAATTTGCTTAATTGTTAGTTGTTAACTGGAATATTGCAATGACTTTGAATTTAAGGCCTGACACTGACTTTGTTGGACATGGAGTGGTGTACTGATTGAACAAGGATATACAAAAGGACCAATCATGATGGATCTTCTAATTTGGAATATTATAACAACTTGATCAAGTGGTTAGACTGTCTCATCTGAAGAATCAGTTGTGGATCGAAGGGTGACTAAGCGTCATAGGATAGTAATTCATATCAAATATCCTTGTTTAAGACGTCATCTACATAAATAGACAACCCGCTCAAGAAAAACATTTGCTTACAGACACATTATTACACAAGGTGTGAACATGGTGAAACTTCCAATTATAAATGATATCATGCCTCATTATTACATGCCTCCACTACTAGGGAAGTTTTTAGTAATGACAAGGGTTGTAGACGCTTGGTGTTGAATAGTATGTAATCATATGAATATTATCCAACAACACACTCAAATCTAGATTCAAATACTTTTGAAGGAAATGTACCGAATTCAGATGCAATAAAATTCTATGACATGTTGATACATGTTGTTGATGAACCTTTGTGGGAGGGGGAGAAGGCCATAGATTGTTCAAAGTTAAAATCACTTTACTTGGCACCATGATCATAGTAAACGAACGATGGCATGACACATCCAATTGATAGGAAGGCTCAGAAGCATTTGACTCGAAGATTCCTGGCTTTGCGAATGATATTGTCTTGGGTTATGCACCGATGGCTTTAACCCAAATAACACGAACTCAATCTCTTACTCACTATGGCATGGTTTTCTTACATTCTATAACTTACCTCTGTAGATGTGTTTGAAAGACTCATTTGTTTGGTTATTTGTAGGTGAAAGAGCCCGAGTCAAAACTTAGATGTGTTTCTAAGGCCGCTAATAGACGAGCCAGAAGAGTTGTACAAGGAAGGCATTAAAGTTTATGACGCTTATCGTAAAGAAAATTTCACTATCAAAGCTATTCTTTGATGGACGATTAGTGACTTCTCCACCTACGCAATGTTATCTGGCTACATGCGTGCTCACACTGTATAAAAGATACATAAGCTTTCCGGTTGCATGAAGAAGGGAAACCAAGTTGGTTTGGTTGTCAACAGATATTTTTTCCTCGATCACACCCTTTTCGTAGAGATAGATATGGATTTCATGCTAATAAATCCATACCATCATCATTTGGACATCCAATTGAATTAACTGGTTGAAAAATGCATGAACAAGTATGTGATATTCCAAGTGTCTATGAGGGTGCCACGTATAACCAAAAGAATAAAAAACCTGAACTTGGTAAAACCCATAATTGGGTAAAGAGAAACATTTGTTAGGAGCTTGAAAATTGGCTCATGTTATTGATTTAAAACAACCCTAATGCAATTCACATTGAGAAAAATGTTTTTGAGAACCGAATTTAAACAATTAAGGATGCTCAAAAAACAAATGATTAAATCAAGACAAGGGTGAATTTGAAAGAAATTTGCAATCGACCATCATTGCATAGTTGTGATGGAGACAATAATAAACACAAGAAACCGAAAGCATAAAACCCGTATGGGAACTTGATTGTTTTCAACCATGTACACCCTTTGTTTACTTGATGTAATTGGCTCCCACCCAAGAATGCAATGATGTTCGATTGTAAACTTTTTTTATATCCATTCTTCCCTTGATAGTATCTTTCGTTTTTTGAGTATCCATCATTGTTTGATCTAGATTCTCAAAAACAATTTTCGCAATGTGCATTTCATTAAGGTTGTGTCGGATTAAGACGTGGCCAATATTCAAGCTTCCAAAAAAGCTTCTGTTTACCCAATTATGGGTTTTACCAAATTCTAAAGCTTTATTCTTTGGATTATGTGTTACACATTCATAAACACTTGAAATGTAACATACTTGTTTAAGTATTTGCCAACCATCTAACTTGAATGAAAGTCCAAATGATGACAATATAGATTTATTAGCGCAAATTCATTTCTATCAAAACGAAAAGGGTGTAACGAGGTAAAATCTATTATGACAGTCAATCAAACTTGGTTTGCCAAGCGACCATGCTTGCTCCAACAAAGATGGCATTCAATAGGCGGGGAAGTCCCTGATTGTCCATAAAAGAATATATTTCACAGTGATACTTTCTTTACAATAAGCGTTACAAACTTCAATGTTTTCCTCGTACAATTCTTTCAGCTCGTATATAAGTTGAACATCTAAGTTTTAACTCGGGCTATTTCGCCTAGGAATAACCAAACATAATTTAACAACTGTGTCTTTCAAACACATCCACAAAGGTAGGTTGTATATTGAAAGAAAGAGAAGTCATAATGAGTATGAGCTTGAGTTTGTGATATTTGGGTTAAAGCCATCGGTGCATAACCCAAAACGTACATTACGTATCTCATTCTTAAAACCAGGATTCTTCGAGTGAAAATGCTTCCAAGCCATACCATCACTTAGATGTGTCATGCTACCGTCTTTTTAGTGTGATCATGGTGCCACGTAATATCTTTTGCACTTTTTATAGTTATATACAACTACTTAAGTCTAAGACCAATCGGCATGTTTGTTATCACCAAATGAGTTACCATATTTTGTCAAATCTTGTAACAAGATTCCCCCGCACCATTTACATTTTGTCAATGTCTTGTCTTGCTTATGAAATAGGATGCGATGGTTTTTGCAAACATCAATCCTTTTTAATAAGACCAAGTTTTCATAAACTCTTCTTTGTATCTTAAAATTTTTCGGATAGCTTGTTACCTTCGGGCAACAATGCCTTCATGGAAATGTTGCGGTTGTAACATGCACTAGATACAATTTAAAGTGAAATCTGATTCAAAAAACTTGTGGCATATTATAACTTTGAAAATTCTATGACCTTGTGTCCCTCCCACGAAGGCTCATCGCAGCATGTAACATATCATAAAATCCCATTGCTTCTAAATTCGATACATCTCCTTCAATTGTATTTGAATCTTGATTTGAGTGTGTTATTGGATCACAATAAGACGAATACAGATTATCCAACAATATGTGCCTACATCCATCATCATTTATCATCACTAACAACTTCTCTAGTACTAGACGATTGTACTACCTGGCGGGTGGAAGTTTCATTATGTTCACACCATATGTTGTAACGAGGCATCATGGATGCCTCTGAGAATCCTTTAAAATTTCGAAACCCGTGATGAGTATAACAAAGACCACTAAAATCATGTTTTTAACTATGTGAAAATAATCTAACAATTTTACCACTTGTGTAACATTTTCAAAGCCTAATACAGACCAAAGATGATGATGATAATAATAATAATATTAATAATAATATGTAAACTGGTCCATTTAAACACAAAGGAAAGGTTTATTTTTTAATAAGAAAAAACAACACCACTCATGAAAATTAAACCCATAACCTTTGATTGTATGGATTAGCACGATTTTCATTGCACCAAGAAGTCATTTTGTAGGGTTTCTTTTCAACAGTTACGGATCTATCAAGAGACTGGGTCTTGATCTTTCTCCCTCCCTTTTGAGTCGGCACTATGAGGCATGAACCACTTTGTAAGCAAATGTTCTTGAATGGATTGTCTATCTATGTAGATGCCATTTTGACATCTTATACAAGGACATTTGATGTCAAGTATCATCTTACGACGGTTAGTCATCCTTCCATCCACCCAATTTTTCTTTAGAATAAACACAATCTACCCACTTATTCAAGTTATAGACTAATAGTATTCCAAATCAGGATATCCATCACTATTGGTTCTTTTATATACATGCGTGTTCGATAAGTATACCACTCCATAGACCAATAAAGTCAGTCGCAAAAATTTAGTTAACAACTAACAAACACATAAACTAATTGTCAGTATTTGTTAATGGTTTATTAATTATCTGAAAGGTCTAATCCATGGTGGTATTCCTAGCTAGGGATGAGCAAAATCGGTACCGGTATCGGTACCGGTACCGAATCGGTACCAAAGTTTTAAGTTTCGGGATCGGTACGGTACCGGTACCGGTACCGGTACGGTACGGTACCGGTATTTCCCGATTTTTTACCCTCGGTACCGGTACCGGGATACCGGTACCGAACCGAATATTTCGGTACCCACGACATGCATTTTAAGCTCCTTGAACCAGCTTGTCAATAACTAATTATTAAGCTATTAATACGTTTATTAACTTGAGGGCCTAACCAATAAGTAAGGTAACACATAATACAAGTAAAATTTAAACTTATTTGAAACATACCTGGTAAGCACAAATTAAGCATCAAATATGGTTTCTATATACTTCATACTATCAAGTAGCTTCAAGCGCTTGCTCCCTGTTCCTTCATTAAAACTTATTTTTCACAATTAACATAAAGTAAAACTGGTATATGTGAATCTGTGAGAAAATGGCCAGAAGCATCCTGTAAACAAAAACCATTCTTGATGTCAAGTAATCATTAATCATCTTAAAGAAGACAAAATAAGCATGTTAAAAGAACAATAGATAGAATAAAGACATGTATTATCTATCTATATTTTTTTTAGTGGTGAAACCATCATATATTTCATCAAAAAGTAGTGTTTACAACGTAATCATGCAACAAACTATGCCGCTAACCTTTTCGAATAGCAAAATAAGTCATTTAAAAATAAGATTAGGGATCATAATATTATTATTCATGACCTGTTAGACATGGCTACGTAGCTCTACAGCTTCAGACGCTAGGAAACCAAAAGTATCAAAAGCGTAGGCGGTATAAACACATGTTGACCATAACCAAAAGAAGATGAAAAGAGTGAAACTATGATCCTTTCCTCAATAATTAAGAGATACACTTTTACAAGATACAGACATTATGTTTTGTTATTATTTTTTGTTTCTCTCAAGTACAATCAATAGTGTATAATTACCTTGAACGCAAACCACCGGTTGGTTTTAGAGAGTGACAAACGGACACGTCGGCAATGGTACTCGGAGTAACAACACGACAGTGGCTCGGTGATGGTGGTACATCCAGCAGGCGGTGGCAGGAAGAAAATAGAGAATTAGGGTTTGTGATGAATAGATGGTTTGTATTTAAACACAAATTAATCTTTGGAACAAAAAGTTCCTTTTTTATAGGAGACGGATCGGAAGCGTAGTGTTGGGTGTTTCAAATTCAATTTTAAGATATGTCATCTAACTTATTTCAAAGTAATTTAAATATTTAAACTGTCAACCTTTTTTTAATAGGTAACCACTGGACTTGTTATGATTATACAATTATGTGTTAAAGTAATATATTCCTATTAAAAAAATGTTCGGTTTTCTATCGGTTAAACGAGGTATTACATCTTTTAACTATCGACCCGAATATTCGACATTTTTAACTATAGTTGGAACGTGGATGATGATGTATGTAGACTTTCCGCTTAAGACTATATTAACCGGTCATCAGATGACTTTTCTAAACAGAGATAGGGCTACTATTAGGAATCTATTAATTGCTAGGGAGGTTACCTCTTTGCTTGGCGGGTCCTATTAGATCGTCTTCCAACTCGTTTAAATCTAGCGAATAGAAGTATTGATGCTCCTTCGGTGTTATGTTTGTTTTTCTCTAGTCAGTTTGAGATGATGGAACACTTGTTTTTTTCATGTGAGGACTTGGAATGTGGTTGCTAGAGAGGAGTGAATTTGGTTCTTCCGCCTTCTAAAAACACGAGAGATATTATGGGAGGCCAGAGTCGATCTACTTAAAACAACAAAGAAATCGGTAGTTGAAGCTATTGTTATGTCGACGCAGTCGGTGTTGTGGTGATATCAAAACTGCACTGTTAAATGATATATGTCGGGGAAACTAGATTATTTTTTTCTAATTTTAATTTCACATATTGTGATCATTTCATCATCATCATCATCATCGTACTCAGTATATCCCACCAATAGCAAAGCTATGGTAGGGTCTGAGGAGGGTAAGATGTAGACAGCCTTACCTCTACCCCATGGGGATAGAGAGGCTGCTTCCGGTGAAACCCCCGGCTCGATAGTAGTTTTGCATCAAGCCTTGGACATATTACATAAGGCACATAGCACTCAATCATCGGGACGCCGGCTGATTGGTGCATGTACCCTTGTCTTTCGGCTATCAACGCCACCACATGATGCCTGATTAACCTTCCATCACTTTTAACGTTATTTTCACAAAATTAGTAAAATAACGTCAAAATTAGTGCAATTTTACTTTTGCCCACCCGAGGGTTCACACATATATACATTATATGCGCGCACCGCAAGCAGGGCACACATATTGTGATCATTTGTAAATAGAAATCGTAAGATTAACATTAACGGGGTGGTTTGGTCACAAAACCCACTCATGTCTGTAACTTTGTTGGTTCTCGGCTAGTTTCTTGTTAGTCGGTATCATAAAATTTCAAAAAAGAAAAAATGAGGTGACTATAATAGAATAAATTACTCATGACCTCCACATACATAAACCGAAAACATCAATCAACAAGATAATACTACAAATAGCTAAAGAACAAAAACCAAATAACACCTTATTTAATCCTCTAAAATCAATTGAAAATCCTTAAACCTAACTTCCAAAAATTGCATAACCATAAACCAAACGATTGATTAATAATCCGTTACCGGAAGCTGATCGTGTTCACCGATGAATATATTGTCATATATGAGGGCTGCAATGGCAGCACCAATAAATGGACCAACCCAGTACACCCAATGGTGTGTCCATATGCCACTAACCACGGCTGGACCGAAGCAGACCGCTGGGTTCATTGATGCACCATCAAACGCGCCACCAACTAAAATGTTGGCACCCACGATCAAACCAATCGCCAAGGGTGCAATTATCCCGATATTGCCCTTCTTTGGGTCCACTGCGGTGGCGTACACCGTGTACACTAAACCAAATGTCATCACAATCTCAAATACGAGTGCGTTTCCGATGGTAACGTCTGTTGATAACCCGAATGCTGCGGTTTCCTGCAATTATACAAGTTATAAATCAACAGCTTTAAGATATTGTTTTCTTACCATCACGGGGTGTGAATTTCTTACACAACACAAACACGACAATATCTAATACAAAATCTATGGTTTAGTTAGGTTTGGTTCTTTGGGTTGACCCATTTAACCCCTTTATTTATTTTTATAAGTTGCATCTTATGTCATGGTTAGGTAATTATGCAATTTAAATTGACAAGTTTTATATTTAAAAATTTAAAACAAATTAATTTTAAACACTTTATGATTTTGTTATAAGTTTCTTTTTAAGTATTAAGATGCAAAAGAAATACAAAATAATAAAAACTGGGTAAAGCCGGTCGTTCTTCGGTCAACCCGCAAACACACGTATCATGTTCGGTTCTTATTTTGAGCATGATATTTGTGTCTAACTCTACACGTTTAGCGCCCTTGGTTAAGATATTACCATGCTAGTGGCGTATTCTAGGAGCATACATGCAACAACGGCCCCGACTAATTGTCCAATCCAATACACGATAGCACTAAGGAACGAGATATTGCCACCTATGAACGATGCAAATGTGACAGCTGGATTTACATGACCACCAGAAATATTTGCTCCGATCGACACCGCCACAAACAAGGCGAACGCATGCGATAGTGATGCCGCTATTAATCCTGAAGGAGTACCGGGTGCATCATAGGTCAGCTTACCTGATCCAAAAATATAGCAAAACTGTTGAAATTGTTTATAAATATTTTACACTGAAAGATTTAGTGACATAACAATATAACATACTGTAAGCCATCCCGGACCCTTGGCCGGCGAATACGAAAATGAAGGTGGAAATGAACTCGGATAGGCCGGCTTTGAGTGTGTCCGGGTGGCTGGCCTCCCCCGGAGTTCCGATGGTGATTCTGTAAAGAGGCATGTTTTGGATATCACAGAAATTAATCAGTTTGTTTTGGGGTATATATTTGTTGAAAGAGTGTTGTGTTTATACATGACAGATATAACGGCCCAGGAACCGGTATTACATTATTACATGTGGCCGTTACATTAGGAAGCCCGGTTAAGAAGCAGCCCAATGGGGTCAAGTGAAGACACGTGTATGGTGGGTACTAGTTGAGGTAGTGGTGATTTGGATTTAGATATAAATATAATGTAGTTACTTTATATTTTTCTTTTTCGTTTTTGTTTAATATGTAACTTTCAACAAAACATACTGCACAAAACAAAGTATTAAATATAAACAAATAATGATTTATGATTTTAAAGTTTATGAGAACCGATCTAACCTATTTACTTTATTTAAACTTATTTGTAATTTTTTTCTCAAAATAACTAGAAAATCTTTTAATTTAATTAATCAGAATATACAAAAGTAAAAAGCATGTACAAATCTACAAACTTGTCAACATAGTAAAGAGAAAAACAAACATAAACAAAAAACAAAAAACCAAAAAAAGTAAAAAGAAAACCACATTACCAGCTATGATTCTACAACCAACAAAACAATTATATTATGAAGGCTTAGATTCAATCCTTTGCCTCCAAAAGAATATGCAATCTACAAACCTATTTCTCACCTCACCACAACCACTGCGGCCACCGCCTATAAAAGCCTATGTTGACGTAAACCCTTTCCAAAATGGGGTTGCATTAACCGAACATACAAACCGGTTTTCGACATTAACGAATCATGGGACCCTTCCTCAACAATCCGACCTCCATTAAGAACAACAATATTGTCAACATGTCTCATCATGGCGGCCCTATGAGCTATAAGAATAGTCGTCTTGTTCCCCATTATTAACGTATCAAGCGCCTCCTGAACCACCCGACTAGACTCTGACTCAATCGATGAACTCGCCTCATCCAATAGCAAGATTGGTGCGTTCTTTAACACCACCCGAGCTATAGCTATCCGTTGCTTTTGGCCCGGGGTTAAGTCAACACCCCTCATTCCCACATGAGTTTCATACCCATGAGGTAAGTTACTAATAAAGTGATGAGCATTTGCTATTCTTGCAGCCTCTTTAACTTCAGCTTCACTCGCATTATGCCTCGCGTATATTATATTTTCACGTATGGTGGTCGAAAATATTATCGGTTCTTGTTGAACGACACCAAGGTGATTCCTTAACCACCTCAAATTGAAAAGTTTTAAATCCTTACCGTCTAAATTCACCTGCCCGGCAACCGGGTCGTAAAACCGCTCAATCAGTGATATTATCGTGCTTTTTCCAGATCCCGAAACGCCGACTACCGCAACGGTTTGACCGCCGTTGACTTTAAGGCTGAAATTGCTTAGTACGAGAATCTCGGGACGAGTCGGGTAAGAAAAGTCAACATGTTTCAGCTCGATACTTCCGTAAACGTTTGGCGGCTTTAACGCCGTTATATCATCCGGATCAATTTTCGGGACACGATCAATTATTTCAAAAACCGAGATTAAAGATTTCCGTCTTTTGAGAATGTATGGAGCTAAACCGAAAGGCTCCACGAGGGCAAAAGTAGCGAAAGAGAAAACCATGTATTCTTTAATGGCAGTTTGGAGTTCAACATGTCGGTTTTTAACCGCGAGGGCTGTGTACCATAATAGAAGAGCATTGCAGGCGAATAAAAGAAACTGTGAAAACCCGAACGCAAACCCGATCGCCATCCCATGCAAGAAGCTTTTTGTAAATATTCTGTGTAACTGTAATCTGTAAAGCTCCATTACTTTGTTACCAGCACAGAACGATACAACGGTGTATATATTTCTAACTGAATCTTCAAGGACTAATGATGCTTTTCTGTGCATTTCTTGTATTCCCTTTGAAAATCCAGCTAGCCATAGCTTCTGCAAAATGGAAACATATATTTATTTAACTTTAACCAAACAAACGGTCAAACACAAACAATTAAACGAACAGGGTTTTCTAGTTCGTGTTTGTTCGTTAAGAAAATGAATATGTTTGTGTTTGCTTATGTTTGTTTGTATAGTATAAACAAACCATTCACAAACGTAAACAAACACAAACGCACACACATAATTCAAAACTAAGCTAAAATTTAAGAAGGATGAATATACAAACGGACGTAAACAAATAAATTTAAACAAACATAAATGAACAAACAAGTTATGCGTTCATGTCCATTTGTTTAACTAAATAAACAAAAAAAATTGTTCATGTCCGTTCGCTTATTAAATAAACAAGCATAAACGAATTTTCGAATCGAACGATTCACAAACTGTTCATTGAACATTCTATTCGTTAACATGCCAAAGTTAGATCATTATTGAAATAATATTTACTGTTCACACACTAAATGTTTATAAAGAGAATATTTATGAAGGAATAGACAGTGTTCAGGTCAACCCAGTCAAAGTATTACCTGAGCAATGGCGGAAATGGTAAGAACCGGAAGTGTAGCCAAAGCCACGAGTGCTAACCGCCACTGAAGAAGCATACCTATAAGCAATGCCACAAGTACAGCTGTACTATCTTGTATAAATATAGAAAGTCGGTTACTAAAAGCAGCTCTCACAAATGTTGCATCATTTGCTAACCGCATGGATAATGTATCAGCACTGTTTTCTTCTTCATCAAACCAACCAACTTCATTTCGAAGCATTGCTGTAACAAAAACAAAAACCAAAAACTAACTAAAAAGAAACAGGTCAATTGGTAAAACAGTCAAACAAGATGAAATTACTAACCGGAGAACATCATTCTTCTAACTCGCTCAGTCATTTTCTCACCCATAATACCAAAGTAAAAGTGCTGCAAGAAATTTGCGATAACGGTAACGATACCCATGCAGGCGATTATTAAGCACCATTTCTCCACTTCATTTCTCATATGATGATTACTCTCCTTTTTATAATATTCTGTCACGATTAACGCAATCACATATGCGAGAAGTGGGTTAAACGAACCAAAGATTGCAGCACCCGTACTTCCTAGAACCGCATAAAGCCATTCAGCAAAGCTAAGCTCTACAAGCCGCCACATCGGTGGCTCTTTCCGTTTCTCTTTCACCGGTTTGACTTTCACTGGTTCGTCACCGAAGTGAGAATTAGGCCGGCTAAACATTTGTGAGTGAGACCGCTCATTATTCGGGTCAGATGTTAAAAGTGGTGAAATGGGAGATTCCGGGTCCGACTCGTGAGATGTTTGTCTTTGAATCGAAACCACATCGATTTTCGGTAACTCGGGAAGTCGCATCTCAAAACTGTCTTGTCTTTTTATGTACGGTTGATTATTGGGGGCGTCTAAGTGGGACCCGTTTTCAGTTGTTCTTTCGGGTGGTGGGCTCGGGTTTCTTGGAGACTCATGTGAGTTGTAAGCGGAGTCAGGGGACCGAGCTGATGCGTGTAGGTTGGTGGCTCTTTGAAGTGATGGTGATTTGGCAAATTTTGGAGATGATGATTCTTGATAACTGTGACTTGCAGAAGAATCTTTTTCAATTTGGAAAGTTCCAGTCTCGTATGTTCTCGCAGGCATCCTAAAATGATATGAAACAGATATCAAATCACAGGTCGGTTTGTCGATTTGGGTTGTATTTTATCTCAAACGAGTCAAATTATGATATTTAGATAAAAGATGAACAGTTAAATAGTTGAAAATTCCCTAAGCCTACTTTTGATGTATAAATCCTCCAAATATCATTTTATTCAGATTTAGATTACTATTATTATAATAATGTTTTTTTAACCATAAGTATGCAAATAATTATTCATGAGTTAACTGACAAAAACGGTTTCACCCGTGACCCAGCCTGCTCTAGTCACCATCTTTAGGAATTAGGCCTTAAACGAACCAAACGAACATGAACCGGGTGTTTTCGTGTTCTTTCGGCTAACTTTAATCAAACAAACAAACGAACGAACACAAACACTTAAACAAACAGAATTTCTTGTTCACGTTCGTTCATTGAGAAAATAGAAGTGTTCGTGTTTGTGTTCGTCTAACTTTAACCAAACAAACGAACGAACAGAATCACTTGTTCATGTCCGTTTGTTATGACAATGAACGTGTTGGTGTACGTTCGTTTAAGTTAATCAAACGGACGAACACGAACACTTAAACGAAAGGAATTTCAGGTTTATGCTTGCTTGTTAAAAAATGAACAAGTTTGTGTTCGTTTGTTAATATTATAAACAAACGGTTCACGAACATAAACAAATGAAAACCTACCAAAAAAGTAAAAAGTGCTCTCAATTTAAAGTCTAAAATACCATGATCAACATATCCAACAGTTCAAAAGTAAACAGACATATCATAATAAGGTTTTTCATATACAGAATTCAAATTAAATTCAAATTAATATTGGTGATAAGTTTTTTAGAACCAATATTTAAATTGTGAAACTCATTTTACCTTCTTGGGAGTTTAGCTGCTTCTTCGCATCTAAGAAGCTCTGCATACAACCCATCAGAAGCTATTAACTCATCATGGGTCCCGATCTCCATGAGTTGACCTTCTTCCATGACAGCTATGAAATCAGCATTTCTAATTAATGACAGTCGCCTAGCAATTATGATGGTTGAACGACCTAACATTAAAAGATCTAAAGCCTCTTGAACTGATTTTTCAGCTTCAAAGTCAAGTCCGCCGGTGACCTCATCAAGAAGAAGGATAGACGGGTTGGATAGCACAGCCCTAGCAACAGAAAGTCTTATTTTCTGTTCTTCTGTTAAAGATAAACCCGCCCTCCCAACCTGAAATTACACAGTTTTTATTAATTATATTGCATTATTCCAATAGTAATCTTAGTTCTGGAATTAATAGATTTATAAAAGGTTTTAGGCATAAAATATTACTCCTTTTGACTCATAAAATAACACGATCCAATCGATTTATAAGTAAATAGGTCAAAATTGCCACATGTAGTAAGAACATATTCCTATGATTTGTACCTGGGCTTGTAAACAAACCCAACAAAAAAATGGGGCATATTCATATTCGTTTATTTAACCTAACTATAACTGAACAAAAAATCTAACAATTAAACGAACAGAGTTTTCTTGTTCGTGTACATTTGCTAAGAAAATGAACATGTTCGTTTATTTAACTTTAACTGAACAAGTGATCAAACAAAAACAATTAAACTAACGGGGTTTCTTGCTCTTGTTCATTTGTTAAAAAAAACGGTTCACGAACAAACAGAACCGAGCATAGATAAGCGAACATAATTAAGCAAACACCTATTAGAAGTGAACTGAATATCAATCTAATGACCTAAAAAATTAATAAAACTTCACTGAATTGTAATACTAAATATCTTAATTTCATTAAGTAGACTCAACTATAATGGGCTTAAAGAAAGTAGATATAAACGAACATTCATGTTCTCTCATTTAACGAAATAAACAAAAAAAATGTGTTCATGTTTGTTCGTTTATTAAATAAACGAACCTTCCGCTGAACGGTTCCCTTAACGTTTGGTTCATTTACAGGCCTATTTGTACCTGTGTATCATATCCTTTCTCAAGTGAGCTAATAAACGTATGTGCATGAGCAATTTTAGCAGCATCTTCAATTTGAAGTAAAGTGGCATCTCTTCCATATGCAATATTGTCTCTGATACTCAAGCTTAACAAAGCAGGTTCTTGAGTAACTAAACCTATTTGGCTCCTTAACCATTCCAGTTTCAGGCTCTTAATGTTCTCTCCATCCAAAAGAACTTCCCCTGAAAAAATATAATATTAATAAAAATACATCATAGTTATATAATAGTAATGCTTAGTAATATAAGATAGAATGTGATTGAAATTTTAAAATGTTGAATGCCTACCTAATGTAGGATCATAAAACCGTTCCATAAGTGGTATAATGCTACTTTTGCCAGATCCGTTTCTTCCAACAAGTGCAACGGTTTTCTTTGCGGGAACAGTGAGGTAAAACCCGCTTAAGATTGGGATTTCAGGACGAGACAAGTAACTGAAGTACACATTTCTGAACTCGATATTTCCTTGTACGGAATCAAGAATATTTCCATCGTGATTGACGGTTGCGGATGAACGGCTAATCATCTCAAAAAGTCTATATGCAGCAATCCTTCCTTGCTCAAATGAGTAGAAGTTGGTGGCTGCTTGATTCAACCCACTATATAACACAAATAGAATTTGATAAATAAATATCAGCAAAGAAGCATCATGTACAGCTGACGAAAATGAACAGTTAGACCTGTAAACGAACTGAACGTTCAGCAGCAAGTTCATTTATTTAATAAACGAAAAAGTATGAACAAAAACTTGTGTTCATATAGTTAAACACAAAAACAAACATGAACACGTCTCATTCAATCATTTATGTTCATGAAAGTTCGTTTACATTTGTTCACTTTATTCTATTATGTTCGTTCATTTACTTCTATTTATGTTCGTTAGTTTACAGTTTAAGTTTATTCATTTACTTGCCATTGCTAATATATTAAATTAATTTAAGGCCCATTACCATTTAGTATAGTTTTAATTGATTTTTTAGGCCCAACGCATTGTTGTTCGTATTCAGTTTTGGTTGGTTTTAACTCAGTTATGTTCATTCATCTGTGTTGACTTATGTTCACTCATTTATATTGTTAACGAACACAGACAACTTCATTTTCTCAACGAACGAACGCGAACATCCTCCGTTGTGACAGTTCGGCTCATTTACCTAGTAAAAAGTGCCATTAGTTTCAACTTAGCATGTCAGATATAATTGCAAAAATCATATCATTTAAAAAAATCCCAAATTTTTGAATGAAAATGATTCACAAGGTTATATCACTATGCATTATAAGTACACTTAGGACAAAGTTCAAAACCCATTCAACTCAGCTGACCCGTTGCCTATTTAGCCATTTAAAAAAAACACTACTACCCACTTCCACAACCCATTAGGTATATAATATAATATATAGCCAGACCAGCCCATCTTAAAGTAAATAGATTAAAAAAGAACAAGTAAATAGAAGATGCTTACAGGCCACTTAAAATAACAGCAAAAAGAGCCGTTACAATTTCTCCACCTTTAACGTGTCCATGTGTAACCAAAACTCTTCCAACATAAAGCTGCAAAGCACAAGAGCAAATTGCAAGCCCATATGTGAACCCAAGGCCGAGTCCTTGTACAAGACTTATCAGTATACCATATCTCAATGTAGCTTGTAGAGAGGCTGCATATGAATATTTTGCTAATGTTTCATTTGTGAATGCATACAACATCCTAATGTATGAAATAGCCTGTAAAGGTAAAAAAAAATATTAATATAAGCAAGCGGTAAATATATTAAAATTATGAGAGGGGCATGTAACGACTTGTTCAGCAATACTAGCAGCTTCGGCATAAGCATCTTGAATATTCTCAGCAAGTCGGTGGAGAAATATATTTGATATTCCTCCTGCAGCAACAATAAACGGGCCAGTGGCTAAAGTTATGAGAGCAATCTGCCAACAGTTGATAAATCCAATTGCAAGCCCACTGAAGAATGTAGCCATGTTATGAATATAATTACCAACCTGCACCAATAATAATGAAAAATATAACACAACTTTACATATATATTTCAATAAGCAAAAACCGGTCAGATGAAACTTTGCGGTAATGGTGGCTAACTGGTTGGGTCGGATTGGTTTGACGTGCAAATACGTTTTTTGCCAGTTCTATTTATTTTCACATGAGTAATTAATATGTTTAGTATGACTAATAACAATTGTAATCTTTGAAAAAATGAAGCCGTTATATTTTTTGTGTTCATCAATGTCTGTTTAAATTCATTTGTTTTAACTTGTTTATGTTAGTTCATTTGGTTTACGTTTTTTCAAGTTTAGGTTTAAACTGTAAGGCCCATTACAACATAGTCTAGGTTTAATAGCTTCTTAGGCCTAATGCATTGTTGTTCACATTTACTTTCGATTGGTTTTAACTCAGTTATGTTCATTCACCTATGTACTGTTATGTTCATTTATGCTATAATAAACGAACATAAATGAACACAGACAAGTTCATATTTCAACGAACAAACACAAACAAGAAAACCATGTATGTTTATTAGTTCGTGTTTGATAGGTTAAAGTTAAACGAACGACCACAATCAGGCTTTGTTCGTGCCCGTTCAGTTTGTTTACAAGCCTAAAAAGATCTAAAAGGCTATATTTTGGCGGCTTTCAACCTACTTGATCCATACCCATTTGACCGTTGCACTTTAAGCTAAATTATTTGATTTGATCTGTTTGACTTGTTTGGGTAAACGAGACCAAAATAACCCATTTACGTAAACGGGTTAAAATTTATATACATGCTAGTGGAAACTAAACTTACTTTTTCACTAAGAGCGGATTGAATGAGCAATACATCACTCAATACTTGACTCACAATGTCTCCATTGTTACCGTAGGTATCAAAGAAACTCATATCTTGATTTAGAAGTACTTGGACATAACTAGACCTAATAACAGCAGTTTGCCTTTCTCCGGTAAGAATCCAACATGAAACCTCTGAAAGCAAGAATGATTAGATATAATAACTGAAATAAACATGGTATAATAAAAGATAAGCAAGAATACTTACCTATCCAACCAGCAGCAAAAACGCCACCAGCAATATAAACAAGGGTCAAAGCAAGCTGCGGAAGTCATTATAATTCATCAATTTTTCTAATAGAAGTATAGAAGCTGTTTGAAGTTTATCATGAATTTGTAAACAAGCGATACATTAGATGTGTAACTGTATTCATAGTTAACCAAAAGTGTTATTTGAAGTATGTTGTCCATCAGATCACACATGTATCAATTCTTTTGATAAGATATATCAGAGCAGAATATTATTGGATATTTTATGAAAATTATATTTCATTTTTTATGATATACAGGAGTGGGAACACATGTGAGTTTACGCATTAGCTACTTGATAATGATAACATGAATTCTACTCTAAATCATCTCTGCCTACGATTTCTATTCTTTCTACGCCCCCTATATTTGTTTAGATATTGAAACAGGAAACGTTCTGTTTTTTTCTTATCTGCCAAAACAAGAGTTAGCGAATAGTTTCCAAAAGTGTATGATCTCCTTTTGATCTTACAAATAATTAAACTCATGATGCAAATGATTATGAATCTCATTACGAGATCCAGATGCATCACCTAGTTCACCCGTCTACCGATATCTCTAACCCTATTTACTTGATTTCTTGAGATTGCTTAGGTCAGATTTTATTAATCAGACTAGTATTTGCTCCAGTTGTAATAAGCAAAAGATGGACAAAGAGTGGATCGGGTAATAGGTCAAATCCATCCATTTTTCACAGGTCCAAGTGGCTAACTGGTCATAATTAAAGAGATAATTGCACCCAATTGGACCCCTGAAGATATAACTTCTGCCCAAACAACTACCAAAAATACTCACATGGAGCTGATATATGATTGGGTCGATATTGCCACTTCTAGTTATAATAATTGTCATATCACAAGATGCTTGAGTAATAATTGTCATGACAGGTAACAAGAAGCATAGTAATGAAAAGCGCAGCGCTTTGGCGCCTAGGCTCAAATTTAGGGCGGGGCGTTCATTTGGCGCCTACTTTGACTGAAGTCGCAAATATAGGAGAAAATAGGGTAACTGAATATGTTTTGATTTTTTTTATTTAAATTTTTTGTTTTATTTGATCTCTCTCTTAAAACAATTTACCTAAATTAATGGGATTAACAAAATTAACTCTATTATCTCTTTTATAATGAACGACCTTTGTTTATTGCTATCACGTAGCAATAAAACGATTACAGAGGCTACTAGAAGAAAAGAGGTTAGTAATATTTATTTAGTTTTTAATTTTTGTCTTCGATTATGTTGTTAATTCTGTTAAGATGCATGAAGAAGATGCTTTGTTTTAACCTGCTTGCTAAAGTTACATTTATTACTTTATGAATTTTTGCTTTTAAGTATGAACAATTTGGTTATTTTGTATTTTCATATGATTTTGGTAACTATGCTTGAAGATTATGCTTTTGAAATGCTTTTGTATTTAGATAAACTGCTGTTTTCCATTACAAATTTTGTTTGCGATTTTTTTATTTAAGTGAGCCTTTTTTTCTCAAGCTGATAGAAACCGAAAATCTAAATGACTGGAACTAAGATAAATAGCCACATTCGAGATAGGCTTGATCTCCGATTAGCCAATTCGAGATGGCAATTCTCCCAATACAAGGTTAAGAAACCCAAATTTTATAATAATATCCCCCGATTACAAAGAAAAGTGAAACTATTAATACTTATTTTTACTAAAATAACTGACCCACTATTCTACTTCCTACAAATTAGCCTCAACTAAAAGGGCAGGTTCGTATCAATACTACTGGCCCGGAAAATCGACTTGTCCTCAAGTCTGAAAGAAGGGAATTGTAGTGCCAAGCAATAAGCCATTCTATTGTGGATTGACGGTGTTCTTGCAACCCTTGATTGTCTAGAGCTGAATAGAACTGAAGATCACTTTCCCCATCTTTAATAATAGGCAGGAGAGTTTTCTGGACCCATTGGTTGACGTGACCTGGATCTGTAACAGCAAAAGTCAATTTACGTTGCTTTAAGTAGGCCTGGATTTGTATGGGATTCTGGGTGCTTCCCAAATCTACAATACCCTCTACAACCTGCAATTTAGCACCCTCTCCAATCTGCAATTGAACACCATTGGCAATCTTCAAATGACTACCCAAGACATTCTCAAGTCGATCTTCATCATCATTTCTATTAGGGCAATCATCTGGGACTTCCTCTTTAGCCAGATCCGGTTGTGGGTTGTGATGTTCTTCATGAGATTCCTTGTCATTCCACATAACCTTGATCTCTGCAATATCCTTTTTAGTGCTTCCAATTGGGTTACAATGATTGCTAATTGAGTAGCCAGATCAACCGAGTAATTTGGTAACAGTGGAATCGGAGTGGTTTTGGTGGTTAATTGGGTAGGCATTTGGACATAGGTAGTGTCGCTACCCTTAATTTCATTCTTCATGGGCTCCAACGATTCCAATTTTGCATCCCAAGAAACCAATTGTGTGGCAATCAGATCCGGTGGGTTACCCCCATGGTAACTACCAGAGTCTTCCTCATAACGTCCTCTTCTAAAGATTGATTTATCATCTTCTCTTGAACTGCTCCGAGTCTGTAGCCCCGTAATTCCCGGCAATGGAACCACTGATAGAAACCGAAAATCTAAATGACTGAAACTAAGATAAACAGTCACATTCGAGATAGGCTTGATCTCCGATTAGCCAATTCGAGATGGCAATTCTCCAAATACAAGGTTAAAAAACCCAAATTTTATAATAATAACATCCCTCGATTACAAAGAAAAGTGAAACTATTAATACTTATTTTCTACAGTTACTAAAATAACTGACCCACTATTCTACTTCCTACAAATTAGCCTCAACTTAAAGGACAGGTTCGTATCACAAGCCCACGCTTTTTTTGCGCCTAGAAGATGCCTATGTGCCTTAAGTGCGCCTATCGCATTTAATAACTATGACAAGAAGCAAGATATTTTCATCGCTAAGGTCATACTTCTGGCTTATTCAAGTAAAGCTTTGTATCCCTCTATCTAACTTTCTCAATTGATTCAGCAATTTTAGGCAACCATGTGTTGCCAAGTTGCTAATAAATTGAGGATGGATTTATTTTCATTTTCCATTGTAGTCGTACAAATAATTAACAGTCGTGTCATACATGGACAAAATTGTAACTATGACTCCCTATCCATATGGCTTCAACTTATTAACACTACAACTATAAGCGATATATAAATATCTACATTAGACACACCTTCTAAATTGTGTTGCACGTGATGTACTAAAACAATTGCTAAGAATGGTATATCTACTAGTTCAAACGCAAATAACTTTCAACCAATCATAAATGTGTGTATACCACAAATTATTGGTAATCTGAAGAATACACATTTGCGTATGTGTGTATGTGTATTAAGCATGAGTATGTAACTATGTAATGATGTATATACGTATGCAAGCAAACACATGAACGTCTATATATTATATAGGATGACACCCCAAACGACGAGTGCATGGTCCATATCCCCCATCACAACATGTGTAAGTACTTAGGTGTACCATGATTCAACTAAATGACAAATTATAGAATGAAAGAACCATGGCACATTTTTCACATTGAAAAGCACAAAGGAACAAGATGGCTACAATAATTGCTTAGTTGGCCAAAGTAAAAAAGCTACGATAGTTGCTTAAATCTCCTTCACCAATACCAAATACTTTGACCTTGTCACATGATTTAACATAGTGTTTAAACTTTATTTGTCAACTTCAGTCAATGCAAATCATTACCATGTTATGATAATTAATCATTAGTCATTACTACAAGCTCAAAGCATACAAGAAATCCAAAGTCACGTGTCTTATATCAGCTCCTTATAACACGCTACGCATCATAATGCCAATCAAGATCTTAGCTAAACTCCATAAATATCCATATATTCAAACATCAGACACATAACGTTCCATGAAACAAATTTCTAGTGGATGCTAGAAAGGTGAAACCTAAAACTAGACACCATGTTAGCATTTCAAGAAAAGTAAAACCTAATCCTCTCTATAAGTGTATAACTATTAAATTAGATAATTTTATATTGATCTGCGTGCGTACGACTGCACGTACTTAAACTCTATAATTTTCAGTATACAGATCCCTAAACCTTCTCATATAGAAAACTTGTTAGTTCAGTCTTAAAAATGGAGTTAGCTGTCTACTTCAACTATATCATTTTCAACTTTATCCCTAGATAAAATTAACATAAAAAACCTATTATGTCACTCAGAAGTTGAGAAACAAATCTTCATTAATTGATCAGAATCATTTTTACTACCGAATTAAATGTAAGAGTATCATTTCTATTTTCAATTAAAAGCAGCAAAAGTTCACATTACTTATGATTCACAATCAAAAACCTTAACTTCTAATAACATAAAAATTAATTAAATTAAGTTAAACTCAAACTACCTCTTTGAACCTATCAAACAGCACATTGTGCGCAAGTACTTAGGTGAACCATAATTCAACTAAATGACAAATTATAGGATGAAAGAACTTGTGTCCACCATGGCACATTTTCCACATGGAAAAGCACAAAAGAACAAGATAGCTACAATAGTTAGTTGGCGAAAAAAAAAAGCTACAGTAGTTGCTCAAATCTCCACCAATACCAAATACTATGAATTTGTCAAATGATTTAACATACTGTTGAAACTTTATTTGTCAACTTCAGTCACTGCAAATCATTACCGCATAAAGATAATAATCATTACTACAGGCTAAAGCATACAAGAAACCTAAAGTTGCATGTCTTATATTGACTCCTTATATCGCGTTTAAGCATCATAGATTCATAATATTAGTTAAGATCTTTCCATATTCCATAAATATCCATATGCTCACTAACATCCAAAAACGTAAAGCTCCAAGAAACAAATTTCTAGTGGATACTAGAAAGGTGAAATCTAACACTAGACACCATGCTAGCTTCTCAACAAATGAAAAGACTCAAGCTTACTAATATTTTCAAATAGATAGTCATTGCCAAAAAGTAAAATCTAATCCTCTCTATAAGTGTATAACTATTAAATTAGACATGTTTATATGTGTGTATCTGCACGAGTTCGTAAACTATATGATTTTCAAGTTTAATCCTACATAAAATTAAGCTAAAAACCTATTATGTTACTCAGAAATTGAGAAACAAATCTTCATCAATTGATCAGAATCATTTTGATTACCAAATTAAATGCAGAGTAACTTTGTAATTTTCAGAGGTGAGAAACTAAATCTATTAAAGCTTTCGGAGTTACTCAAAAGAAGCAGCAGCTCACACTACTTATGATTCAGAATCAAAAACCTAAAATTCTAATAATAACATATAAATAATTAATTAAATTAAACTTAAGCTACCTCTTTGAACCTATCAAACAGCACATCCGGATCCTCATTTTGATGACTAAGCAACTGAATAATCTTCGCAAAATAATGCAAGTAAACCACAAGCGCCGTCCCATGCGCCGCAGCCGCAACCGATCCAACAACCATAAGCACCCAATCGAGCCTGTCCGCACAAGCAAACAGCCTCGAAAACGGCACGGCTTCAGGCGGCGGCTCGATCTCCTCCATCTCCTCCACGTCATCCTCCACATCCGGCGCCACCGCGTCCGCCGTGGCGTCCATGTACGGCGACGGCGACTCGGGCGGCTCAGAGACCTCGGACACCGGCGTCAACGGCTGCTGCCGCGGCGGTGACCAACCGAATAAGCCGCCTCTAGATACCATCATGTTTAGCTATTTACAGTTTGTTCGCAAAACCCTAAGGTAACGGTAAGTTGTTAGTAACGGAAATTGACTGTTTATAACGCTAAGAACTGTGAAATTGGGAGGTTGAATTCATTGATCTGGTGATTATTATTATTATTATTGTTGTTGTTGTAATTGGTGAGATTTGAGTGTGTGTGTGTGTGTGTGTGTGTGTGTGTGTGTGTGAAGGAAGAGAGAAGGTTGACTCGGAAACTGAAGTTTGTTTGATTCGTTTGAAGGTGTCTGCGGAATATGGTGCTAAACGACGTCGTTGTAAGCGTCGTGGATTCTAGGCAATTTGGCCGGTTGCCGTTTATTGGAGAATGGTATTGCTGCGGAATAAGTCCTTTAGTTTGGGAGTAGTGGCAGTATTTGTCATGGATTTTCTTGTACAGTTTTTCTTTTTTTGTTTGAGAGCCCAAAATATATTAAAACCAAAAGCGAACATTCTAGCGAGAAGCAACAAGCCCTAACTTAGACCTTCCGTAGTGGGAACATTATGGTGGTGTTAACAACGCCCCCAGACATTATGGGTGGTGTTTGGTGTGAAACGTTATGTATATAACGTTGTGATAGCTTACATTTTGAGGGTTTTGTAAGAGAGTGGGAGGAGCGTGACATTCGTCAATTTCGGGTCCTTTTGTATTCGTTTATCATGTAAACCGACCCGTTTTGTAAACCAAAACCTTCGATATAATCAAAATGATAGATTTTATGTTACATATTTGTTTTATACTTATCGGGTCTCGAAAACGCCCTTTTCGGTCCCTAAAATGCCTTAAAAACGCTTTAAAACAACTCCAGGGGCCAAAACTGCCAACTTTGAAAGTTCAGGATTTTCACCAGGCACACTTAGCGTCGCGCTAACATCCATACACTGGTCAGTTATCGTCGCGCGAAGGGGAGTCTGCACCAGCAGCTCGTTTTTGGCTTTTTTTATGCTTTCTTGTGCTCATAACCAACTCATTTCCATGCATAACACTTTATAAAAGACTTGTTCAACTTACCCTATATATGCATGACCATCTCCTTCATTTTACACCTGCTCATACTCCAAATTCTCTCTCAAATTCAAAGATCTTAAGGTTGTTCTTCATGAATTCTTGGCAGTTTGACTTTCCAAAGTCAAACTAACAATGTTCTTTCATTTTAATTAACTTGTTAAGTCTTATTAATACTTGAAGCTTATTATACAACATATATATATATATATATATAATATACATCCTTGTTACCTTTGGTGGTCACTTCTCCGGTCTCAGTCGGTAGAGTGTCGGGCCTCGTAAGGCAAGGCTTCATGGAGGACTCATGTGGTCATTGATATATATATATATAATTATATAACTTGTTCATGCTTACTAACCATGCTTAACTTCTACCCATTTTAGTTTGTATTTCATATTTGTTGAGTTCTATGGTTATGGGTTTGTAGAGACTAGCCTCGGTTTAACCATAAATAGCTCCAAACCGTAAACCGAACTTTGTTTACTAATTTTGTTAAATAATTGCATAAACATGCTTTATGTTATATTTAAGTTTCTAAAATCATTTTATGAGTTCCATGGTTAAGGGTTTGTAGAATCTAACCTCGGTCTTGACCCGAAACAAGATCTGAACCGAAAACCGAACTTTCGTTTAAAAGACTTTGTTGTTGACTTTTTTAATGTAAAACTTAAGTATCATCATTTATAAATTATTATACAAGTCCTTTGATGTTTGGGCATGTGGTAGCCATTCTTGATCTTATTCCGAGTTGGAAACCGAACAAAACCGAGTTCACTCGCTTAAAACACACAAGTGTGTTTCTAGCTATCAAGACTTGTATATTTCTTTAAAAAATCATTTATAAACTGATTTTAATTATTTTCTCAAAGTACTTGGAATGTTGAATCCAACTTGATCTTATAACAAAGATTGGACCGACAAAACCGAACACTCGCTTAACGGACATTGTTAGTTCTAAAACAATAGAACTACATACTTGGTTAAGTCTTCTTAGATTTTATTGAGTTATCTCATACCATTTATTATTTTGAAAGTTGACTTTGAGTTTGGCAAGTACCAAGACCCGAACCAACAACCCGAACACTCGTTAAGACCTGTTTTAGTATCTACATTACAAGGGGCTTGCATTCTTGCATTTTTACCCACCTTATTACTTAACATAGGTTGAGTAAAATTAAGGGCTAGATACTTTAACCCAGTTTCGAGTAAAATTATATTTTCAAAGGACTATTATTATAATTTCCTAAATATTTACATTTTAAACCTTAAACTTTAAATTGTTTGCATTTCTTATCATTTATTTTAATTAAAGATTTCCTAGACAACCTTTCAATACAAGACTTCCTTTCATCTAGGCTTTGCTCGTTAAACCTCATCCTTCCGGTTACTCGTCATTTTACCAATCAAGTTTATTACTTGAACGTGAGTACTTTCATCCCCCGTTTCCATCTTTCGTTTTTGGGGTGATATTGCATACCTATTTAAATTAAATGTTTTATACTTGAGTCTTAAACCACAAACTTTATCTTATACCTTACTTAAATAAATGCTCGATTTGGTGTTATATGCTTACATGCTTAATTGCTAATGTGTTTACCGCTTTTGGTTGGTGGATTCATAAATCCGAGTATATTTGGCATCCCCTTATAGAAAGGTGTCGTTAATGTATTCTTATTAATGATTTCATTATCTAAATTGTTGCTATTATTTATTATTTTGTATACAAGTTGTCGGATTTCCTATTATATACTTATTGTTCAAAACTATGAAATTGCTCACCAACCTTTGTGTTGATAAATTCTAGTTTATGCAATGTTACAGGTTTAACTTTAGGTTGACTCGAGGACGTGAAGAATAACGTTATCAAGACTATTAGGATATTAGCAAACAATATATTATTTGCTATGTTTGAATTCGGTATTTTGTATGAACAAGTTATGTAACTCTTTATGATTTTATGAATTTAAATGAGTTGATTAAATATTATCACTTTAATAGTGTCTTGTGTTCTTGAGCAATCCGTTGCACCCCGGCATGTTCCGCCGCCTTTGGTCGGGGTGTGACAAGGAGAGAGGCGTTTTGGGGCATTTTCTCACTACGCCCACTTTTTGTAAAATGCTCAAAAGCTTACTAGGCGCCACATGGCGCAAAATGCCTGGTTGTGCCTAGTTTTGACTACGCATGATCTTACAAGATAAATTAAAATACGAAAAAACGGAATAAATGAAATTACAATAGAAAATTAACATAATTGATCCCACACATTTTCACTTATTCTAAACCGACCCTCGTTTTTTGAACTTCTCCTCCTCTCTTTATACTATAGAAAAGTAAATTCATTTTAAGTTGATTATCTCTTCTTCCTCCTAAATAAGGGCATGAAGTTTGTCTTCATGACCCGTAACCCTAAAACTGAGGAGTTCTCCAACATCAACAGTATTGTGAACCGCCTTTTCACTATACTCTTTTTAGCGAGTTTTCCATCACAATTTTTGTGACCTAGATTCCACCTAATCATCCAAATCTTCAAAACTCAGTCTAGTTACCGGTCTTTAATTGATGTAACTTTGAATTGTCCTAAGGTATCTTTGAGTTTTAACCGGAGGTTTGAATTTTTCTTTTTACTCTAAGGACCACGCGCCTTCTTTGCGTTATTCTTGGAGTGGTAAAATATTTAAATGAGGTCGTTTTAACATGTATGAATCTAAATATTATTATACATATACATATATGTACTTTCTATCATATATGTATAACTTTTTCAAAAAGTTAATAAGTCACAACATTGTGTCTTATTAATTTAACCTCTCACAACATAAGCAATTTAAAACAACTTTTAACTTTTCAAATAATTAATAAGTTATAAGTTGGTTAAATAAGCAATCCTGAACACCTTGTTAGTATCAATAGATTTCGTTTTCTTAAGGTTTCCTTTCTTAACTTTTTTACGTAAACACTTTTAGTTTTGATGTTAAAAGATAAAATGTTGGTTTGATATATATATATATATAACTCCATCCTAAGAGAACTTTTTGAAATTGAGAACTATTTTGAACCACTTAAACACTTCATTTAAAAAATTATTAAAAAAATAACGAAAAATTTGAAAAAGTAAAAAAAATCAAAATGTTTATCTATCATCCTGGTTTAAAAAAAACATATAATTTAATCTCTAGGTGCATAATATAAACACATGTACATTATTATTTATCCAATTATACCTATGTGTTAAAGAAATAAATGTATAAATTTGAAAAATAAATATTATATATATATGTATAATTTAGCTAAACCGATTTTTTATGAAACCGGGATAATAGATAAATATTTTGGTTTTTTACTTTTTTTATTTTTATGTTTTTTTTTATTTTTGGCTTTATAAATTTTTATTTTTAAGGGGTTTTTTGTGGTCTAAAATGGTTCTCAAAGTTCTCAATTTTCAAATCACACGATCCCAATCACACACACACACACACACACACACATATATATATATATAACTTTGAGAACCATTTTGAGCCACAAAAAAACTTCTAAAAAAATATTTTAAAAAATTATAAAACAAAAAAAACAAAAAATTAAATAAAGTAAAAAACCAAAATTCTTATATTCCATTCTGGTTTCATAAATAAAAAAAACTTCGTATTATATAATGTGTATAATTTCATTTAATCTCTAGTTACGCAATGTACACACAGAGCCGGTCATGAGGGGTGATAGGGTAGTCGACGGCCATAGGCCCGACACCCCGTGTAAGGCCCCGCTCCCGATGCCCTACTTTTGATGTCGGATTTACTCATAAACACAGTTCTACAAATCAGAGTTAATTAAAACTTTCACGGAAACGTTAACTTCAATCATTCGTTACAAAACATTTAATCTTTTCTTTAAAACCATAACATAAAACATCATATTTAAAACATCATTTCTTCCATCTTCAGATGCCAGCCGTTCAATCCTTGCCATGTGTCATCCTCATGCTAGCTCTTTAGTCTAATCACCTGCGTACATACTAAAAGTTAGCTAAGATGAGTGAGTTCTAGTTAATCAAGCAACTTACTATACAACCACTACTTGCATTTATATACGTGCCCGAAGACACACATTCGTTCATCTATCCTGCTCACCTCACCGCTAACCTCTTTACTGCCCCTACATCTTAGACAGTTGAAAGTCCATGAGAGTACTTATCCAACACATGATTTGGAGCTAGCAGTAGTAGTGCATGCTCTCAAGATATGGAGACATTATCTGTATGGTACAAAGTGTACCATTTACACCGATCATAAGAGTTTAAAGTACTTCTTCGAGCAGGAAGAGCTGAACATGACGCAGAGAAGATGGTTAGAATTGATAAAGGATGTCGACTGTGACATTAAGTACTATCCTGGTAAGGCTAATGTGGTTGCCGACGCGCTAAGCCGTAAGAATGAGGAAGTCCTTGCAACAGTTATGTCATACCCATTGATTATGAATTCAAGTCTCTTTGAAGAAATCATCAAAGTGCAGTCAGAGGTGCTGTTAGACGAAGGGCTAGTAAAGAAAGAAAGGATTTTCGGTTAGCAAGACGAGTTGATAGAAAACACGCATGGTGATAAGACGAGGTTTGACCGTATGTGGATTCCACGCCATGGAAATCTTAGAGGTCGAATCTTAGATGAAACTCATAAGTCAAGGTATTCAATCCATCCAAGATCCAATAAGATGTACCAAGACTTGAAGAGAGACTATTGGTGGCAGGGTATGAAGAATGATGTAGTAGATTATGTCAGTAAGTGCTTAACTTGTTTACAAGTCAAGGCCGAACATCAGAAGCCTTATGGAAAGATGCAACCGTTGGAGATACCTGAATGGAAATGGGAACACATCACCATGGATTTCATAACTAAGCTACCTCGTACAGCTAAGCATCATGATACCATCTGGGTGATTGTGGACCGTTTGACTAAGAGTGCTCACTTTCTGCCTATACGAGAGGCTATCTCGTCAGAAACGTTAGCAAGCCTGTTCATTAAAGAGGTTGTATCTAAGCATGGAGTACCGTTATCGATCGTGACTGATAGAGATACTCGGTTTACTTCGAGATTCTGAAAGAAGTTCCATGAAGCTACGGGAACGAGACTGAACATCAGCACTGCGTACCATCCTCAAATCGATGGACAGTCTGAAAGGACGATCCAAACCCTTGACGATATGCTACGTGCTTGTGTTTTAGATATTGGTGAAAGTTGGGATGATCATCTACATCTGGCAGAGTTCTACTATAACAACAATTACCATTCAAGTATTGGTATGCCACCGTTTGAAATGCTTTATGGTAGACGATGTAGAACCCCGGTGTGTTGGGAGAGAGATTGGCCAGAAGGAGATGGGAAGTTTAGAAGTTGTGCAAGAAACTTCTTCAAATTTTGATCAGATTAAGGCAAGAATGAAAGCTGCTCAAGACAGACAGAAGTCGTATGCTGATAAGCGGCGATGACCGATTGAATTTAACGTTGGTGACAATTTGATGCTCAAGGTCTCACCTTGGAAATGAATTATTTGTTTTAGGAAGAGGGGAAAGTTGAGTCGGAGGTACATTAGACCATTTAGGATTATGGATCGTGTGGGTGAAGTGGCTTATAGACTGGAGAGTTAGAAGGAATTCATTCAACCTTCCATGTTTCTCATCCGAGGAAATGTCTGGCGGATGACACGTCTCATGTGCCATTAATGGAAATTGAGGTTGATGAACAGTTGAATTACATCGAGCAACCGATCGAGATAGTTGACCGCAAAGAGAAGCTACTTCGGCACAAGGTTATACCTTTGGTGAAGGTGATATGGAAGCATCGTAAGGGCTCAGATGCTACTTGGGAAGCTGAGGATGAGATGCGCAAGTTTTACCCGAATTTGTTTATATAATAGTTAGGTTTCGGGGACTTAACCTCTTTAAGGAGGGAAGACTTGTAACATCCTAAAATTTTCATATTTAATAAAAGAAAGTCACGTTTAGTTATTGGCCATAAATAATTAATTAGTATTAACAAAGAAAAGATCATGGAATTGGATTAATTATGGAGGGTTAAAGGGTAATGGGCCTTAGGTCCATGGGCTTTAAGGGATATAAATACCCCCTTAAACCATCCTAAAACCCTAACTCTCATTTCCATCTTCCATAATCTCTACTCACATTCAAAAACACACACATATCATCATATATACGACCAAGAGAGAAAGGTGGGATCTGAGCCAAACGAACGTGATGTTTGTTAAATTCTTCAATACACAAGATAGATACAAGACCTAAGCTCATAACCAAGCTAAACCGTAACCTTAAAACACGTAAAGGTATGTCTTTTACCTTAAAGTTTACGTTTTTATAAACATTTAGTCTTGAAACTTAGAACGGGAATAGATCGGGTGTAAATGAAACGTAAAGTTGTAAACTTGATGCTAAAACAAACTTAATGGACCTGCAAACATGTGCGGCTCGTCTAAAATGAACCCTAGATCTAGTATTAAACGTTTAGCCTTAAAGGTTCGTGCTTTATGTTACAAACGGTCAAGTTTGGGCCGCAATCGGTCTAGGGAATGGTTGGGACTAAGGCCGAACCATAATAAGCGAATTAGGGTCGCGAAACGCATGTTTTGGTTGATAAAACGAACCATGGAAGCAGCAGCTCGCTACAGCAAGCTTGCTGTATAAGTTCGCTACTGGTTAAGTTCGTTGCTATATAAGTTCGCTACTGGTTAAGTTCGCTGCTGTATAAGTTCACTATTGGTTAAGTTCGCTTACATTTATGCCCGCTTGCAAATACAGGAGAGTTAAAATAAATTAAAGCCATAAATACGCTAAGTAAAAGCAATCCAGTACTAGACCACGAATCAGGCTTAATTTGTTGTAACGAATGAGTTGGTGAATAAAATAATAATTTAAAATCCTAATGGAAAATATGTTAAGACAGTTAACAAAAATAGATTTTTCCAAGCTGACCTGGCAGCTTAACCCCAGCCAGGGGCTCTGCCCTTTGGACCCCGCTAGGGGCTACCACCCCTAGAACCCCGCTACCAGGGGCGCTGCCCCCGGACCCCCGTTAGTTGAGGGTTACGATTAAACTAGAAATACGTTATGGAAAGTGATAGTAATTAATACGTTAGCCGTGCACAACTAAAAAAAGGGATTACCATTAACGGGGAACGTAACCGCATTCAGGTGAGTTTCTAGCCCCACTTCCTTGTTATGTTTTCGGGGCTATGTGCATACTCGATCTGATAGTTAATACACTTACCTTAAATGGTAAGTGTATCCATGTATGATTTATGTGATAGATATTATGTTATGTATGTGAATGAAAGCTTGTTGGTACGTGAACGATCTTCGAATATTGCACGTATTGACAAGGGAGGTATGTGTATGAAAAATGAATGCGTATGGTAGATATATGTACAACATATGAGTATGTGTAAATGATTAAAGAAGGTATATGTATGTTACAGGTATGTAAAGATAGTATGCACGAAGATGCAGAAATAAGGGATCAGACCCTAACAATATATGAGATAGAGAAGAAAGGGATCAGACCCTGATAATATCTGAGATAGCGAAGTAAATAAGGGATCAGACCCTAACAATATCTGAGATAGACAAGAAAGGGATCAGAACCTAATAATATCTGAGATAGACAAGAAAGGGATCAGACCCTAATAATATCTGAGATAGACAATGACAGAGGGATCATACCCTAATAATATCTGAGATAGAATGGACAGTAATTATATAGTATGAAAGTACGTATGAAATTATGTATTGGAAGTAAATTAGTAATGTAATTATTATGTATCTTCGGATGCATAATGGAAGGTAAGTGTATGTATTGTATGATGTATGATTAACTAGAACTTACTCAGCGTAGCTGACTTTTAGTATGCACGCAAGTGAGTAGGATGAGGCAGCTCGCTTGAGGAGAACGCGTGGCATTGAATAAGAGACTGGCATCGGAAAGCTCAAGATGTTCATGTTTGATGTTTAGTTTATTTTGAAAGACAAGATGATGTTTTAAGTTGAAATATGGTTTCCTATGAAATGTTTTATGAATGTTTTTATATCCCGCGTATGTTTTTATCAACTCTGATGATTAGAACTATGTTGATGAGTAAATCCAACGTCCAATGTAGGGCACCGGTAATGGGGCCTTACATAAACAAGTCACAACATAACATTCATACACACTGCTTATTACCTGGCAATCATTCTCTTTGGCGATACGTGCAATATCCGAAGATCGTTCACGCACCAACAAACATTACTTTCCCTGTCTACACGTGCAATATCCGAAGATCGTTCACGCATCGACATACTTCCATTCATAACATCTACATATATATATCATATCAAACATTATAGCATACACTTACCACTTAAGGTAAGTGTATTCACACTTCACATCGAGTATGCACACAACCCCGAAAACATAACAAGGAAGTGGGGCTAGAAACTCACCTGAACTCGGTTACGTTCACCGTTAATGGTTAATCCCTTCTTTAGTTGTGCGCGACTGACTGTTTAATAAACACAATATTAAATACCTCTCTAGCCATTGTTAACCGTTTTGTTATTTAGTCTTAATCGTGTAAGCTGGTTTTACTTCATCGATCCTTACCGGTTAGTTAATCGTTATTCATTAACCTTTAAGAGTATCTTTCATTAATTAGCAAAGTCCAAGGGCTTCCATGTAATTAAACTATTTTACTCAAGTCTAGGGACCTTTCTTTCTTTATGTCAAACTCCTAGTTCGTTAACCAGTCCTTAACGAATGGGTGTTAATAACGAATTGACTTTATAATGATCTGACTTTTATAACGAATCTGCCTCCATAAAGAATTGGCCCCCTTATAACGAACTGCTCTTCGTAACGAATTGGACTCTTTCATTTGGTCTGGTTAACGAATGAACCCTATATGAAATGGGGTTCATTCGTCCCTTACTTAACGAATGGCCTTAACGAATTGAGGTTAGTTCGTCATTCTTTCCTTAATGATTTGACATAACGAATTGCTTAACGAATGAGGCTAGTTCGTTATTATTTGTTAACGAATTACTGTTAGTTCGTCATTTCCCCCCTTTAACGACTACTGTTAGTTCGTCATTTCCCTGCTAACGAATTAAGGTTAGGTCAGATAATGTCAGAAACATTCCCTGACATTCCCTTCCTTGTACCCACCTTTTCCGGCGCCGTCATCGCCGGAACCCGGGATCTCGTCGAAAAAGCGAGATCTTTGTTGTTTTCACCGTTTTTCGCCCCGTTCGATCCAGATCTGAGCTAGGGTGACCCCTAAGATCATCTTTTGATCGGTTTATATCCGATTCCATTCAGATCTCGTGACTTTAACGGTTTAGGGTGTAGGCTCGTTGTTTCGCGACTAGATTTTGCGGGTTTGGATCCATACAATAACATACTATCATTACCTCGGGTCGGGAATCGATTATTCTTCTTGGTTTCGGCTAGAGAAAGAGAGACTAAAGGGGAGAGCTTAAGTGTGTGTTTTGTGTGGTGTAAGGAATATTTGAAAATGAATGGATTAATGGGTGATTATGGTTTATATACTGTGGGTCATGTGCTTGAGCCCATGGTCTATCTTTCTTCCTTTCTAATCCAAGTCCATTACCCATATCTATTTAATTATTTATCCACTAATCCAAGTAAATTTTCCCACCCTAAGTAAATAATATATTTATTGTTATTTTTAGAAATTTTGGGATGTTACACCCCGCGAGGCCTGAATTTGTTTTTAAAATTATATATATTTTTATGAAAAAAGTTATGTATAATCAATGTTTCAACACAATTACATAACCACTAGCTTGGTCTAGTGGCAAAGAGGTATGACATCTAACCAAGAGGTTGTGGGTTCTAGTCTTATTTGAGACATTTTTAAGTTTATTTTTATACAAAAGTTTTTTACACAACTCAAATATAACCAAGTAAGCCCATTTAAAATTAAATTGTTTAAACCCAATAAAATGTTTCTTTCACTTACGGCCTAAAAAAATTTCTCCTTTGGCCCAAAAATATTTTCGCTTTCTCGGAGCCGGCCCTGTGTACACATATACACATTATTATTTACCTTAAACTGTACATATTTGTATAAAAAACATGTATGTACATATTATACATATGTGTATAATTTAGCTAAACTGAGACTTTTTTTTTATGAAACCGGGATGATAAATAAGAAGTTTGGTTTTTTTACTTTTTTTATTTTCACGTTTTTTTTTGTGTTATGATTTTATTAAATTTTTATGTTTTTTGTGGTCTATAATGATTCTCAAAGTTCTCAATTTCAAAATAGTTCTCACATGATCCTGATCCTATATGTATATATATATATATATATGGTAAGGTTAATGTAAAAAAACAATAGTTTTGTGAGAAGCATAAGAATAGATGTACACCCTTGGATCTAGGATCTAGTGGTTGAGATTGGTAGTTTTCAAAAGTTGTATAGTTTCCTATTTACATGTTATAATGTCCTATTTAGGTGGTGTACTTTATTTTAAACCATTCTCACACTTCTCACAAAACAATTGTTTTTTATTTGAACCATTATATATATATATATACTAACTTTAGAGCCCGTGAAACACACAGGATTATCTAAATAATTAAGAATGCATAATATATATAGAAAAATGTATTACATCTATGCTTGTATCATTATACATAAATTGATTTTATTTATATCGCAAAATGATTTTTTCCATAAAAAAATGAACTTAATAAAAAAAATTATGCATGTGCAAAAACATACCAAAGAACACTCCATCTATTGAAAATTTATTCTCAGTATCATATATGTATAATTGAAAGAAATTTGTTTATGCACCAATTTCGGAGCATACTTATCATATAATAATAGTATTGAGCCACACTATGAAAAGATTTTGATAAGTTTGAGGGCTTCTCAACTTTACCAATTGAATAAAAAAAACAAGTTAACCCGTTCGATTTTGTGAATGTTTTGCTTCATTTGAGCATAATTTTGTTTGACATGTTTCACATGCAACATTCTGATCACTATTCAAGGAAAAGTCCATGTTGACACAAATGTTTTTAATTTCATAAAAGTTAGAAACATTGATAGGTCTGGATGTGGCATATCAGAAGTGTTTGTTATTTTTCTTAATTTTTAATAGTCATGGAAAAAATACTCAATTTGCAAAATCCCGAATTTTTGAGTAAAAATGTCCTTAAATATAAATTCGAAACACTTAAAATTCTAAATTTCATTTATTTTACATTTTCAAGTCAAAACTTTGAACCCGTAACAAATTTGACGATAAATCTATTTGCATTCTCAAAAATAAAAAATATTCGAAGTACCCCTTTTACCTGTAACAAATTTGAGCCAAATGTAGTTAATTTTTATCCAACGATCTATTTACAAACTTTTAATACGTAACAATCAAATTTAAGTTCCCCAAAAAACCTGAAGCAATCATTGATAAAAAAAACCCAAGAAACTAAATATGATTATATATGAAAGTGATTGGTATATACTATCCTTATAACTTAACACATGTATGTAGGGCTGGCATATCTTGTATACCCGTACACGATAAGACACGAAACGATAAGACACGAACACGAAATAGGTATACCTGTACACGACACGAAAACTTAATGTGTACCTGTAACCCAAACACGAAAACGAACTTGTTACTACCTGGTATACACGATAATACACGATAGTACGCGATAGTATTGACAACCTTTTAGCGAAACAAAAGTCGACGAAAGTTCATAAAAGTCTTAAAATAAAACATAAATCCACGCTCCTTAACACATTTAAGACAAAAACACATAGAATTCTAATCAAAACATCTATTGAAAACAATATCAAAAACAATATCAAGTTCCAAACTTCCAAGTTCCAACTGGTCTTTCTTCTCAAATCTTCAATTCAAACAAGCAAACAATCAGACCTACACACAAAATAAGTATAGTCAATTAGTCATTAATCATGAACAATTGGACATATTCATATAGTTTTATTAAGTAACATCACTAAAAAGTTTTAGAGTGAGGTACCTTAAGATTGTTTATTATTTTTAGCGAGCAACACTACTTGAAGCATTTGATTTGGTACCTTAGGATTGTTCACCGAGTTTGAAGCATTTGAAACATTATATCTTCAGTGAGCTCTTCCACACTAACTTTGTTAGAACCTACAAAGTACAAACAAACATATAGATTATAAAATTAATATAATACCATGTATAAAAATACATAAAGTTACACATAAATAAAACCAAACTTGAACCAAAATAAATATAGTTGAATCAACAAACATACCGTTTTGGCTTTCTTATCCTTCTCCTTTTCCACATTCTTTTGTGGGTCGCTCATAATTACCTAAATAGTAAATACTAACAAATGTGAGCAATCAGAAGTTCAAAATCAAATAACTAACAGCCTTATAATTACCTAAATAGTAAACAGCCCTATAATTCTTTTGATTAAATCCACCCAAAACAAAATACTTAATAGTTTTGTATAAAACAAAACAAACCCCACCCAAATTCCTTTTGATTAAATCCACCAAGACACCAACTCAGCAACCCATATTATTAAACTCAGCAACCCATCGAGTCACCAACTCGTTCACCTCAATCCCAAAATCCCCAAATCAATTTTCCATTTTTACACAAATCCTTTAAGAGTTGAGACAAAACAATAATATGAATTAATCTCCTAAATTGCAACAAAACAATAATATGAATCTAACAACAAAATAAAAATCTAACAGCGAAGTATTAACATTGAATGATAATGTTAATCTTCTAAACAAAGATAATTAACACTGAGTATCCTTTCAACTTTGATTGTAAAAGCAATAAGAATACCCATAAAACTTCAATAGGCTTTTTATTTACTTATTTCATATCGATACACTCATCATCAATCATTACCCCTAGATCATGAACGTAGCTGTGTCGATGATGCCACTAAAGTCAGGGAGAAAAACAATAATGCTTACCAAGTATTAACTGATGGACGGAACTAGCGGTCGGCTACTGAAGGAAGGCCGTCGGTGGGTGGGATGGCCGGCGACGGGTGAAGGCCGGCGACTGAATGAAGGCCGATGGGTGGGATTGCCGGCGTTGGGTGTAGGGTGGGACGGAGGATGAGAGGCGCCGCTGGAATCTGGATGTTCTTGTGACTTGTAAGAATGAATTTAAGGTTAGGGATAATAGGATATTAGGATATAATATAACTATATATTATATATATATATATATTTAATTTTAAAATTAACCAGGTATTAACAGGTAAACAGGTATTATACCTGTTTATACACGAAAATTAACAGGTAATTTCGTGTCTACCTGTTTAGTACACGAAACCTGTTAAGGTCTTACCTATTTCCTATTAAAGTCGTGTATGTACGTGTCGTGTATTCGTGTCTCGTGTATAAATTGTCAGCCCTACATATATGTATAGTTACTAAATTAACCAAAAAAATAAATAGATAGATTTAAATCATATATTTATAATTTATAAATTTATATGACAATGTATAAAAAAACCAATAGATAAATGGATTTATTTTAAAAAAAATGGATCAACTTTTAAGCATATATTTATAATATAATGATTAAAAAAATTACTTCGTAAATTGAAAGCATAGAGTTTTTTTTACAATATTCAACAATATACATAATATAATATGTTAATAATGACATTTAAAATTAGATTCTTTTCAATGTTTAACAAACATGGTTTGTTGTTGATTTTTGGATTTTACCAAGTATGTTGTGAAATATATTTTAACAATGTATAGTAATATAATATGTAATATTTATTTTTATAAAAATATATATAAATATAATATAAATAGAGTTTAAAGAAAAGTAAATAATTTAATCATGTTATAGATTGAAAGACCCCGGTCCCGGTGCCCTACTTTGGCGTTGGATTTACCAATAAACACAATCTAAATATCAGAGTGAATTAAAACTTTCGCGGAATAATATTAAAAGTCAACCAGTCATTGCATAGTCTCAATTTAAAATAATATAAAACATGTCTTTTTAGTTCAAACATTAACAACTGAGTCTTCAGATGCCAGCTATGTTATTCGTCTACCATGTGTCCCCTTCAAGCCAGCTATCTCATCCTACTCACCTGCGTGCATACTAAAAGTCAGCTACGCTGAGTGATTTCTAGTTAATCAGGCAACATACACTACATTCACATACTTACATATATACGTATCCGGAGATACGGATTACTTACTTAGCCTGTTACCTTTCTTTCATTCATACATATATACTTTTTTTCTTTCATACTTTCATTCATACATTCTTTCATATCATCACACTTTCATACTTTCATAATACATACATAACTATCCTTACCATCTCAGATATTATTAGGGTCTGGTCCCTTCAGATATTATTAAGGTTTGGTCTCTTTCTTATCTATCTCAGATATCATTAGGGTCTGGTCCCTTCCTTCTCTATCTCAAATATTATTAGGGTCTGGTCTCTTCTTTCCTTTCAACCATTCATACACATCTTTACACATACGTTTAACTATATAATTCATACATACTCATAGTCATTCATTTATCATCCATATATCGGTCATAACTCACCTCCCTTGGCAATGCGTGCAATATCCGAAGATCGTTCACTCACCGACAAGCATTCATTCATAACATTCATACATACTATCGCATCAATCATTATAGCATACGCTTACCATTTAAGGTAAGTGTATTAACGTTCACATTGAGTAGGCACACAGCCCTGAAAACATAACAAGGAAATGGGGCTAGAAACTCACATGCATTCTGTTACGCTCACCGTTAATGGTTATTCCTTTCTTTAGCTGTGTGCGACTAACTGTATAACAATTACACATATCAATTAACTATCACTACCCATATCGCGTTTCTGGTCTAATTATAACCCTCAATGAACGGGGTCCGGGGGTAGCGCCCTTGGCAGGGGGGGGTTCTAGGGGCGGCAGCCCCTAGCGGGGTCCAAGGAGCAGAGCCCCTGGCTGAGGTTAAGCTGGCAGGTCAGCTTGGAAAAATTTTATTTTCATTAACTGTTTTAACACAATTTCCACTAGAATTCTATAATAATATTTTATTGTTAACTCGTTAACCCTTTAAGGTATTTTTCATCAATTAATAAAGTTCAAGGTCTTCTATGTAATTAAACCATTTATTCTAAGTCCAGGGACCTTTTTTTCATTCCTTAAATCTTAATTCGTTATCCAGTTCGTTAAAGAAGGAGACTCCTTCGTTATTTCTTAATGAATGGACCCCTATAACGAATAGCCTACTATAACGAATTGACCTTTATAACGAATTGACCTTCATAACGAATGGACTTATTCGTTTGATCTGGCTAGCGAATGAACTCTATAACGAATGAGTTTCATTCGTCCCTCACTTAACGAATGGCCTAATAATTAAAGATTATTCGTTACTTTTCCTTAACGAATGAGCATAACGAATTAACTAATTCGTTACTTTTCTTTAGCGAATGAGCATAACGAATCAAGGCTCATTCATTAATCTTCCTTAACGAATTAGGGTTTGGTCAAAGAATGTCAGAATATTCTTTGACGTCCCTTTTAACCTCGTACGTCGTTTTCCGACGCCATCATCGTCTGAAAAGCGAGATCTCACTAGTTTTCCACCGTTTTTCGTCTCGTTCGATCTAGATCTGAGCTAGGGTGACCCCTATGCTCATCTTTTGATCGGTTTATACCCGATTCCATCTGGATCTCGTGACTTTAACGGTTTAGGGTGTCGGCACGTCGTTTCGAGACTAGATCTAGCGGGTTTGGATCCATATAATATCATAACGTTATTACCTCGGATCGATGCTAGGGTTTTCTTGGTTATTTCGGCTAGAGAGAAGAGAAAGATGAGAGAGAGGTTAAGTGTGTGTCTTTGATGGTGTATGGAATGAGTGGAATGAATGGATTTTGGGTTAATTAAAGTTTATATATCATGGGTCATGGGCTTAAGCCCATGATCTTTTCATCCTTCCTTTTTAATCCAAGTCCATTACCCATATCTATTTAACCCACACTAGCCCGAATCATAATAACTCATATTTTGTTTTATTAACCGAAATGAGAGAAACGAGATGTTACATAGATATAATATAAATGAAGTGTAAAAGAAAAGTGAATAATTATTGATTTATAACATATATTAGTTTTGGAGGGAAAATAATTGTGAGAATTAACCACAAACTGATATGTGTCTATAATTATTTTACTTTATTAGAATAGTTATTATATATATATATATATATATATATATATATTGCCCCCCCCCGTGTTACGGGGGTTTATTTATGTCTTTGTTTTTAATTGCTTTGCTATTTTATTTTTTGTTGTGACTTGTTTTATTTCGTTTTGATTTAGTATAGTTAGTTTGTTGTAACAACTCGGTTTTCCAATTTATATTACCCGACCCATTTTTATATTCTGTTAATTTTTATCAATAAAAATAACACGTTTATCGAGTAATTATTATTTTATTATTATTTGTTATTATATTAATTTAGTGTGTGCGCGCGTGTGTGTGTGTGTATATATATATATGGTTAGTATCAATTAGGAACCCAATATTTAATTAGGAACTCTAGGAACTCATCTTGACTAATCAAAATTTATTATTCATTTCTTTTATTTTTTTAAATGGGGGTAGTATAGTCTTTTGAACAACTAACAAATATTCACGTATTATGATCTTGTTGAATGACTCCTCCTATTTTCACTCTTCATTATCATAGGGAAGTTATTCTAAACACAAACTCAAGATCATAATATTATTTATCAGATTCAATCGTTCATCAAGATCCACCATCAATCAACAAAATCAATTTCCATATTTTCAGGTACGTATGAATTCAACAATCTCCAACTGAAAGAGTTGATGTAATTATATTATATCTTTATACTACGTGTGTTTTCAATATGGGAACATTATTAGAAAACAAATTGAATACAAATTTCAATTCTTTAACATTGCATCATTAAAATTGTTCTTTAAAATTAATAAAAGGATTTAAATCGTGTGCTTTAAAAGTAATAAACGGAATGAACCAGGTCAAACACTTCCATTTTTTTCATGTCAAGGTTGTTATATATTAACAAGGTAATATTGTTTTTTTGTAGTTATGGATAAAACGAATTCAGATTCGAATATGGATAGTATTCCTATTCAATACCAACTTTGAAGAAGCTATTCAGGTTGTTCACGAAGACGTGATGGATAATAATGCTGGTGAAGTAGTTGCTGTTGAAGAACGTGGTGATCAAAGAGGTACTAATACTTTTTTTTTCGTATGAAGATGGCGAGAAGATTTTGTAGCAAATGTGGTCGTTTTGGTTTTCATGATTCTAGGAATTGTCCATTTAAATAAATTTTAGCTTTGGTTTTTCTTTTGTTATGTTAAACTCTAGTTTTGTTCATTCAATAAAATTCTCTTTGTTTTGCTATTGAGAAAGAATGTGTCATATGTTGATTTATTTTCATATATGTCAATGAATAAATGCTTTACATAATTATTGATTTGCTCGAAAGTGATCATGTAAATTCATCATACAATCAATCATACACATCACCTAATGGAACAAGATATTGGTTGCCCAACGTTGCCGTTGGCCTTAAAACAGTTGTGGGTAGGATATCCCACATTGGAGGATGCTGAATCAATGTTTAAGTTGTATGCGGATAAGGATGGATTTGATACACGGTTATCTACAATCAAGAGACATAAGGGTGTTATTACTAATGGGTTTATCCTTTGTAACATAGCAGGTATTTATCGTGGCAAAGATATTGATACACTAATTACAAAGTCTCCACGTAGCATTAACTACAAGGTTACAGACTGCCAAGCACGTGTAAGACTAAGAGCTGTAAAAGGTACCCCTAGGTTCGAATTATATGAGTTTGTGGAAAGTCATAATCATGGTGTTGTTGCTGATGAGAATAAGGACTTAACACGGAGTTGTCGTCAGTTGGATTTTTGTACCATCCCGAAAATTCTAAAAATAATATTAATTATATTAAATTATTATTGGTGAGAGAGTTACTCAGGTTAGCGGAGAAATAATAAATAAAGAAGGAGTTAGTATGGGCCAGGCTAGTGTTCGGTAATGGATATGGGTTATGGACTTGGGTTAATAAGGAAGGAAGATAGACCATGGACTCAAGCCCATGATCCGTAATATTTAAGCCTTAAATCACCCTCTAATCCTTACATTTCACATATTCCATACACCACCAAAACACACGCTTAGCTCACTCTCATATTTCTCTCTCTCTAGCCGAAACCAAGAGGAAGAGCCGATCCCGACCCAAGGTATGATAGTATGATGTTGTTTATACTCAAACCCATTAGATTTAGTCGCGAAACGACGAGCCGACACCGTTAAACCGTTAAAGTCACGAGATTCGGGTGGAATCGGGTATAAACCGAACCTAAGATGAGCTTAGGGATCAACCTAGCTCAGATTTGGATCGAACGGGATAAAAAACTGTGAAAACGGTGGTGAAATAAGCGAGATCTAGCTTTTCCAGCGAGATCCCGTTTTTCCGGCAAATGCGGCGCCGGAAAGGCGGAACCAGAGATTCTAGTACGGGGTTAAGTGGTGTCAGGGAATGTTCTGACCTAACCCTAGTTCGTTAGCGGGAGCGTAACGAACTAACTCTGATTCGTTAGCGGAGACATAACGAATTATCAAGTAATTCGTTTTGCCCATTCGTTAAGCCGAGATGACGAATTGGAAACATTTCGTTAAAGTTGGGATAACGAACTAGAGGTAGTTCGTTAAGGGAATGAATGACGAACTAAGCCCAATTCGTTAAGCAATTCGTTAAGGGTTCAGTTCATTATGAAGTTCATTTCGTTAACTAAACCATACGAATGAGGTCCAATTCGTTATGATGACTAGTTCGTTATAAGGTCCACTTCGTTATGAGGACTGGTTCGTTATATAGTCCAATTCTTTAAGGACTGGATAACGAACTAGAAGTTTGATAGAATTACAGAATGGTCCCTGGACTTAGAAAAGAATGAGATAATTACACAATAGCACTTGGACTTTGATAATTTATGAAAGATACCTATAAAGGTTAACGAGTAACGATTTAACTAACCGGGTAATGATTCAACGAAGTAAAACCGGCTTAGACAAATAAAAATAATTAAGTAGCAATGAGAGTGGCTAGAGTAGTATTTAATATAGCAATTATTGAACAGTTAGTCGTGCACAGCTCAAGAAGGAATAACCAGTAGCAGAAGAAGTAACCAAGTTCAGGTGAGTTTCTAGCCCCACTTTCTGGTTATGTTTTCGGGGCTTTGTGCATACTTGATGTGATAGTTAATACACTTACCTGAAGTGGTAAGTGTATGCCTTGTATGATTTATGTATGATGATTGTTTGACGATGCATGAACGATCTTAGGATATTGCATGTACCGTCAAGTGATAGTTAAAGGTATGAGTGATGTGTATATATGATCTGTGAATGATGTATGTATGTATGTATATATGTACGTATGTTTGTATGTATGTATGTATGTATGTATGATGTTAGTACATGAACGATCTTCGGACATTGCATGTACTGCCAGGTGATAGTCAAAGATATGACTATATAAATAAATTTGATATATGAATGATTGATTGTCGTACGTGAATGATCTTCGGATATTGCGCGTACTATCAGTTTCTAAATAAAGATATAAATGTCATTTGTAATGTATGGATGATGTATGAACATTATAAATGAACACTTGTCGGGGCGTGAACGATCTTCGGATATTGCACGTACCGACAAGGGGTATGACTGTTAAACGAAGGATGTGAAGAACGCCTAGCGTGTTCTTATGCTACAGTGTACTTATTGTACATGTATACAGGTACATGAATGGTATGTAAGTTCTACGTCCGACATAGTAAGTAAGGACGCCAAATCCCTCTAACTTCCATTGGACATAGACTTGGCATGCGGTGGCGTAGTTAAGGACTGCGGGCCTTCTACGTGTTATAGATGTTAGATGGGAACGTAGTTAAGGACTGCGGGCCTTATACGTGATATTGATGTGTAACATCAAGTAAATTTCGAGTTAAAGATGTCAAAATTCCAAAGTCAATGGACCATTTTTGCCAAATTCCAAACTCCAAGGTTTAAAATGAAAATTCTGTTTTCTTGTCCTTTCGCGATACGCGACGGGACAAAGGACAAGCCCATCACGTACCGCGAAGGGTTTGGTCAAAAGATTCTAGAAGAGTCAACAGCGATACGTAATCGCTGTTGAACCGACGTCATCGCGATGGTCTGACAGGTTGTGACACGTGTGCCACGTGTCAGCCGGTGGCACGAGGTCACGCCACGTATCACCATGTGGCACAGCACCTACCACGTGTCGCCACGTGGTAGGTCTACGTGGTGACTGGCCAAGCCTACGTCACGATACGCGACGGGCTAGCCAGGGAGGCCGTCGCGTATCGCGACGGGCTCCAAAATTTTGCCTATATATAACAGCTACGGGATCTCATTCCCTTCACACCAAATCACACATACTACACTCTCTCTCTAACATCTCTCTAAACCTCTATAAACGTGCCCTCGATCCACCTCGATAAACGTGTTCTCAATCCCTCGTTTTCAGTTTCATACCTCGATAATCGTGCCATATCCCGACGACGTATCAAAGAGGAAAGTGTTTTAATACCGACATCCCAACGATCGCCTCGAAGTGCGTGCCGTGAAGTATTGGTGTCTCGATTTGCGTGCCCAAGTGAAGTATTGATCAAACAAGAAGTTGAAACGAGATAAAGGGTGTCGAAGTGCTGCTTGACTGTCTAGAGTTTATAAGTCGAGAAAGGTAGGCCGAATAAAATAATAATAAAATATTGAAAAGGCTTAAAACCTAAGGTCGAGTAAATACTTGATACCTCGATAAATAAAAGAATAAATAACAAAGAAAAGAAAAGAAAGAAATATAAATGTATATTCAAGTATATGTGGATATATCAATCTTTGTTATAAATATTATTTAAATATAATGAATATTCATAAATAATAATGAAGAAAGATATATGTTTCTTAAAGAAGAAGAAATGTAGGGTTTTGTAAATAAGATATCTATAGGTTATCTTATAAAGAAAGATATTTTAAACTAAAGGTTTAAAAAAATTAAAGAAAAGAGATTACTTTATAAACTAAAAGTTTTAAAAGTAAATCGAGGTGACGATTATAAAATTAAGACTAAAGGTTTTAAGCCGGATTGTATATTGATGTGTTGTAAAACACATTTGCTTTCCATATAGTTTTATCATGATTTAAGTACTTTATTAGTTTAATTATTAAGTTTTATGGCTTGTTTATGCTTAATTTTACAAAGATGAATGTTTACTTGTAGGTTATGAGATTTGGTGGAAAAAAGAGTGAAATTTGAAGACTTTAGGGGCTTATTTGGTCAAGTTTTAATTCTACAAGTCAAGGCCCGACCCAAGCCCACAAACTAGAAGCCTTTCTTGCTTATTATATTAATTTAAAAAAAATAACAAAACCCTAACACCTGCCCGTATTTGCGATCGGCCAGCAAGGGAGAAGAAGAAAAAAAAGATTGTGGCGGCTAGAAGGTGGCTATTGGCGGCTGTTAAAGGAAGAAGAACACCAAGGAAGGTTATCTACAACAGCTAAGGGTATTCTACACTCATAAACTTGGCCTATAACTTTAAGTAAATCATCTATAAACTTTGTCTTTTGTTTAAGAACCCTAACTAGTTAAACTTGATCTTTTTGTTGGATTGTTTTACAAGTAATTTGAAGTTTGACTTGTGTTTGATTGTTTTTATTCATTGAATGAGTTTACTTATGTTCATGTTGGTGTTTATAATGTTTATCTTAACTATATGCTGATGTCCAAAATCAATTATAGGCTAAAGTAGTTAGTTCTACCTAGGTTAGATTATTATTGTTAGGTTTTAGTAAGTAGTTTGGATTGTTGATGATAATGGCATGAATTGTTAATGTAAAGTTTTTTTTAACATTGAATTAGGTTGTGTTTAGTGGCTATGAATTTGTTAATTACACTCATATACCTCTTGCTTTGATTAATTGAATGAGTTTTGATTGATTGTTGCTTGTTAGGACTCTTTACTTAGTGTTTAGGGTTTGTTTGCGGGAAGTACAACCGTAGGGTTTAAGTGAGTGTATTAATTGAATATGGTCAGCGGGTAGACACCTTTTTAGAGACCGAGAGGTGATAGGAAGTAGGGTCGTCTCATAGATTTTACTTGTTAGGATTAGGATCGCGCGAGAGCGGGTTCGGTTCTTGTCGGGTTTGGGTTTGTGAGCGATTAGTTGACCTAGTTTAAGTTGAAATAAATTGTTCCTCTATCCTTGGGTTGCGTAGTATTCGTCTCCATTAGGGTAGTGTATCGGTGAGACCGAGAGGAGAGTCGGCATTAGAGCACTCTAACAATTCGTCACCCGGTTAGTTCTTAAAATCAATTAAGGGTAGGTTAGGGTTTGTTAGTGAGACCGAGAGGTAATCTAGCTTCCTGAGTGAACCTTAGTTGTGTCATCCTTAGGAACCGGTGTCGTGAGATTCTACAATCCATTCCCTTATTATACATTCAATAGGATTCTTACATAGGTAGACGTTTTTCCCATTGATAAATCTTATTCTCACAGTTTCGTCTAGTTTTCTTAATTTAAGTCTTTTAAGTTAAAGTAAGTTAGGTTAAATAGTTAATAATATAAAAATCATTTAATAAAATATATTATTCTTAGGTGAGTCTTATTTAGGGTTAAGTGTTAAATTCGTTTTCACGTGTCCTTGTGTTCGACACTCGGACTTCCTTAGTGCTATACTATTAGTGATCGGTACACTTGTCGGTTTTGTGTGGCTTATTTAGGAATTTCGTTTAATAAATTTAAAGCTTAGTTTGTGAGAGCATCGTTATACACACATCAAGTTTTTGGCGCCGTTGCCAGGGACACAGTTAGAGGCGTATTGAGAACGACTCGAGTTAGGACTTACCTTGTTTACTACTTGTTTTTCTTATTTGTTTTGTTTGTTAGTTTAAAATAGTTTAGCTAATTTTAGTTTACTTTGTTTGTTTTAATAGTTGTATGCGACGTACTCGATCTCTAGGACCACCGGAAACCGAAGGATTTTCCGAACCAGAGAGAGCTTCGTGAGAGACGTCGTACAAAACCGTCTTCCAGTTCATCTACGTCCGTCGGTAATACATTCTCTTCTCCTACTTTTTCTGAACCCGTCATTAGGGATAGGATTATGGGCGACGCGAATCCACCACCGAGGAGGACAGTTATAGACCGGGCCGGTCCTGTCGATGCTAACGCGAGATCCAGCATTGCTCCACCAGCTATCGGAGTTCTCACGACTTGGCAGATTCCATCTAATATTCTGAACACGATTGCTCATTCTGCTCAATTTCACGGGTTACTCCATGAGAACCCACATGCTCATCTCACTCACATTACACGAATTTGCGACACATTTCATCTTGACGGCGTATCCGAAGACGCCATCAAACTCCGAATCTTTCCTTTCTCACTCGTTGATCATGCGAGTCTGTGGCTTGAGTCCCTCCCACAGGGATCCATTGCTACTTGGGCTGCCATGCAGACCCAATTTCTCAAAAAATTCGATCCTCCGGCTAAGGCCGCTCGTTTGCGGAACCAGATTCATTCTTTTCAGATGGAGGACACCGCGAGCTTCTACGAGGCGTGGGAGAAGTTCAAAAATCTACTTGCTTTATGTCCAAACCACGGCCTGTAGGACTGGGCAGTTGTTGAGAAGTTCTATAACGGAGTAACGTACGCGACTCAGAGTATGCTCGACACGGATGCGGGAGGTAACCTATTGACGGCAAAGGATACGGATGAGTGCATTGCCTTCTTTAACGGTTCAGCCATGAGTGGATACAGGCGACCACCAGCTAAGAGTACCAAAACGGTCGACTCCTTATCACGCGGCATGCATTCGGTCGACACGAGCACCGCACTTGCAGCACAGGTTGAGGCGTTGGCAAAGATCGTGAAGGACTTGCAGGTGAAGAGTAAGTTGTGTGAGATCTGTAGAGGGGGGCATGATACCGTTCAGTGCCCCGTAGGTTTCCAGGAGGAGGCAGTCGACTTCGTTAATAATCCAAACTGAAATCAAAACTCTTTCAACTCTTATAATTCGGGGTGGAGGGGTAACCAAAATTCCAACTGGAGGAACGGAAATAAGTCCGGCTTCCAGCAACGTCAGAGCCTATTCCAGGATTCCGGTGAGGGAACGAGTAGTGGGGAGAAGAAGCCCACGTTAGAGGAGATGATGGCACAACAGACATAGATGCTGTCGCAACTTATGGCTCTAGAGGAATCCCGTCACAAAGAGACTCAAGAAAAATTTTGGGAGCACGAGTCATTCATGAGAAATCAAGGAGCATCAATTCAAAATCTTGAGTGTCAGATGGGAGAGATAGCAAGTCGTTTGAATGATAGGTCGCCAGGTACACTTCCAAGTAATACCGAACAAAACACGAAGGCATTCGCGAAGGCTGTGACGACGAGGAGCGGTGCAGGGGCACGTAGCGAGCCTGTGATTCAGGAAGCTACGAGAGGAGTTGTTAACGAACCTGCGGTAGATGTAGAGGAGCAGGTAGACGAGGAGATTCAGTTGGAGTTTCCACCGGCCAAGGTGCATCAGAGGCACAACCCAGGGAGTACAGCACAGGCCAAGAACCAGCCATTACCCAGCACACCACCGAGAGTCTACAAACCTAGACTCCCATATCCCGGGAGAGTCCGTAGGGATAGAGACGAGGAGTAGAACTCCAAATTTCTTGATCTTCTGAAGCAACTTCATGTTAATATTCCATTCCTTGAGGCACTTACGAAAATGCCCAAATACGCAAAGTTCCGGAAGGATATTCTTTCGAACAAAGAGAAGTTAGCCGAAGTCTCTTCCATTCCTCTGAGTGCTGGTTGCTCTGCAGTCTTGTAGAGAAAGTTACCAGAAAAGATGTCCGATCCTGGGAGTTTCACGATTCCCTGCATCTTGAGAGATATTACGATTGTTCATGCGCTGGCAGATCTTGGTGCCAGTATTAATCTCATGCCGTATTCCGTGTATCGCAAGTTGGGTCTAGGCGAACCGAGGCCTACTCGTATGAGTATTCAGCTTGCTGATCGTTCTGTGAAATACCCCCGAGGGGTGGTAGAGAACATGCTTGTTCGTGTCGACAAGTTCATCTTCCCGGTGGACTGTGTCATCCTGGACATGAACGATGACGATAGTGTCCCACTTATCTTGGGCCGACCATTCCTTGCCACTGCACAGGCGTTGATCGACGTCTGCGAGGGTAAATTAATATTAAGAGTTGGGGATGAGAACGTCACCTTTGACGTTCGACATTCACTGAAACACCCTAAGTCTGCTGATGACTCCTTATACTTCATTGATACCATCATGGAGCATGTCGGGGAGTTTCTCAGCGAAATATGTGGAGGATCTGCCTCCGAAACCCAGTTTCTCGATAGGGAGATTCCAGAGATTGAAATGGTTGCCGTAACCAATCAGCCCTTAGATGACGACACCGAGTCGCATATTCCTGAATCTGGCGTGTCACTTGAGATCGTACGAGACGATCCTATGGACCGACCTTCGGTCGAGAGTCCTCCTTCTTCCTTAGAGCTTAAGGATTTGCCTTCCCACCTTGAGTATACATTTTTAGATGGAGAGAGGAAGCTGCCAGTTATCATTGCGTCTGCTTTGACGAAGGTCGAGAAGGAGAAGTTGTTGAGGGTGCTACGAGAGCACAAGGAGGCTATTGCATGGAAGATTATCGACATCAAGGGTATCAACCCTTCGTTTTGCACTCATAAAATCCTCAAGGAGGAAAATTTCAAAACTGTCGCTCAGCCGCAGCGGTGGCTTAATCCAAAATGCAAGAGGTCGTGAAGAAGGAGATCGTTAAACTCCTTAATGCGGGGATCATTTTTCCCATTTCTGATAGTGCTTGGGTAATTCCAGTCCAAGTGGTTCTTAAAAAGGGTGGCATGGCTGTCGTCACCAATGAGAGGAACGAGCTTATTCCTACTAGGACTGTGACGGGATGGCGAGTCTGCATCGACTACTGCAGACTAAATGATGCCACCAGGAAAGACCACTTTCCTTTACCCTTCATTGATCAAATGTTAGAGCATTTAGCAGGTTAGCAGTACTACTGCTTCCTAGATGGTTTTTCCGAGTATTTCCAGGTTCCTATAGCTCCCGACGACCAGGAGAAAACCACTTTCACCTGCCCTTATGGAACGTTTGCCTATAAACGTATGCCGTTCGGACTTTGTAACGCTTCGGCCACATTCCAGAGGTGTATGGTGGCCATTTTCCATGATATGATCGAGCACTCCATGGAGGTGTTCATGGACAATTTTTTCGTATTTGGGAGTTCCTTCGATCATTGTTTATCAAATCTTGATAGGATGATGTCCCGTTGTGTTGACACCAACCAAGTCCTTAACTGGGAGAAGTGTCATTTCATGGTTCGCGAGGGCATTGTTCTGGGTCATCGGACCTCAAGTGCGGGGATAGAGGTTGACCGAGCAAAGGTCGAGACCATTTCTAATCTTCCCCCTCCTACTTCTATGAGATCCATTCGTAGCTTTCTAGGTCATGCCGAGTTCTACCGCCGGTTCATCAAACATTTTTCTAAAATCGCGAGACCCATGACCAAACTTTTGGAGAAGGGTGCTCCAATTGTTTTTTCTGAGCAGTGTATCGAGGCATTTGATCTTCTAAAAGACAAACTCGTCAACGCCCCGATTATGGTCGCTCCCTACTGGTCGTTACCATTCGAGTTGATGTGTGACGCGAGCGACTTCGTAGTCTGAGCGGTTCTTGGACAACGGAAGGATAAACACTTCCATCCGATCTACTATGCTAGTCGGACCTTAAATGGCGCACAGGAAAGCTATACTACCACCGAATAAGAGCTTTTAGCTGTGGTGTTCGCTTTCGACAAATTTAGGTCCTATCTGGTTCTGTCCAAGACAATTGTTTGCACGGATCATGCCTCTATTCCATATCTTTTCAGCAAGCAGGATGCTAAGCCTCGTCTTATCCGATGGATCCTGTTGCTTCAAGAGTTTGATACAGAGATCCGTGATAAAAAGGGGGCCGAGAATGTGGCGGCCGATCATCTTTCATATCTAGAGGGAGTTGATTTAGGAGATTTGGGGGTCAGGATCGACGATCGTTTTCCGACGGAGAGTCTGATGTTTGTTACAACACAAGAGGAAGGTTTTCCATGGTTCGTTGATTTCGCGAACTATCTTGCTGACGGATACCTCCCAAAGATGCCTTACCAGTAAAAGAAGAAATTCTTTGCTGACATCAAATTTTACCGTTGGGACGACCCGTATCTTTTCCGCATCGGTGCTGATCAACGTATTAGGAGGTGTGTAGATGTCAAGGAAGGATGAAAAATTCTGAGCCATTGTCTTGTGGGACCGACAGGAGGTCACCATGGTGTGAGTTCTACGGCGAAGAAAGTCTTTGATTCTGGTTTTTACTGGCCGTCTATCTTTAAAGATGCTCATTTATTCGTAAAGAGTTGTGATCGTTGCCAACGTGTTGGCAACATTTCTTCGCGAAACGCAATGCCTCAAAATGCTATTCAAGTTTGTGAAGTTTTCGATGTTTGGGGCATTGATTTCATGGGACCGTTTCCATCTTCACGTGGAAACAAGTACATACTCGTAGCCGTCGATTACGTGTCAAAGTGGGTTAAGGCCAAAGCTCTACCCACCAATGATGCCCGAGTGGTATTCTGTTTTCTAAAAAGTCTATTTGCTCATTTTGGAGTCCCGAAAGCCTTGATCAGTGATCAAGGTACTCATTTTTGCAACTCGTAGATGGATAAGGCGTTGCAGCGCTACGGGGTCACCCATTGGCTTGCGACTGCCTACCACCCACAGACTAGTGGGCAAGTAGAAGTGAGTAATCGGGGAATCAAACGTATTCTCGAGAAAATGGTTGGTTCGAATCGTCGGGATTGGTCCGACAAATTAGATGACGCTCTGTGGGCCTTCCGTACAGCCTACAAGACTCCGACTGGTTCTACACCATTTCGGATGATTTATGGGAAGGCCTGTCATCTTTCTGTTGAATTGGAACATCGTGCTTCATGGACCCTTCAAAGGGTTAATCTTAATTTATCCGCCGCAGAGGGTAATCGTTTCCATCAGTTACACGAGTTAGAGGAGCTCCGGGATCATGCATATGTACAATCATTTAGGTATAAGGAGCATACGAAGGAACTGCATGATAGGAAATTGAAGGGTAAAAAGCAGTTCAAGTGTGGGGATAAGGTCTTACTGTATAACTCCCGGTTGAGGTTATTCCCGGGAAAGTTGAAATCCCGATAGTCGGGAACGTTCACGGTCACTGAGGTATTCCCGTATGGCACGATTGAGATACAAGATCAAAGCGGGAAGTTTAAGGTGAACGGTCATAGATTGAAGCACTACGTAGGCGAGCCGATAACTGATCAGACAGTCGAGGTGTTCTACCTTGGCTCATTCACTGAGGCGTAGACGTGATGGATGCATTACTCGGGAGACAGCCCGAGTTGTAGAGTTAGTATTACGATTTTCTTTATTATCTGTTTTTATTTGTTTTATTTTTATTTATAAAAAAAATACAAAAATATTAAATATTTATTAAAAATCAAAAAATTTAATAAATACAAAAACAAAAAATATGTTTATTTCTTATGTTTTTGTTTTATGTTTTGTACGCCGCTACATGTGAGCGAGTTTGAGTTATTGCAGGTATTGTTATGCGCATGGTAGCTCTGATGGCGTTCTGGAACTGGTTCACCCGAGGTTGCGGCCGCGAATGAAATGCTATACGGTCGTTTGATTGATACACAATTGATGAAGAATCTGCATCTAAACCAGGGGAGTAACCCGTTCTCTGTTTTACTTTTTTGCATTAAGTTTTAATTTTATTTTTCAGTTTTTATTTTATTTCTTTTCCTTGTTCTCATCAAGGACGATTTCGTTCTAAGTGTGGGGATGGGAATTTATTTTCTTAGTTGTAGAAAAAAAAATTAAAAAGTTTAAGAAATTACATAAAAAGTTTTTTTTAAAGAAAAATGTCTCTTGAAAATTGTTTTGCTCTACGTTAAGCAGGAGATGATATTATTACCAATGTGCTAACAAACTCTCGGAACTTTTGAAATATAATAATAATAATAATAATAAAAGGGATGGTTTGCATATCTAATTTGGGATGTGTTGGTAGGCCCAACTAGCTTTGATAGTCCTCTTTAGCATTTTTTATATATATAAAAATTTAAAAACGGTGAAACCGAATTTCGATGCTTAGGGAGGATTACCATAATCTGAAAACTTTGAGACGGTAAGAATTAAATGCACTCAAAATAGTACACACCACATGTCCATATTTTACGAGCTTAGAAAGAGTTATATTTTAGGGTGATATATAAGATTGAAAAAAAAAAGTATGTTTTGAAAGTTTGTTATGTATTGTATTATCCAAAGTTGTTCAAGACAAGCAAAATGCTTATGAAGAAAGGTATGTATTGTAAAATGCCAAATGAGCATTGTTTAAAGTTAGAAAAAGAGGCCAATGATGCACAAACTAGACGTGACTTAGAGTTTACGTGTTACCTTGGGGATGGTGACTCTAAGGATACACTATTGGGGCTCGAAGGTTCTTAGTCAATAAATAAAAATTAGGAATTTATAGGACAAAGTCCAATAATATTTAGGAATAGCTCGTAAGACCTCCACATGACCATTCATCCATCCAAATTTAACCGAGTGCATCTAATTAGTACTATCAACGAGTCCTTGGCTTACGGTGATTTTTCGAACCAGTTTGCTTCGACTCTAGTCTTCTAGCTCTCTTTGTCTGAGATGGGGTAGGTGTAGCCTTAATTTTTAGACTTAAAACGTTTAATGCAAAAGGGGGGCTTGAATGGCTGGTGGCTGGGTATAAGTGGACAACAATATCGGCAATCGCGGTCAATATGTCAGGCTGTTTCTTGTGCTTTGAAAATGATAATAATATGATAGTTTGTTGTTTTTCACTTGGTTATGATCTTGTGTAGATTACTTTTTCAGGGACGAAAAAGACTTAAGTGTGGGGATGTTTGATGTGTTGTAAAACACATTTACTTTCCATATAGTTTTATCATGATTTAAGTACTTTATGAGTTTAATTATTAAGTTTTATGGCTTGTTTATGCTTAATTTTACAAAGATGAATGTTTACTTGTAGGTTATGAGATTCAGTGGAAAAAAGAGTGAAATTTGAAGACTTTAGGGGCTTATTTGGTCAATTTTTAATTCTACAAGTCAAGGCCTGAACCAAGTCCACAAATTAAAAGCCTTTCTTTCTTATTATACTAACTAAAAAAAATAACAAAACCCTAACACCTGCCCATATTTGATATCAGCCAGCAAGGGAGAAGAAGAAAAAAAAGATTGTGGCGGCTAGGAGGTGGCGGCTGTTAAAGGAAGAAGAACACCAAGGAAGGTTATCTAAAGCAGGTAAGGGTATTCTACACTCATAAACTTGGCCTATGACTTTAAGTAAATCATCCATAAACTTTGTCTTTTGTTTAAGAACCCTAACTAGTTAAACTTGATCTTTTTGTTGGATTGTTTTACAAGTAATTTGAAGTTTGACTTGTGTTTGATTGTTTTTATTCATTGAATGAGTTTACTTATGTTCATGTTGGTGTTTATAATGTTTATCTTAACTATATGCTGATGTCCAAAATCAATGATAGGCTAAAGTAGTTAGTTCTAACTAGGTTAGATGATTATTGTTAGGTTTTAGTAAGTAGTTTGGATTGTTGATGATCATGGCATGAATTGTTAATGTAAAGCTTTTTTTAACATTGAATTAGGTTGTGTTTAGTGGCTTTGAATTTGTTAATTACACTCATATACCTCTTGCTTTGATTAATTGAATGAGTTTTGATTGATTGTTGCTTGTTAGGACTCTTTACTTAGTGTTTAGGGTTTGTTTGTGGGAAGTACAACCGTAGGGTTTAAGTGAGTGTAATAATTGAATATAGTCAGCGGGTAGACACCTTTTTAGAGACCGAGAGGTGATAGGAAGTAGGGTCGTCTCATAGCTTTTACTTGTTAGGATTAGGATCGCGCGAGAGCGGGTTCGGTTCTTGTCGGGTTTGGGTTTGTGAGCGATTAGTTGACATAGTTTAAGTTGAAATAAATTGTTCCTATATTCTCGGATTGCATAGTATTCGTCTCCATTAGGGTAGTGTGTCGGTGAGACCGAGAGGAGAGTCGGCATTAGAGCACTTTAACAATTCGTCACCCCGTTAGTTCTTAAAATCAATTAAGGGTAGGTTAGGGTTTGTTAGTGAGACTGAGAGGTAATCTAGCTTCCTGAGTGAACCTTAGTTGTGTCATCCTTAGGAACCGGTGTCGTGAGATTCTACAATCCATTCCCTTATTATACCTTCAATAGGATTCTTACCTAGGTAGACGTTTTTCCCATTGATAAATCTTATTCTCACAGTTTCGTCTAGTTTTCTTAATTTAAGTCTTTTAAATTAAAGTAAGTTAGGTTAAATAGTTAATAATATAAAAATCATTTAAAAAAATATATTATTCTTAGGTGAGTCTTATTTAGGGTTAAGTATTAAATTCGTTTTCACGTGTCCTTGTGTTCGACACTCGGACTTCCTTAGTGCTATACTATTAGTGATCGGTACACTTGCCGATTTTGTGTGGCTTCTTTAGGAATTTCGTTTAATAAATTTAAAGCTTAGTTGTGAGAGCATCGTTATACACACATCATATATCCGACTAATAAAAAGTTATACTCGTACTATAGGTGCGAGATAGCAAGAGAAAGAACCTCGGACGGTGTTAGAAGCCAATCCCAATCAAAAGGTGAATACGCCCAAATTTTACAAACTTGTTTTAATCCGATTCAACTTGTTATATGAAAAACTTTACGTGAGACTAAGTGTCTCTAAAAACATTATGAATAAGAGTAAAAGCCTAGCCCTCAGGCTGTAGTATACGTTTGTCTAGATCCTTACATATGTGGTAACATTCGGTGGGTACATCGCACCACGCTTGGTCACGACCTCCAGCCACGATGGGCTGGACCTAAGTACGTTCGAGTGAGACTGACCATGTGTATATTTATGGTATCTAAGTACGTCGAAACGCTGTGGTGTTTTGCTGAGGTGACCTAGTGTAGAGATTCAAGTTTATAATGATATTGTTTTAACTTGAGCATTCCTAAGCCAAGATGGGCCGAGGCTTACGTGGTCTCGAGGGGTTAATTAAGTAAAGAAAATATTTTTAGCGTCAGCTTATTCACCAGCATTCGTTGCTGACGTATTTTCTTAACATTTTTTGCAGGTAATCAGGATTAGCGCGTGAGAAGACGAAGGGCTCAAAATGGCTCGGATGTTTTGTTAAACTTAATTATAACTAATGGTGGTTTTGTAAACATATAAACAAGTAATCTTAAATGTGATTTTTGTCTCATCTTTTGTAATGTAAATATTTACAACTTAAATCCCTATGTTTTATAAAGACTTCCGCTTAATCTCGTAACTCTGATTTAATTATTATTATGGTATCAACTATTGATCGCACTCCTAGGCCTAAGATGGGGGTGTGACAGGTTGGTATCAGAGCCATCGATCTTAACGAATTGGGTATCCTAAAACAATACCCAAGCTTCGATCCAAGCATAAGAAAAATATATTTACTTGTTTATTTGAATAGGGATAAGATTGGTTGGTAACCCTTTCTTTCCCTCTCCACATTCTAAACCACCTAAAGATGTCATTTAGCAAGATGATGAAGAATTATGTGAGAAGAGCAAAGCAAGCCGGAATACCCGAACCATTTCTAAAGGACAGTATGAGTGAAGACTACTATGAGGCGTTTTTCAACCAAGATGTGGAACACTACCGAATAAAACCATTTCATTTTCTCGGCACCGAGCAATGTCCAATCAATTTGCCCGATAGTCCACCAACCCAAGGAAGAGATCCTACACGACATTCAAGCTATCATCCCTCAAGCATGCCGATGTATCACCCATCCGAAGTACCGACGTATCATCCATCGGAGATACCAACATATCAACCAATGGAGATTCCACCATACTACCCGTCATAAGATCCAACATATGTGCCGCCAAATCCACATCCGTCATACTATTTCCTTGCTAACAAGCAAGTAAAGGAGGAACCCGAATCTCCTTCATCCGACTGGATGAAATGCCACTCAGATCAGCGAAGGTGGCATACCGGAAATTCTATCATGGATGCTGTCGACTCCCACCTCAACAATGAAGGACCCTATCACAAACCTAAGATGAGGGAAATGATGCCATATGAAAGTTTCCGAATGCCCCCAGTTGTAAAGGATACTGCTCAACATATGGAAGAGGAGGAACCTGAGGAAGAGGAGGAAGAAACTGAGGAAGAAGAAGAGGATCCAGAGGAGGAATCAGAAGAAGAGTCAAAAGAGGAATACCCCGACAATCCGAATGAAGTCATAACGCCAGTTGAAGAGCCATTCTCTCACACAAGCTATGGTTCAGTTGATCCCTACATGCAATTTCTCCAAGAACTTAAAGGCAAAGCATTATCAAGCATCCCACCGTACCAAGGAGAAATTCCATCAATTGAAGACAAGCTAATGAGATTCAGGAGCAGAACGAGGCTGCCGAAGCTTTCTTCAATTACCAATCCGATGTGACTGTATCACCCTACCGGGATCCAAAGAACCATTACGATGTAGTTATGATGGGGTACCGTGATCCACCACCCCGCTACGGTTATCCCAATGACATTCCTCAGTCACAGAAGGAGCATCTCGATCGTGCTTTACATGAGACAGACGATTTACTAAAGAAGATAGCCGTTGAAGTAAAGAAAAAGAAGAAAATAGGAGAGACGCTTCTTCGCAAGTGCAACAAGTTAACGAGGGTTGTGAAGAAATTTATGAAATATTGAGATGATAATGATGATGGTGTGATTTCAAGAAATGAAGTTTATTTGTTAAGATAGTTGGTGTGTTACGTGTAACATATGTTGTAATAAAGAATAAGGATAGGTGAATATATATATCGAGTGAACGATGTATATAAAATGTTGTAAAATAATATATATATCATTTTTATGATATATATTTGTGTAAAATAAATAAAAGTTGTATTTAAGAAATGAAATTATTCAATTTCAGATAAAAAGTTAATAAAGAAAAGAAAAAATGTCTCAACAAAGTAACAACATAGAGAATAAACGAAAAGAAGAGGAAATAAGAAAAGAAAAAGGGAAGGGTCCTGAAAATAAACAAGACGAACCTATCCCTGAAAAGTATATGAGTCAAATTCAACGAATGATCAAAGATGCTGTTAGGGAAGAATCTGCAGCTAGATCTCAATCTAGACAAACTAAACATTCCCAATCTGTTAATCCGTCTCGAAAATCCGTAAAATCTCGGCCTAAACCATCTCATGAGGAAAGTGTTCATGAATCCAATGCCGATAGTGGAATCCGTCGAGAGTTTAAAAAGTTGAAGATTGAAGGATGTTCATTCTAAGATTTCAAGTACTATGGACCGAAAGAATTCCATGGTGAAAAAGGAGCCATCACAACCGTGAGGTGGCTTGAAGAAATGGAGACAATTGTCATAACAAGCAAGTGTTCCGAACAAAAGAAGATTCAATATTCTGCCCTTATGTTCAAAGGAGAAGCACTCGAATGATGGAACACGTTGATTATGATTAAAGGAATAGAAGTAATGTATAATCTAACTAGGAATGAGTTTAAAGAATTGTTGATGGCAAAGTTTTGTCCAATGCACGAGACTGACCAAATCCAAACCAAATTTTTGAATCACAAGGTCGTTGGAACAAACCTTCGTGAGTATAACACAAAATTTCACGAATACTGTCGATTGGTTCCCCAGCTGGTTACCCCTGAATCCAGCAAAGTGACACGTTATATTTGGGGATTACCACGAGAGATTCTTGACATGGTGAGGTCTCACTTGCCGCAAACCGCCGACTCCGCAATGGAATTGGCCGGTTATTTGATGGGCGGAATGATCCGCAATAAAGAAGAGGATAAAAAGGTTGTAACAACGCATGACCCGAAGAAAGAAGGAAATACCCGTTTCAAGGGTAAAGGAGTTGACCAACGAAGGTCCGGCTTCAACCCCAACATTCCACAGTGCAAGATTTGTAAGAAATATCATAGGAATATATGTAATTTAACTCCACGAGTCTGTGAATCGTGTCATAGACCCGACCATGCAACGGCCGAATGTTGGAAGAAAAAGATGACCTGTTATAACTACAAAGAAACGGGACATCTTAGCTTTGAATGCCCCAAAAATAAACCCGCGACAGGTGGTGCGGGTGGTAGTGTTCAAAAGAATGAGTCCAAGAAGGGCAATGCAAGAGTCTTCGTCCTTGATACCAAGAAAGCGGCCGACATGCCGGAAACCATTACCGGTACGTTCCTAGTTAACAACACTTATGCTACAGTCTTGTTTGATTCAGGTGCCAACTTAAGTTTTATAGATTATAACTCTTGTAGTCTATTAAACGAACCCTTAATCAAATTTAATAAAACTCTAAGCGTCGAGACCACTAGTGGCGAAATTGTTAAAATCTTCGAAGCTCTAGAAAATGGAAAAATCTTATTAGCTGGTTATGTTTTGCCTATAAAATTGCTACCTATGACTCTTACGGATTTTGATATTTTATTGGGTATGAATTGATTATCCGATAATCATGCTCGTATCCTTTGCAATAGCAAAACCGTTGAACTCTAAGCCCCTGATAAATGAACTATTCGAATTGAAGAGGATAAATATGCTGGCCAAGTTAGCCTAATCTCCATGATAAGGGCTAACAAATGTTTAAATCAAGGATGCTTAGCATTCATGGCCTACGTCACCAAAGATTCCAAACCCAAGGAAATCAAAGACGTTCCTATTGTTCCAATTTTGTTGATGTCTTTCCCGATGAACTTCCTGGAATTCCTCTCGATCATGAAGTAGAATTTAGAATCGATCTCAATCCCGGTACCGCTCCGATCGCCTAGGCACCAAATCGTTTAGCACCAACCGAGATGAAGGAACTAAAGAAACAACTTGACGAACTTCTCGAGAAAGGCTTTATACAACCAAGTTCATCACCATGGGGAGCGCCAATTCTTTTCGTCAAGAAGAAGAATTGATCTATGCGTATGTGTATCAATTATCGTGCGTTAAACAAAGTCACAATCAAGAATCGTTATCCACTTCCCCGAATCAATGATCTTTTTGACCAACTTCAAGGTGCAAGCTTCTTTTCTAAAATTGACCTTCGTTCCTGCTACCACCAACTCAAAGTTCAATCTGAAGATATTCCGAAAACTGCTTTTTGAACAAGGTATGGCCATTATGAGTTCACCGTTATGCCATTCGGACTTACTAATGCGCCAGCTGTGTTCATGGACATGATGAATCGAATCTGCAAGCCTTACTTGGAAAAATTTGTTATCGTATTTATCGACGACATACTCATTTACTCTAAGTCTAAGGACGATCATGAAATCCACCTTCGAATCTTACTTGAAATACTTAGAACTGAGAAATTGTACGCCAAGTTCTCAAAATGCGAGTTCTGGTTGCACGAAGTGCAATTTCTTGGGCATGTCATAAATGTAAATGGTATTCAAGTCGATCCCGCTAAAATCAAAGCCATCTCGAAGTGGGAAATTCCAAAGTCGCCAACCGAGGTCAGAAGTTTCTTGGGTTTGGCCGGCTATTATAGAAGGTTCATTGAAAATTTTTCTAGTATAACCGTTCCCCTAACTTCTTTAACTCGTAAGAATATCAAGTATGAATGGGGAACGAAACAACAAGAGGCGTTCGATATACTCAAACAAAAGCTTACTCAAGCACCTATACTGGCCTTGCCAGAAGGTACCGAAGATTTCGTCGTCTTTAGTGACGCATCTCATTCTGGCTTGGGATGTGTGCTAATGCAACGAAAGAAAGTAATCGCTTACGCCTCTCGTCAACTCAAAGTACACGAAAAGAACTATACAACTCACGATCTAGAGTTAAGCGCCATAATCTTTGCACTTAAGATATGGAGGCATGATAGTCGCTTAATTTGTATATGTTTTAGTTCGTTTATTATTTAGTTTTAACTGTTTATTCTAGAACTATCGATACTTCATACGTGTTTTATTGGATTTCAAGTCATAGGCGTTAAAGTACTCAATATGGACCTTTCGTGACACGTAATGAAGACCCGGGATGTCCAGCACGCAAAACGATAAAATGGTTAAAGTTTGCTGTAACAGGGTCCCATTGCGGTACATGATGGGCTTGTTGAGGTCCCCATCGTGTACCGCGATGGGTTATAAAATATCTTTGACTTTCGGTCAATCGCGCTACGCGATCGACCCTTAAAAAGGCCCCGTCGCGTACCGCGATGGGTGTGCAGACGGGATTTTGAGTTTATAACTTCTTTGTCATCAAGAAAAAACCCTAACTCCGTTTTTGAAGAATAGAGGCGATTTCCAGCAGTTCCTATAGGCGATTTCACCATCCTAGCTCGTGTCAAGTCCATATCTATGATCCATATCATCCGTATTGAAGATTCGATGATGTCGCGGCTCGGCTAATCTCCTAGAATCGCACCCGGGAAGTATAGTTTGTAACCTTTTACAGTTTTTCTCATGTGATTAAGAATACTTATGTTTTGTTATCGATGATTAATATATGATTATTGATGTTTGGTATTTCTGAGTGTTCGATCGGTTTAGGTTTACGTTAATCTGAACGATCTGTTACCAGTTGCTAGATAATTAGTCATATAACTGTTTGGTTAGATTGAATACGATAAAACATACAATTACCCTTAACTGAGTCACACTGGCAAGGACTGTTTGATAACCAGTGCCGTGTGTAAAGTAATTGTTGATGTCTAAGGTTTTGTCTGATTGATTAGTTTTCAGTTAATTGTTAATAATTAATCTGTTAGGTTGCATGAGATACTGTTGGTTACTTACTTGAATTCCCGGGTGTGATTTGCTTTGTTAACTGTTTGAAATTCGTTTACTTGTTCATTGCTTAATTCTCTGAATTTACTAAAAATTGCTTGTGTGATCAGCACTAAAAATTAGTCACTTCATAATATTAAATCTGTTACACGAATACATTGACCACATACTCCTTGTGATACGATACCCTACTTGCTCTAACTATTTAGAATAATTAGGTTTTTGATTGACTCAAACGACGGTCATCAAGGCACTATCTATATGGAGTAAGATTTACCGTGTACACTGATCATAAAAGATTGAAACACATCTTTGATCAAAAAGAGCTTAACATGCGCCAACGACGCTGGATGGAATCTCTAAACGACTATGACTGTGAAATTGTTTATCATGAAGGTAAAGCCAACATTGTGGCTGATGCCTTAAGTTGTAAAGAGCACGAAAAGCCAAAAAGAGTCCGAGCGTTAAGGCTAGAACTTCAAATCGATCTCCTTGAACAAATCAAATCTGCCCAAACTCAAGCGATCAATGAAAACCAAATCTCCGACGAAAATGCAACGGCACCATTGACTCGTTAGTCAAAGGTGATGATGGTATCCTTAGAATGGGAAACCGGATTTGGGTACCAATCGTGGGAGACTTACGTGAGAAAATTATGAATGAAGCTCATAAGTCCAAGTACATGATGCACCCCGGTAGTGATAAAATGTATCAAAATCTTAAACCAAACTACTGGTGGAATGGAATGAAAAGAGATATTGTTTCACTTATGGCAAAATGTTTAACTTGTTTGAAAGTTAAGGCTGAACACCAAAAGCCTTCGGGATTGCTTCAGCAACCCTAACTTCCCTTATGGAAATGGGAGTTAATAACCATGGATTTCATCACAAAACTCCAAAAGACGACTCGTCAAATAATGCTATACGGGTAATTGTGGACCGCTTATCAAAGTCCGCACACTTTATACCTATCAATGAATCGTATTCAATGGATAAATTAGTGCGTATCTATGTGAACAACATCGTTGCTTTGCATGGAGTACCGCTGTCTATAATCTCTAATCTAGATAGTCGTTTTACGTCTCACTTTTGGAAAAGCTTCCAACAAGCCTTAGGCACAAAGCTCAACCTTAGCACCGCCTATCATCCACAAACTGATGGACAAAGCGAAAGGACAATTTAAACATCGGAAGACATGCTCCGCGCTTGTGTGATTGACTTAGATGGAAGTTGGGATGACCACTTACGCCTAATGGAATTCTCGAATAATAATAGCTATCACACAAGTATTAAAGACGCACCATTCGAGGCGTTATATGGTCGAAAATATAGAATGCCCGTGTGTTGGTCTGAAACTGGAGACAACCAATTGTCTAGACCCGAAATAGTCCAAGAAACCACCGACAAAGTCCTTCAAATCCGAGAACAACTTAAGACGGCACGTGACCGCCAAAAGAGTTACGCCGACGTCCGCCGTAAGCCTTTAGAGTTCAATTTTGGTGACAAAGTTATTTTAAAAGTCTCGCCATGGAAAGGCGTAGTTCGTTTCGGCAAGAAAGGAAAGCTAAGTCCGCGATTCATTGGACCCTTCGAGGTACTTGAACGAATTGGTATTGTTGTATACAGTTTGCAACTACCCGAGGAAATGCAAGGGATACACGACGTATTTCATGTTTCGAATCTGCGTAAATGTCTAGCCGATGAGTCTCTTTTGATGCCATTAAAAGATGTAGAAATTAACGAGAATTTAAAATTCATCGAAAAACCAATTCAAATTGAAGATTCGAAAACAAAGAAACTAAAAAGACGAGCCTTGAAAATTGTGAAAGTCAAATGGGACTCACGAAGAGGACCCGAATATACTTGGGAACTCGAATCGGAAATAAGAAAGAAATACCCTCACTTATTCTCGTGAAGCAATCTCGAGGAAGAGATTTATTCCAAGGTGGGGAGGATGTAACATCACGTAAATTTCGAGTTAAAGATGTCAAAATTCCAAAGTCAAACGACCATTTCTGCCAAATTCCAAACTCCAAGGTTTAAAATGAAAATTCTGTTTTCTTGTCCTATCGCGATACGCGACGAGACAAAGGACAAGCCCATCGCGTACCGCGAAGGGTTTGGTCAAAAGATTCTAGAAGAGTCAACAGCGATACGCAATCGCTGTTGAACCGACGTCATCGCGTATCGCGATAACGTGGTCTGACAGGTTGTGACATGTGTGCCACGTGTCTGCCGGTGGCATGAGGTCACGCCACGTATCACCACGTGGCACAGCACCTACCACGTGTCGCCACGTGGCAAGTCTACGTGGTGATTGGCCAAGCCTACGTCGTGATACGCGACGGGCTAGCCAGGGAGGCTGTCGCGTATTGCGACGGGCTCCAAAATTTTGCCTAAAAATAACAGCTACGGGATCTCATTCCCTTCACACCAAATCACACATACTACTCTCTCTCTAACCTCTCTAAACCTCGATAAACGTGCCCTTGATCCACCTCGATAAACGTGTTCTCAATCCCTCGTTTTCCATACCATACCTCGATAATCGTGCCATATCCCGACTACGTATCAAAGAGGAAAGTGTTGTAATACCGACATCCCAACGATCGCCTCGAAGTGCGTGCCGTGAAGTATTGGTGTCTCGATTTGTGTGCCCAAGTGAAGTATTGATCGATCAAGAAGTTGGAATGAGATAATTGGTGTCGAAGTGCTGCTTGACTGTCTAGAGTTTATAAGCCGAGAAAAGGTAGGCATAATGCCCGAATAAAATAATAATAAAATATTGAAAAGGCTTAAAACCTAAGGTCGAGTAAATACTCGATACCTTGATAAATAAAAGAATAAATAAATAAGAAAAGAAAAGAAAAGAAAGAAATATAAATGTATATTCAAATATATGTGGATATATAAATCTTTGTTATAAATATTATTTAAGTATAATGAATATTCTTAAATAATAAAGAAGAAAGATATATGTTTCTTAAAGAAGAAGAAATGTAGGGTTTTATAAATAAGATATCTATAGGTTATCTTATAAAGAAAGATATTTTAAACTAAAGGTTTAAAAAAAGAAAAGGAAAGAGATTACTTTATAACTAAAAGTTTTAAAAGTAAATCGAGGTGGCGATTATAAAATTAAGGCTAAAGGAATTAAGCCGGATTGTATATCCGACTAATAAAAAGTTATTCTCGTACTATAGGTGCGAGATAGCAAGAGAAAGAACCTCGGACGGTGTCAGAAGCCGATCTCAATCAACGGTGAATACGCCCAACTTTTACAAACTTGTTTTAATCGGAGTCAACTTGTTATATGAAAACTTTACGTGAGACTAAGTGTCTCTAAAAACATTATGAATAAGAGTAAAAGCCTAGCCCTCAGGCTGTAGTATACGTTTGTCTAGATCCTTACATATGTGGTAAAATGCGGTGGGCACATCGCACCACGCTTTGTCACGACCTCCAGCCACGATGGGCCGGACCTAAGTACGTTCGAGTGAGACTGACCATGTGTATATTTATGGTACCTAAGTATGTCGAAACGCTAAGGTGTTTTGCTGAGTTGATCCAGTGTAGAGACTCAAGTTTATAATGATATTGTTTTAACTTGATTATTCCTAAGCCAAGATGGGCCGAGGCTTACGTGGTCTCGAGGGGTAATTAAGTAAAGAAAATATTTTTAGCGTCATCTTATTCACCAGCATTCGTTGCTGACGTATTTTCTTAACATTTTGCAGGTAATCAGGATTAGCGCTTGAGAAGACGAAGGGCTCAAGAATCCGATGGCTCGGATGTTTTGTTAAACTTAATTAAAACTAATGGTGGTTTTGTAAACATATAAAAAAGTAATCATAAATGAGATTTTTGTCTCATCTTTTGTAATGTAAATATTTACAACTTAAATCCCTATGTTTTATAAAGACTTCCGCTTAAACCCGTTACTCTGATTTAATTACAATTGTGGTACCAACTATTGATCACACTCCTAGGCCTAAGATGGGGGTGTGACATGATGATAGATGTGAACGTATATAAGGACGGTGGGCCTTATACGTATTATACATAATAGACGTCAACGTAGCTAAGGACTGTGGATCTTATACGTATTGTAGATAGGCCCAGCATAGGAAAGGACCGTGGACCTTATACGTGCTGTATTTGTGTTGTGGTAGCATGGGGGAGGACTGCGGACTTCGTACGTTCTATGGTTTAGGTTGCAACATAGGGAAGTACTGAGGATCTTGTACATGTTGTTAATATAGGATGGTATAGAGAAGGACTGCGGACCTTGCACGTACCATAATTTGGTGAACATAGGGAAGGACTGCAGACCTTTTACCTGTTCACGACCTTGAGTACAGGTAGAGACGGCGGACTATGAACGTACTCTCGGTAGACTGAGGTTAGTGATTGTAGATATGTATGTATGTATGGTAGTAGGGTAGTTGATTAAGTATGGGTACGTATCTTCGGTGTTGTATGTATGTATGATATACGTATGTGTTGTATGTCACCTGATTAACTAGAACTCACTCAGCGTAGTTGACTTTTATTATGCACGTAGGTGGTCAGGATGAAGAGTTAGCATGAGGATGGCATGTGGCATGGATTGAACGGCTGACATCTGAAGATGAAAGAAATGATGTTTGAAATATAATGTTTTATGTTATAGTTTTAAAGAAAAGATTAATGTTTTGTATCGAATGATTAAACTTAACGTTTCCGCGAAAGTTTTTAATTAACTCTGATATTTAGAACTGTGTTTATGAGTAAATACAATGTCAGATGTGAGGCACCGGTAACGGGGCCTTACAATTTTAGCGACCATAAATTTATACACGAAGTTCGATTGGTGAATATTGGTGCGACAAGAGCCTACAGAATACAATATGCGTTAAAGGGCGGTCATCACATGGTTCGAGGTACAAAAGTTGAGTACACAAATAGTTCCAGGACTGTGAGATCTTTCATAGGAGATAAAGATGCACAGGTGGTATTAGATACCATGAACGGACGTATGAAGAACTTGCATAATTACTATTTTGTTTACACTGCTGTTAAAGGCGAGTTGCGATCTTTATTTTGGGCTGATGACGTAGCAAAATGCAACTACATCGCATTCGGCGATGTTTTATCATTTGACACCACATACAAAACACATATGTAAGTTTTTTATATGTGACATTTTACATTAATGTATTTACCTTTTTAATTTTTAATTCGCTTTTCAGGTACGGCATGATTTTTGTTCCTTTTACTGGAGTAGATCATCACAAGAAGTGTGTAACGTTTGGTGCGGGTTTGCTACACAATGAAACTATCGATTCATACAAGTGGTTGTTAGAGTCTTTTCTTGAAGCTCATGGTAATAAACAACCAACACTAGTTTTAAGCGATCAAGATCCAGCAATGAAGCAAGCAATATCTATTGTTTTAACTCAACCTGTTCATCGACTTTGTATGTGGTACATAATGGATAAACTTCGTTTGAAGGTTAGACACATCTCTATCTGTATATACTAATTATAATTAAGCATATAAATTTACGTTATGTTAAATTAATGACAGAATTACAAATTTTGTCCTTCAAACATTTGCAATTTATGAATCCAGTCCTTTAAAATGTTTCTTTGCAGACGGTGTCCTTTACCAGAAATGTTTGTTTGATTTTCATCCTTTAGACTAACTCCCGTCCATTTTCCCTGTTAAGTGGTTGCACGTGAGAACATGTGAGGGGTTGTTTTATCTTTTCACCCTTCTCTGCAATATTACATATCATCTCCCTCATCTCTCTCTCTCTCTCTCTCTCTATCTCTCAAACCCGATATAAAGCTATAAACCCCTAAATAATCCCTTCAAGAACAAAGAACAAAAATTAGGGCTCGATGCAAAGATCAGAAACTAGGGCTCAATCGAGGATGATGTATTGTGTTTGTGGCAAGCAAGCTGTTGTGCGAACATCATGGACCGATAGAAATCCTGGTCGACGATTCCTTTCTTTTTCGGACATGGTAAGTCCAGCGGCAGATCTATATGGAAGCCAGGGGCAACCCGGGTTACCCCTCAACTTTGTTGATGTGTTAAATTTTTGTTTTTTTTCTTCAATTTAGGGATAGGTTACCCTGAACAAACATTAGAATACCCTTCAAAAGCCTTAGCCTTGAAGTTAAAAGAGGAAAAAGATGTTTAAAATTTTTCCAGCCGTAAAGTGGTGCCGGTGAACTGTTATTGAAATTGAAGAAGACGTACACTATGATATGAAAATGGGTGGGGTTGACCCACCTATAACCCACCTACGAAAAGAAATCCTATCTTTTTTTATTATTTAATTTTATTATATTATATATCATATAAGCATCCTATCTCGAGTTTATTGTACGGTTCCAAAAGTCCTTTTGATATTCTTTCAAGATTAATAATAAGTACATTTTATTATTGAAATATGTGAATTTAATTATGTATGAATGTTTATTCATATCCTAGCATATATATAATTAAGTACTCAACTTTTAGATATTTAAAAATATAATGCAAAGCTCTAATTAATTTTTAATGTTACGAAATTAGGGTTTAATTTTACGAAGATGTTTTACGTCACACAAATGCTCTCTCAAAACATCTTAAAAAAGTCAAGAATTATTATAAACGACTAAGTTATTAAACATAACAAAACGAGAATTGAATGAATTCGGACAAAAATAAAGGTTTGATACAATGTTGGAAGATGTTTTTCTAAATTGAAATTTGCCAAGACGGATTTACGCAATTTAACGAGTGATGATTATACAAACAATGGTCAAGTTAGTGTAGTTGAAAGAAAAATATTTGATAAAGTAAGAGATGACAATGTAATGACTTGACTATTTGTTGGATAAACCATAGGTCAAGTTGTGGAGGTCTTTTGTAATTATGTGTTTTTATTTTTTCCTGTAAGTTTGTTCTTGTGGTCTCATTTGGCTTGGTAGTGCTGCCTTCTTGGCTGAGCTACTGGTCTTGGTTGTTTTGCTTGTTGGTAATAAACTCGCTGTTAAAAAAATGACTTGACTTCAAACTTTACAAAGCCGAAAAAGAAAAATCTAGGTATATGTTTAACTTTATTTAGGTTCGAGCATTAAGTGAATGTATTGTAACAAAAATAATTAGGTTACCCCTAAAATTCTCTTCTAGATCCGCCACTGGGTAAGTCCTTAAATTGTTTTCGGTTTTCTATGAATCTTATAATCTTCATCTTCCTCCTCTTATCCAGACATCAGATTGTCCATTTCTTGGATGGCGTGACCCTCCGATGTGTGAAAGGGCAATGGAGATAATCCTTGGTTTGTTGAAATCTAAGAACAAAGCTGAAGAAAGTCTAGAGAAAAGTAAAGCAGACGTAAGGAAAATGAAGAAGAAGCTGATAATGAGCTGGATCTTTTTTAGTGCAATTTGTTAGGGCATAGAATTTATGCTAAGGATTCTCTATCCTTGTTCAATTTGTGGGTCACTTATCCTTACGATATGTTCCTGATTGTAAAGGATCAAGGATTCTTGGTATTATATGTTTACTAATAGTTGTATTTTAATGGTGTTGTGTTTGTTAGATGTAACAACTGGAGGACTGAGTCATCCTATTCTTGCGCTACTGAAAGACTTCCACATGTGGTCAATGACGGTGAACGGCTAATGGAGTGGTGGCGTGAAAGTAGGGATTTAGTTAGTTATTATTTTTCGTTTATCACCGAGATAATGATCAGTTAGAACACACATGTATCACACACACTCTCGAGCATTCTCTCATTCATAGCTCGCACATTTAGCTTACATTGTAACACTGATCGATATCTCCACCATGTGTAACCTTTTTTGATATTAATAAAGTGGTGATCGACGAGTTGTCATCACCCGGGGTTTTTTTTCCTTTGATCTGAACAAGGTCAAGGGGTTTTACCTCGCAACAAATCATGGTGTTCATCCTTATTTCGTTCATATAATCGTTATTATTATCGTAGCACTAAATCTAACAATTACAGATTTGGATACATTATCCTTAGCAGATTTTTGTCCAAAACAATTTGGCGCCCACCATGGGGCAATTGGTGCTATAATCCAGAAAATACCCAATCGATTTTCAACCTTTCATACCCATATATCACTTCCAATGGCCTCTCAATCAACCTCTGCTTCATCAACCATGCCATCTTCGGCTCCTCTCTCCTCAAGAACTTTACCACCGATGCCTCCTCCATTGACGGAGCACCAAGAGCTGCTGCTGCTGGAAACAAGACTCAACTACCAGTCTTCCAGAGCTCGAAAACTATCATTGCGACTTCAGTAGTTAATACTAACAATGATGTTTCCAATATGTTTTCGCAGGTCAAAGCATACATGGAGCAGCAAAACAAGACTAACCAGAGGATCCTTCGGGAGATAGAAGACCTGAAGAGTACTAAGAGGCCGGCAGAGGATCAGACTCCTCTAGCACCTAGGATGCTGGATTTTACTACTCCAGAATCCTTGGCTCAGCATGAGCAAGGATCATCCATCCTTCAACAGGGGTCCATGGGTCAGCTAGCTCAAGGATCCTCAACTTTTCAGCAAGGATCATCTATCCTTCAACCGGGGTCCATGGGTCAGCTAGCTCAAGGATCCTCAACCTTTTAGCAAGGACCATTGATTCTTCAACCAGGATCCTCCGGATCGTATCTTCAAGGATCCTTCAACTCCCAACCGCTAGAATCCTTTGTCAATAATCAAGGATCTATCTTCTAGGATCAAGGATTCTCAGGGGTTCAACATCAGCGGTCCTCTAAGGTCCATGAAGGAGATATAATCCCTATGCAGGCCATAGCTTCCGGTGGACCAACCATGTAGCAGACGCTTCTTATCTCAGCCACTCTTCTAGAATGCCAACCTTTACACAACAAAGAGGTAACACGTATGATCCTATATCCTTAAATGCTAACCGTGGTTCCTTGAAGGATGCAGGTATCAACCAAGCTATGGATAAGGAACTGCAGAAACTTAAGGATATGATATCCAGCGTACCAGGGATGATCCGTCCAATTCCTGAGATACCTGAGGAAAGCCACAAATTGTCCAGATTTTCTCCACTAATATGTGACGCGGAGATCCCAAAACGCTTTCAAACCCCCAACATGAAAGTGTATGACGGGACCACTGATCGTGAAGAGCACCTAGCTCAATACATAGAAAGGATGGAAATCAACCCGATTCCTGAGAGGCTCAAGGAGGCTTGTCTATGCAAAGGCTTTGGAGCCACGCTATCAGGATCCGCTTTGAAATGGCTGCTAAGTCTTCCTCCCTTTTCTGTTACTTCTTTCTCACACTTTTTTAACTTGTTCAACAGTCAATTTTCCTATAGTAGGAAATTTGAGAAGTTAACTAGTGATTTATACCGAGTTATCCAACCTAGTGATGAATCCATCAGGGATTTTGTTACAAGGTTTGGCATGGAAGCTCTAGAAATCCCCAATCTTGACATGGCTACTACTGTTGAAGCATTCAAAATGGGAATTCAGAAGAGCTCCCCTTTTTATGATGATCTTGTGATGACTCCTTGCAGTACTTTAGATGAAGTAAGGAACAGAGCAGTAAGGTTCATACGGCTGGAAGATGACAAAAGGATCCAGGAACGGTTAGAGGCTCAAACGAAGCAATAATTCCCGGACAAGAATAAAGGATCCTCATACAGAAACAACAATTCGAAGCCATACTCCAAATTCAACAATCAAAACGTTCGAGCTGTTGAAGAAGGAGATGTTGATGAGGATTACCCCAACATCTTAGAATATTGCTTCTCCGTAGATACCCATGGCTTGATTTGTGCCATGAAGGATCTAGGGGAGAAGGCAAGGTGGCCCCGAGAAAATGAGAAATCAACCACCTTTAGAGACAAATCTAAATGGTGTGCTTTCTATGAGGATTTTGGACACATGACAGACGATTGCATCAGTTTGAGGAGGGAAATCAGATACCTCATAAGCAAGGGCCACTTTAAAGAACTGTTGGGAAGAAAGAAGTCCAGGTTCCAACATCCTGAAGAGGTTCCTCAAAAAGCAACTCCGCCCCCACCAGATTCTCAAGTGATCAACTTCATTTCCGGAGGTTCTGGCATATGTGGAACTTCCTTCTCCGCGGCTAAGAGGCTGACTAAGGATACCAAGTTGGATAATGGGGAACGACCGGTTATATCCACCACCTTGACAATAGACAGAAGGATCTTCATTGATGAGGAAGATAAATCAAGCATCCAGGATCCCCATCATGACGGGTTGATTGTTACTTTGTTTATTGCTAACCATTATGTACGCAGGATCCTAGTCAATTGAGGAAGCTCGGTCAACATTATCCAACACGATGTACTCTAGAAGATGAAAATCCCGGACTCAGAGATCATCCCAAGGACATTGGTGCTAGTCGGTTTTAGTGGCGAAACCAAGAAAACGTTGGGGGACATCAAACTCCCAATATACATCGAAGGGTTAAATTCTTATAAAAAACTTTTGTGTTATAGATACCATTTCTTGTTGCAATATTATTTTGGGCGGGCCATGGCTACATGGAATGAAGGAAGTGGCCTCTACTTAACATCAACGCATCAAACTACCAACTCCTTGGGGAGTAGTAAGGATAGATGGTGACCAAGTCGAAGCCAAGAACTACTGTTCTATATCAATGAAGCTAGCAGCTAAACTAACGATAGCATAGCAACCACAGCAACATCCTAGGGACGTGCTGGAAGCTTGGGAGAAAGATATAAAGGAAGTGTCCTTGGATCCCAATGATCCAGGTGTGAAAGTGTTCCTAGGATCCAGTATCCCTAGTGAGATCGAGGAGGATATAATATCCTTCCTAAAACGAAGAAAGTCCACGCTTGCCTTCAAACATTCAGACATGACAGGTATTTCTAAGGAGGTAATTACTCACAAGTTAGGCCTTGATTTATCTGTTAAACACGTCCATCAGAAGCGAAGGAAATTCGCTCCTGAGAGGAACGCGATCATACAAGAAGAAGTTAAAAAACTTCTTAAGGACAGTATGATCAGAGAGGCTAAGTATCCTCGATGGTTAGCTAATGTGGTTGTTGTTTCTAAAAAGAATGGAAAGTGGAGGGTGTGTGCTGATTTCACTTATTTAAACAAGGCATGCCCCAAGGATCCTTTCCCGTTACCACATATAGATTCCATGGTGGATGCAACGGCAGGACATGAAATGCTCACCTTTATGGATGCTTCCTCTGGATTTCAACAACTTCAGATGGAACCATCTGATCAAGAGGATACAACATTTATGAATCCTACCGGCATATACTGCTATATTGCTATGCCATTTGGACTAAGAAATGCAGGGGCAACATATCAAAGATTAGTCAACATGATGTTCAAGGATCAGTTAGTCAAGACTATGGAGGACTACATAGATGACATGGTGGTGAAGTCAAAGAGAGCTGAGGATCACCTCAGAGATCTTGAAGAAGCATTCAATATCCTCGACCAGTATAACATGAAACTGAACCAGTCAAAATGCCATTTTGGTGTTAAGGCTGGAAAGTTTCTAGGATACATGGTGACTAAAAGAAAGATAGAAGCAAGCCCCGACTAGATAGAAGCCATCATCAATCTAAAGTCTCCTGTGAATGCTAAGGATGTCCAGAGGTTGATGGGAAGAATAGCTGCTCTCAACCGATTCATTTCCAGATCCTCCGAGAGGTGCAAAGATTTCTACGACATCCTTTGGAAAAAAAGAAGTTCGAATGGACAGAGAAGCATGAAGTCGCCCTAAAATCCTTAAATGATTACTTATTCTCAGCACCAGCTTTGATGAATCCTGTGGATGGAGAATCCTTATATCTGTACCTAGCTGTTTCAGGAAATGCAATAAGTGCCGTCCTCGTGACGGATCATGAAGGTGAACAACATCCCGTTTATTATGTAAGTAAAAGTCTTTTGGATGCGGAAGCCAGGTATTCTAATTTAGAAAAGTTAATTCTTGCACTTATTATGGCTTCTACTAAATTGAGACATTACTTTGAAACGCATACTATTATTTTGAGAACTAATTATCCTGTTAAGAATGTGCTTAGAAAACCAGAATTGTCAGGAAGGATGGCCAAGTGGGCTGTGAAGCTGAGTGCATATGATATTCAGTATGAGCCTAGGACAGCCATCAAATCACAAGCATTAGCAGACTTTGTGGCTGATTTCATTAGTGACATGCAAAAAGAAGCTGATTTAGAAGTCCAACAATTTGAAGAAACCAAGGATCCTTGGATCCTCTTCACGGATGGAGCTTCCAATGTAAGAGGGACATGATTAGGTATCCTACTGAAATCGCTACAGGGGACATATTAACCCAGTCTATAGCCTGTGAGTTCCAAGCAACAAATAATGAGGCAGGATATGAAGCTCTGATCGCAGGTTTGCAATTAGCTAAACGCATGAGGATCAGGTATCTTCAAGTATATATAGATTCATTGTTGATAGCTAGCCACATTAATGGCTCATATGCTGTTAAAGGTGAAAAACTAATCAAATGTCTAGATGTTGTGAAGGAATTAGCAAAATCCTTCGAATTGTTTAGTATTGATTAGGTACCAAGGGAAGAGAATGCTGAGGCAGACGCTTTGGCGAATTTAGCCTCATCCTTGAAGATTCCAGAAGATACGAATATCCCAATCATCCATATACTCTCTCCAGCAATAGGAAAACAAGAAGTTGGGGAGATAACAACTGACAAACAAATTGTACTCTGGGATCCATCATCCTCAAATAATCAAGGATCCTGGATCCTCCCAATTAAGAAATACATTCAAGATGGAGAAATTCCACTCATAGAGAACCCGAAGTCCTTCAAACTTAAGGTATCACAATACATTTTATTACATGAGATTCTGTATAGAAAATCTCTTGCAGGTCCATACTTGAGGTGTATCGAGGATACTGAAATTCAAGAGGTGATCAAAGACTTTCACTAAGGAGATTGTGGTAATCATACTGGAGGTAGAGCTCTGTTTTGTAGGATTCTAAGAATATGATACTTCTGGCCAACTATGAAGAGAGACACCATGGAATACTCAAAGAAGTGTGATGCTTGCCAAAGGCATGCAAACATCCTTCATCACCCAGCAGAACCTATGTATCCTATATCCACATCATGGCCTTTCATGAAGTGGGGCATGGATATTGTGGGTAAGCTACCTAATGCACCAGGAGAAAAAGTATTCATGCTTGCAATGACTGACTACTTTTCAAAATGGATAGAAGTAGAAGCTTTTGTTCAAGTTCGCGAAAAAGAGGTAATATCCTTCATTAAAAGAAATATTATTACTAGATTTGGCATTCCTTTATAAATTATTTATGACATTGGTTCTTGGTTTATCGGGAAAAGCACCACTAACTTTTGTGACAGTTGGGCCATCAAGATGATTACCTCTACTCCAGTGCATCCTCAAGCCAATGACCAAGCAGAATCGAGCAATAAGATAATCATCAACAATTTGAAGAAGAAACTAGGATCCAATAAAGGCAAGTGGGCCGAAGAGCTACCTTATGTTCTTTGGGCTGACAGAACAACACCCAATAATGAAACATGCCAAACACCCTTCTCATTGGTGTTTGGATCATAAGCAGTAATCCCTACAGAGATGGTGGTTCCTACAGCCAGAACAAGCATCCGTGATCCTGAGGCCAAGAAAGAAATCCTTCTCGAAGACTTGGATATTGTTGAAGAACTCAGAGACCTAGCCAAGATTAGAATGGCAGCCTATCAACAAAGGGTAGCTGGGACATACAACAAAAGTATAAGGATCGGAAGATTTTAAGAAGGAGATATGGTCTTAAGGAGAGCCTTCCAAAATACAACCAATCCGGCAGATGGGAAGCTAGCACCCAAATGGCAAGGTCCTTATCTGATCTAGTCGGAAGAAGGAAATGGGGCATATCATTTGCTCACTATGGAAGGCAACAGCTTACCAAGAGCATGGAATGCTATCCACCTCAAGAAATACTTTTTCTGATTAGGATCAAGTATCCTCTGAGGATCAAGTATTCTTAAAGGATCAAGGATCCTGTAATCGGTAATATCTATCTGACCACTTATTCATTTAAGATTTTTATTTATTTAAGGATAACATATTCTTAACATTTATACTTTCCATGTTTTAAGTAACAATGCAGGATATTAGTAAGATATTCAACGATCAAGAGGTTGGCCACCTCTCCTTTACATTTAAGGTACTTTACTATTTCCCTTGGCCTAGCCCACGATTAAGGTATGACCCCCGATGGTCATATCTTCTAAGGTTTAAACGTTTTCACCTTTCTTATGAATTAGAGTTTCTACACCCCCGCATGTAGCGCACGCTATCCAACGTATAGTCCGGGGCAGCGGGACCAGTACACGCTTAGTGGCTGACAATTTCGTTGTCTTCGGCTATATGGAGGATCCTACGATTTATGGTAGACGTACCATACCACTGGTTTATAACATTTTCATGTTATCTCACGTTTGGACTAAATCCCGGTTTGGGCGAGTCCCCAGTTGACATCTGTATCTTGGGCTTGTCCCCAGTTTGGGCTTGTCCCCAGTTTTTGGGCTTGTCCCCAGTACACGAACTTGTCCCCAGTTGCACGGGCTTGTCCCCAGTTTATTTTATGGGCTTGTCCCCAGTTTAATGGGTCCAACCCCGATTAATCTTATAAGTTGTTTGCAACATATTTTCTAGGTTCAATTACGCGGATCAAGACTTATGGATTCCAAATCCTTAAACTTACTTCTACAAGGATCGAGGAAGGATCATTACTTATGGTAACCTAGGTCTGATTAGACCTATGGTATGATTTCTATTTGCCCATTTACATTTGTTTAACTAAGATCCTTATAAATCTTTTTGTTTGAAGATTTAAAATATTTGAATTGTTTCTAAGGATATTCTATCCTAAAAAAATTTCTTTTAATTATTTTTCTAAGGATATTCTATCCTAAAAATTTTTCTTTAATTATTTTTCTTAAGGATATTCTATCCTAAAATGTTTTACTCAAGATTGTTTCTTAAATTTTCGACTAAGCTAAAGATATATCAAACAAGTTGCAAAATAATAAATAACAGATGATTAGTCAAAAGTTTTAGATTGTTATTAAACATAAGTCACCTGGACTTATCCAAAATTCTTAACCCGGATTTCACCATAGTAAAGATGAATCATCCATCCGGGTTAAGCAGGTGTTACTAATTGTTCGTAGAGTGCAGGAAAATAAAGAGAACAGGGGCACCAAAGGCTTCATCCCCACAAACAGAGGATCCATCCACCTTTCCCACCCCTTAAAATTGTCTTAAGGATCACTGATCCTTCAACCTAGTTACTATTGTTTATTACAAACCATTATCCTTGAAAACATGATCAAAACAAAATAAAAAATATAGGCTCTGGCCTTGTCTTCATCATCCTTCATCGCCCATTTATGCAGCCTCCTCGCCCTCTGCTGCATCTGCTCCTTCCTCAGCATCCATCACCTCTTTGGCTCCAATCATTCAAGCTTCGTTTCCATCCATCATCGCCACGTCCTCTTCACCACCTAAAGCCACCAGACTCTCTTTCCATTTCTCAACATCCCAAACAGCCTTGTCAAAGGCAGGATCACCAGCCTCTGTCGCCATCTTGATCCTGGCCTGCAAAACTGTTCTCGCGGCCCACATCTTTGCCTCTTCTGTAGCATGTTTCACCTCGTCCTGGTGTCGGGCTTCTGCTGAGGATAGCCTCCAGTAGCTTCTTATCCTTGGAGAGCTGAGCCATGGCCTTATCCTTTGCAACTGCCGCGCTTCCCATTCCCGAGAGGCTCTCGCTTATTTGGTTCACAATCTTCTCATAATAGTCCTTGCAAGCATTCACAGCCTGTGGCCCACAGGTAAGTTAAAGTTAGAAGGATGTTGGATCCTTAAATTCAAGACGTCAGGATACAGGATGATTATATTGAGGATCATGTCAAAGTGGGTCTCGGGCTCGGATGATCTCTCTCTTTTGGAAGCAGCTGACTTGGCTCTGGTAGTCGTGGTATTTGGCTCGGGTGGTTGCTGCCTTCAAAGCCTCCTTCGTGATGATTTGGGGAGTATCTGTTAATATCTTCCAAGGAGAACTTGTTAGCAGACTTCTGGGATTTCGGAGCATCTACAACAAAAGATAAGTATTTTATCTTACTTTATTTATTCCTACTTATTATTCAGATACTAATCTTACTTGACATGTTGGAGTCTGAAGAGATGTCGCAGAAACCTTCAACAAATCTTGCTTGAAAGGTCCGAACTTCGTTATCCAGGGCAAGGAATTTTTTCGTTCTTTCTTCTGTTCCAGGTAGCTTGGCTAAAGAAGCAAAGTTCTCAACTGCAAATAAGAAGGAAAATTGATTCAGAGTTAGGTCTATTATCACGGATTGTGTCTTTGTTAAGGATCCATGATCCTACCCTTCTTAACCCAAGTCAAAGGTAAATCAGTCCCACCGGGTATAGAGTTACGATCCACAAAGAAAAATTGATTCCTCCAGAAGGAATCGTTTAGGTTTACTTTTGAGATGGGATTGGGTTGAAGAGGTTTGCACTTCAGTAAAAACCGATTTGAACCATGGGTTGTTAAGGTATAAAGGTAAGACAGTGCCTGGATGCCGAAATCAATCTTCTCTTCCTCGATAATTCATTCAATAGTGCATAGAACTCTCCAAACCATGGGCATAGCTTGAATATATGTCATTCCGGTAGATTCGAAGAAGCTCTGTGTGAAAGGAGGGAACATATACGTGTAACCTATGAGAAAAGGGCATGCCGGAAAACACACCCAGGTCTGAGAGTAAACATCACATCGGACAGTGGAGTCGTACGGTCGGAAAATAGTTTCTGGTGGAAACAGTGACTGGAATTCATCGACCTCGGGGTCAGTGAACTTGCAAATCTCCCTAAAGGGATTAGCGATAAGGTTTTGAGGTCGCATCTCCATCAACTCGGAGTTGTCGGAGGACTGGTCGGAGTGTTTAGAGGGAGAGGAAGAAGAAGCGACAGACATGTTTATCAGAATAATAAAAGAACAGAGAGAGAAAAGAAGGATACCTGCTGAACGGCCGGGATATGTGATTATAAATGGATTATAGGGATCAAATATATAGGCGGTTATGATTAATATCAAGGGTTTGATAATAATTACCTCTGGTAGCTGTCTAATCGATTAATCTTTTTGCAGGGATTTCAAATTTCAAAATGCCAGCTGTAAAGCATAAACACCCGCCATTTTGGGGGCAATTGTTAGGGCATAGAATTTATGCTGAGGATCCTTTATCCTTGTTCAATTTGTGGATCACTTATCCTTACGATATGTTCCTGATTGTAAAGGATCAAGGATTCTTGGTATTATATGTTTACTAATAGTTGTATTTGAATGGTGTTGTGTTTGTTAGATATAACAGCTGGAGGATTGAGTCATCTTATTCTTGCGCTACTGGAAGACTTCTGCACGTGGTTAATAACGGTGAACGGCTAGTGGAGTGGTGGCATGAAAGTAGGTATTTAGTTAGTTATTATTTTTCATTTATAACCGAGATAATGATCGGTTAGAACACACATGTATCACACACACTCTCAAGCATTCTCTCATTCATAGCTCGCACATTTAGCTTACATTGTAACACTGATCGATATCTCCACCATGTGTAACCTTTTTTGATATTAATAAAGTGGTGATCGACGAGTTTTCATCACCCGGGGTTTTTTCCTTTAATCTGAAAAAGGTCAAGGGGTTTTTCCTCGCAACAAATCACGGTGTTCATCCTTATTTCGTTCATATAATCGTTATTATTATCGTAGCACTAAACCTCACAATTACATATTTGGATACATTATCCTTAGCAGATTTATATCCAAAACACAATTGTACTTGCAATGAAAATGATATAGGGCTTAACTGAGAAAATGTTGTTGTTATTGAGGAAAATGTTGCCTAATGTTGCTCTTATGTTCCAATGTAATTTGGTTAATGTAGTTAATGTAGTTTGGATCTTCTTAGGTTGGTTATGATGTCTTTTGAATGTAATTTGGAAGGCGAGAATGAATGTTTATGCAATGTTATGAATTTGGCTTTTGATATTTAGTTTAATTACATGAGTTATGAATCTTGCTTAGTGTGTGAGATTTTGGGGTTGACTTGATTGGAAATGGCTCAATAGTGAAATGTTAATTTCTTTGTCTGAAATGCTTTGAGTTGCTGTTAATTGTTGAGGGATTAATACATCCATGGAAAATCCACCAAATACATCCATGGACAATCCACATAAACAAGTAGTACAATCCACCTAATAGTAGTACAATCCACCAAAGATTAATACATCCATGGACAATCCACATAAAACATATTCAAGCAACTTCCATACAAAGTAGTACCTTGAACATTAATATTAAACAAGTTATAATTGTTCCATGGACAATCCACACTAAATCCCTAATAGCAGTCAACACATATTACATCCCAAAAGACAACACAAAAGACAATCCTAGCACACAACCCAAAATATTGTTCCATGGATAAACCCAAAATATTATTTTTCCACTGCAGTGGTGCATGATCTTATGTTGTGCCCTTTTTGATGACATCCCCTGCAAGTGTTGCTACCTGGTGGCCTTGACTTCTTAACTGTTTTTGCTTTCTTGGATGGACCCTGTTCTTCAACTTCCACACTCTTGTCATTTGGCTTCTTAACCTTTTTACCCTTCTTACCATCTTCAACTTCCACAACAGATTTTTTCCTAGATTTCTTTGGCCTTCCAATAGGCTTATAAAACTTAGGTGCTATGATTTGTGTTGGCACCTATGACTTGGGCCACATTGTTATATCATTAATCGGGTAGACTTTGTAATTGTATACAGCCCTCCACCTCTCCATTGTGTATACTAGATTGACAAATGTTTCTGGTCTGCCAACATTTGGGTCATGTGCAGCCTTCACCCAAATACTTGCCACAGCATGTCTGCATGGTATCCTAGTGACTTCCCACCTCCTACATGCACAAGTGTTTGTTCTCATGTTTACCACACATTGATCACCATTTGGTCCAGTGAATTGATAATGTTCCTCACCATTCCATTGCACATTGTACCTATTAGAATGTATAAGAATAATGTATATTCCATTTATGTTTCAAAGACACATGAAATGATTATAACTGACCTATTAACTTCCTTTGTCACCGAGGCCATAACCTTAGTAGCTTATGGTGTTAGCAAGCCTGATGACTTTTCAATTACTTTCAAGACATTCATAATCTTCCTCATAAGATACTCCCTTATGTACTCCAACAATGTGATTATTGGTTTGTCCCTTCTATCTACCAGCTTAGAATTGAAGACTTCACACATGTTATTGGTGTACACATATGATAGTGCTCTTCCTATTGTAACAAAATAATGAATAATATGATCAAGACATCTTCCTATTATAAACATATCAACACTCAAGCTAACAACTCATAAAGGTAAAAGAAATTGTTACCTTTATGGTGTTCATCATGGTTTTCATCATCTCCACTGCTATCATCTACATCATTATTATCTCCACTTCCATCATCTCCACTTCCATAATCTCCAATTCCTTAATCTCCACTTCCATAATCTCCACTTCCATAATCTTCAATTCCATAATCTCCATTCCCATCATCTCCTATAACATTACCTTCATTTGTAGGTTGGTGAATCTCACCTGCATTTGTAGGTTGTTGAGTGTCACCTTCCTTTGTAGGTTGTTTAGTTTCACCTTCATTTGTAGGTTGTTGAGTTTCACCTTTTTCAGGATCACCAAAGTTATTGTCTCCAAAAGAAGGGTCGAATTCAGGATCATCTAACACAAGATCAATTTGCTCTTGTTGGCCACTGCTTTTGGCCAACTTCATTTGTACTATCATGCCAACCTAAAAACAATCTTCTTCTCTTAGCTGAATTAGACATATCAATTGCTATATCCATTGCAATGTACTCTCCGTCGGTGATTTCTTTAATGGAAACCTTTGATGGTGAGTAGAAATATGTGTGTAAAGTGGTTGTTTCATGTTCAACATACACACTCATTAATTTATATTCGCCTACAGACTGAGCAAATCCCCTAATATCGTCATCACTTTCCAAATCTCTAAGCCCACAATCCAAATCTTCATTTGGAACTAGATAATGGTAGTATCTAGTTTCTTTTTCAGAATAACCTATTTGCTCCAAGATTCGATCAAGCTCATGAACAGAAAACATGTCAACATCGAGTTCATGAATATGATGTACCACACCTCTGTTATAAACTCGTCCGGGGAATTTTGTAAATTTACCACCGTGGTGCAACATTATGGAAAACATATTAGGTAATCCAACTACAAAATAACAATAATCACTGTGTAAGTACCAAAATTAACCTAAAAACGAGTACAAATTAATATTGTAAACCCTAGAAATTTGATATTACCGTAGAAATATTCATATTCTTCTCAATTGTGTGCTTCACCAATGTAGAAATGCGGCTCCATGATATCATCCGAGGGTTCGATCAAGGATTTCAATTTGGGATTGGAAGGTGAAAGAGTGTTAGGATTATTTAGGGGTTTATAACTTTATATCGGGTTTGAGAGAAAGAGAGGAGGGAGATGATATGTAATATTGCAGATAAGGGTGAAAAGACAAAACAACCCCTCACATGTTTCTCACGTGCAACCACTTAACGGGGAAAATGGATGGGAGTTAGTCTAAAGGACGAAAACCAAACAAACATTTCTGGTAAAAGACACCGCCTGCAAAGAATCATTTTAAAGGACTGGATCCATAAATTGCAAATGTTTAAAGAATAAAATTTGTAATTCTGTCTAAATTAATTAAACGACAGTAAATTAATGGCTCTTATCATTCTTTCTTATTACATATATGTAAACTTACTGTAGATCATATGGTAATCATTGTTTATCATTAACTTTATTTAAATATGTTATTAATTATAACATGAATTGGAAAATAGACGTATATAAACAACACAAGAGTAATTAGTTTATGATTTGTTGATAATTCATATATATAAGTGTCATTATTGTTCCCCTTGTACAAAATCATATGCGACTCCATTGTTTACATAAACTTACTAAAAATCATATGTTACTTGGAACTATGTATGTCTAATAATTTTGTTTATAGGTATCCAAGGAACAGCTAAAAATGGAGAGTTCCGTAGAAGTATACACAAGTTAGTTTGGAACGTCTTTATTGACCCACCTACGTTTGAGCGAAAATGGGGAGCGCTAATGACAGAATTTAAATTGAATGATCACGATTTTCTTAAACAAATGTATGATATTCGTGAACAATGGGTCCCTGGTTATTTTCGCGATATACCCATGTGTTGTTTGATGAAGACCACGTCTAGATGCGAGAGTTCTAATGCTAGTTTTAAAGTTAATTCTGGCCCTTCCAACACACTTGTAAAATTCATGTTGTGTTTTGATTTATCAATGGGTACACAACGGGAAAAGAAAAGAGTTTTGCAAAACATTACTATCACAACAACTCCTCGGTATCGTTTTAACACTCCTATCGAACAACATGCTGGTTATGTATACACTCGGGACATTTTTTTCGAGGTTCAAAAAGAGATGATAAAAAGTGCAACATCATGTATGATAGGTATTCCTGAAGTTATAGATGATACCAAAGTTTATTTGATTCATCACAAGGACAAAAGATCCGGTTTCGTTGGAAGGTTTAAGGTATTGTTATGTGTATATAAATCATTATTTTTTTTACATTTACATACTTTTTTGTTAATAAGTTTTTACTCTGGATATGACAATGTAAGTTTCCATTAATTTGATTGATACGACGGTTTACTGCTCGTGCATGTTGTATACGCGTATTGGATATCTATGTCGTCATGTGTTTTCTGTATTCGCAATGGAGAATATTGACAAAATTCCAGATCATTACGTATCTAAGCATTGGGATACTTATGCGCTACCAAACAGTGTGTACAACATCGAAAGTTGGATTAGGGTTGACAATAACGATAAATCAAGGACTAGGATTGAGGTTCTTAATGATGTGCATAAGTGTTTGGACCGTATAAAGGATCAAGACGAAAGACATAATGTATCTGCTACAAAGATTAAGGAATTAAAGAACAATATTTTTGAAGAATTTCCATACAACCCAAACCATAGAAACAAGAAAGCTATAATTGAAGAATTGCTTCAACAATCTCAACCTGAAGAGGTTTGTGTTACAGCCCCTAAAGGTATTAGGAACAAATGTAGTGGGAAACGCAGGCTAATCGGCGCACGGGAGAAGGTGGTGGAGAAGGCTAACAAGAAAAAACGTTTATACGGTTATTGTGGAAAATATGCCGATCATGACACACGAAATTGTCCAAAAAAGAAAAAGAAAGAGGCCGAAAACCAAAACGAAACTAATGATAAATCGAGTGATGAAGAAGATGATAGCGGTTCTGAGTGATGCTCTTTTTTTACATTATTATGTTTTGTTCAACAGTCTTGTACAACACTTCTTTTATTTTGTGTACTTTTGATTTTGATTGTGGTTTAAAACTTCTTTTATTTTGTGTACTTTTGAATTTTATTGTTTATTATGCATATTTAAATTTATGAAAATTTTGACCTGTATCCTATTAAGGTTATACTAGAATTTTGCATTTCATCCCATTTGTCCAACATCTTATTTTAAGCATTTGTGTAAAACATTACATGTATGCAATTATCGCTTTTTACATATCTGCATAATATCTTACAACCTTTGAGTTATGAGTTATTTAGTATATTAACAACATACAAGATTAATGTTACACCAAAAGCAAAGAAATTTTATACAATATGTTCAGGCAATTATATTTCAGACCATCAAATTTGTTTCATATTAAACCATGAAATGTTCTCTTTTGATTTGTTTCGTATCAAAACACGAAATTTGTGTCCACAATTTTGTACATATTTGTAAACCGGACTGTGGTAGTTTTATATTTTGTTTTTCAAAAGTATGTCACCCGGTTTTTTAAACTAATCTGAGCAGTCGATTGGAGAAGACGGGCGTGTTTGTAAAAATATATGGTTGCTTTGGACTAGGGCTGTCACTTTTACCCGAAAACCGAAACCCAGCCCGAAAAAAACCCGTACCCGAACTAACCCGACTCAAAGAACCCGAACCTGAACCGAAGTAATTCAGGTTGGTTCTCAGGTTTGATTTATAAAATTTGGGTCAACCCGAAAAACCCGAATAAACTTTTAGTTTTGAAATTAAATATACTTTTATGTATAATAGGCTAAGTCTTAGTCACTAAAGTTATCAGAACCTGACTCTAATCGACTGTTGTCATTTTAACTATTATGGATCGATTGCTTATTATTAATTTATGAATTCCGTTTATTACTAATAGCAACCATAATCGAGCAACCAAATCACGCCCGATTGAATACGATTATGGTTCGAGTTAGTTTTACTCTTCTTTTGAATTGTTTTATCAAGTTAGGTTAATTTATTATTTGAATATATGTGTTATAAGCAAAGAATAATATTTTGTTTTAATTTTTGCATTATAATTTTTAAAATTTTTTGGTTTTGTTTTTTTTTCTAGGATACACGAAACCCGATTAACCCAACCCGAAAAAATCCGAACCCGAATTACCCGAACCCGAAAAACTCGTGAGAGATTTGGGTCAGGTTTCGTGTCAAGATTTAAAACTTTGAAACCCGAATAACCCGACCTGAAAAACCCGAAACCCGAAGAACACCCCTACTTTGGACACTGGAAGTTTGTAAAAATTGAATGCTTTAACTTTTGCTTTGAAATTAAAGAAAATTACATCTAACCTCAAAACGTATATGGGTCTACGCATACAGAGTCAAAACACATGCGTAAACACAAAAGTAACAAAAGTTGACAATCTTCTTATTGTTTAATCACGAAAGTCTTCATATTAAGTTATTAACAGGTTAAAGTTAAAGTTTGTTCTTAGGTTTTGGCTTTTATTTATTTGGTTGGTTCGAATTTTAAGTAGTTGATTGGGTGAATTTTACATACATCCCTACAAAGAAAAGTTTCATAATTAAACATCTTTATTACTGAAGAACTATGATTTTTTTGAACGGCCAAGGACAATTACGAAAGTGTTTGTTGGTTGTAGAAATACAAATAAAACACCCGTTCATAGTGCATTAAATATTAAAACCAACTTTCTTATTCTATCTTTGTTTGTTTTTTCTAAGTATTCAGTTTCAAACCATCGTCAAATTTACATGTGTTAAAACTGATATCTTAGCTACTATAATATAGAGTTTTAGTATGTACATATATGTAAACCCAAAGAAAAACATTCATATTCAAGTTTCGTCCATACCACAAAATCAACCAAAGAAAAACATTCAAATTCAAGTTTCGTTCATACCACAAAATCAACCAAAGAAAAACGACCTAATTTAATTGTGAGCAGCCCTGAAGCAACTTTGCCGTCCTTAGTGCTTTGACTTTGTTATCTAGCTCAATCGCCCCCTTATCACGACGTCCTTATGTAGGTTGATATCAGAAAGCATTATCCTTGCAACATATTTTTTCCTCAACCCTGCTATTTGTAACATCAGTCCTGACTTTTCAGCTTTGAATCCACAATTCCAATTCTTCTCCATGCTGCTCTTATACTTTTCCATGTGCCTCTTGACATATACACCACAATCCAAGTAGTTTTTCTTAGTTGCCCAACCAATTTTTAACTTCTGTGGTATGACCTAATTCAAAGCAAACCATTTCCCATTTCCAACAGATTTCAAGTAGTCCACAAACATATGTTTCTACAAACAGTTATATTGGTTTGGTTTCAAATTTTACACACGTGTAAAAAAGTGTGTGTGATAATATTATATAACTAAATATTATAACTAAATAACACAAAATTTAACCAATTGGACATACCACTTTATAGGGGTGTCTTTTTTATCAAAATTCTTGGCGTCGTTTTATTCAACCGGGCTTTTTTATTCATGAATGTTGTCTATCACTATGATTGCCAAATGCCTCAAATCAAAGCACATCAAATACCAGTGGTGGTTTTCAGTTATTGGAAAGAAAACCATGTCATATGGCTTCAAATTCAAGAGACTAGCATCCTGACCAACAACAGCTAACATGTTTGTTCTAAACAGTGATTTCCTGGTAGCATATGCAAATCTCTTTCCAACAAGCATATCTCTTGTCTGAAAAATATATATGCATAAAAACCAATAATCGCATCATGTATTCGAGATACTAATGAACATAGCAACTTATTATAACACACGAATGACAAAAAAGCCGGTGTAACGATTCTGAGCCTCGATTCCTCTCTTCATAGTTTAGTACTGCAGCCCAACAATCTATAACACTGCTCTCAATCTCAACTTCCAGTAACAACGACATAATTAAAAACCTTGTCGTGCCAATTCCAGATTTTGTTTCAAAAATTTGATCGCTACAAAACATAAATTATAAGATGTTGTCATATAGTTGACACATACATAAATAATTTATTAGTCACAACCATACCCGAACTCCCTTGCCACTTCCATCATTTCTTGTTCAACTCTGTTCCCACCAGCCCTGCACAGTGACATTTAAATAATTAGTACCATTCTTAATAATGCATGAGAAATCAAGTTACACTTTTGTAGTGTTAAAGCATTTTTAATGTAAAAATCACTAAAATTATAAACAACAAGCTTATTATTCATAAGATTCTTACGGTTCGATCCTCTTCCATCTGACAAGTAATTCCATATCCGTGCCTCTTATAATGAAACGCCTTTATTCATGTCGATATGTCGAATAAGAATTGGGGACCGTAATTTACTTGGAAGATGTCTCAACCTTATTGGGTTCCTCTTGTACAAACGAACTTTAATTGGACTTAATCGACGTGGTGCGGTATCCAATTTTGGCGTACTTGAAACACAACCTATTTTATCAGACTCTACCAAAGGACAGTCTTGTGTAAGACCTAAACTAAAAGCAGGCATTTCTGCATCTATACCAACCAAACCGGTATCAAATTTGTTTTACACTATCCTCGATTTCTGTGTAATAATTTTAAAAAATTAGGTCCATTGCATGTTACCATCTTGTACGTTGTCCTTTTTTTCATTCTTTATCATCACTTTCTTCTTTATTTGGGCCTTTTGTACCATTTTCATTGATACCATCCTCTTTAACATCAACCAACCTTATAAAAGTACCATTGTACTTGTCGATCAAGTCATTTATCTCTGTATTTCCAGGATACTTCTCATTAGCCTCAACAACTGACTTTTCAAATAATTTTTTATCCTTCAAAATACAATCAACAATATCTTTCATTTTCCCAACATGCTCCTATATTTTTAACAATTCAGTCATCATATTTACACAAGATATTGATTAATACTAAACCGATTCATGTAATAATACACTAGTGTAAATTTGAAAATACATCATATTGCAATATGGGAAATTTTACATGGTGATATCCAAAAGAAAGACAACTTTATTTTTAAACTACAATTATAACCTACAATAACATAAACCTATACTAGAAACCAAACCCATAATATTAACATTGACATCTATAATTAACATAAATTACACACGTGTAAACCATACAAACCAGACACATAATATTAACCTTGATTATTTAATTAACATTGCCAATTAAGTACTTCACTTTTACATTGAATAAATTGGACATCGATTTCACATATATGTGAACAGATTGTTACTACATCAAAACAAAAAACAACTGCTACAATACACAATATTAACATTGTCGTCCTTTAATATTTATTAAATGGTTGTACCAACCTACCATTGTTGTTATTTCAAATAAGAATTTAGGAGACTTTCGTACCTTTAAGTGATTCGTTTGATTCACATCAACAACTAACTGCCTATCATCGGATACTTCACGAACTTCACCAACCCCAAACCCTCCACTCTTCAACTCATCAACTTCTCTCTTGCTAAGTTTTTTTAACGTCCAATAGTCGATTGGTTGAACTTGACGACACTCATCATTTAACTTGGATGTCATAGTGTTGACATATAGAAGCTACACATAAACACAAAAAAAAATTATATCAAAAAATTCACATGTGATATATGACAAACAATATGTTTTTATTGATAGGTATAATGAACTAATAGTTTAAAATATGACACATACCGTTAAAATGGTTAGAGGACCACAAAAATATTTTCGTACTTGCTCTATCCCATTTTTTCTTGCACTTCTTCATCAACTATATTCCATACCTGCACCAGTTAAGGCCTGCAAATCCGTTTCTTCGTCTATATAACTCAAAATATGAAGCTTGCACCATCCGTTTACATGAATCTGAAACATTGAGTTGCAAAAAATAACTAAAAAATCTAGCACAAACATTATGCTATCATCATCTGTAGATTCTAGTATATTGTCAATAATCATTTTAGTAGATATATTTTCTTTATCAAATCTTCCTTCCCATTTTTTACGTATGCTCGACTTGTCGTTTCCTTTTTTTAGTGACAATATATCTAAACCGGCATTCGGTATGCCAAAAGATTATGAATGGCATAACTATCAACACTTATCTTAACATCATCAATCCTTATTTCCATTGTTGTTGGCTCGAACTTATCTACCACATAATATCCCAGTTTTGCAGGAATCCCGTCCACTTTAAATGATAGTAAATTCCCAAACCCCATTTCAATAATTTTTAACCTTTGTTTTTGTTTAAGTCCAGCTATACATCTATTTAGCTGGTGAGGTGATGAACATGTCTTTATCCCACACCATTTTACATATCTTGCAGCATTCTGTTTTGATTTACTTCATGCAAGGAATCACGTCACATATAGAATTATGTTAATATTTCCCAATTAATTTACACAAAATAACATAACTAAATTCATAATTATATTTTACGTAAATACCTTTTTTAACACTCTTCTTAATTTTCTTCTTAATCAAATCTTTTGCATCATTTTTATATTTAGATTTCTTTAACTTCATACCACTTTCACCTATCATAGTCAATGTTGTAAAACTCGTTAGGTGGTCCCTAGGCGGCCGACCCCCTTGTAGGGAGTACGCGGCTTGTATTCGAATACGATAAATATAACATAAATTAATTATTGGATATTATATATATATGTTAAGATAAGCATAATTCACATCAAAATAAGCATAATTCATGAAAAAATATATATAAATTCAAAAAATTCATGTTTTGTTGTTATTTTTAATTTTTACTAAAAAAATAACCAAAAAAAATTAAAAACAAATAAAAAAAAGTGGCCGAGTTGACCTTGGAGGCCGAGTAATCCCGAGTACTCCGACTTTTGACCGAGTTGGACCTTGGGGAATAATGGTGGCCGAGTTGGGAAAAAGCGGCAAGGTTGATGTCCGAGGACCTTGGAATCGCCAATTCCAAGGCCTTGGAGTCCAACTTTTACAACACTGGTCATAGTAAAATCACAAAACAAAATAAGATAAAAAAGATAGACATTCTCTAAACGTAAAGTAAGTTTTTGCTAATAAATCAGTTACATTTAATTTTGTTTTAAATATATGTATTGATATGCATACCTAACATATTCGCATATGTAATAACAGTTAGCACTAAACATAAATCATTGCTTATAATATTAACAAAACCCAATATTATACCATTAAAATTTAGTTTCAACAACCCGTAGAAACACGATCTTTTAAACTCTTTTCCCTCTTAACATTGCTAACTTTCTTGTTCTCTGTACCAGTACCACCTAATACATTGAAATAGAAACATAAATACCCGTTAAACTTCATAGTTCCTAATATTTATGATATGAAATATTCACACAATGTAAACAAGTTTGTTATCTTCGATCTCCTTAACATTTGCAACACTCTTATTTACAGCGGTCACCTTCCACCTTTTTGAATCACTCACTTCATCCAATTATTATCCAATCATTTATATTTACATCCCTAGTTTTGGACATATGTAAAATTCAAACAAAGTAACAGCTTTCTGACCTTTATTATGATCAACATTTACATCATTCAAATGTGTAGCATCTCTTTTACTCCTTTTTAACTCACTCACTACAACCAATTACCAAAAACTTTACACTTCTTAAAATTTAACATACTAATGAAAACGCAACATACCTCAGATTTGTTTTTTATAATATCTATCCATGAACGATTATCGATGGAAAAGTCTGTACACATTAACACAACAAGTTGTAATTGAATCCATAATTTACAAAATATAAAAAAAGTGTTACTAATAATAATACAATAACAGATCATTACCATCATTTTTGTTCTCCTCTCCAATTAATATGGATGATCTTTTCAAAGATCTTTTATTACTTTCGCGACCTAATTGAAAAACCAAGAGTGAGTTAAAACATGTGATCTATATATTTTCCTTAAATTATATCATACCAACAGTCATTGTGACTTACTTTTTCCCATATCTCAGTTGCTTTTCCTACATACATGATAAAACAATAATAGTTGATTATTTGAAAGTTATGATAGAATTAACCATTTTTTAAAATATTAAAACGAAGCCCTTAGTATTTACATCGACATCTATACTTTACATAAACTTACACCGACGTAATCCATGATAGAATCAGAATTTTATCTAACACATAAAAATCGAACCCATACTATTAATATTGACGTCTATAATTTACATGACAAACACCTATGTTTATCAGCCATTTAAAAAAAAATACAAACCAAAACCGATAATATTAACATTGAAAATATAACTTACACGCGTGTAAATTATATTAGACGCATCCATATTTTACAAACTACAACCAAATCCCATAATATTAACATTGACATATATAATTTATTAATATTATCGATGTCAATCCAGGTTTAAATTCATGTTTAAATAAAAAACAACAGATGTCAATTCACAATTCATAACAACTCAATTTAATCACTATTATGTATCAACTAAAAACTAAACTTTACACTACCATATACATTATATAATCCAAGTTCAAATTACATTCACACTTCCCAAGCACTCAATTCAATCACAAAATCTGTATTAACAAATAAAAACTAAAATTTACACTACCATATAAATAAACCAACGGAAATACTACAATAAAAGGATGTAAATCGACAGAAATCTAACACATAAAATACATAATAAAGCAATTGAAATATACTGAAATCTAATACATAGAATACATAATTAAGCAATTGAAATTGATTAACCTAAATTCAATCCCGCATAGCACAACCTTCAAGAAGTTAACCTGTGTAAATCGACTTTGGTGGAAATCGATTTCCATATGGATGAATATATACTACTATTAATTAGTATAAGTAGGGATAACCTGATACAAATTTGAATTTCAATTTATATAACAATCGGTGGTGATAAACTGGCCGTCTTCTCTGTCTTCTGTTCATGTCTGCACCTTTTTTGGAATTAACCCTAATATAATTCAAAAATATCAGGGGATACCAGTACATATTTATGTTTTACATATATTATTAAGACGATTATCCCCTTTACAGATTAAAAATATAATTTTATGTTTGACTAATAATTTCAAATATGCCACATATCTTATTAACCGTAGATATGTAAATTAATGGCTGTGATTAGTTCTTTTAGTTCTTAATTATTTTTGAGTTCCTAAAGTAAACCATATATATATATATATATACATATATGGTGTGGATCAAATACAAATGAAATTAAAGTGCTAAACGTGGGAATCAAGTAGAGTAATTATATATACAAGTAGAGTAATTATGTAATTACGCTATGATAATTACTCTACTTGATTCTCACGTTTAGCACGTTAATTTCATTTGTACTTTAACCTTCCCCTATATATATATATATATATATATATATATATATATATATATATATATATATATATATAACAACTTTGATAAATATATAATTATCACCCTAACTTATTCTTTAAACCCTATTTTGTTTCCATCTCTAAACATCAAGGACCAAAGTGCAAAATCTGCATTCTATAATCCATTTACCCAATTACCCATTAACCCAACCCGTGTATCCATGACCCTTTACCAAACCCGTTGACCCAAATTGATATCATGAACCACAATTGTCGGCTAAATTATGGAATTTATTTGTGATCTTTGTTTCCCTTGCCAATTTCGACCTAGCCGACATCGTAATTGTGAAATAAAATTGTTTTTGATTCGTATTAACTAATATAACCTAAACCGCGTATAACCTGTTTTGGAATATACATTTACCGATCATCATAATTCAATTAATCGCACATATAGTATTCTTATTCCATCGCCTAAAATAGCCCTATATCCAATTATATTACTGTTGTTGTTTGATGCCCATTCTTCATCGCGTTTCGGCCGATTCATAATCGATCTGTTTAGCCTGAAATTAATGATCGTAACAGGTAATTTCTAACATGGTTAGATTCTCCTTTGATCTGTGTTAAATAACCCTAACGTTAATTGCTCAATGATAACACAGATTGATCGATTGATGTTGCTAGGGTTTTATTCTTTGAACTTCGCATTAAATGTTTGGTTATTTTTGCTTTGCGCTATGTTGTAATCAAATAAACCCCTAGCCCAGTTGGCTAGGGGTGTGCGCGTAAGGGTTTGCTTGGCTGGGGATGTAGGTTCAAGCCTCCACTAGCCCGGAATTTTAGTATATTTTGAAATTCATTTTTTTCGTTTTACATAAACCCCTTAAATCAATTTAATTATATTATTAATATTATAAATATAATTAGTAAAATCAATGTTTTTACAAAAAAAGACATTTAAACTAGTTGTTTTCTGAATTCTTGTTAAAAACCATACATATATGTATATATTTGTGTGTGTGTGTATGAATATGAATATGTATTAAGTATAAAAATTGATTTTTATGAGGTTTTAATCTAAATTATATATGTAATATAATCTTGTTAATTAACGTGTTAAATAAAAATACAGTTTAAGTATTTTATAAAAGATCTTATTTTATATAAACATTATTTATTATTTATGCTTTATTATTTACAATATTTATTTAACAAAAATCTTTATTAATAATAAAAAAATATATTAATAGTATTTTAGTTTAAAATAAATATGTTAAAACAATCTCTTTATATAAACGATTCAAAAATTATAAATATTTATTTAGTTAAGTATTTTATTTATAAATGTAATTTTACATAGTTAAAGATATATTATTTAATAAACTTTATAAATTAAAGTGATAATTATCTTTCGCAAGAACACCCGATCATCACTGATTTCCTTATCTAGTTTTAGCTTCGTATCAATCCATATTTATTTTCCCGCAATTATTGTTACCTAGGATTTCTTGTCGATATTTCCCGAAGAGTGTGACTCTTGTTTGCTATCGTATTCATTTATCTCTTGATTATTTACTAAGGTGAGTATCACACTTCCCTTTTTTAACTAATTTTTACTATTTTAGGGATATATGCGTTTTACTTATTTTAGTATTATTTAATACTCAACTTGCAACTGTCAATCATGTGCGTATACCAATTTATGCCTAACTGTAACATCCCGTTTTCTCGTTTCGGTTAATAAAATAAAATATGAGTTATTAGGAGTCGGGCTTGTGTTGGGTTAAGTAATATGGGTAATGGACTTGGGTTAATAAGAAAAGGAAGAAAAGACCATGGGCTTAAGCCCATGACCCATGATATAAATACCATAATTAACCATTAATTCATTCATTCTCATCCATTCCATACACCACCTAAAACACACACTTAAGCTCTCTCTCTCTCAAATCTAATTCTCTAAACCGAAACTAAGAAAAAGAATCGATTCCGACCAGAGGTAATGATAGTATGATATTTTATGGACCCAAACCCGCAAGATCTAGTCGTGCAACGACGAACCGACACCCTAAACCGTTAAAGTTATGAGATCCGGGTGGAATCGGGTATGAACCGATCAAAAGATGAGCTTAGGGGCCACCCTAGCTCAGATCTGGATCGAATGGACGAAAAACGGTGGAAAACAACTGAGATCTCACTTTCCCGGCGAATTCCCGGTTTTCCGGCGATGACGGCGCCAGAAGGCGACGCCGGAGATATGGGTGTGAGGTTAACGCATGTCAGAGAATGTTTATGACATTCTCTGCCTAACCCTAGTTCGTTAGCGGAGACATAACGAATTAACAGCAATTCGTTATGCCCATTTGTTAAGAAGATATAACGAATTAGAAGCAGTTCGTTAAGCCATTCGTTAAGTAATTCGTTAACGGAGAACTGACGAAGGAACCCCAGGTCGTTATAAGGGCCAGTTCGTTATAAAGGTTTAATTCGTTATACAGACCGGTTCGTTATAAAGGTTCAGCTCGTTATAAAGGTTCAATTCTTTATAAAGTCCATTCGTCAAGAAGTAACAAATGAGCCCCATCGTTAAGGAACTAGATAACGAATTACATTTTAAAAGAATGACAGAAAGGTCCCTGGACTTAGGATAAAATGGAATAATAACAAAGAAGCCCTCGAACTTTATGAATTAGCAAATAAAAAAATAAATTAGAATTCTAATGAAAAATGTGTTAAGGCAGTTAAGGAAAATAATTTTTTTCCAAGCTGACCTGTCAGCTCGACCCCAACCAGGGGCCTGCCCCTTGGACCCTGCTAAGGGCTGCCGCCCCTAGACTCCGCTGCCAGGGGCGTTGCCCCCGGACCCCGCTTGTTGAGGGTTATAATTAAACTAGAAATGCGATATGGGTAGTGATAATTAATTGATATGTGTAATTGTTATACAGTTAGTAGTGCACAACTAAAGAAAGGAATAATCATTAACGGTGAACGTAACCGCATTCAGGTGAGTTTCTAGCCTCAGTTCATTGTTATGTTTTCGGGGCTGTGTGCATACTCAATGTGAACGTTAATACACTTACCTTAAATGGTAAGTGTATGACATAATGATTGATGTGATAGTATATATGAAAGTTATGAAAGAATGCTTGGCGGTACGTGAACAATCTTCGGATATTGAGCGTATCGACAGGGAAAGTAATATGTAGTATGCCTAGTGTGAAATATGTATGCATGTATGAAAGTACGTAATGAAATGAGTATGGACGAAAGGACGATTATATAAAGAAAGGTACATATGATTATATGACGAACAGAAGGTATGGTTAGAACGGGAACCAACCCTAATAATATTGGTGAATGTAGGGAACCAACCCTAATAATATCGGTGAATGTAGGGAACCTACCCTCATAATATCGGCGAATGTAGGGACCGACCCTAATAATATCGGCGAATGTAGGGAACCGACCCTAATAATATCGACGAAGGTTAGGGCGGAATGCTCATTAAAACGTATGTGTATGAATGAAAGTATGTATGTAAGTATGAGAGAAAGAATGAAAGTATGTATATATGTAAGTATGTAAGTAAATATGAAGGTATGTAGCTTCGGGTGCATATGTAAGTATGTGAATGTATTGTATGTCGTCTGATTAACTAGAAATCACTCTGCGTAGCTGACTTTTAGTATGCACGCATGTTAATCGACTGAGACAGCTGGCTTGAGGGAGACACATGGCATTATCCGAAGAAGCTGGCATCTGAAGATTTTTCATGATGTTTTGATATTATCATTTATGTTATGTTTTAAAATACAAGTTAAAAATGTTTGTAATAAATGGTTGGCTATTATTATTATTCCACGAAAGTTTTAATTAACTCTGATATTTAGAACCGGTTTTATGAGTAAATCCAACGTCCAAAGTAGGGCACTGGTAACGGGGCCTTACATGTTCGTTCAAATTGACTTAGGGATATTGTTATAAGATTACAGACGACCCTAATGCATACTTTAATTACCTCTATTAGTTGCGAATTGAAGGTGAACCATAATGAACACGGAACAGCCAAAGACGTGATGAGAATCACGATAACCGGTTGATGTTGCTTCAATTGCACTTAAGGGGTTTGGATGCGAGATTAAGATGATAATTTATGCAGCTTTAATTGCTTTATGGTGTTCATCATCATGCCTAATGGTAAACGGGTTGAGTCGGCCTAAGTTAATAAGAATTACGAATAAAAAATGATTGATATACCAATTTGGTGATGTCGGCAGCCCGATTATGGAATGGTTAACATAATCCTTTATTTAATTACCAAATATACAACGAGAATTGAGGCTCAAGACAACACAATGGGTCATCGGGAACGGGTATAAGGGTCGGATACAGGTTAACGAGTATAGATGAAAAAGGTTATAATAATAGATTAGCATATTTGCAATCTCCCTCAACCGCCATCAATCCAACACTTCTGCCTAGCAATCTTCCTCAACCGCCATCGATCCAACAGTCACTGACATCAACACTCCTCTGTCACCATCACTGGCATCAACAAAGAGCCTCCGCAACTCGCCGGAAAAATGTAGAACGCTTGAACGTTTGTTTTAGCAATTGATTAATTAAACTTTTTGAGTGATGGTTTTTAACCTTGAATCATCAATTTGAAGCTTCAATCGATCAATTTTGAGTTTTGAGTGATGGTTTTTAACCTTGAATGTATCAGGATTTTAGCCTAAACGTTTTAGGTTTTTTGCTTGAACGTTTTAGGTTTTAATCCTGGACGTTTTAAGCTTTAACCTTGAACGTTTTAGAGTTGGGATTTTGGCATTAACGTTTAAAGTTTTTTAACACTGACCGTATTTCACGTATTTAATGTACGTTAAGCAATTATTGTACGTTAACGCACCACTATATATATATATATATATATGTGTGGTCAAGTTATTCTACAAAGGGAAACAAAAATGAGAAGGATGAGAAGGATTTGTAGCCACACAAAAAACCTCTCAACAAAAATTTAAAAAAAAATAAATAAATCATAACTCAAAATTTAATAAAAAAACGAAAAGTAAAAACACAAAAATATTTTTATCGTCTTTCTCGTTCTCATAAAAAAACAAAACAAAAAAACACAATGGTAAGTGAAAAAAGTCGTGTCTTTTTGTTTATCATTGTATTTTGTGTTTATAATCGTCATTGATTGTGTTTTATTGCTTAACATTGTGTCTTTTTTTCTTTATATTGTGTTATAATACTCAACATTGTGCTATATTTTGTTCCGCATTGTGTTATATTTTGCTCTCTATTGTGTAATTTTTTAGTTATAGTTGTGTCTTTTGTTCATTTTCGTCATTGCGTCTTTTATCTTGGCATTGTGTTTTTTCGTCAATTTTTTAAATTGTTTTGTATTTAAAAAAAAATAATAATTGAATGGGAATGATGACGGAAACATTTTAGTTTTTTAATTTTTTTCGTTTTTTATTTATATTTTGAGTTATGATTTTTTTATTATTTTTTTGAATTTATTTTTAAAGGGTTTTTTGTGTGGTCACAAATTATTCTCACACTTCTCATTTTTGTCTCCCTTTATATTTCAACTTTATCATATATATATCTCTACCATATATAGGATTGATTTCTTTTGAGAACCGTTTTGAGCTTTAAGAACTCGAAAGAACTCAACGTAAAAAACTGATTTTTCGAATTTTTTTTACGCATGTGTAATACGTAAGTGTAAGTAATGTACAAAAAATTACAGTATTTTTTTACACTTCGAATCGACTTATTACACATGTGTAACTAACATTTAAACTTGTGTAATTATCAAAAATACTTATTCTCTCTCCTGATTCATTTTTTAATCAAATTTAATCTCAACCACATATTCAAACTCATTTAATTAAATGTGTGGTCCATAATTGAGTTCTTAAAGTTCTTACAACTCATCAAGTTCTCAAAATATCCCTCCCCTATATATATACATATATATAATATCAACAAAAAATATAAAAATATGTACCGCGATGTGATCGCTCCCCTTTTTTTGGAGTCACCAGATTTGCTTGATTTTTAAATGGAGGCTTCTCATTCATTTGACCCGAATTCACGGGTATGGGTCTCATCAAACCCAAATATTTCTTAAATGGGTTATAACATCTCATTAAATTCAAAATAATCTCACCAAATATTTGATATAAAAATCTAATAAAGTAGTGATATAATATATATTTGCCCTTTACTTATGTATTATACATAGTATAGATCTGAATATTATATTAACTATATTATGTTTTAAATGTAAACATATATTAGTAATTGTTGTTATAACAAGATACACAAGATATAATTGTTATACGTAAACTATGAAAACCAAGATTGTATAAATCACTTGCAAATTCATACAATTTCATTATAAAATATTTTAATTTATAGTTTAGCTTTTATGTTTTTTTTATTATTATGTGTATAAATCTATTTTTCTTTGTTCACGGGTCATGTTTATGGTGTTGAATTTTGACACTGCAATAGACTGAAAATTTAATTAATTAACATCTACATATACTGAACATTTGAATATATAAAGTATTAATCTATCCATATATAATATATATATATATAACCGAACCCTTTAAAAGTTCTCTGGTTGCTCCCTAAATTCTCTCAAGCCATTAGATTGCATTATTTGTAAATGGAGGCTTCTCATGCATTTGACCCGAATTCACGGATATGGGTCTCACCAAACCCAGATATTTCTTAAACGGGTTATAGCATCTCATTAAATTAAAAATTAATCTCACCAAATATTTGATATGAAAAACATATAAAATAGGGATATACTAAAAAAATAAAATTTAATATATTCAGAAAAATATATATATTATTTATATTAAAAAATAATTTTATAGTTAAAAAAAGCGGGTCATGGGTCTCACAAAACCCAAATAACTTTTAAACCGGGTTATAACATCTAATATATTTATGAAACTCTTGTATCATAAATATATTACTCCCTATGTCCCTTTACAAGTGTCATGGTTTGAAAACACACAAATTTTAAAAAACTTTGAATGATTGCATTTTTTGCTTAGCAAATGTCTATAATGCCCTTAACATATATAAAAGACAAAATTTAAAGTTTGAATGATTGCATTTGTGTAAGGGTAATTTTGGAAATTAGTTAATAAATTTAGAAAGTGGACATTTGTAATGGGACAAACTAAAAAAGAAATGTGGACACTTTCAAAGGGACAGAGGAAGTATTAACTTCTGTATAATAAATAAAATTAAAATCCAAATAATATATAAATATTATAAACGAATAATAAAAAACAACCCCCGTAATACGGGGGATAAAAACTAGTGTGTGTGTGTGTATATATATAGATAAAGGATAAAATACAATAATATCTTATCGTACATTACGTACGCCACACCCTCAACCCTAGATTTCAAAAAACACGCGGTGGCAAATTTGTAAATTATTTTAAACCGTTGCATCAATTCAACCATCGTCATTGGCGTCATTTGCAGACACACACTTCAATTGATTTTGAATTGAAATACACCATTTGTGGAAACCCAGTTGCAGACGTTCCATATTTTGTTCATATGATCCAATCGATGATCAAATTGACGGTCGATTGATAATTGTTTGATAATTACGAGATTATATGAAGTGATTCCAGTGTTCAATTTCATGTTACATGTGTTTAATTTTTTTTTGTTAGTTTAGAAGTTTAGTTTAGAAGTTCTGTTTAGAAGTTTAGAACTTCTAAACTTTTTTAAACACCCATAACTTCTTTGAATGTATTAGAACGTTTAAAGATGTTCATTTTTTTGGACACCCAAAACTTCCTTGAACGTATTAGAACGTCTAAAGAAGTTCATTTTTTTAGCACCCAGAACTTCTTTGAACGTATTAGAACGTTTGAAGATGTTTTTTTTTTGTCAGAACGTTTAAAGGTCTTCAGTTTTGTTGCAGAACGTTTAAACATAGTATTTTGAACCCTAATCAGAGCTCGATTGAGTGCATTATTTCTGCAATTCCATAATCGATTGATGAATCTAAATACTTTTACACATCAATTCGATTGATTAAATAATCAATTTTTGATCAATTTTGAAGATTTATAGATGTTCAACGCCGTTCGATTTTGATTTGGTTTTTGACTTTAGAGATTTCATACTTTAAGCTGTGATTAGAATTTAGATATTGGATTAGATTGAGCAAAGAGTTTTTAATTTGGATCAGAGTCGATTTGTAATCGACGAATTTTGATCGCGAACTACTGTTGGGTTATTTACGAATTTGTCACCGCGTGTTTTTTAATCTAATAATCTGGAAGGTCGCGTACGTAATGTATGATAAGCCATTATTGTACGTTAACCCGCCCCTATATATATATATATATATATATATATAGAGAGAGGGCAGTTACTGTACAATAATCCCTTATCATACAAACCGTACGCGAATAATCCAAGCGTCCGATCAAAAATTTAAAACACGTGCCTCTATTCTTCAAAAAGGGTAAGATCATCAATTAGTCTCCATTAATCTCCCTAAAATCACTCCCAAGATCCCGGTGATGAAAGCGTACAAGCAATAATCAACCTCTAAAATCAACTGATACAGGCAAGGAAAGTGTATTCGCAATAATCAACCTCTAATCAACTTATACTACATTCAATCGTACCGAAGATGGATAAACAAAAGAGCCCTAACTCATCCGCTTTGATAAAGGAACGAATAACAAAGCAAAAACAAGATAAACTTCATATTACTGTAAAATCAGGTGTTTGTTTATCATTGCTGTAATCGTTTCAGGTTCTAGAGACATTTTAACCGTTGTTTTTGTGAGCGTTTGACAAAAATTTGTAACTGTAATAGATTTAGGTTTTCTTGTATGATTTATTTTTAATTATTGGTTATTATTACAATGTCAATTAATTGCAAGCGTTTGGGATAATTGCAACATACGACTCTTTCTAATTAATGTGAATGTAGCTATGAGCGTTTAGTAAGCGTGTTTGTAATGACTATACAACTGAATCTGTCTAATTAAGCTTGTGCGTTTGATGAGCGTTTGACTAGCGTTTAATAACCTTGTTTGTGATGACTGAATAAATGGATCTGTATCTAGACTTGTGCGTTTGATGAGCGTTTGACTAATGTTTAGTAACCTTGTTTGTGATGGCTGAACAACTGGTTCTGTATCTAGGCTTATGCGTTTGATGAGCGTTTGACTAGCGTTTAGTAACCTTGTTTGTGATGGCTGAACAACTGGTTCTGTATCTAGGCTTATGCTTTTGATGAGCGTTTGATGAGCGTTTGACTAGCGTTTGGTGAGCTTGTTTGGGATGAATGAACAACTGTTCTGTTTCTAATCTTATGCGTTTGATGAGCGTTTTGAAGTTTTATAACATCTTAGTTTTATGTGTCATTAAGTTAAGAGGAAGGTTAACACAAAACAAGCTGATGTCAGACTGAAAAAGCTTAAAACAAGACATGTTGAAGTAAACTCTGATTCGGACTTTGAAGTTCCAATCAACAAGTTTTTATCAAAAAAGAGGAAAGAGGTAGAAGACAGTAGTTCTGACTCAGACTTTCAAAAACCAAGAAAGAAGGTCTTTAAAGAAAAGAAGCCAGCTGAAAGGGTGCAAAGAAAACCTTTTGTTGAGTTTATAGACAGAAAGTTACGAGTCAGATGTGCAACATTTAACATTGTGGATGCAGATGCTGCTATGAACTCTGACCAAAAATAATTTTTGGAAAAAATGGGATTTGGGTCAATATTAAGATTACAAGTAAGCCAAACTCCATCGATGTTAGGGCATTGGTTGCTGATGAACTATGATCACCGGTTTAATGAAATGAACATCGGAAGTCGTACTATTAAGATTACAGCAGCAAAGGTTCATGAGGTGTTGGGTATACCAATGGGTAAGATACCCGTTTTAGACAGGAGTAGACCAAGGTTGGGGGATGATGAAACAACAGATCTGTTCAAGAAACAATTCCCGAATACAAGAATAAGTATAAAGCATGTGAGAGAGAAGTTGACGGACAACAAGGAGTTGGTAAGTTGTTTAAAATTAATTTCCTTGTGTTGTTCAACACATGTATAGGATTTATCACAAAATCAACAACAATCAACCAACGATTCATCACCGCAATCGACAAAGTCTCCGATATCTCAAATATGGACTGGTGTAGCTATGTAATTGACAACCTGGAGATGACAAAAGAAGAATGGAAGGATGCAAATGAGCAATACAACGGTTCAATCACCTTTCTCGTAATGCTTTACACCCATGAGTTCCAGAAGAGATATGGTCCGTTTGGGGCTCCGGTGACAACACCAGCAGTCAACTACATAACATCAACAACTCTATCAAATATGGAGAGATATTTGTATAATAATGGACCTCCTTTAGATGATGATTCTGAAAACGAGGAATACGCTCCTGCATATGAGAATGTTGAAACGATTGGTGTTGAAGCTGATGTTGGAAAAGTTGCTGCTGACACTGCTAATGTTGGAACTACTGCTGGTAAAGATGGTGTTGCAGCTATTCTTGAGGCTGCTACTGATAATACAGTTGCCTTTGCTTCTTCTACTGATAAACCTGCTGATGCAGTTGGTGAGGCAGCTGCTGGAGACAAAGCGATGCATCAGCCTGATGCAGATGGGGACAACCAAAAACAAGGTAACAAAAACTTATTATTTTCATCTAAAAAACTCTCTAATGTGTATTTCTTCTAATGATACATTTATAACATAACATCTAACAGGGACAGATGGTGGAAGTGAAACAAAAACAGATAATGTCGATCAAAATGCTGGAGGAAAATTTGATGATGATGATGATGAAATGCCATTGAGGACTTTGAAAATGCCATTGGGAACACACACGCAAGAGTTGGTCGACTTTTATCTACCCCCACCTCAACTGTCTGGGATGTCTGCTTACCTACCACCAAAAGAAACAAAAGAAGAGAAGGTGATACATTTGATTTATTGAAAATATCTTAAATCAATCTATAACTATACTTTCATTTTACAGTCTTGGAATAAGGAAATGGAGAAAAGATGGAGAAATTTGAAAAACTTTGCTCCGAGATCAATGAATTGGTCCGTGATGGAAAGAACAAGCATATATCAAATTTCAATATCTTTGAAAGATGTTGTGAATGGGAAGAAAGATTCAACAAAAATGTGGTTCCCAAAACACAAGAAGGTGAGACCATGAAAACCAACACACTTCTTAATTTAGGTGAGGAAACAATCTAATTCTCTTTCAAATTTCAACCATATGCACTTATTTAAAAATATATATTTATATATCTTTGAAAGTTCCCACTTCTTATACAGCTGCAGCGATTGATTCAGTTCATTCAGATGTTGTAGTCGGTGATGCAGTAGTTGGTTCAGATAATGTAGCTGGTGAAGAAGGTAGTGGTACTATTCTATACACTTCTACTATAAACGCTCAACAAACTTTGATCTAAATTTTGAATCCCAGATATTCCTGATGTTTATAATCTATCTGAAGAAAATAAAAAATTTGAGGAAACTGTTGGTGATGCAGTGGTTACTGATGCCAGGGTTGCAGGGGTTGGTGATGGTGATGCAGGGGTTGCTAATGCAAGGGTTGGTGATGGTGATGCAGGAGTTGGTAATGAGGTAGTAAATAAAGGGGTTAGGCTTGTAAATGAACCGAACGTTCGGTGAACTGTTCATGAACCGTTCGACAGGAAGTTCGTTTATTTAATAAACGAACGAACATGAACACATGTTCCGTTCGTTTATTTATGTTCATGAACGTTCGTTTATGTTCGTTTATGTATTAATAGAAAATAATTAAATATTATCTGTATATGTTATCTGCTTAAAGGTTTTATAATTGTTAATTTGTGTTCATTTATGTGTTTTCAGATTTAAGTTTGTTTATGTTTGTTTGTGTTCATTCACATTGGTTCATATATCTTTATATATATTTGTTTATCTTTGTTTAGTTATGTTTGTTTAGATTTTAAACAAACTAACAAAAATGTCCATTTTTAAATAAACGCACATGAACATAAATATTTGTTCGATTAATTAAGTTAAATGAACGAACATGAATATGCCCTTGTTCGTGTTCATTCGATTCATTTACGGGCTTTCAATATTCACATTAATGAATACATTAGTCTTATTCTCTAGCCTCTACCGATTATATTTGTGTTTCGTGAACCGTTCGTTAACACATTAATTTTCTTAATGAACGAACACGAACATAAAATCTCGTTCGATAAGTGTTCGTGAACCGTTCGTGAACACAATAATTTCTTAACGAACGAACATGAACAAGGCCTTGTTCGTATTCGATCGGTTCATTTACAGCCCTATAAGGGATTAAGGAGGCTCAAAAAGGTATAAAATTTATAAAACTTCTTTTATACAACTTTTAAAGCTCAACAAACGCTCAGATTATTATTTATATGACAGATGCAGCTGTCATTGGTAATGAATCTGAAGTAAACAATGATGAAGACATTATAGTAACAGAGCTAGAAGAGAATAATAAACTTGATTCAGTTGTTACTACCGTACTTGCATGGGCTAAGGAAGGTATTAAACGCTCATGTTAAAAATATTGTTAAATTTATCTTCATACAACTTGAACGCTCATTTTAAAAATGTTTATATTTTATATGAAAGATACACAAGTTGGATTGAAAGAGGACAAGATGGAACACACTGTTGCAAAAAGTCAGTGTGTATTGAAATTCCAAAAGAAGCTGAAGGTATCAATTTTTTGGTAAAATATATTCATAAATAAAAACTCTTATTAAACGCTCACACTTATTGTTTCACGGCTATCTCATTTGGAGCAGATATGGTGCATGTTCATACAAATGCTCAGGAGTCTAGTGAACAAAAAGGAGGTGAAACGAGAGATGATGTTAATCTCATAAACACCAATGGGACTCTAGAAGATATCATAGGTAAGACACATTAAAAAAATGCATTGGTTTATAAAAAATAAAATTAGTAAACTGCTACAGTTTTCCAGTTAGTAAATTAGAAGATAAAAACCAAGATTCAAAAGCTGACACTGGTTTGTCACCAAGTGAAAATATCATAACACCGACTTTAACTTCAAAGATGATACCCAAAATTACATCTCCGTTATCATTATTACAAGAAAATAAAGACAAAGAGTTGGTGAAAGAGGGAAGAAAGAGAAAGTTAGCTCATGCGTTGAAATCACCATATCTTTTAAGAGAGGTTGAGATGGGCACAAATGTCACAGAGGATGAAAGAATAATTTCAGAGTATATTTTTTTTTTGTCTTAAAGACATATGGGAAGAGGTTTTCAAGTCTACTTACACAGATTCATTTAAAGTGATTTTTGAGAGTTTTTGTCCTGGTTTGTATTTAACAACAAATGCAATGGATGCATTCTGTGAAATGATGAATTATGAAGAGAAGAAAACATCTGTAGAATCACTATTCAGGCTCTTCGGCACAAGCACACTACTGGTATGGTTTAATCTACCTAATATCTTTAAACTCTTATTAAACGCTTGAACATCTATTATTTGAATCCTTATACAGACAAGTGACCATTATGATGAGGCATTTGGTCACACTTTAATCTACCTATTATCTTGAAACGCTTATCAAACGCTTGAACATCTATAATTTAAATTCTTATGCAGACAAGTGACCATTATAATGAGACACTTGGTCACACATACGAACAAAGGCTCGAAGTGTTTACGGACAACATTGAAACATAAATTAAAAGGATTGAGTTCAAAACAATGAAGGAAGTTGTTATATTCCTCGTGCCAATTCTGCAAAAGGATCACTTCTATGTGATGGCTTTCAACCTTCAAACATGAGTGATAGAGTTGCTTGACAACAATGCACATCAGGAAGTACCGGCTAATAAGAAGTTTAAAAGGCCAGAGGACAAACAAAAAGAAATTAGAAGGCTTTTTGAAGAAAGATACAACAAGAATCCTCAAATCCTGGTAAACGCTCATCAAACTCTCAACAATGTCAATTATAAATACTTAACAACTTTTTATTTTTTTAGAGAACCGTATTTTACATGTATCATAAGAAAATCAATCACCTCATTGCTGATCAAATACAAAAGGCTCCAATCACAAGATTAAGGATGACATGGAGAACAACCGACAATGAAGTAGATTGTGGGATTTTTGCTATGAGACACATGGAGAAATATGATGGGAAGAAACCGTGGATGTGCAGATTTTACAAGGAATGCCCTAAACAAGTGAATCAGCTAAAAAGGTTGAGGTCAAAGTATTTGGTCAAAATCCTTCTGTCAGATATAAACAAGAACAGAGATTCTCTTATCCATAAGGCGCATGAATTTAGTAAAAATAATGACACTACTTTGACCGGGGATGAGTTGATTGAAGAACTCCAAAAAAGGCAACAACTACTTTGAATTCTTTCAAAACTTAGTTATCTATTTTAATCAATGGCCTTATGTTAATATAAATCAACTAACAAAACATTGGAAATTTATTATTAGCAAAGCATACAGAAAATACTACATGATGAAAATATTAAAAAAAAAAAACATTACAAACGCTCATCAAACTTTCAACACATCAGGCCACTAGCCACTACTCTAATAGTGACTTGAGAAAATCCAAATTCAATTTCATTTAGCAGTTTAGTTCAAGAATAGCCTTTGATAATACTTTGAACTGTTCCAACTCATTCTTCCCTATATCAATTCCATAAACAAAACCGCAAGATCTCGGATAGTACTAGCAGGCATTTTGACAAGAACATTCGTTATAACATCCATGTAATCCATACTATTGTTAAGCATCACAAACTCATGTGATAGCTTATCGCGACAAGCTTTGTCTGCGGCGACCTGCTCCACAATCTTCATCTTCAAAGCTTCCTTGAAAGATGTTGATTTAGATGATATTGATGATGATGATGATGATGATGAAGCATCCATTATAACTGATTTTGATATGTGTGGATATAAGTGTAACAAAATATAGCATATATATAGGAAAAGATCACGGATCAAATAGTAAAAAAAGGACAAAAAGACAAAAAAGAACTGCAGGTTCACAGACCAAAATAATAAAAACATGTAACATCTCGTTTTCTGATCTCAGTTAATAAATGAAAATACAATTTATTATGAGTCGGGCTAGTATTGGGTTAAATGGACATGGGTTATGGACTTGGGCTATGAAAGAAAGAGGAAAGGACCATGGGCTTAAGCCCATGATCCATAATTATATAAGTCATAAATGCCCATTAATCATTCATTGCACAGATTCCATACACCTCCCAAAACACACACTTAAGCTCTCTCTCTCTCTCTCTCTCCCTCTAGTCTCTCTCTAGCCGATATCACCAAGAGAACCGATCCCGACCCAAGGTATGATAGTATTTTGTTGTATGAGCTCAAATCCGTTAGTTATGGTCACGAAACGACGAGCCGACACCGTTAAACCATTTAAGTCACGAGATCCGGGTGGAATCGGGTATAAACTGAACCTATGATGAGCTTAGGGGTTACCCTAGCTCAGATCTGGATCGAACGGGACAAAAAACGGTGAAAAACAAGTTAAAACTCGTTTTTCCGACGTGTTCGCGGTTTTCCGGCGGCTTTCCGGCAAAGGCGGCGCCGGAATAGTGGTACGAGGATAAGGAATATCAGGGAATGTTCTGACATTCCCTGACCTAACCCTAGTTCGCAATGGGGACTTAACGAACTGAAGGTGATTCGTTAGTTGATTCGCATAAGGGAGCACAGCGAACTAGCTCTAGTTCGCCTATGATTCGTCTCTGATTCGTTAAGGGAAAAGGGTAACGAATTACCCTTGATTCGTTATGATTAGTTCGTTAAAAGAAATAACGAATTAGAAGGTCCGATTCGCTACTTGGACTGGTTCGCTATATGGACTGATTCGTTAAGGAGTCCAGTTCGTTAAGGGTTCAATTCGTTATAGGAACTAGTTCGCTAGGATAATCCAATTCGCTATGAACCAGTAACGAATTAGAAGTTTAACAGAATGACAGAATGGTCCCTGGACTTAGAAAATAATGATTTAATTACAAATAAGCCCTCGAACTTTTAAGTAGAAAATTATTCAATGATTCAAAATGCTAATGGAAAATGTGTTAAGACAGTTAATGAAAATAACCCCGCTAGGGGCTGCCGCCCCTAGAACCCCGCTGTCAGGGGCGCTGCCCCCGGACCCCCGTTCGTTGAGGGTATTAATTAAACTAGAAAGACGATATGTGTAGTGATAGTTTATTGATACGTATAATTATTATACAGTTAGTCGTGCACAACTCAAGAAGGGAATAACCGTAAACGGTGAACGCAACCACATTGAGGTGAGTTTCTAGCCCCACTTCCTTGTTATGTTTTCGGGGTTGTGTGCATACTCGATGTGATAGTTGATACACTTACCTTAAGTGGTGATTGTATGCCTTGTATGATTTATGTATGATGATTGCTTGACGGCGCGTGAACGATCTTCGGATATTGCATGTACCGTTAGGTGGTAGTTAAAGATATGATTGATATGTATGATGTAAGATATGATGTATGTATGAATATATATGATGTATGCATAATGTATGTATGATATGTTGATGGTACATGAACGCTCTTCGGAGATTGCACGTATTGTCAAGGAAAGTATGTAAGAATAGGTATGGTACAGTTGCATGAAACAAAGGGACCAGACCCTAACAATATCTGTGACGGTAGGGACCAGACCCTAATAATATCTGTGATGTTGGGGACCAGACCCTTTATAATATCTGTGATGTTGGGACCAGACCCTTTATAATATATGTGATGTTAGGGACCAGACCCTTATAATATATGTGAGGTTATAGGGCCGAAGGCTCTTTAAATAGGATGGAAAGTTATATATAAAGAGTAAGTATGATTAATGCACACCCCTTTGGGCACGCGTGCAAGTATGAGAACATATTGTATGTTGTAAAATTAACTAGAACTCACTCAGCGTAGCTGACTTTTAGTATGCACGCAGGCGAATAGGTTGAGGCAGCTCGCATGATGGAAGACACATGGCATGGAATCGAAGACACTGGCATCTCGAAGAAATGTTGTGATGTTTTAAAAGACTATGTTTCGTTTTAAATGACTTGAATGTTTTATAAGACAAGATTTGAAGGTTATGTAAGATATTATGGTTGAAGTTTTATTTTCCGCGTAAAGTTTTAATTAACTCTAATATTTAGAATTGCGTTTATGAGTAAATCCAACGTACAAAGTAAGGCTACCGGTAACGGGTCCCTACAAAACAAAACGCTTGAGCAACGCTCAAAAACTGTATACTCACGGGCGAACATAGAATAGTGTGAGGACGGAGTTATTATACGCTCGTTATACGCTACCATACGCTAGCCACTGTATCAGGTTAAAAAACTAATTTTTAATCTAGTTTAATTACATTTATTAGTACTCACCTGCCAAAAATTGGAAAAAGATTTTTGTAATAATAGCCTACATCAAATCAATTAAATTAAATTACACTATCTCAACTACCAAAAGATATCTTTAAAGTATATATACTACGCTTATCACACGCTTGTGTGATGATGATGATAGCCTACATCAAAATTTATATAACATTGAATAACTCTATCTCAACTACTAACAATTAACAGACATCCAAAAATTATGTCTATATATTTCGCATCCCTTATTGTTATTCAGATCACACAAAAACAATCAAAAAACACACACAAAAATGCTTTCATGTGATAAAACTATGAAAAGCATGGTGAAAGCCAGGTTGGATCTTGAGAAAGAAAAGGATGAGAAGTTTCTCACCGCCCTTCAACACTCACAGGCCTACGTGCTTCAAGAGAAATCAAAAACTCTTGATGCATATAAGGAACTCATGGAGCTACCAGACAGTGAGTTCAAGACACAAACTATTGAGTTCCTAAAACAACAGACTATATGCTACGACTCTGTGTATGGTACTTTGGTTGACACGGTTTCAAAAGTGTCAACCAACATGAAGTTCAAGGAAGATGGGCGTGAGATCATCAAGAAACAGGGAGTGATGGGGTCTGATGATGTTAGCTTTTTATTTTCTTTTTTTTTTATCTTGTAAGTTTGCATGGTCTGATGATGATGGGGTCTGATGGGGTGTAACCCCGCATGTTTTAAAAATATACATAAATAAAAAGTTCATCTAAACGCTCATAACACGCTCATATTTTGTAACATTATAATCAGTCATACTAACACGCTCAAAACACGCTCGTATTTTGTAACATTATAATCAGTCATACTAACACGCTCATATTCTATAACATTATAATCAGTCATACTAACACGCTCATAGTATAAACACCAGAAATCAACCATGTTAAAACACTACTACTATGAACACGCTCGTAACACGCTCACTAACTAAACTAATCAATTATCATGTGATTCTCATAGAAACTAACATACAGGTTACTGCCACAATTATAAACACAGTATACATCTACTGTTGATTAGTTAAAAGAAAGTAAAAACTTACATTCACGATCGTCTTCCATTTCAAAACCCTAAATCACGAAATCGATTGAAAACTGGTTTGTGTAATCAAAAGAGAGCTCAATTGATAGTTTTTAGTACACAAATTGTTTCGTAAAATAAGAAATTGATTTTGATTAAGCTAAAAATATGGATCGTAACCGTTTATACGTAAAATTCCAAATTTAGATTACGAATCCAAAAGACAATCTTACCCTTCTCGCTTAAAATACACTGGATCTTCTCAACCGCTCGCAACTGAATCGAAAGTGTAAATCGACGCTCCCAGATGTCGCGTACGGTTTTTTTACGATTAGCATTTGCGTATTCCATCTTCTCTCTCTCTCTCTCTCTCTATATATATATATATATATATATTTAAACAATTATTTATTGAACTTGTAAACTTATTGAAAACATTAGAAATGGTATTAGTTACTCGGATTGCAAAAACATCTCATTTTGATTTATTTGACTGGTCTTGTCAACCCGAACAAAATGATTTTAGTTTGGAAATCTTTTCGGATAACATCCTAAGTACAACTTTATCCTAGAAAGTTTGAATGGTGAACTTTTATAATTATTGCATGCTTTTGCTTTTAAGAAAATAAATTAAGTCGTAAATTTAAAAAGAATATTAAGATTCAAATTTTAAATACCCATGTCAAATTGTTGAAATAAATGGTTGTTTTACAAATATAGTCCAAAATTAGGATGTTAATGTTTTACACAAAATCAATTTTAACATAAGGTATGCATTTAATTTAAATATAAATGAATACATGTGGTGTGTTTAGTGGGTTTCTGATTAAAGGAGTTAAGTCATTAGCATAATTGGGCGTGAGGGGGAGGCAGTTTGGACCCGTGGAATGGAGATACCTCATAGTGGTGAGAAGATGAAGTAAAGAAGAAACTAAAGAAGAATATTACTGTATCTCCTAGTTTGTTTATTTTGTTAACTTATTTCATATCTTTTGTGGTGATTTATTTTCTTAGTTTATCCATTCATTTAATATAAGTAACTAGTTAGGTTTCTACTCTTTTTAGCTGTGTTGATTAATTTGCTAAGAAAATTTGTTAGGTTTTAGTTTGATACTCGAGTCATTTGGTTCAAATCATTTTTATAAAAATTATCCGCTCATGGAGTAATTTGAATACACCTCCACGCACATCATATCGTCTTCCCCTGAACGTACAACCTAAAGAATAATTAAGTAGCTTACACCCTAATTGCAATAAACTATTATAGCTATGCATTTTCTCAAGACTTAAAACAATTTTACTGATATCGATACTCCTTAATTACAATAAACAGATTTATAATATACGCCTATATTTAGATTTTTAGGCATTATTAAGGAAAAAGTTTATTTTAAAAAGAAGAAAAATCTTTCTTAAACCTATGCATACTTAAACAATATGAACATCCAAAGGTACTATCGAATCAAATTGACACGGAAAATCGAATGTCTAGTTGTTACACTACTAAAATAAATTTTTTAAAATTAAATTGATAATCGCAAGCTGTTCAAAAAAATGATAATCACAAGTAAAAGAATAAAATATGAAAAATAAATCAATTTGTTAATCTTTTAGGCTCGTGTAATGTCTACCCTACTAGCAAAGTGCCACTGAGGACCTTTTGCATAAGCTTTTACATTGATGGGTCCTAGCTTTTACATTGATGGGTCCTGTTTGAGCAAGAGTCTTTTTCCATTGGGCCAAGCCCATGTCCGCCCGTACCTCCATCATATTCTACATTTCCACGTGTGTGTGTTTTTTAGTAGATGCCTTTAGAGTTTAGTCTAAAAGCAAAAATGGCCAGCATTATGTTAATTTGTTAACGTAGATTAAGAAGTATTTGTTAGACTTGCAACTATATGAGAACATGACAAGTGATATGAGCTTGTGAAGACGTAGGATAAAAACTAGGGATTTATAGGAGAAAGTGTAGACATTAGACCAAGTGTTATTGTGAGGTGGGAGCGCCACTCCCTGCCACCTCACCCTTTAATCCTCCTGGGCGTCATATTTTCCACCCCCCCCCCCCCCCACACACACACACACACTAAAGCCAATGCATTAATGCATAAGAGGGTTCATTTTGTGGGGTCCACTCTCATTGCACGGGTGACGCTTTAACTAACCAAACCATAACATATTCTTAGGGAATATGCGTGCCTCTAGGTGTTGTCTAGTGAGTAGATCTAGGTCGGTGGTTTAGGGTATGAAACTTCTTTAGATTCTTTGTTATACATGTGTCATGTCAGTTTGCCTGTGTATTTATCTTTTGCTACTCCTGCTTGCTATCAACAATTGTTTTATGCGTTAAGTGTCATGTCTTATGAGTATTTGTTTGCATGTTTTTGTTGTTCACCTCATGTTTGTTATTTATGTTATAGGAGTCGGGGGTCTCGTTAGGAGCAGCCTCGCTTTCCCATTGGATAAGGGTAAGGTGTGTTTCCATTTAAACCCTCTCATAGTAAGATTTTACTGGGTATGATTGATTGATTGATCGTTAATTTGTTTATGTTTATAAAAAATGAATAAGAAATCTATTCATAACTTGGTAACTATGGGTTAACTAGTTGTGGCTTAATTTGAATCCTAATTAGTGACGTGTGTAAATTGTATACGAGTTGAGTCTTTTATGAGTTATTTGAGATCGGTTCATTAAAAGTTTGGAATCAAGCTTGCTTAAACGAGTTCATGCTCGAGCTTAAATTAAACTAAATGTTGTGTGTGTGTGAGAGAAAGAGAGAGAGAGAGGGGGGGTGAGAGTTAAGAAATTAACAAAATTAAAATCAAATTATAATTGGAGCAAGATTACCTCACTCGACTCATTTACAAACCAGACTTCTTGTAGGTTCCCAGCCGGATCGACACGGAATATCTCGTTCTACGTAGGTGCGGAATTTCTACGTAAGACGTTACGAGCGTAGAAGACGATACGAGCTAACACGATCGAACACACGTTACAATAAACAAAGACACGTTGTATTGCAACTGGAAACACGTGATACAATGATCACTGATTACACAAACTCTCTGACTCGTTACAACTCGATTAACAATGAACAACTCGATCAACTAAACAAGCCATAACCTAGTTGATTATATAAGAAGACAACTTCGCCTAGCATGTTCAGGCGAAGTTGTCCCTAACTTCGCTTGTTCCACAAGTTCGCCTATATCAAGCGAACTTGTGATAACTTCGCTTACATACATAACACAAATCCAACTAACACGATTACAGACACTTGACACTGAACTACTGACATCATGCACCAACAGACTCCCCCTTGGCAGTAGCTTCATATCTCTATCTTCAAGCACGTGTCTCGTAATCTTCAACAATCTTGCGTCTTTCATCTTCAATCTCATTATCAATAACTATCTCTGCACCAATCTTCTCTATCTCTTCAATCGGTAATACATCATCATCACCTATAAACTCATCATCCATCTCCTCAACGTCCACGACCACCACCTCATCACCTGTACCGCCCGCTGCACTTGTTGACTCCCCCTGAGATGTGGAAGTCCCAAGAGCTTGTTCAGTTCTTGGCAACTCTCCACCTGCACCTTTCGATGCATTGGGATCATCGTCTCGATCATTTCGCTTCTTAGTCCTCAGCTCATCGCCCTTACAGCTCGTCTCCCCCTGAGATGTCAAGAACTCCTTCAAAGCATCAATGATTTTCCCATGTTCTATCAGCAGGGACGACTGTATCTGATTCTCTGTAACTAGGCGCTGAATAGCATGGGTCTGGATAAGATTCACCCTTGATTGTTCTGCCACGACCCGACACACCTTTAATCACGGATTAGAACTGGAAAAATGAACACAGATGAATCGAGATATAAGTTCGCTTAGGGTTTTAGAAGATAAGTTCGCCGGTTTATGAAAATAATGAACAGTTTGACCTTAAAACTTCTTTATATAGGGTCAGAGTTATACCGGTGAAGTTATGGATAACTTCGCCTATTGTAGGCGAAGTTATGCACAAGTTCGCCGATATTAAACTTTACAAAACAAACCCCTATAATTTGAACAATTTGCAATTAAGTTTTAAAACATCCTTTAAAAAGTTAAATGATACGATCAAGACCAAGTAACCAGGTATAAAATCATACATATACATAAGTAGAAAAAACTTTTAAAAATTAAAGTACACGGGATCAAATTTCAGTCTCGACAGGGACTACCATGTTTTAGAAAAGATCAGAACAGGAATCATACTAACTATGTGACTGTCACACAGATCCGTGTTCAGCTGTATTATGACATAAAGAAACAGGTTGTAAGCAGGTAAATGACTTAAAATGGTTTTCATCGTTTCTGTGATACGGGTTAGGTTCAATTAAGCTCAAAACTTAAATGGGTAACAACTCAGAGATTATGATGCCTCATATCTATTCTCAAAGCGTATTTGGCTTTCCCCAAGTCACCCCGAGTTGACCTCGACCCGTAGTGTCTGATTAAATAGTAAGTACTCTTCGATCTTTAGACTCTTCATCCCGTTCTTTTTCTTACATCTTGATTGAGAAGTATGAACATTATGAACTCTAGAATGTCTCAATAACACACATTTTTTTTTTTAAGTATTTACACAACTTCAGAGTAGTAAACAACTGCAAGTCCCGAATCTGGATCACTGCAGTTTCTTGACACGCTATCTTCACGGGAATCAGAATACTCACGGGGTCGTGTATGACTGGGTAATCGCTTTTCTGCCTATCATTCGGAAAGATATATATGGAGACATACACAACTCTTAAGGAGTTTCCACGTAAAATCGAGTAGATTTAGTTAGTATCACTTCTACTTTTACGCACCATAAGAAGCTACCATGACATACATGACTGTTCTAAAGTCTTTTAGGCCTAATAACTTCGCTAGTTAAGCACACAGAATCAGTATATCTATCACTTTCCAAGGTTGGATCAATTTTCTGTTAAACATAGTAAAGGAACTTCTTACGAAGTAGTAGACTTGAAAAATAATTTCATCTCCCGAAAAAAATTTTAAGTTCTATCGCCCCGATCAAATTGAAGTTTTCAGGTAAACGGCTATCCTGAAGATCCAATGGATCAGCTGGACCGACCACATACAAGCATGTGTCCTTCTAACTAAGTATGATCGACTAATTTTCAGCGAAAGAATAAAAACACATCATAAACCGCCCCGGTCACTTTCAGTCATCTGGTTAATGGCTATCCTCATAGTCTACACGTAGAAATGAGGACCAAACATATCCGAAGATATGTCCTTCAAACTGAGGCAACCGACATAATTCTAAGCGATAGTGATGTTTTTTTTTTTTTTTTTTAAACAAAAACACAAAACACGGTTACTCGGGATTGATCATCCCATTTAGCTCAACAAGGTTTTGAAAACGATTTTTGTCAAACGCTTTAGTAAAAAATCAGCGAAATTATCTAATGTATCAACCTTTTCGAGCACAATCAGTTTCTTCTCAGCACAATCCCGTATAAAATGATGACGGATGTCAATGTGTTTAGTTTTGCTATGCTTTACGGGATTGTTAGTTACTGAGATAGCAGCAGTGTTATCTATGCAAATAGGAGTATGAGTGAAATTCAGACCATAATCGCGCAACTGTTGTTGAATCCAAAGAACCTGGGAGCAGCAGTTTGATGCTGCCATGTATTCTGCTTCACAGGTTGAAATGGCGACTGAGGTCTGCTTCTTGCACTGCCATGACACTAATCTGCCTCCAAGAAACTGACATCCACCTGTTGTTGACTTCCGATTCTGATTGCATCTGACAGAAGACAAGATTCTTCTGTTGCCATCTCAGTGGACCTCATATCCATAACATACGTATTCTTTTCCCTTGGAGCCTTCATTACTATCCAATCCTCTGGTATCTTGAAACCAGGATACAGTACAATCGCCTCATTCTTGGTAAAGTGCACTGTGTAGTCTTTGTCACAGATCTGCGATACACTCAGCAGATTATGCTTCAGTTCTTCAACGAAATTCACTTTCTCTAACGTCATTTTTCCATTAGTCACCGTCCCAATTCCTGTAATCCTTCCACCACTTTCTCCAGCAAAACTCACTCTTGCTCCCTGAACAGGTTTCCATTCGTGTAACAAATTCTTGTTACCCGTCATGTGCCGGGAACAGCCGCTATCCACAACCCATAGATTGTTGGCAGCCCTGTTCAACTGTTCCTGCACGCTTAAAGCAGAGGATTAAAATCTGGGGACCCAAGACCTATTGGTCTTGGGTCGATACATCCCGTACTTTGGCTGTCCAAAGTTAGTATCAGAATAATTTCTGTAAGTCCTAAAAGGATACCTTCTTGTAGATTGACTATGAGGCCATCCAAACCATCGTGAATTAAATGATTTATTACTAAAGATTTGGTTGTTAACAGGGAAAAACTGAGATCGTTTTCTTTGAAAACCTGGATTAGTCCAATTTCTGAACTTTGATGAGTTTTCATTTTTACCATTATAGTGATTACGGTTAGTTCTGTTCTCAGTTTTCGAAGGCCTCACACCTCTGAATCTCTGCTTCAGAGGGCAATCAACAATTAGGTGTCCTAATTGATTACATCTGAAACAACTCCTGTGTTCAACTTTCTTTTCAATAGTTGTTTTAGATGTTGAGGCTGCATTACTGCCCGCTTGTCTCACATATGGTGGGACATACGGGTTTAGTGGAGATTTCTTTTCAGGTGTTTTATGTTTCTCTCCACCTTTTGGTAACACTGCCTTTTCTTTTGTCTCACTCGACTCGGATGACTTGTCCGAGTTAGATGAGACAGGACTAGGAACATAAATCTTAACACTCGAAACAGGCTTACTTGTTTCGCCTTTACTAACTTCTGGTTCTTTAATAGTAACCTTAACCGGAACTGTCTGACCAAAATCAACATCAACAGATTTCTGATTACTAGGATCATAAGTGTAATTATGATTGTAAGGTGGTGGAACTTCATGATATCCAATTCCTCCCCTTTTAACTGGGGAACTTTGATCACTAACGAGGTGATCAAGTATAGCGGAGGAATTTCTGAATTGCTCAAGTTTTCTTTTTAAAGCAATTATTGACCAAGAACATTGACGTTTTTTCTTGGCAACCCGCGGACATGACCGGTGTCCCGTGGAGCATTTCGGAACACAAGTTGAGGGTGAATCCGTTAATCACCTCAATTGTACAAAAGAAACGAAAGATGGGTCCAGAACAAACGAAGGCTATGAATGAGCAAGTACAAGACCTTCTTCATGCTGGGATCATACGAGAAATCAAATACCAAACATGGGTGGCTAACCCGGTGATTGTCCTAAAAAGCAACGGAACATGGAGGATGTGCATAGATTATAAAGACTTGAACAAGGCATGTCCGAAATATTGTTACTCGCTTCCAGAGATTGACTTAAAAGTAGACGATGTGGCCCCATTTAAATTCTTCCTTGATGCCTACAAAGGGTATCACCAAATTCATATGGCAGCTGGTGACGAGGACAAGACAGCGTTCCGAACTGACCAGGGAACATTCTGTTACAGAATGATGCCTTTCGGATTAAAAAACGCGGGGGCCACATATCAACGACTGATGGATCAGGCTTTCAAAAGTCAAATAAGTCGGAATCTCGAAGTATATATGGACGATTTGGTAATCAAAAGCATCGAAGAAGATCAGATGTTAAGAGATATTAAAGAGACATTTGAAACACTCCGAAGCATCAATATGAAGTTGAATCCGACTAAGTGTTCATTTAGCATGGAAGAGGGTAAATTCCTTGGAGTCATAGTAACAGGCGCGGGCTTTAAAGCTAACCAAGATAAGGTCCAGGCTATAGCCCGCATGCCTTCTCCTTCTTCCCTCAAGGAGGTTCAAACACTTAATGGGAGACTTGTGGCGCTGAATCGATTCTTAGCAAACCACGTGGCCAAGTCTCATCCATTCGTGTCAACACTTAGAAATTGCCTTAAAAAGGCACATTTCAAGTGGACCGCGGAGGCTGAAAAAGCATTCTTAGAAGTTAAGAAATGCTTAATGGAGCTTCCTACTCTAACAGCACCATATGCGGGTGAACCTCTGACACTGTATTTATCTGCCTCAGACATTGCCATAGGAGCCATTCTGCTGACCGATAGGAAAAATGTTCAAACTCCAATCTACTACGTCAGTAGAACGTTATCGGACCTGGAAACAAGATATTCGATGTTGGAAAAGCTGGTTTTAACATTGGTTTATGCCGCCAGACGGCTCCGCAGATATTTCCAGGGCCACCCTATCAATGTATTAACCGGATACAAACTCAAGAACGTATTGAGTAAACCTGAGTTGTCCGGACGACTGGCAAAGTGGGCTATTGAATTGGGTGAACACTCGATCGAATATAAGCCCAGACCAGCGATCAAGGTGCAGGTAATCGCGGACTTCGTCACAGAAGTTCCGCAGTACAAAGAGCAAGAATGTTTAATCGAACAACAACCCCAAGCACCTCCGGAACAGGGACAAGTTTGGTCGTTGTTTACGGACGGAGCTTCCAGCAGCGAAGGGTTAGGTGCAGGTTTAAGGTTAATCAACCAGGAGGGGCATGAATTTACGTATGCCATCAAGTTGGACTTTAAAAGTACCAATAATGAGGCGGAATACGAAGCCTTCTTGGCAGGACTGCGGATAGCAAGAAAGCTTGGGGTGAAACATTTAGAGGCTCGGGTGGATTCTATGCTAATTGCGGGACAAATAAACGGGACATACGAAGCCAAAAACGATGCCATGGTTTCTTATTTGTCACAAGAAAGGGTCTTGATTCGCCAGTTTTCTTCCTTCAACATTGTCCACATTAAGAGGAGCGAGAACAAATCGGCGGACGCTCTTAGCAAACTAGCTTCAACGAATTTGAGCATTTCGCCAAAGATATTCGTGTAGAAGTTCTAGACCATCCATCCGTTCCACAGAATCAAGTCCTGGTAATTCAAACTGGTGTCGAGTCTTGGATGTCACCGATTATAGCTTACCTATCTTCCGAAGCACTTCCAACAGGAAAGATTGAGGCTCGGAAGATTAAACATAAAGCTCTGAATTACCAGTTGACTGATGGTATTTTATACCAGAGATCATTTCTTGGTCCACTATTACGCTGTGTAGATGCGGAAGACGCAAATTACCTAATCAGAGAAATCCATGAAGGCATTTGCGGATTACACGCGGGACCAAGGATGACGGTTGCAAAAATTATGAACGCAGGGTACTATTGGCCCGGCATGCATTTAGATGTTGTGCAAGAAATCAGAAAGTGTGATTCATGCCAGCGTCATGCCCCCAACACCCTGCGTCCAAAGAACGAGTTGATTCCAGTAACATCTGCCTGGCCGTTCCAAAAATGGGCTATTGATATCATGGGACCTTTCCTAGAAGCCCCGGGACGAGTCAAGTTCCTGATAGTGGCCACTGATTACTTCACCAAATGGGTAGAAGCCAAACCAGTTGCATCAATCACGGCTTCAAGTGTGAAAAAATTCCTTTGGGAATTTATCATCTGCCGGTTTGGTCTCCCGCAAGAATTAGTAAGTGACAATGGGACCCAATTTGCTGAAAGTGGATTGCAAGCATGGTTGAAAGAACTCCAAGTCATTCAAACCTTTACATCCGTTGCTCATCCACAAGCAAATGGTCAGGTCGAGAGGACCAACCGAACTAGCAAGGAGGGGATTAAGGCAAGACTAGGGACGAAACGAACTGGTTGGGTGGATGAACTGCCTCGTGTACTTTGAGCTTTTCGCACCCAAAAGAACTCCAGCAATTTGGAGACACCCTTTAGCCTGACATACGGAACAGAAGCCATGATCCCCGCAGAGATCGGGATTCCATCCGCGAGAGTTCTGCTGATTGATAACAACGATCACGAACTCAGGATGAATCTGGATTTGTTGGAAGAAAGAAGAGAGCTAGCATTGATTCGTGAGCACAATTATAAGCGACAGCTTGAAAAATATTACAACTCGCGAGTCCAAAGTTGCAAGTTTGATGCGGGAGACTTTGTCTTCCGCAACAACGAGGCTTCCGGCCAAGAGCCTCCGGGCAAACTAGCCCCAACTTGGGAAGGACCTCACAAAAATTAAACAAGTACTAGCAAAAGGTGCCTATAAGTTGGAGAAGTTGGATGGGACTGAGGTCCCTCAAACTTGGAACGCAGCACAATTGAAGAAATACTATATATAGCAGTTTTGTTCATCTTTTATTTTTTCGGCCTACGTGCCCACATAGATTAGCAAGTTATGCAATTTCTTTTTGTAAGGCTTCCGCCCAACAAATATAGAATGTCCAGTTAATTTCATGTTATTGCAAGATGTAATCATTTATTGACAAAACCGAAGTTCCGGACAGACACTTATATTATGGCACATAAGACAAAGTGCACCGGAAGAAAACAAGACTTCGTATTAATGGTCAAATGAGATTACAAACAAAAGAAATATTTACAACAAGACATATGTATTTACGAGGTGACATCCTCATCTTCCGTGGTATCATCAGCCTCTTCTTCTTCCTCCTCTTCAAGGTCCAGTAGCTCCTTTAATTGCTCCATAGCGTCTTCCTTATCCCCGAGCTCCGATATATGGTCAGAAAGAGAAAATTTTAAGGTGTCGAACTCTTTAGTTTTCTTAAGAAGGATAGCAGCAGTATCCTTGCCAGTCAGAACGTACTCCTCCAGAACTTTGCCCTCAGAACAAAACTTATATCCCTCCTCAAAACCCATCTGACGGCCTACTATCGTCACTGTTACGAACGTCAGTAATAACCTGTTAAAGACAAACATACATATGTAAGAACATATTCACCCGAACCGATCATTAAAGAAACTTGATACCTTGGGAATCGCTGTCGATAGAAGCCATTTTTTGTCCGCTTGAGCTCGGAGGAGATCCATCTTGTGATTAGCACACTCTAAGGATTGGTTTCGGCTCTTAGCATTTAGATCAGACAAACGCTTGTCTTTCGCTGCCAAGTCAGCCTAGAGAGTCCTTATCAGCTCAGCCTGTTCGTCTAGTTGTTTCTGAAAAGAAACTTTAGCTTCCTCCAGGGCTCGATGACTGTCCTGGGCATCAGTTAATGCCTTGAGAGCCTCTTTCTTAGCACCAAGCAAATTCCGCTCGGTTTCCTCCAACTCATCATTCATAGCTAACCAATCCCGGCGAAGTTCCTGGTTGGTAGACACAGCGTTCGCCACATGATAAGAGTTGGAGTCGAACAGATCTTTACGGATACGGTGACGTTGTCGTTCCTTCTCTGCAGGAGGAAGACTTTCGTCGAGATATTCCTGGCAGACATCCGCATCATTCAATACTAAGTTCTGCCGTAACGACTAACGGGGATGATGCGGGGCAGTATCCGCATTCACTCGAGAGGAAGAAGCATGTTGCCTGTGTTTAAGCACACTAACCCCACCCTGATCTAGGACGGTATGCTCGTGATGGGATGGAGATGTGGGAAACCGATCAGCTTCACCAACCTTCTTGTCCTTAATAGGAGAAGAGTCCGACAAATCGATTGGCTCTTGAACAGTATTATGTGGTGAAGATGGTGGAGTCGGAAGTTTGGTAGCAACAGAATCCTTCAAACCTGAAATATTCCAAAAAATAAAAATCTTCAAGTTACCAAGAAGAAATATATGGAAGAACAATCATAAAAGGACCAAGCCTTACCTTTAGAAACGTCTTGGGAAGCAAGCCCCCGAAAACGAGCGCCCAGGTCTGGGGCCTCAACATTAGTTTTCATCTTTTTCTTCTTCTTGGGTACGACATCGGAAGGCTGTGCCTTCCGCTTTCCAGCAGCCTTCGACGTACCCACGTCTACAGCCTGAGTTTCACCCTCAACGGATTGAGGACCACCCTCCCCACCTGTTGTTGGGTCGGTAGTGGTCTTCGAATCTTGCTTACGGGTCAAACCTACAGTCGAAGGCGAAGGGTTAGTAGCACCAATCGATAACTCCCCTTCACAGAGTGATGACTCCTCGCTGGATGAAAGAAGAACTATCACTCCGCTTGAGGTAACGGCAGTTACAGGGCGGGGTTGAAAAATACCTTCGCATTTTTTGACAAATTCCTCACCTTGGGCGTACATAGCCTCGGAGACAATAGGCTCTGGCGTAAGGGTTGTGGAAAAGACGAAATTACTTTGTGTACGCTCCAAAAAGGGTACGTCATGCTGAGTAATAGGACGGCAAACCATCATGCCTTCTATCTTGTCCACAAGAGTAGAAAGGATTGTACCTTCACCTACAGTCAAGGAACGTTAAGGAAAGTAAACTGGAAAACCAAAATATTATAAATAAACACTTACTCCCATCAGAATTCTCGTAGTAAGGCTCCAGGGTAGGAAACGGCCACAAACGACTCATCCGGGCTTGCACCATCGCCCCCTCATGAATGGGACGCATGGGCGTTGGAGTCTTCGTTAACGCAAGAAACCAGGCACGACCTTCGTGTTCGGAAGCAAGGACTTCCGGCAATTTGTCCTTGGGCTTCCGATAAGTCATGGCGAACGGGATAACATCCTCACGGATCCAAAAGAATTTTGTTTTCCACCCATGAATACTACGAAGCCATTCAAAGCCAATAGTTCCTTTACCGGTGGTGGCGAAACCATACCAGCCTTCACGATAGGTCATCTTATAGAGTGCGGAGAACATCCCAACAGAGGGATCATAGTTGTGTGCTTTGCAACAGAATTCGAAATGCCAAATTCTAAGCATTCCAAAAGGGTGAACTTGGGACAAATGAATCCCGTAAGCCGTCAGGACCGATTGCACGAACTTAGTCACGGGTAACCGGAAGTTCCTGGTGGTGAAGTGGTCCACATAAACGGCCATTTTCTTCGCCGGAGGCACCGTCGCAATGGCCCCTTTAGATGGACGTTCGGCCTCCCACTCCGGTGGAAAACCATATACATTTTTAACATCTTCAAAGTCCTTTTCTTTAATGTCGCATCCGACTTCATTAATAGCAGGGGGATTTTTCTTCTAGGCAGCCATTAGAATCAAATAATGGAAAGAAAGAAGCAAAAGTTCTCTAATATGAATGAAAGCAAAGATGTGTAAGTGATAAGAAGGGATTGAAGGCATCAAGGCCTATTTATACTCATCGCAATTAATGCGATCGTCTGACTAATAAAAGAAAGAGAAAATAAGGACCAAGGGATGACTGACACGTCAGGCGGGAGATTCGAAAAAGCACTTACAGGCTGTCAAACAAGCAATTAACACGTCTTGTCAGGCACCGCCTAGAAAATTCTCTCTCCGCCACGTCACCAGTATTATCCAACTTAAACATGTTCAAAAAACAAAGGAAGAAATATCACAAATATATTATCAACTTGAATTTCCTTTCGTTTATACTCAAAAAGGTGATTAAAAAATACGGAAAGAGATTACAAGTTCAAATCTAAACATCTACACCTATTCTATAGGTTAAGGGATGTCGTGTCTTTCGGAGCATTATGATCCGCATCTTCCGCCTTGTCGCAGTCAGATTTATCGTCCTCAGACTCGTCATCATCAGACTCATCATCAATATAGACCCGCAATAGCTTCACACCATCTTTGAATAAGGCAAATTCCGGAAGCATATGTTGCAGCGGAAAAATCAGATTGTCATATTCTTGGACACGTATGCCGAGTTCTCGCTCCGCGTCAAGTCCGTGAAGGGGATGACTCTCAATAGGTTGTCCGGATCGGGCGAATGCCAACCCTTCATTAAAACCCTTCACCCGGCCAACCCCTTCGGAAGCAGTAGTCAAGTTCACGAAACAATCAGTAAGTTCCATGCTCCTTTAGACATAACGGATGACCTATGAACAAAATTGTGTCAACATCATAGAATCAATGACACAAAAATAAAAGAGTACACGAAGAAGAACTTACATAGTCAAGACCACGGTTGAGGAAGTATTGCTTCTCCCGTTCAGCACGCTCCGCCCTGCCACGAAGTTCTTGCAACTCGGTAGAGGCGCGGTCACTTGCTTCAGTTTGGGGTCGCAAGAGGGAGTCATATGCAGATTGCATTTCAACAATAGTCTTTTCTTTCATTTCAGACTGCTCCCCTTGCAATCTTAAAGCTTCCTCGAGCTCTTGGATCCGGGCGTTCTGCTGAGACACTTCTTCCTAAGCCTTTGCCAGCTCGTCCTTCTTCCTTTGAGATTCAGCCCGGGAAGCTTCAAGGGTGGCATTAGACCTCTCGTTGGCCTCTTTCCAACTCTTGGCAGCAGCAGCACTTCGATCTTTTTCCTTTTGGAGTGCAGCTTCAGCATCGGTTTGTTTCCACCTAGCCGCACTCGCTGCTTTACGATGCCCCTCGGCTTCCGCCTGGGCAACCTTCAGGCCTCGGAAGCCGCACCAAGCTTCCCACCCATCGTTCGGCACTCCCGCAGAATTTCCTGACTACAAGCTAAGCTGTTAGTCAAAGAAGTAGCCAGATCAGTATGAAGGTCCTGGCGGGAGCGAGTCCGCTAATATGCCATTTCAACGGGTGGCATACAGTGCTCAATGAAACTCATACAGGTTTTTGGATCGGAGACCCGTGACCCGTTGACAATATCCCAAGACGGGACAAATAAGTTATAGTCTCCTCCCAACTGAACGTTCTCGAAGTACTGGGAACTGGAAGTCCCGAGACGAACAGGAGTAGAGGAAGACAGTTTAGGTTCACCCCGTGAGGACCCCCCCCCCCAGCCTCATGGACAGATGGTCCAAAAAAGAAATCATCTTCCCCGCCCGGTGCAAAGGGCGAAGAAGTAGGATTAAATTGAGGACTGGATTGAGAAGGAGGTTCGTCAGCCCTGAAGCCTTCTGCAGTGACTTCAGGGTTACCTTGCTGAAAACCAGTGGTATCCCCACCTTGAAAAAGATAATCCAATGACCCGGTTGTCATTGGCTGAACGACAGCCCCCTCCACAGTCGTTTCAACAGGAAGGATAACAGGCTTGTTTGCTTCCTTCTCCGGAGGAGGCGAAGGTTGCTTCTCAACATTGGGTGTCGGCATTGGCAGCTTCCCAAATATGCGTCCTTTAACAATGGACGGATCTGCATAAAAACACCATAGTCAGATCTCATTATTTCGGTTGACAAAAGTTAGCAAGTAAAAACGTACCTTTCACTGTCCCCAAACGTTCCGCAAGATTGGGCGGAAGTGGTTGCCTCGGACGATGCGTCCGGCGTTTCTTGGTCTTCGGTTCCTTCCCGGCATCCGCAGTGCTAGTACTCGCGTCACTCGCCCGCGATGCACGGAGAGACCTCTTCCAGTAAAGTTCTGCTAACAAATGCGAGACAGATGAAACTTCAGAAGCATCATCTGAGCTTTCCCCCTCAAGGAGAGCAGAATCGTCACTTAGAATGACAATCGTCCCATTGGAGGTCAGCGCATTAAGATGAGGAGGGTTTAGAATGTACGCACCTGTTTCAAAGATCGCCTCCGAGACAATCGGTTTGGCACGCACTTTGACAGGAAAGAGGAAATATTGAGCAGTTCTCTCAAGGATAGGCGCATCCTTTACGTCACGGATAGCCCTACCCACACAGCCCTTTCCATCATCTAGGGCGTTCAACATTGATCCAAAACCTGAAAATAACTGCAATCGTTAGCCATAAATACCTAAATATGGAAGAATAAAAGAACAAGATATCAAAACTCACGGCCGTCTAGCCCGAAAAAAACAGGCTCCATGAAAGGAGAAGGCCACAAACGGCTCATACCAGCCCATACAAGGGCCTCTTCCGGAAGCGCCCACATAAAAGTTGGCGGAGTAGTGAGCTTGCGAAACCAGTCACGCTTCTCGTCAGCGGCTGGTGTAATATCAATAAGAGCGTTGTTCGGAGAACGACGAGTCATGGCCTCCGGAACAACATCCTCAGAGATCCAGAAAAAATTTTTCTTCCAATCCTTGGAAGTCTCTTCGGAAACACTGCCGATAACTCTATCAGGAAAGCTATGACAAGTGTACCCTCCATTTCGGTTGGCCATCTTGTAGAATACAACAAACCGGTCCAACCGGGGAACTAGGTCATGTGCCATACACACAAACTCGAAGTGACGAATTCGCATGACGGCACGAGGATGGAGTTGAGACAAGTGAATCCCAAACGCCTTGACCACTCGTTGAAAGAATTTCGTGACAGGAAGCCGAAAATTCCCGTGGTCAAAGTAATCGGCATATAAAGCCATCTTTCCTGGAGGAGGAAAACTGGCTATTGACCCAGCAGAGGGGAACTTCGGCCCCCACTCTGGTGGAATGCCATAGGTTGTAATCAGCTTTTGATATTCCTCTTGGTCCCAACAAACTTCTATCTCATCGACCTCAGATTGAAAAGGCGCCATTTAGAACACTTGGTAATAATATCTGATTTTGTTCAAAGAAATCAAAGAGAGATTGAAGGATTCAGAGAGAAAAAGCAAGTTCAAAGATTCAAAAGGCGATAAAACTTCAAAAAGAAGTTAACTCCCTCTATTTATACCAACCGCAATTAATGTGATGGGATATGAACAATAGAGAGAGAAAAAACCGTCCAGTAACAGATCACCATGTCACGCGGGAAATTCGAAAAAGAGAAAAAGTTGTACAGTCGGGTACAGTAACAGCCGTTAAAACGTCCTGTCACCTGCACACGCACCTGCGAGTGGTCAACTTGTCCTTTTTCATGATTATCCACAAACAACAGAAGATTTTTCCCACTAACTTGCAAAGTCAAAAACTCCCAAATCCACATTAAGTCCAGAATTTCACCAGCATAAAATACTTCACACGGAAGAAACACTGGACTGGGGGGACTTTATAGAGGTAGGGTACCAAAAAGACCCAAATACCCTTAAGTAATGCACGCGTGTCAATCAGAAGTCCCTCATAAGGCACCCGCAGGACATATAAACTATCCGCATAATCAGTTGAGGAAGAAACACCCCCATAGCACATGCGGAAGCATCATAGCACCCTCAAAGGTCATCCGCAGGAAGAAATACCCTTCCGCGTAAATGACCACGAGGTAATGCTCCGGGACAGTTGTCAATAACCAATTACCTTCTAGAAGACTTGCCAAGATACTTTCTTGGGCAATACGTAATCTTTCAATCAATTAGCCAGTGACACCTGGCAAGGTCGTTATAACCGTGCATATGGCCAATATTCCCCCGTTAACCAAAGATAAAGAGACACGTGTCCAGGTTGTTATACATGCACATGCAACGTATAGGCTGAACCTATCACATAGGGACACGTGTCCAGACGGTTATGCAGGCATCTTCTTAAGGGACAGCTGGCCCAATCACCTTCCCACACCCTTCGGCTATGAATACCCTCCTAATCATCATGAGGTATTCATTAACTCCCACTGTACTTTCTCAATTTACTTAAGTACTTTATTCTTATCAGAGCTATACGTATTCTCACGCCGGAGGGTGGTTACGGGAAGACCCCCCCCCCTCTTGTCCTTCCCGTAACGAGCTCACGGTGTTCTGTTTTGCAGGATTTACGTCATTGGACTTTGGGAATTGTATTCATATCGTATTGGTAATAACCGTATCCTACCTTGTGGACTCATTGGATCTAGGACCCATTAGTGGGGAGTAGATCTGTGTTTCTTCAGTCACAAAACAAATCAGACACATAACCAACTTTGATGGATTCAAACCATAAGACCATTTTCAATCAATAAATAGCAAATTAAAACATAAGCAAGAAAAGATGTATAATATGACAATGCTGGTTAGGCAAAAGAATATAACATAATAACAAGGGGTTTCACATGTCACAAAGAAACTAGATATCAAAAGTTCTTCATAAACCATACACATGACTATATTCTAATCCATGAAGATAAAAGAATATCATAAACCTGCAGATCCATAAGTATGCCCTAAGACAAAAAAAAAATAGATGTGAGCACTTTATCCGTCTTCAAAGATGCATTCAACAGCTTCATACCCTAATATCGGTCATAAAATTGCAAATTTAAACACAAACTCAAAATGAATATGATATGCATATGTATAAATTAAAGGAGATGATAATTGGTACATACCTCCTCATTTCTAAACGAAACCACCTTCTCCTCAAGTTGACTCAGATCGTTGACACCGCACTTATTAAGGAGTGTGATGCTAGAAATGGTGGACATAGGTTTCAACACTAAATCATCCATCACCATGTAAGTCACCACCTCCTTAACATACCCTATATTCTTATTCTTGTCCTCTTCATTTGTTTCTGGTTTTACAAGTGTCATCGGAGCACTCATATACATATAGCACGTGGGACACACGGCAATATTCCCATGCAGTGTTGCGTAAGACCCGCACGGTAATTTACCATAACCAATTTGTTTATCACTGGAAGCTTTGGGACAGGTGTAGACTTTAGGTGCAGTACCAGATTGATCAACATCAGAATTGCGAAAGAAAAATGTGTTAGTGTTAAAAGAAGCTGTTTTGGGGTTGAAGATGTCATCCACTTTGATGCCAGGTTGTAGGTAGTTTCCATGGAAGCTTTGTATGCTATCTTTGAGTTTGCCTAAGGAATTCACCCCCACCCCCAACATCTTGTCGGATTCGAATAGGGTGCCTAAAGGCAAAGAGAAGATGCTGAAAAGTAAATCCACAAATTCTTTTGGTGCCTCAGCAAATAACACTTTTGAGATTTTTCTGTCAACAAGAAGCTTTATACTCATATTTGGGGCATCCATTGATAAATATATATATACACCTCAAATACTGCTTTGTTAATCCTACAACAGAAAATAATTAAAGCAAAGTTATTAAATGAAATACACAAGTTAAAGAGTCAAATATATATTTACATATTAATGGAAGTAATTTTTTTCTAAACCACATTTTTTAACATCACATGAATCTATAGCCGGACCAACTGTATTTAAGAACTAGATGATATATATATATCGATGACGTAATGTATATTTATAATTCATAAATATATAAAACAACATATGGTCACATGCCTAGCCCGGCCACCTAATTATGAGAGCCGGCCATGACTCAACGTTACACATGTGATGATTTGAACCTATATCTGTAGGGGAAAGTACCATACTGCTAGGCATAGTTGATCATGGTATGTTAATGGAAGTAAATATTGAATTAGAAAAATTAACAAAGTGATTAGGTTTATCAATAATTTAATGGAGTATGATTTTGGATTAGACCCGGTTTATAAAAACAAGAAAGCATTCAAGCAAACCATTCAAGAATTGAATATAACATAATAGTTTCACAAAAGTTTTGATTCAAGATTAAGAAATAAATTAAAAAGTGATTTGGCCAGACATTGTGACTAGATCAATCAAACAAAACATGATTTTAAAAAACTCATGGTTACAAAAACGAACCGATTGTCTGTTATGCAGCCTCTATCGTTCTTGGTCGATTTGTCGACGAAGTCTATTTTTTTTTTCAATTTGCTTCAGCTGTCGCGTTTATGTTCAACTTCAACCGAAAAGTTTTGTGGGCCATTTGTTTTGTGGGATGTGATTTAAAGCCCAGGCTAATTTAAAATACACAAATGGTAATTAATTATTTAATTTTTAATTTACTTCCCGACCTTTGTTTTTTGCTAAGCTTCCAACAAGAATTGAATGGATAACTAGTACACAGCCATCTTGCCGATAGGTTATGGGAAAACAAAAATTCCCATAAACAAAATAATCCGCGTACACAGTCATCTTGCCAATAGGTGGCAGACTGGCAACAGATCTAGCAGCAGGACACTCTGATTCTCACTCCGGTTGTATACCGTAAGTACGAATCAACTCTTCATACTCAGTTCGGTCCCAGTTGACCTCTACCTCGTCAATATTGGGAATCAACGATTGACTGGCCATTGATCCACTAAGAAATGGAAGACAACGAGCAATTATGATGAAACTTCAAAGCTGAAATACAATCAGAAAGCCAGTCAGGAGTTTGACAAGAGAAGGAAAGGAAAGTATCTAGAAATCGAAGTCAATAAAACTTCAAAAAGAAGCTAACCCCCACTATTTATACCCATCGCAATTAATGCGATGGGATACGAACACAGGAGAGAGAACGGGGTTGCCCATTCAGCAGATGCCACGTCACGAGGGAAATTCAAGAAAGCAAAAAGGTGAACACTCAGGTACAGTGACAGCCGGCACGAACGTCACATTCCTTGTTTCACGCGCCTCCAAGCTGTCACATCATACGATTGTTATGTTTATCCACAACATAAAATATCTTCACCACAACTTGCAAATTTCAAAAAATCCCCAAAAACATTCTTAAGTCCAAAATTTCACCCGTATAAAAACTTCACGCTGAAGAAACACTGGACTGGGGGGCTTATAGAGGTAGGGTACCGAAAAGACCCAAATACCCTTAAGTATCATCTGCGGGTCAACGGGAAGCTCCCTTCAAGTCACCCGCGGGACATATGGATCAACCCGCATAAACCTTTAAAGGAAGAACATTCCCATATCACGCGGAAGCATCCAGGCACCCTCATACGTCATCCGCATGGTAGCACTTCTACCCGCCAAAGTGACCTGGAGGCGATGCCAACAGGACAGCTGCAATTAACCAACTACCTTCTAGAAGAATACCACGATTGTTACTCGGAGAATACGTGACCCGTCGACCAATGAATGAAGGACACCTGGCCAGGTTGTTATAACCATGCACATGGCCAGGAAATAACTCGTCCTATCATTGATCAACACGTGTCCAGGTTGTTATACCCTTACACATGCAACATATAGCTCAACCTATCTTATGAGGACACGTGTCCAGACGGTTACGGGAGCATCTTCTAGAAAAGGACAGCTGACCCAATCATATTCATTCACTCTCCACTATCTACTCTCAATATTCAAGTACTTTTCTACATCAGAACTGTACTTATTCTCACGTCGGAGGGTGGTTACGGGAAGACACCCCTCTTGTCCTTCCCGTAACGAGCTCATGGTGTCTGTTTTGCAGGTTCCGGTCACTGGACTTTGGGGAATTGTGCTCGTATCGTACTGGTTGTTATCCGTATCCTACCATGTGGACTCATTGGATCTAGGACCGTCAAGGGGATTAGATCCGTGTTTCTTCAGAACTGTTGGATTTAATGTTTAGGATTTAACTTTGAAAACAACTTATTACTTCTTGGCCTTTTTAAAAGATAATTAAAATTACCAAGATTTATGACTTTTAAAGAACAACTTATTAGCCTTATCAAAAAGTTAAAACTAAAAAGGATTTTTTTGATTACCCAACATTTTAACTTATTGTTTTTTTTAAAGTTAATAAGTCAATAAGTTATTTTCAAACTTAATCCCAAACATTAATATGCAAGCACTAATTTGGCAACATATGCCGAGGTTGGAGTATTGGGTTATCCTTAAGTACCGACTAACGATCCCTATGTTTCCGACTGATGAGCCTTGCCCAATTTGTCGCAAGGTCTGTTTGGATTTTTTTTGGAGACCATGCAATGAATTTCAAATGATTGTAAGGTTTTAAATACATACATGATTTAGTTACGGAACATTTTGTGTAATGTTTTTAAACGGGTAGGGATTTCTGCTAAAATGAGCCTCTTGTTAACTTTCTTACGGATCCGCTTGAAGGGGATCCACTTGACGACTGGTTGATATTCTTGTGTTTGGGTGGACAGGGGGTGGGACACACGCTTGTGTGGACCTTACAGGAGTGTCTCCTCTTGTTGGGCTTATGGACCGTGGGTTTGTTGTGAGTTAGGCTACGTTGAATGCTAAATCGGGCAAAGTTGTTAAATACGAGAAAGTTTGTTTATAAATTAACATGTGTTTCTCCCCTTTGCTTTTGATACATTTGGTCTCATAGCCCCGAAGGCTGTGAACTTTCTGAGCAGGATTCAACGTGTCGTGCATAGTACTTGCCAACTCCCAAGTCCCAAAGCTTTGTTTTTAGTAGGATTGGCTTTACTATTCAAAAGGGGGTGACGACGCAGCTTGTTGCTCGTTTGTTTACCACTTTATTGTAATTGTTTTGATTTTATGAGAAATCTATATAATATATATAGTTGTTTTTGAGGAAAAAAAAAACAATCACTTTAATTCTACAAAAAAATGAGACCAAACATTTTAACTTGTTGACTTTTTGAATAAAACTAGTAAGTCAATAAGTTATTTGCAAACTTAATCCCAAACATTAATATGCAAACCCTGATTTAGCAATCACTTAGTTATTGTGTTTTTATGTCTTTGTCTTTTGTTTGTCATTATATCTTTCTACCATCATTATATTTAGTTATTATGTATTAGATTCATTGTCTTTTGTTCATAATTAATATGTGTCATTCACTTAATTTGAGAAAAAGAGTATTATGTTCATTGTATATCACGTTCAGGTTATTATATACTCCCTCCGACCCATTTTAAATGTCCATTTTTTCATTTTTGGTTGTCCCAATTTAAATGTCATTTCTATACATATAAATTCAATTTTCAATTGTGCACTTACTATTATATATACTAGATGTTTGATTTTACAAAAATATTTTTTTGCCATAATAACTTAAAGGACATTATTGTCATTTTACAGCTCATCAAATAAAATTATCAAACATTTCTTAATTTGTGTGTTTTGGGTCCCATGACATTTAAAATGGGACGGGGGGAGTAATATGTATTCACTAATGTATCTTACGATTCTGGTAATTGTATAATATGTATCCACATTGTATTTTACGTTTCAGGCTATGTAATATGTGTTCATCGTTGTGTTTTAAAAAGCACAATTAATGGCGAATATAAGGACACAATGATGAGTAAAAATACACAATGAGAAAAAAAAAGACATTTACGGGTAGAAACCCAAGCAACTGAAAAACGAAATGTTTTTTTATATATAGCGACAATGGTACTCTAATTAAAGATAAAAGTTGCTCGTGCTTAACTTTTTTTTAAATTGTCATATGAAAAAGTTATGGACATTTTACAAAGATGGTGGAATTGATTTGTGTGATGCATATGATGAGAGAAAATGTAAGTAATTTCCTTTGCATTTATCAAGCTTGTTTGACTGCGGTTAGAGTGAATGAGAGCAATAAATGGTACTCCAACAGTACTAGTACAATGGCGATTGACATCTTTGTTGTCACACCCCGACTTAGGGCCTAGACGTGTGACCAATAGTTGGTACATGTTTCGTAAATATATCAAAGTTGTGGTTATTTTAGCGGAAGTCTTTTGTTTAAAAGTATTAATATATTTTGAAATATTAATTTATTTGTAACCTTTATTTATAATAATATAATATTTAATTTATTTGGAAAACTTCTCGGATAAATTTTTTTTGAGTATTTGATTTATAAACCTTGTTTGATTTTGCAAATCATGTTTAAATATTGTTTTTATTATTTTAATGATTTAAAACTGAGCCATCTCTACCTTACGAGTGTCTATCTTCTTGAATGGCTCTAATTCCTTGCAACATGTATTAATATGTTTCCCTGAAATATGCTAGTGAATCGTTGACTCTAAAAACATTTTATAAATCTTTCTTCGACTGACAAGATAGTTTTCTTGAACTAACTCAGCTGTAACGTCTCTTATTTCTGGGATTGTGCCACTTCCATACACACACAATTAAAACTGACGCCCATTGGAGAACTTTATTATGATCTTTAGTATACGACCACGTAGCCTTGATTGATAGACTAGATAAATTATGTTTGGATCCAGACACATGTGTACTCGGTCTGAATTGCTTTTATTTTCTATCTTATATTTTAATAGGGATCACGTGATCCCATAAATCTTTATTTGACTGACTTTGTTTAAGATAAACAATCCGTTTATCTTGACTGAAAAAGGTTTAACGTATTCAACTGTGATATGCTGTTCTGAATGATGTGGTGATCTCGTTTGAAAACATTTATAAATTATTGATGATTAACCTATAAACAAATAGATTTATAAATACCCGAATCATCTCTTAATCAGGCTACAGACCTTTAGTCTGGTTTAAATAGCTTTAAAACTTGATAGATTAAGATTATTTGTTTGAATAAATTATGTGGTCTTTTTGTTTATTTTCCAAATAATATGCTAAGTTTCTTCTTCATGAAGAAACATTTATGATAGGTTTCTTCTTAAAAAAGAAACGTCGATTTGACAATAATCATTGAATGTAAAATCTTACGTTTCTTATACATGAAGAAACAATATTTTGACTATACCCCTTGCATATAAAACTTTATGTTTCTTGATCGTGAAGAATCTATATATTGACTATATCCTCGAGTATATAAAATTCTAAGTTTCTTAAATATAAAGAAACAAAATTTTAACTATAATCTTTGTATATACAAAGCTTATCTAAACACAAATTTGATCAAGGTTTGGGCTATACCATCGACTAGGATCTAAGCCATATAACAAAATCTCTTAAGCGGAACCCATACCTTACACGGGTACTTCAAGTTTAAAGCTTAAGAATAGTAGACATCACTTCTACTACAGGTCAAGTGTGGTGAAGCTTCTTAACTCCGGGATACTCGGGAACCGAAAACGAGGTAAGATGTGAAACGGTGGCGGTCCTTTGGGCCGCAATATAACACATCAATGGACATGAGTCGAAGTCTTTTTAGAATGGATAAGTCGTCACCCGATGCGGACCGTTGGTGGTGCACCCAACACCCTTAAAAAATCATTTTCAAATATATCAACTTTAAAAACTAAATGAAGGGTCACAAAATATATATATATACACACATACTATATTAAAATACATATAACAAGGATAGAATAGTCATTTTACCAAAACTCTTAAAATGAAGAGTTTTACAAGAGCATAGTTTACAACTCTTTAAGGCATAACATATGATCCATTTTTGAATTCCCACTCAAACAACTCCCTCTTTTCATTTAGATAGCTATCTAAGCCTAATAATTTTCATCTTTGCATCCACCCTGGTATCCATTTCCATTGGCGGCACCACACTTCTCTCCTACATCTTCTTCATTTATCAGTCCCCAGTAGTTACCAAAATCTCAACATTTTTAGTTTTATAGGTTGTTATAACAAATCCATGGGAGATGCAATTCCAACGAACCACTGGTCATTTGTCCACCGAACCACTGTCTGTATTTCAAAATGGAAGGAGTCTCTATACTATTAATTTCCCTAAAGTTTAATTGTTTGATTTGCTCTGCCATCTTTGTACACCTATGAATGTTGACTGAAATTTGGCTCATAACAGTTGTGGAAGCAATATCTGAGGACTATATGTAATTATTTTACTTTCATTTTTCTATTAGGTTATTGTTGTCATTACTATTTATATACAACCGTGGAGATGAAAGATTTTTGCTGCATGTAGTGATGTTTCTACATTAATGATTATTGATACCGAGCACTACAAAGAGTTGAAAATGGGGTTTTATATTTGTGTTTCTATAGGATCTACAAATTCTCCAAATTTATACTTTTTTATAAACCGCCAAGTAGGCTCATTAAAACTAAGCTGCTTTTATTGGGAAAGGGGTTGACATTTGACAAGTAATAGTAAGATTAGTATCAATCCGGTATGATATATTTAATTTGAATATTACCTGTTAGAAGTGGTGGCTAGAACATTAAGACGGGCTCGGTTGTTTAGTAGACCTGATGAAACTTGATATTGGTGGTTCAGCAGCAATACTAGGTGCTGAAAAGTCTGGGTCAAATTAAACCCACGGGAGTAGAGGTGAGTTAGACGGCTTGTTTGAGATTAAACATAACTAGATCTAACAAGTTGATAACCAATTGGTTTATGATTTTATTGTCACAGGTTCATCTTGTTGTGGAGACTTGAGAGAACATTATAAGACGAACCAGTATGAGGCCTGTTCGCTGACGTTTTAAGCGCCTTAGATGGAAAGACGGTCGAGGTAAATGTCTATCTTATTTATATAGTTGAAGAAGTTGATTAAAGCTTTTTGATGAATAATATGATTATTGGTTTTTATATTTCAGGTTAACAATACTGATGCTGAATCAAGGTCTAGACAAGGTAGTTACCGTTCCACATTAAAGTCTTTAATGTTTTTAGCTTTTGGTCCCGTTGTTCATATTTGCATATAGTTGAATGGTAACTTTGCCTGGAGCTTGTGTTGTTGCTTATGGTTCTCAATTGCCGGTACACATGTCTATGGGGAGTATTATGCAAATAAGAAGTTATGCAACAGTGCATTATTTATTTGGTGGTAAACATATGGAACATTTTTCTCTATATTAAACTTCATCTGTGACTAACACAAATGAATCTGGTAAAAAAAAATTTAGGCCTTATGGAAAAGATAGTATTTATGCACATGGCGTTTAACGTTTGAAACTGAATTAAAACTTATTTAATTTAAGATTTTAACACATTTAATGTTTGAATGGTAGATAATGAATATGACATATGACATGTCTTTGTATGTCACTAGTTTAATTTTTTTTAATGTTTGGTAAACATTTAAACAAGCATCTTTACACCGAATAAAGAGTTGTATAAGGAGGTGGTTGCCGCCTTGGAAGTCGCCAAGTATTAACTTTGTTAATGTTTTGGCAAAAGATAATTAATGGTTTCTTATTAAAACAGGTATACAGGAAGACTTTGGTTCAATTGTATTCTTGAATTCGAGCTCCTGCAGCTGGTAGTACTCACAATAAAGAACATTTTTAAATTAGGTAGGTGATGCTTTTCATTTTGAATTAAGGAGTTTTAGAATATTATTTTGATTCTTTTTTTGTTAATAACTAATTTGTTCAATGTTTGAAGTATGTTTGGACAGGTTATCCCATATCAGCAAAATCGGATGTCCAGGTTCGTCAAATCTTGTCTAAAGGTAATCTGCACTTTATTTGTGATTCACCTGTTATTTTTAAAACATATAAAAAGTAGGAAAATTACTTGACAAGTATGCATTTTTTAGTCTCTTTTATAAAGTTTCTACTGTTTGTTATAACTCTGTTAATAAATTGCATATTTCATGCAAGAAGTAGGTGCAAGTCTGCAACAGATAGTAATAAAGAAACATTTTTTTTGTTTTTTGAGTCTAACCGCACTTGAATACGTTGAACCGTTTAATCACATGTCATTTGGTGAGCAAAATCATATTCATTTTGATCTTCTCACTAACTTATTTGAATTTGAGTGTTAAATATTTAGTTTTTGTACCGTTACAGGTGCTGCTCGAATGTTTAATCACAAGATAATGATAGGAATAAAGCCAGGGGAGAAAGAAGTACAACCAACGATTGAGTTCTAAAATAGAAGATTGATGAATCTGCAACTAACTTACATTAAAAGGCACCAGTTGATCTACTTAATTAAGGTACTATAATGTTCAATTGGTTTGGTATTTTCATGTTCAATTGCGCTGTAATTGCACTTTTTTATGATGGATAAAATAATCTATATTATTTAGTTATTTTCATTATAATTACGAGTTTGTTTAGGCTCACGAGCCAACTTGTCTCGTTTTTAGACATGAGCTCGGCTTGTTTTGAGCTATATATTTTTAAAATTCGAGCTCGGATCTTGAGTATTTTTCATAGTTTGAGTTAACTCATTTATCTTTTCAGTGTTGGTGTTGACGTATGAAAGTCAAACTTGACATTCTACATGAACTGGTTCACGATGCTGGACACATGGCCCATTTTTTTAAAAAAGTTCTGATCAATCCATTTAGCTAAAATACTTTCTATCAACCCGTTTGGCTAAAAAGTTACATTTGGCCTGTTTGAATCAAAATTTTAACACACATTTTAAATTGAAACAGGTAATAATAAAGTTGCACTAATAAGAAAAGGCGGGTTTCCAGTTTTTATGGGTCCGATTCAGTTATAAAAGTTGGTTTGAATTTTATTGGCTAGTTCACTTTTTTCTATTTTCAGTACATTCAAAAATGATATTGAACCAAAATGATATTGAACCAGAAATTGTTAGTGTGCGCACTAAAAATCATTTTGCAGTTAATGAAAGAACAAAAAAAAGGTACTTGTAAATGAGAAAAAATATATATCTATACTATTTTCATCTAGGAGCACCACCAAACACATCTTCTAGAGTTGATGTGCAAACTTTCTTGAATTTATCTTATTCAAATAATGTTTAAAATTCGATTGATTGAACTGATTCTAATTCAAGGGTGTATATGAAGAAGGATGCTAACAAACCAGATGCCAGTTTTGAAGGAGGAAATTTTCTGAAAATGCATCGGATGTTGAATACTTTTGGGCTAGCCCATTCTCTTATGACTCGTAAAGGGATGTGATTCTCTCAAAGGTAGGGGTGAGTAAGGTGGTGTTTATCTTTTCATAAAAGAGCTTCCTGGTCTCTTTTGTCTGCGACGCGCAGACCATGCGCAGACATTGAAGTTTGTAGATTGTTTGTTTTCCTGAAAACAATTCATTAAAAAAGGTATGTGCGCCCTCTTCTTCGCGCAGACATGGACCACTCACTTCTCACCTCTTCTAAACATCTTTCACCAACAACACCATGTCATAATATTTTCTCCACAACTTTCACCTCCAAACCCTAGCCTCTTCTCTCCAACCTTCTTCATGTCACCCCCACTCCCCACCTTCGGACGCCGCCCTCCACCCCCACCTCCGGCCTCTGCACACAACCTCCACCTTCGGCCTCCGCACCCCAGCCCCACCTCCGACCGCCGCCGCACTCCACCCCTCTTCCTCCATCACTACAAGAAATTTGACAATAGCGTCCCACCACCGTCAAGCTCAAGATCTGCCACCACCGGGCACAACCTGTCCATCAGCCCGTCAAGATCCAAGCTTCCAATATCTAAGCTTATGTTAAAAATATATGTAAACATTATAATTTATTTTTTAGTTTCAGTTTCACCATGTTTTAGATCTGGACCGATTTTAGCGAGAAATTACATATGTTTGTTTCAATTTTAAGTTCAATTTGATTAATTATTGTGTTTTGTTGTGTTAAAAGTGTGGAAATTTTTCTCCGGTAAGTTTTCGACATAGTCTTCAGCAACCCCCTAACGGTGACGGCATGGTGTTTTCCAGCATTTATACGTAAAACGACTTTTTTATTTAAGTGTCAGCTTATTAAACAAATTTGTTATATTTTAGCAGTCTGCAGACATTAAAAAACAAGCAATCTTCTTCTTGCAGACTGCAGAGGTTTGGTCCACCTCTTCTGCTACAGATGCCTGCAGATGTGGTTCGCAGACTACAAACATTTTACCACTTAAAATACAAACAACACCTAAGATAAGGGTCGGACCCTTAAAACCCGGTTACCCGACTCTTAAAACCCTTAATTAGACCAGAATATGTAATATGGGTAGGGTAAAGGGTATTTAAATTTCACCTTAAAGGGTAAAAGGGTTTCAAGGGTTTCAAGGGTCCGACCATTTTTCAAAACCTTGACCCGTTTACTAGATAGATATACGCCAGATTCACGATTAATATAAAATTTATGAAAGGTTTGTATTTCATATATGATTCATCAGAAATTTTCAACTACTACGAAAAAAAAATAAGGGTCATACTACTACATGGTAACATATATATGGAAATTACTAAATTGTTCTGTACAAGTAATTGTGAATGTGAATATTGTTTGCATCAGTTCAAATGATTGATAAACTTTCGAAGTTAGACTTTACTATGTTATTAAGTGAAAGTATAATTGTTCTAGGATTCATATATTAAAGTCATTTATGAGATATGGAACTAGTAAATGTTGAAAAAGGAGATCTGATTACAGTCTTAAAAGGTAAAGGGTTGGACCTTGAAACCCTTATTTATACCTGACCCTTTTATTGGTTAGAGGGTAGGGTCTAGGGTCCACGTTTCTTCCTAAAAGGGTAAAGGGTCCGGGTAGGGTATTAGGTAAAATGGTCGGGTCTTACCCTTTGAACAGTCCTACTCAAAGGTCACACAATTCGTTTTGGATTTACAAAAATAAGGCTCTACTGTTTTATTTCTTATGTGCTTGTATGTAGTTGCTTAGGATTAGGAACAACTTGATTTACCGATCAAATTTCAATTTCATTTTTACAAGTTTATGTGCATCGAAGTTTTTATTTTGAGACTGAATTTCATTTTTTTTGCAGACTTAGGGGTAAAACGGTAATTTCTCAAATAACTTGATGGACAAAGGCGGTGGAGGAGTAAAAGCTTATGAACCGACGCTACAGGTTGCACCCATTAGAAGATCAACTTTCAAATCTTTCTTGATGTTAGATTCTTGTATTTTTGTATGTTACTCTTTCAAAAATGTTTTAGAGGACATTGCATTGAATATATAATTTTTTTCTTATATCTTTAAATTGTGTATAACAATGTTTTGGGTTGTAAACGTTTTCACATCATGGGTTTTACCTATTTAAATCAGCCATAGTAATTTGTAGCCCGCTAAATAACGTATAGTCGTGAAACCTGCGCCTACCCGTGGAACCTGCTTATTACCTAGACCGACTCATGTGTTATCTGTTCAAGTTTGAAAACTTTTACCAATTGTTGCCGCCGCATCGCCCGGTTATCCAATAGTATATAATATATTGTAAAACTCTTTAAAGAGTTGTAAACTATGCTCATAATATTGTAAAACTCTTAATTTTAAGAGTTTTGGTAAAATGACTATTCTATCCTTGTAATATGTATTTTAATATAGTATTATATATATATATATATATATATATATATATATATATATATATATATATATATATATATATATATATATATATGTTGTGACCCTTCAATTAGTTTTTAAAGTTGATATCTTCGAAACGGATTTTTTAAGGGTGTTGGGTGCACCGCCAACGGTCTGCATCGGGTGACGACTTATCCATTCTGACAAGAATTCGATGTATGTCCATTGATGTGTTATATTGCAGACCAAAGGACCGCCACATTTTCACATCTTACCTCGTTTTCTGCTCCCGAGTATCCCAGAGTTAAGAAGCTTCACCACACTTGACCTGTAGTAGAAGTAATGTCTACTATTCTTAAGCTTTAAACTTGAAGTACCCGTGTAAGGTATGGGTTCCGCTTAAGAGATTTTGTTATATGGCTTAGATCCTAGTCGATGGTATAGCCCAAACCTTGATCAAATTTGTGTTTAGATAAGCTTTGTATATACAAAGATTATAGTTAAAATTTTGTTTCTTTATATTTAAGAAACTTAGAATTTTATATACTCGAGGATATAGTCAATATATAGATTCTTCACGATCAAGAAACATAAAGTTTTATATGCAAGGGGTATAGTCAAAATATTGTTTCTTCATGTATAAGAAATGTAAGATTTTACATTCAATGATTATAGTCAAATCGACGTTTCTTTTTGAAGAAGAAACCTATCATAGATGTTTCTTCATGAAGAAGAAACTTAGCATATGATTTGCAAAGTAATTTCCACTATTCTTAAGCTAAGAAGCTTCACCACACTTGACCTGTAGTAGAAGTAATTTCCACTATTCTTAAGCTTTAAACTTGAAGTACCCGTGTAAGGTATGGGTTCCGCTTAAGAGATTTTATTATATGGCATAGATCCTAGTCGATGGTATAGTCCAAACCTTGATCAAATTTGTGTTTAGATAAGCTTTGTATATACAAAGATTATAGTTAAATAACATTTATTTATATTTAAGAAACTTAGAACTTTATATACACGAGGATATAGTCAAAATATAGTTTCTTCACGATCAAGAAACATAAAGTTTTATATGCAAGGGTATAGTCAAAATATTGTTTCTTCATGAATAAGAAACGTAAGATTTTACATACAATGATTATAGTCAAATCGACGTTTCCTTTTGTAGAAGAAACCTATCATAGATGTTTCTTTATGAAGAAAAAACTTAGCATATGATTTGAAAAATAAACAGAAAGACCACATATTTTATTCAAACAAATAATCTTAGTCTATCAAGGTTTAAAGCTATTAAAACCATACTAAAGGTCTGTAGCCTGATCAAGAGACGATTCGGGTATTTATAAATCTATTTGTTTATAGGTTAATCATCAATAATTTATAAATGTTTTCAAATGAGATCACCACATCACTTCGAACAGCATATCACAGGTGAATACGTTAAATCTTTTTCAATCAAGATAAGCAAGTTGTTTATCTTAAACAAAGTCAGTCAAATAAAGATTTATGGGATCACGTGATCCCTATTAAAATACAAGATATAAAATAAAAATAATTCAGACCGAGTACACATGTGTCTGGATCCAAACATAATGTGTCTAGTCTATCAATTAAGGCTACGTGGCCGCATACTAGAGATCATAATAAAAGTTCTCCTATGGGCGTCAGTTCCCGAGGAACCGAAATTGTGTGTGTATGGCAGTGACACAATCCCAGAAATAAGAGACGTTTCTGCTAAGTTAGTTCAAGAAAACTATCTTGTCAGTCAAAGAAAGATTTATAAAATGTTTAAAAGAGTCAACGATTGATCAGCATATTGCTGGCGAATTTTCTCCCATATTTCAGGGAAACATATTAGTACAGGTAGCAAGGAATTAGAATCATTCAAGAAGATAGACACTCGCAAGGTAGAGATGGCTCAGTTTTAAATCATTAAAATATTATAAACAATATTATACATGATTTGTAAAATCAAACAAGGTTTATAAATCAAATACTCGGAAATTTTTTATCCGAGAAGTTTTCCAAATAAATTAAATATTATATTATTATAAATAAAGGTTACAAATAAATTAATATTTCAAACTATATTAATACTTTTAAACAAAAGTCTCCCGCTAAAATAACTGCAACTCTGATATATTTACGAAACATGTACCAACTATTGGTCACATGCCTAGGCCTTAAGTCGGGGTGTGACATTTGTTCTAAATTGCCGAACCCCATATAGGAGATAAACATAAATATAAGATCATGTGTAGTCAAAACGTCTTACCTTTGGACATTTTGCACTCCGTCATCAATGGAGAGTTTTGAAAAAAGTGGCTTAGTGGGCAAAACGCCACAACTCTTCTACAATAATTACATATATTCACCTCTCTCTCCCTTCCCACACACAATTTTATCAAAACTCGTGTCATGCTAGTGTTTTGTAGACAACTCCCATCCCAAAACGCGGGGGGTGGGGGGAGGGGTTGTGGGTCGGCGTTTTGGCCTCAAAAATCTTCAAAACGCCATCCATTACAGATGGTCTAAGAGAGAAATATAAGAACATAACTTGACTTGCAATAGAAACTAGATAAAAGAATATTATAAGCACCCAACACTATAAACAATTAAGTAATATTGGTATGAAATAATCTTAACTATGTCAAATTGGAAAATAACGGTTCCAACTTTAAAGTTGGCTAGTGGCGTATTAACTAAAAGGGTATTTGTTTAAAATGGTTCGCGACTAACTTCGTAACCGATTTTCTACGTTGCCATCTAGGTGTAAAAAAAAAGACTACGTGAGCGGATTACGTGACTTTCCAGATCTTTTAATATAAAACAAACAAAGAGTCATCCGTATCTCTTTTATTTTCACCATTGAAGAACCCTACATCCCCAAATCGATCGAATAAACCCTAAACCCACAAATCAATCGATGGAATTGAGCTCATCCTCCACTTCTTCATCTTGTGGCAAGAAAAATCAACTTGATTTCGAAGGAAACTTGGTTTAAACATCTCCGACCATTGTCAAGTCTCCACAGTCGCAATCGCCGCCACTCATCGACCGGAGACAAGGTTCCACTTGTATAGTAGTGTTTAATGGACCAGCCGCCGGGAAAAGATAAAAGACAACTGGTCGACGGCCGGAATCGATTGATTGCAATTGTTTTTCCAGCAAATCGTGAGAATCATAACGAAAAATGGTGCAAACGCAGGCGAGACAAGACCAGTTACGCCGGTCGTGAACGAGCTTGAAGAAGATGTTGAGAACTTCATCTGAGAGATGAAAACACACTTTCAGCTTCAATTCCATTTTTAATTTCAGTTTTAGGCATTTTTGAATCGAAATCAGCACAAATACGATTCAGTTATGTCTCTGATTTGTTGATTTAATAACCGAATTAAGAGAACGGACTAGTCAAAATCCTTCATATATGACACGATACTGCATAATTGGGATTATTTAAGCACCATGAATATTAAGAACACCAAATTCATGAAGGCGGTGAACAACATACCTTGATAAGAATCAAGAGCGAAGCTTAAACATGGCCCAGGGTCCCTCCCCCACCCACCCCACCCCACCACCACCACCATTCATTTTCGTTTAAGCTTCGCAATTCATCAGTATTAACATAAATTGGGCGTACACGAGCAAATTTCGTAAAAAGTGATAATATACAGAAGCTCTAATTAAAAGATACAATTTGAATAAACCGGAAGAACATAAACAAACTGTTTCAACATGCCACAATGGAACTAGATAAAAGAATGTCATAAACCCACAGATGATACACAACTATATCCTAAATTGGCATAAAAATAGATGTGAGCACTTTATCCGTCTTCAAAGATGCATTCAGCAGCTTCATACCCTAATATCAATCATAAAAAAATGCAAATTAAAACACAATCTCAAAATGAGTATGATGCATGAAATGAAATAAATTAAAGGAGATTATAATAGGTACGTACCTCCTCTTTTCCAAAAGAAACCGTCTTCTCCTCAAGTTGACTCATATCGTTGATACCGCACTTATTAAGCAATGTGATGCTAAAGATGGTGGACATAGGTTTCACCACTAAATCATCCATCACCATATAAGTTACCACCTCCTTAACATACCCTTTCTTATTCTTGTCCTCATTGTTGGTGCACGATTTGCTATTACCAAAAATACTTTGACTACTCATGGGTTCTCTATTACCAAAATGATTTACACCAAACGCCGGAAATCTATTACCCGAAGTATTTTGATCACTGCAATATGTTGTTTCTTTCGGGACTTTAGGTGTAGTACCAGCTTGATCAACAGCAGAATTGGGAAAGAAAAATGTGTTACTGTTAAAAGCTGTTTTGGGTTTGAAGATGTCATCCATTCTGATGCCAGGTTGAAGGTAGTTCTCATGGAAGCTTTGCATGCTATCTTTGAGATTTCCTAAGGAGCCCACCATCTGGTTGGATCTGAGGAACTCGAAGACGGTGCCGAAAGGCAAAGAGAAGATGCCGAAAAGTAAATCCACAAATTCTTTTGGTACTTCTGCAAATAACACTCTAGAGGCTTTGTTGTCCACAAGAAGCTTTATACTCATACTTGGGACATCCATTGATAAATACTCCTCAAATACGGTTTTGCTAATCCTACAACAGAAAATAATCAAAACAAGTTATTAAATGTAATACAGAAGTTCAAAGTCAAATATTTACATGTTAATGGAAGTGAAGTTTTTTTTTACATCACATGATCTGGGCGGCTCTTAAGATCTTAGATGCCTGGTGCTAATAAAAACGGGTTGGACTTTATAACCAGACCGACAGCAAACCATTCGTCTCACCGGCCAAACTGGATTTAATAACCAGATGAGGTACTATATACTTATATTATAGATATGTAGAACAACAAATGATGATAAGGTAATAATATTAACATTTTGTGAATATATGGACGGGTACCTTAATAATTTAAAAAATATGATCCCCTTAGTTCAAACTTTTCAAGTAAGTGTCTTGAAAGACAAAATTTAATGGCACATTTTTTCATGAGTTCAAAATATATAGGGTCGAGATAAGAAACTTAAATAACCCGTCTGGCAAGAACGCTTTGGAATACAAATTTTAGTTCAAAAATATGGAGGGATCCCCCAGTATTTATAGATTTATGATCTTGTTGTTAGAAATTCACCCTAAATGCGTTTTGAAAGACTGAATTTGAAGGCACATTTTCCCATGTTTATGGAAGTTGTGGGGACCCGTTAGGAAACATTAGAAGACCGTCGGAAAATACTGTTTACTTTTAATAGGAAATATGTACTGGTCCCCCAATATTTTTAAAAATCCCGTCGGATTTTGACACTTGTCTAAATTTTATTGGCCGGAGGATTTTTTCAGATCTCGTCTCCTCAGTCTAAATTTGATGGGCTATTTTGAGAATATGTTGAAATTTAGGGTTATTTTTAATTTTCTCTCTCCTAAGAGAGCCATTTCGGGAATTTTCCCAAATTAAATCACTACATACAACTCAAAAAACATAACTCGTTTAATACAATCAAACGAGTTGAGATATATAAAATAAGTAAATAAAATGACATGTGCAATCCCATGCGCAGCCCAGCCACCTTATGGGCTAGCCATGGACCCAAGGTTCCACTTGCAATATTTGAACCTAACTGCTTTTGTAGGGGCAAGTACCATACCACTAGAGACTAGACCTAGTAGGTCATGCGGTGTAAATGGAAGTAAATAGGGAACCAGAAAAACTAACAAATCGATTAGGTTTATTGATAATTTAATATAACTCTGGGTTAAAAACACAACAAAACATTCAAACAAATCATTCAAGAATTGAATCTAACATAATAGTGTCACAAAAGTTTTTGAATCAAGATTAAAAAATAAATTAAACTGATTTGGCCAGACATTGTGGCTAGATCAATTAAACGAAATATGATTTTATAACTCAGGGAAACAAAAACAAACCGATTATCTCTTCTGCAGCCTCTCGTTCTTGTTCGACCGTAGAAGTTAAAATAGTCGATGAAATCTATTTTTTTTATTTGCTTCAGCCGTCACGTTTAATTTAACTTCAACCACATAACTTTTGTGGGCTTTTTAACCATGACTAAATCCTTGGGACTAGATCTAATATGTGGGCTTTTAATTGATGCCCAGGCTAATTTAAATACACGAATGACAAATTAATATGCCAACACCAATTTGGCAATCACCTTAATTTTAAAAGAAATGAAGCTATTAGACATCTAATCTTTGATGCAGAACCCATACAACGTCCTATTAAATTAACACCTAACGCATCGTCAACCATGCGTATTCCACCCCACACGTCGTTATCTAATTGGTTTACTAACTCATCAGCGATATTCCCTAACAGATCGCCCGGCGATGAGATACGTAAGAAGAAAAACTAAAAACTTTAATTAGGAGGGACAAACTTGGGATCTCTTTCTATAAAAGGGCTATTTAGGAATATTCCCAACGAAATATATAGGTATCTTAGAGTTCGACCGGACTGGCCGGTCGGACCGGTTCGGCCGGGACCCGCTATGCTTTCCGGGTCGGTTCGCATCATTTTAACCGTTTTCTAAAAACCCGGCCGAGTCTGGCGGTTCATGGTTCGGCCGGAACCGGTGAATCGCCGGTGGATCCGGTAAAACCCTTTTTTTAAAATAAAAAATGAATCAGAAAAAAATCTGGCAAGTATTGCAGCAGACTTGGATTCCATAGGCACTAGGCGTGCATATTGTCTGATTTCACGATTGAAAGAAGTTGAACTCTTGAATTGGCATATCTATAAAGAAATGGAGATTGAGAAGAAGTGAGTTATATTAAAGAAGTAAATAGGAGTAATATGTTAGGGTTAATATTGAATTACTTTAAAAAGTTAAAACACATCCCTTTTATATTCAGATTATTCTTTTAATTTTTTTTACCTAATTTACCATTTAATCTAAGGGTGTTCACGGTTCGGTTTCAAACCGTGAAACTGCTCAAACAGTTCATCGGTTTGGTTTTACGGTCGGGTTATTTTGTTATCTTTCGGTCGGTCGGTTTCAAACTTTTCAAACCGTAACGAACGGTTTGGTTTACGGTTTTATAACTTTCAAACCGTATAAAACCGAACCGGACCGTGAGATATTAATTTATTTAATCTTTTTTATATTGTATATTATAGATATTTGACTGTCTAAAATTTGGCTGGTTTAGTAATCTATTTGTATAATATTTTGTTTTTTCTACTATGTATCTGCTTCAATTGCTTCTACTGATTCTTTTTTCTTATTCTACATAAGAGTGATGTTTAAACAACTATATAAATAAAACATCAGGATTATTACACTTGAAAAGAAATTGTTTTATTTAACAAAGTGGCTTTCATCATTTGACATTTCATTCAACGCACACATAAGGAAAAAAAGAAAACACATAAGGAAAAAAAGAAAAAGCTTTAATGAATTAGTTTAACAAGCTTTAAATAACTGTTTCCCTATGATTTCATGGTGCTTATAAGGCCCTGAAAAGGATGCACGATATGCAATGAAATTGATTAACAAGACATTTTATATTTCATTATTTTAGCATAAAATAGCCTAAATCGTGAAACCAAACCAGAACCAAATCGTTATTAACGGTTCGATTTGGTTCGGTTTTAAAGTTCAACGGTTCGGTTATGATTTTGGGGAATAAAAAACCGTTACTAAAGGTTTGGTTTACGGTTTAACCTAAAACCGAACCGCAAACACCCCTAATTTAATCCTCGGTATTTAGCTTTTATCCTTTTCTTATTTATGTCTTCTTTTCTTTTCATTTTTTTATCCATTATTATAATGATATATCTATTTTTTCATTTTCTAATTTTTAATAAAATAAGTTAATATAACTTATTTAATTCTAAATTCATTACATTCTTTACTACATATAATCGTGTTACACATTATATATATATATATATATATATATATATATAAATAATTTATAATTTATGACGTCCTCCAAGTTAAACATTCGGTCCTTCCTTCCGGGTCGGTCTGATCTTTGACCCGGTAAGACGTCCGAGCCAGGTCTAAAAACATTGGTCTTAACAACTGAGGCAGAATGTTATGCTACAACGAGAGTAAAAAATAATTATATTAAACTATACACAAAGAGCAAAAGCAACCGAAATTTGCGACCAACAAAATGGTCGCAAAATTAGCGACGTATTAGCGACAAAATCAATAGTGGTTGCAAATTTACCGACTAAAAAAAATCGGTCGCAAAATCAGCGACCAAAACAAAACCGGTCGAAAAATTAACGACCGAACATTTTCGGTCGTTAATCGGTCGCAGTTGTAGGGACCGAAGTTGTTTCGGTTGCAAATATGGTTGGTAATTTTTATTTTTAAATAAAATTATAATATATAAATATGCGCAGTCGCAAAAATGGTCACAAATTTTTTCGACCAAATTGTTTCGGTCGCAAAATCAGTTACCTAAACAAGATCGGCCGCAAAATTAGCGACCAAACATTTCTATCATTAAACGGTCACAAATGCTGCGACCGAAATGTTTCAGTTGTAAATATGGTCGCAATTTTAAAGAATAACAAAAAATAGAAGTTTATTTGGTCGCAAAAATGGTTGCAAATGTTTAAACCAAATTATTCGGTCGCAAAATTAGCGACAAAAACAAGATTGGCCCAAAAATTGGCGACCGAACTTATTCAGTTGTTAATCGTCACAAATGTCGCAATTGAATTGTTTCGGTCGCAAATATGGCCTCTATTGTTAAAGAATATAATATATTAAAAATGTCGTAATTTTTCCTACCAAAAGTGTTCGATTGCAACAGTAGCGATCAAATCAAAGTTTAATTTGCTTGTCACGTTGTCTTAAAATAAAAAAGAAAAAAAATAGTTTATGGCATCTACAGTTTTAGCCTTAAGTTTATAATAATAATAATAATAATAATAATAACAATAATAATAAAAAACAAACGATGGAATTATGATAATCTCTTATTCTTCCCATTTTCTACGTCAACAAACACACCTAAAATTTAGAAATTTCAACCCTCATCCATAAACCTGAAATTAATTTTACGATAGTGTTCCCTAACATATGTAAGTTGCCTGATCCCGCTTAAATCGTTGCTGACTTGTCGCCCATAAGGAAGACGATCTTGTATCAACCGAATGTCGTATTCATCTATCCAGGTCATACAACCGACCCCGGGGAACAATTGTATATGTTCGTTATACGTTTAAAGTATTCGATTCTAACTTAGAACATGAACACCATAAACTTAGATTAGCTGAATAATCATATATGAATTTAAATCTATCCTTCGGTGATGTACAAATCTTAACCTGATTTAATGGGTAAGAATGAAGATATTAAAGTATAACCATGTTTAGTACTTTGGCTTTAAACTGATCTTAAAATCTATAGACATGGCATGATAAGATAAAATATCTTAAAAGTATTACCTCAAGTATTTAAAGGCTTGAATGTCTATAGCACTGAATTAATCTGAAAGGTTTGAAAAAACATTAATGTGATCCTTCAACTTTTATTTAGGATTTAAAACTTTTCACGGGTACGGGCCGGGTATGGGATTAGATGATGCCCGGCCAAACTACCCTAAAAGACATAACCGTTTACCCGAACCATATACCCGAGAAATTCTTTGTATTTCTTAGGTTGTGAAGCATATATATTCATTAAAGGTTAACCCTATGAAAAATCCGACTTTAGAAATTAACTGCCCCTAGTTCGGGTTATTCGGGTCTACCCAATTTTGGGTATTTCAATCCAAATACCAACCTGATTATTTTATCTAGGGTTCGGGTTAAGAGCTTATTCGGTTTGGGTAAATTCGGTCGGGTTATTCGAGTCTCGGGTCACTTCTGATAGGGTTTGGTATTTGGATACAGTTAAAAACACACGATCAAACTAAAGAACTAAAGTACAGTTTGTGCCACCTATAATAATAATAATAATAATAATAATAAACAAAACGATGAAATTATGGCGATCCCTTTTCTTCCCGTGATCTAAATCAATGAACACACCTGAAATTTGGAAATTAAAGCCTCATCTGACTCTAAACCCCAAATCAATATTATGATAGCCCTCTTAACACCGGTGAGTCATATGATCCCGCTTAAATCACGCCGACTAGTCCCCCATAAGGAATTGACGATTCTGAATCAGCTGAGTGTCGTGCTCATTTGATTGTTCCTGACTTCGGAAACACCATATTCTAGTCGTTCTAGATTTTGGACACAACGCCACATGCTTGAGCTCCATTCGATTACAAAACGAGCCGGCTCTAGATTTTAGTACTTTTCAAAGTAAACCGGAAAACAGTCATAATGTGTAATTAATTAGAAAAAAAAAAGTAAAGAAATGAAAATATTTTTTTAAAGAAATCAGAGGAAATAAGGAACTGTGGCTGAATTCTCAAAATCCCTCTTTCCCTTCCAGAGTTTAATTTAAGAAGGAAAAAGTAAGGAAAGAGAATTAAAAGAGAAAGAAAAGGAAAAGAATGAAAAACATGTCATGTTCCGGAGTTTTACTAAAAATGAAGGAAAAGAAAGGAAATTCAGTATGTTGTGTGTTCTTGAGTTATAATGAAAAGAAAAGAAAGTAACATTTTTACAATTCTACTCTTTTAAGTAAAATTAAACATGTGATAACATACATTGTACTAAAACATTCTGCACAACAATTGCTGAAATGTTAAACATAACTTCTTCCTTTTCAAGTCTTCATAGCAGTTACAATCCGTTACTTCGAAGAGTTCATTACTCGTTTCTCTAAACCATACTTTAACGTGCTGAAATATCATTCTTCCTTCTGTAAAAAAAAAAAAAAAAAACAAACACAAACCCTTATTATAATATAAGTTACTGTAACTACAAACATTAAATGAAAAAAAAATGAATTTAGTAACTAGTAGGGGTTTCCGAGTCAAACCGCGAGCCAAACCATTATTAACGGTTTTTGATTATTCGAAACCAAAACTGAAACCGATCCGCTTTGGAAAGGTTTAAACCCATTGGGTCTTTATAGAAATAATTCAAATATGCAGACATAAAAGAGGTGATTGTAGACATCAGTTAAACACAAAGACTTTAACTAGTTTTATAAACATACACTAAATGAGTTTAAATACTTCTATAAACTATTGGAAACAAAGTTGCATCTTACCCACTGCCACATTTTCTAGTTAACAGTCTACGTGTTGAAACGAAAACCGCCAAAACGCAAATCAGGTTAGCTACTTGCAATTGTCTAGCTCGCACAAATTCAATTGTCTGGCGTCTCTGATTATCCATTGAAACTTTACTTGCTGTCGAAAATTGTTATTTGATTATAAATTTTAAACACTTCACCTTCTTGTTATGTGAAATTATTGTAGGATCCACTTGTACAAATTTAGGCACTTATCTTTCTATGTAGCTTATATATAAAGACTATATAAATATATCAAATAAAATTTTAGCATGTATCAGGGCACATTATATCCAATTAAAGATTTTTGGTTACAACATCAAAAAATATAATGATCTTATATCAAAAGATGATACTATGATGGTGATTTATGAAATCTAAATTTTCTTCTCTCAAATTAATATATTATTTGTAGAAGATTGGGTGATTTAAGAAGTGTAACTAGGGCAAAATAGGGAATAAATTAATTTAGAAGAACCCTAACCTGATTTGAGACAGAGATAGAAGATGATTCCAGGTAGATGATTCGATGCTAGATTTCTGGTAACTGACTGGTTATACACAATGAACACGTGCGAACTGGGAGAATTGTGATGGGGGAGAGATGATGGAAGATGGGTTGAAGACTTGGCGGGATGTGGGGGAGATAATCCCGCCTTTTACCTTTTTATGAGGGTAATATTGTAATTGAAAGCTGATCATGATATTTATGTATTCCTTTCTCTTGAATTCCTTCCAATTTGGAAGGAAAAGGATAAACACAAAAAATCCCACTTTTTCCTTTCTATTCTTTTTCTTTCTCTTTATAAAAACAACTTAGGAACATCAATTTTCTTCCTTTCCTTCCAAACCCTTTCCTTTCTCTTCTAAAATATTACTCTGGAACACAACCTAAACACGTTCAAGCTCCACTTTCCCCCTTCATCCATTCCCGCTCATACATTCTATGGAGCACTCCGCATTATTGGGTCCCACCATTTCTACCAGTTATTGTAACTTAACTCTATATTATCTCAATCACTCTCTCCTCTCACGGTTGTTCAATAGGCGGTTTTCCCTTGATTTGAAAACCAAGAGCAAATTGGTAAAGATTGATTATCATCTGCATATTTATTTGGAGTTTTGTAATTAGATTGATTATCTTTTCTTTCCTTTCCTTTTGTATTAGTTCTTAAATTATATATATAGAAATTATTGTAACAGAGAAATCACTTTATAATCTCGATCAGTTACAAAACCCACTATTTGCAGCAGCCCTCATGTGTTATATTTTATTCAAACACATATACACTCATACAGATCATTTTTCAAACTGTGTTGCCAACCTAAGTTTTCAATTTTGACTTCCATGAGAGTCAAATAGGTGATAATAATTTGTAATCAGATGGAAACTTGCAATTCCAAACACTGTTGTAAGTTTTTGGTTTAAAAAAAAAATACGTAAAGTGCTCCTGGACCAAATATGCAATTTTTATATAAGAACTAGTTGAAAACTGTAAAGTGATTGTTTGCAAGTTAAACCCAATATTCAGATCAATTCTCTAGTAATCATCACATAATCATCTTCTATATCCTGATTCGTTGCTTCCAATTTAACAAATAATAAATCTGCGATTTTCAGTTTAATGACAATTATCTAAATAGCTGATTTTTTTTGTTTTTGTTTTAGCCGGAGGTGGTAGAGGTAGGGGTCGAGTCAGCGGTCAAGATGGTGGTACCAGTGAACGGTTAACTTTGAATGCGAATGAGATACTGTCTCAACATGAGAGTAATGATGATGACGAGCCAACTGTTGGCCGGTGTGGACCGGTTGCCCCTACACCACTACTTGAACCAAGAAATCGGGAGTGGATTTGGATTATTTATGGACAGTAAGCATATAATATTAAAAATATTTTATACGTATTATGTAATACAAGTAATGTGGAATGTGTTGCATTGTTTTCATTTAATAGATTTAGTAATCAAAGTAACGCTACCCGGATTATAGGAGAAACTTTGGAGGCCATGTATTCCGAGGCTTGGCTGAGTTGGAAAGATGTCTTTATAGAGGATCGAAACAAGATGTTTGAGCGTTTCAAATTTTGTATTTACAAATATTCGTAAATTGCATTGTCTATACCTTAATATACGATATAAAGACTACTAAAAATGATTTTTGTAGGGATACTATCAATGGGAAAATGAGTGGGATGACCAAGTTCACTTTTGCTAGGGTGAAGTTCATGAAAAGAAAATTTAAGGATTTGTTGAGTAGGCTTCGGGAGGGTGCTAAGGTTGCTGCAAGTATGGAAGGTGTATAGTTTGAAGGTGATTACTCTGTTCTTATTCCACATAAGCCACAATGGATGGGGCTAAGATTTGGGAAGGCCTAATTGACAAATGGAACACAGACGAGTGGAAGAAAAAGTCTTATCAGAATATCATAAATATAGAGAAATCAACAGGGGCAAACATACTCTCGGCTTGCAAACCTATGTGACGGTTAAACTAAAAGCGGTAAGATATGTTAATTTGTCTTTTTTAATAAACATTGCATGCCAATATTAACCTTCAAATATGAAATTTGTAGGATAAAGAACTTGGACGGCCTGCTACCGTAGATGAAATTTGGATGCAATCACATGGGAAGAAAGGGACGTGACCTTTAGATAGATTGGTGAGTCGTAGAGGAGGCGTGGGTTCAGAAGAGGCCATCAATTTAGATGAGATCGATGTTCCAAACGATTGTGATTGGGTTGACACCCGGGCAAGGGATTCTCTTGTAAGTTTCTTTACTTATTTAATATATATTCTTATTATTTAGTTTTTAAAAGTTATAAATAATACAAAATATAATGTTCTTGTTTGTTATAGATATCATATCAGAAATATGTCAAGGAGAGGCATGGATATGACGCTAGCAAACACCCTTTATTTGATCCAGATTCATGGGTTCAAGCTGTTGGGGGAAAGAAAAAAGGTAGATTGTATGGGTTTAACGATATCAGTGATCCACATGCTGTGATGACGGGTATACCTTAAATTTCGGGTACTGGTACTCCGTATTTACCTGCAAGAACTGGAGAGGTATGTTTGTTCTATTTTAGTCTAGTTTTTCAATTATATTAAAGTCATATAATAGCTCATAGCTTATGTTACTATGTTAGTGAGTTAGAAGTATTGATTTCTCATATATGAAACACGCCTTCAAGAATTAGTTTCTTTTATACAATTGTTTGGATTTTAGATTTGTAGTAAACACTAAAATACGAATGCTATGCATATAAAATTGTGATTTGATCATTTATTATTCTATTTTTCTAAATAATTTCTTCTACATATATTAGGAATGGTTATGTAATAGTTAGGTGGACGAAACCTCTTTAAGGAGGGAAGATTTGTAACATCTCATTTTCTGATTTCGGTTAAAATAAAAGTATGAGTTATATTGAGTCGGGCTAGTGTTGGGTTAAATGGATATGAGTTATGGACTTGGGTTATGAAGGAAAGAGGAAAAGACAATGGACTTAAGCCCATGATTCATAATTATATAAACCATTAATCACCCATTTAATTCATTTTACACACATTCCATACACTTCCCAAAACACTCACTTAAGCTCTCTCTCTAGTCTCTCTCTCTAGCCGAAATCACCAAGGAAAAACCGATCCCGATCCAAGGTAATGATAGTATGATATTGTATGAGCTTAAACCCGTTAGATATAATCACGAAACGACGAGCCGACACTGTTAAACAGTTTAAGTCACGAGATCCGGGTGGAATCGGGTATAAACCGAACCTATGATGAGCTTAGGGGTCACCCTAGCTCAGATCTGGATCGAACGGGATGAAAAACGGTGAAAAACGAGTTAAAACTCGTTTTTCCGGCGAATCCGCGGTTTTCCGGCGGCGGCGCCAGAAAAGTTAATACGAGGTAAAAGATGTCAGGGAATGTTAGAGGGAATGTTCTAACATTCCCTGACCTAACCCTAATTCGTTAACAGAAAGTTAACGAATTAGAGGTAATTCGTTAACGAGGAGTTAACGAATTGGAAGCAATTAGTCAAGCGATTCGTTAAAGGAAAAACTAACGAACTAGACTTAATTCGTGTTCAACTCGTTAAGGGAAAAGATAACGAATTACTCTTAATTCGTTATAGTCATTCGTTAAAGGAGATAACGAATTGGAAGGTTCAATTCGTTATATGAACTGATTCGTTAAGGAGTCCAGTTCGTTAAAGGGTTCAATTCGTTATAGGGACTAGTTCGCTAAGATAAGTCAATTCTTTATGAACCAGTACGAATTAGAAGTTTAACGGAATGAAAACAATAGTCCATGAACTTAGTAAAGGATGATTTAATTACACATAAGCCCTTGAGCTTTTAACTTAGTAAGTTAATTAATGATTCAAAATGCTAATGGAAAATGTGATAAGACAATTGATAGAAATAAAATTTTTCCAAGCTAACCTGGCAGCTCGACCCCACCCAAGGGCTCTGCCCCTTGGACCCTGCTAGGGGCTGCCGCCCCTAGACCTCGCTGCCAGGGGCGCTGCCCCCGGACCCCCGTTCGTTGAGGTTTATAACTAGACTAGAAACGCGATGTGAGTAGTGATAGTTAATTGATTCATGTAATTGTTATACAGTTAGTCGTGCTCAGCTCAAGAAAGGATTAACTATAAACGGTGAACGTAATCGCGTTCAGGTGAGTTTCTAGCCCCACTTTCTTGTTATGTTTTCGGGGCTGTGTGCATACTTGATGTGATAGTTAATACACTTACCTTAAATGGTAAGTGTATGCTTAGTATGATGTATGAATGATGATTGCTTGACGGTGTGTGAACGATCTTCAGATATTGCATGTACCGTCAGGTGGTAGTTAAAGTTATGATTGATATATATGATGTATGAATGATGTATGTATGAGTATATGTGATGTATAAATGATGTATGAATGAATAAGTATGAAGTAAGTATGATATGTTGACAGTACGTGAACGCTCTTCGGAGATTGCACATATTGTCAAGGAAATATGTAAAGGACAGGTATGTTGCAGTAGCATGAATGAAAGGGGACCAGACCCCAATAATATCTGTGAGGATAGGGACCAGACCCTTATAACATCTGTGAGGATAGGGACCAGACCCTTATAATATATGTGATGGTAGGGACAAGACCCAAATAATATATGTGATGTTGGGGACCAGACCCTTATAATATCTGTGAGGTTATAGGGCGAAAGGCTCTTTAAGTAGTATAGATAGTTATGTATGTATAGCAAGGCATGAATAACGTACACACCTTCGGGCTCGTGTGCAAGTATGAGAACAAATTGTATGTTGTATGATTAACTAGAACTCACTCAGTGTAGCTGACTTTTAGTATGCACGCATGTGAGTAGAATGAGGAAGATCGCTTGAGGGGAGGCACATGGCATGGACTTGAAGAAGCTGGCATCTCAAGGAAATGTTATGTTATTTTAAAGACAATGTTTTCTGTTAAATGATTTGGAATGCTCGTTAAGACTAGAAATATGGTTATGTAATGAAATGGTTTGAAGGTTTTTGATATTCCGCGAATGTTTTAATTAACTCTGATATTTAGAATGTGTTTATGAGTAAATCCAACGTTAAAGTGAGGCACCGTTAACGGGGCCTTACAAGTTTTCCAGCAGTAATTCATTATATCATAAGTTTAATTGAAAAGGAACAAGCTGCAATCGTGTTAGCTTAAACTAAAGAATGATTATCACATCCATGTATGAAAACACCAACATATATCTAGATAAAAAGTCATACACCAAGTAGTAAGTAACACAGATAAAAAGTGAGAGATTTCAACTGAATGTGATACGGCCACTCCCTTTTGGAAAGGATAGATGGCATGCAAAAGAAGATAACCATTCACAAGCTAGGTGCTTTAATTTACATACACACCACCATGATATTAAAACACACCAAAAGATTATCATAATTAACCATATCCATAACGCTAGGTTCCAACTTCTAATGCATAAAGACAGTTGTCAGAACTTTATTAGTCTTCAAAGACGCATCCAGGAGCTTCAAACCCTATTACCATTTTCAATCAATGAATAACAAATTAAAACACAACCAATATCAAAATATGACATGTAAAATATAAATTATAAATCTATAACATCTCCTTGTATTTTCCAAAAGAAACTGTCATCTCCTCAAGTTGACTCATATCCTTCACACCAAATTTATTTATTAGAGTGATGCTAGAAATGGTGGACATAGGTTTCACAACTAAATCATCCATCACCATATAAGTCACCACCTCCTTAACATACCCTATCTTCCTTTTCTTATCCAGCTCCTTAGATGCTGCTACATCCTTCAGCTTTATGAGTGTCCACGGAACATTCATAGAACCACTGCAATTGGGATATATGGAATTCACGTGCATTGTTGCATTTAAACGGCAACCTGTGTGATTGTTATTACAGTACGCGCAACGTGCTGCATTAGCACACCTGTAAACTTCTTTAGATGCACCAGATTGATTTTCAGAAGCGGCATCATATGACAAGAGAAATGTGTTACTATTGAAAGTTGTCTTGGGGTTGAAGATGTCATCCATTTTGACGTCTGGCTGAAGGTAGTTCTCGTGGAAGCTTTCTATGCTATCTTTGAGTTTACCTAACCACCCAACCATCTTGTTGGATCCCAGGTACTCAATGAGGGTACCCAAAGGCAAAGAGAATACGTGGAAAAGAAAGTCCACAAATTCTTTTGGAACTTCTGCAAATAACACTCTCGAGGCTTTTTTGTCTACAAGAAGATTAAGACTCATGTTTGGGGAAGCCATTGTTGAGTTCTAGTGATCTGTAGCTTGTGTTTATGGATGGTGTCTACTATAAATAGGGATATTTATATGACAACACTGTTAACTTCATCAACGAATAACTATGTAAATAATATAGTTTATTTCTGTTAGTATTTTCATCAGGAAGTGAAAATTATATATTTTAAACAATTACTTTTTTTCCTATAACTTATTTACTACCGATAAAAACGAGGATCAAGCGAAAATAAAATATTATACTTCTAACTTACTTAGGTGTAGTTTGTTTTGCAAGTCCTTCCAATGTGGTGTAGTATAGGTTTCTTAAAAGAGACCCAAGCTTAAACCTCCCTTACAATATTTTGGGGGGACATGAGTGGCTTAATGAAGGAAGACTGAGATCTTTGTGATATTCAATTCGATCTAAAGGGTGGTCGGGTTTTGCCAACAGTGGGCCTTCGGGCAGGTGGATTTTCCCGGAAATGGAGATAACTTTGAGGCGCTTAAGGGCTTCGTACGGCTAGGTTGGTCCACCTGGCAGTGACCTTTTGCTATCGCTCTCCCCACACGGAGTACCTAAGCATTCTATGTTTGTTGGCCATTTAAAAAAAGTTTGTTGTTAAAAGGTAAAATGTCTTTAGACAGTATGCAAACCTCTGAAGAGGAAGAGCCGGACCAAATGTTTGCAGTCTGTAATAAAAAGACTGTTTGTTTTTAACTTTTGCATGCTAAAATAGACAGAAATTTAAATAGAGCGATTTGTTAAACTTAAAAGAGTTTTTCAACATTGAAATTGAAATAGTAGTTGTGCACAAACTAATATTTATTAAACCACAATGACATTCTTTTAAATATTCGTTACATACTTTGTCTTAACTGCTCAGTAATTTCATTTCGTAACCGAGTCATATATTCTCGATCCGGTGGAGAGACGACACCGGTGAATGGGCGACGGCCGGTGGAGGGGTGATGGGTGGTAGCTAGGATTGAGAGTTTGTAAACAAGAACAATGGTTTATGAGGTTAGAAGAAATAAAAATGTTGGATCAAATTTGCACCAAGAAGAACTCGCAAAGATGTTTTAAATAATTAGTACATAGGATTCTTGCATGATTAGTTGCTAATCAATCAATTCCTAATATTACATCGAATCAAGCCAGATTCGTTGGATGTAAATTCACCATATATATGTGACCTAGTAAGTCTATATTTTCTTCTTGGAGTATTTCACGAATATGTGTAGATTTCCCATTGTCTGTTTCTATTGTGCAGACTGTGACATTCGTTAAATTTCAAACCCGAAACTTGAATCGTCTTAAAGATTTTCGGATCTTCTTTGATTTTAATTGATATATTTATTAATAATGTTATTCCAATGTTATAAACTAATACCAAGTTTCATTTTCATGTTTTTATACCTTTAATTTTCTTATGCAATTTTATAATTTTAACCGATCGTAAGTTCTGTTTCATGTTACAAACTTTAACCGTGTTATTCAATCGTTCAATTAATCCAATTCAAGTCCAAATTCAATCGTCTAATGTTTCATGATTCCATCATTTTTGACCAATATAATCCACTGAAACACCTTTAGCTCAATTCACTTATAAATAGAGCTCTGTTCATTCTTATGTTGTCACAACTCAGTTTACAAAATATTGTTGTTATTCTCTCATTTTAGTGATTTTTACCTACAATGACTTTATGAAGTCAATCTGTGAAGTTCAAGACTTCTTCTTTTATTCTATAACTTCTTCTTCCGGGTATGTCGTGCTTATAAATTCTGTGTGTTCGGGTCGTTGAGAACTTAATGCTACGTTACATTAATTTAACATTAGTGTTAGTTCATAAAAAACGAACTTAACTCGCTTATGTATTTATTCGGTTCGGTTTAGTTATTTTATTTATCCAACATCTAAAAACTAATTTTTTTCGTCTCAATTTCTGAAATATAATATTTTTACCATGTCGGAAACGAACCCAATCTAAAGTTGAGTTTGGGTCCGACCAGAAACGAACCACTCGCTTAAACTCATTTTGGGCCGTGGACTTATTAACGTGACTAATATATATTATAACCCAACTTTTTATTAAACAATTAAATGTAACCAATGTATATATTTTACGACAGAAACTCTAGAAAGACAATTATAAAGTAAATATATATTTTTTTCTTTCAAAGGTTAAAACATTAAACCATGAACCGGATTCTTTTAAGTCTGCCATTTTCGTCCATTTTATTGAATCCTACATTGAACCTAGAAATGTTTTCTATGACCGCTCGTCGAACTGAACTCGTCTGGTCTAGCTCGTTTAACGCTTTTTTTCGTATTTGCTTGCTTAAACTTTACCAAGTGAGTTTTCAAAACCCCCTTTTTAAAGCTTTACAATATTTTGGGGTGTAACATGTTACAATTCTACCTCGTTAGTTATGCACTTGTTTACAAACCAATTCACATTATATCATTGGTGTTGAATATTATTCATTCATATTGTTTATGATACATACATGAATTATGTGCAACATGTTTACTGTTTTATGGTGGAAGATACGCATATGAAAACGAATACACATTGCAGGAGGGACCGACAGGACGTACCTGCTCCACCTAACACACCAACTTCGGTTGTTATGCATGGTGGTTCTCATATCCCCTATTACTACGGCTTCGGCTAAATGGACGAGAGGACGAACTTATATGCTATCATTTACTTTATGTCGGAATATATGTTGCATGAGGATTAGTGAATCACACTTTTTCATATCATATACATATGCAAAACTTTATGAATTCCCACCAACATTATTGTTAATAAAGTACATTATTTTAAAAGTGCTGCAGGTTGAAGTTTAAATTTGAGGATTGAAGACTACATATTTGGACTATTAGGTTATTAGAAACATTTCAAAATTCAAAGTTTTGTATTTTTTTGATTCATGCCAAATTGTGTACTGGTGATTTAGTGAAATAAAATAATTATATTTGTCACATTAATAGTGTCATGAGCTTGTGACCAATCTATTCGTACCGCCCCGACATATTTTGCCCCTGCTTATTACGCCCAAGGCCGGGGTATTACACATACTTGATTAAGTTTGGTTAATGGTTGCTTTAAGGCTTGGCAAAAAGTCGTATTTATGAAATTTTGATTTACACCGGAATCAAACAACACTTTAGCATAATTGTCGTGGATAAGGAAAGTACCCGCAATCACATCCAGAATCATTGCTGCTGCTTGTGCAATAAGCACAAAGGCTAGTGCATTCTTCTTAGGTCCATCTGCATTTTTTGCTTTGTTTTCAGGCGACTTTGTTAGCTTGGGGCACTCTGTATGTATGTGACCTAATTCCACGCAATCATAGCAAGTACGAGTTTCGTTTTTTCTACAATCTTCAACCATATGACCTACCATTTTGCAAAAATTGCAATATCGAGCTTTCTTAAAAACGCATTTCCTTGAATGCCTCTTTTTGTAGATTTAATATAAAGGCTAAGCATAGGACTGGTTCACTCCATTCTTCCTATTATCCGAATGAAGCTTTTGAGTAATTTTCTGGGCTAGCTCCTTCTTTTGTTTTCTTCTTGTATCCGGATCAATCCTTCTATCATGGTATTGGCTTGCTCAAACGTTTCCTTAATAGTTTTAGGTCTAGCTGACTTTTCCAAATCATGAATTTCACTTACTAATCCTTAAATGTAACGAGAAATTAACATTGATTATGGCAAAGCCAGAGCCGATACCATTCTTGCATATTCGAAAATTTTTGTCATATACTCACAATAATTTGAACCCACCATTTTGTGGTTTAGGAACATTGCAACATTTTTTCCTTTTCATCCTTTCATGGGGAGATATAATTTTATTTCTACTATTTCTTTAATTTTTTTCCAAATCATAGTATAAACTATGTCACTTTGTTTTGCTTGACAGCCTCCACCATTCTAATGTTTCATTGCTGTATAGGTTAGAAGCATATAATATCTTGTCTTTTTCAGCACATTTACTGATTCATATGACAGTTTCCGTCTTTTCAAAACCTGCATAGCGCTGAAATGCCTCTTTCATTACTAGCATATTCAGTTGGTTTACAGGCTAAGAAATCCTTGTAAATACAATCGTTAGTTTTTGTCTTTAGCATTTTGGAAATGGAGTTTTGAGAACATTACTATTTTTCCATTTACACTATTACTAGCATAAGTGTCAGGCATTCGTTTATTTTTGACTTATCCCTAATTGTAGTTATAGTTTCCTACTTTCTTCAGCAATTAGAGGGATTGCATTAGCAATTCTCGGAGATTTCATATTTTCAATAGCGTTCATGTTCAGAGAATTTTCTTGATTGGAATTTTCATGATTTTTATTGTTCAACTGGTTAGGTGGGATTTCATTCGACATTTGGTTTCTAAATAGGAAAGAAAATATTAATATCGCAATTATATAGTAAAGTAGGCAAGATGTTAATAACAAATAAGCACATAATATATCTAAATCGTCGATCACTGCGACTTTTACTCTTTATGTGTGTGTGTGTGTGAGTGCGCGCATGTGCGCGTGTGCATAATTGGGATCATGTGAAAACCATTTGGAAGTTGAGAACAAGTTTAAAACACAAGAAAAACCTTCATGAAAAAAAAATAATAATAGAATTTATAATACCAAACAAATGAGTAAACAAAAAAGTAAAAAAATAAAAAACAAAAAGTTTATCTAGCATCCCGGTTGCATAAAAAACCTATGTTTTGTTGAATTATACATATGTGTATAATGCTTATAAACACGTATATACATATATGTGTATATGCATGTTATTTTTATACACATATGCACAATTAAGATACACGATAATGGACATATGTGTATATTATCTAACTAGAGATTAAATGATAATACACATATATGTATAATTTTGCAAAACCGAGAATTTGTTTTATGAAACCGGGATGCTGTAACATTCGTTAATTTCCTCACTTGAAACCAGAACCGTTTTAAATTTTCATTTCATGTGTTATTTATTCTATTGTGGTTTTATTGCGCGTTATTCAAATCTATTTGGTTCGTTAATGGATTTTTCTTTATAATTATCAAGTAGGATCAATCTTAGCCCTTTAACTATACTTTTGCATCCTTTTGAACCTAACCCAAAGTCTAAAGACCAATTAGCAAATTATTTTTCAAATTTTGAGTTCCCTCCTTCTCCTTCCCGTCACCATTAATACCCACAATCTTTACCATTTTTAATCCATAAAATCCGGCCAAATACACGAAATTGATTCTTACCAAATCATTCTTGATCCTAAACGCGTTCCACCGAAACCTTTATCTTGGAAAACAATGACTAATTGACAGCTATTGACCCGTTCTTGAAACTAAACAAACTACGCCCTTAATCAACCTTATAACACTATAATTACTCGACCTCGTTTTAATTAAACTGGCACACACACTCATCTTAACGTCACGATTCTAAGCCCTCACCTAATTGCAGCAAACGAAGCCATCAAGGTTGGTTTTGATAAGGAATTTGAGTCGCAAGCCCTAGTTCGCCAATCTATACCCATTCGTCACTTAATCCGGTAATTAAAACATGCATATAGTTCGTTTTTAACTGAGGATCATTAACCCTAAACAAATTTTAATCATCATTGACATATTGTTGATGAATTGGAATGAAATGGATCTGGGGTTTACTTTTTTGAACTGGGTTTTGGTTTTTGACGGTCTGCTTGCATATTTGGCTGATTGATATCATTTACAAGTGTTAGCCCCAGCGTAGTGGCTGGTGTATGTGGGTTAAGACACTTACAACTGGTCCAGGCGCGGGTTCGAACCCCCTGGACCCATTTTTGAGTTTTTATTTTTTATTTACTTTTTAATTATATTATTTGATAATATTAGAATTATTTATCACTAACCGCTATCTTGATAAACCGAACCCCCCGGCCTTGTGTTTTCTCGTCCTTTCGAATTTGTGATTCGTAATACATACATACATACATACATACATATATATTATATATAACATACCTACTTTTTTATATTAATAATAATAATACTAATCATAAAAATAGTAATAGCGTAAACTATAAAAGACTCCAAAATTCTTTTAAACTGATTTGTAACCGTTATGTCGTGTCGTATTATTTTCTTTAAACTATTTATATCCTCTAGTTATATTATTTCCAAATTTATGATAATTAAACTAATAATATTTAAAATTGTATTTAAACCATATCATATCTCATATCCATCATATGCCTTGTTATTATTTCTTTAATCTTAAGTAATTATATTAATATTAACTAGGAACTCTTTTCGACGTATTCCGAGGACTCTATCTTAACTTCTTACCGCCGTCTCATCATTTATTTCCACTCGTTAAGATGAATTTACATATCCCCCCTTTTCATCTTTTAAATTTTGGGGGTGGCATGTATACCCTATTTAAATTACTCACTTTTATTTATTTATCTATTCATAACACAATTCAATATATGTTTATGTGTGATTATTGCATGCTCTATGATAATGCTCTATGTGCTTAATTGTTTATTTTATGTTTGGTGGTTGGTATCTCATCCTCATCTAGTATGATCATACATTTACCCAAGTACTTTGATTTTGTATCAATAAGAACGAGTACACATCTATTTAGTTGTTTCCATTTTCATAAGAATTGTAATACTCATCATTTACATATGAATTGTGATATCTATATATATATATATAAAAAACTAAAACTTATGTATTCTCACCAACATTGGTGTTGACAAACTCTATTTTCATACATGTTACAAGTACAAGTAGTTGATATTATTCAAGATTGAAGAAATTAGTTTTACCTTAGGATATTATTCAACATACAAAAATATGATGTAATTATTATTGAATTTGTGTACGTGTTTAAAGTTAATGAAATTAAATATTTACTGTCGCTTTAATAGTGTCTTTTGAACTAATGTCCAATCAATACGTTACGCCCCGGCATGTTCCACCTACTTTGGTCGGGGTGTGACAGATGCTAAATAAACGTTTTGGTTTGCTTTACTTTTTTTAAAACATTCATTTTTTTTTGTTTTATAATTGTTTTTAATATATTTTTGAATAGGTTATTTTGTGGTCTAAAAATCTCAAAATTCTTAATTTCAAAAATTTCTTTTAGGATCCTTACTCTATACACACATGCATATTTATATTCCACATTCAATATAATCTACATATGTTTCTAGCTTCTTTTTTTACAAAAAAGAAAATACGATAATGAACATATATAACATATTATATGTTAGTGGATGCTTAGATGTAGGGTTCTCGGTTGTTGTATTATCATGTAACACTTTCCCCAATGTTCTTTAGCCGGTTGCCGGTCTCCACCAGTTCAGCACCATACTGACGTGGTACCGCCATATTTACAATGACATGTTTGGGTAGTTGGAGGTTTCAACTTGGAATGGCGCTTAAGGACCTTCATTATGGTTTGGTTTTGCCAGTCGTTTGTCTACCATTCTTCCAACTAAGCTTGATTTATTAGTTCATCAAGGAGAAGTATATTTTCCGGGTTTTAGCTTGGTATTGTAGAATTAGTAGAGGTTGCTGCATTAATATCATTTATTATGGGTTGAATATTTCACATGCTGCTAAGCATTGGTCTAGTCTTTCCTATAGGGATACTGGTGTAGCTTCCTTAGATTGGTCGCTATGGGGCTTCGTTAGGTGATGTGGCGGGCGTCGTTGGGCTTGGAACACCATAGTGGGGCTCCATTGGACCAGGGGCGCAGAGGGATTAGGCAAAGCAACGGCCGGCGCGGATTAGTGAATTGTGTGGGACCCCTCCCATTTCCACTCTCAACCTCTCACACACAAATAAATATGTATATATATATATATATATATACATGTGCGCCAATGGGCATTAAACCACAGCGAGGCATATTGGTTGGGGGCTTCGAAGCCCCCCGGTGGTTACGTGGCGCTGACGTGGCACTGGGGAGGGGCTTCGAAGCCCCTCACCATAGAGGACAGTCTTAGGCTGTGGGGGCTGTGGTTATGATCCTGGTGGTGGTGGTGGTGGTGTTTCCGTGATAAATACTTTATTTTCTCTCTTCTTCCTTTTTCCATCTTTCAAATCCAAGTATCTTATTTTCTTTGGTTTTGGTTTTGTTGGTTCTTGAGATCAGAACACCATTGGTTCATTTGTGTTTCCTCCATATTCACTTGTAGGGTTTACTATTTCTATATACGTGTAGGTAACATATATGTTTTGAAATGCTTCTAGCAACTCACTCATGTTGTTAATTAAAAACAATAAAACAACGAACTTCTAAAAAAATATTATATATTTATATTCATGTGAGGTTATAATCTTATCCATATAACTAGCACAAAGGTTAATACATTTCTTTCCTAACTATAATTTATGTTCAAGACTAGGTATCATCAAAATATCTGATACCATTTCAACTGTCACAGCCCCAAACCCTATACGCCGGGAGGGGGTCGTGAACATGAGCAGTGGTACCGGTGTTTATTAAAATATTTGGCAGCAAAAAAATTATTAAGACCGTAGTTGCGAAACATTAGTAGAGTGTAAAAACACAATGATTTTTATTTCAAAAATAGGGAATAAAACCCATTTTTACGAATATAAGTTTTATAGGAGTAAACCTTAATTTACAAAAAGAACATGTTTCTTTATTTCAGTGACATGACACTTACTAAAGTTGGAAGGCACGCAAGCATCATTCATGTGTCTTTAACAAGTCACATGAAACATATTTAAAAATATGTAATCATCAGGAAATATTGGTGAGTATATTCATTTGTAAATGACAAATTTATATAATTATAGTATTAAGATGTTTTTACATTAGCCTGCTTACAAATTACCGAAAGGTATTTGTCACTCGACCGTATATGTGACTATGGTCAAATTACTTATTGGCTAACACATGTCTAATTAGTAATGTGTAATAAAGTAAGTATTGAACACAAAACCCCACATACTAGTAGTAACCATCCCCTAAGTCTACAAAGACTTAATAACTGTAATGTAATGAAAACATGTTCAAAACATTTAGACTATCTGTCATGAGTTTAGTAAGTTTAAAAATTCCAATGACAGGTTTGGAAAACTGGTTGTCTCATACAAATGTGAGTTGTACAAAAACTCGAATATCTCACCTTGGGATTATGCACCTAATTTAACACAATGTGGTATATATTAGTATAAACAAATAAGCGTAACGATAATCACGAGACTAGAAACTTTATACGATAATCCAAAGTCTCACCTTGTTCAAACATAGATTGGAATTCGTATATCTAAATTTCTTTCGATAGGATTAAGATATCTTTGCGGAGATTCGGTATTATACGAATATGAGTATGGAAAATTTTAGAGAGAGATCGAAAGTTTTTTTTAACGAGGAATGTTGGCCTTTTTCAACCCCTTATATATCTGATTTTGAAGTTGGTCGCGTATCGCGACAGCCTCAAAGAAAGGTCATCGCATAGCGCGATGGCCTTATAGGCTTACCGAGTCAACCCTAGTGTAATAACCCATTTTTGATAATAATAAAAAAAATAATTTTATATACTTAATGGTGCATTATTATTTAGTTAAGTTGAATAATAATAATAATAATAATAATAATAATAATAATAATAATAATAATAATAGAGTGTGAGCTTGGATAATAAAATATGGAATAAGGGATGGTGAAATGCTTTAGGTCCATGGGATTAGGGTATTTAAACACCCTTAAACCTCCCTAAACCCTAAAACCCTCATTTCCACCATCTTGCCTCCATATACACTCAAAAACAAACAAACATCCCCCTTCCATCCAAACCTAGATCTGAGCTAAAGGCGAGTAGATGTCGTGTCCACACATCAACAACAACAAGGAACCTAACACGATTCACGTGTTGATTCAGATCCGAACCAAACCGGATCCAAGAAAGGTACATTGTTAGTTAAAAGGTTAACCATTTGAGTTCGAATCGTTATGAAACTTGGTAGGATAGTGAATCGGATCTTAGTGTGTAGGAAAAAAATACACTTTTTTAAACAAGTCGTTTGGAAGGAATCGGGACGAATGGGTGACGTTCGGATCGTGTAAAATGAGTAGATGAAGTTGTTATGCCCAGAACTCGTTGTATCTGCAAAACGGGCATTAGGGGATGGAAGAAAAGGATTAAAATGGAAAGATATGAAAAACAAGTTTTTGTATCAACTTCTTGAGAATTTATTCGAAGAATCGATTCGATTCACTGAAGAAATCTCGATATGCTTCATTTCAGAATTTGATTCGATTCGATTCGCTTCATATTCCATTCGACTCGTTTCAGAATTCGATTTGATTTGTTCTAGAATTTGATTCGATTTGTTTCTGAATTCTATTCGTTTACGAAACAGAATTCGATTCAACTCATTTCATAATTTGATTCGATTAGTTTGAAGAAAACTCGATTAGATTCGTTTCAGAATTCGATTCAATTCGTTTAAAGTTGCATTTTTCTGATAAATTTTTAATGAAGCCTTATTAACGAAAATAAAAATTTCCCAAGCTGACCCAGTCGGGGGCTCTGCCCCTTGGACCCTACTAAGGGCCGCCGCTCCTAGGAACTCGCTACTAGGGGCGCTGCCCCCGGACCGCCGTTCGTTAAAGGTTTCACTTGCTTTGAATATAATCTGGTTTGGGGTATTTAAATATATACTTTTAATTGTTACACAGTTAGCCGTGTACAATTAAGGAATGGTGCTACAGTTAACTCCAAGAGAAAATTGATCCATGTGCGTTTCTAGCCTCATTTCCTTATTATGTTTTCGGGGTTGTGTGCATACTCAATGTTATTAGTTAGTACACTAACCTAAAGTGGTAAGTGTATGTTATATGAATGTTTAATGAATGATATAAAAAGGTTAAAAGTATGAATATAATTAAATGAATGATAATATGAAGAAATGTATGTATGATTGTATGGTCGTACGGAATAAAGGGACCAGACCCTTTTAATATCTGTGAGGATAGGGACCAGACCCTCATAATATCTATGATGTTAGGACCAGACCCTTATAATATCTGTGAGGATAGGGACCAGACCCTTATAATATCTGTGAGGTTATAGGAAGAAAGGCCTTTTAAAACGTAGGGATAGTTATGCATGCACTATATATGTTAACAAAAGAAAGAATGAAGGTTTGAATGAAAGAATGAATAAACGTATGTACGAAAGAAAGATTAAAAGGTTAAGTATGTAATATGTGTCATCAGATACGTATGTTTGAGAATGAAATGTATGTTGCATGACTAACTAGAACTCACTCAGCATAATTGACTTTTAGTATGCACACAGGTAAATATGCTAAGACAGCTAGCTTGAGGGAGGCACATGACATTGGATTGAAGAAGTTGGCATCTTCAAAAGAATGTTATGATATTTTAGTATGATGTTTTATGTTATGTTATAAGACAAGCGTTTGATTGTTATGATGAGATTTGAATGATTATGTAATATATGGTTGAAGTTTAATGTTTTTGCGAAAAGTTTTAATTCATTATGATATTTAGAACTGTGTTTATGAGTAAATCCAACGTCAAAGTAGGGCACCGGGTATGTAGCTTTACACCTAGATATGCCATGTGGCCTGACACGTGGCATGCAACGTATCACAGCTGCGTAGCCAGTATGTCGTGTATCACGATGGTCAACTGAGAACCCGTCGCGTAGCACGATGGCCAATTTTTTTTTTTTGGATAATTACAAGGTTTCGCATATCGCAATGAACTTTGTATATATCCATCGCCTAGCACGACCACCAAAAAAACTAAGTTGGCTTGTGGTGATGCGAGCGTGCGAAGTGCAAAGTGCGCCCACCCGAGCCCGTGCATGTGCGTGTTGGTTGCTTCGAACCATCTCTAAGGTTATTAAATGTGTCTTATCATACAATAATATTATGAATGCATGAATCTTCATCGTACATTCATAATCTAAGATCTAGTTCTTTGATTGTAGTGATTTAGTGCAATGAGGGCTAGTGTGTGGTTATGTGTGTTTTCTGTGAGCAAATTGGCGGAGTTTGGACATCAGTTCAATAAGAACCAATATGATTTATTAAATGAAACATAAATTACAAGCTATTTTGAATGAGAAATACATTCGCCAAAAATCCTAGCGATTGGACTATCTTTCGTTACGCCATTTGCTAACATACTAGCGAATGGTCCATTACAAAACATAACTCATACGCTGTATAGTCCCGTGTATGGACCTATACGCCCAAAATCTCATTCGCTAAACAAGCTCAGTGAATGGGCAACCCATAAGTTATATAACAAACCCTTGACTATTACAATAAAACCAAATATAGTAAACAAAGACCGAGACGATAAAACATGTATCAACAAACTCCCCCTCATCTCGTGCTTGTCTTTTATCTCTTGAAGAATCACTTGGTCTTCCAACCAGCTCCACAATTGATTGTGAAGGTGAAACAAGTTCTGACAACCTTTTAAAATTTCATCGCGAGCTCGTTGTCTTTGCTATATGCCCACCTTATGTGATTTTTGAATAATACATGAATATCAGCTACAGAAAGGTTCACGAGCTACATCGAATCATTAACTCTTATAAACTTCACATTATCTCCTGCCCCAGAACAATTACATCCTCACCAATCTTATCATCATAGTACCACTTGTTAAAGTCCTAATGAAAGCTATGTGGAATCACTTTAACACAGTGCCGACCATATCATATAACCAGTGCCGACCCTATCATATAACCAACCTAAGCCAGGGCTTTAGGCCCCTAATTTGAGAAGCCCCCATATTTTGAAAGCTAAGGCTATTCGGTTACCACTGAGAGGGAGAGAGATCAAGATGAGTAGGAAGAGAGAATACAAGAATGCAACAGGGTCCTGAGTTCCCAAGGCTTTCAATTTTAACGAAGAAGTATATCTTAAATACCAGAAAGATGATAAATGAAAGTAGCAGGGGTGTTTCTGGAATGGCTGGTTAAAGGAGGAAGAATCCTAAATCCTTTAGATAGATAACAATCAAGTAATCAACAGTGATTTAATGTTTTCTGTCCTTTTTATTAAGTTTTTTTCGTTAAAATGTTTTCTCTCATTTTTATTAATGTAATTGTTTGCTGCAGAGTTACACATATACATTAACTACGGTTGTGATCATATATGTTTATTTGTATTTAACCTTTTTTTAATCATTTAAGTTACTATTAATATTTTATTTTCTTGTTTTCGAGTACCATGTTTTCGAGTTTGTAGATTGAATTTCTTGTCATGTTTTTATTGAAATATATTTCCATGTTACAATTTTGTAGTTATGTTGTCGTTAGAATGTTTTCGTGAGTATTTAATAATTATATTCATTTGTTTCAGTTTCCTTATAGGGTGTGGTTTGGTCATAAGATAAGACTTATTTATCATGGACATAAAGAATTACATCTTCTTTTGCCAATGAATAAACCTCACCTTTAAAATGTTCGAGCTTCACTATGTCGCATGACATTTGATATAGACTCATTTGTTTCATGTCTATATAATATCTTTAATGGGTTGTAACCCATGAGTAAAAATCAATATCAAAGTTTAAAATTTAGTAATTAAAGTCAATACTCGTCGGTAATTGTCATGATAAAAAAAGTGGGTTGATAACAATAAAATTTGTTAAATGTCTCACTGTTTCAACTTGCATTAGGTCTCTAAAAAGGTTGGGCCGGCCATGCTTTAACACCAGCTTTCTCCAACCGGTTCTCGGATCAATTTCATTAATTCTTTGTCTCTTAGGAACCTGCGGCTGAAAAAACTTAAACCCGTGGTTTAATTCATACACTAAGTGGCTATGAAACCACGTAAGTCGCTCAACATTCCCACGGTTTATAAACGAACGACTGGCCAAAGTACGAGCATCCCATCTAGGCATGGAGAGAATGTCATTGAATCTTTCAAATTGTTGCATACAATTTTTCCCATTTGACAATAAAGACCTTTAGCTCAGGCTCACACATCCAGGAGATAATATCGCCCTTTACCGTCTTCACACTAATAAGCTTCTTCAATAGATTCTCTGATAGCTTAGCCTTAGACTGGAGATAGTATTGTTGTTGAACAAATCTAACAGTTTCCAGCCATTTGTTAAGTTTTTTGGCCCGGGCTCGAGCACGACATACTTTTTTTCCTTCCTCAACTTCTCCTTTACAATCCTTTCTTCAGCCTATTCAAAATTTTCAATAGTGAAAAATGGAATCACATCATGAGTGTTGTCCTTTGTATATAGATCAGGATATTCGTCGATCATCACGTCTTCCACTTCCACATCATCATAACAAGTGTTATAAGATGGAACATTCTTATTAACACTCACATCAACTTCATCTTCCACTTCTTGATCCCCCTCATCTCCAACTCATCTACATCCTCTTAGTTCATATAAAAAACATGGTGATTTGTTCATTCGATAAACAATGTTCAACAAACTCACCTTCTTCTATTTCATTAGTGTTCACTTGAGTTTCACCACCCCTTTCTCATCAACAAACATAATCGTCTTCACTTTAAGCATGCTAACAAGTTATGCTTCAGTCCAACTTTTGAACTCTACAACCTCTTTCCTATTTGACTCGCCTTGTGCAGATGAATGACTAGATGTCGAGGCACATGGTTTCTTATCAATCTTACCCGCTTCGGGATAATCGTCATGACCTTACTTTTCAGCTTCTTTAGTTCGTCTTTTTTACATTGAAGTTGTAAGATCATATCACCCCCCCCCCCCCCCCCGCTCCTTAATTTTCTCCTCCTGAGAAATTACCAGAGCTCTCAACTCAGCATTTTCTCCATGTGAGATATAAATGCCCTTAATAACTTTAGCTTGATCTACTCGCACCTAGGGGTGTCTAAAATACACGAACCTGATTAACTCGACCCGACCTGAACCCGAATAAGCTAATTCGGGTGGGGTTAAATAGGGTCAAAAAGTATTAATCGTGTTATTCGGTTTAACCGGATTAACCCGAATTATTAATAGGGTCGGTTTTGTGTTCATTTTTGGAAAAATTCGGGTTTCGGGTTACCCTGAATAACCCGATTAGTGGTGATACTTAACTTTAAATACAATGATGAAAAGATAAAATAAGCACTATAAAGGCAATATTGTAAGATTTATAAAGGAGTTAATTATTCTGATTGTTCATGAAATGTTCAGTGGAAAGTTTATTTATGTTGTGTTCATTTAATTAAACAAACGAACATGAACACATGTTTCATTCGTTCATCTATGTTCGTGAACGTTCATTTAAGTTTTTTTACATTCATTCATGTTCGTTTACATATTAATAGAAAATTATTAAATATTATTTGCATTTAGAATTATATCACCCTAATATGTTTTATATTTTTTCGTTTTTGTTTATTTAAATGCGTTCATTTATGTTCTTTTTTGTATGTTTTTGTTCGTTAATGTATGTACATATATGTCATTCATGTTCGTTTATCTTTGTTTAATTATTTTCATTTATGTTCGTGAATAGTTCGTTTGGATTTTAAATACACGAACTAACATATTTAGTTTTTAACTAACGGACATGAACACAAATATTTGTTCGATTAAGTGTTCGTGTTCGTGAAAGTTAAATGAACGAATAACGACATGCCTTTGTTCATGTCCGTTTGGTTCGTTTACAGACATATATGTAATTATAATATATTTACTTGTAAAAGAAACTAAAATTTGAGTGGAATAAAAAATTTTGCAACCTCCAAGTTACAAAAACAACTTAAAATTATAAAGTAACATGATTAATCCGGTTAACCCGACTAACCCGAAACCCAACTAACCCGAAACTTAATAGGGTTGGGTTGCGGGTTATATATTTTTTTAAGGAAAATCAGACTAACCCGACCCGATTAACCCGAAACCCGATCGGGTTGACCCGATGAACACCCCTACTCTCACCTCATCTTGATACATACGATCAACATTGATTTCGTTAGCTTGAAAATGCAGCAAATTGAGCAAATAGAACATTTGTTGTTGAACGAGCATGTTTGCAAAACTAGTTGGTATATGCATCAAAGCTCCGTGGGGGCTGTTGAAGTTTAATACATGAGTGGGAATCCCAACGGTTCCAACTGATACCGTGGGTGTTGTTGCAGCCACTTGAGAATGCTTGAATCTTCATCATACATTCGTAATCTTGTATATAGTTCTTTGATTATAGTGATTTAATGTAATTAGGGCTAGTGTGTGTTTTATGTGAGTAAATTGACGGAGCTTGGACAAGAATTCAATAATATCTTATATGATTCGTTAAATGTAACATAAGTTACAAGTTATTTATAGTAACAAGTCCATTTTCTAACAAACCTAGCGAATGAACTTCATTTGCTAACATACTAGCGAATGACCTATTACAATACATAACTCATACGCTGGATATTCCAACATATGGACCTATATGCCCAAAACCCCATTCACTAAGCAAGTCAGCGAATGGGTAACTCATAAGTTACATAACAAATCCTTGACTATTACAATAAGACCAAATATAGTAAACAAAGACCGAGACGACAAAACATGTATAAACAAATATAATCTTGTTAGCTTCCTACTTATAATAAACTCACAAGTTTATCATTCTAGCAATGTGGGAGATAAATATAAATATGATGGTTCTTTGGAGCGTTACAAAGCATGTTTGTGTGTGATGGTGGGTACAACAGGTTGGCGAGGATTGTGTGGAAACAATTAGTCTAATGGTTAAACCGGCTACGATCAGAACATTGTTAACTTTGGCCCTTTCGCAGTCTTGTCCAGTTCACCAATTCTACGTTACTAATGGCTTTCTACATGGCAAGACTAATAATACCAACTACATGTATCAATCTATGGGGTTTCACAACAAAGCTTACCGAATCACGTTTTTCGGCTGAAGAAATATTTATATGGCTTGAAACTGGTACCATGGGCTTGGTACCAACACTTTACATATTATGTTCTCACTATGGGTTTTAAACAAAGCATGTGTGATAATTGACTATTTACACTTCATCATGGCAACCAAACAACCTACCTACTCCTTTACGTGGATGACATTCTTCTTGTCACATCCACATATGGCTTAGTGATCATCTTATGATGGCTCTTACCACATAATTTGCTGTGAAAGATCCGGGTCCAGTTAATTATTTTTTGGGGGGATCATATCTCTTGCTCCGTAGATTCTATGTTTTTGTGTTAATAGTCATATTCTATAGATATCATTAAACACACAGGTATGGAAAATTGCAAACCGGTTGATACCAAACCAAAACTTGGATCTCAAGATGGGACACCATTTGACGATCCAACACTAAGTCTCACCTGAGCTCTACATTATTTTGCTTTTAATAGACTTGATATTACAAATACAACGCAACAGATCTGTATGCACATGCATGTAACATACTACGTTTAATAATAATAAATAAAAAGAATTTGTTTTGTTAATGGTGTGTTATTATTTAGTTAAATTAAATAATAATAATAAAGTGTGGGCTTAGACAATAAAATATGGAATAAGCGATGGTAACGGGACTTAGGTCCTTGTGCTTGGGGGTATTTAACACCCATAAACCTCACTAAAACCCTAAAAACCCCATTCCACCACCTTTGCCTCCTAACACATTAAAAAACACTCACAAACACTCCTCTTTTATTTCGGCTTATATCCGAATCCAAAGCAAGAAGAGTTTGTGTTAGATCTTTGTCAAACAGCTTGAAACATGTCAAGATTCACGAGTTGAATCAGACCCGAAGCAAGAAGTGACCCAAAAGGTACGTATTAGGTTAAGGTTAAGGTTAAGTTTTTAAGGTCGGTTTGCCCTAGGACTTGATACTAAGGCAAATCGGGGCTTATTATGTAATAAAAATGTAAACTTAAACGTAAAAAAGTTGTTTGTAATGAAACGAGACAAACGAGTGACGTTTGGACCATGTTAGAATGAGTAAACGAAGTTATTATGGCCCAAAACTCGTTTTATCAGTAAAAAGGGCATGACGGGATGTAAGGAAGTGATTAGAATGGAAATACACAAAAATATCATGTTCGAATCGAGTTCTAGAGAAACACAATTCGTTTGGAAAACGAATAGAATTGAATTGAAATGAATCAAATCAAAATGAAAGGAATTGAAACGAATCGAATGGAATTGAAACTCGATTCAATTAAAATGAAAACTCGATTCGAGTAATTTGAAAACTCGATTCGATTGGTTTAAACTTCAGTTTTCTGATAAAGTTTTTAGTAAAGGCTTATTAATGAAAATAAAACTTTTCCAGCCAGGGGCTCTATCCCTCAGACCCTACTAGGGGCTGCCGCCCTATAACCCCACTGCCAGGGGCGCTACCCCCGGACCCTCGTTAGCTAGGGGTTTCACTAACCTAGAGGTATGATATAGTTAGAAGTAGTTAATTAATACTTATAATCAGCACATAGTTAGTCTTGCACAACTAAGGAGGGGTATTATAGTTAACTCAGAGAGGAACGTGACACATGTGAGTTTCTAGCCCCATTTCCTTGTTATGTTTTCGAGGGCTGGGTGCATACTTGATATGATTAGTTTTATCACAATTACCTTGACTGGTAAGTGTATGATATGTGAATATTTTATGAATGATATAGAAAAGGTAAAGAGTATCTACGAAAGTATATATATATATATATATATATATATAAATGTATGTAAGAAGGAATGCATGAATGTATGTAAGAAGGAATGTATGAATGTATGAATGAAAGGAAAACATGTTTAACTATATATGCCTTCGGGTATGCATGTAACATTATGAAAATTTTGGACCAAAAGTACCAAGTGTCAAACTCCGAAGACCAAAAAGAAAAATCTGTCTTCATGGCTAATCGCGATACGCGACGACCTTAGAGCCGATGCCATCGGGTATCGCGATGACACATTCTAACAACGAGAAACGTGTCGCCACATGTCAATAGGGGTATAATATCTCGCCACGTGACACCGCGTCTGCCAGGTGGCAAGCCTACGAGGGAGATCATCACCCTACGTCGCGATACGCGACGGGTGTCCATGGGACCATTGCGTATCACGATGGTTCCCCAACCTCAGCCTATAAATACGGGCTCTAACCCTCTCATTCAGTACACCAAACCATTCACAACTTTTCTCTCTTTCTCTCTCTCTCTCAAGAAATCCCACTCTCTCTCTCTCTAGAAACCTCGATAAGTGTGCCAAGTTCCTCGTAAACCGTACTAAACCAACGATTCCTCGAATTTCGTGCCGTATGTCACACCCCAGACCACGGCCTAGGCGTGTGACACCTATGTTGGTACCACAAGTGTAATTAAATCAGAGTTACGTTTAATAGCGGAAGACTTTATAAACTTGTGGGTATAAAGTGTAATATTACAAAAGACGGGATTATAAAAGATTCCCGTTTAAGTTTATAAGATAACTTGTTTTATAATTACAAAACCACCATTTTTAATAATTTAAGTTTATACAAAACAAATCCGAGCCATCGAATATTTATAGCACTTCGACACTCCAAGCGCTATCCTTGTTCACCTGCAAAATGTAAGAAAATACGTTAGCAACGAATGCTGGTGAACACGCTGACGCTAAAATATTTTCTTTTACTTTATTACCCATTGAGACTACGCCTGCCTCGGCCCATCGTGGCTTAGGAATAACAAAGTTAAACAACACATTTATAAACTTGAGTCTCTACACTAGGTCACCTCAGCAAACACCGCAGCGTTCGACTTAGTCAAGTACCCGTATGTATACACATGGTCGTGCTTCCCGCGGGAAAGCGTCCTACGACCAGGCGTGGTGCGATGAGCCCACCGCATACTACCACATATGTAAGGATCCAGACAAACGTATACTACAGTCTGAGGGCTAGGCTTATACTCTTATTTATAACGGTTTTAGGAACACGTAGTCCCTTGTAAACAATTTTCATATAACATGTTTAACTTGTTTGAAAATAAGTTTGTAAAAGTTTGGGGGCGTATTCACCTTTTCACTTTAGGATCAGCTTCAACAACGTCCGAGGGTCTTTCCCTTGCTATCTCGCACCTATAGTACGAGTATAACCATTTGTTAGTCGGATATACAATCCGACTTAAGACCTTTAGTCTTATTTTATAAACTCTACCTCGATGAACCTTTAGTTCATAAATCTCTTTTACTTGAAAACCTTTAGTTTAAAAGTAATTATAACCCTTTAGTTTATTTATAAAAACCCAATGTTTCTTCTTCTCTAAGAAACGTATTCTTTTTCTTTATTATTTAAGAATAGTTATTTATTACTTAAATAATATTTCATAACAAAGAATATATATACTTGTACACATATATATATTTATCTATCACAAACATATCCTTTCTTTGTTATGTTTTCTTTTCTTTTCTTTTATCAAGGTATCGAGTATAAACTCGACTTAAGGTTTAAGCCTTTATAATATTTTATTATTATATTCATTTGGCCATTACGCCTACCTTGTTGGCGTTTCGAAACCCTAACAACTTGAGCAACATTCCAACGCCGCTTCACCTTCCTTCTCGTTTTCCGTCCCTTGGCACGCCAAATGCTCAACGCCAACTTCAACACTTGTCGGCACGCCTTTCGAGATTCATCGCCTTGATTTGGAAAGTAACAAACACCTTCTTGGTATGTGGGTGGAGGGTGGAACGAACTTCGAGGAAACGAACACGTAGATCGAGGAAATCGGGCACGCTTATCGAGGCGGATCGAGGGTATGGTTTATATATCTTAGAGAGATGTAAGAGAGCTGTGCTTGAGGTGTGAATGAACTGAATTCGTGGCCTTCTATTTATAGCCAAAATTTAAATCCCGTCGTGGTACGCGACGGCTTCCTGGCCAAGCCCATCGCGTATCGTGACGTGGGCCTTCTGTGTCACCATGAAGACCTGCCACATGGCTACACGTGGCAGGCGTTGTGCCACGTGGAGACATGTGGTGACACGTGGCGGACGTGTTGCCACGTGGCACGATGTGTCAGGCCACGTCATCGCGATACGCAATGACGTTAGGTTCAACAGCGATCGCTTATCGCTGTTGACTCCTTCTAGAACCTTTGACCAACCCCATCGCGATACGCGATAGGCTTGTCATTTGTCCCGTCGCGTACCGCGATAGGAAAAGAGAACAGAATTTTCATTTTCATCCCTAGGGTTTGGAATTTGACAAGTTTGGTCCCTAGACTTTGGAAAGTTGATATTTTGAACTCGAAATTTTCATAATGTTACATCCTCCCCACCTTAAAATAAATCTCATCCTCGAGATTGCTTTACAAGAACAAGTAGGGGTATTTCTTTCTCATTTCCAATTCGAGTTCCCATGTAACTCGGGCACTCTTCGTGAGTCCCATTTAACTTTCACAATTTTTAATATTCATCTTTTCAATATCTTTGTTTTGAATTTTCTATCTGAACTAGACGTTCTACGAATTTTAAGTTTCCATTTATTCCGATGTCTTTTAATGGTATAGCTAAAGATTCATCAGTTAAGCATTTACGCAGATTTGAAATGTGGAATACATCATGTATCCCTTGCAACTCATCGGGTAGTCGCAATCGGTATGCAACAGTGCCAATTCGTTCGAGTACCTCAAAGGGTCCAACGAATCGAGGACTTAACTTTCCTTTCTTACCGAAGCGAACAGCGCCTCTTCAAGGTGAGACTTTTAAAAGAACTTTGTCACCAACATTGAATTCTAACGGCTTACGACGTACATCGGCGTAACTCTTTTGGCGATCACGTGCCGTCTTAAGTCGTTCTCGGATTTGAAGGATTTTGTCGGTGGTTTCTTGGACTATCTCGGGTCCAGATAATTGATTGTCTCCGGTTTCATACCAACACAAGGGCGTTCTACACTTACGACCATATAACGCCTCGAATGGTGCGGCTTGAATACTTGTGTGATAGCTATTATTATACGAGAATTCCATTAGGGGTAAGTGGTCATCCCAACTTCCACCTAAATCAATCACACAAGCCCGAAGCATGTCTTCCAACGTTTGAATTGTCCTTTCGCTTTTCCCATCAGTTTGTGGATGATAGGCGGTGCTAAGGTTAAGCTTTGTGCCTAACGCTTGTTGGAAGCTTTTCCAGAAATGAGACGTAAAATGACTATCTCGATCAGAGATTATTGATAGCGGTACTCCATGCAAAGCTACAATGGTGTTTACATAAATACGCGCTAATCTATCCATTGAGTATAATTCATTGATGGGTATGAAATGTGCGGAATTTGTTAAACGGTCCACAATTACCCATATAGCATTATGTTGACGAGTCGTCTTTGGGAGTTTGGTTATAAAATCTATGGTTATTAACTCCCACTTCCATAAGGGAAGTTCGGTTTGCTGAAGCAATCCCGAAGGCTTTTGGTGTTCAGCCTTGACTTTCAAACTTGTTAGACATTTCGCAATATGCGAAGCGACATCCCTTTTCATCCCATTCCACCAATAGTTTGATTTGAGATTATGATACATTTTGTCGCTCCTGGGATGCATCATGTATTTGGATTTGTGAGCTTCGTTCAAAATTTTCTAACGCAAGTCCCCCACGATTGGTACCCAAATTCTATTGCCGAGTCTAAGGATACTATCGTCACCCTTGACTAGCGAGTCATTGGTGCCGTTACGTTTTTCGTTAGAGATTTGGTTTTTAGAGATTGCTTGATTTTGGACAAATTTGATTTGTTCGTAAAGATCGACTTGAAGTTCTAGCCGCAATGCGCGGACTCTTTTTGGATTTTCGTGCTCTTTACGACTTAAGGCATCAGCCACAACGTTGGCTTTGCCTTCATGGTAAACAATCTCGCAATCGTAGTCGTTGAGTTTTTCCATCCATCGCTGTTGGCGCATGTTAAGCTCTTTTTGATCAAAGATATGCTTTAAACTTTTATGATCAGTGTACACGGTAAATCTTACTCCATAGAGATAGTGCCTCCATATCTTAAGTGCAAAGATTATTGCGCCTAACTCTAGATCGTGAGTCGTATAGTTCTTTTCGTGTATTTTGAGTTGACGAGAGGCGTAGGCGATTACTTTCTTGCGTTGCATTAGTACACATCCCAAACCGAAATGGGACGCATCACTAAAGTCAACAAAGTCCTCAGTACCTTTTGGCAAGGCTAGTATAGGTGCTTGGGTGAGCTTTTGTTTGAGTATATCGAACGCCTCTTGTTGCTTCGATCTCCATTCATATTTGATGTTCTTGCGAGTTAAGGAGGTTAGGGGAACGGCTATACGAGAGAAATTTTCAATGAACCTACGGTAATTGCCGGCCAAACCTAAGAAACTTCTAATCTCGGTTGACGATTTTGGAATCTCCCACTTAGAGATAGCTTCAATCTTAGCGGGATCGACTTGAATACCGTTGACGATAATGATGTGACCAAGAAATTGTACCTCGTGTAACCAGAATTCACATTTGGAAAATTTAGCATATAACTTCTTGGTTCTAAGAATTTCTAGCAGAGTTCGAAGATGGACTTCATGCTCATCCTTAGACTTAGAATAAATTAATATGTCGTCGATGAATACGATCACAAATTTATCCAAGTAAGGCTTGCAAATACGATTCATCATGTCCATGAATGCGGCTGGAGCATTAGTAAGTCCAAAAGGCATGACCGTGAACTCATAATGTCCATACCGTGTTCGGAATGCAGTTTTCGGAATATCTTCGGATTGAACTTTGAGTTGGTGATAGCCGGAACGGTGATCGATTTTTGAAAATAAGTTAGCACCTTGAAGTTGGTCAAAAAGATCATCGATTTGAGGTAGTGGATATCGGTTTTTGATTGTGACTTTGTTCAACGCACGATAGTCAATACACATACGCATGGATCCATCCTTCTTTTTGACGAATAGAATTGGTGCTCCCGATGGTGACGAACTCGGTCGAATGAAACCTTTCTCAAGCAGCTCATCGAGTTGTTTCTTTAATTCCATCATCTCGGTCGGAGCGAGACGATTGGTGCCTTTGTGATTGGAGCAGTACCGGGAATAAGATCGATCCTAAACTCTACTTCACGATCGGGAGCGATTCCGGGAAGTTCGTCAGGAAAAACATCAGAAAATTCAGAGACGACAGGTACGTCCTTTATCTCTTTTGGCTTTGATTCTTCAGTGACGTAGGCCATGAATTCTAAGCATCCTTGATTTAAACATTTGTTAGCCCTAATCATAGAAATTATGCTAACTTTGCCAGCGTCTTTGTCCCCTTCAATTCGAATGCTTCGTTTATCGGGGACTTGAAGTTCAATGGTTTTGCTATTGCAGATGATACGAGCATGGTTATCGGATAACCAATCCATACCAAGTACAATATCAAAACCAGCAAGTGCCATTGGTAAGAGTTGGATCGGCAGAATATAACCGGTTAAATGAATTTTTCCATTTTCAAGGGCTTCGGAGATCTTGACGATTTCACCGCTAGCAGTCTTGACGCTTAGAGTTTTATTTAACTTTGTTAAAGGTTCGTTTAATAGACTACAAACACTATAATCTATAAAACTCAAATTGGCACCCGAATCAAACAAAACTCTAGCATAGGTGTCGTTGACTAAGAACGTACCGGTGATAGTTTCTGGCATGTCAGTGGCTTGTTTGGTGTCAAGTACAAAGACTCTAGCGTTTCCTTTCTTGTCTTTACCACTTCCACCCGCACCACCATTCGCGGGTTTGTTCTTTGGGCACTCGAAATTAAGATGGCCCATCTCTTTTCAATTAAAACATGTCATCTTCTTCTTCCAGCAGTCGGCCGCTGCGTGGCCTGGTCGGTTGCATGATTCACAAACTTTTGGGGGCGGAGCAAAGTTACATCGACCCTTGTGGTATCTTCTGCATGTTTTGCATGGCGTGGCGTTGGAGTTGAATCTATCTTGATGTTGATTTACGCCCTTGCCTTTGAATCGAGTGCTTTCTCCAATCTTTCTTTGGTCATTAGGTGACATGACCTTTTTATCTTATTCCTTATTGCGGATCATTCCGCCCATCAAGTAACCAGCTAACTCCATCGCAGAGTCAGCAGTTTGAGGCAAATGAGACCTCACCATATCGCGGAATTCCCCAAATGTATCGTGTAACTTTGCTGGATTCCGGATTAACCAGCTGGGGAACCAAACGACAATATTCGTGAAACTTGGTGTTGTATTCACGAATATTTGTCCCCACGACCTTAAGATTGTGAAATTTAGTTTGGAATTGGTCGGTTTCATGCATGGGACAAAATTTTACCATTATCATTGTTTTGAACTATTCCCAAGTCAGATTGTACATCATCTCCCTTCCTTTACTCATTAACATCGTATTCCACCACTCGAGTGCTTCTCCTTTCAACATTAAAGCAGAATATTGAATCTTCTCCTCATCAGAACACTTGCTTGTTATCACAATTGTTTCCATTTCCTCCAGCCATCTCACGGTTGTAATGGCTTCTTTATTACCATGGAACTCCTTCGGTCCATAGTATTTGAAATCCTTAAACGAGCACCCTCCGATATTTAGTTTCTTTAACTCTTGCCTAACCCCACCATCAGCGTTAGACTCATGAACACTTTCCTCGACAGGAAACGGTTTTGGACGAGATTTCACGGATTTTCGAGAAGGATTGACGGAGTGAGAATGTTTTGAGTTTTTCGATTGGGACCTAGCCATAGACTCTTCCCTATCTGCATCCTTAATCATCTTTTGTATTTGACTCATATATTTATCAGGGATCGGTTCATCTTTTTTATTTATGGGGTCTTTCCCCTTTTCTTTTCTTATCTCATGCCCTTTTCGAGCATTCTCATTGTTGTTACTTTGTTCAGACATTTTCTTTTTCTTTTTCAATTAAGTCTTTATATCTGAAATTTATCAACTTCCTTTTATTAAACATATATCTTTATTTCACATTTTTATATATATATATCGTGAAAGGATATATATATATACTTTATTATACAACACACACATATATATATATATCATGTGATTGATATCTATATATATATATATATATATATTGATAGCCCTATCATTACATAAGGACGTCTACACATCCTTTATTACACAACCTTTCACACAACACATAAATTACATTAACACACACATCTCTTCCTTGTCATAACTTTCTCCATCATCTTCAATCCTTCATGAACTTTCTCACATCCCTTGTCAACTTGTTGCATTTTCGAAGAAGCGTCTCTCCTATCTTCTTATTTTTCTTTCCTTCAACAGCCATCTTTTTCCTCCATTCGTCAGTCTCATGTAAAGCGCGGCCCAAGTTCATACGACTGTGGGACTTCGTTGGGGTATCCAATTTGTGGAGGTGGGTCGCGGTAACCCAACATCACCATTTCATAGTGATTCTTCGGTTCTGGATACAGAACTTCAGTCATGCCGGATGAAAGGTAGAAGAAAGCTTTAAAAGCTTTGTTTTGTTCTCGGATCTCATTATCTTGCTCTTCAATTGATGGAATTGTCCTTGGAATGGTGGGAAGCTTGATGATGATTGGTTCTTGAGGTTCTCGAAGTATTGAACATATGGATCAACAGAACCGTAGCTTGGGTTTTGGGAAGTGAGTGATCCTTCCATTGACGTTGATATCTCATTGGGATTATTGGGATGCTCTTCTTCCAGTTCTTCCTCAGACTCTTCCTTAAGATCTTACTCTTCTTCGGGGTCCTCCTCCTCTTCTGGTTCCTCTTCTTCCATGGGTTGAGCACTTTCATGCACCATCGAAGGCATTCGGAAACTTTCATAGGGCATCATCACCCTCATCCTTGGTTTGCAGGATGACCCTTCATCATTGGTGGGTAGAGAATTGACTTCGTTAACGGTGGAGCTTCATGTATGCCACCTTCGTTGATCTGAGTGGCATTGCATCCAGTCGGAGGATGGGGATTTTGGTTCTTCTTTTTTTTGGTCGATTTGAGAGGAAAGCATAGGACGTGTGAGGATTTGGTGGTAGGTATGCAGTTGGATAGTACTGTGGTATCTCTGATGGTTGGTATGTGGGGATCTCTGATGGATGGTACGTCGGTACTTCAGAGGGATGGTACATGGGTATTGTTGGTGGGTGGTAGCTCGAATGTCTCGGTGGTTCATTTCCTTGTTTCGGTGGACTATCGGGAACATTGATGGGATAATGTTTCTTCCGGAATCGTGTACCGGCTTGGTCAAGTCATGTTCTACGTCTTGATCGAAGTACGCTTCATAGTAACCATCACTCATATTGTCCTCAGGGAAAGGTTTAGTGATTCCGGATTCTTTTGCCTTGCGCACAAAATTTTCCATCATGTTCTTGAACGACATCTAACAATTTGGGTGGTTTAGAATGATGAGGGAAAGAAAAGGTTACCAACCTATCTTATTCCTAAAACAAATAATCAATTATTTCCTATACTTGGATCGAAGCTTGGGTATTGTTTTATGATATCCAATTCGCTAAGATAGATGGCTCTGATACCAACACTTGTCACACCCCAGACCACGGCCTAGGCGTGTGACACCTATGTTGGTACCACAAGTGTAATTAAATCAGAGTTACGTTTAATAGCGGAAGACTTTATAAACTTGTGGGTTTAAAGTGTAATATTACAAAAGACGGGATTATAAAAGATTCCCGTTTAAGTTTAAAAGATTACTTGTTTTATAATTACTAAACCACCATTTTAAATAATTTAAGTTTATACAAAACAAATCCGAGCCATCAGATATTCATAGCACTTCGACACTCCAAGCGCTATCCTTGTTCACCTACAAAATGTAAGAAAATACGTCAGCAACGAATACTGGTGAACACGCTGATGTTAAAATATTTTCTTTTACTTTATTACCCCTCGAGACTACGCCTGCCTCGGCCCATCGTGGCTTAGGAATAACAAAGTTAAATAACACATTTGTAAACTCGAGTGTCTACACTAGGTCACCTCTACAAACACCGTAGCGTTCGACTTAGTTAAGTACCCGTATGTATACACACGGTCGTGCTTCCTGCGGGAAAGCGTCCTACGACCAGGCGTGGTGTGATGTGCCCACCGCGTACTACCACATATGTAAGGATCCAGACAAACGTATACTACAGCCTGAGGGCTATGATTTTAATCTTATTTATAACAATTTTAGGAACACGTAGTCCCTTGTAAACAATTTTCATATAACATGTTTGACTTCTTTGAAAATAAGTTTGTAAAAGTTTGGGGGCGTATTCACCTTTTCACTTTGGGATCGGCTTCAACACCGTCCGAGAGTCTTTCCCTTGCTATCTCGCACCAATAGTACGAGCATAACCATTTGTTAGCCGGATATACAATCCGGCTTAAGACCTTTAGTCTTATTTTATAAACTCTACCTCGATGAACCTTTAGTTCATAAATCTCTTTTACTTGAAAACCTTTAGTTTAAAAGTAATTATAACCCTTTAGTTTATTTATAAAAACCCAATGTTTCTTCTTCTCTAAGAAACGTATTCTTTTTCTTTATTATTTAAGAATAGTTATTTATTACTTAAATAATATTTCATAACAAAGAATATATATACTTGCACACGTATATATATTTATCTATCACAAACATATCCTTTCTTTGTTATGTTTTCTTTTCTTTTCTTTTATAGAGGTATCGAGTATAAACTCGACTTAAGGTTTAAGCCTTTATAATATTTTATTATTATATTCATTTGGCCATTACGCCTACCTTGTTGGCGTTTCGAAACCCTAACAACTTGAGCAACACTCCAACGCCGCTTCACCTTCCTTCTCGTTTTCCGTCCCTTGGCACGCCAAATGCTCAACGCCAACTTCAACACTTGTCGGCACGCCTTTCGAGATTCATCGCCTTGATTTGGAAAGTAACAAACACCTTCTTGGTATGTGGGTGGAGGGTGGAACGAACTTCGAGGAAACGAACACGTAGATCGAGGATATCGGGCACGCTTATCGAGGCGGATCGAGGGTATGGTTTATATATCTTAGAGAGATGTAAGAGAGCTGTGCTTGAGGTGTGAATGAACTGAATTCGTGGCCTTCTATTTATAGCCAAAATTTGAATCCCGTCGTGGTACGCGACGGCCTCCTGGCCAAGCCTGTCGCGTATCGTGACGTGGGCCTTCTGTGTCACCATGAAGACCTGCCACATGGTGACACGTGGCAGGCGTTGTGCCGCGTGGAGACATGTGGTGACACGTGGCGGACAAGAACAAGTGGGGTTATTTCTTTCTCATTTCCAATTCGAGTTCCCACGTATACTCGGGCACTCTTCGTGAGTCCCATTTAACTTTCACAATTTTTAATATTCATGTTTTCAATATCTTTGTTTTGAATTTTCTATCTGAACTAGACGTTCTACGAATTTTAAGTTTCCATTTATTCCGATGTCTTTTAATGGCATAGCTAAAGATTCATCAGTTAAGCATTTACGCAGATTTGAAATGTGGAATACATCATGTATCCCTTGCAACTCCTCGGGTAGTCGCAATCGGTATGCAACAGTGCCAATCCGTTCGAGTACCTCAAAGGGTCCAACGAATCGAGGACTTAACTTTCCTTTCTTACCGAAGCGAACAACGCCTCTTCAAGGTGAGACTTTTAAAAGAACTTTGTCACCAACATTGAATTCTAACGGCTTACGACGTACATCGGCGTAACTCTTTTGGCGATCACGTGCCATCTTAAGTCGTTCTCGGATTTGAAGGATTTTGTCGGTGGTTTCTTGGACTATCTCGGGTCCAGATAATTGATTGTCTCCGGTTTCATACCAACACACGGGCGTTCTACACTTACGACCATATAACGCCTCGAATGGTGCGGCTTGAATACTTGTGTGATAGCTATTATTATACGAGAATTCCATTAGGGGTAAGTGGTCATCCCAACTTCCACCTAAATCAATCACACAAGCCCGAAGCATGTCTTCCAACGTTTGAATTGTCCTTTCGCTTTTCCCATCAGTTTGTGGATGATAGGCGGTGCTAAGGTTAAGCTTTGTGCCTAACGCTTGTTGGAAGCTTTTCCAGAAATGAGACGTAAAATGACTGTCTCGATCAGAGATTATTGATAGCGGTACTCCATGCAAAGCTACAATGGTGTTTACATAAATACGCGCTAATCTATCCATTGAGTATAATTCATTGATGGGTATGAAATGTGCGGAATTTGTTAAACGGTCCACAATTACCCATATAGCATTATGTTGACGATTTGTCTTTGGGAGTTTAGTTATAAAATCTATGGTTATTAACTCCCACTTCCATACGGGAAGTTCGGTTTGCTGAAGCAATCCCGAAGGCTTTTGGTGTTCAGCCTTGACTTTCAAACTTGTTAGACATTTCGCAATATGCGAAGCGACATCCCTTTTCATCCCATTCCACCAATAGTTTGATTTGAGATTATGATACATTTTGTCGCTCCCGGGATGCATCATGTATTTGGATTTGTGAGCCCCGTTCAAAATTTTCTCACGCAAGTCCCCCACGATTGGTACCCAAATTCTATTGCTGAGTCTAAGGATACTATCGTCACCCTTGACTAGCGAGTCATTTGTGCCGTTACGTTTTTCGTTAGAGATTTGGTTTTTAGCGATTGCTTGATTTTGGACAAATTTGATTTGTTCGTAAAGATCGACTTGAAGTTCTAGCCGCAATGCGCGGACTCTTTTTGGATTTTCGTGCTCTTTACGACTTAAGGCATCAGCCACAACGTTGGCTTTGCCTTCATGGTAAACAATCTCACAATCGTAGTCGTTGAGTTTTTCCATCCATCGCTGTTGGCGCATGTTAAGCTCTTTTTGATCAAAGATATGCTTTAAACTTTTATGATCAGTGTACACGGTAAATCTTACTCCATAGAGATAGTGCCTCCATATCTTAAGTGCAAAGATTATTGCTGTAGGTTCCCTGGACTGATCGCACGAGATATATCGGTCTACTCAGGTGCGGAATCCCTGCGTAGATCGTTACGAGTATAGAACACAAACCAAACACACACACGAATTACCGAACACAAGTTATATATTATAACTCAAACACGTGACGTAATATCACTGATACAGAACTCTCGTCCTCACATTACAATGAACTCGAACTACTGAAACGAACTTAAACAACTATTTCTAAACCAAGCCTTAAGCTGGTATATAAATACATGACAACTTCGCCTGGCATGTTCAGGCGAAGTTGTCCATAACTTCGCTTGACTAACAAGTTCGCCTGTTAAGCGAACTTGTCAGTAACTTCGCTTAAACATACAAAACATAATTAAACATTACAGACTCGATTACAGACACTAGATTATGAACTACTGACACTATGCACCAACAGACTCCCCCTTGGCAGTAGCTTCATATCTTGATCTTTAAGCACTTGTCTCGCAATCTTCAATCTTGTCTCTTCACGCATGCACTCCTTCTCTAACACAAACTGACACAACTCTTTGATACTTCCTCGCTTCGTCCTTCCAAGCAGGAATATAAAAGATTTTCTTCTCATTAAGCACCTTCAGATCAGCTTGCGATAAGTTTACCAAATGCATCGGATCGTAAACTCTTAGTAGCTCTTGTTCATCCTCGTCTTCCATCACCGCCTCTGCTGTCTCACAATCCACATACCACCACTTTAGGTCTTTAAGCACATCCTTGGGCATTAGCTTCATCGGTACTTCTTTAAGGCACCGGATCGGTTTATACTTCATGACCATCCAAGGTTTTCCATCAGCTCTCAACCCTCTATCCTTGTCTTCAACAAGTTTTCCCTTCTGTGGTTTCAACTGCTCAAACTTCTTCTCTTTTATACTCTCTCTCCATACAATTTTCTCAATGACTCTAGCCATATTATCGTCATTTCGATTGATTAACCCCAATCTGGCTAAGTCTTTCACTTCACATTCCGGCAGTGTATTCAACGACCTTAACATTCTTTTAAAGTACTGAACTCCGTCATACCGTTTAATCACAAAGAGCTTCAACTGCTCATCATAGATCCAGCAAATAATCCCTTTCTTCGCTTCGGCATAGCCTTTAATATTGTAACTCTTCTTAAACATTGTAGGGACCGCTGGTTTCTTCGTTTTGACGAACCACTGAGCATAGCCTTCCTTCCACCTAGGCTGCTCTTCCCATTCAGTCTCATCATTTTCCATCTCATTACCCATATCGGCTTTCTCAATATCTGGGATCTCGTGTTCAACATTTTCTTCTACTATTTCACCTTCTTCAACATCTTCTTCAATCACAATCTGTGCGCCAATCTTCTCAATCTCCTCAATAGGCAGCACATCATCATCAAACATCACATCATCATCTAGCATATCATCATCTAATTCTTTCAAAGCATCAATCACATCATCTTCATAATCAACCATCACCACCTCATCACCACCAACTGCACCTGCAGACTCCCCCTGAGATGTGGAAGTCCCAAGAGCTTGAGTAGTTCTTGGCAACTCACCACCTGCACCTTTCGATGCATTGGGATCATCGTCTCTATCATTTCTCTTCTTTGTCCTTAACTCGTCGCCTCTACAGCCTGTCTCCCCCTGAGATGCCAAGAACTCCTTCATAGCATCTATAATTTTCCCATGTTCAACCAGGAGGGACGACTGTAGTTGATTCTCTGCTACAAGGCGCTGAATAGCCTGGGTCTGGATAAAGTTTATCCTTGATTGCTCTGCCACGACCCGTTCAAGTGCAGCTATTCTCTCCGAGTCTGAGAGGGTTGCATCGAAATCAAACCTCATGTTAGATGTGTCTTGAGTATACTCAGCAGGGATCTCGAATGTAACCGGGACATCAGAAGCAGTTGTGGACGTAACCGCAGGTGGTATCGTGACCGACAACCCTGCAGTTGCAACGACTGTCGACTCTACAAATTGTGCCACCACCTCTGAAGGAGTAAGCGTTGGAGGTGGTAAAGACACAATCTCCGGAGTCGTCAGCCGGATGGTAGTGATTGATGGGATGCCGACAGCTGATGTAGCCACCACGGGAACATCCGCGGCGCTTAAACCTGTGACCTGTAGTGATGTAGGAACAATCGACATACCTGACAGTGCTGGCGGAGCAAAACGTACAACTCTTGAAGTCTCTCCAGCTCCCATACCTGCACCTGTCCTTTCACGTCTTGATCGTCTAATCAGCTTGTGAATATCCTCTTCTTCTTCTGACTCGCTATCATCAACTGTACTCTTCCTCTTGCCAAATGTTCTCTCTTGAGTCACCAACATCCTTCTCGCCTCATCCATAACATCATCAAGATCTGAGTCAGCCACCGTCGTAGCTGCTCTAGTAACACGCACACTCGAGACACGTTCAACTGGAATCTGAACGTTCTCCTCTGGATCCACCTGATCCATATCGAAGAACCCTTGACCTCCGAATTCTGCATCAAGGTCCACTTCCTCCTCCGGTGACACAACAGGAGCAGCAGGTATAGCATGAGTTGCTCCTGCCTGTTGTGGTGCCGGGTCTCTGAACTCATCCCCACGAGCTGGCACATACCCCGGGTTTATTAAGTACCCAAAGAGTGGAGTATGCCTTGGACGCAGTTCAGGCTTGCTCCTCGCACTAGATGTACGGCATTGAGCGAAGATACGTTTGCTCACATTCTCCACGTATCTTATTGGGCGTCGTTGAGGCAACGTGGGAGCAACATGATTCAAGATCATCTGAATGAATCTTGGATACATGATGAACCTCTCACGAGCCATCGCTCTCCTCTGTCTATCGATCTCATAAAAGACCATCTGACTGAAGCTATAACGTTTGTTATAAGTCAGAGCAGTCATTGCGGACTGCATGGTCGCACCCATCCCGTCAGTGCCCGCCTTCCTCCCTGACATGCAGACAATCATTACGTGCATGAGGAAGCGCCACTGATTGGGTAGGAAACCCTTCCTCCTCTGAGTATCACCTAATGGACCAGAATAGCCCATTCGGAGAAACGCTCCATCACGGAACGGAGCCACAAACTCTGTAGGGTCATCCCTAGTCTCCTCACGGAACCGTAAAGCCACCCGTATTTGTTCAGATGAGAACTGAACCTCCTGATTGTTGACGGTTGCTCGCATAACCGGGGGCTCAACGCGGCAATCGTATTCCACGGTCTGCCAGAAATCCTCGATATTGGGTAAGGAAATCGGCAGAGTCGTAGTGATTGCGTGGAATATCCTCGAGCGAAGGAGGAATGTGATTATCTCGCGGTAATCCTCCACACCACTCGCTTCCGGGTCTAAGGTGATGAACATGTTGTGACCCGGGAAGAATTTTCTCTGATTATCTCCTCCGTCATCTCCTCCAGCACCTCCAGCACCGGCAACAGCAGCCATATCTGCAACAAACGAATCAAGTTAGATAAACGTTAAAGCATAACACAAGTTCGCTTGTTACCATGAGCGAAGTTGTGATTAAATCTGTATCGGCGAAGTTAAAGTTGGGGCGAAGTTGAGAACAACTTCGCTTCAGCTTTAAGTTCGTCTGATAACTGATAAGTTAAAAGGTCCAGGCGAAGTTAATGTTAACTTCGCCTCACCACAACATCGCCTCAGAACATCGCCTCTCAACATCGCCTCAAGCGAAGTTAAGCCTCAGGCGAAGTTACGGATAACTTCGCCCAAACCTTAAGTTCGCCTTAATCTGAAACGGCGACAGTAAGGTCGATTACATTCCGGAAAATCTGGTGTTTCTGGTTAATGTGGAGATTAAGGACTCTGAAACACAAGGTTTTAAGGATAACTAGACGACCAGGTTGTACATGACCACGTGAAAACAAGGTTTGAAATCGGGTTTAAGGATCGATCGGCCGAGGTTATTAACCGGCTATCGAAACAACCTTAGATTAACATCAAAGAACATATAACACGATGTAATGACCCAACCAACCTTTAAATCGGTTTGAAATCGAAGAAAGAAAACAAAGATGATTGACAGATTGATCGATAAGTTCGCTGAAATTTCGGAGAGAATAAGTTCGCTGATATTTAAGAATAATGAATGATTGACCTTTGAAAATCCTTATATAGGGGTGCTGTTATACAGGCGAAGTTACGGTTAACTTCGCCTTGGCGAAGTTATTCACAAGTTCGCCTGTTTAACAACATCGCCTATATTTACAAAATCAACCCTTATAATTTGAACATTTTGCAATTAAGTTCTAAAACTTCCCTTTAAGAATTAAATGACACGATCAAGTCCAAGTAACCAGTTATAAAAGCAAACAACTACATAAAAAGAAAACTTTTAACAATTAAAGCATAAGGGATCAAATTTCAGTCTCGATAGGGACTACTACGTTTTAGAAAAGATCCGAACAGGAATCATACTAACTACGTGACTGTCACATAGATCCGTGTTTAGCTGTATTATGACAGAAGGAAACAGGTTATAAGCAGGTAAATAACTTAAGATGGTTTTCATCGTTTCTGTGATACGATTTAAGTTCAATTAAGCTCAAAAATTAAGTGGGCAACAACTCAGAGATTATGATGCCTCCTATCTATTCTCAAAGCATATTTGGCTTTCCCCAAGTCACCCCGAATTGACCTCGACCCTTAGTGTCTGATTAAGTTTGTAATTACTCTTCATCTGCTTCCCGTTCTCTTTCTTACTCCATGATTAAGAAGTCTTGATATTTTAAACTCTAGAATGTTTCAATAACTCATAAGTTTTTTTTTTTCACACATTCATATAGACTTCAGAGTAGTAAACAACTGCAAGTCGCTATCTTCACGGGAATCAGAACACTTACGGGCTCGTGTATGACTGGGTAATCGTTTTTCTGCCTATCATTCGGAAAGATATATGAAGACATGCAAAACTCGTAAGGAGTTTCCACGTAAAATCAAGTAGATTTAGTTTGTATCACATCAACTTTTACGCACCATAAAAAGCTACCATGACATACAATAACTGTCCTAAAGCCTTTTAAGCCTAATAACGTCACTAGTTAAGCACACAGAATCAGTATATCTATCATTTTCCAAGGTTGGATCAATTTTCTGTTAAACATAACAAACGAACTTCTTACGAAGTAGCAGACTTGAAAAATAATTTCATTTCCCGCAAAAAAAAATTTTAACATTAATCGCCCCGACCAAAACAAAGTCTTCAGGTAAACGGCTATCCCGAAGATCCAATGGATCAGCTGGACCGACCACATACTAGTATGTGTCCTTCTAACTAAGTATGATCGACTAATTTTAAGCGAAAGAATGAAAACTCATCATAAACCGCCCCGGTCACTTTCAGTCCTTTGGTTAATGGCTATCCGCAAATTCTACAAGTAGAAAATGAGGACCAAAACATATCCGAAGACAAGTCCTTCAAACTGAGGCAACCGACATATTTTTAAGCGATAGTGACGTTTTTTTTTTTTTTTTAAATATAGCATGAAAAGCATGGTTACTCGGGATTGATCATCCCATTCAGCTCGATAAGGTTTTGAAATCTTGTTTTGTTAAACGCTTTAGTATAAAGATCAGCGAAATTATCAAGCGTATCCACCTTTTCAAGCACAATCAGTTTCTTTTCAGCACAATCCTGTATAAAATGATGACGTATGTCAATATGTTTAGTTTTACTGTGCTTCACGGGATTGTTAGCTACTGAGATAGCAGCTGTGTTATCAATGCAAATAGGAGTAAGTAAGAAATTCAGACCATAGTCGCGCAACTGTTGTTGAATCCAAAGAACCTGGGAGCAGCAGTTGGATGCTGCCATGTATTCTGCTTCGCAGGTTGAAATTGCGACCGAAGTCTGTTTCTTGCATTGCCACGACACCAATCTGCCACCAAGAAACTGACATCCTCCAGTTGTTGACTTCCGACTCTGATTGCACCCTCCATAATCAGAATCTGTGTAAGCGACTAGCTCCAAGTCTCCTCCTCTCGGGTACCACAATCCCAGCTTCGGTTTGCCCTTGAGATACCTCAGTATCCTCTTCACACCCTTCAGATGAGATTCTTTTGGGTTTGCCTGAAAGCGTGCACAAAGACAAACAGCAAACATTATATCAGGCCTAGAAGCAGTTAAGTACATTAAAGAACCTATAATAGCCCGATATTGAGTTGGGTCCACATCTGCATCACCGTCTGACTCAGCACCCAATTTGTGATTGACGCAGATTGGAGTGTCGAATGGGGTGCTGTCCTCCATCTTGAAGCGTTTGAGCACATCATGTACATACTTGGTCTGATGAATGAACATCCCATCCTTCTTCTGATCAACCTGCAATCCTAAAAAGAAAGTTAGTTCACCCATAGCACTCATTTCAAATCTCTTTTTCATGACGGCCTCAAAATCTTGACACATGGAGACTCTTGATGCAGCAAAGATAATGTCATCCACGTAGACTTGCACCAGCAGGAAGTCGCTTCCATCTCTTTTGAAGAACAACGTGCTATCTATCTTCCCTCTTTCAAACCTATTTTCAAGCAAGTAATCTGATAAAGTTGAATACCAGGCACGAGGTTCTTGATGTAGTCCATACAATGCCTTGCTTAACTTGTACACGTGATCAGGAAAGTCTGGGTCAGGAAAACCCGGAGGTTGCTCAACATACACTACCTCATCAACTTTCCCATTCAGAAACGCACTCTTCACATCCAACTGAAATACCTTCATCTTCTTATAAGCAGCAAACGCCAAAAACAATCTAATGGCTTCCAACCTTGCGACAGGAGCGAACACTTCATTATAATCAATCCCCTCTTGTTGATTAAAACCTTTAACGACTAGCCTCGCCTTGTTTCTTATGATAATCCCTTTCTCATCTCTCTTGCACTTAAACACCCATTTTGTGCCTATCGCATGCACATGCTTCGGTTTTTCAACCAAAGTCCAAACTTCCATTTTCTTGAATTGAGCCAACTCTTCTTGCATAGCTTCGACCCACGAGCTGTCCTTGAGAGCCATTTGATAATTCTTCGGTTCAATCTGGCTGATAAAGCAGGTGTACAAGCATTCGTTGATTATCCCTGTCTCCTTGATGCTTGTGTAAACATAGGTGTGCTCATTCAAACTACGTCTTGTTTGTACACCGAAGGACACATCACCAATCACATTCTCCAAGTTAGAAGAGAGCTCGTCAATGGTTGTTTCATGCTGAGAGTGAAATGGATTGAAAAATTCTTCTTCAGTCGAGGTAGCAGGGGTATCGACAGCATTTGATGAGGAAGGTTGACATTTATCGATCAGCTGTCTTTGCAATAGATTTTTTCCTCATCAAGGATCATCTTCGTAGCAAGTCTCTCTTCTTCTTCAGCAATATCCAAATACGGTATGTTAAAAGACTTAAAAAGTTTAACATAGTCGAAAAACTCAGCAGGTCCGTTGTTGGTTTTGGCGGTTGGTAACTTGTGATATCGGTGTTACACACCACCTCAACCTTGCTGGTCGATGTATTGAAGACACGTCTGTTGGGAGTCCCAACAACATAACCGACTAAGATTCCTTCATCGGCTACTTTACCAAATTTAGAATTTGTCTTCAAAATCGAACAAGGGGACCCGAATGGTTCAAGACCACTCAAGTTGGGCTTTCTCCCATGCATAAGCTCATAACACGTTTTACTAAGTCTTTTAACAGTTAAGACTCTATTCAGAACATAACAGGCTGTAGCAACAGCTTCAGCCCAAAACACCACAGGAAGCTTCGAATCAGCCAGCATAGTTCTGGCTCCTTCAATTAATGTTCTATTCTTCCTTTCAGCCACTCCATTCTGTTGCGGTGTATACGGAGCGCTGTATTGGTGTTCAATCCCTCTCTGAAGGCAGAAGATCTCCATCTCAAAATTCTTGAACTCCGTTCCATTGTCACTCCTGATGAACTTAACCCTTTTATCCATAACATTCTCAACTTTGGTAATCAAATTCTTCACCATCTGAGCCGTTTCGTCTTTTGATTTCAGGAAATACACCCACGAATATCGTGAGTAGTCATCAGTGATCACCAAGCAATAAGAAGTTCCTCCTAGACTTTTTGCATTCACGGGACCGAAGAGATCCATGTGAAGCAACTCCAGAGTACTGGCAATTGAATTGACTTTCTTGGTGAGATGGGATTTCTTGTGCTGCTTTCCCTTCTTGCACGCTATACATTTATCTTCAAAATTGAAATTCTTCAAGGGAACGACCAGCACAAGTCCATTCCTGACAATGTGGTTCATCTTCCGAAGATGAATGTGCCCCATTCTCCTATGCCACAATTCGGACTCTGATTCACTCGCTTTTGTCATAAGGCATGATTCTGCCGTGGCCATTTCAGTTGATCTCATATCCATAATATATGTATTTCTTTTACGAGGAGCCTTCATCACAATCCACTCCTCTGGTATCTGAAAACCAGGTTTCAACACAATCGCCTCATTCTTTGTAAAATGAACGGTGTACTCCTTATCACAGATCTGCGACACACTCAGCAGATTGTGCTTTAATTCTTCTACAAAGTTAACCTTCTCCAAAGTCATCTTTCCGTTTGACACCGTTCCCATTCCAGTAATCTTGCCACCACTTTCACCGGCAAAGCTCACTCTCCCTACTTGAACAGGTTTTAAATCGTGTAACAAGTATTTGTTACCCGTCATGTGCCGGGAACAGCCGCTATCTACAACCCAAAGATTGTTGGCAGCCCTGTTCAACTGTTCCTGCACAATAAAGCAAAAGATTAGAATTTAGGGACCCAAGACCAATTGGTCTTGGATCTATACATCCCAAACTTTGGCTTTCCAAAGTTAGTATCTCGATAATTCCTGTAAGTCCTATTAAGATAACTCCTTGAAGATTGATTGAGAGGCCTTCCAAACCTTTGAGAATTGAAAGAATTATAGCTTGTGGTTTGGTTATTAGCAGTGTAAAACTGAGATTTGTTTCTATGAAAACCTGAATTAGTCACATTTTTGAATTTTAAATTGTTTTCTTTTTTAGGAGCATGATAATTACTATTAGGCTTATTCTCAGTTTTAGTAGGCCTTACACCTCTGAATCGTTGCTTCAGAGGGCAATTTGCAACAAGATGTCCTAATTGATTACATCTAAAACAACACCTATGCTCAACTTTTTTATCAACCGGTGTTTTAGATGTCGAAGCTTTATTACCGCCCGTTCGTCTCACATATGGTGGGACGTACGGGTTTAGTGGAGTACTCTTTTTATTCGTCTTATCTTTCTCTCCACCATTGGGTAATATCACCTCCTTTTTTGCCTTACCAGACTCAGATGACTTATCCGAATCTGATGAGACTGGACTTGGATCAGAAATTTTAACACTTGAAACATGCGAACTTGTTTCGCCTCCACTAACATTTGTTTCTTTACAAGTTACTTTAACTGGTACTGTCTGAGCAACCTCAAAATCAACAGATTTCTGAACACTAGGGTTAAAAGTGTAATTGTGATTATAAGGTGGTGGAACCTCATGATAACCGATTCCTCCTCTCTTAGCAGAGGAACCTTGATCACTAACAAGGTGATCAAGAATAGCAGAGGAATTTCTGAACTGCTCTAGTTTTCTATTTAGTTCCACCACTTTTACCTGGTGATCAGCAATCTGTTTTTCTCTATCAGCAATTAGTTTGGTTTTTTCCTCCAAAACTTCATAGCTTAAATCAATCACTTCAATTTTTTCAGCAAGTTTTGTTTTTAAACTTTTAACATCTTTTTCACAAGCTTTTATTTTGACTTTATAACTATTTTCTCTTGCTTTTGTAAAATGATGATCTTCTTTTAAGGTTTTAAATTCAGCATCCAACCTAACATACTGATCGGTTATTGTTGCTAATTGCTTAGCCAAGTTTTCACATTTAGAGCATGTAGGTTTAGAACATACCTCGGAGAGCTGGTCATTAACGTCTGCCATAAGAGCTTTTTCTTCTCCGGTAACCTTCTCATTTTCTTCAGTTTCAACCTTCGCCAAATTTGCCTGCTCAAAAGTTTCTTTAGAATGCAGGTTCCAGTTGTATTCACCATCTTCTCTGGACATCATTGCACTATAATCTTTAGAACCCCCACTTTGCTGTGTAGACCTGCCCTGACTTCGTTCCACACGCTCATTCCAGCATTCCTTTGCAAAGTGACCGTTTTGCTGACAATTGTAGCATCTCACCTTTGCCTTCTCAAACCCTGGCTTTCCACCGACAAACTTTCTCCCGGTCTTCCTCATAAAACGCTTCACTCTTCTTACAATCATGGCCATCTGCCATTGCAGATCCATTTCCTCCAGATCATCAGCATCAATCTGGTCATAATCATCATCCAACATAGCTGGATCAACAACCTTCCCTTGAATGTAGTTCTCATAGGAAGCAATAAAAGAAGCATAGAGACCAAACTGCTCTTCAGCAGACTTGACACTCATAGGCATCTTGGAGTAGTTGTTGCTGGGAGTACTTGGAGAGAAACTACTCTTGCTTACCTGGGGTTGAGAACCACTCGATCCACCTGCTACATAGCAAACATCACCATTTGTGTTGACTGACACGTGACCCTCATGTGATGAGTTTTCGCCCGACTCTCCCTTCGAGTAGTAGGCAGCAGATTCAGTCTTCGATTCTGAGCTAGTGTTGACTTTAGCTCCATACATACCTGGATCTTGAACCTGATCCATAGGTGTTTCTTTTCTGACCATGTTAAGCTCAAAGGTTCTGAGCTTGTTGACTGTCGTTTCTAGATCATATGTGGGAAAGTCTTTGTCTTCCCTCATCAGCACAGTGTACATCTCCCATTTTGGTGGGAGAGCATCTAGAAGCTTCTCAACTATTTCTTCTTCTCGGTAGGAAATTGAATAGTTGCTCAATTCAGTCATTAGATGGTAATATCGAGTGATAATATCATCTAAAGATTCATTCTTCAAATACTTGAAGACTGAGAACTGGGTTTTGAGCAATTTTATCTTTGAAGCACGGATTCCTACATTCCCTTCAAATCTGTTCTCAAGAGCTTCCCAAAGCTCTCTTGCTGACGTGTACTTTCTAAACGTATGAAGGATCTCTTGTAGAAGAGCCATAGTAATAGCAGCATGAGCCTTGCTCTCGGCCTCATACATCTTTTTCTCTTCTTCTTCCATTTTGCTATACTTTTTGATTTGATCACGACCTTCATACTCCATAACTGGTGGAATATAACCATCCTGGATGCATACCCACATCTTCGCATCCTGGTATTTGACGTATTGTATGAACCGATCCTTCCATGCGACGAAATCGGTTCCCTTCAGCAACCTTGGGGCCTTAGTAGCTGACCCTGCTTCAACTTCCATCTTCACTAACTCAGAGATGTTAATCGACGACATCTTTCCCGAAAAGTAAGAAAACCCGAAAAAATCAAAAAATTTTCTGAAAAGTACTGTAGGCGAAGTTACTGATAACTTCGCTTAAGCCTTAACTTCGCCACTGATTAACTTCGCTGAAGAACTTCGCAGAAGATTAACTTCGCTTAAGGTAAGCGAACTTAGGAGGTAGGCGGAGTCGTAGAGAACTTCGCTGAGTTAGGCGAACTTGAGAAGGTAGGCGAAGTTGTGGATAACTTCGCTTAACCTTATATCTTCGCCGAAACCCTACGTATCCTGACGGCAACTTCGCCTGATGAACACGGACGTTTTTGCAGATCTGAGATCTGGATTTTACGAGGTTTTTGACGGTGCAAAGGCTTGAACATGATGGTAGAAGGTAAGATTGACTCAAAAACACAGAAAACACGTCCCGCGAATAGTCGAAACAGGACGAATTCTACACCCGCGTGAATATCCCGAACCACACAATCGAGCAAATGCTCTGATACCAATTGTAGGTTCCCTGGACGGATCGCACGAGATATATCGGTCTACTCAGGTGCGGAATCCCTGCGTAGATCGTTACGAGTATAGAGCACAAACCAAACAAACACACGAATAACCGAACACACGTTATATATTATAACTCAAACAAGTGACGTAATATCACTGATACAGAACTCTCGTCCTCACGTTACAATAAACTCGAACTACTGAAACGAACTTAAACAACTATTTCTAAACCAAGCCTTAAGCTGGTATATAAATACACGACAACTTCGCCTGGCATGTTCAGGCGAAGTTGTCCATAACTTCGCTTGACTAACAAGTTCGCCTGTTAAGCGAACTTGTCAGTAACTTCGCTTAAACATACAAAACATAATTAAACATTACAGACTCGATTACAGACACTAGATTATGAACTACTGACACTATGCACCAACAATTGCGCCTAACTCTAGATCGTGAGTCGTATAGTTCTTTTCGTGTATTTTGAGTTGACGAGAGGCGTAGGAGATTACTTTCTTGTGTTGCATTAGTACACATCCCAAACCGAAATGGGACGCATCACTAAAGTCAACAAAGTCCTCAGTACCTTTTGGCAAGGCCAGTATAGGTGCTTGGGTGAGCTTTTGTTTGAGTATATCGAACGCCTCTTGTTGCTTCGCTCTACATTCATATTTGATGTTCTTGCGAGTTAAGGAGGTTAGGGGAACGGCTATACGAGAGAAATTTTCAATGAACCTACGGTAATTGCCGGCCAAACCTAAGAAACTTCTAATCTCGGTTGACGATTTTGGAATCTCCCACTTAGAGATAGCTTCAATCTTAGCGGGATCGACTTGAATACCGTTGACGATAATGATGTGACCAAGAAATTGTACCTCGTGTAACCAGAATTCACATTTGGAAAATTTAGCATATAACTTCTCGGTTCTAAGAATTTCTAGCAGAGTTCGAAGATGGACTTCATGCTCATCCTTAGACTTAGAATAAATTAATATGTCGTCGATGAATACGATCACAAATTTATCCAAGTAAGGCTTGCAAATACGATTCATCATGTCCATGAATGCGGCTGGAGCATTAGTAAGTCCAAAAGGCATGACCGTGAACTCATAATGTCCATACCGTGTTCGGAATGCAGTTTTCGGAATATCTTCGGATTGAACTTTGAGTTGGTGATAGCGGGAACGGAGATCGATTTTTGAAAAGAAGCTAGCACCTTGAAGTTGGTCAAAAAGATCATCGATTTGAGGTAGTGGATATCGGTTTTTGATTGTGACTTTGTTCAACGCACGATAGTCAATACACATACGCATGGATCCATCCTTCTTTTTGACGAATAGAATTGGTGCTCCCGATGGTGACGAACTCGGTCAAATGAAAACTTTCTCAAGCAGCTCATCGAGTTGTTTCTTTAATTCCATCATCTCGGTCGGAGCGAAACGATATGGTGCCTTTGTGATTGGAGCAGTACCGGGAATAAGATCGATCCTAAACTCTACTTCACGATCGGGAGCGATTCCGGGAAGTTCATCAGGAAAAACATCAGAAAATTCAGAGACGACAGGTACGTCCTTTATCTCTTTTGGCTTTGATTCTTCAGTGACGTAGGCCATGAATTCTAAGCATCCTTGATTTAAACATTTGTTAGCCCTAATCATAGAAATTATGCTAACTTTGCCAGCGTCTTTGTCCCCTTCAATTCGAATGCTTCGTTTATCGGGGACTTGAAGTTCAATGGTTTTGCTATTGCAGATGATACGAGCATGGTTATCGGATAACCAATCCATACCAAGTACAATATCAAAACCAGCAAGTGCCATTGGTAAGAGTTGGATCGGCAGAATATAACCGGTTAAATGAATTTTTCCATTTTCAAGGGCTTCGGAGATCTTGACGATTTCACCGCTAGCAGTCTTGACGCTTAGAGTTTTATTTAACTTTGTTAAAGGTTCGTTTAATAGACTACAAACACTATAATCTATAAAACTCAAATTGGCACCCGAATCAAACAAAACTCTAGCATAGGTGTCGTTGACTAAGAACGTACCGGTGATAGTTTCTGGCATGTCAGTGGCTTGTTTGGTGTCAAGTACAAAGACTCTAGCGTTTCCTTTCTTGTCTTTACCACTTCCACCCGCACCACCATTCGCGGGTTTGTTCTTTGGGCACTCGAAATTAAGATGGCCCATCTCTTTTCAATTAAAACATGTCATCTTCTTTTTCCAGCAGTCGGCCGCTGCGTGGCCTGGTCGGTTGCATGATTCACAAACTTTTGGGGGCGGAGCAAAGTTACATCGACCCTTGTGGTATCTTCTGCATGTTTTGCATGGCGTGGCGTTGGAGTTGAATCTATCTTGATGTTGATTTACGCCCTTGCCTTTGAATCGAGTGCTTTCTCCAATCTTTCTTTGGTCATTAGGTGACATGACCTTTTTATCTTATTCCTTATTGCGGATCATTCCGCCCATCAAGTAACCAGCTAACTCCATCGCAGAGTCAGCAGTTTGAGGCAAATGAGACCTCACCATATCGCGGAATTCCCCAAATGTATCGTGTAACTTTGCTGGATTCCGGATTAACCAGCTGGGGAACCAAACGACAATATTCGTGAAACTTGGTGTTGTATTCACGAATATTTGTCCCCACGACCTTAAGATTGTGAAATTTAGTTTGGAATTGGTCGGTTTCATGCATGGGACAAAATTTTACCATTATCATTGTTTTGAACTCTTCCCAAGTCAGATTGTACATCATCTCCCTTCCTTTACTCATTAACATCGTATTCCACCACTCGAGTGCTTCTCCTTTGAACATTAAAGCAGAATATTGAATCTTCTTCTCATCAGAACACTTGCTTGCTATCACAATTGTTTCCATTTCCTCCAGCCATCTCACGGTTATAATGGCTCCTTTATCACCATGGAACTCCTTCGGTCCATAGTATTTGAAATCCTTAAACGAGCACCCTCCGATATTTAGTTTCTTTAACTCTTGCCTAACCCCACCATCAGCGTTAGACTCATGAACACTTTCCTCGACAGGAAACGGTTTTGGACGAGATTTCACGGATTTTCGAGAAGGATTGACGGAGTGAGAATGTTTTGAGTTTTTCGATTGGGACCTAGCCATAGACTCTTCCCTATCTGCATCCTTAATCATCTTTTGTATTTGACTCATATATTTATCAGGGATCGGTTCATCTTTTTTATTTATGGGGTCTTTCCCCTTTTCTTTTCTTATCTCATGCTCTTTTCGAGCATTCTCATTGTTGTTACTTTGTTCAGACATTTTCATTTTCTTTTTCAATTAAGTCTTTATATCTGAAATTTATCAACTTCCTTTTATTAAACATATATCTTTATTTCACATTTTTATATATATATATATCGTGAAAGGATATATATATATATACTTTATTATACAACACACACACATATATATATCATGTGATTGATATCTATCTATATATATATATATATATATATATATATATATATATTGATAGCCCTATCATTACATAAGGACGTCTACACATCCTTTATTACACAACCTTTCACACAACACATAAATTACATTAACACACACATCTCTTCCTTGTCATAACTTTCTCCATCATCTTCAATCCTTCATGAACTTTATCACATCCCTTGTCAACTTGTTGCATTTTCGAAGAACCGTCTCTCCTATCTTTTTATTTTTCTTTCCTTCAACAGCCATCTTTCTCCATTCGTCAGTCTCATGTAAAGCGCGGTCCAAGTTCATACGACTGTGGGACTTCGTTGGGGTATCCAATTTGTGGAGGTGGGTCGCGGTAACCCAACATCACCATTTCATAGTGATTCCTCGGTTCTGGATACGGAACTTCAGTCATGTCGGATGAAAGGTAGAAGAAAGCTTCAAAAGCTTTATTTTGTTCTCGGATCTCATTATCTTGCTCTTCAATTGATGGAATTGTCCTTGGAATGGTGGGAAGCTTGATGATGCTTGGTTCTTGAGGTTCTCGAGGTATTGAACATATGGATCAACAGAACCGTAGCTTGGGTTTTGGGAAGTGAGTGATCCTTCCATTGACGTTGATATCTCATTGGGATTATTGGGATGCTCTTCTTCCAGTTCTTCCTCAGACTCTTCCTTAAGATATTGCTCTTCTTAGGGGTCCTCCTCCTCTTCTGGTTCCTCTTCTTCCATGGGTTGAGCAGTTTCATGCACCATCGAAGGCATTCGGAAACTTTCATAGGGCATCATCACCCTCATCCTTGGTTTGCAGGATGACCCTTCATCATTGGTGGGTAGAGAATTGACTTCGTTAACGGTGGAGCTTCATGTATGCCACCTTCGTTGATCTGAGTGGCATTGCATCCAGTCGGAGGATGGGGATTTTGGTTCTTCTTTTATTGGTCGATTTGAGAGGAAAGCATAGGACGTGTGAGGATTTGGTGGTAGGTATGCAGTTGGATAGTACTGTGGTATCTCTAATGGTTGGTATGTAGGGATCTCTGATGGATGGTACGTCGGTACTTCAGAGGGATGGTAATTGGGTATTGTTGGTGGGTGGTAGCTCGAATGTCTCGGTGGTTCATTTCCTTGTTTCGATGGACTATCGGGAACATTGATGGGATAATGTTTCTTCCGGGATCGTGTACCGGCTTGGTCAAGTCATGTTCTACGTCTTGATCGAAGTACGCTTCATAGTAACCATCACTCATATTGTCCTCAGGGAAAGGTTTAGTGATTCCGGATTCTTTTGCCTTACGCACAAAATTTTCCATCATGTTCTTGAACGACATCTAACAATTTGGGTGGTTTAGAATGATGAGGGAAAGAAAAGGTTACCAACCTATCTTATTCCTAAAACAAATAATCAATTATTTCCTATACTTGGATCGAAGCTTGGGTATTGTTTTATGATACCCAATTCGCTAAGATAGATGGCTCTGATACCAACACTTGTCACACCCCAGACCACGGCCTAGGCGTGTGACACCTATGTTGGTACCACAAGTGTAATTAAATCAGAGTTACGTTTAATAGCGGAAGACTTTATAAACTTGTGGGTTTAAAGTGTAATATTACAAAAGACGGGATTATAAAAGATTCCCGTTTAAGTTTAAAAGATTACTTGTTTTATAATTACTAAACCACCATTTTACATAATTTAAGTTTATACAAAACAAATCCGAGCCATCAGATATTCATAGCACTTCGACACTCCAAGCGCTATCCTTGTTCACCTACAAAATGTAAGAAAATACGTCAGCAACGAATACTGGTGAACACGCTGATGTTAAAATATTTTCTTTTACTTTATTACCCCTCGAGACTACGCCTGCCTCGGCCCATCGTGGCTTAGGAATAACAAAGTTAAATAACACATTTGTAAACTCGAGTCTCTACACTAGGTCACCTCTACAAACACCGTAGCGTTCGACTTAGTTAAGTACCCGTATGTATACACATGGTCGTGCTTCCCGCGGGAAAGCGTCCTACGACCAGGCGTGGTGTGATGTGCCCACCGCGTACTACCACATATGTAAGGATCCAGACAAACGTATACTACAGCCTGAGGGCTATGATTTTAATCTTATTTATAACAATTTTAGGAACACGTAGTCCCTTGTAAACAATTTTCATATAACATGTTTGACTTCTTTGAAAATAAGTTTGTAAAAGTTTGGGGCGTATTCACCTTTTCACTTTGGGATCGGCTTCAACACCATCCGAGGGTCTTTCCCTTGCTATCTCGCACCAATAGTACGAGCATAACCATTTGTTAGTTGGATATACAATCCGGCTTAAGACCTTTAGTCTTATTTTATAAACTCTACCTCGATGAACCTTTAGTTCATAAATCTCTTTTACTTGAAAACCTTTAGTTTAAAAGTAATTATAACCCTTTAGTTTATTTATAAAAGCCAAATGTTTCTTCTTCTCTAAGAAACGTATTCTTTTTCTTTATTATTTAAGAATAGTTATTTATTACTTAAATAATATTTCATAACAAAGAATATATATACTTGCACACATATATATATTTATCTATCACAAACATATCCTTTCTTTGTTATGTTTTCTTTTCTTTTCTTTTATCGAGGTATCGAGTATAAACTCGACTTAAGGTTTAAGCCTTTATAATATTTTATTATTATATTCATTTGGCCATTACGCCTACCTTGTTGGCGTTTCGAAACCCTAACAACTTGAGCAACACTCCAACGCCGCTTCACCTTCCTTCTCGTTTTCCGTCCCTTGGCACGCCAAATGCTCAACACCAACATAAACACTCGTCGGCACGCCTTTCGAGATTCATCGCCATGATTTAGAAAGTAACAAACACCTTTTTGGTATGTGGGTGGAGAATGGCACGAACTTCGAGGAAACGAACACGTAGATCGAGGAAATCGGGCACGCTTATCGAGGCGGATCGAGGGTATGGTTTATATATCTTAGAGAGATGTAAGAGAGCTGTGCTTGAGGTGTGAATGAACTGAATTCGTGGCCTTCTATTTATAGCCAAAATTTGGATCCCGTCGCAGTACGCGACGGCCTCCTGGCCAAGCCCGTCGCGTATCGCGACGTACGCCTTCTGTGTCACCATGTAGACCTGCCATGTGGCAGGCGTTGTGCCATGTGGCGACAAGTGGCGGACGTGTTGCCACGTGGTGACACGTGGCGACACATTGTGCCACCATCTGCCACATGGCACACGTATTCCGATGTGTCAGGCCACTTCATCGCGATACGCGATGACGTTAGGTTCAACAGCGATCGCGTATCGCTGTTGACTCCTTCTAGAACCATTGACCAAGCCCAATCGCGATACGCGATGGGCTTCTCTTTTGTCCCGTCACGTACCTTGATAGGACAAGAGAACAGAATTTTCATTTTCATCCCTAGGGTTTGGAATTGTACAAATTTGGTCCCTAGACTTTGGAAAGTTGATATTTTGAACTCGAAATTTTCATAATGTTACACCGTAACCGGACGATGTCTTAAAGAACGTGACGACTCGACGCCACCTCGAAGTACGAACCAACAAGAGTCGAAGATTTGGGGTGCCTCGATTCGCGTGTCGAAGAAAAATGTTGATTAAAGGGGAGCTCGTGAAGCGATAAAGCGTCGAAGTGCTGCCAAGATTCTAGGGTTATTATAAGCGAAACAAGGTAGGCATAATGCCCAAGTAAAATAATAATAAAATAATAATGTTTGAAAACCTAAGTCGAGGGTATACTCGATACCTCGAAAGATAACGAAATAAAACATAACAAAGAATATAAAAGAAAGAAATGTAATTATAATGTTATTCTTTGTTATAATTATTATTTAAGTTTATTATTAGTATATTATTATTAAATAATAAGTCAAAGAAAAGTATAGGTTTCTTAGAGAAGAAGAAACAGAGTGTTTAAAGAAAAAGTAAAACAAGTTAAACTAAAGGTTTTAAACTTGTAAAAGAAAAGAAAGAATATTTAAACTAAAGGTTTTAAAAGAAAATATAATCGAGGTAAAGATTATACAAAAGAGACTAGAGGTCTTAAGCCAGATAAAAGATCCGGTACTAATAAAAAGTTATACTCGTACTATAGGTGCGAGATGGCAAGAAATGAAGAACCGATTAGTGTATTGAAGCTGATCCTTTGAAAAGGTGAATACGCCCAACTTTATAAACTTGTTTAATCGAGTCAAATAAATTAAATGAATTACATGAGATTACGTGTCTCTAAAACATTATAATCAAAAGTAATTGCTAGACCTCAGGCTGTCATGTGGTAAAAAGTCGGTGGGCACATGATGAACATAAAATTATACATCTTTTTAGCATCAAATAATCTCTAAAAACTGCAACTTCTGTCAAATAACATAGCACAGAAGGCTACTTATCGTAATAAAATATAATTTCAGGTAAAACCAAGCCCCAAATGAAGAAACGAGTGAACAGACGAAGGAAAACAGAAGAAAACATAAGAAAAGCAAGAAACACGCCCCCATGCTTTTGAACACCAGAAAAGACAAAAATCTACAAGAAAGGACAAATATTGAGAATAAAAGCACGGGGTCGTGCCTCTTGACCACGGGGTCGTGGTCACCCTCAACAAAAAGACAAAACAAATTACAGCACATGTCAATAAAAGCACGGGGGCATGCCTACCTAAGCATGGGGCCGTGCTTCATGCTCCAGACTGCCTATAAATAGTGGCTCATGTTGCATTTATCAAGTGTAACTTGAAGAGAATTCTATACGGTTTTCACTTATAAAAACACCCACTAACACTGATATTGAATATTTAGTGAAGGGTTTGAAGGGTTGGAGGTCATTATCATCCATCATCATCATCAACCATCATCATCATTAAGAAGGAAGATTCATCCACATTTGGTTAGATTGTTCTAGTTTAATCATGTGTTTGTTATCATCATACATTCTAACGTTCATAACCATGCTCATTATGAGCTAAACTCCATTTACCATCTAAAATATGTGAAGAAGCTTTGTTTTACTTAATGATTATATAAAACATGTGATTGAGTTTAGTAAAGTACATGGTTATCTTGCAATTATCTTTTGATGAGAAATGTTTCATTATCTTTTGATGAGAAATGTTTCACCATCTTAATTCAACAATTCAAAGTTGGTGATTGCCAATCCTATTGACAATCATTCATGATCGATTCATGTTCTTGAAAGATAGAATACTTTGATAATTTATCGAAATATGGATCCTTATATTGTATTTAGAAATGATAAGATATTAGTTATGATATATTTCTCTAGTTTTGGTAATTCTGAAATAAAATTGTAAAAACGATTGCTTAGGTTATCATGCTAGTTAAAGAAATCATGTGTTAACGGAATGTGCAATGATAACCTACTTAAATCAACCAAGGGGAGGTTTGTGATGAACTATAACAACCCAAGGTTGTTAGAATTGGTATTTTAGAAATCGAAGTCAATCCTAATCTTTCTACTTTACAAAACTACTTGCCAACTCAAATTGACATTTTCGTGGTAGTATGACATTAGGAAAGGGTTGACTTTAAAATGCGCATGCTACTTTCTTTTATGTCATAGGATATGCACACTTAGAAATGAGGGGCTATTCTATCATATATTATTACGCCAAGTTTATCACATGTTTATGTAATAATCATCAAGGAACAATGGAGCGGATTCTTGATCCTAGATGGTAATCTTCATATAATTGAATTATTTGTTTAGAATTTCTCGTTTTGGTCACCAATATATTACATATAAGTATTTTTATTTTATTAAAATTTCAAAATCAACCTCAAAATGATTTAAACCTCCGACTGAAGTAAACGACGATTCATTGTTAGAAACATTTGTGTCCACGGATCGATACTTGGTTCTTACCAATACTATTCTACATATACGATAGGTACACTTGCCTATTTTGTGTGTGTTTAGTTTTAGTAGAAATCACTTTTATAAATTTAAAACACGATCTTGTGCACAAGCTAAATATCCAATCTTTTACATTTTACAAGCTACGCGAACACCACGTCAAGTTTTTGGCGCCGCTGCCGGAGACACGGTACATTTCTAAGAACAATCCAAGTTTTAATTTAGTCATTGTCTATAATTGTACAAATTTTCTAACTTTTATTTTATTTTTACTAACTATTAACTATATAATTTTTCGGCTAGCCTGATTTTAACCTTTATTTACCTAACCTTTGCTTAGCTTAATTAACTTAGACCTTAGTTTAGTTTAGAATAGCTTAGCCTAAATCGTAGTTTAACTTTAACTAACCTTTAATAGTTAAATTTTGATTTAACCCCATGTATGTCCTCTACATTCGGACCTGAGCTTGTTTCTCCAATATCTGAACCGAAACGACACTTTCGTCGACGAGCGCGTAAACGGACTGCAGAAACCGTCTAAGCAATCAAAGATGAGTCAGTAGACGCCACCACATCAGGAGAAAATCAAACTGAAGAAATGTTGGTGGCCCAAAACAATGAGCCGAACATGAGCCAATATACCAAGCCAACTCTCGAAGGCTACGACAATGGAGTGGCTCCACCCGACATCACCGAACACTTCGAAATCAAATCAAGCACCATTCATATGGTGGAAAATTCTGTTCAATTTTATGGTCTCCTCAACGAAGATCCTCTTTCTCATATATCTCGATTCTTACGAATCTGCGGAACCTTTAAAATCCAAAACTGTTCAGAAGATCAAATCAAACTCAAATTATTTCCTTTCTCTCTAAGGGGTCAAGCATTAGAATGGACATAATCTCTTACCTCTGGCTCCATCACTTCATGGGACCAGATGGTTGAACAGTTTGTCCTCAAATACTTTCCGCCTGATAAAATTGCAAAATACCGAGACAGCATTACCGGATTCTGGACCGATAATAATGAATCGATACACGCAGCATGGGAGAGAAACAAAAATCTTCTGAGAAGATGCCCTCATCATGGACTGAGTGTATTGTTACAAGTACAGACTTTCTTTGACGCACAATCCAGCCAAAACAAACAGGCAATCGACCAAATCGCCAGTGGAGACCTGGGATCTAAATCACCTAACGAAGCATTTGAAGTCCTGGAGAAGGCAGCAAAGAAAATTTCCGCCTATAACCCACCAAGATCTACACCAACCCAATAAAGGAATACACCACGTCGATTCCAACACTCTTGTCACCGCACAGCTTGAAGCCCATTCTAAGAAATTCGAACAACTTCAATCCGAACTATCGAAAACCAAGATCACCTGTGACACCTGTGGTGGAACTCACAAGACAAGTGACTGTAAACAAGTCATCATGGCTATGGAGGAAGTCGATTTCATCGCTCGTCAGAACAACGCTTTCCACAACAACTACAATCCAGGATGGAGAAACCACCCGAATTTCAACTGGAAAGACCGAGGTAACACTCAACCCCTACCCGGATTCGAAAAAAGACCGATAAATCAAACCTTCCAACCAAAACCCCAATTTCAAGATCAAAGTTCCAGTAGCCATCAAAACCCAAGCTACTCAAAAATCGAAGAAATGTTGATCCAAATCAAGACCAAAACAAATGAAGCAAAAAAGAAGGCCAACTCAAGAGCTGTTGATATTAGCGGAGTATTGTTAAAACATGAAACCGACCTAAAAAGTCAACAAGCATCATTACAAAACCTAGAAACTCAGATCGGACAAATTGCCCGACAATTATCCGAAAGACCACCCGGTACTCTTCCAAGCAACACAATCACCAATCCAAATAAAACAGCCAACGCTGTTACACTCAGAAGCGGTACAACCACTACCCCACCAACTTCATAACCAGTTACGGAAAAGGAATCCACTGATAAAACGCAGGAAAGACTGATCCCAACGGGCACCGTACAACCCAGGGAGCCAGTCCGAACTTATATTTCACCTATTCCATACCATGGACGACTGAAGCAGGAAAGATTGGAAGCTCAGTACGGGAAGTTTTTAGAACTCTTCAAACAACTCCACATCAACATCCCTTTTATCGAAGCGATCGCCCAAATGCTAAAATATGTCAAGTTCCTCAAGGAAGTGCTGACAAATAAGAGGAAGCTGGAGGAGCTATCACATGTTACCCATAGTGAAGAATGTTCGACAGTCCTCCAAAACAAGCTGCCAACAAAAATGACCGATTCAGGGAGCTTTACTATGCCTTGTATCATAGGAAATTTATATGTTAGAAATGCTTTGACCGACCTAGGATCTAGTATTAACCTAATGCCTTATGTGGTTTTTGCAAAACTAGGGATAGGAGAACCAAAACCCACCCGCATGTGCATTCAGTTAGCTGACCGATCAATTAAATACCCTCGGGGCATTGTTGAAAACATGCTTGTCAAAATTGACAAGTTTGTTTTCCCAGTAGATTTTGTGATTCTAGACATGGAGGAAGACAAAAGTGTACCTCTGATTTTAGGAAGATCCTTTTTAGCCACTGCAAAGGCTATTATTGACGTTTGCACTGACAAACTCACCCTCAGGGTCATTGACGAGGAAATCACATTTGCCATAGGAAAATCTATGCAATATCCGCAACATCACGATGACACGTTAAATTGTGCCGACATCATCGATTCTGTCGTGAGTTGCTATATGCGAGATTCCTCCCTCACTAACACTCTAGATACATAGATCTTAGCTGACATAGACACCAAATTCGTTTTAGAAAACAAAAATCTCAATACTAATGACAATAATCAAGAAACATCAGAAGTAGCATATGAGATAACTGAAATTAATGAAAAGTTATAAACATCAATTAAAGAACCACCAGCCTTAGAGTTAAAAGAACTTCCAAACCATCTCGAATATGCTTTCCTCGAAAAAGACTCTCAGCTCCTCGTAATTATTTCATTTCACCTTTCTATAGAAGAGAAAGACGGACTTCTTTAGGTACTTATAAACCATAAGAAGGCCATCGCATGGAAGATCATGGATATCAAGGGCACCAGTCCTTCGTTTTGTACTCACAAAATCCTCATGGAAGAAGAATACAAACCCGTGGTCCAACATCAAAGACGTCTCAACCCCAACATGCAATATTTAGTAAAGAAAGAAGTAATCAAACTCCTTGATTCCGGATTAATCTATCCAATCTTAGATTCATCTTGGGTTAGTCCTGTTCAAGTAGTACCCAAGAAGGGAGGAATGACAGTCGTAATGAACGAGAAGGATGAGCTAATACAAATGAGAACCATTACGGGCTGGCGAGTTTGCATTGACTACCGGAAAGTTAATGTCGCCTCAAGAAAAGATCATTTTCCACTCCCTTTTATCGATCAAATGCTTGAACGTTTATCTGGAAAAATGTTCTACAATTTTCTTGATGGATTTTCCGGATATTTCCAAATTCCCATTGCTCCTTATGATCAGGAGAAAACCACTTTTACATGTCCATACGGAACCTTCGCGTACCGAAGAATGCCGTTTGGGCTGTGTAATGCTCCAGCCACCTTCCAGCGATGCATGGAGGCCATCTTTCATGAAATGATCGAACACTCTATGGAAGTATTCATGGACGACTTCTCAGTCTTTGGAGATTCTTTCGATCATTTCTTGAAAAAGCTCGACAAAATGTTAGCCAGGTGTGAGGAAGTAAATATAGTGCTCAACTGGGAAGAGTATCACTTTATGGTTAAAGAAGGCATCGTTCTCGGCCAAAAGATTTCTCAAAAGGGTTAGAAGTTGATAAAGCAAAAATAGAAACTATCTCTAAACTTCCACCATCAACTTCAGTCAAAGTCATTAAAAGTTTTCAATGTCACGCGGGATTCTATCGTCGTTTCATAAAAGACTTCTCTAAAATCGCTAGGCCTAAGAATATTGGCCTATGAAAATTCCTGGTCTTACAAAGAAAAGACTAAAAGTTTGCATGACGCCCATCTGAAATGAAACAAAAATTTTCAAGTTGGCGATTGAGTGCCGTTATACAACACACATTTACATCTTTTCTCAGGGAAATTAAAATCATGATGGACAGGTCCATACATAGTTGAATCAGTTTTCGACTATGGGACAGCCGAGATTTCAAATTCTAATGGTCACAAGTTCGAAGTCAATGGACATCGATTAAACCATATATCGATGGGCCATTTGAAGAAATTTTGGAGGTAATGATCCTCCAACCAACCAAGTAGACATATAAGGAAACATGGTCCAACCAAGAACTTCATAAACTTGGACTTGTAAATAGTTGTTTTAAAGAGAAAAACACGGGGCGTGCCTAAGGAAGCACGGTACCGTGCCGCAATGTGTGGGCCGGAATTTTCGCTGCAAAAATCTCAGTCATACTGGTTCGTAACAGAATTGTCTGAGTTAAACCACGGGGCCATTCTTCATGAAGCACGGGGTCGTGCCTAGAATCTGGTTGGCTATAAAAGGCACCTCTTGCCCATGCATTCCTTGCACCAACCAAAACCAAACCACTCTTTTCTGAAAATTTCGACATGCCTACTGAAATGAGTGAAGCAATTCCCATTCCTCGACAACCGAGAAACGATGCCCGCCATGTTTCTAAAACCGAGCTTCTTTTGTAACTTCAAGAACTCGTCAAGGAACTCACCGAAATGAATCTCCTAGCTGAGATGCGTCTCGTTCAACTCACCGAAACGGTGGAAAACATGAAAATGGAGCTTCGGGACATTAACAAGCAACTCCAGTTCTAAGTTCTCGGTTTCACGTACTTTCCTCCACCAGGGCCATTCAGAGGAGGAGAACCTTTCGGGGAAATCTAGGAACCTTAGTTTTCTACTTTTCTGTGTAAACAACTGCACTAGGCACATTGTGTTAGGAATTTCGGGCTTAACCCAAATATTTTCTTATTTTTAGGAAAACCGGGCTTATCCCGTATTTGTTTTAAGACCTTTAATTTTAATGAAAATTAATTTTTAGGATGATCAAACTCTTAATCAACATACTAAACTTCATTCCAAAAATTCCGGCTCTCGCATTTAGTTGAAAAAAAATGAAAGAAACTTTGAAAGACAAAAAGCATGGGCCGAGCTTCCTGAAGCAAGGGACCGTGGTCACCTTAGAATCTTCAGCATGATACGCGCTGACTCTGTACAATTCTTTAAATCATAAACATTTATTCCCCTAGCAGCACGGGGCCGTGCTTCATGAAGCACGAGGCCATGCCCGACTTTCCAGTCTCTATATAAAGCATGCAAAAACTCACTATTTCATTCACACCAAACACAAAAAAATTACTGAAATGGAAAGCAAGAAAGTTGAATGGAAGCCAGTGTGTAAAGGCAAGCAACATGATTCATGCTCAAATCTTGAGGAGGAAGTCATGAGGCTACAATGCATCATAAGAGACCAAGTCGAAAGCAACATCCATACCGAAGCTCGCATGATCGAGCTAATCAACAAAGTCGAACTACTTCAGTTCAAAAACTTCCATGTTGTGGATAGCCACAACAAGGATTTGGCCATCAAGCTAAACTATCTTAACCGAGAAATCACAAAGCTCGACAAAAAGCTTTCCGAGGTCTTAGAAGCTAGACGAGCCCCACCACACATTAAAGACCTGTTCGGGAATGGTGGTCGTTGAAGTCCCGACTTTGTCTTGCTTTGAAGTTGCTTTTGCTAGTGTTATGTTTTATGATCCAGAATTGTTTTTGTATTTTCCGTTCTACTATGTTTAACTATGTTTTATGTTTTAATGAAATTGAGGACTTTAATCACTGTCTTGATTCTATCCATCAAAGAAAAAACAGTTAAAATGAACCAGATCGACAAATAAACAGAATAAACAGTTAAAAGATATTGTCTGCCTGGTGCAGCACGGGCCGTGCTTCTAAAAGCACGATGCCGTGCTTTTGAGCCCACAGCAGTTATGATTTTAAAACCAATAAAATAACTTTTTCGACCACTTAACCCTAAAAACAACTCCGTTCATCAGCACAAACCGCCGAACATTCATAAATTTCACTAATCTGTGCATCAATTTTTTGAATTTCAAAAAAAAGGTATGTTAATTTAACAAAACTATTGTTCGATTCCATCTTTCTAGGTCTAGATTAAACTGAAAATCTCACCAATTGATTGAATCGGGTTCAAACCCGAAAATTAGATAGGATATTCGGTTAGATATAGGATAATATGTTGTTAGATAGGTTTTGTAATAATCTTTGATGAACGAAATCATTTGGGTTCGAATCTTGGGTAAAATATATAACAATTGAAAACCCAATTGAAACAATCGGGTAGAAACGCAGGTTCGAGTCTTGTTAAGTTTGAAATTAGGATTAAAAACACGAACCGTGCTCTAAACAACACGAATCGTGGCCACCTTTCGGTCAACAGAAAGTCAAAATTGGAAGAATCTGTAGAGCAGCAGCAACACGGGGCCGTGCTTCTAAAATCACGGCTCCGTGGTTTGCTCTCTTTTCCAGCACATAAATAATTTTTGATACATTTTGACTAATTTGAATACAAATTGCAGATGGCCGAGTATGGAGATGACATTCATGCATTTTTAGTCTTTCCCTGGAGCGATACAAGGTATAGGAGAGCCCGAGCGAGATTAACCTACCTAAACAGACGATTGCCAGAACCAAACCTCTACGCTTGCAGGGATACGTTGATGAAAGTTAACCAGTGGAACCATGTACAAATCCATTGTGAAAGGGCCATGGTGACGGGTTTTTAGTCAGAAAGGGAAGGCTATAACCGAGTTAACAAAGGAATTTTAGTTTCCTTCTCATTTAAGACGAAAAAATTGGACATGTGGGAAGAAGAAGCAGTGGAATTCAGGTGGGGGGGGGGCGAAGTGGTACACGACATCGATTACCCAGCTGGGAATTGATTTGGAAATTTACACAAGTGATGAAACAAACAGCGAAATCTGGTACACAACCACAACCACGTTCGCAGATGAAGATGGTAATGAAAATACACAGGCTAGAAATACACAGGTATATCAATGGGAACTACTGGGTTTCTGGGATGAAGCAAACTGCGCAAATAGCTCAAGAAGCACCGCCTTGCGAGACCCACTCATGAGATATATTCACCGACTACTAAGCGAAACAGTAACGGCACGCAGCAAAAATAAAGGAGTGGTGAATATAAGGAATCTGTGGGCACTTTATTGCATAAAGAATAGAACTGTTTGCAATATTACTTATCTTTTCTACCAGCTTTTCAGAACAAATGCAACCACAGAAAACCCGAATACCCCAATCTTTAGCGGTGCATGGATCTATAAGGTTTACGAAGCCTATCATGTGGACAGAACAGGAACACAAAGCCCTGAACCCATTGCTCTTGACATCAAGCTCTGCAGCAAAATGTAAATAGCCAGAATTTTAACTGCAAGACCGGAGATTTGGAGGTTCATCGACAACCGGGCCAAATTTGGGACCCAGAAAGCCAATTAGAGATGGAAATGGATGACGAACGGAAGGACAAAATAGAAGCACATATAGCAGCTGAATATGCACAAACAAGGCTCTGTAAACCATTTGAACCGGACACGGGTAACTGATGGGCAGTGGCACTGGTAGGTCAGGGTAGTACTTTCATGACATTATTACTATTATGTTTGTTTGAACAATTTACTTTCTTTCTTTCGTTTGTTGGTTTGGTTGGATACTTTTATTGGCGTGGGTGCCAAGACACTATTAGCATGTACTTATTAGCCCGTGTGGGCAAGGGATGGAGGATTCCATACCCAATTTTTAGCGAATTATGCTTGGTTATTTGTGGTTGTTTGCAGTTTTATTTTATACAGGTACAAAACAGGAAAACGGACGATAAACAGGGGACGCTATGTCGAAATTTTGTTAACCCGTAGGGAAGTACCTCTCCATTATAAACCTCCATACTTAATTAGAATTCTTATCTTTTAATGAATCTTTTCACATTGAGGACAATGTGAGATTCAAGTGTGGGGAGGGGAATTACTTGACCAACTACTTGCTCAACTAATTACAAAATTCTCTAAATAACAAAAAACAATTTAGCAAATAGGGACTATTTTTATAACAAAACCAAAAGAAAATCCAAGAAATTTTTTGCAAATAACCAACTACTAGTCTATTATAACCAAAAGTGAAAGTAAAAAGAAGTTTTGTAATACTGAGAATAAATTTATGCAAAGTATGGCGTTTACACCCAATTCCTCTGTTACTGTGAGATAAACCTCATGCCATATAAATATTTTTTCGAAAGATTTGAGTGAGTCATATGTTTCGTGTGATTTAGAACTTATCGCAGATGTTCATTTCAAGACCGCATGAACCATTGTATAAAGAAGAAGGTAATGTTGTCACCTTTCCCTCAAACCAATCCCAAACATACAAAACCCAAAAACCTTATCACCTTATCCATCTCACCGGTAAAGCACAACGCTGGTCTTTTTACCGGCAGACCATAAAGAACTGGAAATGCATTCTTTCAATTTCAATTTCCTTTGCTGCATACATTTAGCAAAACCTAGGTTGCCTCCATAACTTAGGGAGAGGATTTTTCTCTTTAGCAATGAGGTGAGGAAAAAGTGGTGCCAAGACGAACAAAGGCCACCATTTTGTGGAGTTTCCAAAATCGCAATGAAAAGGAGAGCAAAAAGATACGAACGATGCCTAGGCTACGGAAACTGGTCCCACGAAGGAAGATGTAGAAAAAGTCAAAATCAGTCTCAGCATGAATATACCGAACTAATGAGGGTGGGGGCTATTAGGCTCAAAGCCAAACGATCCATTAGATATGGAAGTTATGTTCAGAAAAGGATTGAGGAAGAACTAATCCACATCCTCGACAAAACTGGTCTTGACCTTAAAAGAGTCACTAGGTTTGTAAAAAAAATAATAATAATTAGCAATCGGGAGAAAAAGCTAACCACTGAAAAATATCTTAAAGCTCCCGACAATCAGTTGAAGTTGTATTTACCATCCTCACCATCAGTAACCCAAACCCTTAAACCACCACAACATAATAAATCCCTACAAAACCAACCAATATTACCTTCTGATTTATGCGACTCTTCAAAAGGGTGGAGATTTGAACTTGTTACAAGCTTATTTGTCACAGGTTACAAGTTGACTAAGAGTGATCACATACATACATCACAGGTATGATCAGATATATAAACCAAGTGTGAGTGAACATTGTGAGAATGTGACGTTTTGCATAAACAGAAGCTCATAAAAACAAAATCACCTTTTTATATATCATTACATATATTCCTATGATTTAAGTTTGGATATTTTGTTCCTGTTCTCTTGGAACTGTCTTGGGGATGTTTAAGCTATGGTCCTAACTTGCTATTTTTAGAAAATATTCATAAGTAGATTGCTTGAGGAAAAGCAATGTTCAAGTGAGGGGATGTTTGATGTACTTAAAATTATACATATTTTTAGCATCAAATAATCTCTAAAAACTGAAACTTCTATCAAATAAGATAGCACAGAAGACTACTTATCGTAATAAAATATAATTTCAGGTAAAACCAAACCCCAAACGAAGAAACGAGTGAAAAGACGAAGAAAAATGGAAGAAAACACAAGAAAAGCAAGAAACACGCTCCCATGCTTCTGAACACCAGAAAAGACAAATATCTACAAGAAAAGACAAACACGGGGAATAAAAGCACGGGGCTGTGGTCACCCTCAACAAAAAGACAAAACGAATCATAGCACATGTCAATAAAAGCACGGGGGCGTGCATACCTAAGCACGGGGACGTGCTTCATGCTCCAGACTACCTATAAATAGTGGATCATGTTGCATTGATCAAGTGTTCCGTGAAGAAAATTCTATACGGTTTTCCCTTATAAAAACACCCACTAACACTCATATTGAAGATCTAGTGAAGGGTTTGAAGGGTTACAGGTCATCATCATCCATCATCATCATCATCAACCATCATCATCATTAAGAAGGAAGATTCATCCACATTTGGTTAGATTGTTCTAGTTTAATCATGTGTTTGTTATCATAATCCATTCTAATGTTCATAACCATGCTCATTATGAGCTAAACTCCATTTACCATATAAAATCTATGAAGAAGCTTTGTTTTACTTAATGATTATATAAAACATGTAATTGAGTTTAGTAAAGTACATGGTTATCTTGCAATTATCTTTTGATGAGAAATGTTTCACCATCTTAATTCAACAATTCAAAGTTGGTGATTGCCAATCCTATTGACAATCATTCATGATCGATTCATGTTCTTGAAAGATAGAATACTTTGATAATGTATCGATATATGGATCCTTATATTGTGTTTAGAAATGATAAGATGTAAGTTATGATCTATTTCTCTAGTTTTGGTAATTCTGAAATAAAATTGTAAAAACGATTGCTTAGTTTATCATGCTAGTTAAAGAAATCATATGTTAACGGAATGTGCAATTATAACCTACTTAAATCAACCAAGGGGAGGTTTGTGATGAACTATAACCACCCAAGGTTGTTAGAATTGGTATTTGAGAAATCGAAGTCAATCCTAATCTTTCTACTTTACAAAGCTACTTGCCAACTCAAATTGACATTTTCGTGGTAGTATGACATTAGGAAAGGGTTGACTTTAAAATGCGTATGCTACTTTTTTTTATGTCATAGGATATGCTCACTTAGAAATGAGGGGCTATTCTATCATATATTATTACGCCAAGTTTATCACATGTTTATTTAATAATCATCAAGGAACAATGGAGCGGATTCTTGATCCTAGATGGTAACCTTCATATAATTGAATTATTTGTTTAGAATTTCTCGTTTTGGTCACCAACATATTACATATAAGTATTTTTATTTTATTAAAATTTCAAAAATCAACCTCAAAATGATATAAACCTCCGACTGAAGTAAAACGACGATTCATTGTTAGAAACATTTGTGTCCATGGATCGATACTTGGTTCTTACCAATACTATTTTACATATACGATAAGTACACTTGCCTATTTTATGTGTGTTTAGTTTTAGTAGAAATCACTTTTATAAATTTAAAACATGATCTTATGCAAAAGCTAAATATCCAATCCTTTACATTTTTCAAGCTACGCGCACACCACATTAACACACCGCGCCACACCTGGTCATGAGCCTCCACCATGATGGGCGGACCTAAGTTACGTCCGAGTGAGGGTGATCATGTGTATACTGATGGTACTTAAGTAATGTCGAACACTGCAGTATTTGCTGAGTGGTTTGTGTAGAACTTAAGTTTATAATTGTGATTGTTTTAGAACTTGATTATTCCTGAGCCACGATGGGCCGGACCTAAGTTATGTATCGAGGGGTAATCAAGTTAAAGAAAATATTTTATGCATCAGCTTATTCACCTGCATGTGTTGCTGACGTATTTTCAAAATATTTTACAGGTAATGAAGGATAGCACGCTTGAAGAATCGAAGTGATGGTAGATGATCTGATGGCTCAGATCCTTCTGATAAACTTTAAAATATGAAATGGCGGTTTGTATGAACAAGTAATATTTTGTAAAACATTAAACAGGTATTTTTATAATCCCGTCTTTTTATGTATAAATAATAATATTTTAATCCCCGAAATTATAACTTCCGCTTTAAACACGTAACTCTGATTTATTTACAAACATGGTACCAACTGTTGGTCGTACGCCCAGGCCTGAGATGGGGGTGTGACAGGTTGGTATCAGAGCCATCGATCTTAGAGAATTAGGTATTAATTAATACCTAAGCTTCGATCCAAGTGAATAAGAACTATTGTTATTAATTGATTAATTTAAATAAGGATAAGATAGGCTGGTAAACCTTTTCTATCCCTCCTCAACTAAACCACCCATAGATGTCTTTCAAGAAAGTGATCGAAGGATTCATACGAGAAGCAAGAAGAGTTGGAAATCCCTACCCAAAGCCAAAAGACAACATAAGTGAAGACTACTACGAAGACTTCTTCAATCAAGATCACCCAATCGAACGAATCACACCAAAATACTTCCCCGACACTTAGCAACTACCAATTAACATACCCGATGATCCACCAAGGCAAGAGTATGAAGCACCAAGACATTCAACTTATCATCTATCAAGCATAGCGATGTACCATCCGTCCGACATCCCGACGTATCACCCATCCGACATCCCGGCGTATTATCCGTCCGGAGTCCCAACATATCAACCATCCAATCCTAATCCATCATATGCATTTATTTCCAACAAGCAAATCAAAGAGGAACCCGAAACAGATTCGTCTAACTGGATGAAATGTCACTCCGACCAAAGAAGATGGCATACTGGAACTTCTGCTTTCAACTTAATTGATTATCATCCTAACTCCTACAAAGGATCGTCTCAAAGCTGAAGATGAGAGTTATGCTACAGTACGAGAGTTATCATCTACATCCTATAGTGAATGAGACTGCCAAGTTGATGGAAGAAGAAGACCCCGAAGAGGAGGAAGATCCGAAAGAGGAAGAATACCCCGAGGAAGAACCCGATGAGGAAATCACTGATGCGGTAACGACTCCAATGGAGGAACCAACAGAATGTGACTGCCCACCTGGTCAAGGATGTGTGCAACCGTTCTTCCACAAGAGTCCAATCTATGGATCTATAGACCCTACATGCAATACCTTCATGAACTCAAGAAAAAGTCACCATGTTTCCCACATTATCAAGGAAAGATTTCGTTAGTCGAAGAACAAGCGAACGAGATTCGTCAACAAAATGAAGCAGCTGAAGCCTTTTTCGACTATCCGTCTGATGTTACTTCGTCATCATATCCCAAGAACCACTATGACATTGTTATGATGAGATATCGTGATCCGCTGCCTTGGTATGGATACCCATATGAAATCCCGCAATCTCAAGAAGAGCATCTTGATAGAGCCTTGCACGAGTATGATGATCTAAGAAAGAAGGTAGCTGTTGATGGAGCCAAGAAGAAGACGATAGGATATAAGCTTCTTCGTAAATGGACCAAGATGACCAAGATGGTGAAAAAGTTCATGAAGGACTAAGAATAGGGTTAAGTGAGTTGCTAATGTTGTAATAAGTGTTGTAATGTTATGTGTTAAAATAAGGATAGGGAAATATATACATCAAGTAATGATGTATATATAAACGTGTGAAGTAATATATATATATATATATATATATATATATATATATATATATATATATATGTTTAATAAATGAATAAATGAAATGTGTGATTAAGAAAAGAATGTAACTTAAATTTCAGCATGTCAAACCAAAATAACACTGAAGCTTCTCGAAAGGAAACAGAAAATCGAAAAGATAAAGAAAAAGAACAAGAACAAGAACAAATACCTGAAAAGTTTATGAACCAAATCCAAAAGATGATAAAAGAAGCTGTAAGAGCTGAATCTCAAATTAGAACTCAATCTAGGCAATCTCAATCTGTTGAACCATCTCGAAAGTCCGTTAAATCCCGCCCTAAACCATCTCATATCAAAGAGAGCGTTCACGAGTCCAATGTTGATATTGGTATTAAGCAAAAGATTAAGAAACTAAAAATTGAAAGTTGTTCGTTTAAGGACTTCAAAAATTTTGGACCAAAAGAATTCTATGGTGACAAGGGCGCCATTGCGACTGTTATATGGAAGAGATGGAATTGATCGTGATAATAAGCAAGTGTTCTGAATAAGAGAAGATTCAATATTCAGCCCAAATGTTAAAAGGCGAAGCTCTAGAGTGGTGGAATACTCTAATCATGAGCAAGGAAAGACCAACGATGTACAATATGATGTGGGAGGAGTTTAAGGAGATGATGTTGGCGAAGTTCTGCCCGATGCATGAAACTGATCAAATTCAAGTGAAATTTCTTAATCTTAGAGTTATAGGAACGAATCTCCGTGAATATAACACAAAATTTCACGAGTACTGCCGAATCGTGCCCCAACTGGTAACTCCCGAGTCCAGCAAAGTCACTCGTTACATATGGGGACTTCCGCAGGAAATTCGTGACATGGTAAGGTCTCACCTTCCACAAACCACCAACTCTGCGATGGAATTGGCGAGTTATCTGATTAACGGATTAGTCCGTAACTAAGAAGAGGACAAGAAGATAGTGCCAACTCACGACCCCAAGAAGATCGGAGGAAGCGCCCGATTCAATGGCAAGGGTGTAGATCAAAGAAAATCTGGATTCAGTTCCAACTATACCCAATGCAAAACTTGTAAGAAATATCACAAAGGCCGATGCCACTTTACACCGTCTTCAACCACAACGGCCTGCGACTCGCGTCACAGATCCGGTCACGCAACGGCCGATTGCTGGAAGACGATGACTTGCTTCTGCTGCAAAGAGATGGGATACCTAAGTTTTAAGTGCCCCAAAAACAAACCCGCTGCTGGTGGTGCTGGTGGAAGTGGTCAAAGAAATGAAACAAAGAAAGGCAATGCAAGAGTCTTCATTCTCGATACCAAAAAGGCGGCCGATATGCCAGAAACCATCACTGGTACGTTCCTAGTTAACGACACATATGCTAGAGTTTTGTTTGACTCGGGTGCCAACTTAAGCTTTATAGATTATAGCTTTTGTAGTCTATTCAACGAACCACTAACAAAATTAAATAAAACTCTAAGCCTCGAGACCGCTAGTGGCGAAATCGTTAAAATATCCGAAGCTTTAGAAAACAGAAAAATCTTATTAGCTAGTTATATTCTGCCCATTCAATTGTTGCCCATGACTCTTGGTGGTTTTGATATAATACTAGGTATGGACTGGTTATCTAACAACCATGCTCATATCATTTGCAATAGCAAAACCGTCGAACTCCGAGCCCCTGATAAACGAACTATTCGAATTGAAAGGGACAAAGATGCTGGCAAAGTTAGCATAATTTCCATGATTAGGGCTAACAAATGTTTTAATCAAGGAAGCCTAGCATTCATGACCTACGTCACCGAAGAATCCAAATCAAAAGAACTAAAAGACATACCTATCGTTTCTGATTTCTCTTATGTATTTCCCGATGAACTTCCTAGTATTCCTCCCGAAATAGAAGTCGAATTTAGGATGATCTCATGCCCGGAACCGCACTAATCTCTAAGGCTCCATGCCGACTAGCACCAACCGAGATGAAGGAGTTAAAGAAACAACTTGACGAACTACTCGAGAAAGGATTCATTCGCCCAAGTTCATCACCGTGGGGAGCGTCAATTCTTTTCATCAAGAAGGACGGATCTATGCGTATGTGTATCGACTACCGAGCTCTAAACAAAATAACCATCAAGAATCGATACCCTCTACCTCGAATCGACGATCTGTTCGACCAACTTCAAGGCGCGAGCTATTTCTCAAAAATCGATCTGTGTTCTGGCTATCATCAACGCAAAGTTCGATCCGAAGACATTCCAAAAACCGCGTTCCGAACAAGGTATGGACATTATGAGTTCACGGTCATGCTGTTTGGTCTCAGTAAAACCCCAACCGCGTTTATGGATATGATGAATTGACTCTGTAAACCTTACTTTGATAAATTTGTTATCGTATTCATCGACGACATACTTATTTATTCTAAGTCAAAGGACAATCATGAAACACATCTACGAATCTTGCTTGAATTACTTAGAACCGAGAAGTTGTACGCCAAATTCTCGAAATGCGAATTCTGGCTCCACGAAGTACAATTTCTTGGTCATATCATAAACGTGAATGGAATTCAAGTGGACCCCGCTAAGATTGAAGCTATCTCTAAGTGGGAGATTCCAAAGTCGCCAACCGAGATCCGTAGTTTCTTAGGTTTGGCTGGATACTATCGTAGGTTCATAGAGAATTTCTCTCGAATTGTTGTTCCCCTAACATCGTTAACTCGTAAAAATTTCAAGTATGAATGGGGAACCAAACAACAAGAGGCGTTCTATATACTTAAACAAAAACTCACCCAAGCATCTATACTGGCCTTGCCAAAAGGTACCGAGGACTTTGTTGTATTTAGTGACGCGTCCCATTCCGATATAGGATGCAACTGATGCAACGAAAGAAAGTAATCGCCTACACCTCTCGTCAACTCAAGGTACACAAAAAGAACTACACAACTCATGATCTAGAGTTAGGCGCCATAATCTTTGCCTTAAAGATATGGAGGCATTATCTCTATGGAGTCAAATTTGTCGTGTTTACCGATCACAAAAGTCTTAAGCATATCTTTGAACAAAAAGAATTCAACATGCGTCAAAGGCGCTAGATAGAGACTCTAAATGACTACGACTGTGAGATCACGAAGGTAAAGCCAACGTTGTGGCTGACGCCTTGAGTCGTAAGGAATATGAGAAACCAAAAAGAGTTCGAGCGCTACGATTAGAACTCCAAGTAGATCTGATCGAGCAAATCAAATCCGCCTAACTCCAAGCGATCAATGAAAACAAGATCTCCAATGGAAAACGTAACGGCACCATTGACTCGCTAGTCAAAGGTGACGATGGCATACTTAGACTCGGAAACAGAATCTGGGTGTCAATCGTTTGAGACTTGCGTGAAAATATCTTGAGCGAAGCTCATAAGTCCAAGTACATGATGCAACCCAGTAGTGATAAAATGTACCAAAATCTTAAGCCGAACTACTGGTGGAACGGAAAGAAAAAGGGCATCGCTTTGCATGTTGCAAAATGTTTGACGTGTTTGAAAGTCAAGGCTGAACATCAAAATCCCTCGGGATTGCTTCAGCAACCCGAACTCCCTGTCTGGAAATGGAAATTAATAACAATGGACTTCATCACGTAACTCCCAAAAAAAACTCGTCAACATAATGCCATGTGGGTTATCGTCGATAGATTAACAAAATCCGCTCACTTCATACCAATCAACAAATCATACTCGATGGATAAGTTAGCATGAATCTATGTAAACAACATCATTGCTTTGCATGGAGTGCCTCTATCTATCATCTCTGATCAAGACAGTCGTTTTACGTCTCATTTCTGGAAAACCTTCCAACAAACGTTAGGCACAAAGTTAAACCTTAGCACCGCCTATCATCCTCAAACCGATGGGCAACGCGAAAGGACAACTCAAACGCTTGAAGACATGCTCCGTGCTTGTGTGATCGACTTAGGCGGAAGTTGGGACGACCATCTTCCCCTAATGGAATTTTCGTATAATAATAGTTATCACACAAGTATTCAAGCCGCACCGTTTGAAGAGTTATACGGCCGAAAATGTAGAATGTTGGTATGCTGGTCTGAAACCGGAGATAATCAATTGTCTAGACTCGAGATAGTCCAATAAACCACCGATAAAGTTTTGCAAATCCGCGAACGACTTAAGGCGGAGCGTGACTGCCAAAAGAGTTACGCCGATGTCCGTCGTAAGCCGTTGGAATTCAACTTAGGAGATAAAGTTCTACTGAAAGTGTCGCCATGGAAAGACGTTGTTCGCTTCGGTAAGAAAGGAAAACTAAGTCCTCGATTCGTTGGACCATTCGAAGTACTCGAACAAATTGGTACTGTTGCATACCGTTTGCAACTACCCGAGGAAATGAAATGGAATACACGATGTATTTCACGTCTCTAATCTGCGAAAATGTCTAGCTGATGAATCTTTATCTATGCCTTTAAAAAACGTCGAAATAAATGAAAATAGAAAATTCGTAGAATGATCAATACAAATCGAAGATTCAAAAACAAAGAAACTAAAGAGACGAACGTTGAAAATAGTCAAAGTAAAGTGGGACTCGCGAAGATGCCCCGAGTATACTTTGGAACTTGAATCTGAAATGAAGAAAAAGTACCCCCACTTGTTCTAAGAGCAAATCTCGCGGATGAGATTCATTTCAAGGTGGGGAGGATGTAACATTATGAAAATTTCGGACCAAAAGTACCAAGTGTCAAACTCCAAGGACCAAAAAGAAAAATCTGTCTTCATGGCCGATCGCGATACCCGACAGCCTTAGAGCCGATGCCATCGCGTATCGCGATGACACATTCTGACAACAAGACACATGTCGCCACGTGTCAACAGGTGGCATAATGACTTGTTGCATGCCACCACGTGGCACTGCGTCTGCCACGTGGCAAGCCTACGAGGCAGATCATCACCCTACATCGCGATACGCGACGGGTGTCCGTATGCGATGGTCCCCAAACTCATCCTATAAATACGGGCTCTAGCCCTATCATTCAGCACACCAAACCATTCACAGCTTTTCTCTCTCTCTTGAAATCCCACTCTTTCTCTCTAAAAACCTCGATAAGCGTGCCAAGTTCCTCGTATACCATACTAAACCAACGATTCCTCGATTTTCCTGTCGTAACCCGATGATGTCTTAAAGAACATGACGAACCGACACCACCTCGAAGTACGAACCAACAAGAGTCGAAGATTTTGGTGTGCCTCGATTCGCGTGTCGAAGCAAAATGTTGATTAAAAGGGAGCTCGTGAAGCGATAAAGCGTCGAAGTGCTGCACAATATTCTAGGTTTATTATAAGCGAAACAAGGTAGGCATAATGCCCAAGTAAAATAATAATAAAATAATAAGGCTTAAAACCCTAAGTCGAGGGTATACTCGATACCTCGAAAAATAACGAAAGAAAACATAACAAAGAATATAAAAGAAAGAAATGTAATTATAATGTGATTCTTTGTTATAACTATTATTTAAGTTTATTGTTATTATTCTTAAATAATAAGTAAAAGAAAAGTATACGTTTCTTATAGAAGACGAAACGTAGTGTTGAAAGAAAAGTAAAACAAGTTAAACTAAATGTTTTAAACTTGTAAAAGAAAAGAAAGAATATTTAAACTAAACGTTTAAAAGAATATATAATCGAGGTAAAGATTAAACAAAAGAGACTAGAGGTCTTAAGCCGGATAAAAGATCCGGTACTAACAAAAAGTTATACTCGTACTATAGGTGCGAGATAGCAAGTAAAGGAAGAACCGATCAATGTATTGAAGCTGATCCTTTGAAAAGGTGAATACGCCCAACTTTATAAACTTGTTTAATCGAGTCAAATAAATGACATGAATTACATGAGATTACATATCTCTAAAACATTATAAACAAAAGTAATCTCTAGCCCTCAGGCTGTCGTGTACGTTTGTTTGGATCCTTACAAATGTGGTAAAAAGTCGGTGGGCACACAGCACCACACCTGGCCATGAGCCTTCGCTACGATGGGCCAGACCTAAGTTATGTCTGAGTGAGGGTGATCATGTGTATACTGATGGTACCTAAGTAATGTTGAACATTGCGGTGTTTGCTGAGTAGTTTGTGTAGAACTAAAGTTTATAATTGTGATTGCTTTAAAACTTGATTATTCCTAAGCCACGATTGGTCGGACCATGTCTCGAGGGGTAATCAAGTAAAAGAAAATATGTCATGTGTTAGCTTATTCACCAGCATGTGTTGTTGACGTAGTTTCTAAATATTTTACAGGTAATGAAGGATAGCAAGCTTGAAGAATCGAAGTGATGGTAAATGATATGATGGCTCAGATCATTTTGATAAACTTTAAAATATGAAATGGTGGTTTGTATGAAGAAGTAATATTTTGTAAAACATTAAACGGGTATTTTTATAATCCCGTCTTTTGATGTGTAAATAATAATATTTTATTTCACGAAATTATAACTTTTGCTTTAAACACGTAACTCTGATTTATTTACAAACATGGTACCAACTGTTGGCCGCACGTTAGGCCCGAGATGGGGGTGTGAAAATGTATATATAAGTATTTGAATGTGATCTATATTACCTGATTAACTAGAACACACTCAACGTAGCTTACTTTTAGTATACACTCAGGTGAGTAAAATGAAATAGCTAGCTTGGGAAGGGACACATGGTAGGAGAATAAAGAAGCTGACATCTGAAGAATGGGAATTATGATATTTTGTTATGTTAAACACATTTTTTAATGTTCGTTTAAATTCTAAGACTTATGTATGAATGGTTGACTTTTATTTATTCTGCAAAAAGTTTTAATTCACTCTAATATTTAGAAATGTTTTTATGAGTAAATCTAACGATAATGTAGGGCACCGGGACCCGGGACTTACAATGCATGACTCTCAGATTGATCGTTGGGATGTTTTAAGGCGGATTGTTCAATACATTCAAGGCACCATTGCTTATGGTCTGGTCTTGAATAAACATATGGATCTCTCCCTAGTTGCTTATATGGATGATTATTGGGTCGGGTGTCCAGACACTTGACGTTTTACTTCGGGCTACGGTGTTTACCTTGGAAATAATCTTTTGTCGTGGTCTTCTAAACGCCAACCTAGCTACCATCTCGCGGTTTAGTGTCGAAGTCGACTATCACGAGGTGGCAAATGTCGTGGTCGAAATCTGTTGGTTACGCATTCTCCTTCTTGAGCTCTGTCGTCCTATATCACGTGTTACCCTTGTGTATTGTGACAACATTTGCACCTTTTATTTTTCAGGTAACCCAGTCCAGCATCAACGAACCAAATACATCGAACTCGATATTCACTTTGTGCGTGATTAGGTTCAACAGGGTAGTGTTTGGGTTCTCCACATGCCTACTCGATATTGAATTGTAGACATCTTCCTGAAAGATTTTCCTTAGTCTCTCTTTGAGGATTTTCGTACCAGTCTCAGCATCTGGTCACCTCCAGCTTAGACTGCGGGGGTTTAATAGTATATCGATTTATATGAATATTATTTACCATATATTGTATTGATTAATGATTACAACTGGTATAGTTTCTGTACATAGAGATATTTGTAATTATTTACCATTATGATTATTGGGTCAAGTTATTCTATAAAAGGAACAAGAATGAGAAAAATGAAAATGATTTGTAGTCACACAAAAAAACTCATAAAAAATAAAAAATCAATTAAAAATTTCATAACTCAATTTTTAAAATTGATAAAAATACGAAAAAGTAAAAACACAAAAATGTTCGACCGACTTTCTCATTCTAAAAAAAACATTAAGGTGAGTGAAAAAAATCATTGCGTCTTTTTGTTTATCATTTTGGTGTTTATTTTCGTCATTGATTGTGTTTTTTTTCCTTGATATTGTGTCTTTTTTTCTTTGTATTGTGTTATATTACTCAACATGGTGTTAATTTTGTTCGGCATTGTGTTATATTTTGCGATCTATTGTGTCCTTTTTTTAGTTATAATTGTGTTTTTTGTTCATTTTCATTGTTTCTTTGATCTCGGCAGTGTGTCTTTTAGTCAATTTTATTAAAAAGTTTTTATTATTTTTTTTGAACGAGAATAATTGCGGAAACATTTTAGTTCTTTATTTTTTTTTGTTTTTTATTTATATTTTGAGTTATGATATTTTTTGTTATTTTTTTTAAATTTAATTTTAAGTGGTTTTTTGTGTGATCAAAAATATTTCTCACAGTTCTCATTTTTTTCTCTTTGTATTTTAACATTACCCTATGATTATCATTGTTTACAAACTAGCTTTAACCGTAAACTATTATCACGGGTGTAGAATGCGAGAATGCAAATAGAACCAGGTTATTTAACTTTCACATTTTCAAAATCAGTCATGTTACGTACGCTATATACACTGCTTGCCGTCCAGAAGAAAAAAATTTAGTTAGTCGAGTTATTCATTTTCAAAATCAGTTGTCACTCGCTTTTATATAAATAAGTTTTTATTTTACACGTATTTTTCATAATGGGTTCGAAAATTTATATGTGGTTTTGTTTGTTTTTTTATAAAGCTATTGTAGACTAATTATAGCTATTTGATAAGATAGTTACTTGTAGCACGTATACGAAAGCCTTGAGCCTTGTGCATACATCACTTCGGTAATTTTTTTGAATGACGTCAGTAAATAGCTATTTGATAAGATAGTGTAAGAAAGCCTTGAGCCTTGTGACACATCAATTCGTTAATATTTATATTTTATTAGACTATGTTTATTCAAAACTTACATAAACCCAACCTTTAATAAAAAAATTAGTCTCTCTTTCATTTACCTATCCAACTTAACTTAACTCAACTCAATTTTTCATTTTTATTCACAATTTAATATAAACCAAATTTTTATTACAAAATTTTTCATTTTTATTTACAATTCATTATAAACCAAATTTTTATTACGTATATGATTTTAGCTTATTATATAAAATTTATTATAAATTGCTATTGGGATCATATGTGTCACTAGAGGTGTTTACGGTTTGGTTTGAAACCGTGAAATCGTCCAAACTGATCATTGGTTTGGTTTCACGGTCGGTTTTTGTATTGAACTTTTGGTCGGTCGTTTTCAAAAGATTCAAACCGTAATGAACGGTTCGGTTTACGGTTTATAAAATTTCAAACGTATAAAACCGGACAGGACCGTATAAGTTGACCGGCCCTATAAGTTTTGAGTGTTACCCAAACTTCGGCAGAGCTATGGTATATACTTAGTTAAATGGATATGTAAATAAACAAATGCTTTTCAATTACAAGCTTTTTATGGAACAGTTTTCATCACAAAGTTGATTGTTTATATGTTTTAATCTTTTTAACTGTTACAAGTTCATAGGAGTATAGGTTAATTTACTGAAGGTAAGATTCCACATTGAAGGTTGAAGAATTGGATTGGGTTCTAAATTTCTTCGTATTACTCCACGCTGTGTTTTGTAACTTCCATTTGTCAATATTAGGAAAAATAAAATTACTTGCAAACATGGGTCGGCATGCAAATATGAAGAGCGTTTAGTCAACTTGCAAATGCGCATAAGCCGAAACCATGAAACCAAACCGGAACCAAACCGTTAGTAATGGTTCGGTTTGGTTCGGTTTTATTTTTCAACGGTTCGGTTTCGGTTTACATTGACAAAAACCGTTACTAACGGTTTGGCTCACGGTTTCACCTAAAAACCGTCAAAACCGGACCGTGAACACCCCTATGTATCACACAACCCATCACAACCTTTGGTTGCCACACTAACCAGGTTGTGGAATTCGATGACTTTTCTATTGTCTTTTTATTATTTGCTAAACAACATATTCTAAAAGGTCATCAATAAAGTTGGTCGGCATTGTTTAGATAATTTTAAGTCAAACAATGAGTCAAATCATTAGTATCGTTTTTTAATTTTCGAAAATTAAAACTGAACAATTTGAATTTGAAACCGAATCATTACTAAAGTTTGGTTTTACGATTTGGGTTTTTATTGTGTTCTTTCATAAAATGCATATGACAGAAAAAAAAAAAAAAAAGCTATCCCAAATTTTAAAATACAAACAATTAAAAGAAAACACACAGAAGGTGTTATATGATCTTGAAATCAAACAGATGACCTATTTGATTGGTTTTACGGTTTTAAACTAAAACTTAAACACCCTAACAGCTAGTAGCTAGCAAAGATGGCAATTATCCCCTGCTCATGTTAGAATTAGACAATTAGTGAAGCATCTGGGATCGCATGTGTCAAATAACCCATCACAACCTTGGGTTGTCACACCAACCAGGCTGCGAAATTTGGTGACTTTTCCATTTTCTTTTTATTATTTGCTCAACAACCTATTTTAAAAAGTCACCAGTAAAGTTGGTCTTACGGTATTATTTTGATAACTTTAGGTCAAACAGTGAGTCAAATCGTAGTGATTTTTATTATCAAAAACCGAAACCGAACCATTTGAATTTGAAACCGAATCATTACTAAGGCTGAGGGGTGTGGGGCGCTAACCTGGGCGCGAGAGCACCTCCGCTCACGCCCCCAGGCGCTAACCCCACACCACCGGGGCGCGAACGGTGCGCGAGCGCGAGCCCCCAGGCAGGCGTGAGTGTGGTCGCGGGAGAAGAGAGAGAAAAAGCTGGTGTGGATGCCCAAAAGAGCCGTTGAGCTCGGAATTAATAAAAAAAAACCTTAAAAACCTCTATATAATACCCAAATTACTCCCATTTCAACCATATCAAAACACAATTTCACCTTACAAACTCCTATATAATATCCCAAACTCCTATATAATACCCAAAAATGTCTGGAAATTGGTACCCAAACCTAGATTCAGATTATATTGACGACGATTTATGGTCGTCACCAGACCAACCGATGTTTTATTCGGGGCCGCAAGAAACATCCGGCTTTCAACCATCCAACATACAACCGTCTCCTAACTTTGTTGTTCCAGAGACACAAGAATCACATGGTGATGCTACGGGAGCAAGAAGACGCGTCCACCAGAAAAAACAACTTGCAACGGATGGGCCGGGACCGGCTTCGACTCCGAGGACGAAACGGAAAACCACTCCGTGGTCATCGGATGAGAAGGAAGCCTTGTGTCGGGCTTGGATAGTCATTTCTGAGGATCGGCGTTGCGGTAATTGTTTTAACGTTTTTAAAAATGATTTTTAATAAAAAAGTTAAATAAAAAAGTTAACTGGAAATCTAATTTAATTATTCATTTTGCAGCCGACTACCAAAAAAGCAAGATTTTTTGGACAAAGGTTAGGGAGACGTTCTATGCGCTCGTTGGGAGTACAGAGCGAAACGCCGATATGATTTCGGGTCGGTGGTCCGAAATCAGAAAATTTGTCGGCTTGTTTACTAATCTTTTCAACAGGAACGCCGTTCGTATGAGACCAAGTGGCAGTGATGATTTGGCGGTTTACAATTTCACGGTCGAAGAGTGGAGGCAGGAGTGTTTGCGGAGGTATGGGATGGTGAAGACGTGGGACGATTTAAAGTTGTGGGAGAGGTTGAAAAGGTGTTCCAAGTGGGTTGAGCTGGTGGCGCCGGACCTTGATGCGGAAGTAGGGCCGAAACGGACTAAAACTAGTTCGTCTGGAGCGTATAGCACTTCCGCCGGGTCGGATTGCCGCGTTGGATTCGACCTAAATATTGCGGGGGAGGAAACGTCTTCACCGCCGAGGAGGCGGCCATTGGGAAGGGACGCCAAGGGGAAAAAACCGGCTGAGGGGGGAGCCGTAAACATCGCCGATCTTGTTGAATCCCTCAATAAATTCAACAAAACCATGGAGGTGGTCTCTAATGACAAAAAGGAAAAAAGTCGAATGAGAGATTTGGACTTCCTTACAAGAGACTTCAGTAACCTAAATCCGGTCGATCAAATGCTGATGGAAAAGCAAAAGGAACGTATCCGAAAGAGGTTGATCGAAGAAGACCAAGCCGAAGAATAAGAATAATGTTTTTTTTAGTACTTTAATTTTTATTTTATTTTTAGATATTAATGTGTTTTTTTAATTAATGTGTGTTTTTTTAAATAATTTATGAGTTTTTTTAATAATACGTTTTTTTAATACATTTATAAAAAAATAAAAAAAAAATCCGCTGGAGCCCCTGCTGGAGCCCCTCCACACCAGGGCCAGGGGCTCCAACGGAGGCTCCAACACCCCCCTTATCCAGTTTCTCTCTCTGCCACACGTCATAATATTATTGGCTGGAGTCCCCACTGGAGCCCCCATTAGAGCCCCCCACACCCCTTAGCCTAAAGGTTTAGTTTCACGATTTGGGTTTTATTTTGTTCTTTCATAAAATGCATATGACAAAAAAATAAAAAGCTATCCCAAAATTTAAAAAAACAAACCGTTAAAAGAAAACACAGAAGGTGTTATATGATCTTGAAACCAAATAGATGACCGCTTTGATTGGTTTTACGGTTTTAAACTAAACCGTAAACACCCCTAACAGTTAGTAACTAGCATAAATGACAATTATCCCCTGCTCATGTTAGAATTAGACAATTAGTGAAGCATTTGAACTTTGATTTATTTTTTATTACATGAAAGTGGTGGGCTGGATTATTATCAAGTTACGGAAATCCTTATTAATGTTTTTTTTTTTATGATTAAGCTTGAAACATAATCCTAGTCTATTTATATCTTTCAATTGTAATTGTAACTTTTACATATGAATAATGATCAAATGAGCCAGTTGTAGCTTGCGGATTTAGGTCTATCGTTGGGACCGAGTCACGTAAAGTTCTAGTGTTGTTTATCTTTATTATTTTCTATATGCGCTTGTTTACAAACTGTGCATGTTTGTGTGTTGTCGCTTCCGCATTACCACCTAACAACCCATGTAATTGAGGTGAGACATTCAAATACTTCATTTGGAAACGAAGAGGTCTTGTGTTCAAGTCTCATATGTGAGGGAAAAAGAGGTTGCAGGTTAAGCCAGTGAATCTTCTTACATATGGTGGGTTTTCTTTTGATAGTAGTATCCGGGTCGGGATTTTTGAGAGGGACTAATGTACAAGCTTCCTTTCAGGACGTGCCAACCTGGAACCCCACGGTTTCTTACTCAGGAGGGGAGATAATCATTTAAGAAAAAACTAGCGGGAACACAACATAACATGAAATATGCAACTTACTACATATTGATTACATCATATTCCCCATTGAACCAATTCACCATGACTTTCTTCTAGCGTGATACGATTTTAGAAAAGGCTTAACATCTTTATTTCTTTCACAATCTCGGTCGGGCTAATGCTTAAGTTATTGAATATCCAATTGTTTCTTGCTATCCACACACCAAATGGAGGTGGCGGCTCAACCATTCCAGTGACCTAAAGCAAAAGAAAATTTTGAGGCCTTTATCGAGAGTTACGGAGACGAGATTATATTTATAATTTCTATTTTTAAAATTTATAGAGAGATTATCATGTTTTGTATATGAAATTATAAAATTTGAAATTTAGTGTAGAAAAATAATGTGATTTATATATCATACAAATAAAATAAATTAATGATACAAATTCAAGTTATATATCTGGAAAAAAAATTGAAACAAAGTAAATTAGAAATAGTCATAGAAATTAACAAAAATCAAAATACAACTTTAGGAAATCGAACACAGGTGGGAAAATGGGAAGCTTCCAATTTTGGAAGTTACATAACCAATGAATCAAAGTGTGTTACCGAAAAGTGCATTAATTACAAATTATTAGTATCAGTTTTTCACTATACAGAAATAATAAAAATTCTTAAATTGAGGCCTTACTTTATTTTTACGCCTCAAGCTCTAGTTTGGCCCAACAATACTGTTAAGCCGACCCTGTAAAATGGTAATCCGAGGCTCCAAGCCATGGCTTTTATTAGTTCCTTCCTTTTGTGTATTACTTATTTACTTCAATTCGGTTGGCATGTTTGTGAAGATCCATGACATCACTGATTGAGAAGGCAAAAAATATGGAACCCTGACACCCTGCATCATGTAATGATACTTGCCAACTGGAGTCCGCCAAATAACAAGAACTGTGATATTCGTCATTTTTGATATAAAGTTATATTTGTTTTTGTACACAACCCGACCCGTTTTATCTTTCAAATTCTTTGATATTAATAAAAATAGTGGTTTTAATGTTACAAATTTGTTTCACACTTGTTAGATCGCGAAACGTCCTTTTCGGTATTTTAAAACGCTCTTTTATGGCTAAAAACGATTTAAAACGAACTTCAGGGACCTAACTCGCCAAATAACCAAAGTTGAAAACCAACCCACCCTTTCGGGGCGCCACGCCGCGCGACCATGAAGGGCATGGTGGTCTCGGGTGACGGCCACCCACCTGCAGATGCACCAAGTCGTTTTTGGTTGTATTATACCTTGTTTGACCCTCTAAACCAATCAAAATATATGCAAATCCCTTGGTAGTGACATTATGGATAACCCTTACTTTTTCCCCTATAAAAAGAAGGCCAATACACCCATTTTTATTTTCTCTTTCATATCAAACACTCCCCATCTAAGTTCAAAGATTCATCTTTCAAACTCTTGATAGTTTGACTTCTCAAAGTCAAACTAAAGCTAATATTTGATTCTAACTAATTATTGGTAATTAAAGCTTGTTATTATAGTTTGTTTAAAATATATTCCCCTTGTTTCCTTGGCTTTCCCTTCTCCGACCATGGTTGGATTAGGTGTTATTACTATTATAAGGCAAGGCTACATGGAGGGCCATTATAGACCTTGTGTAACATCCCGCTATCTCGTTTCGGGTAATAAAATAAAATATGAGTTATTATGAATCGGGCTTTGGGTTAATTAGTATGGGTAATGGACTTGAGTTAATAAGGAAAGGAGAAAGACCATAGGTTTAAGCCCATGACCCATGATATATAAACCTTAATTTAGCCATAATCCATCAATTTTCCACTCATTCCATACACCATCAAAAAAACACACTTAAGCTCTCTATCATCTCTCACTTTATCTAACCAAAACCAATGAGAAGAATCGATTCCCGACCCGAGGTAATGATAATATGATATTGTATGGATCCAAACCCGCTAAATTTAGTCGCGAAATGACGAATCGACAACCTAACCATTAAAGTCACGAGATCCGGATGAAATCAGGTATAAACCGATCAAATGATTAGCTTAGGGGTCACCCTAGCTCAAATCTGGATCAAACGGGACGAAAATCGGTGAAAATGGTGGAAAACGAGTGAGATCTCGCTTTTGTGGCGAGATTCAGGTTTTCCGGCGATGACGGCGCTGGAAAACGGCGTACGAGGTTAAGGATGTCAGAGAATGTTTCTGATCTTCTCTGACCTAACCCTAATTCGTTAACGGAGGAATAACGAATTAACAGTAATTCGTTATGCCCCTTCGTTAAGGAATATTAACGGATAAGCTTTAATCCGTTAAGAAATTCGTTAACGGAGATATAACGAATGAACCCTCATTTGTTAGAAGGTTCATTCGTTACGGAAGGGTCATTCATTATATAGGCCAATTCGTTATAATGGTTAGTTCATTATAAAGGCAAGTTCGTTATAAAAGACCCGTTCGTTATGGGATCCCCATTCGTTAAAGAACTGAATAATGAATTAGAATTTGAGTACTGGATAATGAATTAGACTATGAAGGAATGACAGAAAGGTCCCTGGACTTAGAATAAAATGGATTAATTACAAATAAGCCCTCGAACTTTATGAGTTAGGAAATAAAATATTAAATTATAATTCTAATGAAAAAAAATGTGTTAAGACAGTTAATGGAAATAAAATTTTTCCAAGCTGACCTGGCAGCTTGACCCCAGCCAGGGGCTCTGCCCCTTGGACCCAGCTAGGGGCTGTCGCCCCTAGAACCTTGCTGCCAGGGGTGCTACCCCCGGACACCCGTTCGTTGAGGGTTATAACTAAACTAGAAATACGATATGGATAGTGATAGTTAACTGATACGTGTAATTGTTATACAGTTAGTCGCGCACAACTAAATAAAGGGATAACCATTAACTGTGAACGTAACCGGGTTCAGGTGTGTTTCTAGCCCCATTCCTTGTTATGTTTCCGGGTATGTGTGCATACTTGATGTGGTTAGTTAATACACTTACCTTAAGTGGTAAGTGTATGCTTTATATGTTTTATGTATGAATGAATGCTTGTCGGTGTGTGAATGATCTTCGGATATTGCATGTACTGCCAGGCAATTGTTTGATGTTGTGATTGTTGTATATAATGAATGAATGATGTATGTACGTATGAAACTTATAATTATATATAAAGAAAGGTACGACATGATAGTAGGTAAGAAAGGGATACCAGGCCCTAATAATACCCGAGGATGGAGGGTACCGGCCCCTAATAATATCCGAGGATGGAGGGTACCGGGCCCTAATAATATTTGAGGAAGAAGGGAGACCGGACTCTAATAATATCCGAGGATGTAGGGCACCGGACCTTAATAATATCCGAGGTATGTATGGCGTAATGCTCTTTATAATGTAAGGTTAGTTATGAATGTATATGGAAGAATGATGAACAGGTTAAGTATGTAATGTGTACCTTCGGGCACGTACATGTGTATGAAAAGTAAGTTAATTGATTAACTAGAACTCACTCAGTGTAGCTAACTTTTAGTATGCACGCAGGTGAATAGGATGAGGCAGCTCGCTTGATGAGGACGCATGGCATGGAGTTGAAGACACTGGCATCTCAAGGAAATGTTATGATGCGTTAAAGACTATGTTTTATGTTTAAATGAATATGAATGTTTAATAAGACAAGATTTGGAAGTCATGTAATATATTTTTTTTTGAAGTTTCTGTATTCCGCGAAAGTTTTAATTAACTCTGATATTTAGAACTGTGTTTATGAGTGAATTTAACGTCCAAAGTAGGGCACCGGGATCGGGGCCTTACAAGTTTGTATCAGAGCAAAGTTCGAGAGAATTAAGAATCCTACATGCTTAGACTCGAACAGAGAATGTGATTAAAGTAAGAAAGGAAAGAATATGCCATTTCAAGATATTCATGTGATTAAATAATGTATGTTAATGTTAGCTTAATTTCTAAAGAAAGGTGTAACATTCGTTACTTTTCAAACCCGAAAATCCGACCTGTTTTAAATTTTCGGTTTTTATTTATAAATATATGTATAAAAACATATTATAATATCCAACTCCAAAATAAAATGTACATTCAACATTTCTAATCCCCGATGTGACACTCGGAATTTTCAGTTAAATCCTGTTGATTGTGTCAGTAAACCCAGTTAGTTCTGTTAACTAAGTTAATGAACTCCCATACATATAGTGTCAAGTATGCATACATTGAGTTAGTGGTGTCGTTGGTGACCTAAGTGAGAGTAACTAGTTATTGATAACTACAATAATAAACTTGTCACACATGTTATAAGATATGATAGGTTATAATAAATTTGTCACACATGATATGTTGCATGTATTATATGTGGTGGGTGAAATTGTGTTACATGCGACATGATTAGTTGTTGTATACTTATATGTTGTAGGAGAAGTGAACAATTAATGTTACTAGAAAATGTTTATAATAGAATGTAACATGTCACATGTAATAAAAACTAACATAACCTAAAGTTTAAATAAAATTAATTATGTCTTAATGATTGTGTTAATGATGAGTAAATAACAATTAAGGTTATAACTTTTCTTTTTCTTCCTTTTGGCCGTTCATATCACATCACACACACACATACATTTTATTTTTCTAAAACACTCTCAAAATATCATAATCAAGTTGGGTGATTCTTGGAAGAAATAGTGATATAGCATTGATCAAGCAAGTAAGTAAGCATGGTTAATATATATTTTGTTTATGATTCTTTGATTTGGTATTGTGGGATTGAGTATCCAAACACATGTAATCATAAGAAATAAAAAGATGATCAAGTTGATGGTTTTAAAAGAAATTATGTGTCTTGTTGTAAAAGAAAATATGGAAACCTTTGGTACATAAATATTATTTTATAAATCAGTAAAATAATGAAGTACATGATATTTGGTTATAAAAAATGTTTCCTTGATGATTAAAGATCATAAGGATATAAGAATCATGATTTTTGTGACTTTTGGTTTGAATCTTCTTGTTGACAGATTCTGTGTTTTAGATTGTAGATTGTATAACTTGATGATACGTTGGTGTTTCTGATTGATTTGTGATACTATGATTAAGTACATTGAATCTAGGTTTCAAAAAGTCAGAATCAAAATTTTTGGACTTTGTTTGTCTAGTTTTTATTAATTTACAAATCGGGTTGCAATCCTGATTGAAAGAGAAATTTTCTGAGATGTGTATAAAATTGTATAACTTGATATTGAAAATAAATATGTGTGTTATTACACTTCTAGAATGTTATAGATTGAAGTAGGAATCTAATCCAATTGGTCATGCATCAATTGGACAAATATAGAATTTTGACAAATATTTGTGTACTGTTGTGTTAAAACAGAGACTGAAATTAGGTTGTTGTAGAGTGTGAAGATTTTGTATATTTTTGTGAATTGAAAAATTATAAGAAAAATATATTTTATACATAATACTTGAAAGAATATTTGTGAATTATTTGGTAATTTAATTACAAGTTTTGGTTAGTTGGAAAAATCAGTTTTGATGGTTGAAAACTTGTTAAGGATGATCAACATATTGGTTAGTGAAAATAATTGTAATTTGTAATAGATTGATTGTGGTAAATTGAATTTTGACTTTATGGGTCAACTTAGAACTATTTGACTAAGTGGTTAGTCTTACTTATGAGAAATGAAATTGGTAAAAGTGTGACTTCGTCATAGGGTTGCATGAAAAAATGATTAACTGCAAATTACATGATCGATTATTAGATTGCGACTATAAATATCTTATGACTATTTTAAGTCTAGATAATTGGTTAAAAGTCACCAACGGGTCGTCAGTCAACATTTAGGGTCAACAGTCAATATTTGTAGTCAACGGTCAACAACTTTGACCTTTTGGTCAAAGTCAACGGAAAGTCAAACTTTGGTCAAACTTTTAATAATCCGTGGGATTATTTGGGTACTAAGGATTCTAGGAATCACTTATAAAATACTTATATTGCTTGTATGAATATCTACTTTTTATAAGTCGTCAGTTAATATTAATTTTTATGCTTTTAATTCTAGTTCGTGACGTTCAATTGCTTCGATTTCATTTACGTACTTTCGGTTTTATTCCAAGTTTGTCATCAACATCAAGGTGAGTTTCTCACACCATCTTTTTACTCTTTTACTACTTTTTGGGGTAACATATATATCATATCCAAATTACAATTTTTTTTATTCATTATTTACAAACTACAATTCGCTACATGGACTTTGTGTGTTTACTTGTTACTTGCTCAAAATTATTTGCACATGGATTACTTCAATATAGTATGATCATACGCCCCCCTTTGCGCTCAATACATTTGTTGTCATGAGTGGAAAATGACCTCATTATCCGAGTACGTTGGTGCACAATCCCAACTGGAAAGGACCTTACTTGCGCTTATCTGAGTACGCTGGTGCACAATCCCAGTTGAAAAGGACCTTACTTGCTCATTTACACTTGTTCATGGAATTGTATGATTTTTATGTACGTATATCAAAACTTGTGTGAACTCACCAACTATTCATTTAGTTGACTTTATTTTATATATATGTTACATATGAAATTATTAGTGGATGAAACGGAGAAGACACTAGAAACTTAGGTTATATTAATAAATGGACAAGTTGTTAATTGTTCTTGTATTTTTGTTGGTATTTCTCTTACTTTCAAACTTGTGTACTTGTTGTCAAATTAATTAATGGTATTATTGTCACTTAATAGTGTCACATGTGTTTTGATCAATCTGTACGTCACACTTAGGCGTTTCCGCTTTAGCCGGGGTGTTATAGATTGGTTTCAGAGCCGTGACTGTAAGATAGGACATTAGACGTAGTGTTCTAGTTGGTTATAGTTTATTTGCTTAATTGTTTAGGTTGCATGATTAGAAATTATGTGAGCCTTATGTGATTGTTCGAAGCACTTACTTGATACTAATATTCTGATGATTCAATTACTTCAATTACACAAGCACACACAAGTCCAAGGCTTATGCCTAACGTAAAGATTCTCGAGGATTTTCAATAATCAGATTTTCGATTTTCAGATTTTGATGGTTTATGCGACGTTTGACGTCCGACTCGCTATGTTTTACAACGTGTTTTAACTGAAAGTATGTCAAGTCGTGGTGATCCACGAATACTCAGCTTTCGGTTCGATCTAATTACGCATTTTGATACGAGAATAGTTAAGTTTAAGAATTTTGTGACTCATTTTCTCTGTTTATGCATTCATTTATGGTTTAAAATTTTAAAAGTTCGAAAGGTAATAACCAAATTTTCAATATGATTATTTCATTATTTCATTATTACGTTTTAGAATTGAAAGTTCAAAAAGTTATGGTGATACATAAATAGTTGAATTTCGATTCGATCATTATATTTTTTTTATTCATTTACTACTACGTTTTAGAATTGAAAATTCTAAAGTTCATGGTGATATATGAATGGTAGAATTTCAATTCGATTACCTTATTGCTATATTCATTTACTCTTATGTTTTAGAATTGAAATCTAAAAGTCATGGTGGTTCATGAACACTCGATTTTCAATTCGATTTCACTATTTATTGTTAAGTTTAATACTTGTCCATATGATTATTCAATAATTTATGAGGTTTTCGTTTATTGAAAGGTGAAAAATCATGACGTTTCATGGGAATTCCAATTTCGATTTCAAATTTGTTTCATGGGATTTCTTTTCTTTTCTTTACTTGTTTTTATTGATGTATCTATTAGTCGTTTTCATACTTACGTCCCAAGTCACGCGAATTCTTCATGTTTCGTATCATCCCTCCTCGTTTTCCTAGTTGTTACACTCAACTCGCAAAATGACAATCCAAGTTATCAAGCAAATGGCCTCCGCAATCCCGATCACCTCACGTTGAACCACACCCACCTTCATCGCTATAGTAAATTCAAACTCAAACCCAGTACCATTCTTGGAAACTCAAACCAAACCCAACCAAAAAGTCTCTCACATAAACGTGCCCTTTGTATAATATGTGTAAATCCCACCACTTTACTTCCCTAAAACGTTGATACACCTCAATATGTGGTAGATTCAATTATCACTTATTGCTAAAACCTACCCAACCTCAACGCCACTCACCCAACTGCAAGACCTGTACCAAACCATTTATCTCAATCACATGTTTGACCTCATACTTCAAGCCTACTATCATTGTGGTGACCCTAGCACACCCATCATACTTTTAAAAGCCTAACTTGTTTCCTCCATGCAATATCCTAACCCCGCATCCTTTGTCGACCTTACACGATTTTCCAATTTCAATACTTAGATATTTACAAAACTAATCAAACTCGTCTATATTTTCTTTTGCATACTTTCCTATGTTTTATCCCTTTTACTAACACCTCGCGCTTAAACCCAAATCCTTGGTTGTTTTTAACTTTCAATCAAATGGATTTTCTTTAAAAAGGATTTATTACCTCTATTACTATTATTATTATTATTACTATTATTATTATTAAAGTTATTAACATCATTATTAATATTACTACTACCATTATTATTAGTACCATTACCGTCATCATCATTTTTATTACCATTATTATCAATATTATTATTAATAAAATTTATTAATACTATTTATTAATATTAGTAATATTATTATTATTATTAGTATTATCGTCACCACTAATAACAATGTAATTATTTATTCAAACCATATTTAAAGTAAACTTTTTGTTCCAAACAAGACTTAAGCCCTTTAAGGCTATTTTTCATTCAACAAGTCGGATACCTTGACAAGCACAAAGTTAATATTGAAAATTTTTCTTTTCACAAACTTAATCAATTTCAGTATGTTAATATTAAAATTTTTGTTTATCCATTTCATTTCAAGTTATTATCAATTTACATGTTTGTAAGATATAATTGTTTATTCATCTCAACGCTGCCGTTGGTCACGTCAATGTTCTATTGGAGATTTTCATTTTTTTAAACATCATTGTATTTTGATACTTAAAAGTTTGGTTCATATAAGCTATTCTCGAACCCAATGCGTGAACAAATTATATGTTCATATTTCGTTGGTTAAATGCTACGTTTACTTACCACGTTATTCTCAACCCCATTATTTCAATTACATGTTATGATGCTCATAATTCAAATGTTTTCATTCTTTAACTTCATTACATCTTTTATTTTTGTTTTCAACATCGTTTACTTGGTTCAGACTACGATGATTTCATTTATTTGACTTAGTGTTTTCGCGTTATCCTTGGCCTGAATGGTATAACAATGTGTTTTGTAATGTTTTACCCTTTTAATTCATTATTTTTTATTTTTAACGCTATATATGAAAATTTTATTTATATATCTAAGGTCTATGTCTTAAAACCACACAATATGGGCACATTATATGGACCATCCTACGATAGAAGTAATTATGGGTCAACACGTAATTATCAAAGTCCTCGCATGGAAAATATAATAAGTCTAGTTGGGTGAAATAACTCGAAACTTGAAATGATTTTGGGGAACGGGACAAACACAATATGATAAGAGCATGGTGGATACGTCGCAGGTACATCCTATATATAAGTGTCCTTGCCATATTTCCTATTTGTGGCGTTCTCTTGGGTCATTAAAAGATCGGCGTTATTCTATTTTTTTATTATGTATGTATAAAATTGTTTAAACTTCTAACAACTTCGAATATTAGTTGTTCTCTTTTAAATTTTAATTTTTATTTTTATTTTAATTTCGGGACGAAATTTCCAAAAGTTGTAAGTCCTGTAACATTCGATACTTTTCAAACCCGAAAATCCGACCCAATTTAAATTTTCGGTTTTTATTTATAAATATATGTATAAAAAAATATTATAATATCCAACTCCAAAATAAAATATACATTCAACATTTCTAATCCCCGATGTGACACCCGGCATTTTCAGTTAAATCCTGTTGACTGTCAGTAAACCCAGTTAGTTCTGTTAACTAAGTTAATGAACTCCCATGCATATAGTGTCATGTATGCATACATTGAGCCAGTGGTGTCGTTGGTGACCTAAGCGAGAGAACTAGTTATTGATAACTAGAATAATAAACTTGTCACACATGTTATAATATATGATAGGTTATAATAAATTTGTCACACATGATATGTTACATGTATTATATGTGGTGGGTGAAATTGTGTTACATGCGACATGATTAGTTGTTGTATACTTATATGTTGTAGGAGAAGTGAACAATTAAAATAACATAACCTATGAGAAATTGTTTGTGAAAATATTGGTTAGTGAAAACTTGTTAAGGATGATCAACATATTGGTTAGTGAAAATAATTGTAATTTGTAATAAATTGATTGTGGTAAATTGAATTTTGACTTTATGGGTCAACTTAGAACTATTTGACTAAGTGGTTAGTCTTACTTATGAGAAATGAAATTGGTAAAAGTGTGACTTAGTCATAAGGTTGCATGAAAAAATGATTAACTGCAAATTACATGATCGATTATTAGGTTGCGACTATGAATATCTTATTACTATATTAAGTCTAGATAATTGGTCAAAAGTCACCAACGGGTCGTCAGTCAACATTTAGGGTCAACGGTCAATATTTTTAGTCAATGGTCAACAACTTGGACCTTTTGGTCAAAGTCAACGGAAAGTCAAACTTTGGTCAAACTTTTAATAATCCGTGAAATTGTTTGGATACTAAGAATTCTAGGAATCGCTTAGAAAATACTTATAGTGCTTGTATGAATATCTACTTTTTATAAGTCGTCAGTTTATATTAATTTTTATGCTTTTAATTCTAGTTCGTGACGTTCAATTGCTTCGATTTCATTTACGTACTTTCGGTTTTATTACAAGTTTGTCATCAACATCAAGGTGAGTTTCTCACACCATCTTTTTACTCTTTTACTACTTTTTGGGGTAACATATATATCATATCCAAATTACAATTTTGTTTATTCATTATTTACAAACTACAATTCGCTACATGGACTTGTGTGTTTACTTGTTACTTGCTCAAAATTACTTTCACATGGATTACTTCAATATAGTATGATCATACGCCCCCCTTTGCGCTCAATACATTTGTTGTTATGAGTGGAAAATGGCCTCATTATCCGAGTATGTTGGTGCACAATCCCAACTGGAAAGGACCTTACTTGCGCTTATCTGAGTACGCTGGTGCACAATCCCAGTTGGAAAGGACCTTACTTGCTCATTTACACTTGTTCATGGAATTGTATGATTTTTATGTACGTATATCAAAACTTGTGTGAACTCACCAACTATTCATTTAGTTGATTTTATTTTATATATATGTTACAGGTGCAATTATTAGAGGATGAAACGGAGAAGACACTAGAAACTTTGGTTATATTGATAAATGGACAAGTTGTTAATTGTTCTTGTATTTTTCTTGGTATTTCTCTTACTTTCAAACTTGTGTACTTGTTGTTAAATTAATTAATGGTATTATTATCACTTAATAGTGTCACATGTGTTTTGAGCAATCTGTACGTCACACTCAGGCCTTTCCGCTTTAGCCGGGATGTAATAAAAGGATATGTGAATGTTAGGGATAGGATTAATTGATTATCTAATTGATTAACTGTTTAAAAGTAGAACTTAGCACAAATAAACTCATAAAGGGAAGTGTATAGGACACGAAAAGTAACGTGATCAACTAATCACAGCTGGCCACTGTTATTACCTGTTAGCCTTACTATCCCTGTACTAAATAGTTCATTGAGTGATGATGTTTGTGTTTCCTTATAGAATACGAATGGCTGGAGCAAGGAAGACCGTTGAGCGAGTAGGTCGTACAGGACGACGTGGTAGACTACGCATTGTCCGGAACCTTCTATAAGAACAACCACTAACACTGAGGAAGAAGGTAGTGCAGCTGGTCGAAACCCGAACGAAGGGTATCAACTTGACCCCGCAGTTCAAGCAGCATTGCCAAGCTGTAGCCGCAGTTGTGAAGAACTTGAATCCCAAAAAGTCTGCTAAAAGTCATGTACGAACTGCTAAGAAGTCTGAGGAAAAGAGTAAGAAGGATGATGAAGGAGAGAAGGGGGTGACTCGAGCAAAGTTCAATCGGTGAAGGTTGATGACAGAAAGAGAGGCTGAGGTGGGTGTAACTATAAGTCATTCAAAGGTTGCGACCTGCCAGGAGACGCAATCGTCACCCTTCAATGGATAACCGAGCTGGACAAGGTTATCTGCATTAGCGAGTGCCGTCCCGACCAAGCAGTGGGTTATGCCACTCAGTCGTTTGGTGAGGAAGCTATGTATCGGTGAGAAAGTGTGGAGCAGAGGAAGAGTCAGAATGAGATTAAGGAGATGAGGTGGGATGACCTGAAAGAGTTGGTGATGAAAAGATTCTGTGCTGACGCCGAAGTTGAGAGGGCGGATATGAAGTTCCTGAACTTGAAAGCGGGAAATATGACACTCTGAGAGTATACTACTGAATTCAACCGGATGTCTAGGTTGGTGCCTGATATGGTTAACACTGAGGCCAAGAGGATCAAGTGATATGTGAGAGTACAGCCATAGAATGTTCGCGTCATGGTCAAGGCTAGTAGACCTGGTACCTTTGATTCTGCTGTAGGGCTTGCAGAAATGGTTTACGACGACTTGTCGGCAAATGATGTGCTGGAACAAGAGAAGAAGGATAAGAAATGGGTCGCTCCTGTCAAGCGATCAGGTACTCAGTTATGGAACCCTAAGGACAAGAAGCAGAAGGGTGTGGGAGAGAAAGACATGCAAGACATATTACGTCCGAGTGAGACTGACCATGTGTATATTTATGGTACCTAAGTTATGTTGAAACGCTGCGGTGTTTTGCTGAGGTGACCTAGTGTAGAGACTCAAGTTTATAATGATTGTTTAACTTGATTATTCCTAAGCCAAGATGGGCCGAGGCTTGCGTGGTCTCGAGGGGTAATTAAGTAAAGAAAATATTTTCGCGTCAGCATATTCACCAGCATTCGTTACTGACGTATTCTATAAAATTTTGCAGGTAACCAAGATTAGAGCTTGAAAGATGAAGAGCTCAAGAATCCGATGGCTCGGATAACTTTGTGTAAATATTAAAATATGGTGGTTTTGTAAAACATATAAACAAGTGCAACTAAATGAGAATTTTGTCTCGTCTTTTGTAATGTAAATATTTTAACTTTAAATCCACATGTTTATTAAAGTCTTCCGCATTAACTCGCAACTCTGATTTATTTACAAATGTGGTACCAACTATTGATCACACGCCTAGGCCTAAGATGGGGGTGTGACAGGTTGGTATCAGAGCCATCAATCTTAGCGAATTAGGTATTTAATTACACCTAGGCTTTGATTAAGGATAAGTTTTGGAAAACTTATTATACAGATATTGATTCAAACAAATTAGATACTTAGTTGAAAAGTATCAAAGAAATTATTCGAAACCAATACGAATAAGATATAAACAATATGAATAAGATAGGAACGTCTCTCTACGTCTCATTATCCCTAAAACTAACCTCACGCAGATGTCCGATTGTCAATCTAGCCAAGGATCATGTCAACCTCGATCTGGCGAAGGAAAAGAATTTATGGGAACGTCTTTTCTCCCAATTCCTATATCTAGCAATGAAAGTACATGCCAAACAAAAATGGAGGAAGATTCAGACTCCTTTGATTCTAACATTCCACTAGCTCGGATTATTCAAAATCAAAATACATATGGAGACGTATCAAGTAGATCCAAGAAACCAATTATGCCAAAGGAAAAAGAAGTAATGACTTATCCGGAAGAATATTCTCACGAACAAGAATATTTTAATTTTCCGGCAACTCAAGATCCTTACTTTATTCACATTCAAAATAAAGAAACAATGAAAGGAATGGAAGTGGAAGAAAAAGAAAAGGAGAATAGCAAGAAAGATAGCAAGATTAAGAAATTCGTCATTCGCTGGAAGAAATAGAACCTTAGTAGAGAGTATAAATGTAACAAAATAATATGCACTCTTGTAACTATAATAAGATGAATAAAAGATATGTTTTGAATTCTTCGAATATTGGACTTATCTTTTAAAATTTTATTATAGTATGTCAAGAGAAGAAAGTGCAAACTCTCACAACAGTCCTCCCAATAAATCAGGAAATGAAGAAAACATTAATAATAAAGATAAGGATAATGAAATTCCCACCCAATATAAAGAAGAAATTCAAAAGATGATTAAGTAAGCTATGAAGGATTTTTCTACAAGTCAAAGTCGACCAAAATCTAACAAGAGGAGTCGAAGTAAATCTGTTCCTTCAAGAAAGGAAGAAGCTTAAGATAGCTCTACGGCTAATAATAATCCAAAGAACAAGAAACGAAAGAAACGAAAGATCCAAAAAGGATGCAACTTTAAGAACTTTAAAGTTTACAATCCTAAAGAATTTCATGGAGACTCAGACGGTATTGCCGCTATGAGATGGTTAGAAGAACAAGAATCAATAGTCACCATAAGAAAATGCACTGGTGAGGAAGCTATCCAGTATTCTTCACAAATGTTCAAGGGAGAATCTCTTGAATGGTGGAATACCCTGATTCAAAACAAGGGTCTAGAAACAATGTATAACTTAAGTTGGGAAACATTCAAAGGTCTCATATTGAAGAAATTCTGCCCAACTCATGAGATGGATCGAATTCAAACCGAGTTATAGAATCACAAGGTCATTGGCACAAATCTTAGGGAATATAACACTAAATTCCTAGAGTACGGCCGATTGGTTCCACATCTAGTAACTCCGGAATATAATAAAGTAACTCGTTATATATATGGGTTACCAAAAGAAATAAGAGACATGGTACGATCCAATATGCCAGAAACAGTTGATTCGGCTATGGAAGTGGCCGGATATTTAATCAACAATATGATAAGGAATCAAGAAGAAGAAAAGAAGAAAGACCAAGAAACCAAGAAAGCTAAAGATTCCGAGAAGTTAGGAAAAGAAGAAAGTACTCCCAAGTCAACCTGTAAGACTTGTGGAAAGAAACATACTAGAAAGTGTCGATTAGAAAATACGAATAATTGTGCATACTGCAAGAGAGCAGGACACACAATAGAAGAATGTCGTAAGAAGTTAGGAGTATGTTTTACATCTGGAGAAACGGGTCACTTTAAGACTGAATTCCTGAAAAGAAAAGCTAGGCGAGATTAATGAATGACAAGATCACATCAAAGAAATGTCAAGATAGACTAGCTAACTTTTGTGTATTAATTGTAACTCGTTCTTAAACGAGAAATTTTGTAATCAAAGAAGGTTATTTAAGTCCCTAAGTTATAAATAAAATATTAGCATATAGATCGTGTTAATACACAAGAATGCTTATATTCATTACCTCTAAAGAAGAATCAAGAGGTTCAAATATTGAAAAGTTCATCCGAAACTTAGAACAAGAAAACGTTGAGAAAAGTTATCATCTAGGAGGATGATATACCAAACGTTACAAGATATTTAAGCAATACAACTGATGGAATATTATTACCTACCTAGTAAGGTTGATCAAAAACTCAAACAAAAAGAGCTTGAAGATATTCAAGAAATACGATCGCTAAGTATAGAAAATAAGTCAAAGTACAAGAGTACTGTTTATACCGAACATCATTAATCAAGATCAAGGATATAATGAATTCGATAGACTGAATTAAAACAACAACTTGTTGGAATAGATTCGACAGACTGAATCAAAACAACAATGTAGTTAACATCAGTAAATGTTTAGAACACATAATGGTAAGGTAAATAGTTAAACACAACTGATCAATGTGTTTAGCAATTTATATTTACTAATGATATTCTGAACTATTGACTGGTTACATCATTCGAAGATGTAAGTTAGCAACAAAATAAAGACCCTAGTCATTCTGCATACAGATTATGACAACAAGAACCAGAATAGATAGAATCTAATCAACAATTAAAAAGCAAGAACCATTAACTCTTAACTCAACGAATCTCAGGGACGAGATTCATTCCAAGGTGGGGAGGATGTAACATCCCCAAAATTTCAATCCAAATTTGACAAATTAGGAAAGTTGAGGGATCAAAAATAATATCAAGACAAGACGTGAGAAGATATTTAATAAGGAATTATAATTAAAATAAGGAAATAAAAATATTTCCTATTAAGTTTACTTACATGAAAGAAATTTCATCCCACATTGGAAGATGTAAGAAAGTGGAAACATTCCACCAAGGTATAAATAAGGGAAATGGAATCCATCCCACATTGGAAGTGGTAAAGAAATGGAAGCTCTTTATAAGAGATAGAATTTCCATAGTTATATTCTTTTATGAATATCATGCACCAAGTGGTCCTAGCGGAGGGTGCGTAGCACCCGACGCGCACGGACTCGGGCTCGGGCGAGGACGAGGGCGATGGCGAAGGCGAAGGCGACGGCGAAGGGCGTTGGGCGCAATGTGGCGCTTTGATGGCGCACGCTCGCATCGCCGCTTTAAGAGCCTCCTTAGTATTTTTGGACAACGAGAATTAGACCAGAAGTGACAAGTTACTAAAGTACATGACTTAAAATGAAAAATATTATTCAGGGACCCATCGTGCTACGCGATGAGTCCAAGGAGACGGCCATCACGTACTGCGATGGGCCGTGATGACTCAGGGACACGTGTCACACTCTGGTGACACGTGGCAGAAATCTACCCGTCGCGATACGCGACGGTGTTAAAAAAGGGGACCCATCGCGTACCGCGATGGGATCCAAAATTGGCTAAAATAGGGGGTGATCGGCTCATTTGTATGCACACCTCCATTCTCTCTCTAAAACAACTTTCTCTCTCTACCTCGGTTTGCGTGTCGAACATCGTTTTGCGTGCCACCGACCCGACAATCACGATCTCGTAATACGTGCCAAATACACAGTGTTTTTCTCGAAGTGCGTGCCACCCAAAAGTAACCCGACATTCCGTCTCAAAGTACGTGCATGACCGGCAACCGAACATTGCCTCGATTTGCGTGCCAAGAACAGTTGATCAAGAACGCCTCGATAAACGTGCGTATAGAGTAGAAGTGCTGCCCGTATAAACTTAGGAATATCTAACTCCAATTACCCGTGCGAGGTAAGGGGTCCTGCCTAAGTTATTATTATAAATAACTTAAGACCATAGTCGAAGTTATAGCCGAACCTTGATTACGATTAAGAATAACTTTTCTTAAGCAAAGGTTATAGTCAAAATAGTATTTCTTTATGACTAAGAAATATAATACAAGAGATTATAATTATGAAATTAATGTTTCTTCTTGAAGAAGAAACTCAGTATAGACGTTTCTTCCTGGAGAAGAAACGTAGCATATAATTGGTAAATAAAGAAGGGGACTAAAGGTCAAATGTTTTATATAAACAAATGATTTTATCAAGGTTAAAGCTATAGGAAATAGACTAAAGGTCTAAAGCTAGATCGCTGATCTAATTATTTATACAAATGTTATTCTCGTACTATAGGTCCGAGGTAACAAAAAAAGAAGAAGAGAACAGAAAACAGGAATCAGTATCAGAAACTGATTATAAACTGAAAAGGTGAATACGCCCCAAACCTTTTTATATTGAGTCAGAATTTTTGCATGGGATTTACGAATCCTTAAAAACTTTGTGTACAATAATAAGAAACGGACACTCTGATTAAGAGTATACATGTGTCTGGATCCAAACATACATGGTGACTCGGCATTTCCCCGAGGCCATGCATATCATCAACATGCCTCTGAAGGTCTACGAGACTGTTCAGAGAAATGATATCGTGTATATAATTAATTGTACATGGTACTTAGGGTAATTTGATCCCAATGTAGTTGGGTGTCTAATGAGTAGTCACAAAGGTATTATTGTTGGTTTCACAAAGATATTGAAAAGAGATTTTAGAGTAAGCGATATTCACCAGCTTTGTGCTGACGTATTTTCCCACCCATGTTACAAGGAAACAAGAAAGTTTAGAACAGACAAGCAATAAGGAATAGAAGATTGAAGTTATAGTCATTAGATGCTATCAGGTGGCTCAGATATTTTATTTCAAAATATTATAAAAGAGTTATGTTTATAAAGAAATGTATTTGAAATATCAAACGGGTATTTAAACCCGAGATTTTAATAAGTTTTCAATATAAATATTTTAAAGACTTCCGCTATAAACCACAACTCTGATATATTTACAAAACAGGTACCAACTTGTGGTCACACGCCTAGGCCCTAAGTGAGGGTGTGACATTTTGTCGTGCCATGACATTTCCTTAGCAGTGTGTCTTGAGGCATATAAACTAAGCCTGCTTGTGATTGGAAAGTAACGCAAGACTTTGACCGGCTTCTTCTTCCCCTTACTATTTTCTTCGTAACGACTAGTGCTACAAACCGGGAAATTTTGTCACTCTGAATATTCTTTCCAAAATAATGCACAATCATGTTTACAAACATGGATAGATTCGTATCCCAGTCCAAGAGTAAGCAAATACTTTTTTGCCTCATAATGATTCTTTGGCAAGTTTTCATCCTTGAAAGCTCGGCTAAATAAATTTAGAATCATATCCATTGACACATTTGTCATTTTACATGTTACCTTCACGTTCATCAACTCTAGTAAAAAGCCTAGTACAGAAAAATCATCACACCCCGGGTATAAAGGCTTCTCCATATCAACAAATAACTTCTCCACATGTGGGTTGTTACGTATATCAGCACTGTCCTTGAAGTTTTCAGCTTCGGTTTCGCCGCTTGTGTGAAAAGCATCATGAAGTAACTCATCAACACCATCATTTGATTCGTTTTCACTTTCATCACACTCACTGTTTGTTTCATTTGTTTCGTAACCCGGTAGATGTTCACCGTGATATATCTATACATTGTATGATGGTTCAAAACCATTGAGTATGATATGGGTTGAAACATCTTCTGGATCATGTCTTCTTGCATTTACACATTTTTTACATGGACAATGTATCCGACCTTCACTATCAGCAAATCTTTAACCCCACTCTGCAAAAGCTATCGCTCCTTTAATGAACCTTTGATCTACCTTATTAGTGATTTTAGTCCAGCTCTTATCCAAACTCATTGTGAAATCCTGGTTAAAAACAAACATAAATAAACCATTTATTAAAATTAAATCACTGTAAATCAATAAACGTGCAGGGCTGCTAACAATGACATAAATAACAAACATGCAGGGCTGCTAATATTTTAAAATTTTAGCTGTTGATACAAGTATTCAAGCTGCAAACGTTTACATTGATATAGTAGTATTTTTGGAATCTACAAAGCCTTGGAAAGAATTTGTTTGAAAATGAAATTACAGGCTTGGTTTCACTTTAAGTTACAAATTTGGTACAAAAGTGTAGACCAAAGTTTTATGAATAATTGGAAAAAGTCATCTGTGATTTATTATAACATACAGTACTGTGCGGTTTTGGCTAAAACCAAACTGTAATTCAAAACTTCGGTTTTTGGAGTTTTTGAAACCGTTTGATTTCGGTTTTTCTGTTTCGTTTTTTCGGTTATTGTTTTGGTTTCGGTTCGGTTTCGGTTTGCTTAGTTTTTGCCAGTTGAGCTTGAAAATTTTAGGCCGAAAAACAAGTTGGCAAAAAATAATGATTTTAGGTATAAACAATTTTGTTAATGGCGAAAAATATTGGAGTTACACATTTTGTTAAGTTCTTATAAATTACTTAATATAAATTATAAATAAACAAATATTTAGGAATTCGGTTCGGTTTTTCTGGTTTTTTTACATGCAAAACCTAAACCGAATTGTTAGTGCGGTTTTTACAAAAAAACATAAAACCAAACCGTCGGTTTTTGTTTCGGTTCGGGTTTTTCGGTTTGAATTTTTTGGTTTTTTTGGTTTCAGATCGGTTTTTTCAGGTTCTTGCACACCCCTAACTTCTACCAAAAAATTGGCTACTGAATATCATGAAAAATCTACTCAAATACCCGAATTAACCCGTACCCGCTAGACCTGATCTCATCCATATCCCTATAAGCCCGTAACCGAATAAACCCGTACAAGATTAATATCTATACGTGTATGACTCGATGCATATTTTGACTAAGTTTGATTTCATACATTTACAATTAAACATCATGTGCAAATTGACATGAAAAGCATGCGAGTATATGATAAAGAATAAAGAATTAAAACATCAAAACAGAGAAATAGAAACTTGTACCTGGTTCTGAAATCGTCTGAGTTGAACGATAAGGTGCGTTGGTGCCGGAGAGAACAAGGTAGCCGAATCCAATTAGGTTTTGCGCCAGAGAGAACGACTTTGTTTAAGTCAAAGAATGGTGTCTGTTCATATTAATTATATAGCATAGATACATACATACATACATATATTAGACCTTTAATTCATTACCTAAGATAACTATCGTTCCATAATGTATATTATATTATGAGTTGATAGTTTTGTTTCAAATTTGTAATTTGTAATATGGGTTTTTAAAAAATGTTACATAGGTATATGATGCATTAAAACTTACATCAAATAATATGGCTCATGCTAGAACAATGAATTTTTATAAGTGTGTGACCAATCGAATACCATGTATAAAGTTATTTAAAATTCTTTACTATTTTGAATAATGAGAGACGGGTTAAACGATTTCGTAAGATTCAGTGTTTTTATTGACATTAAACTTTACAATGAAGTCACTTTTCATGATTTAATTATTTATAGTATACGGGTTAAACTCAGTTTATTGAGTTCAAGTCATGGCACCTACAAATTGTTTTTTCCAAAGCATCTTACTCTAAATTTCGTCTCAAATAGTTCACGATTCCCGGCTCAATACGCTTTGATACAAAACCGCCATGTTCAACCGAAGGTGGGTCAAAAAGTGTAAATCGAACCTGTTTCTAAGCTTGATGGGTTGAACTGGTATGACCGTCCGGTCAAGTCCTGGTTTTAAAACACTAATCAAAATTTTGGATAAGGGTTAGTACGACTTAAGATGGGTAAATCGGATCAGTTATGGCGATCTGATATGACTAATTACAATATATATCTCTACATTACAAATGTCTATTTAGTTTATTTGTATTCCTTTCGTACATAATACCTAGTAATTTGGCATAATTATAATAGTTCTTTAGAGTTTAAAGTGTCGTTCACATTGACTCGTAGCGACAATGTTGTAGATTCGCTAGGCATGAGTCGGACTGTGAAGGACAAGCGATTAATATTAATTAGTGACTAGTCAGTGAGGTACCTCTAAGTGATTTTTTTTAAGGTGAAATTTATAAGAAAACCAAAAGGAATAGTTGCAAGCCGAAAAGAACGACTAGAGATAAGTTGGTGATTAATTTGTAGCATACGCACGACTTTTACAACCATACTCATATATAGATAGTTATATCTAATTTAACCAAACAATTAAATTAATACACGAACAATTCATTCAATATAACTAATTTTTCAAAGAGAACAGCCGGCACACTTGCAAGAAAAATCCAGAGAAATCATGTTCATAAAACCCTCTGCTGTGACTCCCCTGTCTGTGCGACAAAGTTTTGGCGGAGACTCATTCAGTTAATCCGTATTTTGCAGATTAAGGTACCAATGGAACAATTTTTCTATGTATTAATATGTAATATGCTATGATGTATATATATTTTATTAATTGACTATCAATTTTCTTGTAATACGATGTTGATGTTGATATTTATGTTAGTAATAATGGTCCTTACAAGAACGAGGTCTGAAGACGATTCTCGAGCACGTACAAATCACTCGGGGGTCGAGGGAAGTGCATCTGCTGTAAGGCCACGCCCAAACCGCAGACGGAACGTAATTCGCCCAACACCATAGCTATCGGTAAAATTTCAGTTATTATAAGTTTTATAAACTTAATTTATTAAAAATTTGAATTTAATAAGTCAGTGTAGTATAAAAATTTAATATGAAAGTGGTTTGATTTGTGCTACTGGTTCATTATACATATTTTTATGCTACTAGTTTGGTTACCAAGTGGGGGTTATTTGGGTTTGTTTATTGGTTCTCGGGTTAATCAGGTGTCAAAAATATTATATTAACATCGAACATCGGCCTGAATTTTTTTATTCGGTTTGTTAGGTTCGCGTTCTGGTATAATCGGATGGGGTTAACCGGGTATTTTGGTTGCATTCCTACTCTCCACTTCATTACTAAATCCAGTTTGTTTTGCTGAATTTTTGTTCGTTAGTGAATCCAATTTTGTACATAATCATTACTTAACTTACACTACTAGTTTGTTTGGTATTAGATAACTAAATTGTTCATAACAATAAGAGTCGTGTGTTTTTTTTTCCTTTCTTTTATCATGTAATGAAATGAAAATGAACTCCTTTTATGGTTTTCTTTCAGTTTTTCTTCTTTACACCTGGTTTTTAGCATAACATCTTCTATGCTAACTTAATTATCTTTCTATCGTTTATCCATTACATGCAGAAGAACTTGCTGATACAGAACAATCTGTTGAGCCACCAAACAGGCGCGGTCCAAGTTTAAACCTTAGTGTTACAAGGAATTTACAGAATATGCCTGAGGGCTCAAAAATTCCATTGACAATGGCCAAGGGTACAAAAGCCTTTGTTGGGAACTCAGCAACACCCTTTGCGACTAAGTGTGGAATCATTATTCGCAATTTTTGTCCAATGAACTATCATACTTGGGATTCGGTACCAGAGGATGCGAAAACTCTTATGTATGAGAAATTAGGAGTAAGTTGTACATATTTTTCCATTTTAGATATTGAGATGCTATTATGATGTTGCATTTTCATTTTTATCATTAACAATATATTCAATATAGGGTAAATTCGAGTTGTTGTGGACAAATGAGACTTTTGTGGGATATGTGGATGCTCGGCTACAAGCCCATTGGAAGCGTGCTCGAGGTGTTTTAAGTCGGCATTGGAAGGATAATGGAGGAAAAACCAATCCAGAATTAGCTAGATTGAAAATGAAACCTCATTGTCGGGAAGAATCTTGGAAGAATGTGTGATTATTGGGAGCTAGAAAAAACTCGGGTATGCTATTTTTTAACGAATCAAAAATCATATTCATTAATTATTTTCTTAGTATTCATGTTCTAAAATGCATGTTAACTTCTGTTTTTGTAGAAATATAGTGATCAAATGGAGGCCAATAGAGGAAAACAAGTTAATATAAGCAAAGGGGGCTCTCGATCGATAGCTAATCATACATTCCAAATAGTAAGATTTTGACTTTTCGAATTATAATGCAATTTTATGTATATAGTATATTTTTCTTCATTTTTATATTTATTATGATGACAGACAAATCCCGAGACTCAGATTCCACCTAGCCCATTAGAACTATATCACAAGCTGCATTACAATGGCGCGAAATAAGGATTGCTAAATGATGAGTCATGTGTCGAATATGTAAGTATATCCTTGTTAAAAGCTTTTAAATTATTAATTATATTATGTTAAATTTTGGTTTTGGGCTGGTACTTATTTAAATGTTGTTCTCGTACCTTATGTTCTCGTACCTTATATTATGCTAGGAAAACATTATCCAACATAAACAGATGACAGCGGATAAATTAAATTCTGAGGGAACTACCATTACTATTGCTATGGAACACAAACTTGAGAAAGAAGCCATAAAAGCTATTTTTGGCAGGAAGAAAACAATACAATCAGCGTGGGACGTTGGTGTTGGGCCTGTGGTGAGGAAAAAAGATAGTTGGATGAAATCAGTAGCTGGATCATCTCAGCGAGAATCAAGTGAGAAAGAAGAGCTGAGAAATAAGGTTATTGAACTCGAGGAGAAACAGAAACAAGATAAGTAGAAATATGAAAAAATGTTCGAGTTTATGAGCGCAAAGTTTTCAGACTTTGAGAGCACAATAGCCACTGAAGCGAGTGATGAAGATGATCGCAATGACAACACTATCTAGAAAAAGGAGTTTAGACATTTGTTTCTTTTTTATTTTCTCTAATACTTACAACATTAGAATTGATTGAATTGTTTTTTCTTATTGGTTAATGTTATGATATTAATGCTTGGAGATATTTTGATTTTGAGAAAGCAATAAACAAATTTATGAATGATATTATTATAAATAAAACTACAAGCCTAATATTATATAATTTAATTAGATCTGTTTTTCCATCCTTAAGGGATCGGTTCGGGATATTAGATGCTGAATATAAATGTTATCGGAGACTGATTATTGGATTCTAAAAGCTCATATTGGGAACTAAAATAACATACTATCTTAGATTAATTTTTTAGTCCCTAAAAGTAGACTATTAATGACTGCAATCGAGTGGTATCGGGGACTAGTTCTCAGTCTTTAAAGCATTGTATTGTAGACTGGAAGTAGAGTATTAGAGATTGATTTTTCAGTCCTAGATAACAATTTTAGACTGATTATCATACTCTACATGTACATACTAGGGACTAAAATAAAACACTATCTGAGATTAATTTTCAGTCTCGAAAAATTGAAATTTTAGCGTCTAAATCAGAGTGCATTATAGACTAATTTTCGGTCTTCAAAGCATTGTATCGGAGACTAATTTGATATGGATTCACGCACATAACATAATGTATTAGGGACAGTATAGTCTCGTTTAAAGGGCTGATTTCCAGTCCCTAAAATTAAACATTTGGGACTAAAATATCATAATATTCGAGACTAATTTGTAGTCGTTGAAGATATGTTTTGGGGACTAAAAGGACGTGGTAACAAGGGGAACATTGAGGACTGAATTTGTATGTTTCGGGGACTAACTATTAGTCTTTGTTAGTGCTACGCAATAGAGACTGATTTTTAGTCACTAAAACCACTATTTAGGACTAGGTATCCGTTACTGGTTGGGGACTGGTAAATCAGTCCCCGATACCTATCAGTTACTGATTGTGGAGTATCCGAGACTAATTTTTTAGTCCTAAATAACAATCTTTTTTGTAGTGCATGTGGAAAGGTGCACGTTGGCGAGTGCAAGTGGGGTACTGGTTCGGATGTGTGTCACAAATGTGGAAAGGCTCATGATGGAGAGTGCAGGCTTGGGTCAAATGCCTACTATAAGTGTGGGAAGATGGGGCACTATGCTAACAAATGCAATGCAAAATCCGCATGTTATAAGTGCGGTAAGACGGGTCATTTTGCAAGGGAATGCACTGAGGGTGAAGCTGGAGGAAGTGGGTAGAAGGATACTGAACAAGCTAGGCCAAAGACTAGGGCCTACATGCTGACTCAGGAACAAGCCAGACAGATTCCTGATGTTGTGACAGGTACGTTCTAGTACATGGTATTTCTGCTTCGGTATTGTTCGATTCGGGTGCGAATAGAAGTTTTGTAGCTACGACATTTAGTAAGTTAGCAAAGATGAAATGTTTTCGTGTGCCTGAAACTTTTAAAGTAGAAACCGCGAGTGAGACCTCGGTTAGAACATTGAGAATGGTTAAGGACTGTAAGATAGAATTAGAGGGACATGAGTTCCCTATTACTTTGTATGTTATGACCTTAGGAGGGTTCGATGTGGTTTTGGGAATGGATTAGTTGTCCAAGTATGAAGCTCAGATAGTGTGTAAGAGTAGGATAATAAGGTTAAAGTCCTTGGATGGTAATGCGGTGACGGTTTATGGTGATAAGGAAACTTTCGGGCTTAATGTCATTTCGATGATAAAGGCCGAGGGTTTGTTAAGGCGAGGGTGCGGTGCTTACCTGGCGTATGTTGTCAACGCTACGGCGGAGATGAAAGAAATGAAGGATGTTCCTATCGTGTGCGACTACCTAGAAGTATTCCCTAAGAATTTTCCGGGGTTGCCACCACAACGGGAGATAGAATACTAGATAGATTTAATACCAAGAGCCAAGCCCATCGCGAAAGCACCTTATTATCTAGCGCCGTCCGAGATGAAAGACCTGATGTACCAACTGCAAAAACTCCTCGACAAGGGTTTTATAAGGCCGAGTGATTCCCTGTGGGGCACACCAGTGTTGTTTGTGAAGAAGAAGGATGGAAGTATGAGAATGTGCATAGACTATCGCACGTTGAACAAGCTTACGGTAAAGAATAGATATCATTTTCCAAGGATTGATGATCTGTTTGACCAACTGCAAGGTTCAAGTTGGTTCTCACGAATAGATCTCAAATCAGGCTACCATCCACTGAAAGTGAAGGAGGCAGACATCCCTAAAACAGCGTTTTGGACACGGTATGGACACTACGAGTTCCTCGTGATGTCATTCGGTCTAACGAATGCTCCCGTAACGTTAATGAACATGATGAACAGGGTGTGTCTGCCGATGTTGGATAAGTCAGTGATCGTCTTCATTGATGATATATTGATCTATTTAAACAACGAGTCGGATCATGCAGAGCATCTAAGAGAGGTATTGGAGACTCTGAAGAAAGAAAAGTTGTATGCTAAGTTTTCGAAGTGTGCTTTCTGGTTACGAGAAGTGCAATTCCTAGGTCACGTGATTAATCCTGAAGAAATTACCATGGACCCAACTATGATTGAGGCGATAACAAATTTGAATGCTCCGCAGAACCCGACCGATATACGAAGCTTTTTAGGGTTGGCTGGCTATTATAGGAGATTCATCGAAGGCTTCTCCAAGATAGCTACACCGCTGACCGGTATGACCCAAAATCGGTAGTATTCAGTTGGGGTAAGTTTAAAGAGGAAGCTTTTGAGGAACTAAAGAGAAGACTCACGCAAGCTCCAATCCTTGCTTTACCCGATGGTGACAAGGATCTGGTTGTTTGTACCGATGTTTCGCATCGTGGGTTAGGTTTCGTGTTAATGCAACGGGGAAAAGTGATAGCTTATGCGTCTAGACAGTTGAAAGTCCATGAGAGTACTTATCCAACGCATGACTTAGAGCTAGCATCAGTAGTGCATGCTCTCAAGATATGGAGACATTATATGTATGGTACTAAGTGTACTATTTACACGGATCATAAAAGTTTAAAGTACTTCTTTGAGCATAAAGAATTGAACATGAGGCAGAGAAGGTGGCTAGAATTGATAAATGATTACGACTGTGATATTAAGTACTAACCTAGTAAAGCTAACGTGGTCGCCGATGCGCTAAGCCATAAGAATGAAGAAGTCATTGCAACAGTGAAGTTATACCAATTGATTATGAATTCAAGTCTTTTTGAAGAAGTCATCAAAGTGCAGTTAGAGGTGCTGGTGGATGAAGGGCTAGTGAAGAAGGAAAGGATTTTCGGTCAGCAGGACGAGTTGATGGAAAACACACATGGTGTTAAGACTAGATTTGACCGTATGTGGATTCCACATCATGGAGGTCTTAGAGGTCGAATCTTAGATGAAGCTCATAAGTCAAGGTATTCGATCCATCCAGGATCCAATAAGATGTACTATGACTTGAAAAGAGACTATTGGTGGCCGGGTATGAAGAATCATGTGGTAGATTATGTCAGTAAGTGCTTAACTTGTTTACAAGTCAAAGTCGAACATCAGAAGCCTTATGGAAAGATGCAACCTTTAGAGATCCCTGAATGGAAATGGGAACACATCACCATGGATTTTATAACTAAGCTACCTCGTACAGCTAAGCATCATGATACCATTTGGGTGATAGTAGATCGTTTGACCAAAAGTGCTCACTTTCTGCCTATACGAGAGGCCATCTCGTCAGAAACATTAGCAAGTTTGTTCATCAAAGAGGTTGTGACTAAGCATGGAGTGCCACTTTCGATTGTATCTGATAGAGATACTCGTTTTACTTCGAGGTTTTGGAAGAAGTTCCATGAAGATATGGGAACGAGAATGAACATCAGTACGGCGTATCATCTTCAAACAGATGGATAGTCTGAAAGGACGATCCAAACCCTTGAGGATATGCTACGTGCTTGTGTTTTAGACTTTGGAGGAAGTTGGGATGATCATCTGCATCTGGCAGAGTTCTCCTATAACAGCAGCTACCATTCAAGTATTGGTATGCCACCATTTGAGATGCTTTACGGTAGACAATATAGAACCCTGATATGTTGGGGAGAGATTGATCAGAAAGAGATGGGAAGTTTAGAAGTTGTTCAAGAAACCTCGACAAGGTTCGATCAGATCACGGCAAGAATGAAAGCTGCTCAAGACCGACAGAAGTCGTATGCTGATAAGCGTCGACGACCAATTGAGTTTAACATTGGTGACAATGTGATGCTCAAGGTCTCACCTTATAAAGGAATTATCCGTTTTAGGAAAAGAGGGAAGCTGAGTCCGAGGTACATTGGACTGTTTAAGATTGTGGATCGTGTAGGTGAAGTGGCTTACAAGCTAGATTTACCCGAGGAGTTAGAAGGAATTCATTCAACCTTTCATGTTTCTCATCTGAGGAAATGTCTAGTTGATGACACGTCTCATGTGCCATTGGTGGATATTGAGGTTGATGAACAGCTGAACTACATTGAACAGCCTGTAGAGATAGTGGACCGCAAGGAAAAGCAACTTCGTCACAAGGTTATACCCTTAATGAAAGTGATATGGAATCATCGCAAGGTATCGGACGCCACTTTGGAAGTTGAGGAAGATATGTGTACGTTCTACCCGAATTTGTTTATGTAATAGTTAGGTTTCGGGGACGAAACCTCTTTAAGGAGGGAAGACAATCCCTTTTTCTCGTTTCGCATAATAAAATAAAATATGAGTTATTATGAGTGGGGCTTGTTTTGAGTTAATTAGTATGGGTATTGGACTTGGGTTAATAAGGAAGGGAGAAAGACCATGGGCTTAAGCCCATGACCCATGATATATAAACCTTAATTTACCCATATCCATCAATTTTCCACTCATTCCATACACCATCAAAAACACACACTTAAGCTCTCTTTCATCTCTCTCTTTATCTAACCAAAACCAAGGAGAAGAATCGATTCCCGACCCAAGGTAATGATAATATGATACTGTATGGATCCAAACCCGCTAAATCTAGTCGCGAAACGACGAACCAACAAATTAAACCGTTAAAGTCACGAGATCCGGATGGAATCGGGTATAAACCGATCAAAAGATTAGCTTAGGGGTCACCCTAGCTCAAATCTGGATCAAACGGCACGAAAAACGGTGAAAACAGTGGAAAACGAGTGAGATCTCGCTTTTCCGGCGAGATCCCGGTTTTCCGGCGATGACGGTGCCTGAAAACAGCGTACGAGGTTAAGGATGTCAGAGAATGTTTCTGACTATCTCTGACCAAACCCTAATTCGTTAACAGAAGAATAATGAATTAACAGTAATTCGTTATGCCCCTTCGTTAAAGTAACGTATAAGCTTTAATTCGTTAAACCAGTCATTAAGAAATTCGTTAATGGAGATATAACGAAAGAACCCTCATTCGTTAGAAGGTTCATTCGTTACAGAAGGGTCATTCGTTATATATGCCAATTCGTTATAACGGTCAGTTCATTATAAAGGCCTGTTCGTTATAAAAGACCTGTTCGTTATAGGATCCCCATTCGTTAAAGAACCGAATAACGAATTAGAATTTGAGAACTGGATAATGAATTAGACTATGAAGGAATGACAGAAAGGTCCCTGGACTTAGTATAAAATGGATTAATTATAAATAAGCCCTCGAACTTTATGAGTTAGCAAATAAAATAATAAATTTTAATTCTAATGAAAAAAAATGTGTTAGGACAGTTAATGGAAATAAAATTTTTCCAAGATGACCTGGCAATTTGACCCCAGCCAGGGGCTCTGCCCCTTGGACCCTGCTAGGGGTTTGCCGCTCCTAGAACCCCGCTACCAGGGGCGTTACCCCCGGACCCCCGTTCGTTGAGGGTTATAACTAAACTAAAAATACAATATGGATAGTGATAGTTAATTGATACGTGTAATTGTTACGTAGTTAGTCGCGCACCGCTAAAGAAAGGGATAACCATTAACGGTGAACGTAACCGAATTCAGGTGAGTTTCTGGCCCCATTCTTTGGTATATTTTCGGGACTGTGTGCATACTCGATGTGGTTTGTTAATACACTTACCTTAAGTGGTAAGTGTATGCTTTATATGTTTTATGTATGAATGAATGCTTGTCGGTGTGTGAATGATCTTCGGATATTGCATGTACTGCCAGGCAATGGTTTGATGATGTGATTGTTGTATATAATGAATGAATGATGTATGTACGTATGAAACTTATAATTATATATAAAGAAAGGTATGGCATGATAATAGGTAAGAAAGAGATACCGTGCCCTAATAATACCCGAGGATGGAGGGTCCCGCCCCTAATAATATCCGAGGATGGAGGGTACCGGACCCTAATAATATCCGAGGTATGTAGGGCGTAATCCTCTTTATAATGTAAGGTTAGTTATGAATGCATATGGAAGAATAATGAACTGGTTAAGTATGCAATGCGTACCTTCGGGCAAGTACATGTGTATGAAAAGTAAGTTAATTGATTAACTAGAACTAACTTAACGTAGCTGACTGTTAGTATGCACGCAAGTGAGTAGGATGATGCAGCTCGCTTGATGAGGACACATGGCATCGAGTTGAAGACACTGGCATCTCAAGGAAATGTTATGATGTTTTAAAGACTATGTTTTATGTTTAAATGAATATGAATGTTTGATAAGACAAGATTTGGAAGTCATGTAATATATTTTGTTTGAAGTTTTTATATTCCGTGAAAGTTTTAATTAACTCTGATATTTAGAACTCTGTTTATGAGTAAATCCAACGTCCACAGTAGGGCACCGAAATCGGGTCCTTTCACCTTGTAACACTTTAATTCGTTTAAACTTATTAATATTTTTTAGTTTCTAATTATTTTGGTTTCCAAATCATTTAAATAGTTCAATGGTATTTGGGTATGTGGTAACTATCCTCGGTTCATTTTCGAGTCAAGGACCGAACCAAAACCAAACTTTTGTTTAAATACTTTATTATTAACATGTTGTATGTAAGAATTGAGTATTATCATTTCTAAGTTTATTTTAATAGTTCAATGGTATTGGGTATGTGGTAACCATCCTCGGTCTCATACCGAGTCAAGGACCGAACCAAAACTGAACTCTTGTTTAACTTTTTATTTAATTGTTTTAAAACAAGTTGTATGTAAGATTTAAGTGTTTAAGTTATTTTATTTACATTTTTGTATTTGTTATTATAATATGGATTTTTTGGACCCAAACTTGGTCACATACCAAGTCTTGAACCAACCAAACCAAACAAACCTAACTAAACCGAGTTCACTCACTTAAAACACACTAGTTGTGTTTCGGGCCACCGAATCTCACATTTTCTTTTTTAAGATCTTTTACAAACTAATTATAAATGTTTTCTTAAAGTACTTGGTATGTAGGATCTAACTTGATCTTATAACAAGCTTGGACCAATAAAACCGAACACCCGCTTAACATTGGTGTTTGGAGTTTCTCCTTAATAGAACTTCTAACATTAGTTAAGTTTCTGTTTTAAATAATTTATCTCATGATATTTATCACTTTGGAATGTCGGGTTCGGACTTGAAAATTTATCAAGGCCCGAACCGACTAAACCGAACACTTGTTAAAATCCCGTGTTGGTATTTATCTAACAAGAGGTCGTGCACTATTGCATTAAACCATTCCCCACATATTTACTTAATAAAGGTTAAGTAAAACTTATGGATAAAAACACCAAGACTCGATTTTGGGATAACTTCTTTTCAAAACCGTCACTTTAATTACATAAGTTTTACACTTTACACCCCCAAAATTTGTTTGTATATTTTTAATTTTCCTTTTACTATACTTTAATTTTTCTCAATAGATCCTACTAACTTAAAGATATTTTTAACCTAGGACTCGTACATTAACTCTTTAGTTTTTCCCGAAGTTTTCTCTTGAACAAATTCTTCACCAAAGTCACCTATTATAAATGAGTAATCTCACCCCCCCCCCCCTTTACGCTTTTATACTTTTGGGGGTGGCATGCGTACCATATTCAAACCCACATGTTTTATGACCTCATTACTAAACCCAAAATTCAACATTTTGTGTTCATATGAATATTTGCTCTATCTTTGTTTATGCCTCAAATTGATTACGTGCACGAGTGTTTATTTTTATGTTGTTTTTTTGCCTCAATAAGTATGATCATACGCACCCCTAACTACTTTAGCCTTGTACTAGAAGAATAGGGCCTCATTCTCCGAGTATTTTGGTTGTTACCAAATAGAAAGGAGCCACTATTATTACTTTACATTTACAATGGTTGTTGTATTATTCTATTTACACATGTGAATTGTGATTTTTGCCTCATTATATACATATATCAAAAAACTAGTGTATTGCTCACCAACATTCGTGTTGATCAAATATATTTATATGCATGCTACATGTTTACTTTTAGGTTGCTTGTGAAGATTGAAGACTCATCACTTAGATTATACCTTTATGATATTTTAATGAATTTAGTGTTGATTCAATTGTTTGTATTTTATCATGAACAAGTTGTATTTGTGATCATTGAATGAAATAAACCAGTTGAGTAAATATTGTTACTTTAGTAGTGTCATAGTGTTCTTGAGCAATCCGTTGCACCTTGACATGTTACGCCGCCTTTGGTCGGGGTGTGACAAGAAGTCTGCAGGTGGTCATAGGTCTCGGGAAATTCCAAACACATCGGAATAAAGTACATAACTTTTGTAAATTATAATTCAATAACTTGTAAAGATGATAATTGATTAGCACTCCAGTGAAGAGAGCAGGACTGATTTTGAAGAAAAGAGAAAAAATCATTAGTGGGATAGGAGAATGTTTGAATGGTCTTTAGTTTCAGGAAGGGCCTCTTTGGTAGGATGACCTGCTATAACGCTGATGTTTTTGTCGTGACAACTTTCACACTTGCGTGGGTCGGGAAAACTTTCATTTCATTGATCAATTAATGTCAAAATGCAGGGTGTTCCACTACTATGATGAAAATTTTAACATGATTTACCAACGTACCATGACGATTTGACTAGTTAAATGGACGAACGAAGAAGTTATGGATTTTGCGTTAAGCGATGGTCTATTTTTGCATCATTTGGAGTTCTTGAAACTTAGTTAGGAATTTTTAGAACAAATTGTTTTTATCATGTTGTAGTTATATTATTTTTAAATAAAATAATTTTTCTTTAACCGGTGCTTTACAATATTATTTTGAGTTTTTTCCTAAAATGGTGTGTTGGCGGGGGAAAATAATTACCAAAATAGTGTACATGGAATAAAATTTATCATAATGGTGTTATTACGTAAATAAGAAAATTGTTAAGCACCAAAGAAAAATTATTTCATTAATACTATTTTGGTAATTATTTTCATCGCCAACAACACCCTTTAGGAAAAACTTTTCCCAAAGGAAAATATAGGAATTATATATATCTATACATACACTAAATCAGATACCAATAATTGTAAATTGTAAGCAACATTCGTAACTAAGGAGGTTTGGTTCGATATCATAGGGGTGGTTTGAGGAGATCAAGGCTTGGTTACTTTGTGACCAAGCTATCTATCTTTTTATTTAAGTTATTTGTATATGGAAAACGAATCGTTCAGATATAGAATCTGATTATGTTTCTATTATCTAGTTTTATTTTTCAATAAGTTTTGTTTTTCCTATATTAGGATTATGTATTTTATTTCCATTGCGTTGAATTTTTTGTTGGTCGATTAATAAAGGAAAAAAGGTGTTTGAGTTAAGCAAACTTGTTCTTGTTTGGTATTAATTATTGATCCACTTGTGATAATTTAACAAGTGGTATCAGAGCCAGGTTCACCGGAAACTTTCGTCCGTTCTTGTTTCTTTTAATCGAAGTTCAGCCCTTGAGATTAGTCTCTTGATTGTTTGCTTTTTTTAAGAAATTTATTTGGTTGTGGATTAAAAGAATCAGTTGGTGAAAAAGAAGCTTGCAACAGACCCGTTAGTAATGGCAGAATTCCAAGGACTTGGTGTCGTGAAGAAGTTGAACAACCTGAATTACAACTCGTGGTCTACTTGTATGAGTTTGTATCTACAAGGTTCGGATCTTTGGGAGGTTGTCAATGGTGAAATCACAGTGGAACCAAGGATAGATACTAATGGGGCGATACACAAGTGGAGAGTAAAAACCGGAAGAGCCATGTTCATCCTGAAGACTACGGTGGAGGATGAATTGCTTAAACATATCTGAGATCTTGCAACACCCAAGTTAGCATGGGACACGATTGGTTCTTTGTTCTCTAAAAGAAACGATTCCAAACGTCAACTCCTAGAGAACGAACCCGTATATGTAAGTCAAAAGATCAAACTATTCCACAATACTTTCATAAGGTTAAGTCGTTGTGTAGGGAGATTGCAGAATTAGATCCCGATGCCCATATTGGTAACGATAGGATGAAGCGGATTATAGTTCATGGCCTAAACCCTGAACTTAGAAGCTATGTTGCAGCCATCCAAGAATGGCCCGTTCAACCACCTGTCACACCCCGACTTAGGGCCTAGGCGTGTGACCAATAGTTGGTACATGTTTTGTAAATAAATCAGAGTTGCGGGTTACATTTTAGCGGAAGTCTTTAGTTAAATATTATTATATTGAAAACTTATTAAAACTAGGGTTTAAATACCCATTTGATAGTTCAAATACATTTCTTTATAAAACATAACTCTTTATAATATTTTGAAATAAAATATCTGAGTCATCAGATAGCATCTAATGACTATAACTCCAATCTTCTATTCCTTCTTGTTTGTCTGTTCTAACCTTTCTTATTTTCCTTTAAAATGGTTAGAAAATACGTCAGCACACAGCTGGTGAATGACGCTGACTCTAAAAATATCTTTTCAATACCTTTGTGAAACCAACAATAATACCTTTGTGAAACCAACAATAATACCTTTGTGACTACTCATTAGGCACCCAACTAAATTGGGATCAAATTACCCTAAGTACCATGTACAATTAATTATATACACAATATCATTTCTCTGAACAATCCCGTAGACCTTCAGAGGCAAGTTGATGATATGCATGGCAACGGGGAAATGCCGAGTCACCATGTATGTTTGGATCCATACACATGTATACTCTTAATCAGAGTGTCCGTTTCTTATTATTGTACACAAAGTTTTAAGGATTCGTAAATCCTATATAAACATTCTGACTCAATATAAAAGGTTTGGGGCGTATTCACCTTTTCTGTTTATAATCAGTTTCTGATACTGATTCCTGTTTTCTGTTCTCTTCTTCTTGTTTTGTTACCTCGGACCTATAGTACGAGAATAACATTTGTATAAATAACTAGATCATCGATCTAGCTTTAGACCTTTAGTCTATTTTGGTATAACTTCAACCTTGATAAAATCATTTGTTTACATAAAACATTTGGACCTTTAGTCCTCTTCTTTATTTTATCAATTATATGCTACGTTTCTTCTTCAGGAAGAAACGTCTATACTGAGTTTCTTCTTCAAGAAGAAACATTATTTAACTAAACTTTTTAAATATTATATCTCTTAATATTTAAAGAAATACTATTTTAACTATAACCTTTGCATAAGAAAAGTTATATTATTCTTAATCGTAATCAAGGTTCGGGCTATACCCCCGACTATGGTCTAAGCCATTTATAATAAAATAATAACTTAGGCAGAACCCCTACCTTGCACGGTATTCGGAGTTAGATGTTCCTAAGTTCATACGGGCAGCACTTCTACTCTATATGCACGTTTATCGAAGCATTCTTGATCCACCTTCCTTGGCACGCAAATCAAGGCGATATCCAGGGTTGCCGATTCATGCACGTACTTCGAGACGGGATTTCGGGTTACTTTTGGGTGGCACGCACTTCGAGGAAAACACTGGGTATTTGGCACAGATTATGAGGTGATATTTGTCGGGTCGGTGGCATGCAAAACGGTGTTCGTCACGTAAAATGAGGCAGAGAGAGAAAGTTGTTAGAGAGAGAGTATGGGAGGTGTGTGTGCAAATCATCTGTAGCCTCCCCTATTTATAGCTGATTTTGGGTCCCGTCGCGGTACGCGATGGGCCCCTTCTTCAACAGCGTTGCATACCGCGACGCCTAGCTTTCTGAGATCTCGCCACATGTCGCCACGTGGCCTGACACGTCTGCCACGTGTCGCCACGTGGTCTGACACGTCTGCCACATGTCCTGCCCTGCTGCCACGTGTCACCAGAGTGTGACACATGTCCCTGAGTCATCACGGGTCATCGCGTTACGCGATGCCCGTCTTCTTGGACTCGTCGCGTATCGCGGTGGGTCCTTGAATATTATTTTGATCCCTCAACTTTTCTAAGTTGTCAAATTTTGATCGAAATTTTGGGGATGTTACATCCTCCCCACCTTGGAATGAATCTCATCCTCGAGATTCGTTGGTTTTAAGAGTGAATGGTTCTTGTTTTTGATTGTTTATTAGATTCTATCTAATCTTGTCCTTGTTGTTATAATCTGTATGTAGAGTGCATATTTATTTGTTACAATTATACTCTCTACAATTACTAAGGTTTTATTTCTTCTAGCGAATGACTAATTTCTTAATCTTGCTATCTTTCTTGATCTTTTTGCTAGCCTCCATTTCTTTTTCTTCCACTTCCATTTCCTTCAATGTTTCTTCATTTTGAATGCAAGCAAGGTAAGGATCTTGAGTTACCGGAAAATTAAAATATTCTTGTCCGTGAGGATATTCTTCCGGATAAATCATAACTTCTTTTTCCTTTGGCATCATTGGTTTCTTGGATCTACTTGATCCTGCTCCATATATGTTTTGATATGGATTTATCTGAACTAGTGGAATGTCAGAATCAAATGAATCTGAATCTTCCTCCATTGTTGTTTGGTATGAGTTTTCATCGCTAGATATAGGAATTGGGAGAAAAGACGTTTCCATAAATCCTTTTCCTTTACCAGATCAAGGCTGACATGATCCTTGGCTAGTTTGACAATCGGATATCTGCGCGAGGTTAGATTTAGGGATAGGGAGACGCTCCTATCTTATTTATTTTCTTTATATCTTATCTGTATCAGTTTCGAATAATTTCTTGATACTTTTCAACTAAGTATATAATTTTTATTCGAATAAGTATTTTGTATAATAAGTTTTCCAAAACTTATCCTTAATCAAAGCCTAGGTATAATCAAATACCTAATTCGCTAAGATTGATGGCTCTGATATTTTTATTTCAAAATATTATAAAGAGTTATGTTTTATATAGAAATGTATTTGAACTATCAAATGGGTATTTAAACCCTAGTTTTTAATAAGTTTTCAATATAACAATATTTAACTAAAGACTTCCGCTAAAATGAAACCCGCAACTCTGATTTATTTACAAAATAGGTACCAACTATTGGTCACACGCCTAGGCCCTAAGTCGGGGTGTGACACCACCTCTGGTTGAATTCGAAAATCTGTTAGCAGCCCAAGAAGCACTAGCCACTCAGATGGCTGGAGTATCTGTTACTGAACAAGTAAAGAAGGAAGAATCTGCTTTTTTGTAGATCATGGAAAAGGGAAGTTTCGATATAACAAAGGTAATAAAGGGCACACCGATCGGAACAAGAAACCTTGACACCAAAAATCAGACAAAGACAACAATAACACCGAGTCGAGCAACAAGAAAAGTTAAAGTAAAAAAGTTCCCATATAACTGTTATAATTGTGGTCAACGGGTCATATGGCTAAAGATTGTCCGTCTAAAAGGGCTGAAGAAGGATATGAAGTTGTAGCACATGAAGAATAACCGTGGGATGCCGAAGGGTACTATGCCAGGGACGAAACTGTCTTTGCAATGTCGGCTATAACCGAGTCAGAAACAACTGAGATAGAAGAATGGATAGTTGATTCTGGATGTTCGAATCACATGACCAGGGAAAAGGTAAGGTTAACAAATCCGGTAAAGTTTGAGGGAAACTGGCTCGTGGTTATTGCCGATAATTTGAGAAATGAGATTTCTCATATTGGAGAAGTTCGTTTTCATTCAAGCAAGCAAAAAGAAATTGTCCTTGATGATGTATACCATGTACCAGGTATGAAGAAAAATCTGTTATCAGTTCCATAGATTACAACTTCAAGTTGGTACGTTTTATTCGGACCCGATGATGTAAAAGTGTTCGATGAGTTCGAGACAAAGTCAAAGGCTGTTCCACATGGAAGAAAATCCGAGACCATCTATGTGTTGTCAGCGGGAACGGCGTATGTGGAAAAAACAAGATCAAACCAAAGCATTGATCTATGGCATCAACGTGTAGGCCACGTCTGTTATGATAAACTAGAACTAATGATTAAGAAAGATCTAGTGAGCGGAATACCGAAGCTTGAAGTTCATAAAGACGTCGTATGTGATGGGTGTTAATTTGGCAAGTCAAAACAGCAACCGTTTGAGCCATTTCAGTACCGGTCAAATAGACCATTGGAACTTGTACACACCGATGTGTTCGGTCCAGTAAAGCAAGCCTCACTATCTGGTAAAACGTTTATGATAACGTTTATTGATGACTTTTCTAGGTACCTATGGGTCGACTTTATGAAGGAAAAGTCTAAAGCATTTAGTAGATTCAAAGACTTTAAAACCGAGGCTGAAAGAGAAATAAATTGTACTCTGGAATGTCTTCGATCGGATAACGGTGGATAGTACACCTAGAAAGAGTTCAATGATTATCTGAGAAACAATAGAGTGAGGCGGCAGTTAACGTGCTATAACACTCCCCAACAAAACAGAGTGTCGGAGCGGAAGAATCGGACCCTAACAGAGTTATCAGCTAGTATGATAAATGGTAAAAATGTACCCGGGAGGTTTTGGGCATAATCAATGAAGACAACAGCCTATGTGAGTAATCAGTTGCGTCAACAAGATCTGAAGTTCATGTCACAGTTTGAAAAATTATTTAAGGTTAGACCGAATGTGACTTACTTTCGTGTCTTTGGATGTGTTTGTTACGTCTTTATACCTGCACATCATAGGGCAAAGATGGAAAAAGAATGCAGTGAGAGGCATTTTTTCGGGTATGATAATGAAAAGAAAGATTGGAGATTTTGTGATCCAATCACCGGGAAGTGTTATATATCTCGAAACGTAATTTTTTATTAGGCTTCAGCCTGGTGGCCATCCAATCATGAAGCACTTCCTGACACACCATCATTAAAAACAAAAGTAGACAATCAGGTCAACTTGACCCCTTGATGACATCTAACCCGAAACGGAAGAAGTTCGGATAACCGAAAATGATGTAAGATCGAGTAGAAACAGCCCGTGGAAGACTGGTGTTAGCCATGAAGATCAGCAAACTGGTAATAATAGTGGGGCAGAAAGTTCAGGGGTTAGACGATCTGAACAAGTAAAGAAGCCTAACCCTATATATGCAAACGTGGCCATGGTTGTGGAAAAAGAAGAGCCTGAGCCTGAGACATTTGAACACACAAAAGATGTGAGTAAGTGGCAGATTGCTATGAAGGAAGAGATTGATGCACTACTCAAAAATCAAACATGGGAACTCGTTCCTAAGCCAAGTGATGTCTAAATGGTTTCGTGTAAGTGACGTAGAGGTTGTGCTATAATAGAAAACAAGTATTTATGAAGCTTAAATACCTATAACTAGTACGGGTAAGTAAGGTTGTCTCCACAAGGAATCAGTGGAATGTGCAAGTAAAGTTCATAATTCTTAATTAATTAACTAAGATGGACAGACGATGTCAAGCAATTTAGAAAAGTTGATTTATAAAAACACATGATTATAACTTAACGGTTGTAAAAAAATATGATAAAGTGATTCACTTCATGTTCAGGTAACGTGATGACCGACTAATCACATATTCATAGAGATTAATTGCGCAGTAATTACTAAACCTAACAGTTGGGTTGTGAGGACAAACGATACCCTAACCGAATTGTTGACATAAGTAAACCCCGGTTTACCCAATTACCAGTTTAATATATGAAAACCAATTATAATCAATGACTAATGATTACTATGCCAGGTTGAAGGTAGTCTTCATGGAAACATTGTATGCTATGTTTGAGTTTTCCTAAGCAACCCACCGTCTGTTTGGATCCCAGGAGCTCAATGAGGGTGCCCAGAGGCAAAGAGAATATGTGGAAAAGGAAATCCACAAATTCTTTTGGTGCTTAGCAAATAACACCCTTGAGCCTTTTCTGTCAACAAGAAGCTTCAGACTCATTTTTGTGGAAGCCATTGATGAGTTTTCATCTTCTGTGACTTTTTTGTGTTTGGGAAGACTTTGAACTTCTTGTTTCCCTTTTAGGAGGCATAATGTCTAGATTCAGGCGATTTCGTAATTAAATTCAATTAAAAGTTAAATTTATAAAGAGGGGCTTTTGTTATTAAAGTATAATCATTCATTTCGAAAAAAATTAAAGTATAATCATGTATAGAAACAGATTAGTTTTACTATAATTAATATAAATGATACATAAATACAAAAATTGTCATTTATCTTTACCCCAAATTTCACTAGCTGTTTTTTATCTTTTAATTTGATAATTTTTTGTCCTTTATGTTTCAGAATCCTATACCGTTTGTCCTTTGACACTAACTCTGTTAATTTCTTCGTTAAGTTAGGTCATGTGCTGCTCACGTGAGGGCAATACCGTCATTTCACCTATATAAACAAAATAAATGAAAATAAAAAAGAAAAGACAAAATTAAACACCTAGAGATGACCTGCGAGAAACATAAAAACAAAGGCAGGTGAAACCAATGTTTTCATACTCGGACCGGAAATCGACCCGGACAACTTAGAGGGCCACAGGTCGGACCGACCCAGGAGGTCGGACCGGTCATTGACCCGGATGGCATCATAAATAATATATATATATATTTATTTATTTATTTATAATGCAATTAATGTTGATAGACTGTTTAATTTTCATTGAAAATTTAAAAGATCAATTATGTAAAGTAAAGATAGATACGAACTAAAGAAGTTATGAGTATTATTTCTTAACAAAATAAATTATTATTAAACCAAAATGAAGACATTTCAATCATCACACACACGTTTTCTCTCTCTCTCTACAATACTTTTCTCTCCTAACCCTAAATGTTATCTTCTACTTTCCAAAGGTTCTAACCCTAAAGAAACAACAGCCGCCATGAAACCAGTGGCTCGCATCCACCATTGTTCACCACATTTTGATGATAATAACCTTAGATCTGACATTATTATAACTTGAAACGTCTTCTTTTCTTCCACCTTTTCTTCCATTGTTCACAGATCTAGGCATCTTTTACTTTCATTCCTGTGGATGATGATAAGAAGATGGGATCAATCCGAGATCTAGGGTTTTAGATTTGATGTTTTTAACTGAAAACTCAAAAAAAAAAAAGCTAAGAAAATTCGTTTTACCGGTTAACCCGGCGGTTGACCGGGTCCGGTCCGACCGCCACCCGTCAGAACCGTCTGGGTTTTGAGAAAATGGGTTAATATTGAAGATCAGACTCGTAAATTCATTGTCTTTCTTGATTCAAATCAGAAAGAACTTCATTCGCTATTGAAGCCATGCCTGAGCTGTTAGCTTATTAGCATCCCTCTTCTGCGTTAGGAATTGTCCGAAAAGGTTCGATTGAATCCCATGCTTTCATGGTCCCTATATCTTCCCCGGCACTGGCCGACACGTAGGTCTATTTCGCGCTTTCCTAGGTGCGCATCTCCATCTACTAAAAGTAAGGGTGGCTGTCGTAGATAAATAGGGTTATACGTAACCAGAGCAAGAACCAATGCTACAACATAACTAAAGTTGTATGTGGCGACCCCTATAGGCGTAACTGACAGGTTCTGTTTTATCTACCCTTCTGAGTCAGCCCGTACTCCAAAAAAGCAGAGGTGAGGTCCGGAGAATGGGACGGATCTACCTGGCCAAGGTGCCAATGTCAAATGCTTATTCGAAGTGTTGGAATATGCTCTACCTACAGTACCTAACTAGTCTTTCTTTTCGGTAAGTAATAATACATTGACCGATGGAGGAAAACCCCTGAAGTAAACATAAAGAAGGGGTTTTCTTGTAATAAGTTCGACAGATTCCCACGCGTTACTGAGGTGAACAGCTTAGCTTACTAAAAAGCATCAGTTAACTGGATTAGCTGGCATAATGCAACAACGAAAGAATAGAAAGCCTAAGATGTGCCTGTACGTGGAGAGGAAGAATAAACTTTAGGAATCCCTAGAAGATTCCATGACCTGTCTTTGCTTCAGTAAAATAGGTTGTGTTGGATCCGATCTGTCCAAGACACATATTTGAGTTGATATGGCAAGTACGTTATGATCCAAGTTGGGTCATACCCAATAACAAGCTAGACAAACACCACGGTGTTTATTACTAGATATGATCTAACTAATAAATATCAACACTTATAATATTTGGAAAAATGGTTTTCTAAATATTTGCACTTGTGTGATAAATAATTTTTATGGATAATTTATATTTTGAGAGATGTTATTTATTTGGATAAATAACATATATGTATAAAAGGAAAAATATAAACAAAATGGGTTTTTGGGTTTTTGGGGGAAAAGCCCCAAAGGGGTCGGCCCTCCTCCTCTCTCTCTCCTCTTTGTATTATTCCCATAACATGCAAAGCCTATGGTTGGCAGATAGGAATTCTAGGAGAATTCACAATCACACTTTCTCTCTTACATACAAAGTCTCTCTTCCTTCTCTCTCTTTTCGGCTGAAATCAAGTGGAAGAACAAGAGGATCAAGTAAGTGAAAAATCCTAGCAAATTGGGTGTTTGTTGATTAGCTTGTAAGGGTATACTAGCTTGAGGTTTTCCTCCATTGGAGACTTGCCTTTCTCAATATCATCCCTTTCAATTTCTGGAAATTTAAAGGTATGTAATCTAACACCCTATGGTTGTTTTGATAGCATGGTATATCGTATATGAATCCTGGATTGAGTTTTAACATAAAACGGGTTTTATGTGTATTGGTAAAAAAGATTTAAAACTAATTATTTCCGCTACGTTTCACATATAAAGGCTTTATATGTTCTTGATAATCTTGTGAAAACCCAACAATGGCATCAAGATCCGCTTATACAATTACATGCTTCAAAATGGGATCTAAAGTATTCGGGTTTCATGGTATTTTTTTACCCCTTGGTTTTTCAAGATTGTCAGACACATGCATGTGGAAATCTTGAAAAATTAGTCATTTGGATGACAAAACTTTGTTTGGACAAAACTGGATTTTTCAGCTTTGGCCGAGAACCCATGGTTGTAAACCATGGTTCTCGGTCTGGCCGAAAACACCAAATGACCCCGTTTTTAGTTTGGCTGAGAACTCATTGTTGGAAACCATGTTCTAGGTTGGACCGAAAACCCGTGGTTGTGAACCATAGTTCTCGGACTTGGCCGAGAACTCGAGGTTCTCGGCTGATCGAAATCTATGGGCCAAAAACTTTGAAGGTTTGGTCTCTTCCCCGAGAACTAAAGGGTCTATAGGGGAATCATTATGAACTTGTGATTGTTATTTATGCTTGTGTGGTTGATTTACGTTTTAATCATATTTGGATATGTTGTTAACAATTAAAATCAACATCTTGCATAAAATAGATTCCTTTGGAATTATTAAGTATTAACTTGGTTTTAGTAACTATTAATGATTTCATAATAAAATGGGTTTTATTAATTGGAATTTTGAAAATTGGTTTTCAAAAGGTCCATACATTTGAATGCATGCAAATGGAAGGTACATAAATAGTTTTCCAATCTGGAATTTTGAAAACTTAAATCCCTTATAAAAACAAGTTGAACACCATCCTTTTATACAACACTAGAATCACTTGGGAACTTGATGTGGGATAAAGGTCACCTAACCGCATTTGAGGAAACTTGTGAGTTTGAGGTGGATTTACAATATTTGTGGGATAAAGGTCACCTAACCACTTGTATGTGTAAACTCACACATGTGTGTAAGTAGGACAGCTTGATTTGGAAACCATGTGAATAGGGTCACCGAAACATGGCGTACAAAGGTGTTGATGGGATTAAACATGCCAACTAAACATATGATGTTTAACTGATCCCATAAAACTAGATATTGCAAAGGGTTGCAATAGTCAAACGTTGACTATCTTGTTAATTTGAATAGTAGGATCAAGGTCACCTAATCATCATCATCATCGTACTCAGTATATCCCACCAATAGCAAAGCTATGGTAGGGTCTGAGGAGGGTAAGATGTAGACAGCCTTACCTCTACCCCATGGGGATAGAGAGGCTACTTCCGGTGAGACCCCCGGCTCGATAGTAGTTTTGCATCAAGCCTTGGACATATTAAATAAGGCACATAGCACTCAATCATCGGGACGCCGGCTGATTGGTGCATGTACCCTTGTCTTTCGGCTATCAACGCCACCACATGATGCCTGATTAACCTTCCATCACTTTTAACGTTATTTTCACAAAATTAGTAAAATAACGTCAAAATTAGTGAAATTTTACTTTTGCCCACCCGAGGGTTCACACATATATACATTATATGCGCGCACCGAACTACTATTTAAATGCAACATTGGGTTCTAGATTTTAATCATTAATTGTCTTGGAGACATTATAGGGTATTAACGATAAAAATTTATTAATGATATTGAAAATACTAAAATTGAGCTTTGTTAAATTTATAGATGGCCGCAAACAACCCACCTAACTGAATTATTCCACCTGTGTATAATCTATCACTGAGATCCATTCTGGATAAGGATCGTCTGAATTACAACAATTTTATAGATTGGTATCGAAACTTGAGAATTGTTCTCAAGCAAGAAAAGAAATCCTATATTTTGGACGATCATATTTCTGATGAACCTGATGTTAATGACTTGGATGCCTACAATGATTGGTTAAAATACACCGAGGATTCGGTGCAAATTTCTTGCCTCATTTTGGGAACAATGATTCCCGAGATCCAAAAGGATTTCGAGAATAATGGGTCATATGACATGATCACCCAGCTTAAGAAAATGTTTCTTACTCAAGCAAGAGTGGAACGCTTCGAAACGGTTCGAGCGTTTCATGCATGTCGTATGGAAAAAACCCAATCTGTCTCATCTTAGTGCTTAAGATGAAAAGCCACATTGATCGGCTTGAATGGCTTAACTGTCCTGTCTCAAAAGATTTAGCCACGGATATGATCCTTAATGGCTTAACTAAAAGGTTTGAGACACTTTTTATGAATTATAACATGAATGGATGGTACAAGAGTATCGGTGAGCTTCACGTAATGCTCAAAACAGCCGAAGCCGGAATGGGTAAAAAGGTTTTACCCGTTCTTACGATAAATGAAGGTGGCTTGAAGAAAAGGCATCACCCGGAACCAAAAGCAAAGGTTGCTAGTGGTAAAGGGCAAGTCAAGCGAAGGTTCAAGGGAAAGGTAAAGGCGGAACCAAAACCAAAGAAGCTAAAGGTTAACTCTGAGGATCCGTGCTTTGGTTATGGAGAGATAGGACATTGGATGAGAAATTGTCCAACCTATCTCAAGGAGTTGAAAGCTAAGAGGGATGCGGGGAAAACCTCAGGTACAACTTTCATGATCCATATTGATCTTAATATTATTTCTTCTAACACATGGGTATTGGATACCGTATGTGGAACTCACATATGCAATTCATTGCAGGAGTTCAAAAGAATAAGTGATTACAAGAAAGGAGATATAAGTCTCTTCATGGGAAATAGAGCAAAGGTTGACGTCCAAGCCCGAGGAGATTATGTTTTGAAGCTTCCAAACGGTTTGGAAGTTATTTTGAAAAACATTTTGTATTCTCCTAGTTTGACTAGGTATATTATCTCAGTTTCTTTGTTAAGACAAATTGGTTATGATTTAAAGTTTGTAAACGATGGTATTTATGTTTTCATGAATGATGTATTTTATTTTAAAGCAATGCCGTCTAATGGAATTTATGAATTAGTTCATGATAATACATCCATTGATAACTCTTTGTACCAATCTAGCACCAAAAGACTTAAATTGGATTTGAGTAAGACTTTTCTTTGGCATTTTGTTATATTTAAATTTCCGGTTTTTATGTTGCTTAATTATACAATTTTAATTGTAAAATATAAAGTCAATTAAAAATTTGTCGTACATAGAATATTAATGACAACAAATTTATTATCATCAATCAATTTCAAATTGTAAAAATTCTAAGGATAATTATATCATCAAAGTTCAGGCATATGCTTTTTGGGATAATCATGTTTTTTTTATAAACATGAGGAGATGTTCTCAAGTGACATCATAATAATTGATTAAAAGATATGATATTTTATGTGTATGAATATTGCTTTATTAGTATCATGGATATATATTATCATTTATTTAGAGTTGGTATGTACTTGGAGAACTTTTTTTGTCACACGGACAACTATATATAGCTATATCAAGAGTTATAAGCAAACCTATATGTTACTTTATTAAGAGTTACAAGCAGACATGGACTAAAAATTTTGATTTTTGATAAACAATATATACGTGCTAAAAGGAAATTTTTACCTATTTGTAACATATTTGTGTAATCTTAGTTATGTAATTTCCGTAATTTTAATTTAATTGTAATTGTATTAACAATATATGATCAATTTGTTGATTGTATTTCACTTAATGGTCAAAGTTTAGAATTTTTTTTACAATTACCCGTGTAATACACAGGTCTCAAACTAGTATTATATATATACACACACACACACATACAAACGGTAATATTACCGTTATAAAACGGTAATATCGCCGTTGTAAAACTGTTATAAATTTTCACTATAAATAACCAATTATCAACACCATTTCATTTACAACAAGCATTCTTCTTTTTAAGTTTATCCCAGATAAAGTTTTCAAAATGATTCACCCGGTTTTGGTGTTGGTCACTATAATGCTTATACTACTTCTAATTCTACTTTTTAATCTCCCACCTGAAGATTTCGGCATTTTCTTTTTCTTTTATATGTTTATAGCTCTACCAATGTATTGTATCTCATTGTTGATTGATATATATATATATATATATATATATATATGTTTCTAATATTTATCTTATTATTTGCTCTATTTGTTTTAGCAACAAAATGTCAAATATCTCAAAACTTGAATTTCCTGCACTTAACATTTCTGGAGAAAACTATATGTTTTAGACAGCAAATGTCAAAAGACATTTGAAATCAATGGATGTGTTAGAAACAATCCAAGAAGACAATGAGTGCTCTGAACAAGATAACGCAAAAGCTGATGTTTTCATCCATAAACATATTGATGAATTACTACAGCATGATTATTATAATTGTGATAACCCATATATGATATGGGAAGATTTGAAAAACATATGGTCATCTAAGAGAAGTTTTACTTCCTACTTCTAGAGATGAATGGAACAGTCTTAGGTTCTAAGACTTTAAGAGGGAAAATGATTACACCTCTGCTTTATACCGAATTTGCTCAAAGCTAGAATTTTGTGGGTATCCTAAAACAGAGGAAGAAAAGTTAGAGAAAACTTACTCCACGTTTCATGCATCAAATATAAAATTGCAAACACATTATCGATTGCAGAATTTTAGAATATACTCTAATCTAAAGGCATTACTCCTTGTAGCAGAGAAACATAATGAATTATTGATGAAAAATCATCATTCTCGTCCCACTGGTTCATTAGCAATACCATAAGCAAATGTTGCTCACAAATATTCTCATAAAAATTCTGGTCATAAATGGGAACAAGGTCGTGGACGAGGCCGTGGTCATTTTGACAAAAAACATTTTAATGGTCATAACCATTCATTTAAATGGAACACTAATTCTTACAATCGTGGTCGTGGTCGTAGCCAGAGAACCAATAATTACCATGTTCCACAAAATAACAATTTCAACCATCACAATAAATCAAATGAAGCTGGTAGGTCTGAAAACAATGGCACTTCATGTTTTAGACGTGGAAGTACAAACCACTAGTCAAAGGCTTGTCGCACAGCTCCACATCTGTGTGAAATATACCAAGCCTCTCTGAAAGGAAAAGTGAAAGAAGTGAACCATGTTGATAACTTTGATGATCTCAATGTTGAGCTGAGCATTGCTGACTTTGATGTGGAACTCTGAAACAAATGTTGCTTGACGACAATAATTATATGCAATAATTAAGTGTGTTTCTGATTATCTTTAATTATGTGTTTTTCCTTCGTATACTATTTGTTTTTCAATTAAATAAAGTTCTTATTAAAATATCTAATGTCTTTGTTATACACTTATTATTTTTCTTAATATTTTCAAGATTTAAAATGAAAATCACTAGAGCACAAGATCAAACAAATGAAGGAGATATATGTATAGCGGATAGTGGAGCCACGCGTACTATACTTAGATCTAAAAAAAACTTATAAACTGAAACCAACAAAAGGAATCATCAATGCAATATCAGGTCCTACAAACTTGATCAAAGGATTGGGAAAAGCTAATTTAGCATTACCAAATGGTACAAAGCTCAAAATAGAGAATGCTTTATTTTCCCCAAAATCAACAAGAAATTTGTTGAGTTTCAAAAACATATGCATAATGGATATGATACTCAGTCAAGGACTACTAGTAATGAAAAATATTTGCATATCATAAACAAAGATCAGATATTGGAAAAACTGTCAATGCTCCATTTTGGTTTACATTATACATATATAAATGTGCCTCAAGCAAATATGGCAGTCAAAGAAAATTGTTGTGATTCTGGTATCATAAACTTATGGCATGACAGATTAGGCCATCCAGGATCCACAATGATGAAAAGGATCATTGAAAAGGATCCAGTAAAAGATCAAAAGATCCACAAATTAGATAAAATGCCTCAATGTACATCTTGTTCTCTTGGCAAATTAATTACAAAGCCTTCGCCATTAAAAGTTGATAAAGGAACACCAATGTTTCTTGAAAGAATTCAAGGTGACATATGTGGACCAATTCATCCACCATGTGGACCATTTAGATACTTCATGGTCTTAATAGACGCATCAAGTAGATGGTCTAATGTCTCTTTATTATCGACTCGTAATGTCGCTTTTGCAAAATTTCTTGCTCAAATTATCAAATTACATGCACATTTTCCCGATTATACCATTAAAAGAGTAAGGCTTGATAATGCGAGAGAATTTATGTCGCATGCTTTTGATGATTATTGCATGTTTGTGGGGATTGTTGTTGAACACCCTGTTGCTCATGTACACACAAAAAATGGTTTAGCCGGGTCGTTGATCAAACGCCTATAGCTAATAGCTAGACCATTAATAATGAGGACAAAACTCCCTGTTTCTATTTGGGGTCATGCAATTATGCATGCTGGATCATTAATTCGTGTGAGACCAAGTGCAAATCATAAATGCTCTCCCACACAACTTGCTTCCGGAAATGAGCCAAACATCTCTCACCTTAGAATTTTGGGGTGTGTTGTGTATGTTCCTATTGCACCACCACAACGCACAAAAATGTGTCCCCAAAGAAGGTTGGGAATATATGTTGGATATGAAACGTCTTCCATCATAAGATACCTTGAACCTTTAACAGGTGATGTATTTACAACATGTTTTGCTTATTGCCATTTTAACGAGACAATATTCCCGGCATTAGGGGAGAAATGAAAAGGCAAGAAAGAAATATATCATGGTGTGTGTCATCATTATTACACCTAGACCCAAGATCAAAACAAAGTGAGACAGAGGTTCAAAAAATAACACATCTATAAGAAATGCCAATCAGTTACCTGATGCATTTACTTATATAAACAGGGTCACTAAATCTCATATACCAGTTGCTAATGCTACAGCTCGAGTTGAGATTCCAAGCAAGCAAAAACATAATAATGCACCTCATGAATCCCATAAATGTTTAAAACGTGGAAGGCCAATCGGTTCAAAGGATAAAAATCCTCGAAAAAAAAGGGCTCTAAAAAGAATACTTACCTTAAGAAAGGAATGATTGACAAAACCTTCATTCAGGAAAGAATAAATGATATAACGTTCCCTCAGGAAGGACTAAATGATTCCAATAAAGAATTGTCAATCAACTATGGTCAATCACATATAATGTGGGATCGAGATGAAATGAAAAATATTGATGATATATTTTCTTATTCTGTGGCAAGTGATATCATGGAAGAAAATGATGACCCTGAACCAAAATCTATAGATGATTGTAAAAATCGACAAGATTGTAACAAATGGAAAGATGTCATGCAAGCTGAATTAAATTCACTAAACAATCGAAAGGTTTTTGGACCTATTGTCATTACACCAAAGTCAATAAAGCCTATAGGATATAAATGGGTTTTTGTGAGAAAACGAAATGAGAAAAATGAAGTTACAAGATATAAAGCAAGACTTGTAGCTCAAGGTTTTTCTCAGAGAAGAATTGACTATGAAGAAACGTATTCTCCTATTATGGATGCTATTACGTTTAGATATTTAATCAGCTTAGCAGTCTCTAAAAATTTAGAGATGCGTCTTATGGATATTGTCACATTTACTTGTATGGATCACTAGGCAGTGACATCTATATGAAAATTCCTGAAGGATTCAAACTCCCCGAAGCATTAAGCTCAAAGCCTAAGGAAATGTATTCCATCAAGTTACAAAGATCCTTGTATGGACTAAAACAATATGGAAGGATGCGGTACAATCGTTTGAGTGATTATTTGATAAGCAAAGGATACACAAATAATCTTATTTGTCCATGCGTCTTCATCAAGAAGACAACATCATGAAATGTGATCATAGCTGTGTATGTTGATGATCTCAATTTAATTGGGACACAAATAAAAATTAATGAAGCAATTGTTCTTTTAAAAAAAGAATTTGAAATGAAAGACCTTGAAAAAACCAAATATTGTCTTGGTTTACAAATTGAACATATGCATAATGGGATACTTGTGCATCAGTCAACTTATACTGAGAAACTCTTAAAGCGTTTCAATATGGACAAAGCAAATCCTTTAAGCACACCGATGGTTGTTAGATCACTCAATGTTGACAATGATCCATTTCGTCCTTGCGAAGATAATGAAGAGATTCTTGGTCCCGAAGTACCATACCTCAGTGCAATTGGAGCACTAATGTATCTTACTAACTGTACAAGACCTGACATTTCTTTTTCAGTTAATTTATTGGCAAGATTCAGTTCATCCCCTACTAAAAGACATTGGAATGGCATTAAACATATTTTTCGGTGTCTAAAAGGAACTGCTGATTTAGTTTTATTTTATCCTAACGAATCAAAAGAAGGGTTAGTTGGTTATGCAGATGCAGGTTATTTATCAGATCCTCATAAGGCAAGATCTCAAACTGGGTACATGTTTAAGAATGGAGAAACTGCAATTTCGTGACGCTCTTAGAAACAAACACTTGCTGCAACATCCTCAAATCATGCTGAAGTCATTGCATTGCATGAATCTTCAAGATAATGCGTATGGTTAAGATCTATGTCATGACACATATTGATTTCTTGTGGACTAGAGAAAGATCGAATTCCAACTCCTATATATGAAGATAATGCAGCTTGTGTCTCGCAAATGAAGGAAGGGTATATCAAAAGTGACAGAACAAAGCATATACCACCAAGATACTTTGAGTATACTCGGGACCTTATTAAAGACAATCAGGTTGAGATGAGATATTTCCAATCCAGCAACGACTCAGCTGATATTTTCACAAAAGCACTTCCCACAGCAACATTCAGAAAACATGTCCATGATATTGGCATGTGCCATGTACGGACAATGTAACGACTTGCAACTTGAGGGGGAGGTATATGATGCACTCTTGTTCTCTTAGCTAAAGCTTTTTCCCATTGGGTTTTTTTAGCAAGGTTTTAAATGAGGCGGTACTTCAAAACCCCGAAGTTTTGAAAAGGTGTTATCCAAGGGGAGAGTGTTATAAATCACCGACGATTTTTGTATGACACCCTTTTATTTTGTCAGACCAATTATATAACCTTGTTCCCCTAATAGTGTCTCTAAATAGTTGTTTAGGTATTATAAATACCATATATTGTAACGAGTAATTGGTATACATAATTTACATATCTACTATCTATCATCTTTCTTTATTAGTTCTTCAAAGCTAAAGAATAAGATCATTAGTCTCGATATAGTTAGAGGCAGAATTATAACATCGGTTTATTTTTATACATACCTCTTGTTCTTATTATAATAAGAAACGCCAACATTTATTGCTAAATAAACATACATAATTTAAATCATTCTTTTGAAAATCTAAGCCAACTTTTATTTTAAAAAGTTATTCAAATCTATTATCACAACATTGGTGTTCATTTAATGAAATTAAAAATATGATATATATCAAAAGGTTAAGTTAAAATAAAAATGGAGACAAAAATGAGAAGTGCGAAAAAGATTTATAGTCACACAAAAATACCCTTCAAATTGTTTTTTTAATAATAAAAAAATCACAACTCAAAATATAAAAAAAACAAAAAAAAATGATGAAAATCAACAAAAGACTCATTTATAAATAAAAAAAGACAAAATAAATCGTAAAATATAACACAATATAAGAAAAAGACACAATATTAAGAAAAAAAACACAATCAATGACGAAAATAAATAAAAAAACATCGATAAACAAAATGATATAATGATCTTTTTTCCTCGACATTGTTCTTTATTTTTAGAACAAGAAGACAGGAGAAGCATTATTGTTTTTTCTTTACCTTTTTATTATTATTTTTTTAATTTTGAATCATGATTTTTTATTAATTATTTTAAGGGGCTTTATTTTGTGACCATAAATCTTCCTCATCATTCTCATTTTTGTTCCCATATGTAGACACCCTATAACTATATTAAAATCTCATATTAAAATTTTCATATATTATATTTTTTAATATTTCTAAAAAATAGTTTATTCTACCTTTGTATCACACGGGCATATAGCCTAGTATGTGTGTGTGTTTGTGTGTGTTTATATACATAAATATATATTTGTAAACGGCTTCTACATGTGTTTATGTGTAAAAATTCAAAAAAGATTATGTAAAAATGTGTTTTACATGAACAATGAATATATATATATAAGGGTAAGGATCCTAAGAGAACCCTTTGTAAATTGAGAACTTTGAGAACCATTTTGGACCACTAAAAACACCTTAAAAATCATAAAACAAAAAATAATAAAAATGTAAAAAAACCAAAATTCTTATATTTCATTCCGGTTTCAATAAAAAAATACAAAAAATAAAAAAACGTCGTATTATACACATATGTATAATTTTATATATAATCTTCAGTTACGTAATATACACATATGTACAGCATCATTTATCTTAAATTATACACATGTGTACAAAAAAACATGTAAATATACATATATGTATATATTATACATATGTGTATATAATTTAGCTAAACCGAGTTTTTTTTATGAAACCGGGATGATAAAATAAGAATTTTGGTTTTTATACTTTTTTTATTTTTGTGTCTTTTTTTATTTTATGATTTTTTTTTTTGGTTTTTTGTGGTCCAAAATGGTTCTCATAGTTCTCAATTTCAAAAGGGTTCTCTCATGATCCTGATCCTATATATATATATATATATATGGAGAGGATCCTAAGAGAATTTTTTGAAACTGAGAATTTTGAGAACAATTTTGAGCCACAAAAAAACTTTTTTAAAAAATATTAAAAAAAGAAAGAAATATTAAACGAAAAAAACAATAATTTTTAAAAAGTAAAAAAACCAAAATTCTTTATTTTTCATCCTGGTTTCATAAAAAAACTTATTATACACATATGTATATCATAAGTATTATACATATGCGTATAATTTTGCTAAAGCGATATATTGTTTTTAATCTTTTATGAAACAAAATGAAAAATAAAAAATTTTGGTTTGTGTATTTTCACGTTATATATATATATATATATATATATATATATATATATATTCTTGATTTAACCTAATATAATTCTATAAATAAATTAATTAATTAAAAATGGTCTTACTCGACTAAGTGAACTGATCACCGCTAATCTCGCAAAACAAGTTTCTGTTTAAAGTATAAATATATGTATATATATATATGTTATCATTTAAATTAGCATTTTTCGGTTGTAAATCGTGAAGTATCTCGTTATAATAATTAAACTGTTTACGTATTTAGTCCACTTTTATAAAATTATATATATATATATGGGTATGTTAACGTACAATAATGGGTTATCGTACATTAGGTACGCGACATTCCAGAGCGTTTGATTAAAAAGGGTGCGGTGTCAATTTCGTAAATAACCCAACAGTAATTCGCGATTAAAATTCGTCGATTACAAATCAACTTTGATCCAAATTCGGAACTTGTCGCTCAATCTAATCCAATTTCTAAACTCTAATCACAGCTTAAAGTATGAAATCTCTAAAGTCAAAAACCAAATCAAAATTGAACGTCGTTGAAATCAAGAAATCTTCAAAATTGATCAAAAAATGATAATTTAATCAATCAAATTGATGTGTAGAAGTGTTTAGATTATGGAATTGCAAAAATTATGCACTCAATCGAGCTCTGATTAGGGTTCAAAATATTATGTTTAAACGCTCTGAAACAAAACTGAAGACCTTTAAACGTTCTGACAAAAAAAGCATCTTTAAACGTTCTAATACGTTCAATGAAATTCTGGGTGTTCAAAAAACACTGAACATCTTTAAACGTTCTAAGAAGTTCTGGGTGTTCAAAAAAGTTTAGAAGTTCTGAACTTCTAAACAGAACTTCTAAACTAACAAAAAAATTAAACACCTGTAACATGAAATTGAACACTCAAATCACTCCATATAATCTCGTAATCATCGGAACAGTTATCAAATCGACCATCAATTTGATCATCGATTCGATCATATGAACAAAATATGAACGTCTGCAACTGGGTTTCTGCAAATGGCGCTTAAAACTTTAAACGTTCAGTTAAAAACCATCACTCAAAAATCAAAATTGATCAACTGAAACTTCAAATTAATGATTAATTGGATCAATTTCAAAGTTTAATTGGTCAATTAGTTCAACAATTTCAATTTCAATTGGTCAATTTTATCAACAGGTCATGACGGAGGAAGATGGTGTACGGTGGACGGAATCATTGATGGTGGACGGTGGATAGGATCGTTGGATGGTGACGGATTGCTGAACGGTCATGTTGAAGGTTGACGAAATCAATGGGAGCAACGATTTGATAAAAATTACAATATTGCCACCGCGTGTAATTTGAAATCAACGGGGATGCGAGTTGCGTACGTAATATACGATTATGGATTATTGTATTGAAATCCTTTATCTATATATATATATATACTAGCCAGTTGCCCGCGCGATGCAGCGGTGTACGTAGAAACGCAATCGTTGTTAGTACGTTTGTATCCTCGTAACGCTACGTGCTTAACCCGACGGTGGTATGCATTTAACGTGGCATCGGGCGTGTAATCGGTGCCAGTAAGCGCACCACATAATGCCTATACGCGAGCAACCGGTATGTATAAACAATGTCATCCATGTACCTGATGCTTGAACGCGCATAACAGGTGGCGACAAGCAAGAAGCAAAGATGAAATGTACAATAATTTCAAATAAACTACTTTTAACCCAATCCTTTTTTACGAACCTATTTCGAGCCGAAAGCGTTTTAACCCGAAGCCCGTTTTGACATTAACCCTTTCGATTTAAACCCACCCCAACAAGAACTAAATCAACCCTTTTGTGTATTAACTTGTTCCAACCCTAAACCGTTCCAACACCATTAGTCGAACATGCCCGACCTATTGCCGGTAATAACTGGTAATCATGTAATATGTTAGTTTTTTAAAAATTAATAAACTATAGCAATGCCATACTCAAATTAAAGATAATAAAATGCTTTTTTTATGGTGTAATTTTTTAGAAAAAATATTAATGTGAGAAAAAGTTACAGCCGGTTAAATGTCGTGGGGTAGGTAGTTAATAATTAGGGGGAAAATATGTAACTATTTAATATATTAAATAAACTTGATTAAAGTTGAATGACCACTATTGTATATTATATTTGGATATGCAAATACTACTTTACCCCTACATTCTTAAAATTTTATGCATTATTACTTGTACAATTTGCAATAAGAATGGTACCTCTTAAAATTTAAGAGGTCTCTCACTCCTATATTATATATAGTATAGATTAAATAAGAATGTCAGTCATACATAGAGAAATTACTGTTCATTTACGTACGTATTGCTGGTTTGTATTCCTTGCTATGATCTTTGTACCTTTTCAATTTAATAACTTACTTTTGCTACGTGGCTATTGACATTCTGCAAATTCACCACGTATGTATGTTTCTCTTTCCTCTTTCATCAATAAACTCCCACCAGGCCACTACCTCTATTATTATTATTATTATTATCAGGGTTCTCATCTCACCACAACAACAACAGACAAACTAGATCTTTTGCTTCTTCTTACACTCTCAGATCGTCTGCTCTCGGGGCATCTATCTCTTCTAGGTATATCGTGTTTCTTATGTTTGATTTTAGGTAGTGGTAGACCGCCGGCGGCTCTTGAGAGTTCGCCGGATTTAGTACCATCTTTGTTTGACTGACTAGCATTTGTTTATATGTAACTGTTTCAACAGAGACTTGATATTGTAATTCGAATTTTATATTTTCCTTATTTTGAAACCTCATTCAAGTTTGATGATTCGTCGCTTATCTGATTTTACACAATTATTCTATACCAGCTCGAATGCAGTGGTGAATTAGTGTTACTTGGAAGTAGAGTGACCTAAGTGCATGTTTTTTACTGTGTTTATAAGATTGATTGTTTTAAATGTGGTTCACGGTTGGTTAATTTCATTGTTTTTGTTTATGAAATTATGTGTTTGGTACATTCCTTTCAGTAGCCTTGAAAACTTCACGCATATCATAACAAAATTCACGTACATAAATTATAACTTTCTACTTGTATGTACAGACACGAGGCAAGGTGAGCAACGATTGAAAGGGTCAAAGGATAAAAGACATCAGCTTTAGATTTTAGACAACTCTTTTGCTAATAGAACATGACTGCAGTTAACCAACAATTGTAGGTTAATATTGACAGATCATAAGCATGTCATGGGTACCTATTAGAAACGTGTTGAATGGGTCAGATTTTTAATTGATAGTCCCTTTGTTTTTTTGTTTTTTTTTTTTTTTGGTTTCTATTTGTTTAAAAAGCCATTAAGGAGTGGGTCTAAACATGGGTTTGTTTTCATGTTATTTAGGCACATGTAAGTAGTGGATTTGTAATTAACTTTTTCATATTGAATGTAATATTTTGGAATTAATGAAGATTTGTTTTTTCAAGCAGTAACAGTCCCTGTGCTCAAGAGTTCCATGTGTATATTTGTAGCTAGCTTAAAACCCAACAAAAACAGCTAGCTTTTGTATGATGTAGCACCGCCTTTTGTATAGCTAAAATAAACTTTTTGAGGTCTTTTGAAAATTAACATATAATAAATTGACATAACATGAATTTACCATTTTCAACAGTATAACTTGAAGTGAACACACAAACTAAAAATCAAATCGACATAGAACTACACATGGATAAACTAAGCTTAACAACACCGTCGCGTTGCTTAACATCCCGCCGCAACGAGACGGGGTCTAAAAACAAGTTAAAAATAAAGATAATTAAACGTCAAAATAAAGATAATTAAACGTCTTATTGATTTTATATCTGTTATACACCCATTATCTCATGTCTTGTTGGTTTATATCGGTTAGATATATATTTGTTTTACACTTTAAAAATTGGACATATTGTCAAGGATCCTCGTGGAACTAACTAGTTCGCCTTAATCGTCTTCTAATTACTGTGTTTTTTTTATTTTAAGGCGAGTAATCACATCCCCTTTTTCATATATTCAGTTTGGGGGCGTTACGCGTACTAATCTATTTACTATTATATAATGATGTTCAAAGCACAATTTCATTAAATTGCTTGGTTGTGATATTGTTCGATTAACTGTTAACTACTAAGGTGATGTCTGTTTTTAAGAGGTAAAATGTATTTAGTCTGCGGACCATATCTGTTGACATCTGTAGAAGAACACTGTTTGTTTTCTTACGCCTATAGATTGCTAAAATAAACTGGTGGTGGTGTACGAAATGTGGTAGTGGGTGGTGGTGGTGCTGGATGGTGATGGTGGCAGTGGTGGTGGTGGTGGTGGAAGGCAGTGGTGGGTGGTAGACAGTGGTTGTGGTGGTGGTGGATGGTGGGTGGTGGAAGATGGTGGTGGCGGACGGTGGGTGGGCAGTGGGGTGGACAATGGTGGTGGTGGACGTTGGTGGTGGCAAACGGTGGGTGGGGGTGTTGGATGGTGGGTGGTGTTGGTGGTGGTGGCGAACGGTGGGTGGTGGTAGTGGTGATGGTGGTGGACATTGTGTGTCGATAGGGTGTAGTGTTTTAATCCGTTGCAGACCTTAGAATATCTGAGAAGTGTATGAGCCAAGTCTGCACTAAGAAGAGCTTGCGCAGACGTTTTTGAATGAAACGTCTTCGAAAAAACAAACAGTCTAGATGACAATGTCTGCGCGGCGCATATATAAGAGGCTTCGTAGACCTTTTTCAGAAAAACAAACAACACCTAAATGATTTGTGTATACTGCTTTTTGCTTGGCATCTCATCCTCATAATTATAGTATGATCATACACCGTCCGAGTAGACTTGTTCGAATCTAATGCCATGATCGAAAAAACACTTTTGTTTATTGGTTGTGAACTTATCTGAGTAAACATGTCCAAATCTAGTGACATGTTGAAAAGACTCATGTAAGGCCCCAAACCCGGTAGCCCTACTTTAGCGTCGGATTTACTCATAAACACAGTTTTTACAAATCAGAGTTAATTAAAACTTTCGCGGAATATAAAAACTTTCATAAAACATTACAGAAATCCAAAACTTGCCTTCATCAAACATTCTTGTCTTTCAAAAAAACGTAAATTAACATTAAAACATTTTGAGTCTTCAGATGCCAGTCTCCTATTCGCCCACCATGTGCCCGCTCAAGCTAGCTGTCTCATTCCACTCACCTGCGTGCATACTAAAAGTCAGCTACGCTGAGTGAGTTCTAGTTAATCGGACGCCACACAATACATACACATACATACATATCCGAAGATACATAGCCATACTCAATCCGTTACCCTACTACCGTACATACATACATATCCACAATCACTAACCTCAGTCTACCGAGAGTACGTTCATAGTCCGCCGTCTATACCTGTACTCAGGGTCGTGAACACGTAAAAGGTCCGCAATCCTTACCTATGTTCACCATTCATGGTACGTGCAAGGTCCGCAGTCCTTCCCTATACCATCCTACATCCACAACACGTACAAGGTCCACAGTCCTTCCCTATGTTGCAACCTAATTCATAGCACGTACGAGGTCCACAGTCCTCCCCTATGCTACCACAATACAATTACAACACGTATAAGGTCCGCAGTCCTTTCCTATGCTGATGCCTATCTATATATGTATAAGGTCCGCAGTCCTTAACTACGTTGTCGTCTATTATCTATAACACGTATAAGGCCCACCGTCCCTATCTACGTTTACATCTATCACATATATCACGTATAAGGCCCGCAGTCCTTAACTACGCCCTCACCTGCCAAGTCTATGTCCAACAGAAGCTAGATGGATTTGCCATCCTAACTTACGATGTCGAACGTAGAACTCACATACCATTCGTGTACCTGTATACACATTCTTCATATATACAATAATTACATTATAACATAAGAACACTCTAGGCGTTCTTCACCTCATTCATTTATCGTACTTCTTGTCGGTCCGTGCAATATCCGAAGATCGTTCACGCCCCGACAAGCATTCATTCATAACGATCATACATCATCCATTTATAACATTCATATCTTTATTTACAACCTGACAGTACGCGCAATATCCGAGGATTGTTCGCGTACAGACAATCAATCATTCATATCTATCACATATATCATATATGGAATACACTTACCACTTAAGGTAAGTGTATTAACTAATCACATCGAGTATGCACACAGCCCCCAAAAACATAACAAGGAGTGGGGCTAGAAACTCACCTGAATGCGGTTCCTTTCTCCGTTTATCGTGGTTCCTCTCTTTAACTGTGTTCTGCTAACTGTATATAGGTTACACGTATCAATTAACTACTACTACTCATGTTGTATTTCTATCTTTATATAACCCACAACGAACGAGGGTCCGGGGGCAGCGCCCCTGGCAGCGGGGTTCTAGGGGCGGCAACCTCTAGCAGGGTCCAAGGGGCAGAGCCCCTGGCTGGGGTCGAGCTGCCAGCGAACTTATCATTAAGCGAACTTAACAATAAGCGAACTTAGCGTAGGCGAAGTTGTCATCAAGCGAACTTAAGCATAGGCGAAGTTCTCATCAGGCGAACTTAAGCATAGGCGAAGTTCTCATCAGGCGAACTTAGCATGCGCGAAGTTCTCATCAGGCGAACTTAGCTTAGGCGAAGTTGTGCAGCAGCCGTCGCTGTTCGTCCTTAATCCCCAAATCATCATCGTTTCTTAACCAAACAAATCGATTTAGGTATCAACGGAATCGTCTAAGCAGCGCCTACAAACCCTAACCATTCAATTGTTCAAAACATCGGGTTTACAGGCTGCGATTCATGTATATACATACAGGTTTTTCATGCTAACGATTAACCTATCAATCTGTAATCAATTTCAGTAAGTTTGGCCTCGTTGGATTCGTTTTTACCATACTAAGACAGATCTATGATTTCAAGATGAATCCGAACCTAATTAAATGATTTCCGATCCTAAACGTACCTTAAACGAGTCGAACACGAACACGAGCTGGTCTTTGATATTGCTTTGGTCCGTCACGACGATCTAGAACCAACAAGCTCGGGTTCTCGTCTTCGGATCTTGGTTCGGGTTGTGTGTGTGTTTTGGGTGTGTGTAGGGATTATGGAAAGATGGAATGGGAAGTTAGGGTTTTAGGATGGTTTAAGGGGTATTTATGTCCCTTAAAGCCCATGGACCTAAGGCCCATCCCACCATCTTAATCCATGTAATTACCCAAGTCCATGATTCTTTCTATATTTATATTTAATTATTAATATAAAATTCGGGACTTCTGACATTCTCCAACCTAACCCTAGTTCGCTAACGGGAATTTAACGAATTAAAGGTGATTCGCTAGCTGATTCGTCTATGGGAGCATAACGAACTAGCTACAATTCGTGTTCAATTCGTTAAGGGGAAAGGATAACGAACCACCCTTGATTCGTGTCACACCCCCATCTTAGGCCTAGGAGTGCGACCCAACAATTGGTACCACATTTGTATATAAATCAGAGTTACGAGTTATTAGCAGAAGACTTTATAAAACATGTGGATTTAAAGTTGAAATATTTACATTACAAAAAGACGAGACGAAAGTCTCGTTTAGATTTACTTGTTTATAAGTTTAACAAAAACATAATATTTTAATAATTAAACAAAATATCCGAGCCATCGGATTCTTGAGCCCTTCGTCCTTCAAGTCTATTCTTGGTTACCTGTAAAACGTTATAAAAATACGTCAGCAATGATTGCTGGTGAATATGCTGACGCTAAAAATATTTTCCTTTACTTTGTCACCCCTAGAGGGTTACGCAAGCCTCGACCCATCTTGGCTTAGGAATAACAAAGTTAAAACAACATCATTATAAACTCGAGTCTCTACACTAGGTCACCCCAGCAAAACACCGCAGCGTTTCGACGTATTTAGGTACCATAAATATACACAAGGTCATTCTCACTCGAACATACTTTGGTTCGGCCCATCGTGGCTGGAGGTTGTGACTAGGCGTGGTGCGATGTGCCCACTGCATTTAACCACATATGTAAGGATCCAGACAAACGTATACTACAGCCTGAGGGCTAGACTTTTACTCTTATTTACAATGTTTTTAGAGATACTCAATCTCATGTAAAGTTTTACACATAACACATTTGTTTGTTTGAAAACAAGTTTATAAAAATGGGGCGTATTCACCTTTTCAAGTGGGATCGACTTCCAACACTGTCCGTGAGTCTTTCTCTTGCTATCTCGCACCTATAGTACGAGTATAACTTTTATTAGTCGGATATACAATCCGGCTTAAGATCTTTAGTCTTTATTTATCTCGATAAACCTTTAGTTCATTATTCTTTTACTTTAAAACCTTTAGTTAAAAAGTAATATTTATAAACCTTTAGTTTATTATAAAAACCCTACGATTCTTCCTCATTAAGAAACGTATTCTTTTCTATATTATTTAAGAATACTCATTATTACTTAAATAATATTTATAACAAAGAATTATATATATATATGATCACACACATACACACACACATATATATACACTTTTATATTTCTTTCTTATCTTTTCTTTTCTTTTCTTTTCTTTTTTATATATTTTTCTTTGAGACATCGAGTATAATTTCGACTTAGGTATTAAGCCTTTTAATATAATATTATATTATATTCACTTGACATTACGCCTAACCTTGCTGGCGTTTTTGAAACCCTAAGAACTTGGGCAGCACTTCGACGCCGTTTAAATACTTCACTTCGGCACGCACAACGAGACACTCCAATATTCCTCCACGTTGGCACGCTTTACAAGGTAACTTGTCGGGACGTCACTCCACAAACATCATCATGCTTAACATCGTCGGGAAGTGGCACGATTATCGAGGTATGGCATGGAAGACAAGGAATCGAGCACGGTTTTCGAGGTGTATCGAGGTCACGAACTTCGAGGTGTAGAGAGATGTTAGAGAGAGAGTAGATTGAGTGATTTTAGTGTGTGGAAATGAATTCCTGGAGGCTGCTATTTATAGACATAATTTTGGATCCCATCTCGGTACGCGATGGGTCCCTGGGCTGGCCTATCGCGTAGCGCGATATAGGTCGTCTGTGTTACTACGTAGACCTGCCACGTGGTGACACGTGGCAGGCGTTACGCCGCGTGGCGACACGTGGCGGACGTGTTGCGATGTGGTGACACGTGGCGGCAGATGATGCCACCGTGTGCCGCGTGGCACACGTGTCACGACGTGTCAGACCACGTCATCGCGGTACGCGATGACGTTGGTTCAACAGCGATCGCGTATCGCAGTTGACCCTTCCAGAAGCTTTGACCAAGCCCCTTCGCGTATCGCGATGGGCTGGTCTTTTGTCCCCATCGCATAGCGCGATAGGACGAAAAAAACAGATTTTTCACTTTTAACCTTCGAGTTTGGAAATTGGCAGAATTGATCCCTAGACTTTGGAAAGTTGACATTTTTGGCTCGAAATTCCCGTGATGTTACATCCTCCCCACCTTGAAATAAATCTCGTCCTCGAGATTGCTTTACGAGAATAAGTGTGGGTATTTCTTTCTTATTTCCGACTCGAGTTCCCAAGTATACTCGGGCCCTCTTCGCGAGTCCCATTTAACTTTCACGATTTTCAAGGTTCGTCTTTTAAGTTTCTTTAGTTTTGAATCATCGATTTGAATTGGTTTTTCAATGAATTTTAAATTCTCGTTTATTTCCACATCCTTTAAAGGCATTGAAAGAGGTTCGTCGGCTAAACACTTTCTCAAATTTGAGATATGGAATACGTCGTGTATCCCTTGCATTTCCTCGGGTAGTCGCAAACGATATGTGACGGTACCAATTCGTTCAAGTACCTTGAAGGGTCCAACGAATTGAGGACTTAACTTTCCTTTCTTGCCGAAGCGGACTACGCCTTTCCATGGCGAAACTTTCAAAAGTACATTGTCACCAACATTGAATTCTAACGGCTTACGACGGACATCGGCGTAACTCTTTTGACGATCACGTGCCGTCTTAAGTCGTTCTCGGATTTGAATGACTTTTTCGGTGGTTTCTTGGACTATTTCGGGTCCAGATAATTGATTATCTCCGGTTTCAGACCAGCACACGGGCGTCCTACATTTTCGACCATATAACGCCTCAAATGGTGCGGCTTGAATACTCGTGTGATAGCTATTATTATATGAGAATTCCATTAGGGGTAAGTGGTCATCCCAACTTCAATCTAAGTCAATCACACATGCGCGGAGCATATCTTCCAACGTTTGAATAGTCCTTTCGCTTTGCCCATCAGTTTGTGGGTGATAGGCGGTGCTAAGGTTTAACTTCGTACCGAGTGCTTGTTGGAAGCTTTTCCAAAAGTGAGACGTGAAACGACTATCTCGATCGGAGATTATAGATAGCGGTGCTCCTTGCAAAGCAACAATGTTGTTTACATATATACGCGCTAATCTATCCATTGAGTACGACTCATTGACAGGTATGAAATGTGCGGACTTTGTTAAACGGTCCACAATCACCCATATCGCATTATGTTGTCGAGTCGTTTTAGGGAGTTTGGTAATGAAATCCATAGTAATTAACTCCCACTTTTATACGGGAAGTTTGGGTTGTTGGAGAAGTCCCAAAGGCCTTTGGTGTTCAGCCTTGACTTTCAAACAATGAGACATTTTGCAACATGCGAAGGGACATCCCTTTTCATTCCATTCCACCAATAATTCGCTTTGAGATTATGGTACATTTTGTCACTTCCGGGATGCATCGTATATTTGGACTTATGGGCTTCGTTTAAGATTCTCTCACGCAATCCTCCAACGAACGGTACCCAAATCCTATTGCCAAGTCTAAGGATACCAACGTCACCCTTGACTAGCGAGTCAATGGTGTCGTTACGTTTTTCATCGGAGATTTGGTTTTCGTTGATTGCTTGAGTTTGCGCAGATTTGATTTGTTCGAAAAGATCTATTTGAAGTTCTAGGCGCAATGCTCGAACTCTTTTGGGCTTCTCATGTTCTTTGCGACTTAAGGCATCGGCCACGACGTTGGCTTTGCCTTCATGGTAAACAATCTCACAATCGTAGTCATTGAGTGTCTCCATCCGTCGTCGTTGACGCATGTTAATCTCTTTTTGATCGAAGATGTGTTTCAAGCTTTTATGATCAGTGTACACGATAAATTTTACTCCATAAAGATAATGCCTCCATATCTTAAGTGCAAAGATTATGGCGCCTAACTCTAGATCGTGAATTGTGTAGTTCTTTTCGTGTACTTTCAATTGACGAGATGCGTAAGCGATTACTTTCTTTCGTTGCATTAGTAGACATCCCAAACCAGAGTGAGAAGCGTCACTAAATACAACAAAATCTTCCGTACCTTCTGGCAAGGCCAGTATCGGTGCTTGAGTAAGCTTTTGTTAGAGTATATCGAATGCCTCTTGTTGCTTTGTTCCCCATTCGTATTTGATATTCTTTCGAGTTATGGAAGTTAGGGGAACAGCGATTCAAGAAAAATTTCGATGAACCTTCGATAATAGCCGGCCAATCCTAAGAAGCTTCGAATCTCGGTTGGTGACTTTGGGATCTCCCACTTAGAGATAGCTTCAATATTAGCGGGGTCTACTTGAATACCATTGACGTTGATAATATGACCAAAATATTGCACTTCGTGCAACCAGAATTCGCATTTCGAGAACTTGGCATACAATTTCTCGGTTCTAAGAATTTCAAGTAACGTTCAAAGGTGGTTTTCATGATCGTCCTTAGACTTAGAATAAATAAGTATGTCGTCAATGAAAACGATAACAAATTCATCCAAGTAAGGTTTGCAAATACGATTCATCATGTCCATGAACGCAGCCGGCGCATTAGTAAGTCCAAATGGCATAACGGTGAACTCATAATGGCTGTACCTTTTTTGAAACGCGGTTTTCAGAATATCCTCGGATTGGACTTTAAGTTGGTGATAGCCGGAACGAAGATCGATTTTTAAAAAGAAGCTAGCACCTTGAAGTTGGTCGAACAGATCATCAATTCTCGGGAGTGGATAACGATTCTTGATTGTGACCTTATTGAGAGCTCGGTAGTCGATGCACATACGCATGGATCCATCCTTCTTCTCGACGAAAAGTATCGGCGCTCCCCATGGTGATGAACTTGGTCGTATGAAACCCTTCTCGAGAAGTTCGTCCAATTTTTTCTTCAGTTCCTTCCTTTCGGTTGGCGCTAGGCGATACGGTGCCTTGGCGATCGGAGCAGTTCCAGGAATAAGATCGATCCTAAATTCTACTTCACGATCGGGAGGAATACCAGGAAGTTCGTCGAGAAAGACATCGGCATAGTCGGAAACAACAGGAACGTTTTTAATTTCTTTGGGTTTTGATTCTTCGGTGACGTAGGCCATGAATGCTAAGCATCCTTGATTCAAACATTTGTTAGCCCTTATCATGGAGATTAGGCTAACTTGGCCAGCGTTTTTATCCCCTTCAATTCGTATAGTGCGTTTATCAGGGGCTTGAAGTTCAACGGTCTTGCTATTGCAAAGGATACGAGCATGATTGTCGGATAACCAATCCATACCCAATACAACATCAAAACCAGCAAGATTCATTGGTAGCAATTGAATAGGCAAAAAGTAACCAGCTAATAAGATTTTTCCGTTTTCTAAGGCTTCGGAGATTTTAACCATTTCGCCATTAGCGGTCTCGACGCTTAGAGTTTTATTAAGTTTGATTAAAGTTTCGTTTAATAGACTACAAAATTTATAATCTATAAAACTTAAATTGGCTCCTAAATCAAACAAGATTCTAGCATAGGCATTGTTAACAAGCAACGTACCGGTAATGGTTTCCGGTGTGTCGGCCGCTTTCTTTGTATCCAAGACGAAGACTCTTGCATTGCCCTTCTTGGGCTCGTTCTTTTGACCGCTACCACCCACACCACCAGTCGCGGGCTTATTCTTGGGGCACTCGAAGATAAGGTGTCCCATCTCCTTGCAATTATAGCATGTCATTTTCTTCTTCCAACAATCGGTCGTGGCGTGGCCGGGTTTGTGACATGATTCACAAAGTCCTGGAGTCAAATGGCATCTACCCCTATGGTATTTCTTGCAAATTTTGCATTGTGGGATGCCGGGGTTGAAGCCAGATCTTCGTTGATCGACTCCTTTACCCTTGAATCGGGTATTTCCTTCTTTCTTCGGGTCTTGTGTTGTTGCGACCCTCTTATCCTCTTCTTTATTGCGGATCATTCCGCCCATTAAGTACCCAGCCAACTCCATTCCGGAGTCAGCGGTTTGTGGCAAGTGTGACCTCACCATGTCACGAATCTCTCGTGGTAGTCCCCAAATGTAACGCGTAACTTTACTGGATTCCGGGGTAACCAGCTGGGGAACCAAACGACGGTATTCGTGGAATTTCGTGTTATACTCACGAAGGTTTGTTCCAACAACCTTGTGAGACAAGAACTTGGTTTGAATTTGGTCCGTTTCATGCATCAGACAAAATTTTGACATTAGCAACTCTTTGAACTCGCTCCAAGACATGTTATACATCACCTCCCTTCCTCTACTCAAGATTAATGTGTTCCACCATTTTAAAGCCTCGCCTTTAAACATCAGGGCAGAATATTGAATCTTTTCTTCTTCGGAACACTTGCTCGTAATCACAATCATCTCCATCTCTTCAAGCCACCTCACAGTCGTGATGGCTCCCTTGTCACCATGGAACTCCTTCGGTCCATAGTACTTAAAGTCTTTGAACGTACACCCATCTATTTTGAGTTTCTTCAATTCTTGACGAACCCCTCCATCAGCGTTTGATTCGTGCACACTTTCATCCATACGTGAGGGACTAGAACGAGGTTTAGAAACTGTTTTCGAGAAGGATGAACAGATTGTGAATGTTTCGATTGTCTCGATTGGGATCTAAATTCAGATTCGGCCTTTACGGCATCTTTTACTAATTTTTGAATTTGTTTCATGTACTTATCGGGGATCGGTTCTTCTTTTTTGTTTTCGGGTCCCTTTCCTTTTTCTTCTCGTTTTTCGGCTTCCTTTCGGGAAGCCTCAAAGTTATTACTTTGTTGGGACATTTTATCTTTTTCTTTTTATTGTTTAGATCTGAAATTTAACGAATGTTCTTTATTAAAGATACATTTATTTATTTTCCATACACATATATATATATCATAGAATGATATATATAGTATTTTACAACATTTTAAATATCGTTCATTCGATATATAAACTCTTGTCCTTATTACATTACATTTCACACATAACATAAAAACTAGTTTAAACACATAAACTTCATTTCTTGAAACATGCCATCATCATCTTTTCAGTCCTTCATAAACTTCTTAACAACCCTGGTCAATTTGTTACACTTGTGAAGAAGCTTCTCTCCCATCTTCTTTTTCTTCCCTCCCTCAACCACCTTCTTCCTCCAGTCATCAGTCTCGTGCAGAGCGCGATCTAGGTGTTCTTCATATGACTACGCGACTACGTCGGGGTATCCATATTGTGAAGGTGGGTCGCGGTAACCCAATGTCACCATCTCATAGTGATTCCTCGGTTCAGGATACGGGACCTCAGTCATGTCGGATGCGAGGTAGAAGAAAGTCTTTGCAGCTTTGTTTTTCTCACGAATCTCATCGGCTTGTTCTTCTTCAGTTGGAATTACACCTTGAAACGGTGGGAAGCTTGATGAAACTTGGTTCTTGATTTTCTCAAGATACTGAACATATGGATCGACGGAACCGTAGCTTGGGTTGTGGGAAGTGAGTGATCCATCCATGGATGTTGATATCTCGTTAGGATTGTCGGGATGCTCTTCTTCCGATTCGGACTCTTTCACAGGATCCTCCTCCTCCTCCTCCATAGGTTCTTCGTCCTCCTCCATATACTGGGTGGTCTCGCTGATCATTGAGGGCATTTTGAAACTTTCGTAAGGCATCATCACCCTCATTCTTGGTTTACGGGATGACCCTTCGCCATTGTTGGGTTGCGAGTTGACTTCGAGAGCAGTGGAGCTTCCAGTATGCCACCTTCGTTGATCGGAGTGGCATTACATCCAGTCGGAGGATGGGGATTTTGGTTCTTCCTTTATTGATTCGTTTGAAAGGAAGGCATAGGATGGGCGCGGATTTGGTAAGTATCCAGTGGGAAAGTACTGTGGTATTTCCGATGGTTGATAAGTCGGGATCGCTGATGGGTGGTACGTCGGTATTTCAGAGGGATGGTATATGGGCATTGTTGGTGGATGGTAGCTTGAGTGCCTTGGTGGTTCGATTATTTGTTTGAGTGGGCTATCGGGTAATTTAATTGGACATTGTTCAGTTCCAGGGAAGTATATTGGTTTGGGACGTTCAATGTATTAGTCTCGGCTGAAGAAAGCCTCAAAGTAATCTTCACTCATGTCGTCTTGGGAATTTGTAGTATTTTCTTGCTCTTCTTGCTTCACGATCATAATACTCAATTAATTTCTCATAAGACATCTTGATGGGTGGTTTAGAATGTAGAGAAGGAAAGAAAGGGTTACCAGCCAATCTTATCCCTATTCAAATCAACAAGTAAGATATTTTTCCTATGCTTGGATCAAAGCTTGGGTATTGTTTTATGATACCCAATTCGCTAAGATCGATGGCTCTGATACCAACCTGTCACACCCCCATCTTAGGCCTAAGAGTGCGACCCAACAATTGGTACCACATTTGTATATAAATCAGAGTTACGGGTTATTAGCGGAAGACTTTATAAAACATGTGGATTTAAAGTTGAAATATTTACATTACAAAAAGACGAGACGAAAGTCTCGTTTAGATTTACTTGTTTATAAGTTTAACAAAAACATAATATTTTAATAATTAAACAAAATATCCGAGCCATCTGATTCTTGAGTTCTTCGTCCTTCAAGTCTATTCTTGGTTACCTGCAAAATGTTATAAAAATACGTCAACAATGATTGCTGGTGAATATGCTGACGCTAAAAATATTTTCCTTTACTTTATCACCCCTTGAGGGTTACGCAAGCCTCGGCCCATCTTGGCTTAAGAATAACAAAGTTAAAACAACATTATTATAAACTCGAGTCTCTACACTAGGTCACCCCAGCAAAACACTGCAGCGTTTCGACGTACTTAGGTACCATAAATATACACAAGGTCATTCTCACTCGAACATACTTTGGTTCGGCCCATCGTGGCTGGAGGTCGTGACCAGGCGTGGTGCGATGTGCCCACCGCATTTAACCACATATGTAAGGATCCAGACAAACGTATACTACAGCCTGAGGGCTAGGATTTTACTCTTATTTACAATGTTTTTAGAGATATTCAATCTCATGTAAAGTTTTACACATAACACATTTGTTTGTTTAAAAACAAGTTTATAAAAATGGGGCGTATTCACCTTTTCAAGTGGGATCGGCTTCCAACACTGTCCGTGAGTCTTTCTCTTGCTATCTCGCACCTATAGTACGAGTATAACTTTTATTAGTCGGATATACAATCCGGCTTAAGACCTTTAGTCTTTATTTATCTCGATGAACCTTTAGTTCATTATTCTTTTACTTTAAAACCTTTAGTTAAAAAGTAATATTTATAAACCTTTAGTTTATTATAAAAACCCTACGTTTCTTCTTCTTTAAGAAACGTATTCTTTTCTTTATTATTTAAGAATACTCGTTATTACTTAAATAATATTTATAACAAAGAATTATATATATATATATATATGTATATATATAATCACATATATATATACACTTTTATATTTCTTTCTTTTCTTTTCTTTTCTTTGTTATATATTTTTCTTTGAGACATCGAGTATAATTTCGACTTTGGGTATTAAGCCTTTTAATATAATATTATATTATATTCACTTGACATTAGGGACGAGATCGGTACCATACCGGTACCGAATGGTACCGGTACCGAAAATCCCGGTCCCGAAAATAACAAATACTTGGTACCGATCCCGGTCCCGAAAATATCGGTTCGGTACCGGTACGGTACCGGTATTTCGGTATGGTACCGGTTGGTACCGAATTTCCAAAACACAATGTCCCAATTTGGCTCAATTCACCAAACTTTTCGTTGACCAGCAGCATTAATGAAGCAGCAGAAGACCAGCAGTATTTCTGATCATATACTTTATGTTCTATAGTTCGTATACTTCACATTGAGAACAGAAACAAAAGCAAAGCAATAGATACAACATACAAGCGTAATTGTTTCTATATTTGGTTCAGAATGCTTCTGATATTCAGATGTTTCGACACAACTGTTGTCCAGATCAGATGTAACAGATGAACCACCCTCAGTTAAAGAAGTTGCATTTGGAACAAACTGATCTGATGAAACAGTGTTTGCAACCGAATCGTTCAGATTCAACTCGGAACAAGCTGAAATACCAACATATAGAATACAAATATTTATAGCCATAACATTTAATAAAATTTGTTGCTATATAGATAGAAGAATTAAATTTTGTAATTTGCTTACCAATTATAGCATAAATTAAAAATATATTTAGTAGTTAAAAAATAAATAAGTACATACATTGTCTTGCAGCTACTTCTAGCTCCAAAAAGATTGCCACGGAAGCAGTTCTCAACACCTTAACATCAGTTAATAACTTCTCAATCGGTACGGTACTTTCGGTACCGGTACCGATACCCGGTACCAAATGCTCATCCCTACTTGACATTACGCCTAACCTTGTTGGCGTTTTTGAAACCCAAAGAACTTGGGCAGCACTTCGACGCCGTTTGAATACTTCACTTCGGCACGCACAACGAGACACTCCAATATTCCTCCACGTTGGCGCGCTTTACGAGGTAAGTTGTCGGGACGTCACTCCACAAACATCATCATGCTTAACATCATCGGGAAGTGACACGATTATCGAGGTATGGCACGGAAGACGAGGAATCGAGCATGGTTTTCGAGGTGGATCGAGGGCATGAACTTCGAGGTGTAGAGAGAGAGTAGATTGAGTGATTTTGGTGTGTGGAAATGAATTCCCGGAGGCTGCTATTTATAGACATAATTTAGGATCCCATCGCGGTACGCGTTGGGTCCCTGGGCTGGCCTATCGCGTGGCGCGATATAGCCCTTCTGTGTTACCACGTAGACCTGCCACGTGGTGACACGTGGCAGGCGTTACGCCGCGTGCGACACGTGGCAGACGTGTTGCCACGTGGTGACACGTGGCAGGCGTATGATGCCACCGTGTGTCGCCTGGCACATGTGCCACAGCGTGTCAGACCACGTCATCGCGGTACGCGATGACGTTGGTTCAACAGCGATCGCGTATCGTTGATGACCCTTCCAGAAGCTTTGACCAAGCCCCTTCGCGTATCGCGATGGGCTGGTCTTTTGTCCCCATCGCTTAGTGCAATAGGACGAAAAAAAATAGATTTTTCCTTTTTAACCTAGGAGTTTGGAAATTGACAGAATTGATCTCTAGACTTTGGAAAGTTGACATTTTTGGCTCGAAATTCCCGTGATGTTACAATTCGTGATAGTCAGTTCGTTAAATGAGATAACGAATTACCCTTGATACTTTATAGCTAGTTCGTTAGGAAAGATAACGAATTAGATGGACTAAATCATTACATGGACTGGTTCGCTACGAACTGATTCGCTATGGACTGATTCGTTAAGGAGTCCAGTTCGTAAAGGGTTCAATTCGTTATAGGAACCAGTTCGCTAAGATACGCCAATTCGTTATGAGCAAGTAACGAACTAGAAGTTGAGTTAATGACAGAACAGCCCTTGGAGTTAAAGAAAAACGATATAATTACAAAATGACCCTTGGACTATAATGATTTATGAAAGATACCTTTAAAGGATAACGAGTAACGATTAACTAACCAGTAATGATCCAATGAAGCAAAACCGGATTAGATATGTGAGATTTATTAAGTAGATGATAAGAAGAGCTAGAACCGTATTTAATATATGTACGATTATACAGTTAGTCGTGCAGCTCAAGAAAGGATTAACTATAAACGGTGAACGTAATCGCGTTCAGGTGAGTGTCTAGCCCCACTTCCTTGTTATGTTTTCGGGGTTGTGTGCATACTCGGTGTGATAGTTAATACACTTACCTTAAATGGTAAGTGTATGCCTTGTATGATTTATGTATGATGATTGTTTGACGACGCATGAACGATCTTCGGATATTGCATGTACCGTCAAGTGATAGTTAAAGGCATGATTGATGTGTATATATGATAAGTGAAAGATGTATTTATGTTATGATGATAGTACGTGAACGATCTTCGGATATTGCATGTGCTGCCAGGTGATAGGCAAAGATATGACTATATATATATATATATATATATATATATATATATATGCTATGTAAATGTGGTACATATGTTATGATGATGGTACGTGAATGATCTTTAGATATTGCATGTAACATTAAGGAAGGTATGTAAAGACAGGTATGGTACAATGTACTAAATATAGGGAACCTACCCTAATAATGTCGGCGAATGTAGGGTACCGACCCTGATAATGTCGGCGGATGGAGGGAACCGACCCTAATAACGTCGGCGAATGCACGGAACCGACCCTAATAAAGTCGGCGAATGCAGCGAACCGACCCTAATAATGTCGGCGAACGTAGGGAAACGACCCTAATAATATCGGCGAAGGTTATAGGGCGAAATGCTCTTTAAACGTATATGTATGAATGAAAGTATGTATGTAAGTATGAAAGAAAGATCGAAAGTATATGTGTATGTAAGTATGTAAGTAAATATGGAGGTATGTACCTTCGAGTGCATATACAAGTATGTGAATGTATTGTATGTTGTCTGATTAACTAGAACTCACTCAGCGTAGCTGACTTTTAGTATGCACGCAAGTGAGTAGAATGAGATAGCTGGCTTGAAGGCGGACACATGGCAAATGAATAAAGAAGCTGGCATCTGAAGATTTAATTGTTAATGTTTGAACTAAAAGACATGTTTTAAGCTATGTTTTAAAGACAAGTTATGAATGTTTGTAACGACTGTTGATGTTTATGTTATTCCGTGAAAGTTTTAATTAACTCTGATATTTAGAACTGCGTTTATGAGTAAATCTAACGTCCAAATTAGGGCACCGGTAAAGTTGGTACCAGAGCAAAGTTCGAGAGATTTAAGCATCCTACATGCTTAGACTCGAACAAAGAATGGGATTAAAGTAAGAGAAGAAAGAAGATGCCAGTAAGAGAATGCCATGTGTCACTCAAGCAAGCTAAGTAAAGCTAAAGTATGTGATTAAATTCACATGTAAAGTAGAATGATGAATGAATGTTGCGTAATAGATAAATAAAGAATGTATGAATGCTAGCTTAATTGCTACGGATAGGAGTATATGGTGATAGGAACTGTTTGATTGTCTAACTATTAGAAGTAGAATTAGCACAAATAGACTTATAAGAGGAAGTGTATAGGAAACAGAAAGTAACGTGAGCAGCTAATCACAGCTGGCCACTGTTATTACCTGTTAGCCTTACTATCCTTGTACTAAATGTTTCCTTAAGTGATGACGTTTGTGTTTTCGTATAGAATACGATGGCTGGAGCTAGGAAAGTTGCTGGAAGAGGAGGACGTACAGGACGTCGTGGTGGACCACGCATTTTCTGAGAACCGTCAATAAAAGCAGCTACTAACGCTGAGGGAGAAGTAAGTGCAGCAGGTGGAAATCCGAGTAACAACGAAGCGTATCAACTTGATCCTGCTGTTCAAACTGCCATTGCTCAGGCGGTAGCAACTGCTGCGAAGAACTGGAATCCTGAAAAGTCTGCTGAGAAGTCGGGAGAAAAGAGTAAGAAAGACGATGAAAAGGAGAAGGAGGAATCGAGTGTGGTTAAGTCGGTAAAGGTTGATGATGGGAGAAGGGGCCGAGGTGGGTGCAACTACAAGTCGTTCAAAGGCTGTGATCCACCGAAGCTAACTGGCTTGGGAGACGCAATCGCTACTCTCCAATGGATAACCACTATGGACAATGTTATTCAAATTAGCGAGTGTCGTCCCGACCAAGCTGTGGATTTTGCCACCCAATCATTTCTTGATGAAGCTATGTACTGGTGGAAAACTGTTGAACAGAGGAAGACCTGGGAGGAGATCAAATCTATGCAGTGGGATGATCTGAAGGAGTTGGTAATGAAGAGGTTTTGTGCTGATGTGGAGGTTAAGAGGGTTGAAATGAAATTTTTGAGTCTGAAGGCGGGTAAGATGACACACTGCGAATACACCACCGAATTCAATCGGATGTCAAGGTTAGTTCCAGACCTGATGAGCACTGAGGCCAAGCGGATCAAGTGCTACCTTAGGGGGTTGCCGCAAAATGTTCGCGTCTTGGTCAAGGCCGGTAGACCAGGTACTTTTCACTCCGCTGTAGGGCTGGCAGAAATGGTGTACGATGATTTGTCGACAGACGACGTGGTGGTGGAAGAGAAGAAGGATAAGAAGTGTGCTGATTCTGCTAAACGACCTGGTACTCAGTTGTGGAACCCCAAAAACAAGCAGCCGAGAGTGTGGGAGAAGAGGTTATGTAGGACGTGCGGGAAGATGCACGCTGGAGAATGCAAGTGGGGCACTGGGTCTGGTGTGTGCCGTAAGTGTAGAAAGTACCATGGTGGGGAATGTAGATCAGGGTCGAATGCTTGTTACATATGTGGTAAAGAGGGGCACTTTGCTCAAGATTGCCATGCAAAGCCCACGTGTTATAAGTGCGGGCTGACAGGCCACTTGGCGCGGACTTGTACGAGTGGTGAAGCTGGTGGGAGTGAGAAGAAAGATGTTGAACAAGGGAGACCAAGGACTAGGGCCTATATGCTGACTCAAGAACAGGTCAAACAGATTCTTGATGTTGTGACCGGTACGTTCTTAGTAAACAGTATTTCTGCTTCAATATTATTTGATTCGGGTGCGAATAGAAGTTTTGTAGCTACGACATTTAGTAAACTAGCTAAAATGAAATGCTGCCGAGTGTCTGAAACTTTCATAGTAGAAACCGCTAGTGACAACTCGGTAAAAATAATGAAAATGGTTAAGGACTGTAAGATAGAATTGGAGGGACATGAGTTCCCTGTTACATTGTATGTCATGACCTTAGGACGGTTCGATGTAGTTTTGGGAATGGATTGGTTATCTAATTATGAAGCTCAGATAGTGTGTAAGAGTAGGATAATAAAGTTAAAGTCCTTGGATGGCAATGCGGTGACGGTTTATGGTGATAAGGAAAGTTCAGGGCTTAACGTCATTTCGATGATAAAGGCCAAAGGGTTATTACGACGAGGGTGCAGTGCCTACCTGGCGTATGTTGTCAACGCTACGACTGAGACGAAAGAAATGAAAGATGTTCCAATCGTGTGCGACTACCCAGAAGTATTCCCTGAGGATCTTCCGGGGTTGCCACCGGAGCGTGAGATAGTATTCCAGATAGACTTAATACCAGGAGCCCAGCCCGTAGCGAAAGCGCCTTACCATCTAGCGCCGTCCGAGATGAAAGAGTTGATATCCCAACTGCAAGAACTCCTAGACAAAGGTTTCATAAGACCAAGTGTTTCCCCATGGGGCGCGCCAGTGTTATTCGTGAAGAAGAAAGATGGAAGTATGAGGATGTGCATAGACTATCGTGAATTGAACAAGCTTACGGTGAAGAATAGATATCCTTTGCCCAGGATCGATGATCTGTTTGACCAATTGCAAGGCTCAAGTTGGTTCTCACGAATAGATCTCAGATTAGGCTATCACATGTTGAAGGTGAAAGAGGCAGACATCCCTAAGACAGCATTTCGAACGCGGTATGGACACTAAGAGTTCCTCGTGACGTCATTCGGTCTAACAAATGCTCCTGCAGCATTTATGGATATGATGAATAGGGTGTGTCGGCCGATGTTGGATAAGTTAGTTATCGTCTTCATCGATGATATATTGATTTATTCAAAAAGCGAGTCTGATCATGCCGAGCATCTGAGAGAAGTATTGGAGACTCTGAAGAAATAGAAGTTGTATGCTAAGTTTTCGAAATGCGCGTTCTGGTTGCGAGAAGTGCAATTTCTAGGTCATGTGATTAATCCTGAAGGGATTACCGTAGACCCAGCTAAGATTGAGGTGATAACAAATTGGAAGACTCCGCAGAATCCGACTGATATACGAAGCTTCTTAGGGTTACCTGGATACAATAGGAGATTCATCGAAGGTTTCTCCAAGATAGCCGCATCGTTGACCGGTATGATCGAAAGACGGTAGTATTCAGTTGGGGTAAGTTTCAAGAAGAAGCTTTTGAGGATTTAAAGAAAATACTCACGCAAGATCCAATCCTTTCCTTACCCGATGGTGACGAGGATTTGTTTGTTTGTACTGATGCTTCGCATCGTGGGTTAGGTTACGTGTTGATGCAATGAGGAAAGGTGATAGCTTATGTGTCTAGATAGTTGAAAGTCCATGAGAGTACTTATCTGACTCATGATTTAGAGCTAGCAGCAGTCGTGCACGCTATTAAGATATGGAGACACTATCTGTAAGGTACTAAGTGTACAATTTACACATATCATAAAAGCTTGAAGTACTTCTTCGAACAGAAAGATCTGAAAATGAGGCAGAGAAGATGGTTAGAACTGATAAAGGATTACGACTGCGACATTAAGTACTACCCTGGTAAAGCTAATGTGGTCGCCGATGCGCTAAGCCGTAAAAATGAGGAAGTCATTGCAACAGTAAAGTCGTACCAGTTGATCATGAATTCAAGTCTTTTTGAAGAAATCGTCAAAGTGCAAGCAGAGGTGCTGGTGACGAAAGAAAGAATCATCGGTCAACATAGCGAGTTGATGGAAAACACGAATGGTGTTAAGACCATGTTTGACCGTATGTGGATCCCACGCCATGGTGATCTTAGAGGTCGAATCTTAGATGAAGCTCATAAGTTAAGGTATTCAATTCATCCACGAACTACTAATATGTACCAGGATTTGAAAAGAGATTATTGGTGGCCAGGAATGAAAAATGATGTAGTAGATTATGTTAGTAAGTGCTTAACTTGTTTACAAGTCAAAGTAGAACATCAGAAGCCTTATGGAAATATGCAACCATTGGAGATACTAGAATGGAAATGGGAACACATCACCATGGATTTCATAACTAAGCTACCTCGTACAGCTAAGCATCATGATACCATCTGGGTGATTGTGGACTGTTTGACCAAAAGTGCTCACTTTCTGCCCATACGAGAAGCTATCTCGTCAGAAACGTTAGCAAGTTTGTTCATCAAAGAGGTTGTATCTAAGCATGGGGTACCGTTATCTATCGTGTCTGATAGAGATACTCGTTTTACTTCGAGGTTTTGGAAGAAGTTCCATGAAGCTATGGGAACGAGATAAACATCAGTACGGCGTATCATCTTCAAACAGATGGACAGTCTGAAAGGACGATCCAAATGACCAACCACTTGAGTATATGCTACGTGCTTGTGTTTTAGACTTTGGAGGAAGTTGGGATGACCATTTGCATCTAGCAGAGTTCTCTTATAACAACAACTACTATTCAAGTATCAGTATGCCCCCGTTTGAGATGCTTTACGGTGGACGATGTAGAACCCCAGTATGTTGGAGAGAGATTGGTCAAAAAGAGATGGGAAGCTTAGAGGTTGTGCAAGAAACTTCTTTGAAGTTCGATTAGATCAAGGCAAGGATGAAAGCTTCTCAAAACAGACAAAAGTCATATGCTGATAAGCGACGATGACCGAATGAGTTTAACGTTGGTGACAATGTGATGCTCAAGGTCTCGCCTTAGAAATGAATTATCCGTTTCAGGAAGAGAAGGAAGTTGAGTCCGAGGTACATTGGACCGTTTAAGATTATGGATAGTGTAGGTGAAGTGGCTTACTAGCTAGAATTGCCTGAAGAGCTAGAAGGAATTCACTCAACCTTCCATGTTTCTCATCTGAGAAAATGTCTGGCTGATGACACGTCACACGTGCCATTAATGGACATTGAGGTTGATGAACAGTTGAACTACGTTGAGCAACCAATCGAGATAGTTGATCGCAAGGAAAAGCAACTCCGTCATAAAGTCATCCCACTAGTGAAAGTGATTTGGAAGCATCGCAAGGGATCGGATGCTACATGGGAAGTTGAAGAAGAGATGCGCAAATTTTATCCAAATTTGTTTATGTAACAGTTAGGTTTCGGGGACGAAACCTCTTTAAGGAGGGAAGACTTGTAACATCCCGTTTTTAGGTGTTTCGGTTAATAAATGAAATACGAGTTGTTATGAGTCGGGCTAGTGCTGGGTTAAATGGATATGGGATATGGACTTGGGTTATGAAATAAAGAGGAAGAGACCATGGGCTTAAGCCCAAGATCCATAATTATATAAGTCATAAATACCCATTAATCACTCATTTCACACATATTCCATACACCACCAAAACACACACTTAAGATCTCTCTCTAGTTTCTCTCTCTAGCCGAAATCACCAAGGAAAACCGATCTCGATCCCAGGTTATGATAGTATGATGTTGTTTGAGCTTAAACCGTTAGATATAATCACGAAACGACGAGCCGACACCGTTAAACCGTTTAAGTCACGAGATCCGGGTGGAGTCGGGTATAAACCTAACCTAAGATGAGCTTAGGGGTCACCCTAGCTCAGATCTGGATCGAACGGGGCGAAAAACGGTGAAAAACGAGTCAGGGAATCCGCGGTTTTCCGGCGATGGCGCCGGAAAAGGGTAATACGAGGTAAGGAATGTTCTAACATTCCCTTACCTAACCCTAGTTCGCTAACGGGAATTTAACGAATTAAAGGTGATTCGCTAGCTGATTCGTCTATGGGAGCATAACGAACTAGCTACAATTCGTGTTCAATTCGTTAAGGGGAAAGGATAACGAATCACCCTTGATTCGTGATAGTCAGTTCGCTAAAGGAGATAACGAATTACCCTTGATACGTTATAGCCAGTTCGTTAGAAGAGATAACGAATTAGATGGACTAAATCGTTACATGGACTGGTTCGCTATGGACTGATTCGTTAAGGAGTCCAATTCGTAAAGGGTTCAATTCGTTATAGGAACCAATTCGCTAAGATACGTCAATTCGTTATGAGCAAGTAACGAACTAGAAGTTGAGTTAATGACAGAACAGCCCTTGGACTTAAAGAAGAACGATATAATTACAAAATGACCCTTGGACTATAATGATTTATGAAAGATACCTTTAAAGGATAACGAGTAACGATTAACTAACCGATAATGATCCAATGAAGTAAAACCGGCTTAGATACGTGAGATTTATTAAGTAGATGATAAGAAGAGCTGGAACCGTATTTAATATATGTACGATTATACAGTTAGTCGTGCTCAGCTCAAGAAAGGATTAACTATAAACGGTGAACGTAACCGCGTTCAAGTGAGTGTCTAGCCCCACTTCCTTATTATGTTTTCGGGACTATGTGCATTCTCGATGTGATAGTTAATACACTTACCTTAAGTGGTAAGTGTATGCCTTGTATGATTTATGTATGATGATTGTTTGACGACGCATGAACGATCTTCGGATATTGCATGTACCGTCAAGTGATAGTTAAAGGCATGATTGATGTGTATATATGATAAGTGAAAGATGTATGTATGTTATGATGATAGTACGTGAACGATCTTCGGATATTGCATGTGCTGCCAGGTGATAGTCAAAGATATGACTATATATATATAAATATATATATATGCTATGTAAATGAGGTATGTATGTTATGATGATGGTACATGAACGATCTTCGGATATTGCATGTAACATTAAGGAAGGTATGTAAAGACAGGTATGGTACAATGTACTAAATATAGGGAACCGACCCTAATAATGTCGGGGAATGTAGGGTACCGACCCTAATAATGTCGGCGGATGGAGGGAACCAACCCTAATAACATCTGCGAATGCAGGGAACCGACCCTAATAATGTCGGTGAACGTAGGGAACCGACCCTAATAATATCGGCGAAGGTTATAGGGCGAAAGCTCTTTAAACGTATATGTATGAATGAAAGTATGTATGTAAGTATGAAAGAAAGATTGAAAGTATATGTGTATGTAAGTATGTAAGTAAATATGGAGGTATGTACCTTCAGGTGCATATGTAAGTATGTGAATGTATTGTATATCGTCTGATTAACTAGAACTCACTCGGCGTAGCTGACTTTTAGTATGCACGCAGGTGAGTAGAATGAGACAGCTGACTTGAAGGGGGGCACATGGCAGATGAATAAAGAAGCTGGCATCTGAATATTAAATTGTTAATGTTTGAACTAAAAAACATGTTTTAAGTTATGTTTTAAAGACAAGTTATGAATGTTTGTAATGACAGTTGATGTTTCATGTTATTCCGCAAATGTTTTAATTAACTCTGATATTTAGAACTGCGTTTATGAGTAAATTCAACGTCCAAAGTAGGGCACCGGTAACGAGGCCTTACATTCATCCTTATTTTTTGAATGGCCAACAAAGTTTGACCACACGGGTATACACATTGCCAAAAGGCGTCGCAACCGCAGACGTCATTGATGACCCGACCCTTCATAAATTGTAGGGGAAACACATCACTTAAAACCTATTATGATACGTAAAACATTTTATCACAGACAAAACTTGTACCGGGAATTTAATAAAGGAGGTCATCTGCACATAATAATACAGTTAAAACAAAATTAAAAAACGATGAAAAAGTTATGAAAATAACTATTTTGGTGACGTCACCCACACACCTTTTTCTTTGCTTACGCCACCACAGTCTACCATTTTCAAAAACATCGCCACGTGTCTCCATCCGGCAGCGCATCTACACCACACGCATTTTCATACATTCATCACTTCTGTTAAACCGGAGACAGTGGTGGGACCGGCAGGTGAATGACATCAGCATCGATGACTCGTGGATGTTGAACATTATCCTCGACGACCCCATGACTGTTTTGGAGTTTCAGGTGGATAAACACAAACCGGTTCCATGTTTTGTTTTTTATTTTTTATTATAAATATAACAACAAATCATTTATTTCCATTTGTTGTCTTTGAATTTTTTTTTAAGATATAACATAACAAATCATATTTTTTAATTTTCGCATGTTGTCTTTTAAATTGGTTATTTAAGATATAACATAAGAGCAGCTGGCGGATTTAAATGAAATCTTAGGAGTAATGTTCTAAATAAAATTTATCCGTATTTCATATAATGTAAACGGATATTTTTTATCGTATTTAATACAATAACCGTATTCTTTTTTACCGTGCTTCATATAATACTTTTTTTAACTTGGTGTTGGATCAATGTTATCATTTTCTTGGAATTTTTGTATAAAAAGATTGCTAATAAGAATTTGTCATTGCATCTTCTGAGCTCCCTAATTTTCGAAGAAACAAAATATAAATCATAAATCTATAACCAATTTCAATTTACAGATAAACCCTAAATCACTAATCAATTCCTGTTTACATTATTCATATATCCAATTTCTGTTTACTCGGCTGCAGCGTGGAGGTCTGGTGATCGGAGGAGGGCAGCAGGGGGCCGGAGCTGTGTGGGGTGGACAGTGGCTGATATATATACATTTACAGAAGGATCACTACATTTTCTATCTCATGATCTACTTACCACTCACAAGTCACAACACCACCTAATTATTTTGGTATGTATGTTGTCCGAACCTGCTAAAACAGTTAGGTTTGTCATTTGTGGGTTTGGGCTCAATCATATTTCAAAAATTCAATAAAATGATTGGTTTGAAGAAGACCGAATGTTTTATTTCTTAAGTTTCAAAGATTCACAGTGTTACAATCCTTAGATGCATATATGTAGGTTCCCAGCCGGCTCTACACGAGATATCGCGTACTACGCAGGTGCGGAATCCCTACGTAAGACGTTACGAGTATAGAAAACAATACGATTAACACACGATAATCAAACACGTTGTATACCAACCTTAAACATGTGATACGAAGATCACTTGATTACAGACTCTCTCTGACTCAAATACACGAAAACTGAATTCTCCTCTTTTTTTTTTCTTAAGCCGTAACAGATGGCTTATATAATCACGACAACTTCGCCTGGCATGTTCAGGCGAAGTTGTCACTAACTTCGCTTGACTAACAAGTTCGCCCATATCAGCGAACTTGTTAGCAACTTCGCTTATACAAAACATAAAATATTACAAACGCGATTACAGACACTAGACACTGAACTACTGACATCATGCACCAACAGACTCCCCCTTGGCAGTAGCTTCATCTCTTTAGCTTCAAACACGTGTCTTGTAATCTTCAACCTTGTATCTTCACGCATGCACTCCTTCTCTAACACAAACCGACACAACTCTTTGATATTTCCTCGCTTCGTCTTTCCAAGCAGGAATATAAAAGATTTTCTTCTCATTGAGCACCTGCAGATCAGCTTGCGATAAGTTTACCAAATGCATCGGATCGTAAACTCTTAGTACCTCTTGCTCATCCTCGTCTTCCATCACCGCCTCAGCTGTCTCACAATCTACAAACCACCACTTTAGGTCTTTAAGCACATCCTTGGGCATAAGCTTCATCGGTACTTCTTTCAAACACCGGATCGGTTTATACTTCATAATCATCCAAGGCTTTCCATCAGCTCTCAAACCTCTATCCTTGTCTTCAACAAGTTTTCCCTTTTGTGGCTTCAACAGCTCAAACTTCTTCTCTTTTATACTCTCTTTCCATACAATTTTCCCAATGACTCTAGCCATATTATCATCACTTCGATTGATTAACCCCAATCTGGCTAAGTCTTTCACTTCACATTCCGGCAGTGTATTCAACGATCTTAACATTCTTTTAAAATACTGAACACCGTCATACCTTTTAATCACGAAGAGCCTCAACTGCTCATCATAGATCCAGCATATAATCCCTTTCTTCGCTTCAGCATAGCCTTTAATGTTGTAACTCTTCTTAAACATTGTAGGGACCGCCGGTTTCTTCGTTTTGACGAACCACTGAGCATAGCCTTCCTTCCACCTAGGCTGCTCTTCCCATTCAGACTCATCGCTTCCAATCTGTTCACTCAAACCTGCTTTCTCAACATCTGGTATCTCATGCTCCACATTCTCTTCTACTATCTCTCCCTCTTCTATCTCTGTATCAATCACAATATCTTCTCCAATCTTCTCTATCACATCACTTGGTAGTACATCATCATCACCAACCAAAACATCATCCATCTCCTCTACGTCCACCACCACCACATTATCACCACCAGCTGCAGATGTCGACTCCCCCTGAGTTGTGGAAGTTCCAAGAGCTTGAGTAGTTCTTGGTATGGAAAATTGTAGGTTCCCAGCCGGATCTACACGAGATATCGCGTACTACGCAGGTGCGGAATCCCTACGTAAGACGTTACGAGTATAGAAAACAATACGATTAACACACGATAATCAAACACGTTGTATACCAACCTTAAACACGTGATACGAAGATCACTTGATTACAGACTCTCTCTGACTCAAATACACGAAAACTGAATTCTCCTCTTTTTTTTTTCTTAAGCCGTAACAGATGGCTTATATAATCACGACAACTTCGCCTGGCATGTTCAGGCGAAGTTGTCACTAACTTCGCTTGACTAACAAGTTCGCCCATATCAGCGAACTTGTTAGCAACTTCGCTTATACAAAACATAAAATATTACAAACGCGATTACAGACACTAGACACTGAACTACTGACATCATGCACCAACAATATATGTGAATAAAAATCCGCTTTATCATTGTTCCATAAAAATTATAAAGATTATAAACAAACTCATGTTCTTATAAAACCCTTTATTAATCTAACTGAACTGTATTATTTGTAACTCACCAGAACCGACCAATTTGACTTGAATCGGATGGTTCGTCAGTTCGGTTAGTTTCTACTCTCTATTTTTATAATGAGATCCTTAATGGGTCAAACTTATTGTGCTTCAAAATTAACCATATAACTTTTGATATAGGTTGTGTTGATTCAAGAATTATACAACTATCAAGTATCAACCATGCAACTTTTGGTACAGGGCCGCAGGCTTGTTTTGATACAAGAATTCTAGACCCATGAAACTTTTAGTATTGTTTTGTGTTGACCCCTTGACTTCTAGAACTATGTGCAGTTGTGCACTAACCAATGTTATATGTTTTATTTTTTGTTGTGTGCTATATAACTTGTGTGACTTGTGTCCATTCATGCAACTGCAAGCATAAATGGGCTAGTTGCATTCAATTGATATTGTTAAATTTTCTCAGGCCCAAAATACAATGTGGCCAGCAAGTAACAACGCCAACAGGTATGTGACAAATTTAGCAAACATGCTTCTATTTGTTGCAAAAGTTTATGCTTCTTCGTTGGCGATATCATTGCATTGTCTTTAGATTCACTTCTTGATCTTGTATGTTGTGTCGGGATTTATCCTTTGGTTTACCACTTTCTCCATGCAAATTCCAAACCCGTATCAATATCCGATTGCAAAGAAACAAATGCAGCCTTAATTTGGTTAGTTAGCATGAACTTAGCACTTGTTTTTTTTAACAAGTTAGGAAAAACATATAGCCTTACCGATACTCTGCTAACTGATGGGATCATATAAAACGCGCTAAGTGTAACTGACCTTCAAGGGGTGAAGGCAGTGCACCTACAATTGAATAGATGATTATTAAGATTTAAGATCTTCTAACTATTTTTATGCTAAAGACTCGGTTATATATGGCAACTCTTGGATTGCAAATAATATTGGAGTCATTGCGCACACTAGCATGACCAACCATAATGCATTGTCACGTTTGTTTTTTAATGTCACTATTTTATATGAACAAATCACACTAATATTATTGGATTCACCATTGATAGGTATATATGCATTCATAATAAATAATATGAGTATGTGTGTATGTGATGTATAAGAGAACAGAAAGATAGCTTATGACAAAAAGTGAACTTTCTTCTTGAGGTGATGGGCTTTATGTATTAGGCTAAAAACTCATTGGGCTGGGCCCAATTAAAGAAAACTCCACAAAATCTTTTGTCGCTACACAATTGAAATATTATTTTAAAAGCTAATATTTTAATACACACTTTTCAGGATTTTTAATTTTATAACATTTAACTTTTGTCAATCGAACCGTCCCACGCAACTGGAAAATTAGGTCACTTAAAATGTTAAAATATTTCGTGGTCGATAATACATCAAGAATCTTTTGAACGGGAGTTGTAGTCACCACAAAATTTGTATATCAATAAAGTAATACATATAATAATAAATGCAATATACGTCGTATATTTGTTTATATGATTTTAATTATTGCACGTGTGTCAAACTAAAAATATTTTTTAAGAGTAAATTACTAAATTTAACTCTGCTCCTTGGTTTACACGTCGTTTATGTTTTTCTTTCTTTCTTACTTTTATTTTTTTAACGGTAAATCTCTTTTTTTTTACCATGGTTATTCACACACTCTTTTTGGATATTCACACGCCCTCTTAACACACATATTATCTCTACATACACTCTATAAAGGGTGTATGAATAACACATCCCTTTTTTTCCTGGACTTGAATTCATAATTTTTAGAGATTTATACTTAATAGTTAGCATGTAAAATTCGTTTATCCTATTTTATTATAACTACTAGTTTTTAACCCTCGTATTACGAGGGTTTTATATTGTTTGTTCTAATATTTATTTATTTTTTGAATTTATATTTTTTTATTATATGAAAGTTAATAATATACTTATGGCTTGATGATAAATTGTTTCATAAATAAATGAGATGTTATAACCCGGTTTAAAAGCTATATGGTTTTGATGAGACCCAAGACCCGTTAATTATTTTTACAATAAAATTTGTTTTTTTTAATTATAAATAATATTTATGAAAGTTAATAATATACTTATGATTTGATGAGTTCCAAGACCCGTTTATTTTTTTACTATAAAATTGGTTTTTTAATTTAAATAATATATATATATCTTTCAAAATAAATAAGATATTAATATTTAGTATATCCTACTTTATAGGATTTATACATCAATAATTTGGTGAGAAAATTTTTTATTTAATGAGATGTTATAACCCTTTTAAGGAATATCTGGGTTTGGTAAGACCCATACCCATGAATTCGGATCAAATGCATGAGAAACCTCCATTTAAAAATCAAGCAAACCTGATGACTCCAAAAAAAGAGGGAGCGACCACATCACGACACGTAGGATTTTTATGTTTTCGTTTATATATATTATAGATTTCGGTTGTTTTAATCTAATTTAGTATTATTTTTGCGTTCTGTTTTATCATCATTTTTTTAATGACCAACAAAAATATATTAATATTAAAACAAACTAGCAAGAAGCTAGAAAACACCTAATACAACCACCAAAACAAGCAAACGAAATCAAATCATTTAACTATTAACTTTTAATTAACATTATTAAATTCATATATTTATATGTCTTTTACATGTGAGCTAAGGTCATATGCCTTTTTTATTTAAATCATTCCATAATGTCGCCGCATCTTTTCAAAATGTTCAACTTTCTATCCTCGGCCAGCATCTTTTCAAAATTTTATGCTTTTCATCAATTCCATGATACATATTATACATATTATGTTTTATCACAATATTATATTTAAAAGAAATAAATAATTATACTAAAATTTATTAAAGTCGGTATATGAATTATAGTTAGAGACTATATCAAATATATCAAATACAAATAAAATCAACGTGCTGACTATAGGAATCAAGTAGTGCAATTATATATACAATATAGTATAATTACTTACATAATTGAACTACTTGAATATATAATTACACTAATTGATTTGCACATTTTGCATGTTTTTTTAGTTTGTATGTTAACTTTCCCCTTATAGTTATACCTAATATACATTAAAATCACCATTTTCAAATGTATCATACCTAAAAATTTGCGGTCTATGCGAGGGTGGAAGCACTTACAAAATAATAAAAAATTTGCCTAGCAAAATGTATGACTTCTCTTTTAATGAGATGCATCGTGGAAGAATGAAGAAATTGTTTTCTACTTCAATCATAAATGAAACTTCCATTTGACAGAAAATTCATCAGTAAATTAAATGAACTTAATTGGCACATATTATTGAAGCCAAAGCATAAAAAATATAAAAGAAAATGACGCGTCAGGGGGTTATCGTTTGTTTGAGTCACCTGCCCTTGTAAAATTAACAGGTTAAATACATTCAAAAATAATTATTTTAACATGTTATAAGTAATAAACAACAAATTTAAGTAACAACAAATTTCAAATATTCGATACAGTTAATCCTACAAATACGTAACAAAACTGAATTCTCTATGCACTTCTTCTTTTGGAACAACTCACTGTACTTACTTATCTTGCTCGAACCCTCAATCACTAAAAGATGAACACTATTATATACTTTGATACAACTAGGCTGGAAATCTTTTGATAATTCTTTTAAATTGCAAATGTAAATTACACATATTAGATATCAACTAGTTTTAGGACCCTGCGCTTCACGGCGGGATCGTTAAACTGAACAAAAAAACATAACTAAAAACGTTAAACCATAAACTCGCTGCAAGTTGACGTTGAGTCAGTCTGTATCAAGTTACGACATTGAAACTAAACAAAAGAAATAAACCTGCCAATGCCAAAATACCACAAATTATCGTATGTAAAAACAAAAAACAGGTACATAACAGCTGCAGACCCATACAAATTCGGTTAATATCAGTGTTACCAACACAAATTCGTAAACATATATTAGTGAGCCAACAAAAAATATTATAAATGTGAGGTATCAAACATTGAAACGTGGATATAAAACCGTGCGACGATGGGATAATTTTAAATCATGAAAAATGCTTCGGTCATTGTAAATACGAACTATATAAAATAAGAAAATCGTTTAACCGGCAAGTTAAACATGTAAAGCCGACACTTGCCAAAGTTTTGTGTTTGAAAATATAGTTTGTTAAATATTTTAGTTAAATGAAAAAAAAAATAAAGAAACTAAAAACATTTTTTTTTGTATGAAATTATGATTAGTGGTTTAATAGTTATAATAATTAATAAAATATTAAAATAATAAATAGCAAAGAATAGTAATGTTGTACTTAATAAAATATTACAATAATAAATAATAAAATAAATAGTAATGTTGTGAGTGGAGTTAAATCTCCTTTTTTAATATATATATTAATTCAAATTAATTTATGGCCAAAACTTATAAAATATACTTGACGTAAGTACATAACTAGATAATTCTAATCCACAAGCATAAATCAATAAACAATGAAAACAATAACTATTGCATATATTTATATAAATAAAATGAAAGGTGTGGGCTCCATCAATGTTGTTGTGGTGATCATTTTCTCCATTTTGAGGAAAAGAGAAGTAGATACGATGAGAACTAAGAAGATAGGACAAAGATATATATAAAAAAAGGACTGAGATGACTAGGGATGGCAATAGGTCGGGTCTGGGACGGGTCTAGGTATTCTCAGACCCGAACCCGATTATAAAAACCCGTTGGGTTTTTATCGGGTAATTACCCATCGGGTATCGGGTAAACCCGCGGGTTTCGGGCATACCCGTTGGGCACACCCAAATTAAACCCATCGGGTTTCTATCGGGTTTGACAATATATATATATATATATATATATATATATATATATATATATATATAAAGCATGAGTGAGAGACCTCTTAAATTTTAAGAGGTACCAAACTTAATGCTTTATGTACAACATACAATGCATCAAAAATATAAAAATTAAGGTAATTAAGTCATTTTATTCCTTTAAAATATACTTATAACTTTGGTCCCTCAACTTCACTACTTTTTGTAAATTTAGATAATAGTTACACATATGCCCCCTAATTCAAAACCAACTACCCCTCTCGACTTTTTAACGGCCATATCTTTTCACACGTTAATATTTTTCTTAAAATAACTACATCATAAAAACGAGTATTTTATTTTCTTTAATTTTAGTATGGTATTGTTATAGTTTTTTAGTTTTAAAATTTTAACATGTTACACGATTACCGTGTAGAACTGGTAACAGGTCGAGTCGGGTGAGATTGGGTCCTTTGTAAAAGTGGATTAGGATCATAATTTGGTTCGGGTTCGAGTAGATAGGGGCCAGGTCAGACCAATGTCGAGTCGAACTGGGTTTAGGGCCAAAACGGGTTGGTTTACAAAAGCGATTTATTCGAAATTACTGTATATTTCGGGTTTGCTTCTTGATTTTCGTCACCGGTTACGCAGATATCGTTGTTTACATGTACCAAGGCCGATAAACGCATGTTCAGCACCACGTAACACACATAACCAAATCTTGGTATGCGCTCAACATAGCGCCCTGCACCGATAATCATTATGAATTACACGCGTGTGTTGGTTAAGCATGTTTTAATGTCAGTAACGTGCATTCCGGGCCGGTTACGCGTGTTCAATTTCCGATTACACGCAACTGGCTTTGCAACAGTTATGTGTCAAATTTCGGGCTACGTGCACACTGTTATCAGATGACGTATGTACTGGCACATACTATACGTTTAATGTCGAGTTGCGTGCACACCCCCGCTGCATTGCGCGGGCACTCAGCTAGTATATATATATATATATATAATAGAATAATATTAAACCTTTCAAATGTTACGATAACCACTTATCGGAACTAACAAAAGCAAACATATATATATATATATATATATTAACTTTTAATATTATTATATACTAAACATATATAGAACAAATATATAAAAAATTATGCCGGGTATATCAGGGATTAATCGGGTAAATGGGTCAGTATTATCGGGTAATCGGGTCGGGTAACCGGGTATTTCATAAATCCCAAACCCGTCCCAGACAAGCGAAAAATTTCGAAACTAATCCCAAACCCTAATGGGACGGGTAATACCCGTCTCAATTATGTCATGTTTTGGATATTCCCATCGAGTCTGGGTTTAACTGCCATCCCTAAGGATGACTAATTGGACAACTTTAATTTATTAATGAAGTACACATCAAAAGGATTAATTAAGAATCAAGTCCTCAAAATTATGATAAGGTTGATCAATTGGTGCCCAAAACTAGTGGTTTATACTTCAAGTCAACATATTTGAGATCCAACGTTTTTAGTTTTCGTAATTTAGTTTGAAACTCAAAACCGTCTGATTGTCTATACTTCATTATATATATATACTAGTTTGAGCCACGTGTATTATACGGGGAATTGATGAAAATTTTAAATTTGAACATTAATCAAATTACAATCGATAACACAATTATCATATATTGTTAATAAAATTATAATTTATATTAAAATCATAGGAATTACTAAAGAAACATTACGCAAAAAATTACGCGGTTGTGTTGGTCAATATACCTAGTTTATCAATAATCAAAATTTTTAGTCAATGCTTGCTGTAAGTCTTAACAAAGCGACGTATATATGTCTGTGTGAAAACACATGTTCTTTCAAGTACAAGCCAACCATAAATAATAAAGCAAGATTATGTATTAAATATTAATCTTAAATATATATAAGCGAAACCTCATTAAATTCTCTCAAGCCACCAGATTGCTTTATTTGTAAATGAATGTTTCTCATACATTTAAACCGAATTCACGGGTATGGGTATCACCAAACACACATAGCCTTTTAAATGAGTTATAACATATCATTATATTAAAAATTAATCTCATCAAATATTTGATATGAAATCCTCTAAAATTATATACTAACAATTAGTATCCGGTTTTTTTAAGATATTATTTATAATTAAGAAACAATTTTATAGTAAAAAAACGGGTCATGGGTCTCACCAAACCCATATAGCTTTTAAACCGGGTTATAACATTTCATTTATTTGTGAAACTCTTTCATTATCAAATCCTAAGTATATTAATAACTTCCTTACAATAAATACTTTTAAAATCCGAAAAAATATATTAATATCATAAACGAATAATACAAAACAACCTCGTATTACAGGGAATAAAAGCTAGTTATATATGATAGCTAAGAAAAGAACTTCATGATTTTAGCTTTCCAAAATAAACCAAAAGAAGAAATTTAAATGGTTAGTATGTGGATAAACAAATTTATGAGAATGTAGTCAATATATATACTGAAAATTTTTAAGGAAGAAAGTATTTTAATTGTCTTTTATTTTATATTCTTGAAAATACTAAAAAGAATAATTATAAAGCAATGTTCCAATCACTTCTATCCCATTTGACATGTTCTTTTTCTATAGCTAAATTGTTTCATTTTATTACGTTAAAATATAAAAAGAAAAAAAAGAAGAAGAAAAAATTAACATTAACACATTTGCTTTATATATACATAAGAATAAGGTTATTTTGGGTTGAGTAATAACTTATATGGGATCCAAATAACAGAATGAGTTTAAAAAAATGTGAGAATGATTGAGAGTGTGACAAGTGGCACATAGTAATATTCTTTTATTAAAATAGTATATATATATATATATATATATATATTATTTATTAGATATTAATTATGTGTCTTTTATAATAATGAGTTATTTTTATTACGTAAACAATCATAATATAAACCAATTAGTTAGTGAATGGTTCACACGTCAACAAACTGGGTTTTCGGTTTGATGTTTCCTCAACAACAATTAGGGTTTGTATAAGAATTTTGTCAAAATGGACCATGAGCACTGCTAGGTTACGTGAGTCTATATTTATATTTAAATGTAAAATATAAGAAATTACACATGATAACATAAAATAAGTAATTTCCTTGTGTGTGATAAATAAAAAGTATAATTAGATTGTAATAATATAAACTATGGCTCACTAGCAATAGTAATTATCCATCCAGATAATTTTCTCAATAACACTTCTAATTTTTTAATATTATGTACTAAGAGCAATCTCACCCATCACAATTTTAATATATTTCATTTCAAAACTAGTTTTATACCATCCCGTGCCTCGATGGTTAGATAGTCTAACGTCATAAACAATTAATTTTGTTTGCGATAAAAGTAGAATGTATTGAATTTCTAAGCCCGTATGTAGTGGGTGGAGCCCCTATAGGGGCATTTTGCGTCATGTGACGCCACATCATTATAGAGATTTTTTTTGTTGTTAAAATAGATGTAGTGGATGGAGCCCATTTAATTTGTTATAATTTAAATTAAGCATTAATAAGATGAATTTGTGATTGGTTGGAGTTTGTGGGGTATAAATTTGATTGGTGGAACCATGTAACGAGGGGGTGCTTTCTACAACAAGCCCCAACCGAAATCGCCCCCCAAACACCGCCCCGAGGGGCTTTGAGGCTTTTCGATTCCCAAAACGCCCCGCTATGAATGAGCTAAGTACAAAACTGACTAACTACACTAAAATTAAAGCAAAGTATTTCCATTGCAAAAAAATAAGGCAAAAAAAAGTATAAAAAACAAAAATACTCGATTCACTAAAATTTGAAAGCGAATATTTTTCATGGACCAAAATGGGAAAATGTTAAAAATGAAAAACGTGCATTGTCACTTTCCATACGACTTAAACAACACCACTCAGAAAGAAAGAAAGAAATGAAGAATTTGCGCTTCTTAATTTCTTTCTTTGCCTTTAAATGGGGACCCAAAGACGTAACGAACCTGACAAAACCACCAATTGGATAATAATAATAATAATAATAATAATAATAATAATAATAATAATAACCAAATCATCAAAATACCAGCTTAAATAACAAACTCGTGGTTATAAACCACCACCATCATACCACCAGCTTAAATTACTTCATTCAAACGCCACCTACTTCCAGTAACTGCATTAATGCCTAATTAGTATATTACCGCTACTGTACGCCACTGTCAGCTCTATACTAACCTACGCATCATCAACTGTCCTTATCCTACGCACTACTTCATCCGTCATGAGGACGAATCGGACGGTGAAAATCATTCCCTTCCAGCACTCGTACGGTGACGTGGACGCCACGGCGTCATCGTCGCTGTTGTGTAGATGGCGGGAGAAGTTTGACCGGATGAAGGCCGTTGACTGGATTGAGATGCTTATACCTTGCTCAAGGTGGATTCGGACTTACAATTGGCGTGAGTATTTGCAGCCGGACGTGTCTCCGGCGTCACCGTCGGAATTATGCTCGTTCCGCAGGTATTCGGTTAATCGGTTCGTTTTATTTGGTTAGTTTCTCGGTTTTCGGTATAATTACATAAAATGAAGGTGTGAATATATGAAATGGAAGTATGAAAGCTAGAAATATATGAAATTATTAATGGTTTGGTTTGGTTTGGTTTGGTTCGGTTCGGTTAATTTTGGTTAATTGGTTTTCGGTGATGTTGTCTCCGGCGTTACCGTTGGATTTATCTTTTAGTTCGTCAGGTATAATTGAGAGATAGATTAAATTATTATTATTGATATTTGTTACATAGAGTACAAACAGTTTCAGAAGCTGCCTAAATTTGTAGCGTCTTTGACTTGAAAACTATGCGTATATTATTTGTTTGCTGCAATTTGTTTGGCTAGATAGATGTTATTAGTTACCTAACTGTACTTGATAGCTTTTCCTTTCTTTGGACTATAGTATTACCACTCTTGTTATCTACAATTTTCAATTTCACTCAATTCAGTAGTGGTGTGCACCATGCACGGTTCGGTTATTAGCCTCAGTCAATCTTGTTTAATAACCAATCGCTTTTCGGTTAGGTCGTCGCCTTGTTGGTTTCCGGTATTAATACATGGAAATGAAGCTATAAAACATGAAATGATTGTATATAAGCTAGATATATATATATATATATGAAGGTATGAATTGTTTGGTCCGGTTAACCTAGGGTACACAAAAAAACCGATAACCGGTTTTTGGTTAATTTCAGTTCGGTTAGTTGGTTTTCGGAATACGGTTCTACAATTGTTCACCCCTGAAATTTAGTATAGATTAAAATATTGGATGAATCTGGACTTGAAGCTAGTCATGTTACATTCTAGAAATCAAAGTATAACTCTGTTAATTTGTCGGTTTCGGTATAATTAATACTACATGAAATGAAGGTATAAATACATGAAATTAGGGTTGAGCACGGTTCGGTTCGGTTCGGTTTTTAGGTAAAACCGAAACCGAAAATTCGGTTTTTTCATATATAACAACCGATCGGTGTCGGTTTTTCGGTTTCGGTTCGGTTATATTCGTTTTTTTTTATTTTTTCTTGTTTTGTGTTTTTTGTTCTATTAATTGTTTTATGCAACTAGTTCCTATGTACAAAAATAGATATTAACATTTACTATTCCTTTCACAAACTCTAATTTCTCTTACAAATCTATTGAACCAACAAACTCCTAATTTGTTTCGGTTGTTGTCGCATATGGCTTAGTATAAATATGTTTAACAATCAATTAAATTAATTATTTTAATATACCAAGTTAATCGATTCGGTTCGGTTTTTTCGGTATTTTTGAAATGGGTAACCGAACCGAAACCGAAATTTCGGTTTTCCAAAAAAACAAAAAAAAAACGTCGGTTAATGCTTTGGTTCGGTTTTTTCGGTTAATTCGGTTTCGGTTCGGTATTTTCGGTTTTCTGCTCACCCCTACATGAAATGGAAGTATAAAAGCTACAAATATATATATAATATGAACGATTCGGTTCGGTTAATTTTGGTTTACCAAGGCACACAGGAAAACCAATAACCGAAAAGGAAATTTCGGTTCGGTTTTGTTGGGTTTTCGGTTAACGGTTCGACTATATTTCACCGCTAGAATTTAGTATAGGTTAGAGTGTTAGTTGAATCTGGACTTGAAATTAGTCCTGTTACATTTCAGAAATCAAAGTATGACTCCTTAAACATATATAGTAATACATTAATTTGGAGATTTCATGACTATGGATCCTTTGCAATGATTAGTGATGGATTTTTCTTTTTCTATAGTTTTTTTTATTTCACACTGAACATATTATATTTCTGTTTTTGTTTCTATGTGGCAGTCTATGTCGTATGCAAAGCTAGCTGGACTTCAACCAATATATGGACTGTGTAAGCTGAATTTGGACTCTTTTAACATTTACATTAATCTATTTGTCTGGCTAACTGTAGGATTTTGTTTGGTCTTTTTACTGCAGATACTGGATTAGTGCCTATATTTGTGTATGCTTTATTCGGTTCATCACGCCAGCTTGCTGTTGGTCCAGTAGCATTGGTTTCTCTACTGGTGTCTAATGTTCTAGGCAATTTCAATTCATCCGGTGAATTGTATACAGAACTTGCTATATTATTGTCACTCATGGTTGGAATTCTAGAATGCACAATGGGACTCTTAAGGTACTCTTAACTTTTATTTAATTAATGTATTTTATCTGCAACGGTTATTAATTATAGTATACATCTTATCCATTGTAGGTTAGGATGGCTCATCAAATTTATCAGTCACTCTGTGATTTCTGGTTTTACAACTGCTTCAGCCATTGTTATTGCATTGTCTCAAGCAAAGTATTTCTTGGGATATAGTGTAGAAAGAAGCAGTGAAATAATTCCTCTTGTTAAGAGTATAATATCAGGTGCAGATAAGGTAAAACTTTTTTAATCAAATATATATTTAGGGGGTGTTTGGGATTCCTTATTTTGCCTCCTTATAACTTTTCATTAAGTTAATAAGTTACAAAAGTGTAACTTATGGAACTTTTTCTCTTACAATATAAGTAATCTCAAACACCTTATTACTTTTCAAAAAGTTTATAAGTTATAAGTTAGTGAAAATAAGCAATCCCAAACACCCCCTTAGTAATCTTTTAATACTTCATTGGCATAAATGTGACATTGACAATGATTTTTGTTTGTAGTTCTCATGGCCACCTTTTGTTATGGGGTCTGCTATTCTTGCAATTATGTTGATCATGAAACATTTGGTACTGTATTTCGGTTTCTTCCAAATAAATTAAACTCATGTCCTTTTTGAGCTCATTAAATATTTTATGGTTCAATTTACAGGGTAAAACAAGAAAGAGTTTGCGGTTTTTTAAAGCGGGTGGGCCCCTCACTGCAGTTGTTCTGGGCACAGCTTTTGTGAAAATATTTCATCCATCTTCCATTTCTTTGGTGAGAATACTGAAATAAAACTTATTCTGCAGTAGTAGCACCAAATTCCAAATAATATAATTCTGTAAACATTATAATTCAGGTGGGAAATATACCTCAAGGACTTCCCTCGTTTTCGATCCCTAAAGAATTTAGGCATGTGAAGTCTTTAATCCCTACCACATTTCTAATTACTGGAGTGGCTATACTGGTAAGAAAATAATTCTATCATAAGCTAGAAAGTTGATGGTTTTCATAACGGTTAAATTTATGAAAAGGTCACTAACTTTACAGACATTAATAAATAACTGAACTTACTAAAAACTTGATCTAAGTTAACGGGTCAAAATGATGATGAGGCAGCTGGCGTGTTAGTAACTTTTGACCATGTTGACCTTTTCTTTCGCATAACGAAAACTAGTTTACATTAGGCATTTGCCTTGAACCAAAAATTTTAATACTTTTTTTTGGGCATAAAATAAGTTGGATTACCAAAAACTGATACCAGATCACAGTTTACCTTTTATGCTATTAGTGGTTTATATAATATTAATTATTAACTGTCTGTTCACTTCACTTATGCAATCAGGAATCTGTTGGAATAGCCAAAGCCCTGGCTGCAAAAAATGGATATGAATTGGATTCAAATCAAGAGGTATATCACATTATATTTTATTTTATTTTATTTTTAGGTGTTGCGTTGTCGTATAATAGTATAGAGGCTAACACATTGATTGCTTTTTACCAGTTGTTTGGCCTTGGAGTAGCCAATATATTCGGGTCGTTTTTCTCAGCGTATCCTGCAACCGGTGAGATTTCTTTGTTTCTTTCAATGCATGCACATACACACACACATACATACATACATACATACATATATATATACATATATAATTATTAAATATGTTGGTTAGGTTCCTTCTCAAGGTCAGCTGTTAATCATGAAAGTGGAGCAAAAACTGGTTTATCAGGAATCATCATGGGCATTATTATATGTTCTGCTCTGTTATTCATGACACCATTGTTTGAATACATACCACAGGTATATCTATATTTTGTACTTAATTCTTTTAAAAACGGTATTAGCTTTTTAAACCATTTTCTACAACCCGTATAATAAGTGGGGTCGTGTTCGGGTTGAGCTGTTTAACCCATTTTAACCATTTTTTACAGCCCACCAACCTGATTAACATGTTTACAGCTTGATTACTACACGTCAACCTGTTTGACAAATTTAGATAAACATGTTAAATGGGTTATGTTCAGATTAAGTCGAAACTAAGTTGGATTTAATCATCTTTTCAGTGTGCTCTGGCTGCTATTGTAATCTCTGCTGTAATTGGGCTGGTGCGTATATTACTCTCTCCCAGAAAGCTCAATCTATAAAACGAGATCTTGCATCCCATGATTAACTACTTTTAAAAACCTTCAATAATTACTATTCAACTGTGTAACCTTGTAATTCATTACAGGTTGACTACGAAGAGGCGATTTTTTTATGGCGCGTAGATAAAAAAGATTTCTTTCTTTGGGCCGTCACTGCTGCAACAACATTGTTCTTTGGTATAGAGATCGGTGTTCTCGTTGGGGTATGCATTTATTTATTTTTCAACTATATATACATTATGTCCATATATCACATTTTGTAAAGTACTAATTTGAGTTTCGGATTGTTAATTTACAGGTCGGGTTTTCACTAGCTTTTGTCATCCATGAGTCAGCAAATCCACATATTGGTGAGCAATTTTGTTTGTACAAAATATAAATCACTATTTATTTATATATTATATTTACAAATCGTTTGTATTTTAGCCGTATTGGGGCGTCTACCTGGCACTACTGTGTACAGAAACACCCAACAGTATCCAGAAGCATATACGTACAATGGCATTGTTGTTGTTCGTATAGATGCGCCTATCTATTTTGCAAATACAAGTTTTATAAAAGACAGGTAAGTAAATACTAGTGATCGTGGTTTGTTCTTTCTGTTAAAATGATGTTTTTTAAAATTATTTCTGTATGTGTTTCAGGCTGCGAGAGTATGAAATTGCGGTTGACCAATGCACCAGCAGACGTGGACCAGAAGTTGAAAGAATATCCTTTGTAATTCTAGAGATGGCACGTATGTACTCGTCATCTCAACCTTTATATCAATCGTTAATAAATAATAATCTAGTTTAATGTCGTTTTCAGCTGTAACTTACGTCGACTCTAGTGCGGTTCAAGCTTTAAAAGAGTTGTACCAAGAGTACAAATCAAGAAACATCCAGGTACATTAACATTATAACATAACTGTGTTCGCCAAAAAGTTACTCGTTTTGACACAATATGTAACACAGATAGCGATTGCTAATCCAAACCGAGACGTTTTTATAACTCTATCGAAATCTGGGTTCATCGATCTGGTTGGTAAAGAATGGTGCTTTGTAAGAGTGCATGATGCTGTTCAAGTTTGTCTACAATACGTTCAGACGTCAATCCCTTCCTCTAAAACTCCACGAATACCTCTTCATAACAGTACAAGCTTTTCAGAACGGCTGAACGAAAGACTGAACCGTAAAGAGGTGTTATCGGCGTCTGAAATGGAAGCTGGTGAACGAGAACGGTTAATAATATCCACCGATGCAGACCCGATCACACAGCCGTTGCTGGGGAGAAAATATCATAAATGATGGTAGTTTTGTAGATAATTTTGTATGTTGTTACTGTTTCATAAACCCCCATAGCCCTAACAATTTTTCAGGGTTTAATGTAAAATACTGTTTAGGCTGGATACTTTGTATGTATGTAATGAAATCTTGTTGTACTTGTATCTAAAAGTGTTTATGGTATTGAATAATTCATTGTTTCATTGAATAATCAAGATCCCTTTAAATAGGGTAAAGGATTACATAAAACAACTCCTAATAACTAGGAAACATAAATCAACTATGATACAACTTCTAGGAATAGATAATGATTAACTAATAATAATAATATAAATATTATCGGCTAAGACTCCCCCGCAGTTTGAGCGGGACTTGGACGGACGCTCAAACTGGATCGAAAAGACTGAAATAACTCCCGTGGTAACCCCTTGGTGAAAATGTCAGCATACTGAAGTGAGGAAGGCACGTGTAGTACACGGATGTGACCTATACGAACTTTCTCTCGAACAAAGTGTATATCAATCTCGATATGCTTGGTGCGCTGATGTTGAACAGGGTTATCGGATAAGTAGACAGCAGAAACGTTGTCACAATAGACAACGGATGCCTGTCGTAACGGAAGATGCAATTCTAACAATAGATTGCGTAGCCAAGTAGCTTCAGCAACAGCATTGGCGACACCTCTATACTCGGCCTCAGCACTCGAACGAGAGATAGTAGGTTGACGTTTTGAAGACCATGAAATTAAATTGTCACCAAGGAAAACACAATACCCGCTAGTAGATCGGCGAGAATCAGGACACCCGCCCTAGTCAGCATCAGAGTAGGCGACTAACGAGGCGATACTAGACCGAGTAAGCCGTATGCCATAGTCGATTGTCCCCTGTAAATATCTAATAATACGTTTCAAGAAGACAAAATGTGGCTCCCGCGGCTCATGCATGAACAAGCACACCTGCTGCACGGCGTATGTAATGTCGGGACGAGTAAATGTAAGATATTGAAGGGCACCTGCGAGACTTCGATATAGTGATGGATCATCGTAAAGAGGCCCATCCTTGGAGCTGAGTTTGGCTTTGAGGTCCACCGGGGTATTGCAAGGTTTGCATGCTGTCATAGAGGCCCGTGAGATAATATCTTTCGTATATTGCGACTGATCGAGGAATAAGCCGTGTGATGTGTGTGTAACCTTTATCCCCAGAAAGTGATGTAGTCTACCAAGATCGGTCATGGCAAATTCGCGGGAAAGCATCTGAATAATGTGCTGCAACAGTTCATTGGAGGAGGCAGTAAGGACTATGTCATCAACATATAGCAAAAGATAAGCCGTATCCGATCCATGAGAGTAGATAAACAACGAGTTGTCACATACACTGCTGCAAAAACCGTGAGATAGCAGGTGGGTTGCGAAGCGAGTGTACCAAGCACGCGGCGCCTGCTTGAGTCCATAAAGCGACTTCTTTAATCTGCAAACAAAATCTGGGAACCGAGTATCGATAAAACCCGGTGGTTGATGCATGTACACGGTTTCATTTAGATTGCCATGTAAGAAAGCATTTTTAACATCAAGTTGGTGAATTGGCCATGATTTGGAAACAGCGACGGATAAAACTGTCCGGATGGTTGCAGGTTTGACAACCGGACTAAATGTGTCCTCACAATCGATGCCAATAGTCTGAGACTTGCCGTTGACAACAAGCCGAGCCTTATATCGTTCCAGGGAGCCATCGGACTTGAACTTATGTCGAAATAACCATAAACAACGTATCACCGGTCTATCAATCGGGCGTGGAACTAGCTCCCAGGTATCATTTTCTTGCAAAGCACTAAATTCGGTCCGAATGGCTTGTAACCAATTTTGGTCGGCAAAGGCTTTGGCATAGGATCGGGGAATAGGAGAAATATTGGCGGACATGTGAATGTGAGCAGCTTTGGAGCGTGTGATCATAGGGTGTGTTCCTGGGGGTCGGGCTACAGGAACAGCTGGAATGCGGGTGGGAGGTGCAGGTGGTTGGGGGGAGGATGGGTGAGAGATGTTAAGAGGTAAATGAGGGCTGGTAGAAGGTTGGTTCATTTGGCGGTTCCGCCGGGTATAGTGAAAAGGATAAGTGGTGAGGGATGGTGGGGTGGGTTTCTGTGGGGAGGAGGGTGGTGCAAAAGTGAAACCGGGTGGGGTGGCCTCGTCTAGAAAGGAGTAGGAGGCAGGTGGGGTGGGTATGGTGTAGGGAAAGTCATGTTCATTGAAGGTGACATGACGGGATATGGACACTTTACCGGTAGTGGGATCAAAGCACCGATAACCTCGGAAATCTTGTGGGTAGCCGAGGAAGATACAACGCGTGGCGCGTGGGTGTAGTCGGTGGGGCTGGGTGGCCGAGGTATTGGGGTAACAAGCACACCCAAATACCCGGAGATGGTCATATGTTGGGTGGCGGAGATATAAGGCAAAGGTAGGGGTGAAATAGTTTAGGCGTTTGGTGGGTAGGATATTGTGAAGGTAGGTGGCGGTGTGGATAGGTGAGCATGGATAAGCAAGGAGCGAACAATATCGTTTAATCGTCGTATCATACGTTCCGAGCGCCCGTTTTGGGAGGATGTGTGTGGGCAAGAGAAGCGAAAAAGAAGGCCGTGTTGATGGGCGAAAGTTTTAAAAGCATGGTTGTCAAATTCGCCACCCAAATCACATTGAAAAGTTTTAATTTTTCTATTGAATTGAGTGGCAATTAGCTGATGAAATTTAGTGAATGTTGAGAAGGTGTCGGATTTGTATTTAAGAGGGTAAACCCACACAAAGTTTGAAAAATTATCGATGAGAACCATGTAATATTTGTATCCAGATTTACTTATAATGGGAGAGGTCCACAAATCACAGTGAATGATATCAAATGGTGTGAAAGTAAAAGACATAGATTCATAAAAAGGTAAACGTTTATTATTGGATAAATGACAAGATTGACAAAAAGATAAAGTGTTTGTGCGATTACAAAAGAAACCATAACGTTTACTAAGTAAATCTAGAACTTGTAGGCTTGGATGACCAAGACGATCATGCCAGGGTAATGTTGAAGTTGTAAGAGAGCATGCTTGTGGTGGGTGTGTTGGAGGAGTAACTGGATAGAGATCACCCTTGCTGTTGTGGCGGGAAAGCAGCCGCCCCGTTAGGAGATCCTTCACAGAAAAGCCAAATGGGTCAAACTCAATAGATACATGGTTATCTCGAGTAAAACGACGAACAGATAAAAGATTTTTGATAATGTGTGGGCTATATAAGATATTAGGAAGAATATAGGTTCTATGAAGAATGGGTAACGAGCCTGTACCGGAGGCCTGGATTGGTATACAGTGACCATTGCCGACCATAACTTTAGCAATAGATGAATCGGGGATAGTAATCATACCTTGATTGTTGGTGAGATGTTGTTCGGCGCCGGTGTCCATGATTGTATTTGGATCCGTGTACTGAAGTTGCATCGAAGTGAAGGCAGCACTAAGATCAGAGGGACTGAGCGCATCAAAGTTGCTGTAGGTGGGTTTGGGTGGGCCGTAGGGGGAATATGTGAAGTGGGCTGTGGGGGGGTTAGTGGTGGGTGGTGAAGGGTGGTTCGGCCGCCAGGTTGTTTGGGTCTGATAGGGGCAGGGGGGGGGGGTGTTCCACCACGCCCATTGGGGGTAAGTAGGCTGCCCAGAAGGGGTCTGAAAAGCCCAGGTACTGGTGTTCTGCTGCCCGCGGTAACCGCGACCACGACCGCCACGAGTGGACTGGTTGCGGCCACGGCCACGTCCGCGGCTGCGGTAAGGAGGCTGGGATGGATTCGAGGTAGGGGCAGGAGGGTGCGGGGAGTGCTGCGGCTGGGTGGTAGTATTCGGGTTGGGCGGTGTGGTGTGGGAGGTGGCTGCATAGACCGAGGCAGGCTGGTTTTGGCGATTATCTTTGCGAATAACCTCATCCTGGAGCATAGTTCTGGCCAGATCCCAATCGGCGTTTTGAGCGTGGATTAATTGAGCGGTGGTGTCGAACTCCGGGGAGGAGCCGAGACCACGAACCAGTTGGAGTACTAACCTCTGATCGGAGATGGGCTGATCAACATCTGCAAGTTGATTTGCCAATTCTTTGAGCTGCTGACAATAGTCATCTACCGAGGAGCATGCCGAGAGGGTGAGGTTAACGAATTGAGTTTCGAGAGCTCCGGCTTTGGCCTGCTTGTTGCTGAGGAAGATTTTCTGCAGCTTGACCCATGTATCCCTGGCCGAGGCATCCATATCGAGTACACGGGACAGCAAGTCATCCGACAAAGTGCTGTAAATCCATTGAGACACGAGAGCATCTAATTCCTTCCAAGTTTCATATTCCGGATCTGTGGGGGACGGACTTGGGGTTCCATCAATGTGGTGTAAAACCTTGTATGCAATGGCATTAAACTTAAAAAGTTTTACCCAGGAGGTGTAAGAAACCTTCTTCCCATCTAGGGTGCGGATCTTGGATTGGATGTTGGTTACGGAATAAGCGGGATGCATGGACTGGGGTGGCGGCTTGGAGGAAGAAGCATCGGCTTCTGGTTTCTCCGTGGCCGCTGGTTTCTCCATGTCCGGTAACAGCCGGCGGCAGCAGGCGGTGGTTAGGGTTAGGTTTAAGGAATGTTAGAACCGTAGCTCTGATACCATAAAAGTGTTTATGGTATTGAATAATTCATTGTTTCATTGAATAATCAAGATCCCTTTAAATAGGGTAAAGGATTACATAAAACAACTCCTAATAACTAGGAAACATAAATCAACTATGATACAACTTCTAGGAATAGATAATGATTAACTAATAATAATAATATAAATATTATCGGCTAAGAGTATCCATGTTTAATGGGAACATGGTTGGGAACCAAACCCTGTTTTGAATCCGATCCAACATGATTTGGAAACCGGTTTGGTTGGACCCGAACCTAACCATACTGCAGAAATTGGGTTGTAAGCTTATACTTTGAAACCGGTCAAACCCGAACCTTTCCCACTCAAGAAACAGCTTCAACCTGAACTGTTTGATAATCTTTGACCCAACCCAAACCAGTTTGGGGGCCGAACCCGATTTGTACACCTCTACTTAGAGCTAACATCATAACCCCCTTTAAAATCTTCACACTTTGATTATGATCTTTCGACTGGAACCCTCCACGACAAAATCATCGTTATCGTTGACTCTTCAAAAGTAACAACAATGGAGTCACCAAAGACATGGAACCTATCTTTGCAGCTAATTAAAAGAGCTAAGCTAGCCGCGCTTGGCTTGGCTTGCTGTAGCTTTCTAGCTAGGCTCGTTTCAAGCTTTATATTCAAATCACTAGCTTGGCTTGTCGAAAATTCTAAGCTCACCTACTTATCTATTTACTAATTATTTAGTTATTTTTATCTTAATTATATAGTTATTTTGTTATGTAATATATTTATAATTACACATGTATGTATCACGTTATAATTAACACGTGAATAGGATCGCTTAGACAAATTTAGGGTTTGGGCTCATAAATTACAAATGTAGAATAGCCTAATATCTAAATCCATATGTAACAAAACTTTTAACAAATCTCAAGAGACTAAAATAGTGTGCATATTAGAAAGCAAGCACATTTCAATTGCACTTTGGAAATTGTTGGTGTCTTTTCAATCACCATTGCTCTCTCCAAACCATCCATCATTTTAAGAGCACCCACAACAATATTGTTATTCGCTTTTCGTGGCTAACATGACAACTCCTTGCAACCAACGTGGAGAGAGTGAGGAAGCAATCGATGGTGACTAATGTCCACGGATGGAGACTGTGAAAGAGGTAGGCCATATGTAGTTGGTGTCATTGCGACCAACATGGAAGAGAGAGTGAAGAAGCCTCGCATGAGGACTAGGCCCACGGATGGAGACCGTGAGAAAGGGAGGAGGGACGGGGAGAGAAATTCATCAATGTTCGTGAAAGAAGAGGGGAGGGATTAGTGTTAATCAATATGTTAAAATTTTGCTATATCAAGTTAGTCTCATCCAAAAACCAGAACCAGAGGGTAATTCCTTCATTTATCTTAAATGAATCCCTTTGCATATAAAGCTTTGAACTTGATATAGTCATCTCCACACCAAGACTAAACCCTTCAAACATAAGTACCATCACAATGTACGTTTATGCACCAGTAAAACATTGACATAACATATTGCATGCATATATGATAACACGAGTTGCTAGACCTATAGTTTGGAACAACTTCATGCATTATTAACCTTTGGCGCCCATCCAGCAATCACGTATTCTTCTTTAGCCGGTTTCGTTTTCTCAAACGACTCCCTAGAGAAGAGAGACTGCATCAACATCATCATCGTCATGTCATCGTAAGTTAGAAACACATAAAGTAATGTCTATACATATATAATCATATAGTCACTATTAGTCTCAACAAAGGGGTTGCAAGAGATACTGTTTGGATGTGCTTTTGTTATTTAAAGTTATACAATCAAAGCATGTTTGACAAATTATAAATAGATCAGCAGAATCAATTTTGTCACATTTGCCACTAAACTGGTTATCTAGCCCATGAATAATAAGATCCTGAATTAGACATACTTCCGGGAATGGTCCAAACTCAAATCGACGGTACAGCTTTGGCGCCAAACTCAAATCGACGACTGTGATCTTTTCTCCATTAACATAAGGTCCCTGATACATTAACAGATTAACTTATAAACAAATTATCATCATTTCACCATATATACAAAAACACACACTTTGTACCAACTAAAAATACTCATCTTGTTCATTAAATCCTTTTGAAGTAACTGGGGTTCATCAAATCAAAAGAATTACAACTTAAAAAAAAAAACTTGTTTGACTCATTTACTAGAAAAATTTATGAATGAATTCCATTTCGATTCGAGTTCAATTCCCTTTTCTCCAGCCAAACATGTTCATACCAATTTTAATTCCAATACTTTTGAATTCCAAATTTCCAATGATCTAGTGTTTAACTCGCTAGGGGTTATCAGCCCCACCGACTAACGATTAATATGGATTAATCGGATTGAAATTTTTATGTGTAATCATTCAAAATAAGTATAATATTTTTCAAATCCTTCAAAGATTTTACCGAGTAGCGATTAGTTGCCAACTGATTCTAATTTTTACAACACCGAATGATCCAAACACCACCTAAGAGTATGAAACATACATTGTTCTTGAGGTGTTCTTCTAATGCATTCAATTCATCAAGCAAAGCTTGTTCAGTCCCATCATTCACATCCTTGCTCTTCAAGAATCCCACAAACTTTGGGAAAATCTTTGACCCACTACAATTTTTTAAATATCAAAAGTCAAAATTTAATCATATAAAATATTATTAAAGCATACAAAAATTTATTCAACAGCATGCAGAATATTAAGAGATGACATACACAGAAGCTAATTCAGGTGGAGTAACAAGAGAAGGTTCTGGAAACTTGTCTTCAATCAGCAGTGGCGGACCCAGGATTTTTTGACAACGGGGTCCCGTTATTTTCGGCGTTCAAATTTTTGGGTCGGTCGTTGTTTGGGTCGGGTCAGGTCAGGTCGGGTCGAGTGGAGAAACATAATAAAAAACAATATCATTATAATAAAACCCACACAATAGGATGTCATTCAAAACGATAAGAGAAAACATTACAATCATGATATGAACAAGTTACATGCTTCCATCTGCAAAATCAAAGCTTTGCCATTACGAAATAGAAAGTAAATAAATACAGGCTCCAAATATTCCTTTTGCTACTAATTTAACATGACTAAACCCATTTTAGATATTTACCGCGTTTCTCACAAAATTCCTCATACTCATAAATAGCTAGACCATCTAAGTTATGCTTAATTAACTTATTATGTTACAACTCTATTCAACAAGAGTCTAGTGGTCAAAGCCAGTTTCACCCTGAACAAAATTAAAATTTTGAAAAAAGAATCGTTTTGACCCGAGCCAAATTGAAACACTCTTAAATGAACCGTTTTTGCACGATCTAAACCGTGCTACTCTCCTCAAACCCTAACTCCATAGCATGGCTCTTCTCTAAATCTATATATATATATATATATATATATATATATATATATATATATAACAATACCCCATCTTCAAACCATTTCCCCATTCTTTTCAATGATTCTTGAATAACTAACCTTAAAATTAAGTTTTTGACATAACAAAGTCGTAATCTAACAATAATATACAACATACAGTTACTAATCTAAGTAAATAATTGCATAAAATCAATCAATTGGATATCTTTATTTTATGGAGTAAGTGTTTAAAATTACCTGAAAGTTGTGGCAAAATCAGAAAGCAATGAAGACAGAGGAGCGCCAAAGGGATGGATGGTGGCTGAGAAGGGCCGCGGCGGCAGGTGGTGGGTTGGTGGCGGTCTTGCGGAGGCTTGAGCAGTGTTGAGGAGTTGAGGTTGAGCAACAACGTTCAGATCTGTTCTGGTTCTGGTTGATGTTATAAACTTAAAAAACCCTAATTATTATATTGACTATTTGACTAAAAAAGAAAATAGCAAAAACATAGAAAAAACGGATTGTGGATGAGACTCGAACCTGGGACATTCCACACCCAAAACAAGGATCTTTCCCAGCAGAGCAGATCTGTAACATTGTTATGGGGTCCAAGTGATAATTTATATGGGGTCCTTCAAAAATTTTCTATATCGCTTCTAAATAAATTTTAAAAAACATTGGTGTCCCGGGACCCCGACGGCTACTATGTAGGTCCGCCCCTGTCAATCAGACCAACAATAACATCAGAATCAGGAACCCATGTATCATCAAACTTAATCAAAGGTACTTTCCCATCTGGGTTCACTTCAAGAAACCTAAACAAACAAACACAAAAGTTGTCATAAAAAACCATGGTTGCAAAAGTCCCTAAACGCTGCAAAGTTGGTCGACTGGGAATTGTGAGTACTCGGCCTAGACAAGGATTAATAGTCGAGTACTTGGCGCCTAGACTGATTTTTACAATACTTTAAAAAACACAAAAAGTGAGTAAATTTATGATCATCAAACAAAGATAGGGCTGTCTCCGAGAATCGTGAAAAATTTTTAGGGTCGAAGGCGAAAAAAAAATTGGACCTTAAATTAGTTGATTAATTGGGTTTAAGCGGTAAGAATACATAATTTCTTTTTCACAAAAAATATATATATATAATTTAAGAAAAATAAAAATTCAGGCCTAACAGGTTGTCGTTAAGCGCTGCCAAGTTGGTCGACTGTGGAGTTGCTAAATATTCGGCTTAGTCGAGGAGTACTCAAAATTACTCGTTGAGTACTCGACCTTGGCAGGAAGCCAGGAAGTACCTGGGATTACTCGTCAAGTACTCAGGTGTCTAGACCGGTATTTACAAAACTTTAAAAAAACACAAAAATTAAGTAAATTTAAGATCATCAAACAAAGATGATCACCATTTTGGTTTGCTATCCAGATTAATAAGATGGGTTTTGTACGGAACTTTCTTTTCTTCCAGAGTCAAAGTAACCCTTTGGCAAAATGGACCTGAAATAATAATAATTTAAATAAGTAAAACATAAAAAATGAAGGTGATGGAATGTTGATGAAAATGAGATATTTGAGAGATTAATAATAAGATTATTAGTACAGTCTCCAAGTTCATCAGGGGCACCAGTAGCAGCCTTGACACAGATCTCAATTGCCATTAAAACTCTCTGAATCAATTAGTTTGCTGAGAGAATGAGAGAGATGATGTTTTGTTCTAATTTTAGTGAGGAGACAGCAAGTGTATTTAGACGGATTCTGGAGTGTATACGTTTCAATGTTTTTAGACACACATGAAATCTACCCGCATAAAGAATCAATGACTAGGACATAAAGTATAAATTATTAAAGGGTCTTTTTGAAAAAGAAGTGGTTCAAAACTAACGTTCGAAACGGAGATTTTAGGGTCAGTTGTGGTAGCCAAAAACGTCTCGGTAATATGCTTGCTACGTAGGTGAAAAACGTCTTATAAATAATTTTACTGATTAAATATAATTAATATAATATTTTTTAATATATAAATAAGTTAACTAATTAAAGAAATGGGGTGATTTGAGTGATGGATATTGGCTTATTAAATTAAGGGAAAATTCCCTAAATGACCTATTTGAAACGAGAGAAAATTTAAATGACTCATTAATAATCAATACTCTCAAAATGGACCAACAAATTTGGACTGAAGCGACGGGATTTAAATATATTTGAATCTCGTCTGTTCTGTCCAAATTTAAAGTGAATCCGTCTTTTCCGTCCAAATTTAAATTAAATCCGTTGTCACACCTCGACCAAAGGCGGCGGAACATGCTGGGATGCGACGGATTGTCCATAAGCACATGACACTAATTAAAGCGACAATATTTAACAAACTCTTCATTTCACAACATAGAAAATGTCACATAACAACATTCATAAGACAAATACAACAAAAGGTTGGTAAACAATTCATAGTTTTGAACAATATGTATGTAATAAGAAAAGCCACAATCTTGTATACAAAACAACAAATAAATAGCAATAATTTGGATAATATGAGGTCGCTAATAAGAATACATTAGCGGCACCGTCTATAAGAGAATACCAAACAGATTAGGATTTCATGAGGTCGTTAATAAGAATACATTAACGACACCATGCTATAAGAGGATACCAGATAGTTCACGGATTTATGATTCAGCACTCCAAAAGCGGTAAACACATAAGCATATAATCATGTAAGCATAGAACACCAAATCGAGCATTTATTTAAGTAAAGTATACAATAACGTTTGTGGTTTAAGACTCAAGTATAAAGCATTTAATTTGAAGAAGTATGAAATGTCACACCCAAAACAAAAGATGGAAAAACGGGAGATGAATGTACTCACCTTCAAGTAATAAACTTGAAAAGTTGATAATTTGGAGATTTACCGGAATGACGGGTTTAACGAACAATGCCTAAAAGGAAAGAAGTTTTGGATTTAGAAAGGTTGTTTTGAAGATCTTTCAATAAAATACATGTTGCGAAAAGTAAACAATTTAAAGTTCAAGGTTTAAAATGTAACTATTTAAGAACTTATAATAATAACCCTTTAAAAATGTAAGTTCGCTCGAAACCGGGTTAAAGTATCTAACCTTAATATTTACTCAACCTATGTTAAGTAATAAGGTGGGAAAAATGTAAGAATACAGGTCCCTTTGTAATAAAGATACTAAAACGGGTTTTAACGAGTGTTGGGGTTGTTGGTTCGAGTTTTGACAATTGGTCAAACCCAAAGTCAACTTTCCAAAATATTAAAAGTTATGAGATAACTCATAAAAATCCAATAATACTTAACCAAGTATGTAGATATATTGTTTTAGAACTAACAACGTACGTTAAGCAAGTGTTCGGTTTTGTCGGTCCAAACTTTGTTATGAGATTAAGTTGGATCTAACATTTCCAAGTACTCAAGAAAATAATTAAAATCAGTTTGTAAACTATTTTTAAAGAAATATACAAGTCTTGATAGCTAAAAACACACTTGTATGTCTTAAGCGAGTAAAAATCGGATTGGTTCGGTTTCCATCTCCCAACAAGTTCATAGATGGTTTCCATATGCCCATATACCCAAGAACTTGTATAATAATGTACAAATGAAAATACCTAAGTTTTACAACCAAAAAGTTAACAATAAAGTCTTTAAACAAAAGTTCGGTTTACGGTTCGGATCTAGTTTCGGGTTAAGACCGAGGTTAGTGTCACACCCCACTTTAGGGCCTAGACGTGTGACCACAAGTTGGTACATGTTTTGTAAATAAATCAGAGTTGCGGTTTTATAGCAGAAGTCTTTAAAATATTTATATTGAAAACTTATTAAAATCTTGGGTTTGAATACCCGCTTGATACTTCAAATACACTTCTTTATAAAACATAACTCTTTTATAATATTTTTTTGAATAAAATACCTGAGCCATCAGATAGCATCTAATGACTATAACTTCAATCTTCTATTCCTTCTTGCTTGTCTGTTCTAACCTTTCTTGTTTCCCTGTAACATGGGTGGGAAAATACGTCAGCACAAAGCTGATGAATAACGCTGACTCTAAAATCTCTTTTCAATACCTTTGTGAAACCAACAATAATACCTTTGTGACTATTCATTAGGCACCCAACTACATTGGGATCAAATTACCCTAAGTACCATGTACAATTAATTATATACACAATATCATTTCTCTGAACAGTCCCGTAGACCTTCAGAGGCATGTTGATGATATGCATGGCCTCGGGGAAATGCCGAGTCACCATGTATGTTTGGATCCAGACACATGTATACTCTTAATCAGAGTGTCCGTTTCTTATTATTGTACACAAAGTTTTTAAGGATTCGTAAATCATATGCAAACATTCTGACTCAATATAAAAGGTTTAGGGCGTATTCACCTTATCTGGTTATAATCAGTTTCTGATACTGATTCCTGCTTTCTGTTCTCTTCTTCTTGTTTTGTTACCTCGGACCTATAGTACGAGAATAACATTTGTATAAATAACTAGATCAACGATCTAGCTTCAGACCTTTAGTCTGTTTTGTATAGCTTTAACCTAGATAAAAGCATTTGTTTATTCAAAACATTTGGACCTTTAGTCCCTTTGTTTGTTTATCATTTACACACGATGTTTCTTCTTCAAGAAGAAACATTACTTTATAATATTATATTTCTTAACAATAAAGAAATACTATTTAATTATATCCCTTGAATAAACTTGCTTATGTTTCTTATTCAAGAAGAAACTATATTTTAACTATAACCTTTGCTTAAGAAGTGTTATTTTATTATTAATTGTAATCAAGGTTTGGCTATAATTTTGACTATGGTCTAAGCCATTTATAATATAATAATAACTTAGGCAGAACCCCTTACCTCGCACGGGTATTCGGAGTTAAATATTCCTAAGTTTATACGAGAAGCACTTCTACTCTATCTGCACGTTTATCGAGACGTTCTTGATCAACTCTTCTTGGCACGTAAATCGAGGAAACGTTCGGTCGCCGGGTCGTGCACGTACTTCGAGACGGAATGTCGGGTTTCTTGAGTGGCACGCACTTCGAGGAAACACCGGGTATTTGGCATGAATTACGAGGTTATGATTGTCGGGTCGGTGGTACGCAAAACGATGTTCGGCACGCAAACCGAGGTAGAGAGAGAAAGTTGTTTTAGAGAGAGAGTGCAAGGTGTGCATGAGAAATGTCGTGACATGCCCTATTTATAGCCCATTTTGGATCCCATCGCGATACGCTATGGGCCTCTTTCTCATGGTCATCGCGTATCGCGATGACACATGTCATCAGGCATTGCCAAGTGTCCTGGCCTGCTGCCACGTGTCACCAGAGTGTGACACGTGTCTCTGAGTCATCACGGCCCATCGCGATACGCGATGGCCGTCTCCTTGGACTCAACGCGTAGCGCGATGGGTTCCTGAATATTATTTTTCACTTTTAGCCCCTCGTCTTTGATAGCTTGTCATATCTAGGCTAATTCTCGTTGTCCAAAATTACTAAGGCTTCGCCTTCGCCATCGCCCGAGCTCGTGCGCGTCGGGTGCTACGCACCCTCCACTAGGATTACTTGGTGCATGATATTCATAAAAGAATATTACTATGGAAAATCTCTTCCTTATAAAGAGCTTCCATTTCTTTACCACTTTCCATGTGGGATGGATTCTAACTTCCTTATTTATACCTTAGTGGAATGCTTCCACTTTCTTACATCTTTCAATGTGGGATGGAGTTTTCTCTTTACTTATTTCCTCCATGTAAGAATACTTAGCTTTAGGAAATATTTTTGTTTCCTTATTTTTCTTATATTTCCTTATTTAATATTTTCTCATTACTTATCTTGAGATTATTTTTGATCCCTCAACTTTCCTAAGTTGTCAAATTTGGATCGAAATTTTGGGGGACGTTACAGTTAGAATCCACAAACCCATAACCATAGAACTCATAAAAACAATTTTATAAACTGAGATCTAACATTAAAACATGTTTAAACAAGTATTTAACAAAAACTAATAAGGAAAGTTCGCTTTACGTTTTCGAGCTATTTACGGTTAAACCGAATCATAGACTCTTAAAACCCATAACCATGGAACTTGTAAATAAACTAAAATGAGCAAAAGTTAAGCATGAATAATATGTATAAACAAGTTATATAAGTATATATATATATCAAGAACACGAAGTCCTCCATGAAGTCTTGCCTTACGAGGTCCGAAACCTCACCGAACGGAATCGGAGAAGTAACTACCAAAGGTAACAGGGGGTGTATATTATATATATGTTGTTCCACTATATTCAAGTATTAATAAGACTATATAAACAAATTAGAATGAAAGATTAAACTCAGTTTGACTTTTGGAAGTCAAACCTTCAAGAACACATAAATAAATAACCTTAAATCTTTGATGTTTGAGAGAGTTTTTGGAGTTGTAGCAGGGGAAAATGAAGGGAAATGGTGGTGTATATATAGGGTAAGTTGAAATGGTCAAGTATGAAGTGTTTTGCATGAAAATGGGATGGTTTAGTCACATGTTTGCATAAAAATAAACAAAAAACGAGTTGCTGGTCTGCAGCAGATGATCAATGTGGGTATCCCCCATCGCGTGGCGCGATGGGGTTGATTACCAAACTTTCCAACTTTTCAAAAATGGCAGATTTGGTCCCCGAAGTTCATTTTAAGTGATTTTTACGCGTTTTAAGGACCGAAAATGATGTTTTCAAGACCCAACAAGTGTAAAACAATATTGTAACATAAAATCCATCATTTTGATTATATCATAAGCTTCGGTTTACATAATAAAAGGTTACAAAACGAATACAAATCGAGACCCGAAATTGACGAATGTCACATCCGTCTTTCTCGTCCAACTTTTAAATAATTTCATCTTTCCAGTCCAAATTTTTAGAATTTTTTTTTGTCTTTTTCTCTAACACTTTTTTCTCTCTCATTCAACCTCTTTCCTCTTTTTTTCTTTTTCTTCATCATCATCATCATCTTCTTTTTATTCATTATCTCAATCGATTTCTATCTTTCGACTTGTCGGAGGGGAAAGATTTCGATAAACACGGAGTGGCTTCATCGTCAATTTCTTCATCTTCATCATTGTTAAAGAAATCATAGTAATAATTATCGATCAACAACGAGAAATCTTGGAACTTGGCCATTTTCCGTTAATGGGTTTTCTTTTTATTGTCGGAGATGAAGAATAAAAGATGATGATGATGAAGATGAGGAAGAAAAAAAAATAAGAGACATGTTGAAGGAGAGAGAAAAAAGTGTTAGAGAAAAAACAAAAAAAAATTCTAAAAATTTGGACTGAAAAGACGAAATTATTTAAAATTTGGACGGGAAGGACGAAATTATTTAAAATTTGGACGGAAAAGACGGAATTCACTTTAAATCTGGACGGAGCAGACGGGATTCAAATCTTTTTAAATCTCGTCACTCTAGTCCATATTTGTTGGTCCATTTTGAGAATATTGATTATTAATGGGTCATTTAAATTTTCTCTCTCTTCAAATGAGTCATTCTTTCCCTTAAATTAAACTAATCAAAGAAATTGCTTTGACCTTTCTTTTTACGTGCCCAGTGTAATGCCTAAATAGTAAACACGTCACAACTTTTTTTCTTTGATACACACAAGTTCATAATGGTGTTAGGGCGTTTTGAACAACAAAGGTGGAAAAACGCTTCAGTACTGACATGAGCAGGCTTGCATAATGGGTATAGGTTGACTAGAATCCATTAGTCTCAGGTTTGAATATGCTTAGTGACGTTTATTTTAACTTTTTCTTCTAATACAAGCTTAAAACATGTATGGTGTATCAACGATGCTGCCCACAAAGTTAAAAAAGCACGTCATAGAGAGAGACTAATAGGGAGGTGACCATCGCCCTTCATTCACAGCTTCACGACCATTGTCGCTTCGCCGAACACCGCTCACCTCCACAATTCTACTAGACCACCTCTGTTTCACCTAAAATTTCCATTAAGGTAAACTTATTTTCCACTCGGTATTTGCTATTTCTTAACTCAGAGCACTGGGTCAGTGTTCATTTGTGTAATTTTTACTGTTTTTACAATTATTCATAGTATCTTCATAATGAATTGAAATCAATCTTGTTTGGCGTACAAAATCCCCAATTTATTTACGCAATATTTGATGAAATTTTGGCTAGTTTTTCGTGGGTGTTTGATCCGCCGTTATTGGTCTTTGTCAAGTTCGCTTTAGATCACTAGAGTTTATACCTTTGATTCTGACCCACTGTTCTTGGCTATGAATATGCGATTATGTCAAATGGTTAATTGGGGATTTTATCCCTTTTTCTTGATTAAACAATATCGATAATGTAAAAAGGGTTCAAACGACAATTGTAGTTTATTGCCAAACGTCAGCTTCTTTGATAGTCCATCAGTCGCGAACTTCTCTTTTGTTATTGGTTGCTGATTCTCGATAGACAATAATAGATGATCGATGGTTCAAGGTTTCAATGAGTTTTTGGATATTGACTCTTATACCTATTCAAGATATGGATTGGTATTTTGATTGGTTGGTAAAACACCTAAACTAGTGTTGTATTAGAACTTACTCAAAACTCAATACTATACGATAAACCTAACATGATTTATACGGTCTAAACCTAAAAATAGTCATATCTACCTAGAAGTCCTAAACAATAGATAAATTATTATTTTAAATAAACCTAATAATCAAAACAAACATGCATTTGAGCTTACAATTTGATTCGCACTCCAAGGCTAATTTCGAAATTGCCAACAGTATAAAGGTGGCTATAGATAATTATTATTATTATTATTGGAACGGCTAGTGGCTATAGATGTGTACTTAAATTTTTTTTAACTACCAACTAAAACTAAGTAACGCTGGATCCTCCGTACGTGGTCCCCATTGGTTAAAGGTAGCCCGAGCAGGCCACTAGTCTGGACGGACGGAGCCCCTAGCGGTCCACCTGTTGAGGGATTCACCGGATAAAACCCGACCTTCACGCCCGCCAAATGGCACGACAGTGAGGAGCCGGTAAAACCGGGTGAGATCAGGTTTCGAACCCTGACAAGCCAGAGTCATTTCTTATATCTCCCATATAAATTGATGATAATGAGGTATTTATAAATTGGTGATAGATGTGTACTTAATACATAAGCATTCAAGTTGTATATATATCAATGAAATATAAATAAGTTATTATTATTGTGTATATATTTGATTGGGGAAAAGGTTTTTGGTCGGTTGAAAGTACAATTTATTTTTGTCGCATATCGGCATATGCCAAATTTCCCTATGACTTGAAATTTTGTTGGAGACTTCATTTGCACAGTTACATGTTTGTTTCGCAAATAGCGCCAAATTATGTCGGTAGTTGACCAACCAAAAAAAATATATATTTGTGGCCTTGTGGGCACTTAAAGTGAAGTGATGCAACTAGAATCTACGAACCCTGTTTTATATAACTGGAAAATTACCACAATGTCCTATTAATTATTAATAGAGAAATATTTTAATTTTTTTTACATAAATAAAAGTTTTCAGAAATGTCCTCATACAAACATATCCTTAACGACGTGTTAGGCCTCAACGCGTCTTTCGCGACCTGTTAGTCTCCAACGTGTCTTTCACGACCTGTTAGCATCTAACGCGTCTTTCAAGACATATTTGCCCTATTTATTATTATTTTTTAATATTACATTATTATAATTAATTTTACTCATATTTGGTTTTTTAATAACTTGTAATAAATAAAGTTTTATAATGTTCCAAATATACATTTGAGCCGTACTTATTTTTATCTACGTGTTGGCATAAACATTACTTAAAAGGTTTTGACTCAATTAGCAAAACCGAGAAAACCGCATCCAAAACCAAACTAAACCCAAAAAACAGAAACCAAAAACCGAAACCGAATGGTTTTAGAAAATCATAAAACCGGAAGTTTGGTTTTCAGTTGGGTTTGTCAAAACCGCACTGAACCGCACTACGCACACCCCTAATACTCAACTATGATGAATTGATGTTGGCATTTTTTTTAATTGGTATAGATTCGGAACCTTCCATTTTGATTTATTTTAAAATACAAAAATACAAATTATTCTTACTAATTATGATTTTAGAAAATTAAAATATATCTAATGAATTCATAAGATATGTTATTATGTATATTATTAAATTTAACCTTTTTTGTTTTATTTTTTTAACCACCCATATATCACATGAGCTCTATCATAGTTTAAGAGTAAAGTGGATGGTATTCGTTTGTTGAAAATAAATTGATTTAATTAGACTCGGTGGCGTAGCCATAAACTTTTTCCTATGAGTTCGGAAAATTTCAATGGATGGACGACCGATTGTCTATCACTTACGTTTGAGTTTTCTATGGGTTTGATGTAGAAATTTCTACGGATACGATGTCAAAACACTTGAATATATAACTCTAAAAAGAAGTTTGTACGTGTTCGGTCGATCCCACTCCCCAAAAGCTTCATGCGCCCCTGATTAGACCGTCGTCATCATGGGCGAAGCTTATACAGGGATTCGAGCCCCCCTTATCTCAGTAGTATAAATTTACTCGTGTTTGTCCGAAAATTGTGATCCACTCTCCTCTTTTTCGTATACAACCTTTGCCACTGGCGTTATTATAAATTCCAGTGTTTCTTTTCATAATTCAGTTAATCTTCTGATTATCATAAAACTTCCGGATTTTAGGACACTTAAATCGACAATCTTTTGTTTGATAAATCCTCAAGAGCAATGTTTGTTTTATATTGCAGTTGAATACATGATAAAAACATAGATGATCACATATGCAGTCATTTAGTTCGATTAAGAAGCGGAAGTGTCCCTTACGATCCTCTTCTTCTTTGTTTTGCTTTTTTAACGATATGATTTTGTTTCGAGCTCTTGAAATACATGGTGGTGATGGTGGGGTGTGTGTGTGATGGGGGGGGGGGGGGGTGTGGGGGAATTTTGTTGGCCCAAATCTTGACCAACACACGCATAATACTAGATTGATACTAAACACACTTATTGACCTTTTTTATTAATAAATTTGTAAAACTCGACACATAGATGAATATACCATTAGACCTATATTTATATTATATTAGTTTGATCCTCCCGTGCTACGGGGGTTTATTTAAGTTTTTGTTTTTAATCGTTTTGCTATTTTATGATTATTTATTTTATGTTTTAACGTATTTTTGTTTTAATTTGATACATATATATTAGTTTTTTATTATATTTTTTAGCGTTTGAGTTTTTTCAATTGAGATGTGTAGGTTTTTAAAATTTTTAACAAACAAACATGAGCGTGTTGATTTTTTTAAATGAACAAAGAAGAACACAAATATTTGTCCGATGTAAAAGGTGACGTTGATGTAGTTGACGATGGTGGGTAGTATCAGAAGTTAACCGACGATGGAGATGATAGACCAATAACGGAAAACATGTAAAGGAGATAAATTAAATTAGGTTTGATGATGAAAGTGTTTACCAATAAAAGAGATCTTATAACCCATTTGAGGGCTATTAGGGCTTGATAAGACTCATAACCGTGAAAATTATTCTTTGATGATTAAGGGTTATTTTCAATTTTTCACAAATAAATGAGATGTTATAACTCGTTTTAAGGAGTTATCCGAGTTTGGTGAGACCCATGACCCGCACAAATAATTGTTTGATTATGAAAGAGTTTCACAAATAAATGAGATGTTATAACCCATTTAAAGGCTATCCGGGTTTGGTGAGACCCATATCCGCGAATTCGGGTCAAATACATGAGAAATCTTCATTTTGGAATCAAGTAATCTGGTGGCTCTAGAGAATAGAGGGAACAACCTGAGAGCGACATGTAGGATTTTAAGGTAGACAATTATATAGATAATTAGATTAGATTAGATTAGATTCTAACTCAAGCTTAATTAAATCACTAAACAAACCATATTGATAACCTAACAATAAATTAAAATTATATTTAATATCTTTATTTTCAAACATCTTACATCTCTATAAGACATGTTTCAACTAAGAATTGTTCGCGTAGACAAAAGTCGTCTTGATGAAGGAGATTTCCACCCATTAATAAGGAATACTTTGTTCTCTCTCAACCGACGTGAGACTTGCAAATATGTTCATATTTTGCTTTTGTGTTGGAAAATTTATAGGTGTATATTACTAGAAAACCTAGATTGTCTTAACATATATGAATGCCATTTATTATAAGAGCATCTATAATAGTTGCACTCGTTTGCCAATTTAAACATCTTCACATCAACACCACTTTATTCTCTCTCATCTTCTTATTTCTTTTCTCTCTCACAATAGAGGTTGCAGTCGTTTGTCAATCCGAACAGTTTGTTCTCTTTCGTCCATGTGACCACCTCCAATGGTGAACATCAGTTCATGTGTTTAGTTTGCAATCCAAATGGTAGCCACACTAGCACAATTGAAGGTGCTCTAAGTGTACAAAATGATATTTTTATGCATGAGGTAAATATCATGATACGATTCGCGTACCACATATTACACAAAAAAGATAAAAGATAGACAAATACAAACAATACATGCTCAAATATGATTTGAATCAATAAAAGAGAAAACAATGGATTGTGACACGAATTAAAAACAGCAACTTGATTTTATTTAATGCATCACTTTTACATATTATTGTTGCACAAAACTCTTGTTACACTAGTTTAAAATCTCTATAGCTAAAGTTATCTAGATGATATGTACGTTAGTTTAACTAACTTGTAACTCTTGATTGCGTGATTTACGCGGGTGTCTGCTTCAAAAACGTCACGTAGTAGTATCCTTTATTATTATTTCTCAATCCAATAACAATTTGCAAGTAAAACTTGTTTTGTTTGTACAGTTATGGTGAAACACCATATATAAATAATAATAATAATAATAATAATATGAAGAAGCTCATTGACCAACACAACAGATACAGAAAGAATATTATTATTATTATTATTATTATTATTATTATTATTATTATTATACCTTTTGGGCAACAGCCTACAGTCATTTTATCATTTAACCCCCGTTATATAAACCCTAATTTCTCACACTAATATCAAATTCAATTCAATTACGCCGCCACATCATTCAATTCCACTCTTAATTCATAATTCAATTCAATTCAATTCAGTTAATCCTCTGTTTGATTACGGGATCATAATTGGATTACGAAGTGGAATACGTTCACTTACGGTTTGTTTCTTTTTTTTTTAATATATTTTTATCAATCTAATTTAAGTTCATTTCATTTCAAGTTCTTGAAGAACATGTGAAATTGATTAAGTTTGATCATCATATTGCTAAATTGATGTGACTCTGTTTTGCTTTCGTGTTCGTCAAGTGACTATTTAATGATTACGATTTTATTCAATTATTCATCATCTTGCTCTTATATTAGCTTACATTATTATTATTATTATTATTATTATTAATTTCTGGTAAATTTTTTATTCGTATTTCATTTAGGGCTCAAATTCATTTTAACAATTCAATTCTCATGAATTTAGGTTTCAAATTGTTGATGATGATGCCAACTGAACACAACAATCGAGGTGCCATTGCAAAATTGACGCGTTTCGACACGTCACCTCCACGTCAGCAGAAGCAAGTTTACGGTCGATCACGAGTCTTTTCTGAGAATTATCTACAGAAGTCTGCTTCTATAGGTTCACATGAGAAGAAATCAAGAGTAACTAGGCAAAAGCTAAGAAACGAGAAGAAAGTAAAACGTATTGATGAAAGAAAAGATTCGGTTTTGAGACCGAATTTAGGGAATGCTAAACAGGAATCTCGACCGTTGTTTTTACAAGATTCGCATACGGGGTGGGAATATAAGAAGCAGCTTTTAGAAAGATCCAAAAGGACCAAAGTCTGTCAAGAAAATTGGTTTAGTAAACCGGTTTGTAGTCGGGATGAAACAAAGCAAAGATTAGAGACGGTAACACGTGTTAATATCGGCAATTATGAGGGTTGGAGAGAGAACTCGGTTACCAAATTACCAGTATCCAAACAGTTTAAATCTGTTAATAGATCAGTAAGTGCCAACACGAAGTTAAAGAACATGTCCAATGGTGATTTGGGCTTGAGCTCTGTGGATCCTGATAAAAACGCATCTGTGAACTCACAGGCTACTGAGTTTTTGTGTTCTTTTGACATGTCGTATGAAAAGGTAATACACGTTTTGCTGTTATTCTATCATGTTAATTAGGGGCGTTCATTATTCAGTTTGTAACCGAATAAACCGAAAATCAAACCGAACCGAATTCTAATTCGGTTATTCAGTTGGTTTTTGATTATGCAATTTTGAATTCAGTTATAACCAGATGACCCGTACTAATCAATAACCCAATATTCATAATATTTATATTTATGATATATCTAGTAGTATACAAGTTTTTTCTCAACCGTGTGTTTCAAAATCTCAACTCCAAATTTATTATACTAACATAATTAATCTTTGTACAACTTTTTAAATTAATTAAGTTTGCTACTTGATAAAAAATTATACGAACTTAACTTATTTTATATAATAATTAATTAAATTACTTACTTTATTAAAGTTAATATACAAATTTAACTTATCTTTATATATTATTAGTGAATTATAACAAAAGTTAAAGATGTGAATTATTCTTTAAAAATCTATTTGGTTAAACCCGGCTGAAATCTGTTTATTCTGTTTTTAACAGAAACGATCTGAATTCTTATTTGGTTCAGTTACACACTTATCTTATTGAGTTTGGTCGTCGGTTGCGACTCAATAAGATCCAAAACTGAACCGTTATTTTCATTTGGTCAATTTTGACTTTATATTTCACCTAAACTTTACAGGAATTGCCACTTGAAGGGGAATATACAGGTGAAGTTTATCAGCCAAGTCCAAATTCAGTTTTGGAACCGGACAATTCATCAAGCTCTGAAAATGGTGAGAGTGTGTGCGCCGATCTCAATGGTTAGTTTGTTAAAAACAATTATTATATATTCAAAATCTTTGTATGCATGTGTATAATAATCTAATATTATTGTTTAATACTTTAGGTTTATGGATGAAACTTCAACTTCTAAAGTCTGAATCGGAAGAAAACCAGTCTAATAAATCAGAATCGATTGTTTCTATTAGTCAAAACATAAAACCTGTTAGATTCCTCGGACCGAAAGAAAGTCAGCAGTTTTCGTATCTAGTTGACGTGCTAAATGAAATGGGATTACAAGGTGACAATGTAGAGTATCCTGTAATATTCAAAACATTAGAGAAGAAATATGAGAACCAAAACTCATGGAGTAAAGCCGATAGACGGCTCTTGTTTGACTGGATAAACTTAGGGTTGACCGAGGTTGTTCGGTCAAAGTCTTTGAGGAGAAGAATGAATAATGGTTTGAGGAGAGATGTGGTTGAAGAAGAACTGTGGAATATGTTACTTAGTCAAGAGAAAAAAGTCAACGTTGAGTTATCTAAAAACGCGCGTTGGGAGGAACCGTGGTTAGAGTTGCGGGATGAAGTGGATTCTATTGTTGTAGAGATTGAAAATTTTTTATTTAATGAGCTTGCAGCAGAGCTTATTACTGTTTGATGATTGTTTTGAATTCGTTTTGTAAAAATAGGTAATGAGTTGGGCACCGGGGCTCGCCCTTTTGTTGAACCATGGTTCAGTGTGGTCCGGGTATATAGGATATGGTTATAGACTATAGAGATTGGTTTGCTTGTAATATGAGTGTGTATAGAAGCATATATGTTTTGTCATTCTTTTAGATATGAGTGAATAAAAGTGAAGTTTGGTTTGATTGACTTTATAGTACCGGTTTTGGTCCATTTTGTTTTTTATTTTATTTTTACTTTTCGGGAAAAGCTGGATCTAAACCGGGTAAGTAAAATTAATATGTCAAAATGGGTTTGGATTAAACCGGGTTCGGTTAAAATGAGTGAGTAAAATAAGTTTGGGTCAAAATGGGACGTTATAGAAAGTAACAATTTGGTTCGCACCAAAATGGTTGTGACAACTGAGTTGTTTAGAAGGAAAAATCAGAATGGGTTCTACCCGCAGGCAACTAGTGGCAATAGTTTGAAGTGACAGTTGCATGACGGTGGTGATGATGATGGTGGTGGCAATGCAATTGTGCAGATGGCGTTTGCTCTACACCTTTGTACCATAGGCAAATCCCACATTGCTTTTGGATAAGAACAGGTGTGCTTGAGTAGGAGTAGTACCAGGAATGGTAAACTCATGGAAAGTCATCACTCGAACAACAAAAAACAAATTTGTTATTTTTATAGGCAAAACGGACAATATTGATCGGTTTGAGAAGCTATATTACAGCTGGTGGTGTAGGCAAAAAAAAAAAAAACATATCTATTAGAAGTCAAAGTTCTAACTAAATCACTATGGACTCCAAGACCATAAAGTCAATATCCTAACTGCACCACTGTTGGCCCGCATAATATATGATGCACACATTAAAATATTAAATCCATTCTTGAAGTTTCTACCAATGGGAACCTTAGTCAAATTATGTGTTTACATACTGATCGATCTAGCTCCTTTGGCTGCACCAATCTCTACACAACCTGAACCAACCACACCCTATTGTTTTACATGCATGAAGTCCTAGGCGGACCCAACCCCTCGGCTCGAGCCATGACAGGCATAGTCAACAGCCCAACGGTCAAAGGTCTACTCCCATTCCCCAAGCCCAATGGTGTTGTCCTCCCGGTTCAATCAATCAACGACGAAAACATAAACATCCCGTTCTTCATTGGTCTTGGTGGGCCCATAACTAATGTGTTTTCAACCGGCAACGGATGGACCCAAATGCCCTTCGGCCCTAGCCTTCGACGTCTCATGTATGGGACCATCACGGTCTTTGATGATGAGTTGACCGAAGGGCATGAGTCCGGGTCCAACTTAATAGGGAAGGCACAAGGGTTTTATGTGGCTAGCTCTATAGATGGTAATAGCCAATGTGTCTTGTTTACGGCTATGTTTAAGAGTGGAAATTACATAGATAGCCTTAGCTTTTTCGGTGTTCATAGGACCGGGGTGTCCGAGTCACAACTAGCCATCATGGGTGGAACCGGAAAGTATGTGAATGCGAAGGGTTATACGAAAGTTAAGAATGTTCGATTGGACAACGAGCAAGTCACTTATGGAGAGGGATTTTTTTATAACTAGGGCATTTTGGGAGGTTTTGGTCACATGGGGGGTTTACTTTTTATCTTAATCACAAATGGGGTTTTTGCATTTAGTAGTGGCGAATAAGAAGAATATGTAGGTGTGTAAGACCTTTATCAGAGAATGTAAGAAGAGTTGGTAGAAAATACAAGTAATTGTGGTTGCTATTGGCGATTAACAAAAATATGTGGAATTGGGTTTGATATTGGCGATTTACTCCAATTTGGAAGTGCTGGCGGTGATTAAGCCTAGGCCTAGTTGATGTTGCTATTGGCGATTAAGCTCTTTGTAAAGTTTTAAGTAAACAAATTTAGTGTCACAACATACTTCCAAAAGAGAAATCACATGAATCTGCTTAATTAATTCACATGCCTTATAATAAAATAAACAAATGTGCATCTTTCAACCACTTGTCAAGCTTTATGTAATTATATTTAAAGTATTCTTAAAAAGTTTCAATAATTTAATAAAATCAACAGAGGTTTTAAATTATCTAAAAAGAAGTTTAAATAACTAAATATAATTAACAAAGTTTTTAAATTATTTAAAATAATTATTAAACTGAATTTAACAAAAATTACTAATGCTCGTTTATAAAGATGATCAGGTGAGTCAGTGGCCTGTAGTGATCCTAATGCTCGTTTATAAAAATTAATATAGTTAAAAGAATTATTAAAATGAAATATTAATTTTCAAACTTTTCTCATACTGTTATAAATTCATCCATCTAATAAAATAAAAGGGGCGATGAACATGCCGCGCCGGTGAGATTTTATGCCTACTACTCGCCACAAGCGAGGCGAGGCAGTGTTGAAATTCGTTATAAATAAATATATATAAGCAACGTCCCTTTTAATATTTGTGTTTGATCAAATGTTTAAGATAGTAATTTTCCCTTCATTTGTAAACATGTGGTGCAATCATGACTTTACTAACATATTTCATGCCCGGATTCTTTATTAATAGCTTCACTCATATAATTTGATGTTGCCTCAAGCTTAATCGCCAATAGCAATACCAATTAGAGACTATATGCAGGCCTAGGCTTAATCACCACTAGCACTTCCAAATTGGAGTAAATCGCCAATATCAAACCCAATTCCACATATTTTTGTTAATCGCCAATAGCAACCACAATTACTTGTAGTTTCTACCAACCCTTATTACATTCTCTGATAAAGGTCTTACACACCTACATATTCTTCTTATTCGCCACTAATAAATGCAAAAACCCCATTTGACATTAAGATAAAAAGTAAACCCCCCATGCGATCAAAACCTCCCAAAATGTCCTAGTTATAAAAAAATTTCATGGAGAGGAGATCACGCTTGAGTTTTTGGTTAATGTTACATATTAGTTAAACTATGTTTCATTAATACTACTGAAAATAAAACGAAACTCGATTTCCTAACTGGGCACGAGAATGATTTTTTAAATAACATTTTCCCTCATCATATTTTTTTAACAGCGTTTAAATTACCCCCAATACACGAGTAAACCTTCATTAGACGGGATGTCAACCGCTCATGCTGATTATGTGAATCAGATTCGACCGGAAACCGGGTTGAAAGAAAATTGCCTATCAAGGACGGGACCTCTAGGGCCTAGGGACTAGTCTGGTTTGGGCTGCATTACTTGGGATGGATATTCGGTCTCATAAACTATACAAGTATTTTCATGGTTTGGTGTGAAATCACTATGTCGTTTAAATTAATCATCAGTTCCATTTTGCGGTTGGTTTCTATAACTTTATACACAAAACTGATCGAAAAAACTGTATTGGACTGTAGGACTCTAGCTTATGTAAGCCAAAACCTTGAAACCAACCAAACCGCTAGTGACCATTTGGTTTGGTTGGCTTACATTGGTAAAAGACCGTTACTAATGATTTGAATTATTATGCGACATAAAAGCTATCGAAACTATTCCATAAAACACCCCTAATTAACTTATTTTGATCTTCAGACTCGTATCTACTAAGAGTGCCAAATGATAAAAGGAAACCAATACTATAAGTTTTAAAAATAGACAAGTAACACATTTTGATTACATATCACTTCAAAGTACAAATAAAGAAAGTGCTACAACCACATGACACGTACAACGTAGTGGAACATGTCTATGGTGTGGTGAGGTAGACATTAACATGAACAGTGGTCTCAACACCATCAGTGGTGTGTTCATCCACTTGAGGCAGACTCTCAATAGTGGCATACCCTTTAGCCTCCTCATACTTCCCAGTCCCACCAATCACCGCGATATGTGATATCTCGGAAGCTGTCCTATGAACCCCGAAAAAGCTAATAGTATCATCCACCTCATGATCACCACCGTGAAATAATGTCGTTAGTGCAAACGTGTGGCTACTCCCGTCTAACGAGCTTGAAAGGTAGAAACCCTGCCCTCGGCCTAGCACACCGGTTCCTAGCTCGTGCCCTTCAGTTAATTCATTGTCGATGACGGTTATTGAACCAAACATGAGTTGTTGGAGTGTTATGCCGGCTGGAAGTTGACCGGCTGCAACGAATGGTAGGTTCTTTCCTCCGTTGACAACGTTGTTGTTCCCCGTGTTTTGGAGGATGGTGTTGGAGTTAGGGTTGTTTGGGTTGTTACCGTTGAACCCGGCTAAGAATGGGAGGTTATTGTTGTTAACTATACCGTTAATGTTGTTTAATGGGACACCGCCGGTGATTGGGAACACTTGGCTATTCGGAGTTGAGAAAGGTACAACGTTAGCGTCTGAATTCGCTACGATACCTGTAACCACCCTACTTGTAGCATGAGACCCACCTAGGACATCATGCATAAAGAAGCTTAAAGTTGGGTGGTCCCCACCTACAACAGCACCACCACTGGCGGCAAGAGCCCCCGCTCCTCCTGTAGGTGTAGCACCTATAGGGGTAGTTACTGGTGCCCCCTTGGTTGAAGGTGTTACTGTAGTTGGTACCGGGGTGGTCAGGCCCGCTACTGGTGCAGAAGCACCAGTGGTAGGAGTTTGACCACTTGGTGTTGTAGGTGTCAAATCTTCCACAGGCGTGTCAGTCTCATCTATTGGACCAACTGTATCAGGCTTGCTGGTTGGTAGTGGGGCCACAGGGGTTACATCATTTGTTGTATCAAGTAAGACGCGGGTCCCCTTGGAACATTCGAGAGAAATGGCTAGCAAAAAGATGCAAATTGTGGTTTTGAAAAAGGTGGAAGTGACATTAGCCATTTGGGTGTTGTATGTTTTTGAACGGCAAAGGGAAGATGTGTGTTTTGATGTTGAAGGGGGTAGGCATAGGCATATATAGTGGTGGTGTGATGATACAATACAGAGTTGATGAAGTTGATGGAGTTGTTTGGTGCATAGATGATGGGGTGTTTTGGTTAAACAACTACTTTATAATCATGTTTGGTTTATATGAACTGCTCAATATAGATTATGGATTTATGGGTTACTTTATTTTTATATATTTCGAATTATATAACTGGACTCTTTTGTCCGTAAGTATATTTTACAATAACAAATGATAACCGAAGTTTATGAATGGTCAGCATTAGACTTCAGGACAATTTGACAAACGTAATGTTGGCATCCATACTCTAAACGTCCGTGACAAGTTATAGTTAGTATTGGTTTAAAACTAAAAATACTATTATGATTATCAAGCTATAAATAAGTAGATATTTATGTTAAAAGACTTAAGAGTATATGGTTAAAATGTGGAAATAAACCTGTATTTAGAACTTTCTACTCTATTTGATTAGTTGAGATAATGAGATCTATTCTCGTTTTTGAGTTTGTATCTTTATCTTATCTTAATCTTTAAAAATTATATATTATAATGTAGATTTACACTATACATTATAATATGACACATCCTATGATACGATAATAGTGTTTAACAAACGTGACAGAGGTAAAATAATACATCGGAACAATTAAAAATCTGTTATTTGTTTAATTAAATAAATTGTGTTAATGTATTGTTACATTGCTTTATGAATCATACAAAGAACTGTGGGGCAAATCTTTTCCAAATAATGTGAACTACTATATAAGATTTTATTGATATGGTTGGACAAAGTTACTAGAAAAGCTAGCCAAAGAAATTGATACATCACTTGTTATGAATACTGAATAAAAGTTATGAACCAATTTAATTTTGTACTTTGTATAATTGACAAGTTAAACATAAAAGAAATATAATAATAACTTACATTTACAGTATAATTGTAACATTATATATGTTTGATGATAAATAAAATACAGAATTATCCATGTTACATTCAAACGCATGTTCACTTAGCTTGACCCGCTTCAATTCGGTCTTCAGATGGCAACATGCCAAGTCATATACTCTCTTTTGGTTAGGCATTCCATACAACAACCAAAGCATGATTAAATTATTTGTGACGGCCAGAAATAGTCACACAAGAAGTGTTTTTGAGGGGTTTGTGTACTAGTGAGCGAGTTTTGAAACTCGAATATAACAATATTAATATTTATTTAATTGTGCGAATGAATAGTCCGCTTTGTACTTAAATATATATCAACCTAGGTAAACATCTACCAAAAGAAAACTATCCGATCCTCCATGTTTCTGTACACTTTTGGATCTAAGTTTAACAAGCTTTATCGTCGCATATCCATTGGCGCCTTTGTACTTCCCTGAGCCCCCAATGATCGAGACATGTGATACCGAATTTATATCTGCTTGATGTAATCCAAAAAACCTTAATTCATCTTTAAACTCATTATCAACAAAGCTTGTTGTCATTGCCATCATTTGGCTGCTTCCATTTTCCAAACTAGCAACATACATTCCTTTGGCTTTTCCCAATAATGTCAAGCCATAGAGATTTGTTTTGTCTAGTAAGTCAACATCAATGGTGTTGACCATACCGAACTCTAATTCTTCACGGAGGATATCCGATGCAGAAAAGGATATCCCAGTTCCAGTTCCAATTCCAGCTCCAGCCAAGCCAAATGGTTGGCTCGAGATGGAGTTGGAATCAGAAACCGGGATTCCGCCTATAGGAGGAAAAAGACCTAAAGGTTTAGAGAAGGGAATGGGTTGGGTGTTGATTTGGTTTGTTGGAGGGTGGTATATGGTGGAGTTGAGTATATTTGGCATGTAGAAAGTCATTGTTTTGGGGTGGTGGTGGCGACGCTTTGGTGGTGGTGGCGGTGGGATGCCGCCAAGGGTTCGGGCGTAAGGCGATCGGATAATGGTGGTGAATAGCAACAAGAAGAAACAAGCTAGAGGGGTTAGCTTGAAAGGGGGTTTGGGCAGGTCCATAGAGAATCTAAGAGGGCTTTGTACACTGTTTTTAGATGCATAAATAGGTGAAAAGCAGAAGGAATATTATGGTGGTTTTGGTTTCATAGTGGGGTGGTTGTTTAATGTTGATGCAAGATTATGAAAATATGTCAAGCATGCATTATTTGTATATTACAAATAACTTATTAGTTTTAAATTCATTAATATTTGTATACTTGCTCCTTTGATAACACTATTACCATCAAGTGTATTTTCTTTATTTATTCAAGAACCGATTTTAAAAGAAATAAATTGGTGGGAAAATAAACAAAACCAACTACTTCACATTTTATTTTTAAATTGTAATTTTATATGTTTGTTTTTTTGTAAATTATATATGGATTTAGAAATTATACCTTTTAAAGGATGAAATTATGGTGTTTGTCACAGTTAAAAAAAAGGTGATCGGAAAAATAGGATTTGAACCTATCTGATTTGAACCCATATACATAAAAAGTAAAATAGAACATTATTTAGCGGGTGCTGCTAAACGTAACCCTTTGCTCTAACTTTAGTAAACATACTCCCTCCCCTTCTAGTATTTAGGAAATACAATACAAACCTCTTATTTTCCTTTTTATAATTTATATAACCATATTATTTTATGATGTTAATACCTTCCAAAAGAATACAATAGAATATATGATTGGAAAAATACGTATCATATATATCTTCTAAAAGAATACATATATATATATGATACATCTTTTATAATATTAAGTTTGCTTTAATGATACACTATATTTTCTTATATTTTAGTGATATACTAACTTGTTAAGCAATCACAATATTCTCTATATATTGTTCACCTTTTATATGTATACAAAGAGAACTCCAATTCATTATTTTACAAAATCATTCTGGTGTACAACAAGAAGAATTCATGCATTCAGACAGTTCATTGGTTTATTAAGACTAAAGGATATAAAATATCGGCATTTTCTACAGACGAGGTATATTTTTTTTCACGCCGAAATTATTGTTATTAGTTTGATTTATTTTCTTTTGTAGGTATGAAATTTAGGTTTGTTACACAGTAAATATAGAACTGAATGATTCACACTTTCATTTCTAGGTGTTCAAGTCTCGTGAGGATTTGATGGAATGGGTTCAAAACACCGGACACACTCTTGATTACGTTATTATCACTAAAAGAACAAAAACAAGACCAAGTGGTTACGTGTCTAAAGTGACAATGATGTGCGATCGTGGTTGCGTGTATAAAGCATATAAAAATACAACTAAAGCAAACGGCACCAAAAAAACTAATTGTCCATTTGAATTGGTAGGAAAATATACGAAAGAAGATGATTATTAGTCGTTACGTGTGACACACGATGAACATAATCCTCCACCCGCAGAATATATGGAGGAGCATCCATTTGCAGAACGATTGTCAGATGAGGAGTTTCAGTTAGTGGCAGAATTGACAAGGAAACATGTGGCGCCAAAAGATATTCTTGGTATTTGAAAGAAGTTGGATGAAAAGAATGCATCTACGCTTAAAACCATATAACATGCGCGCAATAAAATTCGACTAGCAGATCAAAAAGGGAAAACTCTCATGCAGGTTCTTATGTCTTATTCAAATGATAATGGTTATATTTTTTATAGTCAGACTAATTGTATTGCAAAAAAGTTGAAATCCTTATTTTTCGCTCATCGGACATCACTAATTAGTCTGATTATAAAAAATATAACCATGAATGGTACCATGAGATAGAGATATACATGGAAATAAATAATTATATATTTTTTATTTTGTTTCTATAAAAATACAAACTTTTAGCTACACACGATACGATATAACACAAAATATCAACATAACTAATTCTTGAACTAACTTGTTGTCAAGAATGGGTTCAATAGGCTTTTTAGCATCCGTTTTTAATCTTGAATCTCATAGGTTCACTATTTTGAGCCTCGGGTGAGCTTCGGGTCGGTTTGATAATAAACAACATCCCCTTCATCACTCACATAATGATCCTTTTTCATTCTACATGCAAGAAGCCCAAGTAAATGAAAAGGAAGTGGCAATTATTTCTTCGGCTCTCTATAATATTTCCAAGCACAGAAGCACTGGCTTCGCGGCTTCAGTCTACATTAACAAGATCCCGAATTATATTATTATTATTGGAAATTGATTGTATAAGTTTAAGGACTGAAAACTATGCTTAGTGAAAGTTTTAAATATATAAAAGAATATACTTACTGCCTCTATTAAGTTGTAGTGCAGGATTTGAGGGAAAAGATGATGTATGACATGGGTTCCTATATCATGATGGATGTTGTTAATCCATCCGTAGTCACGATCGAGTGTCGTTAGCCCTCCTCTTAGGTTACTCCAATGCTATTGAGAGGTCTAAAACCATATCAAATAATCTATTATTTTAGTTTAATACAACAAAAATATTTGTAACCAAAATATAAAATTTAAACGGCTCAAGTCGGGTTGGGTCAGTTTCAAACCTTGCCACGGTACCATGGGAGCTTATCTTCATGACCATGATGATGTAAGTAGGTTACTAAATCCAGCCACATGACAAAACCCTGAATTTGAAGTAAGAATTTAGCAAAAGACAAAAAAAAAAACATGAAGCATAGGTTTGACATAAATGCTATACATGTGTGTTCATTACAAAACCAATTATAAATATATAATGCTAGAACCATTAGGCCATCTGTAGTAGGTGAGAAGTGGGTGAGAATATAGGGGCGATGGGGGCGATTTTATATGGAACATTCATGGTACCATTCATGGTTATATTTATTGTAGTCAGACTAATTAGTGATGTTCGATGAGCGAAGAATGAGGATTCCAACTTTTTTGAAATACAATTAGTCTGACTATAAAAAATATAACCATTATCATTTAAATGAGACATAAAAACCTGCATTAGAGTTTTCCATTTTTGATCTGCTTGTCGAATTTTAGTGCGAGCATTGTATATGGTTTTAAGCGTAGATGCATTCTTTTCATCCCGCTCCTTTAAAATACCAAGAATATTTTTTGGCGCCACATGTTTCCTTGTCAATTCTGCCACCAACTGAAACTCCTCATCTGACAATCGTTTTGCAAATGGATGCCCTTTCATATATCCTGCGACTGGATGATTATGTTCATCGTGCGTCACACGTAACGACCAATAATCATCTTCTTTCGTATATTTTCCTACCAATTCAAACGAACAATTAGTTTTTTTGGTGCCGTTTGCTTTACTTATATTTTTATTTGCTTTATACACGCCACCACGATCACACATTAGTGTCACTTTAGACACGTAGCCACTTGGCCTTGTTTTCGATATTTTGATAATAACGTAACCAAAAGTGCGTTAGGTGTTTTGAACCCTTTCCATCAAATCCTCACGAGACTTGAACACCTAGAAATGAAAGTGTGAATCATTCAGTTCTATATTTACTGTGTAACAAACCTAAATTTCAACACCTACAAAAGAAAATAAACCAAACTAATAACAATAATTTCGGCGTGAAAAAAAATATGCCTCGTCTATAGAAAATGCCGACATTTTATATCCTTTAGTCTCAATAAACTAATGATTGTCTAAAAGCACGAATTCTTCTTGTTGTACACCAGAATGATTTTGTAAAACACTAAACTGGAGCTCCTTTGTGTACATATAAATGGTGAACAATATACAAAGAATATTGTGATTGCTTAGCAACTTAGTATATTACCAAAAATATAAGAAAATATAGTATATCATTAAAGCAAACTTAATATTGTAAAAGATGCATCATATATATGTATTATTTTGGAAGATATATATGATACATATTTTCCCAATCATATATTCTATTAACATATTCTATTGTATTTTTTTTGGAAGATATTAATATCACAAAACAATATGGTATATAAATTATAAAAAGGAAAATAAGAGGTTTGAATTAAATTTCCAAAATACTAGAGAGGGGGGGGGGGGGTATGTTTAGTAAAATTAGAGCAAGGAGGACACGTTTAACAACACCCTTAAAAAATTGATTGTAATAACATGAGCAATTGCACAGAGGGTAATGAATAGCGTGACTCTTTTTATCACAAATTTACCAAAATACGACAACAAAGATTTGCAATGAGATATTGTTTGACGTAAATTCCTTTAGAAAATTAACAACAAAAACGGGAAGTGAATACGGTGCTGTCATGCTCCTAATCTTACACGCAAAACCCCTCAAAACTACGTCATTTTGATTAAAAACCTTTAAATGAAACCTAGAACACACTATTATTAAACTCCATCGAAGTAGACATATTTCACATGTTTGTTATTTTTTGTTGTTATTTGTCTTCAGATTTGAAAGTTTCATCCGATCTCCATTTATCTTAAATTATTTAGCATTTTTATGTTTTAATTTATTTGATCCAGGTACTGTAACAAAGTGGTTTTTTCAACTTTAGATAAATTAATGAAATGTAAAATTCAGAGAAAAGAAAACAATTAAAGGAGCAACACCCAAAAATATTGAAAATTGAAAAAAAAAACATATATTTAATCTATCTGCAAACTAACTATTATTGTAGGAGCATTATCCATAAGTACTGAAAATTAAATTATGCTTGGTAATCGAATTAGGGTGTAAAAGCTTGACGGCAAAATGGATGGGGACTTGGGTGGATTGTAAATAAGGAGAAGCGTTTAATCAAATAAAATGGAGTAAAAAAGTGTTTTAGGTTTAATGTAAAGGTTTTTAATCAAAACGACGTAATTTGAGGAGTTTTGCCGTTTGCGTGTAAGCTTAGGTGCATGACAGCACCGTATTCACTTTCCCCTTTAAAAATTCTATTATATAAAATTCAATAAGTATTATAAATGTTGAATGATTCAAGTCAAAAACATGAAAGCCTTAAAGCTTCCATAACAAGTTCTATTTCAGATTATCATCAGCTTCCATGGCAAGCTACAACCCAACTTAAATACACCTTTTCTTCATGATCATCAAATCACTTGAAAAATGGTGAACAAAAATCAAGAAATCTCAAAAACCCCTCGACAACGAGGCAGAGTCCACGCACTCTGGACCTATAGTTGGTTCCAACGATGATCTTTTAACCGAAATCCTTCGTCGGATTCCTGTGACCGCTGTCCTTCGTTTCAAATCTGTATCCAAACACTGGCAATCGCTTTTGGGTCACCAACGTTTCACCTTCTTGTATGACAATGTCCAGGTTTCTCATGGTCTTTTTCTTCGGGATTTGTATATTCCATTTGATGTTGAAAATCCAACCCCTCCTCCTTTTCGTAGTCTTAATTTCTACCCTGATCGTTCGGGTATCAAAATCGTGCAATCTTGTAACGGGTTACTTCTTTGTTGCAGTAATCGAGGGAAGGAGCATACACGTAAGTACTACGTGTTTAATCCTACCACCAAGCAATTTGCAATCATCCCATCTATCATTGGAGGTTCGGGTGCCAGTAGAACTATTCGTTTTATAGGTCTAGCATTTCATAGAGCAGATTGTGTGCATTACAAAGTTGTTTGTATTCGTAATGTAAAGCGTTATGAGAATACATTTCAAATCCAAGCCTACTCATCTGATACCGGGAATTGGAGAATTTTACAAGAATCTATCTATGCGTCTGATTTTACATCTTTCAGTTATGAGGTAAATTATGGAGTTTACTGGAATGGTGCGGTGCACTGGATTCCATATGGTTGTAATCTCGTATACTTTAAGCTCGATGTAGAACAGTTGAAAACGATGTTGTTGCCAAAGAGGCCATCTTGGTTCGATGGAGAGAGGCAACATTACTTTCGGGAATTTGGCGCCCATCAGGATTTGGTGGAGATAGAGGATGAGATGGAGGAAATGCCATCTTGGTCTGATGGAGCAAGGCAACATTACTTTGGGGAATCTCGAGGCCAACTGCATTTGGTGGAGGACGCGCGCAATGAAAACCCTCTACATCTTAATGTGTATGAAATGTTGAGCAACTATTCAGGGTGGATTGTCAAATATCAAGTAGAGCTTGATGATCTTCCGACTTCTTACCCTTATACGGTCTATGAGAGTCATGGTCCGTCAGAATATCAATTTGGAGTCGTTGATGTGGTCAGAGGTAAAGAAGAGGAATCTACCTTTATGGTGGTGAGGACTCGAGAGAAGATCATAAAGTATAATGTTCTTAACAAGAGTTTCAAACCGTTGTTTGAACTGCCCAGCCTCTGTCAAAGATACTCTTGCAACGATTTTCATCGTTATACTCAATTCTTGTCTTCCTTCTAGAGTTCAAATCTTGGGTCATGACAAGAACTAGTCAATCTTTTCATTTTCTGGTGTTTAAAGCGAAATTAAAATTTATATATATTTTTTCTTTTGTATTTCATATGGTGTAATAATATCTTTTAATATGGTTTACAATTTATTTACTAGATGTCTAACAACACAAAATATTATAAAGCGAATACACATGAATTCTACTTAAACCTACAAGAAACATTTTTTTTTTTTTATCAAAAGGTTAGTAATTATTAAATATGTTACTATTATTTGTTTTTTTTTAAAATAAAAATTGGTTGATTGGCTCGGACTGCACCATGGTGGAAGAGACATGCTCGTATGTCAGTTGACTTTTCTGATGGAGAAAGCCCGTTAGCAATGTCGAGGTTTTGTTGTCATTAGTTAGTGCATCGACTTTCAATTTGATATCAGGGAGACAAAGTAGAAACTTAACCGCCTCACTGCTAGCGCCTTTTACAGCCACATGTAATACAGTTTGGCCCTTTTGGTCGGTCCTTCTAACCGGTTGCGGTGGTCCTTTTCAATCAAACTTTTCACAGTCTCGAGATGCCCTGATCTTGCTGCCAGATACAATGCTTTTTTAAGGTCGCCTTTGGGCATAGTTAACAAGATCGGAACCTTTGAAAGTAGCTCGTTACCAACAACAATGTGGCCTTTTGAAACTGTTGTTATAAGTGGAGTTGCATTGCCTTTTGTTCTGATTTGGCATAGTGATACATCATGGTCAAGTAGTAGTTTTACCATGGCTGCAATAAGAGTCAATAACAATATGTTGGCATATTTTAATAAACAAATTAATTATTGATGCTAGACTATCGCTATCTAATCAAAAATAGGGATGTCAATAAAACCCGAACCCAATGGGAAAACCCGAACCCAATGGGAAAACCCGAAGCCCGACATAAATGGGATGGGTAATACCCGACCCATTAGGGTTTGAGACGGGTTTGGGATTGGCTTTGAAAATTTTCGTGGGTTTGAGACGGGTTTGGGATTTCTAATATACCCAATTACCCGATAACACAAACCCATTTACCCGATTATATACCTGATGCACCCAATATAGCTTATTATATTATATATACACTATATTCCAAATATATTATTTGTCGTAAATTGTTTATGTCGATTATTTGAGATATTTTATCTTTATGGTAACTATCTTTTTAATCGATTAGTTATATTTTGTCAAAACCAGGCAGCCGGGTATACCCGACGGGTATTTTTTCAAAACCCGATAGGAAACCCGAAACCCGATGGAAAAACCCGAAACCCGACGGGTAATTACCCGATTAAAACCCGACGGGTTTGGGATGAATTTTAATAACCGGGTATGGGTTTGGGAATACCTAAACCCGTCCCAAACCCGACCCATTGCCATCCCTAGTCAAAAACAATTAAAATCAATTTCCTAATCACCTAAGCAAGCTAGGGTAGGTAGGGTGTCGAACCACGAGGAGTATGTGGTCAGTGTAATATGCAACCAGTTTCAAGAATTATGAAGTGAATGTCAAAAGTGCTAATCACACTAGCAAACAATTGAGATTTAATATTACTAAAGCAATTAAACAAAGCAAAGTTCAATCAATAAACAAGACAAATCACACCCGGGGTTCAAGCAAGTAAATAAACAGTCATCTCATGTTAAATTGACAGATTAATTGTCAAAGATCAAATTAGATTGATTAACGAGCTAAACCTTAGGCATCAATAATCACTAACACACGATAATGGTTATCATACAGTCCTTGTCAGTGTGACTCAACTAAGACAATTGTATGCTTCATCATATTCAACTAATCAAAACAACCCTATAAGCAATTATTATAGCAACTGGCAAACTAATCGTGCTGATCGAAATAAACCTAAACCGACTGAGTGCACAGTAATACTAATCGTGCTGATCGAAATAAACCTAAACCGACTGAGTGCACAGTAATACCAAACATCAATACTCATAGATTAATCAATAACAGTTACAAATCATTCGTTCTTAACACATGGGAAAATTGTAAATTACAAACTCTACATCCCAGGTATGATTAGAGAAGATTAGTCGCATCTCGACATCACAAAATCTTTAATTCTGCTGATATAGACCATGTAGATGATCTCAGGATGAGTTGGAATGATGGAAATGGTCTTCTAAGCCTTTGGGAATGCTCGGGAAAGTGTTGGATGAGAATAGGGTCGTGAAACATGTTTTTTTAATCAAAAACCCTAAATTTTTCCGTCTTTGGCACCCATCGCGACGCGATGGGGTCTTCATGGGCCCATCGCGTATCGTGATGGACCAAAAGTCAACGAAGCCTAAAACTAAGTCCATCGCGTAACGCGATGAACTAATATCCACCTTGTCGCGTATCTCGGCGAGTCTTCTCACCAGCAAAACTTGTTTTCGTGTCTCGTAACACGTACTGGACGTCCTGAGTCCTCATCTCGTGCTCCTACAGGTAAAAAATAACCGCTTTAATCACCTGTGACCTAAAATACAACAAACACTTATGAAGTACCAAAGTTCATGCATTGAACGATTAAAACTAATAAATTAATGAACTAATATATGTACAAATTGACCGACCATCAATTATGCAAACAAATCAAATACATTTACCATAATGTCCTTGACTAGCAGCTATATGTAAAGTATCAAATCCAAGTGGCTTCTTCTAGTAAGTGTTTCTTTATTCGAGTACTTCAAGAGTTCTTTCACAACTTCAAGATGTCCATTTTTCAGCAACTATATACAACGCGGTTTCTCCAAGTTTGTTCACTTCATTCACCACCATTTGAGAACTTATATAACCAAGGATATGCTTCACACAATGTTGTAAAAGTAAGTCTCCAATACCGAGTAATCCCTGAGTACTTGCTACAAGATATGGCGCTGATGAGAGTTTCTTCAACTTTGCATAGTTACTAAAAATTAATAAATGTGGTCAACCTCAACTATAATTACATCTACTTGGTCAACTTTGGCTGATTTTGACTTAAAAAATAGAACATCTTTCATATTTATATCACTTTTTTTAGTTAATGATTAACAAATTATAGAATAATATAGTATTTAAAAAGACATAATTACGTAAATGGTCCTTTATGTTTGTATCAAATTTCATTCGTTGTCCTTTATCTTCAAAATTGATTTGTTTTATCATTTACGTTTATAAATGCTACAACGTTTATCCTTTAGCCCTAACCCAATTAGTTTTTCTCGTTAAGTCAGATCACGTGACTTGCACATGAGGGTAAATTGGTCATTTTACCTGTTTAATTAAAAAATATTTTCATAAATTAAAAAACTTGACAAATATATATATCCACCAACACACTCTCAATTAAACTTAACAGAATCCAGACCTGCCGCCACCAACCCCAACCCTAACCTTAACCTTACCTCTAATACTATCTTATGAGAAAGCACAAAAACCTTCTGGTGTACTCTCAAATTTGGGGTTTGGATTTTGGGATTTTAGGTTTGCTTGGATATAGGGATAAGTGAAAAAAAGGGGGAGATGGGGTTGAATACGGGAAGAGAAAAGAGAGAAGGAAAAAAAAATAAGAAAATGAAGGAAATAATGAAATTATCAAACTACACCTAATTTAACAGGAAAAATAGATAAGGTTAAACAAAAATACTAAAATTGCAAGTTTTAGAAAACTGAGGTAGCCATTTGCAATAAATTCAAAATCGGTACTAAAGTTGCGTAACTAGACAAACCACATGTACTAAAATGACACTTAACTCTTGATATTAATTTATTTTGCTATAAATGTTAGTGTATACTTATGAAATTTGGCATATATATAATATCTAAAAATTAATTTTCTTTATATTTATTAATTTCGAGTACTCCCCAAGTACACCTTCGAGAGTCCTAGTACACTCAACTCCCCAGTCGACCGCCTAAGGTCCGTCTAGCGACTATTGCAACCTTGGCTTGACAGATGCAGAATCACCTTGGTGGGTTGCTAGATGTAAAAGGTTTGATGAAGTCATGAGTTTCCCTGTCTCTAAATCTACAATTCATTAAGTAGCAATTGTTAGTATATTTTAACTTATCAAATCAAAAGAAATGAGTGTTTTTAGCATATTTGTTCTAAGTTTATAACAGATGTAATATGTATAGAGCAATCAAGCAAGCAACCAGAAATTCTGATGATTTACATATTCAAATAGCATGTTTAGATCGAACACCATCGATTATATAAAAGTCTAACTCAAACACAAAATTCATTAATCAAAGAAGTTTGGAACATCAGACGATTTGTCTTAGCTGAATCAAAGAATCATAAGAATCAAAGCATAAAAATCGTTCGCTTTTGTGGGTTGGTTTATAATAGCACAACTTAATTTAGATTTTCGTTAATCTTAATAGTACAAGCACTTCAAGCTTCATTTCCATAATAATAATAATAATAGATTTAAAACCCAATACATATACAGACAAACTGATTTTGGCATGATCAAACAATTAGAAAGAAACATAAACCAAAATAAGAATATTTATCGATTTAGTGCACAACTAGACACAAAATGCATTATTCTTCATCTCACTAGCATTTCAAACTTAAATTTTACACATTCAAGCTCATAACTGACACGCACATATCTAAGAGTTATAAGAGTACCTTCTTTAATGACTGAACCTACTACCTTCATTGGAGAGATAAAACTGATAATATGATAGCATGTATATATACAATTGTTACACAAAGGACTGGAAATGAGGTATAAGTAATGGATTAAAGGTCACATGCCCATTTTACTAGTTCGAATTAAAGTAAAACATATTTAAAATGCATTACGTAGGGGAAGCTCCCCCCTTGAGAATACCAATAAAGGTTATATATCTATGTAAATATATAAATAGTTTATGTGTACACAACATACAACAGAGTTCCCATGTTTTCAGTATAGATTATGCTTGTTGTAGCTTGTGCAGTAACATACATGTAGGTTGATTCCTTTGACCTTAACAAACTTGCAGCAGCAAGAGCATAAACAGGAGCACTACCAGGGACATTTTGGAAATTAGGTGCTTATGCAAGTGAAACTGTGGGAACTGAATGCACAAAATCAATTTTAATGCATATGAAATACAAAATCAGCTTGTCTATAACATCGCCAAACCGTTTTCCGTACAAATGTTTTCATAGCTATCAAATCAATACCAACTCTATCACTATTAATCAGTTCTTGAATTTGGATTTTCGACTGTTATCATATTCTACCATATCAATACCAACACCAGGTCCCTCAGTATTCCATCTGGTATCCGTCCAAACAGATTTGGATACATAGACGCCCTTAAAACTTCTAAACAATGTTCCGAATAAAACATTCCTCAACTTCACTATTCACTTTATGAGGTCTAGGCCAATTTCTTACAACTTCTTTATCATTTTCCCTCAAAGCCTTTATTGAATTATCACCTTATATTTTCATTTATATCTTCTTTATTATTTCTAGGCATTTCATCAAACACCTTGGGTGCACAATTAAGTTTTAAGGATTATGAATACCGTTGTAACCCAAAACCTTGCTTATTATCATGCACGGAAACAGAAATACGAGGATGCTGAGAAATAGAATCAGTTTCTTACAAGAATTAGTACTCCGGTAAAGAAATTGAACTTTGTCACTCCGATGATCGGAATTCGGTGTGTTCGAAATCAAGAGCCGATAGCTCTAATACCATTGATACGGTTCCAAATAACGATCGATTTTAGAGAGAGAAACACAACAAGGTATAAACCAATCAAAACATCATTTATATTTCACTAGGTTTCTATAAGACCGACCATGTGTAGTCATATAAATCCCCCGCATCATGCGTTATGCGTAACTTGGCCTTCAGTCAGAGTTATGGTCTTTTACAAAAAACATGGTGTAGTAATAAAGCCTCACCACTAGACGTTATATGCCAAGTTACTTTTTTTTTTGTTTTTTTTAGTTTTTTATTAAAAATAATCAAAAAACAATAATATTTTATTAAATAAATATTATATTAAAATAAAAAAAACTATTCGTCTCCATCGTCGTCTTCCCCCTCGTCGTCGTCTTCATCGTCTTCGCCATTGTCGTCTTCATCGTCTTCGTCGTCGCCGTCGTTGTCTTCATCATCGTCTTCATTGTTGCCCTCGTTTTGATTCTCGTTTTTACCAGGCAAACACCGATTCATCCAAAGTTGTTGGACCAAATCCCCCTTTAGTGCGTTATGTATCTCTCTTGACAGCACGAAATACGAGTTTTCGAGTCTTTGCTCCATACTTGCTGGAGTTCTTGGTGGATCCGAGTCCGGTATGAAAGTTGGACATATTGCTCTTCCCTCGTCCACGATGATCATGTTATGCATTATGATACACGCATACATAGCACATTTTATTCTTTCTAAAGACCATAGACGACAAGAATTTTTAACAAAATGTCATCGTTGTTGAAGAACACCAAAACACCTCTCAATATCCTTCCTCGCAGACTTTGCACTTTATTAAAATATTGTCATTTTTCATCCAACGGGTCTCTGAATGTTTTCGTGATTATATGGATATATTCCATCACCCAGATAGTACCTATGATGGTAGAGGTTATCGTTAGCCCAAAACGAAGCGACGAGAACGGTACCAGATATGTAACTCTCCATCACAGGCGACTTCTCTAAGACGGTTATGTCATTGTTGGAACCGGGAACACCAAAGAATGTCGACCAAATCCAAAGGTCGTATGAAGCAATCGCTTTAAGGCTGACCGTTGGTCCCTTTTGGTCACCTCGTGTGTATTGACCTTGCCATGCAGTTGGACAATTAGCCCATTCCCGATGCATGCAATCTACACTCCTTATCATGCCGGGTAAACCATGCACCCTTATGTGTGCCTTGTAAAGACGTTGTAGATCGTTCAAGTTGGTCTCTCTCAGATAATGTGGTCCATATAGTTTCAATATTCCTATATTTTACACAACTTTTATAAAATAATTGATTAAAGTAAACAAGTGATATAATTATTTTATAAAAATGAAACGTACCGTAACAAAAATACTCCAAGGTGTCCCGAGTTGTTTTATCGGCCATCTTTAAATACTCGTCGTTGATGTTGGCCGTGTTTCTGTAGGCGAGCACGCGTATGGCTGACGTAACCTTCTGAATAGCCGTGAATCTTAGTGTCCCTCGACCGTCCGACTTTTGCTTAAAGTAATCAAGCTCACGCTCCAAATCATTGGTGATGCGTGTAAATAATTTTTTAAACATCCGAAAGCGACACCTAAAGGTCTTCGGGTTCTTGTATCTCGGCGAGTCGCAGAAGTAATCTGCCATCAATCGATTGTTGGCTTCTGTACAATCTCGTTTGATATATGCTCTTTTTGAAATGGGGGTGGTGGAGAGCTAACCGCACTCGTAACAAAACTCATATAAGTTGTCGCGAGCACAATTGCATTCGTAACCACCTCTTCCTCCGCCTCGTCTTCGGCTTGTTGGTCGGGCTCGAAAAACCGATTATATATAGAACTAGGAGAATCCATTTATAGGGAAGTTTGTGTGAAGAAATATATAGTAGAAATAAATATTTTATAAATTTGATGAGTTTTGATTGGAATTGAAGTTGATTAATATATAGAAAATATATTTTTTTTATTAACGGTCATATGACCGTTGGAATTGAATATTGTTTTTTTTTTTAATTTTCGTCCATTTTTCGCGTTATATACAAAACGCTAAAAAATTACCCCAAAATGCGGGGGGGGGGGGGGGGGGGGGGGGTTCCGGCGTTATAGCCCAAAACACCGTTAAAAAAGCCTCACTATTGCCGGTCTAAGTACATCTTTACAAACTCTGTTAATATATTTACACTTAGACCCTTATTCTATTACTAGTTGCAGTTCTAATCCTTGCACTATTATGACCACAACATATTCATTCTCGCTTTGGAGACATTTAGAATCTAACCCTTGTATAACTATATTATATTGTAGGAAAAAAAGAGGTTGAAATTAACATAATAAAAGTGTAGCAGCAACAACAATAATAATATGTTATGATTTTATCCACGTTTTTTTTGGATGACTACTTATTTTCAATGCAATTATATATATTTGTTCCCCCAAATAGTATTCCTCAATAATAGTTTAAAATAGTGAAGTTAGTATTATAAATATCGACGTATGTCCCCGTCGTGCAGCTCAGTTGGTTAAGGGGGCGTAAGACTTGGAACAATAAATATCGACGTATGTAACAATAATTGATATATCAACAAAGTTACTGATTTACCTATTCCATATGCTCTTGTCATCTTCAAAGATTGCTTAAATAATCTTATTATAATTAGTGGTGATTATAACACGTTATCAGCACGACTCGCTTGTGTCTTAATCAAGAATATCAACCAAGTAAGAAGACGTCAATCATAAACAAGCTTATCATTTATACCTCATTTATTCTATTACTTACAAAATAATTTTTATATTTATACATATAATTTATATATATATATTATATATATATATATAACCGTTGATGAAATGGTCATATAGCCGTTATAAAACGGTCATATATGTAACAATTCGGATTTTTTTCCATATATTATTTTAATCGATACCCGACCCACTTTTATGTTCGGGTTATTTTTATCAAACAAAAAATACCGTATTTAGAGAGTGAATAAATTGTTATCATATTATATCATTATTATTAATATAATATATATTTATATACTTTCAAATTATGACAAATATAACCCTAAACTAAACTTTTGTTCAAGTACGTTTCCCTCTTCAAACTCCAGGGCCTAAGATGCAAATTTAGTATATTATAACCCATAACCCAGTTACCCGATCCAAACCCAAACCCGACTCATGAACCCGTTTGTGAAATTTGATGGATTGGACCACAATTCTCTTAATTATTTTTGGCAATTGAATCAGCATTCACGTTATACCTTCCAATAATGAGCTCACCGACATCTGTGATTAGGAAATTGATATATTTTTGATTCGTATTGCTTATTTTAAACGAACCGTCATAAGCCCGTTTACGAATATACATTGAAACGATCATGGTAATTCAATTAAACCTGCATGAAGCATCCTACAACACTCGCGAACAAAACCCCTTTAATCTATTACCTTAATACAACCTACAAATACTCGTTTTGATCCAGTTTCTTTCCGTCTGCTCGTCGGTTGATATATCATCATATAAACAACGTGTAAGGTAATTCATTATATGGTTTTGCTCGTTTTTATCTGCTCGTCAATAACCCTAACATAAATTAAACAAGCGATTAACGAATGGATGAATTGCAGAAACTACGGTTCATAGGGTTTGCGGGTATTTTGGGCTATTGTACTAAATGATTTTTTTTGAAACGTTAATCAGCCATCAACGCAGATCAGATGGTTGTGTTGTGTGCGTTATAACCACTAAACCGGCCAGGGGCGCGGGTTCGAGCCCCCTGGACGCGGTTATTGTTTTATATTTTTGTTTAAGGGCTTAAGGTTTATTAATTATGCATGATTAATAATATATATCAAATGCATATTTTCTTTTGTTAACCGACACTTTTAAATTCTCGTTCTTATCAATTAATCTCGTTAAGTTTTTGAGTGTGTATATATATAGGGGAGGGTTATCCTAAAACAAGTAGTTTTCTAGGAAGACTAGGAATAATCGTAGCCATTGGATCATATCAATCAATGGTTGAGATTCAAAATTACAAAAAACCGTCATAGTTTCCTACAATTACTCTTCACCATTATAATTGACATAGTTTTCTATAATTGTTCTTTCATCATAGGTTTTAATGCCAAATGTCAAAATTCTATTGGTTCTTACCATTCCTAGGAAACAACTTCTTTTTATTTGAACCCTTATCTGTTACACCCCGACCAAAGGCGGAACATGCCGGGGCGTAACGTATTGATTGGATAGTAGCTCAAAAGACACTAATTAAATTAACAATAATTATTTAATTCATTAATATCAAAACAAGTACACAATTATAATAATCAAAACAATTACATCATATTTATTGTTTGGATAAATATCCTAAGGTAAAAACTAATATCTTCAGTCTTGATCAATGTAAATTACTTGTACCTGTAGCATGTATAAAAATAGAGTTTGTCAACACGAATGTTGGTGAGAATACATAAGTTTTAGTTGAGATACATATATAGATAAAAACCACATTTCATATGTAAATGATGAGTATTACAATTCTTATGAAAATGTAAACATTTAAATAGATGTGGACACGTTCTTATTGATAAGAAATCAATGTACTTGGGTAAATATATGATCATACCAACCACCAAACATAAAATAAACAATTAAGCACATAGAACATTATCATAGAGCATGCAATAATCACACATAAACATATATTGAATTGTGTTTTGAATAGATGTGAACATAAAAATGAGTAATTTAAATAGGGTATACATGCCACTCTCAAAATTTAAAAGATGAAAAAGGGGGATATGTAAACTCACCTTATAGAGTAGGATAAACGAGGACGAGATAATAAAAGAAAGAGCTAGGATGAAAACTGTCAAGCTTCTCGAGATTTGCCGACCATTAATCCTAGTTGATAACGATAAAGTGAGTTAAATATAATATAAAACGGATCTTGGGTCTCGATGAGGTTATTAATGTGTAATTAGTCTTATTATCATCATCGTACGGTTGTTGTATTTTATTAACGTTTTAATTATTACTATTATTATTATTAGTATTTAATCATCTTTATTGTTAATTATATTTTATAAATAAGATAAATATTACGTAATATATAAATTAACGTGAAGTTTTAAAAGGAGATTTATTATGAACAATTTAAGTTCGGTTTATCAAAATATTGTATTATATATGTAGTAAATGTAAAAATTTGATTAAAAAAAGGCTTTAAAAATATAAATATAAAAAAAAAACGGTTTCGTGAGACTTAGAGGTTTGGTTTTAAGAAAAATAACATTTATTACACAATATATTTTATAAACAATCATCATCATCGTACTCAGTATAAACAATCATCATCATCGTACTCAAGATTAGCCGATCTAAGACGGAGTACCTACACTGTGATTTTGGTGAGATAAACGACAGTGAAGACGCACACATCACAATTGAAGGGCAGGTGGTCCCGCAGGTAACGAAGTTCAAGTATTTAGGATCATTTGTACAGAGCGATGGGGAATTAGACAGTGATGTGACCCACCGAGTTCAGGTAGGATGGTGTAGATGGAAAGCAGCCACAGGTATATTATGCGACAAGAGTTTCCCGACTAATCTGAAGGGAAAATTCTATAGGGTGGCAGTTAGACCTGCAATGCTATATGGAACAGATTGTTGGGCCATCAAGAAGGCACAAGTGCGGAAGATGGAGGTAGCAGAAATGAGAATGCTACGTTGGATGTGTGGGCACACAAGGCTAGACAGAATAAGAAACGTTGTGCTTCGCGAGAGATTAGGGGTGGCGAACATAGCAGACAAGATAAGAGAGTGGAGATTGAGATGGTTTGGACATGTAAAGAGAAGACAGACGACGAATCCTGTTAGATCCGTAGAAAACATTACTATAGAGGGGAGGAGGGGTAGAGGACGACCGATATTGACTTGGGATGAGAGGATTAGGCATGATTTGATAGACCTAAACCTCTCTGAGGACATGGTTGAGGATAGGAATTCGTGGAGAAGTAGAATTAAAGTTAAGGATTTTTAGAGAGAATTGAATACCTTAGGGCTTAGACTTAACTTATTTAGGTCACATACCATAATGGTATTTCCCTTACATACTTTATTATTATTATTATTAGCTTTTATATTGCGGTTAAACTGTGACCTTTTTATTAATATTATTATAATTAGTAGTAGTTTTTTATATAACTGTTAAACTTTGATTTCCTTTTTTTGCTTCATACACATGTTCTTAGAGCCGAGGGTCTCTCTGGAAGCCACCTCTTTATTCCTTTGGATAGAGGTACGGTGTGCCTACATCCCACCCTCCCCAGACCCTACCTATAGCTCTGCTGTCGGTGGGATTTTACTGGGTATGATTGATTGATTGATTGATTGATTGATTTTATAAACAATAAAAGAAAACCGGGTTTTAGGATGACGGGAAAACGACTCAAAGTGTCGGTTTATAATATTTAAATGATAAATTGTGTAGGGATTTATTTAATATTAAAAGGAACAAAAACCCTTAAATGGAGTTAATAAGAAAAGAAATAACAAAAAACCCAAAACCGGGCTCGAACCCGCGACCTAGCTTTTGTTATACACTGGACCAACCAACTGAGCCATCATGGCCGGTTGTTAACTATTGAAGATCCAAAAAATATAAACACATGTTTAAAGGGACATGAACCCTTGATTATCCAATTGGATAATCTGGTTCATGGTCGTTCAAAAAAAGTTTAGGGCTAATGTTCTTCGACATATCGCGATTCTAACTGTACCTTTTAATTGGATTAGGATTGCGGTTATGATGGTGTAATTGATCGAGCTAGGTTGCGGCCAAAAAAGGGTTTAATTAGGTGATGGGTTGGGATTTTAAATGGAATTGAGTTTAGGGGAATTGTTGGCGACAGATAGTAGAAGGTTTCTGCAAGTTTAATTGGTTCATAACAAGGGGGTTATATAGATCATGAAATTAGGGTTTGTTTAGGCTTAAAATGGTTAGTTTATCAAATTACAGACTAATTAACATGCTCCTACTATAATTAGGTGTCGGTTACGCGTTTAGTTGGTGGAATATGCTAACTGCCTAACTTAATTGATCATAACGAGCGGAAATTTGGAGGTTTTTGAATGGTTTGGGGCCGTCGGGTCGGGTTTGGGTCAACTGGTCGGACTAGGAGGTGGTTTGGGTTATAATATGTTATTTTAACATCATAACTTAATTGATAAAATACCCGAAATGTTACAGTATTCACAACTTTTTGAAAATTTTGTCCCGAAATTAAAGAATAAAGAAAAGAAAAAAAAATACCATAGAATAAATGTAACAACTCGGGTTTTTCGATTTATACTTTCACCCGACTCGGTTCAAGGTTCGGTTATTTATATTAAAAATATTTCGTTATCGAGTTAGTTTGATTATTGTATTAATATTAAAATTGTTTATAATAATCTTTATTGATTTTACATTTTCAACCCAATTATAAGTCTTAAATCATTTTGTATCCAACTTTAAACTTCAAGGTCCAAACTGAAAATATGTTATAACCCATATTACAATTTGGATATCCATCTTTCAAATCCGACCCGTATTAGTTTTTCTTGTACCCGAATTCAATTATCACTAACTTGGACCGCAATTATTGTTCGTTGGCTGGAATTGATCTTGGAAACCTTTTATTTATGTTAATTTCGGCCATAACCGACATAATAATTATGTTATTACGATCAAGATTGATCCGTTTTCCCATATTTACCAAACCGCCAATCGACTAACCCTAATTCACGAAATCGTTTGTTATACGTCAATTAATTATGCGTACACAATACTTACTTAGTGGCCGACATTAGCCCCATATTTAATTGGATCCGTTTCAGCGTTAGCTGCTTGTTCATACTCTCACAACCGCCGACCCTAACTCGAACCCGTTAGATATATAAACAAAGGTGATAATCCAATTAATCTGGCAGATCTTATCCCCTAGCCATCGCCAACCTTTACCCTATAAATAATTAGATTAATTTTGTGGTTTACTAGTTCATTCATAACCTTTAGCCGCCGGCCACTGTTGGTGCTTGTTAACCTATCTCCGTTCATTGATCAAGGTAATTGATTACATGGTTTTGATCGCGCTAAGGTTCAGATCAAAAGCCCCAACATCAATTTGGTTTATATCATCGGGATCGATCGATTTGATTGTTAAGGTTCTTGATCAATTTTTGTTAATTTATGTTTGTGTATATAAATATTGGAAGCGAGTTCTTGATGCACGTCCATTAGTAGTCTGCTGGTTAAACACTCGGGTTGTGTGGGGGGCAGGTCGCAGGTTTGACCCCCTGCCACCCCGAAATTTTAGTTTTTATTGTTTATTTTTCTTTTTAAACATTTAATAGTTATATAATATTAATAATAGTATTTAATTAAAACCATTTTATTAAAAAACGACTTTATAATACTCGTTTAACTCACGTTTTCATTAGTGTGTATATATATAAATATATATTAACTTAATATCTAATATTTATCAAGTAAACTATATGTATATCTATAATTATAAAATTTAAAAGAAATATTTTCAAGATATTTTTATTAATGTAACTAAATGTTTTATCTAATAAATTTTCATATATATTATTACATTAATTTAAATTGTTATTGTTTAACTAGTTGTCGTAATTAAATCTTGTACTTAGTGCATCCGTTTGCTCTCGTCTCTCTTAAGCTTTAACGTTCGCGTGTGATTTCTCGCATTCTCATTTTCTTAATCATCTGTTGTTCGTCTATCGAGGTGAGTACCACATTCCCCTATTTTACTTGTTTTCTCACGTTTTGGGGACATATGCGTAAATATATTTCTCATATATACTTATACACAAAATCGCAACTATTGTTTATGTGTTAACAACTTATACCTTACTTGTTTATGTGCTTACATGCTTTACGTGAACCGCATTCGGAGAGGTCCAACATAATCTCATAATAGTATGGTCATACACCAGTCGTTAGCCTTTGTGATTCCCGACATCTCAGTTATACTTGCTCATTTGGTTAATTTGTTATTCTCATATAAATTGTTGCAACTACATATTTTTGTTATATACTATATGTACATTTAAACTGGTGTGTTGCTCACTCAACCTTGTGTTGACAAACTATATTATTTTCAACGCATATGCAGGTTATCGTGTGACGTGATTATCAAGATTATTTGAAGAAACTTAGGATGCATGTTAGAGAAAAGATACAAGAACTTAATTTTGGATGTGTAATGTAATTGTTTATTTATAACATTGATGTACATGAATATTTGTTTGAAATTATTAAATAGATATTGAAACTTATAATGTTGCTTGATAGTAACCTTTGAAAAGCTGTGAGAAATCAGTTCGCGCCCCGGCATTTCTGCCGTAGGTTGGGGTGTGACAATAAAGGAGGAAAAACTAAAATCAAGAGAGATTTTTTTTATAATAATAAATAATAACACAAAATTTCGAATGAACTGTTTAACGCTACAAATGGAAGGTATGATAAGGACACTTATATATAGGATGTACCAGCGGCGTATCCACCATGTCCTTATCATATCAATATTTGTACCGTTACCCTAAATCACCCTAGGTTATGAGTTATGACACACAACCGTATTCACCATGAGTTCTATGCGAGGATTTCGATAATTATGCGTGCACTCATAATTATTTAGGTTGTCGCATGATGCACATGGTTGTCCCGTTGTGCGGTTTGAAAACAAAGGTAAAAGAAAACTTTTTTTTAAATCGATATCATTTGATCAAGAGCAATGAACTAAAAATTGAATGAAAATTGATGAGCATAATTAACTAGTAAAATAAAAAAAATGACAAAATTGTTGAAGTTAACCATCGAGAGTAATAACAACATAATGAAATAAACAGATAGAGGAAATTTTAAAATTATATAAGTAACTTACATATACGATGTAGAGAAAATACTTGAGATGACGAGAAAATTCACGTAATAATAAATAGTTTCACACAACAAACAAATCACATGACTTTTAAGTATAATAATAGATAAGGTTTGAAACCAAGATTATAAAATCGATGAGATGAGATAAGAGTATCATGAGGATGAGGTGAGTTTGGAGGGTTTGGGTAGCCATGTATTAAAATATCGCAATAAAATTTGTACATGTGACTCCTATTAGATAACTATGTACAACACATGTTCATAGTCCCAATTTCCAACACGTTTGTATGAAATCGGTCATAGGTAGTTTATGATACAAATATGGTACTATTAGATAACTATGCACATCACAATGCACATAGTCCTGATAATTAACCGGTCATAGACCACTTAAATCATGATAATGAATTGTGTAATAATAAATAGTGCACTAAACAACAAAATAGGAATAAATGAGTGATTGAACATCATTATAAATAACCACAATTCTCATTCATAACAAAACTGGAGATTTAATGAAGTCAATACATTAGATTTAAATGAAAAGAACTAAATAAAAGAAACGTCTTTGCGTAGCATGTCTTCATAAAGGGTTAGGCTTAGACTTGGGAACCGTTGATGTAACACACTTTCCCTTGAGTAGCTTGGTCACTTGAGGTTGGTTGGTTGATTGGGATTTGGTTGACTTGAATTGGTTGAATGGGTTGGGCTTGAATTGCTTGGATGGGTTGAGCTTGGATGAAAGGGTTCAAATAAAAAGAATTTGTTCCCAAGGAATGGTAAGAACCAATAGAATTTTGACATTTGACATTAAAACCTATGATGAAAGAACAATTATAGGAAACTATGTCAGTTATAATGGTGAAAGAGTAATTGTAGGAAACTATGACGGTTTTTTGTAATTTTGAATCTCAACCATTGATTGATATGATCCAATGACTATGATTTATTCCTAGTCTTCCAAGAAATCTACTTGTTTTTAGGATAACCCTCCCATATATATATATATATATATATATATATATATATATATATTATAATAAACGTATTATATAGATTTTTCGTTAAAAGATTTAATAAAAATAATTATTTTAGATTTTAATACCTGTTATATTTATTTATTTATACCTAATTAATTATTTGTTCGTTCGGATTATTATAAGTATGTTTCAAGTTATATTTATCAAATTATTTTATTAAATTTGTATATTTAATTATACATTTATTTAGATATTATATCTTAATTCTCTAAAGTTATTTAAGTAAATGGATTTTATATTTTATCAAGACAATCAATAGTATTTTATAAATAATAATAATTAATCATCTTTTAAATGTATGACAATCAATGATATTAATCTTTACAAAAATAATTATTGAAGAAATCCATCGATCAACTAATGAACATTCTAATCTCAAACCTAACTCAATTCATATCAAATCTTAATTCATTATACGTGTTGTCTCATTATTAATTAATCCATATTAATATTATTTAACTAGGAATCCTTGACGGTATATCCCGAAGGATTTATCTTTCTCACATCATCACTTATTTTCGTTCATCCGCTCAGGTGAGTACCACATTCCCCTATTTTACTTGTTTTCCACGTTTTGGGGACATATGCATAAATTATATTTCTTATATATACTTATACTCAAAACTGCAACTATCGTCTTATGTGTTAACAACTTATACCTTACTTGTTTATGTGCTTACTTGCTTTATATGCTTCCACATTCGGAGAGGTCCAACATAATCTCAGTCTAGTATGATCATATGCCAGTCGTTAGCCTTTGTGCTTCCTGACATCTCAGTTATACTTGCTCATTTGGTTAAATTGTTATTTTCATATGACTTGTTGCAGCTACGTATTTTGTTATATATACTATATGACAACTAAACTGGTGTGTTGCTCACTCAACATGTGTTGTTGACAAAATTATATTTTATACACATATGCAGGTTATCGTAGGAATTTAATGTAGGTTGGTGAAGACTTAGTGAAGAATTTAAGTTAGAAAATAATTAATCAAGATCAATTGTGATAATAGTTGTATTGTTGTATGATTATGGATTATGTTTTCGTTTGCATTTGATTATTTGAAAATTTAATTTAATTAACAGACATTGTCATTTAAATAATGTTGCGTGATAGTAACCTTGAGAGTTGTGACAATCAGTTCGCGCCCCGGCATTTCCCCCGTAGGTTGGGGTGTGACAATATAGCAGTTATAAAACGGTTATTAATTTTCAACTATAAATAACCAATTATCAATCTCAATTCTTTCACAAATACAAAACTTTCTTCTTAGGAATATTCAAGATAAAATTTTGAAAGATACTTCACCCAGTTTTGATGTTAACCACCATAATGTTGATAATCTTATTGTTCTTAATTTGTAATTTCTCACCTAAGGAGTTTAATCTTTTCTTTTTTCCTTTATCTATTTATAGCTCTACCTTTGTATTTTATTTCAATTTTAATAAGTATATAATCATAATATTTATCTTATTTGTGTTAATTAATAAAATGGCAAAACATCGCAAAACTTAAATTTCCGGCTCATAATATCACAGAAGATAATTATATGTCGTGGCCGGTGCATGTTAAATGACATCTCTAATCAATGGGTGTTTTGAAAATGATAATGGAGGGAAATAATTGCGAAGAATAAGACAAGGCAAAAGCTAATGTCTTCCTCCACAAACACATTGACGAGATGTTACAATTTTGTAAGGCTCCGTTACTGGTGCCTCGCATATGGACGTTGGATTTACTCATAAACACGGTTCTACAAATCAGAGTTTATTAAAACTTTTGCGGAAACGTTAGCTTTAATCATATGATACAAAACATCCGATCTTTTCTTTAAAACACAATATACAACATCATAATTAAAACAACATTTCTCTTCCGTCTTCAGATGCCAGCCATTCAATCCATGTCATGTGCCCTCCTCATGCCAGCTCATTTAACATATTTACCTGCGTGCATACTAAAAGTCAGCTACGCTGAGTGAGTTTTAGTTAATTAGACAACATGCATTTCATTCTCATACGTTCTTTCACGTACCCGAAGACACATATTATTACTTTAACCTTGTATAAATATCCATAAGAGGAACATCACATAATATCTATTAAAAGAACTATTACTATTACCCGTACTATATATATATTCTCCATAGAAGGAACACTCTGTATACTTTCTATAGAAGGAAAACTATACTATCCATAGAAGGAACACTACACTTTCCATAGAAGGAATGCTATACTATCTATAGAAGAAACACTACACTATCTATAGAAGGAACACTACGCTTTCCATAAAAGGAACATTATATATTATCCATAGAAGGAACTCTATAAATTATCCATAGAAGGAACATTATATACAAGTTATTATTTAATGTCCATGTAAGGAGCTAATCACTTCCCTTGGCAATACGTTCAATATCCGAAGATCGTTCACATACCGACAAGCTTTCATTCATAACGTTCATACATCATCCATATATAACATTCATATCGTTATTTACAACCTGACAGTACGCGCAATATCCGAAGATCGTTCGCGTATCGACAAGCAATCATTCATATCTATCACATATATCATATATGGCATACACTTACCACTTAAGGTAAGTGTATTAACTAATCACACACAACCCGAAAACATAACAAGGAATGGGGCTAGAAACTCACCTGGATCCTGTTTCTTTCTCCGTTAATCATTATTCCCTTCTTTAATCGATCTCTGCTAACTGTATATAAGTTACACGTATCAATACTTGTCCTATTTGTATCTCAGCCAAAATTGGCTAAGTCTGGTCTAATCTATTGGTATGGTAATAGATTACTTTATACTTAGATTATTTTATGATGTAATGTATTCTTTTCTTTCTTTTCCTGTATTCATTTACTTAGAATTTAGCTCGTATTCCAATTTACAATATAATCGGGTCCTTATGACGTATGCGATTTGCATATGTATCCGAACTTAGTCCATTGTAGTTGAGCTTAGACCATGTATGCGACTAGTTCCAATGTAAGCGAACTAGCCAATTGTAATCGAACTTAGACCATGTATGCGACTAGTTCCAATGTAAGCGAACTAGCCCATTGTAATCGAAAATCATATTGTATGCGACTTTAATTCATTTAATAGACCCCTTATTGTAATCGAAACTCATGTAGCCAAGCGTAAAGTGATCGGTTTCTCAAAGTAATCGAACATATAATGTGATCGACTTATAGATTGTATGTGATTTAGATTGTAACCGAACGGAAATAGTGTAACGGAACGAGCTGAAGCTATTTGATCCGTTTATCACCATTCTTATCGTATTTCGCGACTTTTAATACTTTACTAAGGTTCCGTATTACCCCCATGAACGTTTCCATAACCGTTTTTTGCCAAGGTTTGACTAGTAAGGTCATAAAGTTTGAACCTTTATGCTTAGACGTTCAAAACTAGATCTAGGGTTTTCTTTAAACGAACCGTTCATAACCGTAGGTTCGTTAAGTTCATTTTAACATCAAGTTTGCATTTTTATTACATAACAAGGTTCGATTTACTACCCTACTAAGTTTCATGCAAAACCGACTTCGTTTACCCGTTCTTTTCTCAAACCGAACACTATTCGTTTTACCCGAAACGAACCAAATAACCCGTTTACTATCAAGTTTATTACTTTATCAGTAATCATGACCCGATCTATCATCCTACCAAGTTTCATGTAAATCTGTACACGAAAAATAATCTTTTTAACAAAAACGTACATTTGAGGTTTTTGTCTGAAATCATTCGAGAGACTCAAAACCATATCAAACAAACTCCGATTTGAGTGATTCAAGTAGCCACGGAACCGTATCATCCCGATCTACAAATTCATCAGCTTGACTTCGTCGGAATCTGCCGCTAAAGTTGCCGGAACAGCTGAACATTCACCGGAATCTTCACTTTTGAGTTGCTATGGTTTTGCTTATAAAAACCGGATATCCGGACCTCTGATCGAAGATCTATTCGATGGAAATCTTCATTTTTATACCATGACCGCTCAGTTAAAATTTGAGACCGATTCGACGGTCAGATCTCCGGGAATCTTTGTGTATTTGTGGGTGGTTTTCTCAAAAAACGGGAATTGGGTTAAGTGTGTGTTTTGATGGTGTAGGCTATGGTGTAGAGATGTATGAAAATGGAAAGGATTAGGGTTTTAAAGGGTATCTATACTCCCTTAAGCCCATGAACCTTAGGCACATCTTTCCTTTTTGGTCCATAATTAATTACATCTAATTACTCTACTTATCCTTCCATCTTTATTATTTTACTATTTTTCTATTAACTCAAGTAAATTTTTCCATCTTAATTAAATAATATATTAATTATTAATTCTTAGAAATTTTGGGATGTTACAAATTTGAGTATTCAAATTGTGAAGATTTATACGTTTTGTGGAAAGACTTAAAAAGCATATTTGATCATCAAAGGGAAGTTCTACTTCTCACTGCTAAAGATGAATGGAACAATCTCAGGTTCCAATATTTCAAAAAGGTAAATGAGTACACCTCTGCTTTGTTCAGAATATGCTCAACGCTCCGATTTTGTGGGTAAACTGTTATTAAGGAAGATATGTTGTTGATGTGTGCGTGCGGGTGTGTTAAAATATTGAATGAGGAAATTTAGCTTTCGCACAAGATCGTGTTTTAAATTTATAAAAGTGATTTCTACTAAGACTAAACACACACAATATAGGCAAGTGTACATATTGTATATGTAGAATAGTATTGGTAAGAACCAAGTATCGATCCGTGGACACAAATGTTTCTATAATAAATCTCCGTTTTACTTCAATCGGAGAGTTTAATCATTTTGGGGTTGCATTTTAACCTTTTTATAAGATAACTTATATTATAATATATAGGTGATGAGAAGAGAAATTCTAAATAAGTAAATCAATTATATGAATGTTACCATCTAAGATCAAGAATCTACTCCATTCTTCCTTGATGATTAATAAGTAAACATGTGATAAACTTGCCCTAACAATATATGATAGAATAGCCCCTCATTTCTAAATGAAAATATTCTGTGGCATAAAAGAAAGTAGCATGCATATTTTCAAATCCATATATCCTTGCTTAATATCATACTACCACGATAATGTCAATTTAAGTAGGTACGCAGTTTAGTAAAGTAAAAAGATTAGGATTGACTTCGATTTCTCAAATACCAATTCTAACAACATTGAGTGACTATAGTTTAGTCACATAACCTCTTCTTGGTTGATTTAATTAGATTATAAATACACATTCCATTACCATATGATTTCTTTAACTAGCATGATAACATACGCAATCGTGTTAACAATGTTATTTCAGAATTATCAAAACTAGAGAAATCGTTCATTGCTTATATCTCATCATTTCATTTTATCTTGAATAAGTTATCAAGGTATTCTTTTTACCATTTCTAGTCTCCAATTACATGAGTGAATCATGAATGATTGTTAATCATCAACCTTGATTTGTTGAATTAAAGTGATAAATTTTTTTTCAACAAAGGATAATTGCAAAATAACTATGTAATTTACCAAACTAAATCACATATTTAATATAATCATCAAGTAAAACAAAGCTTCTTCATAGAAATTAGATGGTAAATGGAGTTTAGCTCATAATGAGCATGGTTATGAACATCAAAAGAGATGAAGATAACAAACACATGATCAAACTAGAACAATCTAACCAAATGTGGATGAATCTTCCCTCTTCAATGGTGATGAATGATGATGATGATGGATGATGGTGATGATAACCTCCAAGCCTTCAAACTCTCCACAAGACCTTCAATATGAATGTAAAGTGGGTGTTTTTATAAGAAAAACCTGTATAGAAGTTTTATTCAAGCACACTAAATGAGTGCAACATGCTCCTCTATTTATAGACTATTTGGGAAGCCAGGCACGGCCCCGTGCTCCATGAGGTACGCCTCGTGTCCATCTGTCCACTCGCATTTGATGCTCTGTCAGATCGTACATGATGACTCATCACGGGGGGCGTGCTTCATGAGGCACGACCCTGTGTTTTTGGGTGTATGTTATATTTTTGTTTGTCTTTTCTAAAAGGTGACCACAACCCCATGCCCTCTGAAACACGGCCCCGTGTCCAACTGTCAAGTATTTTGTCTTTTCTTGTAGATTTTTGTCTTTACTTGCACAGGAAAGCATGGGGCGTGTTCCATGAGGCATGGAGGCGTGTTTCACTGTTTTCTTGGGTTTTCTTTGGCTTTTCATACGTTTCTTTGTTTGAGACTTGGATTTACCTGAAAATACATTTTAACATGATAAGTAGCTATTTGAACTATATTATTTGATAGAAGTTGCAGTTTTTAGAGATTATCTTATGCTAAAAGATGTATATTTATATATATATATATATATATATATATATATATATATATATATATATATATATCAGTTGTAAAAAAAACTTTCTCCACATTTCATGTGTAACATCCTAAAAATAACAAACCAAAAATGCCAAGTTTCCAAAGCCAAGGACCAAAAATAAAAATTCTGGATTTCCGACTAATCGCGATACGATAACCCTTGACCCAACGTCATCGTGTATCACGATGACGTGGTCTGATATAGGGACACGTGTCCCGTCACATGGCACAATGTCCGCCACGTGGCTAGCCTACATGGTGTGTCATCATAGCTACGTCGCGATACGCGACGGCTATCTTTTGGCCCATCGCATATCGCGACGGGGACCCGAGTCAGCCTATAAATATAGGGCTCTAGCCCTCACTCTCATTCACACAAATTCACTCTCTCTAAGGTACCTTCTCACTCTAAAAAAAAATTTACCTCGTAAAGCGTGTCACCGACCCTCCTCGTTTTCCGTGCCAAAAACCCGACATTATACTTCGTAAACCGTCCCGATCCCAAAGATGTCTTGAAGTACGTGCTGATCCGAGACGACCCGACATCCCACCTCGAAGTACGTGCCGACCCGACGTCCCACCTCGAAGTTCGTGCCGACAAATTTTAAAAACCGGTGAACCTTGTTTTACGTGAAGGAAGGTGTTGATCAAGATTCTCGATATACGTGCAAGCGTCGAAGTGCTGCTTGAGTATCTAGGAAAAAATAAACAAACCAAGGTAGGGATAATGCTCGAATAAAATATTAATAAAATATTAAAAGGCTTAGACCTTAGTCGAGGGTGTGCTCGATACCTCGAAAATAAACAGAAGAAAGTAAAGGAAATAAAATATATAAAGATAAAGATATGAATATATAAAGTGAAATTATTATGATCTTAGATAATAATAAGAGAAAATGAATAAAAAAATAAATAAATGAAATAATCTTTATTAATAAATAACGATAAAAGAATTATTCAAAAATATTTTAAATAAGTAAATGAATATATATATTGTTTATATTATTAATATAAACTAAATGATGTATATATATATATATAAGTATACGTTTTTGGGAAAACGTAGATTTTAGAAAAGAAAACATGCCGGGCTAAAGGTCCGAACATAAAAATAAAAGATACATGATTTGAACTATAGGTTAAAATATGTTAGAAAAAGAAAAGTATTTTTGAACTAAAGGTTCAATAAGAAAAGAACGAGGTAAAGAATATGCAAACAAGACTAAAGGTCTTAAGCCAGATAATTGATCTGGTAATAACAAATAGTTATACTCGTACTATAGGTCCGAGATAACAAAGAAAAAAACGTCGATCGGTGAAGTGAAGCTGAATCGTCAATAAGGTGAATACGCCCAACTTTATAAACTTGTTTAATCGAGTCAAATAAAAGAAATGAATTACATGGGATTATGTATCTTAAGAACATTATAAACAAAAGTAATCGCTAGTCCTCAGGCTGTCGTGTACGTTTGTTTGGATCCTTACATATGTGGTAAAAGGTCGGTGGGCACACCGCACCACACCTGGTTATTAGCCTCCTCCACGATGAGCCGGACCTTAGTTAGTCCGAGTGAGGGTAATCATGTGTATCCTGATGGTATCTAAGTTATATCGAATGCTGCGGTGTTTGCTGAGTGGTTCGTATAGAGCTTTCTTTATAATTGTGTTTTGTTTTAAAACTTGATTATTCCTAAGCCACGATGGGCTGGACCTAAGTTATGTCTCGAGGGGTAATTAAGAAAATAAAAATATTTTTTTGCGTTAGCGTGTTCACCAGCATATAGCTGACGTATTTTTCTAACATTTCAGGAAAAATACAGTATCAAGAATTAGAGCCATTCATGAAGTGGATGTTCGCAATGTATAGATGGCTCAGTGTTTGAATTATTAAAATAACACCCAAAATTAAACAGTAATTATAAAACAAATACTTGGGTATCTATTACCCGAAAAACTTTTCAAATAAAAGAATTCTATTTATAACGGTTTCAAAATATATAAATATTTTGTTTTAATAATAAAAAGTCTTCCGCTAAAATAAACTCAAATATATTTACAAAATCGGTACCAACTGTTGGTCACACGCCTAGGCCCTAAGTCGGGGTGTGACATCATGCATCAAATATAAATTTGAAACAATAATATAGGTTGCAAAATTTTAAAAGATATTCTGAACTAAATTCATTTCTCCTCGTAGCCAAAAAGAATAAAGAGCTTTTAATGAAAAATCATCAATCTCGTCCTGCCGGATCACTAGCAATCCAAGAAGCAAATATTACTACTAATAAAGACACTAAAGAAAAAAAAGTGGGTACGAGGCCGTGGTCGTGGCCATTTTGATAATAATTAGTGAGGTAATGTTCATGGTCGTGGACGTGGTCATGGTCGTGGACGTGGTCATGGTCGAAATCAAAGAACCACTGATTACCACACTCCAAAAATAATAATTCCAACCAATACAATAAATGGAATGAAGCTGGTAGGCCCGAAAACAATGGCACTTCCTATTTTAGATGTGGAAGTACAAACCACTGGTCAAAGGCTTGTCCTACAGCTCCACGTCTATGTGAACTATACCAAGCCTCTCTCAAAAGAAAGAGAAAGAAGTGAACCATGTGGATAACTTTGATGATCTCAATGTTGAGCTTAACATTCCAGACTTTGATGTGGACCTCTAAAACAAATGTTACTTGACCACAACAATTATATGCAACAATTAAGTGTGTTTCTTATTATCTATAATTATGTGTTTCCCTTCATGTATTGCTTGTATTTCGACTAAATAAAATAATGTCTTCGTTATACACTTTTTGTTTTTCTTAATATTTTCAAGATTAAATGAAAGTCAATGGTGCACAGATCACACAAATGAAGATGATATATGTATAACGGACAGTGGAGCCACAAATACTATACTTAGATCCAAAAAAATATATTTATGGACTGATACCAACAAAAGGGATCATTAATACAATATCAGGTCCTACAAACTTGATAGAAGGAGTGGGAAAATCTAAATTAGCATTACCAAATGATACAAAGCTCATAATAGAAAATGCTTTATTTTCCCCAAAATCAACAAGAAATTTGTCGACTTTCAAAAGCATATATCATAATGGATACGATACTCAGTCAAGGACTGTTGGCAATGAAAAATATCTGCATATCATAAACAGAGATCAGATTTTGAAAAAACTGCCAATGTTCCATTCTGGTTTACACTATACGCATATCAATGTTCCTCAAGCACATATGGCAGTGAGAGAAATTATTTTTATCCTGAGACATTTAATTTATGGCATGACAGATTAGGCTATCATGGATCTACAATGATGAAATGAATAATTGAAAACACTCATGGGCATCTATTGAGATATCAAAGGATTCCACAGTTAGATAAAATTCCTTTGTGTACATCTTGTTCTCTTAGAAAATTAATTACGAGGCCTTCTCTTGTAAAAGTTGAAAATGATTCACCTATGTTTCTTGAAAGAATTCAAGGAAATATATATGTGGGCCAATTCATCCAGCATGTTGACCATTTAGACACTTCATGGTTTTAATAGACGCCTCATGTAGATGGTCTCATGTCTCTTTATTATCAACTCGTAATATAGCTTTTGCCAAATTTCTTGCGCAAATTATTAAATTACGAGCACATTTCCCTAATTACACTATTAAAAGGGTGAGACTTGATAATGCTGGTGAATTCACATCACATTCTTTTAACAATTATTGCATGTCCGTGGGAACTATTGTTGAACACTCTGTTGCTCATGTTCACACACAAAATGGCTTAGCTGAATCGTTGATTAAACGTCTATAGTTAATAGCTAGACCATTAATAATAAATACAAAACTTCTTGTTTCTGTTTAGGGTCATGCAATTTTACATGCTTGATCATTAATTCGTGTGAGACCAAGTGCAAATCATAAATACTCTCCCTTACAACTTGTCTTTGGCCAACAATCCGATATATCCCACATTAGAATTTTTAGATGTGCAATGTATATTCCCATTGCATCAACACAACGTAAAAAATTGGTCCTCAATAAGGTTGGGAATATATGTTGGATACGAAATGTCTTCCATCATAAGGTACCTTGAACCTTTAACAGGTGATGTATTTATAGCACGTTTTGCTGATTGCCATATTAACAAGGAAATTTTACCGACATTACGGGGAGAGATGAAAAGAAAGAAGGTGGTATATCATGGTGTGTACCATCATTGTTACACCTAGACCCTAGGTCAAAAAAAAAAGAGACAGAGGTTCAAAAAATAATACATCTATTAAAAATTGCAAATTAGTTACCAGATACATTTATTGATATAAATAGGGTCACTAAATCTCAAATACTAGCTGATAATGCTCCCGCTCGAGTTTAGATTCCTTGTAAGCAAAACTATAATAATGCACCTCATGAATCCCAAAAACGTTCAAAACGTGGGAGGCCAATCGGTTCAAAGGATAGAAATCCTCAAAAAAGAAAGGGCTTTGAAAAGGATACCGGCCCTAAGGAAGGAATGAATGGCAAAATCTTCCCTCATGAAGGAGTAAATGATATAGCCTTCCCTAAGGAAGAAATAAATTATTCCAATAAAGAGTTGTCAATCAACTATGGTCAAACACATATAATGTGGGATCGAGATGAAATGGAAAATATTGATGATATATTTTCTTATTCCGTGGAAAGTGATATTATGGAAGAAAATGATGATCCTGAACCGAAATATGTAAATGAATGTCAAAATCGACAAGATTGGAACAAATGGAAAGATGCCATGCAAGCTGAATTAAATTCACTAAACAATCGAAATTTTTTTGAACCTATTGTTATTACACCAAAGGTTGTAAAGCCTGTAGGGTATAAATGGGTTTTTGTACGAAAACAAAATAAGAGAAATGAAGTTACAAGATTCAAAGCTAGACTTGTACTCAAGGTTTTTCACAAAGGCCAGGGATTGACTATGAGGAAACATATTCCTCTATTATGGATGCAATAACCTTTAGATATTTAATCAGCTTAGCAATCTCTAAAAATCTAGAGATGCGTCTTGTGGACGTTGCCACAGCTTACTTGTATGTATCACTAGACAGTGACATCTATATGAAAATTCCTGAGGGATTTAAAATCCCCGAAGCATTAAGCTCAAAACCTAAGGAAATGTATTCCATCAAGTTACAAAGATACTTGTATGGACTGAAACAATCTGGAAGGATGTGTACAATCATTTAAGAGATTATTTGATAATCAAAGGTACAAAAATAATATTATTTGTCCATGTGTCTTCATTAAGAAGACAACATCAAGATATGTGATCATAGTTGTGTATGTTGATGATCTAAATATAATTGGGACGCAAAAAGAAATGAAGCAATTTCTTTTTTAAATAAAGAATTTGAAATGAAAGACCTTGGAATAAACCAAATATTGTCTTGGTTTTCAGATTGAGCATATGTATAATGGTATACTTGTGCATTAGTCAACTTATACTGAGAAACTCTTAAAGCGTTTCAATATAGACAAAGAAAATCCTTCAAGCACCCCGATAGTTGTTAGATCACTCAATGTTGACAATGATCCATTTCGCCATTGTGAAGATAATGAGGTGATTCTTGATCTAAAAGTACCATACTTAGTGCAATTGGAGCACTTATGTATCTTACTAACTGTACAAAACCTGACACTTCTTTTGCAGTTAATTTATTGGCAAGATTTGGTTCATCCCCTACTAAAAACATTGGAATGACATTAAACATATTTTTAGTATCTAAAAGGAACCGTTGATTTTGGTTTATTATATCCTAACGATTCAAAAGAAGGGTTAGTTGGTTATGCAGATGCAGGTTATTTATCAGATCCTCATAAGGCAAGATCTCAAACTGGGTACATGTTTAAGAATGGAGAAACTGCAATTTCATGACGCTCTTAGAAACAAACACTTGCTGCAACATCCTCAAATCATGCTGAAGTCCTTGTGCTACATGAAGCTGCTAGAGAATGTGTTTGGGTCGTGTCTCATAGATGGAAGTCCGACACCAATCTACGAAGACAATGCAAGTGGTGTCTCACAGATGAAAGTAGGGTATTTTAAAACTAACCGAACAAAACATATACCTCCAAGATTCTTTTCGTATATGTAACATCGTGAAATTTCTATGAATAATATTTAATATATTATTTAAGTCGGAAGATTTAATTGAGTTAGTAGAGTAATAATAATAATAGAATAATAAAGATAAAAGGGTGGTGGGCTATATATAGAATTAATTATGGGCTTAGAATGAAGATGGGCATAAAGTCCATGGGCTTAGGGAGTATAAATACCCCTTAAACCCTAAAATCCTTTCCATCTCTTTCATTTTACACCTTAGCATACACCATCAAAAACACACACTTAGGCCAAACACTCTCTACACTATTTTATCCAAAGATCCGAGACCAACCAAATGTAAGAAATCATTTATCTCGGCTGACCCAACATATTAGAACCCGAAACCGCAGCCCCATGATGCTGAATGATCTGTTTGGATCTGATCTAGCATTATTCGGGTGTTTAATCAACCAAAAACGAGCTTAAGGGCCACCTTAGCTCAGATCTGGACACCCCGAAGCTACCTAAGTCATAAACGATCAAATCCCGACCAACCATGGTGGTTAACGGCGGCTGACGACGCCAGAATCGAAGAAAAAACCCAAAAACGCGTAAAAAGAAAGTTGGTTTGAACATACGGCGTATAAGTTTGTTCAACATATAAGTTAGCAACATATAAGTATGACCAATGTATATGTATAAGTAACGTGTAAGTACATGCAATCTATATGTATATGGTTGTGTACGTATATGTAACGTATATGTATGCCGGCCGTATATGTTTATGTAGCGTGTATGTATGTTCAGCGCATAAGTCACTTATGCGTATAACTTATACGTAACGTATAAGTTATACGGAGTATAACTTATACGGACGTATAAGTTATATGGCGTATAACTTATACGGACGTATAAGTTTGACGGAGAAGACTTATACGGGTTGGACTTGTACGCCCAGAACTTATACGGGCTAAGAATGATTTTACAAATAAACGAAAGATAAACGGCGTATACGTACGTAAACGTTAGATATGGACTTATATGAAGGTTAATATAAGAATAAGTAAAGAATTAATAATAAAAGGTAACGTTTAAAATGAAGATTTGATTTGATTAATAATTGAACTTTAGTTTTCTGATGAGGTTTTTAGTAAAGATTTAACCCCAGCCAGGGGCTCTGCCCCTTGGACCCTGCTAGGGGCTGCCGCCCCTAGAACCCAGCTGCCAGGGGCGCTGCCCCCGTACCCCCGTAGCTAGGGTTGCAACAACCTAGAAATATGATATGTATAGGGCTAGTTAATTGATACATGTAATTGCTATACAGTTAGTCGCGCCCAGTTAAGGAAAGGAGTTACCATTAACTCTGAAAGGAATCGGACCCAGGTGAGTTTCTAGCCCCATTTCCTTGTTATGTTTTTGGGGCTGTGTGCATACTCTATGTGAAGCGTTAATAAACTTACCTTAAGTGGTAAGTTTATGCCATATATGATTTGTGTGATAGCTATGGAAGTTATGAATGAATGCTTGTCGGTACGTGAATGATCTTTGGATATTTCACGTATCGTCAGGAGAGATGATTGTTAGAAGATTAATGTGAAGGATGTCTGTATGTTATATTGTAAATTGCTTTACGTTGGTACATTATATATATATATATTAATTTATTGTACATATGGTACGTGTGAGCAAGTGTATGTACGGAATACGGGTTCTATGTCTAACAAAGTAAGTTAGGATGGCAAATCCCTCTGACTTTTGTTGGACATAGGCGTGGCATGAGATAGCGTAGTTAAGGAATGTGGGCCTTATATGTGTTATAGATGATAGATGTCAATGTAGTTAAGGACTGTAGGCCTTATACGTATTGTAGATAGGAACCAGCATAGGAAAGGACTGCTGACCTTATACGTGTTGTAAATGTAATAGCATAAGGGATGACTACGGACCTCGTATGTGCTATGAAATAGGTGGAAACATAGGGAAGGACTGCGGACCTTGTACGTGTTGTTAATTTAGGATGGTATAGGGAATGACTGCAGACGTTGCACGTACCATGAATGGTGAACATAGATAAGGACTACAAACCTTTTACGTGTTCATGACATTGAGTATAGGTATAGATGGCGGACTATGAACATACTTTAGGTGGACTGAGGTAAGTGTATGTATGTATATATGTATGTAAGAAAGGTAACATGTTAAGAATAATTATGTATCTTCGGATACGTATATATTTATGATATGTGAATGTACTGTATGTTGCCTGATTAACTAGAACTCACTCAGCGTAGATGACTTTTAGTATGCACGCAGGTAAACCAGTTGAAAGAGCTAGCATGAGGATGGCACATGGCATGGTTTGAAAGGTTAGCATCCAAAGATTAAAGACATGATGTTTTAACTCGATGTTTTATGTTATGTTTTAAAGATGAGATTTGAATGTTTTGTGATGATTGGTTAAAGTTTAATATTCCGCGAAAGTTTTAATTAACTCTGATTGTAGGACTGTGTTTATGAGTGGATCTGACATGAAATGTAGGGCACCGGGAACGGGGCCTTACAATATACTCAAGAACTTATAAAGATAAACAAGTTAAAATAAGATATGTCCACTCTAGCAACAATCCAGCTGATCTTTTGTAACATCCTACATTTGAAAAGAATAAATAAAATAAATTTCATTTATATAATAATGTGTCGTTATTCATTTTTGATAAATAAACTATTAGAGTGTGGGCTTGGACATTTAAAAGATGGAATAAGGGATGGTGATGGGCTTAAGGGTATATAAACCCCTTAAACTATCTAAAACCCCCATTCTTATCTCTAAGCCTCCATACACTCTCAAAAACATACACAAACACCCTCCTATATCCCAAACCGAGATCTGAAGGAAAAGACCCGAACTCGTTGGTGCTAGAACATCGTGACGAACAAAACCTACCTCAAGACTTGATCATGTTCGTAAACCGATTCGTTTAAAGGTACGTTTTATAACGAAACACTTGTTCGGCTCGTTTAGGATTCTTAGATCTGTATAGATTATAAAGACTAATCAAACGCAATGATTCTTAATGAAATTCGTTAACGTTTGATAGGTTAATTGTTAGCTTAAAGAATCGGGTTTAAACAATGATCAAACGCACCATTTAAACGCAATGTTTGGATGTTTGGTGGATTAGGGTTAGTAGGCGCTGTGATTCCGAGTTCAATGATACCAAAATTGTGTTGTTTCATCGTGATTTGAAGGATAATTGCAGACCTGGTGTTGCTGACTGTTCTTATCGATTTTGACTTTGACACTTGAGTCAAAGTTTGGATAAGACTGATATTCATTCATTATGAATAAGAGAATGATTGTTCATTCGTTAAACAATCATAGCGAATAAGACACATTCGTATGTTCTGGTTACGAATGAGCCTTCCATTCGTCCTACAGAAGTCACGAATATCCTTATTCATTTGTTATCCATTCATTCCCCATAAGGAGACAACGAATCAGACCATTCGTTATAGATACATTCATGTGCTCCTGTAACTAATGAGCCTTTCATTCGTCTCAAAGAAATCACGAATGGCCTAATTCATTCGTTACTCATTCATTCGTCTCAGATCAAGCTATCCGTTATAACGTTGGAACCATTCGTCATAACGAATGGGATACCGAATGGTGCTTCACCATGAATAAACTATAACTCAGTATTTTATGAAAATTGGGTTTTGATGAAATTTTAGTAAAGGACCGTTAATGAAACTAAAATTTTTCCAAGCTGACCTGGCAGCTCGACCCCAGGCAGGGGCTCTGCCCCTTGGACCCTGCTAGGGGCTGCCGCCCCTAGACCCAGATGCCAGGGGCGCTACCCCCGAACCCCCATTCGTTGAGGGTTATATTAAACTAGAAATATGATATGGTTAAGGATAGTTAATTGATACGTGTAATTTTTATACAGTTAGTCGCGCTCAGTTAAAGAAAGGAGTTACCATTAACTCTGAAAGGAACCGAGCTCAGGTGAGTTTCTAGCCCCATTTCCTTGTTATGTTTCGGTGTTGTGTGCATACTCGGTGTGATTAGTTAATACACTTACCTTAAGTGGTAAGTGTATGATATGTGATTGTTTCATGAATGATGTAAGAATGATATATGAAAGTTATAGAAAAGAGTAAGTGTATGTATGAAATTACATAAATATAAATATAAAGATAAAGTATGGTGGTATGGTTGCATGGTTGTATGGTGGTATGTTAAAGGGTTGCAGACTCTAATAATATCTGCGAAGGTTACCGGGTTGCAGACTCTAATAATATCTGCGAAGGTTACCGGGTTGCAGACCCTAATAATATATGCGAAGGTTACCGGGTTGCAGACCCTAATAATATCTGCGAAGGTTAAAGGGTTGCAGACCCTAATAATATCTGCGAAGGTTACAGGGTTGCAGACCCTAAAAGAATGAAAGTACGAAAGAAAGAGGGAAAGTATGTACGCATGTATGAAAGAAAGGTAGAAAGGTTAAGTATGTAATATGTATTTCTTGATACGTATGTATGTGAGTATGTGAATGTATTGTATGTTGCCTAATTAGCTAGAACTCACTCAGGGTAGCTCACTTTTAGTATACACGCAGGTGAATAGGCTAAGGCAGCTCGCATGATTGAAGACACATGACATTGGACTGAAGATACTGCATCTTGAGAAGAATGTTTTGATGTTTTAAAATGACTTTTAAATTATGTTCAAGACAAAAGTTGTTTATTTTGGAAGGATTTGAATGATTATGTAATATATGTTTGAAGTTTTATATTCTGCGAAAAGTTTTTAATTAACTTTGATATTTAGAACTATGTTTATGACTACATCCAACGCCAAAGTAGGGCATCGGGACCGGGGCCTTACATCTTTTCACAAAGGCACTCCCTATAGGTACTTTCAGGAAACATGCTCATGTTATTGGCATTCGACATGTACGGACAATGTGACGACCTACAACTTAAGGGGGAGCTATATACTGCAATCTTTTTTCCTTAGCTAAAGTTTTTTTCCCACTGGGTTTTCTTTAGCAAGATTTTTAATGAGGCAGTACTGCAAGGCTTTGATGTTTTCAACCAACGAGGTATAAATAATTTTATAAAGTATGTTTCTATTATTTTATATTTGACGATATTGTTTTTAATAGAATGTTAAATTTGTTTTCATTTGTTTTCGTCTGTCGACGAACTTAAGGACCGGGTGAAAACGATAGGTCGTGAAGTTGGTGTTGTCGTAGTAACCCAACGGTCGAAGACAAATGTTGGTGGAGAAGTCGTTAAAGTTTGGCTAAAGTGTGATCATGGCGGGTCATATAATTGTACAGCGACAGTTAGGTTTTCTGGTACAATTAAAACCGGTTGTAATTTTAGCTTAATTGGCAACCATTTGCGACAATAAAATGGTTGGAGGTTGCGGGTGGTTGATGATACACACAACCATGAACTCGTTTAACATTTTGAGGGTCACGCGTACGCAGGCAGACTTACTCCTGTTCAAAAGGTTACGGTACATGATATGTATCGAAACCAAGCGCCACCACGTGCCATTCTATGTAATTTAAAGTCTAAGGATGAAAGAAATGTGACATGCATCAAAACCGTGTACAATGAAGTGCAAAAGATCCGTAAAGAGGACCGCCGAGGAAGAAGACCGATGGAGGTTCCTTTTAATTTGTTGCAAGACACGACTTATATACACAACCATCGCACAAATCCGTCCACAAATGCCCTTGAGGACTTATTCTTCGTTCATCCAACGTCGTATATGATATATCGTGCATTCCCGCATGTGTTGGTGATAGACACAACATACAATACAAACGTATACAAGATACCGTTTGTACAAATCATTGGTGTAACTTCAACTAACAAGACCTTTCATATAGCAATGGCAGCTATATCTAATGAAAAGGACGATAATTTCACGTGGGTGCTAATGATGCTGAAGACGACGTTAGACAACTACATAATTCCACGTGTGATATTAACAGATTATGATCTTGCCCTGATGAATGCATGGAAGACTGTCTTTCCGAATGCTACCAAACTACTATGTAGATGGCACATCAATGAGAACGTAAAAAGGCATTGTAGGCAAAGCTTCGCTACCGTTGTAGAATACAAACAGTTTCTCGGTCGATGGAACTGGTTGGTTAAGTCTAGCACTCTCTCTGAATACGAGTCAAGATACAAGCGACTTTATGATACCTTGATTGCCAGCCACAAAAGTAATTTATCTAGTTCTCATATTAAGTGTTTGTTCTAACTTGATTCAAGAGTTGTTTATTGTTTGTCATATTTATTGATTTTTTTTCAGGAGTACTTGAATATGTTAGCACCAACTGGCTCGATAAGCATAAAGAAAAGTTTGTGTCTGTGTGGATAGACCAAAATCTAAATTTTGGTAATACCACAACGAATCAAGTTAAGAGCGCACACTCTTTTCTAAAAAAACACATGGTGACCCGGAACTCTACGCTTGATAAACTGTGGGTATTATCGATCGAATCATGGTGTGCCAGCTAACAGCCATAAAAGCAACCTTTGAAGAGAGCCGTAAGAACAAAATGAATCACCACAACATACCACTTTTCAACGAGTTACGCCATCATGTTTCATGTAAAGCTCTAGATATATTATGGGATGAGCTTAATTGGGTCAACAAGTTGATGGAGTCTGGTAGAGCGTGCGGGTGTCATGTTCGCACAAGTTGTGTATGCCATGTGCATGTATGATTTCAAAGTATTTGACTTCAGATCATACCATTCCTTTGGATTCGATAGATATATATTGGAGGAAGTTGGATTTTTATCCGTTATTTGTTGACGAGGATGAAGGTCTTGACTTTAAAGCTAACGAGCTGGTAGAAGAATTTGTACAAAAAGAGTCAAAGGGCGGAAAAAAAGTATGTTATCAAAGTTTCTTTCACTAGTAATGCCAGGATCAACCAGTCAACAACCAGAAGTCCAGAAACATAACCGTGGGCGTCCACCGACAAAGTCTAAGGAAAATAGCAAACACGAGCCCCCCTTTCAAACGTGGTAATTCATATCATTAAGCGTTGATGAAATCGTGCCCAACCAGGCAGACCCTTTAAGACACAGTTCATTTGTCGGTGTCGAAAACAACGCTAGTTACAATTCTTATTTGGGTAGCCAGGAAAATGCGAGACACAGTTCTTATATTGGTAGCCAGGACAATGAGAGACATAGTTATGTGCCGGTTTCTCAGGTGAGACGTTACCATCACAAGTATTAATAGCAAGTTCACTACATTCTTCAACTGTATGTTTCACATATACAAGATGTTGCTCCTGATGGAAATTGTGGATTTCGGTCTACGACAGTTGCTCTAGGTCGTCCTGAAGATGACTGGATCTATATACGAAATGAACTCATACAAGAGATGACGAGTAATTGGAATGTGTAGATCCATGTATTCAGTGACATTCGTTGTAATAGAGTATTTAATACCTTGCATTGGTCAACTATGGAATGGCTCCACGAGAACACTGGATGGAAAACCGTCCACAGATTTTATGATTGCTAATAGGTATGGGGTGATCGTTCACGCATCGTCAACAGATGAACGTAACAATTCTACAATTTTTCCATTGTTACATCGTCCTCAAGAAATCCTAGATCTTGCTGCCATTGCCATTCTAAATGTCGACGATTATCATTTTGTGGTTGTTAAGTTTTAAGGGATATACCCGATGCCGACAATTAATTCTTATTGGAAACATTACATGCATGAAATGATAAGAGGTTGGGAAGACTTGTATTGGCTGCGCGTAAAAATGTTTACAGATCTGCAAACACAATGTCAAACTGATTATGAAGACTTAGGATGATGTATGTTATGTATGTTGTATTTTGATAGTGTGGTCTATTAACCTTTTTCAGTATGTTGTACTTTAATTTGATTGGGAAATTTTATGTCAAATATAAACTTTAAATATAAAAAATCTACAATGACAACGACATTGAAAATTAGATTGCAAACCATTATATCAAAATGGTTAAAATTGGTTGGAAAACCATTACATCATACATAAAACCCATTACATATAAATATAACTGCGCCACTAACTCAAATTTTAATGCATAACAATGGCAATTATAAGCACTATGAAGAAACTCCAGCTCATAATCAGTTGATGCTTCAATTTCTTTTTTTCTGCAATACTGATTTGGAGTTCCATAACCGACTCTTTATTTGCAATCTCCAATTCGTTTTTCTTCTTTAACAACCCAGGAATTATGTCGGTTGATCTTGAACACATCTTTGGATCAAACCAGCCAATCCATTGACATTTTGATCCCTGTTATACCATTGAAGTGATTTATGTTGCGAAAAAGAAGTAATTCACACAAAAAAATACAAACTTACCTCATCTGGACAACCATAGAACCTACGCCCGAGATTTTTTGGCGTCCATGATGTCTTAAAACTGCTGGTTTACCACATTAACAAAAGACATTGTTGGGGTGAGGAGTAAATCGACTCATCGACGAGGAAGACGACATAGTGCTATAGTACCAATATAGGTATGAGTTTGGGGTGGGAGGTTTGGGTTTTAATTGGTGAATATATGAGTTTTATAGATGGGAGATTGGGGTTTATTAGTTTATAACTTTATAAAAATAAGAATTAAAAAAGGATTTTATAAATAAATAACAATTATTTTTTTTGACCACATTCATATCCGTATGTACTTGGCTTATTTTTTCCAAAAAGTTAATTGTTTTTCTTAAATTAAAAAACATATATTCACAAACTAATTAATTTCTTTACACTGTTAAAAAAAATTAATTGTTTTCACCACTTATACTCCCCCAATCTTTTTATTTTCCAAAAACTAGGGTTCTCAATTCACCACCAACGTTCCTTAATTGGCGGCTCATTGTTGTAGACTAAGGTAAACGTTTTTTGTTTTTATTTCTTGTTAACATATATTAATTACCACTTATGCATCCTTGTTTCTTAATTTTGTACCATTCTCGACCTATTCTTAATTTTTTGATATTTGCTTCATATAAAAAAAATGGTGAAGTATGACAAAAAATTGAGATGATTAAAGTAATTGAGTGTGTGCCTCAGCTTTATTTTGTCAAAAAATTATGAAAATTAAACTTTTAGTTTTGAGAAAAAAAAACAGAGAAAAAGGAAGAAAGAAATGCTTAAGGCCAAACTAGTTATGATGTGGGATATGTGTGCATATCTCCATATTATGATTTCTCTGTTTTTTGCCTATTAGTTAGTTAGGTTTTTGTTTTTTTTCCCATATCATAGTGTAATTAACTAAAAATTTTCATCTTCGGGTATGGGTTTCGTATTACCTAAACCCGGTCCAAACCCGACGGCTTGGTTCCGTTAGTAACAGTTTCTAGTTTTTGCAAACCAAAACCAAACCGTTGAATTCTAAAACCAAACCGAACCAAACCGTTAGTAATGGTTTGGTTCCGGTTCGATTTCACGGTTTAGGCTCGAAGGGCAAGACGTCCAACATAAGGTACTATATATAAGTAAAGATGTAAAAATTTTACATTTACACAAACTAGTGTGCGGAAATAGGTTTTAATTTAACACAAGCTGGTGTGCTTGAGTTTATACAAGTTTAAATATTAGTGTAATATATATGATATAAGTATTTTCAAAAATGAATAGAACTAAACTATACGGTTCGGTTTTATACGGTTGGTTTTCGGTATTGTCACACCCCGGCCTCTCGTACTACCAATATTGTCAGCTTTGCCTCCGATGGGTTGCCCATCCGGGAACTCACGGCTTTGTTTTTGGTTGCCCAGGTAGAGACTTCCCAGGTGGTCACCCATCCTAGTACTACTTCCACTTAAGCACGCTTAACCGTGGAGTTTTCATGTGCTCCACATCCAACTAAGCCAAAACGCTTTGGTGATTGAAAAGGCAAGACATTTACTTATGAACAAAGTATCTCTCTTGTCCACGGCTGATGTGGGATTTGCCTAAGAGTGGGACGATGTTGTGTTTGCCAAGGGTGTTATAGGTATAAACCGTAAACCAAACCGTTCCCAGTCTACTTATGATTATGACGGGATTTCAACTGTTCATATTATTTGACGCTTTAGATCTGACGCAAAATCACGCGCACAAATAAACGGATTTTTTTTGGTCCAGGAGCTGTTCGTTGTACATAATGTTTTTGTTTGAATAAAGTTTAGAATAAAACTTTGGTCCATGCGTTGTTTATCGTTAAAGATACATGAAGTATTTGTTTGAAACAAAGTTTAGAATAAAACTGACGGTGGACATAGTGGTGTTAAAATCATGTTTGTGTGGTTGGGAACATATGTACAAGTCCCTCTTAGGATTTTAATTTTATGTTTTGATTCAATTTATACTCTCTGTTTCATACAGATTCTGCTACATGTATAAAACACAAAATAAGGATTGTTTCTCTAAAGTTAAAATTATTAACTTCAGTTTTAATCTAATTATTTTATGTAATTTATAATTTAGCAGGTTACTATGTCGGAAGATGAAAGTTTGGACGGTGATGATGTTATTTATGAGACCCATAAGTATTTACAGTTTCCCGCGGGAACCAAGGACCATCGCAGACTTCGTCGGTTTGTAGACAGGAAAATGACTAACCCTATCTCGATTAATTGGGATCTTTTACGGGATGTAGGAGAGATTGAGAGGGCCGAGGGGATTATAGGTGTGGGTACACCATGGAGACATCTTATAGATCTTGCTAGCCTCCCTTGGTATCGAGAGCTTACTTTAGAGTTTTTGTCCACATTTCGTTTTACCCCTTCAAACAATATGCATGCAGATAACAGCGTCAAACAATATGCATGCAGATAACAGCGTGGTGTTCTATTTATTTGGCCAGGATCAGGGGATGACATTACCCAAGTTTGCTGTTGCATCAGAGTTGTACACAGAGGAGCAGGTTCTTTGTCCGGAGTTCGAGGAGGGTATATTTGGGGAGAATGACCAAACTGTGACACAGTTTTGGGGTCAGATTGGTACCGGCCCATTTAAGATAAAGGCCAGGTCAAGTATGATTATAGATCCTCTTCATCGATACCTACACAAGGTCATCACGTGTTCTATTACTGGTCGTGGGAATAGTAGGTAGTGGTGCACCACACCTGATCTGTTTTATTTATATTGTTTGTTGACGCCGGTTAATTGTAACCTTGCATGGTGTATGGCTTCTTACTTTGCTACTCTTCATAGCAAAAGGTAGGATGGTGAGATTATTTGTGGATCTTTTATTACATCCAACTGACACAATTTAGGTTTGCTCAACTCCGATTCTGTTCGTGGCATGCATGTAAAAAAGAAGAGGAGTTTAGATAAAAATACAGTGAAACGTATGAAAATTGCTACGGAGTTCCCAAGCTTGGGTTTACGTTTCTCTGTGGTGCCTGGAGTTGTTTGACAACCTCAGCAGCATGATCATGTTCAGGACCAGCCCCCCATAGAGAGGGGCTTCAATAAATACCCTTAGACTTACAACCTACCCACCCTACCCTAATTTCCCATTTCCTCAGTCAATATCATGTGTCAATCACTTTTTAGCCTTTCCCTGTGCCCCATCAACAATGACAAACTGGTTCTACGTCGTCTGATCGACGGGAAACCATTCGATACAGAAGAGTCCACTGAATCCGCAAACCTTTGGCATCCATAAGGCCAAAAAGTGTGCTCCTTTTACAGCCAACAAGGGCAAATGGTTTGTGATGTTTATCAAAAAAGGCAACAATCTATGCGCCAAATGTACGTAACAAAGTTCATTTCATATCTTCATTTAATTTTCTTCTTTCAGAAAAAGTTAATTTTACGTTTCAAGCTATTGAAGAATGACTTGATTCGGGTTTTGTTAAGGTTACGGCGGCCAACGACAAGCTCATTGCTAAAACCAAAGCAAGTTTTGACCAAATCAAAGCTAATGTACGTAATTTATAGATTAGATTTTGTTGCTTTAGTATAAGATCTAAATCTGTAGATTTTATTGAATATATTTTATTTTAATTTAATTCATTGTAAGAATTTGTAACAATTTTAATCTAGCTATAATATGTTTGGTTATGTTTGTTTGTGTTTATTTTTGGATAAAATATTGAATAAATCATGTACTTAATGTGTCATATTTGTTCGTTGGTGTTGGTTTACGTTTGTTCGTATATGTTAGTTTACATTTGTTCAATTATGTTCTTTCATCTTTACCAACTTCTATCGCCTACTTTTGATACAAAATGTGATACGTAGTTACACGAAACATAGTGAACAACCTCTATTTGCTTTTGTATGAAGCCATGATTTCCAGTTCTAGAATACAGTCAATTGAGATAATGTTCCTCCTGGTATGTATTTAATAAAAATATAAGGTACCATCCTCCACCTCCGCAATAAACCAAATAACCGGAAGTTGTAGTTCAATTCATATTAATAAATTATTTTAATTAATACTTCAGCAACTTTTCTAAATTTTAAAATTTTAAAACACGCCAATGTTGTTTAAGAGATATTGATAAGAGGTAGGTCCCAGCAGAGCCCAGTTGGACCCGCAAGACTCACCTTGAACAGGGACGTCTGCGCAATGACCAACTGCTCCAGCAGGACCCACCATGCTCAAAGAACCTTACGCGCAGTACGCCACCTGTACCCGCAGGGAAAGCCTCCCAATGGTGAAGTACCCCGCCTGTTCCCGCAGCTGCGGATACAAACCATCAGGGAAGGCTACCCGCACTAACAGCAAGGCTACACGCACAAGGCATTAGCTACTTCAGTAGTCACATGAAGGAATGAGCAAGGCGGGAATACTCCCGCCTAAATGAGCCAGTCCGTATGCTTCTGGAAGGTCTTTCGTACTATACCTACTAAGGTATGGGCGGAACAGACAAATTGACCAGAGCAGCCCATGAACCAATCACAGGGTGACAGCTCACCGACAACAATACGAGGAGGAGCACCCTCTAGTACTGTTTGTCACTATTAGCCGCTGCCTACTCACCAACCCTTACGATGGGACGTGCGCAACCTACAGTTGGTGGAACAGTGCGTAGTCGGCAGTAAAGGAACAGTATACAGCCGACCTTTACTGTTGGCCGTAGCCTATCCACCAACCAGCATGGCCTGTGCGTAGTCCACTGTTGGTGGAACAGGAATACTATTCAGCCGGCTGTACCTTCTAGGAAACCTACCTTCGGCTATAAATACTCCAACACCTTGGAATGGTAAGGACATCATCTGATATCTCAATCTTATCTAGCAATATCTTAATATACACTTATATTCAGAGCAATCTAGTCTGATTCTCACGCCGGAGGGTGGTCACAAGGAGGAACCCCCCCCCCCCTCTCAGTGACGAGCTTACGGTGTTTGTTTTGCAGGTCCCCTGAAGAACAACCTTCTCTACTAGACCTCATCCTCGTGGGAAACATTACTTAACCCCCAGATTATCTATAATCTGTCCAGGGTTCACTTAGTGTTTCTTCATTGGCGCCATCCGTGCATAAAAAGCTAGAACTAATTCTTAGTTTTTTCAAAGTTTCTGAAGAAATGGTTAACGTTACTCCGGTCCCAAGACCAGTAAGTGACCAAGAAACGCCGGTGACCACAACCCCAGTAACTGGGAACACCGGCGGTTATACAAATCTTACGAACATTACCCCGGCTACCCAAGCCGGGGCAAGTGCAGTAAATATTCCACTGGGGTTCACTGATGCCCAGTTGGAAAAACGAACGAGGGTCCCTCGCCAAACACTAGACCAAGTGAAGGCGTGGGCCGAAGCACGTCAGAGAGAGTTCCAAGCTGAATTGGATGAATGCTTGCGTTCAGTTCAACAGGCTGACGAATTCGGCAGTACTCGCCAACATCTCAATATGAACAGTGAGTGCGAGTACTCAGACGACGAGAGGGAAGAATCCGATACCGACGCAAACCCTCGCCATAAGGCGAAAGGAAAGCGTAAGGAAACGGACTTCCAACCAAAAAGGAATTTTGGGGAAGCTTTTAAACCAACAAATGCGGAGAGAAACCCGCGTGACTTCTCCAAAACCTTTAGACCAACTGCTACAAATGCAGGAAAGTCAAAGTTCGCAAGGGACATTGCGGAAGAAATCGCCCCGAGAAGTGCCAAACAAATGTCCAACATTGGCACTTATGATGGTCTATCCGACCCAGACGACCATTTGAACAGGTTCATTGCGGGGGCAACCGTCAGTAACTGGACGGAACCCACGTGGTGTTACATGTTCCAGATGACTCTGGTCGGAGCGGCCAGGGCATGGTTCGATCGCTTGCCGGTCCACCACATTTATGATTGGGCGGACTTTCAGAATAAGTTCAGCCAGCACTTCAGCCAGCAGAGGAAATATACTGAAGAACAGTGGACGATCCTCAATTGCGTTAGAGAGGAGGATGAATCTTTACTAGACTTCATCACCCGCTTCAATTCCAAAAAGCTAAGTCTCGGCAACATAAGCAAAGATCTTGTTCGCGCCGCTTTCATCCAAGGCGCCGAATACCCAGAGCTTATCCGCACATTGACGGGTAAGGATGGCATGCCATCAACATGGGATGCCATCATGACGGCGGCAAAGCACTTTGCCGAGACGGAGAAGCAACTGGGAAGGGATCTTTCCCAGAGTACACACCTCTACACGCAGAGGACAAGAGAGAACAATGTTCGGATCGCCCGGCAGAATAAAAAGAGGAAGCTAGGTATCTGGCAGTCAAGGGTAAACTTTGACACCTCATCTAGCTCTCACCCTCTTGTTGGTGGAAGAAATCACACACACCTTTCAAGCCAAAAGCACCGGTGGACGCCACTCACCAAAAGCGTCACGGAGATATTTGCCACTGAAAAGCTACCGTGGCCAAAAGCTCCAATGATCCGGCAGCGACCTAATGCGGATCAGAGTAAATCCTGTGACTTCCACGGGACAAAAGGTCATAGTACGGAAGAGTGTACATCCTTGAAGGATATTATTGAAGCATTCGTCAAGGATGGAAGACTGGCACACCTGGTGGCATCAATCAAGAAGGGAGGAAGAAACGACAACCGGTACCGAGGCAACGGACGAAAGCCCGTTGACATCAGCATCAACATGGTTCATGGTAAGATCAGAGGAAGAAAAAGGCGAACGACAGAACCATGCGCGTGGAAAGAAGCTGAGGTGCACTTCTCGCGAGTGCCAGGAGGACCCAGCAAAGAAGGCCCCATCGTCATCAAAAGCCAGCTGGGGCACTACATCACTTCTCGCACTCTTGCTGACAACGGCGCCTCGTCAACGGTGATGTACAGGCAGTTCTTTGACAAGCTAGATGACGAAGACAAGGAACGCCTGGAAACGATCTGCGCTTCGATGGAAGGGTTTGATGGCAGCACAAACACCCCCCTGGGTATCCTATCTTTCCCCGTCACTCTTACGGATGGGAAACACTCCCGCACAGAAGATGTGGACTTTGTCGTGATGAGGAAGCCACACCACACATACGACATTCTCTTCGGGAGAGACGGGATGGCAAGATTCAACGCCGTGGTATCCTCAGTCCACGGCATGATGGGATGGCCAACAGCTGAGGGTGTAGCGATGATCACCGGCATTCCCCAGGTATGCATCGCATCTGTCTCATCTAAACCCAAACCAAAGATGGCTAAACCAACCATCACCGAACCAGAAAAATGGGCCTTCAATGGCAAGTACCCTGACCAGGCCGTCACCATTGGCCCGACAATTGTTGACCCCACACGCACCTTACTCAAGCGCCTATTACAAAAAAACGCTGACATCTTCGCGTGGACACCAGCTGACATGACTGGTGTACCCCGAAGTAAGGCAGAGCATAAGCTCAAATGCGATCCGGCTGTTACGCCGATCGTACAAAAGCGCAGAGTAATGGGGCCAGAACAAACTAACGCGTGTAGAACCCAAGTCAAGGAACTCCTTGACGCAGGCATCGTACGCGTTAGTAGATATCAAACTTGGGTTGCAAATCCCGTTATGGTACCGAAGAATAACAAACAATGGCGCATGTGCATAGATTTCAAGGACTTGAACAAAGCATGCCCCAAAGATTGTTATCCGTTACCCGAAATTGATCTTAAGGTGGATTCGTTGGCACCGTTCCGCCTTAAATGCTTCCTGGACGCGTATAAGGGGTACCATCAAATACACATGGCCGTTGATGATCAGGACAAAACCGCTTTTCGGACGCCCGATGGCACATTTTGTTACCAAATGATGCCATTCGGACTTAAGAATGCCGGGTCCACATACCAACGCCTGATGGACAACCAGTTTCATGCCCAAATTGGGAGGAACTTGGAAGTCTACATGGATGACTTGGTCATCAAAAGCCCTGACCCAGAAGCGATGTTGAAGAACATCGAAGAGACTTTCAACACGCTCAGGAAGATAAACATGAAGCTCAACCCGAGCAAGTGTGCCTTTGGAATGGAAGAAGGGAAGTTCTTGGGGGTCATCGTCACTAAAGATGGCTTTAGAGCAAACCCTGAAAAGGTCGAAGCCATTATCAAAATGGAATCACCTACTACCATCAAACAGGCTCAAACACTGAATGGACGACTAGTGGCACTTAATCGCTTTTTGGCAAACCACGCAGAAAAGTCGTTTCCTTTCGTGTCAACGTTGAGAAACTGTTTAAAGAAAACGCACTTCCGCTGGACACCAGAAGCGGAAGCAGCTTTTCAGGAGATTCGGTCACGCTTGATCGAACTCCCAACGCTCACAGCGCCCAAAGCGGGAGAGGAGTTAATCCTATACCTTTCCGCAACAGATAGAGCAACCGGGGCAGTCCTGCTAGTAGAGCGAAAAGGCATCCAGATGCCAATCTATTATGTCAGCCGTATCCTAACAGACGTAGAAACCCGGTACTCTACCCTCGAAAAATTAGTCTTAGCACTTATACATGCTTCACGCAGGTTAAGACGATATTTCCAGGGTCACCCAATCACCATTCTCTCCAACTTCAAACTTGCAAACGTTCTAGGCAAACCCGAGTTATCGGGACGCCTAGCCAAATGGGCAATTGAGTTGGGGGAATACGCGATAAAGTATAAGCCAAGACCAGCCATAAAAGGCCAGGTTCTGGCCGACTTTATTGCAGAAGTGCCTGCATCGCGGGAAAAAGAGTGCCAGGAATAGGCTCAATCCTCTCCAGCACAAGACATCAATGACGTCTGGCGACTCTACACTGATGGAGCAGCCAGTAACGAGGGTTCAGGCGCAGGGCTGAAACTAACCAACCCAGCAGGCCAAGAATACACTTACGCTATTCGACTGGATTTTCCAAGTACGAATAACGAAGCCGAGTATGAGGCATTCTTGGCTGGGCTGAGAATTGCGCGTAAGATGGGGGTGAAAAACTTGGAAGCCCACGTGGATTCCATGTTGGTAGCCAATCAAATCAACGGGACGTACACGGCCGTGAACGACACAATGGCCCTGTACCTAGCACAAGCAAAATCCCTTATGCGCGATTTCAACGACTGCAAAGTCATACACGTCAAGCGAAGTGAAAACAAATCTGCGGATGCGTTAAGCAAGCTTGCATCATTAGCCTTCACCCACTTAGGAAAAGATATCCGCATTGAACTCCTCGAGGCACCTTCGGTCCCGCACAAGGAAATTTGTGTCATCCAAACCGGCACGGAAACGTGGATGACACCAATAATAAAATACCTTGCGACAGGTACACTACCAGAATCAAAAACACAGGCAAGAAAACTACGCTGTAAAGCACTAAATTATCAACTCATCAATGACATCCTTTACAGACGTAACTTTCTTGGCCCACTCTTAAGATGCGTGGACAACCAAGATGCTGACTACCTCCTAAGGGAAGTACACGAAGGCATCTGTGGAGTATACGCAGGTCCCCGCGCTGTTGTAGCTAAGCTAAACAACGCGGGATACTTTTGGCCGGGGATGCATACGGATGCACTGGCATATATCAGAAAATGCAGGTCTTGCCAGCTTTACGCACCCAACACGCACCGCCCGAAGAATGAACTTGTTCCAGTCACTTCTTCATGGCCATTTCAGAAGTGGGCCATCGATGTGACAGGCCCATTTCCTACAGCAGCAGGAAATGTTCAGTTCCTAGTGGTAGCCATCAACTACTTCACCAAGTGGATAGAAGCAAAACCTTTAGCCCAAACAACCGCGAAACATATCAAAAAATTTATTTGGGAATTTATTATTTGTCGTTTTGGACTTCCACAGAATTTGGTGAGCGATAACGGCACCAACTTTGCTGACAAGAAGCTACAGCAGTTGCTGAAAGAACTTCAAATCACCCACACCTTTACCTCAGTGGCACACCCGCAGGGTAATGGTGAGGTGGAAAGAGCAAATAAGAGCATCGTCGAAGGCATAAAGAAAAGACTCTTGGAACACAGATCCGGCTGGGTGGACGAGCTTCCGCACGTCCTTTGGGCAAACAGAACGCTGAAGAAGGCCAGTACGGGAGAAACCCCGTTCAGTCTCACTTATGGCACTGAAGCCATGGTCCCGGTCGAAATTGGTTTACCCTCACCAAGGGTCTTGATTCAGCCAGAAGACAATGATGCGGAAAGACGGTTAGACCTTATGCTAACCGAGGAACGCAGAGACTTAGCCGCAGTGCGTGAAGAGAACTACAAGCGACAAATGCAAAAGTACTACAACACGCGGGTAAAACTCTGCAACTTCAATGTAGGAGACTACATATTGCGTAACAACGAGGCTTCGAACCAAGAACGCCCGGGAAAGCTGTCCCCGGTCTGGGAAGGGCCATACATTATCAAAGAAGTCCTGGGAAAGGGCGCATACCGGCTCGAAAGGCTCGATGGCACTACCATCCCAAGAACATGGAATGGAGCTCAATTACGCAAATGTTATATGTAGATCAATTCCAAACTTGTAAAGAAAAGGCCTAGAGCCACTTCTAATGGAAATGATTCTCCTTTCACAATGTGTTGATAGCCTTACCTTTATACTTATGAACTTCCCACACTATTGTGCCGGTATTCACCGCATAAATGGGGGAAGAAGTAAGTCGTTACGTGTGGAAGGCGGCAAAACCCGCATAAACACAACGCTAAAAATGTTAAAGTTTTAAGGAAAACCTACACGCAGGTCAGATGTAAGTAAAGTTTAGCCATCCTTGTAAGTGCAAGTGACGGTCTTACCCGCACAATCACGAACAAGGAAGCAAAACTTCAACCTATCATCTACCACGTTCAAAGGTTAACTTATTCTGAACACTTAGAAAATTTCAAAGGAAAAGATGAGGAAAACTTCCACGCAGGTCAGATATAAGTAAAGTTAAGCCATCCTACTAAGTGTAAGTGACGGTCATACCCGCACAATCATGAAAGAGGAAGCGAAACAAACTTATAATTTACCACGTTAAAAAGTTAACTTATCTAAGTACTAAAGAAATTGCTAAGTTAAAACATGCGTAAAATAAACAAGGCAAAGAACAAACACAATCTTTATTTCATCAAAATTCAAATATTACAAAGAGCTATGCAAAAGCAAAAATCTACGCTAGTGGTGGAAAGGGATCTTCAGAATCAAGCTTCAGGACCACTTCCACTTGGACCCGCTCCATCAGTAGAGCGTGGTGGTTCAAGGAAAGCTCTAAGGATAGCAAGCCCATCATCAGCAGCAGCGACTTCGTTCACCTTCTCCACCACCGGATGCGGGAAGGCGGCATACTGGTTCACTGCTTGGTCATAAGCAGCTTCAGTATCCACATCAAACAAAGGGAAGTTGGAAGGCGGGATGCCTTTCTCAACGAACCCTAGACCAAGCAGGAAGCCGGCCTTTTCCCCATCCTCATGAGAAGCGTTGAGGGCAGCGCTCATAGCATCGTCATAAGACGTCTCTGAGAAGACCCGATGCATAACCTACAAGAAAATATACAAGTATCAGAACCCTTTCTATTTACAAAGAAAAGCGTAAAGACATGAAAGCTTACCTGAGACAACGCTTCTCGAAGAAGCCATTCCTTGGCAACCAGAGCTTCTTGGAGGGCAGCTTGAGCTTCGTTACGGGCGCGTTCGACTTCACTCTTGTTGAGGTTGGCAAGCAACACTTCTTTAGCCGCAGCCTCTTCGACGCCCTTTAGCTTCCGCTCAGTATGGTCAAGCACCCCCCTCTGGTCTAAGATCTCCTGGAGCTTTTTGGCGTCTTCCATCGCCAAGGCATCATGAGCCTGCTGGAGAGCCTCTAATTTGGCTTTAAGCTCTTCATTCTCCACGCGTAGAGGCTCAGCAACAGCTTCAGCCTTGGTGGCCCTCTCGGTTGCGTTCCTCGCAGTTTCCTTAGCCAGCCGAAGCTGTTCATTAACAGCTTGGGCAGCCTTGGAACGGGCCTCGAGTCGAGCCTGAACTTCAACCTCGAGGGCCTTGAAGGCCTTCTCCTTTTCCGCAGCCACTGCGGAAAGCCTTTGGCTCTCCTCCCGGACAGCCCGCGCCTGAGCCACTTCTTTAAGGCAAGCTGCTTTTAACTTGTCGTTTTCACGACAAAGCAGCTCGACGCGCGGCTGCATCCGGGCGAGGAGAACCCGAAGCTCATTGGTTAGCCTACCCTCCTGGTAGCTAGCCATGGCTTACCCCAACGCACCACTGGGAGCAGCGTGACGAGCCCATTCCACGCACTCCACAGGGGTGCGAAGGGTTGTTCCTCGGCGAATGTTCCATCGTGGAACATACACTTCATTGGAATCCGACACTGCAAAAAACATAAAGCAGTTAGGAAAAGATGAGATAAAAAAAAATAAATAAAAAAAATAAATATATGAAAAGGGCCAAAAGAACCCTACGCACCTGTAGGGTCAATAACAGGCCGATAGCCGCCGAACCCATCACCTGAACCCAAGGGAAATCCATCCAAGAGGTCAGGCAGATGGGAAGGTGGCAGAGATTGGCGCGAAGCCCCATGCGTACCTGATGGATCGGCCGTCGATGACGGGGGCATGGTAGCAGCCGCCGCTGTCGCCGCCGCGGAATCCGCAGCAATAGTAACCGCCGGCTCCGTGAAAGATGCTGTAAAAATTGCACTCACAGCCGGCGGTGACGTCATCTCAGCTGGAACAGTCGGCTCAAATGAGTGAGCAACTGAACATTCGAAGCAGGCGCAGGCGCCTGGGTCGACGCCTCAGGTAGGCTGACCAAGCCTACCGTCATTGGCGGGGAGGTACTCCTCTACGCTCCACCCTGGAATGCGTCAACATCCACGCCTGCGTAAAGAAGATAAGTGTTAACGATATTAAACTATGAAGATAAAAGCTAAGGTTGTACTTACGGGTTTTCTTGAGCCTGAAAGTACGGACGGGCGGGGATGAACCCGATGGAGCCGGCCTCTTCACGCCGGTCACCGTCGTCATCCTGGGCTCTTCGGTGACAGTTGTCACAGCCTCCGGAATGGTGATCTTATCACCACCGGGATTCCCCGCCACCTCTTCGCTCTCGGTCTCCGAATCAGACCGAGGCGCCGGATCGGCAGTGGAGGCCACCTTCTCCTTTCCCTTCCCGCCGGCAGCCTTCTTCTTCCGCACCAACGGAGGACCATCTGCGGATTCCTCATCAGAACATACGATTAGAGGAATTCCAGCAGAGGTTTCAACATTGAGGGGTCGAGGGTTGAAGAGCGCCTTACCTGGCCGCCTGGCGCTCAGGATCTCGTGGCCTAGCGGGTAGACCTCCACGAACCGATCCGCAGTTTGTTCGAGGATGGGCAACTCGTTCTCGTCTAGAGCACGAGTACCCATCCGTGCGGGACCGTCAGCCTCCCGCGGGTTTAGGAGTGACTGCAAGTCGTTCCCCTCTGAAATAAACAGGAAAAAAGTTAGAAGAAATTCAGAATCAACAAAAGGAAACAAAGCATACCGTAAGGAACAGAGTTCGAACCGTATTCGAGGACGATCGGAACCTTTTGCGCATCCGCCGCCTTCCACACCCGGCTCATCCCCAACATCACCATCCCGGACTCCGCAAACCGGTAAACCGGAGATTGGACCCGGGAAATCCTCGAAAACCATTCCGCCTCCTCGTAGTTGGAGGCGTGAAGGCTGGGAAGAGCTTGCCCGTTCTTAAACTTCATGGCAAGGGGGATGGCGCGAGCGGATATGAAGAAGAACTCCCGCTTCCACGCGCGAAGACTGCGCTCGGTCGCGCAAATCTTCAAACCCTTAACCCGGGTTATCAACGTATACCACCCCTGGATGCACCTCCACGTATAGAAGGTCATCAGGCGGTCAACATAGGGCTCAATGCCCAAAATCCGGCACACCCACTCGAAGTGGCGAATCTTGGCGATCGCCATGGGGTGCAACTCGGTCAAATGAACGCCGTGCCTCTCAAGGACACGGTAAACAAACTTTGTCAATGGTAACCTAAGATTCCCATAGACAAAGAATGCAGCATAAACCCCGATCTTGCCTCTGGGGGCATCGTACACCGTCTGGTGGGGTTCAGGAAACTCAGGCTCGAGAGACTCGAGCATGAACTTCCTAACGACGTACCGATACAGATCGCCAGGTAGAGCACACTGGCACTCGCCAGCAGTACTCTTGTCGTCAGCCGTAGATTCGAGATCACGAGACATCTTGTAAAAGAAAGAAGAAAACGATTTCGGGAGAATGCTTGCCTGAAAAGGATGAGTATCCGCCGGAAATCGCTTAAAAGATGAAGAGAAGAGTGAAAGTGTGGATTACAAAGAACCCTCTCCCCCTTTATATACTAATCGCAATTAATGCGATGAAATTAATGCGGAAGAGAGAGAAAACGAAGGTGCAATGAAACTATGACACGTGGCGAAAAGCAAGCTGGCAACAGCTGTTGACAGGACGCATACCATTATTTTCGCGGCCACGTGCCCGAAAAATCGCGCCCACGCGCCTGAAAAAGCGTCTGGAATGACCATGTACTGTCACGTCACCATAACTTCCTGCACGTCCTGACACAGTCAGAAGAAACCGTCGCACGACGTTTCAGATGTTTGGACTGTTCTTATCTTTCCACCAACTCTTCGAATTTCGAAATTCAAAATTCAAAAAGATTCAAAAGTAAGCGGGAAAATACCCCTTACCTTGGTAACCAAGTAACCATAAGACGGGTGCGGGTACAGTGTCAAGGCAAAACCCTTCACATACTTAGCACCCGCAGGAAATTGACGCCAGGAATACCTTGGAAATAAAGTAACTGTAAGACAAGTGCGGGTACAGTGTCAAGGCAAAACCCTTCACATACTTAGCACTATGCAAGGAATTCGAACCAAGAAGGATCTTCTGGGCCATGCTTGCGGAAACGGGAATAACATCCCCGCATGACGGGAACGTCGAGAACTATATTGTTTGAAACTCCAAGATGGAATTGGTGGTTTTAGCATAATTGATCACTATGTTGAAAACTACCAAGACCCCATGGAGAATCCACAAGTGGGACTCAACGCTCCTGACGTGCGAGGAGGTTACGAACCTACCCGCTTCATACCCAAAGATCAAGCAGAAAAGTCGGGAATTTCTGCGTGACATCAGGAAAACCGCGGGAAGAATCGCCACGGAAAACCTAAAAACTAAACCCTTTTCAAAACCCCTTGCTAAGTCCAAAAGTTCACCTCACTTATTAATAATTCATGAGAAGAACATTGGACTGGGGGGACTTGAAGAGGTAGGTCCCAGCAGAGCCCAGTTGGACCCGCAAGACTCACCTTGAACAGGGACGTCTGCGCAATGACCAACTGCTCCAGCAGGACCCACCATGCTCAAAGAACCTTACGCGCAGTACGCCACCTGTACCCGCAGGGAAAGCCTCCCAATGGTGAAGTACCCCGCCTGTTCCCGCAGCTGCGGATACAAGCCATCAGGGAAGGCTACCCGCACTAACAGCAAGGCTACACGCACAAGGCATTAGCTACTTCAGTAGTCACATGAAGGAATGAGCAAGGCGGGAATACTCCCGCCTAAATGAGCCAGTCCGTATGCTTCTGGAAGGTCTTTCGTACTATACCTACTAAGGTATGGGCGGAACAGACAAATTGACCAGAGCAGCCCATGAACCAATCACAGGGTGACAGCTCACCGACAACAATACGAGGAGGAGCACCCTCTAGTACTGTTTGTCACTATTAGCCGCTGCCTACTCACCAACCCTTACGATGGGACGTGCGCAACCTACAGTTGGTGGAACAGTGCGTAGTCGGCAGTAAAGGAACAGTATACAGCCGACCTTTACTGTTGGCCGTAGCCTATCCACCAACCAGCATGGCCTGTGTGTAGTCCACTATTGGTGGAACATGAATACTATTCAGCCGGCTGTACCTTCTAGGAAACCTACCTTCGGCTATAAATACTCCAACACCTTGGAATGGTAAGGACATCATCTGATATCTCAATCTTATCTAGCAATCTCTTAATATACACTTATATTCAGAGCAATCTAGTCTGATTCTCACGCCGGAGGGTGGTCACAAGGAGGAACCCCCCCTTCTCAGTGACGAGCTTACGGTGTTTGTTTTGCAGGTCCCCTGAAGAACAACCTTCTCTACTAGACCTCATCATCGTGGGAAACATTACTTAACCCCCAGATTATCTATAATCTGTCCAGGGTTCACTTAGTGTTTCTTCAATTGACCACAATTATAACATTCATTTACTACCAATCTAAATATTCAGAAACTAATGCATTGTTCATAACATCCTTGGCATAACTATTTAATAGTTAATAATACATATAAGCATAAGCCTATGTCTAAACCACTTAGTTGACACATAAATCAAAATGACGGTAATTAGGATATCCCGTTGCCACTATCTGTCTACCTATTATTTCTCTGTTTTTGCATTCATTTGTAGGTAACAATCATCTTTCTTACCTCTCATACTTTCTTACACTTGCAGGTTCGCTGTTTCTGCAATGTCGTGACTTCCGCCATTTGCTCGGTAGCTATCTAGGTACGTAACTCGTCTCAATCTCTCTTCGTGACCTAGCTAGCTTGTAATACGAAATCTCAATAGGTGAAGCCGGGCTCGGGCTCGAGAACTCGAGTTTGAGCACGACTTATTACGAGTTTTAATGTTATAGCTCAAACTCCTCAGTTCGCAATTGGTTTTTTATTATCTATTAATTAATTTATATACAGTTTAATTTTCCTTATATATATTTTTTCAATTCAAAGTTTTATATATTATTTTGTTATATTTATCATAGTTTTTTTATATACAACAGCTATTATTAGTTAGTATATAAATATATATTAATATTAGATATATCAAATAAAAATTATATAAAGAAATAGGCTCGTAATGCTCACGAGCCTACTCGATAAAGCTCGGGCTCGTTTAAAGTTAGGGGAGCTCGAGATTAGCTCGTTTTAGATGTATTTTCAACTTAAAGTTTTATATTATTTTGCTATTTTTATCAAAGTTTTTATATACAATAATTATACATATTATATATATACTATATATATTAAATAAAAATTATATAAAGATAGGCTCGTTTAGGCCCGTGAGTCTGCTCGAGCTTGATAGGTGAAGCTTGGGCTCATTATCTTACGAGAGACCGAGCTCGAGATCTTCTCATTTCAAGTTTAATATAGTTTTAAAACTTAGACTATGTTTGCCAGAAGTTGTTTTAGACTCGGGCTGGACTTTTTATTATTTAGTTTATATATATATATATATATATATATATATATATATGCATCTCATAATATATATTATTTTGTTACTCTCATCTTTTTGTATATGATATGGATTATTATTATATAAACTTGTATTAGATAATAATTGGCTCATTTAGCTAGGCTCGTGAGGTGGCTTGAGCTCAATAGGTGAAACTCGGGCCGATTATTTAAGGAGTATGGTCTTATGGTCTTAAATCTTGTATTGATGAGATGCTTCAAGTTTCTGGACACTATGAATCTTTATGCGGTTCATCATCTGGGTATTCACACATGTGAATATTCAATTGTTTTAAGAGCGAACCCTTTATAAGTCAATAAACTTGATCACAGTTGTAATTCGTACAAATTCACTAATAACTTGATCAAACACGCTAATAGTCATACATTGATCCTCCCTTGTGGGCGTTTTAATACCAATAAGAAACGGACCCCATGGAATACAATGTCTGCAAGTAGGGATGTTCAATTGTGTGAACCCGAACCGACCCGTGTTAAACTCGACCCGACCAGAGACCAAAATACATAGAAGATCCATAACCGAAAACTAGACCTTCACACAATTACAGGTATCGGGTATTTTAGGGTTCAGTTCTTCGAGTTTGTAGGCAAAAACAGAAACCGAAAAGGAAAGGGTGAATTCATAACGAAATTAACTTTGAATGTCACTGAATTTCCGTCCTCTCCGCTGAACACCCGGTAGGGTTGTGAACGGTTTAGGAAGTAGAACAGGAGAACGATAAGGAGAAGAGTCTTCAAATATGTCTGCAACGTAATGAAAGCAAGAAGAAAAATAAAATTTTGAAGAGTAAAGATAACAATTAAAAACTCAAAAGCTGCATGTATTCGGTTTTTCTCCACTAACACACACAAAACCTTTTGGTGTAAATAAATGATACCAAACTAGAGGAAATTAAAAAGTAAAAATAAAAATAATTAAAAGTGTGTAGTTTACAAGTAAAGAAACCAGTTTATTCCCCATAACAATTTTTTTAATAAGCCATCATCATTCCTTCACTCTCTCTCCTTCTTTTTTTCTCTCACCTTCACCGATACTAAAGAGTTCTTTGAAGATATGAAGAGAATGGTGAAAAGAGTGATCTTCATGTATATAGAGTATGATGAAGATGATAATATGTACAGAAACAGGCAGTTGCATGGATGATGGAGACACAAGATACCATTCGCATTGGTTTTGAAAATGTCGGGTTTACTCGGGTAAAGACCGAGACCCGACCCGAAACCGAAATTATTTGAAACCAAGGACCGATGGGCACCCGAAAAACATAAATATGGGTCGGGTTTCGGGCTTTTCCGATTCGGGTTTTGGGTTTGCACATGCTACCCGAAATGTGCTCACCCCTGTCTGAAAGCCATACAGATGAAATCGTGCATACTCGTTCTTGGTAAAGGAAACTTGGGGTATTGTTTGATAACGTGGGCATACCTTGTAGTGTAGATTATTTGCTAGATTGCTAAATACTACAAATCATATATTTTGATCAACATTTTTTATGGTTGAAGTCAAGTTGGGGTGACATGGTAAAAATAAAGATAAGTCTGAACCGAGATTAGAGGCTGATAGTTTCTGATATCTTGTGCCCTAATTGAAAATTATACATATCAAAGAAATACCCGAATCATTTGTTATAAATTGTAAGTGGATAATAATATCAATGAACAACTTAACACCAGTCACAATAATGTAAGGCCCCGTTCCCGGTAGCCCTACTTTGGATGTTGGATTTACTCATAAACACAGTTCTACAAATCAGAGTTTATTAGAACTTTCGCGGAAACGTTAACTTAAATCATTCATTACAAAACATTAAATCTTTTCTTTAAAACCATGATAATAAACATCATATTTAAAACACCATTTCTTTCATCTTCAGATGCCAGCCGTTCAATCCATGCCATGTGCCATCCTCATGCTTAACTCTTCAGTCTGATCACCTGCGTGCATACTAAAAGTCAGCTACGCTGAGTGAGTTCTAGTTAATCAGATGACGTCGAATACATACACATATCATACATACACACATATCTTAACCTTGTATAAATATCCATAAGAGGAACGTCACATAATATCTATTAAAAAACCTATGGCTATTTCCCATGCTATATATATTCCATAGAAGGACGCTCTGTATAAATTCTCCATAGAAGGATACTTTATATACTTCCATAGAAGGAACATCCTATATATTTCCATAGAAGGAACACTATGCTTTCCATTAAAGGAACACTATGCTTTCCATTGAAGGAACATTGTACTTTCCATTGAAGGAACACTATGCTTTCCATAGAAGGAACACTCTATATGTATTATCCGTAGAAGGAACTCTGTACATAATTTGTTATTTAATATCCATATAAGGAGACAATCACTATTCTTGGCAATACATGCAATATCCGAAGATCGTTCACGTACCGACAAGCAATCATCTTTACATTACATACAATATTCAAATCTATATTTATAACCTGACTATACATGCAATATCCAAAGATCGTTCACGTACTGACAAGCTCTCGTTCTCATTCAAGACATATATAGATAACATATAAATCATACATGGCATACACTTACCAATTAAGGTAAGTGTATTAACTATCACATCGAGAATGCACACAGCCCCGAAAACGTAACAAGGAATGGGGCTAGAAACTCACCTGAACTCGGTTACTTCTTTCGTTAATGGTTACTCCTTTCTTTGGCTGTGCACAGCTAAATGTATAACAATTACGCGCATTTATTACTATCACTCTCCATATCGCGTTTCTAGTTTAATTATTACCCTCAACGAACGGGGTCCAGGGGGCCCCCTGGCAGCGGGGTCTAGGGGCGGCAACCCCTAGCAGGGTCCAAGGGGCAGAGCCCCTGGCTGGGGTCGAGCTGCCAGGTCAGCTTGGAAAAATTTTATTTCTATTAACTGTCTTAACACATTTTTCATTAGAATTTTAAATTATTTCCTACTTCGCCCACTTGCTCGCTATAACGAATTAAGCTTAATTAGTTATCTGATTCTTGGCCTAATTCGTTACCTGATTCGTTATCCTAGTTCGTTATCCTAACAAAGCGAATGGTGAGTAACGAATCACCAGGTTCGTTATCTTAACATGACGAATTGGACCTTGTAACGAACCAGTCCTCATAACGAATTGGGCCGAACTGGTCATCTTAACGAATTGGAGTTCATTCTCCGTTAACGAATTACTTAACGAACTTATTCTAATTCGTCACCTCTTCTTTAACGAATTGACATGACGAATCAGCCTAACGAATGAGAGCTCATTCGTTAACTCCCGTAACGAATTGACTCTTTCTTAACGAATTGCTTAACAAATTTGTTACACACGCGCCTAGGGTTAGGTCAGAATGTCAGAGAATATTCTCTGTCATCCTTACCTCGTACGCTGCCTTTCCGGCGCCACCATGCCGGAAAACCGGGCGGTGGCTGGAAAAGCGTGTTTTACCCCATTTTACACCGTTTTTCACCGTTTTTTGTCTCGTTTGATCCAGATTTGAGCTAGGGTGACCCCTAAGCTCATCTTTTGACCGGTTCATACCCGATTCCACCTGGATCTCGTGACTTTAATGGTTTAAGGTGCCGGCTCGTCGTTTCGCGACTAAATCTAATGGGTTTGGATCTCTACAATATCATACTATCATTACCTCGGGTCGGGAATCGATTCTTCTTCTATTTCGGCTAGAGAGAGAAAGTAGGATGAGAGAGAGCTAAGTGTGTGTTTTGGTGGTGTATGGAATATGTGTGAAATGAATGGAAAATGGGAGTTTAAGGTTTATATATTATGGACCATGGGCTTGAGCCTATGGTCCATCTTCCTTTCTTATTAACCCAAGTCCATAACCCACATCCATTACCCAACACTAGCCCGACCCATACTAACTCCTACCTTATTTATTATTTCCCCGCTAACCTGAGTAAACTTCCCCACTGATCATAAATAATATAATTAATATTATTTTAGAAATTTCAGGATGTTACATATAAAGCTGAAAGATGAACCTGTTATGGATGGATTTCTTATCAATAAGACTCTCTGATTAACTCAAAAAAATATGTACTGCTTTAGTATATTACAGCCTATTATTGTTTTTAGTTTTATGTTTGTTTTGTTTTTAATTCAAAACTATTCAAAATTCAAAAATATTTTGTTTCTGCTTTATTTTTCGATTACTGATCTATGTGGATAATGATTTGAAAAGAAAATAAAAAGTTTTTCCCACGATTTTAAGTTAAGTTTTTTTCTTTTAACGTAAGCACGTTAAAGTAATTATTTGTTGGGCCTAGTTTATGTGGTTTGAGCTTATATTGAATTTAGTTTAACTTGTTTGTGGGCTTGGGATACGGGTCATGATGTGAGCCGAGAACACCTTAGTGTTCTCGGCGGGATTTTGTTTGTTTGGGCCGGCTAGCTGGTTGGTGTCCCTATATATAGTTATGTCATATATAGGGTTAAGGTTGTTCATTCCTAGTTATTGTGATCAAGTATTGTAAGTGCTTAAGCACCCGAAGTATTCTTAATATACGTGTGTTTTGAAGCAATCCTGTGTTAATTACTTGTACTTATTCGTGTTCTTGAATCACCGAGTGTTGGTATTCCGCACCAATACTCGTTCTATTGATATCATAATTGTAGTGATCTAGATTCGGGATTTACAATTGGTATCAGAGCCATCCCTTTGATAGGTGATCCTTTGAGGTCCCCTCACAATGCTTTTCCAAATTTTTGAATCTTTCATCTTGGCATAGTGTTTGAAACGGAATTTCCATTCACTGAACCCTCATGGGACAATAAACGGGGTATACGAGTGGCAGTTCCCATGATGGAGTCAAGTTCCCGATGAAGTGACGAGTTGGTTGAGTTACTAGTGTTAGTTAACTGGGCCATTTCAATTAAATCCAATTAAATTAAGTCCAATTGAAAATTTTGAGTCCAATTAAAATTTTGTCCAGTAATCCAAGTCCAAGAAGAAAATGCCCAAACCAACAGACTGGGCTGAGAATACGTTTAAACAGGTTGACCGAGAACAATAATGTTGTCTAAAACTTGACCGAAAACTCAAGTTTTAACTGAGCGTTGACCGAAAACGCTGGTGTTGACCAAACCTTGACCGAAAACTCAAGTCTTTGACCGAGAATTTCAAAGTTTGACCCAAAGGAACGCCGAAAACCACAAGGCTGACCAAATCTTGACCGAGAACTATTATGAGCCGAGAACTGATGGTTACCGAGAACTACCAGTGGCCAAAAACTAATGATTGCCGAGAACTGATGGTTGCCGAAAACTACCAGTGGCCGAAAACCAAAGGATTTTTTTTCAACTAACTTGTAACAAACTCCTGAGAAAAGTGCGATTTTGATTTGTTTCCAAACCAAAATCAATATCTTCAGAAAAATACTTTCTTCCTCTTCTCCGGTCATTGTTTCACCAGAAAAACGTTATAACCACCGTAGATGCTATTCTCGAATCATTGACATCACAATAACGAGCCTGAAAAGGTCTAAGGCTCCCTTCTTTGGTAGAAGTAATTCTTTCTTGTAAAGAACCCATTTCGGTACTAAGGGTAGGTTGATAACCCACGGCGGAAGGCATTCTACCCAACAAGGCGGATACTTCAGATCCTGCTGGGTTGATGACCGTAAACAATCTCATATGGGGTCTTCATCTTGGATTTGTTGATTATCACCCGATTCTAAACATAACAAGCTGTGTTAACAGCTTCTGCCCAAAAGAACAGTGGCAGTTTGGAGTCACACAACATTGTTCTAGCAGCTTCGATAAGAGTTCTGTTTCTTCTTTCAGCCACACCATTTTGTTGAGGTGTCCGTGGAGCACTGTACTGACGAAGCACCTCCTTTTCTGAACAGAAATGATTCAGAGTTGCATTCTTGAACTCTGTTCCATTGTCACAACTGATTCCCATTAGCTTAAGATTCAGTTGATTCTCGATGAGTACAATGAATTACTTGATTAGATCTGCAGTTTCACTCTTATTTGACAAGAAAAATACCCATGTAAAACGCGAGTAATCATCAGTAATAACGAGGCAATAAGAGCTACGAGACAAAATTAAAACATGAACGGGCCCGAAAAGGTCCATATGGAGTAATTGAAAAACAGACGATATGGTATTAATCAGTTTTGGCTTGTGAGATTTTCGATGATGTTTACCCAAAGCACAAGCCACACATTTTTCAACAGTGACAAAATCCTTGATTGGCAACCCACGCACTAGATTATTTTTAGCAAGACGATTCAGATTTTTTGTATTAGCATGACCAAGCCGACGATGCCAAAGCATCGCATTATGTTCTGACACTTTTGAAAACAAACAGGTTATTTCATCAGGAACATTTTTGTTCATGTCGATCACATAAGCATTATCTTTTCGTTGTGATCGAACAAGAATCCAGTCTTCTGGTATAATTATACCAGGTTTCAGAATTAAGCACTCCTTTATAGTAAAATGAGTTGAGAAATCTTTGCACAAATTTGTGACACGCTCAAGAGACTGCTTCAATTATGGAACAAAATTAAAGTTTGAATAACACACTGTACTTAAAGTACCCTTCTGAGTGATCTTTCCTTTCTCTCCTCCCGCAAAAGACACATACCCACCATTAAATGTTTGAATGTCGTGTAACTGGGTAATGTCCCCTGTCATGTGCCTGGAACAGCCACTATCAACATACCAGGGTCTGATGATATTCCTCCATAGTTGTCCCTGCACGAAGCGCGGGATTAGTTAGTCTTCCCAGTCCATACTTACACTAGGTGACCCTGATTCATCTACAGTTGTCACGGATTGCCATGACATGTCCTTTTGATCATCAAAGATGGAGTTAATAGACATTTTTGCCGGAGATCTAGGCAACCATATATGCCTGCAAGATTTGGAATTATAGGTACGAATGGTTGTCATAATCTCCGGTGTTTTAGATGTAGATGGAGACGAATCAGCCTTCTTTTCCTGTGTTGGTCTAGTGTTAGTGTTCATGTGAGAATTTGAACTTGGAACACCCTTTTTGACTTTTCTATTTGACAAGTTAGGTTTGGTCTGATAAGGACTAAACCTGCCAGATTTGTTTCGATTCCAATCATCGTCAAAGGAACTAGCTTGATAATGCATGAATCCTTGCCTGTACGCGTTGTGGGGCATGTATGGCATATTCCTTTGATAAAATCCGTAGTAAGGAACATACGAACAATGTGGACAATTTCTGGCAATATGACCAGGAGTGCCACAATTAAAACAAGTTTGTCGTTTTATAAAAAACATTTTCGGCAACTCCTTGTCTGGACTGGTTGTGTGGACCATTCTGCTTAAATTTGCGAGAACTCTTGTTATCCTTTTTGATCTTGTCACCTTGTTTGTCATTAGAGCATCCCTCCTTGACAAACTTAGGTGCAACATATTTCTTTGATGCTTTTGAATTTTTAATTTTATTAGAAACCACATTATTAGAGTTCAAAGTTTCAACCGAATCAACCACAGAATCCTTGCTCTTTAAAACAGAGCCCACACAAACAGTCGGAATAACAGAATTTAAGACAGGAAGTTTTAAAGAAACATCAGAAACAAAGTCATTATCAAAATCAAAACTAGGGTCGTCATCCTCATCAGTCCACTCCTTCACAATTACTTTTTCTGCACATGAAGTAGACACATTAGAATCGTTCATACTTGAAGTATATGGACTGGCATTCGCAGAGCTGGTCCCATCACCCTTATCTTGCCTACCATACTTCATGTTCTTTATCAGGTAGCTCACAAAAACAGTAGTTGCAGTTGCCTTTCCCCTCACTCCTCTTTCAATTTCACCATCATCTTCTGTAACCCCTGACTGTAACAGCCACCACCATCTTCCCTGCAACTAAAACCTTCAATTTCTTAACACAACATGTCAACAACAGAGTTCGCCACCACCGATGACCTAGACAGCGTCCGGATGACCTGGAATGCGTGGCCCCATTCCAAAGTTGATGCCAGCAAATGCGTGATCCCACTCGCCGCTTCAATCTCACCGATCCGGTCCCACCCACTCATCCTCACCAACCCTTACCCACCACTCCATTGCAAAACCTATTCCGTCGTACTCAACCCTTACTCACGCGTCGATTACTCCGCCCTTATTTGGATCTGTCCGTCTTGATTCCAACGTAACCACTTCCCACACCACTTCTCCAGCATATCTGAAACAAACGTTCCGGCTGAACTATACCCAACCTACACCATAATTGAATACTCAATTCCGAAGAGTGATCATATTCAAAACACGCCGATTGCCCCGGTGTATGTGTTTGTGATTGACACGTGTGTGATTGATGAGGAGTTGGCGTTTGCGAAGTCGGCGGTGCAACAGGCGCTTGAGTTGTTGCCGGAGAATGCGTTGGTAGGGTTTGTGTCATTTGGGATGCAAGTCCAGGTGCATGAGTTAGGGTTTAGTGATATGGCTAGGGTTTACGTTTTTCGTGGATCGAAGGAGGAGATGAGTAAGGATGAGGTGTTGAGTCAGTTAGGGTTAGGTGGAGGTTTTGAAGGTGGGAGGAGAGTAGGGCACGGGCACGGGAAAGGGTTTCCGAATCCTGGAGTTACTCGGTTTTTGCTGCCGGCGTCGGAAGGAGCTTATGTGATTCATTCTCTTTTGGAGGAATTGGGCACAGATCAGTGGTCGGTTGCGCCGGGTAACAGGTCGTTGAGGTGTACTGGTGTGGCGTTAAGTGTTGCAGCTAGTTTGCTTGGGGCTTGCTTGCCTGGAACTGTGTAACATCCTACTTTTGGTTATAATAATAAAATAAATTTTGTTTATTTTATAGTGTGTCATTATCGGTTTAAATTAATAAACTAATAGAGGGTGGACTTGGGCTTTAAAAGATGAAATAAGAAAATGGAATGGGCCTTAGGTCCATGGGCTTAAGGGAGTATAAATACACATTAAACCCTAAACCTTTCCATTTTTATCCATCTCTACACCATAGCCTACACCTTGGAAAACACACACAAACCCGAACCAAGATCCGAAGGCCAAAACACGAGCTTGTTGGTGATGGAACGTTGTGACGGACCAAAATAACATCAAAGACCAGCTCGTGTTCGTATACCGACTCGTTTAAGGTACGTCTATAACGGGATCTTGTTTATATAGGTTCGAATTCATTTAATAATCCTAGATCTGAGTTTATTAGGTAAAATGAATCCAACGAAATAAAACCCACTGAAATTGGTTAATATTCGATGGGTTAATCGATTGATAACGAGCCGTAGGCATGTATGAACAAATCTAACCCCTTAAACATGTGCGTTTGGCTGAATCGATGGTTAGGGTTTGTAGGCGCTTGGATTCCGAGTTCAGGGATACCTAAAACATGATGATTTGTTAAGAAACGAATGTTTAATTGCATATTTGAGATATGTTGATTGTGGGTGTTCTTGGCGATTTTGACTTTGACCTGCGAGTCAAAGTTGGATAAGACTGATGCCATTTGTTATCTTCGGATAACGAATTAGTACACCCATGTTGAGATAACGAAACAGTTCTATGGTTCATTATGATCAGATAACGAATCAAGTGATTCGTTATTCACCCAATTCGTTATGTTAAGACAACGAATCAGGATAACGAATTAATCTAACGAATCAGATAACGAATGAGGTGATTCGTTACCCACCATTTCGCTAAGATCTGATAACGAACTAGACTAACAAATTAGAATATGAAAGTAACGAATTAGTCAGCGAACCAGGCTTAATTTGTTATAGCGAATCTGGAAAAGAATTAGAAAATAATTCAAAATCCTAATGGAAAATGTGTTAAGACAGTTAATAGAAAAAAAAAATTTTCAAGCTGACATGGCAGCTTAACCCCAGCCAGGGACTCTGCCCCTTGGACCCCGTTAGGGGCTGCCGCCCCTAGATACCCGCTGCCAGGGGCGCTGCCCCCGACCCCCATTCGTTGTGGGTTATTTAAATATAGAAATAAGATATGAGTAGTAATAGTTAATTGATACATATATATATTATAAAGTTAGACGTGCACAGCTCAAGAAAGGGAATACGATTAACGGTGAACGTAACCGCATTCAGGTGAGTTTCTAGCCCCACTTCCTTGTTATGTTTTCGGGGCTGTGTGCATACTCAATGTGAGTGTTAATACACTTACCTTAAATGGTAAGTGTATGTCTTAATGACGAATGTGATAGTTATGAATGTATGCTTGACAATACGTGAACGACCTTCGGGTATTGCACGTATTGTTAAGGCAAGTATAGTGTAGTATGTATGATATGTGTATGTGAATAAGGAAATATGTACGACTATGATATGTATGATATTAAATGTAAGGATGTGATGATGGAGATGATAATGAAAGGTAAGGTAGGTTGAAGGGTTGCATACCCTAATAATATATGTGAAGGTTAAAGGGTTGCATACCCTAATAATATATGCGAAGGTTAAAGGGTTGCATACCTTAATAATATATGCGAAGGTTAAATGGTTGCATACCCTAATAATATATGCGAAGGTTAAAGGGTTGCAAACCCTAATAATATATGCGAAGGTTATAGGGCGTAATGCTCTTTAAAACGTAAGGTATGATTATGTAAGTATGAAAGTATGAAGTATGTAGTTATGAATGTGTTGTATGTGGTATGATTAACTTGAACTCACTCAGCGTAGCTGACTTTTAGTATGCACGCAGGTGAGTAGAATGAGGCAGCTGGCTTGAGCGGGGGCACATGGCAGAAGAATAAGAGTCTGGCATCTGAAGACCTATGACGCTTTAATTAATGTTTTGATTTGAAAGACAATATGTTTGTTAAAGATAAAGTTATGGATTTGATTGTAATGTTTATGAAAGATTTTAATATTCCACGAATGTTTTAATTAACTCTGATATTTAGAACTGTATTTATGAGTAAATCCAACGTCAAAAGTGAGGCACCGGTAACGGGGCCTTACAAACTGGTGGTCGTGTTGTTGCGTTAGTGGGTGGTCCGTGCACAGAAGGTCCCGTTTCGATTGTATCCAAGGATCTCTCGGACCCGGTTCGTTCACATAAAGATCTAGACAAGGATGCAGCCCCATATTTTAGAAAGGCAGTTCAGTATTATGAGGGGCTAGCAAAGCAGATGGTTGGCCAGGGTCATGTTTTAGATCTTTTTGCTTCTGCCCTTGACCAGGTCGGGGTTGCAGAGATGAAGGTTGTTATTGAGAGAATTGGTGGCCTTGTTGTTTTAGCTGAAAGTTTTGGTCATTCAGTCTTCAAGGACTCGTTCAAACGCGTTTTCGAGAATGGAGAGGAGTCTCTCAGCCTTGCTCATAATGGCGTGCTTGAGATTATTTTTTCAAAGGATATTAAAATTCAGGGGATAATTGGACCTTGCACATCCTTGGACAAGAAAGGTCCTGCTGTTGCCATCACAACAATTGGACAGAGTAATACAACAACATGGAAGTTATGTGGATTGGACAAAAATACCAGTCTAACTGCTTTCTTTGATATATCTTCAACTGACAAAGATTCTTTTACCAACGTAAATCCACAACTGTATATACAGATCCTTACAAGTTACCAGAGTGCTAATGGTCAATACAAGTTACGTGTCACTACCATTACAAGAAGATGGGTGGAAAGTGCAACTGTTTCAGAGGAACTGATACAGAATTTTGATCAAGAAACTGTTGTTGTAGTAATGGCTAGATTAACCTCATATAAAATGGAGATCGAGGAAGCATTTGATGCAACAAGGTGGCTAGATAGAAACCTCATTCGTCTCTGTTCGAAATTTGGTGACTACAGGAAGGACGACCCGTCTTCATTTTCCTTGAACCCTAATTTCTCATTGTTCCCTCAGTTCATGTTCAATCTAAGAAGATCGCAATTTGTTCAGGTGTTTAATAACAGTCTTGATGAAACAGCTTATTTTCGCATGATGTTAAACCGAGAGAAAGGCTTGTCATAATAAGTTTAACGTTCAACCTTAAAGCCTAAAAATTTTACCTTTATAAAAATCTTTTGATCAAGCACTAGGGGGTTGGAGTCAAATTGGGGTGATCTGGGGAAAGCCAAATACGCTTTGAGAAGAGATAGGAGGCACCACAGGTCCATGAGTGATGTCCATCTAAGCTTTATGCCGAACTGAACATTAATCATATCACTGATGCAATGAAAATCATGCTAAGTATGTTATAGATGCTATCAACCTGTTTCTTTATGCCATAATAACGCTGAACATGAATCCTTGTGACAACCTCTTAAACGATATGATTCTATGTTCGGATCTTTTCATAAAAGGGAGGCGTTTTACTAAAATTGAAATTTGACCCCGATTTTTGTAGTTAACTTTATTTTGTTTTGTTGTGCCTATTTTATTTTATTTTGTTTTGTTTCGTTATTTTTTTCCTCTCTCGAAACGTCTTTGTAAACTGAGCTTGCTCTTGAACTTGGGTTTTGAAAGTTTTGGGTCTACTTGGAAATTTGTTTGGGCTTCTCACTGGCTCTAGCCCACTTAGGGTTTTCGGCCCAGGCTAGCACAACATAAGTGGTTTTTAAGTATTTTTCTCTCATTATTTTCTCAAACTAAAAAAAACAAACAAAAAAACCTTTATCTCTCTCAAATTCATAGCCGAAAACCTATACCTTCTTTACTAATCATCGTTCGGGGTGCTTTTCTTTGTTTAACAGGTATTGAACAAGGTCCTATGGGATTTTGATTCTGACAGGGGCTAAACTAATGTGGCCAAACCGATTTCGTGGAACTCATAAGCAATTAGGGTTTTTGAATAGACATCTTAGGGTTTAATTAGGGTCCACTTGTTTTCGGCTGCTTGTTTTTAAACTAATTGCAGGTTTAATGGAGGATTTGGCTGAGATTTCGGTGGGATGAAGATGAATTGCGTGTCTTCCATGAAGGAACCCAAGGGGCTTTCTGTCCCCAGCTGTCAAAGGGTTCTCGGTTGACTTTCGTTGACCGAGAACACTTTACAATGACAGAGAACTCCAGTTCTTGGCCAAGTGACCGAGAACTCATGTTTTCGGCTATTTTCTTTGACCGAGAACCTTTTATTGACCGAAATCTAACCAGTTGGGCTTCATACTCTTCATCTGGGCTTAATTCTCACTGATTGGCCCAATCCAATGCGTTGTTGTGTACCTGGGCCATTTAATGCATTAGTGGGCTTGCATATGAATCTCAGTTGGACTTCTATTAGTCTTACGGACCAAATATACGGACCAATATTTTGTTTGATTGTCTTAATCCATTTTTGAGTACTGTCAAATTAATTTATATGCTTATCTAACTTGATACGTTTGATGCAGAAATGGCTGATCAGAATCCGTTAAAAATTGCTGAATCACACAATGTAGCTGGATACTTATATGATCCACCCCTGACCCACAAGGAATTCAACTCTATGATTGTCGGTCTCAACACGTGCAGGATCTCTCACGCACTACGAGAGAATCCTGTCATATGCAAGAAGATGATCACGGATTTTTGGTACAATGCTTCAATCAACCCACGCGAACAAGATGGAGTCATATCCATAGATTTTAAAGCACAGAAGAAGCCAGTTAGTATCACTGAAGCTGTGAGAGAGGTGTTGATGTTTGGTGATCAACCTGATCACCCGACTGAGTATTCCACTGCTGCTGTTACAGAGATTCTCACCAGAATGGGCTACGATGGCACCTATCCTCCAGCAATCAAGAAACTATTTCACCCATACTGGAGATTCTTGATCCACACGTTTTTCACTTGCGTGTCCGGTAGGAAAGGGGGTTGTGATGAAATTAGTCATACCCAGATGTCTGCTATCACTGCTCTGATCATGGATTGGGATTACAATTATTCCAAGTTCGTTTTTAATGAAATGATGAGCAATCTTAAAAGGGAAGAAGAAGGAGATGTTTCTTATGTAACCAAGGTTTCTGCAGATGATTTTCGACTCTCACTTTACAGACCTTGTGAAATCTGTTGACACTATGGATATGAAGTCATTGGGACCCAATACTTTAGGGTTGATGAAACAAAACAGGAAAGGTGCCAAGATCGTTTATCGGGGCCTTCATGCTCTGGTAAAATTTGGACGATTTGCTGAGACAGAAGCTGAGCCGATCTTAGCTCAAGTTGCTGATGAGCACGCGGCACCAGTTCGACCGCGTGTTGCAACTTACGAGATTTTGATGATGAAGAAGATGAGACTGAACACCGTCAGTCAGATACTTCTCCAAGTACTGAGACCTTAAGTGCTTTGGAAGCTGTGAAAGCTTTGTTACAGTTAACTGCTCTGAAGCCTCCTCAGACTATTGCTGAAATTAATGAAGACATAGCTGAGGATCCAACCGCAGACCTCGGTCCACGTAAACGAAGAAAGAAATACCCGAGACCTGGTGTGCTAATTAGTGAATCTGAAACAACCATAATACCATCTACTGATGCAACAACCAGCCCTCAACAACAAAATGTTCTAACTGAGACACCGGCCCTAGAAATGCTAGCTGAACAAGATACACTTGTTGCTGAGCCATCATTTCATGATTTGCCGGCCAGTGATTTTGTCAGTAAATTTGATTTTGAGACACATTTTCCACACACCGACACTACAAACATTCCCTCCAGTTCATCTGGCCCAGAGACTCAGGGTCAGTCAAGCTACAGTAAATCAGACAAGGTTGCCCAGATTCTGGCTATGCAGGAAGCTTATCTTCGGAATATAGATAAAGGTGTGGTTCTTGAAGATGCTCCTGTTGATGTTCATGCATTACAACGTCGGGTTTTTGAACTCGAACAAGATTCGGTAGTCAAATATGTTCATATTCAAGAGTTGGAAGCAGGAAATTCTGACAAAGATTCCAAGATAAAAGAACTACAATCCAACATGGGAGAACTGACTGCCTTGTATCTTGATCTCCAACAAAAGTTGTTTCAAAAGTTTGGAGATGAGTTTAAAGGTAGTGATGATGTAGCTACCAAAGTACCTAATGTGAGTCAAGGTGGTAGTTCTTCCGCTCGTCCTATTGAAAACATTGATGAGTCAGAATCGCTAAAAGAATACATGGATGCCTCCCCCTCATCTCCAAGAAAAAATCAGATAGAATTAAGAAAAATCTACTTGAAAAGGGAAGATGAAACTGCTAGTGATGAAAAAACTTGAATCAGAATGTTGAGTCATCAGATCATCCATACAGGTTCGTTGTTACTTTTCAAAAGGGTTTCTCCGACAATTACGATGATCGATCTGGAGTTCTGTCGTGGGGTTTTGATACGGATAAGAATATGTGGTGGGGTAAAGAGGAAGTCAGGAACAACTAAGTACTACAAGAAGATGAAAAACTTTGGTTCATGGACCAAAGTGGATCTTAGTGACCTGATTAACGCTCCATTCACCAATCCAACAAATGATAAACGCGGTATAGATTTCTAGAACTTTCTGAGAAGACAAGTTGACCGAGGTTTCCCTGATATGAAGACGGCTGAGTCTTTTCTGAAGAAGGCAACAGGAGTCCAAGATCCAAAGACAGGGAAAACAATGGTCAATGTCATGTGGCCTGCAACAGACAAGGCCACTCATATTCCCGTACCAGACGAAATTCCATATGGCACGTTGGATAACATGAGATTTTGGATGTACGATAGTTTAACTGCTACATATGTCATCAAGCTGGCAAAAGAAAAAGGTCAGCTAAGATTTGTTGATCCAAGAGACCTACTGAAGTTCAATGAAAGGGATATCAAGACTTTAAGTACGATCCAGATAATTGTCGATCCGATCTTTGAAATGGCTGCGTAAGAATTCACTGGTATGGTAGCTTCAATTATCAGATGCAGATTTTGGACGGGTGCTTTGAAAGACGCTGGCATAGACTACATGGAGCATGACTAAAAGACAAAACTACAAACCAAGGGGGAGATTGTTGGGCCTAGTTTATGTGGTTTGAGCTTATCTTGGATTTAGTTTAACTTGTTTGTGGGCTTGGGATACGGGTCATGATGAGAGCCGAGAACACCTTAGTGTTCTCGGCGGACTGTTTGTTTGTTTGGGCCAGCTAGCTGGTTGGTGTCCCTATATATAGTTATGTCATGTATAGGGTTAAGGTTGTTCATTCCTAGTTATTGTGATCAAGTATTGTAAGTGCTTAAGCACCCGACGTATTCTTAATATACGTGTGTTTTGAAGCAATCCTATGTTAATTACTTGTGCTTATTCGTGTTCTAGAATTACCGAGTGTTGGTATTCCGCACCAATACTCGTTCTATTGATATCATAATTGTAGTGATCCAGATTCGGGACTTACATTATTTTACCTTTGGGGGCAAATTTTAATGTAATTTTTATCAAAACATTGGTTTTGATATTTATTTATTTGGAATAAAATGGTAAATTTTTCCATTTTTAAATTAAATCTTTCATTCGTTACACTGTTGTAACGAATGGAATCACATTCGTTAGATGTACACATGAATGATGGTCATTCGCTAATGTAAGATAACGAATATGGTACATTTGTTATCTATCCACAATCGCTTCCGCTATCTGATAACGAATGGACACTGATTCTTTGATAAGAGACAATTCGTTATGTGTTAATGTATGAGTTTATTCGTTGCTTTCCTTAACGAATGAGCTTACGAATGGTGATCATTCGTATACCCAGATGTAACTAAAGGAAACTATTAGTGCACCTAGGGTTTTGTGCAATTGTAACGTATAAAAGCCCAGATCCAACGAATGGACTCTCATTCTTTCAGATCTGAGTGCATTGAAAAGAGAGAATACTAAACGAACTTTGCCTAAATTTTCTAAAACCTTCAAACTTTAACAATTCAAGATTTGATTAATTGTAGTGTGTTCGTAAGGTAATTACGGGTTCAGGGATATAAGAATCTTTAAATTTTGACCATGTTTGATGTGTTAAATTGACCGATATAATAACAAACCAAAAATTGATTAATTGACAGATTTAATGATACATTTCAATCAATAGATGATTAGGGTTTGTTATCGACATAATTCTGATCATAATGGTATAAATTTTAATGTATAAAAATGTGTTTTAAGCTTAATTGTCATTTCAAAATGCATGTTGACTGTTTGGTTGTTCTTCATTATTTTGACTTTGACTAATTAAGGTCAAATAATTGTATTCGTCTCTTAACATTCATTGTATGTAGCGAATGGGAATATCATTCATGATTATTGATAACGAATGATACTTATCATTCGTTATAAATAACGAATGAAATCTATTTGTTAATCTTGAAAGCTTATTTTAACGAATAGGTTCATTCGTATACCTTGTCATGACGAATGAGATCATTCATGAAATTAAATATAACAATTCGTTAACTTAATTATAACGAATGAATAACGAATGATACTTGGTGAAATTGACCAGAATGTGATTTTCACTCAGTTTTATTGAAAATTAATAAGTTTCAAAGTATAAAATGGATCCTAATGTTCGGTTTTTACAGAAATGGCTGAAGAATAGAATATTGAGGCTCCGGCTTAGGAGAAACCCGTGGTACAAGTACAAGAGGAACCTCAACCAGTTGAGGAGGTTCAAATTACTGAACTTTCATACGACAAGAAGCATAACATATATGCTTTATTGGTCGATGATTTCTTCGGGCGAGAAATGTTCAGAGGCATGATTGCATTTCTTAGACGCTCAAGGATTCACTACGCTATTTGAGCCGAAAGTCTTATATACTTTAGCATTATCCGTCCATTATGGGATTCTGCTAAGTATAATGATGCCGAGAAGCAAATCGAATCCGAGATCCAGAACAAGAAGATCGTTATTGATGTGGATGTGATACGCAAGGTACTACAGTTTCCTGATACTATAGATGAAGATTGCGAGTTTGGTAAAGAACTGATCAAGGGATTGTTCAAGAGGCTGAAGTACAAGGGTGAATTGGACAAGTCGCAGTACAATAAAGCCTTTATGTGTGAGCATTATAAGTACCTACTCCATGTACTTATACATTGTCTCGGTGTCAGAAAAGGAGGATTTGATGAATGTCGGATTATGTTACAATCCACGTTTGTGGATTTGGTGCTCAACAAGCCATTCAACTTCTCCGAACTTGTCTTTTACCATCTCAAGGAGAATTGCACCACCCTTCATCGAAATAACAAGTTCCTCATGTATCCGAGGTTCTTGCAGTTGATTATTTATCATCTAAAGCCTAATTTGATACGAGATCTGGAGTTTATGAACGAGGTTATGGTGTTGGAACACATGGCAGAAGAAACGATGAAGCGTTTGAGAACGTATCGTGGTCAGACACCGGAGAAAAGGCACAAGTATAAGAGGTTGATAGGTCACATTGCGAGACCCGATTATGTATGTCCATCTGATGATCGTTGGATCCACGATGACTCGGATTCTGAATGTGAAGATGGAGAAGGTGGGAACGATGGTGGTGAGGGTGGAGATGGTTGTGATGGGGGTAATGGAGGTGATGATGGTGAAGCAGCATGTGCAGACGCTGCTTTACGTAAAAGTAAAGGAAAGGCAAAGGTTTCTGATAAGCCTGCAAAGATGCGAACCCGTAGGGTGCAGGTTTCGAGATTGGTAACTTTATACGGATGTCTACCGTGCCACAGCAAGCACCGGTGGCTACTACTCCTGTTAGTAGCCGGTAGTTACTTTATCGATAGCGGTGTCGTCTGATCCGAGGTTCGCATCTATTCCACAACATGTTCTATCATCGATACTTACACCTCAGCTTGATACTTCTGACACCTATAGACTTTTTGTTCATGTCATTCAACCGTACAGCGGGACCGATGCAGCAGACTCATCCGTCCTTTCATAATATGCCACTTCAACAACAAATGTTCCAGCTGTTGAACTTGGTACATTACAGGCCGATGATTGACAATTTCAAGAACAAATTCCTTTGGATCATCGGAATATGGTGAGTCATATCTCCTACTGCCAACGTGAAAACCGTGAATTGTGAGCGTTGGCTACTGCTCGGGGGGGGGGGGGGAGAAGATTAAACAACAAGATGAGATCATCCTTCAGCTAACTTGCAAAGATAACATGCTAAGTAAATTGAAAGGAAATGATGACGATGATGATGATGATGATGATGATGATGATGATGATGATGATAAAGACCCTGAAGCAGGAGCTAGTTGTGGTGAGCAACAACCAAAGACTGGTACGCCTGGCGGTTCTATTAGTGCTGAATGTTCTGACATGCAATTAGTAGTTTTCATTGATACTACTAATGTGCAGCCGATTGAGTCTGTAAAGGCCAATACGGTATTATTTATGACTAACACGAAGGTTGTTGTTATGAGCATGGTGACGAGATCGAGGGAGGCGAGTTTGTGGATTGTTCATTGTCAAGAGAACAAATTTCCTTATTGCTCGGGCTGAATGATGAAAAATTAGATAAGTTGGAGAATGAGGAGGATGTAGAGGTTATTGATGATGATGTTCGTTTTGATACGATATTCCGTCTGGGAATACGTCGTTTAATTATGACGAGGTGGAGGTTGTGGATGTGACAGCCGAGGAATACCTGATATGTATACACGTTCGAATACAAATGAAGGAGTATCATTCTTCATGAGTGAACATGTTAAAGCGGCTGAAGAGCATCCGGGAAAGAAGAAAAAGAAGGGTAAAATAAATGAAGTTGGATCGGGTTCGAAGGAGTCAGTGGATAATGTATTCGAGGAATGTTTGAACACAATAAGGCTCGTTTCTCAAAGCTTATTGATGTTTTAAGGTATGCTGAGCAAGAGGAAGACAAGCAGATGAAAGCTCATTCCACTGCTCATCAGATGACATTGTTTAAAGCTTCAAAGACAGTAAAAGGTGACATAGTCTCTTGGCTTTATGATTCGGAGCTGAAGGTTTGTACTATTAAGTGGGAACACAACATTCAATATTATCAACATATTTCCGATGTTCTTACTTTGCCAAGATGGGACGTTGGTACATTGGCCAACAGACCGTTCGTTAATCGTGGTGGAAGCCAGATGGTGGATTGGTTCTACTGGCATTTATTGTATGAGGTACGTCACAGATATAAAATTTTCAAGCCTCAGGTTCCAACTCGGAAGTATATAGACAAGATTGATCCGAGAATTGGTTGTTGGAAGCTTGTGCTTAAGGGTAAACCGCTGCGTATGTTGAAGCGAGTTCCTGTAAAACTCCCCCCCCCCCAAAGTCTTTACAAGAAATTTAATCGGTGGTATTACGACAACCGTACTGGTGAGGCCGTCATCATGCTTGGATCAGGATTAAAGACGGAGTTTATACGCATAATCGACCCGATGCGGTTGGTTAATTTATCTAAGCCTGATAACGATGAGTAATTCAAAAACCAGATCAGGTGGGCCGAGATAAAAGACTATGATCTCGCTATGCAATTTCAGCGTGTGACACGTGTTTTCCATGCGTTCAGGATTCATATTTGTGCCGATTGGAAGACCAAGAGATTCAAATGATCAAGACAAAGAGCTCGAGAGGAGGGGAGTTTGTTAGTACACGTTTCGGTCGTCTCGGTTTTTGTTTATTAATGTATTTGGTCATATAATGTAAAGGGCATTTTGGGAAATGTATTAGTATACATTCGTTAATGTAACCATGCCAGTTATGTAATGTATAACACATGAGCACCTGAGTCTTTATTAGTCCATTCGTTAAGTCTGTTTAACGAATGAGTTATTCATTGTATTTAATGTATAGAATAGGGAATGATGATGAATTGTGCCCATTCGTTATGTGATGTATAACGAATGACATCGTGATCTATATATATCCTGTATCTTGTTAAGTTATTTAGCAGATGTTATTATTATTTTTGAGATCCTCTCATTATGCTTCCTAATTACACACTCACACACTAAGCTTAACGCAATTCAAGTTGTACCTAATCAATTGATCATATCAAGCGAGTAGATCCTTAACATAATCGTATTGATTGTTAACATAATTGTACGGAAGTGGTTTCTCAACTTTTTACACAATTTTGGTCTCTTGACATACAAAATGCATTGATCTAGCTAATCTTTATCTCAGAACCACTTCAAACTTCAATTATACACATTGTGTAACCGATCACATAACTAACAAAAATATACACACATTTGAGAGTTAAAAGAGCCTTCTTCGATGGCTGAACCTACTACCTTCATCTGAGAAATAAAACTACAACTAAAGCCTGGAATGTGAGAGGTATTTAATAACAGAAAACAAGGTACACAGCATGCAAATAACGAGTGTACTGTTTTGCCAATCAGGATTTCATTTCATATATGGTGGTTGTAAATGCAAATAATGAGTGAAAGCTAAGTATCATAATATTACTTCTCTCTCTCTCTCTCTCTCTCTCTCTCTCTCTCTCATTTACAATCACAGAAAAATGACTAGTTAGTTACAAATGTTGACAAATATTAGTTCCAAATATACAAAATTAATCGTCTCTCAACATTTATGGATTTTAATATGAATTTTCATTACTGAAATTTACTACTTTTTATTCGACATTTTGCCATATGTTTTAAGGTGTATAGATTGCCTCTCGCCCCTTTTACATACACTTTTATGTGATTTAGGGCGTATAGATCAATCTCAGGAAAAGATATATCATATCAATTTGTCTATATGCTTGGGGACTAATCTAAAGGACATGTTACATTGTCTCAGTATGTCTAGATATATGTAGATCAATCCTAGGAGAAGAAATATCGTCTCAACCTCGTTATTGGACATCCTCATGAAACCGTTTATTATCATTCATATTTCTGGTTACAGGTTATACAAGTTTATATGAAAGGTACATGTTACACGTGTTGACATGTTATAAAAAAAAACTAGTTTATATATTCAATTGTTTATAAGTTACAAGTTTTTATGATTTTGTTATTTTACTGATGTGTGAAACTGTAAATTGGTATATATGAAATTTCGGTTAACATTTGAATTGAAACTACAAAAGAATTCTCTTCACATTGCCAGATTAGACTTTTAAACAAGTAGTTTTTAAACTCAAATAGCGTAAATTCGTTCGACATCCGATTTAGAAAACTCAGATGCCATCCATGAATTTGTTCCACTTTTTGCAATCTTCTCCCTCCTTCTCATCGACCGAGTCTTCTTCGATTTAACCACATAATTAACAAAAATATACACACATTTGAGAGTTAAAAGAGTATCTTCTTCAATGGCTGAACCTGTCTTCATTGGAGAGAGAAATCAACAATTAAATCCTTGAATATGAGAGGTATATAATAGAAAAAAAGGTACACAACATGCAAACAGTGAGTGTACTGTTTTGCCAATCAGGATTTCATTTTTCATGTATGTTTGTTGAACATGCATGCAAATATTGAAGTGCCAAAATATTCTGCAACAATTATTTACAATAATTGGAGATAATAAGGGAAAGCGATTTGTCATTTATTGTTATAACGTTAATCGTCATTTAAAAAAAAGCTAGGTTTTATAATTTATTACTCGTTAGAGCCTAAGAGTCTTTTTCTTTCGGCTCGACCGAAGTGGTAATGACTGGTGTTTATTTGAATTTCAAATGGTAGGTTATCTTAGTATGTATTAAGTTCAAAATATTGAAATGAATTGATTATGAAAATGGTATTTAAAATAAGAAATAAAATCAAAATTTACTTTCTAAGATTTAAATACAATATAATATTTTTTAAATATGTAATTGATGTAGTGGTATGCTGTTCTCCTCATAAAAGTGAGTTGAAAAGTACAAATTCTTGCAAATGTAAGATTTAAATATTTTTAAGGTAGAAGAAATTTGGTGTTAAAAAAAGATCGTGGAGCTAAACTAAATTAAAACATTTTAAGCATTCTTTCTTCCTTAGATTAATATATAATAAATTAATTATATTATCTTTGTGATAAATGCAATGTTGATTGTTCGGAGCAGTGTCGGCATGTTGCCTATAAATATACGAGTGTATTTTGTAAATTATATGGTATGGTTATAAAATCTGTATAGCGGACACAACTCTTATGAGGAGTCACGTCATCATATGGGCATTTTGGCTTAAAGTGGTGTGGTGGATGAAGCCTTTCAAATCATTACTTAATTATTATTATTAAAACAAATAAAGCAACCAATCACCTTCTACCTCCCCCCCCCTCCTCCCTTCCACCACTTTGTGGGAAGCACCCCCCCCCCCCCCATCCAGACACCCCAAGGCGCCCTGAAGGTGATGTTCCCGACGCTTTAGGGCGTTTTAGGTAGGGAAAATGTCCTACTACACATGGTCTAATGGTGTGTTAACGAGTTTATTTAACAAGAGAAAGAAAATAAAAGTTTTCACTTCCTTTTTATTCTTTTCCGTTTCTTCTCCTTTCCCTCTTTCTTTTCCTTTCAATTCTTTTCATTATGGAAAGAAAGAGACTTCATTACTTTTCTTCTTTATTTATCCCTCGTTCTTTTCCTTTCTTTCATTTAATGAATCTTAGGAACACAAAATATTGTTTCTTTTCTTAAAAAAAAAAAAACAAAAACAAAAAACTTGGGAACACACCAATCATTTTCTTTCCTTTCAATTCTTTTCCTTTCCTCCCTTTAATGAGACTCGGGAACGCAGCGTAAGATATTGGGAGTGGAGGAAAGAGAAAATTTTATATGTGAAAACTAAATTTGAGGTTTTACTGTGTTGGGGTGGGATAGGGTACAAATAAAAGTAACTTACTAAACATACAAATAAGTAAAGTAATTACAGTTTTGAAATATGGTAATTATGTTATAAAAAATAAAATAGTGTAATAATAACTATTCTGGTTCAAAAGTTATAGGGTAAAAATAATTACTTTCGTCTTAACATAATTACTCTAGTTATTTGTATACTTCTCACGATAAAAGTCATTTGTATTTTATTCAAACACCTACTATTTACGTCGTATATTTTTAAATATTTTCTGAAAGAGACTATGAGTGGAGGAGAGAGAAAAAAAAGGATATTGATAAATGTTTAGAAAATATTATTGTTTAATAAAAAAAAGAAAATATAGTGATGTTTAGTGTGATTATATAGATATGGTAATGAATAGGGTGGGAATACTCTTACGCCCTGTTCTTGAGTTTTTTTAAAGGAGGGAAAGGAGAGGAAAACTAATGATAGTTAAAAAATATGTGTTCTTGAGTTTTTTTTATGATGGAAAGGAAATGAGTATGAGGAGTTAGGAGAGATTAAATTAATGTATTTTTCCAATAAGTTATCCTCCCATTTTTGGGATGATTACTAAGGATAACTATTTTTTAACATATTATCTTTTCTTTCCCTCTAATTTCCTTCCAACTCAAGAACACACATAATTAAAAAAAAAATTCCTTCTCTCCCCTTTCCTTTTTTATCCTTCGCTCTCCTTTCCTTTTCTTTCCTTGGTTAAAAAACTCAAGAACAAGACGTTAGTATGCCCGTTACTTTCTAAATGTTTAGTTTAAACAATATAACAGAATCGACACTCGTTTTTTCCTCAAATATATAAGTTTTGAAGTAACCGACCAAATATTGTTTGGTTGTTCATTACATGACGTAAAATAGTAGTGGTCACAAGTGTGTTTGAAAAGTTTATATATCTCTAAAATGCATGAGTGTGTGTACGTTTTAACATTATAGTTGTTCTTGATTGAAACTTGTGAATAAAACCGACTCAACCCAAAAGTTCTAACGTCTAATTGATAAATCCGATCAACGAAAACAGGTTTTGGGTAGGATCAGTCTGGTACGATTTTTCTATGTAACCGTAACTCGTACCCACGGGTTTGGGAGGGTCGTTCCAGGTTGCATCCGGAACCGATTTATTTTCTCCACATGTATAAATTATGTGACACTTTCTATTAGAGGTGCACAAATCAGGTTTTTTCTAATACCCGGGTTCGGGTATGGAACCAGTTTCGGGTATGATCGGGTATTGGAAAATCGGGTATTGAGAGAAATCGGGTAGAGTTCGGGTAGGGTATTGAGGAGAAAAACGCAACCCTATGTACCCGGGTAGGGTATGATCAGGTTCGGGTATAGTCGGGTATTGGAACCGGGTATGTGTCCATGTATAATACCCGGTTTTGAATTTGTAATTTTTTTATATATTTTTAAATTCGTTTAAAACTTAAATTTGCTTTGTAATTTATAAAAATAATTAGACTATTACAAAAACCATAAATCGACTTAATTACAAAGTTTTTACTTAATAATATTCATTTTACAAAAACTTAAACATAAAAGTTGTGAAGTAAACATAAAAACACACCATAAAAACTAATGTATTAATTCGGGTATTAGAAAACAGGTATCGGGTATAACCGGGTACGGGTATAGGGTATGACCGGGTCCGAGTATTTACAGGTATAAATCGGGTACGGTTCCGGGTACGGTATTGAGCTCAAAATGCATACCCTATCCATATCCTACAGGTAGGGTCGGTTCCGGTTCAGGTATAGAATACCCGGGTATAAAAAAATCGGTTCTGAGTATTTTTTTCAGGTTCGGTTCTGAATACTGGTTTTTGTGCACCTCTACTTTTTATGGCTGAAATGGGCCTTTAAACCCCGCCATTGTAAATGGGCTAACAAAATTTCTAGAAACATTGCAGCTGCAACCATGGGTAATTAATTTACATTGCTGACGTCAGCAACTTTTTGGAGGATGTTTGTTTACATTTGAATGGAACCATGAATTTTTTATTTTAAAAATAAAAATATCTTAATTGTAAAAATTAGTTCTGAATAATTCAAACTTATAGTTATTACTAAATGAGACAGATTCATTCAAATCTGACTCATTTATGTTATTTTTTTTTTAATTCTTCATCAATAATTATTATTATTATTACATAAAGTGCAGCTCGAATCAAAGTTCATGAGTTAAGAGAGAAATCAGACTGATTTATTTGCTCAGTTGAAGGATCTGAAGAACGAACTCCCACTTCTACGTGTCGCTAAAGTCAATGGCGGTGCTCCTAACAAAGTCTCCAAAATGTAACCTCATCTTATTTCTCTTCTTATATTTTTACACGTACGTATTTACGCTAGATTATAATTCATGTTTAATTTGGTTATAATTGAAAGTGCATTCAGTAATCAAAATTATAATATTGATGTGCTTGAGCTCGACTGGGCTCGACTTTCGCTTGCTTGGACTTACGAGAACTCGAGCTGGGCTGGTGAGATATTTTTCAAGCTCGGGCTAGACTCAATTATTATTTATTGTTAATTCTATTTATATTTTTTTATTGTATTTATGTTTATTTAATTCTAGTTTTATATAGAGATATTGAATTTTAATAATCCATACTTTGTCTAATTGGCCGGCGTTGAGCCAAACTTTGAAAATGTACCACAATTGTCCAAGATCCGCCGTATTGGCAGCTAATGAGCCTTTCACTAATGGGGTTAGACTCGTTAGTTTTTTATGACCAACAAGGGGATAAAAAACTAACGGAATCTAACATGTTAGTGAAAAGCTCATTAGCGGCCAGTAGGTCGAAACTTGGGACTGTTGCGATACATTTTTAAAGTTTGGCTTACTTGTCACATACGCTATTCTGTCGTTAAACAGCTACCCAAGTCGGGTACACAACATCAAAACTGTTTAGTTTACGTATTTTTAAGTTAGCTAGTTTACGTTTTTTTTTTAAGTTTGTTTGTTTACATTCGTTAATATATTCATTTAAACCTTTCAGGCTCGTTACAAATTAGTCTAGTTTATCAAATTTCTAAGCCCAAGATAACAATTACTTAATAGGGTTTAGCTACTCTGTATGTTTTTTTATGTTCGCCTATTTACGTTTGTGAACCATTTGTTTATGCTTTAACAAACAAGGACAAGCACGCCCATTTTCTTGACGAATAAACACGAACAAGAAAACTCCGTTCACATATGAATATATATATACTAGTTTTTAGCCCGCGTGTTACGCGGGATTATGTAGTTTTTGTTTTTAATCATTTTGCAAATTTATGTGATATTAAACTATAGTCTGCCTAGCAGTACACCGTCGCCTATAATTGAAAATGGAACCCGACAATATCACCACTCGAGTCTGCAGCCTGATCATGAGCTTGCACCTACATTACATAGAGATGTTTCGCATTTTATAATTTGATTTAAAATGTATAGAAAGTTATATTAAATATTATTTTTCAACAAACCAGATTAGTATTTCATTTACTAATATTAAATATTATTTCATTTACTAATATTAAAAGCCACGATCTCATTATAAATACAATGTACAAAAATATTCAATATAACTAAAAAGTAAGATGACTTTCTGTATTAAAAGGTGAAATATTTTTTAATTAAGTAAAAATAAAAGTGCCGCAATATATATATATATATATATATATATATAGAAAAATGTTCAAATAAAAAAAGTTGTTTCCTAAGAATGGTAAGAAACAATAGAATTTTGACATTTGGCATTAAAACCTATGGTGAAAGAATAATTATAAGAAACTATGTCAGTTATAATGGTGAAAGAGTAATTGTAGGAAACTATGACGGTTTTTTGTAACTTTAAATCTCAACCATTGATTGATATGATCCAATGACTATGATTTATTTCTAGTCTTCCTAGAAAACTACTTGTTTTTAGGATAACCCACCTATATATAAATTGAGAACTATGAAAACCATTTTGGACCACAAAAAATCCAAAAAAAAAAAAATCATAAAATAAAAAAAACACAAAAATGAAAAAAGTAAAAAAACCAAAATTCTTATTTAAACATCCCGGTTTCATTAAAAAAACTCGGTTTAGCAAATTATAAACACATATGTATAATATATACATATATGTACATTTACATGATTTTTTATACACATGTGTATAATTTAATATAAATGATACTGTACATATGTGTATATTACGTAACTAAAGATTAAATAAAATTATACATGTGTGTATAATACAACCTTTTTTTTATTTATTTTTTATATTTTTTTAATGAAACCGGACAGAAATATAAGAATTTTGGTTTTTTACTTTTTTAAAATTTTTGTTATTTTTTGTTTTATGATTTTTTTAAATATATTTTTTAAATGTGTTTTTAGTGGTCCAAAATTGTTCTCAAAGTTTTCAATTTGCAAAGGGTTCTCTTAGGATCCTTACCCTATATATATATATATATATATATATATATATATATATATATATATATATATATATATATATATATATATGTATATGGGTGGAATCTGGAGAGAACTCATTTTAAAGAGATAACTAGAGAACTAGTAAAGAATTATTTTTAACTATTTTAAAAAAAAATATTTTGTGATTTTTTTTCTTTCCTCATTCTAATAAGATGATATTGACCCAAAAAAAAAACATTGCCGGTGTAGTACTGTAGTGCATATGTGCACTAATGCCTATTGCTTATATACAATAGTGTTTTATTGCATATAATACAACACAATTGCATCATTCAATACACACTATTGAACATATGCAAATACGACACTAATAATTGTATGCAAAACACATTATCGCATATATGTAATACAACACTAATGCACATATGCACTATATCGATTTTTTTTAATTTTTGTATATAATATAACACTATTGCAAATAAACAATACAAACAACTATATATACGCTATTCAACACTATTTCCAATATCAAAATGCACACTATTGCACATATGCATTATAAAAAAAGTCGGTGTATTGCATATATGCATTACTCGTTAATTTTTTTTATTTTTTTTTAGTTTTATTTTTTTTGTGGTGAAGAATAACAACATATAAGAAGGATGAAAGAAAAAAAATTGTAAAAATATTTTTTTTAATTAAATTAAAAATACTTCATTATTAGTTCTCTAGTTCTCTCCATAAAATGAAGTTCTCTCATGATCCTCTCCATATATATATATATATATATAAATTAAAAGGTGTTGTTCACCGAATGCTTTTTTATATGCAGTGTTAGTAATTTTCTTGAACCATCAACAGTTCAACACATGGATGGTTCAAAATATTTGTTTGTCTAAACCGTTTATAAGATATATGAATAATTTAAAACCTTAGCATGATTGCACTTGAAATGCCCTTTATAGGCTCGATACTGATTTATTTTTCTTGTTTTAGGATTTCTCAAATGATATCTTTTGAAATAGACATAAACTGACAATTTACCCACAGACCAATTTGTCATGAATAAGGCTTAACCTGGATTTGGTATGAAAAATACAATCTACTAAATCCCAAAAAATTATATGTGAAATCCAAATATCTGCATGAATGAAGGCCTAGCTATATAATAAATCCATTATTTTTCATAAGGAGCCAGTCTAATCATGTAAACTGTAAATGAACATATTCTATAGGAATTTTGCGTTTTAACGGACCTTAAACCATAACTGTGAAACCAATAATTAGAGAGCCGCGATTACCTAATCACTAGGCAATGATGTGTTGACTGTTGACCATTAACCGGAGAACGATTTTAGCATTGATGACACTAGAATGAGAACAATTACATTTATAGATCGAGTTACGGTTGTTGAACGGCCTATGAAAAAGGAGAAATTAAAGTAAGAAAACTTTTTAACCTAATAATTGCACAAATTAACATTCACGTTTATCAAAATCAAACACATAATCACAAAAAAGAAACTGTGAAACTGAATCTCTTGATAATGTTCAATCAAGAGATAACCATCATCTTACCTCGATAATATTAAGAATTACTGGATATGATTGGAGCGTACTTATGGATTCAAGACTGAGAGCTTTATCGCCTCCCATCGTTGCAATGACTGAGAGCGGAAAACACCGGCGATAGTGACAGCAATTGAAGCCAATCAGTTTGACTTTCCTTATACACTATCTCATTTATCACTTTATAATTCCCAAATTACCAGATCAGCACCTATGTACTAAATAGGCAGAATACACTTTCAAGAACCCATTAACTTTGATTCAGCAGTTGAATTTGACCTCACAGTTGACTTTGACAATTACTAAACTTTCTGAGCATTCTGAAATGACCAAAATGCCAATAAATATCCATTGGCAAGAATAATGTTTGAACATCCTCATAAAAAGATTTAGTCAAATCAAATCAATAATGAATCTTGTTAAGCACCAAAAAAACTGGTTACCTTTACAGCTCTTCGACGGCTTTTGCAATTTCATTCTTTCACTCAAAAATATCATTTGCATTCAGCTTTGACACAAAAGCCTTTATAACTATGAATATACAAAACACCATGTCAAAGAAAGTAGTTACATAAACATATATTATATGCAAAGAATGTGTGTACCATCAAACACATAGGCTTGAATTTGGGAGCATGTGTTGCTGAATTTATAGAAAGCATGGTTTGCTTTGTTAGCGAGAGCGTGATATTGAATGGAAGCCACAGCATTAACAAAAACATTATCCTGAACCAACATTAATTATTGTTCAAATTACGACCATGAAGCGTAATACGCTAGTTTGACCAATTCATTTTCAAATTAAGCCAGCTCGGCTCGGCTTGTTTACATACTAAGCCGCGCTCGATTCTATTCCTTTACAAATGAAGCGAGCGTAGTTCTATCATTTACAAACTGAGTCACTTCAGTTCGGCTCATTTACAAACCAACCTTACCAACAGTTGACAAATAGTTTTGTTTTATACCTTACATATTATCTATAGTCTTTTGAAAGCATTTGCATGTTATTGTGTGACAACTTTATTTTTGTATTGTCGTTTTGACCGTATTTAATGGATTGATCATAGATAGTTTGAATCCAGTTATATGTTTTGAAGTGAAAAAGTAGTTTTCTTTGGAAACATTATCCTCAAAGAATAAGACAACTTTTTATCTCTAGACCACATATTTATGGCATGCTAAATCAGTCGAAGCTTGTGGCAATTACAACATGGCCATCTGGTCCTAGTAAACATTCAAAGCCTAAGCATATAACTCTAAAATTTACCAAAAATCTATAGGTTTAACTGATTAATTCCATGTTCAATTCAAAATTTCAAGGCCAGATTCACAAAAATTAGAACAGTGAAAAACAAAGTTAAAACAAACCTGAAATTGGGTTCTCGCTAGTAAATATTGTCCAAGAGTCAAAATATCAACATCGAGCGTAAATCAGCCATGGCTTGCTTCAACTCTTCTGTCTCTTCATCAGATTTTCCAAATGCCAACATTATTGATGTTTTAGTCATCATCACATTCTTACTTAACTTAGCATGCTTTGGCACCGATAAACTCTATTCATATCTACACCCACAAAATATGATTTAATAATACAACTCATAGTTTCATATTAATAGCTAAGATTTTTATTTACTTACCCAGCTTATGGGTCTCTTACTATTCGTTGTAGTCGTTTAACTGTTTCAATATTATGGGCAAAAGCATCCAACCTTGAGTTTGCCAACATAGATACAGCTTCTAAATCACCCCGGAAATCAGAAGTCAACACACCACCATTATCACGGCTTGCTTTTCTGCGATGCATTTACTTTACATATTTTAATATATATGTTGACCTTTTTGTATTCTAAAAAGTTACAAAAGAAGATCGTTGTATTATTTATGTACCTTCATTGCTTCGAGAGTTTCAGTAAAGTGACCGCTCCCGTCATCTGGCATATCATCCCGGTCCACACTTGTTAAAACTATGTAATCCACGCTACAATGTGAAACACCAAAAAATTTGTTTTAAGGATTTTTGTTTATGGGACCCACCAATAGAATGCCTGACCAATGGGATAAGGTAAAAGACGTCCTTTAAAGAGGCTAAAGGTAAAATTTAGCTCATTATAGTCAGCAATTATGATTAGAAGTTACCCCTACTAACAATGGCTTGGGCGGTGTTTTGTGGCTCCATAGAATCCGGCGGTGTGGGTTTTTTTTTTTTCACTTTTCAAAGTCACACATGGGTACATGTATTTAACTTACAGCTACAAACTGTGCAATAAACAAATCTATCAAACACCTTTACTGGACATTCTAAAAGAAATGGTTGTCTTTTTTATGAAGTTCCAAAAATTTTTGACAACAGTAAACTTTGCCACCAATCAAAGTAGACTAAAATTTGTTTACATTTAATGCCCAACTTCATGCTTTATTTTGTTCATTGATTCATCAAATTAATGTATAAATCTCGTTGTTTTAATGATTAATTGTGTTAATACTGACCTATCTGATAAAAAAAATGTTTTAATGCCTGTTTTTTGTGATAATTTAAATCAACTAATATTTTTGACATTGACCCGTTTTAATATCCTGAAATAATGATGAGTTGATGACAAAGGCAAGCAAATAATTTATACCTTGGTGAGAATAGAATACAAGAGAATTACCTTATAAGGACAACAATCTGGCCATTTAAGATAGGAACAAATTGTGGTGTAATAAGCTAAGCTGCACACAATTGAAACTTACATTACATGCACTTGTTTGATTTAGTAATGAGTTGTTTTTCTTAACAAAACTCTTTATCTAGTTATTTAGAAGTTGTTTCTTGCAATCCAAATAGTCTAATCATACATGCAAAAGAGGAAGTAGAAGACATGTTGCAGGTTAGAAACCAAATAGGGGTTAGGGTTTTATTTGTGTGGTGTAACAATACAATGACAATCGGATAAAATCAATAAACATTCAAGAGGTTTGACAACAGGTATCACTGAATTCGTAGCTATCTGGCTGGTGATCTAGACGAGGATACGTTGATGAAGAAACGGATGACAAGAACAGAAGAAGCTGTAATCGATTATTGGGGGAAGATGAGAAGGGAGTTGATCACAGACGATCGAAGTTTTTCAATTTCCATTCGGTGACCCAAGTCCAAAACTTCTGGGTCACCGAATGGAAATTGAAAAACAGCTCTGACTTCGATCGTCTGGAGATGATCAAGGAGAGGCGGTTGTGAGATGGTTTAGTGTTTGGAGATGCGGAAAGGAGAAAGGGTTATAAAGCTATCATAACCCATGTAAGGGTATCCGAGTTTGGTGACCCACGATACCCGCGAGAATTAAAGCATAAACGGGTCAAAACCGGGTTAAATCAATGATAGCTCACCATTTAAAAATCAAGGTGACTCCAAAAAAGGGGGAGCGACCACATCGCGACACGTAAGATTTTTATGTTTTCGTTTATATTATATATATATATACTAGTTTTTATCCCCCGTATTACGGGGACTGTTTTACATTATTCATTCATTCGTTTTTAATATTTATATACTTTTTTGGAGTTCAATTTTATTTATTGTAAGAAAATTTATATTAGAGTTTGATAATAAAAGAGTTTCACAAATAACTAAGATTTTATAACCCGGTTTAAAAGTTATTTGGGTTCGGTGAGACCCAAGACCCGCTTATTTTTTTTACTATAAAATTGTTTCTTAATTATAAATAATATTTTTTTTTTAAATCATATAATAATTTTTAGTATATCCTATTTTATAGGATTTTCTCATCAATAATTTGGTGAGAATAATTTTTAATTTAATGAGATGTTATAACCCGTTTAAGGAAAATCTGGGTTTGGTAAGACCCATACCCGTGAATTCTGGTCAAATGCATGAGAAACCTCCATTTAAAAATCAAGCAAATCTGGTGACTCCAAAAAAAGGGGGAGCGACCACATCGCGACACGTAGGATTTTTAAGTCTTCGTTTATATCTATATATTTAGGATTGATTTCTTTTGAGAACCACTTTGAGTTTTAAGAACTCGAAAGAACTCAACGTAACAATTTTTTTTACACATGTGTAATACATAAGTGTAAGTAATGTACAAAAAAATTACAGTATTTTTTTACACACCGAATCGACTTATTACACATGTGTAACTAACATTTAAACTTGTGTAATCATCAAAAATACTTATTCTCTCTCCTTATTCATTTTTTTTTAATTAAATTTAATCTCAACCACATATTTCATATCATTTAATTAAATGTGTGATCCAAAATTAAGTTTTTAAAGTTCATACAACTTATCAAGTTCTCAAAATATCTCTCCCATATATATATATATATATATATATATATATATATATATATATATATATATATAAGAGGGTTCAAATAAAAAACAATTGTTTGTGAGAAGTGTAAGAAAGTTTTAAAATAAACCACACCACCTAAATAGGACACTATACAATGTAAATAGGAAACTATATGGTTTTTAGAAAATACTAATCTCAACCACTAGATCCTAGATATAAGGGCCTAAATTTATTTTTATTCTTCTCACAAAACTATTGTTTTTTACATTAACCTTACCATATATATATATATATATATATATATATATATATATATATATATATATATATATATATATATATATATATATATATATATATTCTTTAGTTGTATATTTTTGCACTTCTATGTATAACAATTGTTATGCAATTAAATATTAATACATTAAATAAAATTTATATAAATTTAGGCTCATTTAGGCTCCCAAACTGGTTCGAGCTCGTATATTAAACATGCATAGACTCTAGCTTGGTTAAGCTTGGCTTAATTCGTGCTTTTTACGATCTGATCTTGAGTAGCTCAGGAACTGGCTCGACTCGTTTGCATCCCTAGTGCCAGCTGTCTCTTTTCTTTGCTTTGGTAGGGGTGAGCAATTCATGGTTCCGAACCGCTAGATCCGAACCGTATTATTCTAATATCTTGAGACATTCTAATATATTCTCAATCTCCTTCATTAAAATACAATATGCTAATATTATAATGTTTTATTTTATGAATTTTCTTTTGTTTCTTGTACCTTTTAATAGTTCTTATTTAGAATTTAATTGAAAATCAGTTCCAGCGTGAACCGTTTACATGTGAATCGCTTAACCCAGTACCGAATCAAACCGCAATCGTTAAAGTACAGTCTAGTTGCGGTTCGGTTCTGAACTGTTGCACATCTCTAGTTTTTGGTACTGTTATTTATAATTATAAGTGTTTTTTTTATAATGGTTTATTATATGGGTCAAGTTATTTTACAACGGGTAACAAAAATGAGAAGTGTGAGAAACCATAAATAATTGACATGTTGTCAAGTGGGGACCAAAAGTAAAGGGTATATAGGTAATTGTACACATTTTCTCTCTCCACATGCAATACACATGTTAATACCCCCATCATTTTAGAACGTCTATAACTTTTTCGTTTGATATATTTTTTTTTTTAAAAAGCATCATAATAATAAGCGTTTTTTTTATCTTTAATATGAGTATGATTTTTGTTATATAAAATTTAAAACAAAAATTACGTCATTGTGTCTTTTCGCACACCATTGTGTCTTTTCGCACACCATTGTGTCTTTTTTCGTCATTGTGTCTTTTCGCACATCATTGTGTCTTTTCGCTTATCATTGTGTCATTTTTCATCATTGTGTCTTTTCGCACACCATTGTGTCTTTTTTGTCATTGTGTCTTTTCTTACACCATTGTGTCTTTTCGCTTATCATTGTGTCATTTTTCGTCATTGTGTCTTTTCGCACACCATTGTGTCTTTTCGCTTATCATTGTGTCTTTTTTCGTCATTGTGTCTTTCAACTCATCATTATGTTTTTTTAAATAATAATAACACCGTTGTGTAATAATAATATGTAAAAATAATGATAAAATAACAACAAATTATCTAATACATAAAACACAATGATTAATACATGTTACACAATAACTTGAAACATAAAATACAATGGTGAATACGTATAACACAATGACCTAAAACGTAAGACACAATGGTGAATACGTATAACATAATGACTTGAAACGTAAAACACAATGGAAACAACATATTACACAGACACAATGAACAACAAAAAAACACAATTAAAAAACCATTAATTTTTTTTATTTTTATATAACAATATGATACTCATATTAAAAATAAAAAAACGCTTATTATTATGGTGAATTTTTTTAAAAAAATAATGTCGAATGAAAAAGTGATGGACATTTTAAAATGATGGGGGAATTGACATGTGTCTTGCATGTGGAGAGAGAAAGTCAACAAAGGTGGGTTATTACCTTCATGACTTTTCCATCAATTTTTATTTATTAAATTAATCTCAACCATTCAAATCTAAGATCAATGGACTGGATTTTTTCTCACCCTTCTCAATTTTATTCTCTTTTGTGTTTTAATATTACCCTTATTATATGACCCAATATATTTATATGACCCAATATATTACTGAACAATGTTCAAAGATATCGTGTTTTTGTATATGAAAACTTGTAATTTTGATATGCTAATAAGTTAATTATTTGATTATATCTCTGTTATAACATATGCTTGATTGTAATATGTTCTGTACTTCTGTTATTGTGTGCGCAGAAAAGTGGTGAGGACATCTATTGCACAGGTGTTGACTGTTATTTCACAAACACAGATGGCAAAGCTCAGGAAGCTTACAAGAACAAGAAGTACTTGCCTCTTGATTTGCGCCCCAAGAAAACCAGAGCCATCCGTAGGCGTTTGACCAAACATCAGGTATTGTTAAACTTCTATTTATTACACTTCTTTTGTGATTTTAGCTTTTGATATAATCACAAGATAAATGTGACACAAGATATATTTATATGTTTCATTTGAAATCCAAATAATAATGTTTTGTGTTGTTTGTTATGCTGAATGGTAGGTCTCGTTGAAGACGGAACGGAGAAGAAAAAGGAGAAGTACTTTCCATTGAGAAAGTATGCTATTAAGGATTTGGATAGATGATCAAGAATTTATGTTTTCTCACTTGAATATATTTGTTGCATTATATTTTGATGCTTTTGTTCTAATTTCATTGTGTCCTGATCTTGATATTGAAATTGCAATGTTTTTGTTTTACATCTTGGCCCAAAACGCCTGCACAATTTCTCAAGTACGAATGGTCTTAGACATTTGGTGGATAACCATTATGCCAGGTAAAAAGGGCGTGTTGTGTCAGGTTAGATATGAAGATGGATTAACTGTTGTAATAACAAATAAGCAACATGAAGAGACAAGAAATCAAATTTGTGTGTAATGTAGTGAAGCAAAGAAACTGGTGAAACATCTTGTGTTTTGTTTATAAATCCCTTCATTCCAACATGAAACAAGCCTAAATGACAGTGTACTCAGAATAGTATGGATATGCAATATGACAAAATGTAGCATCCTCACGAAGGTGGGTACGAAGTCTTGTACCCTTCACGGAATCACCCTTCCCTCTCATCCACCAAATTTCTCGTGACCAGTGCTTTTGAGATGGTGGAAGATGAAACCACCGTCTCATGGATGTGTTATGTGGCACATATAAATCAAAATGATTGTTCAAGATGCAAAATTGCTTGTTAGGGGACTCAAATGATTTTCTAAAAACGGCACATATCATGTATGGTCGAGAATTATGAATGCTATCTTACAACGTTGTAAACCATTTTTTCTGTTTAAATAATAGGTTATGACAATGATAGAAATCTAAGAAATATGAACAATATGTAGCACAAAACGAGTATCAAACACCACTAAATATGAAGTAATATGTGAAACTCTAGCTATTACGGGATTTGGTGTCACATATTGCCTTATTTCATAATGATATACGAGCAAAGAGCTAATATACATCCTAGTTTCAAGTATCTTGTGCATATAAGTAGGTATTTAAGAGTATATAGTCTGATACACGAGAAAAAATGGGGATAAGAATATGAAGTGTTCTCAAGAATATTGAAGTGATTCTTTTTGACATAAGAACATATGTGCTCTACGGACACATAGAAGAGCTGCAGAATATACTGTCGACGTGGAGAGGAGAGGTTGCGATAGAGAAGCCAATGTCTGTGAGAGACATGAGAAATCCATGAGAAAGAGAGAAAGAGTTGGTTAGTTGGGAAGTCACGGGTCAACATTCAAGGTAGTGGCCCAGGCTTCTATAGAGATATAATTACATAAGATTAAAGAGTACTACTCAAATGATAGCATGTTAACAAAATTGTATTGGCGGATTTGATACATTAGATATCAATGTGACCTGTATTAAAGCATGTTACTCGTATTAAAATAATGATATCAGTGGAGGTATCTATCTTTGAACATAGTTTATACATAAAGACTAAGTAGTCATGTTTTCATGATGATTACAAGGACATCTATATCTAGTAACAATTTCTTAAACTGAAACTTTGGTTTTGGTTCGCTTAAAAACAGTACCATTTTAACACTTGCGTATTCTATCACATCAACTTCTTTCTTAAACTACAATAATATACCGTATCAAAAGAAACATCTTGAAGAGTGAAGTTACAAAGTTTTTCCACAGTCTCGAGTGTGGCGTGCTAGACATTATGCTTTATAGATTTGGCATGCTAATGCTTCTTTATCCATTTTGTACGTTGTACCTTTTATAATTAATGTATTAGATATTTAAACATGAAGTATACCATTAAATACTAATACGATTTTCCTAAATAAAGGATTTACAAATTGTATGCATTTAATATTGAGATGACAACTTCGAACTCAATAGTTATGAACATGTAGGTTCGAGTTATGTTCTATTTTATCATGTTAAAAGGGAGGAAAGGTAGCTTAAAAGGATATGGATCAAGTGGTCGGATGGCCAATGGGTATTATAATATCACCAACAAAACAAGTCAGGTCAGACTTGAGTGACCGAAGTGCCTATCTACTTGTTTATTTGAGAATGTTACGAATAGTAAATGTGTTTAAATATAATCACAAAGCTATATATATTGTTGCAATTTGATCCACGTTACACAAATATGTTAATATGATTAATTTTAAATCAACCTAAGTTGGTTAAACTTAGGGCTTTTTTAGATGGGTCCTACTAGAGACACCACCCAAAATTAAAAACACCCACCCAATATGCCACACATCGGACGATCCGCCACACATTGGTGGAGTCTTTTAGAAAAATGTGTTTTTTTTTTTACTTTTTGTTGTCTTTTTTTATTATTTTATTGTTTTTTTGTCTTTTTGTTGTCTTTTCTTTTCTTTTATTTATTTTCTTTTGTTTGTTTATGATTTTGTATTAGTAATCTTAAAAAAATTACGTTTAAATATTTTTCATTTTAAACCAAGTTTCAGATAAAAACCGAGTAAACGTCAAACTTCTCGTTTTAACGAGGTAGCCACTGCTCAAATCAACAAAAATATTTCCTAACATTTTTAATTTATGTTTCATTTTATATTATTTAAATTTTAAGTTTGTGATGTGTTGGAACCAAACTTGGATTAATACCAAGATCAAGTGGATTTACATCCGCTTAAACCCGAGTTTGAGACTTTCATTAATAAAAATTCTCAAACTTGTTTAAGCTACTTGTTTTATTGAAGTAATTCATATATTTAAATAGTATTGTTTGATGAGTTTAAATAATACGAGGATATAAAATGAATTAAACAAAATTAAATACTCATAAATACAAGTTTTTATTAATAAGAAAGTTCCGAATTACATTCTCGAGTCGGGGAAACATAAACGAATACAAATACAAAAATCCGAGATGTCACGACGGTAGAACGATGACGACGATGATGTTGGGGATAAGCCCCCCACACGCAGATGAGACGACGGCGCGGGTGGTGCTGCAGTTTAGATTTGTTATTGTGTTTTGTTTCTTTTTTTCGAACTCGTTGTTATGTATTTAATATTATTATATAAATTTTGTTTTGTTTATGTTGTTTCGTTTCAATTTTAAAATTGTTGTTTCGTTGTAATTTTAAAACCAATAGATTGAAAACAAAAAATTATTGAAAATAAAAATTGGTTACACCCCACTAAGGAGGGGCTACAAATTAGGCGAATTGCGACACGTGTCACAATTTATAAACATTTTTAATAAACACTATATAAAATTATATAAATAGTTAATATTAAAAAACTTACCATCGTCGGGATCCTCTGAAATGACGATCCAAGCCCTTGCGAGGGCTACTTCCTCCTCTTCGGTCCATTGCTTGTATGGATCATGTTGAGCCATCAGCTCCCCCGGCTGGGTAGACCCGAACGCCAACATGAGATTTTGGGGCATGAGGTAGTTGGCATACATGTTTAGGTTCGGGTTGGGAAAAGGAAACTGATAGTTTTGGTTCGGTTGGTTTTGGGTGTTTGGGTTCCATTGCATGTTTACGTTCGGTTGGTTTTGCGAACTACGGAATTGATCGAAAGGTGGGAATGGGTGGTTCAGGTGGTTTCTATGATTCATTTTTGTTGTATTTATGAAGGATTTGGTTATGTGTGGTGTATGAAATGGATATGAGTTTCGAGAAGAAGAGGTATAGTATATGCATATATGTATATATTGTTTTAATTAATTTTGTTTTTTTATAAATGACCGTTTGGGGCCCAACGACCAAATTTTAATATAGTAATAATATTTAACGGCGACAAAGACCCCGCCCCCTATCTCCCCTAAAATCGCCGGGGGGGGGGGTCGTTTGCGCTCCCTATCGCTTCTTTTCGCCCTATTTCGCCGCCCACTACATACGGCCTAACACAAAAAACAAAACTAACAAAATCAAGAAATAAAAATACAAAAAAGAGAACAAAAACAAAAAAACAATAAAATAATAAAAGAAAGACAAAAAAAACAAGAAAATACATTTTTTTCAAACGAGAAGTTCGACTTTTACTCGGTTTTACCTGAAACTTGGTTTAGAATAAAAAATATTTAAAAAGTGTTTTTTTTTAAGATGAAGATTAATAATATAAAAAGAAAAGAAAAAAAAGAAAAGAAAAGAAAAGACAATAAAAAGACAAAAAAAACAATAAAATAATGAAAAAAGACAAAAAAAACACATTTTTCTAAAAGACCCCACCAATGTGTGGCAGATCGCCTGATGTGTGGCGGATTGGATGGGTGTTTTGAAAACACCATATGGTGTATGTAAAAAAACCTCTTTTTAGATACACCATATGATGTTTCCAAAACACCCACCCAATATGCGGTGTATCGTCCGATATGCGGCATATTGTTTGGGTGTTTTGGAAACATGTGTATATTTGTCCTCTTGCTGTTTTTTTGTTTTATTATGTTTTTGTCTTTTTGTTGTTTTTTCTTTTATTTATTTATTTTTGTTTGTTTTGTTTTGTTTTTGGCCTGGGTAACCTTTTTTTGATCGGTTTTGGAAGGTCACAACGAACCAACAATTTTAAAATTAAAAACGAACAAAATAAAACAAACGACTTATGTTTGTTTTCTTTTTTTATATTACGGGTGTAACAGATTTTTTGTCTGTTTTAAAGTAATAACGAAACAACAATTTTAAAATTGAAAAAGAAGAAAATAAGCATAACGCATAACCATATTTATAAACTAATACATTACGAGTTCGAAAAAAAACAAACGAGTTCGGGAAAAAGTAACAACAAACAAAAAAGAAATCTAAAATGCGGCACCACCCGCGTCGTCATCGCTCCTCTCCTCGTCGAAACGTGGCGTTGGTACTGTGTACTAGGCTCCATGCTAATAGGCAGACATACACCCAACCATCCAGGTGATCTGATCGCGTATCTGTGACACGTCACGCTCTAGTCTCCGTAGCCGGGAGTCAGTGGCCGCAACCAAACGTACGGTGCGATGTGTACGCGGAACGTGTTGCGGGTGCTGTTGTGGTGGCTGTTATGAACACGATAAGTTAACGTTAATAAGACGAAGATACAAAAAAAATTAAACGATAAAATATAACGTACCTGATCACCGTCCTCCTCGCCCTCATCACCGTCAACCTTGGCGACCTGAATATCCACCTCCGGCTCCTCGATTGGCGGAGGCTCAACAAGTGGGACCTCTACGTATGGGCCAGAATCGAAATTAGTGACCAGGTGATACCGGCGGTTAATCTTCTTGACGATTTGCATGCTCTGTGCCCGTGCACGGTCCAGCTCTCGCGGCGGAAGCGGCGACTGAATGGGTAGGTCTTGCAGTCGTTCCCCGTAGCCCAAAGTGTCACACCCGGCCCTAAACGGCGGAAACAGCCGGGCGCGCGCAAGAGTGGGAATTGATAATCAAGCACGGGTCATTGCAAACATTCAAATATATTTTCCATTGCGCATGAAATGTCTAGTACAAAATACATTACATTGTTTAGAATTACATATAAAAACATCCACAAAAGAAAAACGTTGAAGATTTCCGCGCCATATCCCCTTACACGGCGGGAACAACCACGCGTGTGGAAGGGATAGAACTAAAATCTTCCAAAAACTATTTTATAGATGTTCTGCGTGAAGTGCTCTAAGTGTGACTCCTTGCGCTACTAATTATCACCTGAAAGACACGTAAAAACATTTGAATCAGTATAAACTGAGTGAGTTCACAAGTTTTGGTGACTTGATAAATCGTATTGCATCATATCCTTGATAAAACCATATTGAAACATATTTCTAAATACATCATTAAAACATATGCTTGATAAAGCCATATTGAAACATATATCTGATAACACCATTAAAACATATGCTTGATAAAACCGTCCCGCGGGCTACGCGCGGACATTTCTGAAAACCGGGCTCGTCCATGCAAAGTGGCGCTGCCACTATGAGCTAAAACAATACCGTCCCGCGGGTTACGCGCGGACGTTGTGCATCTGTTGGTACATGTGTGTCAGTAGTTCATAGTCTACCATTTGTAATCGAGTCTGTAATGTAATTATGTTTATGTTTTTGTATGTGCGAAGTTGTCAACAAGTTCGCTCAGGCGAACTTGTTGAACAAGCGAAGTTATGGACAACTTCACCTGAGGCGAAGTTGTCGTGCTTATTTAAACTGTTCAGCCGTAACAGTTTAGGGTTAATCAGTTGAGCGTTTTGAGAGCTAGTTCATTTCGTGTATCAGTGAGTTACGTGTTTACAAGTCAGAGTCTGTAATAGTGACCTCGAGTCACGTGTTCGGTTATCAATATAACGTGTTTCGGTTATTGCTCGTGTGTTTGATTTATACATATTCTGCACTCGTATCTACCTACGCAGGGATTCCGCACCTGCGCAGATAGCGACATCCCGTGTACGATCCGTCCAGGAGCCTACAATTGGTATCAGAGCCATCGGCTCGATTGTGAGGTTCGGGATTTCACGCGGCTGTAGAAAACGTCTCGTTTGACCTTTTCGCGGGACGTGTTTTTATTGGGATTGTGTTTTACTCATGTTTGACAGTCATTTGCAAGCCATAACATCGATCGGAAACTGCTAGCTTGACGAAATCAGATCTGAACAGTTTCCTTGTTCATCGGGCGAAGTTACCGTTCTTCAGGCGAAGTTGCCGTCACTGGAAGTAGGGTTTCGGCGAAGATATAAGGATTAAGCGAAGTTAACCACAACTTCGCCTATCTCCTAAGTTCGCCTAAGCGAAGTTATCCTCAACTTCGCTTACCTCCCAAGTTCGCTTACCTCCTAAGTTCGCTCATACTAAGCGAAGTTATTCTTAACTTCGCCCAGTCAAGCGAATTTAAGGCCCAACGAAGTTACACTTTCCAGCGAAGTTAACTTTCAAGCGAAGTTATTCTTAACTTCGCCTACTGTACTGTTTGGAAGATTTTTTTTTAATTTTCGGGTTTTCGGGTTTTCGCAAAGATGTCGTCAATTAACATCTCCGATTTAGTCAAGATGAAAGCAGAAGCGGGGTCAGCCACTAAGGCCCCGAGGTTAATGAAAGGAACTGACTTCGTGGCATGGAAGGACAGATTCATCCAATACATTAAATACCAGGATGCAAAAATGTGGGTGTGCATCCAGGATGGATATATCCCCCCAACTATGCAATACGAAGGTCGTGATGTGGTTAAGAAGTACAGCAAAATGGAGGACGAAGAAAAGAAAATGTATGAGGCCGAGAGCAAGGCCCATGCAGCTATAACTATGGCACTTCCTCAAGAGGTTCTCCACACTTTCAGAAAGTACACTTCTGCGAGAGAGCTTTGGGATGCTCTTGAAAATAGATTCGAGGGGAACGTGGGTATCCGTGCTTCAAAGATTAAACTTTTGAAGACCCAGTTCTCCGTCTTCAAATATTTGAAGAACGAATCACTGGATGATATTATCACCAGATACTATCATCTAATGACAGAGCTTAACAATTATTCGATTGCTTACCGAGAAGAAGAGATCGTTGAAAAGCTTCTCGATGCTCTCCCACCGAAGTGGGAAATGTACACCGTTCTTATGAGGGAAGACAGAGACTTTCCTAATTATGATCTGGAAACGGCAGTAAACAAGCTCAGAACTTATGAGCTTAATATGGTTCGAAAAGAAACACCAACAGATCAGATACAAGACCCTGGTATGTATGGTGCAAAGGTTAACTCAGGCTCAAGTTCGAGGCCTGAATCTGCTGCTTTTTACTCAAAAGGGGAGTCAGGTCCTGACTCTTCTCATGAAGGAAACGTTTCTGTGAACTTGAACGGTGATGTCTGTTTCGTTGCTGGAGGATCAAGTACTTCAAAGCCTCAAGCATCCACAAGTGGTTTCTCTGCAAATGCCTCAAGCAATAATTATTCCAAGATGCCTATGAGTGTAGAATCTGCTGAAGAGCAGTTTGCAGTCTATGCATCATTTATTGCTTCCTACGAAAACTACATCCAGGGGAAGATTGTGGACCCTGCTGTTCTGGATGAGGATTACGACCAGATCGATGCTGATGATCTGGAGGAGATGGATTTGCAATGGCAAATGGCAATGATTGTGAGGCGAGTAAAACGGTTTATGAAGAAAACTGGGAGAAAGTTTGTTGGTGGTAGGCCTGGATTCGACAAATCTAAGGTAAGGTGCTATAATTGTCAGCAATACGGGCACTTTGCCAAAGAATGCAGAAATGAAAGAGTTGAACGTGGACAAGGTCGGCCTACACAACACTCTGGAGTTAATAGAGAGATTAATGCCATGTTGACCAGAGAGGCAGGTGAATACAACTGGAACCTGCATTCAAATGAATCTGGTGAGCAGGCGAACATGGCTGAGGCTGAGGTTGAAGAATGTGAGAAGGTTGATGGAAATGAGAAAGCTACTGAAGAAGAAACAGCTTTCATGGCAGATGACAAGGACAATCGCTCCGAGGTAAGTACTAAGAATATTTGTACTAGTTGTGAGAATTTGTCTGAGCAACTTACAACGATAACTGATCAGTACGTCCGTTTAGATGCTGATTTTAAAACAATTAAAGAAGATCACCATTTTACGAAAGTAAGAGAAAACAGTTATAAAATCAAAATAAAAGCATGTGAAAAAGACATTCAAAGCTTAAAAACAAAACTTGCTGAGAAAATCGAAATAATTGATCTTAGTTATGAAGTTTTAGAGGAAAAAACTAAACTGATTGCTGATCGGGAAAAACAGATTGCTGACCACCAGGTGAAAGTGGTGGAACTAAACCGCAAACTTGAGCAGTTCAGGAATTCCTCGGCCATCCTTGATCACCTCGTTAGTGATCAAGGTACATCTGCAAAGAGGGGAGGAATCGGTTATCACGAGGTTCCACCACCTTTTAACCACAACTATACTTATAATCCGAGTGTTCAGAAATCTGTTGATTTCGAAGTTCCTCAGACAACTCCCATCAAGGTTACAAATATAGAACCAAGTGTTAGCTGTGGCGAAACGAGTTCGCCTGTTTCAAATATGAAAGTTTCTGTCTCGAGTCCAGTCTCATCGGAATCGGATAAGTTGTCTGAATCTGGTCAGACAAAAGAGAAGGTAGGGTTACCCACCGGTGGAGATAAAAATAAAATTTCTAAAAAGAGTACTCCACTCAACCCGTACGTCCCACCTTATATGAGACGAACGGCTGGTAACACTGCCTCTACATCCAAACCAACATTTGAAAAGAAAATGGAGAGTAGGTGTTGCTTTAGATGTAATAAATTAGGACATCTTGTTGCAGATTGCCCTCTGACGCCGAGATACAGAGGTGTGAGGCCAAATAAAACTGAGAATAAGCATCAGTTTGATACTGCTAAAAATGAAAACTTTTCAAAATGCCAAAATGTAACTAATTCAAGTTTTCATAAAAACAAACCTCAGTTTTTCAACCAAACCACAAGATATAACACTTTCAATTCACATAGGTTTGGAAGGCATCACACTCAATCTTCAAGGAGATTTCCTAACAGGACTTACAGGAATTATCCTGATGCTAACTTTGGAAAGCCAGGGTACGGGACGTATCGATCCAAGACCAATTGGTCTTGGGTCCCCAGATTCTAATCATTTGAAAAGTTTAGTGCAGGAACAGTTGAACAGGGCTTCCAATAATCTTTGGGTTGTGGACAGCGACTGTTCCCGGCACGTGACTGGTAACAAGAATTTGTTACAAGATTTAAAACCTGTTCAAGAAGCGAGAGTCAGTTTTGCCAGAGAGAGTGGAGGCAAAATAACAGGAAGGGGTATGGTAACTAACGAGAAGATGACGTTAGAAAATGTGAACTTTATTGAGCTGAACGGGATGATCAATCCCGAGTAACCATGCTTTTGTGTTTATTAAAAAAAAAAAAAAAAAAAAAAAAAAAAAAAACATCACTATTGCTTAAAATTAGTCGGTTACCTCAGATTGATGGACATATCCTCGGATATGTTTTGGTCCTCGTCTCTACTTAGAGAATGAGGGTCGCCATTAACCAGATGACTGAAAGTGACCGGGGCGGTTATGATGTGTTTTCTTTCTGTTGCTGAAAATCAGTCGGTCATACATAGTTAGAAGGACACATACTTGTATGTGGTCGGTCCAGTTGATCCAGTGGATCTTCAGGATTGCCGTTTACCTGAAGACTTTGACGTGATCGGGATGATTGAAGTCAAAATTTTTTTTGGGAAATGAAATTACTTTTCAAGTCTAATACTTCGTAAAGAAGTTCTTTGCTATGTTTAACAGAAAATTGATCCGACCTTGGAAAATGATATATATACTAACTTAGTGTGCTTAACTGGTGAAGTTATTAGGCTTAAAAGGCTTTAGAACAATCATTGTATGTCATGGTAACTTTTTATGGTACGTAAAAGTAGATGTGATACAAATTAAAATTTACTTGATTTTATGTGGAAACTCCTTAAGAGTTTTGCGTGTCTTCATGTATATCTTTCCGAATGATAGGCAGAAAAGTGATTACCCAGTCATACACGAGCCCGTAAGTGTTTTGATTCCCGTGAAGAAAGCGATTCAAGACACTGCATTGATCCAGATTCGGGACTTGCAGTTATTTATTACTCTGAAGTCTTAAGTATGTTTAAAAAAAAAAAAAAATAGTACTTATGAAGTTATTGTAACATTAGAGAGTTCAAGATATCGAGACTTCTCAATCATGGAGTAAGAATGAATACGGGATCCAGACATAGAATACTTACAAGTTAATCAGACACTATGGGTCGAAGTCAATTCGGGGTGACTTGGGGAAAGCCAAATACGCTTTAAGGATAGATAGGAGGCATCAATATTTCTGAGTTGTTGCCCACTTAAATTTTAAGGTTTAATTGAACCTAACTCGTATCACAGAAACGATGAAAACCATCTTAAGTATATTACCTGCTTACAACCTGTCTCTATATGTCATAATACAGCTAAACACGGATCTATGTAACAGTCACGTAGTTAGTATGATTCCTGTTAGGAACTTTTCTAAAACGTGGTGTCCCTGACTAGACAGAAATTTGATCCCTTATTTGTTAAATTTTTATAAGTTTTTCTATTTTTGTAGTTGTATTATTTTTTAACTGGTTACTAAGAATTGATCATGTCGGGAAAGTTATGGATGCCTTGAAGGTGTTCTTGGCATCTCAGGGGGAGATAAGCTGTAGAGGAGATGAGTTGAGGATCAAGCGTAGAGAAGACCGAGACGATGATCCCAATGCACCGGAAGGTGCAGGTGGTGAGCTGCCAAGAACCTCACAAGCTCTTGGGGCTTCCACAGCTGAGGGGGAGTCTACAGATGCATCAAGGAGGTTCCAATGAAGAATATGCCTCAAGATGTTGAAGAATCTAAAATGGTGGTTCGTGGACTGTGAGACAGCGGAGGCGGTAATGGAAGATGTGGATGAACAAGAAGTGCTTAGGGTTTACGACCCGATGCATCTTGTTAATCTATCGCAGGCTGATCTGAAGATGCTCAACGAGAAGAAGATCTTCTACATTCCTGCTTGGAAGGATCAAGCTAGGAAATATCAAGGGGTGGTGTCGGTGTGTGTTAGAGAGGGAGCGCACGCGTAGAGATGCAAGATTACAAGACTCAAGATTTGAAGATCAAGATATGAAGCTACTGCCAAGGGGGAGTCTGTTGGTACATGTGTGTCAGTAGTTCATAGTCTACCATTTGTAATCGAGTCTGTAATGTAATTATGTTTATGATTATGTTTATGTTTTTGTATGTGCGAAGTTGTCAACAAGTTCGCTCAGGCGAACTTGTTGAACAAGCGAAGTTATGGACAACTTCGCCTGAGGCGAAGTTGTCGTGCTTATTTAAACTGTTCAGCCGTAACAGTTAAGGGTTAATCAGTTGAGCGTTTTGAGAGCTAGTTCATTTCGTGTATCAGTGAGTTACGTGTTTACAAGTCAGAGTCTGTAATAGTGACCTCGAGTCACTTGTTCGGTTATCAATATAACGTGTTTCGGTTATTGCTCGTGTGTTTGATTTATACATATTCTGCACTCGTATCTACCTACGCAGGGATTCCGCACCTGCGCAGATAGCGACATCCCGTGTACGATCCGTCCAGGAGCCTACAGCATCGGAAAACTAGGCGCTCGTCCGTGCAAAGAGGCGGGACCCCTACGAGCGGGCTTTACCAGTAGTACTACCCCATGACCATACTAGGCACTCGTCTATGCAAAGAGGTGCGACCCCTACGAGTGGGTTGATCAAACACAGCAGTCCCTACCCTTAGAGTTCCACTGACTAGTGATCACTGTCTAAAACTTGCGCACTTACATTGAAAACCAAGATAAACACCATGAACAGATAATCATTGCTTGTAAATATACCATGATAAAACATAATTTAAACACGTGTCCCTCGCCCCGAAAACAGTTTAAAAACAGTGAAAATAGGGGCTGTGAGACTCACCTGTGATTCTTGTTAAGTGATGGTTTAGAGAGAGATTAAACGAGATTCGGGTTTCCTGATGTTAGCCTCGAAATTGGAAGTCTAGAATATGTTTAAATAACAAGAAATATGTATATTAAGATCAAGAAATCGAAGAATATAAGGGTTGGTCAGGAAAGTAAATCTAAAGTTTCGGCTTACCTAGTGATGGAAACGGAACTGGAAACGGATGCTCGCGAGATGATTAGTGCAGAATTACAGGTTTAAGAGAGGAGTTTGAAGTGTGTTTGTGTGATAATTTTATTCAAGAATTGATATTTATTTATAGGCAAATTCAAGGGAACACAATCCCTTGATTTAGGGGATTGAAATCTTATTTATATTGGGTGTAATGATGACAAGGTATGGGGTTTATTATTATTATTTATTTAGGGATGGGGGTGATGGTCCTAGGGAGTGGTTATAAAGATTCTGATGGATTTGACAGCACATGCAGGACTGTGGTTGGTGAGAGTAGGTGCGGCTGACAGCTGACATTTCGTGTTACATTATACTTTTCCTGGTACTGTTGTCAGTGTGCAGTCAAAAGGTAAAAATCTCTGAAACACGCAATTGGTTCATTCTGGGCGGGGGTAATCCCCTTACATCTGAAGAATAGACTAAGTGTTTTGTGCGTGTCGCCTTGCGCGTATAGCCTTCTGCGTGAAGGCCATTTCTTTGAACGTTGTGGGTCCGGCGGCTCCAGTTGGTCTTCGCGCAAGCGTCCTTGTAACGAATCCTGCGCGTATCACTGCGCAGGCGTCCTTATAAGGAATCCTGCGAGTCCATCTGGCTCTGCTGGAACCGGCGTTCTCAGAGTTTATTAACAGGGTGAACTTTTGGATTTAAGCGAGAAGGTGGTTGGTTTCTGTGCAGACGTTCATGCGTAAAGGGTTTAGTTTTAAGGTGTCCCGCGGGGATTCTTCCCGCAGGTGTCGCATATAACTCCTTTTTATTTGATGCGGGTAGGTGCGTAACCTTCTCGTAGTCAGGGACGTTGAGTTTCATTTGTAGATTCTCCATGAGGTCTTGGTATTTCAACATAGTGATCAGTTATGTTGAAGTCAATTCCATCTTGGAGCTTCACACAAACTAGTTCTCAATGTTCCCGCCATGCGGGGAGGTTAGTTCCCTTTCCGCACGCGCACAAATGATTTGATTATTGAAGAGGTATGCAACCCATTAGACAGAAACGACATAAAATTAAGTTATGAAAACACAAAACATCCGCGCATGGCGCATATAACATATGCCCGCGCTGATCCTAACATGGCGCGCATCGCATCCGCGCATGGCGCATATAACATATGACCGCGCTGATCATAACATGGCGCGCATCGCATCAGCGCATGGCGCATATAACATATGACCGCGCTGATCCTAACATGGCGCGCATCGCATCAGCGCATGGCGCATATAACATATGACCGCGCTAATCATAACATGGCGCGCATCGTATCAGCACATGGCGCATATAACATATGACCGCGCTGATCATAACATGGCGCGCATCGCATCAGCGCATGGCGCATATAACATATGACCGCGCTGATAATGGCGCGCATAACATTCACAATCTCCTAATAATTAGGTTGATTACTTGGTTTATGGGATTGGGAAATTACCGGGTGTCACACAAAGCAATCGCAATCCGCGTAACGAACGTGCCACCGACCAATTTTCCGCGGCCCTGCCTGTGCCAGTAAATGGCCAAGTAGTCGCCGAAACCGCGAGCTAGGTTGTAGTGTCTCCCCGTAAGCAGGCATCGCAAAAAAAAAAAACAGGTCACGGAGGTTGCAGTGATCTACCCCGTATTGACGACCCTGTACGGTCTGAGTGATAAGACTGCGTAGGTACCTGTACAAAAAAACAATAAAATATTATTATATTATATTATAATATAATATAACATAACATAATATAACATAACATATTATATTATATTATATTATATTATAATATATTATATTATAATATAATATATTATATTATATTATACATATACATACAAACCTGTGCAACGGGTCCCTGATAACTGAGGCTTTGCAGTCTGCCGCGTATTCTCCACGGATTATAGGCCAAGGTGTGTCGCTAATCGCCGTCTAAAAACGCCTCAGCACATCATCTGGTGTTTCGTGTATGCTCGTCGTCCAAACAGGGTCGGTTAAATCCTGAAATGTGTACAAGCCCAGCGCCAAGGCAAACTCCTCCATCGATAGAAAAAGCTCCACCCCGAACATACGGAACCGAACCTCCGCCCGACTGTTTATGTATAAATCCTTAATATGTATTTAGTTTTATATATATATTTTTAAAATTACTATTTTATAATTACTATTTTATAATTTTGTAATAATAACGAACTCCAAAATAACCTTTACACAGCCACCACTATTTCTGAACGAAATTATTATGGTTGTGTAGATGCTATTTTCGGACTCCGTCGTCACTATTTTCCGCCAACATATGGTTTTATCTGGGTGTTTATTTTGTAATAATAACGGACTCCAAAATAACAACTACACAGCCACCACTATTTCAGAACGAAATTATTATGGCTGTGTAGATACTATTTTCGGACTCCGTCGTCATTATTTTCTGGTGGTGGTTGTGGTTTTGGTGGTATAATCTGGTGATGTTTTGAGTGAAAGGTTGAGTGTTTTTTTGTGGTTTTAACGAGTTGAACGGTTATAACCCGTGGGAATTTAACATCTTCAAAAGTAGATCTGATACGCCGCATATCGATCGATATGCCGCGGATCTGATTTACAGCAGAATCCGCGGCGTATCGATCGATATGCGGCGTATCTGATATAATTTTGAAAATATTTATGATTATTTTAATATTTCTGGTACTATTTTATATTATTTTTAATTTATATATTTTATCATGATAATTTTTATTTTTTCCAAAAAATATATTATCGAAAGTATTATTTTAGAAAATAAATTATTTTTAAGTTAGATATTTTATCATGTTTTATTTTTTTAAATATGATGTTTTATATTTTTAAATAATTTTTTTTAATTTATTATCGAAAATATTATATTAAAAATATATTATTTTGAAGTTATATATTTTATCATGTTTTATTTTTTTAAACAAATATATTATCAAATATATTTGTTTAAAAAATATATTATTTTTAAATTATACATTTTATCAAGTTGTTTTTATTTAAAAACTAGGTTAGCTACCCGTGTAGTACACGAGTTAGAATAAATAAATTTATTTAAACAATAACATAATGTGACATACAAAAAAAATTGTTCAACAGATATAAAGATATATTATATGGTATAATAAATTACACACTGTATAATATGGAAATAGAAAATTTATAAATCTCTAAATATTTTTTGATACACAATATGTGTAGTTTTATTTATAAATTTACTTGTTTTTTCAAAACTTAGTAGTTTAACATTGTTTCCGATTTTAACTCTAGATAATGCAACAAATAACCGATCATGAATTAAAACAAATTGTCTAAAAAACAAACTAACAATCTACAATGATTGACCTTCGCTTTTGTTAATCTTCATTTCAAACAAAAATTAAGTGAAATTTTCATTCTTTAACATTAATACTTTTATCTAAAGGTGTAGGAATTAAAAAATAAATAAATAAAATTGTTAGTTCCAATATTATTTCTGGATATGATTTCGGCTTCTATAGCACAATTATCATATTGTATTTTCACATGTAGCTTAATTTCATTGCATAGACCAATTTTCTAGTTAATATTTTAATCAGCATCAATTCAACATCAGCTTTTAGAACTAACCTATGACTTAACAACCTTATATTTTGAGGTCATTTAAAAAGTCAAGAAACTAATACTTTCTTGTAACGTATCATTTTATGTCTGATAGATACCATATGAAGAATATAAGGATATACAAAGTCAATTCATCATCTGATTAATAGTGTGCTAACGTTTAACATTTGTATTCCAAATGTAAGAAGTTGTCTTTACCGCATGAAAAACCAAAACATGTAGTATATTGTTAATATTTTTGTGGATTTTTAAGATGATGAACTTAACATAAATGATGGGTTGATTAAATAACAAATTAAAAAAATGTTGTAAATTGCTACTTTTTTAAACCAACCCGTGAATCGAAACTCATTCTAATAATAAATTGTTTTGACTTTAACCATGTTTGATTCTTTAACCGGTTAAAAAACCAGTCGTTTGAATTAATATAAACACCGAGAATACTTTAATAGTTAATTTGTCTTTTAAGAGTTTGAATGATTAAAAGAAAAAATGTATTTAATATGAGAGAGAGGAAGGAAAATTTAAAATAAAAAATTATTAATAATAAAGATAAATGTATTTAACATGAGAGAGATGAAGGAAAATTTTGTAAGAATTAATATGGTGATGACATGTGGCAATAAGAAAGTTTTGTTTATTATATAGTATAGATATAGATTGTTGTAACACAAACATTTTATTCCTAATTATTCATAATAATACAAAACATTTTATTGATAGTATCTCAAACATTTTACAAATCATCCTAAATAAACTGGCGCTTCAGTTTGCACTCGCCCAGTTTCCCTTATTCGCAGATACTCTTTTATACGATCTTCGTACAAAGACCTCCATTCGTGCGCTGCTTCATTGGCGTATCCTTCCCATTGACATGCTGGTAGCGGCACGGGGAAATTCCCTTCTAATTGTATGTTAAGCCAATGATTATCCTTAACATTTAAGACTACTATTACCGGAATATGAGATAGTGGTTCCGGACTCATTCTCATTGGGAAGTAACTCTCACTGGAAGTTAGATGGAGATTGATTAAAACACATTCATACGTCTGAGCCACTACGTGTCCGTGCCCAGGTAACGTAAACCACCTACTCTTTTGCTGGAATAAAGCAGAAGTTGAGTAGTCCAGCGAATCACGAACCGTGTCATAATTACCTGTTATCTCGTAGTTCAACCTGTGCCTCCACCACGATTTGTTAGTGTCCATCTCATTCCTCATGCTTTCTCTGACCTCCTTCCAGTTCATTTGATGCATGCCTAAGCCGAAAACGATTGCTCTAAAACCGCAATTACCATCTGGCTTTACATCTGTTATTCCTGAAAAGAACAGGTATACCCAGGTGGGAATGATGTGCCTATAACGTTCTATGATTGGGACGTCCTTTAGGTCACGCAATAATGGAAAACCAAGGTCGGTTGGAGTTTCTTGCTTTTTAGATGAGCGTTTCGGTGGTTTAGGTATCTTAAACCGGGCCTGAGACTGAGACTGGGAACGCGACAACGAATGGGTGGGGGTTTCGGGTGTTGGTTCCCGTGACAGGGAGGGAGTGTAGGAGTTGTGTCTGTGGGGATCAAAAGACGGGGAGGGGGCGTAGGAGCTGTGTCTGTGGGGATTAAATGACGGGGAGGGGGCGTAGGAGTTGTGTCTGTCGGGATCAAATGACGGGGACGGGGAGTACGAGCTGTGTCTGTGGGGATCAGTTGACGGGGACGGGGAATACGAGTTCTGTCTAGGGGTTTCTCTTTTCTTTGCTTGTTGGTTTAGATTTGGACGCCCCCGTAGGGTCCTCTCGTTTCTCAGGCTCCTCCTTGTTTGATTTCCCATGAAAAACATACATTATCTTTGAGAATACTTTTTATTTGCATTCGGTTGTTTAGTCCTAGAACTTGTTGACTTTTTTTTTTTTTGCATTTATCTTCATAGTCTGGTTTTTCGTATCCAACAAACGTCGGACTGAAATCGACCTTCCTCCAAAAGGGGTCTATGTCTTTTAATGGAATACATATATTGTTAATAGTGTACCAGTTAAGATTACAAGCACACGGCAGGCACCATGATGTTTGTAATCGGTGGTCGCACTCCGCCCCCGTATCTTGCAATGTGTCAAGCAAATTCAGCTATTTGTCAAGTTTAGCGATAGCAAAAAGTGACACCCTATTATGTAGCTTTTCAAACAAAGTCAACTTATGGTACTTCTTGACCCTAACACGGGAGTCTTCAAGGGTCGCACCGATTTCTTCCATTTGGGATTTCACCACTTCAAGGGCAAACGCCGCAATAGAGTCCAGCAAATTGTTCGGCCCCGCAAGGTATCTCTTCAAGTTCGCGTGCTGGCCCTCTACTCTGTTTGTTGTATGATCGCCGAAGTTTAGTCGGTCGTTAATCCAGCAGGACACGAACTTCTCTTTATTGGGTACCAACCAGTTTTCGCGAATATAATACCAAGCCTCTACAAACAAATAATAAAAAAAACATTTTAGGCAATATACAACTAGAATCTAAAATCATGTGTACATACGGGACATAATAAAAAAAACATTTTACCATGTCTGCCGTGTCCAGCTAACGTTGCTTCCATTTGACCGCAGTTGTAGTCGAACATAGATTTTGTTGGCGACGAGTACAGTACTTTCCACCAGTAAGAGAAGGACTCAAAGATATCTGTCTGAAAAAGACTCTTATGTTTCTTCTTTATGTTCTGGAAGATGTGCCACCTACAAAGGTTTTTGGTAGCATTGGAAAAGACTTTTTCACAGGATTTCATCAAGGCTTGGTCCTTGTCAGTCAGGATGACACGCGGCTCCCTACAATCGACGAGCATGCCTTTAAGTCGTTCCAGGGCCCATGTGAAGTTACACTCTTTCTCCTTAAAGATAACCGCGTGCGCAATACAGAAAGACTTTGATGTCGACGTCACACCAACAAACTGAACAAACGGCCACTTGTACATGTTGGTGTTGTACGTCGTGTCAATCAGCAACAAATCTGGGAACGCACGCCACATGGTATGCGACTTCTCGTGACAAAAGAAAACATTCTCCATCCTATTGGTGGAAGGATTCTCCCATGTGTAAAAGGTAAACTCATAGGTTTGAAGAAAGTTTTCAAGTACCTACATTGTGTTCAACAAAAAATTACTAAATATTACAAATATTCTTATTAAACATCAGAATTATAATAAAATTAATATAATAAAATGATATTATAAATAATATTCTTATTAAATCTTACAGAATATATATATTTTATATATGATAAAACAAAATAATATATATTAAAAAGAGTTTTACAAAATAATAATATTCTAACAACAAGTACCTGCATGGGGGTGTCACCAATTTTATCTTGGTCATCAACAAGCTTCACAACGTTGTATATATCCCTAGTAATACATTTGTTACCGGGAAAGCGTTTATTTATGGCTGACTTAATTTTAGCAGGCCTCAGACCCTGCCTATGCAACGTCGCAACCATATCAATTTCCTCGTCGGTCAGTTTCCTTAGTGTCAGGTGCCCCTCCTCAAACAAAATGGGATCGTGGTTGTGTGTCTCGTTGACAACCTCTAGCTTCCAACAACCACCTGGCGTGTTGTACCTCCCGACAAGTTTAAATGGACAACCCCTTTTAATACTCCCGGTATGCCTCACTGTTGCCTTGAGTTTTGGTTACCCACCTCGATTGCATACAAGTTCAACACTTTTGTTCCTTGAATGTTGGACTAAGATAACACAACCATGCTCACGTCCTGTCTTCTAAACCCAATTGACCAACTCAGCAACAGAATCAAAATACTGATATCAAGCAATGTAAATAAATTAATATTTAGTAATGTGTTGAAAAAGAATAATAATAATTTTTTTAAAAAAAAAAAACAGGTCATACATTATTCGTTACATAAGAAAATGTCGTCTCCCGTATGTAACGATCACTATCATCATCATCATCATCAACAACATCATCATCATCAACATCCTCATCGCCTTCTTCGTCGCGAGCCTCTTGAATGCCATCAACGACGTTGCTCGTGACTGGTCTTGACATGTATGGTTTCTCTCCTAAAGGTAACTGGTACGAATTCTGGGTTCCGTAATACGGACCGTCTACATGTAACTGCTGGGAAGACTGACCATAAGACTCCTCGACTCTGGCCTCATATGTATTCGACGATGTCCTATTATCTTCCGGCCACGAAGGGTGACTACCGCCGTATGCCCGTATATGATATACCCCTGATAAAAAATATTGGCAAGGCAACGTATAATATTTAAAAAATAACTAACGCGCTATTGTACTATATAAACACACAAAATAACCTGGTCAGTATTTGGTAAGTCGTACTGCTCGATATTTCCATACCCCGGCTCATGGTTCGAGTCGGGAAGTTCATTCAAATCTGGCAAGCCCGACTGCTCCGGCTGATCGTTGTGTGCGTAGCCCGACTGCTCGTCGTTCCCGTCACCAAACAAAATATCATATAAGTCCACTATATTTTAACAAACACAAAACACAAATCTTCACATCTTCACATATTTTGAACGCACATATATGTAGAGAAAGGGAGACTGATGTGACAAAATCAAATTATTGACTTGATCTGCCGCGTATCGGCCGATCCGTCGCGTATCATGTACGATGTATGACTGATTTGATAGTCCGAGGTTGACGTGTACTCAATATGCGGCGTATCGCCCAATACGCCGCATATAAGGTACAAACATAATAAGACAAAAGCTTTGGACATAATAGGATAAAAACCTCTGATACGCCGCATATCGGGCGATACGCCACGTAGTGGGTGGGTGTTTTGATTTTTGGGTGGTGTCTCTAGTAGAACCCTAAACTTATTGATAGATAAGGATTCAGTTCAAACAGGTTGAAAAATATCATGAAAGTATTAAAATGTTAGCTTAAACTTTGTGTAACAAAATGTCACTTTTTTTGTTCTATGAGGATTTTTCATCACCCAAACAAAGAACTCAAGCCAGTATGATATGACTAGAGCTACCTCAAATTGATATTTCTAACCTAGCTAGAAACTAAACTAGCTCATGTTCATCTTCAGCTCGTCTCTAACTCGAGCAAGCGCTTGGTTTGAAAAGCAGACATGTTTTCTCAAACTTGGTGATTTTGTATATGTTTTTTTATTAATATAAAAGTCTTAGCTAGTAATAACAAATTCTCAAATAACAAAGAACCAAAATAGTGAAAATACTAATATACATGAAGTAATTTATACAAACCAATGAGTGAGTTACTTGAGTCAAATAGCTTTTATGTGATTGAGCTATCCTTGGCTTAAACTGATAAACTTGAAATTTTATACGAGTCATTAAGTTCAAGACAAATTGACTCGGATCTTTAATAAGATAATTATGGATCCGGAGAGCGAGCCACAATTGAAGAACTATTTAAACAACTAAGAAGTGTTATATATTTATATAGAAGCTAGTTTGAGGCCCGTGTATTACATGGGTAATTGATGAAAATTTTAAACTTTAACATTTAAGTGAAATACAATCAACATATTGATCATATATTGTTAATACTATTACAATTTACATAAAAATTACAGAAATTACATAACTAAGGTTACACAAATATGTTACAAATAAGTAAAAACTTCATTGTACACTACATTTGTGATTGTATTAGTAAGTATACATTGTTTATCAAAAATCAAAATCTTTAGTTCATATATGCTTTTAACTCTTGATAAGATAACATATATGTCTACTTATCACTCTTTATATAGCCGCGTATAGTTGTCAATGTAACATTTATATAGCCACGTACGCTGGATGTCTGGACACACAAGGTTAGATCGAATAAGAAACGGTGTGTTCCGGGAGAGATTAGAGGTAGCTAAAATATCCGACAAGATAAGAGAGTGGAGACTGAGATGGTTTGGTCATGTGAAGAGAAGACAGACGATGAATCCTGTTAGAATCGTAGAAAACATTACTATAGAGGGGATGAGAGGTAGAGGCCGACCTAGATTGACTTGGGAGGAGAGAATTAGGCATGATTTGATAGACCTAAACCTTTTAGAGGACATGGTTGAGGATAGGAGTTCTTGGAGACGTAGAATTAAAGCTAAGGATTTTTAGGGCGATATGAATTATTTAAGGGGCTACTCTTTACCTTATTTTGATCACACACCATTATGCTATTTTCATGTCATATATTATATAGTTTTTATTCATTAGTAGTTTTAATTCTATTACAAGCTATTACTAATTATATTAACGTTGAACTTTAATTTCCTCTTATATTCCCTCAGACATATGTTTTTAGAGCCGAGGGTCTCTCTGGAAGCCACCTCTCTATCCCATTTGGATAGAGGTACGATGTGCCTACATCTCACCCTCCCCAGACCCTATTTATAGCTTGCTATTGGTGGAATCCCACTGGGTATGATTGATTGATTGAATGTAGTTTTTTTTCATGTGATAGTCGAAACCCGATTAACATAACCCGAAAAAACCCGAATTCGAAGAAACCATGAGAGATTTTGGTTGGGTTTCATGTCTGGATTTAAAACATTGAAACTCGAAGAACCCAACCTGAAACCCGAAGAAGACCCCTAGTTGAAAGTTTTGGATAAGGAATGCTTAAATTTTGAATATTAATCTCGTGTTATTAGTTAGTATTGTGGGAAGTTGTTGGGATATTTAATTAATCGATATATATATATATATATATATATATATATATATATATATATATATATATATATATATATATATATATATATATATATATATTAACAGCTTATAGAAAAATAATGAATCAAAGATTTCGAATTTTATGAAAGCATGGTAAATGAGTTTTAACAGGATTAACTATTTTTTTAAATTAATGTGAAAATAGAATATCCTTGAAGTTGAAATGTAATGAGGAGCATGAGTAAATTACAAATAATAAATATAAAACTAATAAATATTTCTATTAAGTTACATTATAATTAAGGTGTGAATCTTAATGAAATTTTTATAACATATTTAATTAATAAATGTTATAACTATTTTTTTTTTTCAAAAATTTCGTGTATAACTTTATTATTTTGAATATACACCATAACAAACACTTTAATTATGTACTAACCAACAGGTAACACTAGCATAACTCCAATCCGTTGTACTTGTATATAAATAAAATTAATAAGTTAATATAATATTGAAATTATGTAAATAATTGATGAAAACGATATTCTAAGTTTCAATATCTTAAATAGTTTTTAGAAAGCGAAAATAGTGGAATGAGACTGAAACACATTTTTTGGTTTAAAATTTTGAATGTTTTTAATTAAGTAATTTATCTTTTAAGGCATATTAAATTAAATATATTTAAATGTATAAAAAATATAAATCAAGTCATAAAATATATATTTATGAAGCATTTTGGTCGGATTTATGGAAGAAAATATTGATTTTCTTATTGCTAAAACTTTTTATACTACATAGAAAAGTCATATAAATAAATGATAAATAGTTCATATAGTTAATCGTTATACATATGGATTGTAATTATAATGTTTAACTTCAATGATTTAATGCTAAACACCAAGATATATATAACATGTATTCTTTATATTTGCAATATCTATACAAAATGTTTAAAGAAAATTAAGAAAATACACATTTTTCTGAGTTAAAATGCACATGAGAAAGATTTAAATTCAAAAGTGAAACTAACATTAAATAAAAAATTATGCATTGCTGCTCGAATCCCAGTTTAAAAACAATTTAAAGTTTACCATACAAATCCAAATTCTTCGAAAATGATGCACCTTTATTTTTTTTTAATTTGCAATTACCCGTGAGATTAAAATTTATTCTAACATGCATGCAATTTTAATTTTGATATTTCATTATTTCTTATCTCACCATTAATGTTAATGAATGAATCGGTTAAGATTTACATTTAATAAAACAAAACTTGAATTCATATATTGAAATTGGTTAAAAGATAATAATCATATATTGAAATTGGTTGAAAAAAAAGTGAGAAGAGCTATGATAAGGACCATATATTGAAATTGGTTAAATAAAAAAGTGAGGAGAGCTAAGAGATTGACAAGTAATAAAATTGATAGTATTTTATTAAAACAGATAGATAGATAGATTATTTGTTTTTAACCTTAGAATGACACTCATCAACCCACATATTCTTGGTCCATAACAATTTACCGCTTAAAGATATATAACATTAGATTTCAATTTTGAAAGGCAACAAGACATTGATGAGTTCAGATTCAATCCCACCAATGTCTTGTTTTACAACTTAAGCCTTCTAGGTAGGTTAAGGGACAATGATTACTTGTTCTATACTAGAGTTAGGTACGTAAGGTTCAACTAATAAAGTTGAACAGGATCACTAATTCTTGATTTTGTAAGTGGGTGTCACCCCTCAACCTTTTTTTTCCTTTTCAATTTTATCACGATTGCCACATGTTTGACTGATCAAATATAAGTGGAAAGCTTGCAAGTGTGACAATTCATAAACTTTTAGAATTGTTCGTATTATGAATAATGTTGGATGTTTATACAAAACTGTGTATTGAACCTAACATAATATTTTTTTAGAAGGCCCAACCTAACATAAGTTATTTTTGTGTTTAGTGAACTTCAATTTTCTTTTTGTGCGCTAAAAATTGTGAACTTATCTTTAATAAATTTAACCTACTAAACAAGGGGTAAAGTTAAAATATAAAGTATAACAAAAATGAGAAGCGTGAAAAGAAATCTAATCTATTAATCTTAAATTTGGATAGTGAATATTAATTTAAAAATAAAAATTGATGAAAATGGCATGAAGATAGTAATCCCCTTATGATGATTTTCTCTGTCCACATGCAACTCTCCACATGCAAGACACATGTCAATTCCGCTATCATTTTAAAACGTTTATAATTTTTTCATACAAATTTTTTTTTAGAAATTTATTTTATCATAATAACAACGTTTTGTTATCTTTAATATGAATATCTTATTGTTATATAAAAATAATAATAAGTTAGTGGGTTTTTTTAATATTATGTTATTTGGTTGTCCATTGTGTTTTTTAATTGAGTTTTTTTATGCATTGTGTTATAGATTTTGTTTAGTGTGTTTTTCAATTGGTACGCAGATTAAAGATAAACATTAAAACAAAGATTACATCATTGTGTATTTATGCTCAACATTTTGTCTTTCTACTTATCATTGTGTGTTAGTTATTGTACTCAACATTCATTTAAGTTGAGAAAAATAGTATTATGTTCAAGTCATTGTTTAATATGTAGATTTCATTGTGTTTTTCGTTTCAGGTCATTGCGTTATATATATTTACCATTGTGTCTTACGTTTCAGGTCATTGTGTTATGTATTCGTTATTGTGTTTTACGTTTCAGGTTATTGTGTAATATGTATTCATCATTGTGTTTTATATATTAGATAATTTGTTGGTATTTTTCATTATATTTACATATTATTACACAACGGTGTTTTTAGTATTTAAAAAAACACAATGATCAATTGAAAGACACAATGGTGAAAAAAAAACACATTGACAAAGAAAGACACAAAGACAAAAAAAGACACAATGGTAAGCTAAAAAGACACAATGACGTAATTTTTATTTTATTTTTATGTAACAAAATCATACTCATATTAAAGATAAAAGACGCTTGTTATTATGGTAATTTAAAAAAAAAATCATATGCAAAAATTATAGACATTTAAAAATGATGAGAGAATTAACACGTGACTTACATGTAGAAAGAGAAAATGTATATTATTACTTTTATACCATTTTTCATTTAGTCAATACTTGACACATGTTAGTTAATTATGATTTCCCACACTCTTTATTTTTGTTTGATTTTGTAGAATAACTCAACCCCTAAACAATCATGTATGTGGAGTATCAGGGCCTAAAAAAATAAGAAAAGTATTGGTTATAGAACAAAAATAAATTAAAAGGTAAGATTTAAGAATGTGGTACGTCAAAAGAAACTTTTTAAAGTTCTTTATATATACTAACTCCATCTCATGGCCTATCTTTCTAACGATGGCATATATAATGGCAGATGACAAGTCCAAGAAGAAATATTATATTTATGAAGATAAAAAGACACTCCATATAACATTATCTCCTTCCATATAACATTATCTCCTTACTAATAGTATATTCAATTTTCAACTGATATTGAAATCAATGTGTTGTTTTGAAATAATCTCAAACAGAGAGTTCATCACGACCAACTAATCTCAAAACGATTCAAACCGAGGTTTTGAGGAAGTCTCCTACAGTCCTACATGTTGTTAACTTGTTACTCAACTCCGAATCTACGACTACGAGATCAATGCATTTTTTAGAATCAAAGGATAAAAGAACATTCCATAAATTCTAACGTCACTTAATATTGAAGTGAAGACCGAAATTGTTTATTTGAAAAATAGTCTTTGTATGCATAAATTTCTTTGAGATTTTTAAATATTAATAACAATATTACTTGCCAAATAATCTAGTAACAAATTGGTATTTTTTATTATTCTTTTACTGTATTTCAAACTGGACCAACTAATGAAACTTATGTGAATGCGTAAGTCCAACTAGGCGACCACAAGAAGACAAGTGAAACAAACATGGAAATGATTAGGAAGCTTACAATGAAAAAAATATTATGCATATTGTCATATATGGTCCTCATACTTTGATCAACCTTTCATCTTATTTTGTCCTTTAACATTTGTTTCAAGGACATTTTGTCCAACTCTTTATATACAATTCCCCTATTGCATGATTGGTCAATTATTCTTTCCCATTTAGTCTTCTCAATATTCTTCCTATATTAGGTAAGATCCCTACACTAATCAAAGGTACAAGTTTATTTGAATATGAGATGCCTACAACATTCACACCCACAGGCCACAGCTACTTTGTCACACATATATTAGACCAATGTAAACAACATTAAAATATGCATCTCATAAACATAAACAAATGCTTCTCTCTCTCATAAACATAAACATAAACATAAACATAAACCTAATCTCTAGATGTTTTTCAGACTATTTTTTTTGTTTATTAAATTTTAATAATCCCTATTGAATGGTATTGGCCGATAATAATCCATATTCATTTTATCACCACCGGCGGTCCCAAATTCTATAAAGTTGGCCCCCAATGCCCCCCCTCCCCCCGTTAAAAAGGACTTAACGACGTTATATTTTTTTCCGAATTCCAAACTAATGTTTTAGGGCTTTTGATCGGAACGATGATATGAATCAGTTGATGTAAAACTTAGCCCGAAACGGTGATCTAAGACGACGAAATAATGCTTCAATTCGAGTGTTCGAACTTACAATTAACAAAAATTAAGCCGTTTGGATCATCGTTTCGAGCTAAGTTTTACATCAATCGATTCGTATCCTCCCTGAAATGATTAAAAGTTTATTTGGGTCACGGGTTGCTTCGAGTCGGATTTGTTATTTGGATACGGTTAAAAAACACACCCTTGAAATGAAAAGTTTCATCAAACTTGTTAGGTTTTTATACATTTGGTCATTTGAAGGCAGGCAGGCAGGCAGGCAACACATGAAAACATTGTTTTATACAAATGGCTAAACTTAAAGTTGCTAAAAGTAAATAACATCAAACTTTAAGGACTAAAAAACGATAATATCCGGAAGTCATGGAATTTGAAGCTTCTGAACGCCTTCGTTGTGTTGGGTTGTGCGTGGAGTTGTTGAGTACTTTGTTTCTCGTGTTTCAGTAGTACACTTTCTTTTTCTAAGCCAAATGCAATCCAAACTCTTTTCATTCAATATGTTATTAATATTAATATAAATACATTGGAAACACCTCACATTCCAGAGGTTAGTCTTTGTTTTTATTAATTACATACATACTTGTCCCAACTAATTCCAATGGCTGCTACTTCACCCATACTCATAGATGAACAAGGTATTTCATTCATCCTTACTACTCTCTTTATTTAATGTATGTGTCTTTCTTTGTTTGTTGATTATGTGATCGATTACACGAATTCGGTAAGTTTTTGCATCCTGTTGTTTGCTTGAATGTGTGAAATTGAAGTTTATAGTGCTAGGTTTATGCATATAGTTTGTCAAAAGATGGAAATTGTGCACAAAATCACTGAATTACACGGATTTCTGAATTTATTAAATTTAATGTGTGAAATTCAAGTGTTTGTGAGATGAAGATTAGTTAGGTTAATGTATTTCGTGTCTCTAAACGGAATTGTGCACAAAATCGGTTATTTTTGTGACCGATTACACGAATTCATGATGTTTTTTTTTTTTGCATTGTGTTATCAAACTGAATTTGTGAAATTGAAGTTTCAAGTGTTTGTGAGATGAAGATTAAGCTAGGTTAATGTATGTTGTGTGTCAAGAGATCGAAATTATGCACGAAATTGGTTAATATTCTTAGGCTGTGTGCTTGTTTCATTATAATTTTGTCTATATTCCTAGGGTTTTAAATTATACTATTAACCAAATTGTATCAAAATGAAGCTTGAAGTGCTTAAAATATGAATAACTAAAATAATTCGTGTTGTACAATCAATAGATGAAATTATGCACAAAAAACAAATGTATCGTATTGATGTTTATGTTTAAATGTTCCCAATACAAAGACTGACTAGATTTTTGCATTTTGTGTAACATGAGACGGTGATTATGCCCCAAATTAATCATTGTTCTTTGATTTAGGTTTTATATATAGTGATAGTAATTGTTTACTAGCTACTGATTACTTAGTGATTTTACAGTCTGAAAACTTGTTATTTGTAAATATATTCTGAAACACAAGTATGCTAAAATCAGTAATTTCTTTTGCTTTGATAAGTTACAGTTTACTAACAATTGCTACTCAATGAACTTATAGATATAACGCAAGAGATATCAATGACTCCATCAAAGCAAAATCAAAGTTCTAGCCATCTTGATCGATTACCATCGTCATCATCACCGTCTTCCACATCAGCTCCCGCACTGGTACTTACAGCGTCTGGCAAACGGATGGATCAAGCTGGAAAGAAGAAATACGTGAAGCAAGTAACAGGCAAACATAACGATACCGAGCTGCATTTAGCATCCCAACGAGGTGATCTGGCATCTGTGAAGCATATTCTTGATGAAATCAATTCACAAATGGTGGGGACTTTAAGTGGAGCTGATTTTGATGCTGAGGTGGCCAAAATCCGAGCATCTGTCGTGAATGAAGTGAATGAATTGGGAGAAACCGCACTGTATACAGCTGCTGAAAGAGGGCATCTTGAAGTTGTGAAAGAGCTTTTGAAATACTCGGATAAAGAAACACTTACAAGAAGAAGCCGTTTGGAGTTTGATACTTTGCATATAGCTGCTAGTCAAGGACACCATGGTAAATATCTTCAAAATGATTTCCATGTTTCATCTTCTGAAAACCGTGAGTCAAACCGTTAGTAACGTTTTTTTGACTACTGTAAAACAAAAGCAAACCGTTAAAAATCAAATCTAAACTGTCAAAAATTAAAACCGAGCCAAACTAGAAGGGCAGACCGTTACAAATGGTTTTGACTTCGGCTTGGTTTGGTTTGGGCTTATTAGGCCTTGATATTAAAAAAATGCATAATATACAATTAAAACAATAAAGAAGTGATAATGTTCAAAGTTCTAACAATAAAAAAAATTTAAAAGATCCGACTACTGTATTGTATTGTTAGGCAAAATCCAAGTATAGGCCAACTTATAATAATAGGAGTCCAACTAAGATTTTAAAAGTCACATAGCCAAAATAGGCTTGTTTATTGGAACCGAACCGAATTCAACTTATTAAACACACTTATTTCGTTTATTCGATCTGGTTATCCGATTATATCAATTAAACTGGTTATTATTTGATTCATTTAGTTGAATTTGGTTCAATTATCCGAATAAGTAAGATTTGTGGAACAGATAACCGAACCGAAAACCTAATTTACAATTTGGTTCGGTTTTTTCCAGTTCTTTGCACACTCCTAGCTCAAAATCCTATGAGTTGGTTCGGTTTGACCGGTTTCGAGTATAATTTGTAAACCAAACAGCTGAGTATGGTCTGATATTCCTAAACCGAGCGACGGAAATTTATAAAGGAACCGACGACTAACCCAAATCAATAACTGGCTTGAACAATTTACGGTTTTAAATTGAACCATGAACACGTAAGGTTTATATCACTATAAGTTAATATACCAACAGACTCTTATTGCAGCCATAGTCAAACTACTACTTGACCACGATGTTTCACTATGCCAAACCAGATCACAAGGCAACGCCACTCCACTTATTACTGCAGCTTCAAAAGGACACACTGCTGTTGTTCAAGAGCTACTTTCAAAAGATCCAACCTTATTAGATATTCCCAGATCCAACGGTAAAAACGCATTACACCTGGCAGCGAGATCGGGCCATGTCGAGACAGTCAAAAGTTTGCTTGAAAAGGACCCACAACTGGCCCGAAGAACTGACAAAAAAGGCCAAACAGCATTGCACATGGCGGTCAAAGGTGCTAGCAGTGAGGTGGTTAAGTTGCTGTTGGAGGCTGATGCTGCTATTGTTATGCTACCAGATAAATCTGGTTTTACTGCTTTACATGTTGCCACAAGAAAAAAGAGATCAGAGGTACACTTTTAAATTAAAATAATAATAAAATTAAATAATATACTGGGTCAGTCTGAGCCTGGCCTCGACCCAAATCGGATCCGCTTGACCCAATTTTGAAAACGACCCGTTTTGACCCGAACCACTTTCTTGCTGGTAGTAAACAGCTGTACGTTTTGAAAAAGAAATAAAAATTAAATCAAATTAAATAATGGGTGAACCTAAGCTCGATCCAAGTCGAATCAGCTTGACACAATTTTGTAAACGTCCGCTTTGACCCGGGCCACTTTCTTTCGGATAGTACACAACTGTACATTATGAAAAATAAATAAATTTTATAATAGAATAAAATATGTTTCAGCGTGTGCCCGACCCAGATCAGATCAGGTTGACCCAATTTTGAAAACAGGAGTTTTAACCCGAATCATTTTCTTGCAGATAGTAAACGAGTTGCTTTGCCTCCCTGACACAAATGTTAATGCACTAACCCGGGACCACAAAACCGCACTCGACATAGCCGAAGGGCTTTCTTTATCTGAAGAGTCAACCGACATCCGAGCCAGTCTGGTCCGTCGTGGTGCGGTCCGAGCCAACGAGCTGAACCAACCACGAGACGAGTTAAGAAACACGGTCACCCAGATCAAAAACGATGTCCACATCCAACTCTTGCAAACCAAAAAAACAAACAAAAACGTTCACGGGATCGCTAAAGAGCTCAGAAAGCTCCACCGTGAAGGAATTAACAACGCCACAAACTCCGTCACTGTGGTGGCGGTGCTTTTTGCGACGGTGGCGTTTGCGGCCATCTTCACGGTCCCTGGTGGGGACAACGATCATGGGATGGCGGTGGTGGTCCACCGGACGTCTTTCAAAATATTCTTTATATTCAACGCAATTGCGCTTTTTACGTCGTTGGCAGTGGTGGTGGTTCAGATAACATTGGTTCGAGGTGAGACGAAAGCCGAAAGAAAAGTGGTTGAGGTTATTAATAAGTTAATGTGGTTAGCGTCGGTCTGCACTTCAGTAGCGTTTATGGCGTCGTCTTATATTGTGGTCGGGCGGAATTATGAGTGGGCGGCAGTTTTGATCACGGTGGTTGGCGGGGTTATAATGGTGGGGGTGCTCGGGACGATGACATATTATGTGGTTAAATCGAAGAAGACTCGGTCAATGAGAAGGAGGGAGAAGATTGCAAAAAGTGGAACAAATTCGTGGATGGCATCCGAGTTTTCTAACTCGGATGTCGAACGAATTTACGCTATTTGAGTTTAAAAAAAAAGCTTGTTTAAAAGTCTAATTTGGCAATGTGAAGAGAATTCTTTTGTAGGTTCAATTCAAATGTTAAACGGAAATTTCATAAATACCAATTTACAGTTTCACACATCAGTCAAACAACAAAATCAAAACTTATAAACAATTGAATATATAAACTTGTTTCTTATAACATGTCAACATGTGTAACATGTACCTTTCATATAAACTTGTATAACCTGTAACCAGAAATATGAATGATAATAAACGGTTTCATGAGGACGTCTAATAACGTGGTTGAGACGATATTTCTTCTCCTAGGATTGATCTACATAAATCTAGACATATTAAGACAATGTAACATGTCCTTTGGATTAGTCTCCAAGTATATAGACAAATTGATATGATATATCTTATCCTAAGATCGATCTATACAGCCTAAATCATATAAAAGTATATGTAAAACTGGCAAGAGACAATCTATACGCCTTAAAATATATGACAAAATGTCGAATAATAAGTAGTAAAAAAAATATAAAATCATATTAAGATTCAGTAATGAAAATTCATATTAAAAATCCATAAATGTTGAGGGACGATTAATTTTTGTCAATATTTGGAACTAGTATTTGTCAATATTTGTAACTAACTAGTCATTTTTCTGTGATTGTATATGTGAAAGAGAAAAGCAATATTATGATACTTAGCTTTCACTCATTATTTGCATGTACAACAACCATACATGAAAATGAATCCTTATTGGCAAAACAGTACACTCATTATTTGCATGCTGTGTACCTTGTTTTCTGTTATTAAATACCTCTCATATTCTAGGCTTTAGTTGTAGTTTTATTTCTCAGATGAAGATAGTAGGTTCAACCATTCAAGAAGGTACTCTTTTAACTCTCAAATGTGTGTATATTTTTTGTTAATTATGTGACCAGTTACACGAATTCATCAAGTGTATGCATAATGTTATTAGCTTGAATGTGTAAAATTGAAGTTTGAAGTATTTGTGAGATAAAGTTTGCTACATCAAAACCTGTTATATGCACATATGTCATTGATAGGAATCATAATCAGGTTTATCGTTAATTGTCATTTGTCTATTCTAGGAGGGGGTAAAGTGTAATTTCTATTTCTATAAATAAGGATCAATAGTCATTTAGGAAGAGGGAAATAGAATTGGTTAGTTGTTAGACTCATTGCCATGTGCATGAGAAGGGCATAGCCCGGGACCACTTGTGGTTATTATCCTTGTGATCAAATCTTTCAATTTAATACAAATATTATCTTTTGATTTTCACCATCGTTACAAAAACCCTATCATTGGTCCGACCTGCCGGATAATATTTGTATTAAATTGAAAGATTTGATCACAAGGATCTACAAGGATAATAACCACAAGTGGTCCCGGGCTATGCCCTTCTCATGCACATGGCAATAAGCCTAACAACTAACCAATTCTATTCCCCCCTTCCTAAATGACTATTGATCCTTATTTATAGAAATAGAAATTACACTTTACCCCCTCCTAGAATAGACAAATGACAATTAACAATAAACCTGATTATGATTCCTATCAGTCATCATATGCACTTTGCTGGTTGATTGATTTGTATCGATATGAAGCTTAAAGTGCTTGAACAGTTACTTAGTGGTTTAGTGTTATGCTATGCTTCTTATATTTCTGTGATTGATCTGAGCCAAATTGTTTGAAATGTTTTCAAGATGAAAACTAACTAGATTAGTGATTATGTCCCAAATTAATCACTGTCCCCAGTGGTGGAACCAGAAAAGTTTAAATGGAGGGTTTAAAATAAATTTTGTTTTACATTCATAATCATATGTCTACTTCTCTTTTTAACAATCGATGTCACACTAGAACGATCGTCGACTTCTTTTAACATCACTTTAGTTGGTATTTAATGGATTACTATTCACAATGACAGTCTGTCCCTTGTTTAATTGATTTGTGCATTTGCATATGTTATAACAAATATGCTAAAAACAATAATTTCTTTTGTTTTGATAAGTCTTGAGTTCACTAACATTTGCTACTTAATGAACTGTAGATTTAGAGACAGGGAAATTCATGACTCCATCGAACCTTCTTGATCCGTTACTATCGGGTGGAATGCGGATTGATCAAGCTGGAAAGATGAATAATGATACAGAGCTGCATGTAGCAGCCTTTCGAGGTTATGTGGCATGTGTGAAGCACATCCTTGGTGAAATCAATTCACAAATGGTGGGAGCTGATTTTGATGCTGAGGTGGCGAAAATCCGAGCATTGGTGGTGAATGAAGTGAATGAATTGGGAGAAACAACACTGTATGTTGCTGCTGAAAAGGGGCATCTTGAAGTTGTGAAAGAGCTTTTGAAGTACTCGGATAAAGAAACACTTACACGAAAAAGCCATTTGGAATTTGATCCTTTGCATATAGCTGCAAGTCAAGGACACCATGGTAAGTTTCCATATTCTGTTGGCATATATTAGGCCTGGCAACCTGTGCGGGTCGGGCGGGTTCAGGTCATGCGTCAAGATGGGCTCGGGTCAAAACGGGTTAGGGTTAATATGGGTTATGTGCAAAATGAGTTCGGGTCAAGCGGGTCGTTTAAAAGTTACATCAGTTTGGTTATGTTCAAAATCGGTTTTGGCTAAAATGGAAACGGGTTGAAAAGAGTTGTTTTTTAAAAAAAAGTAACATCAATTTGCTAGAGCAATTGCAAGGGTAGAGTGGTGGCTATAGTGACAATAACGAGTAGATGGTGGAAACAAGCGATTTTAAAAATAGTTACCAGTTTTTACCCGTTAACTTATTTAAGGAGAGACCCAAATTGACCCGTTAACAAATTTGAGATGACCCAAATAAACCTGTATAGAATTTATTTTTGCCCAAATCAACTCATTCTTAGAGGAATGGGTCATGATTGCCATCTATAGTTTATTTAACTGATTTATTTTTTTAATTATTCCTCTATCTTATTATTTAATCTTATTGCAGCCATAGTGAAACTACTAGTTGATCATGATGTATCACTATGCCAAGTCAGATCAAAAAACAATGCAACTCCACTTATTACAGCAGCTTCAAGAGGACACACTGCTGTTGTTAACGAGCTACTTTCAAAGGACCCGATCTGGTTAACTATTCCCAAACCCGACCTTAAAAAAGCATTGTATCGAGCAGCAAGATCAGGGCATCTCGAGACTGTGAAAAGTTTGCTTGAAAAGGACCCGCGGCTGGCTCGAAGGACTGACCAAATGGGCCAAACTGTATTGCATGTGGCTGTAAAATGGGCTAGCAGTGAGGTGGTCAAGTTTCTTCTTTGTCTCCCCAATATGAAATTGAGAGTGAATGCACTAACCAAAGACAACAAAACCGCACTCGACATTGCTAATGGGCTTTCCCCATCAGAAAAGTCATATGAAATATGGGCCAGACTAGTCCACCATGGTGCGATCCGAGCCAACCAGTTGAACCAACCACCAACCGAGCTAATAAATACCGTGATCCAGATTAAACAAGAGGTCCACGGAATGGCTAAAGAGGTTAAAAAACTTAACCGTCAAGGAATCAACAAGCCCACTAGCTCTGTCATTGTGGCTGCGCTATTTGCAGTCGTTGCTTTTGCTGCTAGTTTTATGGTTCCCGGTGGGGAGTATGATGATGGGATGGCAGTTGGAATCTTCTTTGTTTTCAACTCGGTCGCTCTTTATATGTCTTTAGCGGTGGTAGTGATTCATATGATGTTGGGAGTTAGAGGTGAGGCAAAAGCCGAAAGAAAAAAGGTGGGTGAGGTGGTTAGTAAGTTAATGTGGTTAGTTTCTGTGTGCACTTTGGTTGCTTTTATGGCAGCGTCTTACATAGTGGTCGGTTGGGAGAACGAGAAGATGGCTGGTTCTGTTACGGTGACGGTGACTGGTGTTGTTATAATGTTTGTGGTGCCGGGAACGATGATGTACTATGTGGGTAAGTGGAAGAGAGCTCGGTTATTGAGAATGGGGGAGAAGAAGATTGCAAAACATTTGGAGGAAATCAAAAAGAATGTGGACAAGTTCAAGCAGGCTGCTCCAAAGAAAGACATATATTAGATGCATTCTAGTATTATTTTAGGTAATTTGGTTTATGCAACTAGTTTCTCGTTCTATGCAACTAGGTTCTATGCATTCTAGTATTATTAGATGCAACTAGTTCCTATCTATAAGAACAAAGGAGACGCCCAATGTTGTGGTAACTACCGAGGAATCAAACTACTAAGTCATACTATGAAGCTATGGGAAAGAGTGATTGAGGTTAGACTTAGACGAGAAACTCAGGTTACGGTCAACCAATTTGGCTTCATGCCGGGGCGTTCCACCACAGAGGCAATACACCTTATAAGAAGATTAATGGAAAAGTATAGGGAGAAGAAGCGTGATCTACATATGGTGTTTATTGACCTAGAAAAGGCCTACGACAGTGTGCCACGACAGGTGCTCTGGGAGTGCTTGGAGGGTAGAAGAGTGCCCAGGAAATACATAGAGATAATTATGGATATGTATACCAGGAGTGAAACAAGTGTCCGTGCGCTAGTGGGGGATACTGATTTCTTTCCTGTAGAGGTAGGTCTTCACCAGGGGTCAGCGTTGAGCCCGTTTCTTTTTGCAGTAGTCTTGGATGAGTTGTCAAAGTCGATTCAGGGGACTCTCCCGTGGTGCATGATGTTCGCAGACGATATTGTGTTACTTGCTGAGAAAAAACAAGATCTAAACATGAGGCTTGAGGAGTGGCGAACAACCTTAGAGACAAAAGGTTTAAAGATTAGCCGATCTAAGACGGAGTACCTACACTGTGATTTTGGTGAGATAAACGACAGTGAAGACGCACACATCACAATTGAAGGGCAGGTGGTCCCGCAGGTAACGAAGTTCAAGTATTTAGGATCATTTGTACAGAGCGATGGGGAATTAGACAGTGATGTGACCCACCGAGTTCAGGTAGGATGGTGTAGATGGAAAACAGCCACAGGTATATTATGCGACAAGAGTTTCCCGACTAATCTGAAGGGAAAATTCTATAGGGTGGCAGTTAGACCTGCAATGCTATATGGAACAGATTGTTGGGCCATCAAGAAGGCACAAGTGCGGAAGATGGAGGTAGCAGAAATGAGAATGCTACGTTGGATGTGTGGGCACACAAGGCTAGACAGAATAAGAAACGTTGTGCTTCGCGAGAGATTAGGGGTGGCGAACATAGCAGACAAGATAAGAGAGTGGAGATTGAGATGGTTTGGACATGTAAAGAGAAGACAGACGACGAATCCTGTTAGATCCGTAGAAAACATTACTATAGAGGGGAGGAGGGGTAGAGGACGACCGAAATTGACTTGGGATGAGAGGATTAGGCATGATTTGATAGACCTAAACCTCTCCGAGGACATGGTTGAGGATAGGAATTCGTGGAGAAGTAGAATTAAAGTTAAGGATTTTTAGAGAGAATTGAATACCTTAGGGCTTAGACTTAACTTATTTAGGTCACATACCATAATGGTATTTCCCTTACATATTTTATTATTATTATTATTAGCTTTTATATTGCGGTTAAACTATGACCTTTTTATTAATATTATTATAATTAGTAGTAGTTTTTTATATAACTGTTAAACTTTGATTTCCTTTTTTTGCTTCATACACATGTTCTTAGAGCAGAGGGTCTCTCTGGAAGCCACCTCTTTATTCCTTTGGATAGAGGTACGGTGTGTCTACATCCCACCCTCCCCAGACCCTACCTATAGCTCTGCTGTCGGTGGGATTTTACTGGGTATGATTGATTGATTGATTGATATGTTCTATGCCACTGCTACTGCTACTGCTACTGTTTCTTTTTCTTTTTAGACTTTGTTGTTATGTTATGACTTCTTGACTCTTTACTATGTTAACGTACTTTGTTATCTTTAACATTGTGATTGTGGCTTCCTTACTGTTGTTATCAACTTCTATACCTACTTGTTGATTCATTGGTTTCAAGTTTTAATGTTTTCAAAACGTACATACAATGAGTGTTACCTGGTATCGATACATATGGCACTCACAATGGGACATCGGATGACACCGACATAATATGCGACCACGTGGTGTCATAAATTACTATCAAGCTCTAATATGTAATATAATACTACATACTACATAATGAAATTGCTCTACACAATATAGAAGAAAAAAATAAAAAAAGAAAATAAAATGTGTTCTTACGAAGGTTTTGAAAAACATTTGAGAGTTTAATGTCTTATATATGAATGTATGGCGCTCAAACATTAGAAACATGTCCACTATTTTCAATTTTCATGCTATACTAACCAAAATATATATTAAGTTCAAGTGTTCAACATATGATATTCACCAAAGACTTAAATGATATAGATAGCATACCCAAAAGTAGTTATTCCCATCAGAATAACTAGTAGTTTATCCTTAATTCAAATAAAAAAAAGTAGATTCTTAAAAAAATCTTCCGTTGTACTTTTTAGGAGCTATAAACTCGTTTATGCATCCCTTATCATCCTTTTGCAAATTCGTATATGAGTTGGTATACTCAAGATTTTGAATGGATTGATGATATTTGATTTACCAAAAACTATATTCTGGACTCATATGTTGTGTGAAGAGTGTGTTATGACTCGTGGTCGCCTGCGTGGTGGGGGCGGCTCATCTGTTGTAGGTGGTGTTAGTCAAGTGAGAATAATTTGACAATGTTTTGCTGCGTTGTAACCTCACCTGTTAATGTCAGGGCATTCTTGTGTAGGATCAATTCAAATGTTATACATATGGGGAAAAAGTGAATACGGTGTTGTCGTACACCTAAGCTTAGATGAAAAACTTTTCAAAACTATGTCGTTTTGATTCTGGACTCATATGTTGGGCCGGGGGAAAACACCCTTGTGTTGACCTCACAGGGGTATCTCCCTTAGCTGGTTTGAGGGATAATGGGTTTGTAGCTGGGCAAGCAATGAAAAGGGCTGAAACGAAGAAGGTGGAGAAACATGCTAAAGCCTACGAAGAGAACCAACATGTTTTTGTCCCTCTGGCTTTTGATACATTTGGCTCCTTGGCACCAGAAGCTATCCGTTTCCTAACCAGGGTCCAACAGGTTGTGCATAGCAATGTGTCGACTCCAAAGGGGCAGGGGTATGTCTTTAGCAGGTTAGGGTTTGCAATTCAGAAAGGGGTGGCGGCGCAGCTTGTTGTCCGCCTACCTGCTATATTGATGTAATATCTATGTTTATATTGACAATGGAATCCAAAAATTATTATAAACAAAAAAAAACTGAAATATATTAAAACTAAAAAATTTCCTAAACACAGTTCATCGATTTCACCCTTTGCTTTTTTTTTTCTTGTTATTTAATTTTCATATATATTTTAAATTTATCACCCAGAACATGAAACTGAACATCTAGGGCATATGCATACAAAAGAAAAGTAGAGAAATTGAAGAAAAACAAGAAAAGTACGTGGTTTTAGATTTACTAAAGTCAGTGGATAGACTAATTTACGACAAATAGAGATTTGCTTTAGCCTATGGATTTGATTTATTAAAAGTGAATAAATGTAATTTATCAAGAAAATAATAGAGGTGAATTGTGAGTTTTACAATGCATTCTCGGGTTTAAAATACAAAAAAATAAAAATGATGAGATTGGATAAAGGAAGAAAGGAAAAGAAATTATATACTTAAAAGGCATTCCCGAGTTAAAAGAAAAGAAAAGAAAGTGTTTATTACATTCTTGAGTTAGATTGGAAGAAAAAGATAGGAAACAAATTTGTAACTTTACAATTATGTCCTCATAGCAACATGGAAAAAAGAATTAAAATAAGGTAAATTGGTAATATGGTAATGAGATATAAATTTTCCTTCACAATCCGGTCATATTTGGCAGGAAAGTTTTGAAGGAAAAAAAGCTTAACTTTTCCTTCCATTCTCTTTATTTTCTTTTAATGAAAAAACTGAAGAATGAAAAAAGTAAAAATTTCTTATCTTTTCTTTTCCAATCCATTAAATAAAAAACTCAAAATGCAGTGTTAGTTTTATCTTTAAGGGTTTTAATCAGAATGACGCAGTTTTGAAAGATTTTCCGTGTAAGCTTAGATGTATTACAGCACCGTATTCACTTTCACCAATAAATAAATAAACATATAATACAAAGCTTTGATAATATATATGGTAAAATATTTATAATTTATGAAGTTTCAACAATTGCAAAATTACTATAGAATACTTCAAATTAGACCATATGGTATAAAAATAGGACACCTAATACCTTTAGCCCCAAAGGTTAATAGGTGTTTTGGACAAAAATCTCTAAAGGATAATGTATCCAAATTCGTTTAGTGAGGATTAGTGCTATGGTGATGAAAACAAGTATGTATCGATTGCAAACACAAACATACGGACTTGTTACGGGGAAAAGCCCTTGATCTGGTTCGGATCGCCGGCACAAAAACCCCGGGTGATGACAAATCGTCTATCACCACTTTATTAATCAAAAAAGGGTGTTACAATTGTTGGAGATATTGATCAGTATTACAAAGATAGCTAAGTGAACGAGCTGTGATAGAGAGAATGCTCAGGTGTGTGTGAATACAATGTCTTTTCTAACTGATCATAATCTCAATTATACATAAAAGATTATAACTCAACGAAGTTATTAATAATAAAGACTATTAACTAATAATCCCTAAAAATCCGTCATTGTCTTCAATATAATCGTAACAGCCACTTTGACCACGTGCTCCATCACTCAGGCTGCGAAATAGGGGGTAGACCAGGTCTCTTAGCCGTTACATCTGTCAAATATAATGTTATACACAGGAAACAACGTAAGTAAATAATAAGTACTGAGGATCCTTGATCCGGACGGGATCTGACTAATGATCACTGATCCAAGAACTTATGCCAGGATAACGTATCCACAATGTCAAATTTCTGTGCATTAACAATAGGCATTTAGTGTTTATTGTAAGATTAAGTGTAGTGAAGGGGGTTGTTAATAAAAGTATCATCACGTTGCTGTCATGTTGGCGGTTGGATATTATCTAACTAACTAACCCATCAAATCATGTGTGGTGGAAGAACTTTAACTAGCAAAGTTTATAATCATTAGGTAATCATTATTTTTTTATATAAAAAAGTTGTTTTATTGAACCAATCACAACCGCTAGTCAAATGGAGATCCGATAGTAGCGCTCCCCATTAGAACCACGCATAAGGGAAGCGACACCCCCTTTGCTGGGTTCATAACGATGTGTGATGCCCCATTCATGGTGACATGGTAGTGGGACCTACTACACTACACTACACTACACTACACTACACTACACTACACTTTGGCAAATGTTACTCTTATTTTATTTGTCACAAATAAATCTAAACCACTCTCTTTTTCATTTTTTTCATTTTAAACGTGAAACCCCTCTTCTAAAGCATGTGACTCTATCAAGTGGAATCAGCTTCATATTAATAGTTGACACTTATTCTTTTATTTGCCTTAAGATAATATGTATATTTTAATTTCATTTTTAAATTAACTCCTTTCTCATAGTATTAAACATTCAAAACTTTTTTCATACGTTACTGTTTATTTTATAAAAGTTATACCTAAAAAAACAAACATTTACTCCTTTTTAATTTAATTTGAGTATGGTATTTTTAAGAGAAAATTATCATAGTAATCCTTTTATATAGAGAGAGAAACAATGTTTGACCCAAAAGTTTTTAAAACTCCCAAAAAATCCCTCTCAGAAATCACGTGCCGACACATTTGGGTTCCTTCCATGAGTTTTAGCTGTCCAATAAGATTATGCCACGTGTCTGACGTCTGACAAGACTCATGAACTTTGTAGCCAAATATATCGGATCCGTGAGTTTTGATACAAAAACCGTCTCCTTGAAAACAACTGTTGTGATGTTTCACCATGCTTTTGTCGATTTTGAAAAAGTTTGAATATCCAAATACACTCACATTGATTCACTACCACCCCTACTTGTCACCACCTCCAAAGATGTCCTCCATAAACCAATCGGTTGGTGCTCGAATGGTTGGCTCATCATTGATTTCATTGGTTCTCAGCATCAGTTGTTTCTTATTGGAAACCCTATTTGTAATATAACTATTTTATTAGTTTTGTTATTCATTATTTTGTGTAAACCATACTTGATCCAACATGTGATTGGACATCTTTGGTGGTCGGATATCACAGAGACGTTGGTGGTGGTGGCAAGTGGTGGTAAGGAATCAATGATGAGTGTATTTGGATATTCAGTTAGCCTCTATACAAACCGCATAAGCTTCCTATATAGCCTGTATATGACTCGTATATGTAGTTTTTTTAACTTAAAAAAATAAAAAATATAGGAAATAACAATCGACGTGGTCATAAAATAAAAACACGTAATTTAAAAATATATTAATTAAACAACCTACGAATAGCGAGCGTTCGAGAGACATGTATCGAAAAAAAGTCGGTACCCCAAAACACTCATGTTGTTCATACATTGTTTAATTCGTATGTAACAAAATATGTACTTTTACATTACGTGTTTTTATCTTATAACCATGTCGGCTTATTTCCAATATTTATAATTTGTATTTTTTAAAGTAAAAAAATATATGTCTATACGATTCATGAACCCTATACGTCTCGTGGCTATACGAGACAATGAAACAGAACCTGACACTCACCGACACAAATTGACAAAATCGTGGACCTATACGACTCGTATAGCCTCTACACGAGTCGTATAGATTTACCTGGTGTCCAAATAAACAATCTGGTGTGGGCATAACCCAAGCATTTTTTAAAGAGCAAATACCATAAGAAACCAACCAACTTTTAGTTTTTTGTTACAAAAGTCCTTATACTTTTTTTTTGTATGATAAAGTCCCTCAACTTGTTATTTTTGAACATAATTGTGAATATGACCTGCAATAGCCTATTTATTACTAATTTGGTATTCTATAATAAATAAAACAATAAGCATAAATTTATTATATACAATAAATAAATTAAAAGATACTTATCATCATCCCCAACCTACACAATCACAGAACCACCATAACCACGGGCAACCCAACCTAGGTTTCAACTTCCTCATCTTCTAAGTTACCAGAACAATGGATTTAAGGGAATAAAATAATACTTCAAACTACTCTATTGGAGAGTCAAAATATTCTTTTGTTATTCATGTTCCCCACAATTCTTCAATTCGTCGATATCTTCGGGGAGCAGGGATGGGCAGAGAATGTGTGATGAATCCCCAAGAACAATTATCGATCCCAGTTGGTGGGTGAATCATTTTACATTTTATATGCTACATAGCTCAAATAAATATAACTTGGTATGATGATTTGTTGAATGTGGGGTTCGATTTGGAGGTAGAGAGATGGTGGTTCTGTGATTTTGTTATACGTAGGAGAAGATGAATCTTTTATTTATTTATTATATGATAAATATATGTTTATTATGTTTTATTTATTATAGAATACCAAATTAGTAATAAACAGGCTATTACAAGTCATATTCCCAATTATGTTTATAAATATCAAGTTTAAGGACTTTATCATTGTAACATTCGTCAATTTTCGGACCCGAAAACCCGACTCGTTTAAATTCTTTTATTATTATTATTATTTATTTATTTGATTTTAGTTATAAGATTGTACAAAATCAACCCCTAGCCAACTTTGATTAACTTTTGAATCCACATCTATAGACCAGGGACCAAAATGCAAATTTATTTAAAAGTTATTATTATTTTTTCTTTTCTTCTTTCCTTCTTCCCGTCGAGCAGCACCCCCCTCCCCCTTCATCTTGATCCGTAATTAACGGCTTAAATCACGAAATTGATTATGCCAAATCCTTTCTTGACCCCTATACGCGTTAACCGACACCCTAATCATGGAAATTGACAGCCAATGATAACTAATTCAAATGATAATGAATCGCGGCTGACTCATCCTCGTTACTCTATATATACTCGATCATAATTCAATTAATCCATACCACACCATCATCATAACAACGTCACTCTAAGCCCTAACTCAATTGTGATATACGACGCCGCCCATATCAGATATGAGTTCGAGTGTGAGCCGAGAGCCCTAGTTCTTCGTTCTCTCTTAATACACCATCGATATCGGTAATTATTATGTGCATTCTAGTCGTTTGTTTATGCTTAATCAAAACCCTAACCTAATTTCAATCAAGATTGAGTAATTAAAGGACATTAGGATCTACGGTTTATATTTGAAATTGGGGATTTCAGGAGGTGTATTTAAATCAAAAACATTTTCATATAATACCCAGGTGAGCCACTGGCCTAGTTGGCCAGTGCACAGTCTGTTAATATCAAACCGGCCTGGGGCGTGGGTTCGAATCCCCAGGCCCGGTTTTTGGTTTTATTTCTTTAAAAATCATTTTTTACAAGTTTTGGTTACTATTATACATATACATCATTAGTTCAACTTGTTCTAATAAACTGGATCTCGGTTTTTGCCTTTTTTTATTAAAACTCATAACTTTTTATAAACCTCCTTTTATATATAAACCTATTACACTAATAAAATTCTTTTACTATTTCTCTCTTAACGAACCAAAATTATCATAGATTTCCAAATAAAGTTTCTTTTAACTTTTCCCATTGATATATATAGATATATGTATAACATTTCATTTATTTAACAATTATTAATATTTATTTTATTCATCAAAATTTAAATGAGAATAAATAATAATAATCATAAAAATAATAACAATAATGATAATGACGTGAATGATAATAATCACAACAACCATAATAAATATGACACTAAGACTAAAAACCCTATCAAATCCCATATCCGTCATACGCCTTGTTATTATTTTTTAATCTTAATTAATGATATTAATATTAACTAGGAATATTTGTCGGTGAACCTCGAGGAGCTTGACCGTTTCCTTCCTAGCCTTTTCTTTTCTTATCTTGTCCTCATATATCCTACGCTATAAGGTGATTTTACATATCCCCCCCCCCCCCTTTTTTTTCATCTTTTAAATTTTGGGGGTGGCATGTATACCCTATTTACATTACACATTTTTATTCCCACAACTATTCAAAACACAATTTAATATATGTTTATGTGTGATTATTGCATGCTCTATGATAAATGCTCTATGTGCTTAATTGTTTATTTTATGTTTGGTGATTGCTATCTCATTCTCATCTATCCTCATCTAGTATGATCATACATTTACCCAAGTACATTGATTTCGTATCAATAAGAACGGGTCCACATCTATTTAGTTGTTTACATTTTCATAGAAATAGTAATACTCATCATTCACATATGAATTGTGGCTTTTTTTTTTATCTATATATGTACCTCAACTAAAACTTGTGTATTCTCACCAACATTCGTGTTGACAAACTCTATTTTTATACATGCTACAGGTACAAGTAATTTACATTTTTCAAGATCGAAGAATTTAGTTTTACCTTAGGATATTATTCAAAATACAAAACATGATGTAATTGTTGTTCTGTTTATTGAATTTGTGTACTTGTTTTGATATTAATAAATTAAATTATTATTGTCACTTTAATTAGTGTCTTTCGAGCTACTGTCCAATCAATACGTTACGCCCCGACATATTCCGCCTTTGGTCGGGGTGTGACAGATTGGTATCAGAGCCGAAGGCTATAAGATAGGTGGTTAGATATAACGACCTAGTAGCATGCTTAGGGTCCCTATACGTGATATGTCTTTACGTGTTTGCACCCTGAATTATATTATTGATTGCTGTAGTTTAAATACTATTTAATGATTTAATATTATTCTTGTACACAAAATCACACACTTAATCCGAGGCTATGCCTTACTCTCAAAATTGTTTTTAAAACTTTAGGACGATTTTAAAAAAATGAGAAATTCCTTAAGAAATCCCGCCTTTTTACTCCCCTCTCCTTTAGGATGATTCGTGGGACGGATATGTAGTAACTGTAAAAGGGACGCACTTGTTTATAGAACTCTTGACACCAAGGCTTGCGAGCCTAAGGAAGTGCAATGCGCATAAATCCCAATCAATCGCGAGACCTGGTTGCCTTCCTGGAGTGTTCGGTAAGGGTGTGGAACTTATTAGGCCAAAGCATATCACACCAAACGTACCCGAATCTGCTACCCTCATTGTATCAAACGTGGTCATGTGACGATCACACTCTTAAATCAACGATGAGAATTTTGTTTAAATTTTCTTTTTATTTTGTTAAGAATGAATTTTTTTTTCAAATTATCAATTTTATCAATACTCTAAGTTAAGGTTGTTAAAAATTTATCTTGTATTCTCATGAATTTTCACAAAACTCAAAATTTCACATAGTTATACAACTTTCCTTTTTTCTTTCCAAAACATAATAAACTTTTCACGTGTTGTCATTGTAGCATACCTTCTTCCCGCCTTATCAACCGTAACCGTTGCACCAGCAACTCGGGCCGTAGCATGTCATCCCGCATCGCCAAGGGAATTGTGGAAGCCCTCCCAACAATCATCTCTCAATTGCAAACTGTGAATGCTTCTTCTTCATCCACTACTCTGAACCCAATTGCTTACCCCCTCAAACAATTCAAGAGTGCCAACCCGCCCGAATACCACGGTATCGACGGTGCTACCGTTCTCCTCCAATAGTTCGAAGAAATGGAGAGCATATTCCTCCAATGCGAATGCCCCGAGGACAAGAAAACCAATTACGCCTCGAGCAAGCTTAAGAAGAATGCCCTTAATTGGTGGAATGGTGAGAAGCGCACGCTTGGCGCTGAGGTTGCCATGGCCTTGCCATGGGATGACCTCAAGAAACTTATGCTCAAGAAGTTATGCCCGAAACTTGAGATTCGGAAGTTGGAAGAGGAATTTTGGAATTTGAAACAAGAAAGTGGTAATGACATCGCCTACAACGATCGTTTCCATGAACTGAGCCTTCTCATTCCCTACATGGTTACTCCACTAGAGCGTGCAATCGACAAGTACATCTCGGGTTTGCCTATGGAAATCCAAGACTCCGTTCTAAGTCGTGACCCTCAAACGCTCCATGATGCCATCACCCTAGCTGGTACCCTCACCGAAAACCACGTTAAGGCCGGGACCTTGACGCGGAAAAATTTCAAGAAGCCCAATACTAAGTCTGCATCCGAGCCCACCAAAGAACCCAAGCCCGAATCTCCCAAACCCGAGTCTTCTAAGCCCGAATCCTTCAAGCACAGCAACTCTCCTCATTACCGCAACAATAAAAGAAAGTCCAATTCCCAAAACTATGTATTGACCCAATCACAAGCCCAACCCACCAAGAAACCCTACACAGGACCCCACCCATTATGTGATACGTGTAACTTTCACCATTCGCCTAACCTCAAGTGTCGACAATGCACCCATTGCAATCGATTTGGTCACCTCTTTACCACATGTCGTGAATGCAACCAACCTTTAATGCAACTATTTACCTCACCTCTTATCCAACCCTTACCTTATACTCAAACGTTTACTCAAGCACCCTCAACTATTAGAGCTTGTTACAATTGTGGAGACCCTAGCCATTTTCGCAATGCATGCCCAAGACTCACACACATGAACCAAATTCAATCCTACCCAACTCAAACCGCTCAATATCAAGCCTACCAGGCCCAAGTAAATCAACTTCAACCAATCCAAGATCAACCCATCCAAGCAATTCAAGTCCAACCCATTCAACCAATTCAAGTCAACCAAACCCCAATCAACCAACCAGCCTTAAGTGACCAAGCTACTCAAGGGAAAGTGTGTTACATCAACGATTCCCAAGTCTAAGCCTAACCCTTTATGAAGACATGCTACGCAAAGACGTTTCTTTTATTTAGTTCTTTTCATTTAAATCTAATGTATTGACTTCATTAAATCTCCAGTTTTGTTATGAATGAGAATTATGGTTATTTATAATGGTGTTCAATCACTCATTTATTCCTATTTTGTCGTTTAGTGCACTGTTTATTATTACACAATTTATTATCATGATTTAAGTGGTCTATGACCTGGTTAATTACCGGGACTATGTGCATGGTGATGTGCATAGTTATCTAATAGTACCGTATTTGTATCATAAACTACCTATGACCGATTTCCTACAAACGTGTTGGAAATTGGGACTATGAACATGTGTTGTACATAGTTATCTAATAGGAGTCACATGTACAAATTTTATTTCGATATTTTAATACATGGCTACCCAAACCCTCCAAACTCACCTCATCCTCATGGTACTCTTATCTCATCTCATCGATTTTATAATCTTGGTTTCAAACCTTATCTATTATTATACTCATAAGTCATGTGATTTGTTTGTTGTGTGAACCTATTTATTATTACGTGAGTTTTCTCGTCATCTCAAGTATTTTCTCTACATCGTATGTGTAAGTTACTTATATAATTTCAAAATTTTCCTCTATCTATTTATTTCATTTTTTTGTTATTACTCTCGATGGTTAACTTCAACAATTTCGTCATTTTTCTTTGGATTATTTTACTAGTTAATTATGTTCATCAATTTTTATTCAATTTTTTTTACTTCATTGCTCTTGATCAAGTGATTCCATTTAAATATCGAATTAAAATAAAAACTTTTCTTTTACCAATGTTTTCAAACCCGCACAACGGGACAAATTATGTGCATCATGCGTCGATCTAAATAATTATGAGTGCACTCATAATTATCGAAATCCTCGCATGGAACTCATGGTGAATACGGTTGTGTGTCATAACTCGGAACCTAGGGTGATTTTGGGTAACGGTACAAATATCGATGTGAGAAGGGTATGGTGGATACGCCGCTGATACATCCTATATATAAGTGTCCTTATCATGTCTTCCGTTTGTAGCATTTTTTGGTCACCTGAAGATCGGTGTTGTTTATATATATATATATATATATATATATATATATATATATATATATATATATATATATATATATATATATATATAAATCTCTTGACACTTACCTTATTTTTTTTAAGTTATGTTTTTGTATAATTTCGGGACGAAATTTTCAAAAAGTTGTGAATACTGTAACATTCGTCAATTTTCGGACCCGAAAACCCGACTCGTTTAAATTCTTTTATTATTATTATTATTTATTTATTTGATTTTAGTTATAAGATTGTACAAAATCAACCCCTAGCCAACTTTGATTAACTTTTGAATCCACATCTATAGACCAGGGACCAAAATGCAAATTTATTTAAAAGTTATTATTATTATTTTTTCTTTTCTTCTTTCCTTCTTCCCGTCGAGCAGCACCCCTGTCCCCCCTTCATCTTGATCCGTAATTAACGACCTAAATCACGAAATTGATTATGCCAAATCCTTTCTTGACCCTTATACGCGTTAACCGACACCCTAATCATGGAAATTGACAGCCAATGACTACTAATTCAAATGATAATGAATCGCGGCTGACTCATCCTCGTTACCCTATATATACTCGATCATAATTCATTTTAATCCATACCACACCATCATCATAACAACGTCACTCTAAGCCCCAACTCAATTGTGATATACGATGCCGCCCATATCAGATTTGAGTTCGAGTGTGAGCCGAGAGCCTAGTTCGTCGTTCTATCTTAATACACCATCGATATCGGTAATTATTATGTGCATTCTAGTCGTTTGTTTATGCTTAATCAAAACCCTAACCTAATTTCAATCAAGATCGAGTAATTAAAGGACATTAGGATCTAGGGTTTATATTTGAATCAAAAACGTTTTCATATAATACCCAGGTGAGCCACTGGCCTTGTTGGCCAGTGCACAGTCTGTGCATCACGTGAGCATCCACGTGAGCAGCCCACGTGAGCAACCCCCTTTCCCCTTTCCATTGATATATATTCTTCAACTTCACAAATAACAAACAAATAAAGTTTACACATTCTTTTAGAATTTACATAAAAAAGAGAAAAGAAACAACTTAGTACTTAGTCTGTTACAACCTTACATAAAGCAATTTCCACATTAGAAATTTATACCAATTAAATAAGATAGCTAATCAAATTTGTAAATTAATTGCAAACCACATATACCTTGCATCCTGCGGACGTTCTTGTGTTTGGCTGGGCAGGGGGTAAGCATGCGTGTGTTGATCTCACTGGGGTGTCCCCGTTGGTGGGGCTGAGAGACAATGGCTTCGTACCGGGACAGGCGGTTTTGAGAGCGGAATCTAGGAAGGTTGCTAAGCATTAGGCAGCGTGTTTGGAGAATCAGCACGTGTTCATTCCCTTTGCCTTCGACACATTTGGATCCCTAGCTCCCGAGGCGGTTCGCTTCTTGGAGCGAGTGCAGAAGGTGGTCCACAGTGACTCGCAGAGCCCGAGGAACCAAGGATTTATATTTAGTAGGATAGGCTTTGCGATTCAAAAGGGGATAGCGGCACAGCTTGTTGCTCGCTTACCCATTATCCAGATGTAGCTCCCTTGTGTTATATAAAATATTAGAACCAAATTGATATAAAAAAATTAATTAATGGGCTTATAACACTAGAATAAATAGTTAAAAAAACAAGAATAACACAAAAATACTCACATATATACGGTTGATGTGTGTGTGTTAAGAAGCACAAAGAACAAAAGATATGCAACCTTTAACGCCAACCATAGGAACATTCTAAAACAATTCCAGCCCTTGGATCACGACCACATCACATTGATCATCATCCTCTATATATTCAGCTCTTATTCATCCTTTAACATGCATTAATATTCCAACACTCACCGAAATCATTTAGCCCACACTTGCTCACTTTAATTTGGTGCAACAATAAGCAAACAAATCATATTCAGCTTCTGTCCAAACTAATCAGACCACTTTATACGATCATATCTCAACCTCTACACCTCCAAACAACGATTTTTCCACTTGGAAATGAAGCTCCTACTTCACCCTTAAAATCTCCAACTGGTTTCACATCATTTGGCCAATAATTCGACCTCCAGAATGGCTTCATTGACGAACTGCACAGATTTCCGAGCTGCTGTTCTAATACCTCAATTTGGGGTATCAAACGAACTCCAAATTTTCTGATTCTTTTTCCTATTATCTAGGGTTTCATGGAAGTAACACATATCAAAACTTAAGAGGTATTGGATCCCGTTTGCTACCTCAAACGCACCTCAAACCTAAACCCTTACCATTTTTATTTTCATCAAAGCAACTTCATGCTTAAACCTCCACAAGGATTCAAGTTCAAGTGACAAAGAGGACTTCAAGTCGGTTTTAAATCCCTCCATAGTAAGCTTAATTTCACCTAATCTTTCATTTACATACTAATATGTTAGTGTTTATGTTGAAATCATGTTCACCAAAGTAACAATGACAAGATACATGTTAAAAGTGTGATAATGGAACTACTAAACTTGTATAACTAACACATCTTACTTAAATCATGCTTTAAAGGTACAGATCTAATGATATACAACTCAAATGTTAATCTATTTAAATGTGGGTGAGCTATGGTTTATGGGTATATAGCTAATATTATTGTTAAACTTATAATTAGATTGATAAAAGAATACTTTGTTATTTCGAAAGGAATTTGTATATATGTTTACTTAACAACTTATGAAAATACAAGTACCATTGTGAATTTATAATAGTTATTTTCATGGTTCTTAAACAATTTATAAAGTATATATTGTTAAACCGTTTCTTAAAACAATATAGACTGCTATATATATTTGTTCACAATTACTTAAATTATAAGGATAAATATATGAATATATATTTAGGAAAGGGTCATATTAGACAAAAGGTATCACTAACGAGTCGTATCATCACATAAGTCTAGATATTGGATGAACGCATAACATAAACCGACAAACTTAATTAATATGTCTAACCGACTCTAAGTTAGCACGAATTTCTCTTAGGAGGAACATAAGTCTAAGACAAACAAGAGTTCCTACACATAACTCACTGACGCCAAAGTGAGTTTCACGGCCCTTTTTTTTCTTTTATTGTTTTACAAATTAGGGGGAGAAACATACTAAACTTATTTTGATAACTTTCCATGAACTTAGTAACTTTACATAAACTTATTTGATAACTTTTCATAAACTTTGCATAAACATATTTGATAACCTTGCATAAACTTATCTCGTAACATTTCATAAACTTATTTGATATTTTACATAAACTTATTTAATACGATAATTAGTAAATAAGACATAGAATTTTTATGTGAGCATGAGTTACACGAGGCCCATAATATCTTTAGATCAATACATTCTATAATCATTAACTATGGGTTTAGCCGATAAATATGTGGGTAGTATTATCGGGATTGATCCCCCACTCATGGTTAGTCTCTCTAACCGACGTGTTAATGGGTGCATATAATCTAATACAGTTACCGTGGGACGGTACCGAACAATGAAATAGCATGATTTAGGCTTGATTATAGGCTCATTCTCAAATATTAATTTGTATTCTTAACTAGTTTACAGAGGGTTATCGATCTGGTTTAGGTTATCTTATATATCGTATTGCATTGCATCCATTCACTTATATATTTAAAAAGGGTGTTTAAATTCATAAACATAAACCTTTTGACAATGTTTTCATTCGGAAAACGCATCGTAACAAACAAAGTTTTCAACTTCATAAATAAATTTTTAATGTACATTTTAATCATGCAGACATAAATAAGTTTTAAACTACAATTTATTTATGAAAACATGAACACGTTTTAAAGTACATTTTTGACCATGAACACATAAGGTTTTGATAAACATTTTAATCATTAAAGTATATATTTTCAAACTCATTACTTGTCTTATGCATTTTAAACATTGAAACGAAACATTTCTAAATTAGCGGGTTTAATCTTGCACTAAAACCTGTGAACTCACCAACATTATGTTGACTTTCAAGTATGTTTTTCAGGATATAAAAATCAGGACGAAATTCGTAGGCATATACATGCATCGCATCACATGTAGGACCACTACGTTAATCAATTGCTGTGATTATCCATGAAGGTTGCGCGCACACGTTTCTGCTTAGGGATGAAAATGAAACCCAAACCCGATGGAAAAACGAAACCCGATATAAATGGGACGGGTAATACCTGATCCGTTCGGGTTTGGGATTGATTTTGAAAATTTTCGCGGGTTTGGGACGGGTTTGGGATTTCTAATATACCCGATTACCTGACCCAATTACCCGATAACATAAACCCATTTACCCGATTATATACCCGATGTACCCGATACGCCCTACTTGCGGTGCGCGCATATAATGTATATATGTGTGAACCCTCGGGTGGGCAAAAGTGAAATTGCACTAATTTTGACGTTATTTTACTAATATCGTGAAAATAACGTTAAAATTGGCGGAAGGTTAATCAGGCATCATGTGGTGGCGCTGATAGCCGAAAGACAAGGGTACATGCACCAATCGGTCGGTGTCCCGATGGTTGAGTGTTATGTGTCTTATGTCCAAGGCTTGATGCAAAACTACTATCGAGCCGGAGGTCTCATCGGAAGCAGCCTCTTTATCCCTATGGGGTAGACGTAAGGCTGTCTACATCTTACCCTCCTTAGACCCTACCATAACTTTGCTATTGGCGGGATACACTGAGTACGATGATGATGATGATGATATATATACTATATTTAAAATATATTATTTGTCGGAACTTGTTTATGTCAATTATTTGAGACATTTTATCTTTATGGTAACCATATTTGTAATCGATTAGTTATATTTTGTCAAAACCCGGTAGAAATCTAGCGGGTTTTGAGCCGGGTATACTCGACATGTATTTTATCATAACCCGATAAGAAACCCGAAACCCGACGGGTAATTACCCGATTAAAACCCGACAGAATTGGGACGGACTTTCATAACCGGGTATGAGTTTGGGAATATCTAAACCCGACCCATTGCCATCCCTATTTCTTCTTCGGCGGGGTGTGACAGAGGTGGAACAATCCGAGTCAAGGAGTTGGATTATGGGATGTATTACTTTGTCCCCTTGCTGAAATTCCAACAAAAGACGTGACATTTTACATCAAAGGCAGTTGACTTAAAATTTGTGGCACTTCGTCTGATGACAAACCTGGATGTAAGAGCGAACTCAAGGCGCATGTCAAGTTGCCAGAACTAGTAGCTGCTAATGATGAAAATGTTTATGAGATCAAGTGGTTTTTTAATGAGGTGATAATCAAGGTGGTGAACTACAAAAATCGAATGCAGATTGTAAAAGTGAAGGATGCGGACTTTAACAAGGATGAGAGTGATGATGGTTCTTGATGTGCAAAATGTATGTATGTCTTGGGTGAGAGGGTGTTGGGTAAGATTGGTGAGAATATGATTGGAAGAGGATATATGTTCAGAGTGTGTTGGGTAAGATTGGTGAGAATATGATTGGAAGAGGATATATGTTCATTTCATGTTTGTTTTATAGTTTTTTAGGTTTTGATCATATCTATTTGTAGTTTTGGGTTTTATCCTTTTGACTTCAATTGTTTAGGTGGTTGTGATTGTTTATTTTAAACAATTTATGACTTATTAATATTTGAAAAAGTTAGAAGGTGTTTTATGGAAAAAGTTATAAGGAAATAAATTAAAGAATTCAAACACCCCCTTTGTATGGTGTCTCTTTAAGTTTGAATTTCAAGGTTTAAATTATTTCTGATTATGGGTTTTATTGAGTTTTTACCCAAAACAAGGTTGCTACAAAAAGTATTTATCAAAATTAACACTTTCAAAAGTATTTACCAAAACAGATTATTTATTTAAATAATCTTAAATTCAACTTTCTCTCTTATAATCTCATTACTTCATCAAATAGTTTTTTAATACATGTTTTAAAAATAAAAACTAAATTCAGAAAAAAAACCCTAATTTAATAACTATGTTTCTAAAACTGTTTTCGTGAAACTTTTTTCTCTAAAACTAAAATTATATTATAGTAAATCAACCAAGTTAATTAAATTGATAAAAAGTAATCGACCATTTTTTTTAATCTATTATTATCTTGATTATTATTTTCTTTTTATTTTCAGTATTCGTCCTGTTGTTCCACTTGGACAACTTTTTTTTAGTACATTAATAAGACTTTTTTTTTACTTTCTAAAACGTTTTTTTTTCTCCGCCAAATTTATTTTATTTCCCATTTTTAATTTCGTTATCGTAACAAACGTGATGGAAACCAACCAATTCATGTAGGCTCACTGCCAGTGGCGGATGTAATTAATGCTTAAGGGTAGCATCCGCTACCCCTCAACTTTTCATCAGCAGTGTAATTTTTTTTCTTTTGTGTTGATTTTTGTATTTCACTACCCTTGAAAAAATATTACGTTACCCATAATTGTTTAAATGTCAACCAATTTAAAAGTTCAAATTAAATAAAACCCAAACAAATATATCGTCCAAAGAAAATATAAATAACTAATCTTTTTTTTTTTGTTTGAAAGAAAAATATTAAATAGAAACAGACTCAAACAGAAACATGCTCAATAGAATCATCAACCTTCAAAAGTTCAAATCAAATAAAGCACAAACAAAATTTATAGCCCAAAGCAAATAGAAACCAATAACCTTTTTTCTTTTGTTTGAACGATAAACATCAAACAGAAATAAGCTCAACAGAATCATCATTTTGAGGTTGAAATTTGTAATATAGCTTTGGATATGTAAATTCAAGAACTTGGAAACAGATTGTTAGAAAATATGTCTGGTTTAAATCTTGAGATTCGTTTTCCAAGTTTGACATATCTAAGATAGTGGCAATTTCATAAATGTATTCGAATGATTTTGGTAATGAAGAATGATGGTGTATCTCGCGTGATCGTACGACATTTTATCTCACTTTAAGGGAAGAAGATAAATTTACAAAATTGGATGAATGTGTGACCTTGTTCGTGTAATGGTAGAAACCGTAAAGCTCACCACTTTTTCTTTGGTTTGTCGAATATTAAAGCTAGTGATAGTTTTACCGATTGCAACCGCAATCGTTGAATTTTGTTTTTCTAAAATGAAGGTTTTCAATACGGGTTTGTGTAAGCGAATGAGTGATGAGTATTTGAAAAATGTTTTAATTTGTGCAGTATAAAGAGAAACGCTCGATAAAGTAAAGAACAGTGTGTAATGGCTTGATTTAAAGCTTTCGAAAACCGAATAGGAGAAATTTGCACCCCAAGTATCGTGTTTCTATTTTTTTCGTTTACATTATATGAAATACGGTAAAAAAAATTGAACGTTACCCCTGAGCAGGGCCGACTATAGGGTGTAACATCCCAAAATTTCAAGTAATAATAATATTAAATTATTTCTTATGATAAACGAGTTTACTTGATTTGACAAAGAAATAATAAAATATTTAAAGGAAGATATGTAGGCTAATTTAAGGGAATTAAACATGGACTAAAAAGGAAAGATGGGCCATAGGTCCATGGACTTAAGGAAGTATAAATACCCCTTAAACCCTAAATCTTTCCATTTCCATCCATTCTACACTCTTGCCTACACCTTAAAACACACACTTAAGCCTAATACACCTCCCTTAGCCGTCGGCCATTATCCAAACCATGAACCGATCATAGTAACCTTAAACCTTCGAGAATACAAGTGAGCTAGCAAGTCCAAGATCGCCTATCAAGCTAGCCGCGACCTTACAAACGCCTAAAGGTATGTTCTTTACGTTTAAAGGCTACGTTTTTGCGAACGGTTTGCCATGAAACTTAACCCTAGAGTAGATCGGGTCTAGATGTTTCATAAAAATGCAAACTTGATGATTTAAAATGAACTTAAGGAGCTTATGGCAACACACGGTTCATAAATAAACCCTAGATCTAGCCTATAACGTTTTAAATCTATAAAGGTTTAAACTTTATGCCTAAAACGGATCGGACTTAGGTGATGTATTTATATTAGGTGTAAAACGGTTGGGGAAAAGGTCAAAAAGGTGGTTAAAAGTCATGATATGGACTGTTAGCCGTTAACTGGACTAAGAAAGAAATGAAAAAGATAGAAAAATGAGAACTGGAAGCATCAGACATGGGTTTTCGGTCAAACTGAGTTTTCGGTCGAGATCTCGGTCAAACCCGGGTTCTCGGTCAACCAAGGTTCTAGGTCAACCAAGGTTCTCGGTCAACCAAGGTTTTCGGTCAACACAAGTTCTCGGTCAGACCATAGTTCTCGGTCAGGATGGGTTCTCGGTCATGAGCTGGGTTATTTTCCAAGAGTTCTCGGCTGATCAGTTCTCTGTTGGGTTTTGGGCCTAAATCCAGTTGGGCCCAGGTACCATAAAGGACAGTTGGGCTAAGCTCATATCTAATATAAAGCAAACTGGTCCATTATCTCAGGCTTAGCAAATAAGCCCAACTTAGAAAATAACTTAAAATGTTAATGGAAAATGTGTTAAGACAGTTAATGAAAATAAAATTTTTCCAAGCTGACCTGGCAGCTTAACCCCAGCCAGGGGCTCTGTCCCTTGGATCCCGCTAGGGGCTACCGCCCCTAGAACTCCACTGCCAGGGGCGCTGCCCCCGGACCCTGTTCGTTGAGGGAAATAATTAAACTAGAAACGCGATATGGGTAGTGATAGTTAAATTGATACGTGTAATTGTTAGCCGTTTTAAGCGATTTTAAAGGTTTTTAAGCATAGTTCAACGAGTTTGAAAGTTATATGAATATAAAACAAGTCTAACAAAGTTAAATACTAATAAATATAAGATTTTAATAATTTGAAAGATCCAAAATATATTCCCCTAAGTCGAGTAAACGAATACGATTCAAATACGAAAAAGCCAGGTTGTTACACCCGACACCCCACTAGGCCCGAAATTTTTTTAAAAAATATATGTATTTTTATGAAAAAAATATGTATAATTAATGTTTCAACACAATTACATAACCACTAACTTGGTCTAGTGGCAAAGGGGTATGTCATCTAACCAAAAGGTTGTGAGTTTTAGTCTTATTTAAGATAATTTTAAACTTATTTTTATACAAAAGTGTTTTGCACAACTGAAATCATAATCAAGTTAGCCTATTTATATGTATAATCAATGTTTCAACACAATTACATAACCACTAGCTTGGTTTAATGACAAATGGTATGTCATCTAACCAAAAGTTTGTGAGTTCTGGTCTTATTTAAGACATTTTTAAACTTATTTTTATACAAAAGTTTTTTGCACCACTGAAATCATAATCAAGTTAACCTATTTATAATTAAATTATTTAAATCCCAAAAAATGTTCCTTTTATCTAAGGCCCAAATTTTTTTTTTTGCCTTTGGCCTAAAAAGAATTTCGCATTCTCGGAGCCGGCTCTGCCCCTGAGATTTATGTGACATTCGTCAATTTTTCAAACCCAAAACCGACCCATTTTGATACTTTTGTTGTAAATCAAAATATTTTGAGATCATTAAAGTAATTAATGTATTATGTCAAATATTTATATATGTTGTTTCATTTTGTTCTGATCCGTTATATATATATATATACTTTAATTATACTTTAATTATACTTCGATCTTTCAAAACTTTGAAATTAAATGTTCTTTTCGAGTTATGAATGGGTTAAGAGAAAATATATTTAACATTTAGTTGAATTAATTAGCTATTGATTGATTTTGTTAAATAAAAAGGAGATGTATCTGTAAATGAAAATGGAGTAAACAAAAGGTTTAGGGGGGGGGGGGGGGGGGGGGCTGTTTAGGAGTTTTAAAAAGTCGGAGGACCATTAGTGTCTGCAGCACATTCATTGCGTATTGCCGGCATCGACTTCCGGTCACCACCATTTTTTCCGGCGACATCCTTAACTGCCATCTAGTGACATAAAGGTTCAATTGATTATACCATTGGATTCGAAATCTTTTCCTGAGAATCATGCGATTATATATATGCGTTTTCCTACTGTCAAACCTTCCTATTTTAGTCCCAAATCACCAAACGGAAATTGCGGAGTTCCTATATATGGATTACGCGTTTTTTCTAATTATATAAACCGACCCTCTTCGTTTACAAAGCACCTCACCACACTCGTTATCCCTTGCCCACTTGAAATTTTGGTCTCTGTTCTTGAACCTTGCCGGCGCCGCCGTCACCTTCTCCGACCAAGCGGCCGTAACTGATTTGAACACCGAGCAGAGGTAATACTTATAATATCGTACAACTCGTTTTAGATTTTCGATTAAAAGTCCGAACGTTTCAGATATTGATTCTTGTTATTAAGATCAAATTTGTTTTGGGAAATAATAATAACGTGAGGCTTGTTCGATGTTTTATACTGTTATTCTTAAATATATGTTGATGGAGTTGTGGTCTGGTACCAAAAACTGTGACAAACTGAAAATTTTTGCCTTTTTCAGACAGCCATCGCGACATCACTCAAATTTTCGGGACGAAAATTCTTTCAACATGGGAATGATGTGACACTTGTCAATTTCAGGTTAACTCCGTTAATCCAAACTCCGTTAATTCAAATTCAAGATCACACGCACTGTGTCATTCCAGTTAACGGATATCTCATTACATTTAATTAGGGTTTAAATGACGCATGACAATCATTACACATGTAGTCTTTCGGAATTTTACCGAAACACACACGAGTCGATTCAAACCGTTGGTGAACAAACAATAAATATTATAAACAAGCACTTGATATAATTATGTGTTACGTTTATATGTGTAAATGTGTGCTTGTATGCATGTCATCATATTATGGAGGTGATTGATGTTTTATGCTAGAATTATATAAAATAGAAGTTGAGGGTGCTAAGTGTAACATGTATATTAAGTAATAATATATATACATATTATTAACCATAAACCCTAACTCCCTCTCCCTCTCCCTCTCTCTCCCTTTGTGCGACGGCAGCCCCACCCCCCTCCCTAGATCGATCAACAACACACCACACACAGATACATACAATCCATCTTGCAAGCTTGTTGAAGGGTTAAGGTGCTAACTAGGTAAACCAAACACTATGTCTAATCTATTCTATGAATATTTGCATCATTAAACATATTAATCATAAACCCTAAATGCTAAATATATTGATAATTGATTGAGTTAGGGTTGTATGCATGATTGTTAGTTCATAGATTAATAGTTTGTTGAGTTTTTGATGAAAACTGTTGTTGGGCAGATTCATAATTGCATGTTAAAACGACTTTAACTTGATGTTAATAATGTGTTTTGAAGTGATTATTGATTCTATGATGTAGTAGGTCGAGTCTAGTTTCTAAAGAGTCTGAGTTTGTAATTTTTGGACGTGTGAAAGTTAATTTTTATTAATTTACAAATCTATTGTGCAAGTCTGATTCGGGAAGCCTGCTGGTAGGCTGTTTTGTAATTAATGTATCTCACAAAAGACAAGACCAATTGAGTTGATTCCACTTCTGGAAGTTAATAATTTTAGTGAGTAATCTAACTAAATTAGCCTTGCATTAATTGGATTATCCATGTAACGGTAATAGTAAATAATGTTATGTTGCGCATGATAATGACTGTTGTGTGCTTACTGTGTTGTTTTGATCATTGTGAGAAAACTGTATGTAGTAAAAATATAATAAAACTATTTTTAGAAACCTAACTCACGTGTGCTTCTTTGATGTTTTTTGGTGAGTTTATTTACAGGTTATGATTTATGAAATAGAGAAATCTTGACGTATTAAAATCTGTCTCGGTAACTTAGCTGCTGTATTCTTTGATCTAACATGAAAAGTGATTATTTAACCGATTTTTGCTATGTGTTTGAAAAATTTGCCCTTGTGATAGATATTTTACTGATGATGTACCATAGTAACACTTAACGCAATACTTGTTCACACATGTAACTTATCACCAACGTGTTTGTCGAGTCGCACTTATTTCACAAACGAAACACGAACACATATCATGCATAATTTTTATGTGTTGAGTCTAGGGACTAATTCGTAGTTTAAATACTTAGACATCTCATTCTTGTTTTTAGAGCACTAGTGAGGATTTCTGTGATGCACGCTTTTCTCGGATCTTTTTGTTAACTTCGCAAATAGTGAGTTTCACGGCCCCCTTTACTCTTTTAACGCTTTTATTAGGGGGAGATAACATACTCCAACGATTTAGATTTTGTTACTCATTGTATATCACTTGTAAGGCTAAGTGGCAACAAACCAACAAAGTCCTTCTGAACAATCGAAATGGTTAATATTTGGATAATAACGAGTCACCTTTGAGTAGTACTACTGGGTTTGACAAACCCCACCCAACTCTAAACTCGACTGTAGGTTGAGTGGGTGTAATTTTGGACCATGGTCGTGGTTGACATGGTGGAAAGGCAATCGTATAAACAGTCAGCTTTGGTGTCGAACACTTAGTAATACATGCTTGATAGGTTAGCTACCTATTGATATAAAATTCACATAACACTATCTGGTAACGCTAAAACGCAACGCTTAATTTATGTAAACCTGTGAGCTCACCAACCCTATGTTGACACTTTTAGTATGTTAATCTCAGTTAGCCGAGACGGGCGAGCGGTATAGTACATGCATTCTCCGAACACTATTGTTTTAAACCTATTTTAAACTTTAACATGATAAATGTTGCTTTAAGTCGTCCTGTGTGGCGCAACTATTTTGCTTTACAATTTACGCTTCCGCATATTTACTTAAGACATGTTTGTCTTGGTTGTTTTTGAAAACTTTAAATATGGTGTTTGATATAACTAATGATTCCGATCCTATTAGTTCACACCCTCTGACGGTAAAACTCCGTTAGTGGATTTTAAGGGTGTGACAAAAACAAACCTCAAGTTTTTATTATTAATATTATTCTAAAATAACTAAATCTACAATAATAATAATAATCTATCCCTAAACAATTGTATTTTTGAAAACAAAGCACAAACGTCAGCATTCTTTGACATTTGGTTTATAAATTTATTATTATTATTATTATTATTATTATTATTAAGTCATAGTTAATAAAATTTCCTATGACTTAATAACTAGTCATTTAAAAATCATCCTAAAATGTTTATACCAAATCTACACCTAATTATCAAAACCCCCCAATCGCTAACCGAATCCTATGAATCCCAAACCAACCTTCTGTATTTCGTTTAGGCTGGTTATTTATATTAGCATGATTAGTTACTTGTAGAGGATAAACCAACAAGTTTCTCCGCCTTTCGTATTTCATTTTCGCCCATGTTATTTTCACCTTCATTTCCATGTGAGTTTACATATTTCCCTTTTTCATCTTTTAAATTTTGGGGGTGGCAAGTATACCCTATTTAAATTATTCATTTTTTATTTCCACATCTATTCAAAACACAATTCAATATCTGTTTATGTGTGATTATTGCATGCTCTTTGATAATGCTCTATGTGCTTAATTGTTTATTTTATGCTTGGTGGTTGGTATATCATCCTCATCTATCCTCATCTAGTATGATCATACATTTACCCAAGTACTTTGATTTAGTATCAATAAGAGCGGGTCCATATCTATTTAGTTGATACTTTTTCATGAGAATTGTAATACTCATCATTTACGTATGAATTGTGATTTATCTCTCTCTATATATAAAACTACAACTTATGTATTCTCACCATCATTCGTGTTGACAAAATCTATTTTCATACATGTTACAGGTATAAGTAGTTGATATTATTCAAGATTGAAGACAATAGTTTGACCTTAGGATATCTATTCATATTACACAAAAGAACGATTTATTTGATTTACTTATTGTAATTTGTGTATTTAATTTAATGTTAATGAAATTAAATAATAATTGCCACATTAATTAATGTCTTTTGAGATACTGTCTAATCAATACGTTACGTCCCGGCATGTTCTGCATTTGGTCGAGGTGTGACAATTTATGTCTAGATCCGCCACTGCTCACTGCCTCACTGCCCGGGTTTTATTGACCGACGCCACCCATTGGTGCACCTCAATATTTATATTAGACACACACACACACATTGGGGATGGTTCAGGAGAGAAGTCATCTTAGTGCGAGAAGTGATTTCTTACCATTGATTAAGATTGATCAATAGCCTACGTTGGTTGTCGCATATTTGTAATTATTTGTAACTGATTTTAATTACTTTTAATGAAAAAGGGCGGTGAGGTAATTTCCTTAGTATGTTAAATAAGGAAACCTAACTTTTGTCAACCAGGATCCCTTTTTTTATACTTTAGTCCTCTCTATTAACATAACAATTTTCCCTTATATTCAAAAATACTTAAATTGCATTACTTTTTTTTCGATACATTTGACTGTTGAAAAACATATAAATATTTAAGATAATTCAACAAGGAATAGAAAAGTTGATTAGTTAAGAATCCGGCCTACATAAAGATTAATATCATCATACACAAATTTGATTCTAAGCCTACACAATAGGAAATAAGCAAAAACCATTGTGTAGGCCTTATGTAAACTTTAGTATGTTATGGTATACTATGTAGCAATTATTTATTGTTTTCTCTTACATTTTTTTATCAGTCATTTGTGTCTAGTTATGAATCCTACACAAAGATTGATAACATCCTACACAAATTTGGTTCCAAGCCTACATAACTAAAAATAAGTGAAACAAGTTGTGTAGTGCATATGTAAACTTGAGTATGTTATCGTCTACTATGTAGCAATTATTTTATGTTTTATCTTACACGTGTTTGTTTGTATATTACTATGTAGGGGTTATGCATGCATGTGTAGGCTCTATATGTAAACTTTTATATGTTATATTATGCCAAGTAACAATTATTTTTGGTTTTATACTTACATGTAGTTTGTGTATTACAGTGTAGGATGTTTGCCAAGTATGTAGGTACATTTTATAATTTGTTAATGTTAAGTATGATTAATTAGTGTAAGTTGCTTACCATTTATGTAGAAGTTTCTAGAAATTATATATATGAGTTTTATTACTAGTGTGTGTTTTTTAATGGTTATATATATATATAATATAGGGGATGGATCTTGCGAGAAGTGAATGTATAACTTCATTAATCCCTAATTTCACTCCCTTTCATATGATGTTACATATATGTATGTTGATTGTATTTATGTTTTAGTTACACATTCAAACCTACCTACAAACATATAAATGTACCGACCCACATTCAAACATATGTACCTACACACATACAAACATACGTACACATATACAAACATACGTACCTACACACATATATATGCACCTACACAACGCACATACACATAAAAAAATGGAGTGAAATTAGGGATTAATGGAGTTACACATTCACTTCTCGCACCTCTCTCTGTAAAAAAAACTTCTGAGATGATCCAATACCTATATATATATATATATAGGGAAATGTTAGAATAAGAAGTAGATCTATCCTAAAAAGTGTTTTTGACCCTTAGATATAGTTTTCCATGTAAGGGCATGATTGTAAACAACCATTTACTTTTAATTAAGTAAAATAAATATCTAATTTAATGGAATCGATAGTTATAATCTCTTTATCTATAATATTGGAATAATATCAATCATAATATTTACTATAAACAATCCGATGATTTCAATGATTTTATAAAATAACATCCACAAAACATTAACGAATTTTAGAGCAAGCTTTTAGTCGAAATCCAGAAATATTTAACCATGAGTAACTTCAAGGACGTAGATGAACTAGGTAAATATATACATCGTCAGTTGTTCGTCAATAGGTTATTAGAATCAATACATCGTCGTAGGCTTGATATGCGGCTTTATTTTAGATTCATATTCATAGTGTTTTTGTGTTATATTACTAGTTGTTGATTTATTCATATTTGAAGTGTGTTTTGATGACTCAATATACATCATTGTTTACTCAATATACATCAAGGTTACAAGAAGAGAAGAATGTGCGGCTTTTTTTCAGATTCATATTCATAGTGGTTTTGTGTTATATTACTAGATGTTGATTTACTCATATTTGAAGTGTGTTTTGTTTACTCAATATGAAGAGAAGATGTTTTAGTATTTCAGTTGGGGTGTTTATTTGTCCGTTTCCATATTGATTGGGTTGTTATGTTTTAGTATCCGGTGTGTTTTTGTTTTATTGAATACTCATCAAGGTGATACGACTAGAAGATGATTTGATAGGCTTGTTGTGTTATACTTAACGGATGTTGATTGTATCTTTTTATTCAACGAATTTTTGTTTGCATATAACTTGTAAACTATTCAGATTTGAATTGTGAGACATTCGTCAAAATCAATTTAGTAATTGTTCTCGTTTTATTACCCATTTTGTAATCTGATCTTTATTTTTAATAAAAGCGTTAAATTATTAATTATGATTTTCGGTTTTATCTTTATTGAACTTACGCATGGCCCTTATCCTACTCGTTTAATGTTTATAATATGTAAAATTGTTTTTACAACAATTGATCACCAAACCAATTTCGAGGGACCATGTTGCAAATAACAAAAGATATATTTTTCCCTCTTCTTTTCCCCTCTCCTCGTCGCCAACAGCCCCCCCCCCCCTTTTCCATATTTGTTTTTAATTATTTAACACATAAATCGTGGAATTAGATCAATTAGTTGGAGCCTTATCATACACGCTCCTTCCTATTATAGTTTAACGCGTAATTAACAGCTAGGATGAATCAATTACGGATCGTTTTCATTAACTAAGAACGCGGACTGAAATCGACCTTGTTAGCTTATAAATACGAGTCCAAAACTCAATTAAATTGCTCCATACCATCACCTCACTATCACGAAGCAAATCCCTAAGATAATTGCAACCAATAAACAGTTCTTGACCTCGTTTGATTTCGTCTTTTGGCCGTAAACCCTAACTCGGCGTTCACGCTCAATTCATACACGAACAAGGTAATTGTTACATGCATTTAGATCGATTTTCAGTAGGGATTAAAAGCCCTCTGTCAATTTCATGTGACAGAGGGCAAATGATCTTGAATTGGGATTTGATTTCGTTCTAGGGTTCTTATGGTTTTTGGGATAACTAGACTTACTAGTTATATAAATTGTGTTTCATAAACTAAACGAATCCGCCACTAGCTCAGTTATCCAACACTCAGGATGAATAATGGAGACCCGGCCAGGGGCGCAGGTTCGAATCCCCTTGGTCCGGTTTTTGGCATTTTTTTTATTCTTTTTATATTTCTTTCGTTTTTATTATTTTTGTTTAATCAAATGTATTTTTTTAATACTTTAATAATATTAACACTTAATAATATTTATACTTGTTTAATGAACCAAACACTATTAAACTTTCAATAATAAATTCTCGTTAAGTGTTTATGAGTATATATACAGATATATATATTTTTTCTATTACGATAACAGCAACCGCAATAATAATAATAATAACGACTTTTAAGATATTTAAAATTTATAATACACAAATTCTATGAAAATCCTTTAACGATCCCAAATATATTATAAGCCCATGTTTGCTCCCGTGTTAGTTCATTTACATTGTTTTAGATAACTATTTTTGTATATACTTTAATAACTAGGACAAATTATCGGGACTTCTCGCGAAACCATCTAGTTGCTTTAATCGTTACCATCTACTCGTTACCGTATTCCCTATTTCAAGTGAGTTCTTCATAACCCCGTTTTAACGCTTTTAATATTTTTGGGGTGTAGCATGTCACAAGTTTTATCTCGTTAGTTATGTGCTTATTTATAAACCGATTCACAATTTGCGTATATGTTAATATTATTCTTGCATATTGTTTATGATTGTACGTAAACTTGCTTCCAACGTGTTTACTATTCTTATGGTGGAAGTTACGCAAACGCATACACATACACATAGTGGTAGGGTCCGACGGGACGTACATGCGTCGTCTAACGTTATGAATTCGGTTGTTTGTAAGGTGGTTCTCATTTCCCCTATTACTAACGCCTCGGCTAAAGGAACGGGAGGACGAAATTTATTGATTTCATTTATTTTACGTTTGGATATTTTTTTCATTACGAAAGTTGAATCGCGCCTTTTATATTTATATGTATACATGAAAACTTATGAAAACTCACCAACTTAATTGTTGACAAATATATTATTTTCAACGTGCTACAGGTTGAATCGATGGCATGCTAAGGATGAAGATCATTAGTATACCTTAGGATATTTGAATAAAGAACTTATTTATTGTTTTGAAGAAGTATTTTCTTTTTTTTATTTCTTAATTATGAAAAATTGTGTACTTGTTAAGTTACGAAATTAAATGATATAATTATTGCCGCTTTAAATAGTGTTACGAGCTATGAGTGATCTGTACGTTACACCCGGGCGTATTCCTCTTAAAGCCGGGGTGTCACATTGGTATCAGAGCCGTAACTATAAGATAGGTTGTTAGACGTATTGGCCTAGTATAGTTATAGTTTATTTTAGGGCCCCGAATTGCATGTATACCCTATGTGCTATGTGCCCGCACTTTTATTAAAAGTTCATTCATACGCTCAAATTTATTACGTTTTATAGCGTCACACGTACACATATTCACACACAAACTCCAAGGCTTATGCCTAAACAATTTATTTTATCTTTATCTATTTATTTATTCATTAAAAAAACGATTTTCAATCCTCTTAAAGTTGGTTCTACGTGACGGGTATGTCGTAACTGGAAGGGTGACACTTGTTTTTAGAACCCTTGACACCAAGGTTTCTAAACCTAAGGATAAGCAATGCGTATAAATCCCAATCAGACGCGTGACCCATTTGCTTACCTGGAGGGTTCAAAAAGGGTGCTGGAACTTATTAGGCCAAATCATACCATGCAAACGTCATACGAACCATAACTTTAAGTTGTCGCACGCGCCCATTTTCCTTTGTGAATAGAGAATGGTTGCACTCCTGTTCTTAAATCTCATACAAGTCATGGTGGTATATGAATATCCTAATTTCAATACAATTTTCATGTGATTTTAGTATTATCAATATTTTTTTATTCAAAAGGTTTAAGTATTCCACTTCTCGAAATCTTCACTCGATAACTCACGTGCGTAGTACTCTCTCTTTTCAGCATGTCTGCTCGTTTCCCTCGTCGTCCTGCAATAAACTCCAGCCGCAAGATGACAGCCCAGATCACTAAGCAACTGACTGCTGTGCTCCCGAATATGGTGGCTCAACTGCACCAAACCATTGCTTCCAATTCGAACTCAGCCACTTCTGGTCCAAACTCTAACTCTTGTCGTTATAAGAACTTCACCGATACGAATCCTCTTAAGTTTGATGGCTCTAAAGGTGCCACTGCCCTACTGAAATGATACCAAAGTATGGAGAGTACTTTCCTCCATATCGAATGTCCCGAGGACAAGAGGACACATTTTGCTTCAAGTGTCTTCATGAAAAGAGCCTTAGCTTGGTGGGTGCAAGAAAAATCCACTCGTGGTGCTGATGTAGCCCATGGCCTTGCCATGGGAGGAACTTAAGGAAATCATGACCGAAGAGTTCTGTCCACCCAACGAACTCATGAACCTTGAGGTGGAATTTTGGAATCTTAAGCAAGAGGGTGGTGATAACGCTACTTACACCACTCGCTTCAACGAGCTTAGCGTCTTGGTGTAACATCTTGTCACCCCTCTTTCTCGTGGGATTATCAAGTATGTTCGGGGTTTGCCAAGGCAAATCCATGACTCAGTCCAAAGCAGTGCCCCCAAAACTCTTCGCGAGGCTGTTGTCCTTGTTGCATCCTTGTCTAACAACCACTTTAAGGCGGGAACCCTCAAGGCAGCAAGAAGACTATTGAGAAAACCGAGGCCGAACCTTCTAAAGAGGTCACGGCCGAACCCACACCCAAACCAAACCGCAACAACAACAACATCAACCACTCCAAGAAACGAAAGCAAAACTATGCCTTAACCCAACAAAACCAACCTCAACCTCAATACCAACAAACCCAAACCCAAAAACTTTAAGCTCCACCTCCAAAGAAGCCTTACAACGGACCACACCCGTTTTGCCAAATTTGCCAACGACACCACCAAATCGACATCCCTTGCCGACAATGCACCCATTGTGGCCGTTACGGACACCTTCTAAGCGCATGTTTCGAACTCATGCGTACCCAACCAACCCTCACCAAGCCACCTTGCACTCCCCACACTTTCAACCAAAACCGTGTTTTAACTCAAGCTCAACCCATTGCTCAAGCTTACCCCACCCCTCGAGCGTGTTTCAATTGTGGAGATCCTAGTCATATCCGCAATGCGTGTCCCCGACTCGCATATCAAGTCCAAATGGCCGCTCCGCCTGTGCACCCTGATCAAGCATATCAAGTTCATGCCTTTCAACCAGTTCCGCAACTTATTTCCAACCAAGTTGTTCAACCGGTTCAACCCAATCAAGCCTCGACTTCTCAAGCCACCCCAGCCGTCCCCAATGCTCATGGGAGGGCATTTGTGATCAATGCAAATCAAGCCCAGCATAACAATGATGTGGTGAACGGTACGTTCTTGGTTAATAACGTTTATGCATCCATTTTATTCGATACCGGTGCCGATATGAGTTTTGTGTCTTTTGATTTTGAGCCTATGCTTTCGTCATCTCGTTCTAAACTCGAAAGGTCCTTTACGGTTGAAGTCGCGAATCGTAAAACTATCTTGATTGACTCGGTTATTCGTGGTTGTACTCTAAATCTAAACGATTATGATTTTTCTATCGATCTTGTTCCTATGCAACTCGGAAGTTTTGATATCATAATAGGCATGGATTGGTTAGCTCAACACCGTGCCGAAATCGTGTGCTTTGAGAAGTATATTCGAATCCCGCTAGATGACGATCAGATTTTGCGTATTTTCGGCAAAAAGCCTTCCAAGGGGCTCAAGCTCATGTCGTGTACTCAAGCCTGAAAATACTTACGTAAAAAGCATGTGGCTTTCCTTGCCAACGTCATGGAAAAGAAACAAGAAAAGAAGACGATAAAGGACATTCCGGTGGTTCGTGATTTTCCCGAAGTTTTCCCCGACGACGTTTCTGATTTACCTCCTACTCGCGAAGTGGAGTTCCGTATTAACCTTGTGCCTAGTGCGAATCCCGTCAGCAAAGCTCCTTATCATCTCGCACCTTCGGGAATGCAAGAGCTAGCGAGTCAACTCCAAGAACTCCCTAGCAAAGGTTTCATTCGCCCAAGTTCATCACCTTGGGGTGCACCTATTCTTTTCGTTAAAAAGAAAGATGGTTCTTTTCGAATGTGTATCGATTATCGTGAACTCAATAAACTCACGATTAAGAACCGATACCCTTTTCCTAGAATTGACGACCTTTTTGATCAACTCCGAGGCGCGTCTTGCTTTTCAAAAATCGATCTTCGTTCGGGTTATCACCAATTGCGCGTTCATGAGGATGATATACCCAAAACCGTTTTTCGAACTCGTTACGCTCATTACGAATTTATGGTTATGCCTTTCGGCTTAGCCAATGCACCTGCGGTGTTTATGGACCTCAGAACCACGTATGCAAGCCTTATCTTGATAAGTTCGTGATCGTATTTATCGACGATATTCTCATTTACTCGAAATCTAAAGTTGAGCATGAAAAGCATTTGCATGATATCCTCTTGTTGTTGAAGAAAGAACAACTTTTTGCCAAGTTTTCCAAATGTGAGTTTTGGTTAAACGAAGTCCAATTCCTTGGCCATATTATTAACGGAAAATGCATTCATGTTGATCCCGTTAAAATCGAAGCTGTTAAAAATTGGAAGACCCCGACTTCACCTACGGAAGTTCGATCCTTTCTTGGTCTTGCTGGTTATTACCGTCGTTTCATTTTGAACTTTTCCAAGATCTCTTTACCCCTCACCGCCTTAACTCATAAGGGTAAACCTTACGAGTGGTGGGCTAAACAAGATGAAGCTTTTCAAACATTGAAGCGTATGCTTTGCGACGCTCCTATCCTAGCCCTTCCCGAAGGAAACGAGGATTTTGTTGTCTATTGTGATGCCTCGAATCAAGGTCTCGGTTGCGTTCTCATGTAACGAGGCAAGGTCATCGCCTATGCGTCACTATAACTGAAGGTTCATGAAAAGAATTATACGACACACGACCTTGAGCTTGGCGCTGTTGTATTCGCGTTGAAAATTTGGAGACACTATTTGTATGGGACGAAATGTGTGGTATTCACAGACCACAAGAGCCTCCAACATATTTTTGACCAAAAAGATTTAAAAATGAGGCAACGACGATGGGCCGAACTTCTTAGTGACTACGATTGCGAAATACGTTACCATCCCGGTAAAGCAAACGTAGTTGTTGATGCTCTTAGTCGCAAAACCCATGTCAAAAGCATTCTTGTTCTATGCGTTGTTATCCAAACCGATCTTAAACTTCGTATCTTTGAGGCCCAACACATCTTCGTCACTGAAGGTAGGGATGGCAACGGGGTGGTTTGGGCCGGGTATTGGTAATTCCATACCCGTACCCGTTTGTAAAATCGTGTACCATACCCGGCCCATTACCCGTCGGGTATTTGTCGGGTAACTACCCGTCGGGTATCGGGCATACCTGCGGGTATCGGGTATACCCGTTGGGACTTTCAAGTACATTTTTTAATCATTATAATTATTTTATACCATTTATTCATACAACAATTCTTACAAATTTAAATATAATGCACTACATATATAAAAGAATGACAATAAATGTGACATTCATGACAAAACGAGTTATATTATATTCACTATGTAGCAAGTAAACGATAAATCGGTTAATTCTTAGTGCTTAAACGAGTAACCGACCGATACTAATTATGACCCGTATACATATTGAGGGGTCATATACGAGTTATAGATATATTATAGAGGCTAACATATTGATATTTAGGCCCCGGTACGTTTAAAACTCTTTAGACGAAAAAGGTTTCGTTTATCGATACGCTATAAGCTTAAACGCAATCGTTAATATCAAAACGAGCATTGTAGCATCCGTTAAGCTAAAAAGATTTTTAAAACACTTGTATGACATGTTCTAAGCAATCCGTGAAAATATTTTGGAATTTTACAACGAGTCAGTACGTTTTTCTTATTTTACAAAAAGAAGCTGAAAAACACTCGTTTTCACGCTGGTTTTCGCACTCGAACTAGTTTTCTTGCAAAAAACCAAACCCGAATTAATTTTTGGACCGAAGTTTACGTATGGAACAAATACCGAGGCACCATTGGGCCAAAATAGAGGCCCAATGGGCCTTATACATAGGCGGCCGCAAAGGGGGAAGCCCACCCCCCTTCTAGTATTTTCTATATAATAAAAAAATTTAGAGATATTTTGGACCAACTTTTCCAGAAAATACTTACCCTTGCTGTTCTTCTTCATCCTCCAGCCCAAACCCTAAGGTAAATATTGATTTTTACATTGATTTTAACCATGATTAACATAGTTTAACCATGAAAAATTAATCCTTGATTAGTTTTAAACATGTTTAACCATCCAAAAAGCATAAAAATCAAGTAAAATCATTTTTTGATGTTAAACATGTTTACAAACCAGGAACATATACTTTTTTTGATCAAAAACGCGGATTAGAACATGAATACAACGTTTTTACTGTTTGAAAGTTCGGTTTGAACCCAAAACCGAAACCCAAATTATCAAGGCTGTTACATGGATGATTTATGCTTGGTTTGATGTTATATGATATGTAGATACACTGAGTTTACAACCCTAGACCCAGAAAGTCGTTTAAGCTAGCAAAACTCATCGAAAACCGACAAGGTAAACCCGTAACACTCGTTTAAGGGCTGTTTAGTATTAGGTTGTGACGTGCTTTTGTTAGCTTGTCAAAATTTTCAGGGACATTAGGGATCACATAAATGAGTCCTTGTTCAAATTTGGTAGTTTTTCGATAAACGGAGAATATTTGGTGAATTTATTACCGTTTATGAGCGTTTATTTGGGAAAAATAGCTAAACATAATGAAAAATTATGAAATTTGGTTTTGGAGATTAATATGTGATGGTAAGATCATTGGTAAAGTTTGGGGATCATTGGAAATGCCTAAGTATGGTTTGTGCAATTATGATTTAACCGAATTTTAACAGCCGAAAAAACGCACAAAAAGGCATTTTGTCAAAAGAGTTAGGTTCTGGAGATTTTTCAGAGGCTATGTAATAACATTGAGGGCATTTGTATAAATTATCGGATTTTCGGAGGTCGTTTGATATAAACGGGCCATTTATTACACGATTATAACCTATTAAATGAATTTTTATAAATAAATAATTAATCATAAAATTTCTAAAAATATTTTTATTAAATTCTCCATATTTTAATGTATATTTACAAAAATTTACATAATTTATATATAAGTACATATTTAGTTATGATTAATCAAAGATTTAAATTATTATTGTTTTAACGAAACCAGCAGTTTGATGTTTAACGGACTGACTAAAACGTCAAAATATCAAAAGTGGTCAAATATTGTATTTTTGGATGAAATTGATAAAAACGAACTTTTTACGAGAATTCCGGACAATTCGGGTGGATTGTACGCGTCTTCTATAATCAAACCCGTGTGAAAACGGAAACGATCCCTTCGATCAATCCAGATACCGAAACCTTAAAATTCTTTTATAAATTAAATCATTTTATCAATCAATATGTTTACTTAAGTTTTTATGATCTTACCTATTCTGGAAACGCGTAAACGATCAACTTGGCTAGGCTCGGAAAACGGTGAAACTGAGTCAAATCTGATTTTAAGTATTTCACAGTATACAAAGTCACAATCTAAGACTATGGTCATGTTTTGGGCCTAACAGCTATAACCAAACTAGTTATACAGCCCGATTTGGTTTAAACATGTACTAGTATTAACAGTACGATACCGATTATAGGATACAAGCTATAATCGAGGCATAACACTTATTGACGTATATTACGTGCTCGAACTACAATAAGGTGAGTTTCACGACCCCACTTTCTAAACAGTTTGATGAACTTTTGGGGTGGAAAGCATGTTTACATATACTTATATACTTGAAAACGTGTGATGATGTGAATTATCTAAGTACTAACACTTGACAAATCCCCACAAACACAAGTGATTAACTTTGTGCCGGTGACGTGTGGATAGCACTATCGGTTTGACAAACCCAACTGACAGAGCCGGTGGGGTATGCCGGAACACGTTAACCCAGTTGCACATTGTCATTTAAACTTATTACATACTGCTATGTGGTGTTAGACATAGTACATACTTGGGGCAAAGTGGCTGTTAAATGTCAATGGGAGTGCATGGGCAGGGTGGCCATGTGTTTTAGCTCGTTTCGGTTTCACTTGTGGCTTAGTATAATACATCATACACATACATGTATACATACACACTGTAAACTTTATGAACTTGTATACTGATTTCGTTGATACTCGTGAAACTTGAAACTCACCAACTAGACGTAGTTGACCCGTTTTAACATGCTTTTCAGGTAAAGCAAAGGTGGAATGATTTGCTTACGTTCTTGGTGTTAGGAATGAAGTTGAATAGCTGTGAATAGACGCAGATATATAATATTGAATAAGAAGCTCGTAAACCGGTTATGTGATTCTCATCTAGTTTGTAAACATAGTAACAACCCATGTAATATGATGTAAATTAGTTTGTGAATTTCTTTATAAACAATGTTGTTGATACCAGTATTATCTGTTACATTCCCGTTTTATGCTTCCGCAACTACCTAGTCGGGGTGTGACAGAAGTTGGTATCAGAGCCATTAGTTATAAAGAATTAGGTTGTCCCTTAGGATACCCTAAGATAACCGTAGGCTCGATTAACTCTGGGAATAAAATAATATTAAATAATATACACTGATGATTCTCGTGATGAACGCGAATGGACAAGTGGGTTATTATGGTCCGGAACGTAATAACGGACTTGTTTGTAAGAGGGAATTCGAGAAGAAGTCGGTAAACAATCCAATAAGTAAAAACAACAACATATGTGCATAAAATATAATAATATATATATATATATATATATATATATATATGTATATAAACGAATATTTGTGCTTATGTGTATAAATACCTGCTTGTATTTTACTATGATTAATATAGAAAGATATTATTCTTATTACTAACCATTGTGCAGGAATATGTCAAATATATATATATATATATATATATATATATATATATATATATATATATATATATATATATATGTATATAAACGAATATTTGTGCTTATGTGTATAAATACCTGCTTGTATTTTACTATGATTAATATAGAAAGATATTATTCTTATTACTAACCATTGTGCAGGAATATGTCAAGATCTACTGATCGTTTATCTAATACCCTACCAATATTGTCGGAGGTGGAGGAGGATCCAGAAGAGGAAACTGGGGAGGAATCAGAGGAAATGGAAGAAGGTTCAGATGCGGTAATTCCCCACGAGGTACCCTCAGATCAACCCGACTTATCGGATTACCGTTGTGACACCTATCCCCCTAGGGAATCCCCTAGGAATGTTGTGGGACAGGGAGCTACTAGTGCTTATCATTCACCGATTAGGGCACCCAGATCCCCTACTCCACCCGTACAGCATACACCAGTACCCCCACCCACTATTAGAAACCGTCAGACCGCTCGTATTTCAGTGCGGCCACCTGAGCACACCTCTCCCCCACCTCGATCTACGTACCATATGGGAGAAACATCACGTATTCAGGTCACTGAGATACCTATTCCTACTTGGGGTTTACCCGCCACGGTACCGGAGCCACCTCTTATGTCTGATTCAGCATGGTTGGGTTTTGCGATTGATCAGATCTTCGAACAATCACATTCGATAAATAACCTAAACCAGCATAGACGTGATATGCAAGATCACATGTGGTACATGCAGCAAGAAATCAGAATTGTGCAAAGATCCAGTGCTCACAGCCACGGGCGTCAGGATCGGGCAATGATACTGCTAGGAGCATGTTTAACGGTTAATGCAGCCCTAGTGGCTGCTGTTGTTTGGTTGTGGCTTCATGTTACAAAGAATGGATAGGACATAGTAGTATAGCCTTATGTATATAGTCTTTTGATATCCCAAGCAACATTTTGTTACAGCGTGTTGGGCTGACTTGGGAGTTGTTTGTGGTTTAGTACTATTTCAAGCACCGGCCCTTATCGGGTTAAGTCTATATGTCACTTAGTGACAAGTTTTGATACGCATATACAAGCGCTGGCCTATTCCAGGTTAAGCATATGCACTAATTTTGGATGCATATGTACAGTAATGATTATGGTTAATACAAATGTGTTTTCTTTGGCATAGTTGTGTGTTTGTGAAATTGTAATATCGTAAAGTTGTGCTGGTTATAGTGAGACGATATTAATTATTATATAATTGATTATTTTATAGAATGGCCCCGAAGAAGGCAAACCCTTTATCGGAGGCGGAAGTGACCGAAATGATTGCTCGACAATTGCAAGCAGTGATACCAACAATTGTAGCACAAGTCACTGCAGGCATACGTGCCAACAATACTGTTACTCAACCTACGAGCACCACTCCGGTCACTGTTAATACACCTCCGCCAAATGCTAATGTAGCTCCGGGCGTTAATACCCCGCGGAATACTGATAATGTCATAAATAATAATAACACTCGCCCAACTATGAATGTGACTGGGAACCCAGAACCTGTTGTGCACCCTGATAATATCACGAACCCAAACCCTGTACCGGTTGTTAACACAACTAATAATGATAATACTCGGACCAATACCGACAATAACAATAATAATAACCGAGAACCCCCACGTCAGGAGTACGCATACAAACAATTTACATCATGTAAACCGATTGAGTTTAAGGGTATTGAAGGACCTAGCGGGCTGGTCAAATGGATAGAAAAGACCGAATCAGTAATTAATATCAGTGAGTGTCCACCTAAAACCGCGTGGTCAAATCTGCTACCAGTATGTTTCTAGACCAAGCGCTGATTTGGTGGAATACGGTAGTCCAAATAAGGGGACAAGATGCTATTAATCATATGTCATGGACTAAATTAAAAACCCTCATGCTAGAGCATTTTTGTCCTAAAAGTGAGATTCAAAGGTTGGAACACGAGTTATGGAATCTGGAAATGAAAGGAGCGGACCATGTGGGATACACGAATCATTTTAACGAACTGTCCCGCTTAGTTACGTGGTTAGTTACACCGGAAGCGAAGCGAATTGAACGTTATATCTGGGGACTGACCCCTGTTGTGAGAAGTATAGTGAATTCAGTAACCCACCCAACATTAGAAAGTGTTGTATCTCAAACGGGTGTCGTTACTTTTGATCTGATGAGAAGTGGAGTGATAAGGATGCCAGGTGAAACAACAAGTTTAAAACGAACTAATTATGGGACAAGGATGCAAGGAAACCCTCAAAACAAACGGGCCCGTCCGAATACCCGAAGTTATGCCATGACCAGTTCTATTGTAAAGCAAAAGACCTATAAAGGGACGTTACCGAAGTGCAGAAGATGTAACTTTCATCATGTGGGTGATTGGAAATCGATCATTTGTCAGAAGTGTGGAAGAACGGGATATTATGCCCCCAACTGTAGAACCCCCACCAACACTGTTAACCGTCCACCGCAATCAACTCAACTACCTCGACCTCAAACAACCCGCCCACAACTCAACCAACAAACCCCACCTACCACGAACCTCCGTGCCTGCTATAAATGTGGCAGTACGGAACATTTTCGGAGATACTGCCCCAATCTGAACCAGGGTGCAGCGAGAAATTTGCAGGAAATCTTAGAATTATTAAGGCAAGAGAAGTTATACGCAAAGTTGTCCAAATGTGAATTTTGGCTACAAGAAGTAAAGTTTTTGGGGCACATTATGAACCATCAAGGGATCCAAGTAGACCCAAGTAAAATTGTGGCCATTAAAAATTGGCAAGTGCCTAAGTCACCAAGAGAAATTCGCCAATTCTTAGGACTAGCCGGTATTATAGAAGATTCATTGAAAACTTTTCAAGTATTGCCCAACCTCTAACCCTCCTAACTCAAAAAGATCGAGCGTATGAATGGGGAGAAGAACAAGAAATGGCCTTCCAAACGTTAAAACAGAAGTTATGTGAGGCTCCAATATTAAGCCTTCCAGATGGAACTGATGAATTGGTGGTATATTGTGACGCGTCTCGTAAAGGTTTAGGATGCGTACTGATGCAAGGAAAGAAAGTAATAGCATATGCCTCCCGACAATTAAAGATACACGAGAAGAACTATACAACCCACGATTTGGAATTGGGAGCGGTTATTTTTGCATTGAAGATCTGGAGACACTACTTGTACGACACAAAATGTACTATCTATACTGATCACAAAAGCCTACAACACATATTTGATTAGAAAGAGCTAAACATGAGACAAAGGAGATGGGTAGAACTGTTAAATGATTATGATTGTGAGATTAAATATCATCCGGGTAAGGCCAACGTAGTAGCTGATGCTTTAAGCCGAAAAGACAGAGTCAAACCATTAAGGGTACGAGCACTCGGAATGATTGTTCAAAGTAGCCTAACCGAACAAGTTTGTTGCACAAGATGAGGCTTTGAAGGCAGATCAGCTAGAAAAAAAAGAACTACATGGGAATGAAAGGAATTTTGAGAAGAAAATTGATGAAGTATATTATTACAAAAACCGGTTCTGGATTCCAACACTTCATAAACTCCAAAAGTTGATTCTTGATGAAGCACATAAGTCCAAATATTCTATTCATCCAGGTACTGATAAGATGTATAAGGATGTTAAAGAATTTTACTGGTGGCCTGGCATGAAAAAGGATATAGCCGTGTATGTAAGTAAATGTGCAACGTGTGCAAGAGTTAAAGCCGAATATCAAAAACCTTCGGAAATGTTACAACAACCCGAAATCCCACAATGGAAATGGGAACAAATTACCATGGACTTTGTGATGCACCTTCCTAAAACCTCCCAATGACACAATGCTATCTGGGCAATTGTTGACCGATTAACCAAATCCGCACACTTTATTCCCATCCGTAACAACTACACCACCGAAAAAATCGCTCAAATTTACATCGATGAAATTGTATCCCGACACGGAGTACCTCTTTCGATTATTTCAGATCGAGACAGTCACTTTACTTCACATTTCTGGAAAGCAGTACAAGAATCTTTGGGAACTCGAATAGATTTGAGTACCGCCTACCATCCCCAAACCGACGGCCAATCTGAGCGAAGCATTCAAACCTTAGAAGATCTACTTCGTGCTTGTGTACTTGATTTCAAAGGAAATTGGGATCAACATCTCTCGCTTATTTAGTTTTCCTATAATAATAGCTACCACAGCAGTATAAAAGCTGCACCTTATGAAGCTCTATACGGGCGAAAATGTAGATCACCACTATGTTGGACGGAAGTGGGTGATACCCAAATTTCAAGGTCAGATTTAATTCAGGAAACCACCGATAAGATTCACCAGATTAAGCAAAAATTGAAAGCTGCCCGCGACCGACAAAAGAGTTATGCCGATGTTCGCAGAAAACCGTTATCTTTTGAAATAGGTGATAAGGTGTTTTTAAAAGTATCTCCGTGGAAAGGTGTTATAAGATTTGGAAAGACTGGTAAACTAGCCCCGAGATACATCGGACCTTTCGAGATTATTGCAAAAATTGGTCCCGTAGCTTATCGATTAAAACTACCCTTAGAACTGAGCACTATTCACGACGTGTTTCATGTATCGAATCTGAAAAAGTGTTTGACTGATGAAACGACAATAGTACCACTGGAAGATGTTCAGATCAATGAAAAGCTCAACTTCGTAAAGGAACCGGTAGAAATTGTGGACGGGAAAACCAAACAGTTACGACACAACAAAATTTCATTGGTAAAAGTTCGGTGGAATTCAAAACAAGGACCCGAATATACTTGGGAACGAAAGGACGAATTCCGAAAGAAATACCCACGCCTGTTCCCTAAAAAGAAAACCGATGACACATTAAATTTCGAGGACGAAATTTCTTAACGGGGGGAGAATGTGACATTCGTGACAAAACGAGGTATATTATATTCACTATGTAGCAAGTAAACGATAAATCGGTTAATTCGTGGTGCTTAAACGAGTAACCGACCGATACTAATTATGACCCGTATACATGCTGAGATACGAGTTCTAGATATATTATAGAGGCTAACATATTGATATTTAGGCCCCGGTACGTTTAAAACTCTTTAAACGAAAAAGGTTTCGTTTATCCATACGCTATAAGCTTAAACGCAATCGTTAATATCAAAACGAGCATTGTAGCATCCGTTAAGCCGAAAAAGATTTATAAAACACTTATATGACATTTTCTAAGCAATCCGTGAAAATATTTTGGAATTTTACAACGAGTCAGTACGTTTTTCTTATTTTACAAAAAGAAGCTGAAAAACACTCGTTTTCGCGCTGGTTTTCGCACTCGAACTAGTTTTCTTGCGAAAAACCAAACCCGAATTAAATTTTGGACCAAATTTTACGTATGGCACGAATACCGAGGCACCATTGGGCCAAAATGGAGGCCCAATGGGCCTTATATATTGGCGGCCGCAAAGGGGGCAGCCCACCCCCTTCTAGTATTTTCTATATAATAAAAAAATTTAGAGATATTTTGGACCAACTTTTCCAGAAAATACTTACCCTTGCTGTTCTTCTTCATCCTCCAACCCAAACCCTAAGGTAAATATTGATTTTTACATTGATTTTAACCATGATTAACATAGTTTAACCATGAAAAATTAATCCTTGATTAGTTTTAAACATGTTTAACCATCCAAAAAGCATAAAAATCAAGTAAAATCATTTTTTGATGTTAAACATGTTTACAAACCAGGAACATATACTTTTTTTGATCAAAAACGCGGATTAGAACATGAATACAACGTTTTTACTGTTTGAAAGTTCGGTTTGAACCCAAAACCGAAACCCTAAATATCAAGGCTGTTACATGGATGATTTATGCTTGGTTTGATGTTATATGATATGTAGATACACTGAGTTTACAACCCGAGACCCGGAAAGTCGTTTAAGCTAGCAAAACTCATCGAAAACCGACAAGGTAAACCCGTAACACTAGTTTAATGGCTGTTTAGTATTAGGTTGTGACGTGTTTTTGTTAGCTTGTGAAAATTTTCAGGGACATTAGGGATCACATAAATGAGTCCCTGTTCAAATTTGGTAGTTTTTCGATAAACGGAGAATATTTGGTGAATTTATTACCGTTTATGAGCGTTTATTTGGGAAAAATAGCTAAACATATTGAAAAATTATGAAATTTGGTTTTGGAGATTAATATGTGATGTTAAGATCACTGGTAAAGTTTGGGGATCATTGGAAATGCCTAAGTATGGTTTGTGCAATTATGATTTAATCGAATTTTAACAGCCGAAAAAACGCACAAAAAGGCATTTTTTCAAAAGAGTTAGGTTCTGGAGATTTTTCAGGGGCTATGTAATAATATTGAGGCCATTTTTTAAAATTATAGGATTTTTAGGAGTTTGTTTGATATAAACGGCCATTTATTACACGATTATAACCTATTAAATGAATTTTTATAAATAAATAATTAATCATAAAATTTCTGAAAATAATTTTATTAAATTATCCATATTTTATAGTATTTTTACAAAAATTTACATAATTTATATATAAGTACATATTTAGTTAAGATTAATCAAACATTTAAATTATTATTGTTTTAACGAATCCGAAAGTTTGATGTTTAACTGACTGACTGGTACGTCAAAATATCAAACGTGGTCAAATATTGTATTTTTGGATGAAATTGATAAAAACGAACTTTTTACGAGAATTCCGGACAATTCGGGTGGATTGTACGCGTCTTGTATAATCAAACTCGTGTGAAAACGGAAACGAGCCCTGCGATCAATCCAGATACCGAAACCTTAAAATTCTTTTATAAATTAAATCATTTTATCAATCAATATTTTTACTTAAGTTTTTATGATCTTACCTATTCCCGAAACGCGAAAACGATCAACTAGGCTACGCTCGGAAAACGGTGAAACTGAGCAAAACTGATTTTAAGTATTTCACAGTATACAACGTCACAATCTAAGACTATGGTCATGTTTTGGGCCTAACAGCTATAACCAAACTAATTATACAACCCCATTTGGTTTAAACACTGTACTAGTATTAACAGTACGATACCGATTATAGGATACAAGCTATAATCGAGGCATAACACTTATTGACGTATATTACCTGCTCGAACTACAATAAGATGAGTTTCACGACCCACTTTCTAAACTGTTTGATGAACTTTTGAGGTGGAAAGCATGTTTACATATACTTATATACTTGAAAACGTGTGATGATGTGAATTATATAAGTACTAACACTTGACAAATCCCCACAAACACAAGTGATTAACTTTGTGCCGGTGACGTATGGATAGTACTATCGGTTTGACAAACCCAACTGACAGAGCCGGTGAGGTATGCCGGAACATGTTAACCCAGTTGCACATTGTCATTTAAACTTATTACATACTGCTATCTGGTGTTAGACATAGTACATACTTGGGGCAAAGTGGCTGTTAAATGCCAACGGGAGTGCATGGGCAGGGGGGGCCATGTGTTTTAGCTCGTTTCGGTTTCACTTGTGGCTTAGTATAATACATCATACACATACATTTATACATACACACTGTAAACTTTACGAACTCGTATACTGATTTCGTTGATACTCGTGAAACTTGAAACTCACCAACTAGACGTAGTTGACCCGTTTTAACATGTTTTTCAGGTAAAGCAAAGGTGGAATGATTTGCTTAAGTTCTTGGTGTTAGGAATGAAGTTGAATAGCTGTGAATTGACGCAGATATATAATATTGAATAAGAAGCTCGTAAACCGGTTATGTGATTCTCATCTAGTTTGTAAACATAATAACAACCCATGTAATATGATGTAAATAGTTTGTGAATTTATTTATAAACAATGTTGTTGATACTAGTATTATCTGTTACATTCCTGTTTTACGCTTCCGCAACTACCTAGTCGGGGCGTGACAATAAATAAATAATATCATTATAATTTTTATATAATTTTCTATATATATGCTTCACAACCTATGAAATACAAAGAATTTTTCGGGTATATAATTCGCGTATATGGTTCGGGTAAATGGGTATTTGTATTCGGGTAATCGGGCCGGGTAACATCTAATCCCATACCCGGCCTGTACCCGCGAAAATTTTTAAATCCTAATCCCATACCCGGCCCAAACACATCGGGCCTTTGGTATACCCGTCCCATTTATTTCGGGGTTAAGGTATACCCGTCGGGCTCGGGCATTTTTGCCATCCTTAACTGAAGGCAATATGTACAAAAAGATGTCGTGTGGTGCTGAACTACAACTCGAAACCAAGCGTGATGGTTTGCTCTATTTTCTTAACCGCCTTTGGGTCCCAGATCGTGACAATCTTCGCACATTTATAATGGACGAAGCTCACAAGTCACGATATTCTATCCACCCCGGTGCGGATAAAATGTATTTCGACCTTCGAACTACTTTCTGGTGACCCGACATGATGAAATAATGCTATCTATGTCGGAAAATGTTTAACATGTGCTAAGGTAAAAGCCGAGCATCAAAAACCTGCTGGTTTGCTCGTGCAACCTTTTATTCCAGTCTGGAAGTGGGAGAACATTACGATGGACTTCGTCACAAAACTTCCAACCACCAAGAGGCAACATGATAACATTTGGGTAATCGTCGATCGATTAACCAAATCAGCTCATTTCATTCCCATTCGGGAAAAGCATTTGATCGAGCAGCTCGCTCAAACCTATGTCAACGAGATTGTTTGTCGCCATGGTATACCTTTGAGTATTATATTTGATCGTGATGGTCTTTTTGTGTCTCATTTTTGGAGTTCACTTCAAACCGCTTTGGGAACCCGTCTAGATCTTAGCACCGCTTACCATCCTCAAATGGATGGTCAGTCTGAAAGAACCATTCAAACTCTTAAGAACATGCTAAGAACTTGTGTGCTTGATTTTGGTGGTAATTGAGATACTCATCTTCTGTTGGTTGAGTTTTCATACAATAATAGTTATCATTCGAGCAGCAAAATGGCTCCATTCCAAGCGCTCTACGGCCGTAAATGTCTTTCTCCTATTTTTTGGAATGAGATCGGTGAGACTCAGCTCACTGGACCCGAAATGGTACAAGATACCAGCGACAAAATAGCTCAAATTCGTAATAATCTGCTTACTGCTAGAAGTCGTCAAAAGTCTTACGCTGATAAGCGATGACGACCCTTGGAATTCGAAGTCGGTGACCTTGTCCTCCTCAAGGTTTCACCTTGGAAAGGAGTAGTCTGTTTCGGTATGAAGGGTAAACTAGCCCCCCGTTTTGTTGGTCCATTCAAAATCCTTGAACGAATCAGAGATGTTGCTAATCGTATTGAGCTCCCGCAAGAGCTTCAATGCATCCATCCTGTGTTCATGTTTCGAACCTTCGAAATGTTCTAGTTGACGAGAACCTTCATATCCCCCTCAACGAGGTACGTATCGATAAGACAATGCACTTTGTTGAAAGACTGGTGGAAATAGTGGATCGATTTGATAAGGAAACCAAGCGTAGCCGAATTCCTTTGGTCAAGGTTCGTTGGGAATCTAAGCGCGGTGTGAAAGTCACTTGGGAACGTGAAGACCAAATGAAGTCTAAGTATCCGCATCTTTTTGCTACGGATGTTGATTCCTAATTTCGGGACGAAATTTCCTAAAAGTTGGGAATGCTGTGACATTCGTCAAAATCAATTTAGTAATTGTTCTCGTTTTATTACCCATTTTGTAATCGGATCTTTATTTTTAATAAAAGCGTTGAATTATTAATTATGATTTTCGGTTTTATCTTTATTGTACTTACGCGTGGCCCTTATCCTACTCGTTTAATGTTTATAATATGTAAATTCTGTTTTTACAACAATTGATCACCAAACCAATTTCGAGGGACCATGTTGCAAATAACAAAACATATATTTTTCCTTCTTCTTTTCCCCTCTCCCCGTCGCCAACCCCCCCCCCCCCTTTCCATATTTTTTTGATTATTTAACCCATAAATCGCGGAATTAGATCAATTAGTTGGAGCCTTATCATACACGCTCCTTCCTATTATAGTTTAACGCGTAATTAACAACTAGGATGAATCAATTACGGATCGTTTTCATTAACTAAGAACGCGGGCTGAAATCGATCTCGTTAGCCTATAACTACGAGTCCAAAACTCAATTAAATTGCTCCACACCATCATCTCACTATCACGAAGCAAAACCCTAAGATAATTGCAGCCAATAAACAGTTCTTGACCTCGTTTGATTTCGTCTTTTGGCCCTAAACCCTAACTCGGCGTTCACGCTCAATTCATACACGAACAAGGTAATTGCTACATGTATTTAGATCGATTTTCAGTAGGGATTAAAAGCCATCTGTCAATTTTTATGTGACAGAGGGCAAATGATCTGGAATTGGGATTTGATTTCGTTCAAGGGTTCTTATATTTTTAGGGATAACTGGACTTACTAATTATATAAATTGTGTTTCATAAACTAAACGAATCCGCCACTAGCTCAGTTGGCCAACACTCAGGATGTATAATGGAGACCCGGCCAGGGGCGCAGGTTCGAATCCCCCTGGTCCGGTTTTTGGCATTTTTTTATTTCTTTCTTTTTTATTATTTTTGTCTAATCAAATGTATTTTTTTAAAACTTTAATAATATTAACACTTAATATTATTTACACCTGTTTAACGAACCAAACACTATTAAAATTTCAATAATAAATTATCATTAAGTGTTTACGAGTATATATACAGATATATTTTTTTTTCTATAACGATAAAAGCAACGACAATAATAATAATAATAATAATAATAATAATAATAATAATGACTTTTAAAATATTTAAAATTTATAATACACAAATTTTATGAGAATCCTTTAACGATCCCATATATATTATAAGCCCATGTTTGCTCCCGAGTTAGTTCATTTACATTGTTTTAGATATTTATATTTGTATATACTTTAATAACTAGGACAAATTGTCGGGACTTCTCGCGGAACCATCTAGTTGCTTTAATCGTTACTATCTCCTCGTTACCGTATTCCCTATTTCAATTGAGTTCTTCATAACCCCGTTTTAACGCTTTTAATATTTTTGGGGTGTAGCATGTCACAAGTTTTATCTCGTTAGTTATGTGCTTATTTATAAACTGATTCACAATTAGCGTAGATGTTAATATTATTCTTGCGTATTGTTTATGATTGTACGTGAACTTGCTTCCAACGTGTTTACTATTCTTATGGTGGAAGTTAAGCAAATGCATACACATATACATAGTGGGAGGGTCCGACGGGACGTACCTGCGTCGTCTAACGTTATGACTTCGGTTGTTCGTAAGGTGGTTCTCATTTCCCCTATTACTACGGCCTTGGCTAAAGGAACGGAAGGACGACATTTATTGATTTCATTTACTTTACGCTTGGATATTTTTTGCATTACGAAAGTTGAATCGCGCCTTTTTTATTTATATGTATACACGAAAACTTATGAAAACTCACCAACTTAATTGTTGACAAATATATTATTTTCAACGTGCTACAGGTTGAATCGATGGCATGCTAAGGATGAAGATCATTAGTATACCTTAGGATATTTGAATAAAGAACTTATTGATTGTTTTGATGAAGTGTTTTCTTTTTTTTATTTCTTAATTATGAAAAATTGTGTACTTGTTACGTTACGAAATTAAATGATATAATTATTGCCGCTTTAAATAGTGTTACGAGCTAAGAGTGATCTGTACGTTACACCCGGGCGTATTCCGCTTAAAGCCGGGGTGTTACAAATTGATCTGCTTGTCGTGTTATATTAAACTCATATGCATAATTGCTAACTTGTGTGTTTTTTTGTCGGTCAAAGTCTTGTAACCTTTAGTCAGCAAACTGATCAGTTTTTCATGTGTTTTAATAACATATATACAATAGTTAGGAATAAAGGATATGGGCTTCCAATTCGTTGTAGCTCATTACGCGAGCAAGCTATAAGTCAAAGTCAACTGGATAAGCCCCCAAGGACATGTAGAATATGCCACGAACCAGGTCATGACGCCCGTAACCATCACAAGTACCATATCAACGAGAACACTTCAGAAGACGGACCGAGCTCGCCACATAATGAGAATATGGAAGAATAGCCTACATGTCTATTTTCTTAATACTACCTTTGTTTTTTACAAAACACTTTAATATTGTTTGATTGTTTCACGTTTACTTTTTTCGAATCAGACACCGGTTATCCATATCGATGATTTGATATTTATGAGGACTTTAGCATTTTTGGGTGTGCGTTATTTTCATAATGATGTAAATAAAAATACATGGCATCAAAGAACAGATGAAAAGCAAGAACAGGAAACCTACATCATACAACTAATCACATCAAACAGAGGATACACAATTGCATACACCAAGTAATAGAAGAAGAAAGTGAGGGTTTCTGCTCCAAATAATCCTTCATAAAGTCACTCTTCATGGACTTGCATCGGTTTGTCTCGTGTAATACACGTTAACGCATCCGCGTTCATTATTAGGCATGTAAATGAATCAAACGTGTAATGGCGGGAAGTTTGTTTATTATATAAACTAACGAACACGGACAATATTTATTTGTTACATTTAACTGAACGGATGAATATGAACACCATGTTAAGTTTGTTTATGAACGTTCGTTCATATATATTTGTTTATTTATGTTTATTTACATATTAACATAAAATAATTAAATAGTATTTGTTCGTATATGTTTTTTTATAGTTTATTAGCCTCATCTATATATGAACATTTATTAAACGTGTTCGTTTTTTAAACGCACAAACATGAACACAAATAGTGTCCGATTAAGTGTTTATTCTACAACCAACTGAACAATTTTGGTCACCATCTTGGTTCAAATAGAAAAACTATGTACTTGCAATAGCCATTATTATATACAACTGAGAGTAATTCTAGAAATAGTGAAAATCATCTTTAACTTGCATGATTAGTATGTGTCTTTTAGATTTGATGCCACAAATATTGGAGACATGAAACGGAAACATCCACATCCAACCACCTAAACATTTCCACAGGAATAATAGATGGACACTGCGATATAGCCCAAAGAAATATCATATTTCTCATATAAACTAGACCAACATCTACTTTTCAAATCACAAAATAATTAGTTTTGTTATGCAAAAATGTGTTGAACCATATAAAACCTAGGTAATTACTTATGCTTGCTTATACGTAATAATTGTAGCACTGACATTACCTCAACTTTATTTTCATGTTTTAATTTCACCCGTTCTGCGAAGCTACTTCTTTGACAACTTTTCTACTCGATACACAACAAAACATAAATAAGGATAATATTATTATTCTTATTCGAGTCATAGAATTCTATAGTTTTCCAAATAAAAATATAAAGTTATGCAGAACAATATTAATTAGAACATTCAAATACAAATCATAATAAACAAATTCAATGTAACCAAAAACACAAAGTTATCTTTAGTTGAATTGAATTAGTACCTTATGGTGACACCCATGACAGTATCCCCGCTTGTGGCAATTAGGTTATTAAGTGAGCCACAAATCGTTGGATTCATCGGGAGTCATCTGTTTGGAAGACGAAAGAGAATAAATGATGGAAATATTTACCTCCATAAATTTTACAACAAGAAATTGCAAATGTAAGTTGTAGTGACACATTATTATGAAACATAGGAACCAATGGATCAGTGCAAAATTTGAGATGCTGAACAATGGTAATAGATGATAGAATCACGGCTACCAGGACAAAGCATGTTACAATCTATCTATACTCTCATAATCAAGATTTATCACGTCTGCTATCATCTTTCGATTCTTCAAACAAAACTTCTGCAATAAAAAAATGAACTCAATTCCAAATGATGGATGATACTGTTAGGGCATAGAATTTATGAGGAGGATCCTCTATCCTTGAATAATTTATGGATCAATTATCCTTGTGATATGTTCCAGGTTATAAAGGATCAAGGATCCTTGGTATTATCTGTTTACTAATAATTGTATTTGAGTGGTGTTGTGTTTGATAGATACAACGGCTGGACGACTTGGTCATCCTATTTTAGCGCTACTAGACGACTCCCGCACGTGGTCAAAGGAGAAGGAACGGCTAGTGGGAAGAGTGGCGGATTTGTAGGAGTAGTTGTTACTTGTTATTTTTGTTTATAATGAGATTATGATCAACTAGGTTTATCACTTGTTAACTCACGTTCATAAACACTCTTTGAGATTTCTCTGTAAACAGTACACACACACTTAGCTTCATTGTATTCGTTGATGATAAACTCCACCCTTGTAACCCGATTTTTACATTAATAAAGTGGTGATAGACGATTTATCATCACCCGGGGTTTTTGTGCAGGAGATCCGAACCAGATCAAGGGCTTTTCCTCATAATAAATCTTCGTGTTTGTGTTTGCAGTCTTTATGCAATTGTTATTATCATCATAGCACTATACCTCACAATTACAAATTTGGTTACATTATCCTTAATTGATTTTTGACCAAACAATTTGGCGCCCACCGTGGGGCCATTGGTTCTATAATCCATATTATTCTTATCAATATTCAACTTTTCATACCCGTATCACCATCAATGGCCTCCCAACAATCCTCCGCTTCATCAACCATGCCCGCATCAGTGTCTCACTCATCAAAAACCTTACCACCAATGCCTCCCCCGCTAGCAGTAGCTCTGAGAACCACCGCGGCTGAAAAAAAAACGCAACTACCAGTCTTTCAGAGCTCGAAAACCACTGATGCTACTTCGGTGGTAAACTCTAACAATGATGTTTCTTCTATGTTTTTGCAGGTTAAGGAATACATGGAGCAGCAAAACAAGACTAACCAGAGAATTTATCGGGAGATAGAAGACCTGAAGAGGACTAAGAGGCCAACGGAGGATTAGACTCCATTAATGCCTAGGATGCTGGATTTTACCACTCCGGGATCGTCGGCTCAACATACTCAAGGATCGTCTATCCTTCAACCGGGACCCGTGAGTTAGCAGATTCAGGGATCCCTAGTTTTCCATCAAGGATCATCCATCCTTAATCGAGGGTCAACGAGCCAGCAGACTCAAGGATCCTTGATCTTTCAGCCAGGATCATCCATCCCTAATCCGGGGTCCATGGGTCAGTATATTCAAGGATCCTCGACCTCTCAGCAAGGATCATCTATCCTTAATCCCGGGTCGATGGGTCATCAGATTCAAGGACCCTCGATCTTCCAGAGAGAATCATCAATCATTCAACCAGGATCCTCTGGGTTGTATCACCAAGGATCCTACAACTCCCAGCCTCAAGGATCCTTCTTCCAGAATCAAGGATCCTTAGAAGTTCAACATCAACGGTCCTCTGAGGTCCATGATGGAGATATCATACCCATGCAGACCATTGCTTCTGGTGGACCAACTCCCATAGTCAATGCTTCTTACCTCGTCTATTGTTCTGGGATGCCAACGTTCACGCAACAAAGAGGTAACGCATATAATCCTATATCCTTATATGCTAATCTTGGTTCTATGCAGGGTGCATGTATCAACCAAGCTATGGCTAAGGAACTGCAGAAGCTTAAGGATATGATATCCAGCGTGCCAGGGGTGGTCTGACCGATCCCTGAAATACCAGAAGGGAGCCACAAGTTGTCCAGATTAGCTCCACCTATTTGTGATGCTGAAATCCCAAAGCGATTTCAGACCCCCAATATGAAGGTGTACGATGGAACAACTGATCCCAAAGAGCATGTGGCTCAATACAGGGAAAGGATGGAGATAAATCCAATCCCTGAAAAACTCAAGAAGGCTTGTCTATGCAAGGGTTTCGGATCCACACTAACAGGATCTGCACTTAAATGGCTGCTAAGTCTTCTGATGCCTTACTCTGTTACTTCATTTTCACATTTAGTTAACTTGTTCAACAGTCAGTTTTCTTGTAGTAGAAAATTTGAAAAGTTAACTAGTGATTTGTATCGAGATGTCCAACCTTATGATGAATCCCTTAGGGATTTCGTTACAAAGTTTGGCAGGGAAGCCCTAGAAATCCCTAATCTTGATATGGCTACTGCTGTTAAAGCATTCAAGATGGGACTTCAAAGGGGCTCCCCTTTTATAATGATCATGTGATGACTCCATGCAGGACTCTAGATGAAGTCAGAAACAAGGCACTCAGATTCATACGGTTAGAAGAAGACAAGAGGATACAGGATCTGTTAGGGGTTCAAACAAATCAAGAATCTCCCGACAATAAACAAGGATCCTCATTCAAGAACAACAACTCGAAGCCCTACTCCAAATCAATAATCAGAATGTCTGAGCTGTAGAAGGAGATGATGACAACGAAGATTACCCGAGCATCTTAGAATATTGCTTCTTAGTAGATACTCATGGTTTAATTTGTGCCATGAACGATCTTGGTGAGAAGGCGATGTGGCCTCAAAGAAACGAGAAAACAACATCCTTCAAAGATAAGTCCAAATGGTGTGCATTCCATGAGGACTTCGGCCATCAGATTGACGATTGTATTGGTTTAAGGAGGGAAATTGGGTACCTCCTAAGCAAGGGCCATTTCAAAGAGCTCTTGGGAAGAAAGAAGTCCAGGATCCAGGATCCTGAAAAGGTCCCACAAAAAGCAAATCTGCCCCCACCAGACGCATAGGTAATCAACTTCATCTCTGGTACCGTACTTCATACTCTGCAGCAAAAAGACTCTCCAATGAAACCAAATTGGAGAACGGGGAACGACCAGTTATATCCACTACGTTGACGACTGACAAATGGATCTTCTTTGATGAAGAAAATAAAGGAAGCATCCAGGATCCTCACCATGACGGTTTGATTGTAACTTTATTTATCGCTAACTACTATGTACGTAGGATCCTAGTCGACGGTGGGAGCTGGGTCAACATCATCCAGCATGACGTACTACAAAAAATGAACATACCAGACTCGGAAATCATCCTGAGAACGTCGATGCTAGTGCGTTTTAGTGGTGAAACCAAGAAAACATTGGGGGACATCATACTCCCAATATACATCAAAGGGTTAAACTCTTACCAAAATTTTCGTGTTATTGACAATGTTTCTTGTTGCAATGTTATTCTTGGCTGGCCTTGGATACATGGGATGAAGGTTTTAGCCTCTAAGTACCATCAGTGTATCAAACTACCGACTCCATGGGGGTAAGTAAGGATAGATGGTGATCAGGTGAAAGCCAAGTATTATTATTCTTCATCCTTGAAGCCAACAACTAAACAGGCAATAGCATAGCAACCACAACAACATCCTAGGGACGTGCTGGAAGCTTGGAAGCGAGACATAAAAGAATTATTTTAGATCCTGAAGATCCAGACGTGAAGGAGTTCCTAGGATCCAGTGTCCTTAATGGGATCGAGGAGGATATAATATCCTTCCTAATGCGAAGAAAGTCTATGTTTGCCTTCAGACACTCAGACATGACAGGTATTTCTAAGGAGATAATTACTCACAAGTTGGGCATTGATTTATCTGTTAAACCTGTCCATCAGAAGCGAATGAAATTCGCTCCTGAGAGGAACGTGATCATACAAGAAAAGGTTGAAAATTTTCTTAAGGCCGGTATGATCAGATAGGTTAAGTATCCTCGATGGTTAGCTAATGTGGTTGTTGTTTCAAAAAAGAATAGAAAGGGGAGGGTGTGTGTCGATTTTACTGATTTAAACAAGGCATGCCCCGAGGATCCTTTCCTGTTACCACATATAGACTCCGTGGCGGATGCAACGGCAGGACATGAGATGCTTACCTTTATGGATGCTTCCTCTGGATTTCAACAAATTCATATGGAACCATCTGATCAGGAGGATACAACATTCATACTGTTATATTGCCATGCCAATAGGACTAAGAAATGCAGGTGCAATGTATCAACGGTTAGTCAACATGATGTTTAAAGACCAGCTAGGGAAAAAAATGGAAGTCTATATAGACGACATGGTTGTCAAGTCCAAGAAGGCTGAAGACCACCTTAAAGAATTGGAGGAAACATTCAATATCCTTGACCAATATAACATGAAACTGAACCCGTCAAAATGCCATTTTGGTGTTAAGGCTGGAAAGTTTCTAGGATATATGGTGACCAAAAGAGGGATAGAAGCGAGCCCCGAGCAGATAGAAGCCATCATCAACTTAAAGTCTCATGCGAATGCTAAAGATGTCCAGGGGCTGACAGGAAGAATAGCTGCTCTCAACAGATTCATTTCCAGATCCTCAGAGATGTGCAAAGACTTCTACGATATCCTTAGGAAAAATTAAAAAGTTCGAGTGGACGGAGAGGCATGAGGCTGCACTCAAAGGCTTAAAGGATTACTTATCCTCAGCACCAGCTAATGAAGCCTGTGGACGGAGAATCCTTATATTTGTACCTAGCCATCTCATGGAATGTAGTAAGTGTTGTCCTTGTGAAGGACCCCGAAGGTGAACAACATCCCGTTTATTATGTAAGTAAAAGTCTTCTGTATGCTGAAGCCAGGTATTCTCATTTAGAAAAATTAATTCTTGCACTTATTATGGCTTCTACTAAATTAAGACATTACTTTGAGACACATACTATTATCTTGAGAACTAATTATCCTGTTAAGAATGTACTTAGAAAACCAGAATTGTCAGGAAGGATGGCCAAATGGGCTGTGAAACTAAGTGCGTATGACATCCAGTATGAGCCCAGAACAACCATCAAATAACAAGCACTAGCAGACTTTGTGGCTGATTTCAGTAAGCTAACTTTGAGGTTCAACAACTAGAAGAAACCAAGGATCCTTAGCCCCTCTTTACTGATGGAGCATCCAAAGTGAGAGGAACATGATTAGGAATCGTACTGAAATCGCCACAGGGGGACATAATACCCCAGTTCATAGCCTGTGAGTTTCAAGCCACGAATAACGAAGCAGCGTTTGAGGCTCTGATCGCAGGTTTGCAATTAGCTAAACACATGAGGATCAGGTATCTTCAAGTGTATATAGATTCATTGTTGATAGCTAACCACTTTAATGGCTCATATGTTGTTAAAGGAGAAAAACTAATCAAATATCTAGATATTGTGAAGGAATTAGCAAAATCCTTTGAATTGTTTAGTATTATACAGGTACCAAGGGAAGAGAATGTTGGGGCAGATGCCTTGGCAAACTTAGCTTCATCCTTGAAGATTCCAGAAGATACGAAGATCCCAATCATCCATATACTCTCACCAGCAATAGGAGAACAAGAAGTTGGGGAGATAACAACTTACAAAGAGATTGTGCTTTGGTATCCATTATCCTCAAATAATCAAGGATCCTGGATCCTCCCAATCAAGAAGTACATTCAAAATGGAGAGATTCCCGACACAGAAAATCATAAATCCTTCAAACTTAAGGTATCACAATATATATTGTTACATGATATTCTGTATAGGAAATCTCTTGCAGGTCCAAACTTGAGGTGTACCAAAGATCCTGAAATTCAAGAGGTGCTCAAAGGCTTTCACGAAGGAGATTGTGTTAATCATACTGGAGGTAGAGCCCTATTCTCTAGAATTATGAGAACATGACACTACTGGCCAACTATGAATAGAGACGCCATGGAGTATTCAAAGAAGTGTGACTCATCTCAAAGGCATGGAAACATCCTACATCAACCAGCATAACCTATGTATCCTATATCCTTATCATGGCCTTTCATGAAGTGGGGCTTGGATATCGTTGGTAAGCTACCTAAAGTGCCAGGAGGAAAAGTATTCATGCTTGAAATGACTGATTACTTTTCAAAGTGGATAGAAGCAGAATCTTTTGTTCAAGTACGCGAAAAAGAGGTGATATCTTTCATTAAAAGAAATATTATTACTAGATTTGGTATCCCTTTCGAAATTATTTGTGACAATGGTTCCCAATTTATCGGGAAAAGAAACACTAATTTTTGTGACAGTTGGGGCATCAAGATGATTACCTCTACTCCGGTGCATCCTCAAGCTAATGGCCAAGCGGAATCAAGCAAAAAGATTATCATCAAAAATTTGAAGAAGAAACTAGGATCCAAGAAAGGCAAAGGGCAGAAGAACTTCCCTAAGTTCTTTGGGCAGACAGGACAACACCAAAGAATGCAACAGGTCAAACACCTTTCTTATTGGTGTTTGGCTCAGAAGATGTAATCCCTACAGAGATGGTACTTCCCACTGCCAGAACAAGCATCCGTGATCATCAAGCCAATAATGAAATCCTTCTCGAAGACCTAGACACTGTTGAAGAACTCAGAGACCTAGCCAAGATCAGGATGGCTGTATATCAACAGAGGGTAGCTGGGGCATACAACAAGAGTATAAGGATCAGAAGATTTCAAGAAGGAGACTTGGTGTTAGGACATGAAATGTCATATATATGTCCCCAGTTCTATCAGGGTAGGTCGGCGTGAGACTAAAGATAGTGAAACCTAGTTAACGTATTGTAAATGTCAAACGAAAACTGGTTCGATCGAACAAAAGGTTGATTCGATCGAACCAGGCTCATTCGATCGAACAAAGCTTCACTCGATCGAATGAGAGACTCATCCGATCGAATGAGTCTTCGATATATAAACGTTACTTAGGGATTTTCAGAAAGTAGAGCACACATAACACACATACACAGCCGACCTGTTCCCCGGAAATCCTCTCTGCCCGTCAACCCCTTCGGTCCTTTCCTCCGCACCTGGTCGTCATATCATCCTAGGAATTGCTACCGTTTGTGTCGTTGATTACCACCGAGTCGCCGTGTTAGTAGGATTCCGCACTCTAACACGTTGCCCCCGAGAATCGTTGGGAAACCGTCTCCCGATCGGTCCTAACAAAGTGGCATCAGAGCCTTTGGTTCTTGATTCTCGGTAGATTCGTGGTAAAAATTGCGTTTTTAGAGTCAAATTCGTTATTTTTACGTAAAATTTCCGGTAAAATCTTGGTTTTTGGTCTTGTGTTCATCGGTTTTGTGTCAAAAACAGTTAATATTGTCATATTTTGGTTTTTGATCAAAGGATTTCGTGTTAAAATTCGGGTTTTCGTCAAGAACGTTCTTCGCGTTCTTCGTGTTCTTCGAGTTTTTGGTTGTTTTGATCCGTTTTTGGGTTGGAATTAAGTTGTGTTTATGTTATAAGTTTAAAAATAGTCATAAAGTGGTCCTCGATCGTCAAGATTTCTTGTTTTTGTTTCAAAATCCGAATTTTCGTCAAAATCTTCTAATTTTGGAAAATCCAGATTTCCCGATCGAATCAGTCTATTTTTGGAACCCATTCGATCGAATAGCCCTCCTATTCGATCGAACAAGTTTAAACGTTGACCGAACCAGCTTTTCCCGCCTCAACATACGCTCCCTTCGTTCGATCGAATAAGTCTCAATCATTCGATCGAACCAGTACCCAACCGATCGACTTAGTCACCCATTTGATCAACCCATTCGATCAGTGTCAAATTCGATTGTCATAACCCATCCGATCGACTAAGTCAACATCAGAACCGAACCAAAACCCCATTCGATCGAACTAGTTCCCAATCGATCGAACAAGTTACACAACCCGTTTCGTTCGAACCAGATACTTATCCGACCGAACCTAACACCCTATTCGATCGAAAAAGTTCCCATTCGATCGAATCAGCCTCATAACACCAGAACCTTAACCCAAACAGACATTCGATCGAGTCAGCTCACACCCGATCGAATAGACCACTCATCCGATCGAATACAACACATTCGATCAGCAGACTGTTTTTTCAACACTTAGCAAATTTTAAGTGTTTTTCAGTCTTCTCGGAGTTAAGCAAACATGTCTTCAAGTACAAGCACAACCAAGAGGATCCAGTCAATCCTCGAAAGTGACTCGGAATCGGGAAGCTATAACAAGCCTCCTAAGCTAATGGCGTTAAACGAGTTCAACACTTGGAAGACTAGATTCCAGATTCACATAACCGGTGTGAATCCTGGATTATGGGAAGCTGTTCAAACAGCTTGGGTTCATCCGACCAACGACGATGGTGAAGCTTTAAGCTATTTCAGGCTGTCTGATGAACAGAAGACAGCATTTGAAGCTGAAAAGAAGGCTTTCTCACTACTATCACAAGCCCTTTCCAGCGATTTGTTTCACCAGTTCAACCAATTCACTACAGCGTCAACACTATGGAACGCCTTGGTTGAAAGATGTGAAGGGTCGGATTCACTGAGAGATATTCACGCTAGGGAACTAAAGCGTGAATTCGATTTGTTTGGTCCGGAATCAGGAGAAGATATCGAGTCACTGCTGTCGAGATTTTATCATCTCATGTCTGAGCTCAAGGCCTACAACGTTAGAACTACTGGCACTGAGAAAGTGAGATGTCTAGCACAAGGTCTCCCACCCAGTTGGAGCACCTTTCTAACGGTGATGAGAAGAAGTCACCAACTCGAAACAATTCTTCTCTCTGATTTCATTAAAGAGATCAGACAAGAGGATGCTGAACTGAGAGCCTCCTCAAGAAAGCCAAGATCAACACCTGACAAATCGTTATACATGCCACCACTTACAATGAAGAAGATTCCGCTACGAAAGATGAAGCAGGACTTCTACAAATCGTTCAGGCATTGGTACTACGACGGAAGACTACATGAAGCAGTTATAGTGCTCAACGACAATGGTAATTGGAGCACAATCCGCATTTTTGATCCTATGTGGCTCACCAACTTGTCAAGGGAGGATGTTTTTACTCTATACAAGACAGAAATTCTTTATGCCCCCGATGACATGGAGCAAGCGCTAAAGTACAGAAATGTCATTAGGATCTGTTTTGCCTATGACATACATGCAGGATCTAACTGGAAGGAACAACAGAAGAAATATACACAGGGAACCAGTGATTAATTGTTATATGTTTTGTTTATTTGGTTTCTTTGTAATTCAAAGTTTTATCTTCTGGTTGTAATTGTTTTTGGAGTGATTTTAATATACTTTGGAATATTGTGCTAGATTATGCTTTACTTTCATGTTTGATAATCTACTACAACTGTGCTTAAATGTTAATCTTATATTCCATTTGACAGCATCTCATGATATGTGGAACCTATGGTAAGTCTGACGGACTGCACCATTGGATCGTGAGATAACTCCATGAAGACAGGAGTTTGGTGGATGCAATGAGGGCACCACTAGCTTTGAGAACAGAGAGGGAGAGATAACTCCAAGGGGGAGTTGCAGTCGAGCAAGAAATCTCGATTGGTTAAAACATAAATAGAACTGGCTCCAAGGGGGAGTTTGTTAGGACATGAAATGTCATATATATGTCCCCAGTTCTATCAGGGTAGGTCGGCGTGAGACTAAAGATAGTGAAACCTAGTTAACGTATTGTAAATGTCAAACGAAAACTGGTTCGATCGAACAAAAGGTTGATTCGATCGAACCAGGCTCATTCGATCGAACAAAGCTTCACTCGATCGAATGAGAGACTCATCCGATCGAATGAGTCTTCGATATATAAACGTTACTTAGGGATTTTCAGAAAGTAGAGCACACATAACACACATACACAGCCGACCTGTTCCCCGGAAATCCTCTCTGCCCGTCAACCCCTTCGGTCCTTTCCTCCGCACCTGGTCGTCATATCATCCTAGGAATTGCTACCGTTTGTGTCGTTGATTACCACCGAGTCGCCGTGTTAGTAGGATTCCGCACTCTAACACGTTGCCCCCGAGAATCGTTGGGAAACCGTCTCCCGATCGGTCCTAACACTTGGTCTTGAAGAAAGCCTTCCAAAATACAACTAATCCCGTAGATGGAAAGTTGGCTCCTAAGTCGGAAGGTCCCTATTTGATTGAGTTAGAAGCAGGAAAGGGGGCATATCATTTGCTCACTATGGAAGGGAATATGTTACCAAAAGCATGGAATGCTATCCATCTCAAGAAGTACTTTTTCTGATCAGGATCAAGTATCCTCAGAGGATCAAATATCCTTAAAGGATCAAGGATCTTGAAATCGGTAATATCTATCTAATCACTTATTCATTTCAGATTCTTGTTATTTTAAGGATAATGTGTTCTTAACGTTTATCTTTTGCAAGTTTTTAAGTAATATTGCAGATTTCGATAAGTACAATGATTAAGAGGTTGGCCACCTCTCCATCACACTTAAGGTACACTACTGTTTTCTTTGGCTTAGCCCACGATTAAGGTGTGACCCCCGATGGTCATATCTTCCAAGGTTCAAAGGTTTTCACCTTTCTTATAAATTAGAGTTTCTACACTCTCGCCTGGAGTGCACGTTATCCAACTATAGTTCGGGGCAGCGGGAACATTACACTTTTCGTGGTTGACAATTTCGTTGTCTTCGGCTATATGGAGGATCCTACGATTTATGGTAGACGTACCATACCACCGGTTTATAACATTTTCATGTTATCTCAAGACAAAGGTTTCTAACATTTTCATGTTAGCTAAGGTTTTGGCGTTTTCACGTCACTTACATTTGGGCAACTCCCCGTTAGCATCCGTATCCTTGGGCCAGTCCCCAGTTTGGGATTGTCCCCAGTTTAACACCGGTACGGGCTTGTCCCCAAATACACGGGCTTGTCCCCAGTTGCACGGGCTTGTCCCCAATTTATTTTTTGGGCTTGTCCCCAATTTGTTGGGTTTAATCCCAATTGATTTTATAAGTTATTTGCAACAGATATCCTAAGTTCAACTACGAGGATCACAAAATAATCAACACTTAGTGATTCAAGATCCTTAATTTATATATACAAGGATCATGGAAGGACCAATAGTTACGGTAACTTAGGTCTAAATAGACCTTATGGTACGATTTCTACTTATCAATTTACATTTATTTTGGTTAAGATCTTTGTAAACTCTATCATTTTAAGATCCTTAGTTTATTTTTGCAAGGATATTCTATCCTAAAACTTTTTACTCAAAGATATTTCTTAAAATTCTCAATAAAGCTGAAAGTATATTAAACTTATTTTAAGAATAACAGATAATAACACGTAATAGTCAAAAGATATTGTTTATTAAAAACTTACTTAAAATTGCCAAAAGCTAACCCGTACTTCACCATTTAAACATGGACCATCCATCCGGGTTAAAGTAAGTTTTTACTAACAGTTTAACCAAGTACAGGAAAATAAAAGTCAGGGGCATCAAAGGCTTCATCCCCACAAACAGAGGATCCCTCCACCTTTGCTACACCTGAAAATTGTCTTAAGGATCAGGGATCCTTCGTCCTAGTTACTATTTTCTGTTACAAACCATTATCCATTATCCATAAAAACATCATCAAAATAAATAAAAAACGGGCTCTAGCCTTGTCTTTAATATCCTTCATTGCCCGTTCAAGCAGCCTCCTCACCATCTGTTGCACCCTTTCCTTCCTCAGTCTCGACCACCTCCTTTGCTCCGCTTGTTCCAGCCTCATTTCCATCAGCCATCACAACATCCTCTTCGCCACCAAATCCACCTTCCATTTCTCCACATCCCAAGCAGCCTTATCAAAAGCAGGATCACCGGCTTCTGTCATCATCTTGATCCTAGCCTACAACACCGATCTTGCAGCCCACATCTTTGCTTCCTCATTTGCCTGCTTAACCTCTTCTTGATGCTGAGCTTATGGGGTGGATAACAGATCCTCTAGACGTTTTTTCTCTTTGGTGAGCTAGGCTATAGTCTTGTCTTTCACCACTGATGCACCCCCCATTGCAGTAAGGCTGTCGCTCATTTGTCGCACGATCTTATCATAATGATCCTTGGAAGCATTCACATCCTATAACAGACAATTGTGCAAAAGTTGGAAGGATACTTGATTGTCAAATTAGGAATAGCAAGATAAATAGTACTTACAGCAATGATCATGACAAAGTGAGTCTCAGGCTCTGTGGATCATTTCCTCTTGGAGGCTGCCGATTTGGCCCTGGTAGTGGCAGTTCTTGGCTTGAAAGTGGTGGCTGCTTTTAAAGCTTCTTTCTTGATGGTTTGAGGAGTGATCAAACTGTCAATGTCCTCCAGTGAAAACTTGCAGACAGATTTGTGAGATTTATGAGCACCTGTAGAATACGAGAAACAGATAAGTTTTCTCTCTCTCTCTCTCTCTCTATATATATATATATATATATGTTTATAAATGTAAATCTTACTTGACATGTCGGAATCCGAAGAGATTTCATAAAAAGCCTCAACAAATTTGGCTTGAAAGGTTCGGACTTCAGGATCCAGGGCAAGAAACTTTTTTGCGTTTTCTTTTGTTCCAGGTAGATTAGCCAAGGAAGCAAAGTTATCAACTGCAAAAATCAGAAAAGTCAAAAGAAGGATCAGTTATCCTGAACTGTTTTTTTTCAAGGATCTGAGATCCTACCCTTTTTAACCCAAGTTAAAGGCAAATTAGCCCCCACCAGATATGGAGCTTCGATTCACAAAGAAAAACTGATTCCTCTAAAGGTAACCGTTCTGGGTCACTTTCGATATTGGATTAGGCTGACGAAGTTTAGACTTCAATACAAATCGGTTCGAGACATGGGTGGTTAGGGTATAAAGGTGTGATATCTCTTGGATGCCGAAATCGGTCTTCTCCCCCTCTATGATTCTTTCAACAGTACGTAAAACCCTCCAAATCATGGGCATGGCTTAGATATAGGACATCCCGGTGGAATCGAAGAAACTTTGGGTAAAAGAAGGGAACAGATACGTGTAGCCGATAAGAAAAGGACGGGCGGGAAAGCAGACCCAAGTCTTTGAATAGATGTCGCATCAGATTAAAGAATCGTATGGCTGGAAAACGGTTTTCGGTGGGAACAGTGGCCGGATTTCATCAATCTCAGGATCTGTAAACTTACAGATTTCCATGGATCGATTGGTGATAGAGTTCTGCGATTGCATTTCTGATAACTCGGAACAGTCGGAATGGTCGGAGGGAGAAGAAGAAGAAGAAGCGACATACATTTTTTAAGAATATTATAATAAGAAAATGAGAAGAAGAAGAAGGATGCCTAAATAGTCTGCCAAGATATGTGGTTATACAAGAATTGAAGGGATCACATATATAGGCGGCTATAGTTGATAATAAGGGTTTTTGATAATAATTACCGCTGACACACGTCTAATTGTTCTATCTTTTGCAGGGATTCAAATTTCAAAATGACTGTGGTATTACATAAACACCCGCCATTTTGGGGGCAATTGTTAGGGCATAGAGTTTATGCTGAGGATCCTCTATCCTTGAATAATTTATGGATCAATTATCCTTGTGATATGTTCCTGGTTATAAAGGATCAAGGATCCTTGGTATTATCTGCTTACTAATAATTGTATTTGAGTGGTGTTGTGTTTGATAGATACAACGGCTGGACGACTTGGTCATCCTATTTAGCGCTCTGGACGACTCCCGCACGTGGTCAAAGGAGAAGGAACGACTAGTGGGAAGAGTGGCGGATTTGTAGGAGTAGTTGTTACTTGTTATTTTTGTTTATAACGAGGTTGTGATCAACTAGGTTTATCACTTGTTAGCTCACGTTCATAAACACTCTCAGAGAATTCTCTGTAAACAGTACACACACACACTTAGCTTCATTGTATTCGTTGATCATAAACTCCACCCTTGTAACCCGATTTTTACATTAATAAAGTGGTGATAGACGATTTGTCATCACCCTGGGATTTTGTGCCGGAGATCCGAACCAGATCAAGGGCTTTTCCTCGTAACAAATCCTCGTGTTTGTGTTTGCAGTCTTTATACAATTGTTATTATCATCATAGCACTATACCTCACAATTGCGGATTTGGTTACATTATCCTTAATTGATTTTTGACCAAAACAGATACAAACTGAAATATGCCAGTTCCAAGCTATGTTATACACACATGAAGCATAAATTTAAATGTTCAAAGATGAAATATGAAGGTATAAAATTTGGGAAAACACAAAGATACACGGTCTAGCTGGGTTTGGTTAAAGTCGATTACATTAACCGTAACCATAACTGTTACCATAACCAAATAGTCGGTTAATCAGAATTGCTTGTCGGTTTTGTTCGATCAGATAATTTTCTTTTGTAACCGTTTAGTTATAGTTGGGTTTCTTCCTCATCACTACAACTAAGTATGTATAATCTAATTCATGCAGGTATATGATTAAATAATCTACACAAACTTCTTTCGTGGACGGTTCTACCCTTGTAGCGTCACTATCGGAGTTTTCTAACGATTTTCTTTTCGCAAAAGGGAGTCGATCATTGCCTGATTTGTTATAGAATGTAACATGTATCAGATGTTCTAATGTATAGGTACATTATTCTCTAAAGAAATTGTCTTTTTAGATCATATAGGTGAACAAAAAGTATGTAAATTCAACATTAAATACAAAAAAAAAGAAAAAAAGAAAAAAAAAAACCTCGTCAAATCATATCAATGTACGGAACATACTACCCCTATATATTCATCTCAATGTTACAACTATTATAACAGAATTCTCCATTGACATTGCAAAATCCAGACATAGTACTTTCAGAACTTAAAATCTTTATTGAATTTTCTCATAATGTGATCTACTCTATCGTAATAAGAGGCAACAATGAAGACTGTCTTTGATTGCAAGAATGGAAGAAGGAGGTCAATCGTTGAGATTGGTTTGTTGCCGACATCATCACAATTCTGAATATGACCAACTTTCCTGAGGACCGATCTAGTAAGGAACTTGTCTCCAGAAGCTAAAGATACATCCGGGGTATCAACCTCGGGCATCATGCTTCTATTGCTCTTGTTGACCTACACATCAAAAATTAATACTTAAAATGCATATATGAAAAAAAATTATAAATGTATATTAACAAATTAATAAATAACATCACATATATAAGATCTGAGATAAGTTAAACCTGAAAGCATATATACATAAATTATAATATTTTTTGATATATACTTAAAAGCATATATAGATTAAAGTGCGTACATGTTCTTTGGAACCTTCAGATTGCATATGGAAATTATACCATCAGGGCCGGCCCAAGGGCTGTGCAGCCCGTGCGAATGCACAGGGCCCAAAAAATCTGGGCCCAAATAAGCAAACAATGTTATAGATATTGTTAAATAAAAAACTAACGCTAGATAAGTAATATTACCAGTTCGCTCACATGGTTGGCTGTTTTGTTAGTCTATTGGTCTATTGTTTCCTTCTCAAGAATACAGGTTCAATTCTTCATTCTTGCTTTTACCAAACTTCTTTTTTTGTTTTCTAGTTTCTTGGACTACATGGTGGACAACACCAATTTTTTTTTTTTAGTTGAATACTTTCTTTATATTAAGATTTTATTATATTTTTATATATAATTTTTATAACCAGAATAATATAATTATTAAATTTAAAACCTAATTAAAACTTATAAAAGCTCTCCACATATAAAAATATACATGGAACAACCCTATTACAGTTATGTAAGTTATTAGGTGAAAATGAACCAATGTGCAAGTATACAAAATATAATATACATATATATTACAATTATTTGTAATAATTTTTTTGTAAACATGACTAACAAAGTAACAATTCTTATTAATTGATAATATGTAGTTAGAACAAAATATTTGTTAATCCGTTAGAACCTGTTAAAGTTAACTCATTAGAACTGGATAGTTATTATGTTTTTGTTAAATAAGTTATTAGGTTCCGATCTTAACTCGTTGGCTGATCCGTGAGAACATATAGTAGGGATAAACCTTAACCGACCCAAACCGTCAAAACGAACTGTCAAACCAACCCGAACAGTGAACCCACTGAAAAAATTCTTAGATCCGCCACTGATGGAGGCCTTACCAAAATGTCAATTTAGTCCTTTACTCCTTTGTATCCGAACCTTATATACCGTTGCCTATATAAATCCCATAACACTTGTTCAAACATTCCCATCAATAATCTCTCCAAACACTCATTTGGGAGATTGGAGAGTATCCAGAGAGATAAAAATATTAAACAAAAAATCAAAGGAAACCGGCTCGATGGAGATGCCGACGGGTTGGTTTTGGTGTTTCTGTAAGCAAGGAAGGCCGTATATCGGGGTTCTTTTTCTACAACTTGGATACGCGATTAACAACTTATTAGTAAAGTCTGCTTTAGACATGGGGTTAAATCCCTACACATTTTCAGTTTATTGAAACGTTGCCGCAGCCCTTGCCTTTGGCCCTTTTGCCTTATATTTTGAAAGGTAAAAATACTTTTTTATTTATATGTAATATCTATGATGCACGGAAACGGCAAGAACAGTTGAGTCCCCGTCCCGTGGATGGCGTGGGGATGGGTACGCCGCCGAAACGTTTTCGGTCGTTTCTGAAAATCGGGGACTGACCGTAATACGTCTCTGGGCTTGGGTACGGCTTATTCGGATTTTCAGAAACGTTTTTGGCGACCATATAGTGGTTTCCGGTGGCAAATCCGACGCCAAATGTCTGCAATTGCTGCCAGAAATAGTTGCCTGATGTTAGGAAGAACAAGAATAAGTTTATATGTTTTAACAATTAACCCATTTATTTCTCAATAGTTTACATTCAGTCCCTGTAACTTGATTGTTTTTACATAAAAAAAAGTGTAAAATTAGTTTGTGTATTTCAACAATTAACCCCCTCTATCTTTACTAGTTTACATTTGGTCCTTAAACTTATAAATCTATACATAAAAGGTTTAAAATTGACATTATGAATTTAAAAAAAATTATAAATAGCTATTTATTATATATTTGTATTTTTTATATTTATATTTTTGTCGTATCCTTGCCGTACCCGTATCTTGGATTTTTAATTTTTGCCGTTTCTCGTACCTGTATCCTGATCCCGTACCTGTTCCCGTGCTACTTAGTGTAATGTAACAATTAATATTAATTAGTATTAGCGTTATGTCACATGCAAAAAAGAGCACGAATGACATGTTCTGTGTTTTGGAAGATAATGTTGTTGGCTCTAATAGAGTACGTAACAAAGTCCACTAACACATTTGACTTGATGACAAAGTCAACATGTGTATAATATGTTAATTTAACGCAATTTTTAAAATCAGGCCAGTTATGGACCAAATACTATACTACACTGGGATGAAGTACACGACCGCAACCTTTGCAATCGCAATGTGCAATGTTCTACCCAGGGCCGGCCCAAGGGCAATGCAGCCCGTGCAAATGCACAGGGCCCAAAAATTATGGGGGCCAAATAAACAAACAATGTTATAGATATTGTTAAATAAAATGCAAATGCTAGATAAGTAATATTACCTGTTAGCTCACATGGCTGGCTGTTTTGTTAGTCTATTGGTCTATTGTTTCCTTCTCAATAATACAGGTTCAATTCTTCATTCTTGCTTTTACCAAACTTTTTTTTTGTTTTCTAGTTTCTTGGACTACATGGTGGACAACACCAATTTTTTTTTTTTTTTTTTTTTTTTTTTTTTTGTAGTTGAATACTTTCTTTATATTAAGATTTTATTATATTTTTATATATAATAATTATATTTTTATATATAATTATTATATTTTTATATATAATCATATATAATTTTTGAGCCCTGAGCATTTGCACGGGCTGCACAGCCCTTGGGCCGGCCATGGGTAGAACATTGCACATTGCGATTGCAAAGCTTGCGGTCGTGTACTTCATCCCAGTGTAGTATAGTATTTGGTCCATAACCGGCCTGATTTTAAAAATTGGGTTAGATATAACATATTATACACATGTTGACTTTTTCATCAAGTCAAATGTGTTATTGGACTTTGTTACATACTCTATTAGAGCCAACAACATTATCTTCCAAAACACAAAACATGTCATTCGTGCTCGTTTTTGCCTGTGACATAAAGCTAATATTAATTAATATTAACTGTTACATTACACTAAGTAGCATGGGAACGGGAACGGGAACGGGAACGGGTACGGGTACGGGATCAGGATACATGTATGAGAAACGGAAAAAATTAAAAATCCAAGATACGGGTACGGCAAGGATACGGAATATATATGTATGTATATATATATATATATATATATCATCATCATCATACTCAGTATATCCCACCAATATCAAAGCTATAGTAGGGTCTGAGGAGGGTAAGATGTAGACAGCCTTACCTCTACCCCATAAGGATAGAGAGGCTGCTTCCGGTGAGACCCCCGGCTCGATAGTAGTTTTGCATCAAGCCTTGGACATAAGGCACATAGCACTCAATCATCGGGACACCGGCTGATCGGTGCATGTACCCTTGTCTTTCGGCTATCAACGCTACTACATGATGCCTGATTAACCGTCCGTCACTTTTAACGTTATTTTCACGAGATTAGTAAAATAACGTCAAAATTAGTGCAAGTTCACTTTTGCCCACCCGAGGGTTCACACATATATACATCATATGTGCGCACCGCAAGCAGGGCTATATATATATATATATATATATAATACAAATAGAGGGGTTAATTGTTGAAATACACAAACTAATTTTACACTTTTTTATGTAAAAATAATCAAGTTACAGGGACTGAATGTAAACTATTGAGAAAGAAATGAGTTAATTCTTAAAACATATAAACTTATTCTTGTTCTTCCTAACATTAGGCAACTATTTCTTGCAGCAATTGCAGACATGTGGCGTCGGATTTGCGGCCGGAAACCACTATATGGTCGCCAAAAACGTTTCTGTAACTCCGAATAAGCCGTAGCCAAGCCCAGAGACGTATTACGGTCCGTCCCTGATTTTCAGAAATGACCGGAAACGTTTCGGCGGCGTACCCGTCCCCATGCCATCCCCGGGACGGGGACTCAACTGTTCTTTCCGTTTCCGTGCATCATAGATATTACATATACATTCATACATATAAATAAAAAAGTATTTTTACCTTTCAAAATATAAGGCAAAAGGGCCAAAGGCAAGGGCTGCGGCAACGTTTCGATAAATTGAAAATGTGTAGGGATTTAACCCCATGTCTAAAGCAGACTTTACTAATAAGTTGTTAATCGCGTATCCAAGTTGTAGAAAAAGAACCCCGATATACGGCCTTCCTTGCTTACAGAAACACCAAAACCAACCCGTCGGCATCTCCATCGAGCCAGCTTCCTTTGATTTTTTGTTTAATATTTTTCTCTCTCTGGATACTCTCCAATCTCCCAAAATGAGTGTTTGGAGAGATTATTGATGGGAATGTTTGAACAGGTGTTATGGGATTTATATAGGCAACGATATATAAGGTTCGGATACAAAGGTGTAAAGGACTAAATTGACATTTTGGTAAGGCCTCCATCAGTGGCGGATCTAGGAATTTTTTTTCAGTGGGTTCACTGTTCGGGTTGGTTTGATGGTTCGTTTTGACGGTTTGGGTCGGTTAAGGTTTATCCCTACTATTTGTTCTCACGGATCAACCAACGAGTTAGGATTGGAACCTAATAACTTATTTAACAAAAACATAATAACTATCCAGTTCTAATGGGTTAACTTTAACAGGTTCTAACGGATTAACAAATATTTTGTTCTAACTACATATTATCGATTAATAAGAATTGTTACTTTGTTAGTCATGTTTACAAAAAAATTATTACCAATAATTGTAATATATATGTATATTATATTTTGTATACTTGCACATTGGTTCATTTTCACATAATAACTTACATAACTGTAATAGGGTTGTTCCATGTATATTTTGATATGTGGAGAAGGCCAGGGATAATAAAAAGGAAAAAAATGCATTAAAAGCAAGAATCGAACCCAGGATCTTAGATTAGGAAGTATTAGGATGCATGTATGTTACCACTAGACCAAAGTTCCACTTTGTGTATGTGTTCACTCATAATATATATATGGATTCACTCTCATGTTTTATATAGACGATCTATATAGAATTTGAAACTTAGTAGGTTCCCGTGAACCCGGTCTCACCTACGAAGTTCCGCCCTTTGCCTCCATTAATGGTGTTAGAAACAAAAACTATGTCTAGTTTAGTATAGAGGTAGGGTACCAAAAAGACCAAATACCCTTAAGAACTACCCGCGGGTCATTCAGAAATCCCTCATAAGACACCCGCGAGGCACACAAGTCATCCGCATAATCATTTGAGGAAGAAACACTCTCATAGCACATGCGGAAGCATCATAGCACCCTCAGAAGTCATCCGCAAGAAGAAGTAACCTTCCACATAAATGACCATGAGGGAATGCTCTGGGACAGCTGTCACCTTCTAGAAGATTTACCAAGATGCTTTCTTGGGTAATACGTGATCTTTTGGCCAATTAGCCAATGATATCTGGCAAGGTCGTTATAACCGTGCACATGGCCAATATTCCCCTGATAACCAAAGATAATGAGACACGTGTCCAGGTTGTTATACATGCACATGCAACGTATAGGCTGAACCTATCACATAGGGACACGTGTCCAGACGGTTATGCAGGCATATTCTTAAGGGACAGCTGGCCCAATCACCTTCCCATACCCTTCGGTTATAAATACCCTCTCGATCATCATGAGGTATCCATTCACCACCATTGTACTCTCTCAATTCACTTAAGTACTTTATCACTTCATAAGAACGGTACTTATTCTCACGCCGGAGGGTGGTTACGGGAAGACCCCCCTCCTGTCCTTCCCCGTAACGAGCTCACGGTGTTCTGTTTTGTAGGGTTCACGTCACTGGACTTTAGGAATTGTATTCATATCGTGTTGGCAGTAACCGTATCCTACCTTGTGGACTCATTGAATCTAGGACCCACTAGTGGGTAGAAGATCCGTGTTTCTTCATTGGCGCCATCCGTGATTTTGCTAGAACAGCTAAAAATTTCCCGTTCTCTTTACGATATGAATCAGTTACCTAAAGGGCCGACGGAGAATCAAGCACAACCTCTGCGTGATCTCAACCTTGAAACACGTGAAGGAGCAACGTCTGTGTTTGCTCGAATTTCGACCCCTGTTGCAAGAACCGACACCGTCAACCTGGGAATCCTTTCCTTGGGTGGTTCGACGGCTCGGGGGTTGTTTGCTCAACAGGAAGACATCACTCCGGTGGACACCAGAAACGTTGTTACACCAACTACTGACTTGGGGTACGTAACAGCCCCAAGAGGTTCTAATATAAGGAACCTAGATCGTGTTCCAAGAGAAGTCCATCGAACTCAGTCGGAGTTAGGTTTAGAAGAAGATTCCGGTGACTCTAACCCAAGAAGAGCTCAACGTCATAACCTCAGGACTGAAGAAACCTTATCTCCAGACGAGTGGCTTCGTATTCAACAAGAAAGTTTCAAAGCAGAATATGAACGTCGGGTCCGGAATGAGCGTTTCTATGGCCAGACCCTGATGTATGACGAACCGCCCAGAAGATCTATTTCTCCTCCCATAAGGGGAAGCTACATCCAGTACAGTTTTCCACCGGAGCGAAACATGAGCGAAACCCGAAGGTTACGTCCTCGTCCCCGTGTAGATATGCGGGTGCCATCTTATGAGGACGAACTGGACGGGTACGACTCATCTTATCGGCCGGATGGTAGCTTTTATAGCGGAGATAGCCGTCTTCCTTCGTACGGAGGAACTAGCTATCAGCGTCCAGTTGTCCGCCATGCGGAGTATCATAGCAATGTTGAATATGATTTTTCCAAACCGTACCGTCCGGAGTCTTTCGCAGAAAAATCAAAATTCATTTCGAGCATCGCGACAGCTCCATTCCTGATTAATGCAAAAATTCTAACATCTGTTGGAACATATAATGGAATGACAGATCCTAGCGATCATCTGTTACGGTTCGAAGCAGTTGGAGGAGTCAGCGGTTGGACTCTTCCATACGGGTGTCACATGTTCGCACTAACATTCACCGGGGCGGCGCGGGAATGGTTTGAGAAATTGCTATGCGGAAAGATTACAAGCTGGAAAGACTTTGTAGCAAAATTCTCTCAGCATTTCAGTCAACAAAAGAAACACACCCGTGACCCTTCGGAAATATTAGATGTTACAAGGCGAAATAATGAGTCTATTGAAGACTTCATTACTCGTTTTACTAGCGAGAGCCTTAATATCGGAGGAGTAAGTGAAGATATGCTGCGCGGAGCATTTTGTAAGAACGTCCACAGCGATGCCTTGATCCGTACCTTAACAGGAAGGGACAGAATGCCTGATTCATGGGAAGAAATCATGAAAGCATCAAAGTTGTTTGCGAGAACTGAAAAAACTCTAAGTTCCGGCAGTCAAAAGCAGTCCCCAAGGGTCGAGTTCAAACTCCGAGACCAAACAGACAAGTTAAGGGACCAATATGGTCAAGACTTCAGCCAAGTGCGGAAACACCTAAACCTTTTGATGCAAGATCTTTGATCGGCAACAAGGGTAAACGTAATTTTTCAGCTCGTTCCACCAGCAGTTGGACTCAGCTATCAAAGACTCCCTCAGAAATCCCGAGGGGCATGAATTTACGTACGCCATCAAATTGGACTTCAAAAGTACCAACAATGAAGCGGAATACAAAGCCTTCCTGGCAGGACTGCGGATAGCGAAAAAGCTGGGGGTAAAACATTTAGAGGCTCGGGTGGATTCTATGCTAATTGTGGGACAAATAAACGGAACATATGAAGCCAAAAATGATGTTATGGCTTCTTATTTGTCGCAAGCAAGAATCTTGACTTGCCAATTCTCCTCCTTCAATATTGTTCACATTAAGAAGAGCGAGAACAAATCGGCGGACAATCTTAGCAAACTAGCTTCAACGAATTTTGAGCATCTCTCCAAAGATATTCGTGTAGAAGTTCTAGACCATCCATCCGTTCTAGATAATCAAGTCCTGATAATTCAAACGGACGTTGAATCTTGGATGTCACCCATTATAGCTTACTTATCTTCCGGAGCACTTCCAGCAGGAAAGGCTGAGGCTCGGAAGATTAAGCATAAAGCTCTGAATTATCAGTTGATTGATGGCATCCTATACCGGAGGTCATTCCTTGGTCCACTGTTACGTTGCGTGGACACGGAAGACGCAAATGACCTAATTCGAGAAATTCACAAAGGTATTTGTGGGTTACACGCGGGACCAAGAATGACGGTTACAAAGATCATGAAAGCAGGGTACTATTGGCCTGGCATGCATTTAGACGTTGTGCAGGAAATCAGAAAGTGAGATTCATGCCAGCGTCATACCCCCAACACCCTGCGTCCAAAAAACGAACTAATTCCAGTAACTTCTGCCTGGCCGTTCCAGAAGTGGGCTATTGACATTATAGGACCTTTCCCAGAAGCCCCGGGACGAGTCAAGTTCCTGATAGTGGCCATTGATTACTTCACCAAATGGGTAGAAGCCAAACCAGTTGCATCAATCACGGCTTCAAATGTGAAAAAATTCCTTTGGGAATTTATCATTTGCCGGTTTGGTTTCCCACAGGAGTTGGTAAGTGACAACGGGACCCAATTTGCTGATAGCGGATTGCAAGCATGGTTGAAAGAGCTACAAGTCATTCAAAGCTTTACATCCGTAGCTCATCCGCAAGCAAATGGTCAGGTCGAAAGGACCAACCGAACTATCAAGGAAGGGATCAAGGCAAGGCTAGGGACGAAACGAACGGGTTGGGTGGACGAATTGCCCCATATACTCTGGGCCTTCCGCACTCAAAAGAACTCCAGTAATTTGGAGACACCCTTTAGCCTAACCTGTGGGACTGAAGCCATGATCCCCGCAGAGATTGGGATTCCATCCGCAAGGGTTCTGTTAATTGATGATAACGATCACGAACTCAGGATGAATCTAGATCTGTTGGAAGAAAGAAGAGAGCTAGCATTAATTCGTGAGCACAATTATAAGCGACAACTTGAAAAATATTACAACTCGCGAGTCCAAAGTTGCAAGTTTGATGCGGGAGATTTTGTCTTCCGCAACAACGAGGCTTCCGGCCAAGAGCCCCCGGGAAAACTAGCCCCAACTTGGGAAGGACCTTACAAAATCAAACAAGTACTAGCAAAAGGTGCCTATAAGTTGGAGAAGTTGGATGGGACTGAAATCCCTCGAACTTGGAACGCAACACAATTGAAGAAATGCTATATATAGCAGTTTTGTTCATTTTTTACTTTTTAGGCATGCGTGCCCATATAGATTAGCAAGTTATGCAATTTCTTTTTGTAAGGTATCCGCCCAACGAATATAGAATGTCCAGTTACTTTCATGTTATTGTAAGATGTAATCTTTTATTGACAAAACCGAAGTTCCGGATAAGCACTTATATTATAGTACATAAGACAAAGTGCACCAGAAGAAACACAAAGACTTCTTATTTTGATCAAAAGAGATTACAAAACAGGAAGCAAAATTTACAAGGAGAAGTACATATACATCTACAGGGCAGCATTTTCGCCTTCCGCAGTGTCTTCGGCTTCTTCATCGTCTTCCTCTTCAAGATCTAGCAACTCCTTTAGTTGCTCGATGGCATCATCCTTATCCGCGAGTTCTGATATATGGTCAGAGAGGGAAAACTTCAAAGTATCAAACTCCTTGGTTTTCTCCTCAATGATGGACACGGTATCTTTGCCGGCCAACACATACTCTTCTGGAGACAGGCCCTCGGAACCAAACTTATAACCCTCCTCAAAAACCATTTGTCGGCCCGCCTGCTCGGAGGCATGGAGGAGTATCACAACACAATTCCCAAGATCATCACTGTTGCGAACGTCGGTAATAACCTGTTAAATCGTACAAGCATAAGTAAGCACATATAAACCCGAATCACTTGTATCAATAATAAGAAACTTGATACCTTGGGAATTGCTGTCGATAGAAGCCATTTTTTGTCCGCTTGAGCTCGGAGGAGATCCATTTTATGACCAGCACATTCCAGAGCTTTGTCTCGATTCCTGGCATTCATGTCGGACAAACGTTGATCTTTAGCCACTGAGTCGGCTTGAAGGGTCTTAACAAGCTCAGCTTGTTCATCCAGTTGTTTTTGGAGAGCAGTCTTAGCTTCCTCAGCAGCAAGTTGCGCTGCTTTCGCCACTTCCATAGCCCAATGACTATCTTGGGCATCGGTCAGCGCTTTAAGAGCCTCCTTCTTGTCTCCAAGCAAGTTCCGCTCGGTCTCCTCCAACTCATCATTCATAGCTAGCCAGTCTTTCACACCCTCAAATTTCGACTAACAGAGTTTAACCGCGTGGCGTGTGACATACCAGGATCTAGCTCATATGTTATACCAAACATCCAATATTCAAAATATTATTTAGGTCTCATTCAAACATGAGAAAACAAAAAAACCAAACCATAGAATTTAAAGTTTTGCTGAAGCGTAAAGTAAACGGTTTAAAATAATAAACCACGTGCTCAAACATGCACAACCCATCAAATGTAAACAATGTGAAATAAAAGTCCATGCAACAAGTATGACTCCAAACATAAGCAATCAAACCCGCTTCTTACACATTTAGCAACCTAGGCAAGTATAAATACTCAAGGGTTAACACGAGGTTGGTGAGTTCAAAAGTTTTAGCAAAAAGTAGTATATATAGTATATATAGTATATGTAGTATACGTAGCATATGTAGTATATGTGTTAGTAGATTTAGCACTTTTCAAATATACCAGGGTAGCTAACCCATTTACAAGCTACTAGACGTTTGATCCGAAGCTGACTGTATGTATGCCTTCTTACCATGTCTATCACCAACACTAGCGTATAAAATTTAGGTAAATATAACACCCATTTTACGACATCACAGTCGTGCTAGCGCGACTAGCCCGGGTGGGATTTGTCAAACCCAGTAGTACTACTCCATATAACCCCGCGATCCCATCCTATCGGTTCAAGGTAACGTAAGGAATTTAAGTGATATAAGGGCATCTAGTATAAACTTGTGATATATAAGAAATTACATAAATCCAAAATAAGTTGTTGTGTTTTCCTCCAGAAAACCAGTATGTAAGTGCGTCCGTGTTTTCAATCCAGAAAACATGTCTAGGAAAATGTTTTGTGTTTTCAATACAGAAAACAAGTATACGAAAAAGTTTAGTGTTTTCAATCCAGAAAACATGTATACGAAAATAGTTTAGTGTTTTCAATCCAGAAAACATGTATACGAAAATAGTTTAGTGTTTTCAATCCAGAAAACAAGGAATATGATTGGTGTTTTCTTTTTAGAAAACAAGTATACGAAAATAGTTTTGTGTTTTCTCTCCAGAAAACAAATAGGAAAAAGCATGAACTCACCTGGTGTCGCGTGTAATAGACTTTTCTCAAAGCCAAAATGATGCACTTGACTCGCTAACCGTTACCTAGTACAAGTGTTTAAGTTATGAGAATGTGTTCAACAACACATGACTCTAGAACCCAAGTATGGACTGACACACAAACACAATATTGACACGACAACTCGTTGGTGATAATAAGTAATGTCAACTGTACCAAAAAGTCTTAAAATGTATCCACACATCATATCACGACAAATAAACCAAATATTCATCATACAACTCAACTTATGATCATTCAGTTCACGAGACAGATTATGACATGTACAAAATGATTTTATTACTCAAGTAAAACTTAATTATAAATTATACAAAATTTACCACAGTAGCATATAGGAATTAGGTTTTTCAAACAATTTTTATTATATTTTCTCATGCATACAAAATTCACAATAATTCAATCATTGCAGATAGGTACCAACAGTTCAGCAGATTGCGCAACAAAAAGTTATTTCATGGTTCTCTCAATTCATTAATCCAAATTGTGCAAGTCCAATTGTGTTGTCTTCTAGACTCATAATTATAAGTTTCAGAACTGGAACCAACACATTTTAACTTCCCAAGAAAGAGTTATTATTTTGGGAAGACAGACCAGAATCTAACTCCCCATATTAGCTTTGACACATGTTTTTGTAAAATCATAAAAACTATTTAAAACTTGTCAAAAAATTACAAAATTTACCTTCTGGAAACTAGACTCAGAATACTATATCCTAGAATCAAGAATCTATCAATAATCATCGTTTAACATCAAGTTAGAAACCAATCAATAAACGAGAACAAATCTGTCAGCAAACTGTTATCATCAAAACTCAAACCCTAACATGTTTATGTCATATCTAGGATTCTAATTAATCAATTAACATCATAATCATCAAAATTACAGAGATTTAACATCTAGGGTTTAAAAATAACTCATCAAAAACATGAAATCAATGCATAAAACTTACCAACTAGCATTAGGAATAATGAGAATCAGTTAAAGACACCACCAATTGCAAGAATCGAGAATAAATTGAAGGACTTGTATGTGTGTGGTGTGTAGTTCGTGAGAGAGTCAGAGGGGAGGAAGCAGGGTCGACATCTGGTTAGGGGGATGTAGGGTTTACTTATTTTACTTAATGTAATTTAATCAATTTTACAAGTATGGTCCTGTTGAAACAAGTTTGGCTTTAAACGAGCTTTTTAACAACGAAACTTGTTACAACAAATCATTATGACTAAAATACTAACCCATGTTTATAAAATAAAGTCTCATTGATATCATTGAGAAAACTATTTTATAAAATGCGAAAAAGTACAACTTACGCGCAATCAATCAAAATTTCACATAACAAGCTACGAACTAAACATATAATTATTTAGCATGTAATGTCACATAGAAAATATTATAAACATATGCCTGAGGTATTATTTTCATATAATAATTAATAACATGTTAAGCGAGCATAATGTACTAAATCGTGTAACACATAAAATCATCTAACACAAAACAATTATATCCGAATTAATTAAACATATATGATTCGCCATTAATCACCAACGCGTACTAACTGACTCATGTGTGTGACTCTTTATTGACTCATGTAAATGTCATGCATGACGTGTAAGATAACAGAGTTTGGGTTAACGGTGTTGACATTAAAGTGCGGGGTGTCACATTATCCCCTTGTTGAAAGAATTTTCGTCCCGAAAATTGATATGTGCCGCTAAGAAAATAAGTAGACTTCCCGTCTATATATATGTTCAAAATGAGTTAGTATACTTTCCGTTTATATGTACGATCAAAATAAAGCAAGTAGACATCCCGTCTATTGATCAGTGTCGCTAGCGTTTGGGCATAGTTTCCAATGTTTAAAAAAAATTCTCGGTTGTCACATCATCCCTTGTTAAAAGAAATTTCGTCCCGAAATATTAATGATTATTATAGTTTGAGACCGTAACGATAGTTTATCGATAATAAAAGTGTCAAAGCGCATAGCAGTATAAAAAGTTGAGAAATGTCTTGCATGAATGATTTTTGTGATGCTTTATGAAATTTGAGATTCATGGTCTTTGGTGCGTGTACCGGTTCTACAAAGTCAAAGCAGAAGTGAATATGATTAAGGGGCTAAGATCGGGAGATGATATGTCTCTAGTCCCCACTGTCAACCTACTGTTAGTGTTTATATATAGGGTGTACCGCAGCTAACCCACCACACTAATAGAACATTGCAAGTGACTCCTATCACCAATCATTACTTTGCCAATGTGATGTATAACTGAAGGAGAAATAGAATAGTCTGAATTGTTTCTTAACTTTAGCCCGAAGGATTAGGTGTCTTGTCTAGGGTCGTATCCATAAGAATAAGCGCATTGCCGACCAGATGCTTCCACTTTGTGAATTACAGATTTAACGGTTTTGGTTGGTTTCCACATGAGGGTTTTGAAAATGGAGAGTCTTACGTCGGCTAACAGAGGTTGTTCTTTCCGGTTGGTTTCATGATGGATTTAGTCCTCATAAGTGCGATATAAGATGCTTCAAGTGTAGAGAAAATTTCTCGTGTGAAGGAAGTTTCATGTCAAAGTTCCATACCAAGGAAAGAATATGGGAAAAAAATGAGAGAGCGCTTATATGTTCCACAAGTAACATTGTTGCGGGAGTTTGATCGATTACTCGGAGTTGTGTCCATACGGTGAAGGTCAGTCAGTGCTGAGTTTAAGGAGTTGAGACAATAGGATTATCTTGTAGAAAATATGAAGTTAGAGTTTGTTATGATAGAGCATATAACAGGTAAGGCCGAGGGTTGAACATAGGTCAGAGTAGTAGATTCAAAAGGAAATTCATAGTCAAAGCTTAAGGAATAGGGTGTCAGTTTACGAGGCGTTCGTCAAAATACGTGCACAAGACAAAGTTGAAGGTCCGACCATGAGATTCTAGAAACGTTTTCAATCAAGAAAGTGTTCTTAACAATGTTTTGATAAGGTTCACATATTCATGGAAACACTTGTAATAATTAATCAGGATATATAAAAAAATACAGTAATGATAGTCTAGGGCTCGTAGTCGTCAGTAACTTTAGATAATCGAGTTTAGAGTTTTAAGAGTTTGTTTTAGAAAAGTGTTTACACAACATAATTCCCATCTTACACCAATGTACCTATAGATTCACGATTACGTTCCGGACCGTACTCGTCAATTTATCTTACATTGGGATGTTATGTGTTTTCCATTATGTCGTTAAGAAAAGAAGCAATTAGCGTTACTTAGGTAAGGCCAAAATCAAAGGAAGGGGAAACTAGTTCTCGATGACTCCGAATTATTTAAACATATATGATTCGACATTAATCATCAACGCGTACTGACTGACTCATGTGTGTGACTCTTTATTGACTCATGTATATGTCATGCATGACGTGTAAGATAACAGAGTTTGGGTTAACGGTGTTGACGTGAAAGCGTGGGGTGTCACACAATCCCGGCGAAGCTCCTGGTTGGTAGATACGGCATTCGCCACATGATAAGAGTTGGAGTCGAACAGTTCTTGGCGGATGCGGCGACGTTGTCGTTCCTTCTCTGCAGGAGGAAGACTTTCGTCGAGATATTCCTGACAAACATCCGCATTGCTCAATACTGAGTTTCGCCGTAGCGACCACCGGGGATGATACGGAGCAGTATCTTCACCCACCTGAGAGGAAGAAGCTTGCCCCCCGCGTTTAAACACACTAACCCCACCCTGATCATGGAAGTTATGCTCATCACGGGGTGGAGATGTATGGAACTGATCAGCTTCACCTACCACTTTGCCCTTATTAGGAGAAGAATCCGATAAATCGATCGGTTCTTGAACAGTGTTCTTTGGCGAGGTTGATGGAGTCGAAAGTTCGGTAGCAGCAGAATCCTTTAAACCTGAAATACTCCAAAGATAAAAATCTTTAAGCTACTAAGAAATTATAAATAGAAGAGCAATCGTAAAGGGTCAAGTCTCACTTTTTGAAGCGTCTTGGGCAGCAAGCTCCCGAAGACGGGCGCCCAAGACCGGGACATCAACCTAAGCCTTCTTCTTTTTCTTCTTCTTAGGCGTAGCATCGGAAGCCTGTGCCTTCCGTTTCCCTGCAGCTTTTGAAGTGCCCACTTCTGCAGCCTGAGTTTCGCCCTCAACGGATTGAGGACCATCTTCCTCACCTGCCGACGGATCGGTGATGGCCTTCAAATCTTGCTTGCGGGTCAAACCTACAAACGAATGCGATAGGTTAGTAGCACCACTCGATAACCCTCCCTCGCAGAGCGACGATTCCTCGCTAGAAGAAAGTAGTACTATCTCCCCACTCGGAGTAGCGGCAGTTATAGGTCGAGGTTGGGAAATACCTTCGCACTTTTTGACCAACTCCTCACCTTGAGCATACATCGCCTCGGAAAATATAGGCTCCGGGCTTAGAGTAGTAGAGAATAGGAAGTAGACTCGAGTGCGCTCCAGGAACGGTACATCCCTTCGATCAATTTCACGTCGCACCATCATACCTTCCTCACGGTCTAAGAAAGCGTTGAATACAGAACATTCTCCTACACGAGAAAACAACAAAGTTGGCACAAGAAAGGATACGGAGAACGAATTACCAACATACTTACGTCCACCGGTTCCCTCGTAATACGGTTCCAATTGAGGGAAAGGCCATAAACGGCTCATATTCGCATGCACCATGGCACCTTCATGAATAGGATGCATAGGTGTAGGCTTCCGGGTCAGAGTGTCGAACCACTTGTGCCACGTGTATTCAATAACGGGAATCTCATGAAGAGGATCTTCCGGCTTTCGTCGAGTCATTGTAAACGGGATGACATCTTCCCGAATCCAAAAGAACTTGGATTTACATCCATGGATACTCCGGATCCATTCGAAGCCAATCGAACCCTTCCCGGTAGTAGCGAAGCCATACCACCCGTCACGATATGTCATCTTGTAGAAAATGGCAAACATATTGACGGATGGTTCATAACTGTGAGATTGGCAACAGAATTCGAAATGACGAATCCGTAGCATCCCAAATGGGTGAATTTGGGATAAATGAAGTCCATATTTTTCAGAACAGACCTTACGAATTTCATCACGGGCAATCGAAAATTACCCGTGGTAAAATGGTCAAGATATACTGCCATCTTCTTCGGAGGCGGCGCAGTCGCGACGGCCCCCTTTGCCGGACGTTCGGCTTCCCAGTCCGGCGGAAAGCCATACACGTTCTTAACATCCTCGAAATCTTTTTCTTTAATGTCACATCCTACCTCATTAATAGAAGGAGGATTTTTCTTCTGGGCAGCCATTGGAATCAAGTAATACAGGGTGGCTATAGGAGAGTAGAGTTCTCTGATATGAATGAAAGCAAAAATATGTAAGTGATAAGAAGGGGTCGAAGGCATCAAGGCCTATTTATACTCATTGCAATTAATGCGAACGTCTGACTAACAGAAGAAAGAGAAAATAAGGACCAGGGGATGATTGACTCGTCAGGCGGGAGATTCGAAAAAGCGCCGACAGGCTGTCAAACAAGCAATTAACACGTCTTATCAGCCACCGCCTAAAAACCTCTCTCTGTCACGTCACCAGTACTATCCATTCATCTTGCACAAATTTAAAATTTGAAGAAAGATATTTTGCAAAGATTCCTTTCATTAATATCCAAAATAGTGATTACAAAAACATGAAAAGAAAATTACAAGTTCGAGTTTTAACTCCTACATCTACCCTATAGATTCTAAGGCGCTGTACCTTCCGGAGAATTCTGGGCCGCATCGTCCGCCTCGTCATCACCCGACTGGTCATCATCAGACTCGTCATCGGATTCATCATCAATGTATACCCGCAATTGCTTCACTCCATCTTCAGACGAGGTGAATTCCGGAAGCATATGTTGCAGCGGAAAGATCAAATCATCATATTCTTGGACCCGCATGCCAAGTTCTTGCTCCGCATCAAGTCCGTAAAGAGGATGGCTCTCAACAGGTTGTACGGATTGAGCAAAGGTCAACCCTTCGTTAAAACCATTCACCCGGCCAAACTTTCAGAAGCAGTCGTCAAATTTACAAAGTAATCAGTGAGCTCCACACGTCTCTTAACATGACAGATGACCTATAGATGAAGTTCGTTAAAAGCTATAAAAGGAAGTAGACAAAGAAGTTAAGCAGTATCCAAGGGAAAACTTACTGAGTCAAGACCACGGTTGAGGAAATACCGCCTCTCCTGCTCAGCGCGCTCCGCCCTGCCACGAAGTTCTTGCAATTTGGCGGAGGCGCGGTTACCAGCTTCAGTATGAGATTGCAAAAGAGAGTCGTATGCAGACTGCATTTCGACAATAGTCTTGTCTTTCATTTAAGATGGTTCTCCTTGCAATCTTAAAGCTTCCTCGAGCTCTTGAATCCGGGCGTTTTGTCGAGAGACTTCATCCTGTGCCTTCACCAATGCATCCCTTTTTCTTTGAGTTTCTGCTCGGGAAGCTTCAAGGGTGGCATTGGACCTTTCGCAAGCTTCCTTCCATCGCTTAGCAGCATCAGCATTCTGCTCCTGTTCTTTCTGGAGTGCAGCCTCGGCGTCAGATTGTTTCCACCTAGCTGCACTCGCTGCCTTACGGTGCTCCTCGGCTTCTTTTTTCGCAGCTTTCACTTCATCGGAAGCAGCACCAAGCTTACCGCCCATTGTCCGCCACTCCTGTAAGATTTCCTGATTACAGGCTAGACTGTTAGTCAAGGAAATAGCTAAGTCAGAATGGAGTTCATCGCGGGAACGGGTCAGCTGATATGCTTTCTCAGCCAGCGGCATACAGTGTTCAACAAAACTTAAACAGGTCTTGGAAGAAGAAACCCGAGACCCGTTGACAATGTCCCAAGGTGGGACGAACAGGTCATAATCCCCTCCCAATTGCACGCTCCCAAAGAATTGGGAACTCGTGAGCCCGATGCGAACGGGTGAGAAGGTAGACTGTTGTGGGCCACCTTGAGACGAACCCCCCCCCCCCCCAACTTCATGGGCAGACGGCTCAAAGAAAAAATCACCTCCCTCGCCCGTCGAAAGAAAGGAGGAAGAAGTGTAAAATTGGGGAGGAGGTTGCACAAAAGCTTCATTAGTTCTAAAGCCTTCCGCAGTGGCTTTATGATTTTCCTGCTGTGGACCAGTGGCTTCAACATTTTGGAACAAATGGTCCAACGACCCAGAAGTTATCGATTGAACGTTAGACCCTTCCTCGATCGTCTCAATAGGAGGGGTAACTAGTTTTTCCGTCTCCTTCTCTGGAGGAGGTGATGGTTGTTTCCTAATAGTCAGAGTCGGCTTTGACATCTTACCAACCACCGGACGCTCAGCAATGGACGGATCTACATAAACATAAGTTAAATCTCATTGTCATGAGCAGCAAAAGTTAACAAGAAAAACTTACCTTTTACTGTCCCAAACGCTCCGAAAGGTTGGGTGGTAGTGGCTTCCTCGGTCGGTGCGTCCGGTGCTTCTTGGTTTTTGGTTCCTTCCCGGCATCCGCAGCACTGGTGCCCGCGTCACTTTCCTGGGATGCACGAAGAGACATCTTCCGATAAAGCTCTGCCAACAAGTGAGAGACAGATGAAACTTCAGGAGTATCATCTGAGCTTCCTTCCTCAAGGACAACATAATCGTCACTTACAATAACGATTGTCCCATCGGAAGTTAGCGCGTTAAGAGGTGGAGGATTCAGGATGTACGCACCTGTTTCAAAGATAGCTTCCGAGACAACTGGCTCGGCACGCACTTTAACCGGAAAGAGGAAATATCGTGAATAGTTTTACTCACGCAGCCCTTGTCATCCTCAAGCGCATTCAACATCGAACCAAAACCTGAGAGCAAACAACAAACGTCACCAACAAAGCCTCAAAACACGAAAAGGTGGAAAAAACAAAAACAGTACGACTTACGCCCGTTTAATTCAACGAAAACGGGCTCCATGAAAGGTGAAGACCACAACCGGCTCATTCCCTCCCATACAAGGGCCTCCTCAGGAAGTGTCCGCATCGGATTGGGTGATGCGGTCAACTTGTGGAACCAGTCACGCTTCTCGTGAGCAGCCGGAGCAATATCAATTAGGGCGTCGTTCGGAGAACGACGAACCATGACCTCCGGTATCACGTCCTCGGAGATCCAGAAGAATTTTTTCTTCCATTCCTTGGAAATTTCTTCGGTCATATTGCCGATAATTTTATCCGGCAAACTGTGGCAAGTATACCATCCGTTCCGATTCTCCATCTTATAAAATACAGCGAACCGATCCAACCGGGGAATAAGTCGTGCGCCATGCACACGAACTCGAAATGTCGAATTCGCATGACAGCACGCGGGTGAAGTTGGGACAAGTGAATCCCAAACGCCTTAATCACCCGTTGGAAGAACTTTGTGATGGGAAGACGGAAGTTCCCATGCTCAAAGTAATCGGCATATAGCGCCATCTTTCCTGGAGGTGGAAAGCTGGCTATAGAACCAGTAGAAGGGAACTCCGGTCCCCACTCCGGTGGAATACCATAAGTCGTAATAAGTTTCTGGTATTCCCCTTGGTCCCAACAGACTTCTATCTCATCGACCTCATATTGCGCAGGCGCCATTGAAAAACTTGGTAAAAATGTTTGGATCAGTTCAAAGGAATCAAAAAGAAAGATTGAAAGATAGAAGAAAGAACACAAGTTCGTAATCAAGATTTGAAGGCGATAAAACTTCAAAAAGAAGTTAACTTTCTCTATTTATACTCACCGCAATTAATGCGATGAGATATGAACAGTAGAGAGAGAAAAAACCGTCCGGTAACAGATCGCCACGTCACGCGAGAAATTCGAAAAAGAGAAAAGTTGTACAGTCGGGTACAGTAACATCCTTCAAAAACGTACTGTCACCTGCACACGCGCCTGCGAGTGGTCAGCTTGTCCTTTTTCATGATTATCCACAAACAACAAAAGATATTTCCCACCAACTTGCAAAGTCAAAAACCCCCAAATCCACATCAAGTCCAGAATTTCATCCGCATAAAATACTTCACACGGAAGTAACACTGGACTGGGGGGACTTATAGAGGTAGGGTACCAAAAAGACCCAAATACCCTTAAGACAACCCGCGGGTCATTCAGAAATCCCTCATAAGACACCCGCGAGGCACACAAGTCATTCGCATAATCATTTGAGGAAGAAACACTCTCATAGCACATGCGGAAGCATCATAGCACCCTCAGAAGTCATCCGCAAGAAGAAGTAACCTTCCACATAAATGACCATGAGGTAATGCTCTGGGACAGCTGTCACCTTCTAGAAGATTTACCAAGATGCTTTCTTGGGTAATACGTGATCTTTTGGCCAATTAGCCAATGACATCTGGCAAGGTCGTTATAACCGTGCACATGGCCAATATTCCCCTGATAACCAAAGATAATGAGACACGTGTCCAGGTTGTTATACATGCACATGCAACGTATAGGCTGAACCTATCACATAGGGACACGTGTCCAGACGGTTATGCAGGCATATTCTTAAGGGACAGCTGGCCCAATCACCTTCCCATACCCTTCGGTTATAAATACCCTCTCGATCATCATGAGGTATCCATTCACCACCATTGTACTCTCTCAATTCACTTAAGTACTTTATCACTTCATAAGAACGGTACTTATTCTCACGCCGGAGGGTGGTTACGGGAAGACCCCCCCTCTTGTCCTTCCCCTAACGAGCTCACGTCACTGGACTTTAGGAATTGTATTCATATCGTGTTGGCAGTAACTGTATCCTACCTTTTGGACTCATTGGATTTAGGACCCACTAGTGGGGAGAAGATCCGTGTTTCTTCTTTTAGGCAGGTGAATGTTTTGCATGTGTAATCCACTAACTCTTATCTTTTATTTTCCTTTTGTGTTACGACTTACGAAATAGAACACATTTTTTTATATTCTTTTCACCAATGTACTTGCATAAACAATTTTGATATATCTCAAGCAATATAAATTAGACACGGTTCTAATAAGTTATACAATCCGTTTCTTTTTAAATTGTGTTCTAATTTTCGAGCACGTAAAAATGTCATATAATCAACTAAGCCGATAATGTTAGTTAATTAACTAACAATTTATTATTAAATTATTGTAAATTGTCTATTCGATGACATAATTTGCAATTTGCATTAACAATGTATGATAAGTATATAGTTAAATTGTATTTCTATTGCTTATAAAAATAATTTTATTGTAATTAATCACCCGTGTAGTACAAAGATTTTCAGATAGTTTTCTTTAAATGCGACATATTTTATATATTTATTAAAAATTACAAATTCAATAAAAAATATTATAAATCAAAACAAAATCCATTTCACTCAAAAAAACTAAATTGTCTTATGTATTATTGGGTTGGGTTCGGTCGTAACATTTGTTAGTTCTATATATAATGTCTGAATATACACATGATTTGTCAGCTCTTAAAATTGCTCGGGTTCAACCTCCATATTTTTACCGAAAAGATAAAGTGATTTATTATTTTTATAACCTTGTGGAGAAGATGAACTTCCCGAAATGATAGGCTTGTCGAAAAAGATGGCTAGCGTCACTTAACAATTTACTCACTTAGGGCAACACAATTTGAGTTTGTTATAAAATACAAGTTTTCAATTTATTGCACTTAAAAAAAATATTCAAAACCTTATTTATATTAATCTATTCTAATAAACTAAAATAATTGTAAACACTTGTCATCTTTTGGTTAATTTTTACAATTTTTAACCTCTAAAACTACGATCTTGATTGACCCTAATATATGTAGGAGACGGTTAATGTACAAATGAAATTAACGTGCTAAACATGAGAATCAAGTAGAGTAATTATGTATATAGGTAGAGTAATTATGTAATTACATCATATAGTAATTATGTAATTACATCATATAATAATTATGCAATTACTCTAATTGTATATATAATTACTCTAATTGATTCTCACGTTTAGCACGTTAATTTCATTTGTATTTGATCCAAACCCAATACATGTAATAGATCAATAATTATCCACTTTTCTTTTATACTCTGTTTATATTATATCTTTATATTTTTATGAAAAAAAATATTTACATATTATTTTACTATATATTTATTTCAAAATACTTGATGAAATCCAAAAATCAACAACAAACAATGTTTGACAATAATTGAAAAGAATATAATTTCTAATGTTATCATTAACATATTGTACTATGTATATCGTAAAAGATTGTAAATAAAAAAACAAAACTCGAATATGCTTTCATTTTACAACGTAATTTTTTTAATCATTAAATTATAAATATATGTTTAAAAGTCGATCCATTTTTTTTTAAATCAATCCATTTATCTATTATTATTATTATTATTATCATCATTATTGTAAATTGTCATATAAATTTATAAATTATAAATCTATCCATTTACTTTTTCGGTTAATTATGTTAAAATGTAATGATAGTATATATCAATCACTTTCAGATATAACAAAGTTTATCATATTAATTTCTATTTTTTTATCAAGGATTTTTTTGGGTTTTTTGTGTAACTTAAATTTGATTTTTATGGGCTAAAAGTTGGTAAATAAATTTTTTTGTACAAGTTAACTGCATTTAGGTAAAAACTTATTGCGGGTCAAAAATGAAAAAATCTGAGTATTTTTAAAAGTATGAGAATGCAAATATACTAATCGTCAAATTTGTTACTGGTTCAAAGTGTTGACTTGAAAACGTCAAATGGATGAAAGTTAGAATTTTAAACGTCATCAGGGTTTCAAATTTATTTTCGATTGCATTTTTGAAAATAATCAAAATGTTCGGAATTTGACAAATTGACCTTTTTTCTTTGAATATTAAAATTTAAAAAAGACTGTGAACACTTTCTACATGTCACTCCCAAGCCTATCAATGCTTATAACTTTTATTAAATTTGAAATATTAGTGTTAGCATTAACTTTTCTTTCAATTATGATCGAAACATTGTATGGGAAGTATGTCATGCAAAACTATGTTCAAATGAAGCAAAGTATTCACAAAATTGAATGTGTTAACATGTTATTTTTATGTTGTCATCATGACAAAGCCGAGAAGCCCCCTGAAACTTATCTTATCAAAATCGTTTTCATGGTTTAGCTTAAGAAAACATAGTTCTTGAAAAGCATCCGTTGTGACAATTTAATGTTCTCATTTCCTTTGATGGGTGGTAAATTGATATGTATATCAATAAAGGTAACGCTCACTCTGTGTTTAGGTTTAGGCTGAGCGGTTAAAACTATTATGCATGAGAAGTCTTATTTCCAAAATTGATTCACCACCAATATTTTTTTAATTATACATATGTGACACTAAGAATGAAATTACTAATAGAAAGAGCATTCTCGAGTCTGTTTTTGTACGTGTATTTTCTTATTAAGTTCATTAAAATAAAATATTTTATGATATAAATAAAATCAATTTATGCACGCATAGTATAGATACAATAATAGCTGTAATACATTTTTTTCATCTACATTATGTAATTATTTGCTTTACTTGTAAATTTATAATTTGGATCATCTCACATGTGACACGGCTCTAAAACTAGTTTTATATGCCAAAATATGAGGGGATGGATTACTCATTGTATACAAAATATCTTAAGAGAATAATTGCTTTTGTCATACAAAGTATAAAAAGTTTAATTATATTTTTCATAAAGCCACGAGATAACAGTGACATTTTGTAAAGGAAACGATATCAAAATAAAAATATATGAATTCTACTTTTGTATTTCGCATTTATGAAGTAGTTTTTTTCTTTTTTTTAACAACCAACTAATAAAGTCTTACTACTCAGAGTAACCCAATAATAAAGCCGACACCATACGTTTGTGATTGCAAACAACGTTGGATAGTCCAAGCCCCAATTTCCCGTTTTGGGGAAAACTAGCTGCTCGAATGCTCACTACAGTAAAATCCGGTTGAGATCAGATATGAACATGAAATCTTGTAGCATTCAGCCTAAATCTTCATTTTCCTTTCAGTGCGCAGTTGAGCAAAAACACATTCAACATTTATGAAGTAGTTCAAAATAAGCTGGAAATTTGTTCTTGTTGCAATTCCACAACATTTCTCCCATTACCGCTCCACAACCTTCTGCTCTCTCTGGCGTCACCATTATCTCCACTACAACCACCACTCCGACAACAATTACTTCCTCTCCAGTGACACCGATTCTATTTCACCTTATGCTAGATCAATCAAACTAACTTGTAAGGCTCCGTTCCTGGTGCCCTACTTTGACGTTGGATTTACTCATAAACACAGTTCTAAATATCAGAGTTAATTTAAACTTTTCGCGGAATAGATAAATGTCAACCATTCATTACATAAGTCTTAAATTAAAACAATATAAAACATATCTTGTAGTTCAAACATTATTAACTAAGTCTTCATATGCCAGTTTCTTTATTCGCCAGCCATGTGTCCCTTTCAAGGTAGCTATCTCCTCCTACTTGTCGCACCCCAACCTACGGCGAAACATGTCGGGGCGCGACAATATTGTATCATAGCTCAGAAGACACTAAATGAAATACACGTGTCAATATCTAAATCATTCATGCATATATCAGATTTCAAAAGCACAAACATTGTCTCAAAAGAAATACCGTTACAATTAAATATTCAAATCATAAATAACTCATAATAAATGTGTTCTTCATTCATCATAGCAACCTAAGGTATCATCTAACTTCCATACTTGATTAATCCAATAAAGCTACGTGCGTCATGCGTGAAAATATATATTTTTGTCAACATAACGTTGAGCAAGTAAACCACAGTTTTTGAAATACATATAATACTAAAATGACAATTCCATGCAATAATCGTAAATTACTACAACTAGTAAACAATAAATAAAAGTTGTCTTTTTAAGCGAATATCATTGATAACGTTTACTCCGACGGCGTATGATCATACTAATGAGGATGAGGATGAGGTACCAACATAAAATAAACACATAGTCATATTCGCACGTAACAACTAATCGAGCAATTACAATTATGCATATAACGGAATTATAGTGAAAACAATAAGTTGATTTTGAACGCATAACGCCCCCAAAATTGTAAAGCGATAAGAAGGGGGATGTGAATTTACTTACCTTATAGAGTAGGATAAGCGGAGATGTGACAACGATAAAACTAAATAGAATGTTAATGAGCTCTTCGGAATACGTCGACAAGAGTTCCTAGTTGTTTACATATAATACAAATTAATGAACGACTTATAACAAATTTTGAAACTTGATTGGGTTTTAAGTAAAAGTTAGATTATTTATCATAATTATTTCGGTTTGTTATTGTTATTTTTGTTGTTGTTATTATTATTATTATTATAAGTGAGTAAAAGATTTTATTATAGTATTCGTTAGTTGTTCATAATATTAAATAGTATTAATATATAAAAAAAATACAGGTTTAAAAAATATAAAATCAAAATCGCATCCAGGGCGGCTCGAACCCGCGCCTGGCCGGTTCTAAGGGATTAAACAAACATGCACCAGCCATTGGGCTGGTGCTATAACTTGTGAAAGAAACAGTCTCAATAATATATATACAGACAGCCCCACGAACACCCAAAATCAATATGAACCCTAAATATGGGTTCGTTTAATTCTTTTATAGTTGATTCAAATTGAGTTAGGGTTATCGTTTGTTGATTAAAAACGAGTATAAAGTAAAGTTTAATTACCGTAATGGTTGATGAATTGAGTGAAAATGGGCGTTTAGGGTTATGGCTCAAAGTTTTAATGTGAAATCAATCGTAACAGCAACGTATGGGTTAATTGACTTAGGGGCTTAGGTCGCAATGTAGTATGGATTGTGTGGTGTGATTTAATTGAATTATGGTAGTGTTTTAGGGATGAGCAACCGCGGTTTTGTTATTAACGAGTCAGCTGTCAATTCATTGGCAATTTCCATGATTAGGGTGTTGGTAGGATCGGATTATGGTAAGGAATGATATAGTAACATCAATTTCGTCAATTAGTCCGTGAATTAGGGTTCAAGAAAGATGGGGGGAGGGGTCTTTGTCGGCGACGGGAGAGGGAGAAAGGAGGGAAAGTTATATTATTTGTTTAATTGTTAATTGGTCCTTTATCTATGGTTGTGGGTTCAAAAGTGAATTAAAGTTAGTTGTGGGGTTGATTTTGTACATGAATCATAGTTATATTCAATTATAGAAAGAAAACAAATAAGAATATTATACAAATACCGAACTTTAATGATAAAATACCCGAACCCGTCCAGGTAATGATTACAAATACGAAAGATACGAAAACCCGAAATGTCACACTACTCACCTGCGTGCATACTAAAAGTCAGCTACGCTGAGTGAGTTCTAGTTTATCAGGCAACATACATTCATACACTTACTTTTATATGTGCATCCGAAGATACATATTATATAATTTATCTGTTACCTTTTCTTTCGTACGTTCATACATTCATTCATACATTCTTTCATATCATCACACTTTCATACTACATACATAATTATCTTTACCATCTCAGATATTAGTAGGGTCTGGTCCCTTACTTTTTTATCTCAGATATTATTAGGGTCTGGTCCCTCCTATCTCAAATATTATTAAGGTCCGGTCCCTTCTATCGTAAATATTATTAGGGTCTGGTCCCTTCTATCCATACAACCATACCTACGGTTCTCTACATACACATTTTATTATATACCTTCATGCATACTCTTATTCTTTTCTACATAATTCATATATCACACATACATCATTTATAGACATTCATATATCATACATACATCATTCTTAAACATTCACATAGCATAAATTTAGTGTATTAACTAATCACATCAAGTATGCACACAGACTGAAAACATAACAAGGAAGTGAGGCTAGAAACTCACCTGACCTCGGTTCCTTTCAAATTTAATGGTAACTCCTTTCTTTAACTAGGGCACAGCTAACTGTATAACAATAACACGTATCAATCAACTATCACTATCCATATATTTTTTATCTATTTTAATATAACCCTCAACGAACGGGGATTTGGGGCAGCGCCCCTGGCAGCGGGGTGTAGGGGCGGCAACCCCTTGCAGGGTCCAAGGGGCAGAGCCCCTGGCTGGAGTCGAGCTGCCAGGTCAGCTTGGAAAAACTTTATTTTCATTAACAGTCCTTAACACAAATTTCATTAGAATTCTTAAATGATTAATTTATTCGCTATCTCATTCGTTATGACGAATGGTCTCTGGTTAAGCATCATTCGCTATCCCATTCATTATGACGATTGACTCCATTCATTATAGCGAATGGTTGGATATGAGTAATGAATGGATTTGGCCATTCGTGATTTCGTTGAGACGAATGAACGGCTCATTTGTTACACGAGCACACGAAGGTATCTATAACGAATGGTTGATTCGATGTTTCCTCATGGAGAATGAATGGATAACGAATGAATAAAGTCATTCGTGACTTCTGTAGGACGAATGAAAGGCTCATTCTTTACCGGAACCTACGAATTTGTCTTATTTGTTATGACTGTTTAACGAATGAACAATCATTCGCTTATTCATAATGAATGAATATCAGTCTTATCCAAACTTTGACTCAAGTGTCAAAGTCAAATTCGATAAGAACAGTCAACAACACCAAATCTGCAATTATCCTTCAAATTGCGACGAAACAACACAAATTTGGTATCATTGAACTCAGAATCACAGCGCCTACTAACCCCAATCCACCAAACATCTAAACATTGCATTTAAATGGTGCGTTTGATCATTGTTTAAAACTGGTTCTTTAAGCTAACGATTAACCTATCAAACGTTAACGAATTTCATTAAGAATCATTGTGTTTGATTAGTATTTATCATTTGTACAGATCTAGGAATCCTAAACGAGCCAAACATGTGTTTTGTTATAAAACATAACTTTAAACGAATCATTTTACGAACACGATCAAGTCTTGATGTAGGTTTTGTTCGTCACGATGTTCTAGCACTAACTAGCTCGGGTCTTTTCCTTCAGATCTCGGTTCGGGATATAGGAGGGTGTTTGTGTGTGTTTTTGAATGTGTATGGAGGCTGAGTATAAGAATGAGGGTTTTAGTGTTAAATGAGGTTTAAGGGATTTATATACCCCTAAGCCCATGGACCTAAGGCCCATCACCATCTTTTATGCCATCTTTTATGATACAGCCCATGCTCTATCATTTTATTTAATCTTTACAAGATATTAACACACCCTTAAATAAATGAACTTTTATTTATTATTAAAAAGCAGGATGTTACATAACGCTTGGAAATAATTCTCGAACAGGTTAGGATTCAGATCTAAACATATTGAAGATGTGGAAAGTTGATATTTATATTCATACAAGTTTGATCAATCTAATATTAAAGTCAGTTTTACACAATTCATATATAAATTCTTAGATACAATTCTCCAATAGGTTTCGGATCTACACCACCTTAAATTATAAACGAGCCATAAGGATCAAGTAACTAATCAAATCTAAGGAGCTTATCATAGTTATCGCCTATACACCGACATCTGATACTGGCAACGCTTTCTTTTCGTTCCCCGTCATCCTTTTCTCACAAGTTGAATCGGAATTGAGAAATTGCGAGATTGAGCAGAGGCACGGGCGGCGATTTCACTGAGTCTAAATCGTGAGTGATGATTGAATTTAACGGACCTCGACAATTGACCACAAGAAGAAATGAAGAGACAGTGTCATAATGGAAGAAGTTGTCGTCGGAGTGGCGGTAATGGAGATAACTACAACGATAGAGAGTAGAAGATTGTGAGTGGTAGAGGTAGGGTTTGGGATTTTGGTAGGTAGGATAGTGGAAGAGTTGTGATGAAGTATGGCGATGATCTGGTTTATTTTTAACAGATAAAAATTCTAAATAATTTAGAAATGCGAAGTCATTAAAAAAGCCACATCATCAAAATTTTTGAACGGAGTTAGTGCTTCTTTAGTTCGGTAGTGATAGAATAAAATAAGGTAAACGTTGAGAGTGGTGGGAAACACTTTTATTAGTTGAAAGTATTCTCAACCAACGAGTGAAAGTTGAAAGTATTTAAAACCAATAGCCCTTTTTTAAAAAAAAAATCCAATCATCTTAATATTGTTTCTTTGAACTACGCTTATATCAGCATTAAGACTAATTTATAAATGAAAATGTGTTTACACATATATTGATATATAAGGTTAGGTTGTTTAATAAAGGGGAATAAAATGAGAAAAATGAGAGGGCTTTGGAAAAAAAAACATCAATTAAAAAACAATAAAAGAATCATAACTCGAAATTTGAAAGAAAATAAAAAAAAAGTAAGAAAACAAGAATGTCTCTCTTGACTTCCTCGTTCTAAAAAATAGACACAATGTTGAGGAAAAATATATCATTATATCTTTTTGTTTATCCTTGTTTTTTTTTGTTTACTATTCGTCATTAATTGTCTTTTTATTTTTGACATTGTGTCTATTTTATATTATGTTATATTATTCAACATTGTGCTATATTTTGTTATATTTTACGATCTATTGTGTCTTTCTTTATTTATCATTGTGTTTTTTATTTATTTTCATCATTATGTCCTTTTTTCTCGACATTGTGTTCTTTTTGGAGTTTTTTAAACTCGAAAGATGGGGGAAACATTTCAGTTTTTTTTGTTTTTTTTTTAATATTTTGAGTAATGATTTTTTTTAATAATTATTTTAGTGGTTTTGTATGTGGTCACAAATCCTTCAGACACTTCTTATTTTTGTCTCCCTTAAACTTTTAACTTTTCCCTTGATACATAAATATGTTTTAATTTTTTTTTAAAAGAATCAAACAAAGAATGTAACTGAGTTTTTATAATTGCGAAGTTTTTTAAATAAATAACAAATTTTACAATTTAAATAAAAATTATTGTAAATTATCAAACAATCTATACTTAAATACAAACCAATGATTCTTATGTTTCTGACTGATAAGCCTTGCCTAGTTTGTTGCAAGGTTTGTCAGATTCTTTTGGAGACCATGCGGTGCATTGGAAAGAATTACATGGTTTTAAATACATGCATGATTTGGTTGTGGATGTTAATGTGATTATCTTAGACGTGCAGGGAGTTCTGCTAAAAAGAATGCCTCTATTAACTTTCTTACGGATCCACTTGAAATGATTTCTACTAAAAAGAAGACCACTTGATGAGGAATGTTAAAATACTCTTAAAAGACACCTCAAGTGCCAAGCTTGATGATAAGCCGAGAAACTATTAGTTTTGCGAAGCCTTGGCGAACCTTAAAATAAACACCAAGTACCGAGCTTGATGATAATCCAGGGAAATGTCACTCTTGTAAAGGCTTGGTTATTAAATTAAGAATCATTAAATGAGCCGTCAAGTTCTGAGTTTGATGTTAAGTCAGGGAATCATTATTCTTGTAAGGGCTTGATTGGGGAAAAACATGAATCCTAATATTGACATGGATCTAGTGGAATATTAGTAGTAATTAATCATTGTAAATGAGACTTACCAAAAATGTTTGTGGAAACGGATTGTTGATTTTCACCCACTTAATTCGGTTAATTACCCGTTCATGATGTGTTCAACATAACATATTTTAACAACTCTTGAGTGGTTATTACATGGGTTCTATAATTGTTCAAGAGTTGTGTGGTTTAAGATTTGGTAATTCAAGGTTAATCCTTTATAACTCAACTAATATTTATTGATATTTGAAGTATAATACAAGGGTTATTTTTACTAAATTATCAAGGATAGTTCATTTAGTAATTTAAGGGATTGTCTAATCTTTAAAGTGAGTAATTTAATTAATATTTATCATAAACCACTTGCTTACATATAATGATGTTTTAGTAGAGGTCATGAAGTTATGCATGTCTCTTTCTTTAATTATCATGGAATAACATGACTTAAGAATATGTGTTATTCCCACATTTAGGTGTTGTTTGTTTTTTAAGACAAAAATTATCTGCAATCTGATTTCATCTGATTTAATATCTACAACTGAATATGTGGTCTGAAGGTCTGCAATATGAAAATATAATACTGTTTGTTTTATAAACTGGATATCGTTTGCATAAGCTGAAAATTAGTTACCTATCATATATATTAAAGTAGATAAAAGTTATTTAACGTTTGTAGACTGCTAAAATAATTGGTAGTGGTGTATGAACTATGGAAGTAAGTGGTAGTAGACGATCGTGGTAGGCGGTGAACGGTGGGTGGTGGTGATGGACGGTTGTGGTGGTGGACCGTGATGGTGGCCGACAATGGGTGTTGGTGGTGATGAATGGTGGTGGTGGTGGCGGACGGTGGATGGTGGTGGTGGGTGGTGGTGGTGGCGGTGGACGGTGGATGGTGGTGGTGGCAGACGGTGGTGGTGGCGGCAGACGGTGGGTGGTGGTGGTGGCAGACGGTGGTTGTGGCGGCAGACGGTGGGTGGTGGTGGTGGCGAACGATGGTGGCGGTGGCGGACGGTGGGTGGTGGCGGCGGCGGAAGGTGGTGGTGGGTGGTGGTGGCGGCGGACGGTGGATGGTGGTGGTGGTGGCAGCGGACGGTGGGTGGTGGTGGTGTTGGACATTAGGTGTTGGTACTTGGTATGATGTTAAGAAGTGTGAAGATGTGTGAAGATGGTGAAAAAAAATTATTTTTAAGACCATAAAAACAATTTTCAGATCTTTTTTATTTTTTGAAAAAACAAATAGTCTTCAAGAGCTTATGTCTGCGCGCCCGCAGACATAGGCTCTTTGCAGACCTTATAAGCAAAAACAAACACAACCTTAATCACTATAGCAAGCCAATATCACATGTTTACTAATTCATTGTTAAGCCAAAGTTAAGAGAAGTGTAAACCAAGATGATACACTTTAATATTTGATTTTCTATGTAAAAATATAAAAACCCACAAATATTGTTTTTTAATTTATGTTTCCAATTTCTACCTAAACTTGCTTATCAAAACCAAAACTATTATGATATTCACTTCCGGTTGAAATAAATATAACGATTTAGTAGTAAAAATCAAACAAGTGTGTCTGTGGATGGATACATGATTCTTACATATACTTTACTACATATAAGATAGGTGCATTGCCTATTTGTGTGTGGTTTAGTTAAGATAATAATCATTTTATAAATTTAAAACTAGACATTGTGTGAACAAACCTTTGAAAACCTTAACACATTTTTCTACGATATCCATATCGCATAGTGAGCGGTCGATTGAGTGAAGAAATGAATAGTTAGGGCTTGTTTTTATGTTACCGGATCTTTATTTCTAATTAACCGCCATGTCATTATCCAACTAATTTAATATAAACGTTTTTTCTTTGTAATTATTGACAACTCATCGTCCCCGTCAGCTAGTTAAGAGACAACTCAGCAACCACGTCATCAAAAACAAACGTCTGGTTAAGTTTCTGTTAACTTTGCACCCACATGCGTAGTTGAGATTATTTTTTGTCATTCTGTAGCTGGGAATTATATTTTTGCCAATCTGACATAGTTGAGATTATATGAAACAAATTTGCCTTAAATAATGGTATAAAAATTAATCTATAAAAACATAAGACTGTACTGATTTTTTAACTTTAAGTGTCAGTCTCTTATACTTCCTTATACTTTAATTTATGACATTATAAATTTTATTAGTAGTTTTAATTCCTATATATTAATATTAAAGTGTCATTCCAATTCAAATATAGTGTTAAATACAGGTATACCAAAAAGATTATTTGTGTATTACATTGAGTTTAAACACTTGATAAAAAATGACGATTCGATTTCAAATCATCACAATGATTAAATCATTGGATTTGAAATATAAGTGTGACAGGATGGAACTAGGGGTGTCTAATTTAATTCGAAACGTTTGAAATTCGATTCAAATTCCATTATTAATATTCGAATTCGGTTTCAAAAAAATTGAATTCGATTCATATTCGAATAAAAATCGAATTCAAATTTATGATTTTTTTTATTCGATTCAATTCGAAATTCGAATTCAATTTATGTTTATTTTTTTTAGTGTAGCCTAAATCCGTGTATAATAAATGTCAACTAAAAAATATTTAACTCAATAGTGCATATTATATTTTTTAGCCCATACGAATAAAATTTTGAAAAGCTTCAAAGTAAAATGAATATATGTAGTTAGTTATACTTATAGAACTAAGACCATGTGTAGTTATAATGTCCCACCCCTTACGTCATGTGACGTCCAGTCAGAGTTATGGTTTTTTTTACAAAAAGAGGGTGCAGTTATAACTTTCCACCCACTGACAATATGCGTCATGTGGCGCCCAGTCACTATTAAATTTTTTTTGTTTTTTTAAATAATAATTCATTAAATAATAAAATATAAAACTAAAAAAACTACATTAAAATTAAAAAAAAATACATTTAATTTAAAAATAAAAACTACATTAAATAAAAAAATACATTAAATTAAAAAAAATACATTAAGTTAAAAAAAATACAATAATAATAATAAAACTAAATGTTTTATTTTTCAAAAATTTTCGCTTGCCGAATTGCTTTTAGAGATTGGACTCTCGGGTCGTATTCGAATAGCTCGTTTGTTAAAACCTCGATTTCGTGGTCCAATTCATTCATTTTAAGTACTTCGACGACATCCAAATTTACTTAAAGACGTTGAGCTCCAAGTTCTTGTATACCTTTGAATCGAATGTTCATTTCAATGAAATGACTTTCCATTTCGGCATTCAAATCCGTTGTCGACGACGACGCGGCCCTTTCCCTATTCCGTTGCTTCTTCTACTCCCCGGTCAAGGGATCTCTGCAACATCCACATAGGGATTCTCGTCTTCATTATCGTTTAAGTTGAAGTTTCGAGCATCGGAACTTGGCGTTTCTGGATCAACCGAATACGATGTTTTAGACCTTTTGTTAGGCCTAAAACTTTCTGTGTCGGCGTCCTTAACGGGGCCCATTTAGGGTGAAACCTCAGATGATTTTTCCAACAGCCAAAGTAATTGAAATTCCCCGACTTCTGTTGATACCCTACCAACACCCTTTTCCATGAATTCCGCGTTAGGGACACTACTACGCCACGTTCGAATCATCCGAGAGTGAACCGCATGGTAACTCGTGCATTTGGTGTTTATATCGGTCCAATTCGACATTACCGAATCTTTTTCCCGACGCAAGTCCCCGCCAAGTTTGTGGAACAACTCTTTAATTTTGTTCCAAAATACGTGTGACATTCGTCTAATTCGGGTCTCGATTTGTATTCGTTTTATGTTCGTTTATCATGTAAACCGACCCGTTTTGTAAACCGAAACTTATGTGTAAGGCCCCGTTACCGGTAGCCCTACTTTCGTGTTGGATTTACTCATAAACGCAGTTCTAAATATCATAGTTAATTAAAACATTCGCGGAATATAAAAGCTTTCATAAAACATTTCATAACAAAACACCTCTTGTCTTAAAACAACCTCTTGTCTTTCAAAATAAACAAAACATTAAACTTAAACGTCTTGCGTATTCCGATGCCAGCCCCTTATTCAGTGCCACGTGTCTCCTCACGCGAGCTGCCTCATCCTACTCACCTGCGTGCATACTAATAGTCAGCTACGCTGAGTGAGTTCTAGTTAATCACATAATCATACAATACCTTCTTACATTTCATACTTAACCTCTTAACTTTCTTACATACACACGTAAGTGCATATACTTTCATTCTTACCTTCATACTTCCTTTACATACATATTCATACGTTTTAAAGAGCCTTTCGCCCTATAACCTCATAGATATTATAAGGGTCTGGTCCCTAACATCACAGATATTATAAGGGTCTGGTCCCTAACATCACAGATATTATTATGGTCTGGTCCCTTTGTTTCGTGTAACTGTACCGTACCTGTTCATACTTTCCTTGACAATACGTGCAATCTCCGAAGAGTGTTCACGTACCATCATCATAACATACATACATTATGCATACATCATATATTCATACATACATCCTATCTTTCATCATACTTATCAATCATATCTTAACTACCACCTGACGGTACTTGCAATATCCGAAGATCGTTCACGCACCGTCAAACCATCATCATACATAAATCATACAAGGCATACACTTACCACTTAAGATAAGTGTATTAACTATCACATCGAGTATGCACACAGCCCCGAAAACATAACAAGGAAGTGGGGCTAGAAACTCACCTCAAGGCGGTTGCATTCACCGTTTACGGTTATCCCCTTCTTTAGCTGTGCGCGACTAACTGTATAATAATTATACGTATCAATAACTATCACTACACATATCGTCTTTCTAGTTTAATTATTACCCACAACGAACGGGGATCCGGGGGCAGCGCCCCTGGCAGCGGGGTTCTAAGGGCGGCAGCCCCTAGCGGGGTCCAAGGGGCAGAGCCCCTGGCTGGAGTTAAGCTGCTTATCACATTTTCCATTAGCATTTTGAATCATTGAATAATATGCTACTTAAAAGTTCAAGGGTTTATTTGTAATTAAATCATTCTTTTCTAAGTCCAGGGACCATTCTGTCATTCTGTTAAACTTCTAATTCGTTACTTATCCTTAACGAACTGACTTACCATGACGAACTGGTTCTTGTAACGAATTGGAACCTTTAACGAACTGGACTCTTAACAAATCAGTCCATGTAGCGAACCAGTCCAAGTAGCGAATTGGATCTTCTAATTCGTTATCTACTTTAACGAACTGGTCATAACGAATCAAGGGTGATTCGTCACCCCTTTCCCTTAACGAATTGAACACGAACTGTAATCAGTTCGCTATGTTCCCATGGACGAACTAGCTAGCGAATCACCTTTAATTCGCTATATTCCTGTAGCAAACTAGGGTTAGGCCAGGAATTTCAGAACATTCCCTGACATTCCCCCTTAACCTCGTACCACTTTCCGGCGCCGTCATTGCCGGAAAGCCGCCGGAAAAACGCGATTTCGCCGGAAAAACGGGTTTTAGCTCGTTTTTCACCGTTTTTCATCCCGTTCAATCCAGATCTGAGCTAGGGTGACTCCTAAGCTCATCATAGGTTCGGTTTATACCCGAATCCACCCGGATCTCGTGACTTAAACGGTTTAACGGTGTCGGCTCGTCGTTTCATGATTATATCTAACGGATTTAAGCTCAAACAATAAAATACTATCATTACCTCGGGTCGGTTCTCAGTTTCCTTCTTGATATCGGTTTAGAGAGAGAGAACTAGAGAGAGAATCTTAAGTGTGTGTTTTGGATGGTGTAAGGGATATGTGTAAATGAATTAAATGGAGGATTAAGGGTATATATATTTTTGATCATGGGCTTAAGCCCATGGTCTTTCCTTCATTCCTCCATAACCCAAGTCCATAACCCATATCCATTTACCTAACACAAGTCCATCTCGTATTCTTTTCAACTAAACCGATAACGACCCGCTATAAAATAAACGAACTTTATTTTATTAATATAACTGAAAGTAGGATGTTACATTATGAAATAATCCAAATGATGGTTTTTGTGTTACAATATATTTTTACACTTGTTGGGTCTTGAAAACATCCTTTCGGTCCTTAAAACGCGTTAAAATCACTTAAAACGAACTCCGGGGACCATTTTATCATTTTTGAAACTTTTGAAAATTCCCAGCCACCACCCCATTGCGCTACACGATGGGGGATACTGATGACCATCGTCCGAGTCATGCAAAAACCTAAATAACCTAAATAGATAGGCTAAATAAGGTATCGTATCCACTAGGAGTATGTGGTCAATGCAAATCGTGTAACAGATTTAATATTATGAAGTAGCACGTTTTTGTGCTGATCACACAAGCAAATAAGTTAGTTAAATATTGATTAAGCTAATTCACGAATTCAAACAATTAACAAAGAAGACTCATCCTCAGGGTTCAAAAATGCAATTAAACAGTTTCTCATACAACCTAACAGATTAATTATCACAGGCTGACTAAAGACTGATTAATGAGTTAAACCTTAGGCACCAACAATCGCTAACACACGACATTAGTTATCAAACGGTCCCTGCCAGTGTGACTCAACTAAGGGCAATTGTGTGCTTCGTTGTATTCAAACTAGTTAAACAACCCTATGAGCAATTACTATAGCAACCGATAAACTAATCGTTCTGATCAACGTAAACCTAAACCGATTGAATACACATCAATACTAAATATCAATACTCGTAGATCAATCAAAGATAATTACAAATAGTGTGTTCATGGTTACAATCAAAACTGAAATAAATACAAACTCTACATCCCGGGAATGAATCGGAGAAGATTAGCCGAGCATCGTCATCGATAGATATTCAATTATGATGAGGAAGGCCATTAGGATTGATCAAGAGATGATTGGTAGCCTTGGAATTTACCCAAAACCGCCTAATAGCTGCTGCCAGTCGTTAATCCCGATTAGGGTTCGTAAATTAGAAGATATATCTTAAAAATCGATTTTTCCCGTTTTTTATGACCATCGCGATACGCGATGGCTATATGCCCATCTCATCACGTTTCGCGGCCTAATAAAAGCTCATATTTGGGTTTCTCTCGTCGAGAAACCCAAAATACATATATTATGGGTCCCGTAACTCATTTTCTAGCCCAGGATATGCTCGTTTTACTTCATGGTCGCGTTTTGTCAACCCATCTTGTTCAGTTTAGCATCGGTTTATGATTTCTCATCCATACTCTTCCCGAATCCTTGTAACACTTCCCAAGACATCAAATCATGCTTCGGTCTTCTCGAGATATCATTCCATGCTCGGACATGTCTCCCATTTAGCATCTTTAACGATCAATGACCTGAAATACAAAAGCACGTATAAAGTACCAAAGTTCTAACATTATACTCAATAAAAATACATAACTAATACACTAATATATATACCAAATACCCGACCATCAGATACCATTGAGGTCGCGCGGCGCGACGGTGCCGAAACCAGAAGCTGCAACATGTTCCCTTGTTTGTTTTATTGTCCATTAAATCCGAGTTTTAATCAATAAACCTCTTGTTTAACCCACTTAAGCTTGTCCTATAAATACCCAACCCTTTCCCACATTAATCACTACTCAAAAACTCTTTCCTCACTCAAATTCAAAGATCATTCAAGGTTATTCATATGTTTTATGTCAAGTTTGACTTTCAAAGTCAAACTGAGTTAGTTTTGCAATTTTAATAAGTTTACTTAGTCCAAATTAATACTTGAAGCATATGGCACCCATATATATAACATACACCCCTTGTTACCTTTGGCGGTTACTTATCCGACCTTGGTTGGTTAAGATTCGGGCCTCCTAAGGCAATGCTACATGGAGGACTTCGTGTCCTTGATATATATATAACTATATAACTTGTTTATACATACTAACCATGTTTAACTTATTCTCATTTTAGTTGTACATCATTTTCATAAGTTCCATGGTTATGGGTTTGAGGAGTCTAGCCTCGGTTTAACCGTAAATAGCTCTAAACCGTAAACCGAACTTTGTTCACTAGTTTTTGTTAAATAATTGTTTAAACATGCTTATTGTTAGATTTAACTTTCTAAAATCATTTTTATAAGTTCTATGGTTATGGGTTTGTAGAATCTTACCTCGGTCTTAACCCGAACCAAGATCCGAACCGAAAACCGAACTTTCGTTTAAAGACTTTATTGTTAACTTTATAAGTTATTATACAAGCTCTTTGATATTTGGGCATGTGGAAACCATCTTTGAACTTATTGTGAGATGGAAACCGAACCAAACCGAATTTCACTCGCTTAAGACACACAAGTGTGTTTTTAGCTATCAAGACTTGTATAAATCTTTAAAAATACTTTATAAACTGATTTTTATTATTTTCTTAAGTACATGGAAATGTTGGATCCAACTTGATCTTATAACAAAGTTTGGACCAACAAAACTGAGCACTCGCTTAACGTGCGTTGTTAGTTCTAAAACAATAGAATTACATACTTGGTTAAGTGTTATTATATTTTTATGAGTTATCTCATAAAATTTAATATTTTGGAAAGTTGGCTTTGGGTTTGACCAATTATCAAGACCCGAACCAACAACCCGAACACTCGTTAAAACCTGTTTTAGTATCTTTATTATAAAGGGACTTGCATTCTTTCATTTTTACCCACCTTATTACTTAACATACGCTGAGTAAATACTAAGGCTAGATACTTTAACCCGGTTTCGAGCAAACTTATATTTTTAAAGGGCTAGTATTATAATTTCTTAAATAGTTACTTTTTAAACTTTAAACTTTAAATGCTTACATTTCTTATCTTTTATTTTAAAGTTTTCATAAAACAACCTTTCTAATACAAGGCTTTTATTTTTATTTAGGCTTTTCTCGTTAGACTCCGTCCTCCCGATTTCGCGACTTTTACCGATCAAGTTTTATACTTGGAAGTGAGTACTTTCATACCTCATTTTCCATTTTTCGTTTTGGGGGTGATATTGCATCTTATTCAAACTAAATGTTTTATACTTGAGTCGTAAACCACAAACTTTATTGTATACTTTACTTAAATAAATGCTCAATTTGGTATTCTATGCTTACATGCTTATATGCTTATGTGTTTGCCGCTTTTGGTTGGTTGATTCATAAATTCGTGAACTATCTGGTATTCTATTATAGCACGGTGCCATTAATGTATTCTTATTAACGACCTCGTGAAATCCGAATCTATTTGGTATTCTCTTATAGACGGTGCCGCTAATGTATTCTTATTAGCGACCTCATTTTTATCCAAATTATTGCTTTTATTTATTGTTTCATATACAAGTTGTGACATTTCCTATTATATACATATGTGTCCAAAACTATGAATTGCTCACAAACCTTTGTGTTGATGCAATGTTACAGGTTTGACGTTAGGTTGATTATGGAGTTTGGAGAAAACGTAACGAAGACCGTTAGAATATTAGCAAATTGAACAATATATTTATTTGTTATATTTTGTATGATCTCTTATGAACAAGTATGTTATGTGACATTTTGATGTTGTGAAATTAAATGAGTTGTTAAATATTGTCGCTTTAAATAGTGTCATGCGCTTATGAGCAATCCGTCGCATCCCGGCATGTTCCGCCGCCTTTGGTCGGGGTGTGACAATACGCCCGATGCTTGAAAGTTTGCTAAAAGAAATAAAAATGTTACAAGTTCAATGTTTTTTCTAAGAAATTTAAAAAATATATATATTTTTTTAAAAAACTTACCACACTCAGGATCTTCCGATATCACGCACCAAGCACAAGCTACTAATTCACAATCGTCGGGTTTCCACGGTATAGTGGTCTTTATAGTCCGAGGTTCGCCGGCGGGTTTCTTTACGTGTTTTCTCCCATGTCCACGTTGGCTCGAACCGCTGCGAGTCTCCGGGACGGGTTGTGGCTTCGGGTAGATTTGTGTCTCCGGCACCGTCTCATCGTCGGGTTGGGAATCAGATGCGGCCATCATATTCGTGGTTGGGTTTTGGAAACCGGGCACCGTATTTGGGTTAGGGGCTCCGAAACCTATATATTGTATGTACGCGGTCATTTGCTCGTTGAACGGATACGGGGTTTGAGGGGTCGGGATTGTTGGCATCGGGATTGTAGATGGATTCGGTTGTTGATTATTTGGGTCGGGATTATTTGCGTTGCCTTGTCGGACATATTGATCGAAACCGAGCGTTTGGTTGTTAAACAGAAATATATTGGTTGGTGTTCTTGAATATATATGTGAGTGTTTTATAGAGAATTAGTAGAAGTGTGTATAAAAATTGAGGTTTGGGTTTGTTTTCATAGGAGATTTGTGTTAACATTTAAAAAATGGATTTTTTTTAAATCAAACGGTAATATAACGGATTTTTTTTTTGAAATTTGTGCCACATAGCGTTATATATAAAACATCGGGACATTGTAAACCACCCAAAACGCGAGGGGCGATGTGCCCCCGACGTTATATGGTATAACGCTACAAAACCGCCACCACTACGGGTGGCCTAATAAGAGAAAAAAAAGTGGGTGGCAAATCATATTACAGTTTCATGTTTTTTAGTACACTAGTTATAGTTTGGAATGAAGTTCCTATAGATATAAATGATGTCATCAACTTTCTTATTTTAAATATTTTCAACTTTAGACTATTTATATTTGAATTTTGAACTTATTATTTTATGAAATTGTAACTATTTTAAGTTTATATTTATGTGTTTTACGATTATGATTATGGTTTTCGAAGTTTTTGACACAAGTGAACTTGAATCAAATAGATATTATTTGAATTCAAATCGAATATGAGTTTCAAATATGTATTCGAATTGAATTGTTCAAATTTTAATCGAATACGAATCTTATACGAATACCGGCAAAAAACTGTTGTTTTGATTATTTGATTCGACAAACTTGAAAATTCATTATTCGATTCGATGAATACCCCTAGATGGAACCGAGCAAAGTGTTTTAAAATTGTTTTCTATAGTACACTCAAATGTGCTATAATGTGTTATATAATATATTTAATAACATAGCAATTAGTTCTCATAATGTATCATTCAGTTTGTAATTTGTAATAACCAGAATATGCTAGTGGCATAATCCATTAGTAGTGGAAAATGAGGATTATGCACACTAATTTAAGTTTTATGACATGGTCCATGTAATCCTTTTAGTGGCCGTAAACTAAAGAATTATTAGTGGAGACTGTTGATGTGGACGATCTTATTTCTCTCATAAATTCCGTGCTTATGTAAATTATCTCCTATGATACAACCTGTGTGGAGAAAAGGTTACAGAAAAATATATGATTACGTTTTTTTATTTCCAACATCTTACAACAATTGGGTGACATTAGTTTCTTTTAAAACAATAAAAATTGGATTTTATTATTCTCATTTTTTAGAGTTAGTTGATAATTATCCTATCTTAAAGAATTGTTGCTACCGGTTCATCTTTCCATTTTTTGTTTTAATTGGACCATTGTTACAAACAATATAAAAAACTTTCTGTTAAGTTTTTTCGTATTTCAAGCTAATGTTTTAGGGATTTTGATCGAAAAGAGGATACGATTCGATTGATTTAAAACTTACGTCGAAACTATTCTCCAAAGTCCAAACGACGAAACGGTACTTCAGTTCGGGTGTTTAAACTTTCAATTAACAAAATCCAAGTTTTTTGCAGCACCGTTTGAGATAAGTTTTACATCAACCGGCTCGAATCCTCCTTCCGATTAAAAACACTAAAACATTAATTAGAAATTCGAAAAAAAACAAACTTAACAGAGTTAAGTTATTTAACCGAGGTATAATGAAAACAAATAGAGTGAAAGGTGGAACCACTGACATGCATATCCTATTTGTAATTGAAGTTTCTCATAAGTTGACCAGAATTCATGGGTATGTGTCTCACCAAACCCAGATAACCTTAAACGTGTTATAACATCTCATTAAATTGGAAATTAACCTCATCAAAGATTTGATATGCAAATCCTATAAAAATAGAGTTTAAATATACTAAAAATTAATATAAAAGGATCAATATTTTGTCTGGAAAAAAAAATATATCCAATCTTTTAAAAAATAATGTTATTTATAATTTGAAAACAATTTTAAAGTAAGAAAGATAAGCGGTTTGTGGGTCTCACCAAACCCGGATAGCTTTTAAATGGGTTATAGCATCCCATTTGTTTGTGAAATCCTTTAATTATCAAACCCTAATTTAATTTCTCAGTATGAATTTTGTTACATTAGTGATTCTTTTTTCTTTTAAGTTTAACTTAAATAAAACGTTTCACAAATTAATATCCAAATTATAATGAACATACACAAACAAATATATAAATACATCTATATGACTCATTCAACGTTTCATCCAAAAATGAACATAACTTAACATAATCGATCAAAATAGGTTCAAGTATGTTAATAACTTCTTTACAATAAATAAAATTAAAATCCAAAAAAAAATATATTCACGATATTATAAACGAAAAATGTAAAGCAACCTCATAATACGATATATATATATATATGTTTTAAGTTCAAGAGAGAAGTCATTTTAATGCAAAAAGTATAAGAAATCAATCCAACCAATTAAATTCTTTCTTTTTCTTTTTCCATTTAATTAAATGTATGGGCATAATAGAAAATATTGTAATTTTTATATATGATAACTATTAATGTTATTAAAAGTTTCTAACTTTATTTTCTTATTAATTTATCTATTTGTTATCTAAGTGACAAATAAAATAATTAACATTGTTTTGGTTTCATGGGTAGATAATTTGTATCAGATTGGTTTTATCTTTTCTTTCTATTTTAATATAAATTTATTTTTAGTTAAATAAAAAAATGGTTTAAAATTTTATATACAATATTTAAAATTAAAAATGGTTGATATAATTATGATGATATATCAATATCAACTTTTTTTTCTCAAATACGAAACACATTGTTATACATTCATTTTGTATGTGTGTTTTATTGGATCATAAGATTATAATAATGATTAAAATTCACATCCGTTTATATGTGAAGAATCTTTTTTATAAAATTATGTTATGATTAAACCACCAAGTACTAAATATAAATATGGGTTCACGATTACAAAATTGACAAGTGTAATAACTACAAATAACTGACGTAAAAACATTCACCTACATTTAACAGAAAACAAACTACACATGAAATCAACCATTAAATAACATATCAATACACAACCAACATATACCTACACAGTGTCACACCCCACCCAGGATGAGGTACTTACAGTGACCAGTCAGTACAGACTTACAGCGGAACCATAGTCTTATATAAAAACTAAAATATTAGTTACGTGTTTAACTATTACACTTGCTAAAAAATAAAATGGTAACAGGATAAAACATCTAAACTCTTCCAACTCATAGCAGCTAATCTTCATGCCCATGTTTATCAACTTGTAATACATGCTCGGGTAAAAATACGACAGCACAAAGCTAGTGAGTCACATAAACCGACATATTTAATAAAATGGTACTTAAACAATTTTATTGATCAAGTATGAGCTCATTGCATGTCATGCCATAATTATAACCCGCCCGCTTCACGTTAAAGCCGGGTCAGCATCATATATTCGCACATACAGACTTTACGCACGTCTCCTGCTGTATAAAGTGCATGTCCCCTCGGGAAAATATAATGATCATTATAATATATATAACACCTTGGGTGCCACACCATATGTGTCATGCAAATACAAGATCAATCACAGTCCAAACAGATTTATGAGCATGTATCAGAGGTTTAAAAAGGTTTAAGTAACTCACCTTAACAGACTTTCTTCAACTACTTTGGCTCCTCCCACTTTAGCTGTAATCTATGATTTAATATACTAGGTTACTTATTTATGTATATGTAGTAATGCTCTAATACCCATAGACCCTTCACACAACAGTTGTCATTAATATGCACAACTATTCAATTTCAAATGGTGTTATGATTAACAGCCATACCAACTAATTTACAATTCATGGTTTATCTTAACCATTTATGACCAAAACGGTCATACCATACCACAAAGTCAGTTGTGCACATATTAGACAAGTTATGCTATGGTCATACGCCCTACTCTAGTGGGTTGCTACCCTTAATTATGCGGGTAATGTATTATTAAAATTTTAAAGAGATACAATTTCGACCAATGGGTCATCCCTGATTTTCTTATTCGTAACAAATAATTTCTTGAATGTTATTTTATGATTAAAACTAATTAATTAAATGTTAAAAGAGAAAACATACCTTATGTCTTCTTACTTGGAGAACGTTAAATATATGAAGTCACAAATAAATTTGTCTTAGTATTTATAAGAGAGTTTAACCGCCTTAAATGACTAGTGGCATGTTCTTAAAGTAACTTCATCATGAAGTGAAGATAACTATCTAACCTCCATGCAAACGTGTATTGTTTCTTGACCCAAGTTTTATTATTTTTAAAATTATAATTTTAATATTATATTCATTATATGTGTCCACAATCGTTAACTTCAATTTCATTTATATATCATCATAGTATTATTACTATTATTTATTCTTGTTATGTTGTTATAATTAATTTTGCTCGAATCTCATATTTCGTCTATAACTTTTAAAATATAACGTTCTATAAAATTACAAATTTGTCATTTAAACGTACTTATTTTTCTCTACGTTTCGACTTAAGTTTCATTAAAAACGAAACAAAGTCAAATATAACATATTTAGTGGTATTATTAAACGGTTATCTCATAGCACTAAGTAATCATCTAGACACCCCATGTGTCAAATAGTCATTTTACTCATCAATTACTCCTTTACTATAAAGAAAATATGAGTTTTATTTATTTATTTATATATTTACCATAATACAGGAAGTAACACACAGTTTTTTAACAGGCTACACAATACATATGTATTTAGAGAACGAGATTAACATATACCTACACAAACATTTAAAAAACCTACACATCGAATATGTATTTGGTGAACTATATTGTAATATACATACACAAAGTTTTAGCAGCCTACACAACTAAAATTTTCTCTACATATTTTGGTTGTCAAATCCAGTTGTAGTTATTAGTTGTTTTTTTTTTGTTTCATCTTTGTAATAACTATGTAGTATGTTAAAATAAAAAATATGTGTATGACGGGTGGTTGTGTTGGAAAAATTGTTTCTTCCGTATAGGTTAATAAACCAATTATAATATATATACATTTGTATTGTGTCAGAGATTTGATAGTTTTGTTAACAGTCACATCACATGTCTTTAATCCTACATAAATTATGAATTTGCCCGCACACAAATTTACCAATTAAGTGTAGGATTTTATCCGGTTCGTGCAAGATAGTATTCATATACAACAAAACCCCTATACTATATGTGTAGGATTATTTACCAATTTTGTAAGGCTAGTTTTTTTGTTTGTTCATATTTTTGCCTGATGTAGCAGCTTTACATCATTTTTTGTAGTAAAATAAAAATGCACTTTTTTTCTTATATAATTATTTTTCACATAACTTTCTTTATTTGTTTGTTGCTCGGTAGGAATTTGGCAAATAATTGAATGTCAAACAATGTGCATTTAATAATATCAGTGCTACAATTTAAAATATTATGAAACGTTTTATACTAATTTGGGAATCCGATTAAGAGATGAACATTTCCTATTTTAACTATTACACAATAAAATACTAAACTACCCTTTTGATTTAAAATCAATTAAATACAAGACATAAATTTTACAATTTTGTCATTTTAATTAATGGCCGTAGATCAAACACAATCAATGGTCAAGATTAATTTCTCGCACTTCTTGCATTAATATCACTTCTCTCTTGAACCATCCCATATATATATATATATAGGATTTGGTTCATTTCAGAAATGTTTTTAGAGTGAGAAGTGCGAGAAATAAATCCAACCAATCAGATTTTTTTATTTTCTTTAATTGTTTATTTAATATTAAGGGTATAATAGTAAATTGAGTATTTGTTTTATATATGGTATAACCAAATTTTTAGGAGACGGCTTAAGTAATTAATTTTATATTGTTTCAACTTTTTTTTTTGCAAATCGTATACTTGCTACACAATTCATCTTTTGCATTTTGTTTTTTTTTTTTTCAAGAATTCGTTATTGATAAAATAATTCAAAAAATAGTGAAATCTTTTTCTTCTATATATTTTACTAATTTGAGTTGTGGGTTTTAAAATTAATCAAAACAGCCATAACTTCAACCAATTCCCAGCCTACACTATTCACTTTTCATTTGTAGTGTAGAACTTAGTGTGTAATTTATGAATGCCATTTTTCATAAAAATTGCGTAGTTAATGTAATACACAACCCATAAATAAATTATGTTGCACGATTGGATACAATATACCTTCCTTAAAACTAATTACAAATCCATAAGACACACCAAAAAACTTTCAACACCATAAATCAATTACATTTTACCAAAAAATCAAGAGTTTAAACTTTTCTGAACTCAATAAACTGGTCGTAAACACTCAACCAATTAGTTTAGCATAAACAAAACATTAGGGTTCAAAAGTATGTGAAAAAACCACCAAACAAGTATGCCATATTATTATGATTGTATCTTGATCAACCAAACATCCATTGTGCATCAAGAACCTTGATGATATTGGGCCTTTTCATGTTTATGTCTGAAAACGGAATCTTGGTCGTGAGCCTCCATGACAATGGATCTTTTATGTGTTCTACCTACATACGGAAAAAAAACATATGTTCTATATACCGAAAGAAAAACATATTATTTAAAAACAACAAATTTCACGCCACAATCAGATTATATGTAAAGGTAATAGGCTTACAATTTTAGAAACGATGACCTTGCTTTCTAGGATATAACAATCATCCACTTCCTTCTCATATTTTAACCGGATCTACGAAACATACACCTAGTAAAAGTGGTTATACCACTGATTCGTGAGCTTACACAAGCCAACACTTCAACATTTCATATAAATTTCACCAGTTACACTATGAACTCACACAAGCTAACACATAACACATCACAATATTTTATAATTGTCTACACAATTTTAATGTTGGACCTACACAACCCAACATATCCGTGCACATACAATGCTACCCCTACACATGAAAAGATAACCACAAAATTCAACACACTTTTTAATATCACATCCATTAAAATACAAATTCTTTCACATATACACAACATCTACACATACCATAAAACTAAACAAACTAGCCAACAGATCATCATAATACGCATACACAACTAAAATATCCCCCCCCCCACACACACATATATATATATATATATATTACCTACACATTTGGCATACCCTTGCACATGCAAAAATACCCCTACACAAAACACTTTTTAATGCTGGACCTACACAATCCAACATATATAACAATGCAATTCCTAAAAATGCATACACTTACACAAAGGTCAAAAACATTTTTTTAATATCACATCCACCAAAATACAAATTCCTACACACATATATACGAAACCTACACAGACCATCATACTTAACAAACTAATCAACGTACTAAACAAACATAACATCATAATATGCCTACATAACTAGCATTTCTCTACACATATTACTACCTACACAATTAGCATACCTCTACACATATAGACAAACAAAACATCATAATATACATGTATTGTATACTACCAACACAGTTGGCATACCCCTACATATATATACTACCTGCGTAGTTGACACACCCCTACACATATAGAAAAACACTAAATCATAATATACCTACAGTGTATATTAAAACATAACATTATGATAACTATGTGCATAATAGGGAATATTGTGAAATGCAGAATATCTCTGTACGTCGTGCTCAACAATATCATACCCAAAAATGACAAGTTATAAACCTACTAAATAATCCTTAATACATAATGTTTTTTAGTTACCTATATTAAAAAGGCCAACATTTGCATAAATAAATACAAAGAAAAAAAGATACAGTTACATCTACAAATAAAAAAAACCATACATACACACAAAACATGATGAACATCCAGTTAGAATACAAACATAAAAGATAGCAAATACACCTAAAAATGAAGATAACTTCACAAGGTGGAAAGATATTGTGTAGCATAGGAAGTAGTGCACAACCATGAGCAAGATATGCAGAGTAGGAAGTTATGCTAGTCGCAGTGTAGGTACAACAAAATTATATCTATCAGTAAAATAAATTGTAATCTGCTAGGTTGTTGTCGATATAATTATATCTAGTATTATAGTAATTTAACTCCTAAACATGCAAACACCATCAAGTGTATCAAGATTATATCATTCACATGCATAATTGGAAAGTCAACAATTGTGAATAACTACACAAAATTATCAATAAAACACATCCCTTGTATAAACCTATAACATGGCACCCCAATAACAAATAAGCATGAGCCACGAACCCTACACAAGATCCATTTTCTAAAGATGCGCCAACAATATAGAAATACTATCACACATTAAGCCCTAAATCAGAATCATGCACAATTTGGTTTAGTCGCTGTAGCAAATAAAAAAACACGAATTAACTGACATACCTTGATTCGATGTGTTTTGTCCAGTCACTATAGCAAATAAAAAAAACCCAATTATACTTGAGAAGAACACGGGCACTAGCAGAGACAAACAATTGATTATGATACACTAGTCACTACCAATTAGAAACAGTCTCGTTCAAGTCGATTATTGTGTGTATCGAATTCTTCTACCAAGGTAGATTTTGTTGGATGTATAGGAATGATGGAGAGCAGTTTTGGGCGTAAAAAGGGGGTTTCCAAATCTTAGTGCGTTACCTCTTTTTAGTCTGCGTATTTTAGTCAATTTTGCCTTTTGTTATCATATAACAGGAGGTTACAATATTTCAATAATTACAAAAATACCATGTGCATTTTAAACCATCGATGTGTGTAATCAAGGGCTGAGATCCACTTCTCGCATTTCTCGCTGTAATATCACTTCTCGCATGAACCATCCCTTATCTATATATATATATATATATATATATATATATATATATATATATATACGAATTAAATAATTTATTTTGTTATGACCAAGATACAAGCTTGTAACACTTAATTTTAAAAAAAAGGACAATTAATGTGTCATCTTATTAATTGCATTTAACATGATTTAATTAATTAATTAGAAATGGCATCCTTATCATATATCCACAGGTTAAGGTAATCTTGTAATTGGTTATCACAAATGTTAGGATACTTAGTGGTTTTAAAAGCAAAACATTGGTCCAGGATATATGACAACCTCATTCTAATAAAAGAATTTTGTTTAAAGTTATTAACACTTACAATGTTCGTATAATTCTAGTATATCTCCTACTATTTGTGTTTTTAGTTTTTATTAGATATAAATAAAGGATTTACTAGTGATCAAGTAATCACATGACCAGTGACATAATGACGACAATTATAAGCCTGGGAGATACAATATGAAGCCAGAGAAAAAACTTACCACAACAACAAAATTGGACGTGACCAACAGCTAAATCTATTCAAATACTAAGCATTTAATTAATAAACACATAAGAAGTCCAAAATTCAAAAACAATATGTAATAAGCGTGAATAAGGTTGCTACAACAGAATTTTTTTCATGTCACAACAGATCTTTACCAAATAGTCATAACTCAAAGCTCTAGCAAAAGTGGTTTTAGCATCCCTAGAATACATGCTAAATTGTTAAAACAAGTCATCTTACGTTGGTGAATTCCAAATTTTAGGTTTATTAATAGTGTCTGGTTCAAACATATTCGAATAGGTCACCTTGTGTTTTAGTTTCATTGAATAGTCGTGCGTTCTAGTTTTCATCATTTACTTTATTTACAAACAAGTTTTACTTCAACTATATACGGTTATTGAATTAGGAGGCTGATATCTTGATCAAATGTCACTCAGATTAAACATTCAACAGACTCTTTCATTCCCTTCTCACTATGGTACACACAAGTTTCCCAATTACTGTATATCCAGATATAATTGGGCGTTTACGTACTTGGGCCATATTAAACTCAATATGTGTATTGACTTATACCGTCAAACGTGCATGTATAGCTTGAATGTGTTTCCTTTAATCTACTACATGCATTAAAAATAGTAAATAGCATGCATCTCACAATTAGAAATAGTTAATCTCTATTCATCTGTTTAATTAAATGCCAAATGTAGCAAAGTTTATTGCCAACAATATGAATATACTAATAGTTTTGCATCAAAGTGTTTCATCCAACTATTTAAAGATTTCAGCGGCACCTGCTTTCAAAATGCCAAAGTATTCCTATTAAATACGGAAGGACCCTCTCGATATCAAGAATAGAAGTAAGTAAGAGTATGCTAAAGGAATATAATGAAGTAATATTAGTTAACTATTGTAATTTCGTTTTTAGACGATAAGTTTTGTAACCAACAAAGGTTGTTTAAATCCCCAATACATATATGAAAGAATATTAGCATATAGTGTAGAACCATTGTTAGCAAAATTAAAGTATAACAATACTTTTATTAATATTGATTACAAAAATAAATTTGCATCTAATAAAATTACAGAATTAACGAAAGTAACATAAAACGGGTGTTGGCTGAGGATTTCTGTTTAACAAAGGTCCCTTAAAACAGATTTCGGGCCACCCAGGTGAACCCGTCTGTCTCCCAGGGTACAACAGCCGCAACAGTGTGTATTGCCGGGATTAACCTAGCACCCGAACTATACCTGTACTAGAGTATACGAGACTTTAAATGAAACAACATCGAACTTGTGGTTTAAACGAACTGAACTATCTATTTATAGCAGGTATTGAATTTTTTTTGGTGTGTTTCAAGTGTTGCCCAAACCTGCTATTTATAGCAGGCACATGCCATGAGTCAGCATGACACTTGTCACAATCTGCACCACACTTTCGACACTTGGCGAGACTGCAGGGAGGCTGCGACATGTGGCAGGTGACTCACTACCTGGACGCGACACTTGGCGAGACTGCAGGGAGGCTGCGACACTTGGCATGCATCCGGTCAAATCACGACACTTGTCCCGAACCAGCTTATTTCAGCAAAAATACTAAGGCAGCCCTTAAGCGGACAGCGGTGATGCGAGTGTGCGAAATGCAAAGTGCGCCATCAAAGCGCCACATTGCGCCCATCGCCCGAGCCCGTGCGCGTGCGCGTCGGGTGCTTCGCACCCTTGCTAGTGCACTAAGTGTGTCTTGTTATACAAGAATATAATATTGTGAGCTAACCTCCTTATAAACCACTTCTTAGTTTTTCCTTCTATCAATGTGGAACAAACCCATTTTCATTTCACCAAAGTTCAAGTTTTTAACCACATATTTTAGAGCATCGATATCACATTCATTTCTACTATTGGACTCGTTATTAATTAGTATACTAATTAATATTATTAGTCCAAAATTTCCAAAAACCCCCACATGAATGGAGATCGATCCTTATGCTCTAGTGTCGAGTATAATAACAACGGTTGAGTGTTGCAGGAGAAGTAGGTGTTTCCTTTGAACTTTCCTTTGTGAAACATACTTAGTCTCCTAGCGATTAGTAGACGTGGTGTCCTTGAACTAACCCCCATTGATGTAGACGTTATTACATTTCACACAACACTTTTCCTGGTCTGGTTAACCCCTCATTGTCGTGTCCGTTCTGGTTATGGAACACTAGCCTGGTTCTGCGAGAGCTCTAGGATCTGCGCACCCCACAAATCCATTTGAAGCGACCTCACTTATCTCTCACATAGGTGATTTGGCCCTCAAATCATTATGGTTACCATGATTGACATATCATTAACCATTACATGGGTGATTTGACCCTCAAACCATTAAAAGCATTATGATCACTTTGATCTTCATATCATTAACCATATGTTATGTTTAGCCTTACCTTAGTCACTGATTGTCTAAGGAATGGACAAGGACGTTTAAGTAAATACCCTTTATGATTTAGGGGGATATAAATGTTATTCCCCCACAGTGACCACCCTTAGTTCATGCAGTTAGGTTGTCCTATTGAACCTAGATCTTGGGATCTCCAATCTCATAGGTTAGGTTTTCCTTTGGACTAACTTACTCTATGGGCTTTAGTCCCATTCCTATTGACGACTTATTACGACCTCTCTGCTTAAGCCTTTTGTAAGAAGATCCGCAATGTTATCCTTTGACTTCACGTAGTCAACAGTGATAACCCCTGTTGAGAGAAGTTGTTGTATAGTATTGTGTCTATGGCGCATATGTCTAGATTTGCCATTATACATTGCACTTTGAGCTCTTCCAATCGCCGATTGGCAATCGAAATGTATGCAAATAGTCGTAACTGGTTTTGGCCATCTTGGAACATATTCCAAAAACTACCCTAACCATTTTGCTTCTTCACCAGCTTTTTCTAATGCAATAAAATCATATTCCATTGTGGCTCTTGCTATAAGTGTTTGTTTGGAGGATTTCCAAGATATAGCAACTCCTCCCAAGGTAAACACATAGCCACTTGTGGACTTGGAATCTTTCATGTCGGATATCCAATTAGCATCACTGTATCCTTCTATAACAGCTGGATCTTGGCCATAATGCAGTCCATAATTCCTTGTGTATCTCAAATACCTTAATAATCTTGTCATGATTTTCCAATGTTCAGAGCTAGGATTACTTGTATATCTACTTAGTCTGCTCACAGCATAAGTTAAGTCCGGCCGGATACATGACATAAGATACATAAGACTTCCAAATATCCTTGAATACTCCAACTGAGCAATTCCGTCACCTCTATTCTTTGACAGATGTTGGGTAGTATCAATAGGGGTTCAAGCTATACTCGTGTCTCCTGCATTGAATTTTTCAAGGATTTTATCAACATAATGAGATTGACTTAACACAAGACCGTTTTGGGTTCTAATGATCTTTACTCCAAGAATGACATCGTCTAAACCCATGTCTTTCATGTCAAATATCGCCTTCAACATATCCTTAGTAGACCTGATCATATCGTTATTACTTCCAATGATAAGCATATCATCTATATAAAGGCACAAAATCACATAACCTCTCGATGTGTCTTTCACATAGACACACTTATCACACTCGTTTATTTTGAACCCACGGTTTAGCATAACTTGGTCAAACTTTTGGTGCAATTGCTTTGGAGCTTGCTTCAAACCATATAGGGACTTGACGAGTTTGCAAACTTTACCCTCCTGGCCAGGAGCAAAAAAAACCCTCAGGTTGTTCCATGTATATTTCTTCGTCCAATTCCCATTTAGGAATGCAGTTTTTACATCCATTTGATGTATTTCCAAATTTCTCAATGCTGCAATCGCAATCACCAACCTTATTGAGGTTATTCGAGTCACAGGTGAGTACGTATCAAAATAGTCTAGACCTTCCTTTTGTCTAAAAACTTTGATTACTAACCTTGCCTTATACTTGTCAATGGAGCCATCAGGTCTCATCTTCCTTTTGAATATCCAACGATATCCAAGTGGTTTACAACCCGGAGGAAGATCTACTAGTTCCCAAGTGTGATTCTGTAAAATAGAATCAATTTTGTTTTTGATGGCTTCTTTCCATTGTGGTCCTTCTGAAGAGTTGACCGCCTGTTGGTAGGTTTGAGGTTCTTCCTCTATCATGTATGCAATAAAATCAGGTCCAAAGGACTTCTCAGTTCTTTGTCTTTTGCTTCTTCTTGGCTCAATTTCTTCAGGCTCAGATTATTCCTGAATTTAATCTAAAACCATCTCATCAACATGTGCACTGGCATGTGTTGATGAACTAGCATGCATGTTTCCCAGAAATGGAAACACATTTTCAAAGAATGATGCATTCCTTGATTCCATTATAGTATTTTTGTGTTTTTCGGGATTCTTAGATTCATACACAAGAAACCGATATACACTATTATGATGGGCATAACCTAAGAACACGCAATCCACAATTTTTGGTCCTATCTTTTGAACCTTTGGTGGTGGTACCAATACCTTTGCCGGGCATTCCCATAACTCTCCGGTCGATGACGAGTGCTTGATGGTTGATGTCATTGACGAGTGCATCCCGCTTTACGACTCTGTTGTCAGCTCGGATGGCACAGCGGAGACGTGTTTTTTGTTTGACATATTACAGGTGGAGACAAACAAGTTGCTGGAAAAGAAGGAAAAAAAGATGGAGATCGCGGCCGTGCGAGGAGACCGTCCACCATGGTCAATTCAGGTGGAACCGCTTCCCGAGAAGATTGATACCGGGTTGAAATCGTCAATGCTGGAAGCACCAAAGTCGAGATGAAAGAGCTCCCAAAGCATTTAAAATATGCTTTTCTTGGTAAGAATAATGCATTGCCTGTTATTATAGCTTCTAACTTATCTTTTGAACAGGAAACTGCTTTGATGGCGGTGCTGGTTGTGAATAAAGAAGCAATCAGGTGGACGATAGCGGATCTGAAGGGAATCAGTCCCTTAATTGTGATGCACAAAATTTTAACAAATCCGGCTATCAAACCCGCGCACGATGCTCAGCGGAGGTTGAACCCGAATATGAGGGAAGTGGTGAAGAAAGAAGTGCTAAAGTGGTTAGATGCTGACATTATCTTTGCCATATCAGACAGCACGTGGGTGAGCCCGACACAGACAGTACCGAAAAAGGTGGGCATCCAAGTCGTCAAGGACGACTCAGGTAACGAGGTCGCCACCCGGTGTCGCCACCCGGCCGGTAACCGGGTGGCGCATTTGTATTGATTATCAAAAACTGAACGCGGCAACATCAAAATATCACTTTCCGCTTCCATTTATCGATAAAATTATTGAAAAGCTATTTGGTCAAAAATTTTATTGCTTTTTAGATGGGTATTCTGGGTATAACCAGATAGCTATTCATCCTGAAGATCAGGAAAAGACCACGTTTACGTGCCCCTATGGCACATTCGCGTTTAGGCGAATGCCATTTGGGTTATGTAACGCCCCCGCCACCTTTCAAAGGTGCATGATGAGTATCTTTTCAGATATGATGGTGGAGTCTTTGGAAATTTTGATGGATGATTTTTTGATTTTCGACACATATTTCGATCAACTCGAAAGGATTTTAAAAAGATGTGTCGAAACGAACTTGGTTCTTAGTTGGGAAAAGAGCCATTTTATGGTCCAAGAGGGAATTGTATTGGTCCATGTTGTATCGTGTCGTGGGATTGAGGTAGACCGGGCTAAGGTCCAAGTTATTTCTACTCTACCTCATCCCACGAATGTCAAAGGCATTAGATCATTTCTGGGGAATGCCGGGTTTTATAGACGGTTTATTAAGGGTTTTAGGGATATTACCAAACCCTTATGTAATTTATTGCTTAAGGATGCCCCGTTTGACTTTAATGATGAATGTGTTAAGGCCTTGGACATTTTTAAATTAAAATTAGTTGAAGCCCTAATCTTGCAATCACCCGATTGGAGTTTACCTTTTGAAATAATGTGTGATGCAAGTGATTATGCGGTCGGGGCTGTTTTGGGTCAACGGGTTGACAAGAAACCCGTTGCTATATACTGTGCAAGTAAAACCCTCTCGGATGCTCAATTGAATTATACCACAACCGAGAAGGAGTTACTAGCAGTAGTATATGCTCTAGATAAATTCCGGTCTTATATTTGGGGTAGTAAAGTTATTATATATTCTGACCATTCTGCTGTCAGGTACCTCATGGACAAAAAGGATGCAAAACCGAGGCTTATCAGATGGGTTTTGCTGTTGCAGGAATTTGATCTAGAGATTCGGGACAAGAAAGGGAGTGAAAATGTTGTTGCAGATGACTTGTCCCGAATTATGGTGGAAAATGGGAACACAGATGGGCCCATTAACGAGTCCTTCCCGGATGAGCATATTCTGGCAGTTTCACAAAATCCTTGGTTTGCTCATATTGTTAATTTTAAAGTTGCAGGTGATTTACAAGAGCATTGGCCAAGGAGAAAGAAGAAACAGTTGATGTCCCAAGCTAAACAGTACATCTGGGACGATCCAGATTTGTTTAAAATTGGTACAGATCTGATGATCAGACGATGCATACCCGAGGAGGATATCAGATCAGTGTTGGAACACGCACATTCGTCTGCGTGTGGGGGTCATTTTAGTGGCCAGAAAACCGCTCGAAAAGTTTTAATGAGTGGTTTCTTTTGGCCTTCAGTGTTTAAGGATGCTCACGAGTTCGTGACACATTGTTTAAAGTGTCAACAAATCGGGAGTATTTCTAAGCGGGACGAGATCCCCTTGAACCCGATCCTAGTTGTTGACATTTTCAATGTCTGGGGGGTCGACTTCATGGGCCCGTTTCCGAATTCACATGGTAATTTGTATATCCTAGTGGTCGTTGATTACGTTTCTAAATGGGTTGAAGCGATAGCCACTAGAACAAACGATCACATAGTCATTTGCAATTTTTTTCAAAGTAATATTTTTTCAAGATTTTGAGTCCCCCGAACCATTATAAGTGATGGGGGATCTCATTTTAAGAATTTTAAATTCGGGAAATTGCTTAAACATGGTGTTGATCATAGGATTGCAACTCCTTGTCATCCACAAACGAGTGGGCAAGTTGAGGTTTCCAATAGGCAAATTAAACAAATTTTACAGAAACCTGTTCGGGCGGACCGAAAGGATTGGTCAACTAAGTTGACCGATGCCCTATGGGCCTACCAAACCACTTATAAAACGCCAATTGGAACCACTCCTGATAGACTTGTGTATGAAAATGATTTCCATTTACCGGTCGAAATTGCACAAAGGGCGTTCCGGGCTACTAACAGGTTAATTTGGATTATGATGATGCAGGTAAGGCGAGAAAATTAGCTTTGTGCGAGATCGAGGAGTTAAGAGACGAGGCATACTATCGTGCGTCCGCTTACAAGGCAAAGATGAAGAAAGTTCATGATGCTAATATCCGGTTGAAGAACTTTGAAGTTGGTCAACGAGTGTGGTTGTACAACACAAGGATGAAGATCTTCCCGGGTAAGTTGAAAAGTAAGTGGACGTGCCCGTATTTGATTGTAAGAGTTGGGAATCATGGTCAGTACGAGATTGAAGATTTTGATGATCATTTGAGGCAAGTGGTAAATGGCTATAGACTGAAGCCATATTTGGATATGAAGGATATACACGAGCTGGATGAGGAATCGGTGAATTTCATAGTGACTTCACCGGTTTATGAAGATAACTGAGTTCTAGGCATTGTCGAGCTGTAGACTTTAAATTCAGCGCTTACGGAAGGCAACCCGGGGTTTATAAGTGCCTGTCCAGTTTGTTTTTGTTTTGTTGAGTCATGTACTTAGTGTCATCTTGAGTTTTGTGCAGTAAACGCCAAGTGTGGGGAAGCTCGTTGAAGAGTCGGAAGATAGAGAAGTTCGATAAGCATTGGTTAAGCACACGTCATTCCAGGTATGTAAAGGTATTTAAGTTTTGTACGTGTCCAGGGTGATGTCGGGATGCCAAAAAGCTGCATTTTTATAAAAAATTTATTCTATAACAGAGCCCATCGCGATACGCGATGGGCTGTTACTACCTCCATCGCGTATCGCGATGGAGGTTAGGCATCCTTGACATATGACGTTATCGCGATACGCGATGACGTCACAACCTACCTCATCGTGTATTGCGATGGGTCAAACCCTAATTGAGAATCAATTGGGTGGCGATACGCGATCGCCACCCATTTGACCCATCGCGTTTCGCGATGGGTCATGGTTGACCCGATTCGTTTTCTATTTAAAACCCTTCTTCTTCTTCTTCTTCTCTCTTCTGCTTTTCTTCTTCCTGTACTCCCATCTTCTTCTCTCTCTTGTCCTTTCCGGCGAACCACCTCCAACCACCATCGTCCTCCACCATCCTCATCGTACACCACCACCACACTCAATCACCACCACACCCACCACCGCTGTAACCCACACCCACCTTATCATCACCACCGCTGTCAGCCCTGTCCCTTCCACCACCACCACCCTACTCTCTCCCTTCACAGTCACCTGCCACCACCCACCACACACCCTCTACCATCTTCCAACCTCACCATTACCAGTCACCACCACTGCCATAACCACCACCTTTCATCTCCGGCGTCCACAGTACCACAGCCTTTGTCACCTATTTTGTTATCAATTTTTATTCCCGACATCGAGGTACGTGTTTAGGTTATTCAATTTGTCGGATAGTTGTTTATTTTTATATTGGATGTCGGGATGGGTTCGTATGTTACTTTGTTAACTTAGGGTGCGGGATTATCGGGTCGATATGGTAAATTAAGACTTTGGTTGAGTTGCCGGGCTATGGGGGTTTGAGTTACCTGGTTAAGTGTTTGGGACTTTATTCGTTGTTAAGTGGGATTGCAGAGTTAATCGGGGATTGGTATTATTGACTGTGGATATTGTGAATGTTAGGTTTCTTTCAATGTGATTATATGGCAAAACGGGTTTTCAAGTTCAAAAGTTTCAAATCATTATTTTATTATTAAATAAATGATAGTGACGAATCGATATAAAACGTTTTCTTATTGAACTTAATTTATTAATATGTTATTAATATTTTATTAACAGAACCCGATTTGCCACATATTTCGCTGTTACTGACAGTTTTTGGCGTGTTGCACGTTTCTCGAGACAGTTTGTTAGTTTGTGTGTTAGCTAGTTCGAGTCAGTGGTTTGTTTTGTTGTTTTGCCTTATCTATTAGAGTCCGTTTGTTTTAGCATCTGTTTGTCAAGTGTCGAGTCGCGTTTGTTTATGAGTTTGTTAATCGAATCTCGGGGCCGCCTTGATAGTTTGAAATTTTAATTGATTACCCCCCCCCCCCTGTACGCAATCTCCATTCGGGAGGGTTGATCTGGTCTTTCGAAATACGCGCAGGGTGTCCTCGAATTTTTCGTCTTTATTAATTTTTATTTTTATTATTTTAATATTATTTTGTTGCGTGGGACGACCGCGACCGAACTGCTATACGGTCGTCACCACATCGACTATTGACATATCTAACTTACTTGCTTGATTTTGCAGATATGTCTGGTGAACCAGAGTCCTCGGGCGCCGGGCGCAAGAGGCAGCGGACTGAGCCTCGCGTCATACGCTACGATACCGACGAGGTGCAGATTGTCCCTGGCATCGAGTCAGCGGATATTATGGGAGATGAACGTCGTCGACATCAGGTCCTTTGATTCTTCTTGACATTAGATGAGTATACGAGATTTCAGAGGATTCGACAGATGCAGCTACTTCACCACCGTTCTTTTGACTGGACTTTGCTGCACGATTTGGGTATAGACATCCAGGTACGTGCACTATTGACAGGTCCGTGGGCAGCTGTGCTCGCGTGTGACTCGATTCCCTATGTGGAGATCACACGTGAGTTTTACTCAACATTTGACTTTATGCCCACAGACTTCAGTGAGCCACGCGCGGTATCCTTCTCACTAGGACGACATCTGTACGACATGTTCGTCCCCGATTTCGCTGTGGCCACTGGATTTTATATGGCCGAGCAGGTTCAGGCTGCTAACTTCCTACAGAGTATCCGTAGTTACACGACACATCAGCAGGCACCTCGTGAGCACTGGCTCACAGAGACCCAGCTCGGCTAGTATTGGGCGGAGATCGCCGACGGGGCCCACTCTAGTGTTGTTGTGGAGTCGTCTATCAGGGACCCCATCCATCTCTACATCCACAGGATCGTTGCCTGTACTCTCGTGGGCCGACATTCGGGCCACGAGAAGTGCAGCAACTTAGATCTGCTGTGTTTATATTCTATCACTGGCAGCCGACCGGCCAATGTGGAGATGCTCTTGCTCACGTCATTTGCACGGGGTCGGAGTTTACAGGGATCCTCGGCACGCTTAGCCTTAGGGCCTTATATTACAAGGATCGCCGAGCGACTTGGTGTATTTGAGCGTTATCCGGTCAGATATTTTACGGTGGGGCCAGCTACAGACGTTTTCGGACTACTGGAGGCCCGTCGGGCCGGGATCGTTGAGGAGCATGATCCACTAGCGTTAGTCCCAATCCGACAGGGTCCGCAGGCGCCACCACCAGAGGGATCGGAGGCTGCAGTTTCTTTATATAGAGGTATTCCGACACGTCGCCAGCGTGCTCCGACTCCACACATCATGCTACCTCAGCAGCATCATCCACTCCAACAGCCACCACCATCCTCATCACGCCAACCGCAACAGCCTGTCACATTGGCTATGATATATCAACGGCAGTTGGAGATACAGCAGGAGCAGAGGGCACAGCGGGCCCGGTATGATGAATATTTTCGTTTTGTTATTTGTTGCTTCACAGGTACCGCTCCCATAGTCGTTGATTATTACAGTGGAGCAGCCAGTGGACCCACAGGATGTTGCAGAGGACGACCCACCACAGCAGTAGATTTTGGGTTACCTTTTTACTTTATTTTGTTTTTATTATTCTCGTGGTCTGTATTATATTATATTATATTATGGGGAATACTGTATGGGTTATCGGTTGGGTGTATATGTTTATATATCTTTTGATTGCTGTTGTATTTGATTTATATGTATATTTTGTTGTAACCGAACTTAGTGGGTGTAATTCACTATAAACCCTCACGAGACCCCACTTGTCCTCCCAGGCTACCGGGAGGTTTACAGGGCTTGTTGCATACTCTAAATGCAATCGTTCATTAATCCTTTTATCTATTTTAACTTTGAGGACAATGTTAATGTATTCTTACATTAAGGACAATGTAAACCTCAAGTGTGGGGATGGGGGGAAATTTGAAAAATTTTAGCCCCATAGTACCTCGAAGAGTGTTCAGAACCAAAGTTGTTAACCGTTAATTATTGCCATTAATGCCAAGCCATAGGTTTCTGGTCATGGTTGGTTTTTCAGCTTCTCATTAGTCTTACTCGCAAATGTTTTTATAACGAGAAGTTGAGAATGGGGTCGTTTAGGCGGGGATAACGAGTCATGGGGACAGGTACACATGTTTATATCATCAACCCTATTCCTATGGTACGTGTGTGAGTTGACCCAAATATATATAATAGACATATAATATATAGTACACACATGTCATTCGAGTGCTTTCAATGATGTTCATGGATTACGGGATCGTAGTTGGCAACTTGCAAAAGTGATAGAGGTAATTAGGTTAAGCCTCGTCTGGATGAGCGCCAGTGTGGGTACTGGGGGTTGGGGCCTCATACATTATACATATGAGTATGGTTAATGTGAGGGGCGGGGGGTTGGGTCCCTTAGAAAACCTTTCTTGGACTTATTTTTCATTTGTTGAACCCCGACATTATGTTACGAGACGATTCGGCTTACTAGGTTTTTTTGTAATTGTATTTGTTTTTGATTTTGTATTTGTATTTGTTCCAGTATTAAGCATCACGTTATTATGCTTAACAAAAAAAGCCAAAAATATGTCTGTGTATATTCAGTTATGTATTCAGTAATTCGTTTAAGTTCGTTATGTAAAAAAAAAAGAAAATTATGAAATCAGTATGCATGTTAGTTTGCTTATTTAGAGGTTGTATATAAGTCAGTCAGTTGGTATAGTAGTTTCGTTTATTTAGATGTGTTGTAATAAGCAGGGTCGGATCGTTTGAGCTACTTAAATATTTCCCTTCCATACCCTTACACCTAGCCCCGTTACAACCCTTTTAAGACCTCTTGATTTGCATTTGTGCCAAAGCAGCTTTATGGATGAATACTTGCTTATGAGTGATATTGAGAGCAGAGTGATACTGGCATATCTTTTGCTAGTCCATATATTAAACCGAGAGGAGATATGTTATATTACGAGGGGTATGACCATGTGTGCCTTAACCGGAAACAAAGTACACTTGTCTAGGCGGCTCTATTGTTTTTATTATAACACTTAACCGTATTTGTGAGATGTCAATCTAAAAACAGTGTCAGTCTGGGAAACTAGGTATGACCTTAAACCTTACTAGTATTAATGACGATAATCTACATACCTATGATGGAGGTTGATGTTTGCTTTAGAGTTTTGCTTGAGGGCAAGCAAAAGATAAGTGTGGGGATGTGATGGTCGGTTATTTTGTATATATTTTAGCTTGTTTAGTATTTAGTTTTAATCGTTTATTCTAGAACTTTCGATACTTCATACGTGTATTATTGGATTTCAGGTCACGGGCGTTAAAGTACTAAATATGGACCTGTTGTAACACGGAATGAAGACCCGGGATGTCCAGCACGCAAAACGAGAAACATTGTGGATTTTTGCTCGTAACAAGTCCCATCACGATACGCGATGGGCTTGGCTGAAGGCCCATAGCGTATCGCTATGGGGTTTAAAATAAGTGTTGACTTTCTGGTCGCGTATCGCGATGGGGGGTGCAGACGGGAATTTTAGGTTTAAGCAATATTTTTCATTCTCAATAAACCCTAACTCCGTTTTGACGACCAATAGGCGATTTCCAGCAGCCAAAGAGGCGGTTTCACCACCATAGCTTGTGCCAAGACCCTACCCATGATACCTATCATCCGTATTGAAGATTCGATGATGTCAAGGCTCGGCTAATCTCCTAGAATCGCACCCGGGATGTATAGTTTGTAATCTTTACAGTTTTTCTCATGTGATTAAAAACACTTGTGTATAATTATTGATGATTGATATATGATATATATGATTATTGATGTTTGGTATTTCTGTGTGTTCGGTCGGTTTAGGTTTACGTTAGTCTGAACGATCTGTTACCGGTTGCTAGATAATTGATCATATGGTTGTTTGATTAGATTAAATACAATAAAACATACAATTACCCTTAACTGAGTCACACTGGCAAGAACCGTTTGATAACCAGTGCCGTGTGTAAAGTGATTGTTGATGTCTAAGATTCTGTCTGATTAATCAGTTTGTAGTTAATCATTAATAATTTATCTGTTAGGTTGCATGAGATTACTGTAGATTGCTTACTTGAATTCCGGGGTGTGATTTGCTTTGTTAACTGTTTAAAACTCGTTTACTTGTTCGTTGCTTAGTTTGCTAAATTCACTTAAATTGCTTGTGTGATCAACACTAAACACTAGTTACTTCATAATATTAAATATGTACACGAATTACATTGACCACATACTCCTTGTGATACGATACCCTACTTGATCTATCTATTTAGTTTAAATTGGGTTTTTGATTGACTTGAACGACGGTCATCAAGTGGTTAGATATCACGTTGACCTCATTCATCATAGCCAAAAGGTCAGAGATCATTGCCTCAAGCTTCTCGTCTTCATCAACCATGTTTGCCCCTCCTTTTTGGCTAGCTGCATTCTCCTGCACGGTGACCAGATTCACCACAGTTGTAGCATTTGCCTTTAAAAACTGCAACCCTTTTCTTCACACTACTTTTTCTATGTCCAAGATTAAACTTAGCTTTACCCTTGCCTTTCGGTTTACCTTTGTATCTCTTTGAAGATTGACCATGTTCAATCATGTTGGCTTTTGCATATATATCAACTTTTGATCCCTTTAGTTTTTCCCGGTTGTCTTCCTCAATTCGAAGACGGACCACTAAGTCCTCCATGTTCATTTCCTTTTGTTTGAGTTTAAGGTAGTTCTTAAACATTACCCAACTTGGAGGCAACTTTTCAATTGCAGCCGCCACTTGGAAATCCTCACCAAGTGCTATTCCTTCAAAAAGTATATCAGCAATCAAGATTTGTAACTCTTCTACTTGACTCATCACAGTTCTAGATTCAACCATTTTGAAGTCCAAGAACCAGACCACATCAAACTTTTTTATGCCCGCATCTTCTGTCTTGTACTTGCGTTCTAATGACTCCCATAGTTATTTAGCCGTCGCCATTTTGCAATACACATTGTACAGTTCATTAGCAAGGCCACTTAACACATAGTTAGGACACATGCACTCACAATGCTTCCAAGCATTAAGAGCAGCCAATGCTTGAGCGTCGGCATCCTCACTAAGTTGAGAGGGGGGAATTCTTTTAGAAACCTCGCAAGATTTAAAGCGGTAAGGTAGAACATCATCCTTTGTTGCCATGCTTTAAAGTTTAAACCAAAAAAATTTTCTTGTTTTTCAGCATGGTTTGCCATTTCTTGGGCTGCTTGGGTACCAACTAATGGTCCCATAGCGGTGGAAACCATAGATCCCATAGTGGAGGAAATCATAGATCCCATAGTCGTAGATCCCATACTAACAGTGGTGATTGCTGCAGTAGTGTCCGCCATTTCTGTACAGTAAAATCAGAAAGTTTAAAATTTGGTTTACATAAAACCAAAAAACAACTTTAAAAAAACTTGTTAATAAAGTAATCAATAAACTTTCAAAAACAAAATATAAACGGATTGTTGTTTCCGAAAGTCTGTTTTAAGATTGTAGAACCGCCGTTCGCAAAATTAAAGTATAACAATACTTTTATAAATATTGATTACAATACAAGTGCAGAAGAAAACAAAAACAAATTTGCATCTAATAAAATTACAGAATTAATGAAAGTAACGTAAAATGGGTGTTGGCCGAGGATTTTTGTTTAACAGAGATCCCATAAAACAGATTTCGGGCCACCTAGGTGAACCCGTCTGTCTCCAAGGGTAAGACAGCTGCAACAGTGTGTACTTCCGGGATTAACCTAGCACCCGAACTATACATGTACTATAGTATACGAGACTTTAAACGAAACGATATCTAACTTGTGGTTTAAACGAACTGAACTATCTATTTATAGCAGGTATTGATTTTTTTATGTGTTTCAAGTGTTGCCCAAACCTGCTATTTATAGCAGGCACATGCCATGAGTCAGCATGACACTTGTCACAATCTGCACCACACTTTCGACACTTGGCGAGACTGCAGGGAGGCTGCGACATGTGGCAGGTGACTCACTACCTGGACGCGACACTTGGCAAGACTGCAAGGAGGCTACGACACTTGGCATACATCCACTCAAATCACGACACTTGTCCCGAACCAGCTTATTCTAGCAAAAATACTAAGGCGGGCCCTTAAGCGGCTCGCGGTGATGCGAGTGTGCGAAATGCAAAGTGCGCCATCAAAGTGTCACATTGTGCCCATCGCCCGAGCCCGTGCGCGTCGGGTGCTTCGCACCCTTGCTAGTGCCATTAAGTGTGTCTTGTTATACAAGAATATAATCTTGTGAGCCAACCTCCTTATAAACCACTTCTTAGTTTGTCCTTCTATCAATGTGGGACAAACTCATTTTCATTTCACCAAAGTTTAAATTTTAACCACATATTTTAGAGCAATGATATTACAGTCATTTCTACTCTTGGACTCGTTATTAATTAGTATACTAATTAATATTATTAGTCCAAAATATCCAACATATAGATCGTGTCTTTACACAAAAATGCTTACACTCATCAGAAAGAAGATAATTAAGTCACAAAAGAATATGCATTTGATACAACCTATCGCATGCAGAAATATGAACATAAAGAGAAAATGAATTAAAGTTAAGGCACAACCAATGCATAGGTGTTAAAGAAAACCACTTATACAAACTTAGAAAGTTCATAGAGAATAAGTGATACAATGAATACAAAAAGTAAGGTAAATAGTTAAACACAACCGGCTACTATACTTAGCAATTTACAATTACTTATGATATTATGAACCACTGACTGACTACATCATATAAGAGATGTAGAGTTAACAACAATTCAAGGATTTCAATCCTTGGATTTTCAAAAGTCAATCTCCAATAATAGATAAGACTAAAAGTCATAATACACACCATGGTTGCAAAATAGCCCCTAGGCGTCGAGTACTCAACGAATAACGAGTAATACCCCTAGGGCAAGTTTTCGGTGAGCCATCCTTGAGTACTCTCCAACAAAGACCGAGTACTCCCAACTCCCCAGTTGACCGCCTAGGGTCCGCCTAGCGATTTTTGCAACCTTGATACACACACATAGAAAGCAAATCTCGAGGACGTTATTTTTCTAAATGTGGGGAGGATGTAGCACCCTGAAAATTTTGTGCCATATTTTACAACCTTTAATAGTTGAAGGAGTTAAAGAATACTACCCTGAACAAAGAGATGTATAAAAGTGTGTGAAAATCAAATTGGAACCTTCATGTTGATGTTTTATAACTCGAGGGTTTAAACTGTCATTTTGCCAAACTTAAGTGTAGGGCTTCATCTGTAATTTTCCAAATTTCAGATGAGACGGACCATCTCAGTATTATACGGTCCGTCTAATCCATAACTTGGTTATTAAGTTTGTTTTGAGACAGGGTGTCTCATCTGCCTACAATTTTGTGACGAACTTATTATACGAACCGTCTCATTATTAGACGGTCCGTCTCATCGGCTGATTAGAAAAAATGTGTCAAAACCGACTCTAACCTGTCAGCTCGCGTATGGTGACTCATCACATGAACTCAACCTATAAATACATCCCCTGGTCCGTCCTTAACACTCACACTTCACCAAGAATCAATACCAAACAGTTTTAAGCAAGTATCTTGAAGTTATTAAACAAGAAAAAGCGAAGCAAAGTGGTTCTAATCAAAAGTTGTAGTCTTAACCAGTTTCCGGTCGTGCTAAAAGATGTATCAAGTCGTTAATAGGTTGTGTATAAGCTTGGAAGTAAGGTAGACACGTTCTAACCCTCATTTAAGTTCGTTTATCATATTTAAGCGAGTATCCAAGCTATTATCAATCAAACCTCGAACATGATTAATCACAGAAGTTATGCTAGATATTTTTAAGCATGTATAATGTCTTATATAAACGAACGTCAGAATAATGTCAAATAATTTTTAGCCTTAGCGAGCCAAACAGAGGGATTAGACGGACCGTCTAATCATGTGACGGCCTCTCTCATCCCAATTTTTGATACGGGTTAAACGCTTCAACTTGTGACGATCTGTCATGCTTACAAGGACCGTCTCATTATGATATAGTCTGTCTCAAGCTAAGAATTATTAATTTAATAGAAATTAAAATTTCTAAACCTATTAATCGAACCAATATTTACAAACGAGGTTTGAAACGATAAAACCACCGGGATGGAAATCAGACATGGTAGACGAGAAAAACAAGACAAGATAGAATATTGGAGATATAGTTATTAGATGTTATCTGATCAGATTTTTGAATTCATAAATATTGTAAATTATATTTTTTAAAACATGGTTTGTAAATATCAAACGGATATTTCAAATCCGACATTTTATAAGAGAATATTTTATTTTTAAAGTTTTATGCTAAACAAACCCGCAACTCTGATATAATTATAAAACATGTACCAGTTATTGTTCACACTCCTAGGTTCTAATTGGGGGTGTGTAAAACACCATAGGGATGAAAAGTGTAATGGAGAGAGTGTATAATAGTCTTCATATCGAATTGCATACGATTGTCTGACGACATGGTTCAATTTGCCACACCCTGCAGACGTCAGGGTGTCAGATGCCAAAGATCGAAGACAATTGTTGCAACCAAAAAAACGTGTTGACCAGAGGGATGCAAACTACGATTAACTCTTGTTTAATTGACAACACAATAAAGGTGTTCAAATGCTCATACAATACTTAATGGACATGATCTTAGGCTCTTGTAACCCGTGCGATACAAGTTTCGGATGAAGAAGTTTCAGTATGCTCCAACCAATGTTTTTGAGACAAGACCGATCTGAACGTCCGGTTTATGTAGTTCTCTTGTTTCTTAAAATCCCGGCCAGTTCGAAGCAGTTCGCCGGCCAACCGGAGAACTAGATCATTATGGAAATAATTTGTTTTCTTTATATAAATATTTTCCAACCTTATCCGCAATTTTGAGACAAAAGTTGTTTGGCCGGTTGGACTGGTTCGACCAATCAAGCCGGTGAACCAATAGCCTGTTTGGTTCATTGTCCGGTCCAGTTATGAAAATATTTGCTCCTATACAATATAATTGCCAGCCTTCATTTTTGATTCTCTACATAAATCTGACAAATTCAAACCAAATTTAATACCATTGTGTTTTTTAACTCTAAAAACCCCCATGCTCTACCAGCTTCATCCTAATATGACATGAGCTTGTATTGAATTCGATGTCGCGAAGCATTTGTTGGAAAACCGTAGGAGTCAACTAACAAAACACATGTTATTATTGAAGTTAGATATTTAAAAAAAATGTTCAAATAAGTTAAACAAAAGTTTATAAAATACCATCTCAAACATAGAATCACTACCAACATCCAGCAACATCTTCACACCATGTTTGAGTCTTGTCATTTTATGCGAGAGTAATCTGCATAAGGATGTGAAAATATACCTATAATATATATAAACGAAGACATAAAAATCCTACGTGTCGCGATGTGGTCGCTCCCCTTTTTTTTGAAGTCACAGATTTGCTTGATTTTTAAATGGAGGCTTCTCATGCATTTGACCCGAATTCATGGGTAATGGGTCTTACCAAACCCAGATATTCCTTAAACGGGTTATAAATTCTCATTATATTAAGAATTATTCTCACCAAATTATTGATGTAAAAATCCTATAAAACAGGATATAATAAAAATTAATATCTTATTTATTTTAAAAAAGATATATATATATATATATACATTATTTAAATTAAAAAACCAATTTGATAGTAAAAAAAATAAACACATCTTGGGTCTTATCAAACCATAAGTATATTATTAACTTTCATAAATATTATTTATAATTAAAAAATAAATTTTATAGTAAAAAAAATAAACGGGTCTTGGGTCTCATCAAAACTATATAACTTTTTAAACCGAGTTATAACATCTCATTTATTTGTGAAACAATTTATCATCAAACCATAAGTATATTATTAACTTTCATATAATTAAAAAATATAAATTCAAAAAATAAATAAATATTAGAACAAACAATTCTATAATATATATAAACGAAAACACAAAAATCCTACGTGTCGCGATGTGGTCGCTCCCCTTTTTTTGGAGTCACCAGATTTGCTTGATTTTTAAATGGAGGTTTATCATGCATTTGACCCGAATTCATAGGTATGGGTCTTACCAAAACCAAATATTCCTTAAACGGGTTATTATTGATGTAAAAATCCTATAAAATAGGATATACTAAAAATTAATATCTTATTTATTATAAAAAAGATATATATATATATATATATATATATTCAGGGGAGGCTCGGAGAGTGTTCGAGTCGCACCATCTGCCGGGGCACATAATTTTTGGGGGCACAAATTTTTTATACATATTACTTATGTATGTTTTTTGGTGTTAGAAATAAGGTTATTTGCATTGGTTTATATTATTATTACATGTTCAGAATGGGTTTTGCTTATAATAAATCGGTCGATAAAACTTTTATCCATGTACATTAGCGAATACAAAATTTTCTTTAAGGGCTACGGGCCTTTTTATTTTGGCACGGCCGAGGTATTTAAATTCTCGAAGACGGCCCTATATATTATTTAAATTAAAAAACCAATTTGATAGTAAAAAAATAAATGGGTCTTGGGTCTCATCAAACCATAAGTATATTATTAAATTTCATAAATATTTATATAATAAAAAAACCAATTTTATAGTAAAAGAAATAAACAGGTATTGGGTCTCATCAAAATTATATAGCTTTTAAACCGGGTTATAATATCTCATTTATTTGTCAAACAATTTTTCATCAAACCATAAGTATATTATTAACTTTCATACAGTAAAAAAATATAGATGCAAAAAATAAATAAATATTAGAACAAATAATATAAAACAACTCCCATAATATGGAGGGATAAAAACTAATATATATATATATATATATATATATGGGAGAGAGATTTTGAGAACTTGATGAGTTTTCAGAACTTTATGAACATAATTTTGGACCACACATTTAATTAAATGTTATGAAATATGTGGCTGAGATTATATTTTATTAAAAAATGAATCAGGAGAGAGAATAAATATTTTTTGATTATTACACAAGTTTAAATGTTAGTTACACATGTGTAAAAAGTCTATTCGGTGTGTAAAAAATACTATAATTTTTTGTACATTACTTACACTTACGTATTACACATGTGTAAAAAATTCAAAAAACAAAATTTGTTACGTTGGGTTCTTAAAACTCAAAGCGGTTCTCAAAAAAATCAATCATATATATATATATAATCTTGTAATAAAAAATCTTCACACAACTAAAAAATGTTTTAAAAACAAAGCATAAACTCATTGTGTATCAAGATTTTGGGTTTTAATTTGACACTACGTGCTTCAAGATTTGAGTTTTATCCAAATCGGCTATTGGTGGATCCGGAAAATTTAGTCAGTGGGTGCAAAAGAAAGATCAACCTAGAACTCGTTAATTCAAACTAAAACAAGTCAAACCAAAATGGGTCGGGTCAAACCGAAACGGGCCGATTAAAAAATTTACATTAAACAAACTACGTATATAAATGTAAACAATAAATTTCATTAAAGATAAATAAAATACATATTACAGTTGACCTCTAAGTGATTTCATCTTTTGAAAAACGGTTAATTACTACTTTATTCGTAACACTTAAAGGTGCTTCTTTTTCAATACTACAAATTATACAAGCATTAAAAAATCTTCACCAATTCGATTAAGTAAATTTGCCTTTATGATCTTTATTGCCAAAAAACATCTTTCAACCATTGCGGTTGTAATAGGAAAAATTAATGTTAGCTTTAATAATTGATAACCAAATGAAAAGAGATATGTTTCCTTGTTTCCACCATAACTCTAGCAAGATCCGCAATACCTTACCGATTAGTAAATCTTTTATCTTTTCGCACACAATCAATGTACAAGCTAAGTTGAGATGCAAGAACAATTTTGTCCACATAATTATCAAAATTAACTAATATGGACTTAATTCTTATTGTTCATAACAAAATTAAATTTGGGCTTAAAATTTAAAATTTTAAGTTTGGGCACTAAAATAACTAAGGGGTCACTAAATTTTTTTTGGATGGGTCACTTAGGTCTTTGGAACTAATATGTTACAAATTTATAAAGGAACTATGGAATTTAGTGGGTGCAAACGCTCCCCCTGGCCGAACACTGGATCCGCCCGCTTTTGTATTCCTCAATGCTTCCGGACATACCCTCAAACAAGGTAATTGTCGTCTGTTTAAAGAATTTTACAATACTTGATCATTAACTATCATAGACTGTTAACCGGAACTATTTGATTAAAACTTACATAATCTGTTGAAAACAGAACTGGTCTTGATTCACATGCCATGCGAGGATCTATGACATCTGCGCCTACCGAACGCGGTACTATGTTGTTTGCTATAGATGTACAAAGAAAAGATGCACCCAGAAGATGGCATTGTGTACTTTGTTTGCACAAATCACGAGGAAACTGTAACAAGTTACATGTAAGCAAATAGCTACCCAACTGTAAATGTTAAAAACTTCTCATAATACATGACAATTTTTCCATAATTGCAAACTAGGATTTGCTAAGTCATGGTTGCAGCCTGCAAACCGTATTATTGGTGTACTGCATCATCATATTACTTAACACTCTGGTAGTAAATCGTCAGTGAATTTTAACAATCACGCGTTACCAGTTGCTCTAACATACAACGACTGGATGGCAGCTGTATTCTTCCAACACAACACAACGCACACGCGCCATACATCAACTCGATTCAACAATCCGCGCAACGCGCAGGTCTCAAATACTAGTTACAACTAATTATTAATTAATGTAGTATAATTAAGAGTGTTGGCGTCGCAATCCAACGATTGGGCCAAGTGGCACTATGAAATTGAACCATGCTAATTTGTGTTATTTTTTTTTTTTGTTGTTATTTTCTTTTTTCTTCATTTTAAATCCAGTATCGTAACAAAAGGAAACCGACTGATTTCGCGTTGACTCACAGTCTCAAACACCTGGGATCGACAACGTTTAGCTTTTATCAACACTCGAATTATACCAACCGACGCCACCCCATTGGTCTACCTCAATTTAATATTTTTTTTGTCGTTTTGTTTTAATTATGATACCATAACAAATGTAACCGCCAGTGACCATATTTACGTCAACTCGCCGCCGTAGAGTCGAATCGTGTAGACTCGCCTCCTCAATGGTCGGCACAAACAATGCTCGGGTCAATTATTTTATTTTATTTTTAGTTTCAGTACCGTAGCGAATGTAACCAAGCCCGACCAAAATCATGTCTAGCTACCGCCTCAACGCCCGAAAACAGCGCTGGGGTTTTACCACCACCGAGTTTTCCTTACCAAATAAACATCATTTTGATTTTTTATTTTTTTATATGTTAATCATTTTATATTTTTTACGAATTTAGTTTTTGGGTTTTAACGTTAGAGTTTTACCAACGTTATTTATGCTGCAACAAGCGAATTCACATTGACAATCCGCTGCAACGTCCGGCTTTTACCGACCAATTTTGCCGCGTAATGCACGGTGAATAACTAGTTTTGTACAAATGGAAATTAGGTATATCGCCTAATGAATATCAAACAACAGTCACACATGAAAGTTGAACGCTAAAATTTGAAGCACTTGGTTAAAATTTGATGGAGTGTACTTGGTTAACATTTGGTCTTCCAAATGGAGCTAGTTCTCCCTACATTTTTAGCAACATAACTAGGGCCGTTCACGAGTCGAGTCGAGCGAAGGCTTCCTCGTTTCTTGGCACGTTTACTACCGAACCGAACCGAACGACTAAAATTCGAACCGAGCGAAAAATGAAACAAGCCGAAATCGAATCGAGCATTTTTCAAACGAACGTTGAGCGATTTTGAGCATTTTTTATTTTTTTTTTCACTTTAAAATTTTCTATAAAAACAAGTTTGATTGATGTGAAGAATATATTTTGTAAACAAATTAGTTTTTTTAGACAAACGTGTAATAAGTTGTAAATTTTTAGGAGAAAGAAGTTTGAAGTGAGATATAATGAATATGTAAACAAACTTTTCGTATTCTGAAAACTTGAATCGAACTAATAAAACTCTAAAACTGACGGAATAAGAAAAATTCCAAAGGGTTTTAAAAAAATGTATACTTATAATTTATATTTGCTGCATATATATTTATATATTTGTTCATATATAATTAACAATATTCAAGCTGAACCGAACCGAGCAGACATTTGCTCGTTGCTTGGCTCGTTACAAACCGAACCGAGCAGGGCGGCTCGTTTACAATCGAGCAAACAAACGAGCGAGCATTTTCCGAGCGGGCAACGAGCGAGTTCGAATGACGAGCGATTTGAACGGCCCTAAATTCATAACCTACCACATGGCTAAGCTCAAGCCCAATTTAGATACCAAAACTTTAAAATTCGTCATTTTTATAACACTTTTCTTGATATGAAAAAAGTATATATTTATTAATGCCCTAAAATTTTCTCGAGAGGTAGAATTTGAACATGATAATATGAAACTGCAATCGTAAATGTCTCCTCGTGAGTCGTGATTCGATATCATCCGTTGAATATAAAATCGAACTAATACGTGTTGCAAAAGGTATTAACCACTTTCCCAAAAGTTGAAAAGTAAAATCTTACTATACTATTTAAACAATTGAGATTAGGTTCACATGACCCTTCTCTATTGGTCTATTCCCATTATTTACAAATATATTTTATACTTCTATAATTTTTTTAATAACTAAATAAATCATAAAGAAATTCAATTACCAATAATTAATGTAACCATTTAGGTTTAAGAATAAGAATATTATTATAATTCCAATATTCCAATATTACAATACATGGTTATGAGTCTTCTAATATTCAATTCCTTTTAACCTAATCATCCAAATCTCTCTTTCACTTTGCCATTATTTTGCATCGATCCGATGATGATTTCATTAAAAAATGCAATTGTAATCGACCTGGGAGTTTGCCTAAATTAGTGTGATCAACGATAAAGGCTCCATTATTTGAAGACAAGAATTGATCTGATTGCAGTAGATCCATAACGATGTACCTGCTCAGCATCTGGAAGTATACTGTTAATCATGTCTTCACATCCATGGCTGTTTTCCCCGTTAATTAACGTTTTTTCGGGGTCACTAAACCATCAAGTTTGTATGGTTAAACGATTTATTATTTTAGATTACTAAATTAGGTTAGTATGTTTAATGTTTTAGTTTTAAATAATTGTTAATTGATATGTTTCATTTTAGATTACTAAATTTTCTTCGACATTTTAATTTTAACTAGATACGGTATTTACAATATTTAGACTTTAAATCCAGTATACACATAAAAAAACCCAGACATTTACTTTGCAAACCTTTTAAAACTTACACAATCAATTAACGTTGTATATTTGGTAGCAACTAATTATTAGTTGTTAAATTAGTTGTTTTGTTTTAAAAATGAATGCAATAACATCTTCAGGTTTATATTTCTATTTATTTTGTACATTTTTATATAAACATTTTTATATAATAAAAATTTATAACTTCTAAAACTTACAAAATCAATTAACGTTGTATATTTGGATACAACTAATTCTTAGTTGTTAAATTAATCGTTTTGTTTTTTAAAATGAATGCAATAACATATCCGGGTTTACATTTATGATTTTTTGTATATTTATATATAATAAAAATTTATAAACTTTTATTTTCAAAAGCATTTACTACTTTTATATATTAAAAATCTTTGTATTTTAGCTTCTATGATATTTCATATAACCTTAAAATATATATTTTTCTTTAATTCAAAATGTTAATTTAATTATTAAACTATTATATTAGATTTATATAGCTATCTTAAGTATGGTATATGGTATATTCTTTAATTTCATTCAACAATTTGAATTTTAAATAAGTAGATATCTATTTTTAATTAAATTAATATGAAATCATTTTTACATTAAAAACCGTTTGACTACTAATAACAATATTAATTAGATAATTTATAGGTTTGAACTTTCTTTTTTTGTTGCATATGTCAAAATTCAAATTTATATGAAACTGATTACCTTGAATGCAATTGAAAATAATGATTATTCTTTAATTAACTAACAAAAAAAATTTATGTTATAACCTCCCTATATATATTTTCAGTCTCAAACAAGAAAGTTCATACCACGTATTTTCATCTATTAAATTATGCAATTTCACATTTCTTTGTAAGGTTCATTTAAATTACTTAACTTATTTCATTCATTATTGTACGTACATTTAATTGCTATCAGTTTAATACTTTGTTTGTATTCTTATTATATTACAAACAACACGATTGAGGCAACAAACATAACCATGCTTAATGAGTTGGATGTTCGATCTTAAGAATGATTGCAGTGTTAAGGTTCGTATATTGAAGTTATGTCGTGTACGGGACAATAACAAACCCGGTGAAGATTGGTCCACATATATGATTTTGCAAGACGAGATTATTATTTACAATCATATATAATCTAACTTTACATTCGTTACTACTTCACATTCTAATTATTATTTTTTATATTTTATTTACATTTTTTCTGTTACATTAATTCTATAACAAGGTAACTGAATTCAGACTTATGTCAGAAAAGCTTGCATTCCAAAGCATGATATTTATCTTGGTGAGATCAGTGTATTGATTGTTAAGCAGGCTTCACTAGGATTAAAAGAAACTTCTGTTTAAATTGAAAAGACACAGTTTCCATTTGCAGTTTTTTTTTTGTTTGCAATAACTATTAATAAAAGTCAAGATCAGTCTATAGCAAAAATTGACATATACCTGAGAGACCCGGTGTTACACATGGACAACTTTACGTGGCTTTATCAATAGTGAAGAGTAGAAGCGGTGTTAAAACGCTTATATTAGACAAGAAAGGTAAAGTTACAAATAAAACAACAAATAAGGTTTTTAAGGAAGTATTTAGCAGTTAATGAATTTTATATTTTTATCCTTTGATTGTGTTTGTAAACATTGTACTTTGAATGTTATCTTGGTTTAACTTTATGTTTGACAATCCTTTATTTTCGTACCAGTATTATTTACAACTAATATCATGTTGTCATCCCAAAAAATATATTACAAATTATGTTTCCTTTCAGATTGCATGTGTTTGTTGGACGGTTTTTATATTTCCATCCGTGTCGTGCACGGGTCAATAACCTAGTGAAATATAAACGAATTCAATGAAGTTTCAAATATTTGGGTAGGTGAGATTTATATGGGTTGGTGATCCAAAATCTTTAATATCCAAAAGTTGGTGCCAGAAAATAAATATGCACATGTGAAGTAACCTTTTAACTATGGAGTATAATAAAAAGACAATACGTAAAGCACGTTCTAGTTATAGTAACAAAAAGGTATTTCATCGGTGGAAGGAGTTAGCCCAATAATCTCTAAAGAGAGATGTCTAATAACGAAACAAATATCCCAATAATCTTTAATCACACAATTACCACAAGATATGAGTTAGGCCAACAATCAACCTGAATCCAATCAATAAAGGTCACAAGACATATCGTGTTGTGATAAACGGGCTGAACATGACACAACACGTTTCACACGACTAGTGGGCCCAAACATGGCAACTTTAACTAAACGTTTCATTTACTTAAACGTTAACACAAACATACTTAATAAGCGGGTTACAGGACAAGATACTTTTGACATAATTTCAGGTATCAAGTTCATCAACACGAATGACGTGACACAACATGTTTAGCACAATTAAATATAATCATTTAAACACAAATGATGCTACACATTTAATACATTTATGGGCATGATTAGCTGACATGGCTAAAAAAATAACACACAAAATTAACACGATAAATTAACAGACAAATGATGCTACACATTTAATACATTTATTGGCATGTTGGGATCTCAGCCAAGAAAGAGGCACATGTTAACTTTTTGACTGATCCATGAGAGGGAAGATCTACCATGCGTCATGCGGACGTTCTTGTGTTTGGCTGGGCAGGGGGTAAGCATGCGTGTGTTGACCTCACTGGGGTGTCCCCGTTGGTGGGGCTGAGAGACAGTGGCTTCGTACCGGGACAGACGGTTTGAGAGCGGAATCTAAGAAGGTTGCTAAGTATGAGGTAGCGTGTTTGGAGAATCAGCACATGTTCATTCCATTTGCCTTCGACACATTTGGATCCCTAGCTCCCGAGGCGGTTCGCTTCTTGGAACGGGTGCAGAAGGTGGTCCATAGTGACTCGCAGAGCCCGAGGAACCAATGATTTATATTTAGTAGAATAAGCTTGCGATTCAAAAGGGGATAGCGGCACAACTTGTTGCTCGCTTACCCATTATTCAGATGTAGCTCGGTTTGTGTGCTATATAATAAAAATATAAACTTTAGAAAATATTATTGATAATTCTACTTTTTTAATGTATTTAAGTTTAAATAAAAAAATTAAAAGTTACAAAAAACTACAGTAAGTTACTATGTATATAATTGTTTATGAAACTATAAAACTGTCATTTTGATAAATGGATCATAAAGGGGTCGTGCAAACCTATTAACCTACTAATTAACACGTTTTTATCCTATCACTAACATCTCGACCCATTTATCACCCCCAACCCCTTTACCCAATACACCAATTCGTTTAGTTTCTTGTCGTGCCATACCTACCATTGATTTAATAAGAGATTGAATCAACTCCAAGTTTATTATAATATTTGTCTTAAGCTCCTTGAATTCTACATAATTGAGAGAGAAAGCGATCATTTTTTGTTCAGAAACTCATTTTCGATAAAAATCGAACACGCTTATTAGGATTGATATTATTTGTAAAATTAAAAGATAGTAATCCACTATTTATGGCTAAAACCCAATACTCAAAAAAGTTCAATAAGTAAAAAATAATAAATAAGTATGATAGTGTTTGTTACACAAACTTGCTTTTTTTTCTTTAGTTTGTCATAAACTTGTTTTTTTCTCTTTATTTAGAAAGAAAATGTTCGTTGGAACCTATATGTTTAGGCGGCTAGCCTCATGCCTTTTTGATTATTTTTCTAGAAAATCGTCAAAATATATGATCATGATGATTTAACTTTTATTATTTTGGGTCGCCTACCAATTCTAGACGAAAAGAATAACTTGTTAAAGTTTTTCTCTATTTTCTGAGATTATTTAATATTTATAACATTATGTATTATAACTTTATAATACGTACCTATTGCAAGAATGAGTTTAAGTCCAGTACACATTGTAACGTTGGTTAAAATTTACGTATGGCTATTGTCATTTGCTAACAACATGTTCCAATGGAATATGAGTGTGATAGCTAGGGGTGTGTTTTTTAAGTTTTTTAAGCGCACCAAATATCAAACTCGACCAGAGTAGACTTTAACCCGAACCTGTTTGCAGCAAATAGGTTTGGTGTTTGGGTTAACTTTAACAGTTGCCGGTTCACCTGAATAACAACCATTTGACTACGGATTAATTCATAATAAACTTATACGTGTTGACTATGGATCAATTCATAATAAACTTACACGTATAGTTGTTCAATTGATGATCCTTAATCCAAACTTACACACAAACCATTAGAACTTTTGATTTGTTAAATGTGACCCGAAATCCAACCCGTTTTAACCCAATCCATTCCCACGAGGTCGGGGGAGTATGCAAATTTTGGGATGTGTTGGGAGTATATTTATTCATTATGTGGGCGTTATAGTTTGTTGGAAGTAATTTTTAACTAAATAGGCTCGTCACGTGTAGGTGACCGGGTAGGACCTATAACCTATTGGGCCCGTGGGATTCATTGATATGTAATGGGTTCATGGGGTTACAGTTAAGGTCTATTATATTTGGTAATGTTTTGGCTAACAAGTTAGGTTAGTCTTTATAAACCGAGTTATGGTTAGGCTTTATAAAGAGTGAACAAGATGTAACTGAGTTAAGGTTCATCAAGAGTCAAACCGAGTTCGGGTTTGAGAGTTGTAATCAGTTTTTAGAGTTATATTTTCTGATTAATAAACAAGAGTTATTTGTTTATATCGTGTTTGATTATTGATCCGGGACTTGAATTGGTATCAGAGCCAAGTTAGGAAATCGATAATCGAGGTAACGAAGATTGGTGGCGAAGGTGTTGCGAATCGGCGGTCGGATAGCGCAGGAAACGATTAGGTTGTTTGTGTGACGACAACTCAGAAAGTCGATTCCAGTCGGGTTCCATAGCAGGCTAAAGAGTTGCAAAAGGGATTTTGATCGGAAACCAGTTTCGGTGGTTATATGGTTTTGTGAAAAAGGTGTCACCGAAGTCAACTTATTTATTGAAAACGTAAGCCTTGCACACTTTACAAAAAAAGGTGTTTTACGAAAAAAATCAGAATTATTTTAGATTTTTTTTGTTGCAGCCGAGGAATTCAAACGAATATAAATATATATATATATATATATATATATATAATATAAACGAAGATCCAAAAATTCTAGGTGTCGTGATGTGGTCGCTCCCTCTTTTTTGGAGTCACCAGATTTGTTTGATTTTTAAATGGAGGCTTCTCATGCATTTGACCTGAATTCATGGGTATGGATCTTACCAAACCCAGATATTTCTTAAACGAGTTATAACATCTCATTAAATAAAAAATTATTTTCATCAAATTATTGATGTAAAATTCCTATAAAATAGGATATACTAAAAATTAATATCTTATTTATTTTAAAAAAGATATATATTATTTAAATTAAAAAACCAATTTTATAGTAAAAAAATAAACGAGTCTTGGGTCTCATCAAACCATAGGTATATTATTAACTTTCATAAATATTATTTATAATTAAAAAAAAGAATTTTATAGTAAAAAAAATAAACGGGTCTTGGGTCTCATCAAAAGCATATAGCTTTTAAACTGGGTTATAACATCTCATGTGAAACAATTTATCATCAAACCATAAGTATATCATTAACTTTCATACAATAAAAAAAATAAAAATTCAAAATATAAATAAATATTATATACAAATAAGATAAAACAACCCCGTAATACGGGGGTAAAAACTAGTATATATATACTTATGGTTTGATGATAAAAAAAATAATATATATATCTTTTTTAAAAAACCATAATATACTTATGGTTTGATGATAAATTGTTTCATAAATAAATGAGATGTTATAACCCGGTTTAAAAGTTATATGAGTTTGATGAGACCCAAGACCCATTTATTTTTTACTATAAAATTGGTTTTTAATTATAAATAATATATAACTTTTTTTAACTAAATCAGATATTAATTTTTGGTATATCCCAACTTTATAGGACTTTTAAATCAAATATTAGTGAGATTAAAAAAATAAATGAGATGTTATAACCCGGTTTAAAAGCTATATGTTTTTTATGAGACCCAAGACCTGTTTATTTTTTTTACTATAAAATTGGTTTTCTAAATTATAAATAATATTTATGAAAGTTAATAATATACTTATGGTTTGATGAGACCCAAGATCCGTTTATTTTTTTTACTATAAAATTGGTTTTTAATTTAAATAATATATATATATATATCTTTTTTAAAATAAACAAGATATTAATTTTTAGTATATCCTATTTTATAGGATTTTTACATCAATAATTTAGTGAGAAAAATTTTTTATTTAATGAGATGTTATAACCCGTTTAAGGAATATCTGGGTTTGGTAAGACCCATACCCATGAATTCGGGTCAAATGCATGAGAATCCTCCATTTAAAAATCAAGCAAATCTGGTGACTTCAAAATAATGGGAAGCGACCACATCGCGACACGTAGGATTTTTATGTTTTCGTTTATATATATATATATATATATATATATATATATATATATATAGTTTGTTATTATTTTTTTTTCAAGAAGGTTGGGTGTAATTGTTTATTTGAATTGGACAAGTGGGTTTAGTTTAAAGATCGTTTTTAAACGGGTTAAGCGAGCAATGTTTTGATTAAAGATTTGATTTGAACGATGTGCTCATGTTTTGATTTGGGAACAAAAGAAGATCAAGGAAGATTTTTGTTCGCTCGATTATATGATCGGTATCGCAGCCAAAAGAGTGGTTATGCGTTTTTATACGACCGAGTGAATGGTCGGGGACAGGGTCATAGAGGTAGTCGAGTTCGGGAGAGCCGCAGAACACATCTTTGGATCAAGAAAAGTTCCGGGGAGATCAGGCCAAGATGGTTGTGAAAACCGAGAAGGTCAAGTTCATGGGTCAAATCAAACGGGGCAGAAGAGACATGCTCGGAGTTGAAGAACCACTTATTTCAAGTAGGAAATTAGGGGGTGATTGTTGTAAGTAATTTCAACTTAATAGGCCCGTCACGTGTAGGTGACCGGGTAGGACCTATTGGGCCCGTGAGATTCGTTAATATGTAATGGGTTTATGGGGCTACAATTAGGGTTTATTATATATGGTAATGTTTTAGCTAGAAAGTTAGGTTAGTCTATATAAACCGAGTTATGGTTAGGCTTTATAAAGAGTGAACAAGATGTAACCGAGTTAGGGTTCATCAAGAGTCAAACTGAGTTAGGGTTTTAGAGTTGTAATAAGTTTTTAGAGTTAGATTTTCTGATTAATAAACAAGAGTTGTTTGTTTATATCGTGTTTGATTATCGATATGAGACTTGATAGTTTGCTTCAAAGTTATCTTATCGATAAAAGTATATAAAAAAACAAAAGGGGTTATTTTTAAAATGTGAGAAGTAACTTTAATTAGTTTGGTAGTAAATTAGGATTGTAGTTAAGACCAAGCGTAGTGCAAGCCTTATTGAGGCGTTTTGGAGTATAACGCTGGGAGCACCCCCCCCCCCCCCCCCCGTTTTGGGACTTTTTTAAGCGTTATCTACAAAACGTTGAAATTGGGCTCAAAAATCAAAAAAATATAACCGTTGGGAGGGGGGGGGGGGGGAGCCGTTGGGTTTAAAAAAAAACTTTTTATTAACTAAATTATACTATAAAAACAAACATAAAACTCATTTTTTTACACATTCCTTTCTACCACTTCTCTACCAAATATATTTTTACACAATTATTTCTACTACAATACTACAAAATGTTTCTGAATAACAACCAAAGTGTTCTCGGTTTCGGTAAATTTGCCCGTCAAGGCAACGCAAGCAACCAAAATCCATAACCAAACCCATCTACCGCCCCGATGCCAACCGTCCCCGTCCCTCAATCCTAGTATCTGTTCGAAGCGCAAATGACCACGTACATGGCATATCTAGGTTCCTGAGTCCCTTTGCCAAATACGGCGCCCAGTTTCCAAAGCCCAACCACAAACATTTTTGTCGGTCCGGGGTCCCAACCCGACGACGAACTCGTGCCGGAAACACAAATAAACCCGAAGCCACAACCCGTCCCGGAGACCGTCGGCGGATCGAGCCAACGTGGACGTCCGAGAAAACACGCAAAGAAGCCCGCCGGCGAAGCTCGGGCTAAAAAGAACACCATATCGTGGAGTATCGACGAGTGCATACTTTGTTCTCGTGCTTGGTGCGATGTATCGGAAGATCCCCTTTGCGGTAAGTTTTTAAAAAATAAATATATTTTTTAAATTTCTTAGAACAAACATTGAACTTGTAATGTTTTTATTCTTTTAGCGAACTATCAAAAAACGGGCGTATTTTGGCACAAAATTAAATAGAGTTCAAAGAACTTGGCGGGGACTCGCGTCGAGAAAAAGATTCTTTACAATAGAAATGGAACGACATAAACACCAAATGCACAGGTTTCCATACGGTTTACTCTATGATGGTTCGAACGTAGAGTAGCGGTGTCTCGGATGCGGAAATCATGGAAAAGGTGTTGACAGAGTATCAACATAAGGTCAAGGGGAGCTTCAATTATTTTGACATTTGGAAAGAATACTTGAGGTTTCACCCAAAATGGGGCCCGGTTATGGAGGCCAACGCCGAAGGTGGTCCGCGTAAAAAAAAGTTTAAAACATCGTCTTCGGTTGATCCAGACACGCCCCGTTCCGACGCTCGAAACTGCAACCTAAGCGATAATAAAACCGGGAATCCTTATGCGGATATTACCGAGATGCCTTGACCGGGGGGTAGAAGAAGCAAGGGGAAGGGAAAGGGGAAAGGGGTCTCGTCGTCGTTGGCAACGAGTTCGAATGCCGAAATGGAAAGTCATTTTAAGGAAATGAACATTCAGCTCAAAGGTATACAAGACCTTGGAGCCCAACGTCTTCAAGTAAATTTGGACGCTGTCGAAGTACTTAAAAGAAATGAATTGGACAACGACATCGAGATTTTATCAAAGTAGCTAACCGAAGACAACCTGAGAGTCCAATCCTAAAAGCAGTTCGGCAAGCAAAAATTTTTGAAAAATACATGTAGTAGTCTTATTATTATTATTATTATGTATGTTTTTTTTTTAATTTAATGTATTTTTCTTTATTTTAATTTAGTTTTTATTTGTGAGTTTAATGTATTTTCCTAATTTTTAATGTAGTTTTTTAATTTTATATTTAATTATTTAAATGAATTATTATTTAAAAAAATAAATAAAATTAATAGTGACCGGGCGCCACGTGGCGCATAATGCATGAGACACGGGCTTTATGAATACACCTTGTTTTTGTAAAAAGCCATAACTCTGTCTGAACGCCACGTGGCCCATAATGCCTGAGGCATGGGTTTTATAACCACTCATGTCTAACACTTGCGTGATAAACATGCTTAAATGCTAATTTACTTTACCAATTTATCTTTTTTCTTTTCTTTTTAAAAAGGGGCCCACCATATTTCATCAAACGTTAAGGCTATCCCTCTATGGTGAGGGGCTTTGAAGTCCCTCCCCAGTGCCACGCCAGCGCCACGTGAGTATTGGGGGCTTCAAAGCCCCACCCTAAAGATGCCTCTCTATGGTGAGGGGGCTTCGAAACCCCTTTAATTTATTTTTATTTTTTTTAATAAAATCAAAAAACCAACAAATTTATTAAATATCTAGAATAATAATAAAATACAAACTAAATTAAACTTAAAAACATATACCTAAAAAAATCAACTATTTTTAGTCGTCGTTGTCGCTGTTTTCTTGTTTGTTTCTCCAAATATGTTCAACCAAATCCGATTAAAGACTGAAATTCGTTTCCTTTTTTCGTGTTCTTAATAAATTAGCACATTTCTAATCTTCGTTTAGTGTTGTCTTCGGATCCGGCGCATCGTTGCACTCGTCTTGACAAATTGCTTTAGCCGAGTCCTCTAGTATCATATTTTGCAAGATAATACAGGTGTACATTACATTTCTTGACTTAATCATTTGCTGAATACGAGCCGGATGTCTAACTATAGACCAACGTTTCTTTAATAGCCCGAATGCCCTTTCTGGCCGACTCGTGTTATTTCTTGTAATATTTTCATTTATCAACAATCGGGCACGTAAAGCTGAACCAACGTTAGGGGCGTTCAAAACCGGATATCCGAAGTTTCGGATATCCGGTCCTTTTGGATAATGGATTTTACTATCCGAATCCGAATCCGAAATTGAAATTTCGAATATCCGATCAGATAGTGATTGGTATATCCGAATTCCTTGATACCAAAAAAAAGGGGAGAAATGAAAGGTTTTTTCATATAAGCTTAATTGCAAGATAGGAGATTCACACGTTGTTTACACTTCAAAACATTAAAAAAAGAAACTATATACACACAATCGTAATATGAACTAATTAATTCAAGGAAAGCTTTTCATTAGCTAATAGATCCAAGGATTATTCAAACATACATCAATAATTTGTGAAGTAAAAGAAACGAGAACTATTAATCGGCAACATAGGTGGTGACCAGTGGTAGTTATCAGCGGCGAGAAGTGAACGGGAAGAGAGGGATGCCGTCATGTGGCTGTAGATCTAGAATTTGGGCAAGAAGATGATGAATGTTGACCAATGGAGAGGATACGAGAGGGTTGTGACGAGGTACGATGCGAAGGAGGTGGCCGTTAACGGTGACCGGCGTTAAGACGGAAAGTGAAGGTGGGTTATGATGTAGACTGCGATGATAATGTATAGTTGGATGCTAGGGTTTTAAAGTCTAATATGTATATTTAATTATATAAGTATTAAAAAAAATAAATTTTAAGATTCAGATTATTCAAATATCCGAAATATCTGAAAATTCTCAAAATCACTATCCGAATCCGAATCCGAATATTCGAATATCCGAGATTCGGATATCCGAAATTTCGGATAATTCGGATTCGGTTTTTCGGATATTTCGGATACGGATACGGATTCGGATTTTTTAAATACCCCTAACCAACGTGGTCCAATCTGGATAAATGCCGTATTTGTAGTTGCCACCATTCACGGAAAATGAAGTGTCGGGTCCAACTCCGTTTACGAGACGGTCAAAAATAGGAGACGCATTTATCACAACTATATCATTGTTTGCACCGAGCATCCCAAAAAATGCATGCCATATCCAAAGATCAAATGATGCAACAACCTCAAGGATAATTGTTGGTCCATCATGATCACCCCGATGATATTGACGTTGCCAAGCAACTAGGCAGGCTTCCCAATCTCAGTGTGTGCAATCAAGACTACCAAGCATCCCGGAAAAACCGTGTCTATGTTCATGCACCTCGTATATTTTTTGTATGTCGGTTTGAGTCGGCTTCCTCAAATATTTTTTATGATATAGTTGAGTAATATCTAATATTAACTTTTTAAGTTCAGTTTATAAATTTTACATTTAAAATAAGAGGATTTATAAATACATATTTAAAATAATAATAATACTCACATTCGCAGAACGTGTAAAGGGCTTCACGAGCCACTGTCTCCACATTTATAAATACTCTTCCATGGCGTCGCTCGCGGTCCTGTACGTGAGTTGACGAATCGCCGCCATGCATTTTTGCAATGGAGAAAAACCCGGTCTACCTCTTGCGTCATCCTGTTGTTGAAAAAAAGCATAATCGCGTTCTAAATCACCAACTATTCGTAAAAAAAGGTTGGTGACTCATCCGAAAACGGCGCTAGAATCGTTCTGAATCAAAAGTCGCGTCCGTTTGATCAGATTTTTGAATTCATAAATATTGTAAATTATATTTTTTGAAACATGGTTTGTGAATATCAAACGGATATTTCAAACCCGACATTTTATAAAAGAATATTTTATTTTTAAAGTTTTCTGTTAAACAAACCCGCAACTCTGATATGTTTGTAAAACATGTACCAGTTATTGGTCACACTCCTAGTTCCTAATTCGAGGTGTGACAAACATCATAGGGATGAAAAGTGTAATGGAGAGGGGGTATAATAGTCTTCACATCGAATTGCATACGATTGTCTGACGACATGATTCAATTTGCCACACCCTGCAGACGACAAGGTGTCGGATGCCAAAGATCGAAGACAATGGTTGCAACCAAAAAAACGTGTTGACCAGAGGGGTGCAAACTACGATTAACTCTTGTTTAATTGACAACACAATAAAGGTGTTCAAATTCTCATACAATACTTAATGGACATGATCTTAGGCTCTTGTAACCCGGGTGATACAAGTTTTGGATGAAGAAGTTTCAGTATGCTCCAACCAATGTTTTTGAGACAAGACCGAGCTGATCGGTTAGACCGGGGTTTGGTTCCCTGGTCGGTCCGGTTTATGTAGTTCTCTTGTTTCTTAAAATCCTGGCCAGTTCGAAGCAGTTCGCCGGCCAACCGGAGGACCAGGTCACTGTGGAAAAAAAATTGTTTTCTTTATATAAATATTTTCCAACCTTATCCGCAATTTTGAGACAAAAGTTGTTTGGCCGGTCTGACTGGTTCGACCATTCAAGCTGGTGAACCAATAGCCCGTTAGGTTCATTGTCCGGTCCAGTTACGAAAATATTTTCTCCTATACAATATAATTGATAGCCTTCATTTTTGATTCTCTACATAAATCTGGCTAATTTGGACCAAATTTAATACCATTGTGTTTTTTAACTCTAAAAACCCCCATGCTCTACCAGCTTCATCCTTATCTGACGTGAGCTGGTATTGAATTGGATGTCGCGAAGTATTTGTTGGAAAACCATAGGAATCAACTAACAAAAACACATGTTATTATTGAAGTTAGATATTTAAAAAATGTTCAAGTAAGTTAAACAAAAGTTTATAAAATACCATCTCAAACATCGAATCACAACATATGAAGAGCTTAATATTAATAATTGAATATATTAATTTTCATTCATCAACTTATAATTTTCCAACAATCCCCCACATGAATGGAGATTGATTAAAATACCCCACATTCCCAATGCATCCTCGGCATTTCAGTATTGCAGGATAGGTAGGTATTAGCTTTGAACCCTCATTTGTGAAGTGTATTTAGTCTCCTAGCGGTTAGTAGACGCGATGTCCTTCAACAAACCCCCTTTTGTGTAGACGACAATACACTACACACAATACTCTTCCTACTATGAATTTGTCGAAACAAACAACCATGACATTGAAACTTCCCATTTGCATCGGTATGTGATCGATGGAGAATTTATGATTAGCAAGGATGAGAGAACAATCGCGGAAGACGGAATTTATGGTGATGGAATTTCCATTGGCGACTTCAACATTAACGGTCGGGAAAGCTTGGTTCGAGGCATAACAATTTTAGACTCAAATTTCAACGAAATAAAACTTCTATCGGCACCAGTATCAAATAAAATAGAATCCAAATGATGGTTCACTAAAAACATACCGTTCACAACATCGTTTGCCACTTGAGCTTGATTAGCATTCATCATAAAAAGCTCGTCCTTGATTACCATGGTTGACTTGAGGGGCTTGCGGTGGAAGAGGAGGTGGTGCTTGAATTGCTTGCATGGGTTGGATGGCTTGCACGGGTTGGATGAGTGGTGCATTGTGTTGGGGAAATTGAGGTTGGTAGGTTTGGACTTGGTAGGCTTGGGTTTGGTAATAGGGAACGACCATGGTTTGGGCTTGGTTGGCAAAGGCTAGGTGAGGGCAATTGTTGCGGAAATGGTTGGGATCACCACAATTAAAGCAAGCTTGGGGTTGTTGAGGTTGGTTTGGTTGGTATGGTTCATATCGGTTTTGGGGATTTTGGGGAGTGCTTCTTGGTTGGTTAGGTTGGGTTTGTTCTGCGGATCGGCATGTGGTGTTGAGATGACCGAAACGGTTAAAAATAGTGCATTGGCGACATGGCAAGTGTGATGGGTGGTGACGTTGGCAATTGTTGCATAGTGGGAAAGTACTGGTGTAGGGTCTTCGGGTTTGTGGAGGAGCTTCGGTTTGTTGTTGTGGTTGAGGTTAGGTAACGGCAAAGTTTCGATGAGTGGTTTTTGGTTTCTTTTTGTTATGGTTGTTGTTTTGGCGGGAAGAGTTTGAGTAGTTAATGGCTTGTGATGCGGGTTCAACTTTGGCTTGAGGTGCGGATTCGAGCTTGGCTTTCTCACTTGACTTCTTGAGGGTTAGTGTAACCGCATTCACATGGTTTTCTGATAGCGCACCGGCTATAGTGACAGCGTCCTTAAGGTTCACGAGTTTGCTACTCATTACGGAGTCCCGGATTTGCATTGGTAGGCCCCTAATGTATTTGTCAAGTTCACGTTCGTTAGGGGTAACCAAGTGAGGGACGAGGATGCTCAGCTCGTGGAAACGTAGTGAATAAGCGGCATTATCACCACTATCTTGCTTGAGGTTCTAAAATTCCTCCTCGAGCTTTTGAAGTTCATGCTTGGGACATAATTTCTTCATCATGAGTGCCTTTAGATCGGACCATGGAAGAGCCATAGCCGTTTTCGATCCTTGGAGGTGCATGACACTACCCCACTATGTAAGAGCCGTTTTTCTAAACATGCTCGAGGCGGAATTTGTCTTTTTCGCTTCGGGGCACTCGCTGTGTCTGAACACACTCTCAATCGATTCGAATCATTGCAACAAGGTAGTCGCACAGTTGGTTCCAAAGAACTCGGTTGGGTTAGCACTTGTAAATTGCTTAAACAAGTAAGATGCGGGTTTGGGTTCAACGGTTGCAACAACGGGAGAAGGTTGGGTAGCTTGGATTTGGGTTATAAGTTCGGGAATCACCGCGCCCATTTGTTTGACGACGAGCGTGGCCATACATCGGTTGAAATTCTTGCGTGGGTGGCGATTTACCGGATAGGTCGTTGCCTCTAACTACCAATCCTATAAATAACATGCGATATGAACAATCAATTATAGAGTAAACACGTATAAGCACACGTATAGGACGCTATGCATAACAATACTAGGTCGTTACCTCTAACACCTATCCTATTGTCAAGGCTCTGATACCAATCTGTCACACCCCGACCAAAGGCGGCGGAACATGCCGGGATGCGACGGATTGCCCATGAGCGTATGACACTATTTAAAGCGACAATATTTAACAACCCAGTTAATTTCACAACATCAAAATGTCACATAACATACTTGTTCATACAATAATCATCACAAATCATAGTAAATAAATATATTGTTCTTTTTACTAATATCCTAAAGGTATTTGTGACGTTTTCTTCAAGTCTCGAGTCAACCAAAAGTCAAACCTGTAACATTGCATAAAATAAAGTTTGTCAACACAAAGGTTGGTGAGCAATTCATAGTTTTGAACAAGTATATATATAATAAGAAAATGTCCACAACTTGTATACGAAACAATAAATAATAGCAATAATTTGGATAAAATGAGGTTGCTAATAAGAATACATTAGCGGCACCGTCTATAAGAGAATACCAAATAGATTCGGTATTCTTGAGGTCATTAACAAGAATACATTAACGGCACCGTGCTATAAGAGAATACCAGATAGTTCACGGATTTATAAATCAACCTTTCAAAAGCGGTAAACACACAAGCATATACGCATGTAAACATAGAACACCAAATCGTGCATTTATTTAAGTAAAGTATACAATAACGTTTGTGGTTTAAGACACAAGTGTAAACCATTTAGTTTTAATAAGATGCAACATCACCCCCGAAAAGGAAGATGGAAAACGGGGTATGAAAGTACTCACATTCGAGTATAAAACTTGATCGGTAAAAATTGCGAAATCGGGTGGATGGAGTCTAACGTGCAAGGCCTAAATAAAAATAAAAGCCTTGTATTAGAATGGTTGTTTTGGGAAAACTTTAAAATAAAAGAGATGTAAGCATTTAAAGTTTAAGGTTTAAAAGGTAACAATTTAAGAAATTGTAATAATAACCCTTCAAAATGTAAGTTTGCTCGAAACCGAGTTAAAGTATCTAACCTTATCATTTACTCAATCTATGTTAAGTAATAAGGTAGGTAAAAATGCAAGAACGCAAGTCCCTTTGGAATATAGATACTAAAACGGGTTTTTAACGAGTGTTCGGGTTGTTGGTTCGGGTCTTGATAATTGGTCAAACCCAAAGTTAACTTTCCAAATATTAAATGTTATGATATAACTCATAAAAATATATTAACACTTAACCAAGTATGTAGTTCTATTGTTTTAGAACTAACAACGCACGTTAAGCGAGTGTTCAGTTTTGTCGGTCCAAACTTTGTTATAAGATCAAGTTGGATTCAACATTCCAAGTACTTTAATAAAATATTTAAAATCAGTTTGTAAAGTATTTTTTAAATAAATATACAAGTGTTGATAGCTAAAAACACACTTTTGTGTCTTAAGCGAGTGAAAATCAGTATAGTTCGGTTTGGTTCGGTTTCCATCTCACAATAAGTTTCCACATGCCCAAATATCAAAGAACTTGTATAATAACTTATAAATGATGAAACTTAAGTTTTACAAACAAAAAGTTAACAATAAAGTCTTTAAAAGAAAGTTTGGTTTCCGGTTCGGATCTAGTTTAGTGTTAAGACCGAGTTTAGAATTTCCAACCCATAACCATAGAACTTATAAAAATTATTTTTTGAAAGTTAAATTCAACATAAAGCATGTTTAAATAACTATTTAACAAAAACTAGTAAAGAAAAGTTCGGTTTACGGTCTAGAGCAATTTACGGTTAAACCGAGGCTAGACTCTTAGAACCCTTAACCATGGAACTTGTAAATATGATAAGCAACTAAAATGAACAGAAGTTAGTAGGCAATAATAAGTTAGATGGTTAGATGCGGAAAATATATAACAAGGACCACGAAAGTCCTCCATGTAGACCTGCCTTACGAGGCCTAAAACTTAACCGACCGGGGCCGAAAAAGTAAGTACCAAAGGTAACAAGGGGTGCATATTATATGTATGTTGTGCCATATGATTCATGTATTGATTAAGAGTTAGATAAACAAACAAAAATGTAAAACTTCAATAGTTTAAATTTGGAAGTCAAACCCGACATAAACCTGAAAATAACCTTGTAAATTCTTTGAATTTGAGTGAGGAAATAGTTTATGAGTAGGGATTAATGTTAGGGAGGGTCATGTATTTATAGGATGAGTTTAGAGGGGTTAAACAAGTGATTTGGTGGTTAAAACTCGGATTTTTTGGACAATAAGACCAACAAGGAGACCACACCGTAGGTCTGGTCTGCAACCCCGCTGCGGTACGCGACCATAGAGGGGTCTAACCCATCGTGTGGCGCGATGGGTGGGCTGGAGGAATTTTCAAATGTTTCAAAATTGACAGTTTGGCCCCCAGAGTTCTTTTTAAGTGATTTTTACGCGTTTTAAGGCACGTAAAGGATGTTTTCAAGACCCAACAAGTGTAAAACAATATTGTAACATGAAATCCATTATTTTGATTTTATCATAACTTCCAGTTTACAAAACGGGTTGGTTTACATAATAAACGGATACAAAAATGGATACAAACGAGACCCGAATTTGACGAATGTCACAGTATCCCCTACTTTAAGAAATTCCGTCCCGAAATTAAGACGAAGATGATGATGCAAACAGGCATGGATACTTCTCTTTCATTGCGTCTTCTCATTCCCAAGTAAGCTCCGCTCCACGCCGTGATTCCCATCGAACTTTGACTAACCGAATTCGACTACGCTTGGTTCTTCTCGCTACGATCCATGATCTAAACGGGTCGTTCAACCATAATCATCGACTCATCGACATGTACTTCGTCGAGAGGTATATAAAGGTTACCCTCGGCTAAGCACTTTTTAAGATTCGAAACATGAAATGTTGGATGAACACCGACAAGTTCTTGCGGTAGTTCGAGTCGATAAGCTACCTTCCTAACACGATCAAGAATTTTATAAGGACCAACGAAACGAGGAGCTAGCTTACCCTTCTTTCTGAAATGGACTACCCCCTTCCAGAGATACTTTTAGAAGGACAAGTTTGTCAACATTAAATTCGATCGATTTTTGCCGTTTTTCGGCGTAACGCTTTTGACGACTTCTAGCGGCTAGGAGGTTCTAACGGATTTGATCAATCACATCGGTGGCTTCTTTGACCATTTCAGGTCCCGTGATTTGAGTTTCACCAATTTCGTTCCAACTAATCGGAGAACGACATTTGCGACAGTAAAGAGCTTGAAAAGGAGCCATATCAATGCTGGAATGATAACTGTTGTTATACGAGAACTAGATGAAAGGATTGTGAGAATCCCAATTCCCACCGAAATCATGAACACATGCTCGTAGCATATCCTCGAGTGTTTGAATCGTTAGTTCGGATTGATCGTCCGTTTGAGGATTATAAGTGGTGCTAAGATCGAGACGTGTTACCAAGGTTTCTTGAAGTGAACGCCAAAAACGAGAAGTAAAACGGGCATCGCAATCGGAGATGATAGAGAATGGAAAACCGTATCGGCACACAATTCCACGCACATAGATTTGAGCAAGCTGCTCGACAGAAAACTTTTCGCGGATCGGAATGAAATGAGTAGACTTGGTTAAACGATCAATGATCACCCAAATACTATCGTTTCCTTTTTGGGTGTTGGGTAATTTAGTGATAAAGTCCATAGCAATGTCTTCCCATTTCCAAACGGGAATCGGTGGTTGCTCGAGTAGACCAAAAGGTCTTTGATGTTCGACTTTGACTTCTGAGCAAATAAGACATTTAGATACAAACAACGCTACGTCCTTTTCATACCCGGACACCAAAAGGTAGCACGAAGATCGAAATACATCTTATCCGCACCGAGATGAACGGAATACAGCGAATTGTGAGCTTCGTCGAGTATACAAGTACGAAGTTCATCGCGATTGGAACCCACAAACAATTAGAAAGTACAAAAGACCATCGGGTTTGGTTTCGAGTTGAAGTTCGGCTCCACATGACAGTTCGTCATACATGTTACCTTCTTCAACAGAGGTACGCTGAGCTTGAAAGTTACGGATTTGAAGATCGGTTTGCACAACAACGCTTAAAAGCAGAACGAATTTAACATTAACCTTTCGACTTAGGGCATTGGCGACAACTTTCGCTTTACTGGGACGGTAGCGAATTTCGCAATCGTAATCGCTAAATAATTCGGCCCATCGTCATTGTCTCATGTTGAGATCTTTTTGGTCAAAAATATGTTGAAGGCTTTTATGATCGGTAAAAACCACACATTTTGTACCATAAAGGTAATGTCTCCAGATTTTGAGAGCGAAAACGATGGCACCAAGTTCTATATCATGAGTCGTATAGTTCTTCTTGTTGACCTTAAGTTGACTTGATGCGTAAGCGATGACTTGACCTCGTTGCATGAGAACACAACCAAGACCTTGATGAGAAGCTTCACAAAATACAACAAAATCGTCGTTTCCATCGGGAAGGGTTAGAACGGGAGCATTGCAAAGAATGTCCTTGAGAGTTTGAAAAGCTTCCTCTTGTTTTGAAACCCCAATCAAATGGTTTTCCTTTATGAGTGAGGGAGGTAAGCGACAAAGAGATATTGGAAAATTTTCGAATGAAACGCCGATAATATCCGGCCAAACCGAGGAAGGATCAAATTTCCGTGGGAGTCGTTGGAGTTTTCCAATCCTTAACGGCCTCAATTTTAGCAGGATCAACATAAATACCTTTGTCGTTTACGATATGTCCCAAAAATTGAACTTCTTCGAGCCAAAATTCACATTTGGAGAATTTGGCGTAGAGTCGTTCGTTTCTAAGGAGCTCGAGAATAGAACGCAAATGATGTTCATGTTCGTCTTTGGTCTTGGAAAAGATAAGGATGTCATCAGTAAAGACAATAACGAATTTATCAAGGAATGGTTTGAAAACGCGGTTCATGAGATCCATAAACACCGCAGGTGCATTGGTTAACCCGAATGGCATGACCAAATATTCGAAGTGTCCATATCGAGTACGATAAACGGTTTTTGGAATGTCTTCTTCGCGAACACGCAATTGATGATAACCCGATCGAAGATAGATTTTTGAGAAACACGTTGCGCCTTGAAGTTGATTAAAAAGGTCGTCGATTTGTGGCAAAGGATAACGATTTTTAATAGTGAGTTTGTTAAGTTCTCGATAATCGATGCACATGAGAAACGAACCATATTTCTTTTTCACGAAGAGAATGGGAGCGCCCCAAGGAGAAGAGCTTGGACGAATGAAACCTTTATCGGAAAGTTCTTCGAGTTGGTTCAACAATTCTTGCATTTCCGACGGGGCTAAACGGTATGAATCCTTGGCCACAGGCATTGCACCGGGCATAAGATCGATTCGGAATTCAATCGGACGAATGGGTGGAAGACCAGAGACATCATCGGGAAAGACGTCGAGGAATCTCGAACAATAGAAATATCTTGGATTTTCTTTTCCTTTTTGTCTTTTGTTACTGCGAGAGCTAGAAACTGAACATACTTTTGGCGTAAGTATTTTTGCGATTGGGAGCACGACATGAGATTAAGCCTTCTAGAAGTTGCTTTGCCGAAGACTTTAAGAGTTTTATCGTTGACGAGCGGTATGCGATTGAATTTATCGAAACAAACAACTTCGACACAGTGCAAAGATAACCAACCCATGCCTACTATGATATCGAAACTTCCCATTTGAATCGAGATGAGATCTATGGAGAATTTATGATTAGCAAGGATGAGAGAACAATCGCGGACGACGAAATTTATGGTGATGGAATTTCCATTGGCGACTTCAACAGAAAACGGTCGGGAAAGTTTGGTTCGAGGCATAGCAATTTTAGACTTCAATTTCAACGAAATAAAACTTCTATCAGCACCAGTATCAAATAAAATAGAAGCCAAATAATGGTTCTCTAAAAACATACCGTTCACAACATCGTTTGCCACTTGAGCTTTATTAGCATTCATCATAAAAGCTCGTCCTTGATTACCATGGTTGACTTGAGGTGCTTGCGGTGGAGGAGGAGGTGGTGCTTAAATTGCTTGCATGGGTTGGATGGCTTGCACGGGTTGGATGAGTGGTACATTGTGTTGGAGAAATTTAGGTTGATAGGTTTGGACTTGGTAGGCTTGGGTTTGGTAATAGGGAACGGTCATGGTTTGGGCTTGGTTGGAAAAGGCTAGGCGAGGGCAATTGTTGCGGAAATGGTTGGGATCACCACAGTTAAAGCAAGCTCGGGGTTGTTGAGGTTGGTTTGGTGCGTATGGTGCATATCGGTTTTGGGGATTTTGGGGAGTGGTTCTTGGTTGGTTAGGTTGGGTTTGTTGTGCGGATCGGCATGTGGTGTTGAGATGACCGAAACGGTTAAAAATAGTGCATTGGCAACATGGCAAGTGTGATGGATGGTGACATTGGCAATTGTTGCATAGTGGGAAAGTACCGGTGTAGGGTCTTCAGGTTTGTGGAGGAGCTTGGGTTTGTTGTTGTTGTTGAGGTTAGGTAACAGCAAAGTTTCGGTGATTGATTTTTGGTTTCTTTTTGTTATGGTTGTTGTGGCGGGAAGAGTTTGAGTAGTTAATGGCTTGTGGTGCGGATTTGGGCTTGGCTTTCTCACTTGACTTCTTGAGGGTTTGTGTACCCGCTTTCACATGGTTTTCTGATAGCGCACCGGCTAGAGTGATAGAGTCCTCAAGGTTCACGGGTTTGCTACTCATTACTGTGTCCTGGATTTGCATTGGTAGGCCCCTAATGTGTTTATCATGTTCACGTTCGGTAGGGGTAACCAAGTGAGGGACGAGGATGCTCAGCTCGTGGAAACGAAGTGAATGCGGCATTATCACCACTATCTTGCTTGAGGTTCTAAAATTCCTCATCGAGCTTTTAAAGTTCGTGTTTGGGACATAAATTCTTCATCATGAGTACCTTTAGATCGGACCATGGAAGAGCCATAGCCGTTTCTGATCCTTGGAGGTGCATGACACTACCCCACCATGTAAGAGCCGTTTTTCTAAACATGCTCGAGGCGAAATTTGTCTTTTTCGCTTCGGGGCACTCGCTGTGTCGGAACACACTCTCAATCGATTTGAATCATTGCAACAAGGTAGTCGCACAGTTGGTTCCAAAGAACTCGGTTGGGTTAGCACTTGTAAATTGCTTAAACAAGTAAGATGCGGGTTTGGGTTCAAGGGTTGAAACAATGGGTGAAGGTTGGGTAGCTTGGATTTGGGTTATAAGTTCAGGAATCACCGCGCCCATTTGTTTAACGAAGAATGTGGCCACACGTCGGTTGGAGTTCTTGCGCGGGTGGTTACTTACCGGAGGCATGCTAAAATTTATAAAGAAATGGGATAAGTGTGAGGTAAAAAGAAATGAATATGAGGGTGTATAAAAAAATGAAATAAACTTCAATTTTTGATTTTGAATTCTAGAGTTAGTGAGGAGGAGGTGTTAGTGTTAGATAAAATATGAAACTTGGTATATAAAAAAAAATTCGTAAACAAAACGTAAAATGAGTTTTTTGAGAGGTTAAAGCTTGAAAATTTGAGATTTTGAGACTTATAGAGTGGGGAATTCGTACATGAACAACCATGATTTGATTTCTGACACTAAAAAGTTTTATAAAACACCTATCCTATTGTCAAGGCTCTGATACCAATCTGTCACACCCCGACCAAAGGCGGCGGAACATGCCGGGATGCGACAGATCGCCCATGAGCGCATGACACTATTTAAAGCGACAATATTTAACAACACATTTAATTTCACAACAACAAAATGTCACATAACATTCTTGTTCATACAATAATCATCACATATCATAGTTAATAAATATAATGTTCTTTTTGCTAATATCCTAAAGGTATTTGTGAAGTTTTCTTCAAGTATCGAGTCAACCAAAAGTCAAACCTGTAACATTGCATAAAATAAAGTTTGTCAACTCAAAGGTTGGTGAGCAATTCATAGTTTTGAACAAGTATATATATAATAAGAAAATGTCCATAACTTGTATACGAAACAATAAATAATAGCAATAATTTGGATAAAATGAGGTCGCTAATAAGAATACATTAGCGGTACCGTCTATAAGAGAATACCAAATAGATTCTTATTTCTTGAGGTCGTTAATAAGAATACATTAACGGCACTGTGCTATAAGAGAATACCAGATAGTTCACGGATTTATGAATCAAACTTCCAAAAGCGGTAAACACATAAGCATATACGCATGTAAGCATAGAACACCAAATCGAGCATTTATTTAAGTAAAGTATACAATAACGTTTGTGGTTTAAGACTCAAGTATAAACCATTTAGTTTCAATAAGATGCAACATCACCCCCGAAACGAAAGATGGAAAACGGGGTATGAAAGTACTCACATCTAAGTATAAAACTTGATCGGTAAAAGTTGCGAAATCGGGTGGATGGAGTCTAACGAGCAAGGCCTAAATAAAAACAAAAGCCTTGTATTAGAAAGGTTGTTTTGGGAAAACTTTAAAATAAAAGAGATGTAAGCATTTAAAGTTTAAGGTTTAAAAGGTAACTATTTAAGAAATTGTAATAATAACCCTTCAAAATGTAAGTTTGCTCGAAACCGGGTTAAAGTATCTAACCTTAATATTTACTCTACCTATGTTAAGTAATAAGGTAGGTAAAAATGCAAGAACGCAAGTCACTTTGGAATATAGATACAAAAACGGGTTTTTAACGAGTGTTCGGGTTGTTGGTTCGGGTCTTGATAATTGGTCAAACCCAAAGTTAACTTTCCAAATACTAAATGTTATGAGATAACTCATAAAAATATATTAACACTTAACCAAGTATGTAGTTCTATTGTTTTAGAACTAACAACGCACGTTAAGCGAGTGTTCGGTTTTGTCGGTCCAAACTTTGTTATAAGTTCAAGTTGGATTCAACATTCCAAGTACTTTAATAAAATATTTAAAATCAGTTTGTAAAGTATTTTTAAATAATTATACAAGTATTGATAGCTAAAAACACACTTGTGTGTCTTAAGCGAGTGAAAATCGGTATAGTTCGGTTTGGTTTGGTTTCCATCTCACAATAAGTTTCCACATGCCCAAATATGAAAGAAATTGTATAATAACTTATAATTGATGAAACTTAAGTTTTACAACCAAAAAGTTAACAATAAAGTCTTTAAAAGAAAGTTCGGTTTCCGGTTCGGATCTAGATTCGGGTTAAAATCGAGTTTAAATCTTCCAACCCATAACCATAGCACTTATAAAAATTATTTTTTGAAAGTTAAATTCAACATAAAGCATGTTTAAACAACTATTTAACAAAAACTAGTAAAGCAAAGTTTGGTTTACGGTCTAGAGCTATTTTCGGTTAAACGAGGCTAGACTCTTAGAACCCTTAACCATGGAACTTGTAAATATGATAAGAAACTAAAATGAGCAGCAGTTAGTAAGCAATAATAAGTTAGATGGTTAGATGCGGAAAATATATAACAAGGACCACGAAAGTCCTCCATGTAGCCCTGCCTTACGCGGCCTAAAACTTAACCGACCTGGGCCGAAAAAGTAACTACCAAAGGTAACAAGGGGTGTATATTATATGTATGTTGTGCCATATGATTCAGGTATTGATTAAGAGTTAGATAAACAAACAAAAATGTAAAACTTCAATAGTTTGAATTTGGAAGTCAAACCCGACATAAAATGAAAATAACCTTGTAAAGTCTTTGAATTTGAGTGAGGAAAGAGTTTATGAGCAGGGATTAATGTTGGGGAGGGCCTTGTATTTATAGGATGAGCTTAGAGGGGTTAAACAAGTGATTTGGTGGTTTAAACTCGGATTTTTTGGACAATAAAACCAACAAGGAGACCAAACTGCAGGTCTCGTCTGCAACCCCGTCGCGGTAAGCGACCATAGAGGGGTCTAACCCATCGCGTGGCGCGATGGGTGGGCTGGAGGAATTTTCAAATGTTTCAAAAATGACAGTTTGGCCCCCGGAGTTCGTTTTAAGTGATTTTTACGCGTTTTAAGTCCCGTAAAGGATGTTTCCAAGACCCAACAAGTGTAAAGAAATATTGTAACCTGAAATCCATCATTTTGATTTTATCATAAGTTTCGGTTTACAAAACGAGTCGGTTTACATAATAAACAGATACAAAAACGAATACAAACGAGACCCGAATTTGACGAATGTCACATATATAATTAGGTTGTCCTATTGAACTTAGATCTTGGGATCTTCAGTCAACTAAGTTAGGTTTCCTTTATATACCATTTTTCATGGACTTTAGTCTCACTCCACAACTTGATCTCTACTAAACCCTCGGGTTATTGGATCCATAACAATATCTTTGACCTTGTCAAGTCACTACGTATAACTTGCATAGTTGAGATCTGTTGTCATGATGTGTTCTTAACTTATAAGTTAATTTTGCCTATTGTCAACTTTCTAAGACTATAACCTCAGTGGCCACCTGAATTTGGTTTATAATATATGTCTTGTAAGATACACTTATCATTAAGGCAAACACATCTCCGTTTTGCACTACGACCTTTTTGTCCTCCACTAAGTCGTGTGTTTGCAATGTTAGATTGGATTACAATAATCCCCATTGCTAAACCTTCCAAGTTCAAATGCAAGACACCTCCACATTTAAGTGCTATTGGATTACATAATGGGGTAAAGAAAGGTTCTTCCTTTCTACACAAGTTTGATAAATGATATCAATTACCATTTCTACACACTTTTAAATAGTAGTTTCTTAAATGACTTCCCCCCCCCCCCACATTTCTTGCATTTTTGATATAGTCTGTTTAACTTTACTTATGAAGACAACTTGACACTCATGATTTGAACAAGACAATGTCTTTGTATCAATGAGTTCATCATTGCTTACTAATAAAGTAACACTTGTCAAAAGTTTGTTATCAAACATCACCAACTTAGAAGGATTCTAAATCACTCTCTAAGGCAACCCTAGAAAGTTGAGGTCTTCTCAAGATCCTCATAAGTTACATTGTTACCTTACATTGAATGAAAATTTCTTTAAATTTGTCTATACCTAATTCTTGTTTTGTTGATGCTTTAAATTTTCGCGTTTATTAATATCCATAAAGCACCATAATTAACAATTATTAGTCTAGCATGCTTTAGACTACAATACTTTAACATGTGAAAAGACGATGCATAATTCTGATCCTTCACAGCCATTACAATATCACTTTAAAATACTCACCCTTTGTTTAGACATAATTATGAGACCTATTCACAATCCCCAAACCTTGATATTCAGAAAAGTCTCACAAGTTATTGTATATATAACATAAATAATTTTTCATTCATTCAAGGAACATAACTCTTTTGCCTTTGATCTTCAAGGCTTCACCATTGACTTATAATTCTTAATCCGAATCATTTTGATGGATACATTTATTACCAACAAGATGAACGCTACTCGTCTACAATCACTATTATGTTGAGATAAAGTCAATTACATTGACACTCAAACTCTTGGAATTCACACTAGCATAAAGTGATTTATTCATTTCGTTGTTGTCTCTTGAAACTATTTATTGAGATACTATCTCAAAATAAAAGACAAACTTTCACATAGTTCAAAATTGGATGGGAGTAGAAACATCTATCTATTCATCGCTATTGTAAGCATATAATAATAAATCTATTAAGATTTACTTAAATTCACTTACAATAATAACATAACATATCTCTTATGATTCACACTCGGCGAATTTTCAAAGATGAATATCCAATGATATAAATATATCATTAACGATGTTACGTTACAATTCACTTTTAGTAAATCTCCATGGAGTTAAATGCATCATCAACATATATTAATTCATATGTTATAATTCATACTTATTGAATTTCCAAGAAGTTTAATTTCTTGTTAACATATATTAGTTCATATGTTATAACTCACACTTAGCGAAATTCCAAGAAATAGTTTATATGTTCTAATTCACACTTAGCGAATTTTCAAGAAGTTTAATTTCTCATTAACATATATTAGTTCATATGTTATAATTCACACTTAGTGAATTTCAAGGATTTGAATATAATAATCTTGTGTATTTCATTTTAATACACTCACCACGTTATATCATGACCCTCAGATGATGTGGTTATACATTTGATGTGTCGTCATAGACTTTAGTAAACGTAACAACTCACAAATTGTTTCTTATGCAAAATTCTTTTTGAACTATCAATTTAAAATTATCTTTTTTTTCTAACGTAATTTTTTCGTAAAAAAAAATCTATATATATAAAAAAAATTGTTCGTCACCATAAATATTGTTGTATTTGGTTGTAAAACTGCATGTGTTATCCGAAGACATTGAACACAAAATAATAATACAACCGAAACTACAACATAAAGTGTAAAACACCTTTTAAAAATTCAATCAATGGATACACATACGACATTTAGACATCAAATAGTGTTATTAACTTCAACACTTGCATCATTTAATCGAAATCATCTCAATGATATCATTTTATGTTATGTATTGAGGTATTCCCTCAAATAGAACTCCATGCACACATATCCTCATTCTAATATTGAAACTATACTCTTGAACAAATATGTTTAAATCAACCTCAAGTTGCTACAATTACTTTTAAGTAACGAAACTTGAACAATCAATTTTGTTCACACAACACGAAGTTGTCTTCCACTAGAGAGTATCCTTGAGAACGTTATCTTAGTTTAACATGTACTACTTTTAGCATGAGTAGCAAACCATTTTAAATGATCTAAAATATGCAAAACATTGCTTAAAAATCGTTCTAAAACATTTCTTTAGTTTTGCAATATATTATATTAATAACATCAATAAGGGTTTATAAAATCAAAATCTAAAATATCAAATGGTTTTACACGTTTTAGATTTAGTACCCATGTACTAAAACGGTTTCTAGCAATAACATGTTATAACATGCGCTTTAGAAGATTAAACGTTTAGATGTGACATTTTTCAGGGATACAATCTATAAAAGAAATCATTTCTAATTGTTTCTAACACATACGTTAGACAAGTAAATGTTTACATAAAACATTTTCGGTCAGTATTTCTAACAAACAAGTTAGGACTTGAACATTTTCAACATGCACGTTAGAGAAAAGACTATACATAAATGAAACATTAAACGTTGAGACAAAACTTTTTAAACTGTTGGTTTTCTAGTGTATATCCCAAAAGTCGCTCCATTAACATCGAGTTAATACTTGAATTAATGGTAACTTAATTAAAGGAATACAAAAAGACAAATGTGCAAGCTTTTGTGCATTATTTCACCAAATTACACATGGATGTCTCACCACATTATTTTCTAACAAGGCCATTAGAAATTGACGTTTACATAAAACGTTTTAACCACATATATTAATATATATAGTAAATCGTATATTACACGCATGTTAGATATTTAAACACATGGAAACAAGGTGTTTAGAGATACTTTTAAACATGTTATTTCATAAAAATAATCATTTCTAACACACATGTTAGGATATGAAACGTTTACACAAACCGATAAACTCAATCTAACGCGCACGCTAGATTATTAACATTTACAAGAAACGAATGGTTTACAAAAAAACCATTTATAAATAAGGTTTTAAGATTGTAGCAACAATCTCACGAAATTCTGTTTTAAGAATGTAGGACATAGGTTCACTTTTTATTGAAAATAAAATTAATATAACGATCCTGTCGTTATATAAGGGAAATATCGTGTACAAAAGCGAAAAAGAAATAAATATAAAGTACAACTTATATAAATATGAATGTTCAAGACGACGTCTTTGGTAAAAGCTTCAACATAAAATTCTTGACTTGAGTCGTCTACCCATTGAATATCTTCAACTTCGACTTAGTTTTCCTTGTTATGGCTATGGATTCGTGTTCTTGACCCAACTCCGTTTACTGCAACAAAAGATGAATGAAACAGTATATATAGAGCGTGGTTGAGACACTTATTCAATACGCTTCCCTTAAAACAAATTTCGGGTCTCTACTAAAGAGCCGTCTGTCTCCCAGGGTACAACAACCGAAATAGTGTGTGTACTGCCTGAGATGGCACTCGCACGCGAGATTGCACTAGGTATATTGGTGTTCTTGAAAAGAAAAAAGAATGGGAAGAATAATATGTTGATAAAATCGAGTAGAAAGTATGCACTCTATGGGTTCCCAACAAATGGATCTTCAAATGTTCTCCATGCTCGAAATACCTCTCTTGTATATATCTATTTGAATACTTATTTCCCCCCTTATCAAATGAGACACCAAGTCTTCTATTATACAAGAGTTTAATAAAACTCATGAATTGTCATACATAAACTCTACTTAATAGGTTCAACATATGAAGAGTTTAATATTAATAATTGAATATATTATTTTCCATTCACCAACTTATAATTTTCCAACACTACCAACAAAAACGTTATTTACTTGGACCATAAGGCTATCGTAGTGGAGGGGCTACAAATTGGGGCGTTTTGGCCGTGTGGCGCCTAGTCAGCAAGTGGTGACAATTTGTTTTTGAGGTGTAATGGTGTAGGGGCTACCATAGTAATATATATATATATATATATATATATGAAGAATATTAATAATTTATTAGTATGTGAGTGTTATATATATGTATATAACACTCACATATTAATAAATTATTAATATTCTTCAAATCTTTCAGGCGACAAATAGCCCCGCTCCCGCCCCTTTTCGCTCCAATATCGCCGGGGGGGGGGGTGTTTCTCTTCTTTGTCGCCCCTTTTCGCCCAAGTTGTAACCCCACTACGCATTGCCAAAGGAATCAAGCTTGATTAACATACTTTTGCATGGCGTAAAATAAGAAATTTGTCGTGACTCTTGAGATAGAACACAAAATCGATAACATGGTGGTTATAGATGATAGACTGAAATTATACGCCATGTTCCAACAACTTCAATTATTTAAAATGTCGTAGCAATTTATCCAAAAGTAAAGTGGTTCCAAAAAGTGAAAGCTGAATGAGTTAAAAGAATAGTATTTTAGTAATATACTTTTATAATAGTAGTATACCCGCGCGATGCTTCGGTGATGACTATATGTTTAAAAATATTTTTAGTAGTTACAACCTTAAAAACATATGGTACAATACAATTTTTTCAAAACATGAATGATGTCTTTTGTACGTTACAATTATTATACGAATCATAAAAATCAAGTTTTATACTCATGGCTTGGTAGTTTAAAAAAAATGTCGAAACTCATGTTGCTGAGCATTTTGACATGAACCAAATCTATTATGGTAGTCACAGTTATATAAGAAGTCTTTTGAAAATTTCATGCACGACCAAAGATTTAATGTTCACTCATAGCCAAAATTGATACATATAATTGTTATGACACAAGCCAAAACCTGTTTTTTTTAAAAGATAACTCGAATTCATTATACTTATAACATGTTTTAACCAGATTTTGACAATTTTTTTAATGTCCCGAACTCATTTTAGTTATTACCCATCTTAATCTGAACAAAACTTTAAACTTTCTTTTATAATGACCCAAACCTATTTTGCTTACATCCCGCTATAACTCGAACGTGTTTTAACATATCAAAGTCCTCGATCGTTAACATGAAAAAATAAAATATTAAAAAAAAAATAATCGAAACTTGTCACACCCTCACTTAAGGCCTAGACGTGTGACCCAATAGTTGGTACCACAAGTGCATATAAATCAGAGTTACGTTATATTAGCGGAAGTCTTATAAAAACTTGTGGATTTAAGTTGTAAATATTACAAAAGACGGGATTATAAAATACCCGTTTAAGTTATAAAAGTATTACTTGTTTTATCATTACAAAACCACCATTATATGTTTAAGTTTATACAAAAGAAAATCTGAGCCATCGGATATATAAATAGCACTTCGACATTCCAAGCGCTAATCTTGTTCACCTGCAAAATGTAAATAAATTACGTCAGCAACAAATGCTGGTGAATACGCTGACGCAAAAATATTCTCTTTTACTTTATTACCCCTCGAGACTACACCTGCCTCGCCCCATCGTGGCTTAGGAATAACAAAGTTAAAACAACACATTTATAAATTCAAGTCTCTACTCTAGGTCACCTCAGCAAACACCGCAGCGTTCGACTTAGTTAAGTACCCGTAAATATACACAAAGATCGAACTTCCCGCGGGAAAGCGTCCTACGTTCAGGGTTGTGCGATGTGCCCATCGCGTAGTACCACCTATGTAAGGATCCAGACATACGTATACCACAGCCTGAGGGCTAGGTTTATACTTTCATTTATAATGGTTTTAGGAACACATTGTTCCTTGTAAACAATTTTCATATAACATGTTTGACTCGTTTGAAAACAAATTTATAAGAGTTTGGGGGCGTATTCACCTTATCGCTTTGGGATCGGCTTCAACACCGTCCGAGGGTCTTTCCCTTTTTATCTCGCACCTGTAGTACGAGTATAAACATTTGTTAGTCGGATATACAATCCGGCTTAAGACCTTTAGTCTTATTTTATATCTCTATATCGATGAACCTTTAGTTCATATATTTCTTTTACTTGAAAACCTTTAGTTTAAAAGTAATTTATAAACCTTTAGTTTATATAAAAACCCGACGTTTCTTCTTCTCTAAGAAACGTATTCTTTTCTTTTATTTTTTAAGAATACTCATTATTACTTAAATAATACTTTCATAACAAAGAATATACATATATACTTACACACACATATATACGTATTTACAATTCATTCTTGTCTTTGTTATGTTTATATTTCTTTTATCGAGGTATTGAGTATAACCTCGACTTAAGGCTTAAGCCTTTAATATAATATTATATTATATTCGTTTTGTCGTTACGCCTAACCTTGTTGGCGTTTTAGAAACCTTAGAACTTGAGCAACACTCCAACGCCGCTTCACTTTTTCGATCAACTTGGGCACGCCAACGACAACACGAATCTTTGACAATTGCCGACACGCCTTTCGAGAACAAACACCTCTTTGGTCGTATGTGGGTGGAGGGTGACACACACTTCGGGGAAACGTCGATACGGATATCGAGGATCGGGACACGTTTATCGAGGAATCGGAGCACGTTTTACAAAACGGATCGAGGGTATGATTTTGGAATTGTAGAGAGATGTTAGAGAGATGATTGTGTGTGTGAATTGAGGTGTGAATGGACTGAACCCATAACCTTCTATTATAGGCAAAAATTGGAGCCCATCGCGATACGCGATGACCTCCTGGCCAAGCCTATCGCGTATCGCGATGTAGGCTCAGCCAGTCACCACGTAGACCTGCCACGTGGCGGGTGTTGTGCCGCGTGGCGAGATGTGGCGGACGTGTTGCCACGTGGTGACACAAGGCAGCAGACGGTGCCACCGTGTGCGACGTGGCACACATGCCACAATGCGTCAGGCCACTTCATCGAGATACGCGATGACGTTGGCTCAACAGCGATAGCGTATCGCTGTTGACTTCATCTAGAACCTTTGACCAAGCCCCATCGTGATACGCGATGGGCTTTTCCTTTGTCCTGTCACGTATCGCGATAGGACAAGAAAACAGAATTTTCGTTTTAAACCCTAAGATTTGGAAATTGGCAACTTTTGTCCCTAGACTTTGGAAAGTTTACATTTTGAACTCGAAATTTTCTCGATGTTACATCCTCCCCACCTTGAAACAAATCTCGTCCTCGAGATTGCTTTACAAGAATAATTGGGGTATTTCTTTCTCATTTCCGATTCGAGTTCCCAAGTATATTCGGGCCCTCTACGCGAGTCCCATTTAACTTTCATAATTTTCAATGTTCTTCTTTTTAATTTCTTTATTTTCGAATCTTCAATTTGAATTGGACGTTCTACAAATTTTAGGTTTTCATTTATTTCAACGTCTTTTAACGGCAAAGTTAAAGATTCATCAGTTAAGCATTTACGCAGCTTCGAAACATGGAATACATCGTGTATCCCTTGCATTTTCTCAGGCAGTCGCAAATGGTATGCAACAGTGCCGATTCGTTCAAGTACCTCGAAAGGTCTAACGAATCGAGGACTTAATTTTCCTTTCTTACCGAAGCGAACAACGCCTCTCCAAGGCGAGACTTTTAAAAGAACTTTATCACCAACTTTGAATTCCAACGGCTTACGACGGACATCGGCGTAACTCTTTTGGCGATCAAATGCCGTCTTAAGTCGTTCTCGGATTTGGAGAATCTTGTCGGTGGTTTCTTGGACTATCTCGGGGCAGATAATTGACTGTCTCCGGTTTCAGACCAACACACGGGCGTTATACATTTACGACCATATAACGCCTCGAATGGTGCGGCTTGAATACTTGTGTGATAACTATTATTGTACAAATATTCCATTAGGGGTAAGTGGTCATCCCAACTTCCACCTAAGTCGATCACACAAGCTCGGAGCATGTCTTCCAAAGTTTGAATCGTCCTTTCGTTTTGCCCATCGGTTTGAGGATGATAGGCAGTGCTAAGGTTTAATTTTGTGCCGAGTGCTTGTTGGAAGCTATTCCAAAAGTGAGACGTAAAACGACTATCTCGATCAGAAATTATGGATAGCGGTACTCCATGTAAAGCAACGATGGTGTTTACATAGATACCTGCTAATCTATCCATTGAGTACGACTCATTGATGGGTATGAAATGTGCGGATTTTGTCAATCGACCCACAATAACCCAAATTGCATTGTGTTTCCGAGTCGTCTAGTTTTGTAATGAAATCCATGGTTATTAACTCCCATTTCCATACGGGAAGTTCGGGTTGCTGAAGTAGTCCCGAAGGCTTTTGGTGTTCAGCCTTGACTTTCAAACACGTTAAATATTTCGCAACATGCGAAGCGACATCCCTTTTCATCCCGTTCCACCAATAGTTCGACTTGAGATTATGGTACATTTTTTCGCTCCCGGGATGCATCATGTACTTGGATTTGTGAGCTTCATTCAAAATTTTCTCACGCAAGCCTCCAACGATTGGTACCCAAATTCTATTACCGAGTCTAGGATTCCATCGTCACCCTTGACTAGTGAGTCAATGGTGCTGTTACGTTTTTCATCGGAGATTTGGTTTCATTGATTTCCTGAGTTTCCGTGGATTTGATTTGTTCAAAGAGGTCGATTTGGAGTTCTAGGCGTAACGTTCGAACTCTTTTGGGCTTTTCATGTTCCTTGCGACTTAAGGCATCGGCCACGACGTTGGCTTTGCCTTCATGGTAAACAATCTCACAATCGTAGTCATTGAGTGTCTCCATCCATCGCCGTTGGCGCATGTTAAGCTATTTTTGATCGAAGATGTGCTTTAGACTTTTGTGATCGGTGTACACGGTAAATCTTACTCCATAGAGATAGTGCCTCCATATCTTAAGTGCAAAAATTCTGGCGCCTAACTCTAGATCGTGAGTCGTGTAGTTCTTTTCATGTACTTTGAGCTAACGAGAGGCGTAGGCGATTACTTTCTTGCGTTGCATTAGTACACATACCAAACCAGAGTGAGATGCGTCACTAAATACAACAAAATCTTCAGTACCTTCTGGCAAGGCCAGTATCAGTGCTTGAGTAAGCTTTTGTTTAAGTATATCGAACGCCTCTTGTTGCTTTGTTCCCCATTCATACTTGATGTTCTTACGAGTTAAAGAGGTTAGGGGAACAACGATTCGGGAAAAATTTTCGATAAATCTACAGTAATAGCCGGTCAAACCTAAGAAACTTCGGATCTCGGTTGGCGATTTTAGGATCTCCCACTTAGAGATAGCTTCAATCTTAGTGGGATAGACTTGAATACCGTTGACGTTAATAATGTGTCCAAGAAATTGTACCTCGTGCAACCAGAACTCGCATTTCGAGCACATAGCGTACAACTTCTCGGTTCTAAGAATTTCAAGTAATGTTCGGAGATGGACTTTATGATCAGCCTTGGACTTAGAATAAATAAGTATGTCGTCGATAAATACGATTACAAATTTATCCAGGTAAGGCTTGCAAATACGATTCATCATGTCCATGAACGCGGCTGGAGCATTAGTAAGTCCAAACGGCATAACCGTGAACTCATAATGTCCATACCTAGTTCAGAACGCGGTCTTTGGAATATCTTCAGATTGGACTTTAAGTTGGTGATAGCCGGAACGAAGATCGATTTTTGAAAAGAAGCTAGCACCTTGAAGTTGGTCGAAAAGGTCATCGATTCGAGGGAGTGGATATCGGTTTTTGATTGTAACTTTGTTTAACGCACGATAGTCGATACACATACGCATGGATCCATCCTTCTTTTTGACAAATAGGATTGGCGCTCCCCAAGGCGACGAACTCGGTCGAATGAAACCTTTCTCTAATAGCTCATCGAGTTGTTTCTTTAACTCCATCATATCAGTTGGCGCTAAGCGATACGGAGCTTTGGCGATCGGAGCTGTACCAGGAATAAGATCAATCCTAAACTCTACTTCGCGATCGGGAGGGATTCCGGGGAGTTCATTAGGAAAAACATCAGAAAATTCGGAGACTATAGGTACGTCCTTTATCTCCTTAGATTGTGACTCTTCAGTGACGTAGGCCATGAATTCTAAGCATCCTTGATTTAAACATTTGTTAGCCCTAATCATAGAAATTATGCTAACTTGGCCAGTGTCTTTGTCCCCTTCAATTCGAAACGTTCGTTTATCGGGGGCTTGAATTTCTACGGTTTTGCTATTGCAGATGATACGGGCATGGTTATCGGATAACCAATCCATACCAAGTACAATATCAAAACCAGCAAGTGCCATAGGTAAGAGTTGGATAGGAAAAATATAACCAGCTAAATGAATTTTTCTGTTTTCAAGGGTTTCGGAGATCTTAATGATTTCGCCACTAGCAGTCTCGACGCTTAGAGTTTTATCTAACTTTATTAAAGGTTTGTTTAATAGACTACAAAAACTATAATCTATAAAACTTAAATTGGCACCCGAATCAAATAAAACTCTAGCATAGGTGTCGTTGACTAGAAACGTACCGGTAATGGTTTCCGGTATGTCAGCGGCTGTCTTTGTGTCGAGTACAAAGACTCGAGCGTTTCCCTTCTTGTCTTTGCCACTTCCACCCTCACCACCAGTCGCGGGTTTGTTCTTTGGGCATTCGAAACTAAGATGGCCCATTTCCTTGCAATTGTAGCAAGTCATCTTCTTCTTCGAGCAGTCAGCAGCATCATGTCCCGTACGATTGCATGATTCACAAAATTTAGGAGGTGGAGCGAAATTACATCGTCCCTTGTGATACCTCCTACAAGTCTTGCATGGCGTGGTGTTGGAATTGAATCGGTTTTGGTTCACACCCTTGCCTTTGAATTGATTGTTGCCTTCAGTCCTTCTTTGGTCATTGGTTGATACAACTTTCTTATCCTCTTCCTTGTTGCGGACCATGCCGCCCATCAAATAACCAGCTAAATCCATCGCAGAGTCAGCGGTTTGTGGTAAGTGTGACCTCACCATGTCGCGGATTTCCCGCGGCAGTCCCCAAATATACCTCGTAACCTTGCTGTATTCAGGATTCACTAGCTGGGGAACCAGACGGCAGTATTCGTGAAACTTGGTGTTCTATTCACGAAGGTTCGTTCCCAAGACCTTAAGATTTAGAAATTTAGTTTGGATTTGGTCGGTTTCATGCATGGGACAAAACTTACCCATCAACATAGCCTTGAACTCATCCCAGCTCAAGTTGTACATCACTTCTCTCCCCTTGCTCATCAACATCGTATTCCACCACTCGAGCGCCTCTCCTTTAAACATAAGGGCAGGGTATTGAATCTTATCCTCATTGGAACACTTGCTCGTTATCACAATCGTCTCCATCTCCTCAAGCCACCTCACAGTCGTGATGGCTCCTTTCTCACCATGGAACTCTTTTGGTCCATAGTATTTAAAATCTTTAAATGAACACCCATTAATCTTGAGTTTCTTGAACTCTTGTCTAACTCCACCATCAGCGTTAGACTCATGAACACTTTCTTCCCTATGCGAAGGTCTAGATCGAGGTTTAGAAATAGATTTTCGGGAAGGATTAACAGAACGAGAATGTTTTGAATTTCGTGATTGAGACCTAGCCATGGACTCTTCCCTAACCGCATCCTTAATCATCTTTTGTATTTGACATTTATATTTATCGGGGTTGGGTTCTTCTTGTTCTTTCTCGGGGCCTTTCCCCTTTTCTTTTAATTCTTTTTCTTTTCGAATTATCTTAATGTTGTTACTTTGTTCAGACATTTTATCGTTTTCTTTTCGATTTATATCTGAAATTCAAACACCGTTTCCTTCTATTAAACATATAATTTTATTATACATTCCTATATATGTATCACAAAGGATATATATATATATATATATATATATATATATATATATATTTATTTATTTCACATATTACATATATATATATATATATATATCGTTCCAACGATATATATACTGATCATCCTATCTTTATTTTAAGAACGTTTCAATGTTCTTGTTACGTATATTTCACATAACATACACGTTTATATTACACATACTACTTCACATGCCACCATCTTCAATCTTTCAAGAACTTTTTCACCACCTTTGTCAGCTTGTTACACTTATGAATAAGCTTCTCTCCCATCTTCTTCTTTTTCTTTCCTTCCTCAGCTACCTTCTTTCTCCAATCGTCTATTTCGTGCAGAGCGCGGTACAAGTGTTCTTCATATGACTGTGGGATCTTATCGGGGTATCCATATTGTTGAGGTGGGTCGCGGTAACCCAATGTCACCATCTCGTAGTGATTCCTCGGTTCGGGATACGGGACCTCAGTCATGTCGTATGCAAGGTAGAAGAAAGCTTTAGCAGCTCGGTTTTGTTCTCGGATCTCATCAGCTTGCTCTTTAATCGAGGGAATTTCTCCTTGGAATGGTGGGAAGCTTGACGAAGCTTGGTTCTTGAGTGCTTCGAGATATCGGACATATGGATCCACAGAATCGTAGCTCGGGTTTTGGGAAGTGAGTGATCCTTCCACTGAGCTTGATATCTCATTGGGATTATCGGGATGCTCTTCTTCCGGTTCTTCCTCATTCTCTTCCTCAGGATCCTCCTCTTCTTCGAGGTCCTCCTCTTCTTCCATAGGTTCTTCTTCCTCTTCAGGTTCTTCTTCCTCCATATGCTAGGTGGTCTCGTTGATTATCGGGGGCATTTTACAAATTTCGTAGGGCATCATTACCCTCATCTTGGGCTTGCGGGACGGCCCTTCGCCATTGTTGGGTTGTGAGTTGACTTCATTGAAAGTGGAGCTTCCGGTATGCCACCTTCGTTGATAGGAGTGGCATTGCATCCAGTCGGAGGATGGGGATCTTGGTTCTTCCTTTATTGGTCGGTTTGAAAGAAAGGCATAGGACGGGTGTGGATTTGGTAGGTATCCAGTTGGAAAGTACTGCGGTATCTCCGATGGTTGATAAGTGGGAATTTCCGATGGATGGTATGTCGGTACTTCAGAGGGTTGATACATGGGTATGGTTGGTTGATGGTAACTTGAGTGCGTTGGTGGATCGATTCTTTGTTTTGGTAGACTTTCGGGGAATGTCTATCGGGTAGTGTCTACTTCCGGGGTAGTACACAAGTTTGGTTAAGTCGTGTTCCACATCTTGGTCGAAATATGCTTCATAATAACCATCACTCATGTTATCCTTGCGGTAAGGTTCGGCGATTCCATCTTCTTTTGCTTTTCGTACATAATTCTCCATCCAATTCTTGAATGACATCTATATTATGGGTGGTTTAGAATATGGAGGGAAAGAAAAGGTTACCAACCTATCTTATCCCTAAGACAAGTAATCAATTATTTCCTATACTTGGATCGAAGCTTGGGTATTGTTTTATGATACCCAATTCGCTAAGATCGATGGCTTTGATACCAACCTGTCACACCCTCACTTAAGGCCTAGGCGTGTGACCCAATAGTTGGTACCACAAGTGTGTATAAATCAGAGTTATGTTATATTAGCGGAAGTCTTATAAAAACTTGTGGATTTAAGTTGTAAATATTACAAAAGACGGGATTATAAAATACCCGTTTAAGTTATAAAAGTATTACTTGTTTTATCATTACAAAACCACCATTATATGTTTAAGTTTATACAAAAGAAAATCCGAGCCATCGGATATATAAATAGCATTTCGACATTCCAAGCACTAATCTTGTTCACCTGCAAAATGTAAATAAAATACGTCAGCAACAAATGCTGGTGAACACGCTGACGCAAAAATATTTTCTTTTACTTTATTATCCCTCGAGACTACGCCTGCCTCGGCCCATCGTGGCTTAGGAATAACAAAGTTAAAACAACACATTTATAAATTCAATAGGTCACCTTAGCAAACACCGCAGCGTTCGACTTAGTTAAGTACCTATAAATATACACAAAGATCGTACTTCCTGCGGGAAAGCGTCCTACGATCAGGGTGGTGCGATGTGCCCATCGCGTAGTACCACCTATGCAAGGATCCAAACATACGTATGCCACAGCCTGAGGGTTAGGTTTATACTTTCATTTATAATGGTTTTAGGAACACATAGTTCCTTGTAAACAATTTTCATATAACATGTTTGACTTGTTTGAAAACAAATTTATAAGAGTTTGGGGGCGTATTCACCTTATCGCTTTGGGATCGGCTTCAACACCGTCCGAGGGTCTTTCCCTTTTTATCTCGCACCTATAGTATGAGTATAAACATTTGTTAGTCGGATATACAATCCGGCTTAAGACCTTTAGTCTTATTTTATATCTCTACCTCGATGAACCTTTAGTTCATATATTTCTTTTACTTGAAACCTTTAGTTTAAAAGTAATTTATAAACCTTTAGTTTATATAAAAACCCGACGTTTCTTCTTCTCCAAGAAACGTATTCTTTTCTTTTATTATTTAAGAATACTCATTATTACTTAAATAATACTTTAATAACAAAGAATATACATATATACTTACACACATCTATACGTATTTACAATTCATTCTTATCTTTGTTATGTTTATATTTCTTTTATCGAGGTATTGAGTATAACCTCGACTTAAGGCTTAAGCCTTTAATATAATATTATATTATATTCGTTTTGTCGTTACGCCTAACCTTGTTGGCGTTTTAGAAACCTTAGAACTTGAGCAACACTCCAATGCCGCTTCACTTTCTCGATCAACTTGGGCACGCCAACGACAACACCAATCTTTGACAATTGCCGACACGCCTTTCGAGAACAAACACCTCTTTGGTCGTATGTGGGTGGAGGGTGACAAACACTTCGGGGAAACGTCGATACGGAAATCGAGGATCGGGACAAGTTTATCGAGGAATCGGAGCATGTTTTACGAAACGGATCGAGGGTATAATTTTGGAATTGTAGAGAGATGTTAGAGAGATGATTGAGTGTGTGAATTGAGGTGTGAATGGACTAAACCCGTAACCTTCTATATATAGGCAAAAATTGGAGCCCATCGCGATACGCGATGACCTCCTGGTCAAGCCTATCGCGTATCGCGATGTAGGCTCAGCCAGTCACCACGAAGACCTGCCACGTGGCGATACGTGGCAGGCGTTGTGCCGCGTGGCGACATGTGGCAGACGTGTTGCCACGTGGCAGCAGACGGTGCCACCGTGTGCCATGTGGCACACGTGTCACAATGCGTCAGGCCACGTCACCGCGATACGCGATGACGTTGGCTCAACAGCGATCGCGTATCGCTGTTGACTTCATCTAGAACCTTTGACCAAGCCCCATCGCGATACGCGATGGGCTTGTCCTTTGTCCCGTCACGTATCGCGAGAGGACAAGAAAACAGAATTTTCGTTTTAAACCCTAAGGTTTGGAAATTGGCAATTTTTGTCCATAGACTTTGGAAAGTTTACATTTTGAACTCGAAATTTTCTCGATGTTACAAAACTCATTTTCTTGAGCATTATAACTTGAACCAAATCTACTATGCTAGTCATAGTTATTTGGGAGTATTTTGAAACCTTCATAAACGACCAAAGATTTAATGTCCACCTATTGCCAAAATTGATACTTTTTTAAATGACATGAATTCATTTTGCGTATAATTGTTTTGACGCAAACCAAAACCATTTTTTTAAATGACTCGAACTCATTATGTTTATAACAAGTTTTAACTAGAACTAGAATTGACAAATTTTCTTTTTTAAATGACTCAAACTCATTTTACTTATTGCCTGTTTTGACCTAAACAAAATTCTAAACCTTTTTTATAATGACCTAAACTCATTTAGCTTACATCCAGTTATAATTCGAAGGTGTTTGGACCTGTGAAAGTTCTCAATCGTTGACCCGAAACAATAAAAGTATTTTTTTAATGATCAAACTCATATTGATGGCATTTTGACTTAAACCAAAATTGATACTTTTTTCTAAATGACATGAAATCATTTTGGTTATAACATGTGCATTAATATTTTTACACTGGAACGTCGACAAAAATAAACACGTCATGATTGTATGTTTGAAATTTATTAAAACGTATTATATTTAAAGATATAAATGAAAAAAAACAAATAAAAAGAATATAGAAGATTATATGGGTAAACCTTAAGGGGATGGAAAAGTAATTAATAATTAAATTTACAAAAGTTGAGTATAGTTGAAGGGTTAAGTTTAAAACTATATTTTAGGTTCATAATTGCATATTTGAGTTGTACTCTTATGCTTAATTGACTTGTACATGATAATAAACACCTCCAAATATATCAAAATTTACGTTGAAACATCAACAAAAATAAGCATGTTGCAATGGTAAGTTGATTTTTGTTTCAAACACAATATATTAAAAGATATTGAAGAAATAAACATTTTAAATGAATTCGTCAATTAAATGGGCAAAGATAGAGGGTTTATGTGTAACTACTTTATAAATTAACAAAGTTGTATTGAAGTTGAAGGATCATTTTTGTAACTATATAAACTCAACTTTTTATAAGATCGGTTTATATAAGAGGTCCTTCACTCAAATTTTTATAGACTCAATCTAACGCGCACGCTAGATTATTAACGTTTACAAGAAATGAATGGTTTACAAAAAACCATTTCTAACACAATTGTTAGACATAAACGATTGCAAAAATCGTTTGTAAATAAATAAGTAAAAAACTTAGCGGTTATCCAAAAACCGTTTCTAACATTGTTGTTAGAATACAAAAGATTACAAAAATCGTTTCTAAACCAAAAGGGCAATCAAACATTTCGTTATGTAACATGGTGTTTTTTTTAGATATAAGATTGTACTCCAATCTTTTAAAATATCCAAAATCGTTGTTGTACTACACATGATATTTCCCAAAATTAAAATATATATTTATAAGATTATAATCTCTAAAATATTTTTGTTTTAAACCATTTCGTGAACCCAAAATCCTTATAAATAAGGTTTTAAGATTGTAGCAACAATCTCACGAAATGCTGTTTTAAGATTGTAGGACATAGGTTCACTTTTATTTAAAATAAAATTAATATAACTATCACCTTGTTATATAAGGGAAATACCGTGTACAAAAGAGAAAAAGAAATAAATATAAAGTACAACTTATAAAAATATGAATATTCAACCCGACGTCTTTGGTAAAAGCTTCAACATAAACTTCTTGACTTGAGTCGTCTATCCATTGAATATCTTCACCTTCAACTTAGTTTTCATTGTTATGGCTATAGATTCGTTTTCTTGACCCAACTCCGTTGACTGCAACAAAAGATGAACGAAACAATATATATTGAGCGTGGTTAAATACGTTTCCCTTAAAACAGATTTCGGATCTCTACTAAAGAGCCGTCTATCTCCGAGGGTACAACAACCGAAACAGTGTGTGTACTGCCGGAGATGGCACTCGCACGCGAGATTGCACTAGGTATATTGGTGTTCTTGAAAAAAAAAAAGAATGGGAAGAATAATATGTTGAAAAAATCGAGTAGAAAGTATCCACTCTATGGGTTTCCAACAAATGGATCTTCAAGTGTTCTCCATGCTCCAAATACCTCTCTTGTATATATCTATTTGAATAATTATTTTTCCCCCATTATCAAATGAGACACCAAGTTTTCTATTATACAAGAGTTTAATAAAACTCATCAATTGTCATAAAGAAACTCTACTTAATAGTTTCAACATATTAAGAGTTTAATATTAGTAATTGAATATATTAATTTCCATTCACCAACTTATAATTTTCCAACACTATTATTTACTTGGACCATAAGGCTACCGTAGTGAAGGGGTTACAAATTGGGGCGTTTTGCACCGTGTAGTGCTCAGTCAGCAATGAGTGATAATTTGTTTTTGGGTGTAATGGTGTAGGGGCTACAATAGTAACAAATATATATATATCTATATCTATACTATCTTAAAATGTATATAGCAAGGGCAAAATAGTAATTTACACAAAACTCTTAAAAATAAGAGTTTTACTACCTTATATGCAGAATGTACAACTCTGTAATGCCTTATACCCTCAAAACCAATACAACAACGTTGTAGCCTCTGACTAAGATTCAAAATTCATATAGCACCCAAAATCTAAATTAAGAGCAGGTTTTTGAAATTACCTAAACCAAAGTTTCTCTCTCTCCCTCTCTCTCACACACACACTGTTGTGAGCCAAGATAAGCCCAACTTACCCAATCAAGCAGCCCGTTTAAATGGCCCAACAAGTAGACATAACCTAGATATAAGCCGGAGAGTGGAGGGAAAATGTTACGATGAATATAATGTTAGTATATGGTCTTCTTCTCTCATCCCATCCCCTGCTCTATGACTCTATAATTTCTCATCTCCTTCTGAATTGTATTTCCTTCTTTGTAATCAATTGCTTAGTCAGTACAATATATAGATTCAATATCAATTCGAATGGTTTGATCAGTTGTGAAATTATCCATTCACTTCATTGGTGCTTTCACTGATCCTTAGCACATATGGCTTTGGATGATGATCTGCAAATTAAACAATCAATCACTCTGTATGAACGCCAGACTATGCTCGAGGAGATCTACTGTCAATTATCTCAGTTCTCGATTCCACCGCCAGTTGAGTTAAGCGAACTACCAGACGAGGTGCAATTCTCTCACGGATTATGTGTGTACGATCCAGCACCTCTTTTGCCTCGCTTCTCTGGTGTACATCCAGTTAAATGGCTGGAGTATGCTGAAAGGTATTTTATGTACTATAGGATTCATGAAAATGATCGGTTTCCTTATGTGCTTAATTCTTTCCATAATGAGGCAGCAATGTGGTTAAGTTTTTATCAATTCACCGAGTGGTCAGATTTCATGGAGTCTCTTAAGCATCGATTTGGTCATTCACGGAATGCTCTCCAGGTATTCGATGAAATGTCTGATGGTATTGAAACTATAACTATCGGTGTAGTTAATAAAACCATCGATGATAAGGTAGTAGAAATGCAAACTGACTCCCTAGTTGATGTTCATGATGAGCCACTGGGAGTAACGGATGTTCAAATGAACTTTTCAGATTATATTTTCGGGCCTGCACATGTTAAACCTTGTCTTGATATAGTCTTGGCTAATGATTCAAAGGAGAATCATTGGGTCGGAACCAACGTTCATGATATTAATTCTTTTGTTGACACAATAGTTATTCACTCGTTTCCATTGAAACAAGGTTTGACTGCGAGTCATGTTCAGGTATCTACTAATCTTACCACACATGATATACCAGCTACATTTATTCCTAAACTGGATGAGGAATGGAAACACCAAACGATATTCGATTTTAATCGTGGTCCGAAATTTGGTAACACACCTTATTCGGATATCATTATTAGCGCGCATGACATTATTGGTGTGGCCTCGTTTTAGTCTATTGCTTCACTTTTAGAACCAGCGCCTGTTGTTGTTGCTCCTTTCATGCAGCATTTTGCGCCACCTCCTCATGTTGATACTCTTGATTTTGGCTCTCTTCTTGTCCAAGCACCGGTTATTAGTCACCAGTTTAATCTGACCAATTTCATTATTGTTGCGTCTATTCTTACACTCGACGAGTCCACTTTTGCCCTTAATTCAACCATTATTGATAAATTGGATGCCGTTCATGATTCGATTGCACTTTGGGAAGGTTCGGTTCAACAAAACCGGGCAAGAAAAGAATTGATTCTTGCTGTTATTAGATTTTCACATGCTATTTTAAGTTTGACAGTCCATGCAGGTACTCTAACTTACTTTGGTATTTCTTTGAAGGCATATCAATTCTATATGCTTAATCTGCTTATTGCGATCACGCCTCCTATTACTGTGTTTTTCAAGGCACGTGGCGGCAAAGGAAGTGATTCCGCTTGCTCTGATTCATGGCAAGAAAACAGCTTGGAGCAAATTCTGTTTCATTTTTCCGACATATATGAAGAACCCGATGGACATTTGACTGTGGCGCCAACTACACTCAGGGTTCATATCGGATTTGCTGACAACTCAGTTAATTCTGGTTATTGCATGATTACTCCGGTTCGTATCAACTAACATACTTTATTCATGAATCGGTAACATTTTAATTTGATTTTTTTTGTTTGTAGTTGGATGATTTGGTTAGGTCAGAGAGGTTTAGATGAGTTTTATGTGTCAATTCAGTTTGGTGGAGGACACGTTGAAGAATTTGAGTTTTTTTGTTATGGGTCTTTTTCCTTCCATCTCACTTAGTCACTTGCATTATTCTAGCAGATTCTCTTGTTAACCAAGGCCTTACAGCATTGGGTGCTATCAAAATTTATTGTGAATGAATCCAAAAGGTATTATTATTATATCATCTCTATACGCATACATAGTTTCTATTATTTATATGTTTCTAAATAGTATATATTTTATAAATTATAGTTATATAAAGATTGATGTTATGGACTGGCAAACTAATGCAGTTTGTATTATCTAAAATCAAACATACTGTATTTCGTACATGTTGCATTATAGATTGGACCTCTTAAAATTTAAGAGATCATTGGGATTCTCTTTATATATTAAACAATATTGTTTGTAGATTTAGCTTTATAACGAATTGATAATAAAATTTATGTCTAATATGTTTGGCATTTCAGCCGATGCATTTTTACTACAGCTCTTATGTATATTCAACATTTTATTTATGGAGCACAATTTTCATAATCAACATCATAAACACGTCTTTTTTATGATATGCTTAACACAAAAAGAACTCAAAATAATCGTGTTCGATATATATAAATAACTAAAATACAGGTATTAGACATTAAAAGCACATTCTTTTACCCACTCATCAAATTACCAAAATACTCTTGACATCCACCAATCAACTGACGCGGGAGGGGGGGGGGGGGGCGCCGATAAACTATGAGGGCTCAATACCCGCAATTTCGGAGTTGGACCTTCGAGGGTCTCCCGACTATAAAACAGCACAAGGAGGCAAAGCATAAATTTTCCTTTCTTTTATTTGTAACATATTGCACCCAAAAATTGGAAGAGAAGAAACATGTGAACACCTTTAGTGTAGTGTTAGGAGAGTGTTGCATAAGTTGTGAAATTGAGCTAGCATGACCCAAGTACGAATGTAAACAAGGGCTTTCTTCTAGAATCGATTGCAGAAAAATTGTTCAGCTATGAGTTTTCACCGATGGAAGGAAGAGGCATCAAAAGTTAAGGAGGCGAGTGTAATGGTTGATAATTTACTTAGCCCAACCCATTCATTGCTTCAAATACAATGTCGTGATCATAAAGGCCTTATTTATGACATTTTAAGAATTTCTAAGGATTGTGATACACAGGTATAACTAGAGGTGCACAAATCGGGTTCAAAGGGAAAACCCGAACCGGTTCCAAACCGGTTTTTTTACACCGGGTTGTAAAATGGCACCGGTTCCAATCAAGAACCGGTTCGGTTCCCGACCCGAACCGATGCCCAGATATGCGAACTTTTAAGAACCGGGTAGGGTATGAACCGGAACCGGTTTTTACTTAAAAACCGGTTCCACCCGTTTTTTTTGAAATTTAAAAATTAGAGCCGTTAGGAACCGGTTCCAACGGCTATATAGCCGTTTTTGACCGTTGGAACCGGTTTTTTAACTATAAATAGGTTATTTTCTTACTATGAATAGCAAGGTTTGTTTGTTTACTTGTTAAACCACTTCCAAAACTATAAAACACACTCCAAACCACAATTAACCTTAAACCGACAACAAATGGCAACCAATGATGACGTTGTTATGGTGATCGAAACAACAAGATGCCCCGATGTTTGGGTTCATTACGATTTGTGTCTCATGACCGACTCACATGAGTTGGCACGTTGCAAATATTGCTCGAAGTTTCTTAAAGCAGGGTCCAACTCGACATTACGAAAACATACGAATAAGTATTGTCGAGAGAAAAGAAGATTGGAAGCTAAAAAAACGGAAGTGGGAGAGTCGTCCGGCTCTACAACCCAAAAATAAGTATTCCCGGATTAAAACGACGGACTTTGTTTTTTATGTTTTAGTTGTTATGTTTAGTATCGTTTATGTTTTAATAATGTTTGTAATAGTTAGTTTTTAAATAAATAAAATGTTCGTCGTTATTAAAAAAGTAACAAAAATTAATCTTGAGCAACAAAAGTAATTATAATAAAACAAATCAAAACTAAATATTAGTTGAACAAGTTACAAATAATTTTACCAAAACAAATAATTACAACTCTTCTTCGTCTTCATTCTCGTCTTCACCCTCGTCTTCGTTATCGGAAGAAACCCCGTCCTCCGCCTCCTCATCATGAATATGACGCTCTATTGGTATTTCGTCTTCAAAGTTCACCTTGTGTTGTACACGATCCACCGCATCCAAATGGTCCTTTAGGCAAATGCAAACCTCTAGAGACTCGGGAGTTAGTTTTGTTCTTCGCATAGATAACACCCTCCCACTAAGAGAAAAAACCGATTCGGAAGCAACCGTTGAGGCTTGTACGGCAAGCAAATCACGAGCCATGGCGGATAGAATGGGAAATTCGTTTTGTTTACCTTTCCACCAAGCCAACAAATCAATATTGCGAATTTCGTCGACCGTTGCGCCCTCAACATAGTTTGCTCCACTATATCGACCAAGTTCGCTACTTGGTGTGTTTCCTCTTTGCCTCTTAGATGCCGATTCACGAATCCCATTCATCAAGTTTATAAGTGGGTCATTGCACGGCCTACCAGTTGTTGTTTTTTTCACAAAAGACGATCTCGTGCTTAGACCATACATTTGAAAATAATGGTCATAAAGGTCTTGAAGGTTTTTGTTGAACTTGTCATTCGCTTCCGTCGACAACTTCGGGTCAATCTCGTGCATACCTAAGTTGTCGAATATTTCCTCAATCGTTGTTTCAACCCCATTAACATTCCAATAGGGGTTTAATGCGGCGGCACAAGTAAAGACCGGCGGTATGATTTCAAAATATTTTATGAACTTTTCTTTCATCACCGCAACAATATTTTCGAAGAGTTTGTTCTTCTCCGCAAAGCTTTTAAAAACACAAGACATATAGTACAATTCTTGCAAAACCCAACAACTAGTAGGGTAATAGACTCCCGATAATTTTGTTGTTGACTTTTTGAACACATCAAGATACTCCAACAAATAACCGACTTGGACCCAAACACTTTCCGGAAACATATCGGCCTCGCGTTCTTCAACAAGATTGTTATGAAAAGCTTGTAAAGTTTGGCGTTGGGCAAAAGCACACTTTAACATATGACAAGTTGAGTTCCAACGGGTTGGAACGTCCCAATTCGGCCCCAAATATTTTCTTTCAACCGACTTGCAATAGTTCTTATATTCAAGATGTCTTCTTTTACCACTTTTGAAGACATCTTGTAACATAAGTCTAAAGTATTTTAAATCATCACAAATGTGTTCATTGTCAAGACCTATTTGAACAACCAAGTTGATGATATGTGCAACACATCGGACATGAAAAAAATCCCCGAAACAAGGTGGTGAATATTTAATGATAAATTTTTCAGCCGCCTTAGTATTGTTTGAAGCGTTGTCAAACGAAATCGAAAATATTTTATTTCTCAAGTTGTAAGTCGTTATAACTTCATCAAGTAATTCAAACAATTTTTCGGCGGTATGTGGGAACGGGAAGTTTTCAAAAGCAATGGTGCGTTTCATCAATTGCCATGTCACCGGATCAACCCAATGAGCGGTGACACATATGTATGATTCGGGCAACCCGTGTGGTGTCGACCAAACATCGGTAGTTAAACTAACCATGGCTTCTAAAGAATGAAAAGACTCGATTAACTCTTTTTTAGCACACTCCCACAACCTGATACAATGACGTCTTAAGGTAGTACGACTTACATGTGTGTATCTCGGTTGTAGAGTTTCGCGAATCAACGACGTCAACTCCGGGTCATCAAAGTGGTTAAACGACAAACCTCGTTGAATAACGAACTTTGCCATTCTATCTTGAACTTGAGTCGTGTTGTAACGAAATAGTGTACCATCTTTACCCAAGTCAATTTGATCGGTCGCGCCAATCCCTTTCAATGCCTTGCAATATGGCTTCTCGATGTGCTTTCTCAAAGTAGAGTTGGAATCGTGCTTTAATATTGAACCACATAGTTTGCAACGAGCCTTTTGATAACCTTCGTCATCCACAATCAAATCCCAATTCTTCCATATGTCTTGGTTGCGGTTATGGTTGACTACCGTAACAACCCTTGGGTCCTCCGTAACAGGAACGGGGGCAACAAAAACACTCTTCTTAGCCTTGTTGTTATTTTTTTTTGATGGGTGCCATAATAATATTTAGTTGGATGGTCGGGTAAAGGAACGGGTTTGCTAAAGGAGTAGTATTTTAGTTTGTTTTTGAGCTTGGTGGTGAAACAAGTAATGGAAACAAGTTATATATAGGTTTGGGCATCAAAAACCGGTTCCAATGGCTATATTACCGTTGGAACCGGTTCCAACGGATCTATTGTCTCAAAAACCGGTTCCAACGGCTATATTACCGTTGGAACCGGTTCCAACGGCTAATTGGTGTCTAAAAAACCGGTTCCAACGGCTATATTACCGTTGGAACCGGTTCCAACGGCTAGTTTGACTTTTGTTTGACCCTTCAAAAAAAACCCGTCGGAACCGGTTTTCCGGGTACGAACCGAACCGGTTCCAATTAAGAACCGGGTAGGAACCGGGTTGGAACTGGTACTGACATACAAATAGGAGAACCGGGTACGATTTTCGGGTACAAAAATACCCAAACCGGGTATTGTTCCAACCGGGTTGGAACTGGAACCGGTTCCGGTTCGGTTCCACCAGTTAGGTTCCGGAACCGGTTTTTTTGTGCACGTCTAGGTATAACTAACCATCTTGATTCTGTTATACTTTTACTACTCTTTGAAAGAGCAGGGGTAAAAATGTCATTCAAATGATCAAGTTGGGTGATGGGTTAAGTTGGGATGCATTTTAATAGGGGGCAACTCTATAAAATAGTAACCAAGTTTTAAAACTGTTTCAATCAGGTCACTCATAAAATCTTTTGTTCCAACCAAGTCACTATAGTTTTCTTTTTGTTTTAATTCTAGATATTTTACCTGGATAGCAGGTCATGTAGGTATTTATTTGTTATTTTTAAATAGTTTGGCATTGCAAAATATTTTTTAAAATTTGAGAAAAATAAATTTTAAATTATGAAAAATTGCAAAAAAAAAAAACATTAATAATATGGAAAATGCAAAAAAAAAGGAAGAAAAACGGAAAAGTTGCAAAAAATAAAGTTGGAAAATAATAATAAAAAAATCTTTTTTTTTTGCAATTTTCCAGATTGCAATGAAAAAAAATGGAAAAATATTATTATTATTATTATTATTATTATTTTCCAGTGTTTTTTATTTTTATTTTTATTTTTTGTAAAAAATAATAATATGGAAAATTGCAACAAAAATAATTGGAAAAAAATAAAAAACGTTATCATTATTTTTTTTATTTTGCATTTTCTCACAACTACATTTTTTTTCTTAATTTTTACTAATTTTGTCACATTTAAAAAAATATTTTGCGATGTTAAATTATTTAAAAATGAAAAAAAAAACCTTGAAAACCTGCTATCCAGATAAAATATATAGGATTAGAACAAAAAAGAAACTTTAGTGATATAATTGGAACAAAAAATTTTATGAGTGACCTAATTGGAACAATTTCAAAACTTTGTTATTATTCTATAGAGTAATCCCATTTTTTAATAAAATTTTGTTTAGTTATTATGATATCACGGTAGTAATCTAATTATATTAGAAGGCTAAGCGGGTGGGTCTAGGCCTTGTAAACGAATCGAACTTTTCAACGAACTGTTTGGTGGGAACACGCATCTTGTTCTTTCATTTATGCTTGTGAGCGTTCGTTTATGTCCGTTCATTTAAATTCATATGTGTTTGTTTGTTTGTTTGTTTACGTTTGTTCGTTTACATTTATTAATATATTCATATAATTTTTTGATTCGTTGCAATTTACTATAGTTTTTATAATTTTTTAGGCATGGTGCATTGTTCTTCACATTACTTTTAATTCATCTATTTCTAGTTATGTTCATTAATGTACTTTTGTGAAGCGTTCGTTTATATTCATAACTGACATTACTTTTTGTTAGTTTTGGCTAAGTTATGTTTGTTCATCTATGTTTAGTTTTGTTCGTTAGTGTACTTTCGTGAAGCGTCCGTTTATATTCTTAACGAACAAATATAAACAAGCATGAATAGTTCATTTTCAACGGCATGAACAAGAAAACCCCGTTGGTGTAATTGTTTGTTCTCGATTGTTTGTTTAATTAAAGTTAAACCAACAAACATGGACATGCGCTTATCATGTTTGTTAAGTTCGTTTACAAACCCTGGGTGGGACATGCTACAGGTTAAAATAGGTCATATTGGCCCGAAATGCTCTGTCCAAAGATATAGCATTATTTTATAAGTAATTGGTATGGCTAAACTATGATCACAAAAATATTATTTTTTTACTAGTAACTTAATTATTTGAGTGAAATGATTTAGGAGGTTTTTTATGAGTTAAAAATACACACCCTTGGGACTTTCAAGTATCAACCTATTGATTTTTAATCTTTTTCTATTTTTCTGTTCGATCTCAAAAACATGACGCAGAATCCCTTGTGAATAATAACTTGTGTTGTTTATGTTTAGATTGCATATGGAAGGGTTTCTTCTAGTGTTAATAGGTTACGGAATTTGGAACTATTTATCCAAGGGAAAAAGATTCTAAGTGACGAGAATCAAATTGCTTTATGTTCCCGTTTGAAAGAGGAAATAATAACCATTGCGAGTCATGATGTCCTCGGATTGTATATGATGTCACTTTTGCGACGACGACTGTTGTGTTCTCGTGGTGATCAGTCAACGGTTTAACGATTAAATCTGGTTTTAATAGAAGTTTCAATATTATTAATCTCATTTTGAATTATTATGAACACAACGGAATAAATAAACAAGTAATCATCCCTTATGGAATCTTACAAGATCCAGTTACGAACAATACGAGTACAAAACGAAACAACCAAATTAAATATAAATCATAAACCGACAATATTTGATTTTACCTCGGTTAACGAATAACCGGTTGAGACACCAAGGGATAACGAGATTCGCTCTGTGTCAATATGAACGAGACCCGGTGGTGGCGGCGCTTGGAGGCAGCCGGCAGTAGCTGTGTCATGTAAGGCCTCGGTCCGGTGCCCTACTTTAATGTTGGATTACTCATAGACACAATTCTAAATATGAGAGTGAATTAAAAATTTTCGTAGAACAATAAAAGTCAACATTTCTTACAAGCCATGCAATACTTATCTTTAAACATCACAAATTGTCTCAACATAAAACATAAAAATAAAACATCATGTCTTCATTCCTTAGAAGCCAGCCACTCAATCCATACCATGTGTCATCCTCAAGCCAACTCCTTTAACCTATTTACCTACATGCATACTAAAAGTCGGTTGCACTGAGTGAGTTCTAGTTAATCAGGCAACATACATTTCATTCACATACTACATACAGAACTTGCTTTACTTTCTTTAGTACATACACAAGTATGTACCTTCATACTTACATACTTCCATTCTTTATCTCACTTTACATATACACTTATACGTTTTAAAGATCCTTTCGCCCTATAACCTCACAAATATTATTTGGGTCTGCCACCCTCCTTTCACAGATATTGTTAAGGTCTATCACCCTCCTTCCAAAGATACTATTAGGGTCTGCCACCCTTCTTTCACATATGTTATTAGGGTCTGCCACCCTTATAACCATACAACCATACATACATTTCTCTCTACATATACTTTCATACATATTCTTAACCTTTTCTATATCATTCATAAAAACATTCACATATCATACACTTATCACTTAAGATAAGTGCATTAACTAGGAAATGGGGCTAGAAACTCACATGTGTCCTATGCATCTCAGAGTTAACCATAATACCCCTCTTTATTTATGCACGGCTAACTGTGTAATAATCATAAGTATCAATTAACTATCTCTAACTATATCATACATCAAGGTTAGTAAAACCCTAGATAATGGGGTTTGGGGGCAGTACCCTTGACAGCGGGGTCTAGAGGCGGTAACCCCTGGCTGGGGCCAAGTCAGCTTGCAATTTTTTTTTCATTAATAAGCATTTACCAGTAACCTCATCAGAAAAATTATGTTCAAACCAATCTCGAGTTTTCAAACCCATCGAATCAAGTTTCAAACCAATTGAATTGAGTCTTTAACCAATCGAATCGAGATTTCAAACCAATCGAATCGAGTATTCAAACCAATCAAATCGAGTTTCAAACCAATCGAATCGATTTTTCAAACCGATTGAATCGAGTTTCAACCCAATCGAATCGAGTTTTAATTCAATTCGATTAACTTCCAATTCAATTCGATTCGTTCTTACAATATGATTCGATTCGTTTCCAGTTCGATTAGTTTTCCCAACGAATCGAGTTTCTTCAGAACACGATTCAACATGGTGTTTCGTGTATTTCCGTTCTAATCATTTCCTCACATCCCTTCGTGCCTGTTTTACTGATAAACGATTTTTGGGCCATAATAACTTCATTTCCTCACTCTAACAAGGTCCAAACGTCACTTATTTGTCCAGTTTCATTCCAAACATCCTGTTTATGTTCAACTTTACATTTTTCTTTCATAATATGGCCCAATTTGCTTTAGTGTCAAATCTTATGGCAAACTGACCTCAAAACCTTAACCGTTAACCTAAAACATACCTTTTTGGTTCGACACGTGAATCTAGACGTGTTTCTCTAGTTGTTTGATGACGATTCAAGCCGAAATCTCACTTTACATATACACTTATACGTTTTAAAGATCCTTTCGCCCTATAACCTCACAAATATTATTTGGGTCTGCCACCCTAATTTCACAGATATTATTAAGGTCTATCACCTCCTTCCACATATATTATTAGGGTCTGCCACCCTCCTTTCACATATGTTATTAGGGTCTGCCACCCTAATGACCATACAACCATACATACTTTTCTCTCTATATATATACTTTCATACATATTCTTTTCCTTTTCTATATTATTCATAAAACATTCACATATCATACACTTATCACTTAAGATAAGTGCATTAACTAGGAAATGGGGCTAGAAACTCACATGTGTCCTATGCATCTCAGAGTTAACAATAATACCCCTCTTTAGTTGTGCATGGCTAACTGTGTAATAATTATAAGTATCAATTAACTATCTCTAAATATATCAAACTTCTAGGTTAGTAAAACCCTAGATAATGGGGTTTGGGGGCAGTGCCCTTGACAGCGGGGCCTAGGGGTGGTAACCCCTGGCATGGGCCAAGTCAGCATGGAAAATTATTTTTCATTAATAAGCATTTACTAGTAACCTCATCAGAAAAATTATGTTCAAACCAATCTCGAGTTTTCAAACCCATCGAATCGAGTTTCAAACCAATTGAATTGAGTCTTAAACCAATCGAATCGAGATTTCAAACCAATCGAATCGAGTTTTCAAACCAATCAAATCGAGTTTTCAAACCAATCGAATTGAGTTTCAAACCAATCGAATCGATTTTTCCATTAATAAGCATTTACTAGTAACCTCATCAGAAAAATTATGTTCAAAGCAATCTCGAGTATTCAAACCCATCGAATCGAGTTTCAAACCAATTGAATTGAGTCTTAAACCAATCGAATCGAGATTTCAAACCAATCGAATCGAGTTTTCAAACCAATCAAATCGAGTTTCAAACAAATCGAATCGAATTTTTAAACCAATTGAATCGAGTTTCAACCCAATCGAATCGAGTTTTAATTCAATTCTATTAACTTCCAATTCAATTCGATTCGTTCTTACAATATAATTCGATTCGTTTCCAGTTCGATTCGTTTTCCCAACGAATCGAGTTTCTTCAGATCACGATTCAACATGGTGTTTCGTTTATTTCCGTTCTAATCATTTCCTCACATCCCTTCGTGCCTGTTTTACTGATAAACGAATTCTGGGCCATAATAACTTCATTTCCTCACTCTAACAAGGTCCAAACGTCACTTATTTGTCCAGTTTCATTCCAAACATCTTGTTTATGTTCAACTTTACATTTTTCTTTCATAATAAGGCCCAATTTGCTTTAGTATCAAATCTTATGGCAAACCGACCTCAAAACCTTAACCGTTAACCTAAAACATACGTTTTTGGTTCGACACGTGAATCTAGACGTGTTTCTCTAGTTGTTTGATGACGATTCAAGCCAAAATCTCCCTTTACATATACACTTATACGTTTTAAAGATTTTTTCGCCCTATAACCTCACAAATATTATTTGGGTCTGCCACCCTCCTTTCACAGATATTATTAAGGTATATCACCCTCCTTTCACATATATTATTAGGGTCTGCCACCCTCCTTTCACATATGTTATTAGGGTCTGCCACCCTCATGACCATACAACCATACATACATTTCTCTCTCTATATATACTTTCATACATATTCTTAACCTTTTCTATATCATTCATAAAACATTCACATATCATACACTTATCACTTAAGATAAGTGCATTAACTAGGAAATGGGGCTAGAAACTCACATGTGTCCTATGCATCTCAGAGTTAACAATAATACCCCTCTTTAGTTGTGCATGGCTAACTGTGTAATAATTATAAGTATCAATTAACTATCTCTAACTATATCAAACTTCTAGGTTAGTCAAACCCTAGATAATGGGGTTTGGGGGCAGTGCCCTTGACAGCGGGGTCTAGGGGCGGTAACCCCTGGCTGGGGCCAAGTCAGCATGGAAAATTTTTTTTCATTAATGAGCATTTACTAGTAACCTCATCAGAAAAATTATGTTCAAACCAATCTCGAGTTTTCAAACCCATCGAATCGAGTTTCAAACCAATTGAATTGAGTCTTAAACCAATCGAATCGAGATTTCAAACCAATCGAATCGAGTTTTCAAATCAATCAAATCGAGCTTTCAAACCAACCGAATCGATTTTTCATTAATAAGCATTTACTTGTAACCTCATCAGAAAAATTATGTTCAAAGCAATCTCGATTTTTCAAACCCATCGAATCGAATTTCAAATCAATTGAATTGAGTCTGAAACCAATCGAATCGAGATTTCAAACCAATCGAATCGAGTTTTCAAACCAATCAAATCGAGTTTCAAACCAATCGAATCGATTTTTCAAACCAATTGAATCGAGTTTCAACCCAATCGAATCGAGTTTTAATTCAATTCGATTAACTTCCAATTCAATTCGATTCGTTCTTACAATATGATTCGATTCGTTTCCAGTTCGATTCGTTTTCCCAACGAATCGAGTTTCTTCAGAACACGATTCAACATGGTGTTTCGTGTATTTCCGTTCTAATCATTTCCTCATATCCCTTCGTGCCTGTTTTACTGATAAACGAGTTCTGGGCCATAATAACTTCATTTCCTCACTCTAACAAGGTCCAAACGTCACTTATTTGTCATTCCAAACATCTTGTTTACGTTCAACTTTACATTTTTCTTTCATAATAAGGCCCAATTTGCTTTAGTATCAAATCTTATGGCAAACCGACCTCAAAACCTTAACCGTTAACCAAAAACATACCTTTTTGGTTCGACACGTGAATCTAGACGTGTTTCTCTAGTTGTTTGATAGCGATTCAAGCCGAAATCTCACTTTACATATACACTTATACGTTTTAAAGATCCTTTCGCCCTATAACCTCACAAATATTATTTGGGTCTGCCACCCTCCTTTCACAGATATTATTAAGGTCTATCACCCTCCTTCCACAGATATTATTAGGGTCTGCCACCCTCATTTCACATATGTTATTAGGGTCTGCCACCCTCATGACCATACAACCATAAATACATTTCTCTGTATATATATACTTTCATACATATTCTTAACCATTTCTATATCATTCATAAAAAATTCACTTGTCATACACTTATCACTTAAGATAATTGCATTAACTAGGAAATGGGGCTAGAAACTCACATGTGTCCTATGCATCTCAGAGTTAACCATAATACCCCTCTTTAGTTTTGCATGGCCAACTGTGTAATAATTATAGGTATCAATTAACTATCTCTAACTATATCATACTTCTAGGTTAGTAAAACCCTAGATAATAGGGTTTGGGGGTAGTGCCCTTGACAACGGGGTCTAGGGGCGGTAACCCCTGGCTGGGGCCAAGTCAGCTTGGAAATTTATTTTTTCATTAATAAGCACTTACTAGTAACCTCATCAGAAAAATTATGTTCAAACCAATCTCGAGTTTTCAAACCCATCGAATTGAGTTTCAAACCAATTGAATTGAGTCTTAAACCAATCGAATCAAGATTTCAAACCAATCGAATCGAGTTTTGAAACCAATCAAATCGAGTTTTCAAACCAATCAAATCGACTTACAAAGCAATCGTATCGATTTTTCAAACCAATTGAATCGAGTTTCAACCCAATCGAATCGAGTTTTAATTCAATTCGATTAACTTCCAAGTCAATTCGATTCGTTCTTACAATATGATTCGATTCGTTTCCAGTTCGATTCGTTTTCCCAACGAATCGAGTTTCTTCAGAACACGATTCAACATGGTGTTTCGTGTATTTCCGTTCTAATCATTTCCTCACATCCCTTCGTGCCTGATTTACTGATAAACCAGTTCGGGGCCATAATAACTTCATTTTCTCACTCTAACAAGGTCCAAACGTCACTTATTTGTCCAGTTTCATTCCAAACATCTTGTTTACGTTCAACTTTACATTTTTCTTTCATAATAACGCCCAATTTGCTTTAGTATCAAATCTTATGGCAAACCGACCTCAAAACCTTAACCGTTAACCAAAAACATACCTTTTTTGTTCGACACGTGAATCTAGACGTGTTTCTCTAGTTGTTTGATAACGATTCAAGCCGAAATCTCACTTTACATATACACTTATACGTTTTAAAGATCCTTTCGCCCTATAACCTCACAAATATTATTTGGGTCTGCCACCCTCCTTTCACAGATATTATTAAGGTCTATCACCCTCCATCCACAGATATTATTAGGGTCTGCCACCCTCATTTCACATATGTTATTAGGGTCTGCCACCCTCGTGACCATACAACCATACATACATTTCTCTCTATATATATACTTTCATACATATTCTTAACCATTTCTATATCATTCATAAAACATTCACTTGTCATACACTTATCACTAAAAATAATTGCATTAACGAGGAAATGGGGCTAGAAACTCACATGTGTCCTATGCATCTCAGAGTTAACCATAATACCCCTCTTTAGTTTTGCATGGCCAACTGTTTAATAATTATGAGTATCAATTAACTATCTCTAAATATATCATACTTCTAGGTTAGTAAAACCCTAGATAATAGGGTTTGGGGGTAGTGCCCTTGACAACGGGGTCTAGGGGCGGTAACCCCTGGCTGGGGCCAAGTCAGCTTGGAAATTTATTTTTTCATTAATAAGCATTTACTAGTAACCTCATCAGAAAAATTATGTTCAAACCAATCTCGAGTTTTCAAACCCATCGAATTGAGTTTCAAACCAATTGAATTGAGTCTTAAACCAATCGAATCAAGATTTCAAACCAATCGAATCGAGTTTTCAAACCAATCAAATCGAGTTTTCAAACCAATCGAATCGACTTTCAAAACAATCGAATCGATTTTTCAAACCAATTGAATCGAGTTTCAACCCAATCGAATCAAGTTTTAATTCAATTCGATTAACTTCCAACTCAATTCGATTCGTTCTTACAATATGATTCGATTCGTTTCCAGTTCGATTCGTTTTCTCAACGAATCGAGTTTCTTCAGAACACGATTCAACATGGTGTTTCGTGTATTTCCGTTCTAATCAATTCCTCACATCCCTTCGTGCCTGTTTTACTGATAAACCAGTTCTGGGCCATAATAACTTCATTTTCTCACTCTAACAAGGTCCAAACGTCACTTATTTGTCCAGTTTCATTCCAAACATCTTGTTTACGTTCAACTTTACATTTTTCTTTCATAATAAGGCCCAATTTGCTTTAGTATCAAATCTTATGGCAAACCGACCTCAAAACCTTAACCGTTAACCTAAAACATACCTTTTTGGTTCGACACGTGAATCAAGACGTGTTTCTCTAGTTGTTTGATGACGATTCAAGCCGAAATCTCACTTTACATATACACTTATACGTTTTAAAGATCCTTTCGCCCTATAACCTCACAAATATTATTTGGTTCTGCCACCCTCCTTTCAAAGATATTATTAAGGTCTATCACCCTCCATCCACAGATATTATTAGGGTCTGCCACCCTCATTTCACATATGTTATTAGGGTCTGCCACCCTCATGACCATACAACCATACATACATTTCTCTCTATATATATACTTTCATACATATTCTTAACCATTTCTATATCATTCATAAAACATTCACATATCATACACTTATCACTTAAGATAATTGCATTAACTAGGAAATGGGGCTAGAAACTCACATGTGTCCTATGCGTCTCAGAGTTAACCATAATACCCCTCTTTACTTGTGCATGGCTAACTGTGTAATAATTATAAGTATCAATTAACTATCTTTAATTATATCATACTTCTAGGTTAGTAAAACCCTAGATAATGAGGTTTTGGGGCAGTGCCCTTGACAGCGGGGTCTTGGGGCGGTAACCCCTGGCTGGGGCCAAGTCAGCTTGGAAATTTATTTTTTCATTAACAAGCATTTACTAGTAACCTCTTCAGAAAAATTATGTTCAAACCAATCTCTAGTTTTCAAACCCATCGAATTGAGTTTCAAACCAAATGAATTGAGTCTTAAACCAATCGAATCAAGATTTCAAACCAATCGAATCGAGTTTTCAAACCAATCAAATCGAGTTTTCAAACCAATCGAATCGACTTTCAAAGCAATCGAATCGATTTTTCAAACCAATTGAATCGAGTTTCAACCCAATCGAATCGAGTTTTAATTCAATTCGATTAACTTCCAATTCAATTCGATTCGTTCTTACAATATGATTCGATTCGTTTCCAGTTCGATTCGTTTTCCCAACGAATCGAGTTTCTTCAGAACACGATTCTACATGGTGTTTCGTGTATTTCCGTTCTAATCATTTCCTCACATCCCTTCGTGCCTGATTTACTGATAAACCAGTTCTGGGCCATAATAACTTCATTTTCTCACTCTAACAAGGTCCAAACGTCACTTATTTGTCCAGTTTTATTCCAAACATCTTGTTTACGTTCAACTTTACATTTTTCTTTCATAATAACGCCCAATTTGCTTTAGTATCAAATCTTATGGCAAACCGACCTCAAAACCTTAACCGTTTACCTAAAACATACCTTTTTGGTTTGACACGTGAATCTAGACGTGTTTCTCTAGTTGTTTGATGATGATTCAAGCCGAAATCTCACTTTACATATACACTTATACGTTTTAAAGATCCTTTCGCCCTATAACCTCAAAAATATTATTTGGGTCTGCCACGCTCCTTTCACAGATATTATTAAGGTCTATCACACTCCTTCCACAGATATTATTAGTGTCTGCCATCCTCCTTTCACATATGTTATTAGGGTCTGCCACCCTTATGACCATACAACCATACATACATTACTCTCTATATATATACTTTCATACATATTCTTAACCATTTCTATATCATTCATAAAACATTCACTTGTCATACACTTATCACTTAAGATAATTGCATTAACTAGGAAATGGGGCTAGAAACTCACATGTGTCCTTTGCATCTCAGAGTTAACCATAATACCCCTCTTTAGTTGTGCATGGCCAACTGTGTAATAATTATAAGTATCAATTAACTATCTCTAACTATATCATACTTCTAGGTTAGTAAAACCCTAGATAGTAGGGTTTGGGGGTAGTGCCCTTGACAACGGGGTCTAGGGGCGGTAACCCTTGGCTGGGGCCAAGTCAGCTTGGAAATTTATTTTTTCATTAATAAGCATTTACTAGTAACCTCTTCAGAAAAATTATGTTCAAACCAATCTCGAGTTTTCATACCCATCGAATTGAGTTTTAAACCAAATGAATTGAGTCTTAAACCAATCGAATCAAGATTTCAAACCAATCGAATCGAGTTTTCAAACCAACCAAATCGAGTTTTCAAACCAATCGAATCGACTTTCAAAGCAATCGAATCGATTTTTCAAACCAATTGAATCGAGTTTCAACCCAATCGAATCGAGTTTTAATTCAATTCGATTAACTTCCAATTCAATTCGATTCGTTCTTACAATATGGTTCGATTCGTTTCAAGTTCGATTTGTTTTCTCAACGAATCGAGTTTCTTCAGAACACGATTCAACATGGTGTTTCGTGTATTTCCGTTCTAATCATTTCCTCACATCCCTTCGTGCCTGTTTTACTGATAAACCAGTTCTGGGCCATAATAACTTCATTTTCTCACTCTAACAAGGTCCAAACGTCACTTATTTGTCCAGTTTCATTCCAAACATCTTGTTTACGTTCAACTTTACATTTTTCTTTCATAATAAGGCCCAATTTGCTTTAGTATCAAATCTTATGGCAAACCGACCTCAAGACCTTAACCGCTAAAACATACCTTTTTAGTTCGACACGTGAATCAAGACGTGTTTCTCTAGTTGTTTGATGACGATTCAAGCCGAAATCTCACTTTACATATACACTTATACGTTTTAAAGATCCTTTCGCCCTATAACCTCACAAATATTATTTGGGTCTGCCACCCTCCTTTCACAGATATTATTAAGGTCTATCACCCTCCATCCACAGATATTATTAGGGTCTGCCACCCTCATTTCACATATGTTATTAGGGTCTGCCACCCTCATGACCATACAACCATACATACATTTCTCTCTATATATATACTTTCATACATATTCTTAACCATTTCTATATCATTCATAAAACATTCACATATCATACACTTATCACTTAAGATAATTGCATTAACTAGGAAATGGTGCTAGAAACTCACATGTGTCCTATGCATCTCAGATTTAACCATAATACCCCTCTTTACTTGTGCATGGCTAACTGTGTAATAATTATAAGTATCAATTAACTATCTCTAATTATATCATACTTCTAGGTTAGTAAAACCCTAGATAATGAGGTTTTGGGGCAGTGCCCTTGACAGCGGGGTCTTGGGGCGGTAACCCCTGGCTGGGGCCAAGTCAGCTTGGAAATTTATTTTTTCATTAATAAGCATTTACTAGTAACCTCATCAGAAAAATTATATTCAAACCAATCTCGAGTTTTCAAACCCATTGAATTGAGTTTCAAACCAATTGAATTGAGTCTTAAACCAATCGAATCAAGATTTCAAACCAATCAAATCGAGTTTTAAAACCAATCGAATCGACTTTCAAACCAATCGAATCGATTTTTCAAACCAATTGAATCGAGTTTCAACCCAATCAAATCGAGTTTTAATTCAATTCGATTAACTTCCAATTCAATTCTATTCGTTCTTACAATATGATTCGATTCGTTTCAAGTTCGATTCGTTTTCCCAACGAATCGAGTTTCTTCAGAACACGATTCAACATGGTGTTTCGTGTATTTCCGTTCTATTAATTTCCTCACATCCCTTCGTGCCTGATTTACTGATAAACCAGTTCTGGGCCATAATAACTTCATTTTTTCACTCTAACAAGGTCCAAACGTCACTTATTTGTCCAGTTTTATTCCAAACATCTTGTTTACGTTCAACTTTACATTTTTCTTTCATAATAACGCCCAATTTGCTTTAGTATCAAATCTTATGGCAAACCGACCTCAAAACCTTAACCGTTTACCTAAAATATACCTTTTTGGTTCGACACGTGAATCTAGACGTGTTTCTCTAGTTGTTTGATGATGATTCAAGCCGAAATCTCACTTTACATATACACTTATACGTTTTAAAGATCCTTTCGCCCTATAACCTCACAAATATTATTTGGGTCTGCCACCCTCCTTTCACAGATATTATTAAGGTCTATCACCCTCCTTCCACAGATATTATTAGTGTCTGCCACCCTCCTTTCACATATGTTATTAGGGTCTGCCACCCTCATGACCATACAACCATACATACATTTCTCTCTATATATATACTTTCATACATATTCTTAACCATTTCTATATCATTCATAAAACATTCACTTGTCATACACTTATCACTTAAGATAATTGCATTAACTAGGAAATGGGGCTAGAAACTCACATGTGTCCTATGCATCTCAGAGTTAACCATAATACCCCTCTTTAGTTGTGCATGGCCAACTGTGTAATAATTATAAGTATCAATTAACTATCTCTAACTATATCATACTTCTAGGTTAGTAAAACCCTAGATAATGAGGTTTTGGGGCAGTGCCCTTGACAGCGGGGTCCTGGGGCGGTAACCCCTGGCTGGGGCCAAGTCAGCTTGGAAATTTATTTTTTCATTAATAAGCATTTACTAGTAACCTCATCAGAAAAATTATGTTCAAACCAATCTCGAGTTTTCAAACCCATCGAATTGAGTTTCAAACCAATTGAATTGAGTCTTAAACCAATCGAATCAAGATTTCAAACCAATCGAATCGAGTTTTCAAACCAATCAAATCGAGTTTTCAAACCAATCGAATCGACTTTCAAAGCAATCGAATCGATTTTTCAAACCAATTGAATCGAGTTTCAACCCAATCGAATCGAGTTTTGATTCAATTCGATTAACTTCCAATTCAATTCGATTCGTTCTTACAACATGATTCTATTCGTTTCCAGTTCGATTCGTTTTCTCAACGAATCGAGTTTCTTCAGAACACGATTCAACATGGTGTTTCGTGTATTTCCGTTCTAATCATTTTCTCACATCCCTTCGTGCCTGTTTTACTGATAAACCAGTTCTGGGCCATAATAACTTCATTTTCTCTCTCTAACAAGGTCCAAACGTCACTTATTTGTCCAGTTTCATTCCAAACATCTTGTTTACGTTCAACTTTACATTTTTCTTTCATAATAAGGCCCAATTTGCATTAGTATCAAATCTTATGGCAAACCGACCTCAAAACCTTAACCGTTAACCTAAAACATACCTTTTTGGTTCGACACGTGAATCAAGACGTGTTTCTCTAGTTGTTTGATGACGATTCAAGCCGAAATCTCACTTTACATATACACATATACGTTTTAAAGATCCTTTCGCCCTATAACCTCACAAATATTATTTGGGTCTGCCACCTTCCTTTCACAGATATTATTAAGGTCTATCACCCTCCATCCACAGATATTATTAGGGTCTGCCACCCTCATTTCACATATGTTATTAGGGTCTGCCACCCTCATGACCATACAACCATACATACATTTCTCTCTCTATATATATATACTTTCATACATATTCTTAACCATATCTATATCATTCACAAAACATTCAGATATCATACACTTATCACTTAAGATAATTGCATTAACTAGGAAATGGGGCTAGAAACTCACATGTGTCCTATGCATCTCAGAGTTAACCATAATACCCCTCTTTACTTGTGCATGGCTAACTGTGTAATAATTATAAGTATCAATTAACTATCTCTAACTATACTTCTAGGTTAGTAAAACCTTAGATAATGAGGTTTTGGGGCAGTGCCCTTGACAGCGGGGTCTTGGGGCGGTAACCCCTGGCTGGGGCCAAGTCAGCTTGGAAATTTATTTTTTCATTAATAAGCATTTACTAGTAACCACATCAGAAAAATTATGTTCAATCCAATCTCGAGTTTTCAAACCCATCGAATTGAGTTTCAAACCAATTGAATTGAGTCTTAAACCAATCGAATCAAGATTTCAAACCATTCGAATCGAGTTTTCAAACCAATCAAATCGAGTTTTCAAACCAATTGAATAGATTTTCAAACCAATCGAATCGATTTTTCAAACCAATTGAATAGAGTTTCAACCCAATCAAATCAAGTTTTAATTCAATTCGATTAACTTCCAATTCAATTCGATTCGTTCTTACAATATGATTCGAATCGTTTCCAGTTCGATTCGTTTTCCCAATGAATCGAGTTTCTTCAGAACACGATTCAACACGGTGTTTCGTGTATTTCCGTTCTAATCATTTCCTCACATCCCTTCGTGCCTGATTTACTGATAAACAAGTTCCGGGCCATAATAACTTCATTTTCTCACTCTAACAAGGTCCAAACGTCACTTATTTGTCCAGTTTCATTCCAAACATCTTGTTTACGTTCAACTTAAAAAAATTTTCTTTCATAATAACGCCCAATTTGCTTTAGTATCAAATCTTATGGCAAACCGACCTCAAAACCTTAACCGTTTACCTAAAATATACCTTTTTGGTTCGACACGTGAATCTAGACGTGTTTCTCTAGTTGTTTGATGATGATTCAAGCCGAAATCTCACTTTACATATACACTTATACGTTTTAAAGATCCTTTCGCCCTATAACCTCACAAATATTATTTGGGTCTGCCACCCTCCTTTCACAGATATTATTAAGGTCTATCACCCTCCTTCCACATATATTATTAGTGTCTGCCACCCTCCTTTCACATATGTTATTAGGGTCTGCCACCCTCATGACCATACAACCATACATACATTTCTCTCTATATATATACTTTCATACATATTCTTAACCTTTTCTATATCATTCATAAAACATTCACATATCATACACTTATCACTTAAGATAAGTGCATTAACTAGGAAATGGGGCTAGAAACTCACATGTGTCCTATGCATCTCAGAGTTAACCATAATACCCCTCTTTAGTTGTGCATGGCTAACTGTGTAATAATTATAAGTATCAATTAACTATCTCTAACTATATCATACTTCTAGGTTATTAAAACCCTAGATAATGGGGTTTTGGGGCAGTGCCCTTGACGGCGGGGTCTAGGGGCGGTAACCCCTGGCTGGGGCCAAGTCAGCTTGGAAATTTTTTTTGTTCATTAATAAGCATTTACTAGTAACCTCATCAGAAAAATTATGTTCAAACCAATCTCGAGTTTTCAAACCCATCGAATTGAGTTTCAAACCAATTGAATTGAGTCTTAATCCAATCGAATCAAGATTTCAAACCAATCGAATTGAGTTTTAAAACCAATCAAACCGAGTTTTCAAACCAATCGAATCGAGTTTCAAACCAATCGAATCGATTTTACAAACCAATTGAATCGAGTTTCAACCCAATCGAATTGAGTTTTAATTCAATTCGATTAACTTCCAATTCAATTCGATTCGTTCTTACAATATGATTCGATTCGTTTCCAGTTCGATTCGTTTTCCCAACGAATCGAGTTTCTTCAGAACACGATTCAACATGGTGTTTCGTGTATTTCCGTTCTAATCATTTCCTCAGATCCCTTCGTGCCTGTTTTACTGATTAACCAGTTCTGGGCCATAATAATTTCATTTCCTCACTCGAACAAGCTCAAAACGTCACTTATTTGTCCAGTTTCATTCCAAACATCTTGTTTACGTTCAACTTTACCTTTTTCTTTCATAATAAGGCCCAATTTGCTTTAGTATCAAATCTTATGGCAAACCGACCTCAAAACCTGAACCGTTAACCTAAAATATACCTTTTTGGTTCTACACGTGAATCTAGACGTGTTTCTCTAGTTGTTTGATGACGATTCAAGCCGAAATCTCACTTTACATATACACTTATACGTTTTAAAGATCCTTTCGCCCTATAACCTCACAAATATTATTTGGGTCTGCCACCCTCCTTTCACAGATATTATTAAGGTCTATCACCCTCTTTCCACATATATTATTAGGGTCTGCCACCCTCCTTTCACATATGTTATTAGGGTCTGCCACCCTCATGATCATACAACCATACATACATTTCTCTCTATATATACTTTCATTAATATTCTTAACCTTTTCTATATCATTCATAAAACATTCACATATCATACACTTATCACTTAAGATAAGTGCATTAACTAGGAAATGGGGCTAGAAACTCACATGTGTCCTATGCATCTCAGAGTTAACCATAATACCCGTTTTTAGTTGTGCACGGCTAACTGTGTAATAATTATAAGTATCAATTAACTATCTCTAACTATATCATACTTCTAGGTTAGTAAAACCCTAGATAATGGGGTTTGGGGGCAGTGCCCTTGACATCGGGGTCTAGGGGCGGTAACCCCTGGCTGGGGCCAAGTCAGCATGGAAATTTTTTTTTTCATTAATAAGCATTTACTAGTAACCTCATCAGAAAAATTATGTTCAAACCAATCTCGAGTTTTCAAACCCATCGAATCGAGTTTCAAACCAATTGAATTGAGTCTTAAACCAATCGAATCGAGATTTCAAACCAATCGAATCGAGTTTTCAAACCAATCAAATCAAGATTTCAAACCAATCGAATCGACTTTCAAACCAATCGAATTGATTTTTCAAACCAATTGAATCGAGTTTCAACCCAATCGAATCGAGTTTTAATTCAATTCGATTAACTTCCAATTCAATTCGATTCGTTCTTACAATATGATTCGATTCGTTTCCAGTTCGATTCGTTTTCCTAACGAATCGAATTTGTTCAGAACACGATTCAACATGGTGTTTCGTGTATTTCCGTTCTAATCATTTCCTCACATCCCTTCGTGCCTGTTTTACTGATAAACGAGTTCTGGGCTATAATAACTTCATTTCCTCACTCTAACAAGGTCCAAACGTCACTTATTTGTCCAGTTTCATTCCAAACATCTTGTTTACGTTCAACTTTACATTTTGCTTTCATAATAAGGCCCAATTTTCTTTAGTATCAAATCTTATGGCAAACCGACCTCAAAACCTTAACCCTTAACCTAAAACATACCTTTTTGGTTCGACACGTGAATCTAGACGTGTTTCTCTAGTTGTTTGATGACGATTCAAGCCGAAATCTTTATTCCATCTTTTATATCCTTAAGCCCATGGACCTAAGGCCCATCACCATCCTTTATTCCATCTTTTATTCTCCAAACCCACACTCTATTATGTTTATTTAACTTAACTAAATAATAACACACCATTAAGTAAATGAAATTCTTTTATTTATTATTATTAAATGTAGGATGCTACATGTCAACAGCAGTGGCGGTATCGCGGTGGCTGGAACATCAGCGGAAGTGGCAACGGTTGCGGTGGTGACCAGCGGGGAGGAGTGGTGACAGAGTCGGGGGTGACTGGAGGCAGGTGTGAACCGATGGCGAGTAGGGTGAGTTGAAAGAGAACCTCTTGGTGGCTAGGGTTTTGTTAAAACTCTTGTGTCTTTAAAAAATGATTATGTTAACTATTATAACTAATTAAACCTAACCGGACCACTAAGCTCATCTCCAACTCCAAGACCATTCCATTTGTTTCCATCTCGTTAATAATATGTCAATCCTGGTTAACTAACTTAAGCGGGTTTTATGCTCGATACCCAAGGTGTAACTCTCGCGGGTCATAACTCGGTGGACCGCATTGTCTTAATCGAATTGGTCCATAAAACCGACAGTCTCCCATTTGTACGTTTTCTGGTTAAGTTCCTTAACACTGACAATCATAGGTGCTCTAGCTACACATGTCTGCCTCGAATAAGTTATGACACCTTAAAAGTCATTAACCAAAACATCTTGGAATACATTATTGCAAGATAATGAACTTTTGGTAATCGTTGTCATCTATCATTTCTGTATAAGACATCTATTGAATAACGAGACATGTATCATATTCAATCTCACATCGCGTTCAATCATTACTGTTCTCGATATAGATTCAAAGTGGTCCAATCAAACACACAGTAAGTTTGGGTGAGGCCTCACACTTCACCAGCTTGAATCAACGAGGGTGCCACAATGTCTAACTATTAGATATCATGTAAGAGTATAGAATCCCATCTTGATTACATACAACTCCCACAGAACTTCAAAATATTCCTAACGAATGCCTTTGTAGTTGGCAGTTACGTGACAGCAGTTGACACGGATGTAACATCTTACTTTGGATAATAATAAATAAAAGGAATTTTTATTTATTTAATGGGGTGTTATTATTTAGTTAAGTTAGATAAAATTAATGGAGTTTGGGCTTGGTCAATAAAAGATGGAATAAGGGATGGTGATGGGCATAAGGTCCATGGGCTTAAGGGTATATAAACCCCTTAAACCTCCCTAAAACCCTCATTTTCACCAACATTACCTCCCTACACACTCAAAACTCACACACAAACTCTCTATCCTTTACGGATCAGATTTTAATCCGAACCAAGAAGGGTTTGTGCTAAACAAGAAAATGTCCAGTCACGTGTTTAAGCTAAACTATAGCTAGAAGTGAGTTAAAGGGTACGTTTTAGATTAAAGGTCACGTTTTTAAGGTCGGTTTGCCCTAGGATTTGATACTAAGAAAAATCGGGCATTTTCATGCAGGAAAAATATGAACTTGGACATAAACGAGGTGTTTTGGAATGAAACGGGGCAAATGGGTAACTTTTGGACCAGGTTATTACAAGAAAACGATGACGTTATAGACCAACGCTCGTTTCTTATGAAATACAGGCAAAACACGTCAAAAAGAAAGGCTAGAAAAATTTGACGTGAGGTCGAAAACTCACTAAAAAATAAACCGAATACAACTAGTTAGATAGCAGTAAGCGGGTATCGAACATAGGGAGTTTGTGGAAAATGTATTACTAAGTAGCTTTATAATTAAACTAAATTAAGCTAAGTGCAAAATTAAATTCAAAGAGTTGGTTGTTTATTTTTGATTAACAAAAATAACTAAAATAATAAACGAGTTTTAAACAATATAAGAAAGAATGCTCTCTTCCCGATTTCAGGTTTCCAGTGTTAATAAAGTTAATGTTTACTTGTGAGGTAAACTACACAATTATAGTTCGTGAAAATGCGTTTGGATGTGATAAGAGAGGACTAAGTACTTGGATTACAAAAACGCTAGGTTTTCACTCAATAATTAGTTTAGTATTGTTAACCCTAATTCTCTTCTACTAAATCTCGATTGCTTATGGCACCAAGAACGGATAGTCAAGAACACGAATTTATACCATACTAACAATTACAAAATAAACACACAATCACCATAGCAAAATAAGCATATGATCAAAATACTATCTAACCAATAACATAAACGATTAACCAATATCCAATTAGAAAACCTTACAATTCTGGAGAGAACATAAAGAGTACTAGCCACACATCGTTTGATTAATCATCACCTCAATTAAGATAATCGAACTAATCAAAAACCCAAACAAATGATTATAATCACCAAAGTCTTATTCTTGCTCTCAAAAATTCGTCTCTAGGTTGTTTAGAATGAAGGATAGGTGAAAAGACAGCCCAAAAACGACTATTAAACCAAAAGAAATCGGCAGTTACGACTTGAACCGTGGCCCACGGTCTACACCGTGGGTCACGGTGGACTTCAACAATGCTGGACCGTGGCCCACGGTCTCCACCGTGGGCCACGGTGGTCTTCACGGTCACCGTACCAGCCACGGTACGGTGGCTTCTGTTCTGCTGATTGTTTTGGACGGGGCCACGGTGGACTTCCACCATGATTTTCCATTTTCACTTCTTTTGACCATCTCTCGCGTACCCGGTTCCTTAGGTTTCTTCATGATACATCATAGTAGCCCCGGAACCTCCTTTGAACTTACAATTCACCAAAAGCACCGTAGTTATCCAATTCCACAAAATAAACCAATTCAACACATGATTACTAACGGCATTAGATCAATTAAGAGTTGTCTCATGGACCACTCATCACATTCCCACACTTAATCGTTTCTTGCCCCCAAGCAACATCTCAACACCAACTTTCTATTACATTCAACTTGTATCCACCAATCTTACAACAAATCCGGTTAAGTTAAGGTTCCAAGTCATACCCTATTCCCTTGTTTTTATCAGTTGCACTAGTTCATTTGACTTTCCATTTAAACCATAGATTTCTAATCAAACCTAACATGCTTTAGGTTTTTACCTATACATAACACATTAACCTTTTTTTGGTGATCATCCAACATTTCATATTTAATCAATTCTCCTCGCATACGCTTGTACAATCATCAAATCTCCACCTATGTAAATGCATTTGACATGAATACAAATCAAGAGGTCTTAAAAATGGGTTGTAATGGGGCCAAGTGTAAGGGTATGGAAGGGAATATTGAAAGTAGCTCAAGCGATCGGATCCGACTTATTACAAACAAACTAAGTAAACAAAGAATTAAAAAACTATATACATCACTAACATCATCATCATCATCATTTTTTTGAACTAATATAATACTTGAACATTGCATACTTAAACTTTGAAACTTTAATACAATCTTTTTTTTTGTAAGCATAATAAACATAATGCTTAACACTAATTGACAAATACTAAAATAATTACATAGAAACCTATTAAGTCAGATCGTTTCGCAATATAACACCGGGTTTGATCGAATAAAAGAATAGGCCCAATAAAGTTTTATTAAGGAACCAACCCCCCGCCCCTCACATATCCACACTCATAATATGTAATGTATGAGCCCCAACCCTCCAAAACCCACACTCTTGCTCATCCAGACGAGGCTTAACCTAAGTGCCTCTATCACTTTTGCACTCATGCCACGCTAAGATCTCGAAATACACTAATTGTACAAGTTCTATCGGAGAATATCAACCATTTCACCAATCCTTTCTTTCTCAATTTTCAAGTGTAACGAACGTGTTATGCAAGTTATTACTACGAAAGCATGCTAACCTTGATTAGAAAACTACATAATCTCCTTTTAAAAACAACTAGGCACATGTTATTTAGGGAATTGTGACCATGAAAAGGGACCAAAACTTTACCCCGCCATCTTACCACTTTCCGGTTTCATTAAACACACAATTCTTTATAATTTTTTTTAAGTTTTTCTGATTTTTTAATTTTTTCTTTGATTTTTTTATTTAACAAAATTTTTCAAAACAAACGAAAATTTCCTCATCCCCACACTTGGGATACATTGTCCCCAATGTACGGTTTTTGAGAAAAAAATAATGAAACAAACTACTTCATAACACAACCTTATTTTCAACACAACCCATAATACATAATCAAAAGTATTTTGTCCACCACCCATCCACCCAAAAACAAATAAAAACACAAAAGATAACAACTTATACAATAATATACAGAATGAAGTTCACCTGGAATCACGAAGCTCAATCAGTTGTAAGGCGGGTGGGCCGTCCCAAATATAGATGTCATGAAATCTGAGAACTGGCCAAAGTTAAACGCCTCATCGCCGCCGCTGCTTCCTTCTTCTTGTAGTGGTGGTGGTGCCATTGATTGCATCGGGTTGATCCACATGGAGTGATGAAGAGGTGGTTCGGGATAGCGTACCGAACTGTCATACGGAGGTAGAGTAGTGTAATCTACAATTTGTGGATCCGCTACAACCGGTTCACCTGCATGCCATTGATCATACATCCTCCGATTCCTATCATCCAAGTATCTCATATTCATCTCATGTTCTCACCCATAAGCATTGGCACGGTTACACATCTCTAACCTGTCGTGCCTCTCTTTTTCGGCCCGTTCAGCATAGGCCCCCTGATGGTCAAATAATGCGCGTGACTCATCTGACCAATTTTCATACGTGGAAGGCCTATGCCTCTCCACCACCTCATTCATTGACCCCACATGGGCCCAATTATTACCATAAGAGTTATAACCATCCAAATAATTCCAACCCCCGTTTTGGGAACTGCTGTCACCGCCCACATCCATATAATCGGGCTCACCTACCTCTTCCACATGTTCTATCTCATCACCCCCCCTCCACTTCAACATCCTCTCTTACTACTCTCCATCTCACATTATCACACACAAGCACGTTATGCCTATCGGTTTGTGTGTATTTCCAACCCGCAAATCCGACAAATTAAACTCCTTGAACACCTTGGTTATTCCCACCGACTCGTCAGTTATCACACCATGATTCTTTAGCAATGCTGTGATCAGTCGACAATGCGAAATTAACTTCTGCTTATTGCTTTCCCGGCTGATCCAAATATTATGCATGACTAGACATTTGTAAGAAATAAGGGGCGTCCCACACATCAACGCATACATCATAGGTAGAGCTGAGCACGGTTCGGTTCGGTTCAGTTTTTAGGTGAAACCGAAACTGAAAATTCGATTTTTTCAAATATACAAACCTATCGGTTTCGGTTTTTCTGTTTTTAGGTTTTTCGGTTCGGTTATATTCGGTTTTTTTTCTATTAATTGTTTTATGCAACTAGTTCCTATGTACAAAAATAAATATTAACATTTACTATTCCTTTCACAAACTCTAATTTCTCTTACAAATCCATTGAACCAACAAACTTTTAATTTGTTTCGGTTGTTGTCGCATATGGCTTTGTATAAATATGTTTAACAATTATTTAAATTATTTATTTTGATATACCAAGTTAAATTAAACTTATACTTAACTTCTGATTGCGAGAATAATCATACACCACTTTCAGAATACATATGCGATCTTACCTAGAAATCGTTACAGACTTACAGCTAGCACCCTAACAAACTTAGAAGGTTAGAGTACTAATAATTTCATTAAAAACATGGGCAAGAGGTTCGGTCAAATGGGATACATGTGACTCACCTGGAACTGACGAACAAGGTTGGTTCTCGCTGCCTCTCTGGCAGGCTCCAATGTGCGTGGCTGGTGGTGATGGTGGCTGGGTGGTTTGAAGATTTGGAGAGGGTGAGGGTATGAGAATTGAGAGTGACGACTGAATAATATTAAGTTAAAAATGATTAAGTCAAATAATATTGTATGCTAAATGGGCTACACTTGGTAATATAAAACAAAGAGTTATTGACCAAAAAGTTGGGTGAAACAATTAAAATATTCTAGTTTGTCCTGAAGTAATACGGTTCGGTTCAGTTCGGTTCGGTTAATATGTCGGTTTGGTTAATCGGTTCGGTTCGGTTTTTTTCGGTATTTTTGAAATGGATAACCGAACCGAAACCGAAATTTCGGTTTTTCAAAAAAACAAAAAAAAAACCGTTGGTTTATGCTTCGGTTCGGTTTTTTCGGTTCGGTATTTCGGTTAATTCGGTTTCGGTTCGGTATTTTCGGTTTTCTACTCACCCCTAATCACAGGAATGTCACAATTCCGCACTATCGAAATATCTCCCCTTCGGGGCATCACATTATACAAGCATATAGACATCAATAACTGTGCTTGAATCTTCAAATCCTTTCTCTTTATCTGATCACCCTAACCTCCATATCTTCTAAGAACCTTTTCAAGCATGTTATGCCATTGAGGATGCTTGTCGGGACATTCAAATAAATCTTTAGCAGAAGGATATACGTATGAGTTGCTTGGTTTGGTGTCAAAAAGCGCGATCTGATTAAATGTGTCAAACGACATCACCACTTCTTGTCCTCCCACCGTCCCAATCAATTTCATGTCATTTCCTTTTTTGTACGCGGGACACCTTAATGTAGACACCCATTCTTCAATTTCTCGATCATACAAAGTTTTTCTCTCTTCATCATAACATTTTAGAGCTGCTTCCCATCCTATTTCCTTAAATTTGTCAACTATCCCAAAAGCCTCAAAACCGGGATCGGTTACCACCTTCTCACACATATATCCTTCAATTCGTTTTTTCAACGTGGCCATTTTATCAATGAACAACTCCGCTTGCCATTCCAATGCGTACTTTGACAATCCCCCACCTTTCCACGTGGGTTTTACCGTTTGTACTTGCACATGTGCTTGCTCTTCCTGCATTCTTTGCCTCTTTAATTGGGCTGCTCAACCGCTAGAAGTTGATGCCTTTCCCTTACCCTTGTCAGAGGTTCTACCCATCTACACACAACAAACAACCCAAAAAAACCAAGTTAATTCAACATGAACTTCCCTACACTTGCTTGTTACTATGGTTTTGGATAATCACTTGTTAATCAATTGACCAAAAATTTCAACACATAATTTCCATTTAATCAATATAACAATCATATGTTCGTAACATTTATCTACTATCCACAACCATAATATATAATCATTATACTAATTACTCAAACAAGCAAGTGGGTACATAGAAACAATCATGACAAACTTACAACTTCATTGCAATATACCATCAATAATGAAATTAAATTCCATACCTTGGTGTTGTAGAAGATGAAGATGAATAAAGCTTCAAACTAAACTAAAACCCACAAAATTTTCGGACCCAATTGTCCAAAATTGATCAACAAAACAAGAGATTCTTTCAAATGCAATGATATAATTGAAACCCTTGTGAAATTCTAATCAAAATAGGCTAAAAAATCGGTTGAATTGGTGAAGATATGAGGAAGTTATGAGGGTTTGAAGTAGAGAGTTAGGGTTTGTAGAGAAAGGTTGTGAAGAAGAAGATAGGTTGAGTTGGTGATAATAGAAGTAAGTAATGTAAGTTAGGTGAAATATGTGGTGTGAATTGGTTCAAACTTTGATTTTTTTCTTGATTATTAGGACAAAAACCCGGCTCCCCATTTTATTCGTCGCCGGACCGTGGCCCACGGTCTCAACCGTGGGTCACGGTTGCATCAGGTCTGGTCGTTGGCTCGACGTGGACCGTGGCCCACGGTCCACACCGTGGGTCATGGTGTGATTGTCTCAAAACGAACCGAAGGGACCGTACCGTGGTCCAAACCATCACCGTGCCTTACGGTTTGCCACCGTGGGCCAAGGTCTACACCGTGGTCCACGGTTTACTATAATTTTTTTTAAGAAATCAAAATTAAAAGGACCAACAATAACCAAAACGATTAACAACTTATTTACCAAATTAAAATTAAAATTACCCTACCCACCCCACCCCCATAAAAAACCCGAGTTGCCCTCAACACGGTAAAAAAATCATAAAGACTTCCCCACACTTGATTTGGACAACTCCAAAGCGAGAAAGGTAATTTTGAAAACCAAGTGGAATAAAAACTAAATTAACCTATACTAAAATATACAACAAACCTTGGCCTCTTAATTTGTTTCATCATCCGGTGAGCTTAACAAGTAACTCACCCTATCCATACCGAGCATATTGATGTCCTTTCCTTCCAAGTATGGTTTAAGCCTTTGACCGTTCACCACTTGTTTCGTTTGTTCTTGAACATCTTCTATCTCCACATCGCCAAACTGGCCCACTTTTGTGATGATTTATGGGCCCATCCACTTGCTCTTTAACTTACACGGGAACAACTTTAACCTTAAATTATACAACCACACCTTTTGACCCACTTCAAAAGTCCTTTTCCTCAACTTTGAATCATGGACCTTTTATAGTTTGTCTTTATATGAAGAAGCACATTCATATGCTTCATCCCGGATTTCCTCAATTTCATTCAATTTCAATTTCCTCAATTCACCCGCTTCCGTATAATCCGCGTTAACATTATTGATCGCCCAAAACGCCATATGTGCCAACTTCATTGGTAAATGACACCCTTTCCCATAAACTAACCGATAAGGAGTGGTGCCAATAGGAGTTTTGTAGGCGGTCCGATACGCCCACAATGTATCATTTAACTTAGAAGACCAATCCTTTCTATCGACCCGCACCGTCTTCATCAAAATTGAAATTTACGGATGATAGGGAGTAGCGATTCGGTGATTCACATTATATCTTTTTAAAAGCTTTCCAAAGTTGAAAATTTTGAAATGCGACCCACCTTCACTAATAATAACTCGCGGAATGCCAAATCAAGCAAAGATATTGGATTGAACGAGTTGCAAACTACCGAATGGTCATTGGTTCTTGTTGCTACCACTTCTACCCACTTGGACACGTAATCGACTGCAACCAAGATATATAAGAATCCATTAGAATTCGGAAACGGGCCCAAGAGTCAATTCCCCATACATCGAAAATCTCTAACACCAAAATCGGTTGCAATGGCATTTCATCCCGTTTGGAGATACTACCCAACTTTTGACAATTCAAACAATGTCGGGCATACTCACTTGCATCTTTGAAAATGGTGGGCCAATAAAACCCACATTGAAGTACCCGGTAGCCCGTATTTTGACCACTAAAATGACCTCCACACGCCGATGCATGTGCATGAGTCAAAATATCCTATACCTCAGAATCGGGAATACACCTCCTTATCATTTGATCCGAACAAATCTTGAACAAGTCCGGCTCATCCCAAATATATTGTTTCACTTGGTCCATGAACCGCTGTCTTCTTTTCTTCACCCAATGACTTGGAATAGACCCCGTTGCTAAATAGTTCACAAAGTGGGCATACCACGGTGCGGTTGACACGACTAACAATTATTCATCGGGAAACTGTTCGTTTATCTCCATCGGGTCATCGACACCCTCCAATGAAATTCGGGATAGGTGATCCGTCACGACATTTTCACACCCCTTTTTATACCGTACCTCTAAATCAAACTCTTGCAAAAGCAATACCCATCGAACTAACGGTGCTTTTGCATCCTTCTTCTCCATCAAATATCGAACCGCGCTATGGTCTGAATGAACACTCACCTTACTCCCCCAAATATACGAGCGAAACTAATCCAAAGCATACACCACCGCAAGCAATTCTTTTTCGGTGGTTGTATAATTAAGTTGCGCTTCGGATAAAGTTTTACTCGCATAATAAATTACCACCGGCTTTTTATCTATTCGTTGACCCAAAACCGCTCCAATAGTTGTATCACTAGCGTCGCACATAATCTCAAACGGCTTTGACCAATCCGGTGGTTGCAGAATGGGAGCTTTCACCAACTGTTCCTTCAAAACATCAAACGCTTGCAAACACTCGTTAGTAAAATCAAAAGGAGCATCTTTTAACAATAAATTACATAAAGGCTTTGTGATCACACTAAAGCCTTTAATAAATCTTCTGTAAAAACCCGCATGCCCCAAAAATGACCTTACCCCTTTAATGTTTTTAGTTGGAGATAAAGATGATATTACCCGAACCTTTGCCTTATCCACTTCCATTCCCCTTTCCGAAATAACGTGACCCAACACGATACCTTCTTGCATCATGAAGCGACTTTTCTCCCAACTTAAAACGAAATTTGTATCAACACACCTTTTTAAAACTTTTCTAACTCATTGAGACAAGATTCATAAGTTGGACCAAAAATGGAAAAGTCATCCATAAATACCTCAAGTGACTCCCCGACCATATCCGAAAAAATACTCATCATACAACGTTGGAATGTGGCCGGGGCATTACACAATCCGAATGGCATTCGCCGAAAAGCAAAGGTGCCATACGGACAGGTGAAGGTGGTCTTGTGTTGGTCATCCGGGTGGATAGCAATTTGGTTATAACCCGAGTACCCATCCAAAAACAGTAATACTTTTGACCCGATAATTTTTCAATAATTTGGTCAATAAAAGGTAATGGAAAATGGTCTTTAGATGTAGCGGCATTTAATTTGCGATAACCAATGCAAACTCGCCACCCGGTGATCGGTCGGGTGGTGATTTGTTCACCGCTTTCATCTTTAATTACCTGTATACCTGATTTTTTCGGTACCACCTGTGTAGGACTTACCCATGCACTATCCGAGATGGGATAGATAATCCCCGCATCCAACCACTGTATTACCTCTTTTTTCACAACTTCTCTCAAACTGGGATTCAACCTTCTTTGAGTCTCTCAGGTTGGTTTTGCCTCCTCATTGGTGATGATTTTGTGCATAACTATAGATGGACTAATGCCTTTTAAATCGGCAATTGTCCAACCTATGACCGCTTTATTCGTCTTCAACACCTTCAACAATTATTGTTCTTTGGCCTCTTCCAAATTAGATGCAATAATGACCGGTATTGTGCCATTATCCCCCCAAAAACGCATACTTCAAGTGGCTAGGCAAATCCTTTAATTCCAATTTCGGTGGGCTTTACAATGAAGGTTTTGTACCCGAATCGATCACAGCTGGCAGACTTTCAATTTGATGAGTTCATGGTGGTCGTCCTTTTTTTACCGCCAACACGTCTTGATTTTTCTCTTCCATCCTCAATGCACAAAGATGTACATGTTCAGAAAAATCACAAACCATGCTTCCAAAGCATCTTCCTCATAATCATGCGGTTAACACATGTCAACAATATCTTCCATGAAACACTCATCACCACATAAAGAATTAGATCCATTAGTGAACACATTTAACCTCATTTTCCTATTTCCATACGCCATATCAACCGTGCCCGATCGACAGTCAATAATAGCATGAGCGGTGTTTAAAAACGGTCGACCCAATATTACATTTTGTTGTTGGGTCGAATCAACCGACGAGTAGTCTAAGACCAAAAAGTCAACAGGATAGTAAAATTCTTCAACCTTTACTATCACATCCCGCATGATCCCTCGGGGAAGTTTATGAGACAAATCGGCTAACACAACCGTTGTCTCAACTCGTTTTAAAGGACCAAAATCATATTGGTCGTATAAACCCCCCGGAAGAATACTTACTCCGGCCCCAAGATCTAGTAATGCATTAGACATTTGAAAATCGCCTACTTGAATGTCATTTAAGGGCGTTCCCGGATCTTGAAGCTTAGGAGGAAGATCTCTTTTTAAAACCGCACTTACCCGCTCAGTTAAATCCACTCGTAGAGGCACTTTTTGTTGCCTCTTTTGAGTGCATAATTCTTTTAAAAACTTAGCATACACGGGCACTTGTTTAATTGCCTCAAGTAAAGGTAAATTTACCTTTACTTGCTTAAAAACTTCCCACATCTCTTCTTTTGAGGACCCCTTCTTGAAATGATGTTTTTCTTACCCGGGTCGAGTAAAGCCGAGGGAAATGGAACCGCATTTGGTTCTTCCTTTTTTTATCGTTTAAATTTAAAGTTTGACCTGGATTTTGTAACGGTTTTTCAAAAGTGACATGTTTAGTAGGTTTATTTGTTACAATTGCATCATCCCTTTCATTACCCGTAATATCCTCAACTTCCCCATCAACCACACCCGGTGATAAATCCTTTTTATATTCTTTACTACTTCTTAAAACACTAACGTGGTTAATAGGAACATTACGAGAAGAGTTATGAGAAGGATTTACCTTTGTGTCGCTTGGTAATTGACGCTTATTCTTCTTCAAGTCCGACACTTCAATTGCGAGTTGACCCATTTGTGTGGTCAACGATTGGATGGCTTTATCTCTAACTTCATCCTTTTGCATGAGAATTTCATCGAGTTGATTTCTTCGTTGCATGTCTTGTTGCATCACTTTAAGCATATCCATCACTTCATTTCCACTCAATGAACTTTGACCAGTTGATCCGCTTTGACCGCCACCCCCTTGACCTTGAAACCCTTGATCGTTCCAGCCATGAAAATTACCTTGGTTATTATATTGTTGGCGAGGAACATAATTGCCTTGATTTCCATGGAAGTTCGGGTTGGATTGAGTAGCCAGATTCCCATAACGAAAATTCGGATGATTTCTCAACCTGGGGTGGTAGGTGTTAAATTTCATGTTGTAATTCCTACCACCTCCCCCTTGAAGTGCATTCACTTCTTCCACCTGTGCTTGACCTACCGTGCACACCTTCGAAGCATGACCCAACTCGTTACAATTTGTACACACATTAATTAGTTGATTAGTGGTTTGTACCCCTCCATCTTCCACGGCTTGTACTTGAGATCTTCCAATTTCCGGTCTTGCTCTTCTATCGGTTTGAACGTTTCACTTTGATGTGACCGCCATTTGTTCCAAATATGCCCAATCATCTTGTTCATAGTTTGTACCAAACGATCCACTTGTAATCGACATCAGATTTTGTTCATCTTATGTACTCAACCCCTTATGAAACGCATTCAATAACTCCCAAAGAGCAATACCATGATGAGGACAATTCATGATCATCATATTAACCGGCTCAAACGCATCGTGAAACATCTCACCTGATTGTTGCTGGATAGATCTTAGACTCTTTCTTGCATCCTTAGTCTTTTGAGCCGTGTAAAATTCTTCCAAAAATCGTTGTTGCATCTCGGCCCAAGTATAAATGGATGCGGAAGGTAATGTGTAAAACCATCTCTTTGCTTTATCTTCCAATGAAAATTGAAAATGAACCAATCTCACCTCATCCACCAAAAAACCTTGACCCCCAATTGTGTTGCACATAGAGTCATATGCCTCCAAATGAAAATATGGTTCCTCCATTGCTAACCCCTTATACTTTGGTAGACTTTAGAGTGCATTGGTTCTCACTTCAAATGTCCTCCCTTCTTGATTGTGAGGAATAACCACTGGAGACGGATTATTGGTAATTATCGGTCGGAAATGGACTTCAATCCCCCTCACCATTTCTCTTGCATGCCTTCTTGGTACCCCCATTGGTACTCTTGATTGACCCATTTGCCTATAAACGGGCATTGTCTGCGCAAATTGTTGTTGAAACTGTGTTTGGGGCATTTGTTGTTGAAATTGTGGATCTTGAGGTGACCTTGTGGTTGTTGAACAATCGGTGGTTGTTGAACGCTTTGTTAGACAACCGGCGGTGGTTGTTGTCGATTGAACTCTTGCAACGGTTCCGGTTGTTGCCATTGACCATAACCAAAATTTCCCGGATTTACCCTTTTGCTTCCATCACCTCCCATGTAGTAACCTTCCACTTCATACCCCTAGAATTCACTGTCAAACCCATACCCGTATCCGTTACCTTGTGATCTTTAATGTTGCATGAAAGGTTGAGGTTGATATTGGTAACTTGATTACGATTGTTGAAAGGTTGGTGGTTGGTTTTGTTGAGAAGATGATGCACCAAAGGTAGGAAAAAGGTTGGAAATAGATGGAAATGTGGATGATGTTGCATAGGTGTATTGAGCAGGGATGGTTTCGGTTGTGTGAGGTGGCAATTCACTTGATGCTGTAGGTATATTAGTGGTGATTGGTGGAGGTGGATTTGGTGGAGGTGTAGTCAGGATTGGTTGACCCGAAGTTGGAACTGGTGAATCCATGTTGCTGTTTGATGCAGTTGGAGAACCAAGAAGCTTTTACTCTCTAAGTAAAACTCGGTTTCTTCGAAGTTTTCTGTCAATCTCGATATCAATAACTAGCGGTGATGACCTGTTAGAGATTCTAGTATGCATAGACCTGTAGGTACCTGCACACTAACACAACCAGCGTAAACCTGAAAATAACAGACAAAAACTACTAACGCTAACACACGTTGCGCACTACTCCCTGGCAACGGCGCCAAAATTTGACGTGAGATCAAAGACTCACCCAAAAATAAACCGAATACAACTAGTTAGATAGCAGTAAGAGGTATCGAACACATAGAGTTTGTGGAAAATGTATTACTAAGTAGCTTTATAATTTAACTAAATTAAGCTAAGTGCAAAAGTAAATTCAAAGAGTTGGTTGTTTAGTTTTGATTAACAAAAATAACTAAAATAATAAACGAGTTTTAAACAATATAAGAAAGAATGCTCTCTCCCGATTTCAGGTTTCCAATGTTGATAAAGTTAATGTTTACTTGTGAGGTAAACTACACAATTATAGTTCGTGAAAATGCGTTTGGATGTGATAAGAGAGGACTAAGTACTTGGATTACAAAAACGCAAGGTTGTCACTCAATAATCAGTTAAGTAATGTTAACCCTAATTCTCTTCTACTAAATCTCTATTGCCTATGGCACCAAGAACGGATAGTCAAGAACAAGAATTTATACCATACTAATAATTACAAAACAAACACACAATCACCATAGCAAAATAATCATATGATCAAAATACTATCTCACCAATAACATAAACGATTAACCAATATCCAACTAGAAAACCTTACAATTCGGGAGATAACATAAAGAGTACTAGCCACACATCGTTTGATTAATCATCACATCAATTAAGATAATCGAATGAATCATAAACCCAAACAAATGATTATAATCACCAAAAAGTCTTGTTCTTGCTCTCAAAAATTCGTCTCTAGGTTGTTTATAATGAAGGATAGGTGAAAAGACAGCCCAAAAACAAGTATTAAACCAAAAGAAATTGGCAGTTACGACCTGAACCGTGGCCCACGGTCTACACCATGGGTCACGGTGGACTTCAACAATGCTGGACCGTGGCCCACGGTCTCCACCGTGGGCCACGGTGGTCTTCACGGTCACCGTACCAGCCACGGTACTGTGGCTTCTGTTATGCTGATTGTTCTGGACCATGGCCCACGGTCCCCACTGTGGGCCATAGTGGACTTCCACCATGATTTCACATTTTCACTTCTTTTGACCATCTCTCGTGTACCCGGTTCCTGAGGTTTCTTCATGATACATCATAGTAGCCCCGGAACCTCCTTTGAACCTACAATTCACCAAAAGCACCGTAGTTATCCAATTCCACAAAATAAACCAATTCAATACATGATTACTAACGGCATTAGATCAATTAAGGGTTGTCCCATGGACCACCGTCAACCAACGCTTGTTTCTTATGACAGAGAAAAACACGTCAAAAAGAAAGGCTAGAAAATGATAAGAATGGAAAACATATATGAATCGAGTCCATAAGAAACCTGATTCAGTAGAAAAGGTAATCGAACCAAGTTGAGAAATTAATCGAATCGAGTTGAAAAAAGTAATCGAATCGAGTTGGTAAGTAATCGAATCAAATAGAAAAAGTAATCAAATCGAGTGGAGAAAGTAACCGAAACGATTTGAAAAAGTAATTGAATCGAGTTGGTAGGTAATTGAATCGAATGGTTATTCGACTAGAATTTCCTTCATTCGATTAGAATTCCATTCGATTAGAATTTCATTCATTTGATTAGAATTCCAATCACTTAGAATTTCATTTGATCAGAATTTAATTCAATTATAATTTCATTCATTCGATTAGAATTTCCTTCATTCGATTAGAATTCCATTCGATTAGTTCAAACATAAGTTTTCTGATAAAACTTTTGAAAAGAACTGTTAATCAAAATAAAATTTTCAGCTCGACCTCAACTAGGGGCCCTGTAAGGTCCAAAACGGATCTTTCAATTATGATATCAACAATCTAGGTGTTGGTGCGGAATTCCAACACTAGATGATTCAAGAACACAAAATACAAACACGTAGAACACCAAGAATTGCTTCAAAACACACGTATTATTATACGCCGGGTGCTTAACCACTGTCAATACAAACCCGTCTTGAATAACCCTTAGACGACCAAAACCTTAGTGAATGAATAATCTAGAACCCAATACAATGCATTCTATATATAGGGTACAGAACACGCAAGCCCAACAATGACTATAAGCCCATCTAGATCCATAAGGATCTCGATTTACATACGCAACCCAAACAAACAAACAAACTAAGTACAAACCAATTAACTAGGCCCAACAATCTCCCCCTTGGTTTGTAGCTTGGTCATCAATCATGCTCCATATAATCAATGCCAGCGTCTTTCAAAGCACCTGCCCAAAACTTGCACCTGATAATAGCTGAATGGGCTTGGATCAACATGAGTCTCAGGAGCAATCGACCAAGGTTTATGTGATTCTTGCTGTGGGCTTGTTGTTGTTAGCAGTGCGGTTGTTTCATGTTCACTGACCAGCACGCCAGGTCTCGGATCTTTCTTCCTTCGTTTATGTTGAATGAGATCGGCGGCTGGTTCCTCGGGGATATCATCATTATCTTCAATTACAGTATCTGATTGAGGAGGTTTCAATGCAGTTGACTGTAGTAATTCTTTAAAAGTCTCAAAATCCGCTAGTTGCTCAGCAGTCGGAGCAATAACGGTGGCTCGGTGTTCTGTCTCTTCATCTTCATCATCAGAGATCTCAAATGTAGCAACACGCCTTTGAGCTGGCGCTGCATGTTCTTCAGCCACTTGAGCAATAGCAGGAGCAGCTTCTGTTTCGGCAAACCAGCCAAATTTAACCAGAGCATGAAGACCCTGATAGACGATCTTTAATCCTTTCCTGGACTGCTTCATCAACCCAAAAGTGTTGGGTCCCATCGACTTCATATCTAATGTTTCAACAGATTTGACAAGATCAGTGTAATGAGAGTCAAAAATCATCTATAAAAATCGAGGATACATAAGATACATATCCTTCTTTTTCCATTTCAAATTGCTCATCATCTCATCAAAGACGAACTTGGAATAGTTGAAACTCCAATCCATGATCAGACCAACTATACCCGACATCTGCATGTGGCTTATTTCGTCAGAACCTCCCTTTCTTCCCAACACACATGTGAAAAACGTGTGTATTAAGAATCTCCAGTACATGTGAAACAATATCTTGATTGCTGGAGGATAGGTGCCCTCGTATCCCATTCGTGTGAGAAACTCCTAGACCTCAGCAGTTGAATATTCCGTTAGGTAATCAGTTTGATCCCCAAACAAGAGCACCTCTGTGATGACGACCGGATTCTTTTGTACTTTGGAGTCTATCGACACAACTCCACCTGGTCCTCGTTGGTTGATCGAGGCATTGTTCCAAAAATCAGTAATCATCTTCCTACAAATGACAAGGTTTTCTCGTAAGGCGTGAGAAATCCTTCAAGTGTTGAGACCGAGATTTGAACTCCTTATGAGCCAATGTTGGATCAAATAAGTGTCCAGCAATATTATGTGTATCCACAAACTTTAACAGAGTCTGATCAGCCATTACTGCACCAAACGAATTAAGTTAGTTAAAACAAACTTGATTATAGTTATATTTTAAAGCAAGTCAGGCAAGTTTTAAAAACATGAGGGGCCAATGATGACAAAATCACATGAGATGGACCATAAGAGAAAATAATAATATTATGGTAGATTTTGGTCCACAAAGAGTTTACTGTCAAAAAATTGAGATTTTGGTCAAACAAAGGTTTTCGGTCAAAGACAAGCGTTCTCGGTCAAATCCAGCGTTTTCGATGCCAGGAGATATCGGTCGACGAAAGTCAACCGAGACCCTTCTGACTAGTTTACAGCTGGAGACAGAGAACCCTTTGGGTTTCTCCTTGAAACATGTGTTGTCTTCTCCTAGAAAGCCGAAAACTCCATTAAGCCTGCAACAAACCCATTTTAATTTCCAACAATTAACCGTAATACATCCAATCGAAATCATCAATCACTGATCCTAACAACCCATGACTCCTCATTCTTCTATGATATCCGTCTATTCATATGCCAATCCTTGAGATCACGATTCTAAAGAAAACAATTAACTTGAGCCGTGGTTCATTTACCTGTGAATCAACAAACACGAACAATAATGGAAGCTTAATGTGATTAGCTTATGCAATAATCAGTTCTCGGCTGGATATTTTTGAGAGAAAAGAGGGCTTTAAGATTTGAAAGAAATGAAAACAATAATTTAGGTTATGGGTTACTTATACCCAATAGATGTGGGCCGAGAACCCACACACAAGCCCAAACAAGTGTTTCAGCCCAAAATCATGTGATCACATGAATGACAAACCGGCATAAGGCCCAAAACAATTTAAACACACAAAAAACAACCCAGTTAACTTACGAGTTTCGAGGAGAGTGGTTTTGAGAAAAATAGAACAAAATATCTTAAAAAAATAATACAAAAAAAACTTTTAAATTTTTCGGATTGGGATCAAATTTCATTTTTATGGAAACTCCGCCTTTTATGAAAAGATCCAAACATGAAATCATATTATTTAAGATGCTGTCACAAGGATTCATGTTTAGCTTTATTATGACATACAGAGACAGGTTGACAGCAGGTAATGAACTTAACATGATTTTCATTGCGTCAGTGATATGAATTAGGTTTGATTCGGCATAAAGCTTAGATGGATATCACTCATGGACCTGTGATGCCTCCTATCTCTTCTCAAAGCATATTTGGCTCTCCCCAGATCACCCCAATTTGACTCCAACCCCCTAATGCTTGATAAAAAAAAATTTTCTTTCTCAAGGCTTTGAGCTTTAAGCTTATTGAGAGACAACATCACAAACTATATACCTACTCAATTACTCAAACATCATTCATCATTTAAAAAAAATAACAACCAAGCACTTGTAAGTCCCGAATCTGGATCACTACAATAAGACAGCACAATATTTTTGGTGATCAAGACACTAACGGGCTCGTGTATGACTGGGTAATTGCTTTTCTGCCTATCATTCGGAGAGATGTATGTGTAGACATGCATTTGTCTTCAAAATGACTCTCCACAGTAAGTTCAGCATATTTAGTTTATATCACTTCTACTTTTACGCGTCAAGGAAAGCTACCATACGAATCAATGACTATTCTAGAGCCTTTTAAGCTTAATAACTTCTCCCGTTATGCACACAAAAACAATTTATCTATCATTTTCCAAAGGTTAGATCAATTTTCATTTGAAAATATTTTGAAGCTTCTAAAAAGCTAATAACTGAATAATTTTATCACTTCCCAGAGAGTAACAGAAGACACACTTGTTAAGAACTCAGTCACCCCGGTCACTCTTCAGTTTTCAGGTAAATGGCTATCCCGTATGACCACAGGTGGTTAGCAGACCAAAACACATATGGGAATACGTGTTCCTCCAACTTGGAATTACCGACATAATTTTAAGTGAGAGAACTCAAAACAAAGAAAACACATCACAATCGCCCCAGATGCTTTCAGTCTTTAGATAAATGGCTATCCTGTGAATCTACGAGTAAATCACCGGACCAAACATATACAAGTATATGTTCTTCAAACTTGAGCAGCTGACATAATTTTAAATGAGAGTGAAGTTTGAAAGACATGGACAAAACATGATTTTTTTATAATAAAACACACACACACACACTCCTTTTGACTTTTTTTAATTTTTCTCCCCCTAAATTTATCCAAAAATAAAGTATGTACAAATTTACCCTAAAAAGGACTCAATCCTCAAAACGGAACATTTTAATAAAACTCACAAGCACATTAAATTTGGCTGTTCCAACCGGTTTTGTAAATAAGTCCACCACATTATTAACAGTGTGAACTTGTTCAAGATGAATCAATTTCGGTCGTAACAGTCACGAATAAAATGAATTTTAATGTCGTTATGATTGGTTTTAGAGTGTTGAACCGGATTTTTAACAATTGCAATAGCAGCATCATTATCAAAAAAGATAGGGGTGTCAAGAAATTCCAAACCGTAATCCAGCAGTTGGTTTTGTATACAGATAACCTGAGAGCAGCAAGCTGATGCAGAAATGTATTCCGCCTCTGCTGTCGAAGTGGGCACCGTTTGTTGTTTCTTACATTGCCATGAAATGAGACGATTTCCTAAAAACTGGCATCCGGCAGATGTGGATTTCCTGTTAATGTCATCTCCACCATAATTGCTATCAGCAAAAGCATAAAGATCAAGTTTTGAGTTTTTGGGATACCAAAGACCTAACTTCGGTTGTCCCTTCAGATATCTAAAAATATGTTTAACAGCAATTAAATGAGAGAATTTTGGATTAGCCTGGAAACAATCACATTGACATACTGCAAACATGATATATGGGCGATTGGAAGTGAGATACATCGGAGACCCGATCATCGATCGATAGTATATTTGATCTACGAGACTCCCTTCCGGATCAGATGACAGTAGAGGTCTTTCCTCCATGGGAGTGTTAGCACTCTTGGAATCTTGAAATTAGTGAGCATATCTTCAACATACTTCCCTTGATGCAGTAAAATTACCGCTGAGCTTTGGCGAACCTGTAGCCCCAAAAACATAGTCATCTCACCCAATGAACTCATCTCAAACCTTTTCTTCATTACTCTTTCAAATTTGGCACACAATTCAGCATTGGTGAACCCAAAAATAATACCATCCACATAAACCTGTACCAGAATCAAATCTTTTCTGACAGTTTTATGGAACAAGGTTTGATCAATGGTCTCTCGCTTGTAACCATGATCTAGAAGATGTGTGGTCAGTGTAGTATACCACACCCGAGGAGCCTGATGAAGCCCATACAATGCTTTGTCTAACTTGTAGACATGATTTGGTTTATTGGAGTAAAAAAAAACCCGGTGGCTGATCCACGTAGATCTCTTATTTGGCTTCCCCGTACAAGAAACGTGGTCTTGACATCCATCTGATATACTGTGAACCCCATGAATGACGCGTATTCCAGAAAGATTCTGATGTCCTCAAGTATAGCCACTAGAGCGTAAACTTCAGTGTAATCTAATCCCTCAACTTGACGAAAACCATGAACTACCAAACGTGCCTTGTTTCTAACAATAACCCCCCGTGTCATCTTGCTTGTTTCGAAAGACCCATCTCGTATCAAGTGCTTTCTTTCCTTCTGGTAACTCAACCAATCTCCAAGCCTTCAACTTATCAAATTGATTGAATTCTTCATGCATACATCTACCCAACTTGGTTCCTGAAGAGCCATTTCCATGGTCTTTAGCTAAATTTGAGAGATAAAACAAGAAAACAAACAGCTGTTTATGTGTCCTGTCTGACTTCTAGTGGACACATCCGTTTCAGAGGACCTATGACATTCTCATTCGTATGATTTTTTTGAATTCTCGATGGAACCAAATGATCGGAAACATTTTCGGTAGAGTGCAAATTTGTCACATTTTCATCAATATCAGCAAGAGGGTTCTTCCATCCAGAGGTCGCTGTACTATGTGAGTACCAGGTGCTGGAGACATATTCATTTGGAATGGCATCGGGAAACAGTGTGCTTCCGAAAATCTGACGAATATGACTCTCCCCCTCAACTTTTGAAGTACTTTCTGATGGAGATGGCGAAGTCGTTGAAGTTGTGACATGTTCTGGTTGGTTTATAGGCATGGATGGAGTCACATCGATTGGTTTCGTCAGATCATCATCCAGGACAGGAGATATATGAGACACGGCATGTTGATCTTCTTTCATAGTGTCTAGGGAAGCTTCACCTGAGACGTTTGAGTTGGTGACTGGAAGCACGTTGAACGGTTTGAATAGTTCATTGTAGTCGAACAACTAGTCAGGACCGACACGAGCATCAGTTTCGTTTTCTTCCAACCAGCGGACATCGTATGATTCCAGAATCTTCTTGGTTGACTTGTTGTAGGCCCTGTAGGCGGTATTACCCGCATAACCAACAAAATAACAGTCATTAGCTTTGGCCCCGAATCTCGGAGTAGATTCGAGATTCAGTAGAGTGCACGGACAACAAAATGCATTGAAATGTGCAACATTAGGTTTATGACCATAGACAATCTCGTATGGAGTCTTCATTTGAGATTTGTTTATTATCACCCGATTCTAAACATAACAGGCCATATTAATAGCTTTTGCCCAGAAAAACAATGGCAGCTTAGAATTACACAACATCGTCCTTGTCGCTTCAATAAGAGTTCTGTTTCTTATTTCGGCCACACCGTTTTGTTGTGGTGTCCGTGCTGAACTGCATTGACGAAACACCCCCTCTCTGAACAAATATAATTCAATGATGCATTCTTGAACTCCGTACCATTATCACAACGTATTCCCTTCAGCTTCGAGTTCAGTTGGTTCTCCATAAGCACAACAAACTTCTTGATCAAATATGCAGTTTAACCCTTATTTGACAAGAAAAACCCCAAGTAATACGTGAGTAATCATCAGTATTAAAAAGACAATAAGAGCTACGAGAAAGACTCAAGACATGAACCGGTCCAAAAAGATCCATATGTAACAATTGGGAAACTGATGAAATGGTATTAATCAATTTCAGCTTATGAGTTTTCCGATGATGTTTACCCAAGGCGCAAGCCACACATTTTTCAATAGTCACAAAATCTTTAATAGGTTGACCACGTACCAAATCTTTTTTAGCAAGACAATTCAAATTTTTAGTATTAGCATGACCAAGGCGATGATGCCAAAGCATGGCATTATGTTCTAACACTTTAGAAAACAAGCAAGTTATTTCATCAGGAACATTTTTGTTCATATCGATCACATAAGCATTATCTTTTCGTTGTGATCGAACAAGAATCCAGTCTTCTGGTAAAATTATACCAGGTTTCAAAATCAACAACTCCTTCTTAGTAAAGTGAGTTGAGAAATCTTTATCACAGATTTGAGACACGCTCAGCAAACTGTGCTTCAATTCTGGAACAAAATTAACATTTTTGAATTTTAGAACACCGTTACATACAGTACCCTTCTGAGTAATCTTCCCATTTTCACCTCCCGCAAAGGATACATACCCACCATTGAATGTTTGAATGTCATGAAGTTGGGAAATGTCTCCTGTCATGTGCCTGGAACAGCCACTATCAACATACAAAGGTCTGATGATATTCCTCCATTGCTGTCCCTGCACGAAGCGCGGGATTAGTTAGACTTTGGTACCCAGTCCATAGTTACACTGGGTGACCTTGACTCATCTAAAGTTTTCACGGGTTTCCATGAAATATCCTTTTGATCATCAAACGTTTGGTTTGCAGACTCTTTCACCGGAGATTTGGGCAACCATTTATGTTTACTATTGTAGGATTTTGCATTATTACTACGAATGGTTTGCTTCATCTCAGGTGTTGTTGGGCTAGAGGGACACGATTTTGACTTCTCTACCTATTTCAGTTTAGAATGTGTGTTCGTTTTTAATACCGAAGCACACTTTCTAACCCTATTTCGAAACATGTCAGGCTTGGTCTAATGAGGACTAAACCTGCCAGACTTGTTTCGGTTCCAATCATCGTCAGAGGTATTAGCCTGATTATGCCTGAATCTTTGCCTGTACGAATTATAAGGCATATTCCTCTGATAGAATCCATAATAAGGAGCATATGGACGATGTGGACAGTTTCTGGCAATATGACCAGGAGTGCCACAATTAAAACACGTTTGACGTTTTATGTAAAAATCATTTTGGGCAGCTCCTCATCTGGACTGGTTGTGTGGACCAGTTTGCTTAAAATTGCGAGGATCATTTTTCACATTTTTGAACTTATCACCTTGTTTGTCATTAAAGCATCCCTCTTTAACAAATTTAGGTGGTAAGTATTTGTTGAAATTTTTTGAATTTTTAATATTATTTGAAACCAAATTATCAGTATTCAAAGTTTTAACAGAATCAACCACACAAGAATCCTTGCTTTTTAAAACATAGCCCACACAAACAGTCGGAATAACATAATTCAAAACAGGTAGTTTTAAAGAAACATAAGAAACAAAGTCATTATTAAATTCAAAACAAGGGTCGTCGTCCTCATCAGTCCATTCCTTCACAACTACTTTTCTGCACATGAAGCAAAAACGTTAGAATCATTCACTCCTGAAGTGGACGCACTAGCATTCACAAAACTAGTTCCACCACATTTATCTTGTTTGCCGTACTTCATGCCTTTTATCTTTTCTTCCTGTTCTTTGGTAACAGGAGTACTGACATAATTTTGATTATATGGTGGGGGAACTTGACTATATCCTATGCCCTCACCTTCATTTTCTTTCCACCATAATTGATTTTCAATCATTGAGTTAACTACTTCACTGGGTGCATCGAATTTCTTAAAATCAAGTTCAGCCCTTTCAAACTTACTAGTTAGATTTAAAATTTCTAACTTGGAGGCTTTCAGTTTAGCAGTTAGTTCAGTGATTTCTTTTTTGGCATCTAGGTAATGACAACATTTTAAACTAAATTCAGACTTAAGCTTTGAGAAATCCTTTTGATTTGCTTCTATCTTATCAAGAAAGCCTTTTTCATTTTTCTTAAGTTTGAAATTTTCAGATTTTATTCTCTCCATGTCTCTAATTAAGTTATCATTATGGAGCTTATATAACTCTTTCTTATTAACACAATCTAGAGAACAAGGTTGAAAACTTACCTCAGATGAGTCGAGAGAGTTGAAAGCCATATATGCAAATTGAAGTTCCTTGACTTGCTCCTTAGCAGCATTCTCTTCTTCAGTGTCTTCAACATTTGCGAAGTTTGCAGTCTGATTTCCAATGTTGAGAGCAGCCATCTGATCCTCCCAAGAGAATTGTTGAGAAACCAATCCCCTTTCACCATTTCCCGAACTACCCCCAACCTCACCTCTAGCATTACCCACTGGAACCAGCGCCCTTTTAGTGTTTCCTTCCTTTGCTGGGTTAGTACACTCACGAGCAAAATGACCCAGCTCGTGACAGTTGTAGCATCTCAGAGTGACCTTGTTAAAACCCACCTTTTGATTATTAGGCATATTCCAATTGTTTCTGTCTGTCCTCTTAGTGAATTTCTTTGCATGAAATACCGCCATGGTGATTTGCCAAGAGATATCCATTTCTTTAACATCATCAGGATGGATGTGATCGAGCTCAGCAACAACTATAGGTTGGACCAAGTCTCCAGCTAGAAATGCATTATAGCAGTTCATGAATTCCACCATTAGAGCTATGTTCTCCTGAGTCTCTTTCAGAATAGAGGGAATCTGACTGGAGTTCTGACCATGAGCAGCGCCAGAAGATGACGATTGAGCAAACTTAGTGAAGAAAACTGGAGCAGGTTGAGGAGGAGTGGAGGATGATTGGCCTTGCGTAGGTTTGAACATCTAAAAGTTTCCTTGGGGTGGAAGTTGCTGAGTAGCCTTAAACTTGGAGAAATTGTCTTGAGAAATAAGAGCATTGTTGGAAGCAACATTGTACCCAGCTGCACTATAGGAGTTCGCATGATTTATTGCACATTGCTTGTCATCCATATCACATGCCTTGATAGTAGCCATCATCTCAGAGATAGACATTCTGTTGAGATCTTTAGTCTTCTTGATGACAGCAACATTCATATCCCAACTCTTTGGCAATGAGTTCACCAGCTTGTTGTTTATCTAAGAGGTTTCTAGATAAATACTTGTTGATCTCATTTCAGTCACCAGTGCTATGAACCTTTGGAGTTGAGTTTCCAACGTTTCCCCCAGAACATGATTAAACATGTTGAACTTTTGTCGCAGCAAGTCTTGGCGACTCCTTTTCATGTCTTCGTTTCCCTCATACACCTCAATAAACGCCTCCCATAACTCTTTAGCAGATTGTAGTTCTCTAAAGCCAAGGGCAATCTCAAGTGAGAGTGTCATGGTTAGAGTTGAAAGAGCCTTTTCATATTCCTCAACTTTAGCAAAATCGTCATCATCATACATGGAAACTGGCTTAACAACTATCTAAGTTGAGTTATCACGTTGATAGGTGATTCTCTGAGGTCCCATAACATTACTTCTCCAAACCTTGGCATCCTTCATCTTAACATATTTCTCAAACCGAAACTTCCATTCACTAAACCCCTCATGAGACAAGAGACGAGGTATACAAGTGGTGGTCCCCATTATGGAGTCTAGTTCTTGATGAAGCGAGGTGTTGGTTGAACTATTGCCATTTGTTAACTGATCCATGTTATTAGTCAAATTGGTTTACTAGTAGTTAATGTCCAAAAAAATTTTAGAGTCCAAGACACACAGCCCAAATCAATGTGATCAGGCCCAAAGGTGATTACTGTTCTGTTGACCAAGAACCAAGTTGACCGAGAACTAACGTTGAAAGAGAACCGCGATTACATTCGAGAACTACTAGTCTTGTTTAACCGAGAACTAGTTTCAACCGAAAACTGGTTATAACCAAAAACTAGATGTAGCCGAGAACTAGTTGCTGCCGAGAACTAGTTTTAGCCAAGATCTAGTTGAAACCGAGAACTCGTTGCAGGCGAGAACCCTTAAATCCAAGCCGAGAACACAGTTTTTGCACCCAAAATCAATCTGGATCATAACAAACTTCCGTGAAAATTGGGATTTAATTTGTTTCCAAACCAAAAACCAATCTTTTACCAAAGAGACAGATTCTCCACCTCCGATAAACAGTTCACCGGAAATAACAACACAACCACTAAGAAACATAATTCTTGAATACTTGATATCACAATAACGAGCCTGAATAGGTCAAAGGCTCTAATACTTGTAGCATTCGTTACTTTTCAAATCCGAAACCCGACCCATTTATTTTTCTTTTGCCTCATTTATTATTCGAACGTTCGTTACTAAATAAATTTCCGCATTCATTTAAGTATATATATTTTGTTTATTTAATTATTGATAATAACTATGAATTATATGCAATAATACCCCCTAACTAAATTACACCCTCTTGTGCACCCAACCATAAAGACCAAGGACCAAGTTGCAAACCCAATTCAAACCCTTTCCCCTCCAACCCGTCACCACCCTACACCCACATCCATTACCATCTTTAATCCATAATACACTCCAAAAATCAAGGAATTTACATCGCCAAATCAATAATCAACTAGAAACACGTCACATTATCGTTTAATCATGGAAACTGACAGATTTGTATACCAAATTCGCTCATCACGAATCGTGTACCAAACCGACACCAAAACCCTATAAATACTCGTCTAAAAATTAAATTAAACTTGCACTCACACTCCCTAGACCATTGCGAACCAAACCCCTTTAACCAATTTTATTTTCTCTGCTGTTGGATATGTGTTCTTGAGCTTCTCTCTGACGGCCGTATTTTGTGTTAATTGGGCAGCGAAAATACATCGTATTAGGCAATTCTTTGTAATAGTGTGATCGGTTTTCAATGTACTTCATTAGCCCTTACCCTATTTAATCAAACATTTAACCGATTAACATAATTGAATTTTTAGGGTTCATAGATCCAATTGCTTGTATGTCAGTCTGGTTATATAAATTTCAGTTCTGGTTTATAACAACAAAGCACTCTAGCCCGGATGGCTCGGTAGATTGCATTAAAGACTGTTGTGGCTGGGGGCGCAGCTTCGAACCACCCCCAGCCCGGGTTTTTAGTTCTTTTTTGTTTTTAGCCATTTAATCATATTATAAACCCATTTAATCCTTAAATCACCTTATTAATATTTTAAATACATTAAGTGATCTATATTTTTACAAAAACCGACATAATAACCGATCATTTTTCCGAACTTATGATAAACCATATATATATATATATATATGTATATATATGTGGTTATACATAAAGTGATTCAAGTTGATAAAGATTTTAATTGTATATATAATCATATATATAATATCATGTATTAAAAACATAATTTGAAGTATCATAGTTTATACAAATATTATTCATTTATTATGTATATCTGTTATAGTTATAACAATTATTTAAAAGGCATCTTTATTAATAATAAGGATATGAATAAACATTAAAGGTATTTTTTTTAGTTTAAAATAATTATTTCATATAATCTATCTAAAGTCTTATAAATATTTATTAAGTATTTTATGTATTTTCGTATAATTAAATCATATTATTTTTAATAAAACTTTGATAGTAAAAAAAATTAATAATATCTTACGTTCGCAAGAACACACTAGATCATCAAATCCCGAACCTCTATTTAGTTTTAGGTTTTTTTCACTTCGTATTCATTCCATAACTATTGTTGCATAGGATTTCTCGTCGATAACTTTCGAAGAGCGTGACCCTCATTTACTACCGTTTTAACTGCATTCGTTTACCTCTTGCTTATTGCTAAGGTGAGTTTACATATCCCTTTTTCTATATTTTATATTTTGGGGGTAGCATGTATATCTTATTCAATTTTATTCATATTTAATTTTTACACAATTCAATACATGTTTATGTCTGATTATTGCATGCTCTATGATAATGCTCTATGTGTTTAATTGTTTATTTTATGTTTGGTGGTTGGTATCTCATCCTCATCTATCCTCATCTAGTATGATCATACATTTACCCAAGTACTTTGATTTCGTATCAATAAGAACGGGTCTATATCTGTTTAGTTGTTTACATTTTCATAAGAATTGTAATACTCATCATTTACATATGAATTGTGATTTATCTCTCTCTCTCTCTCTATATATATATATATATATATATATAACTAAAACTTATGTATTCTCACCAACATTCGTGTTGACAAACTTTATTTTTATACATGTTACAGGTACAAGTAGTTGATATTATTCAAGATTCAAGACAGTAGTTTGACCTTAGGATATCTATTCAAATAACAAAATTTTGATGTATTTGTTACGATTATTGAATTTGTGAACATGTTTAATGCTAATGAAATTAAATAATTATTAACTCATAAATTAGTGTCTTTTGAGCTACTGTCCAATCAATACGTTACGCCCCGGCATGTTCCGCCATCTTTGGTCGGGGTATGACAATACCGATTGTAAGGTCGAAGACGGATCTTTCAATTGTGATATCAACAATCTAGGTGTTGGTTCGGAATTCCAACAGTAGATGATTCAAGAACACAAAATACAAACACATAGAACACCAATAATTGCTTCAAAACACATGTATAATAATGCGTTGGGTGCTTAAGCACTATTAATACAAACTCGTCTTGAATAACCCTTAGACGGCCAAAACCTTAGTGAATGATCAACCTAGAACCCTATACAATGCATTCTATATATAGGGTGCAGAACACGCAAGCCCAACAATGACTAAAAGCCCACCGAGATCCATAAGGATCTCGGTTTACATACGCAACCCAAACAAACTAACAACCTAAGTACATACCAATTAACTAGGCCCAACAGGCTCTGCCCCTTGGACCCTGCTAGGGGTTGCTGTCCCCCGGACCCCAGTAGCTAGGAGTTACAATAACATAGAAATATGATATGGATAGGGCTAGTTAATTGATACTTGTAATTGTTATACAGTTAGTCACGCCCAGTTATGGAAAGGAGTTTCCATTAACTCTGAAAGGAATCGGACCCAGGTGAGTTTCTAGCCTCATTTCCTTGTTATGTTTTCGGGGATACGTGCATACTCGATGTGATTAGTTAATACACTTGCCTTAAGTGGTAAGTGTATGTTATGTGAAGGTTTTATAAACTATGTATGATATAGAAAGGTATATATGTTAATGTATGAATGATAGTAATGAAAAAATGTATGATTGTATGGTTGCATGGAAAGAAGGGCACCAAATCCTAATAATATATGAGGATGGAGGGCACCGGACCCTAATAATATCTGAGGATGACGGGCACCGAACCCTAGCTTGAAAAGGCTAAGGCATCTAGCTTGAATGAAGACACATGACATTGGACTAAAGAAGCTGGCATCTTTAGAACAATGTTGTGATGTTTTAATATGACTTTTTAAATTTTGTATAAAGACAAAAGTTTGTTATTATGGAAAGATTTGAATGATTATGTAATTTATGGTTGAAGTTTTATATTCCGCGAAAAGTTTTAATTAACTCCGATATTTAGAACTGTGTTTATGACTAAATCAAACTCTAAAGTAGGGCACTGGGACCGGGTCTTTACAACTGAATCAAAGAATAACCTTTAGTAAACAAAAGTTCTAATATGTATCTCAGGTCTAAGGATACTATATGAGTATACCAATATCAAAACATCTTATGACTAAGATCTATGAAGATGGTTTGATGCAAGTTACATCCAACGTCATTCATAATGAGGTATGTGCGTTTGCAAGTCAACTCCTTGAGTCCAAAGTCAGAATAGCCTTAGTTCAGAATCGTTCCCACGAGTCTGACCAACTACAGATAATTTAGAATACAATATTCATGTATTAAATGTATTAAAATGAACATGGTTATAATATTCAACGTTTGTGTTTAACCATTAAATCAAAAGTGAACTCAAAATTATAAATGCTTAAATGTTCATTCATCCAAATACTAAATCAAAACAAATGACTAGCTAATCTAAGACAGGTAGCATCCATGCGTTGGTCATGTTTGTCTTGAATCATCGGCTTAGTGAATGACGCTACTAGGTTTTGATTTGTTTTGCTTATTATGATATCTCCTCATTCTAGTATTTCCCGTATAAGGTGAAACTTCCATAGAATGCGCATGGCTCCATGATGAGATCTGGGCTCTTTGGCCTAAGCAATAGCACCTGTGTTATCACAGAACACCTCGATTGGTGTAAGGCCCTGGTCCTGGTGCCCTACTTTAGCGTTGGATTTACTCATAAACAAGTTCTATATATCAGAGTTAATTAAACTTTTTGCGGAATAGATAAAACAAAACCATTCATTACATAAGTCTTAAAATTTAAACAATATAAAACGCGTCTTAAGTTCAAACACCATAAAATTAAGTTTTCAGATGCTAGCTTTCTTAATCTTCTGCCATGTGCCCCTCTTCAAGCAAGCTATCTCAATCTACTCACCTGTGTGCATACTAAAAGTCAGAGCTAATCAAGCCACATACAATAACTTCACATACTTGAATACATACCCGAAGCTATGTAAACCTTACGTACTTACCTGTTCACCTTACTTTCATACATACATTCATACGTTAATTCTTTCATACTTTCTTTAATTTTATGATACATACATAACTATCGTTACATTCTAAATAGCCTTCCGCCCTTAACCTCACAGATATTGTTTGGGGCTAGTCCCTAACATCGTGTATATTATAAGGGTCAAGTCCCGAACATCACATAAATTATTATGGTCTAATCCCTATCCTCACAGATATTATTACGGTATGGTCCCTATGCTCACTGATATTATTAGGGTCTGGTCCCTATCCTCACATATATTATTAGGGTACGGTCCCTTTATTCCCTGCAACTATACCATACATTTCTTTATATTAATATATATATAAACTTTCATACATGCTTTATATCTTTTCTAAAGCATTCATATATCATTCATAAATCATACATAAGACAATCACATATCATACACTTACCACTTAAGTTAAATGTATTAATTAATCACATTGAGTATCCACAGAGCTCCGAAAACATAACAAGGAAGTGGGGCTAGAAACTCACATGTATCCTTTGCTTCTTAGAGTAAACTTTAATACTCCTCCTAAGCTGTGCACGGTTAAATTGTGTAATAATTATAAGTATTAATTAACTACCTCTGACTATATCATAATTTCATATTAATGTAACCCCTGGTTACGAGGGTCCGGGGGCAGCGCCCCTGGCGGCGGAGTCTAGGGGCAGCAGCCCCTAGCAGGGTCCAAGGGGCAGAGCCCCTGGCTGGGGTCTTGCTTCTAGGTTAGCTTGGAAAAAGATTTATTTTCATTAACATTCCTTTACTAATTTCAGCAGAAAACTTAAGTCTAAACTAATCTAATCGAATTCTCAATTCTAATCGAATGGCAGATTTCGAATGGAAGTTCTAATTGAATGAAATTTCTAATCGAATGGAAATTTTAATCGAATGGAAGTTCTAATCAAGAGAAATTTCTAATCGACTGGAAATTCTAATCGAATCGAATCACCCATTCGATTCGATTACTTTTCTGGCCCATTCGATTCGATTACATTTCTCACATGATTCGATTACTTGTCTGTCCATTCAATTCGATTACTTTTTCTGGCCATTCGATTCGAATACTATTTCTGGCCATTCGATTCGATTAAATTATCTTTGAATCAGGTTTCTTAAGGACCCGATTCAAATATGGGTTACATTTTCGTCGCTTTCTAGCAATTCCTTTCGACTCGTTTTGCATAAGGAATGAGCCTTGGTCTATACGACATCGTTTCCTTGCGTTAAAACGGTCCAAACGTCACCTGTTTGTCTCGCTTCATTCCAAAACACCTCGTTTACGTCCAAGTCCATAACTTTCCTACTTAATAAGGCCCGATTTGCCTTTATATTGAATCTTAAGGCAAACCGTTTTCAAAAAAATAAACCTTTATATATAAAATGTACCTGTTTGGCGTATTTCGGCTACGGGTTAGCTTCAACGTGCGATTATGGACGTTTTACTTGCTTGTATAAGTAAGATCTAACAAAAACCCTTCTTGGTTCGAATCTAAATCTGGTCCGTAATGGATGAGAGTGTTTGTATGCGTTTTTGAGTGTGTATGGAGGCTAGTAGATGAAAATGAGGGTTTTAGGGAGGTTTAAGGGGTTTATATACCCTTAAGCTCATGGGCCTCAGGTCCATCACCATCCCTTATTTCATCTTTAATTGCCCAAGTCCATACCTTATTATTTTTATTTAACTTAGCTAAATAAAAACACACTATTAAATAAACAAAAATCTTTTTTTTTATTATTATCAAAGTAGTAGGATGTTACAAGTTTTCACTCTTTAAAGAGGTTTCGTCCCCGAAACTTAACTATTACTTAAACAAATCTGGGTAAAACTTGTGCATCTCTTCTTCAACTTCCCAAGTAGCGTCTGATACCTTATGTAGGTTCCCCGGACGGATCACATGAGATATTCCGATATACACAGGTGCGGAATCCCTGTGTAGATCGTTACGGACGTAGAATATAAGCTTACGAACACACGAACACGATATAAACCAAACACACGTTATATTGATAACTCAAACCGTGTAACTTACAGACTCTCGATCACACGTCAATAGACTCACTGAAATACACGTAAACTGAACTACTCGATCAACTAATCAACGTAAACAGTAAACTATATAAATACACGACAACTTCGCCTCAGGCGAAGTTGTCCTTAACTTTGCTCGTTCAACAAGTTCGCCTAGGCGAACTTGTCAACAACTTCGCTTGGTTAACAAGTTCGCCTAAGCGAACTTGTCAACTACTTCGCTTTTACAAACAAATACACAACCAATATTACAGACTCGATTACAGACATTAGACATATGAACTACTGACATCTATGCACCAACAGACTCCCCCTTGGCAGTAGCTACATATTCTTATCTTTCAGCTCTTGTCTCGTAATCCTGTATCTTCACGCGTGCACTCCTTCTCTAACACATACCGTCACAACTCGTTGATACTTTCTTGCTTCATCCTTCCAAGCTGGAATATAAAAGATCTTTTTCTCGTTGAGCATCTTCAGATCAGCTTGCGATAAGTTTACAAGATGCATCGGATCGTAAACTCTAAGGATCTCTTGTTCATCCTCATCTTCCATCACAGCTTCTGCAGTCTGGCAATCAACGTACCACCATTTTAGATTCTTCAACACATCTTGAGGCATAGTCTTCATTGGAACCTCTTTGATGCATCGGATCGGTTTGTACTTCATCACCATCCATGGCTTGCCATCTGCTCTCAATCCCCTCTCTGTATCCTCCACGAGCTTTCCCTTCTGTGGCTTTAATAGTTCAAACTTCTTTTCTTTTATGCTTTCTTTCCACACAATCTTCTCAATCATTCTTGCCATATTGTTGTCACTTCTATTTATCAGGCCCAACCTGGCCAAATCTTTCACCTCACATTCCGGCAACGTATTGAGAGATCTCAACATTCTCTTGAAGTATTGAATACCATCATAACGCTTCACCACAAACAACTTTATCTGTTCATCATAAATCCAACAGATAATTCCCTTCTTCGACTCAGCATAGCCTTTGATGTTATAAGTCTTTTTGAACATGGCTGGAACAGCAGGCTTCTTGGTCTTGATAAACCAATGAGCACAGTCTTCCTTCCACCTCGGCTGCTCCTCCCACTCAGTCTCATCCATCTCAGCACCCATGTCGGTTTTCTCAACATCAGGGATTTCGTGTTCAACATCTTCTTCTACTATCTCCCCCTCTTCTATTCCATCTTCAATCACAATCTGCTCACCGATCTTCTCAATCACATCACTCGGCAGCACATCTTCATCAATCAACACATCATCGCTGAACATGTCATCGTCCAGTTCCTTCAGCGCATCAATCACATCATCCTCCACCAACACTACATCATCACCAGAACCACCAGCCACGTCGGTAGACTCCCCCTCAGCTGTGGAAGTACCAAGAGCTTGAGAAGTTCTTGGCAGCTCACCACCTGCATCTTTCGATGCATTGGGATCATCGTCTCGGTCGTTCCTCTTCTTCGTTCTGAGCTCGTCGCCCTTACAGCTCATCTCCCCCTGAGATGCCAAGAACTCCTTCAAGGCATCTATAACTTTCCCATGCTCAACCAGGAGGGATGCCTGTAGCTGATTTGCTTCCACTAGGCTTTGAATAGTCTTCGACTGCTCTGCCACGATTCGCTCTAGTGAAGCTATTCTTTCTGAATCTGAAGTAGGCGAAGGCGAGACACCAGAAGCAGGCGTAACCGCAGGTGGTACCATACCTGATAACCCTGCAGCAGTAACGACCGTTGACTCTACAAATCGTGCAGCTACCACCGACTGAGTAAGCGTTGGAGGTGGTAGTGACACGATCTCCGGAGTCAAAGTCTGGATAGCAGTGACGGATGGAGTGCCAGCAGCTGATGTAGCCACCACGGGAACATCCGCAGCGCTTGTACTTGTCACCTGTACAGAAGAAGGAACAATGGACATACCAGACAGTGCGGCCGGAGGAAATCGTACAGTCCTTGAAGTCTCTCCAGCTCCCATGCCAGCACCTGTCCTCTCCCGTCTTGATCTTCTTATCAGCTTATGTATGTCTTCTTCCTCTTCCGACTCATCATCATCCTCCGTTCTCTTCCTTTTCCCTATCGTTCTCTCTCGAGACACCATCAAACGTCTCCCCTCATTCATAATCTCATCCAAATCGGAGTCAGCCATCGACGTAGCTGCTCTAGTCATACTCACACCCAAACCTTGTGCAGCCGAGACCTGCACCTCTTCAACGTGATCCATATCAAAATAACCTTGACCTCCAAAAACAGCGTCAAGATCAATATCCTTAGCAGCAGACACAACAGGCACAGCAGGAGCAGGAACAGCTTGAGTTGCTCTTGCCTGTCGTGGTTGAGGATCTCTGAACTCGTCCCCACCAGCAGGAACATACTCTGGGTTGATTAAAAACCCAAATAGTGGAGTATGCCTGGGACGACGTTCAGGGTTGCTCCTCGCACTCGACGTGCGGCATTGAGCAAAGATACGTTTGCTCACCGATTCGACGTATCTGATCGGGCGTCTCTGAACGGAGCCACATGGTTCAATATCATTTGAATAAAACGTGGGTACATAATGAACCGCTCCCGAGACATCGCCCTTCTTTGTCTGTCTATCTCATAAAAGACCATTTGACTGAAGCTATAACGTTTGTTATAGGTCAGTGCAGTCATTGCAGACTGCATGGTCGCACCCATGCCGTCAGTGCCCGCCTTCCTCCCAGACATGCATACTATCATAACGTGCATGAGGAAGCGCCACTGATCTAGAAGGAAACCCTTCCTCCTCTGGGTATCTCCTAATGGACCAGAGTAGCCCATTCAGAGAAACGCTCCATCACGGAAAGGAGCGACAAACTCAGTTGGATCGTCTCGAGTCTCCTCTCCAAACCGTAGCGCCACCCGGATCTGTTCAGAATTGAACTGAACTTCTTGATTGTTCACCGTCGCTCTCATGACCGGGGGCTCAACACGACAGTCGTATTCGACCGTCTGCCAGAAGTCTTCGATATTCGGCAGAGATATCGGCAGAGTGTTTGTTATGGCATGAAAAATCCTCGAGCGTAGGAGGAAGGTGATGATCTCGTGATAGTCGTCCACACCGCTCGCCTCCGGGTCAAGTGTAATGTACATATTGTGACCCGGGAAAAATTGTCTCTGATTGTCACCATCATCTCCTCCTGCACCTCCAGCACCAGCTACCGCAGCCATATCTGCAACAAACTAACCAAGTTAGAACGACACAAAGACATAGCACAAGTTCGCTTGTCACCATGAGCGAAGTTGTGATAAACTCTGTATAGGCGAAGTTAAAGTTGGGGCGAAGTTGGGAACAACTTCGCTTCAGCTTTAAGTTCGTCTAATTAACACTAAGTAAAATTGATCTTAGGCGAAGTTAAAGTTAACTTCGCCTCATCACAACATCGCCTCAGGCGAATTTAAGTTTCAGGCGAAGTTACAATTGTAGGTTCCCCGGACGGATCACACGAGATATTCCGATATACACAGGTGCGGAATCCCTTTGTAGATCGTTACGGACGTAGATATAAGCTTACGAACACACGAACACGATATGAACCAAACACACGTTATATTGATAACTCAAACCGTGTAACTTACAGACTCTCGATCACACGTCAATCGACTCACTGAAATACACGTAAACTGAACTACTCGATCAACTAATCAACGTAAACAGTAAACTATATAAATACACGACAACTTCGCCTCAGGCGAAGTTGTCCTTAACTTCGCTCGTTCAAAAAGTTCGCCTAGGCGAACTTGTCAACAACTTCGCTTGGTTAACAAGTTCGCCTAAGCGAACTTGTCAACTACTTCGCTTTTACAAACAAATACACAACCAATATTACAGACTCGATTACAGACATTAGACATATGAACTACTGACATCTATGCACCAACACCTTACGATGCTTCCATATCACCAAAGGGATAACTTTATGATGGAGTTGCTTTTCCTTACAGTCAACGATCTCTGCAGGCTGTTCGATATTGTTTACTATTCATCAACCTCAATGTCTACTAATGGCATATGTGACGTGTCATTGGCTAGACATTTTCTCAAATGAGAAACATGAAAGGTAGAGTGAATTCCTTCTATTTCTTCGTGTAAACCTAGCTTGTAAGCCACTTCACCCAAGCGGTCTATGATCTTAAACGGTCCAATGTACCTTGGACTCAACTTTCCTCTCTTTCTAAAACAAATAATCCCCTTCCAAGGCGAAACCTTGGGCATCACATTGTCAACAATGCTAAACTCAATCGGTTATCGTCGCTTGTCAACATAGGATTTCTGGCGATCCTGAGCAGCTATCATTCTTGCTTTGATCTGCTCAAACCTCGAGCAGGTTTCTTGCACAACTTCTAAACTTCCAATCTCCTTCTGACCAATCTCTCCTCAACATACAGGAGCTCTACAACGTCTACCATACAACATCTCAAACGGTGGCATACCAATACTCTAATGGTAGCTGTTGTTATAGGAGAATTCTTCAAGATGCAAATGATCATCCCAACTTCCTTCAAAGTCCAAAACACACGCATGTAACATATCCTCAAGGGTTAGGATAGTCCTTTCAGACTGCCCATCGATTTGAGGATGATACGTCGTACTGACGTTTAGCCTTTATCCCATAGCTTCATGGAACTTCTTCTAGAATCTCGACGTAAAGCGAGTATCTCTACCCGACATGATCGACAACGGAACTGCATGTTTGGCCACAACCTCTTTTATGAACACATTTACTAAATTTTCTGACGAGATAGCCTATTGTATAAGTAGAAAGTGAGCATTTTTCGGTACACGGTCCATTATCACCCAAATGGTATCATGATGTTTAAATGTACGCGGTAGCTTGGTTATGAAATCCATGGTGATGTGTTCCCATTTCCATTTCCATTCATGTATATCTAAAGGCTGCATCTTCCCATAAGGTTTATGATGTTCTGCTTTGACTTGCAAACAAGTTAAGCACTTACTGGCATAATCTACTACATCATTATTTATACCCAGCCTCCAATAGTCTCTCTTTAGGTCTTGGTACATCTTGGTGGATCCTGGTTGGATCGAGTATCTTGACTTATGAGCTTTATTAAGGATTCGACCTCTAAGATCTCCATGGCGTGAAATCCACATACGGTTAAACCTAGTCTTCACACCATGAGTGTTATCCATCAGCTTGTTTTGTTGTCCAAAGATTCTTTCCTTTTTCATTAGCCCCTCTTCTATATGCACCTCAGAATGTACCTTGATGATCTCTCTGAAGAAATCTGAGTTAATGATCAACTTATAAGACTTCACTGTTGCAATGAACTCTTCATTCTTACGGCTTAGTGCGTCGGCGACCACAATAGCCTTACCAGGATAGTATTTAATATCACAGTCATAGTTCTTGATCAACTCCAACCATCTACTCTATCTCATGTTCAACTCTTTTTACTCGAAAAAGTACTTCAAACTCTTATGATATGTATAAATAGTACACTTAGTATCGTATATGTAGTGTCTCCAAATCTTGAGAGCATGCACTACTACAGCTAGCTCTAAGTCATGCGTCGGGTAAGTACTCTCGTGAACCTTTAACTATCTGGACATATAAGCTATCACCTTACCTTGTTGCATTAACACGCAACCTAACCCACGATGCGATGCATTAGTGCAAACAACCAAATCCTCGTCACCATCGGGTAGAGCAAGGATTGGAGCTTGTTCCTGAAACTTACCCCAATTGAATACTACAGACTTTCGGGTCCTTCCGGTCAATGGTGCAGCTATCTTGGAGAAGCCTTCGATGAATCTCCTATAATACCCAGTCAACCCTAAGAAACTTCGTATATCAGTCGGGTTTTGCGGAGTCTTCCAATTCATTAATTCCTCAATCTTTGCTGGGTCCATAGTAATCCCTTTAGGATTGATTACGTGACCTAGAAATTGTAGCTCACGCATACAGAATGCGCACTTTGAGAACTTAGTATACAATTTCTCTTCCTTCAACATTTCCAACACTTCTCTTAGATGTTTAGCATGATCTGACTCGCTCTTTGAATAAATCAATATATCGTCAATGAAAATGATGACTGACTTGTCTAACATCGGCCGACATACCCTATTCATCATACCCATAAATGATGCGGGAGCATTCGTTAGACCGAACGACATCGCGAGGAACTCGTAGTATCCATACCGTGTCCGAAACGTTGTCTTAGGGATGTCTGACTCTTTCACCTTCAGTTGATGATAGCCTGATCTAAGGTCTATTCGTTTGAACCTACTCGAACTTTGTATTTGATCAAACAAATCATCAATCTGTGGCAACGGATATCTACTCTTCATCGTATGCTTGTTCAACTCACAATATTCTATACATATTCTCATAGTTCCATCCTTCTTCTTAACAAACAACACCGGTGCACCCCACGGGGAAACAATCTGTCTTATAAAACCTTTACCGAGGATTTCTTGCAGTTGGGACATCAATTCCTTCATCTCGAATGGCACCAGGCGGTAAGGTGCTTTTGCTACAGGCTATGCTCCTAGTATTAAGTTTATCTGGAATTCTACCTCTCGCTCCGGTGGCAACCCCGGAAGATCCTTAGGGAACACCTCTGGATAGTCGTACACAACATGAACATCTTTGGCTTCTTTCGTCTTCGGCCATAGCTTTGACAACATATGTCAGGTATACACCACACCCTCGCCTTAACAATCCTTCAGCTTTTATCATCAAAATGACGTTAAGCTCTGAACTTTCTTTATCACCATAAACTGTCACCGTACCACCATCCAAGGACTTTAACCTTATCAACCTACTCTTACACACTATCTGAGCCTCAAACTTAGATAGCCAGTCCATTCCCAAAACCACATCGAACCATCCGAAGGTCATAACATACAGGGTAACATGGAACTCACGTCCCTCTAACTCTATCTTACAATACTTAACCATTCTCATTATCCTAACTGAGGTTGTTGGTGCATAGATGTCAGTAGTTCATATGTATAAAGTCTGTAATCGAGTCTGTAATATTGTTTATGTAATTGTTTGTTTAGAAGCAAAGTTGTTGACAAGTTCGCTTAGGCGAACTTGTTAACCAAGCGAAGTTGTTGACAAGTTCGCCTAGGTGAACTTGTTCAACGAGCGAAGTTATTGACAACTTCGCCTGAGGCGAAGTTGTCGTGTATTTATATTGTTTTCTGTTTAATGTTTACGGTTAATCAGTTGGTCAGTTAGTGTTTTGGTTGATCGAGTTCAGTTTACGTAAGTCTATTGACGTGAGTCTGTAAGTAACACGATTCGGGTTATCAATATAACGTGAGTTTTGTTCGTATCGTGTGTACGTGTGTTTGTGTGATTATATTCTACGTCCGTAACGATCAACACAGGGATTCCGCACCTGTGTATATCGGGATATCTCGTGTGATCCGTCCAGGGAACCTACAATTGGTATCAGAGGTAAAGGATGTTCAAAGGATGTTCAAAGGTCACACTGTTCATTCAATCGTGTGATCCTGTGTAAAGGATGTTCAAAGGTCACACTGTTCATTCAATCAGCGAACTTATATCCACAGATCAACTATTCTCCAGCGAACTTGTTCTTTCAATCTTTTACGTGTTACTTATTCCGATTTTCTCACCGATCAAAGGTTCGAGATGTTGTTTTATCGTATATTATAAGGTCGTTCATGCTAATCAAGGGTCGTTTCGACCCGGTTATTAACCTCGAACCATCGGTTTTGAAACCGATTTTCTTAAACTTGTGTTTTTACGTGGTAAACACTATTCTGATCATCAACATGTCCTTAAAACTTGTGTTTACGAGTGCTTAATCGTCTATTCTAGCCGAATCATCACCTGCACGTTGTTCCATGAATCTCACTGTCGCCGATTCAGATTCAGGCGAAGTTAGGGTTTAGGCGAAGTTATCTGTAACTTCGCCTGGAGCTTAAGTTCGCCTGAGGCGAAGTGATCCGTAACTTCGCCCGAAGCTTAAGTTCGCCTGAGGCGAATTTATCCGTAACTTCGCCCAGAACTTAAATTCGCCTGAGGCGATGTTGTGATGAGGCGAAGTTAACTTTAACTTCGCCTAAGATCATTTTTACTTGGTGTTAATTAGACGAACTTAAGGCTGAAGCGAAGTTGTTCCCAACTTCGCCTCAATTTTAACTTCGCCTATACAGAGTTTATCACAACTTCGCTCATGGTAACAAAGCGAACTTGTGCTATGTCTTTTTGTGGTTCTAACTTGGTTAGTTTGTTGTAGATATGGCTACGATAGCGGGTGCTGGAGGTGCAGGAGGCGATGACGGTGACAATCAAAGACAGTTTTTCCCGGGTCACAATATGTACATCACTCTTGACCCGGAGGCGAGCGGTGTGGATGACTACCGCGAGATTATCACTTTCCTCCTGCGCTCGAGGATTTTTCATGCCATCACAAACACACTGCCGATATCCTTGCCGAATATCGAAGACTTCTGGCAGACGGTCGAATACGACTGCCGTGTGGAGCCCCCGGTCATGAGAGCAACGGTGAACAATCAAGTAGTTCAGTTCAATTCTGAACAGATCCGGGTGGCATTACAGTTTGGTGAGGAGACTCGAGACGATCCTACAGAGTTCGTAGCTCCTTTTCGTGATGGAGCGTTTCTTCGAATGGGCTACTCTGGTCCATTAGGAGATACCCAAAGGAGGAAGGGTTTCCTTCTAGACCAGTGGCGCTTCCTCATGCACGTCATGATCGTGTGCATGTCGGGGAGGAAGGCGGGCACAGATGGTATGGGTGCGACCATGCAGTCTGCCAAGACTGCACTGACCTATAACAAGCGTTATAGTTTCAGTCAAATGGTCTTCTACGAGATTGATAGGCAACGACGGGCGATGTCTCGGGAGCGGTTCATCATGTACCCACGATTTTTACAGATGATATTGAACCATGTGGCTCCGGCTCTACCTCAGAGACGCCCGATCAGATACGTCGAATCGGTGAGCAAACGTATCTTTGCTCAATGCCGCACGTCAAGTGCGAGGAGCAATCCTGAACGTCGTCCCAGGCATACTCCTCTAGTTGGGTTTTTAATTAACCCAGAGTATGTTCCTGCTGGTGGGGACGAGTTCAGAGATCCTCAACCGCAACAGGCAAGAGCAACTCAAGCTGTTCCTGCTCCTGCTGTGCCTGTTGTATCAACGGCTGAGGATATAGACCTTGACGCTGTTTTTGGAGGTCAAGGCTACTTTGACATGGATCAAGTTGAAGAGGTGCAAGTCTCAGCTGCACAAAGTTCGGGTGTTAGTATGACTAGAGCAGCTACGTCGATGGCTGACTCCGATTTGGACGAGATTATGAATGAGGGGAGACGGTTGAGGGTGTCTCGAGAGAGAACAATTGGGAAGAGGAAGAGAACGGAAGATGATGATGAGTCGGAAGAAGAAGAAGACATACACAAGCTAATTAGAAGATCAAGACGGGAGAGGACAGGTGCTGGCATGGGAGCTGGAGAGACTTCAAGGACTGTACGATTTGCTCCGGCCGCACTGTCTGGTATGTCCATTGTTCCTTCTTCTGTACAGGTGACGAGTACAAGCGCTGCGGATGTTACCGTGGTGGCTACATCAACGGCTGACATTCCATCCACCACTACCATCCAGACGTCGACTCCGGAGATCGCGTCACTACCACCTCCAACGCTTATTCAATCGGTGGTAGCTGCTCGTTTTGTGGAGTCAACGGTCGTCACAGCTGCAGGGTTATCAGGTATGATACCACCTGCGGTTACGCCTGCTTCTGGAGTCTCGCCTTCGCCAATGTCAGACTCAGAGAGAATAGCTTCACTAGAGCGGATCGTGGCAGAACAATCGAAGACTATTCAAAGCCTAGTGGAAGCAAATCAACTACAGGCATCCCTCTTGGTCTAGCATGGGAAAATCATAGATGCCTTGAAGGAGTTCTTGGCATCTCAGGGGGAGATGAGCTGTAAGGGCGACGAGCTCAGTACGAAGAAGAGGAATGACCGTGACGATGATCCCAATGCATCGAAAGATGCAGGTGGTGAGCTGCCCAGAACTTCTCAAGCTCTTGGTACTTCCACAGCTGAGGGGTAGTCTACTGACGTGGCCGGTGGTTCTGGTGATGATGTGGTGCTAGTTGAAGATGATGTGATTGATGCGCTGAAAGAGCTTGACGACGACATGTTCAGTGATGAGGTGCTGTTTGATGAAGATGTGCTACCGAGTGATATGATTGAAAAGATCGGTGAGCAGATTGTGATTGAGAGTGGAATAGAAGAGGGGGAGATAGTAGAAGAAAACGTTGAACACGAGATCCCTGAGGTTGAGAAAGCCGATGTGAGTGCTGAGATGGATGAGACTGAGTGGGAGGAGCAGCCTAGGTGGAAGGAAGGCTGTGCTCATTGGTTTATCAAGACCAAGAAGCCTGCCGTTCCAGCCATGTTCAAGAAGAGCTATAACATTAAAGGCTATGCTGAGTCTAAGAAGGGAATCATCTGTTGGATATATGATGATCAGATCAAGTTGTTTGTGGTGAAGCGTTATGATGGCATTCAATACTTCAAAAGAATGTTGAGATCTCTCAATACATTGCCGGAATGCGAGGTGAAAGATTTGGCCAGGTTGGGCCTGATAAACAGAAGTAACAACAATATGGCAAGAATGATTGAGAAGATTGTGTGGAAAGAAGGCATAAAAGAAAAGAAGTTTGAACTATTAAAGCCACAGAAGGGAAAGCTCGTGGAGGATACAGAGAGGGGATTGAGAGCAGATGGCAAGCCATGGATGGTGATGAAGTACAAACCGATCCGATGCATCAAGGAGGTTCCGATGAAGAATATGCCTCAAGATGTGTTGAAGAATCTAAAATGGTGGTACGTTGACTGCCAGACTGCTGAAGCTGTGATGGAAGATGAGGATGAACAAGAGATCCTTAGAGTTTACGACCCGATGCATCTTGTAAACTTGTCGCAAGCTGATCTGAAGATGCTCAACGAGAAAAAGATCTTTTATATTCCAGCTTGGAAGGATGAAGCAAGAAAGTATCAACGAGTTGTGACGGTGTGTGTTAGAGAAGGAGTGCACGCATGAAGATACAGGATTACAAGACAAGAGCTGAAAGATCAAGATATGAAGCTACTGCCAAGGGGGAGTCTGTTGGTGCATAGATGTCAGTAGTTCATATGTATAAAGTCTGTAATCGAGTCTGTAATATTGTTTATGTAATTGTTTGTTTAGAAGCGAAGTTGTTGACAAGTTCGCTTAGGCGAACTTGTTAACCAAGCGAAGTTGTTGACAAGTTCGCCTAGGCGAACTTGTTCAACGAGCGAAGTTATTGACAACTTCGCCTGAGGCGAAGTTGTCGTGTATTTATATTGTTTTCTGTTTACTGTTTACGGTTAATCAGTTGGTCAGTTAGTGTTTTGGTTGATCGAGTTCAGTTTACGTAAGTCTATTGACGTGAGTCTGTAAGTAACACGATTCGGGTTATCAATATAACGTGAGTTTTGTTCGTATCGTGTGTACGTGTGTTTGTGTGATTATATTCTACGTCCGTAACGATCTACACATGGATTCCGCACCTGTGTATATCGGGATATCTCGTGTGATCCGTCCAGAGAACCTACAGAGGTTTCACTAGCAGTTTCAGGCACACGACAACATTTCATTTTTGCTATTGTACTAAATGTCGTAGCTACAAAACTTCTATTCGCACCTAAATCAAACAATACTGAAGCAGAAATACCGTTTACTAGAAACGTACCTGTAACAACATCTAGGATCTGATTGGCTTGATCCTGAGTCAACATGTAAGCTCTGGTCCTTGGCCTAGTTTGGTTAGCATCCTTCCTTCCACTTCCTCCAGCTTAACCATCAGTTCACTCCCTTGCCATATGACCCATTTTACCACATTTGTAACACGCGGGATTGGCACTGCACTCATTACCATAATGACCGGCCTTTCCGCACTTATAACACACATTAGACCCAAGCCTACACTCCCCACCATGAGCTATACCATATTTGGTACAAACATCCGAACTTCTACCCCACTTGCATTCCCCACCGTGCATTTTACCACAAGTCTTGCACGACTTCTTTTCCCACACCTTCTGTCTGAGTACCGGATCCTTTAGCGGGATTGAACCAATTCTTATCTTTCTTCTCTTCCACCACCACGTCATCTACAGCCAGGTCGTCGTAAACCATCTCTGCGAGTTCAACATCAGAGTTGAAAGTAGCAGGTTTACTAGCCCTGATATAAGTGCGGACATTCTGTGGAAGACCTCTAATGTAGCGTTTGATCCTTTTTCACTTCAGTGTTCACCATATCAAGAACCAACTTAGACATGCGGTTGAATTCAGTGGTGTACCCACGGTGTGTCATTTTACCCGCCCTCATATTCACAAACTTCATCTCATCCCTCTCGACCTCAAAAACAGCACAAAACCGCTTCATAACCAATTCTTTCAGATTATCCCTTCTCATTGCCTTAATTTCTTCTCGGGTCTTTCTCTGTTCTGCCGTCTCCCTCCAGAACATGGCCTCATCACCAAATGATTGGGTAGCATCACCCACTGCTTGGTCGGGACGACACTTACTGATTCGGGTAACCTTGTCCATGGTGGTTATCCACTGGAGAGTATCGATTGCATCCACTAAACTAGTCAGCTTTGGCGGGTCGCAACCATTGAACGACTTGTAGTTACATCCACCTCGGCCTCTCTTTCTTTCATCAACCTTCATAGACCTAACCTCACTCGAGCTACCTTTCTCCCTCTTATCATCCTTCTTACCATTCTCCAATGTCCTCTCACTGGTCCTTGCATGTCTTTCAGCAGACTTGCTAGGATGCAGATTCTTCACTTTAGAAGTTACAACTTGAGCAATGGCGGCTTGAACAACAGGATCCAGTTGATACCCTTCATTGTTGCTTGGTCCTCGCAGAGTTTCACTCCTCTCCTATCTTGTGTTAGTAACTAGTTCTATAAAAGGTTCCCGGGTAATCTGCGGCCTACCACGACATCCCGTGCGACCTCCTTGACTGACAACCTTTCTTGCTCCAGCCATTCGTATTTTATAAGGAAACACAAACGTCATCACTTAAGGAACTATTTAGTACAAGGTTAGTAAGGCTAAAATGTAATAACAGTGGTCAGCTGTGATTAGTTGATCACGTTACTTTCCGTGTCCTATACACTTCCCTTTGTGAGTCCACTTGTGCTAGTTCTACTTTAAATAGTTAGAAAATCAAACAGTTCATATAATCATATACTCCTATCTTTAGCAATTAAATTAACTTTCTTACACATTCTTACATTAAATGTGAAATTAATCATGTATTTTAGTTATACTTAGCTTGCTTGAGTGACACATGGCTTTCTTGAACTGACATCTTCTTTCTTTTCTTACTTAAGTCCCATTCTTTGTTCGAGTCTAAGCTTGTAGGATGCTTATTTCTCTCGAACTTATGCTCTGATACCAACTTTTAAAGCCACGGTCTGGGTGCCCTACTTTAGTGTTGGATTTACTCATAAACACAGTTCTATATATCAGAGTTAATTAAACTTATCGCGGAATAGATAAAAGAAAACCATTCCTTACATAAGTCTTTAAATTTAAACCATATAAAACACGTCTTAAGTTCAAACATCATAAAATTAAGTCTTTAGATGCCAACTTCCTTATTCTTCTACCATGTGCCCCTCTTCAAGCTAGCTATCTCATCCTAATCACCCTGTGTGCATACTAAAATTCAGCTACGTTGAGTGAGTTCTAATTAATCAAGCCACACACAATATGTTCACATACTTATATACATACCCGAAGGTATCTACACCTTACATACTTACCAATTCACCTTACTTTCATGCATACATATGTACGTTCATTCTTTCATACTTTCTTTACTTTCATGATACATACATAACTATCGTTACATTCTAAAGAGCCTTCCGCCCTATAACCTCACAGATATTGTAAGGGTCTGGTCCCTAACGTCACAGATATTATAAGGGTCTGGTCCCAAACATCACAGATATTATTAGGGTCTAATCCCTATCCTCACATATATTATTATGGTCTGGTCTTATCCTCACAGATATTATTAGGGCCTGGTCCCTTTATTTTGTGCAACCATATCATATCTTTCTTTATATTTATATGTATATACTTTCATACATACTTTCAATCTTTTTTATAGCATTCATATATTATTCATGCATCACACATAAGACAATCACATATCATAAACTTACAACTTAAGGTAAGTGTATTAACTAATCACATCGAGTATGCACACATCACCAAAAAAATAACAACGAAGTGGGGCTAGAAACTCACATGTATCCTTTGCTTCTCAGAGTTAAATGTAATACCCCTCCTAAGCTGTGCACGACTAACTGTGTAATAATTATAAGTATTAATTAACTACGGGAGTCTGGGGGGTAGCACCCCTGGCAGCGGGGTCTATGGGGAGTAGCCCCTAGCAGGGTCCAAGGGGCAGAGTCCCTGGCTGGGCCGCTGGGGTCTAGCTTCCAAGTCAGCTTGAAAATGTTTTATTTTCATTAAGATTCCTTTACTAAAATTTCATCAATAAAGTTAAGTCTGATGGGCTACATTTTCGTCAATTTCCAGCCTTTCCTTTCGACTCGTTTTGCCCATTTTGCATAAGGAACGAGCCTTGGTCTATACGACTTCGTTTCCTTGCGTTAACAAGGTCGAAATGTCACCCATTTGTCATGTTTCATTCCAAAACACCTCATTTACATCCAAGTTCATCACTTTCCTACTTAATAATTCTCGATTTTCCTTTGTATCGAATCTTAAGGCAAACCATCTTCAAAAACTAAACCTTTATAAATAAAACGTACCTTTTTGGCGTATTTCGGCTACGGGCTAGCTTCAACGTGGGATTATGGACGTTTTACTTGCTTGTTTAAGAAAGATCTAACAAAACCCTTCTTGGTTCGAATCTAAATCTGGTCTGTAATGGATGAGAGTGTTTGTATGCGTTTTTGAGTGCGTATGGAAGCTAGAAGATGAAAATGAGGGATTTAGGGTGGTTTAAGGGGTTTATATACCCTTAAGCCCATGGACCTTAGGCCCATCACAATCCCTTATTCCATCTTTAATTGCCCAAGCTTACACCTTATTATGTTTATTTAACTTAGCTAAATAATAACACACTATTAAATAAACAAAAGTATTTTTATTTATTATTATCAAAAGTAAGATGTTACAATTGGTTTCTGAATACTCAGAACCACATCGAGGTCAGTGATGAACTTCTTCATCTAAGCAGCCTCCTTAGCAGCATCTGATACAACTATGTATTCAAATTCGGTTGTAGAGTATGCCACCAAACTCTGCTTGGAGCTTTTCAAGTAAGTAACTGCTTCATTGAGAGTGAATACGAATCCTAATTTTGAGCGAGAATCGTCTCGGTCAGTCTGGAAGCTAGCATCAGTGTAACACTTTACAATGAGCTTTTCTTCCACTCCTCCAAACTCTAAGAACATATTCCTAATCCTTTTCAGGTACCTTAGAATGTTCTTTACTGCAGTCCAATGGGCAACACCATGACTTTTCTGAAAAGGACTAGTCATGCTTAAACCATATGAGACGTCAGGTCTAGTGCAAAACATAGCGTATGGAATTGCTTGCATGTTCCTAGTTTCAATGTCCGTTGTCGGAGATTGCGATTTGTTCAACATGGTTCCTTTATCAATGGGAACACCTCCTTTCTTGGAATTCTCCATTGAGAAACGTGTCAATACCTTGTCTATGTATGTACGTTGACTTAGTCCTAGAAGCCGCTTAGATCTATCTCGGTAGATCTTGATTCCTAGAATATAAGAAGCTTCACCAAGATCTTTCTTTGCGAAACAAGATCCCAACCGGTGCTTAACTTCTTTAAGCATATGAATGTTGTTTCCAATGATCAATATATCATCCACATACAGGATGAGAAATGATATAGTTCTCCCCCTGGCTTTTCAGAAAATTCAAGGCTCATCTTCACTTTTGATAAAACCAAACTCTTTGATTTTCTCATCAAAATGAATATTCCAGATGCGAGATGCCTGTTTGAGTCCGTAAATGGACTTATTTAGTTTACACACCCTATTAGGATATTTGGGATCGATGCAACCTTTAGGCTCATATAGACATTTTCAGAAAGGTGTCCATTAAGAAAAGCAGTTTTGACATCCATTTGCCATATCTCGTAGTCATAGCAATGGGCGAGAAGGTTTCATCATAGTAAATACCCTGAGTAAAACCTTGACTAGCTATGCTTTATAGGTCTGTACATTTCCATGCATGTAGATCTTTTTTAAAAATCCACTTGCTCCCTACTGCCCGACCTTTGGGGGATACCTCAACCAAGTTCCATACTTGATTATCATGTTGCATCTTGGCGTTCATGGATTCTTGCCATTTCTCATATTCTGGATCTAAGATATCATATTTTAAGTTAGTAGGTTCGTCATTTGACACAACTGCTACAAGAACTTCGGGACCATCAAGATTCCATAGGTATTTATATTTTGGTACACGAGTCCTACAACTTCTACGAATGCTTGTGCTTGTGTCTGATGTATCAGTAAAAACGTCTTGTTGATTAGAGTTCCATTGATAGAAATCTAAACTGTTTCAGGATGGAAGAAATAATATCCTCTTTGGTTATAGTATTCGACGAAAACAAATTTTACACCGTGAGGATCAAGTTTGTCATCAGAATCACTGGTGACATATGCATCGCATCCCCATACTCTAAGGAAAGACAAATTGGGTTTATGCCCATGCCATATCTCATATGGGGTTTTGTTTACCTTTTTAGTTGGAGCCAGATTTACAATGTTGGCGGCGGTTACAAGGGTAAAGCTCCAAAAGGAGTGAGACAAGTTAGTTCTACGCATCATCGATCAGACCATGTTTAGCAAGGTTTGATTTCTCATCATGCTCACGCCATTATGTTGGGGTGTTCCGGGTGGAGTGAGTTGTTAAACAATTCCACGCTCTTTTAGAAGATTGATGAACTCAAAGCTGAGATACTCTCCACCTTGATCTGATTGAAGCATTATAATAGTTTTTCTAAGTTTGTTTTCCACTACATTTTGAAACTCCTTGAACCTTTCAAAAGTTTCATGCTTGTGTTTCATAAGATACACATAACAAATCGACTGTAATCGTCAATTAAAGAAACGAAGTAATTTCATAATTCCCAGACATGGTTTTGAAAGGGCATCAAACATCTATATGTATGAGTCCTAGCAAATCATTGGCTCGTTCACTTTTATGAGTGAAGGAGTCTTTGACGAGTTTTCAAGCTATGAAAGACTCGCAGTCGTCTAAAGAGTCCGGTCCTATGGATTCAAGAATCCCTTTAGATTGGAGTGTTTTAACCCGTGCCTTGCTTATGTGACCAAGTCAGCAATGCCATAGAAATGCATCATTGACGCCAGATATGATACGTTTAGAAAGATTATATACATTATTGTTTATTTGAACATCATCTCATAAATATCATTTCGAGGTTTAACCTCAAAACAAAAGTCATCATTCAAGTAAGCAGAAATAGCAATACAATTAAAAGCGTACATAAATCCTTGTTCAAAAAGTAAAGAAACTGGAAAAATGTTTTCAGTCAAACCAGGTGCAAACAAACAGTTATTCAAAGTAACGACAAGGCCATATAGGCATGCAAAACTATATGTGCCGGTTGCAAGAACTGAGACTCTCTTCCCATCACCAACAATGAGTTATGTGCTTCCTTGTTTAAGCTTGTTCCAGTTTTTAGAATTTGCAAGACATTAACGATGTGGTATCCACATCTGGTATCAAATACCCATGTGTTGCAAAAAATAGTGAAAAGTTTAATAACGTAAATAGAAATATATTTAGAGGGGCTTTCACCATTGGTCCTTTGTTTCTTCAACTCAGCAAATAGTCGGGACAACTATGTTTCTAGTGTCCCATTTTGTTGCACTTGTATCACGGGCGCTCCTTAAGAGGCGGCAGTGGTACCTTTGTAACACCCTTGTTAGTGTTGTTGGCATGCTTGACAGCAACAGTAACCTTCTTCTTGCCCTTACCGTTATAACCCTGGTTCTTGGGATTAGGTGTCTTGACACCAGCAGATCGAACCATTAGAACCTGATTTGTCTTAGTAGGAATATTCATCTCAGTCGATTTGAGCATACCAAAAAGCTCTAACATAGTCTTCACCTAGGGCACCAAATAAAAATTCATTATGAACTAGTCTTAAGAGCTGGGGAGAGAGTTCAAGATGAAACCCGCTGTCATTTCATCCGATAGAGGATAAACAAGTTTCTTTAACCGGTCGATGTACCCTATCATTTTGACGACATCGTGTCACACCCCAACCTACGGTGGAAAGGTCGGGGCGTGAACTGATTGCCCACAGCTCTCAAGGTACTATTATGCAATATTATAAGTTTCAATATCTATTAAATAAATTTCAAATGAAACAAATATTTATACAATATCCAAACAAAACAAAAGTGCATCAACAATCAAAATTCATAAATAATATTTCTCGTTAAGTTTTCTTCTAGCATTAATCCTTAAGTGATCTTGTACTTCAGTTACTTCACATCAAACGATAACCTGCATATGCGTTGAACATAAAGTTGTTTTGTCAACACAAGGTTGAGTGAGCAACACACCATTTTAAATGTACATATAGTATATATAAAAATAAGTAATTGCAACAAGTCATATGAGAATAACAAATTAACCAAATGAGCAAGTATAACTAAGATGTCGAGAAGCACAAAGGCTATAATGACTGGCGTATGATCATATTATTCTGCGATTATGTTGGACCTCTCCGAATGAGGTTCACGTAAAGAAAATAAGCACATAAACAAATAAGGTATATGTTGTTAACACATAAGACAATAGTTGCAGTTTTGTGTTTAAGTATATATATGAAAAATATATTTACGCATATGTCCCCAAAACGTGGAAAAAAAACTAAAATGGGGGAATGTGGTACTCACCTCAAAACGAGAAAAAGCGATTAAGATAACGAGAAGGCAGGAAAGTCACACGCAAATGCTAAAGCCTAATGAGAAATGAGAGTAACGGATACGCTAAGTACAATATTTATTATGAACACTAGTTAAACAATATTATAATAATTTAATATTATATATCTAATATTTATTGTATAAAACAATTATTTTAATTTATAAAAACATAACCTAATAAATATTATTTGTAGTTTTATAAATATTTCATAAGATTAATTTACTTGATTACATATCTATTAAAACATTAGTTATGGTATACTTATATATATATATATATATATATATATACACCTATATATATATATACACCTTTATGTATATATACACGTACAAAAACGCGAGAAAAACGAGTATTACAAAGCCGGTTTCATTAAAATAATCTTAATTAGTTATCAGTATTAATAATATAATCATTTAATGATTTAAAAAAGAATTATATCAAAAATTATCTAAAAACCCGGGGTGCAGGGGGTCGAACCTGCGAATTGCCCCCCCGTGACCCATGTGTCTAAACTGCTGGGCTATCCAGCAACATGCATACAAAGTTAGTTTTCTTAATTTATTGATGAAATTAGTTCTTCACATATTTGAGTATAAATCCTAATCATCAATTTGATCTATCCCGCCCCTGATAATCAAATTGATGTTGGGGCTTTTGATTTACACTAGTTCGCGATCAAAATCATGTATTTAAATACCTCGATCGATGTCCGGACAGGTGCTAAATGAACTAAATAGAGCCGGCCAAAAACGTATTCTGAAGAGCAAGTAAACGACCAAACAAAGGCAATTAATTATAGGGCTATGAACAACTTGGGTTAGAGGGTTGTATCCATGCATTTAATTGAATTACTAACAACGTTTTCATGTCCAACAAGATTAAACGAGTGCCGATTAGGTTAAAAGGAAAGACAGATCAAGATTTGATACAATTAACATGTTTAGAGTGTCGGTTTGGCTGCAATTGGTATTTATAACACATACATTGATTTAATTTCCATGATGGATGCGTTAATTCAGGTTCAAGATATCAAAATCGTAATCATGTATAATAATAGGGGAACGGGTTAACGGGTAATCCAGGTTTATTTATATAATATAAAGATTTTAACAGATATTGTAATTAGGTCCTTAATCTATAGAGATGGAAACAAAATGGGTTTAAAGTATAGTTTAGGGTATAAGTCAGTATATGTTTCAAAGTAGTTTTAACTATCAAATAAATATTATAAAAAAATAATATTAAAATAATTAATCTTTTCGATACACGTGATATTTTTATAAAATGACCCGAACATCAAAACGAGTCGGGTTTATAAGTTCTGAAAGTCTGAGTTGTTACAATGCGCACTTACATAAGATCCCTGATATACTGATATTTATATATATTTCCCTTGTATATTTATTATAATATTTTTGTATTAGTTTTTGTTCGTTTTATTAGAATTTGTATACTACTAACATATTTATGTTTTGTAGGTTTCGGAGTTGAATGTGGTTGAAAAGGGCGAAAAACGAGTTAAAATGAGCTAAAATAAGGAACGGGACGAGTTAGGATTAAACCAGAAGAACCAGCCGGTCGGATCGGCCAAAGTCAGCCTCCCTTGATAAGCCGCGTCGTGCGGCCAGGTATGCCAAGGCTGGTCGCGCGACACCTAGACAAATAAATTCCAGAAAGTTCCGTTTTTAGTCAATTTAAGACTCAGTTTCACTATATTACCACCCTTAACCTTAACCTAAAAAATACCCTTCGGCCACTAGACGAATTTAGAACTTCTTGGAGCTTATATTGGAGTTATTTGGCAGTTTTGAAGGCAAGGAATCACCCTGGTGAAGAGCTTTACGTTCAAGATTGAAGACTACGTGTTTTATCGCCTTTAATCTTTCGTTTCTATTATTTTCACCATGATTTTCTTTTATTACTATTTTGTTTGATATTAAAATGCTAGGCTAAACATTATAAACTGCCTAGGGTTATGATGAACCTATGTTAATTTTTTATTTTGATTGAGATTTTCTTTTCGTTATGGTTTTATGAATCAGTTGACAGTTTGATTTTATTTAACTGATGCATATGAGTGCTTGGTTTTGTTTAATGAATTTTATTATTCCACATTGTCCTTGGTGATTGCCTGTCATATAATAGGATTTTGTTAGGTCATTTACTGTGTATTCTTGACTAGTTTATGATTGATTTGCAATAAGATCATATGAATAATATTATTAGTCAAACGAATAAAAGTGTGCTTCTAACCTAAAAAGCTGTAAGGTGATAGGTTATTGTTAGATCTTTTCTGATTAAGATTCCTAGATTTAGTTCTTCATAAAGAGTCCGTCTAGGTATGATTAATTAACGTTGCCTAGCGAGTCAATCGAATTTATTAAATTACCTTTGAATTATGCGTTGTAAGGTAGGATTTCGTAATAAAGGTACCCTTTCATAATTAATTAAATAACTGTAAGGGAGTTTAATCTATAAACTGGTGTGTCTTAAAACTTATTAGAAACCCATAGGTGTCTTCTTGAGAAGGGTCAGGGGTCCTTTTCGGGTTTTTTTTATTGTCTATTTTACGATCCTAGTTTCATAACAAGTATTTTCCAATTAAATTATAAATGCAACTTAGGGATTCAAGCCTAGGTGGTTTTCTTTATCATCTGAGTCGGTCAAACTAAATTGTCTTGTGTTTTGTTTACTTGTCTTTAATTAGTTATTTTATTAATTTATTTAAAACCCCCTTTTAATAAATATAAAATAAATAGTTGTGTCAGTTTGTCGAGTGTAATTAGTTAATTTACGTAGTAAAAAGAGTGTCCTGGGTTCGATATCCGGAATTACTTAGCTATACTAGATTTGATCGGTTCACTTGACAGTGAGTAGTTTAGTCGAGTTTTAAAGAGTCTAGAGTATTACTTAGTGTCTAGATTAGCATAATTTAGTTAATAATAATTTGACTACTTCCAGCACATCAATCCCTGTTCCATTCTGCAGCTAATAAACTGCTTCATGGTGTCAAAATGTTCTTGACGAGGTTGTTTCTGGAACATGCTCTTGAGTTGCTCAAGCATCTCATAGGCACCAAAATCTTCCAAGTCTTTAGCAAGCTCGGAGGACATGGTGGCTAGCATAATGCAAGTTACTTCAGTAGAGTCGTCCTTATGCTTTTCACGAACCTTTCTCGCAGTAGCTATGTTCTTTTCAAGCTCTTCTGGAACTGGTCCATCGAGAACATAGAGTTTTTTTGCCATTATGAGAACAAGTCTCAGTTGTGGTGTCATTCAAGAAAGTTAGTGCCATTCAGATTTTCTTTCTCAAGAATAGTCTTGAGGGTGAATGAGGAGTTATTATCAACTGACACCTGTTAAATAAGCAAAAGTCATCTAATTAGTATTTTCGATGTTATAATCCTTTTATAAATGACCCAATAACATTAATAAAATATTAACTTGAGAATCTGGCTTCCAGTTACTAATGGCAGTTGTAGCACACAACATTAGTAAGTGGTTAAGTAGACTGACAATGATTGCCAATTATGAGTAGAGCACAACCATCGGATATGAGGCCCATTAAGACAATGTTTGCCTAAGTAGATACGTTAGCCTCATTTGTGTCCACCTTAGTCTCCAGACAGCTGTAGCACGTAACAGAAGAGTAAATTAATAGTTTCCCTAGTACAATCACTTGTGAAAGGGTCGGATGTATCAACTAAACCCTTTCACCTTGAAGGGATATGCTAGAAATCAAGTGTGGTGCTGTAGCTCCAAACACTTGAAATTTCGCAGTATCCCCAAGTGGCTAATAGTAGAATGGCATAGACTATTGATTTTAAAATTGGATTAATTTTAGAATTTACCGAATAGAGTAAAAGTCCAGTTATATTGTATTAATTGGGACAACTTGATTGTAACAACACGGATTTTCCATTTGATATTTTGTATTCGTTACCCGACCCATTTCTATGTTCGGAAAAATTTTATCAAAAAAATATCGTGTTTATCGAGTAATTATTATTTTATTATTAATTGTTTATTATATTTATCTAATATATATAAATAAGTTTCATTTATATACCATTTAGACCCTCTTCAATACTTTAACCCCGTTTTGTATCCATAACCTTAGTTGAGGGACCAAACTGTAAAATCTCGGTAGATATAATATTAAGACCGAATAACCCGTTTACCCATACCCGTGCCCATATCCAGTTCATAATCCATGACCTGTTTGGATGTCTTGAACCAAAATTCTCGTCTTAATCATGGAACTTATTTGTGCAAATCATTCTATTGACCATTGGGAGCTTCACTGACACCTTAATCATGGAATAAGATCATCTTTCATACGAATTAGCTAATATACCTAACCGCCTATAACCCAATTGATGATATACCATTTAACATCGATCTTAACTCAATTAATTTGCTCTGCATAATAACTCATACATCGCCGACAAAACCCATAAGGTTAATTATATTATTGCAACCTCTTGACTGTCTGTTCTTAATCGGGTTCTGTCGTCTGCTATATCATCCAATTAACCCGTCTTCTTTCATCTTTAAAGGTAATTAACAGCATGTTTTATTTGTCTTTAAGCTCTTTTCATTAACCCTATGGTTAATCTGCCAAACATTTAACGGATTGGCCGATTCGATTTTCTAGGGTTCATAATATTGATTGGGTATTTGTATGTCTGTTCATAATTTTTGGTTCTCATCTTTAAACTAATTGACACCCCAGCTCAGCTGGCTTGGGGTGTGTTTGTTAATGGTTTGCTTGGTTGGGGGCATAGTTTCGAGCCACTCCCATCCTGATTTTGGGTCATTTTTGGTAGAAAAATCCCTTTAAATTAATATTTTATCACTTTTAATCATTTAAATTATTTTATAAGTATTATAGAAATCATAATTAAATATTATTATTACAAAACCGACATGTTAACTAATTGTTTTCCGAACCTTTGTTAAAACCTTATTTTGTTCATTTATTTATATATATAGATAGGTGGGATTGATTTCTTTTGAGAACCGCTTTGAGTTTTAAGAACTCGATATAACTCAACGTAACAACTTTTTTTTTGAATTTTGTTAAACATGTGTAATACATAAGTGTAAGTAATGTACAAAATACCGTAATTTTTTACACACCGAATCGACTTTTTACACATGTGTAACTAAAGTTTAAACTTGTGTAATCAACAAAAATCATTATTCTCTCTCCTGATTCATTTTTTAATCAAATTTAATTTCAACCACATATTCTAACTCATTTAAATAAATGTGTGGTCCTAAATTGAGTTCTCAAAGTTCTTATAACTCATCAAGTTCTCAAAATATCCCTCCCCTATATAGGTGTGTGTGTGTGTATATATATACATATATATATAAGGTTATTAAATTGTTAAAGGTACTAATATTAAAGATTTAAAAAGGTTTTTAATATAAATACATAATTAAAATATATATATATATATATATATATATATATATATATATATATATATATATATATATATAAAGATATCTCTTATTATTTTACATGTTAAAAATATATATTGGTAAGTACTTTATAAACACTTATACTTTCTAAATATTATTTATTATTTACAATATAGTTTAAAACTAATCTTTATTAATAAATAACAAATTTAATTAAATTATCATTTCACAAATATCGACCGATCTCAAATCTCTTTTAATCTAAAGAATTCATTTATTAATCCGTATCTATTTTCCGTTGTTACTCTTACTTATGGTTTTTCTGTTGATATATCTCGACGAGCGTGACACTTATTTGTTATCTTCATATCGCACTCATTCCTTTGCTTATTTGATAAGGTGAGTAATCACTCCCCTTCTTTTTACTTGTTTTCCAAACTTTTGGGGACATATGCGTACTTACAGTATTTACATACTATTAGTATTCACATTAACAACTGTTAACCTTGTGTGCTATCAATTATGTGCCTAACTTGCTACTTGTTAATTTGTTTATTTGAACGCATTTGGATAGGTCCATCATAATCACAAGTATGATCATACGGCCGTCGTAGTAGCCAAAGCCCACTTCGCATGACGATAGTTTTACCGACACTCATTAATTGCTCATTGGCTTGATTGTATATCTCATAAGGACATTTTTCTTATTTTTCTCATATTATATTGTATTGAACAAAACTGGTGTTTTACTCACTCAACCTAGTGTTTACTAAATATATCTATTTTATACGCATATGAAGGTTTTTATATTAAATTGATTGCAAGGCATGTGGAGATTTAAATGTTGCTTTAAGTTTGAAGAATGTTTTCAAGACACAATTTATCAAGACTTAAATTTTAATTTATTTGTTTCTGTTTTTTAATGATTTGTACTTGTTAGTTGACATTGTTTGGATTTATTTGAATTTTTAATGTAACATCCTAAATATTCTAATAATAAATATAGAAAGTTGCGTTAAATTGTCGTGTGTTAAATATTATTAACTAGCATCTAATATGGAAAAGATCATGGACTTAGACTAATTAAGCTGGATTAAAAGGAATGGGCCTTAGGTCCATGGGCTTTAAGGGATATAAATATCCCCTTAAACCACCCTAAAACCCTAATCCTCATTCCATCTTTTCCATATTTCTCTACACACTCAAAAACACACACATCCTACACCCCATATACGGCCAAGAGAGAGACGAGCGAGATCCGAGAGCGAGTAAACGTCGGTTGTGATTAGATCTTTGTTATTCGAGTCTTATACAAGATCTAGAGTTCCTAAACAAGCTAACCAAGATCAAACGAACACGTAAAGGTATGTCTTTCACCTTAAAGTCTACGTTTTTATAAACGTTTAACCTTGAAACTTAGAACGAGAATAGATCGAGTATAAAGGAAACATAAAGTTGTAAACTTGAGGCTAAAACGAACTTACAGGACCTGCAATAGGTGCGGCTCGTTTAAAGATAAACCTTAGACCTAGTATTAAACGTTTTTAATCATAAAGGTCCAAACTTTATATGTTTTCAAGCCGAGTCTTATCCGAAAATGACCTTAGGAGTGTTTACGGGATTGATTAACGACCCCTCAAGGTTCGCATGATTGAAACAGTAATGATTACGGGTCGAAACTGAAATCCCGTCAATGCTGCGGATATCTTTGCTAGATAAGTTCGATGAACCTTAAGTTCGCTGAACCCTATGTTCGCTGGACTCTAAGTTCGCCGAGCCATAAGTTCGCTAAACCTTAAGTTCGCTGAACCCTATGTTCGCTGGACTCTAAGTTCGCCGAGCCATAAGTTCGCTGAACCCTAAGTTCGCTTAAGTTAAGTTCGGTAACGAATCGGATTACGAGTCAGACTTAAATCGTTATGGGGAATGAGTTAACGAATTAGGAAATAAATTAAAATCCTAGTGGAAAATGTGTTAAGACAGCTTTATAACGTAAGGTATGAATATGAAAGGAAAATAGTAAGTAAGTGAGTATGTATGTATAAACGAAAGTATGAAAGCATTGGGTACGTATGAACGTATGTAATTATGAATATGTTGTATGTTGTATGATTAACTAGAACTCACAGCGTAGCTGACTTTTAGTATGCACGCAGGTGAGTAGGATGAGACAGCTGACTTGAAGGGAGACACAGGCGGATGAATAAAGAAGCTGGCATCTGAAGATTTAATCGTTAACGTTTGAACTAAAAGACATGTTTTAAGTTATGTTTTAAAGACAAGTTATGAATGGTTGTAACGACTATTGATGTTTTATGTTATTCCGCGAAAGTTTTAATTAACTCTGATATTTAGAACTGCGTTTATGAGTAAATCCAACGTCCAAAGTAAGGCACTGGTAACGGGGCCTTACATTTAATTTAATAGATATTATCACATTTTAAATTATTGCATGATAGTACCTTGAGAGGTGTGGACAATTAGTTCATGCCCCGACATTTCTGCCTTAGGTTGGGGTGTGACATTGATGAACACTTTCATTTGTCAGGGCACTTAGTTTTAGATAACCTGTTAAAACTAAGTTTGTCGTGATGTGAATAACCAATTATAAGTTAATAGTTATACTATTAAGTTATTAGTTTTAGAAAATCAAACTTAGTTTAATTTTGAAAAAACATAATTAGTTAAGAAGTTTATTTTAAAATATTTGGTATTAGGTTGGTAGTGACATAACTAAATATAAAAAGTAAGCAACCACAATAGCAAAAAGAATATGTAAATCTTAAATGACCAAGATTAATGATTGATCTTGCTAGAGCCTATTAGCAAGATCAATCAGGTCAAGGGGTCACTACACAAAACAACCACAAGGATTGACTCTTGGTGCATCCCCTCATCTTTAGTATCTTCCACTGACTTCAAGAACTCCATGTCCTCATCCTTGGTTTTTCCTTTGGGTCTTCCTCGTTACAATATTCAACAAATATATATAATGAAAAACTAAACCCTACCTGTTACAATTTTGAACTATCAAAATAGCCAAAAACCAAAAGTAAATACAACTTTCGAATCGTCAATATAGCCAAAACCAAAATAATAAACCAAACATACAAGGTCGAACCAGATTTACATATTCAACAAAAATAAAAATCGAGCAATCCTTTTGGTTAAATAAAATAAACAAAATTTTGACCAAACCAATCATGCCTTAAATATTTACCTAGATCAAAAACTTCAACAACCTTGAAGTTTGTGATGTAGAACTGGTCAAATAACCGGATTCGACTCGTAAATTGTAACCAAGGCTCTGATACCACCAATGGGTTCCAATGGTAACCATTCAATGGTTTAACGATTAAACTCGATTTTAATAAAAGTTTCATTTATGAATCTCATTTGAATTATTATGAACGCAACAAAATAAATAAATGAGTAATCATCACTTATGGAACCTTACAAGGCCGAGTTACAAACAATATGAGCACAAAACAAAATTACCAAATTAAATATAAATCAGAAACCGACAATATTTAGTTTTACCTTGGTTAATGAATAACCGGTTGAGACTCCGAGGTGTAATGAGCGTCGCCAGGTGATAATACGAACGAGATCCGGCAGTGGCGGTGTTTGGAGGCAGCCGACAGCAGCGGAAATCAGCAGTGGTGGTGGCATCGCAGTGGCTGGAACAACACCGGCTGCGGTGGTGACCGGCGGGGAGGAGTGGTGACCGGCGAGAGGAGGGAACTGGTGGTAGTGGTAGTGGGGTGAGTTGAAAGAGAACCTCTTTGTGGCTAGGTTTTTGTTAAAACTCTTGTGTCTATGAAAAAAAATGATTATGTTAACTATTATAACTAGTTAAACCTAAACGGACTACCAAGCCCATCTCTAACTTCAAAGCCCAGTTCATCTGTTTCCATCTCGTTAATTATATGTCAATCCCGGTTAAGTAACTTAAGCGTATTTATGCTCGTTACCCAAGATATAACTCTCACGAGTCATAACTCGGTCTGCCACACTGACTTAACTGAACTGCTTCATAAAATCCAACAATGACACTTAGAATATAGTAAGTAGTTTGAACCTGTAACAATGATCTTTTGTCTCTTTGAATAATTTTTTTGGTAAGAGGTGGAAAATGGATGGTTATTTATAGGCTGACACTAAAAGACATTCAACCTTGGATCACGAGTGGGAAGTTTACAAGCTCTTGTTGGTTGAAAACCGAAAGTTTCCACTAACAAGCAAGCAAGGAAAACAAGATATCATCAATAAGTTAGAGGGAAAGGGACATTCACGGGTAATACCCATGAATTGGCCAATCCCGCACTGCCATCTCATTTCTATCCTCATGTACCCACAAATCACAAAATCACCGGCGGCACCTACCCACAAATAACCTAGAACAGTTTTTGTTTTTTGTTTTTTATAATTCAAAATATATATATAAAAAAACTAAATGTAATTTAAAATTAAAATATCATTAAAATTAAAAATATAACACATCTGAAAACCGAAAAATTAAAATATGACAATTCAAACTAAGAAAATTAAAATACGAAAATTTAAACTAAATGATCCTTCGTCCTATTATATTGCTCGAGGATGATGTTGTTGTGTCTTCCTCTTAGGAATGGTCGATGATGTTTTCGTGTCTTTCTCTTCGGTTTGCTCGATGAGATCTTTGAAAAATTGTATGCTACTATCGTTTGAAAAAATGTCGTTATCAGAATTGTTCGACATTATCAATATCCTGGGATAATCGTTTGAGAAATTAGTCATTGAGATTTTGAGTGAATAAAAAAGGTGAAGGTGAGTTAGTGGCATTTATATGTAATAATAATAATTAATTACACATTTATTTTTTCAAAATATATATACTTTTTATGACAAAGCTTTACCTTGAATTGTAATTTGACAATCTACCTATGTGAGAGGGGGTGGTTTGCTTTATTGTTTGAAACCCATAAAACTTACCCTTATACATGCATATTCCCTTGAAGGGCGTTAATGGGTTGGTAAAGATTTGTGTTTAAAAGGATTTTTTTTTCTTTTTTGTAATGTTATGGTTTAAGTAATTGTGTTTGGTATTAGCAACCGCACTTGTTTTGGATATGTTTTTGGTATCGGGGATATAGTTGGAGTTTGTGTAGTAGTGTGAAGATTTAAACGAACCATCGGCTTAGTGATGCCACTTCGAGCAAGAGTGGTCACCGGATGAGTAGGTGGAGGGGTGCCCGGTGACGATGTGGGAAAGTTTTCTTTGCTAGTGGGTTGCGGAGATGAGGCTAGTGGGCTGCAAAGATGTGGCTGGGCTGGTGGGTAGGTCTGTTATGGGCTAGTGGGTGGTGTTGGATAAGGGCTAATGGATAGGGTTGGTTGGGGGTTGGTGGTTGGACTAAAAGGCGGAATAATGGTGTGGAATGGGCCATGGGGATATGTGTTAGGTGGGTCATCAAGAAACGAATAGGATGGGATTTGGGACTGATCTCGAAAAGGAAAGGTTAACTCATCAAAAACAACATGTCGTGGGATGATGACCTTTCTGGTAGCAAGGTGGAAGCATCGGTACCCTCGAAATTCAGCTGGGTATCCTAAGAAAACACATTGAACCGAGCGATTGTTGAGCTTATGCGATTGTGTGGATGCCGTGTTTGGATAACAAGCACAACCGAAAACTCGTAAGTGATCATATGTTGGGTGTCTTTGGTAAAGGGAAAAGTGGGGGTGGATAAGTTAAGACGTTTCGTCGGTAAAATATTGTGAATATACACGGCGGTATGAAGTGCTTCAACCCAAAATGAAGCATGAAGATTTGCATGGGTAAGAAGGGTGCGGACGATATCATTAAGTCTCCAAATCATACGTTCGGATCGACCGTTTCGTTGGGATGTCTAAGGACAAGAGAATCGAAATACAATCCCGTGTTGGTGAGCAAATGTTTTAAAATTATTATTATCGAATTCTCCCCCTAGATCACATTGGAAGGTTTTAATTTTAAGTTGAAATTAGGTTAAAATAAATTGGTGAAATTTAGAAAATATAGATAATGTTTCAGATTTATATTTCAAAGGGTATACCCAGACAAAATGTGTGAAATTATCGATAATTACCCTATATATTTGTACCCGGATTTACTTAGGACAGGAGACGTCCACAGATCACAATGTATAATGTCAAAAGGTGCATAAGTAATAGATTGAGAATCATAAAACGGTAAACGTATATGTTTCGATAACTGACAAGACTTGCAAATATGAGAACCTGTAGGTTTATTACAATAAATAGAAAAACGAGAACGTAATAAATTTTAGATAGTGTCCTCGGGATGACCAAGCCGGCTATGCCATTGATCCGAGGTAGTGGTGAGAAAAGCAGATGGATTCGCAGGTTGAGTGAATGGCTAAAGTTCACCTGTGCAATCGTGGCGGGAAAGATGGCCCCAGTCTTGTAATCCTTCATAGTGAAACCATAAGGATCAAATTCAGTAGAAGTTTGGTTATCGATATTAAATTTACGAACTGAAGGTAAATTTTTAATGATATGTGGGGCATAAAGAATATTGTTTAAATGGTAAGTTCGGTTCGGTACGTGGCAGGTGGTGTGGCCAGATCCTTTAATTGGTATTGAATTTCCATTTCCGACATAAATAGACTTAACTGGAAAAGATGACATATAATGTGAAATTTTACCAGGATCCGAGGTAAGGTGTGTTGATGCTCCAGAATCCATAAGCCATGTGTCTTGACCATGGATGCTCACCAGTTTCATAGTTTGGGCAAGGTCAGATAAGTTGTAATCGGAGTACCCGGCAAAAGGTCAGATGCATGGGGAGTGTTGGATGGGCTTGGAGTGGATGGTTGGGCCTACCTACTAGGCCCAGTCCACTGGGTTGCCCAAGGTGGTAGAGATTGCTGGACAGGTGCATAAGGAGGATGTGCCTGATAAGGAGTTGGATTCGGAGTCCAGGAGTTGTTAGGCCATGACGGATGGGACCTGTATTGTTGAGTTTGGTGTTGGTGAATCCCACGGCCTAAATAATTTCCTACTTGATTCCCTCTGCCTCGTTGATAACCACGACCACCCTTGTTGCCACGAACTTGGTATCCACGGCCACCGCGACTTGACGAAACCCACGCCCTTGAGTGGAGGATGACGGGCCACAAGCATCGGGCGGTACCGTAGTAGCCGCAAGAACCGTAGATGAGGTTCCTTGGCGAGTTTGGTTCTTGATACGCATCTCCTCATGGTTAAGCATGGTGCGAGCATCATCCCATGATGGTGCAAGTTGGTTAATGAGGGCACCTACAACTGTATATTCTTGTGGCAATCCTTGCACTAATTGTGTTACCAACCTGGATTCCAAAACTAATTGTGTTACCAATCCTTGCATGGTGCGAGCAGTCTTGTTATTGAGAAAGATGTTCTCAAGTTGTAGCCATGTTTTACGAGCGGTGGTGTCGGTTTCAAGAACATGATTCAAGTAGATATCATTGATGGTGCTATAGATCCATTGTAAAACCAACGCGTCGATTTCTTTCCACGCACCATATTCTGCATAATCTTTAGCGGGTGGTTCGGCACCACTGATATGGTCCGAGACCTTGTAGGGAGTAGCATGGAGGCAGGGGCGGACCCACATAGGTCCGATCGGGGTCCCGGGACACCGATGTTTTTTAAAAATTACTTAGAGACGGTATATTAAATTTTGTAAGGATCCCATAAAAATTAATACTTGGAACCCATACTATTAGGATTGAACTGGTACAGTGGAAAGTCCCTTGTTTTACTTGTGAGAGGTTGTAGGTTCAAGCCCCACCATACTCCTTTTTTGTTGTTTTTTTAATATCCTAGTCTTAGTTATTCAGTTAGGGTATTTGTGCTTTTTGTTAGTTTCTCTCATATAGTCATTATCACCATGCAACATATATAATGTTAACATGGATTTTGCATATTCTTTTATTATTTACCTTGTGTATGTATATTATAATTAATCATTTATTTGTGTTAGAGTTATTTTTTCATGTTTTGGTCAATTATGTAAGACCATATATATAGATTACGTTCATGTTTTTCGGGTATGAATTAAAAGTGTATGTTTCATCTAGTTTCTAATTTAGATTCTTTCTACTTACTCGTTTCCAATGACACCATAGTTCCGTGTTTTATTATGTTCCTCGCCTCGACCCGACCCGAATAACGACCGACCCGAAAAATCTTGTAAACCGAAAAAATTGGGACCCCATTGACAAAAAATCCTGGGTCCGCCACTGCATTGAGGGTGAAGAGTTTTGTCCAGGCTGAATATGTGATGCTAGAGCCATCGAGGGTTCGGTTTTTAGTATTGATGTTTGTGACAGAGTATGCAGGGTGTAAAGTCGGAGCCTTGGTGTCAGAAACTGAAGCTTCCTTGCCGTTTGTCATGGTAGTGAATGGGTTGTGATGGGGAAGGGACAATGAAGATGGGGATGTTCGATATATGTGACGGCAATAAAGTAAAAAATAGGGTTAGGTAAAGAATTGACTTTGATACCATATAAGTTTGTATGGAATCATGAAATCATCCTTCACATTAATTTGTCAAAACCTTTATATAAAGAGTAATACAAAGCAATCATAGTCATATACAATCTCATAAAGATATGCTAAATATATGCTAAATATATTCAACTGATAAGGGATCCTTCGGATAAAACCCAACCCACACACCCACCAAATGTAAATATTGGCGAATATCATTTGTAATGTGAGAGAATATCATTTGATGACTCATGACATTAATCTAATTAAATACACAATTAGATTAAAATCAAAATATTGTAATGTGAGTGAATATCATTTGATGACTGATGACATTAATCTAAACGTTGTAATATGAGTAAATATCATTCAATTTCTTTTTTTATGTAATTTCTAATTTATTTGACTTTATAAATTTTTATATTTATTTATTAAAATCAAAATATTATCTATCCAACCTATGCATCATATGAGATATTAACCTACTTAAATACCATACACAAACAAAAAAGTAAAAACAATAGTTGGCAAAACTTTATCACATTTCTATTCATATTAAATTTAGGGGTTAAGTTATAAATCGATAGTACATTTAATACCATATATACTGCATCTATCTATAATATATATAAACGAAAACATAAAAATCCTACGTGTCGCGATGTGGTCGCTTCCCATTTTTTTGGAGTCACCAGATTTGCTTGATTTTTAAATGGAAGTTTCTCATGCATTTGACCCGAATTCATGGGTATGGGTCTTACCAAACCCATATATTCCTAAAACGGGTTATAACATCTCATTAAATTAAAAATTATTCTCACCAAATTATTGATGTAAAAAACCTATAAAATAGGATATAATAAAAATTAATCTTATTAATTTTAAATATATATATATATATATATATTATTTAAATTAAAAAACAATTTGATAGTAAGAAAAAAATAAACGGGTCTTAGGTCTCATCAAACAATAAGTATATTATTAACTTTCATACATATTATTTATAATTAAAAAACCTATTTTATAGTAAAAAAAAAATAAACGGGTCTTGGGTGTCATCAAAACTATATAGCTTTTAAACCGTGTTATAACTTCTCATTTATTTGTGAAACAATTTATCATGAAATCATACGTATATTATTAACTTTCATACAATAAAAAAATATAAATATAAAAAATTAAAAAGAATATCAGAACAAACAATATAAAACAACTCTCGTAATACGGAGGATAAAAACTAGTTATAATATATTTGAAAAAAACACGCGTAAAGAATTTTTTTAGTTAAGAGTTTTAAAAGTTTTGTTCATACAAAACAAAACTTGATACATTCACTTAAAACAATAATAATTTTTAAGGGTAAAATTGTTTTTTGAAACCATCAATAACCGGCATACATTATTTAATAAAATGCATATTTTATTCACTAGATTATATAACTTAACCAATAACTAATAATTATTATTAAATAAACAATAATAATAATAATAATAATAATACACATATATAACCGGTGTTTAAGTAAGTTGGGTTAGACGTTGGGCTAGTTTTAACTATTACAAACCCGTTGTAAAACGCGACCCACCCACTAGTTAATAAATAACTTAGGTAATCTTTTGAAAAATCTTTGTGTGTTTAATGTGTGTGGTGTGTATGTATATGCGTATGTTCATGCAGTTAAAAAAACGATATAAATGATATTTAGTGTATTAAATATTAATATAACATATACTTTATTTTATTTCTTCTTTGAATGAGACATATATATGTTTGAAATTGAAGATGAATAAAATTACATGTGATGTGTGTATGTACATATCCCAAAATGATATCAGTTGGGTTTATAATTCTTGCATTTATTTTCACACGAGTTTTCAGTGAAGCCGCACCATTTTCCGAGAGAACTATGGCCATTACAACAACAATACTCGTTTCCATCCTTTGATTTAACACAATGCACATGTGCACACTTTTTTGGTGGTGGTACGCCATAGGATATGATGTTGCTAACTTCATCTTTTTCACCTAAAAATTAAAAATAACATAATATATGAAAAGGAAAGAAAATATTGTAGCTCCGTTAAATTTGAATATAATTAAAAGATATTAAAGATCTTTAAGAATTATAACTTGTGTTTATTGATGAATTAGTTGAAAAGCTTTAAGAAGTAACATTTGATAAATGCGTATATTCATGCAAGGTTTTCATATTATCTTCTTCCCTCATTCAAGAAGTATGAGATTTTAACATTTTTCTTTTTCTTTGAAGTTCAGATTTTGATCAACCAATCTGACATGAAACTTTGTTGATATACTAGAAGAAATGGATTACTAAAAGTATATAACAATTTAAATAGCATAGAGAAATAATAAAGTAAATCTAAAAGTTATATATATGCATATAAATAAGACAGAATTACAAATTTTGTCCTTTAAAATAAGACGAATTACGGTTCGTGTCCTTTTCTAAGTTTCCTTGCAGGCGGTGTACTTTAAACTTTTTTTTCCTACAAGTTATGTCCTTTACGCTAACTGGGTTAGAAAAACTCTGTTAAATCCCATCACGTGAGAAGCATGTGAGGGTAGTTTTGTCTTTTTGCCTACCCTTCTTCTTCTTCTTCTTCAGTATCTATTAACACACACACTTTGGATTATCAATTAACAATCCTGAGCGTTGACATAGTTAACATAACCATACCCAAGCGACCTTCGAGTAGACAAATCCCTACAAACCCTAACCGACACCACCTGTCCTATCTGGTTAAACAACTCATACAACTGCGAATCGGTAACACTAAACTCCAAATCCCCAACGTACAACGACGTCGGCACAAACTGCGGTGCACCACCGGCGCCAGGAACACCGCCGCCGTTGACCGATTGAGGCTGCTGCTGCTGTTGAACCACCTGCGCCGCCATCTCAAAACCCTAGAAATAATTTATACTTTTTTCCAAATTTTTCAACTTTTTTTTTTTGTTTTGTTTTTGGAATTGATAAGGGGATAGAGGAGAGGGAAGGGTGATAGATAGATAGATATTGATAGATTAGTCGGAGGTCCGACCGGCAGATCGCCGCTAGGTTACGGCGGCGAGAGAGGCTAAAAGTAGTAGGTGAATGGAGGAAGTGAAGATAAGAGGGTTTGTACGGTTGTCAAAGTGTGAGGGCTGGAATGGGAAGGATTGGATCTTGCTGCTGACATGTGAAGCGTGTGTGAATCTCTGAATCTTTTGATGGTTATGTTAATTCATCAATTAACAATCAGATGCTTCTCACGTGAAGAAGAAGAAGAAGAAGAAGAAGAAGAAGGGTAGGCAAAAAGACAAAACTACCCTCACATGCTTCTCACGTGATGGGATTTAACAGAGTTTTTCTAACCCAGTTAGCGTAAAGGACATAACTTGTAGGAAAAAAAAGTTTAAAGTACACCGCCTGCAAGGAAACTTAGAAAAGGACACGAACCGTAATTCGTCTTATTTTAAAGGACAAAATTTGTAATTCTGTCTATAAATAAGGGGGAATACCATGAAAAACCAACCAACTTTTAGTTTTTTTCTTGTAAAAATCCCTATACTTTTTTATGCATGATAAAGTCTTTAAACTTGATATTTAAAAACTTGATATTTATAAACATAATTGGGAATATGACTTTTATTACTAATTTGGTATTCTATAATAAATAAAACATAATAAACATATATTTATCATATAATAAATAAATAAAAGATTCATCTTCTCCTACGTATAACAAAATCACATAACCACCATCTCTCTACCTCCAAATCGAACCCCACATTCAACAAATCATCATACCAAGTTATATTTATTTGAGCTATGTAGCATATAAAATGTAAAATGATTCACCCACCAACTGGGATCGATAATTGTTCTTGGGGATTCATCACACATTCTCTGCCCATCCCTGCTCCCCGAAGATATCGACGAATTGAAGAATTGTGGGGAACATGAATAACAAAAGAATATTTTGACTCTCCAATAGAGTAGTTTGAAGTATTATTTTATTCCCTTAAATCCATTGTTCTGGTAACTTAGAAGATGAGGAAGTTGAAACCTAGGTTGGGTTGCCCGTGGTTATGGTGGTTCTGTGATTGTGTAGGTTGGGGATGATGATAAGTATCTTTTAATTTATTTATTGTATATAATAAATTTATGCTTATTGTTTTATTTATTATAGAATACCAAATTAGTAATAAATAGGCTATTGCAGGTCATATTCATAATTATGTTTAAAAATAACAAGTTGAGGGACTTTATCATACACAAAAAAAAGTATAAGGACTTTTGTAAGAAAAAACTAAAAGTCATGCAATAGCATGGTTCTGTCATTTTGTTATAGGTAGGAGAAGATGAATCTTTTTATTTATTTATTATATGATAAATATATGTTTATTATGTTTTATTTATTATAGAATACCAAATTAGTGATAAACATGCTATTGCAAGTCATATTCTCAATTATGTTTATAAATATCAAGTTTAAGGACTTTATCATGCATAAAAAAAGTATAGGGGCTTTTACAAGAAAAAACTAAAAGTTGGTTGGTTTTTCTTGGTATTCCCCCTTTTTAAACGTTTTTTTTTCTTTTTTCCTAAATGGGAGTTCGTTAGAAGGAATTCGGATCCTGGATCCAACATGTGTTTGGACAATTTTGATGGTCGGACATCACGGAGACGTTGATGGTGGTGGTGGTGAATCAACGGTGAGTGTATTCGAATATTCAAACTTTTCCAAAATCTCACAGAGGAGACAAAAGCATGGTGAAACATCACGGAGACGATTGTTTCAGGGAGAGTGTTTTTGTATCAAAACTCACGGATCCGACAGATTTGGGTACAAAGTTCACGGGTCTTCTCAGACTTCAGACACCTGGCATAATCATATTAGATAGCGAAAACCATTGCACGAACCAGAATATATCGGCTCCGTTGAGACTTTTAAGATTTTTCAAATTTTTAGGATAAACATCTCTCTCTAGAAACAAAAAGGATTATTTTGACTCCCCGTATAAAATGCTACATCCTACCATTGCATGTTGTACGCTCACTAATCACAATTTCCTATGGAGGCAGTAGGTTCACCCATTGAAGAAGGTACGTATTATGTGGTCGATTAAAATTATGCACAATATCGGTTAATATCCTTTTTTTAGTTTGTGGTTGTTTCTTCCTAATTTTATGATCCACCGAAATCTATTTGTTTCTTTCTACGGTTTTAAATCATATTAATAACCTAAATACTGTATGTTAATTTAGTATTTTTCTAGTCTTTGGTTTCGGTATATGGTTTGAGCTCGGTAGTCGGTTCGGCTTCGGTTTTGCTATTTGAGCTTGAAAGTTTTTGGGCGAAAAAAGAATAACTAAACTGATTATTATACATTTGTGTTAAACTATTTGAGTTACGTAATTATTAAATTTTTATAAATCATTTAATATAAACATAACGAAAATTTATAAATTCGGCTTAGTTTGATTTTTTTGTCTTTTATTACACGCAATACCGAAACCAAACAGTATGCTTGATTTTTACAAAAAGCATAAAACCAAACCGTCGGTTTTTGTTTTGGTTTGGTTAGGTATTTTTGGGTTCGGATCAACTTTGACGGTTTCATGCACACGCTACCTATGTATAGTGTATACTAATGGTGACTGTGTAATTGCTGTTGAGATTTAATTCTTTTGTAGTCAGTGTTCGATCTAATCCTGTTATAAGCAAATAAATCATCATAATTAGTTTTCTGGTTGCTTGCTTTAATGCTCTTTACTTGCTGTTCATATTTGTGCATTTGCGTCTATGGGAACAAATATGCTAAAACGCTTATTTCAACGAACAGTAGATATAGAGACGTGGAAACTCATAATTCCATCAAAATGTCTACGTAAAGCAGCCCGTCGTGGCGATCTTCGATCTGTGAAGCTTTTCCTTTTTAAAGTCATTCCACAAATGTGGATCAATGAAGTGAACGAATTGGGGGAAACCGCACTGTATATAGCTGCTGAAAATGGGCATCTTGATGTGGTAAAAGAACTCTTGAAGTACTCGGATAAAGAAACACTTACCAAAAGAAGCCATTTGGATTTTGATCCTTTGCATATAGCTGCTAGTCAAGGACATCATGGTAAATATATTTTATTGGTTTGTATAATTCATTTGTTTATTAAAATATGCCAACATCTTTTTATTGAATATTATTGCAGACATAGTAAAACTACTACTTGACCATGATGTATCACTATGCCAAATCAGATCACAAGGCAATGTTACTCCGCTTATTACTGCAGCTTCAAAAGGACACACTGCTGTTGTTCAAGAGCTACTTTCAAAGGACCCGATCTCGTTAACCATTCCCAAACCCGACCTTAGAAAAGCGTTGTATCTAGCAGCAAGATCGGCCCATATCGAGACTGTGAAATTTTACTTGAAAAGGACCCGCAACTGGCTAGAATGATCGACAAAAAGGGTCAAATTGCATTACACGTGGCGGTCAAATGGGCTAGCAGTGAGGTTGTTAAGTTACTCTTTTGGAATCAACAACCACGGAGCCATTATTCTGGGGGTGCTAATCGCAGCCGTCATGTTTTCCTTTAGGTTTGTAATGTTCATTGGGGAGCGTGTTGATAGAATCATCTATGTTATTAACGCGGTGTATTTTTTTACGGCTTTAACGTTGGTGCTGATACATGTGATGTTGGAGATTAGAGTCGAGGCGAAAGCAAAAGGAAGAAAAGTGGGTGAGGTGGTTATTAAGTTAATGTGGTTAGTTTTTGTGTGCATTTTGGTTGCTTTTATGGCGGCTTCTTATATAGTGATCGTTCGGGAGAACGAGTGGGACACTTATTCTGTTACGGTGTTTGGTGGTGTCATTATAATGTCAGTGGTGCTGGGAACAATGTTGTCCTATTTGCATAAACGGTACAGAGCTCGGATATTTAGAATCAGGGGGAAGAAGATTGCAAAACATTTGGACGAAATCAGAAAGAATGTGGACAAGTTCAAGCAGGCTGCTCCAAACAAAGACATATATTAGATGCATTCTAGTATTATTTTAGATAATTTGGTTTATGCAACTAGGTTCTATGCCACTGTTACTGCTTCTTTTCTTTTTAGACTTTGTTGTTTTGACTTTTTGACTATTTACTATGTTAACGTATTTTGTGTCCTTTTGACATTAAATTTGTGGCTTTCTTACTATTGTTTTCGACCCCTATATGTTTGTGTGGATTCATTTGTTTTAAGTTTCAACCATGTAATTGTTATCTAACTGTACACACACGGCCAAGCAAAAAAGAGAATATACTGGGTTCACTTGTCCGTATTAAGAAGAAGCTAATAGTTACAGTGAATGCTATCTAGTACCAACACATCAGACGCTCATAATGGGATGTCAAATGGCATCATATAACCATCCTCACGCTTGGTGGCGTTTCAACCACATATGATTATGGCATGTGGGTTTTTAAAGATCATGTTGATTTTTCGATCCTAGTGCACAATGTGGTAGTTGATACCATATGACATGACACAAAACTGAAGAAAAGAAAAGTAAAGGAAAAATGATGTGTTGTAAGACTATGTTTAGTGGATGAAACTTTCATGTGACGCAACGTCACTATATGGGATTTATGGTCAAAATTGGTGTAGTGAATGAAATCCTTCCTAATCATTACCTTATTATTTGTAGGTTCCAAGCCGGATCTACACGGAAGTATCTCGTACTACGTAGGTGCGGAATCCCTACGTAAGACGATACGAGCGTAGGATGCGATATACGTTAAACTCTAGCACTAATACACGTTACAATACTCAAAAGACACGTTGTATTGCAACTCCTTTAACACGTGATATACAAATCACAATTACACGTTCTGAAAACCTTAGCCAAATACAAGCCGTAGCCTAAACATTTATAACCTTCGACAACTTTGCCTAACAGACTAGGCGAAGTTGTCAATAACTTCGCTTGTCCACAAGTTCGCTTATATCAGGCGAACTTGTGAGACAACTTAACTAAATCACAAATCAAAACCAACTAACACGATTATAGACACTATATACTGAACTACTCACATCATGTACCAACAGACTCCCCCTTGGCAGTAGCTTCATATCTCTAACTTCAAACACGTGTCTTGTAATCCCAAACCTCGAGTCACTAGTCTTCAAGCATGAACGCCCTGTCTTACACAGACAGAGACAACTCTCTGGTATTTCTTGGCTTCTTCTTTCCATGCAGGAATATAGAATATCTTTTTCTCGTTCAGCGCCTGCAGGTCAGCTTGAGACAAATTCACCAAGTGCATAGGATCATACACTCTCAGCACCTCTTGTTCATCTTCATCCTCCATCACTGCTTCAGCTGTTTCACTATCGACATACCACCATTTCAGATTCTTTAAGACATCCTTGGGCATTTGTTTCATCGGCACTTCTTTTAAACACCGGATCGGCTTATACTTCATTATCATCCAAGGTTTGCCATCAGCTCTCATACCTCTGTCTTTATCTTCAACGAGCTTTCCTTTCTGCGGTTTTAACAAGTCGAACTTTTTATCTTTTATACTTTCTTTCCAAACGATCTTCCCAATAATCCTAGCCATATTATCATCACTCCTGTTTATCAACCACAACTTGGCTAAATCCTTCACCTGACACTCCGGCAAGGTATTCAACGATCTGCATTGTGCGAAAATCCTCTTGCTGACACTCTCTACATAACGAATCGGACGGTGCTGAGGTAGCGTAGGAGCTACATGATTCAAGATCATTTGTAAAAACCTTGGATACATCAAGAATCTTTCACAAGCCACCGCTCGTCTCTGACGGTCTATCTCATAAAACACCATCTGACTGAAGCTGTAAGGCTTGTTGTAAGTCAGTGCTGTCATTGCCGATTGCATTGTGGCACCCATACCGTCCATTCCTGCCTTACGACCCGACATGCATACGATCATCACATGCATGAGAAAACGCCATTGATCCAACAAGAATCCCTTACGTCTCTGAGTGTCACCCAATGGACCAGAATAGTCCATTCTTAAAAATGCACCATCTTTGAATGGAGCAACAAAGTCTGTAGGATCATCCCTCGTTTCATTCCCAAACTGCAAGGCGACCCTTATCTGTTCCGATGAGAACTGCACCTCTTGATTGTTGACTGTGGCGCGCATGACTGGGGGCTCGACTCTACAATCGTATTCAACCGTCTGCCAGAAGTCTTCTATGTTCGGCAGAGAAATGGGCAGAGTTGTAGTAATTGCATGAAAGATACGCGAGCGAATAAGAAAAGTGATGATCTCGCGATAATCATCAACACCGCTAGCATCCGGGTCCAGTGTGATGTACATATTGTGCCCCGAAAAGAACTGACGGTTGTTATCACCACCTTCGTCACCACCGGCTCCTGCTACAACGGCCATATCTGCACCACAAACGGTCTAAGTTAAAAAAATCGTCAAAGCAAATCATAACTTCGCCTATTACCATGCGCGAAGTTAAGATAAACTTTAGAGTGCAGGCGAAGTTAGACATAGGGCGAAGTTGAGCACAACTTCGCCTATACAATAACTTCGCCTGACAACAGATTAACTTATAAATAATATGTAAAGCACCAGGCGAAGTTAGGGGTAAGGTGAAGTTAAGGGTAACTTCGCCTAACCATAAATTCGCCCCTTGAACAACTGCCCCTGAGTTGTTAAAGACTGAAGTATCATGCAAAGTTAAGCTTAAGACGAAGTTGAGAACAACTTCGCCTAAACTATAACTTCGCCTGAACTGAAACGGCAAAGGTTTAGAAGGCCAAACGAGATGTCTTTTGGATAATTTGATGATTGTGGACTCTAAAAAACATGTTTTTTATGGAGATCTAGACGATCAAGTTGGTTACGACCACGTTAAAATGAGTTTGAAAAGCGGGTGTTTAAGGTTTGCATGAACGAGGTCACACGCCGGACCAAAACGACCTCTGATTAAACGCCGTTAACAAGAATTATAAGCAACATAGACTCTACACACCTTTAACACGGATTAAAACGGAGATAAACAATAAGTTTTGATTCGAGATATAACTTCGCCGAGAGTTTATGTGATAAGTTCGCTTAGGTTTTGTGAAAAGTATAAAAGATTTGACTAAGTTGACCTTTATATAGGTCTGAATATGCCCAGGCGAAGTTATGGTTAACTTCGCTTATCCATAACTTCGGCCCTTAACAACTTCGCCTACCCTGCACAACTTCGCCTAGCATCAAACTTACATAACAGGCCCTCATACTTTGAACAGAATGCAATTGTCTTTTAATAACTTCCGTTAAAGATTTAAATGTTAAAATCAAAGAACCAAGTAACCAAGCTTTGAACCGTAAAATGAAATATGTAAAGTAAATTTTAGAAATAAAGTATACGGGATCAAATTTCAGTCTTGACAGGGACTAGCATGTTTTAGAAAAGATCCGAACAGGAATCATACTAGTTATGTGACTGTCACATAGATCCATGTTCAGCGGTATTATGACTTAAAGAAACAGGTTGTAGGCAGGTAAACAACTCAGTATGGTTTTCATCGCTTCTGTGATACGGATTAGGTTCAAGTTAGCTCAAAATTTAAACGGACAACACATCAGAGATTGTGATGCCTCCTATCTATTCTCAAAGCTTATTTGGCTTTCCCCAAGTCACCCCGAGTTGACCTTGACCCGTAGTGTCTGATTTAAACAGTAAGTACATCTGATCTTTAAGGTCTTCATCCCGTTATCTTTCTTTTCTCTTGATTGACATTGATAACATAATAGGCTTCAGAAGGCTTAACATAAGTATATTTTTTTTTAATAATAAAGATTTACATATCTTCAAACAGTAGAATACTGCAAGTCCCGAATCTGTATCACTGCAGGTACTTGACACACTTTCTTCTCGGAAATCAGAACACTCACGGGCTCGTGTGTGACTGGGTAATCGCTTTTCTGCCTATCATTCGGAAAGATGTATATGGAGACATACACAACTCTTAATGAGTCTTCCCTTTAAATCGAGAAGATTTAGTTAGTATCACTTTAACTTTTACGCACCATAAAAAGCTACCATAACATACAATGACTGTTCTAGAGTCTTTTAGGCCTAATAACTTCACTAGTTAAGCACACCGTAATAGTTTATGTATCACTTTCCAAGGTTGGATCAATTTTCTTAGAAACATTTCTTTCGAAGTTGTAGACTTTAAAAATTATATCATCTCCCAAAAAAAATTTAAATTCTATCGCCCCGATCAAGTCAAAGTCTTCAGGTAAACGGCTATCCTGAAGGTCCAATGGATCAGCTGGACCGACCACATACAAGTATGTGTCCTTCTAACTAAGTATGAACGACTATTTTTCAGCGAAAGAACAAAAACCCATCATAAACTGCCCCGGTCACTTTCAGTCATCTGGTCAATGGCTATCCTCATAATCTACTAGTAGAAGTAAGGACCAAACATATCCGAAGATGTGTCCTTCAAACTGAAGCAACCGACATAATTCTAAGCGATAGTGATGTTTTTTTTTAAAAAAAAAAAAAAACGAGAAACACGGTTACTCGGGATTGATCATCCCATTAAGCTCTACAAGATTTTGAAAATGAACTCTGTCAAACGCTTTAGTAAAAAGATCGGCGAAATTATCTAACGAATCAACCTTTTCGAGCACAATTAATTTCTTCTCAGCACAATCCCATATAAAATGATGACGAATGTCAATGTGTTTAGTTTTTCTGTGCTTTACGGGATTGTTAGTTACTGAGATTGCAGCAGTGTTATCAATGCAAATAGGAGTTTGAGTGAAATTCAGACCGTAATCGCGCAATTGCTGTTGTATCCAAAGAACCTGGGAGCAGCAGTTTGATGCTGCCATGTACTCTGCTTCACAGGTAGAAATGGCTACAGAGGTCTGCTTTTTGCACTGCCATGACACCAATCTTCCTCCCAGAAACTGACATCCACCAGTTGTCGACTTCATGTTCTGATTGCAACCTCCATAGTCAGAATCTGTGTAAGCGACCAAATCCAAGTCTCCCCCTTTCGTGTACCACAATCCCAGCTTAGGCTTGCCTTTGAGATACCGCAGTATTCTCTTGACTCCCTTCATGTGAGATTCCTTTGGGCTAGCCTGAAATCGAGCACAGAGACAAACTGCAAACATAATATCAGGTCTAGATGCAGTTAAATACATTAAAGAACCTATGATTGCTCGATATTGGGTGGGGTCCACGTCTGCATCACTGTCTGAATCAGCACCCAGTTTGTGGTTGACACAAACTGGAGTATCAAATGGAGTGCTGTCCTCCGTCTTGAAGCGTTTAAGAACATCTTGGACATATTTAGTTTGATGGATGAACATCCCATCTTTCTTCTGATCGACCTGCAATCCTAAAAAGAAAGTTAATTCACCCATTGCACTCATTTCAAACCTCTTTTTCATGACTCCTTCAAAATCCTGACACATGGAAACTTTTGATGCAGCAAAGATGATGTCGTCCACGTAGACTTGAACTAGAAGAAAATCTCCCCCCTTTCTCTTGACAAATAGTGTGCTGTCGATCTTTCCTCTTTCAAACCCATTCTCAAGTAAATAATTAGATAAGGTTGCGTACCAGGCACGAGGGGCCTGATGTAGTCCATATAGCGCTTTACTCAGCTTGTACACATGATCAGGAAAGTCAGGGCCAGGAAAAACCGGAGGCTGTTCAACGTATATTACCTCATCGACTTTACCATTCAGAAAAGCACTTTTCACGTCTAACTGGAACACCTTCATCTCATTGTGTGCAGCAAATGCCAAAAATAGTCGAATCGCTTCCAATCTAGCCACATGAGCAAACACTTCATTGTAGTCGATTCCTTCTTGCTGATTAAACCCTTTTACGACCAGCCTTGCCTTGTTCCTTATGATTATCCCTTTCTCATCTCTCTTACATTTGAAAACCCATTTGGTTCCAATTGCATGCACATTCTTCGGTTTTGCAACCAATTTCCATACTTCCATCTTCTCGAACTGGGCTAACTCTTCTTGCATGGCTTCGACCCACGAGCTGTCCTTTAAAGCCATTTGATAATTCTTTGGTTCAATCTGGCTGATGAAGCAGGTGTACAAGCATTCATTTATGATACCCGTGTCTTTAATGCTTGCGTAAACATAGGTGTGCTCATTCAAACTTCTTCTAGTTTGAACACCGTCAGACAAATCACCTATCACGTTCTCCATTGGGTGATTTTTGTGAATAGCAGTAGTCTGAACCGGACCGACTTCCAGATTATTTTCCAAATTCGAAGAGAGTTCTTCAATGGGTGATTGATGTTGAAAGTGAAAAGGGTTGTAAAATTCTTCTTCAGTAGAGGCGGCAGGAGCATTAACGGCACTTGACGTGGAAGGTTGACTTTCATCGTATCGTGGACATTGCACAATATTTTCCTCCTCGTCATACATGATCTGTGAAACAATTTTCTCATCAACTTCTGCACAATCCAAGTAAGGCACATTAAAAGATTTGAACAGTCTATCATAGTCAAAAGCCTCAGCGGGTCCCATGCTAGGCTTTGGTGGTTTGTAACTCGTGATGTCAGTGTTACATATCACTTCAACCCTGTTGTTCGATATATTAAAGACTCTTCTGTTGGGTGTCCCAACAACATATCCGACTAAAATACCTTCGTCGGCTTTCTCACCAAATTTTGAGTTTGTCTTTAATATCGTACATGGGGACCCAAACGGTTCAAGACCATTCAAGTTTGGCTTTCGACCATGCATAAGTTCATAACAAGTTTTATTTAGCCTTTTAACAGTTAAAACACGATTAAGGATATAACAGGCTGTGGCAACTGCTTCAGCCCCGAACACCACGGGAAGTTTAGCATCAGCCAGCATGGTTCTGGCTCCTTCAATTAGCGTCCTGTTCTTCCTCTCAGCCACTCCATTTTGTTGCGGAGTATACGGGGCGCTGTACTGGTGGTCTATCCCTTTCTGTAAGCAGAACATCTCCATCTGGTAGTTCTTGAACTCTGTCCCATTGTCACTCCTGATGTACTTAACCTTTCTCCCCACAATATTTTCAACCTTGGTAATCAGGTTAATTACTAACTGAACCGTCTCATCTTTTGCCTTCAGAAAGTATACCCAAGAGTATCGAGAGTAATCGTCAGTTATTACCAAGCAATATGATGCTCCACCTAGACTTTTTACATTCACGGGACTGAAGAGATCCATGTGAAGTAGGTCTAGGGTACTGACTATTGAATTAACCTTCTTGGAGAGATGGGGTTTCTTGTGTTGCTTTCCATTCTTGCACGATAAGCATTGGTCTTCAAAGTTGAAATTCTTCAAGGGAACACCAAGCACCAGCCCATTCTTGACAATGTAGTTCATTTTTCTAAGATGGATATGCCCCATTCTTCGATGACATAACTCGGACTCTGATTCAGTTGCTTTTGACAGAAGACATGATTCTTCTGTTGCCATCTCAGTTAACCTCATATCCATTACATATGTGTTCTTTTCTCTTGGAGCTTTCATCACCACCCATGCCTCTGGTATCTTGAAACCCGGATACAGAACAATTGCTTCATTTTTAGTAAAGTGCACTGTGTACTCTTTGTCACAAATCTGAGACACGCTCAACAAATTATGCTTCAACTCCTCAACAAAATTCACCTTCTCTAACTTCATTTTACCATTTGTCACAGTTCCAATACCAGTAATTCTACCACCACTCTCTCCAGCAAAACTTACCCTACCTCCTTGAACAGGTTTCCATTCGTGTAACAAATTCTTGTTACCAGTCATGTGCCGGGAACAGCCACTATCCACAACCCAACGATTTTTTACAGTCCTGTTCAACTGTTCCTGCACAGTTAACGAAAAGATTAAAATCTGGGGACCCAAGACCTACTGGTCTTGGGTCGATTAAATCTGTTAAACGGCATCCCGTACCTTGACTGCCCAAAGTTAGTTTGAGAGTGATTTCTGTAAGTTCTGAAAGGATACCTTCTTGAGAATTAACTATGAGGCCATCCAAACCTTAGTGGATTAACTGAGTTATAATTGTTGGTTTGGTTGTTAACTGGGAAAAACTGAGATTGATTTCTTTGAACTCTTGGATTAGTCCAATATCTGAACTTTGGTGAGTAAGCATTCTTACCATTAGAGTAATTACTATTCATTTTATTCTTAGTTTTCGGAGGCCTCATACCTCTGAATCTCTGATTCAGAGGACAATTCGCAATCAGGTGTCCTATTTGATTGCATCTGAAACAACTCCTGTGTTCAACCTTCGTCTTAACAGTTGTTTCAGATGTTGAGGTTGCATTACTATTCGTTTGTCTAACATATGGTGGGACAAACGGGTTTAGGTGAGAGTTCTTTTCAATTGGCTTATATTCCTCCCCACGTTTTAGTAACACTACATCTTCTTTTATCTCACTTGATTCAGATGTCTTGTTCGAATTTGATGAGACAGAACTAGGAGCAGAAATCTTAACATTCGAAACAGGCTTACATGTTTCGCTTTTACTAATTTCAGGTTCTTTAATCAAAACTTTGACAGGAACTGTCTGACTAATTTCAACATCAACAGATTTCTGATTACTAGGATCATACGTATAGTTATGGTTATATGGTGGTGGAACTACAGAAAATCCAATTCCCCCTTTGTTAACTGGGGAACGTTGAACACATACGATGTGATCAAGCATTGCTGAGGAGTTTCTAAACTGTTCAATTTTTCTGTTTAATTCCACCACTTTTACCTGGTAATCAGCTATCTGTTTATCCCTTTCAGCAATTAGTTTGGTTTTTTCCTTTAACACTTCATAACTAAGATCAATAACTTGTATTTTCTCAGCTAGACTGGCTTTAAGACTTCTGATATCTTTTTCACTAGCTTTTATTTTTACTGTGTAACTGTTTTCTCTAGTTTTAGTATAGTGATGATCTTCTTTTAACGTTTTAAATTGAGCGTTCAAACTAACAAACTGATCAGTTATTGTTTTCAATTGTTCAGACAGATTTTCACATTGCATACAAGGGAGTTCAGAACTTACCTCTGAAAGCTGATCATTCAATTCTGCCATGTAAGCTTGATTTTCACCCTTCTCCCTCTCGCTTCCTCCAGTTTTGATGTTAACTAAGTTAGCCTGTTCGAACACTTCCTCAACTTGCAGATTCCAGTCGTATCCCCCATTCTGTCTAGATACCATAGCCCTATTCTCACTACCTCCCCCATTCTGTTATGCAGGCCTGTTCTGGCTACGTTCGACTCTCTCATTTGTACATTCCTTGGCAAAGTGACCGTTTTGTTGACAGTTGTAACATCTAACCTTTGATTTGTCAAAACCTGGTCTTTCGCCAACGTTCATGAATCTTTTAACCCGTCTTACTATCATAGCCATCTGCCACTGCAGATCCATCTCTTCTAGATCATCAGCATCAATCTGATCATAGTCTTCATCCAAAGTTGCGGGATCGACTATTTTACCTTTGATATAATTCTCATAAGATGCAATGAAAGATGCATAGAGAGCAAACTGCTGTTCAGCTGATTTAACGATCATGGGCATCTGTGAGTAGTTGTTGGATGGAACGTTTGATGAAAAATTACCAGTTGTGGCTTGAGGTTTTGAAGAATTATTTCCAGCAGCTACGAAACATACATCACCATCCATGTTGAGAGTCACATGACCATCCTGCGTTGAATTTGAGTGTGAGTCTCCCTTTGAGTAATAAGCAGAGGATTCTGACTTTGAACTTGAACTTGAAGTAACTTTTGCACCATACATTCCCGGATCCTGAACCTGATCAGTTGGTGTCTCTTTCCAAACCATGTTAAGTTCAAAAGTTCTTAATTTATTGACTGCTGTTTCCAAATCGATATTGGCAAACTCTTTATCTTCTCTCATCAACACCGTGTACATTTCCCATTTCGGTGGAAGAGCATCAAGAAGTTTCTCTACTATCTCCTCTTCTTTGTATACAATGGAGTAATTGCTGAGTTCGGTCATCAGGTGATAATATCTTGTGATGATATCATCAAGTGATTCATTTTTAAAATATTTGAACACCGAGAATTGGGTTTTTAGTAGCTTAATTTTGGATGCACGTATCCCCACATTACCTTCATATAGATTTTCTAGCGCTTCCCATAGCTCTCTAGCGGTTTTGTATTTCCTGAAGGTGTGAAGAATCTCTTGTGGAAGAGCCATGGTGATCGCCGCATGAGCTTTACTCTCTGCTTCATACATTTTCCTCTCCTCCTCATCCATCTTACTGTACTTCTTTATTTGATCACGACCCTCAAACAAGGCCGTTGGTGGAATGTATCCATCTTGTATGCACACCCACATCTTAGCATTTTTATATTTAACATACTGTTCAAACCGATCATTCCAAGCAACAAAATCGGTACCCTTAAGAATTTTCGGAGCCTTAGTTGCTGAACCGGCTTCAACTTCCATTTTCACTAGTTCCGTGATGTTTATCGAAGTCATCGTTGAAAGAAACACAACTCAAAACACGAGGAAAATATAAAATAATTTTTTTATTATTTTGAACAGTGCCCAGTAGGCGAAGTTATGCTTAACTTCGCTTAAGCTTAACTTCGCTGATACACAACTTCGCTAAACCTTAACTTCGCTTGATGTTTAACTTCGCTTAATTCAAGCGAACTTGTGAGACAAGCGAAGTTAATGATAACTTCGCTTAAACTTATATCTTCGCCTAAACCCTACAAACAGTGACGACAACTTCGCCTGATGAACACAAGGATTTTGCAGGTTTTAATTTGACGTATTGCGAGGTATGCGAAGGTGTAATGGGTTATATTTGATAGTGGTAGATGAGTAGGACACAAAAACTCGGTATTTCAACGTAAACTCGTCCCGCGAATAGTCGAACGGAATGATTTCTACACTCGTGTGATAATCCCGAACCACACAATCACGAGCAAAAGCTCTGATACCAATTGTAGGTTCCAAGCCGGATCTACACGGAAGTATCTCGTACTACGTAGGTGCGGAATCCCTACGTAAGATGATACGAGCGTAGGATGCGATATACGTTAAACCCAAGCACTAATACACGTTACAATACTCAAAAGACACGTTGTATTGTAACTCCTTTAACACGTGATATGCAAATCACAATTACACGTTTTGAAAACCTTAGCCAAATACAAGCCGTAGCCTAAACATTTATAACCTTCGACAACTTCGCCTAACAGACTAGGCGAAGTTGTCAATAACTTCGCTTGTCCACAAGTTCGCTTATATCAGGCAAACTTGTGAGACAACTTAACTAAAATACAAATCAAAACCAACTAACACGATTATAGACACTATATACTGAACTACTGACATCATGTACCAACATTATTATTATTATTTTTATTTTTTATTTAAAATAATTCAAATAAATTTCATTAAATAAAATAAATTAGAAAAACTACATTAAAATTAAAGCAAGGTTATGACTGTGCAAGTTATTCAGTTAACCTAATTTAAGAAAAGGTTATGATGGCGCAAGTTATATTTCGGGTGAGCTCAACGGTTTAAGAGTTTTAATCTTAAAAGAAAATCTTTCGACTTTCTATATTCAATGTTTTGCTCTTCATCTTCATTTGCATTGGTGTATCATTTATTAAAGTTAACTCTCTTATCACATGTTGCAACCGTAAACGCTGAAATATGCTTTTTAGTGATGAAATATATGAAGTCCGATTTGCCAAACTAGATGATGTTTTTGTTAGATTTAAAAAAAATGAAACCCGTATAGAACAAATTTTAATATATTGTATTTTTATCATGTATTTCCAATGAAGTTTCACACATTTTTGGTTATATGATATTTTGTTTTATTACTATTTTTTTCTATATGACCCAACCCGTTTCTAATTGACCAGAACTGATGTAAGAACGGAATCATTCAAATGGCTCATGACATTTAGTTAATCAAAGACCGATAAACTGAACCATAGGTTCCAAGAACAAAGTTTGTCAATTTAATATTCAGCCAAAAACTTATAAAACTAAACAATCATAACCCTATTTATACTAGACATGAAAAGAGATGAACTTGAAAACAAGATAAACACAAAATAATAAAAGATAAACTAACATAATATAAGATTCTAATTAAATATAAATGCTCCTGCATCATACTCCCCATCTTCGAAAAAACTCGTCCTCGAGTTTTGCCTTCCAATCAAAGCCATTCGGACCAAACGAAAGATCAATCCACGATTTAATATTATCACAACCCAAATAAACAATTCAACTTTATAGGTCGCCTCAACCAACTCGGGGCGTGTAGTCGAAAGAAACATTGAGCTGCCTCTTGTTCACTATCGATTCAAAAACCGATTCAACTTCTGCTTTTAAATCTTTGGCCCAGTTTAAACCACAAGAACTACAAATATTTTGCAAACTAAATCCTTTATGAAAGTGACTGCAGTTTTCGATTAAATCACCAGCACCCAAATTAATCACTCTATCTCCTTCTTTATGCATGACAACCATAAAAATAATTGGTAACTCACAATTATTATTATGGAGAATGGCCTCATATTTAAAAACTTTATCTTCTTCCTTGTTTTGTGTAATTTTATACTTTGTATTGAGTGGTCCCACTACCGTAATTTCCTCTATTTGCATTTGCATATCCTTGATTGGTTGTAACATTTGCAAGTCAACACCCCCTGCGTAATCGATAATATTGGATTTTCCAAAATTCAAACGATACGTATCTTGTAGAACATTCAGAGCATGTTTGAGATTGAGTTTGAAAAGTGCTTACGGCTTTTCAAAAACACATTTTGAAAAGCCAGGATTTGGGGATTTTGAAAAACTGCTTTTTATTCCTTTAAAAAGTTAAAACAAAAGGTTTTTTTGTGATTGCCAAATACCATTTAACTTATTAGCTTTTTAAAAAAGTCAATAAGCTAATAAGTGTTTTTAAACTCAATCCCAAACATACTCAATCCAGCCACAATATTTTCTGACTTTATTGGAGCTTCCACACCACCACCATCCGCCTCAACGCCATTAATAATCGGACCACCTTTCACCACTGTAGGGCTACTGCCATAATCTTCATCGATATTACTAATCTTGGAAATTGATTCATCACTTTCGTTAGGAATATTTTTCATCATTCAACATTCTTCTTCATCAAAACCAATCTCCTCTTCATCGAATATGGGTTTTTCTTTCGATACATAGATCGGTCCGTTGAACCGAGGTGGGTGATAGTAAAACAGATGCTCCTCTCCGTCGTCACCTTCGTCCCATACTACAATGCTCAACTCAGTTTCCGCCTTACGCATCTCCCGTTGCAACTTGAGATCGCGGACTCGTTTTCGGAGACGTTCGATCTCGTAAGACCGCGGACTCTTTGTTGGATTCGTTTGATATCTTCAAGATTCCGCGGGTCGGGATGGATTCATGCTTCCTCTCGCGGAGACTCTGCTAGTAGAATACCAATCTCTACTGTGGGCACGTGAATCAAACATACTTATGCCGTTGCCTGTGGCGGCGAATCTACGGGCAAGCAAGTATTCATCTTCACGTTGAGCCATTTGAGAACCAAAAGCTCTGATACCAAATGATGCAGGAACAGAAGCATTCAAATGGCTCATGACACTTTAGTTAATCAAAGACCGATAAACTGAACCATAGGTTCCAAGAACAAAGTTCTTCAATTTAATATTCAACCAAAAACTTATAAAACTAAACAATCATAACCCTATTTATACTAGACATGAAAAGAGTTAAACTATACACACAAAATGATAATAGATAAACTAACAAAATAAAATATTCTAATTAAATACAAATGCTCTTGCATCAAGAAGAGCAGTTGAATCGGACAATAAAAAGTTATATACAGATTACCTCACCTGAATAATCGAAACGGACTGGAAAAAAAAATTTACATATGGGTTTTTGATTTTTGCTTAATTTATCTAATGAATTGGGGTTTAGATGATTTTGTTATCATCTCTGTGTAAGGCCCCGTTACTGTTGCCTCACATTTGGACGTTGGATTTACTTATTCACATAGTTCTGATCATCAGAGTTAATAAAAACATTCGCGGAATATAAAACTTTCATAAAGTCATTACATAACGATCCATAATTGTCTTAAAACACATCTTGTCTTTCAAAATATCAAAACATTAAACATAAACGTCTTGAGTCTTCCGATGTCCGCCTCTTATTCAATGCCACGTGTTCCCCTCAAGCGAGCTGCCTCATCCTACTCACCTGCGTGCATACTAAAAGTCAGCTACGCTGAGTGAGTTCTAGTTAATCATATATCATACTATACTTACATACTTACATACTTCATTCATACTTTCATACTTTTATACTTACTTACTTACCTTCATATCTTACGTTATAAAGAGCATTACGCCTTACTTTCCTCGAGTATTATTAGGGCCCGGTTCCCTCCTTCCTCGAGTATTATTGGGGCCCGATTCCCTCTTTCCTCGAATATTAGTAGGGTTCGGTTTCCTAGTTCTCGAATATTTGTAGGGTTCGATTCCCTCTTTCCTTGAGTATTATTAGGGCCCGGTTCCCTCTTCGTACCATACAACCATACGTTAACCTTCCTTTATTAATTTCATAACATTCATACATATAAACATACATATCATACCTTCATTATACATATCATTTAAACTTGTCAACACGTGCCATATCCAAAGATCGTTCACATGTTAGCAAGCAATCATTCTTAACCTTCACATAATCACATAAGGCATACACTTATTGCTTAGGATAAATGTATTCACAAACACATCGATTATGCACACAACCCCGAAAATATAACACAGAAATGGGGCTAGAAACTCACCTGGATCTTGTTTCTTTCTCCGTTTATTGTTAACCCCTTCTTTAATTGAGCTCTGCTAACTGTATATGAGTTTCACGTATCAATACTCGTGCTAGTTTATTAGATTACTATTACTTAGATTTTAAGCGAACTTAAATTAAGCGAACTTAACGTTAAATGAACTTGTTGTGGCGAACTTATGTATCAGCGAAGTTAACAGGATGCGAACTTGAGTGTAGCGAAGTTAATTACAGCCGAACTTGCATGTAGCGATGTTAACCACAGGCTAACTTGCATGAGGAGAACTTAACATTATCGAACTTATATACACGCGAACTTATATAAATCGCGAACTTATATACCACACGAACTTATTGGGCGAAGTTAATCAGCAACAGCTACGGGTATGATTTTTAACCCAAAAACATCTCTGTTACAACATGTAAATCCTAGATAAGATGTTAACCAATCCCGTAAACATTCCCATGGTCATTTTCGGATAAGACTCAGCCCGAAAACGCATAAACTTTGGACCTTTAAGCTTAAAAACGTTCAATACTAGGTCATCGTACATAGCCATAGGTTCGTCAAGTTCGTTTCTAACGTCAAGTTTGCTACTTTAACACTCGTTTAGACCCGATCTACTATTGGTCTAAGTTTCACGGCTAACCTTTTATAAAACATAAACTTTAAATGTAAAGGACATACATTTATGTGTTCGGTTGGTCACGTTTTGCTTGGTTATCTTGTATCTAGCTTGTATATTAGATCTATTACTATTCGATGTTCGTTGGTCGTTTCACCCTCTTCCTCTCTCTCGGTCGTATGCAGTAGGATGTGTGTGTGTGTGTTTTGAGTGTGTAGAGAATATGGAAGATGGAAATGAGATTTAGGGTTTTAGGATGGTTTAAGGGGGTATTTATATCCCTTAAAGCCCATGGACCTAAGACCCATTACTCTTTAATCCTTTTTAATTATCCAAGTCCATCATTCTTCTTTATTTAATACCAATTAATTATTTAGCACACGATAATTTAACGCAATTCTCTTTATTTAATATTAGAATATTTAGGATGTTACAAGTCTTCCCTCCTTAAAGAGGTTTCGTCCCCGAAACCTAACTATTACTTAAACAGATTAGGGTAAAACTTGTGCATCTCATCCTCAGCTTCCAAGTGGCATCTGATCCTTTTCGATGCTTCCATATCACTTTCACCAAGGGTATAACCTTGCGACGAAGCTGCTTTTCCTTGCGATCAACAATCTCTATTGGTTGCTCAATGTAGTTTAGTTGTTCATCAACCTCAATGTGCATCAATGGCACGTGAGACGTGTCATCAGCTAGACACTTCCTTAAATGAGAAACATGGAAGGTTGAATGAATTTTTTCTAACTCACCGGGTAAATCCAGCTTATAAGCTACTTCACCCACACGATCTAAAATCTTAAACGGTCCAATGTACCTTGGAATCAACTTCCCTCATTTCCTAAAACGGATAATCCCTTTCCAAGGCAAGACCTTGAGCATCACATTGTCACCAACGTTAAACTCAATCGGTCGTCCCCGCTTATCAACACACGACTTTTGTCTATCTTGAGCAGCTTTCATTCTTGCTTTAATCTAATCGAACTTTGAAGATGTTTCTTGGACCAATTCTAGACTTCCCATTTATTTATGACCAATCTCACCCCAATACGCCGGGGTTCTACATCGTCCACCATAGAGCATTTCAAATGGTGGCATACCAATACTTTAATGGTAACTGTTGTTATAGGAGAACTCTGCTAAATGCAGATGATCATCCCAACTTCCTCCAAAATCTAAAACGCAAGCACGTAGCATATCCTCAAGGTTTTGGCTCGTCCTTTCAGAATGCCCATCAGTTTGAGGATGATACGCCGTACTGATGTTCAATCTCGTTCCCATAGCTTCATGGAACTTCTTCCAAAATCTCGAAGTAAACCGTGTATCTCTATCAAATACTATCGATAACGGTACACCATGCTTAGATACAACCTCTTTTATGAACAAGCTTGCTAACGTTTCTGACGAGATAGCCTCTCGTATAGGCAGAAAGTGAGCACTCTTGGTCAAACGGTCCACAATCACCCAAATGGTATCATGATGCTTAGCTGTACGAGGTAGCTTAGCTATGAAATCCATAATGATGTGTTCCCATTTCCATTCAGGTATTTCAAGCGGTTGCATCTTCCTTAAGGCTTCTGATGTTCGGCTTTGACTTGTAAACAAGTTTAGCACTTACTAACCTAATCCACCACATCATTTTTCATTCCTGGCCACCAGTAATCTCTCTTCAAGTCTTGGTACATCTTTGTAGCTCCTGGATGAATTGAGTACCTTGACTTATGAGCTTCATCTAAGATTCGACCTCTGAGATCTCCATGATGTGGAATCCACATTAGGTCAAACCTAGTCTTAACACCATGCGTGTTTTCTATCAACTCTACTTGCTGACCAAAAATTCTTTCTTTCTTTACTAACCCCTCATCTACTAACACCTCTATCTGCACTTTGATTATTTCTTCAAAAAGACTGGAAATTTTAATCAACTGGTAGGACTTCACTGTTGCAATGACTTCTTCATTCTTACGACTTAGCGCGTCAGCAACCACATTAGCTTTACCAGGGTAGTACTTGATGTCGCAGTCATAATCCTTTTTCAACTCCAACCATCTTCTTTGTCTCATATTCAGTTCCTTCTGCTCGAAGAAGTACTTCAAACTCTTATGGTCGGTGTAAATAGTACACTTAGTACCGTATAAGTAGTGCCTCCAGATCTTAAGAGCATGCACTACAGCTGCTAGCTCTAAATCGTGTGTCGGATAAGTACTCTCGTGGACTTTCAACTGCCTAGACGCGTAAGCTATCACTTTACCTCTTGTATCAACACGTAACCTAACCCACGATACGAAGCATCGGTACAAACAACCCAATTCTCATTACCATTGGGTAGAGCAAGGATTGGAGCTTGCGTGAGTTTCTTCTTTAGTTCCCCAAAAGCTTCTTCTTGGAACTTTCCCCAAATGAATACTACCGACTTTCGGGTCATACCGGTCAACATTGCGGCTATTTTGGAGAAACCTTCAATAAATCTCTTATAGTAGCCAGCTAACCCTAATTTTAGTGCACGATTTGTGACTGGTGATTTGCAGTTAAAGTATTCAAGATTAAAGTATTCGATAGCTACGGAAAATGGGGTGTCTGTTAGTGTACGAAATTGTTGTCCGTAGCATTCAAATAATTTATACATAGTCAAGATTTTTTATTTATAGTAAAATGGCCATTCGCTATGGATTGTATAGCGGGGGTCCATTCGTTAGTGATCTAGGCTAATTCGTTAAGTTTATAAGCCCATTCGTTATGTGATATAACGAATGGAGACTGGTTCGTTAAGTTATCATCATTCGTTTTATGGAATCATAACGAATGGAGTCTAATTCGTTATGAAGATATAACGAATTAGACTAAATTAACGAATTGGTGCTTTGGCCTATAAATAGGCATATCCATGCTCATTTGTAGGTGTACATATTTAGAGAGAGATCTAGATCAAATTATATTCTCTCCATAAGTTATTATGTAATTATTCATTATTTATCAATAAACCGTATTTAAAGTATTCGTGTTCGTATTATATAATCGATGTATCGACGCGGCTAGATCCGTAACGGGTTCTCTCACCTAAGAAGCTTCGTATATCAGTCGGATTCTGTGGAGTCTTCCAATTTGTTATCGCTTCAATCTTAGCTGAGTCCACGGTAGTCCCTTCAGGATTTATCACGTGACCTAGAAATTGCAATTCTCGCAACCAGAACGCGCATTTCGAAAACTTAGCGTACAACTTCTCTTTCTTCAGAGTCTCCAATACTTCTCTCAGATGCTCGGCATGATCAGACTCGCTTCTAGAATAAATCAGTATATCGTCGATGAAGACGATGCCCGACTTGTCCAACATCAGCCGACACACCCTATTCATCATGTCCATAAATGCTGCAGGAGCATTCGTTAGACCAAATGACATCCTGAGGAACTCTTAGTGTCCATACCGCATTCGAAACGCTGTTTTAGGGATGTCTGTCTCTTTCACTTTCAACTGATGATAGCCTTATCTGAGATCTATTCGCGAGAACCAACTTGAACCTTGCAGTTGGTCAAACAGATCATCAATCCTTGGCAAAGGATATCTATTCCTTACCGTAAGCTTATTCAACTCTCGATAATCTATGCACATTCTCATACTCTCATCCTTCTTCTTCACGAATAACACTGGTGCGCCCAACGTGGAAACACTTGGTCTAATAAAACCCTTGTCAAGGATTTCTTGCAGTTGGGACATTAATTCCTTCATTTCAGACGGCGCTAGATGGTAAGGTGCTTTTGCGACGGGTTGGGCTCCTGGTACTAAATCTATCTGGAATTATATTTCTCGCTCCGGTGGCAACCCCGGAAGATCCTCTCATGGAATACTTCTGGGTAGTCGCACATGATAGGAACATCTTTCATTTCTTTTGTCTCGGCTGTAGCGTTGACAACATACGCCAGGTAGGCACCGCACCCTCGTCTTAACAAGCCTTCGGCTTTTATCATCGAAATGACAGTAAGCCCAGAACTTTCCTTATCACCATTAACCGTCACTGCATTACCATCCAAGGACTTTAACCTTATTATCCTACTCTTACACACTATCTGAGATTCATACTCAGACAACCAATCCATTCCCAAAACCACATCGAACCCTGCTAAGGTCATAACATACAGGGTAACAGGGAACTCATGTCCCTCTAATTCTATCTTACAGTCTTTAACCATTTTCATTATTTTAACCGAAGTGTCACTAGCGGTTTTCACTATAAAAGTTTCAGACACTCAGCAACTTTTCATTTTAGCTAATTTACTAAATGGCGTGGCTATGAAACTTTTGTTCGCACCCCAATCAAATAATACTGAAGCGGAAATACCGTTTACTAGAAACGTACATGTGACGACATCTGGAATCTGCTTAGCTTGCTCTTTGGTCAGCATGTAGGCCCTGGTTCTTGGCCTAGCTTGTTCAGTATCCTTCTTCCCACTCCCTCCAGCTTCACCCTCGGTACACTCCCTAGCAAAGTGACCTGTCTTACCACACTTGTAGCATGCAGGCTTAGCACTGCACTCATGAGCATAATGACCTGCCTTTCCACACTTGTAGCACACATTCGATCCAACTCTACACTCTCCAACTTGCATCTTTCCACACTTATGACATGTATCCGAACCAGTACCCCATCTACACTAGGGATGGCAATGGGTCGGGTCTGGGACGGGTCTAGGTATTCCTAGACTCGAACCCGATTATAAAAACCCGTCGGGTTTTTATCGGGTATCGGGTAAACCCGCGGGTTTCGTGCATACCCATCGGGCAAACCCAAATTAAACCCATCGGGTTTCTATCGGGTTTTGACAATATATATATATATATATATATATATATCAATTACTAAATAGTTGATAAGATCCTAGAGAGGCAAATTATATTTTAGTAGATTAATATATATATATATATATATATATATATATATATATGATATAATAGAATAATATTAATCTGTTCAAATGTTACGATAACTTTAAGTTATCGGAACTAACAAAAGCAAGGAAATATATTATTTTTAATATTATTATATACTAAACATATATTTAACAAATATATAAAAAATTATGCCGGGTGTATCGGGTATATAATCGGGTAAATGGGTCAATGTTATCGGATAATCGGGTCGGGTAACCGGGTATTTTATAAATCCCCAACTCGTCCCAGACCCGCGAAAAAATTCGAAACTAATCCCAAACCCGTCCCAAACCCTAATGGGACGGGTAATACCCATCCCAATTATGTCGGGTTTCGGGTATACCCTTCGGGTCCGAGTTTAACTGCCATCCTAATCTACACTCTCCACCATGCATCTTACCACAAGTCTTACACGGCTTCTTCTCCCATACCTTCTGTTTCTTATCTTTGGAGTTCCACAACTGAGTACCGGTCCGTTTAACAGGAGCGACCCACTTCTTGTCCTTCTTCTCCTCCACCACAACAACATCATCTGTAGCCAGGTCCTCATAAACCATCTCTGCGAGTTCGACAGCAGAGTCAAAGGTAGCAGGTTTATTCGCCCTGGCTAGCATGCAAACTTTCTGTGGCAATCCCCTCACATAGCACTTGATTCTATTAGCCTCGGTGTTGACCATATCGGGCACCAACCTAAACATTCGGTTGAACTCGGTGGCGTACTCACGATGTGTCATCGTTCCTGCCTTCAAGTTCAGGAACTTCATCTCCACCCTTTCAACCTCAGCGTCAGCACATAACCTCTTCATAACCAGTTCCTTCAGATCCTCCCAGTTCATCGCCTTGATCTCTTCGGGACTCTTTCTCTGCTCAACAGATTCCCACCAATACATCGCCTTATCACCAAACTATTGGGTGGCATAACCGACAGCTTGGTCAGGGCGACACTCGCTGATTCAGATAATGTTATCCATAGCGGTTATCCATTGGAGAGTAGCGATTGCGTCCCCCAAACCAGTCAGCTTCGACGGGTCGCATCCTTTAAAGGACTTATAGTTGCACCCACCTCGGCCTCTTTTCCTGTTATCGGCTTTCACAGACTTAACCCCACTCGAGGCCTCTCTCTCTCCTTCCTCATCTCTCCTACCGTCACCACCCGCCCCTTCAGCAGTTCTTTCACGACTTTCAACAGACCCTCCAGGAGTCATATTCTTCACCGCAGTGGCTACAGATTGAACAATAGCTGCTTGAATTGCAGGATCTAGTTGAACCCCTCCATTGTTGTTCGGGTCCCCTCCAGTTGCGCTTCATTCGTCTCTCGTGTTGGAAGCTTCTCCTACAGAAGGTTGTCGGACACGACGAGGCCTGCCACGGCACCCAGTGCGGCCTCCAGCTCCCACATTTTCTCCCGTTCCATCCATTGTATTCTAAGAAGGGAAAACACAAACGTCATCACTCAAGGAACTATCTAGTACAAGGATAGTAAGGCTAACAGGTAATAACAATGACCAATTGTGATTAGCTGATCACGTTACTTTCCGTGTCCTATACACCTCCCCTTATGAGTCTATTTGTGCTGGTTCTACTTTAAACGATTAGTCAATTAAAGCAATCAATAAATCCTATCCCTATTATGCACATACCTTTCCTTATCATTTCACATACGTCTTTAAACCATACACTTTACCTTTACTGAGCTTGCTTGAGTGACACATGGCATTCTTGAACTGGAATCTTCTTTCTCTTTTTACTAAAATTCCATTCTCTGTTCGAGTCTAAGCATGTAGGATGCTTAAATCTCTCGAACTTTGCTCTGATACCAATTTCTAAGGCCCCGTTACCGGTGCCTCACATTTAAACGTTGGATTTACGCATTCACATAGTTCTGATCATCAGAGTTAACAAAAACATTCGCGGAATATAAAACTTTCATAAAGTCATTACATAACGATCCATAATTATCTTAAAACAACATCTTGTCTTTCAAAATATCAAAACATTAAACATAAACGTCTTGAGTCTTCCGATGTCCGCCTCTTATTCAATGCCACGTGTTCCCCTCAAGCGAGCTGCCTCATCCTACTCACCTGCGTGCATACTAAAAGTCAGCTACGCTGAGTGAGTTCTAGTTAATCATATATCATACTATACTTACGTACTTACATACTTACATACTTCATTCATACTTTCATACTTACTTATTTACCTTCATATCTTACGTTATAAAGAGCATTACGCCCTACTTTCAAGTATTATTAGGGCCCGGTTCCCTCTTTCCTCTGGTATTATTAGGGCCCGGTTCCCTCCTTCCTCTGGTATTATTAGGGCCCGGTTCCCTCCTTCCTCGAGTATTATTAGGGCCCGGTTCCCTCTTTCTTCGAATATTAATAGGGTTCGGTTCCCTAGCTCTCGAATATTAGTAGGGTTCGATTCCCTCTTTCCTCGAGTATTATTAGGGTCCAGTTCCCTCTTCGTACCGTACAACCATACATTAACCTTCCTTCATTAATTTCATAACATTCATACATATAAACATACATATCATACCTTCCTTACACATATCATTAAAAATTGTCAACACGTGCCATATCCAAAGATCGTTCACATGTTGGCAAGCAATCATTCCTAACATTCACATAGTCATATAAGGCATACACTTATCGCTTAGGATAAATATATTAACAAACACATCGAGTATGCACACAACCCCGAAAACATAACACATAAATGGGGCTAGAAACTCACCTGGATCCTGTTTCTTTCTCCGTTTATTGTTAACCCCTTCTTTAATTGAGCTCTGCTAACTGTATATGAGTTCACGTATCAATACTCTTCCTAGTGTATCAGATTACTTTTACTTAGTTTTTAAGAGAACTTAACGTTAAACGAACTTTCTGTGGCGAACTTATGTATCAGCGAAGTTAACAGCATGCGAACTTGCGTGTAGCGAAGTTAACCACAGGCGAACTTGCATGTAGCGAAGTTAACCACAGGCAAATTTGCATGAGGCAAACTTAACATTAGCGAACTTATATACTCGCGAACTTATATACATCGCGAACTTATATACCACACGAACTTATTGGGCGAAGTTAATCAGCAACACCTACGGGTTTGATTTTTAACCCAAAAACATCTCTGTTTCAACATGTAAACCCTTGATAAAATGATAACCAATCCCGTAAACATTCCTATGGTCATTTTCGGATAAGACTATGCCCGAAAACGCATAAAGTTTGGACTTTTAAGCTTAAAAACGTTCAATACTAGGTCGTCGTACATAGCCATAGGTTCGTCAAGTTCGTTTCTAACATCAAGTTTGCTACTTTAACACTCGTTTATACCCGTTCTACTATTGGTCTAAGTTTCACGGCTAACCGTTTATAAAAACATAAACTTTAAAGGTAAAGGACATACCTTTATGCATTCGGTTGGTCACGTTTTGCTTGGTTATCTTGTATCTAGCTTGTATATTAGAGATCTATTACTATTCGATGTTCGTTGGTCGTTTCACCCTCTTCCTCTCTCTCGGTCGTATGCAGTAGGATGTGTGTGTGTGTGTTTTGAGTGTGTAGAGAATATGGAAGATGGAAATGAGAGTTAGGGTTTTAGGATGGTTTAAGGGGGTATTTATATCCCTTAAAGCCCATGGACCTAAGGCCCATTACTCTTTAATCCTTTTTAATTATCCAAGTCCATAATTCTTCTTTATTTAATACCAATTAATTATTTAGCACACTACAATTTAACGCAACTCTCTTTATTTAATATTAGAATATTTAGGATGTTACACTCTGATTATGAGTTGATTACGATATCCTCGAGTTCTATACTTTTTTTTATTGTTAAACTTATATTAAAGTTTACATGCAATCGCTTCGTTGTCTTCATGATTATTAAAATAACTAATATAATTATAGAGTTAAGTTATTCTAATAAAAATGAGAAGAATTAGATGCCATAATTGATTGTCACATGTTATGATCACTTGGCTGAGAGTTTAAAAAAGTGAGGCAAAAGAGGTGGATGAGAATACAAACTCGAGAGGTAACTGGTAACCGACCAAAAAGGGTTTTAAAATATTGAATAAGACTGTGTGTTGTGAATTAATTAGCAAGTGTTAGCTATCACACCACGTCACTGCCATGTTGATAACTAAAAATCTTATATCTGACCTTCCCGAAAAGCAGAAATTTTTTTCTTTTTCTTGATTCTTTTTTTTTTCCGAAATAGAAGAATTCTTTTCTAAAATGTATTTTGTACAAAATATTGCAAAAATTAGGTTCTTTTATTGATTGGGCTAAAAATTGGAGATACTGATATATAGAAAACTCATTCCATATCCATATAGTAAATAAATTAACATATAATAAAAAAAATTAAGAAATAAATAAATTAAGAAGTTATAAAGTTTTTCAAATTTTTTAACATGGAATGAATTAGTTTCAACACGTCATTAATAATTAAAGTCATCCGTTAATTTAAAAATTATGGAATAACTAGCCACTATCCTATTTAAATAATAATTAAAAGATACAAGTAAAGTGGTTGAGGGACCCACCATTTTGCACAACATCAAAAAAAAAAGGGGATGGTGCCGTTATGTGTGGGGGGGGGCACCTAGCCCTACTGGCGCATTCAGTGAATAGCCTGGTGCGGTGTTTTGGGCGCCTTCCGGCCCACATGTCATGATGATGCATCCACAACAAATAACCTAAGATTAAAAAACTATAATTAATGGACTTGTACAATAATGCAACATTGACTTTTACGTTATAATCCATACCTTGGAATTGAATAAAGTTTAACGTCGAGAAAAATAAACACGTGACAATGGTAAGTTCGTTTTTTTAAATGTTATAAAGATGTGAAAGAAATAAGAATTTTAAATAAACTTGTTAAACTACATGGATAAACATGAGAGTGGTATACTTGTAACATTCATTTATTTATGTGTAACATTCATGCATTTAACATATACATGGATAAACATGAGAGTGGTATACTTGTAACATTCATTATTTATCTGTAACATTCATGCATTTAAAATATACATTCTATGTATTGCGGATTGTACTTTTTTTATCAATGATTGCAACTTGTAAGTCTTAAAATTTAAGATGCATTTGATTAGGGGTGATCGTGGGTTGGTTTGAAACCGTGAAACCGTCCAAACCAGTTATTGGTTTGGTTTTTCTCGTTAACTATCGGTCAGTCGGTTTCAAAAAATTCAAACCGTAGCGAATGATTTGGTTTACGGTTTACAACGAAAACCAACCGTATAAAACCGGACCGGACCGTGTAAAATTTTTAAATGTTTATATTTTATATGTATATTTGTGTTCAAATTTATTACTATACATAATTATTTTAATTGTATAAGATATATATTACTAAATTAAACAATAATGGTTAAGATAAAGATGGACATAGCCGAAATCCATACATGTTCAGGTTTTCTACTTGGCATATTGTGACTTGAACTCGTGTTTTGCTTATTTCTTAATGACGTGTTTATACTTGTTAAATTATACAAATTTATGATAACATTACTAAAAATATATCATGCATTAATTTGGACATCTTGTACAAAAATTCAACAAGCCCAAACCGCGAAACCAAACCCTTACTAACGGTTCGGTTTTGGTTTACAAAAATAAAAAATCGTTACCAACGGTTTGGATTACGGTCTGAACAAAAATCGCGAAAACCGAATCATGAACACCCCATCTTTTTTACATCAATGTGGTACCAATCTTATACATTTTATATCATTCTTTTAACATCATTAGCCTAATTTCCTTATTTATATATATTTTTAAATATTTTATTAATCACTTTTATAAAACTTATTTTAAATAATAATAATAATAATACCCAAATATAATAATTGTTTGAAGCAAGTCATGTTAAATTTATAGAGAGTGTGCCTACTAGAACCCTTTGTTTAAGTTGTATGGAGTATGGATAAATAATCGAACGGTTAATTTAATAAATATTATTATGTTATATGTCAACTTCAAAGATCTCAAATCTTATATACTTATTTATTAACTCAGTTGACCCACCATTTCCACTGGTTTCGAAACTGACGAGATTTATCCCATCTAACCTATCTATTTATCTATCTCTCTCTCTCTCTCTATATATATATATATACAGAGGAGGGATATTTTGAAAACTTAATGAGTTGTAAGAACTTTAAGAACTTAATTTTGGACCACACATGTAATTAAATGAGTTTGAATATGTGGTTGAGATTAAATCTGATTAAAAAATGAATCAGGAGAGAGAATAAGTATTTTTGATGATTACACAAGTTTAAATGTTAGTTACACATGTTTAATAAGTCGATTCGGTGTGTAAAAAATTACGGTAATTTTTTATACTTTACTTACACTTACGTATTACACATGTGTAAAAAAAATTCAAAAAAAAGTTGTTAAGTTGAGTTCTTTCGAGTTCTTAAAACTCAAAGCGGTTCTCAAAATAAATCAATCATATATATATATATATATATATATATATATATATATATATATATATATATATAATCTCATATAGGGGATGGTTCATGCGAGAAGTGATATTAGAGCGAGAAGTACGAGAAGTAAATAATAACCAATGATTATGTTTAATCTATGGTATATGATCAACATGGCAATATTGTAATTTTTGGCTTATATATTTTAATGGACAAAATGATAGTTTAGTCTTTTTATTTCATAGAAGCTAAAGATATAAACATCCTTATCTCAAATGAATCCCAAATTTATGGCTATCATTATCTCTCAATTTATTATGGTTACTTTAAAATTATTAAAACCATCATCGGTTACAAAAAATCTACCTTTTGATAATTCAAAATTAGGATTGCTCATTTTTTTAAATAATAGACAATTACTTTTTGTAATTTAGTTTGGACGTTGTTCTTTTTTTAAAATTGTCCGTTCAAAAAAAATCAATAAGTTTGGACGTTGACTTTTTGAAATATGTATGGATTGTTAAAAATATTAGATAGGTCTATGTTGATTTTCTTATGCTCATACTTATTATTTGTGTATGCTTATGTTAATTTTGTGTGTTTATGTTAATCTAGTTTTTTAATATATATAATTTGGTTATGATCATACATTTTATTTGTGTAAATTGTTTAAAATTTGTGTAGGTATATATGTTAATTTCATTCTCTAACTATATATGCATACATAACTATATAACTACATACCTACATACATACATCCATACCTATATGCATACATTCATATATACATAACTACATGCATGCATATACATACATGCATGCGTGCGTACGTACATACGTACATACATGCGTATGTACGTACACACGTCCATACGTACACACATACATGTGTACATACGTACGTACATACATACGTCCATACATACATGCTTACGTATGTACCTACATTCGTACATACGTACGTACATACATCCATACGTATATACAACGTACGTATGAACTTACGAGGGGCGGCCATGATAAAAAAATATAATATTAAACGCAAACTAAATGGCGATAAAAATCACACTTTGCTAACAACATTTTGTGTGATTTTCTTCCCACTTCATTCGGTTGTCATCATTATTTGTTGTGTTTCGGTTCTTTTGGTTAATCATCGTTGTTTGTCTAAGCAAAAACATTTAAATAAGTGGTAATGATCCCCGTTTATGGAGTTCGGATAAGTTTGAATTCTTAATTTTTTGTGTAAGTTGATGGATTTGTATTGTATGTTGGTGTAATGTGATGAATTTTTAACGTCCACTAAGTTCCATACAATGCATGATGAAGACAAGAATCATATTGGTTGGGGAATATATTTGAATTTATGGTTGATTTTGTTAATATAAAAAACTCATACCTTGAATTAGAGAAATACAAGAAAAAGATTTCACTATATGTTAAAATAGTATATCAAAAACAATTTCTTGAGAAAATGCAAAAACAAAATAAAAATAAAGGTTAAATTCATAACTAAAAGATGTTGATTTATTTTTTTGACAAGAAATCGTTGTACATATTTAATTAATAATTGTAATAAGGGAGAAATAATATATAATATAAAAAAAGTATAAAACAACTAATTAATATGTAACTCTCTTCATATAATAATTAGTTACCAATCATAAGAAAATCATTTGTACTAAAATACCCTTATTATTAAAATAAGTCACAAAATAAAAAAAAATTTGTTATTGGTTGGTTTTATTTCTCGCACTTCTCGCAATAAAAAACACTTCTGAAATAAACCTAATCCTATATATATATATATATATATATATATATATATAATAAAGAAAACCAATATGAGACAGCTGTCATCTTAATAATCGCCCATATTTTTTATTTCCCGCCCATACTTTATCTAGGGTTTATTCTACGGGTCATCAATATTACAAAATCTCTATTCTTCAGCCCCTCCATTTTCATAATTAGGATTTCATCGGTTCCTGTCTTTGATTTTGCAGACTCAATAAATGATTCTGTTCAACACCAAATCGATTCCTGTTCTCCAATTAACGGTTCGAACAATCTGTTCTACCCATTCAATCGAGTGCTATATTTGATAAGGTATTTTCAATTTCTATTTCATGTTAAGTACAAACGCTAAATCAATTCCTGATAATCCTATAGATGAACCCTAAATCTTTGATTTTGATTTTATGTTAAGTATAAACACTAAATCTGTTCATGTCCGTCAATAATATGAACCCTAAATATTCGACTTCAATTTCAGTGTCTTCATCAATTAGTATTTGGAGTATTTGGTGTGGTGATATGTCAAACCAAATAATTTAGATATCAATGGGAGTGGAAAATATCATGTTTATAAAAAGTTTCAAGGCATCGTTACTTTTTTATATGATGCAAAGTGTTTTTTTTTTTCTGTTGATATAAAGTTGCTAACTCTAAAGCTAAATTACGTGCATGTAATTCGGTGCTTGTGTCTAGGTGCGTGATTGTTTATTATGTATGGAAAGTGAAATTATCAAATATTTTGAAAGGGGTGACCGATTAACTCAGATACCTTTTGAGCAAATTGTTGGAGGCTGTGTTTGGAATGTAACAACATCAATTGTAGGTTATATAATTGTTGATGTCGAAATGCATATGTAAGAGGTATGCTTTTTGTATGTTTTACGTTTTTATCACTCAAAACAAGTGTAGGTTATATAACTTTGTGTGGGTTGTATATTTATTGTTTACATTTAATGGACAAATTTGTATGATATATTTTTTGATTATTATTTATGACAATAATTTTTATAGGCACACCAATTAAAAATATATATATTATGTTTTGATATTTAGTGTAGTGGAAATTATTTTTGTAATATAAATAATAGTATTATATAAATAAATTGTATTTACGTTGAATAAAATGAAAAATGTGTAAATAAAAAATAAAACTAAAGTAATGTTTTTATCTTTTTAATTATTATAGTTAAACTACTTAGATATATTAATTATAGAGAGATTTATTATGGTTATATTAATTGAAAGAGAGAGAGTGCATTTATTGTTGCATTTACAACATTTTTATTTATTTTTAAATATTTAAAACCTAAAATAAAACTAGTGACTAATATTCATTTCTCTTATTTCTTGTAATAATTTGATTTATTTCTTGAACTTAAACATATATATATATATATATATGTATATATATATATGTATATATATATATATATATATATTAGAGAATATGATTATAGGGGAGGGTTCCATTGAGAACCATGGTTTCTTGAAAACCATCAAATTAAATACTCTCAATGTCCTACTATAAGTGTTCATGTTTGAAAAACACAAAGTTTAAGTTAGAATGAATGATTACTTTTTTTTTTCTTACCAAATAACAATAATGCCTTTGAAAAGTGGGTCCATCAATATTATTTTATTAATGTTAGAGCATTCTCAACCCATTCTCCATATTTATCTATATAATTACACTAAAAAACACTATATTTCTCTCTCATGTTCAATTAAATAATATTTTTTATACCTTTATCATTACAGTTTTCTTTCTCCTCTACTCACAACCAATCCAACAAATATTAAAAAAAAATAGGGGAAACAATGTTTCCCCAAATGTTTCTCTAAATTTACAAAAAATCACTACATTTCTCTCTCCACCCTATAATTTACACTCACAATCACTCGCAATCTCACCCTATAACTTGCAAACTTCCCTCACATAATTATAGAAAATGAGATGAGAATGCTCTTAGTTGTGTGTGTTTAAGGGTAAACTTGAAAATTGACTAATAAATTTTGAAAGTTAAACACTTGTAGTGGGACAAATAAAAAATAAATATGAACACTTATAATGGGACGGAGAGAGTATTAACCATTTACATATTAGTTCAATGGTGAGAATCAAAATGACAACATTGTAAATAAATACTACGTAAAGGAAATTAATTAAGGACTAAAAGGGCAAATTAGTATACTAAAATTAATATTCTGTTACATTTTTTCTAAATTACTAAAATCACTCATTTATTTCTCTCACCTTTTTTTTCTAAGCTAGTTGGGTGCCCGCGCGATGCTGCGGCGTCAGCAATTTGCAACGCTATACTCGTTTATGTTGATTTATCAATCATCTTGTGATATATTGTGTAGTACTTTTGTTAGTTTTATTATTCGTGCAATATTTTACAAAAGTTCATAATATTATTTGTTTTTATTGGTTATTAAAGTTTTCAAGTTAATAGCATGAATGTGATATACCTATTTCATAAGCATTGCACGCGAGGCCCGAAAGGAACGTCGGACACAAGGACGACATCGTCATCATCATCCACGACGTTTCTCGCGGCAGTACCTCTCGGAGACGCAACCGCCTTCCAACCGCTAGCTTGTGCAACCTTCCCACCGCATTTAGGAAAGCGCACAACATGAGACCGTTTACCTGAAGAAAATAAACAAATAAGGGTTAGGAACGCACAAGTAAGGACAAATGATATCAAAGCTTACGAAGCTGGGAGGTGGCAACGGTCGCGGGTGGCAGTGACTGCCCCATAGGAAGAGGAAACACAAAGTTCGGAGCAGTCCTCAGGAGGATTGGCTCCTCACGGGGACCAAACTCCCTCCGGTACAAGATCTTGGTGCCCTCAGGCACAGGATGCAAGAGGAGCATTCGATCCTCCACCTCTACAAATAACAAATACATTAGAAAATTCAAACAAACAGAAGGAAATCCATAACAGACAGATTGATCACTATCCCTGACCACCATTCTAGATAAATGGAACCCTAGTCGCATCATCCCAAATACGACTCATGCCGAATAGCAGTAGCGCGCTCTCCTGATATGGACGGAGTATGGAAAGGGTGACCTGTAAAGTATTAAACCCGTCCGTCCCAGAATAGGGGACTAGTTTAGGCTCCGGGAGCTCCTTCACGTCCACAAAAACATCACATGTGGAACCACGGGCGCAGTAACGTAGAAGAAAAATACTCTTCCACTCGTGCAAACTCTTCGGCGCCTCCAGAGCAATGGCCTTGGCACCAGGACGGGTAAACAGATTATACCAGCCCTGGGATAAGCGCCAATGGTAGAAGGCCGCCATCTTGTCAGCCGTCAGCGTGATGCCAAGGAAGTGAAAAGTATGCTCAAAATGGGGAAGACGAGCCATTGCGAGTGGATGTATTTGGCTCAAGTGCAGCCCAAACACATCCAAAACCTCCATCAAGAACCGAGTAATGGGCAAACGGAAGTTTCCTAGGAGGAAATACTCCTTAGACACGACAATCTTGCCGGTAGGAGCTTGCCGAGCCGTCTTGCCTAGAGCAGGCAACTCTGGCTCAAACTCAGGGCCAAGGTGGTAAACCTTGACCATGTTGGCGAAGTCCTCAGAGGACATTCGGTAACTAATGAACTCCATGGTGTTGTTCTTTTTCGTTTTGGTAGAATGAGATGATTCAACCATAAAAGGAAAGCAAAGATGCAAGAGGAAAAGGAACACGATGATATGAAGAAATTCTAATGAATAGAAAATTTTCAAAGAGGGAACTCCTCCTTTTTCCATCACAATTAATGTTGGGGAGGGGTACAGAAGGGAAGGAAGACACGTGGTCCAATCACCAGGTGACACGCCAAAGATATGACAGGAAAATGTGTTACAACTGGGCGCGTCACCGGGATTCTCACCCACGCGCCTGACACAGAAGAAAAAGCTGCACTGCGAAGTGCAACCGTCATCAAACTGTCATGCCAAACCGTTGTTTCACTGACATTTATTTAATTCATCTTTTCCCGCCAAACAACACGTCGTCACTCCAATAAGGGTGGATGTAGGTGTTGATAAAATAGGCTCCGCCATGGGATGGTCTTCAACAACCACTCGTCAAAAAAAGCTCCGCCATGGGATGGTTTTCAATAACCACTCGCCAAAATAGGCTCCGCCATGGGATGGTCTTCAACAACCATACGTCATAAAAGGCTCCGTCATGGGATGGTTTTCAATAACCACCCGCCAAATTAGGCTCCATGTTGGTGCATGATGTCAGTAGTTCAGTATCTAGTGTCTGTAATCGTGTTTGTATGATTTGTATTGATGTTTAGTTAACTTGTCTCACAAGTTCGCCTCTTGTAAGCGAACTTGTGGAACAAGCGAAGTTATCAACAACTTCGCCTAGTCTGTTAGGCGAAGTTGTCGATAACCATATAAGCTAAGCTACGGCTTGATTTGAGTAATGATTCGAGTACGTGTAATTGGTGATTGAATATCACGTGTTATTAGTTGCAATACAACGTGTCTTTTGGGGATTGTAACGTGTTTAGCTTGTGTTTTAACGTATATCGCTTCTACGCCCGTATCGTCTTACGTAGGGATTCCGCACCTACGTAGAACGAGATATTTCCGTGTAGATCCGGCTGGGAACCTACAATTGATATCAGAGCGATTTGCTCGTGATTGTGTGGTTCGGGATTATCACACGGGTGTAGAAATCGTTCCGTTCGACTATTCGCGGGACGAGTTTACGTTGAAATACCGAGTTATTGTGTCCTACTCACCTCCCTCCATAAAAAACAACCCATTACACCTTCGAATACCTCGCAATACGTCAAAATCAAACCTGCAAAAACGGTGTGTTCATCAGGCGAAGTTGCCGCCACTGTTTGTAGGGTTTAGGTGAAGATATAAGTTTAAGCGAAGTTATCATTAACTTCGCTTACCTCACAAGTTCGCTTAACTTAAGCGAAGTTGTCTTCAAGTGAAGTTAACATCAGGCGAAGTTAAGAAGAAAGCGAAGTTAAGAGGTTCAGTGAAGTTGAGTAATCAAGCGAAGTTAAGACTTAAGCGAAGTTAAATATAACTTCGCCTACTGGTACTGTTCAGAACTATTAAAATATATATATATATATATATATATATATATATATATATATATATATATATATATTGGGTTTCTTTGTGTTTTCGTTTCGTATTTCTTCCAAAGATGACTTCTATAAATATTACGGAACTGGTAAAAATGGTGGTGGAAGCAGGTTCAGCTACTAAGGCTCCGAAAATGCTTAAGGGTACCGATTTTGTTGCTTGGAAAGATCGGTTTGAACAATATGTTAAATATCAAGATGCTAAGATGTGGGTGTGCATTCAAGATGGTTACATTCCACCAACGGCTATGTTTGAGGGTCGTGAACAAATAAAGAAGTACAATAAGATGGAAGAGGAAGAAAAGAAGATGTGTGAGGCAGAAAGCAAAGCTCATGCTGCGATAACAATGGCTCTTCCACAAGAGATTCTTCACACCTTCAGGAAATACAAAACCGCCAGAGAGCTATGGGAAGCGCTTGAAAACCGATATGAAGGTAATGTGGGGATACGTGCATCCAAGATTAAGCTACTCAAAACCCAATTCTCGGTGTTCAAGTATTTGAAGAATGAGTCACTTGATGATATCATCACAAGGTATTACCACTTGATGACCGAACTCAGAAACTATTCGATTGACTATAAAGAAGAAGAGATCGTAGAAAAACTTCTTGATGCTCTCCCACCGAAATGGGAAATGTACACTGTCTTGATGAGAGAAGATAAAGAGTTTGCAAACATCAACTTGGAAACAACAGTCAATAAACTACGAACTTTTGAACTTAACATGGTTCGAAAAGAGACACCAACTGATCAGGTTCAGGATCCGGGAATGTATGGTGCGAAAGTTACTTCAAGTTCAAGTTCAAAGTCAGAATCATCTGCTTACTACTCAATGGGAGACTTGAGCTATAACTCAACTAATGATGGTCATGTAACTCTCAACATGGATGGTGATTTGTGTTTCGTAGCCGGTGGAACAAATTCTTCTAAACCTCAAGCAACAACTGGTAGTTTTTCCTCAAGTGTTCCGAACAACAACTACTCTCAGATGCCCATGAGTGTTAAATCTGCTGAATAGCAGTTTGCTCTCTATGCATCTTTCATTGCTTCTTACGAAAATTACATCAAAGGTAAAATTGTTGACCCTGCAACTTTAAACGAAGACTATGATCAGATCGATGCTGATGATCTGGAAGAGATGGATCTGCAGTGGCAGACGGCGATGATAGTAAGAAGAGTTAAAAGGTTTATGAAGAAAACTGGTAGAAAGTTCGTTGGCGAAAGACCAGGGTTTGATAAGTCAAAGGTTAGGTGTTATAACTGTCAACAGAATGACCACTTTGCTAAAGAATGCACAAATGAAAAAGTAGAACGTAGTCAGAACAGGACACCACAACCGAATGGGGGAAGTAATGAGAATAGGACAATGGTATCCAGACAGAACGGGGGATACAATTGGAATCTGCAAGTTGAGGAAGTGTTCGAACAGGCCAACCTGGTTAACATCGAAACTGAAGGAAGCGACAGAGAGACAAGAGAAGATCAAGCTTATATGGCAGAGGTGAATGATCAGATCTCTGAGGTAAGTTCTGAACTTCCTTGTATGCAATATGAAAATCTGTCTGAACAATTGAAAACATTAACTTATCAGTTTGTTAGTTTGAACACTCAATTTAAAACGTTAAAAGAAGATCATCATTACACTAAAACTAGAGAAAATAGTTATTCTGTAAAGATTAAGGCTAGTGAAAAAGATATCAGAAGTCTTAAAGCAAGTCTAGCTGAAAAAATACAAGTAATTGATCTTAGCTATGAAGTGTTAGAAGAGAAAACCAAACTAATTGCTGAAAGGGATAAACAGATAGCTGACTACCAGGTGAAAGTGGTGAAACTAAACAGAAAACTTGAGCAGTTTAGAAATTCCTCTGCAATGCTTGATCACCTCGTAAGTGATCAACGTTCCCCAGTTAAAAGGGGAGGAATTGGATATTCTGAAGTTCCACCACCTTATAATCATAACTATACATATGATCCTAGTAATCAGAAATCTGTTGATGTTGAGATTAGTCACACAGTTCCTGTCAAAATTTCAATTAAAAAACCTGAATTAAGTGAAAAAGATACGACTAAGCCTGTTTCGAGTGTTAAGATTTCTGTTCCAAGTTCTGTATCATCAAATTCGGACAAGACATCCGAATCTAGTGAGACAAAAGAAGAGGTAGTGTTACTAAGACGTGGGGAGGAATATAAGCCTACTGAAAAGAATTCCACTCTAAACCCGTATGTCCCACCATATGTTAGACAAACGGGTAGTAATGCAACCTCAACATCAGAAACAACTGTTGAGACGAAAGTTGAACACAGGAGTTGTTTCAGATGCAATCAAATAGGACACCTGATTGCTGATTGTCCTCTAAATCAGAGATTAAGAGGTATGAGGCCTCCGAAAACTGAGAATAAACCGAACAATGATTATTATAATGGTAAAAATGCAAACTCACCAATGTTCAGACATTGGACTAAACCAAGATTTCAAAGATGTCAATCTCAGTTTTTACCTGTTAACAATCAAACCACTGGTTATAACTCATTTAATTCACGAAGGTTTGGATGGCCTCATAGTCAATCTACAAGGAGGTATCCTTTTAGGACTTACAGAAATCATTCTCATACTAACTTTGGACAGCCAAAGTACGGGATGCCTTTTAACAGATTTAATCGACCCAAGACCAATAGGTCTTGGGCCCCCAGATTTTAATCCTTTGCTTTAATCGTGCAGGAACAGTTGAACAGGGCTGCAAACAATCTATAGGTTGTGGATAGCGGCTGTTCCCGGCATATGACTGGTAACAAGAATTTGTTACACGAATGGAAACCTGTTCAGGGAGGTAGAGTAAGTTTTGCTGGAGAGAGTGGTGGTAGAATTACTGGAATTGGGACGGTGACTAATGGTAAAATGAAGTTAGAAAAGGTGAATTTCGTTGAGGAGTTGAAGCATAATTTGTTGAGTGTATCTTAGATCTGTGACAAAGAGTACACGATGCACTTTACCAAAAATGAAGCGATTGTACTGTATCCTGGTTTTAAGATACCAGAGGCATGGATAGTGATGAAGGCTCCAAGGGAAAAGAACACATACGTAATGGATATGAGGTCGACTGAGATGGCAACAGATGAGTCATGTCTTCTGTCAAATGTAACTGAATCAGAGTCCGAGCTATGGCATCGAAGAATGGGGCATATACATCTTCAAAAAATGAACCACATTGTCAAGAATGGGCTGGTGCTCGGTGTTCCCTTGAAGAATTTCAACTTTAAAGACCAATGCCTATCGTGCAAGAAGGGAAAGCAACACAAGAAATCTCATCACACCAAGAAGGTTAATTCAATAGTCAGTACCCTAGACCTACTTCACATGGATCTCTTCGGTCCCGTGAATGTAAAAAGCCTAGGTGGAACATCGTACTGCTTGGTGATAACTGATGATTTCTCTCGATATTCTTGGGTATATTTCCTGAAGACAAAAGATGAAACGGTTCAGTTGGCAATTAACTTGATTACCAAGGTTGAGAACATCGTGGGAAGAAAGGTTAAATACATCAGGAGTGACAATGGGACAGAGTTCAAAAACCACCAGATGGAGATGTTCTGTCTACAGAAAGGGATAGACCACCAGTACAGCGCCCCGTATACTCCGCAACAAAATGGGGTGGCTGAGAGGAAGAACATGACGCTAATTGAAGGAGCCAGAACCATGTTGGCCGATGCTAAACTTCCTGTGGTGTTCTGGGCTGAAGCTGTTGCAACAGCCTGTTATATCCTAAATTGAGTTTTAACTGTTAAAAGATTGAATAAAACATGTTATAAACTTATGCATGGTAGAAAGCCTAACTTGAATGGTCTCGAACCATTTGGGTCCCCGTGTTCGATATTAAAGACGAACTCAAAATTTGGTGTGAAAGCCGACGAAGGTATTTTAGTCGGATATGTTGTTGGGACACCCAACAGACGAGTCTTTAATCTATCGACCAGCAAGGTTGAGATGGTGTGTAACACTGACATCACAAGTTACAAACCACCAAAACCAAGCACAGGACCCGCTGAGGCTTTCGACTATGATAAGCTTTTTAAATCTTTTAATATGCCTTACTTGGATTGTGCAGGAGTTGATGAGAAAATTGCTACGCAGATTTTTTATGACGAGGAAGAAAATTTTGTGCAACGACCGCAGTATGACAAAGGTCAACCTTCCTCGTCAAGTGCTGTTGATACCCCTGCTGCCTCTACAGAAAATGAATTTTTCAATCCTTTTCACTCTCAACAACAATCGCCCATTGATGAACTTTCTTCGAACCTGGAAGACAATCTGCAAGTCAGTTCGGTTCCGACTACTGGAGTTCACAAAAATCACCCTTTGGAGAACGTGATAGGTGATCTGTCCGACGGTGTACAAACAAGACAAAGCTTGAATGAGCACACTTGTGTTTACACAAGCATTAAAGAAACAGGCATTATTAACGAATGCTTGTACACCTGCTTCATCAGCCAGATTGAACCAAAGAACTATCATATGGCTCTAAAGGACAGCTCGTGGGTCGAAGCCATGCAAGAAGAGTTAGCCCAGTTCGAGAAGATGGAGGTTTGGAAATTGGTTGCAAAATCGAAGAATGTGCATACGATTGGCACAAAATGGGTTTTCAAATGCAAGAGAGATGAAAAAGGAATAATCATCAGGAACAAGGCGAGGCTGGTTGTAAAAGGTTTTAATCAGCAAGAAGGGATCGACTACAATGAAGTGTTTGCTCCTGTGGCAAGATTGGAAGCGATTCGACTGTTTTTGGCATTTGCTGCTCACAATGAGATGAAGGTGTTCCAGTTAGACGTGAAAAGTGTGTTTCTTAACGGTAAAGTCGATGAGGTTGTGTACGTTGAGCAGCCTCCAGGTTTTCCTGACCCTGACTTTCCTGATCACGTGTACAAACTAAGTAAAGCACTATATGGTCTACATCAGGCACCTTGTGCCTGGTATGCAACTTTATCGGATTACTTGCTTGAGAATGGGCTTGAAAGAGGAAAGATCGACAGCACACTATTCGTTAAGAGAAAAGGAGGAGAATTTCTTCTGGTTCAAGTCTACGTGGACGACATCATCTTTGCTGCATCAAAAGTCGCAATGTGTTAGGAATTTGAAGAAGTCATGAAGAAGAGGTTTGAAATGAGTGCAATGGGTGAATTAACATTCTTCTTAGGATTGCAGGTCGATCAGAAGAAGGATGGGATGTTCATCCATCAGACTAAATATGTCCAAGACGTTCTCAAACGCTTCAAGATGGAGGACATCACTCCATTTGATACTTCTGTTTGCGTTAACCACAAACTGGGTGCTGATTCAGACAGTGATGCAGACGTGGACCCCACCCAATATCGGGCAATCATAGGTTCTTTAATGTATTTAACTGCGTCTAGACCTGATATTATGTTTGCAGTTTGTCTCTGTGCTCGTTTTCAGGCAAACCCAAAGGAATCTCACATGAAGGGAGTCAAGAGGATATTGCGGTATCTCAAGGGCAAACCTAAGCTGGGATTGTGGTACACGAAAGGGGGAGATTGGAGTTGGTCGCTTACACAGATTCTGACTATGGAGGGTGCAATCAGAATCGGAAGTCAACAACAGGGGGATGCCAGTTTCTTGGAGGCAGATTAGTGTCATGGCAGTGTAAGAAGCAGACCTCAGTTGCTATCTCTATCTGTGAAGCAGAGTACATGGCAGCATCGAACTGCTGCTCCCAGGTTCTTTGGATACAACAGCAATTGCGCGATTACGGTCTGAATTTCACTCATATACTCCTATCTGTATAGATAACACTGCTGCTATCTCAGTAACTAACAATCCCGTAAAGCATAGCAAAACTAAACACATTGACATTCGTCATCATTTTATACGGGATTGTGCTGAGAATAAATTGATAGTGCTCGAAAAGGTTGATTCATTAGATAATTTCGCTGATTTGTTTACTAAAGCGTTTGACAGAACTCGTTTTCAAAACCTTGTTGGGCTTAATGGGATGATCAATCCCGATTAACCGTATTTTTTAGTTTTTACATAAAAAAAAATCAAAAAAAAAAAAAAACGTTATTATCGCTTAGAATTATGTCGGTTGCTTCAGTTTGAAGGACATATCTTCGGATATGTTTGGTCCTCACTTCTACCAGTAGATTGTGAGGATAGCCATTAACCAGATGACTGAAAGTGACCGGGGCGGTTTATGATGTGGCTTTATTCTTTCGCTGAAAATTAGTTGTTCATACTTAGTTAAAAGGACGCATATTTGTATGTGGTCGGTCCAGCTGATCCATTGGATCTTCAGGATAGCCGTTTACCTGATGACTTAACTTGAACGGGGCGATAGAATTTAAATTTTTTTAGGGAGATGATATAATTTTTCAAGTCTATAACCTCGTAAGAAGTTTCTTTACTATGTTTAAAAGAAAATTGATCCAACCTTGGAAAGTGATAGACAAACTAATTCTGTGTGCTTAACTAGTGAAGTTATTAGGCCTAAAAGACTTTAGAACAGTCATTGTATGTTATGGTAGCTTTTTATGGTGCGTAAAAGTTGAAGTGATACTAACTAAATCTCCTCGATTTAAAGTGGTGACTCATTTAGTGTTGTGCATGTCTCCATATACATCTTTCCGAATGATAGGCAGAAAAAGTGATTACCCAGTCATACACGAGCCCGTGAGTGTTCTGATTCCTGTGAAGATAGTGTGTCAAGTAACTGCAGTGATCCAGATTAGCGACTTGCAGTCGTTTACTAATAGAAGCTATGTAAATCGTTAATAATAAATAAAAAAAAGGTGTGTTTATGTGTTGTTGAGCCTTCTAAAGCTAATAATGTTCTACTTATCAAACAAGAGGCAAGAAAGAGAACGGGAAGAAGATTCTCAAGATCGAAGTATAATTACTGTTTAATCAGACACTACTGGTCGAGGTCAACTCGGGGTGACTTGGGGAAAGCCAAATACGCTTTGAGAATAGATATGAGACATCACAGTCTCTGATATGTTGTTCTTTTAAATTTTGAGCTTAATTGAACCTAATCCGTATCACAGATTCGATGAAAACAATTTTAAGTTGTTTACCTGCTTACAACCTGTCTTTATGTCATAATACAGCTGAACATGGATCTAAGTGACAGTCACTTTATCAGTATGATTCCTGTTCGGATCTTTTCTAAAACATGGTAGTCCCCGTCAAGACTGAAATTTGATCCCGTGTACTTTATTTCTAAATTTTATTTTATTTTACATATGACGTTTTATGTTTTAATACCTGGTTACTTGGTCTTTGATCGTAACATTTAACTCATTAAAGGAAGTTTAAAAAGTTAATTACATAATATTCAATTTATAAGGGCTTGTTGTGTAAATTTCATAACAAGCGAAGTTGTGTTAACAGGCGAACTTGTTAAACAGGTGAAGTTAAGGGGTAAGCGAAGTTAACCCTAACTTCGCCTGTATAACTCTGACCCTATATAAAGAGATTTCTTAGTCAAACCCCTTTATACTTTTTAAATATCCCAGCGAACTTAACACCTATTAACCCTCGGCGAAGTTGTCTCGTTGAATTAAACCTCAATTTTGATCAATTTCAATCCGTGTTAAAGGTGTGTAGTGTCGTCCTAACTTATAATCTATGTCAATGGCGTTAATCAAAGGTTGTTTTGATCCGATTTGTGACCCCGTTCATACAAACTTTCAATACCCGCTTTTCAAACTTGTTATAACGTGGTCGTAATCAATTTGATCGTCTACATCTCCTTAAAAACATGTTTTGTAGAGTCCACTATCACCAAATTCACCTCGTTTGGCCGTCTAAACCTTTTCCGTTTCAGTTCAGGCGAAGTTATGGTTTAGGCGAAGTTGTTCTCAACTTCGCCTAAGGCTTAACTTCGCCTGTTACTTTAAATTTTAATTAATCATGGGTGAAGTTATGATTAGGCGAAGTTATCCTTAACTTCGCCTTAGGCTTAACTTCGCCTAATGCTTTAAACATTATCTAAATGTTAACCTGTTGACAGGCGAAGTTATTGTATAGGCGAAGTTGTGCCCAACTTCGCCCTATGTCTAACTTCGCTTGCACAATATTGTTTATCTTAACTTCGCTCATGGTGATAAGCGAAGTTACGATCTGCCTTGACGTTTCTCTAACTTAGACCGTTTGTGTTGCAGATATGGCAGCTGTAGCAGGAGCCGGTGGTGCTGGTGGTGACGATGGAGGAGATAATAATCGCCAGTTTTTCCCGGGGCATAATATGTACATTACTTTGGACCCGGATGCGAGCGGTGTTGATGATTTTCTCGAGATCATCACGTTTCTTATCCGCTCGCGTATCTTCCATGCTATTACTACAACACTGCCCATCTCTTTACCAAACATAGAAGATTTCTGGCAGACAGTTGAATATGATTGCAGAGTTGAGCCCCCACTTATGCGTGCAACGGTTAACAATCAGGAAGTGCAGTTCTCGTCAGAACAGATACGGGTTGCTTTGCAGTTTGGGGATGAAACGAGAAATGATCCTACAGACTTCGTGGCTCCATTCAGAGATGGTGCTTTTCTAATAATGGGCTATTCTGGTCCATTGGGGGATACTCAGAGACGCAAGGGGTTTCTGTTAGATCAATGGCGCTTTCTCATGCACGTGATGATCGTGTGCATGTCGGGTAGAAAGGCTGGTACGGATGGAATGGGTGCGACGATGCAGTCGACGATGACAGCACTGACTTACAACAAGCGTTATAGCTTCAGTCAGATGGTGTTCTATGAGATAGATCGTCAAAGACGAGCGATGGCGCGTGAGAGATTCTTGATGTATCCAAGATTTCTTCAATTGTTCTTGAACCACGTGGCTCCCACGTTACCTCAGCGCCGTCCGATTCGATATGTGGAGAGTGTCAGCAAGAGGATCTTCGCCCAATGTAGATCGTCAAGTGCCAGAAGTAAACCAGAGCTCCGTCCTCGACATACTCCGTTATTTGGGTACTTGATCAACCCGGAGTATGTTGCAGCTCGTGGGGACGAGTTTCGGGATCCAGCACCGCAACAGGCTGGAGCACCTCAACCACCACCTGTGGTACAGCAATCTCTTCCTGCTGCTCCTGTTGTGGCACCGGAGGAACTCGTTGACCTTGAAGCTGCTTTTGGCGGACAAGGATTTTTCGATATGGAACGTGTTGATCTAGAGGAAGAGGTACATGTCTCGGTTGCACAGGTTTCTAGTATGGATGTGTCGAGGGCAGCTACTACTGTGACTGATACGGAAAGAACTGATTCTGACTCCTCAAATGATGATGTGGCTGAAGCAAGACAGATTCTGATTACTCAAGAAAGAATTCATGGGAAGAGAAAGAGAGACACAGATGATAGTGAATCAGATTTTGAGGAGGATTTACAACGGTTGGTTCGTCGAGCGAGAAGGGCAAGAACGGGTGAATGATCGGGAGCTGGTGAGAGCTCGAGGGTGGTTCGTTTTTCTCCACCCGCACTGTCAGGTATGACTATGGTCCCTACATCGTTGACAGTTACAGGATCGATCACCACGGATGTTCCGGTGTTGACTACCTCATCCTCCTTTGGCATACCACCCACCACATTTCAACTCTCGGCTCCAGAAATTGTGTTCTTGCCACCTCCAACCCTTACTCCATCGGAGGTCGTTGCAAGATTTGTTGAATCGACATTGGTTGCCACTGCAGGGTTGTCTGTTACGATACCACCTACGGTTATGTTTCCACCTGTTTCTGATGTGCCGGTTACCTTGGGAATCCCTCCTCCGTACGCTCACGACATTTCACATATGAGGTTTGATTTTGATGCAACCTTATCCGAATCGGAAAGAATAGCAGCTCTTGAAAGGGTCGTGGCAGAACAGTCAAGAGTAAATCTGATCCAGACTCACGTTATTCAGCGCCTCGTTGCAGAGAATCAGATTCAGTCGTCCCTCCTGATTGAGCACGGTAAAATTTTTGATGCCTTGAAACAGTTCTTGGCATCTCAGGGGGAGACGAGCTGTAAGGGTGACGAACTTAGGACGAAGAAGAGAAACGATCGAGACGATGATCCCAATGCATCGAAAGATGCAGGTGGAGAGTTGCCAAGAACTGAACAAGCTCTTGGGACTTCCACAACTCAGGGGGAGTCAACTGGTGCAACTGGCGGATCGGGGGGTGATGACGTGGTGGTAGTGGATGCTGAGGAGGTGTTGGATGATGATGTTGTAGGTGATGATGATGTGTTACCGTTGGAAGAGATCGAGAAGATAGGGGCTGAGATTGTGATTGACAATGAAGTCGAAGAGGGAGAGATTGTGGAGAATAATATTGAGTATGAAATTCCGGCAGTTGAAAAGTCAGATTTGGGTCAAGATACGGAATGTGATGAGACTGAATGGGAAGAGCAGCCAAGATGGAAAGAAGGCTACGCTCAGTGGTTCATAAAGACTAAGAAACCGGCGGTCCCTACTATGTTCAAGAAAAGTTACAACATCAAAGGGTATGCTGAATCGAAAAAGGGGATTATTTGCTGGTTATATGATGAGCAGTTAAGGCTCTTTGTGATTAAACGTTATGATGGGTTCAATATTTCAAGAGGTTGTTGAGGTCATTGAATACTTTGCCTGAGTGTGAGGTGAAGGATTTAGCCAAGTTGGGGTTGATAAACAGGAGTGATGATAACATGGCTAGGATTATTGGAAAGATAGTCTGGAAAGAAAGCATAAAGGAGAAGAAGTTCGAGCTGTTGAAACCGCAGAAAGGAAAGCTCGTTGAAGATAAATACAGAGGTATGAGAGCTGATGGCAAGCCTTGGATGATAATGAAGTACAAACCAATCCGGTGTCTAAAAGAAGTGCCGATGAAACAAATGCCCAAGGATGTCTTAAAGAATCTGAAATGGTGGTATGTTGACAGTGAAACAGTTGAAGCAGTGATGGAGGATGAAGATGAACAAGAGTTGCTAAAAGTGTATGATCCAATGCACTTAGTGAATTTGTCTCAAGCAGACTTGCAGATGCTGAACGAGAAAAAGATATTTTATATTCCTGCTTGGAAAGAAGAAGCCAAGAAATATCAAAGAGTAGTTTCGGTTTGTGTACGAGAAGGCGCTCATGCTTGAAGGCGGGAGATACGAGAGTTTTGGGATTACAAGACACGTGATTGAAGATAGAGATATGAAGCTACTGCCAAGGGGGAGTCTGTTGGTGCATGATGTTAGTAGTTCAGTATCTAGTGTCTGTAATCGTGTTTGTATGATTTGTATTGATGTTTAGTTAACTTGTCTCACAAGTTCGCCTCTTGTAAGCGAACTTGTGGAACAAGCGAAGTTATCAACAACTTCGCCTAGTCTGTTAGGCGAAGTTGTCGATAACCATATAAGCTAAGCTACGGTTTGATTTGAGTAATGATTCGAGTACGTGTAATTGGTGATTGAATATCACGTGTTATTAGTTGCAATACAACGTGTCTTTTGGGGATTGTAACGTGTTTAGCTTGTGTTTTAACGTATATCGCTTCTACGCTCGTATCGTCTTACGTAGGGATTCCGCACCTACGTAGAACGAGATATTTCCGTGTAGATCCGGCTGGGAACCTACACTCCACCATGGAATGGTCTTCAACAACCATCCGCCAAAATGGATGGTTTTCAATAACCACCCACCAAAATAGGCTGCGCCATAGGATGGTTTTCAACAACCACACGTCAAAAAAGGCCCCGCCATGAGATGGTTTTCAATAACCACCCGATAAAATAGACTCCGCCATGGGATGGTCTTCAACAACCATCCGCCATAAAAGGCTCAGTCATGGGATGGTTTTCAATAACCACCCGCCAAAATTGGCTCCGCCATGGGATGGTCTTCAAAAATCATCCACCAAAATAGGCTCCGCCATGGGATGATTTTCAATAACCACTCGCCAAAATAGTCTGCACCATGGGATGGTTTTCAATAACCACCCGTCAAAATAGGCCCCGTCATGGGATGGTTTTCAATAACCACCCGCCAAAATAGGCTACGTCATGTGATGGTTTTCAATAGCCACCTGCCAAAATATGCCCCTCCATAGGATGGTTTCAACAACCACCTGCCAAAATAGGCTCCACCATGGGATGGTCTTCAACAACCATCCGTCAAAATAGGCTCTGCCATGGGATGGTTTTCAATAACCACCCGTCAAAAAAGGTTCTCCCATGGGATGGTTTTCAATAACCACCCACCAAGAAAGGTACTGCCATGAGAATGTTGTTAACACCACCCCGCATAGAACAAACAGCTAGATTACGGCAAGGCTGTCAAAAGCCCATGATAAGTCCATAGCCCCCTTTCTTCAAAAAGGGCAACTACGGACTAGGGGGGCTTGTAGTGATAGGGTACTAAACCCACCCCAAATTAATATAAGGCCTACTGACTAGATAAACTATGCGCCTGGCGGACAGCATGGCGCCATGAACATGGCCTAATATAATAAACATTCTCTGACACCTCGGGAATGGTAGCGCTAAGATCTCCACAAGCATGAGATAAAAAGGAAGAATATACATCGGAAATATCACCCAACCAATGGGGGTGGAACAACACATAAAGGACGGTACAAAATAGTACATCACGTCAATGTTAAAAGGCCATGATATCCACCAACCTCCATCAAGCACGAATGGAGAATATAATTTGTGGAAAGGCTGACAAGACAGTTGGCCATATTCTCTCTTCTCCTGCTATAAATACTAAAGTACCTCCAAACGGTAAAGGATCCAAGATCCAATATTCTAACTCTCTCGCAATATATTTTCACCGTACTACAAGTATTGGTTCTCACGCCGGAGGGTGGTTACGAGAGAATCCACCCCCATTCCTCGTAAGGAGCTCACGGTGTTCTGTTTTGCAAGAAGTACTCATCTGCGCCAAGAAGAATTTCACCCCATCGTGGGGAATACTTAACCATTACCTTTGGACTAACTTGTTAGATCTAAGGGTGGATTTGTGTTTCCTCAAAAAGTGATAATAGACTAATGGTATATCAATTGAATGGAAATGTATGAAATGTTTAAGCCTCTCCATAAAATGTTCTTAAACCCGTAATTATTAAAAAATGACAAAAAAGAATAATACTAATAACAGTGCCTCAAAATATGACTTTTAACAAGTGAATGCTCTTTTATGTAAATTGACTTAGAAATTTTTTTAAACTATTACTATTTTTTTAAAAGGAATTATATATGAGATTTATAAATTTTATTATTATTTAAAGATATTAACTAGTTTATATGTTTAATAATTAAAAAAAAAAGAACTTTTTTCTGGTTTTCAACTATAAATGCACATATGATCATATGTTGAGTGTACTTTGACATGAGATGTGGTCGTATTGTACCAAATATTATTTTTAATAAATAAAACTCTTTAAGTACTCCTTTAAAATAGTTATATTAAATCTGATAATTTAGAAACTCATAGTTTTTTAATAACAAATATTTGTAATATAATTTTAGAAAAATTATGAAACTTTATGTCACCGTTATACCAATTTTTATACATTATATATCTGTTACCCTAATTTCGTAATTTATGTTTTCTTATCTTATATTAATCATTTTCCTTTTATGAAATTTCTTTGAATGTGTTAATTCATGCTTTACTTGAAGATCACGCAACACCACCCTCACCCACCGACGTTGCTTTTGACCACCATTCACATTTCACACAACACCACTTTTTGAATTTTAATAGCCCTCATCGAGCAAGCACACGCACAAAAACACGTTAATCTTCTTGGAAGGTTGTTTTTTTTTTGTTTTTTGTTTTTTTTTGTTGTTTTTGTTTTAAGGGAAATTGCCAAAAAACCAATTTAGCTTGGCCAATTTTTTTCAAAAATAGCCTAGGTTTACAAAATATTCTATTTGTTCCGTTTCAACACTATTCAACGAAATTTGTTGACCTTTACAATCGCGTCACGTGTCAATGTGTTAATGGATCCAACGGAATCGTTAAAGAACCGTCGGATCCGACGGAATATTTAATGGATCTGACGGAATTCATCATCTTCTATCTCTCAACCCCCGAGCATCCATAACCAACCTTCATCTCATCAATAGTGCAAATAGCTTAGTTTTTCGAGGGAAGACAACCATAATGTTCAATTTCAATATAGAACTCAAAATTAAAAACTCTAAAATTGAAAATCTAGGGTTAGAAGGACAACTTATATCGTCGGATCCGCCAGAAGCATGAACTGAACCGTCAGATCCGACTTTTTATTATTACGTCGCCTAGAACACGAATCCGTCGGATAACTTAGAAAAACGTCGGATCCGCCGGAAAATTTGAATACATGTCAATATCTTATAGGCCATACTAATCCGTCGGATACCAAAATGGGGAGCTGCAGCAGGAAGGATTTAAGAGGAAGGAGGAATGAGGACGAGCACATCAGAAGACTAACATCAAACTACTACATCACCAACATACCAGATGGTTGTACCAGCAAACGTTTATGGCAGTTGCTGCAAGATTTGGGAAGAATTATGGATGTCTACTTGGCAAAAAAGAAAAACAAATATGGGAATACTTTTGGTTTTGCTCGGTTTCTCAATGTTAAGGATCCGTTGGCGCTAGAAGAAAAACTGAACAATATTCGTCTTGGAAACCTGAAAATGAAGGCTAATCTTTCAATGTTCGAAAGGAAGAAGGTTCAAGAGGTTACAAGATCGGGCAACTACAATCAGGCTTCGGATCATATGCAGGCTGTTCCTTTAGTTTTCAATTCTGGGAATATTAATGGGAGATCTTACGCTGATGTTGCAAGAGGGGGTGCACGAGAACTAATGGTTTGGAGTCAAGCGGGTCAGGGGAGAGGTTATCACTTTCCAACCTCATTTGCATACCTGACTCTGTTACTCCTAAACCTCCTGTTTGGTTAAACCATTGCGTAGCGGCGGAGGTCAAGAATGTGGAAATTTTGTCCAATATTTTATCCTTAATGAACTTGGATGGTCTGTTCAATTGTAAGACCAGATATATCGGAGGGCTGAATGTACTGGTGAAATTCCAAAATAGGGAAGAAGGTGAAAACTTTCTCTTAAATTACTCCGATTATTGGGCAAATTGGTTCGCTTGGGCGAGATGGTGGGATGATTCTTTTGTTCAAAAGCATAGAATTGCTTGGATTAAAATATTTGGAGTTCCTATTCAATTTAGGGATCCAAATTTGTTCAGTTGTGTTCTTGAAAAGGTCGGTAGAACTCTATGGCCGTATGACTGTTCAGACGAAGATAAGAACATATCCCATGGTAGGGCATGTGTTCTTGTGAACCATCTCAGGTTCATAAAGCAGAATTTCGAAGTCAGATGTGGGGGGTCAAGCTTTGAAGTTTGGGTTATAGAGGAGCAAGAAGAATGGGCGCCTGTGTTTAATGGGGAAGACTCTTCAGTTTCGGATGATGGAGAGTGAGGAGAATTTCCAGCAGAGGACTCCGATGAGGGTATCTCCGAAGAAGATGGAGGTATCTCGGAAACCATGTTTTCCATTCCGGAAGTTCCTTTGGTAAACGTTGACCTACCAAATTCAAATCGTACGGAAAATCCTAAGGATGTGGACGTTTCCTCTGATGTTCAGGAAGGTGGTGTTCAAAGAAAAGTCTCTGATGGTTATTGTTGCTCGCCTAGGGGTCTGGTTTCTGCATCTGTGCAGATTATAGGTCAAAACGTTAGGACAAATTACTCTCAGAATTCAGCAGAGCCAAGTTCTGGGCCAATTGAAACTGGGCCAGAAGTTCAAAGATTGGGCCTAACTCCTCACTTAGTCACAAATGGGGTATTGCTAGCAGAAGATGGGCTTGTTGTAAGTGAACCTGATCTGGTGGGCTCTAATCAATTAGTAGATGATAAAAAATTCCATGATATAAATGAGGTGCCACTACCCTCTTTCTCTGAGACTGGGAATGAATATTGCATTCGAAAACCAAAGACTACAAACAGAAACCCAGGTTTTTTTCCCACGTCTTCAATGAGAGGCAGACATATGTTAAGGGATTCGATAATTAGGAGAGCTAGATCAGTATCATTAAGCTCCAAATTTGTATCGTCTGAGGCTTCTTTTAATGGTTCCAAAGATTCTATTGGGGATGAGGTTAATAGTACTATGACAGTGGGGATTTCAGTTGGTTTTAATCTACAAGGAAAGGATCGTTTGATTAGGGATTCGATTGTCGGAGAAGGTGTTCGACCTGTTTCTTTATGAATCTATTGTCTTTTAATTGTAGGGGTTCGGGTCTGAGGGGTATAGATAAGCTGGAATGGATTCGGAATTTAAGGAGATCTAACAATATTAATATGTTTTGTGGACAAGAAACTCAGTTGGTGAATAAATATGACATCCCATTGGATAAGTTATGGGGGAACTCTCAGTTCGAGTCGGTGGCAGTTGGTGCTTGCGGTAGATCCGGTGGTCTTTTTTGCATTTGGGATCCATCGTGTTACACCCTTTTGCAGGAAGTTAGTCAATCAAATTCCATTCTCCTTTCAGGTAAGTGGGTTGGAATTGATGTTCAAATTAATTTTGTCAATGTGTATGCTCCTAAGTCTGTTGTGGATAGATAAAATCTTTGGTTGGACCTCCTAATTTTGATGTCGGGGGTTCCCGGATGATGGGTCTTCATGGGAGATTTCAATGAAACGCGGGTTAAAGAAGATAGATTACCGGTCTCAGCCTGTGATTCTGATATTGGTGCTTTTAACATGTTTATTCAAGACACAGGGCTTTCAGAATATAAGATGGGTGGACGTAGATTCACTTGGATGACTGATGATGGGTCTCATATGAGTAAGATTGATCGATTTTTGGTTTGTAAAAATTTTGCTGGAAATTGGCCAAGGGCGTCGGTTACCGCGTTACCTAGAGATTTGTCGAATCACTGCCCGTTAGTTTTCTCGGCTTCTAAGAGGCGTTATGGTCCCACTCCGTTTAAGTTCTTCAACTCGTGGCTATGTTGTTCAGATCTTTCAGATGTAGTTAAGAGATCTTGGGCAGGTGTTAAATGTAAAAGATCCAAGGAGTTGAATTTGATGTGGAAGCTTTAGCAATTGAAAATTGATATTAAAGCTTGGAGAGGCAAATGTATAGAAGTCGCTGAGGTAGAACAGCTTTGGTTGTCTCGATTAATTGACGAGATCGAAGTTAGGGCTGAAGTGGCCGGCATTTCAGTTAGTGACAGAGAGACTCGTGCAAACTGTAAAAATAATATGCTAGATTTAAAGATGAAAAAGAACTTGGACCTTCGTCAAAAGGCCAAGGTTCGGTGGAATGTGGAGGGGGACGAGAATAGTAAGTTCTTTCACGGGGCCGTTAATGGAAATATTAAAAGGTCTACTAATAATGGCATTTCAATTAATGGTAAATGGGAGACTGATTATGACTTAGTTAAGGATGGTTTTTTCAACTTTTTTGCCATGAAATTTGAGGAATCACATGTTGAGAGACCACAATTGGTGAATTCCAAATTTAAAAGGTTGTCGGATTCGGACAATACATGGTTAGAAAGACCTTTTTCCATGTCGGAGTTAAAAAACTGGGTGTGGGAATGTGGGAATGAAAAATCGCCGGGTCCGGACGGATTCACTTTCATGTTTATAAAGACTTTTTGGGAAGTATTGGGTAACGATTTTTTTGAGTTCGTTAAGGATTTTGAAAAATTCGGTTACTTGGAGAAAGGTTGTAACTCGGCATTCATCTCTCTTATACCAAAAAAGAAAGATCCGATGGCATTTAGAGACTATCGACCTATTAATTTAATTGGATGTATGTCTAAGGTAATTTCTAAGCTTCTGGCTATCAGGCTGAAAAAGGTTATTTCTCTGCTCGTTGAGGATGTGCAATCAGCCTACATAAAAGGTAGGAACATTTTAGATGGTCATTTACTCGTCAATGAAGTAATTTCATGGGCTTATAGTGCTAAGAAAAAGTGCATGTTGTTTAAGGTGGACTTTGATAAAGCCTTTGATTCGGTTAATTGGTCGTATCTTGATTCTGTGTTGGGTAGTTTAGGCTTCGGATACAAATGGAGATTCTGGGTGCGGTCAAGTCTTACCTCTGGTCGGGCTTCGGTTTTAGTTAATGGGTCACCTACTATGGAATTTGACTTTAAAAGAGGTGTCAAACAAGGAGATCCATTAGCTCCCTTTCTTTTCATAATCGCAATGGAGGGTCTAAACGTAATTATGAAATCAGCCATAGATAACAATTTGTTCAGCGGGATTCGTTTACCTAATAATGGCCCTGTCATTTCACACGTTATGTATGCAGATGACGTGATGTTTTTTGGAGAGTGGAATACGACTAGTATGGTTAACTTGGCTAGGTTATTAAGATGATTTCATCTCGCATCTGGGCTTAAGGTTAATTTCTCTAAAAGCAAGGTGTTTGGTGTTCGGGTCTCGGATTTGGAAATCGCTTCTATGGCTTCCATAATTCATTGTGAAGCGGGCTCTCTCCCGATGAACTTCCTCGGTCTGCCGGTGGGAGCAAATATGGGATTATCAAAACAATGGTCTCCGGTGATTGATCGGGTGAAGAAAAGACTAAACGGGTGGAATGCTAGCACTTTGTCATTTGGGGGGAGACTTATCTTAGTCAAATCTGTTCTAAGTAGCTTGCCTCTTTACTTTTTTTCTATGTTTCAAGCTCCATTAAAAGTGGTTGACGAGCTTGAAAAAATTAGGAGGAATTTTTTGTGAGGTGGCACGCCGGATAAAAAGAAAATAAACTGGGTGGCATGGGAGACTGTGGTCAAACCTAAGAGTTATGGGGGTGTAGGTGTTGGTTGTCTAAAATTGATGAACTTAGCTTTACTCGCTAAATGGTGGTGGAGATGGCGCGTTGAAAGTGATTCGCTGTGGGTTAAGGTATTAGCGCGATTCACGCATCTACTCGATATGTGGATGGTAAGATGACTAGGAACTCGATTTGTGGTACTTGGAAGATGATCTATAAAATCGGTAAAAGCTTCGCTTCTTTGGGTATTGACTTGGCTGGGTCGTTTATAAGACAAGTGGTGTTGGTAACAAAACTAGATTTTGGTTAGACGTTTGGTTGGGTAGATTCACGCTTAAAACTTTGTTCCCTGTTTTGTTTAAGCGTGAAGTGAAAAAAATTGTCTTGTGTATGATAGGGTTAAGTTGTTTGGATCAGGGGCAATTCAATTAGAGTGGGCTTGGTCTACTTCTTCTCTTCCGGTTGAAGCTCGTTTGGATATTGAAGACTTAACAGAAATGGTGTCATTATACTTGTTTCATTTTGGTAAGGATGACACTTGGAGATGGGGTGGCGATGCTTCAGAGAAGTTCTCGGTTCAAGCCTTGAGACGAGTTATAGCTGCAAACGTTTATGGGATCGACCGGGTTATTCCGATTACTTCGGAAGGATGGATTCCAATCAAAATAAACTGTTTCATTTGGAGAGTTTTACTAAACAGAATTCTGGTGGCGGTTAATCTAATCGCTAGAGGTTTGTCTTCGATCTCTCCGGGTTGCTTGGGGTGTTCGTTATTGCATGAATCGTCAATTCATGTTTTTTTCGATTGTGTTCGGGCGAAACAGGTGTGGAGGGCAGTCTCTATGTGGTGTGGGTGGGACCTGACTGGTCTTGATTCGTTCGACCACCTACTCGAGGTTGGTTCACATCCGTCTTCTTTTAACGAGAAGAGGATTCTTTTGGAGATTATTTAATCAACGATTTGGTATATTTGGAAGCAAATGAATGCGAAGATTTTCAAAAACATGACTATCTCCACGGGCATAGTTTTGGAGGAGATTAAAACTAACGTGTTTGGTTGGATTAAGTATCGCTCGATGCACAAAGAGATAGCTTGGAGAGTTTGGATAGAGTCTTCTCTTTCTAGTTTAATGAATTGAATTTTACTTGTATGTTGTTCTGTTCCATTTTGTTATACTTTTGGTAGTCCTCCAGCTTCTAACTGGAGGTTACTTGCCCTTTTAATATATCACTGCCTTGTAAAAAAAAAAAACCTAATCCGTCGGATTAATTCTTGTTTCCGTCGGATCTGACGGAAAAAGCAGGCTGTTTTGAAGATTTTTTGAAAACCTAGCATATTTTTGGAAAAAAATGGTCAAAATAAGCTATTTTTGGAATTTTGTGTAGAGTCCGTTAGAAGGAATCCAATTGGTTATATGAGCCAATGATGTACTGGCCCGTTATCCCTCCACGGTTTAAAGCGAGAGGCTTTCGCATTTAACACCAACAAAAACACGTAATAAATATGGAATTCACGATCTGAAGACAAAATCGATTGTTTGGAGGGAATGAGAAAAGTAAGATTTAAGACACTAGATTTTCATTGTACTGATGTTTGCCTGTCTGTTTTTCTTTATCAGACTGTATGAATTTTAAAGGGTGCTGCTAAATGTACCCCCTACATCATTTTTACTAAATATACACCCCCTTTAACTTATTAGATAAATTACTATTACCTCATAATATTATTTATATACATATTAGTCCCTACAACATTTTTTTCACTTAATAATCTATATTACATATATCAAATTAAAAACTATCAAGTATTACTGTTAATTTATTATTTTAGTATTAATATTGTAAATATTTATAATATCTTTTTTTAAATTTTAATAGTATATATATTTATAATATCCTTATTTTACCTCTTTATCTTTTACAAAATAAATCCGAAACTCAAAAACCTAAAACCTTAAATCCGAACCCTAAACCCTAAACCCGAAAACCTAGACCCGAAACCCTAAACTCGAAATCATAAAAAAAACGCAACTTGTAAAAAAAATAATATGAAATCCTTATTTTTGTGCTAATTTGATAATTATATGATTTCAAAGGTTAATATGAAAGTTGGTATTTCCAAGGGGGGGTATGACAAGCAACCAGAGGGTACATTTAGCCTAACCCATTTTAAATCTGTAAATAAAAAATGAATCATCGAAATAGTTGAAACCAAGTAATTAAGTCAACCTTTGAAACTGTGGTTTAGTGTTAGTTTGATTTCTTGGTTTGGGTTTATTATGAGATAAAGATAATTAGACAACGTTGCATTAAAATTTAAAAGTATGCATAAGTACAAATACAACTTATATACATGAATAATTGGTTCTATGATATTACTAGACAATGAGCTCGGTATAGTCCAATTTGAGTACTAGACATGTTTTAAAACAATTAGCAAAGAAATTGTTAAATCGGGTTTGAAGGAAACTTGATGTCTAGCGAAAACAAACCCATACAAAATTACAAATGTTTGGTTTCATCAAAATTGCTCTTATTACTAGTGTTAAAAATTTTTATAAGATGACCATGACTAGCATGTTAACTCCTTTTGCTAGGTACAAGTAATTGCTAACTTTAATTATGCAAAATGTCACACCACCTCAAATTTTCGTCTTATTATGGTTTGTTCTTTTACAAGTGAGACCTACATGGAAAACATTAGGAAACTTACAACGAATAAAGACTATGAATTTTACCATAAATGGTCCTCTCATATCTTTCAAATATCTTTTAAGGACATTTTGTCCAAGTCTATATATACATATCAATGATTCATCATTTGCATGTTGCATATTTTCTCGTGTTTGCATTGCTTAACTTTGTCATCCCTTGTTAGCCAATAGCGATCGGTAGTCGAAACTCTTCTATTTTTATTTCTACTAATTTCAATGGGTTCAGTCGTAGATGAAGGTAATTCTAATTCTTTAATTGTGTATATGTGTTTTTTTGTTCTTTCTTTTTGTCAATTACATGAATTTTGTAAGTTTTTGCATCGTACTTTGCTTGAATGAAACTGAAGTTCCTGAGAGTTAATGCATTTCGCATGTCAAATTGTGCACAAAATTGGTTAATATTCTTTGTTTGGTTTAGGTTTGTGTTTAACTAAACTAAAGTGTGATGTATATACATTAATTCAAATGATGAAGTATACATTCAAACGATGTAATTAAGAGACTGAAATATACATTCAGACGATGAATGCTTTCACTGTTGATCAGCCTTACAACTCTCGGCTTGATCGAAGTCAGATGGTCTAAAATTCTGAACTTCTTTAATTGTATATTAGAGATGTATATTAAGATATTGAAATATACATTCAGAGGATGGATGCTTTCACCGTCAGATTAAATGCATGAGATTGATGGTTGGCATGTTTTGAATAAAACATAAGTAGATTAATGCGCATTTGGTGTTCTTAGTTAATTTGATTTAGTGTATATATATTTTTTTTTGCATACTAATAGTAGTTGTGTGATGGCTTGTGATCACTTGGTGATTTTGTATTAAAGACTTTGTTGCTTGATTAATTGCTTTTTTTTCTTACTGTTCATATATGTGCATCTGCTAAAAACATAAATTTATATTGTTTTGATAAGTTAGAATTTATCAAAGATTTCTACTCATATGATCTGTAGATATAGAGAGAGGGATGCCAAATGGAAGTTCCAACCTAACAGTTTCGGGAAAACGGATTGATTGGGCGGGAAAGAAGAAACATGTGAAGCATAATAATACCGAGCTGCATTTAGCATCCCAACAAGGCGATTTGGCATCTATAAAGCATATTCTTGATGAAATCAATTCACAAATGGTGGGAACTTAAGTGGATCTGATTTAGATGCTGAGGTGGCCAAAATTCGAGCGTCCATGGTGAACGAAGTGAATGAATTGGGAGAAACCGCACTGTATAAAGCTGCTAAAGAAGGGCATGTTGAGGTTGTGAAAGAGCTTTTGAAGTACTCGGATAAAGAATCACCTACAAGAAGAAGCCATTTGGGGTGTGATACTTTGCATATAGCTGCTAGTCAAGGACACCATGGTAAATATCTTTTGTTGGTTTATATAACTGATTTGTTTTATACAGTGTACCAACATCTTTTCATTGATTCATATTACAGCCATAGTAAAACTACTACTTGACCATGATATATCCCTATGCCAAACCAGATCACAAGGCAATGTTACTCCACTTACTACTGCAGCTTCAAAAGGACACACTGCTGTTGTTCAGGAATTACTTTCAAAGGATCCAAGCCTATTAGATATTTCAAGATCTGACGGTAAAAATGCATTGCATCTGGCTGCAAGATCAGGGCATGTAGAGACAGTGAAAACTTTGCTTCAAAAGGACCCACATATGCTTAGAAGGTGTGACAAAAAGGGTCAAACTGCATTACACATGGCAGTCAAAGGAGCTAGCAGTAAGGTGGTTAAGTTGCTGCTGGAGGCTGATGCTGCTATTGTAATGTTGTCTGATAACTCTGGTCATACCGCTTTGCATGTTGCCACAAAAAAGAAGAGACTAAAGGTACATTTTGAAATCAAATAAATCTAAGATACATAATCTACGTGTTGCATTTGAGACGTTGATAACATTTGAATTTTATATAAAAAATTAAAACATGATGAAAAATCACAACGAAATGCTAACAAAAATAAGCACGTCACAATGGCGAATTAGAATCTTATAAAATCATATTTTAAAGTTTTTAAGAGAGACAAAAGAATTTTAATTGTTAAGAGGTAACGCTAAGTCTGAATGGTTAAGAGGTTATCTCTTAATGGTTACATCTTAACCATTACCTCTTAATCATTAAGAGGCTATGAACCATTAAGGGGTAGCCTCTTAATAACCCTTGAGGGATCATATTATAAGTTTATTACAATAAATTAATTGCAGTTCAAATCATTTGTACATAAGTGCTTAATAGAAAATGGGATAATCCAACCTTATATTCGCACTATGTTACGTACAGATTGTAAAGGAGCTTCTTAGCCTCCCAGACACTAATGTCAATGCACTAACCAGAGACCATGAAACCGCACTCGACATAGCCAAAGGGCTTTCTTTATCAGAAAAGACAGCAGACATACGAGCCTGCCTTGTTCGTTGGGGCGCAATCCGAGCCAACAAATTGAACCAACCAAGAGACGAGTTGATTAACACCTTGACCCTGATAAAAAATGATGTCAGAAAACTCCACAACAAAGCAACCAACGACTCCAACTCCGTCACCGTGGCAGTGCTTTTCGCAGCCATCGCCTTTGCTGCTATTTTCACCGTTCCGGGTGGGGACAAAGATGATGGGATGGCGGCAGTGGCTCACAAGACTTCTTTCAAAGTCTTCTTTATTTTTAATGCGATTACGCTTTATACAGCTTTAGCAGTGGTGTTAATTCATACGACAATGAGAGTTAGAGGTGAGATAATGAGTATACATGTGGTTATGGTTACCAATAAGCTAATTTAGTTAGCTTCTGTGTGCACTATAGTGGCTTTTATGGCAGCTTCTTATATAGTGGTCGGTCGGAAGCATGAGTGGGTGGCAGTTTTAATTACGGTGCTTGGTGTGAGTATGATCGTGGCGGTGTTGGTAACAATGACGTTATTCCTGTTTATATGGTGGATGGAGATAGTTAAAGCTACTAACGCAAGAAAATCTGCTTTCTGGCCTTGTTATCGATGAAGCTAAATGTTACATCATTTCTAGCATCTTCGATTTATTCTTTGAACTAGTAAAGTCATACTGATTTATTATTATTATTATTATTATTATTATTATTATTATTATTATTATTATTATTATTATTATTATTATTATTATTATTATTATTATTATTATTTCTCTTGCACCTTAAGGGGTCATATGAAATGGTTGTTTGGATGTGCATGATTGGTTATGGCATGATATCAGACACTGAAACAAAGGGGCTTTATATGCATTCTTATCATGGTACATTGATACATATTGTTATTTATAATTTTAGCTTTCTGTTTATCATGCCATCTACTTTCATGCTCATAACTAGTGATGCTTATACGTTGTCCAAGAATTAAAATATATGAAACCGAATTAATAATGTGAGGACCATGATGAAAAACCCAATTGAAATGACCTGAGATTTTTAATTAATTCGCTCTAAGCCTGTGAGATTACATTTTCCAAAAATAGCCCACCAAATCCAACTTTCACGTGACATTGGGATATTCCCCGTGAGTATTCGTGGACCAATCAAGATCCGCCATGTGTTTTCAATTCCCACCTGCCACGCTAGTATTCATCCCAAATCTGTATGAAGCGTTACTTTTGACATAAAATATAACCTGAAGAAAACCAACTTTAACGTGATGTTTCAAGTTGTTTTCATCGGCAACGTAAGTTTTCAAATAAGATGATTTTTGAGTTATTTTGAAATTCTTCTCCAAAAATGAATCTCAAATGAATTTCGACCCCATAGATGATTTTTTATTACAATTCAACTGCCTAGATGATTTTCATTGGACTTTAAACTTTTGTTCATAGATTACTTATAACATGTTGATTATTTTCATTTCTCATAAACCAAGATATCATCTTGAAGAATGAAGTTTAAACGAGGTGATCCGATTGAAGTTGTTGATATGGGTCCGGGTTTCTTGGGTTCGTTTTATGATGGAAACATAATCTCACGGGTTGGGAAGGAGACATACATCGTGATTTCCCGGACGCTACTTGAAGCTGATCAATCCGGTTTGAAAAGAGAATTTGTGAAGGCCAATAAAATAAGGCCGAAACCTGCTGATGTTCTTGTTATTGGCTTTGATCTTGGTGAGAAAGTTGATGTGTTTGCGAACGATGGTTGGTGGGCTGGTCGTATTATTAGCAAAATTGGAGAAACCGAGTATCTTGTCCATTTTGATAACACGAATCAGGATATCATTTACCCGTTTACTGACATTCGTGTTCATCAGGACTGGGTTGCTGCAAATGAGGTTTGGGTGTACTCTCGTAACTGAATAGTGTTTGGAGTAGTTGAAGTTTGTGCAAGTTAGGGTAGTTTTATGGTGTAATTGTTTGTGCAAGTTTGTGTAATCCTTGGTGTGGTGTAGTTGAAACATATTTTGTTTTGTTGTTGTGGTTTAATGTAAGGGCATAATGTAATGTTTAACACTAAGTTTTCAACTTAGTGTTTCTGTGTAATATTGGGTATGTTTTTTAAGGTATTTAGTGTTTTATGTGTATGTAGTGTTAACCAAATATAAACAAGATTAGCCAAGAAAAAAACATAAAATACTCTCATCAAACTACATTTTTACAAGAAACAAAATGAAAATTACAATTTTAAAGTTATACATTAGTCGATTTACATGTAATCAACACCCTTTTCGTCTTCTTGTTTTTCTTTCTTTGAATCGGCTTCTCTTTTATTTCCAACCTGATTTTCATGATCTCCAATCCACTAAATGCTTCCTCCCAAGCTGCATCTATGTCAAAGTCATCACCATCCCATATGGCAAAGGGATCATCTGTTGTTTCCATGACTTCGGGTGGGGGCAAAACCTTCTTTCCTTCGACGTGAATATCTTCGAAAACATGTATGAAGGTTTCAATGTCGTCGAACTTATCAACATCAGGTAGAAGGCGTGTTTCTGGTTCGTTGAAGATCGGTTTTGCCATTGTAATGAGTTTAGGCAAGTTTAGGAAAAAATTGTTGTATATTTAAAATAAAAGATTTTAAACATGAACTATGGCAGGACCGATAAATTTTGAACCAAATATATGTTGTACGTTACAATGTGGCCCAAAAATATGTTCTACATTAAATTATACCCGGTTTATATGTTGAAGGTTAAAGTGTTTCCCAAATATATGTTGCAAGTCCATTATTGGATGGACCTATAAAATTTGTACCAAATTTATGTTATACGTTAAAATATGGCCCAAAAATACGTTCAACGTTAAATTATAGCCGGTTTATATGTTGTACGTTAAAGTGTTTCCCGAATATATGTTGCAAGTCAATTATTGGATGTACCGATAAAAGTAGAACTAAATTTATGTTATACTTTAAAATATGGCAAAAAATATATTCAACGTTAAATTATAGCCGGTTTATATGTTGTACGTTAAAGTGTTTCCCAAATATATGTTGCAAGTCAATTATTGGCTGGACCGATAAAATTAGAACCAAATTTATTTTATACGTTAAAATATGGCCCAAAAATATGTTCAACGTTTAATTATACCCGATTTATATGTTGTACGTTAAAGTGTTTCCCAAATATATGTTGCAAGTCAATTATTGGCTGGACCGATAAAATTAGAACCAAATTTTTGTTATACGTTAAAATATGGCCCAAAAATATGTTCAACGTTTAAATATACCCAGTTTATATGTTGTACGTCAAAGTTTTTCCCAAATATATGTTGTAAGTCACTTATTGGCTGGACCGATAAAATATGAACCAAATATATGTTGTACGTTAAAATATGGCCCAAAAATATGTTCAACATTTAATTATACACGGTTTATATGTTGTACGTTAAAGTGTTTCCCAAATATATGTTGCAAGTTAAAATGTGGGCTAAAATTATCTGGTCCGTTATAATGTGGGCCAAAATTATATGCTCCGTTATACTTAGGCCCAATATTATCTGGTCCGTTATAATCAGGCCCAATATTATATGGTCCATTAAATGAAGGCCCATAATAATTTTGACGATAACCCCCATCTCAAAAAGCCCAGACCCGTTATATTTTTTGAATAATCCTGAGAAATTGTGATCCCGCCTTTTAGAACCTCCTCGGGACCAACCCCACACACATTCCCATATTCCACCTTTCAACCTTCTTTCCCACCATACTCCTGTCATCTTCACCAAATCTTTCCAAACATAGATCTTGTTCCTTTTGTTTTGTTTTCCATTCTGGTAGCACGAGGCCAAAAAGTAATCTTACCCACATGGAGCTTTTGATCGTGCCTTCCGAGGCTGATTCTATAAAAAATGACAAGAATATTGAAGACAACGCTGGTGGCCAACAGCATAAAGAGGTATGTTAAATTAATTGTTTTTTGTTGAACCTTTAACACACCTTTAAAACCGTAATTTAGTTTTAAATAAAAATTCGACATACTTTTATGAAACCCTAATACCCATGTGTCTTCTAATGTAGAGAAAGGCCCCTCAGACACGAATCGTTTGGAGTTATTTAAAGTTGATTGATAGTGTTCTTAACCGTTCTACCACCCATTCAGATCTTTGGAAGGCACAATGTTTTAGTGACTGGAATAATGTCAAGGCCAATAAGTCTGATTGCCCTCTAATGCATGCCATTTTAGAGCGGGAATCGGACGTTGCATTTGACCCTGAGTACGATGGTATTTATTATGATATGGCTGGTTTGAATCAAGTCCGTTTTGGTCCAAAAGAGTTTGCAGCCATCACGGGTTTTTCGTTTGGTGAAAATGTTCAATGTGTGGGTGGTAATGTTACGCTCTGCTTGCGGTCAGCGCATATAATGTATATATGTGTGAACCCTCGGGTGGGCAAAAGTAAAATTGCACTAATTTTGACGTTATTTTACTAATCTCGTGAAAATAACGTTAAAAGTGGCGGAAGGTTAATCAGGCATCATGTGGTGGCGTTGATAGCCGAAAGACAAGGGCACATGCACCAATCAGCCGGTGTCCCGATGATTGAGTGCTATGTGCCTTATGTCCAAGGCTTGATGCAAAACTACTATCGAGCCGGGGGTCTCACCGGAAGCAGCCTCTTTATCCCTATGGGATAGAGGTAAGGCTGTCTACATCTTACCCTCCTCAGACCCTACCATAGTATTGCTATTGGTGGGATATACTGAGTACGATGATGATGATGTGGGTGGTAATGTTCACAAACAGTTTCTTAAAAGAATTGGTTTTAATGGTAAGAAGATTAAGGTGGGGATTTTGAGGACCATACTAACTACTAAGACAGATATGGAACCAATTGATGTTGTTCATTGCTGTTTGCTTCAAATGCTTTATTCCATATTCTTTCTTTGGCATGGAAAAAGACAAGTATATTGACAATCATTATATTGACATGGTAGAGAATTTTGAAGCCTGGAATGCATATCATTGGGTTGTTCCAATTTGGGTCCGGTTACACAAAAGTTTACATAATTGTTTGGCGAAAAGAAATACATCCAAAACGGCCGGAGCAACAACGTATTCTGCTGTCGGATTTCTCTGGGCTTTTAAGGTAAGTTTTTTTTGTTTTTTAACTAGGTACACCTTAAAACCGTAATTTTAACTTGTTTTATTGTCTTATGATTTGTAGATGTGGATCTTTGAAGTTCTACCATATACATCTTAGTCTGTGATTGCGAGTATACCCAAAATATTCCCAGATGCCTAGGTTGGAACCAAGACCATTGATTTCAATGTGGCACGGTAGCCAAAATTCTTGCCAACCCAAAAAAGGTTTTAATATGGGATTTGAATATTTATTTTTAAAACAATCACTTAATTTGAGATTGAATGCAAACTAATTTCTTTTTTTTTTAAATTTAAGGCTCCATTTATGCCGAAATGGATGACATTTACTAAAGCCAAGGTAAACCATTTCAAAGGGTGATTTGAGTACATAGATCAGAAGGTGCTAAACAAAAATGTAATTCCACCGCTTAAACGTGTAATCAATGAATGTGGACACGGTCAACATGACATTATCGGCTTTGAAACCAACTCATCCCACACCCCATCCCACAACCCATCAGGCCACCATTCCAATAACCCATTAGACCACCAATCCCACCAATCCTACCACCAATCCCACCAATTCTCCCACCAATCCGACCAATCCGACCACCAATCCCACCAATCCCACCACCAATTTAGGTTCGGTGGTAATGAAAACGTCGGTCAAGCTTCCGGTCAGATTATCCAACCTGTCGTTCAAGTAAGCAATCTCGTCTCTCAGGATAACCAACCCGTCCATGTTGTTAACCAATCTGTTTTTTCAGGAAACCCTACCTTGTTTCCTAGTGACAATTTTACTTTGAACCAATCCGGATGGGCGGTTAATGATGAGTTAGTACACGAAAACGATATGGGCGGTCAAAATAATGCATTGGAAGGTTTGCAACCCAACCAACAAGAGAACTAGAAAAGTAAAGATTTCGTCAGCATCATGCTTGAGGTACCGCAACTGAATGTGGTCAGTGAGTAGCTAGAACCTATCATCAAAAGGCACGAAAGGCATTACAAACAAAGTGAAGCAAATCACCAACAATATGAGGTACCTTCGATAGTTATTTTATGCGTCAATGATCTTTGATGTTTGTAGTATTCACTATTATAACCGATTTGTTACCCTTATGCGGAATTTGTTCATTATGTTTGCCATGAATCAATTGGATATTATCACTGCTCTGAATGTAAGTAGTTTCGTTGTTTGTGTTTAAATATTGTAAACACCTAATCATTAAGTGAGGTTTTGCAGTATTCACCTAATCATTTTTCTTACTTATTGTCACATAAAATTAGCTCCACAAGAAAAAGAGATCGTGATGGTTGTGTTGACAAATATGAAACAGTTGCTGATGATGACGTATATTTTTAAATTTTTTTGTATTGATTAGTTTTCTATTTTTTATATAAATATAAACAAGAACTATTTTTTTTACGTACTCTGCCTCAGAATTTGAAGTTGACGAGGTGGATGTTCAATGTTGTAGTCCTATTGTTGTTGACTCCACTTTGCAAGTAACCCCAATGGTAAGCAAGGTCATGTTACAACTAGATAACAAATTAGTAATCATGTAGTGTATCTTTAACTCTTCCTACAATTATTGGCAGCCCATAGCTGAGGTAAAAACTAAAAGACCCAGAATGTTGTCCCGGGCGTTACTGTCACCGTACGAACCTATTAGCTAGGAGTGGTTTAAAGAAAAGGGTCCGGGTTAAACGTGATGAAAATGAGTTTTCAGATGATCTTATCAAGGAATGGGCCAAGAAAAAGGATTTCTACGTTTGAATTCTGAACTTTAAATTCTGGGGGAGGCTGATTGGGACCACGCATGGTGGTTGGTTGGATACAATAGTAAGCAGTTATTAACAACATTAAGAATATATTATGTTAAAAAGTTGTTTCCTTATTTTTTACCAATTGATTTGTAAATGTGGAACAACATTTGAAGCTGTGGATTTACACATTGTTACTAGAAAGAGCTCCGGGTTCGAATTGGACGATTTTGTCACCAAAATGGTTCCAGGCGTTACGAGATTTCCATAGCGTGTAATCTAAATTTGTGGATGGAACAATGCCCCCATTTCCAACTCTAGAAGGCGTTGACTAGGTAAGATATTATTTGTGTTAAATTATATTCGCCGTTCTTAAACACGGCTATTGTGTCTGACCAGGTTTTGTTTATATTTTGTCACAGTTTTACATTCCGATCAATATCAAGCATAAGCATTGGTTAGTTGTTTGTATTGACATGACTGACTGGACAATGACCGTATACGATAGGAAACATAGTTGTTGATTTTTAAATTACTTATTAATGCCTTACTAAGAACCACGTACAGGTTACGTTATGTTGTCATTGCTAAACAATCTCCCTGGATACGTTCCGAAAGATAGAGAGGATAACTGTCGGTTTCTAGACGTAAATTTTCCAACTTGGCTTGCAATTCATGGATACAAAGTGATGAAGGAAAAATATAGGGAACCACCCTTTAAGAGGGTCTGTCCGGAGAACGTACCTCTTCAGGCACCGCCTTTAGGTGATTGTGGTGTGTGGGTGTGCTTATTCCATGATCGTTTAACAAAATGTAAGGATGTATATCAAGTGGATGAACATAACCCAAAGGTTTCAGGTGAAGCGGCAAAGGAATTTCGTTGGAAGTTTGCCCACATGTTGTTTGAAAACAAGGTCAGGCAGTTTGAACAGCCGAAAAAGCCGGTGTTTAATGATGTTGACCCATCTACTGACATGAAGTTGGGATAATACGAAATTAAGGTTGGGGTTGTGTAGGTTGTGTTATGTGTTTAATGTAAGACTATATTATGTTATGTAGTTTATGTTTTTATGAACGTTTGTGGGGAAAGCGGATGGGTGATACATGTTTTTGTGCAACACGGGGGTCGATGCTATGTAATCACTGAATTTTCAATATATGAACTATCTTTCCGCTGTATGTAGTAGTTTGTTGCTTTGAAAATTATAGTGTGTCTTGTGTTCAAATTGTATTGTTGTATGAATAATCTGGTGGCCCAAGCCCCAAGTACATTTGCCATAACAAGGCATGCAATTGCATGCAGGCATGCATGCAGACCATAAAGTAAGACAAATACAACTTTCATCCATGCAAACCCTAACACATACAAAAAAAACTTCCATATATAGTTATCATTACAAGCGTTTGCAACCAAGAAAAAATGCACACAACAAAATGATACGCCTACACACAACCCATAAGCAAGTCCACAACATATGCATTTCAAGATCCCAAATGACCGACAAAAAAGCCGAGAAGTTGATAACCAACATACTTAAAACGCGTTCAAATCAGCAGTCATGGCTTCAGATTCTGATGCACCGGCTACTTGAGACTCGTAAAAAACATTAGTAGTCTTGGTGTTGTTCCTAGAGGATGACAACTAGGAATTTGGTGGTTGTTTACACAGCAGTTTTATGACCGGTAGCATGACATCGGGTACAAACACTAGGAGCCGTTACCTCATCCCGAGACGGGATACATTTACTTTCTCGTGGCCGCCCCGCTTTTCTTTTATCCATATGTGGGAGGAGTAAAGGTACATGATTCTCCGGTACCACCCATTCAGATTCACTTGACACCGGGTATATGGGTTCCCATATAGGTAGATGCAAGGAACTCTTTGGTGTAGTAATCCATTGCCCAGTAGCCACAGTCTGTCTGCTTTTTGAATCTGCAAACCGATAGTACATGCCCACAAGGTAACCCTCACACTTGCCATTTGCGACACTCACATGTTCGATTCAACAAATCAACATTGCATCGTCTGCCATTGTCGTCCACGTTATAATGATATTCGTCTATGCCCGTAACCTTCCACGAACAACTTTTTTCCAGTTTTCTTCTTGTTCTACTTTCAGCCCATGTTGTTAGTGAATGACACTTTGTTTATGTGAATAAATACAATTGATAAATGAAGTAATTGTGCATTATTATTAGTGAATGTAAAAACAAACTTTACCTGTGTATTTTCGCCTTTCAAAAAACCATCTTCTTTGTACATCCACAAAGTATTGTACTAGTTCCATAATCAGATATTTTCTTTCATGTAGAGACAACGCGTTTATAGATTCCGCACTATTTGAGGTCACTATGTTATAACGGCGAACGGGACAATGGGATCTAGCCCACTTTCCAAAACCAATCTTGGTAAGGGTATCCTTGACGGACAGCTGTTTTATACAAAGTAATTTAAAATGGCGATTAAAATCGGATCTTCTATAAGCTTTACATTTTTCCCAATATATTCGTTTTTAAGCTTTGCCCTTTAACCGTAGATTAACCAATAAATATCTACAACAAAACCCGTGGTACGCAAGGGGAAATGCCTGCATTATGCCTAACTCAATTGATTTTGCTCGATCGGAATTTATTGCTAAGTTGGGATGGTCACCTACACACTTTCTTAGTTTGGTTAAGAACCACGACCAAGATTCACCACTTTCACTCTTACCTACACCAAAGGCAATGTGAAATATTTGATTGTTACCGTTGATGTGTGTTGCGCGTGGCGGTTAAAATATAAAGGGATGGGATGATTTGCTTTTGCACAAGATCATGTTTTAAATTTATAAAAGTGATTTCTACAAAGACTAAACACACACAAAATAGGCAAGTGTACCTATCGTATATGTAGAATAGTATTGGTAAGAACCAAGTATCGATTCGTGGACACAAAGGTTTCTAATAATAAATCGTTGTTTTACTTTAATCGGAGGTCTTAATCATTTTGGGGTTAATTTTGAACTTTTTATAAAATATAAATACTTATATATATATAGGTGACCAAGACAAGAAATTCTAAACGAGTTGTTCAATTATGCGAAGGTTACTGTTGGTGCATAATGTCAGTAGTTCATAGTCTAGTGTCTGTAATCCAGTCTGTAATGTTAATTGTGTTTTGTTTATGTTTAAGCGAAGTTACTGACAAGTTCGCTTATCAGACGAACTTGTTAGTTAAGCGAAGTTAGCAACAACTTCGCCTGAACATATCAGGCGAAGTTGTCGTGTATTTATACGGCTTGTTTTAGTTGTTGAAAAAAACAAGTTCGCCCGTTTGGTATCAGAGCTATTGCTCAATTGTGTGGTTCGGGATATTCACGCGGGTGTAGAAATCGTCCCGTTTCGACTATTCGCGGGACGTGTTTTCTGTGTTTTTGTGTCATTCTTATCTCCTACCATCGTATTCAACCCTTTACACCGTCAAAAACCTCGAAAAACCCAGAAATCAGATCTGTAGAAACTTCGTGTTCATCAGGCGAAGTTGCCGTCACTGTTCGTAGGGTTTCGGCGAAGATATAAGGTTAAGCGAAGTTATCCACAACTTCGCCTACCTTCTCAAGTTCGCCTAACTCAAGCGAAGTTCTCTACAACTCCGCCTACCTCCTAAGTTCGCTTACCTCAAGCGAAGTTAAGAATCAGCAAAGTTCTTCAGCGAAGTTAAGACTTAAGCGAAGTTATCCGTAACTTCGCCTACAGTACTTTTCAGAAGAAATTTTTTTTGTTTTTTCGGGTTTCTTAGTTTTTGAGAAAGATGTCGTCAATTAACATCTCAGAGTTAGTTAAGATGGAAGTAGAAGCAGGGTCAGCTACTAAGGCCCCAAAGTTGCTTAAAGGAACCGACTTCGTTGCTTGGAAGGATCGGTTCGAACAATATGTCAAGTACCAGGATGCGAAAATGTGGGTATGCATCCAGGATGGTTATATTCCACCAACTATGGAGTACGAAGGTCGTGATCAGATCAAAAAGTACAGCAAAATGGAAGAATAAGAGAAAAAGATGTATGAGGCCGAGAGCAAGGCTCATGCTGCTATCACTATGGCTCTTCCACAAGAGATCCTTCATACTTTTAGAAAGTACAAGACAGCAAGAGAGCTTTGGGAAGCTCTTGATAACCGGTTTGAAGGAAATGTGGGAATCCGTGCTTCGAAGATCAAATTGCTCAAAACTCAATTCTCGGTCTTCAAGTATCTGAAAAACGAATCACTTGATGATATCATCACCAGATATTATCATCTGATGACTGAACTCAGCAACTATTCAATTGCATACAAAGAAGATGAGATTGTTGAGAAGCTTCTTGATGCTCTCCCACCAAAATGGGAGATGTATACTGTGTTGATGAGAGAAGATAAAGACTTTGCTGACTATGACCTTGAGACAGCAGTTAACAAGCTCCGAACCTTTGAGCTTAACATGGTTAGAAAAGAGACACCTACGGATCAGGTTCAAGATCCAGGTATGTATGGTGCTAAAGTCAACTCTAGTTCAGGTTCGAAGACTGAATCAGCTGCCTACTACTCGAAGGGAGAGTCGGGCGCCAACTCATCACATGAGGGGCATGTGTCAGTCAACACGAATGGTGATGTTTGCTTTGTAGCAGGTGGATCTAGTGCATCTAAACCGCAAGCAAGCAAGAGTAGTTGCTCTCCAAGTATTCCTAGCAACAACTACTCTAAAATGCCTATGAGTGTCAAATCTGCTGAAGAGCAGTTTGCTCTCTATGCTTCTTTTATTGCTTCCTAGAGAACTACATTCAGGGGAAGATTGTTGATCCAGCTATGTTGGATGAAGACTATGACCAGATTGATGCTGATGATCTGGAAGAAATGGATCTGCAATGGCATATGGCTATGATCGTGAGAAGAGTGAAACGGTTTATGAAAAAGACCGGAAGAAAGTTTGTCGGTGGAAGGCCAGGGTTTGACAAGACGAAGGTAAGATGCTACAACTGTCAGCAAAACGGTCACTTTGCTAAGGAGTGCAGAAATGAGCGTGTAGAACGTGGTCAAGGCAAGTCTACACAGCATAATGGGGGTAGTAAAGATTATAGTGCCATGATTTCCAGAGAAGATGGTGAATATAACTGGAACCTGCATTCTGAAGAAATCTTTGAACATGCAAATTTGGCGAATGTGGAAAATGAAGAAAGTGAGAAAGCTACTGGAGAAGAAAAAGCTTTCATGGCTGATGCTAAAGACCAGCTCTCCGAGGTATGTTCTAAACCTACTTGTTCTAAATGTGAAAACTTGTCTGAGCAATTAGCAACTATAACTGATCAGTATGTTAGTTTGGATGCTGAGTTTAAAACTCTAAAAGAAGATCATCATTTTACAAAAGCAAGAGAAAATAGCTATAAAGTTAAAATAAAAGCTTGTGAAAAAGATATTAAAAGTCTAAAAGCAAAACTTGCTAAAAAAATTCAAGTGATTGATCTAAGCTATGAAGTTTTGGAAGAAAAAACCAAACTAATAGCTGAAAGAGAAAAACAGATTGCTGATCACCAGGTGAAAGTGGTGGAACTGAATAGAAAATTTGAGCAGTTCAGAAATTCCTCTGCTATTCTTGATCACCTTGTTAGTGATCAAGGTTCCTCAGTTAAGAGGGGAGGAATTGGTTATCATGAGGTTCCACCACCTTATAATCACAATTACACTTTTAATCCTAGTAATCAGAAATCTGTTGACTTTGAGGTTGTTCAGACAGTTCCAATTAAGGTAACTAGTAAAGAACCAGATGTTAGTAGAGGCGAAACAAGTCCGCCTGTGTCAAGTGTTAAAATTTCTGTTCCGAATCCGGTCTCATCAGATTCGGATAAGTCATTCGAGTCGGGTAAGACAAAGGAGGAGGTTGTATTACCAAATAGTGGAGAGAAAGATAAAACAACTAAAAAGAGTTCTCCGCTAAACCCTTATGTCCCACCATATGTGAGACGAACGGGCGGTAGTATAGCCTCGACATCCAAAACAACTGTTGAAAGAAAGTTGAGCATAGGTGTTGTTTTAGGTGTAATCAATTAGGGCACCTAGTTGCAGATTGCCCTCTGAAGCAGTGATTCAGAGGTGTGAGGCATACCAAAACTGAGACAAAGCCTAATGGTAATTATAATACTGGTAAAAGTGAAAACCATTCAAAATTCAGAAATCAGACTAATTCAGGTTTTCAAAGAAACCAATCTCAGTTTCACACTGCTGATAACCAAACAGTAAGTTATAATTCTTTCAAATCACAAAGGTTTGGAAGGCCTCACAATCAATCTACAAGGAGGTATACTGTAAGGCCCCGAACCCGGTAGCCTTACTTTAGCGTCGGATTTACTCATAAACACAGTTCTTACAAATCAGAGTTCATTAAAACTTCGCGGAGTATAAAAGCTTTCATTAAACATTTCATAACAAAACACGTCTTGTCTTAAAACATCATGTTGTCTTTCAAAATAAAACGAAACATTAACTTAAAAGTCTTGAGTCTTCCGATGCCAGCCTCTTATTCTGTGCCACGAGTCTCCTCAAGCGAGCTGCTTCTTCCTACTCACCTGCGTGCATACTAAAAGTCAGCTACGCTGAGTGAGTTCTAGTTAATCAGGCAACATACAACTTATTCCCATATATTTCTTCCCGTATCCGAAGACACATATTACTACCTTAACCTCGTATAAATATCCATAGGAGGATCGTCACGTAATATCTATTAAAAGAACCATTACCATTACCATACTATATATAATTTCCATAGGAGGAACACTCTGTATACTTTCCATAGAAGGAACACTATACTTTCCATAGAAGGAACACTATACTTTCCATAGAAGGAACATTATACTTTCCATAGAATGAACACTATACTTTCCATAGAAGGAACATTATACTATCCATAGAAGGAACACTATACTTTCCATAGAAGGAACTCTATATATTATCCATATAAGGAACACTATCTATAAGTTATTATTTAATATCCATGTAAGGAGCTAATCACTTCCCTTGACGATACGTGCAATATCCGAAGATCGTTCACGTACCGACAAGCTTTCATTCATAATGTTCATACATCATCCTTACATTACATACAATATTAATATCTTTATTTATATCCTGACAGTACGTGCAATATCCGAAGATCGTTGACGTACCGTCAAGCAATCAATTGTATCTATCACATATATCATACACGGCATACGCTTACCATTTAAGGTAAGTGTATTAACTATCACATTGAGTATGCACACAGCCCCGAAAACATAACACATAAATGGGGCTAGAAACTCACCTGAACACGGTTACGTTCACCGTTAATCGTAATCCCTTTCTTCAGCTGTGCACGGCTGACTGTATAACAAACATACGTGTCAATACTCGCCTGATCTACTCTGGTGGCCTAGTATTAGCTTACTTTAACTTATCGCTTTTAATTTATTTTCTAATCGAACTTGGCTTTAGGCGAAGTTAAACCTCAGGCGAACTTGGCTTTAGGCGAAGTTAAACCTTAGGCGAACTTAGCTTTACAGCGAAGTTGCCATCAAGCGAACTTGGCTTCAGGCGAAGTTGTCATCAGGCGAACTTGGCCTCAGGCGAAGTTACCAGTTAGGCGAACTTAACTTTACAGCGAAGTTGCCATCAGGCGAACTTAGCTTGCAGGCGAACTTAGCTTGCAGGCGAAGTTCATCGCTTTGAAGGCGAAGTTGCCCAGTTGCAAGCGAAGTTGTCCAGATCAGCCGCTGTTCGGTTTCTGACCAGCATTTTGAGCGATTTTAACACCCTTGCTATGGTTCAATATCACCCACTACGCTTCCCGACCATTTTCGGTCGCTTATACACTAAAAAGCTTGGATCTTTAAACTTCAAAGATCAAGAATCATGCCTTTTTGAGCTTGTTTGGATCTCGTTTAACTTGTTAACACAACTAATCGCTCTCTCTCTCTCTCGGATCTGCCCGTTCCTCTCCTCGGATCTGCCCTGTTCCGGCCGCCGGCGAAGTTGTGGTGTTGTGTGTGTTTTTGGAGTGTGTTTGGATAATGATAGAAGTGAAGATATTTTGGGGTGCTAGGGTATTTATATCCCTGAAATCCCATGGACCTAAGGCCCATTCTCATTTAACCCATCTCCATTAATCCAAGTCCATAACCCACATCCATTACCCAACACTTGCCCGACCCATACCAACTCCTACTCTATTATTTATTTCCTGACAACCCGAGTAAACTTTCCCTCTATTAGTAAGTAATATAATTAATATCACTTTGAAATTTCGGGATGTTACATATACTAATAGGACTTACAGGAATTATACAGAGACTAACTTTGGAAAGCCAAAGTTCGGGATGTATAGATCCAAGACCTATTGGTCTTGGGTCCCTAGATTCTAATCTTTTGCTTTAATCGTGCAGGAACAGTTGAACAGGGCTGCCAATAATCTTTGGGTTGTAGATAGCGGCTGTTCCCGGCACATGACGGGTAACAAAATCTTGTTACACGATTTGAAACCTGTTCAAGGAGGGAGAGTGAGCTTTGCTGGAGAAAGTGGAGGCAAGATTACAGGAATGGGAACGGTGTCTAATGGAAAGATGACTAGAGAAAGTAAACTTTGTCGAAGAATTGAAGCACAATCTGCTGAGTGTGTCGCAGATCTGTGATAAGGAGTACACCGTACATTTTACAAAGAATGAGGCGATTGTGTTGCATCCTGGTTTTCAGATACAAGAGGAGTGGATTGTGATGAAGGCTCCACGTGAGAGGAATACGTATATTATGGATATGAGGTCGACTGAAATGGCCACGGAAGAATCATGCTTTATGACAAAAGCGAGCGAATCGGAGTCCGAATTGTGGCATAGGAGAATGGGGCACATTCATCTTCGGAAGATGAACCACATTGTCAAGAATGGACTTGTGCTGGGCGTTCCCTTGAAAAGTTTCAACTTTGAAGACAAATGTCTAGCGTGCAAGAAGGGAAAGCAGCACAAGAAATCCCATCACACCAAGAAGGTCAATTCTATTGTTTGTACTCTAGAATTGCTTCACATGGATCTCTTCGGTCCCGTGAATGCAAAAAGTCTAGGAGGTACTTCTTATTGCTTGGTGATCACTGATGATTACTCACGATATTCGTGGGTATATTTCCTGAAATCAAAAGATGAAACGGCTCAGATGGTGAAGAATTTGATTACCAAAGTTGAGAACGTTATGGATAAAAGGGTTAAGTTCATCAGGAGTGACAATGGAACGGAGTTCAAGAATTTTGAAATGGAGATCTTCTGCCTTCAGAAAGGGATTGAGCACCAGTACAGCGCTCCGTATACTCCGCAACAGAATGGAGTGGCTGAGAGGAAGAATAGAACGTTAATTGAATGAGCCAAAACTATGCTGGCTGATTCGAAGCTTCCTGTGGTGTTCTGGGCTGAAGCTGTTGCTACAGCCTGTTATATCCTGAATAGAGTCTTGACTGTTAAAAGACTTAATAAAACGTGTTATGAGCTTATGCATGGGAGGAAGCCCAACTTGAGTGGTCTTGAACCATTCGGGTCCCCTTGTTCGATTTTAAAGACAAATTCTAAATTTGGTGAAGTAGCCGATGAAGGAATCTTAGTCGGTTATGTTGTTGGGACTCCCAACAGACGTGTCTTTAATACATCGACCGGCAAGGTTGAGGTGGTGTGTAACACCGATATCACAAGTTACAAATCGCCAAAACCAAGCAACGGACCTGCTGAGTTTTTCGACTATGATAGACTTTTTAAGTCTTTTAACATACCTTATTTGGATAGTGCAGAAGTAGAAGAAAGAGTTGCTACGAAGATGATCCTTGATGAGGAAGAAAATCTAGTGCAAAGACAGCTGTTTGATAAATGTCAACCTTCCTCATCAAATGCTATCGATACCCCTGCTGCCTCTCCTGAAGAAGAATTTTTCAATCCGTTTCACTCTCAGCAAGGAACAACCATTGACGAGCTCTCTTCTAACTTGGAAGACAATTTGCATGTCGGTTCGGTTCCGACCACGAGAATTCATAAAGATCACCCTTTGGAGAATGTGATTGGTGATGTGTCCTCCGGTGTACAAACAAGACGTAGCTTGAATGAGCACACCTATGTTTACACAAGCATTAAGGAGACAGGCATAATCAACGAATGCTTGTACACCTGCTTTATCAGCCAGATTGAACCAAAGAATTATCAAATGGCTCTAAAGGACAGCTCGTGGGTCGAAGCCATTCAAGAAGAGCTGGCTCAATTCAAGAAAATTGAAGTTTGGACTTTGGTTGAAAAACCAAAGAATGTGCATGCGATAGGCACAAAATGGGTTTTTAAGTGCAAGAGAGATGAGAAAGGGATTATTATAAGAAACAAGGCGAGGTTAGTCGTTAAAGGTTTTAATCAACAAGAGGGGATTGATTATAATGAAGTGTTCGCTCCTGTGGCAAGATTGGAAGCCATTAGATTGTTTTTGGCATTTGCTGCTTATAAGAAGATGAAGGTATTTCAGTTAGACGTGAAAAGTGCGTTCCTAAATGGGAAATTTGATGAGGTTGTGTACGTTGAGCAACCTCCGGGTTTTCCTGACCCAGACTTTCCAGACCACGTGTACAAGTTAAGCAAGGCGTTGTATGGACTACATCAGGCACCTCGTGCCTGGTACTCAACCTTATCAGATTACTTGCTTGAAAATGGGTTTGAAAGAGGGAAGATAGATAGCACGTTGTTCTTCAAGAGAGAAGGAAGCGACTTCCTGCTGGTGCAAGTCTACGTGGATGACATTATCTTTGCTGCATCAAAAGTCTCCATGTGTCAGGAGTTTGAGGCCGTCATGAAGAAAAGGTTTGAAATGAGTGCTATGGGTGAACTAACTTTCTTTTTAGGATTGCAGGTTGATCAGAAGAAGGATGGGATGTTCATTCATCAGACCAAGTATGTCCATGATGTGCTCAAACGCTTCAAGATGGAGGACAGCACTCCATTCGATACTCCAATCTGCGTCAACCATAAATTGGGTGCTGAGACAGACAATGACGCAGATGTGGACCCAACTCAGTATCGGGCTATTATAGGTTCTTTAATGTACTTAACTGCTTCTAGGCCTGATATTATGTTTGCAGTTTGTCTTTGTGCTCGTTTTCAGGCAAACCCAAAGGAATCTCACATGAAGGGTGTGAAGAGGATCTTGCGATATCTCAAAGGCAAACCTAAGCTGGGGTTGTGGTACGCGAAGGGAGGAGACTTGGAGTTGGTAGCTTACACAGATTCTGATTATGGAGGGTGCAATCAGAGTCGGAAGTCTACAACTGGTGGATGTCAGTTTCTTGGTGGCAGATTGGTGTCGTGGCAATGCAAGAAGCAGACTTCAGTCGCAATTTCAACCTGTGAAGCAGAATACATGGCAGCATCCAACTGCTGCTCCCAGGTTCTTTGGATTCAACAACAGTTGCGCGACTATGGTCTGAATTTCTCACTTACTCCAATTTGTATTGATAACACTGCTGCGATCTCAGTAACTAATAATCCCGTAAAGCACAGTAAAACTAAACATATTGACATACGTCATCATTTTATACGGGATTGTGCTGAGAAGAAACTGGTTGTGCTTGAAAAGGTGGATACGCTTGATAATTTCGCTGATTTATATACTAAAGCGTTTGACAAATCAAGATTTCAAAACCTTGTTGAGTTGAATGGGATGATCAATCCCGAGTAACCATGCTTTTTGTGCATATATAAAAAAAAAAATCACTATCGCTTAAAATTATGTCGGTTACCTCAGTTTGAAGGACATATCCTCGGATATGTTTGGTCCTCATTTTCTACTTGTAGAGTATGAGGGTTGCCATTAACCAGATGACTGCAAGTGACCGGGGCGATTATGATGTCTTTTTATTCTTTCGCTGAAAATTAGTCGATCATACTTAGTTAGAAGGACACATACTTGTATGTGGTCGGTCCAGCTAATCCATTGGATTCGCAGGATAACCGTTTACCTGAAGACTTTGAACAGATCGGGGCGATTGAAGTCAAAAAATTTTTTTTAGGGAAATGAAATTATTTTTCAAGTCTACTACTTCGTAAGAAGTTCTGTTACTATGTTTTAACAGAAAATTGATCCAACCTTGGAAAATGATAGATTTACTGATTCTGTGTGCTTAACTAGTGAAGTTATTAGGCTTAAAAGGCTTTAGAACAGTCATTGTATGTCATGGTAGCTTTTTATGGTGCGTAAAAGTAGAAGTGATACTAACTAAATCTACTTGAATTTATGTGGAAACTCCTTAAGAGTTTTGCTTGTCTTCATATATATCTTTCCGAATGATAGGCAGAAAAGCGATTACCCAGTCATACACGAGCCAGTAAGTGTTCTGATTCCCGTAAAGATAGCGTGTCAAGAGACTGCAGTGATCCAGATTCGGGACCTGCAGTTGTTCTCTATGTGTTTGATAAAAAAAAAAAAAAAATTATAAGTCATTGAGACATTCTTTAACTTGAAATGTCAATCATGATGTAAGAAAGAGAACGGGAAGCAGAGTCTAAAGATCGAAGAATACTTACAACTTAATCAGACACTACGGGTCGAAGTCAATTCGGGGTGACTTGGGGAAAGCCAAATACACTTTGAGAATAGATAGGAGGCATCATAATCTCTGAGTTGTTGCCCACTTAATTTTTGAGCTTAATTGAACTTAACTCGTATCACAGAAACGATGAAAACCATCTTAAGTTATTTACCTGCCTACAACCTGTTTCTTTATGTCATAATACAGCTAAACACGGATCTATGTGACAGTCACGTAATTAGTATGATTTCTGTTCGGATCTTTTCTAAAACGTAGTAGTCCCTGTCGAGACTGAAATTTGATCCCTTGTACTTTAATTTTTAAAAAGTTTTTCGTACTTAGGTAGTTTATGATTTTATAACTGGTTACTTGGACTTGATCGTGTCATTTAATTCTTAAAGGGAAGTTTTTAAAACTTAATTGCAAAATGTTCAAACTATAGGGGTTTATTTTGTAAAATCGGCGAACTTGTGAATAACTTCGCCCTAGGCGAAGTTATCCACAACTTCTCCTGTATAACTCCGCTCCTATATAAAGGAATTTTTAAGATCAAACAGTTTATTATTTTCTGATTTCAGCGAACTTATCCTCACGATTCAGATTCAGGCGAACTTATCGAAAAAAATTTTCGAATCCTTCTTCTTTTTTCTTTCTCAGTTTCGATTATCGATTCACGGTATGTGGTGTCGGTACTTCGTGTCATCTGTTCATTCTTGTTTATCGACGGTCGTTTCGATCTCTGTCGTGAACTCGGTCGGTCGGACCTTAAAACCGATTTCAAACATTGTTTTTACGTGGTCATGAACAAACTAATCGTCCAGAGGTTCTTAAAATCTTGCGTTTTTGAGTCCTCGATCTCCAAAATCGCCAACTGCACGTCGTTCGAATCGCCTTACTGTCGCCGATTCAGATTCAGGCGAACTTACAGTTTGGGCGAAGTTATCCGTAACTTCGCTTGAGGTTTAACTTCGCCTGAGGCGATGTTGTGGTGAGGCGAAGTTATCATTAACTTCGCCTGGACCTTTTTACTTATTAGTTATTAGACGAACTTAAAGATGAAGCGAAGTTGTTCCCAACTTCGCCCCACCTTTAACTTCGCCTATACAGAATTGATCACAACTTCGCTCATGGTAACAGGCGAACTTGTGATTCGCTTTGATGTTTATCTAACTTAACCTGTTTGTTGCAGATATGGCTGCTGTTGCTGGAGCAGGTGGTGCAGGCGGTGATGACGGAGGTGATCAACAAAGACAGTTCTTCTCGGGTCACAACATGTATATCACCTTAGACCAGGAAGCGAGCGGAGTTGATGATTTCCGAGAAATCATCACCTTCCTTTTACGCTCGAGGATATTCCACGCCATTACGACAACTCTGCCGATTTCCTTGCCCAACATTGAGGAATTCTGGCAGACGGTGGAATATGACTGCCGCGTCGACCCCCCGGTGATGCGTGCAACGGTAAATGGTCAGGATGTTCAGTTCTCGTCTGAACAAATCCGGGTGGCTTTGCAATTCGGAGAGGAGACGAGGGACGACCCGACAGAGTTTGTTGCTCCGTTCCGTGATGGAGCATTTCTACGAATGGGATATTCTGGTCCCTTGGGGGATACACAAAGAAGGAAAGGTTTCTTGCTCGATCAGTGGCGCTTCCTCATGCACGTAATGATTGTCTGCATGTCAGGGAGGAAGGCGGGCACTGACGGGAACCTTGCACTCGGCGATGACTGCTCTGACTTATAACAAGCGTTACAGCTTGAGTCAGATGGTCTTCTATGAGATTGATCGACAGCGAAGGGCGATGGGGCGTGAGAGATTCATCATGTATCCAAGATTTCTCCAAATGATCTTGAATCATGTAGTTCCCACGTTGCCTCAACGTCGCCCTATCAGATACGTGGAGAGTGTGAACAAGCGTATCTTTGCTCAATGTAGAACTTCGAGTGCTAGAAGCAAGCCTGAACTGCGTCCTAGGTATACTCCACTGTTTGGGTATTTAATCAACCCGGAGTATGTTCCTGCTAATGGGGACGAGTTTAGAGATCCTCAAACACAACAGGCAGGAGCACCTCAAGATGTACCTGCTGCGCCTGTTGTGACAGCTGCAGAAGAGGTAAACCTTGACGCTGCTTTTGGCGGCCAAGGATTTTTTGACATGGACCGAGTTGATCTTCAAGAAAATATACAGGTCTCGGTTCCACAGAGTACGGGAGTAAATGTTACTAGAGCAGCTACGACGGTGGATGACTCAGATTTTGATGATGTAATGGATGAGGCAAGACGTATGATGGTGACTCAAGATAGGACGTATGGGAAGAGAAAGAGGACAGATGACGACAGTGAGTCAGAAGAAGAAGAAGACATTCATAAGTTGATCAGACGTTCAAGAAGGGACAGGACAGGTGCAGGTAGGGGAGCCGGTGAGAGCTCTAGGGTGGTACGTTTCGCTCCGCCCACACTGTCCGGTATGTCAATTGTCCCTACACCATTACAGGTCACAAGGCCAAGCGCCACGGACGTTCCCGTGGTGGCTACATCATCATCTGTTGGCATCCCATCCATCACACTCCAGTTGACGACTCCAGATATTGTATCGTTGCCGCCTCCAACGCTTACTCCGTCGGAGGTTGTTGCACAGGTTATTGAGTCGACAATGGTTCACACTGCAGGTTTGTCGGTCACGATACCACCTGCGGTTACGTCCACAGCTACTTCTGATGTCCCGGTTTCATTCGAAATCCCTCCTCAGTATACTCAAGACATATCTCACATGAGGTTCGATTTCGATGCAACCCTCTCAGACTCAGAACGAATAGCAGCACTTGAACGGGTCGTGGCAGAACAATCAAGGGTGAATCTTATCCAGACCCAGGCTATTCAGCGCCTAGTAGCAGAAAATCAACTACAGTCGTCCCTCCTGGTTGAACATGGAAAAATTATAGATGCTATGAAGGAGTTCTTGGCATCTCAGGGGGAGACGAGCTGTAAAGGCGACGAGCTCAGGACAAAGAAAAAGAATGACAGAGACGATGATCCCAATGCATCGAAAGGTGCAGGTGGTGAGTTGCCAAAAACTACTCAAGCTCTTGGGACAACCACAGTTCAGGGGGAGTCTGCAGGTGCAGCTGGCGGTTCTGGTGGTGATGAGGTGGTGATGGTAGATGACGAGGAGATGGGAGATGATGTGATCGATGCCTTGAAGGAGTTGGATGATGATATGTTAGATGTTGATGATGTGTGTGATGATGATGTGCTGCCATTAGAAGAAATTGAGAAGATTGGTGCACAGATAGTGATAGAAGATGATGTTGAAGAAGGTGAAATTGTAGAGGAGAATGTTGAACACGAGCTTCCAACCGTTGAGAAGTCGAATGTATGTGAAGATACAGTAGTTGATGATACAGAATGGGAGGAGCAGCCTAGATGGAAGGAAGGCTATGCTCATTGGTTTATCAAAATGAAGAAGCCAGTGGTACCTACAATGTTCAAGAAAAGTTATAATATTAAAGGGTACGCTGAGTCAAAGAAAGGCATTATCTGTTGGTTATATGATGAACAGCTAAAAGTGTTCGTGGTGAAAAGATATGATGGGATCCAATACTTTAAGAGGACGTTGAGATCTCTAAATACCTTACCTGAGTGTGAGGTAAAGGATTTGGCCAGACTGGGGTTGATTAATAGAAGTGATGATAATATGGCCAGAGTTATTGGGAAGATAGTATGGAAAGAAAGTATTAAAGAGAAAAAGTTTGAGTTGTTAAAACCACAGAAAGGGAAATTAGTTGAAGATACTGAAAGAGGAATGAGAGCAGATGGCAAACCTTGGATGGTGATGAAATATAAGCCGATTCGGTGTTTGAAAGAGGTTCCAATGAAGACTATGCCTCAAGATGTGCTGAAAGATCTGAAATGGTGGTATGTGGATTGCCAGACTGCTGAAGCCGTGATGGAAGACGAAGACGAACAAGAAGTACTAAGAGTGTATGATCCGATGCATCTTGTTAATTTATCTAAAGCTGATCTGCAGGTGTTAAACGAGAAGAAGATATTCTATATTCCTGCTTGGAAAAGCGAAGCGAGGAAATATCAGCGAGTAGTCACGGTCTGTGTAAGAGAGGGAGTGCATGCATGAAGATTACAAGACAAGTGCTTAAAGATAAAGATATGAAGCTACTGCCAAGAGGGAGTCTGTTGGTGCATAATGTCAGTAGTTCATAGTCTAGTGTCTGTAATCCAGTCTGTAATGTTAATTGTGTTTTGTTTATGTTTAAGCGAAGTTACTGACAAGTTCGCTTATCAGGCGAACTTGTTAGTCAAGCGAAGTTAGCAACAACTTCGCCTGAACATATCAGGCGAAGTTGTCGTGTATTTATACGGCTTGTTTTAAAGTAGTTAAAAAAAATCATATAAAGACGTGTGTGAGTCGAGAGACGTGAGAACCAGAGAGTATTGAGTCTGTATTCAGTGATTATATCACGTGTTTCGGTTATAATATAACGTGTGTTCATTCGTATCGTGTGTTTGTTTGATTCGTGTTCTACGCTCGTAACAACCTACGCAGGGATTCCGCACCTATGTAGATCGAGATATCCCGTGCAGATCCATCCAGGGAACCTACAGTTACCATCAAAGATCAAGAATCCACTCTATTTTAACATTGATAATTAATACTTAGATATGTGCTAAACTTGCCATAGCAGTATATGATAGATAGCTCCTTAAACCTTAAGTGAGCATCTTTGGCACTAAGGAGATAGCATGCGCATTTTAAAGTCCACCCTTTCCTAATGTCATGCCATCTCAATGATGTTAATTTAAGTTGGCAAGCAGTTTCGTAAAGTAGAAAGATTAGGATTGACTTCGATTTCTCAAATACCAATTCTAACAACTTCGGGTGGTTGTAGTTCATCACACAACCTCCCCTTGGTTGATTTATGTAGGTTAGAATTACACATTCCGTTAACATATGATTTCTTTAACTAATTTGATAACCTAAGCAAAGCCTTTTCGGATTACCAAGGTTTAGAGAAATACATCATAACTTATATCTCATCATTTCTAAGTACAATATAAGGATTCATGTTTCGATAATGTATCAAAGTATTTCTATCTTTCAAGAACATGAATCGATTATGAACGATTTCCAACATAATTGACAACCACCAACTTTGAATTAGTGATTTAAGATGGTGAAACATTTCTCATCAAAAGATAATTGTAATATAACCATGTACTTTACTAGACTACACCACATGTCTTCATTAATTATCAAGTAAAACAATGCTTCTTCATATATTTTAAATGGCAAAAGGAGTTTAGCTCATAATGAGCATGATGATAGACATTAAGATGAATGATGATAACAATTATATGATTAAACTTGGAACAATCTAACCAATTGTAGATGAATCTTCCTTCTTAATGATGGTAATGATGGTTGATGATGATGGTTGATGGTGATGACCTCCAAGCCTTCAAACTCTTCACTAGATCTTCAATATGAGTGTTAGTGGGTGTTTTTATAAGAGAGAACCGGATAGAATTCTTTTCAAGGCACACCAAATGAGTGCAACATGAGCCACTATTTATAGGCATTATGGAGTGTGAGGCACGGCCCCGTGCTTGATGGGCACGCCCCCGTGCATTTTTATGACATATGCCAGATTTGTTTTGTCTTTTCTGAAGGGTGACCACGGCCTCGTATTTGGTAGGCACGGCCCCATGGTTTTTAGTGACATGTGTTAATTCTTCTTTGTCTTTTCTGTGTTCTTGTCCATGGCCCCATGTTTGGTAGGCACGGTCCTGTGCTTTTGCTTCCAGATTTTGTCTTTTCTTGTGTTCAAAAGCATGGGGGCGTGTTTCTTGAGGCATGGGGGCGTGTTTCTTTAATTTCTTGTGTTTTCTTCTGTTTTTCTTTGTCCTTTTGTTTGTTTCTTCGTTTGGGGCTTGGTTTCACCTGAAATTATGTTTTATTATGATAAGTAATCTTTTATACTATGTTATTTAATAGAAATTGCAGTTTTTAGAGATTATTTGATGCCGAAAAGATGTATATTTCTATGTACATCAAACATCCCCACACTTGAACATTGCTTGTCCTCAAGCATTCTTCTTATAAATATCCTCTAAAAATAGCAAGCTTAGATTATAACCATCCCTTAAGTGAGCTCCAAGAAGATGAAACAAAATAACCAATTTTTATGTTAGTGATAAATAAGAAGGAACTTTTGTTTTTATGAGCTTCCGTTTATGCAAAACGTCACGTTCTCACAATGTTCACTCACACTCGGTTTTATATCTGATCATACCTGTGATGTGTGTATGAACGCTCTAGTCAAAATGCAACCTATGATAAATAAGCTTGTAACAAGTTCAAATCTCCCCCTTTAAAAGGGTTGCATAGATCAGAAGGTAAAAAGGGTTGGTTTTGTGTGAGTAGGGATTTGGTATTTTGTGGCCGTTTAAGGGTTAATGAGGATGGTAAATACAACTAATTGTCGGGAGTTTTGAGATGTCTTCAATGGTTAACTCCTTTTCTTCGACTTATATATATATATATATTATTTTTTTATTTTTTTATTTTTTTTGTTTTATATACCTAATGACTCTTTTAAGGTCAGATCGTCAAGACCAGTTTTATCGAGGATGTTTATCAATTCTTCCTCAATCCTGTTCTGAACATAACTTCCAACTCTAATGGATCGTTCGGCCTTGAGCCTAATATCCCCCATCCTCATTAGTTCGGTATATTCATGCTGAGACTGAGTTTGACTTTTTCTACATCTTCCTTCGTGTGACCATTTTCCGCAACCTAAGCATCGCTCATATCTTTTTAATCTTCTCTTCATTGTGTTTTTGGAAATTCCACAGAATGGTGGCCTTTGTTCATCTTGGCGCCACTTATTCCTCACCTCATTGCTAAAGAGAAAGATTCTCTCCCTAAGTTCTGGAGGCAACCTATGTTTTGTGAAGTGTATGCAGCAAAGGAAATTGAAATCGAAAGAATGCATTTCCAGTTCTTTAGGGTCTGCCGGTAAAAGACCAGTGTTGTATTTTATCGGTGAAAGGGATAAAATTCTATGTTTTTTTTTGTTTTGTATTTTTGTAATGGGTTTGATGGAGTTGTGTCAATATTACCTTCTTCCTTATACAACGCTTCTTGCGGTCTTGAAATGAATAATTGTGACAAGTTCTAAATCGCACGAAACATATGACTCACTCAAAGCTTCCGAAAAAAATATTTATATGGCATGAGGTTTGTCTCACAAAAACGGAGGAATTGGGTATTAACGTCATATTTTGCATAAATTTATTCTCAATATTACAAAACTTCTTTTTACCTTTTCACTTTTTTGTAATGATTGGTTAATTGCAAAAAAATTCTTGGTTTTCTCTTTAGGTTTTAAAATAATCTTTGTTTGCTGCAAAAAATATATTTGTTGATTTAGAGAATTTTTATAATTAATTGATCAAACAGTTGGTCAAGTAATTCCCCTCCCCACACTTGAATCTAACATTGTCCCTCAATGTGAAAAGATTCATGAAAATATAAAAATTCTAATTGAGTATTATGGGTTAAAATGGAAAGTTACTTCCCTACGGGTTAACAAAATTTCGACAGAGCGTCCCCTGTTTATCGTCCGTTTTCCTGTTTTTGTACCTGTATAATATAAAACTGCAAACAACCATAAACAACCAAGCATAGACTGCTGAAATTGGGTATGGAATTATCCATCCCTTGCCCTATTGGGCTAAATTAGTACCTCGCCTAATGTCTTTGGCACCCACGGCCATAAAAATATCCAAACCAACACATAAACAAACAAATAAGTACGACAGAAAGTAAATTGTTTAAAACACACATAATAAGTTCATAAAAATACTGCCAACCCATGCCCGTGCCCAACCTACCAATGTCGCTAGTCATCAGTTACCCGTGTCCGGGTTTACGAATCCTTGTTCGTGCGTATTCGGCTTCCATCTGTGCTTCTATTCTGTCTTTTCGTTCATCCTCCATCATCACCTCCAACTGGCTTTCCGGGTCCCAAATGTGGTCGCGGCTGTTGACGAACCTCCAAATCTCTGGCCTTGCATTAAATATTTCTGCTATCTCCATTTTGTTACAAAGACTGAGGTTAAGCGGCATGGGTTTCAGGATTTCTGATCCTTCCCTGTCTACATGATAAGCTTCATAACGTTTATAAATCCATGCACCGCCGAAGATTGGGTTATTCGGTCTTTCAGCGGTTGCATTGGTTCTGAAAAGTTGACAGAAAAGATAAGTAATATTGCAAGCAGTCCTATTTCTTATACAGTAAAGTGCCCACAAATCCTGTAAATTCACCACTCCTTTATTTTTGGTACGTGATGTTACGGTTTGGCTTAGCAGTCGGTGAATATATCTCATGAGTGGATCTCTTAGGGCGACACTTCTTTAACTGTTTGCGTGGTTCGTTTCATCCCCGAAGCCTAGCAGTTCCCATGCTTTTTCATGTGTTTTCCTAACCTCTGTACTTTCGTTGTTGTCTTCATCTGCAAATGCTATCTCTGCTTTGGTCCAGATCTCTTGGTCAGTTTCCTCATTCGTGTAGATGCCTAGATCAATTCCGAGTTGAGTGAAAGAAGTTGTATACCACTCTCCCCCACACCTAAATTCAATGGCGTTCTCATCCCACATGTCCGGTTTCTTGTTCTTAATTTGGAAAGAAGTTAAAAATTCTTTTGTTAGTTCCGTTACTGCCTCTCCCCTTTAACCCAGAACCCGTCTCCATGGTCCTCTTATACTGTTCTTATAACGGTTCCATTGGTTGACGTGTCTCAAAGTGTCTTCGCATGCATAGAAGTTTGCTTCTGGATATCTTTGGTTAAGGGAAGTCAGTCTTGTCTGGGCCCTTCTGTTTCTCGCATCACTTCCACTGAAGACTAAGAAAGCGTGAATGTCGTCTCCATACTCAGCCATCTGCAATTTACATCTGAATTAGTCAAAATTCGTGAAAAATTTTCAATTTGCTGAGACAGAAAGCAAAGCGCGGTGGCGTGCTTTCAGAAGCACGGCCCCGTGCTGTTGCTTCTGGTTCCGTTCCCTTTGATGTTTGACTTTTGGTTGACCACGATTCGTGTTGTTTTTGGCACGGCTCGTGTTTTTAATACTGATTTCTAACCTACTCATACTCGAACCCTCGTTTCTAACCGGTTATATCAATTAGAATTAATGGTGTGTCGGGTATTTATGCTAACACCCAAAACCCGAATTGTCCCTTTCAATTAAACCCTAACCATCAAACATTCAACAATCTATTCATCATATGCAAGCAAAATAACCCATATCCTTTTCGGGTTTTGACCCGATTTGAGCGATTTTAGGGTTAAACTAAACCTAAAATGACAAATTTGAACAATGCAATTGTTAAATTAACATACCTTAGGTTTTGAATTGAATATTTGATGAAGAAGTTAGCGAAATATTGGATGGTCGGCGGTTTTCGGTCCATAAATGTAGTGAATGTTAGGGTTGGTGGTTGGAAAAAGTTATTTTATTAAGTTAAAACTCGTAACTGCTCTGGGACCAAAAGCACGGCCTCGTTCTTTTAAGAGCACGGTACCATGCTGCATAGTGCAGATGGTATTTTTGTTTAAATTTTATTTATTTGTCGAGCTGGTTCATTTTTCATTGGGTTTTATTTTCTGGTTAGTTTAACATAGTAATTAAAAATCCTAGACTTCATTAAAACATGAAAGATAAAACTAAAGACATAATTAAACATAGATAAAATAAAAAGTACAACAACAACTCTCGATCCTAATACATAGTATTAGCGGGAACAACTTCAACACGAAACAAAGTCAGAACTTCATCGGCCACCACTTCCGAACAAGTCCTAGATGTGTGGTGGTGCTCGTTTGGCTTCCAAAAGTTCGTCAAACTTTTTGTTGAGCGTAACGATTTCTCGGTTGAGAAAATTAAGTTTGGAAGTCACATCTTTGTGGTGGCCATCCACAACATGGAAGTTTTTGAACCTAAGCAGGTCGACTTTGTTAATTAACTCGACTACTCGAGCTTCGGTTTGCATCTCTCAACTTGATCTCTTATGATGCATTGGAGTCTCATGATCTCCTCCTCAAGGTATGAGGAGGATTCATGTTGTTTCCCCTTTCTTACTGGCCTCCATTCAACCCTTTTTCCTTCCATTTAGGTAAGTTGTGTTTGGTGTGAATGGAATAGTGAGTTTATGCATGCATTATATAGAGACTGGAGAGTTGAACACGGCCCCATGCTTTCAAAAGCACGGCCCCGTGCTGCGAGAGAAATAAATGTTTCTGGGTCAGAGAATTGTACGTAGTCAACGCGTATCATGCTGAAGATTTTGGGGTGACCACGGCCTCGTGCTTAGGAAAGCACGGCCCGTGCTTTTTGTCACAGTTAATTTCTTTGCAATTTTCAGCAAGATGCAAGATCTGGAATTCTTATAATGACATTTATTATGATAATTTAGAAGTTTGGTCATCTAAAAATTACTTTTCATTAAAATAAAAGTCCTAGAACAATTACGGGATAAGCCCGGTTTTCCTAAAAATAGAAAATATCTGGGTTAAGCCCGAAGTCCTAACACATTGTGCTTAATGCACTTGTTTACAAATAAAAATATAAAGTTATGTTTCCAAGAGTTCCCCGAAAGGTACTCCTCCTCCGAATGGTCCTGGTGATGGAGAATACATGAAACCGAGAACTTGAAACTTGAGTTGTTCATTGATGTCTCGGAGTTCCATTTTCATGTTTTCCACTGATTCGGTGAGTTGAACGAGACGCATCTCAGCAAGGAGATTCATTTCGGTGAGTTCTTTAACGAGTTCTTGAAGTTTCAAGAGAAGCTCGGTTTTGGAAACATGGCGGGCATCGTTACTCGGGTGTCGGGAAACGGGGATTGCTTCACTCATCTCAGTTGGCATGTTGATTTTTCAGAGGTTATTGGTTTGGTTTTGGTTTGTGAAAAGAATGCAATGACACAAGGTGCCTTTTATAACCAACCAATGAGCTGAGCACGGCCCCGTGTTTTTCTTCTGACAATTCTGTTAGAAACTAGTCTGACTGAGATTTTTGCAGCGAAGATATCGGTCCGCATTTTTAGGCATGGGGCCGTGCTTTTGAAATTTTATTTTTATTTTTATATTATTTTTTTAGTATTTACAAGGCCTAGTTTTGTGAAGGTCTTGGCCAGACCTTGTTTCCTTGATTTCTTATTCAGGGAGTTGGAGAGTTAATACCTCCAGAACTTCTTTAAGTGGACCGTCGATATATGGCTTTAATCGATGTCCATTTACCTTGAACTTTTGGCCATTTGAATTTAAAATTTCGATCGTCCCATCCCTGTCCATCGAGATTTTAGTTTTCCTGGGAAAAGACGTAAACGAGCGTTGTATAACAGTACACGATTTCCAGTTTGAAATTTTTTGTTTCCTTTTAAATGGGCATCGTGTAGGCGTTTAGTCTTTTCTTTGTAAGACCAGGAAATTCCGTAGGCCAATGTCCTCAGTTCCTCGAGCTCACGAATTTGATCTTTCCGGTTTACTCCGGCGGACGTTAGATCAAAGTTTACTGCTCTGAGGGCCCAGTAGGCTTTGTGTTTTAATTCTACTGGCAGATGACATGCCTTCCCGTAAACGAGCTTGAAGGGTGTCGTTCCTATGGGAGTTTTGTAGGCCGTCCTGAGGGCCCACAAAGCGTCATCTAACTTTTCTGTCCAATTTTTGCGATTCATTCCTACAGTTCTTTCTAGAATCCTCTTAATTCCTCGATTCGATACTTCTACTTGTCCACTAGTCTGAGGGTGATATGGTGTTGCTAATCGGTGATGAACCCCATATCGTGCTAAGACTTTGTCCATCAGAGTGTTACAGAAGTGGGTACCTCTGTCGCTGACTAGGGCTTTTGGAGTGCCAAATCGTGAAAATAATCTTTTGAGAAATCTTACAACCACTCGAGCATCGTTAGTGGGAAGAGCTTGTGCTTCTACCCATTTAGATACATAATCAACTGCTACAAGGATGTATTTATTTCCGAATGAGTTAGGAAATGGGCCCACGAAATCTATTCCCCACACATCAAAGATCTCACAAATTTGAATGCCCTTTTGAGCCATCTCATTTTTTGATGAGATGTTCCCGACTCTTTGACAAGCATCGCATGCTTGGATCAAAGTATGTGTATCTTTGTATATGGTGGGCCAGAAAAATCCTGCATCAAACACTTTCCTGACCGTAGTGGCGGTACCATGGTGTCCACCAGTTGGTCCTTCATGGCAGTGTTTGAGAATGTCTAAGGCCTCCTTGCCTGCTACGCACCTACGAATAACTTGATCTGCACCTATCCTAAGCACGAATGGATCTTCCCAGAAGTAAAACTTGAGATCGGAGAAGAATTTCTTCCGCTGTTGATGGGTAAGCCCTTTTCTTAGGATTCTACAAGCTAGGTAATTTGCGAAGTCAGCATACCAAGGACTTTCGTCTTTCTCCTCTATGACTGCTTGAATGCGCATGAGAATTTCATGTGGGAAATTATTGTTGATAATTTCTTTGTGAAATTCTTCAGGAGTTGGACATTCTAAGCGCGAAAGATGGTCTGCGGCGACATTCTCTGCTCCCTTTTTGTCCTTGACTTCGATGTCAAATTCTTGGAGTAGTAGGATCCATCGGATGAGTCTGGGTTTGGCATCTTGTTTGTTAAAGAGGTAATGTATTACGGCATGGTTGGTGTAAACTATGGTTTTAGAAAGGACTAGATAGGATCTATATTTTTCAATGGCAAATACTACTGCTAGTAACTCTTTTTCTGTTGTGGTGTAGTTTTCTTGTGCATCGTTCAGAGTTTTACTTGCATAGTAAATTGGGTGAGAGTGTTTTTCTTTGCGTTGTCCGAGTACGGCTCCAACTGCAAAGTCACTTGCATCGCACATCATTTCGAATGGAAGGGTCCAATCGGGTGTAGTCATGATTGGTGTGTTGACAAGTTTTTCTTTTAATGTGTTGAATGATTCAATGCATTCTTCAGAGAAGACGAATGGTGCGTCTTTTTCCAGAAGTTTGGTCATAGGTATAGAGATTTTTGAAAAGTCTTTTATGAAGCGGCGGTAGAAACCTGCGTGACCTAGAAAACTTCTAATGGCTTTGACTGAAGTTGGTGGTGGAAGTTTGGATATGGTTTCTATTTTGGCTCTATCAACTTCTAGTCCGTTTTGAGAAATCTTGTGTCCGAGAACAATGTCTTCCTTTACCATAAAGTGGCATTTTTCCCAGTTGAGCACTAGATTCACTTCTTCACACCTAGCTAACATTTTGTCTAGGTTTTTCAGGCAATGATCGAATGAGTCTCCGAAGACTGAGAAGTCATCCATGAAGACTTCCATAGAGTTTTCGATCATTTCATGAAAGATGGCCACCATGCAATGTTGGAAGGTGGCTGGAGCATTACATAGTCCAAATGGCATTCTTCAGTAGGCGAAGGTTCCGTATGGACATGTAAAAGTGGTTTTCTCCTGATCCTCAGGAGCAATGGGAATTTGGAAATATCCGGAAAATCCGTCAAGAAAGCAGTAGAACATTTTTCTAGATAATCGCTCAAGCATTTGATCTATGAAAGGAACTGGAAAATGATCTTTTCTTGTGGCGTCATTAAGCTTCCGGTAATCAATGCAAACTCGCCAGCCTGTGATGGTTATCATTGGTATCAACTCGTCCTTTTCGTTCATTACAACAGTCATTCCTCCCTTCTTGGGTACTACTTGAATGGGACTAACCCAATGTGAATCCGAGATCGGGTAGATTAATCCAGCATCAAGTAGTTTGATTACTTCCTTCTTCACCACATCTTGCATGTCGGGATTGAGACGTCTTTGATGTTGGACCACGGGTTTGTATTCTTCTTCCATGAGAATTTTGTGAGTACAAAAAGAAGGACCGATGCCCTTGATATCCATGATCTTTCATGCGATAGCCTTCTTATGGTTTTTTAGAACCTTAAGAATTTCGTCTTTCTCTTCTTTAGAAAGGTGAGATGAAATAATTACTAGGAGTTGAGAATCTTTTTCTAGAAAGGCATATTCGAGATGTTTTGGTAGTTCTTTTAGCTCTAAGGCTGGTGGTTCTTCGATTGATGGTTTTGATTTTTCCTTATTTTCAGTGATTTCATATATCATTTCTGATTCTTCGTGGTAGTCATTATTGAGATCTTCGTTTTCTAAAATGGGGTTGTTGAGTGTTTTGTCTAAGACTTGTGTTTCTAGGGGTGTATTGATGGAGGAATCTCGCATATAGCAACTTATGATGGAATCTATGATGTCAACACAGTATAATGTGTCATCGTGTTGTTGCGAATATTGCATAGATTTTCCTATGTCAAAAGTGATTGCCTCTTCATTGACCCTGAGAGTGAGTTTGCCGGTGCATACATGAATACTAGCCTTTGCGGTGGCTAAAAAGGGTCTTCCTAAAATCAGAGGTACACTTTTGTCTTCCTTCATGTCTAGAATAACAAAATCTACTGGGAAAACAAACTTGTCAATTTTGACAAGCATGTTTTCAACAATGCCCCGAGGATATTTAACAGATCGGTCAGCTAATTGAATGCTCATGCGGGTGGGCTTTGGTTCTCCTATCCCTAGTTTTGCAAAAACCGCATAAGGCATTAAATTAATACTAGCTCCTAGGTCAGCCAGGGCATTGCAAACAGACAAATTTCCTATGAGACAAGGGATAGTAAAGCTCCCTGGATCGGTCATCTTTGTTGGTAGCTTGCTTTGCAGGACAGCTGAACATTCTTCACTTAGGGTGACATGCGAGAGCTCCTCCAGCTTCATTTTGTTTGTCAGCACTTTTTTGAGAAACTTGGTATATTTTGGCATCTGAGCAATAGCCTCGACAAAAGGGATGTTGATATGGAGTTGCTTAAAGAGTTCTAGAAACTTTCCATACTGAGCCTCCAATTGTTCCTGCTTCAGTCTTCCGGGGTATGGAATAGGTGGAACATAAGTTTGGACTGGCTCCTTGGGCTGTATTGTTCTTGTTGGGGTCAGCCTCTCCTGTGTTTCATCAGGAGACTTTTTCTCCATCACTGGTTCTGAAGTTGGTGAGACTACAGTGGTCGTACCGCTTCTGAGTGTAACGGCGTTAGCTGTTGCATTCGGGTTGGTGATTGTGTTGCTTGGAAGAGTGCCAGGTGGTCTTTCGGATAATTGTCGTGCAATTTATCCGATTTGGGGGTTTCTAGGTTCTGAAGTGATGCTTGTTGACTTTTGAGATCGGCTTCATGTTTTAATAATACTCCGTTGATATCAACAGCTCTTGAGTCGGCTTTCTTTTCTGCTTCATTTGTTTTGGTCATTAGTTGGATTAGCATTTCTTCGATCTTGGAGTAGCCTGGGTTTTGATGGCTACTAGAACTCTGATCTTGAAATTGAGGTTTAGGCTGGAAGGGTTGATTCATCGGTCTCTTTTCGAATCCGGGTAAGGTTTGAGTGTTACCCCCATCTTTCCAGCTGAAATTCGGGTGGTTTCTCCATTCTGGATTGTAGTTATTGCTAAAAGCGTTGTTCTGTCGAGCGATGAAATCGACTTCTTCCATGGCCATGATGACTTGTTTACAGTCACTCGTCTTATGATTTCCTCCACAAGTGTCACAGGTGAGTCTGGTTTTTGATAGCTCGGCTTGAAGTTGTTCGAATTTTTTAGAAAGGGCTTCAAGCTATGCTGTGACAAGAGTGTTGGAATTGACGTGGTGTATTCCTTTATGGGTAGGTGTAGATCTTGGTGGGTTGTAAGCAAAACTCTTCTTTGAGGCCTTCTCCAGGACTTCAAATGCTTCGTTAGGTGATTTGGAGCCTAGGTGTCCACCAGCGATCTGGTCGATGGCCTGTTTGTTTTGAGTGGATTGTGCGTCAAAGAAAGTTTGTACTTGTAACCATACGCTCAGTCCATGGTGTGGACATCTTCTTAGAAGACTTTTGTATCTTTCCCATGCTGCGTGTAGCGACTCATCATCATCGATCCGGAATCCGGTAATGCTGGCTCGGTATTTGGCAGTTTTATCGGGCGGAAAATATTTGAGGAGAAACTGTTCAACCATCTGGTCCCAAGTGGTGATGGAACCAGAGGAAATAGATTCTATCCATTCTAGGGCTTGGCCCTTAGAGAGAAAGGAAAGATGTTGAGTTTGATTTGATCGTCTGAACAGTTTTGGATTTTAAAGGTTCCACATATTCATAAGAATCGAGATATTGAGAAAGAGGGTCTTCGTCGAGGAGACCATGAAATTGAACTGAATTTTCCACCATATGAATGGTGCTTGATTTGATTTCGAAATTTTCAGTGATTTCGGGTGGAGCCACTCCATTCCCATAGCCTTCGAGAGATGGCTTGGCATACTGGGTCATGTTCGGCTCATTGTTCGGGGCCGCCATCATTTATTCGGTTTGATTTTCTCCTGATGTTGTGGCGTCTACTGATTCATCCTTGATTGCTTCGGTGGTTTTTGCTATCCGTTTACGTGCTCGTCGACGAAAGAGTCGTTCCGGTTCAGAAATTGGAGAAACAAGCTCAGGCTCAAAAGTAGAGGACATACATAAAATTAAACACTAAAGTAAAAGTTAGCTAAAGTTAGTCTAAAAGGTTAGTCTAATTTTTAAACTACGAGTTATGCTATGCTATTTTAAACTAAACTAGGGTCTAGGTTAATTAAGCTAGAGTAAAGTAAGGTAAATAAAGGTTAAAATTAGGCTAGCCGCAAAATTATATAGTTTAATAGTTAGTAAAAAGAAATAGAAAATAAAATTTAAAAATTTATACAATTATAGACAATGATTAAATTTAACTTGGGTCGTTCTTAGAAACGTACCGTGTCCCCGGCAACGGCGCCAAAAACTTGATGTGTGCTGCGCGTGGCGGTTAAAATATAAAGGGATGGGATGATTTGCTTTTGCACAAGATCGTGTTTTAAATTTATAAAAGTGATTTCTACAAAGACTAAACACACACAAAATAGGCAAGTGTACCTATCGTATATGTAGAATAGTATTGGTAAGAACCAAGTATCGATCTGTGGACACAAAGGTTTCTAATAATAAATCGTTGTTTTGCTTTAATCGGAGGTTTTAATCATTTTGGGGTTAATTTTGAACTTTTTATAAAATATAAATACTTATATATAATATATAGGTGACCAAGACAAGAAATTCTAAACGAGTTATTCAATTATGCGAAGGTTATCATCTAAGATCAAGAATCCACTTCATTTTAACATTGATAATTAATAATTAGACATGTGATATACTTGTCATAGCAATATATGATAGATAGCTCCTTAAACCTTAAGTGAGCATCTTTGGCACTAAGGAGATAGCATGCGCATTTTAAAGTACACCATTTCCTAATGTCATGCCATCTCAATGATGTCAATTTAAGTTGGCAAGTAGTTTCGTAAAGTAGAAAGATTAGGATTGACTTCGATTTCTCAAATACCAATTCTAACAACTTCGGGTGGTTGTAGTTCATCACACAACCTCCCCTTGGTTGATTTATGTAGGTTATAATTACACAATCCATTAACATATGATTTCTTTAACTAATTTGATATCCTAAGCAAAGCCATTTTCGGATTACCAAGGTTTAGAGAAATACATCATAACTTATATCTCAGAATTTCTAAGTACAATATAAGGATCCATGTTTCGATAATGTATCAAATATTTCTATCTTTCAAGAACATGAATCGATCATGAACGATTGCCAACAGAATTGACAACCACCAACTTTGAATTAGTGATTTAAGATGGTGAAACATTTCTCATCAAAAGATAATTGTAATATAACCATGTACTTTACTAGACTACACCACATGTCTTCATTAATTATCAAGTAAAACAAAGCTTCTTCATAGATTTTAGATGGTAAAAGGAGTTTAGCTCATAATGAGCATGATGATAGACATTAAGATGAATGATGATAACAAATACATGATTAAACTTGGAACAATCTAACCAATTATAGATGAATCTTCCTTCTTAATGATGGTAATGATGGTTGATGATGATGGTTGATGGTGATGACCTCTAAGCCTTCAAACTCTTCACTATATCTTCAATATGCGTGTTAGTGGGTGTTTTTATAAGAGAGAACCAGATAGAATTCTTTTCAAGGCACACCAAATGAGTGCAACATGAGCCACTATATATAGGCATTCTGGAGTGTGAGGCATGGCCCCGTGCTTGATGGGCACCCCCCCCCCCCCCGGTGCATTTTTATGACATGTGCTAGATTTGTTTTGTCTTTTCTGAAGGGTGACCACGGCCTCGTATTTGGTAGGCACGGCCCCATGGTTTTTAGTGACATGTGCTAATTCTTCTTTGTCTTTTCTGTGTTCTTGTCCACGGCCCCGTGTTTGGTAGGCACGGTCCCGTGCTTTTGCTTCCAGATTTTGTCTTTTATTGTGTTCAAAAGCATGGGGGCGTGTTTCTTGAGGCATGGGGGCGTGTTTCTTTAATTTCTTGTGTTTTCTTACGTTTTTATTCGTCTTTTTGTTTGTTTCTTCGTTTGGGGCTTGGTTTCACCTGAAATTATGTTTTATTATGATAAGTAATTTTTTATGCTATGTTATTTGATAGAAATTGCAGTTTTTCGAGATTATTTGATGCCGTTTAGATGTATATTTCTATGTACATCAACCGTCCATACCGACTGCCAAAAGCATTGTCCCTTTAAAGGTCCCTTTCAAGTGAGCCCCGTCGATAATAATCATGGACCGCAAACACCTAATAAAACCCCGAATCTGAAATGATAAGTAAACAATACGTATGTAAAACAAAACAACAATGAATAACAAATCTTAAAAACTTATACTAATGACTTACAGCTGCACCCAGAGCAACAAAGGACATCTCAAACCGGTTTGACTCATCTCTAAATACATGTGTTCGAGTTCCTGGATTGGAAATTTCTAAATTGTGAAAATAAATGGGAAGTCTCCCGAACGAGTCGTCGGAGTTACCAAGAAGTTGACTCTCGGCATAAAATTTACCTTTCCAAGCTTGTTTGTATGACAAAGCAACCATGAATCTTTCATTCATAATGTTGACAATATCGTTCCCTTTAATGTTACGTGTGATGTCCTTCAACATGTACTTAACGCAATTTGCAACTACTTTTTTATTTGCATTACGATGGTTAGGATGCAACGAACTTCTGGAACATGTATGGACCTCATGAAAATACGTTATGTAAAATGCTTTAGTGTCATCGACGTTAATTACGTGACCGCAACCTCCACTGATACCCATCAGACTTACAGCGCACATCTAATCGTGTTGTGTTAGATCTGGAAGTGATGAACTCAAAGCCCTCAGTTATTGCCATCATTCCTAACTCAAGTTGCAAATCGTCTTTGGTCATAAACAACTTGCTTAAAATATGATGCGAAGAGGTGGATCTATCTTTACGTATCTTTCCAATTTTTGAGTTAGAAAGACTACCTTCATCAATAAGCCGGCGACCTTGTGTAGAGACACTACCAGTAAAATCACTATAAACGGTAGTTGTTATATTCAAATCCGGTACGCATGGCAAATTCAGATCGGGGACTGTTTCGTTGTCGGACGTCTTGAAACCCTCGTGGCCAAGTTGCGCTTCGGACACACAACCCTCAACACATTTTTTTGGCATAGATCACCAAATTCTCCAACCACATACACATACACAATTCCAGAATTGTTGCTTTTCATAAGTTTCTTTAAAAATATACACATGTCGTAATCATCTTCTATATCCACAGGATACACGTACGATATACATGGCATACCTTAAACCGGTCTTGAATCATACCTGTCAACTTACTATATGTAACGTTTGATGGCAGAATTAAGCCCCCCCCCCCCCCCCCTTTACAATTTACAGGGACGTACTCGTACTTTCCATTAACTACTTCCCATTTACCACCATAGCAAAACACCACGTTATCAAATTCCGTGAAAACAACCCATACAACTCAACAAAGTAAAAAATCCATTAGCATATACGATGGGATAATTGAAAGTTAACTATAAGAGTCAATAATAAATTAGATGTTAATGGAGATGTACAACTTGACAATACATTTCAGTTCAAATCCATCGTTGACAATACATATGTGCTACAATCCAAGTTTGACAATGGTTTTCAACATAAAGTCAACGTGTTTTGAAAAGGGTTAGGTGGATGGGGTCCACACGAAGTATTTCTCCTCAAATATGTCTTTGAACATGGATTTTATTACAATTCCAACTTTGACTATGGTTTTCAATATAAAGTCAACGTGTTTTGAAAAGGGTTAGGTGGATGGGGTCCACACGAAGTATTTCTCTTAAAAAATGTCTTTGAACATGAATTTTATTACAATTCCAACTTTGACTATTGTTTTCAACATAAAACCAACGTGTTTTAAAAATGGTTAGGTGAATGGGGTCCACATGAGATTTTTCTTCTCAAAAATGTCTTTGAACATGGAATAAATAAGAATTCCATCTTTGACTTGGGTTTTCAACATAAAACCAACATGTTTTGAAAAGGGTTAGGTGGATGGGGTCCAAGTGAAGTTTTCTCATCAAGAATGACTTTGAAGATGGATTTTATTACAATACCAACTTTCACTATGTTTTTCAACATAAATCTCAACGTATTCTGAAAAGGGATGGGTCCGCCAAACTACTTTGTCTCGAAAACTATCTATGAAGATGGTTTTGTATAACATATCCAACTTTGACTACTGGTTTGTATAACGAATCCGACTTTGACTACTTATTTATGGTCAAACATAACGTTTTCTTTGAGTTGTTATATCTATAAATACATATACATATATTTGGGGCAATATTATTAACAAATGGGATACACTAATATGTTAGAACACATACATTCGGCGTATACAAAAATCATGCGAAGACCAAGAAGGAAGCCACCAGAATTATTTTTAACCAACTGTCGATGAGTTGTTGGAATTGGTGATCTCGGAATAGAGTCGTGTCTCCACAAGGTAGAAGTGGTAGATTTCAAGGTACTGACATGGTTCCTAATTAGAGGGCCGAATAGGTACAACTGACCCTACCACGACCTACTAAGATTTTGCAGACCGGCCGATTTTTTATTTTAATACTTGTTTTTAATATATGTACTTTTGTAATAATTTTAATACAATTTTATTTAGTGTATTTTTATTTCAATTTTCTTTTGATTTAATAAGTTAAACGTGTCTTCCTATAACTCAATTTCATCATACGCTCGACGATACATCTACTAAAATTAAGATTATTAACTAAACAACCATAACAACCAAAGACAAAAACTTAAAAAGAACGTTAGCAATAAGTTTCATTCGCCGTATGACGTCGGAAGTTAATACACTTTAGTTCAACACATATTGGAACAAAAACCTGAAATTTATTAAAAAAAACAACTAATTACTAACAAAATTATTGTAAACAACAAAAGTAAAAAAAAAATAAACTTACCACATCTACGTTCCACAACGGAGGACATCATGGATCCTCGCCGTTAACAAGATTTGGATCAATGGAGTCTGGTGCTTCTGTAAAACATGGAGGAAGGATAGACCAATGTAAAACTATTAAAAGCTTCGAATCGATTATGCATGAGATACCTAACCCAACCATCTGAAAACAAATATCAAGAAATTAACACTTCATTGGAAATATGTAACTCATTCACAACTAATTGAAAATAATAACAAACTAATTTGTAATTATCAAATCATATTCAGATTTACGCAAAGTTTAGAAGGCCACCTAATTCACGACCTAGAAGTAGATGAACAACCCAACCCGAACAACTTCATACGGGAGTGGGAGAAGAAGAACATGGTTGTGAAGGATATGAAAAAACAAACAAAAGGTTTGAAAAAGGTTTACAATAGAAGAAGAAAATGAACTTAAATTGAAATTCGATTCCGAAGTTGAAATTCATTTGAAAATCATCTTTGGAGATGAATATCAATTAAACTTTAAAACCATAAATTTGAAAACTCACATTGCCGATGAAAACAGCTTGAAACATCACGTTAAAGTTGGTTTTCTTCAGGTTATATTTGATGTCAAAATTTACGTCTAGAAACCGAGAGTTATCCTCTCTTTCTTTCGGAACATATCCAGGGAGACTGTTTTCCAATGACAACATAACGTAACTTGTACGTGGTTCTTAGTAAGGCATTAATAAGTAATTTAAAAATCAACAAGTATGTTTACATATCGTATACGGTCATTGTCCAATCAGTCAGTCATGTCAATACAAACAAGTAACCAATGCTTATGCTTGATATTGGTCGGGATGTAAAACTTTGACAAAATATAAACAAAACCTGTTTAGACACAATAGCCGTGTTAACGGCGAATAAAATTTAACACAAACAATATCTTACCTTGTCAACGCCTTCTAGAGTTGGAAATGGGGGCATTGTTCCATCCACAAATTTAGATTACACGCTATGGAAATCTCGTAACGCCTGTAACCATTCTGGTGGCAAAATCGTCCAATTCGAACCCGGAGCTCTTTCGAGTAACAATGTGTAATTCCACAGCTTCAAATGTTGTTCCACATTTACAAATCAATTGGTAAAAAATAAGGAAACAACTTTTTAACATAATATATTCTTAATGTTGTTAATAACTGTTTACTATTGTATCCAACCAACCACCATGCGTGGTCCCAATCAGCCTCCCACAGAATTCAAAGTTCAGGGATAGGCCCGAGTCAATTGACGTGTAAACGTAGAAATCCTTTTTCTTGGCCCATTCCTTGATAAGATGCTCTGAAAACTCATTTTCATCACGTTTAACTCGGACCCTTTTCTTTAAACCACTCCTAGCTAATAGGTTCGTACGGTGACAGTAACGCCCGGGACAGCATTCTTGGTCTTTTAGTTTTTACCTCAGCTATGGGCTGCCAATAATTGTAGGAAGAGTTAAAGATACATTACATGATTACTAATTTGTTATCCAGTTGTAACATGACCTTGCTTACCATTGGGGTTACTTGCAAAGCAGAGTCAGCAACAATAGGACTACAACATTAAACATCCACCTCGTCAACTTCGAATTCTGAGGCAGACTAAGTAAAAAAATATTTCTTGTTTATATTTATATTTATATAAAAAATAGAAAACTAATCAATACAAAAAATTTAAAAATATACCTCATCATCAGTTTCAGATTTGTCAACACAACCATCACGATCTCTTTTTCTTGTGGAGCTTATTTTCTGTGACAATTAGTAAAAAAAATGATTATAAGGTGAATACTGCAAAACCTCACTTAATGATTAGGTGTTTACAATATTTAAACACAAACAACGAAACTACTTGCATTCAGAGCAGTGATAAATATTCAATTGATTCTTGGCAAACTTAATGAACAAATTCTGCATAAGGGTAACAAATCAAATATAATAGTGAATACTACAAAACATCAAAGATCATTGACGTATAAAGTAACTAAAGAAGGTACCTCATATTGTTGGTGATTTGCTTCACTTTGTTTTTCATGCCTTTAGTGCCTTTTGATGATAGTTTCAAGCTGCTCCCTGACAGTTGCGGTACCTCAAGCATGTTGCTGACGAAATCGTTAATTTTCTGGTTCTCTTGTTGGTTGGGTTGCAAACCTTCCAATGCATTATTTTGACCGCCCATATCGTTTTCATATACTAACTCATCATTAGCCGCCCATCCGGTTTGGTTCAAAGTAAAACTGTTACTAGGAAACAAGGTAGGGTTTCATGAAAAACAGATTGGTTAACAACAGGGACGGGTTGGTTATCCTTAGAGATGGGATTGTTAACTTGAACAAAAGGTTGGATAATCTGACCGGAAGTTTGACCGACGGTTTCATTACCTACGAAACTAAATTGGTGGTGGGATTGGTGGTCGGATTGGTGGTCGGATTGGTGGGATTGGTGGGATTAATGGTGGTCTAATGGGTTATTGGAATGGTGCCTTGATGGGTTGTGGGATGAGGTGTGGGATGAGTTGGTTTCAAAGCCGATTATGTCATGTTGACCTTGTCCACATTCATTGATTACATGTTTAAGCGGTGTAATTACATTTTTGTTTAGCACCTTCTTATGTATGTACTCAAACGACCCTTTGAAATGGCTTACCTCGGCTTCAGTAAACGTCATCCATTTCGGCATAAATGGAGCCTTAAATTTAAAGAAAAAGAAATTAGTTTGCATTCAATCTCAAATTAAGTGATTGTTTTAAAAATAAATATTCAAATCCCATATTAAAACCTTTTTTGGGTTGGCAAGAATTTTGGCTACCGTGCCACATTGAAATCAATGGTCTTGGTTCCAACCTAGGCATCTGGGAATTTTTTGGGTGTACTCGCAATCACAGACTAAGATGTATATGGTAGAACTTCAAAGATCCACATCTACAAATCATAAGACAATAAAACAAGTTAAAATTACGGTTTTAAGGTGTACCTAGTTAAAAAACAACATCAATTAGCAACGAACAGCATCAATTGGTTCCATATCTGTCTTAGTACTTAGTATGGCCGTCAAAATCCCCACCTTAATCTTACCATCAAAACCAATTCTTTTAAGAAACTGTTTGTGAACATTACCACCCACACGTTGAACATTTTCGCCAAACGTAAAATCCGTGATGACTGCAAACTCTTTCGGACCGAAACGAACTTGATTCAAACCAACCATATCATCAGTGGCGGAGCCACACTATTACCACCAGGTTCGGCCGAACCCGGTCCTTTTTCGGTTTTATATATAACCTATAGTGTTGATTTAACGAGCGAACCCATTCTTTTTCGGCGAGCGAACCCATTATCATTTTAGAAAAGTATATTCGAACCAATTGATTATAAAAAGTTTAGTTATTAAACAAATAAAAACATCAGCCATCGACTCAGCAACCGATCAACTCGACTCAACAACTGATCAACTTTTTTCTTCGCCATTCTCCTCAAGGTTACAACCATCGCCAACAACCAATACATGTTGGTCAATCGTTTGAGAAGTGTTTTTCTTCAATGAAGCATGTGAAGTCGGATTTGCATAATATTGGGTCACGATTATATAAATGATACATGTCTTTGTTGTATTGAGAATGAGTTATTTTTCAAGTCGTGATTGAAGATATTTTTCAAAACATGAAAACACGTAAGGAAAAATTATAATATGCAATATCTTTATATATAATAACTTTGTATATTAATATGTTAATGAAATATTTTTGTTACTATAGTGATATTGTATTTTATTTAATTAATCGATTGATCAACCCAACCCGACCCATTCGGGCGAGAAAACTTTGACGCCGGAAAAAAAATCAAGCATCGAAAATTCCAAACCCATAGAAGAATGTTTCTGGCTCCGCCACTGCATATCATAATAAATATGATCGTACTCAGGGTCAAATTTAACGTCCGATTCCCGCTCTAAAATGGCATGCATTAGAGGGCAATTAGACTTATTGGCCTTGACATTAGTCCAGTCACTAAAACATTGTGCCATCCAAAGATCTGAATGGTGGTATAATGCTTAAGAACACTATCAATCAACTTTAAATCACTCCAAACGATTCGTGTATGAGGGGACTTTCTCTACATTAGAAGACACTTGAGTATTAGGGTTTCATAAAAGTATGTCGAATTTTTATTTAAAAATAAATTAGGGTTTTAAAGGTGTGATAAAGGTTCAACAAAAAAACAATTAATTTAACATACCTCTTTCTGCTGATGGCCACCAGCGTTGTCTACAATATTCTCGTCATTCTTTACAGAATCAGCCTCAGAAGGCACGATCACAAGCTCCATGTGGGTAAGCTTACTTGTCGGCCTCGTGCTACCAGAATGGAAAACAAAACAAAAGGAACAAGATCTATGTTTGGGAAGATATAGTGAAGATGACAGGAGTATGGTGGGAAAGAAGGTTGAAAGGTGGAATATGGGAATGTGTGTGGGGTTGGTCCCGAGGAGGTTTTAAAAGGCGGGATCACAATTTCGCAGGATTATTCCAAAAATATAACGGGTCCGGGCTTTTTGAGATTGGGTTATCGTCAACATTATTATGGGCCTTCATTTAATGGAGCATATAATATTGGGCCTAATTATAACGGACCATATAATATTGGGCCTAAGTATAAAGGAGCATATAATTTTGGCCCGCATTATAACGGACCAGATAATTTTGGCCCACATCTTAAATTACAACATATATTTGGGAAACACTTTAACGTACAACATATAAACCGGGTATAATTAAACGTTGAACATATTTTTGGGCCATATTTTAATGTACAACATATATTTGGTTCATATTTTATCGGTCTAGCCAATAATTGACTTGCAACGTATATTTGGGAAACGCTTTGACGTACAATATATAAACCGGGTATAATTAAACGTTGAACATATTTTTGGGCCATATTTTAACGTATAACATAAAATTGGTTCTAATTTATCGGTCCAGCCAATAATTGACTTGCAACATATATTTGGGATACACTTTAACGTACAACATATAAACCGGGTATAATTAAATGTTGAACATATTTTTTGGCCATATTTTAACGTATAACATAAATTTGGTTATAATTTTATCGGTCCAGCCAATAATTGACTTGCAACATATATTTGGGAAACACACATATAAACCGGCTATAATTTAAAGTTGAACATATTTTGGGCCATATTTTAACGTATAACATAAATTTGGTTCTAATTTTATCGGTCCATCCAATGATTGACTTGCAACATATATTTGATAAACACTTTAACGTACAATATATAAACCGGCTATAATTTAACATTGAACATATTCTTGGGCCATATTTTAACGTATAACATAAATTTTGTACAAATTTTATAGGTCCATCCAATAATGGACTTGCAACATATATTTGGGAAACACTTTAACGTTCAACATATAAACCGGGTATAATTTAACGTATAACATATTTTTGGGCCACATTGTAACGTACAACATATATTTAGTTCAAAATTTATCGGTCTCGCCATAATTCATATTTAAAATCTTTTATTTTAAATACACAACAATTTTTCCCTAAACTTGCCTAAACTCATTACAATGGCAAAACCGACCTTCAAAGATCCAGAAACACGCCTTCTCCCTGTTGTTGATAAGTTCGACGATATTGAAACCTTCATATATGTTTTCGAAGATATGCACGTCGAAGGAAAGAAGGTTTTGCCCCCACCCGAAGTCATGGAAACAACAGATGATCCCTTTGCCATATGGGATGGTGATGACTTTGACATAGATGCAGCTTGGGAGGAAGCATTTAGTGGATTGATGATCCATGAAAATCAGGTTGGAAATAAAAAAGAAGCCGATTCAAAGAAATAAAAACAAGAAGACAAAAAGGGTGTTGATTACATGGAAATCAACTAATGTATAACTTTAAAATTGTAATTCTCATTTCGTTTCTTGTAAAAATGTAGTTTGATGAGATTAGTTTATGTTGTTTTCTTGGCTAATCTTTTTTATATTTGGTTAACACTACATACACATAAAACACTAAATACCTTAAAAAGCATACCATAATATTACACAGAAACACTAAGTTGAAAACTTAGTGTTAAACATTACATTATGCCCTTACATTGAACCACAACAACAAAACAAAAGATGTTTCAACTACACCACACCAAGGATTACACAAACTTGCACAAACTATTACACCATAAAAACTACCCAAAGTTGCACAAACTTCAACTACTCCAAACACTATTCAGTTACGAGAGTACAACCAAACCTCATTTGCTGCATCCCAGTCCCGATGAACACAAATGTCAGTAAACGGGTAAATGATATCCTGATTTGTGCTATCAAAATGGACAAGATACTCGGTTTCTCCAATTTTGCTAATAATACGACCAAAGGACAAAAACAATCCAAGATCAAAGCCACTAACAAAAACTTTTTTGCTAATAATACGACCAGCCCACCAACCATCGTTTGCAAATACATCCACTTTCTCACCAAGATCAAAGCCACTAACAAGAACATCAGCAGGTTTCGACCTTATTTTATCGGCCTTCACAGAATCTCTTAACAAACCGGATTGATCAGCTTCAAGTAGTGTCCGGAAAATCACGATGTACGTCTCCTTCCCAACCCGTGAGATTATGTTTCCATCATAAAACGAACCCAAGAAACCCGGACCCATATCAAAAACTTCAATCGGATCACCTCGCTTAAACTTCATTCTTCAAGATGATATCACCCAGATTTTTGTTTGTTTATGAGAAATGAAATGAAAATAATCAACACGTTATAAGTAATGTATGAACAAAAGTTTAAAGTCCAATGAAAATCATCTTGGCAGTTGAATTGTAATAAAAAATCGTCTTCGAGGTTGAAATTCATTTGAAATTCATCTTTCGAGATGAATTTCAAAATAACTCAAAAATCATCTTATTTGAAAACTCACGTTGCCGATGAAAACAGCTTGAAACATCACGTTAAAGTTGGTTTTCTTCAGGTTATATTTGATGTCAAAAGTAACGCTTCATACAGATTTGGGATGGATGTTAACATGATAAAAACATGATCGAAAACATTAGCGAGTTGGATATAAACCAATTGATCATATTATTTTAGGTTATTTTGAACAAAAAAACCTTATTTACAAGATAAAAAACATAAGCGGGTTGGGTAGAAGGTCAAAGTGACTAATTTCGTATGGACCGGTTGGAACAGGTACACTCCTTGTCCAGTATTTTGATTAGCAATATGGGTGTCATATATGAATACAAAAGCCTTATTATTTTGAAATCGAGTTTAAATGAATTTAGCCAATCTTTCTTTCCTTTTTTTCTCTCTTTCGATCTATTTGACTGAATTTTAATGTACAAATCGAACTGAATGAATGAGAAAAGTGTTGGGTATTAAATTATGGTTAGTTTGGTTATTTTTTGTTGTGAATTGCCTGTAATAGTAGAAGCAATAATTGGGTATTAGATGACCTCATCAATGGTTTGGGAAACTAGCAATTAGTTCAAATAAAGAAAATTGTATATGTTTTGTATATGCTTTGTTGCTATACAACGTATGGTTTGTTAATGTTTCAGTAAAACTGTAGCAATTTATTTGTATATATAAAACTTCCAACTTATTTGTAATTTTAGTGATTTATGAACTTTTCATTATTCATTATTATATGTAATGCGTAAGTTTAATCATATAACGTATTTAAAAATATTTATCAGTTATACCGTTTTTATTGTCCGACCCTTTGTAATACAGGGGTTCCTAACCTAGTAAGTGAATAAAAAATAATAAAGAAATATTAAGTTACTTGAGAATCCACCTATACATAAAACACAAAAAAAAGGAAATCTATTAAGGTTTGAGATCTGAAGGTTTTAGATTCGAAACTCAATTTATGAAGGGGTTTTTTCATAGTGACGGGTTTCCTTTTTGATGGTGTTTCTGGGTGAGTCAGGCCTGAAACGTTATAATTAGTATGAAAGATTCTCATCTCAAGAAAACTCACTCAGTATTTGGGATAATCCCAAACGTTGATTATAAAAAAGCCTCAAAGGTTCCCTCTCGTCAAACCAATCTTCACGTAACTCTCCATCTCTTCTCCCGCGAGCCAATCGTAGCGGGAACTTCATCTTTCTTATGGGGTAAAATTGTAACATTTTATTTAATTAAAATTACTAGTATTTCTAAAAACATATCATTTATAAATTTATCAGAAAATAAATTTTTTAGTTCTTTACTTGGCTCAAACTAAAACTTTAATTAAAGTTACTAGTAACTTTTTATGAGATCATAACATTACTATTCATGACTCGTTGGACATGACTAAGTTCCTCTACAATATATCATAGGAATTCGAGGTGTACACAAAACCCAATTGACCAATTCAAAACCATATTAACCGATGAAACCAAACGAATATAACCAAACCTAATAAAAAACGATCGGTTGGTTTGATGTTTTTTTAAACCGAAAGTAACTAGTCAGTTATGGTTATTGATATTTCCATCACCAACAAAACCGCTAATAACTGACCATATACATAATATATTATCGATTATATAATATATAATTTCTTGTAGAAGCTACGTAATACATGCAAATTTAGTAACCGTCAATTATTCAATTCCAAATGTCTAATAAAAAGTTTTCATGGCCATTACATTGTTCTGTGCTTTTTTAGTCGGACCAAAACATTTTATGACCAATTTAGTTCATGGTTAACTAACTGGTAAACATACCGACCAAATCAACATCTAAAACCGGCTTAACCGGAACTACTCGTTTATCATTCACTATTGGCTGAAAGTTCGGTTTTGGTTACAGTTTTGGGCACAAACCGACCCATCCACACGCTAGCAGCAGAGATAGAACCAACTTTGTAATAAGATATCATTTTTTTTTAGACAAAGTATTTTAAGAATAATGCGCCAAATAATGCATAAAGTTCTGTTTGAGTGTTTGACTGTTTTGTTCTCTAAATTTGACAATCCACTAAACAAATTTAATAAAATAAGAACAGAAAAATTAGCATGTGCTAACCACAAGGATACATGTTCTGTCACAAATATGGCAAACATGTTTTGGATTTAATACTGCAATAAGAAAAGAACTTTATAGTTAAACATGCTAAGATAATACAAAGAAATCAAGACAAGTTTGTTTTTATATATGAAAAGCTGAAGTAAAATGGAGAACGCACCTTAATATATATATATATATATATATATATATATATATATATATATTTAAGTTCAAGAAATAAATCAAATTATTGTAAGAAATGAGAGAAATTATTATGAACCACTAGTTTTATTTTAGGGTTTAATTATTTAAAAATAAATAAAAAAGATGTAAATGCAACAATAAATGCACGCTCTCTCTCTAATTAATACAACTAATATAATAAACCATAATAAATATCTCTAATTAATATATCTAAATAATTTAACTATAATAATTAAAAAGATAAAAACACTACTTTAATTTTATTTTTTATTTACACATTATTCATTTTATTCAACATAAATACAATTTATTCATATAATACTATTTCTTTATATTAAAAAAATAATTTACACTCAATATATTAGCGCATATATCAATGTATTTAAGTTCAATAAATATACAATCTACACAAAGTTATATAACCTACACTTGTTTTTAAAGGGTTGTTTAGATTAATTATTTTACTATGTTGTTTAACTTTTTCCTCCTTTGTTAGCTAATAGCAATCGAAAGTCGAAATTTTTCTGTATTTAAATACGTCTGAAACATTATGGAGTTGAGTTGTTGCTTTACATCGCCGAATTCCAATGGATTCAGCCATGGATGAAGGTACGCTTTTAAGTTCTAACTCTTTTATGTGTTTGTGTGTGCTAGTGCTTGTGAGATGAAGATTTTTAGATTAGTGCTTTGTGTGTCGATTGATCTCAACTCGTGTGTGTATTGTAGGCTGCTAAATAATATTATTATTAACATATATGCTAATTTGCTTCTTATAAGTTATGACTTTTGATTGATAAAAGTCAGATCGATCGTCTGAAATTCCAAACTTCTTTGTATCATATCTCTGGATTAAACGTAGCAAAATGATGTTTGAAATGTTTACAAGAAGAAGAAGAAGAAGAAGATTATTGCATTTTGTGTAACCGGTGATTATGCCCCCAAATTAATCAATGTTCTTGATCTGATTTTAGTGATAACTGAGTAGTTTTGTAGCCTATCAAAGAACTTGGAGAAATATGCTAAAAACAGTAACTTCTTTTAGTTTGATAAGTTGTAATTTGGTAAAAATTGCTTCTGTAAATTTAGAAAGAGGGTTACTCCTGACTCCAGTTAAGAAAAATCAAACTTCTAACCTTCTTGAACCATTATCATCTTCTACATCTGCTCCAGCATCGGTACTTACACCTTCTGGAAAACGGATTATGATGAAGCAAGTGACACGCAGGCATAACGATACTGAGCTGCATTTTGCAGCTCAAAGAGGTGATTTGGCATCTATAAAGCATATTCTTGATGATATCAATTCACAAATGGTGGGATATGATTTAGATGCTGAGGTGGCGAAAATCCGAGCATCGGTGGTGAATGAAGTGAACGAATTGGGAGAAACCGCAATATATAAAGCTGCTGAAAAGGGGCATCTTGAGGTTGTGAAAGAACTCTTGAAGTACTCGGATAAAGAAACACTTACTAGAAGAAGCCATTTGGATTTTGATCCTTTGCATATAGCTGCTAGTCAAGGCCATCATGGTAAATATGCAAACATCTTAATATTGACTCTTATTGCAGCCATTGTCAAACTACTACTTGACCATGATGCATCACTTTGCCAAACCAGATCACAAGGCAATGTTACTCCACTTATCACTGCAGCTTCAAAAGGACACACAGTCGTTGTTCAAGAGCTACTTTCAAAGGATCCAAGCTTACTAGATATTCCCGGATCCAATGGTAAAAATGCACTGCATCTGGCTGCAAGATCAGGCCATGCTGAGACTGTCAAAAGTTTGCTTGAAAAGGACCCACAACTGGCTCGAAGGATGGACAAAAAGGGTCAAACTGCATTACACATGGCAGTCAAAGGGACTAGCAGTGAGGTGGTTAAGTTGCTGCTGGTATATGAGCTGTTTTGCCTCCCTGATACACATGTCAATGCACTAACCAGTGACTTCAAAACCGCATTCGACATGGCTGATCAAGGGCTTTCCCCATCAAAAGAATTAACATTTAACAGATATGGTGTCGTGCAGTCCTAGCCAACGAGCTGAACCACCCACAAGACGAATTGAGAAACACAGTGAGTCAGATAAAAAGCGACGTCCACAAAATCGCTAAACAAGTCAGAAAACTCCACCGTAAAGGAATCAGCAATGACAACAATTCAGTCACCGTGGCAGTGCTGTTGGCAACCATTGCATTTGCCGCAATTTTTACAGTTCCCGGTGGGCACAACGATGATGGGATGGCGGTAGTGGCCCACTTGACTTCTTTCAAAATCTTTTTTTATTTTCAACGCGATTGGTCTTTATTCGTCTTTAGCAGTGGTGGTGATTCATGACTTTGGGAATTAGAGGTGTGACGAAATCCGAGAGAAGAAAGGTGGTCGAGGTTAATATGGATAGCTTCTGTGTGCGCTTCTGTGACACACGGTAATCTCCCAACCCTATAAACCAAGTAATCAACCTAATAATTAGGTGATTGTGAATATTATGCGCGCTAAATTAGAATCAGCGCGGGCAATTGTTATGTACGCCCTGCGCGAGCGCGCGATGTAAGAACCAGCGTGGGCATATGTTATGTGCGCCATGCGCGAATGTTTTGACTTTATGTTTTCATGTAACTTAACTTTATGTTGTCTGATGGGTTGACCATCCCGCACGATGCTAAGGCGGGTGCATCCTAAATCGTTTATGCGCGTGCGGAAGGAGAACTAACCTCCCCGCATGGCGGGAACATTGAGAGTTAGTTTGTCCGAAGCTCCAAGATGGAATTGACTTCAACATGACTGATCACTATGTTGAAATACCAAGACCACCTGGAGAATCTACAAATGAAACTCAATGTCCCTGACTGCGAGAAGGTTACGTACCTACCCGCAGCAAAGAAATGTCTTTCGCGCAGAAAGCTATGCGCAGAAAGCTATGCGCACAAAGCTATACGCACAGAACACTTAGCCTAATCTCCAGATATAAGGGGATTATTCCCGCCCAAAAAGGAAACAGTTGCGTGTTTCAGAGATTTCTACTTTTTAACTGTACACTGACAAAAGCACCTGAAAAAGCATACTGTAACATGAAAAGTCAACTGTCAGCCACCCTACTCTCACCAACCACAGACCTGCATGTCCTGTCCAAATCAAATCAGAACCTTTTACCCACTCCTCCACTTTTAAATAAATAATAATAATTTCCATACTTTATCATCATTACACCTAGATATGAAAAGATTACAATCCCCTAAAGTAAGGGATTGTGTTCCCTAAATCTTGCCTATAAATATGTAACCCAAATTATCACCCAAACACACTTCAAACTTCTCTCTTAAAACTGCAAATTTCACTAATCATCGTCCAAGCATCCGTTTGATTTTCTATTCCGTTCCTGTTACTAGGTAAGCCGAGATTATAACCCTGAGATCTACTTTCCAACCCTTATATTCTCCTATTTCTGGATCTTAATATATATACTTGTTATTTAATCGTATTCTAGACCTTCAATTCCGAGGCCAACACCAAGAAAACCCGAATCTCGATTAATCCCTTAACAAGAACCACAGGTGAGTCTCACAGCCCCTATTTTCACTGTTTTCACTATTTTCAAACTGTTTTCGGGGCGAGGGACACGTACTGAAATAATGTTTTATCATGGTATACTTACAAGCTATGCAAGCGATTATGTGTTTAAATTATGTTTCATGATGAGCAATGCAAGCGGTTATCTATGGTTTTCGATGTTAGTGCACCAGATTCGAGTAAGTGATCACTTTACCATTGGAACTCTAAGGGTAGGGACTGCTGGTTTGATCCGCCCACTCGTAGGGGTCGCACCTCTTACACAGACGAGTGCCTAGCATGTCACGGGGCAGTACTATGGGATTGAGCCCGCTCGTAGAGGTCGCTCCTCTTACGCAGACGAGCGCCTTGTTTTCCGGCACAACGTCCGCGCGTAACCCGCGGGACGGTATTATTCGCTCGTAGTGGCAGCGCCACTTACACAGACGAGCACGGTTCTCAGAAATGTTCGCGCGTAACCCGCGGGACGGATTTATCAAAGGAAACGTTATCAGAACTATGTTTTACTAAGCATGTGTTTCAATGATGCTATCAGAATTATGTTTTAGAATGATTTTTATCAAGACTATGATGCAATACGATTTATCAAGTTACTAAAACTTGTGAACTCACTCAGTTTATACTGATTCAAATGTTTTACGTGTCTTTCAGGAGATAACTAGGTAGCGCATGGAGTCACACTTAGAGCACCTCACGCTGAACATCTAAAACTAGCTTTTTGGAAGATTTTAGTTCTATCCCTTCGATGCGCGCGGTTGTTCCCGCCACGCAAAGGGGATATGGCGTGGAAATCTTCAACAGTTTTTATACTTGGATGTTTTTATGTAATATTTAAACAATGTAATGTATTTGTATTAAACTTTTCATGCGCAATGAAAATCTATCTTTGAATGTTTTGCAATGGCCCGTGCTTGATTATCAATCCCCACTCGCGCGCAGCCCGGCTGTTTCCGCCGTTCAGGGCCGGGTGTGACAGATTGGTATCAGAGCACTGGTTATAGCGAACTAGGAAAAGAAGTTTTAACCTAGACTATAACCGTCGGGGAATCGCATGAAGTATTTTTCAAGAAAAGTATTTTCAAAAGAAAAACCACACACACTTAGGAACACGGGTCACACAATGTCTAGTGAACATTAAGGATAAAAACACTATGTGCTCATGGTACATGCGCTAAGTTTGTTATATTTTCTCTTTTTTTAAGAACGAGAATGCCTCCAACCAGAGCCAAGGGAATTACCATGACACCCGAGGAACTCGCGGAAATAATCGCGCAGGCGATCGCGACACATGAGGCCAGCAAGGCTGAATCTAGTCAGGGTCGTCAGAACGAGACCCCCGAACCCGAATCAGGAGCCTTGGACAAAGGGTGCTCCTATAAGACATTTATGGCCTGTAGGCCTTGGCCATTCAAGGGTACCGAAGGGGCCATTGGGCTCTACAACTGGATTGACAAGATGGAGACAGTTCTCTCCATTAGCAGATGTAGTGAGAACCAGAAGGTCCTTTACGCGACCTGCATGTTCCAAGAAGCAGCTTCGTCTTGGTGGAAGCTTCAAGTGAAGACTTTGGGGCGAGAAGTTGCTCTTCACAAGACCTGGGAGGAACTGAAGGAAATGTTGATGAGAAAGTTCTGCTCTCGCGCAGAAATTCAGAGTCTGCAACAGGAATTCTGGAACCACACCATGATAGGAACGGATATCGACGCCTACAACAACCGGTTCAACGAGCTTTGCCAGTTGGTGCCAGACATGGCAAACACGGAGGAAAAGAAGATCGAGAGGTATATCTTTGGGTTACCTCCTGTTGTTAGGGTTCCGCTCAACGCCGCAGCGCCCCCAACCTTTGATGAGGCGGTAGCGCGGGCCATCACCCTTACAAGGGATACGGTCCGTGCGGGCATGTTGACTACGCGCGGAAACGAGCAGCGAACCTTTGACTCCAAGAGGAAATGGAACTCTCACCACCGAGGGTCCGACTCCAAGCAGCCACCGTTCAAGAAGCAGGAAAGCGCAAGGGTTTACGCGATCCAAGCCGCGGAGCCATCAAGGAAAGGATACAGCGGGCCTTACCCATGGTGCAACAAATGCAAGTTTCACCATGAGGGTGAATGCGCGAGCGTCATGTGCGCCAAATGTAACAGACCAGGGCACAAGACGGTGAATTGCCGTGCTAAGGAAGCTGGAGCCAGTGACAACTGCTACGCATGCGGGAAACCAGGGCATTTCAGTCGGGATTGCCCACAAAAGGGAAACCAGGCTCGCGGGAGAGCTTTTGTGATCGGCGCAGGCGAAGCAAAAGAAGAGCCGAATGTGGTAACCGGTACGTTTTTACTGAACGGCCATTTTGCATCTGTCTTATTTGATACTGGTGCTGACCTAAGTTTTATATCCGCTGAGTTTAAAGACTCCCTAAGCTTAGCAACCAGTAGGCTAGACACACCTTATACTATAGAACTAGCCAATGGTAGGCAGTTATGCGCGAACGAAAGAACTGAACAATGTGTAATAGTCATGGGAGGTCACGGGTTCAATATTAACTTGTTGCCGATAGACTTGGGAAGTTTTGACATTGTGGTAGGTATGGATTGGTTAGTCGAGAATCACGCGGAGGTTATTTGCCATGAGAAGCAGGTTCGGATCCCACTGTTGAACGAAGAAACCTTGGTGATTCAAGGGGAAAGAAGGGGAGTTGCGACGAAACTGATTTCGTGCCTAAAGGCGCGCAAGTGCCTAAGGAAAGGGTGCTACGCCTTCCTGGCGCATGTAGTAGAGAAGGAAGGAGATGAGCGAAGAATTGAAGACTTACCAGTAGTGCGCGAATTTCCAGAAGTTTTTCCTGAAGATTTGTCCGGATTACCGCCGCCGCGACAAGTCGAATTTCGTATTGATTTAGTCCCAGGAGCTGCGCCAGTAGCTCGAGCGCCTTATCGATTAGCTCCATCTGAGATGCAAGAGCTATCCAATCAGCTACAGGAACTATTGGATAAGGGTTTCATATGCCCAAGCTTCTCACCTTGGGGAGCTCCAGTACTGTTTGTAAAGAAGAAGGATGGTTCCTTCCGGATGTGTATTGACTACAGGGAGCTGAACAAGCTGACAGTCAAGAATCGGTACCCCTTACCGAGGATTGACGACTTATTTGACCAGTTGCAGGGATCCAGTTATTATTCGAAGATAGATCTACGGTCAGGATACCACCAACTTAGGGTCCATGAGGAAGATGTGCCGAAAACAGCCTTCCGAACTAGATACGGCCATTATGAGTTCTTAGTGATGCCTTTCGGGCTAACTAATGCGCCGGCTGTATTCATGGATCTGATGAACCGCGTGTGCAAACCATACTTGGATAAGTTTGTGATTGTATTTATAGATGACATTCTGATTTACTCTCGGACCAAGGCCGAGCATGAGCGACACCTGAGATTGATTTTGGAATTGTTGAGGAAGGAAAAGTTGTACGCGAAGTTTTCCAAGTGTGAGTTTTGGCTTAGAGAAGTTCACTTTCTCGGTCACGTTGTAAACGAGAAAGGAATACACGTTGATCCTTCCAAAGTCAAGGCCATCGAAAACTGGGAAGCGCCAAAAACCCCAACTGAGGTGAGGCAATTCCTAGGACTAGCTGGCTACTATCGACGCTTCATTGAGAACTTCTCCAAGATAGCTCTACCTCTGACCGCGCTAACTCAGAAAGACAAGAAGTTTGGTTGGGGCGAAAATCAGGAAGCGACATTTCAAATGTTGAAACAGAAGTTATGTAGTGCGCCAATTTTGTCTCTGCCCGAGGGGACGGATGACATCGTCGTTTACTGCGACGCTTCACATCAGGGACTCGGATGTGTCCTTATGCAGCGAGACAAAGTCATAGCGTATGCCTCGCGCCAACTCAAGGCCAATGAAAAGAACTACACAACGCATGATCTGGAACTTGGAGCGGTTGTCTTCGCGTTAAAGATTTGGCGCCATTACCTCTATGGTACAAGGTGTATAATCTTTACGGATCACAAGAGCCTTCAACATATATTTGATCAAAAGGATTTAAACATGAGGCAACGAAGATGGGTGGAGTTGTTGAATGATTATGATTGTGAAATTAAGTACCACCCTGGAAAGGCGAACGTGGTAGCAGACGCGCTAAATAGGAATGAGCGAATAAAAACGCTACGAGTCAAGGCTCTAAGGTTGACCATTCGCGCAGATCTCTCTACCCGCATCAGAGACGCTCAGCAAAAAGCCTTGAAACCAGAGTTTGTTAAAAACGAATCCCTTGGGGGTATGATTAAGAATTTGGAGATCAAGGAAAACGACACTCGATATTTTGCTAACCGCATATGGGTCCCTCTCAAGGGAGGATTGCGCGAGCAAGTATTAAACGAAGCTCACAAGACGCGGTATTCCATACATCCTGGCGCAGACAAGATGTACCAAGATGTTAAAGTGCTGTATTGGTGGCCCAATCTTAAGGGCGCCATCGCGACGTATGTCAGTAAGTGCCTGACATGTTCGAAGGTAAAGGCTGAATACCAGAAGCCGTCGGGGTTACTTCAGCAGCCAGAAATTCCCATGTGGAAGTGGGAACAAATCTCTATGGACTTCATCACCAAACTGCCAAGGACACCTGGGGGTTACGACACGATCTGGGTTATTGTAGATCGGCTAACTAAGTCAGCGCACTTCCTGCCGATCAAGGAAACCGATAAGATGGAAAAGTTAGCCCGATTGTATATTCGAGAAGTAGTTTCAAAACATGGAGTCCCAGTGTCCATCATTTCTGATAGAGATAGTCGGTTCACCTCAAGGTTTTGGAGATCGTTACAAGGGGCTTTAGGTACTCGTCTTGACATGAGTACGGCATATCATCCCCAAACGGATGGACAAAGCGAACGAACAATCCAAACATTGGAAGATATGCTGCGCGCGTGCGCAATCGATTTCGGAGGTAGCTGGGATACTCATCTCCCATTGGTTGAATTTTCTTACAACAACAGTTATCACACAAGCCTCAAGGCTGCGCCGTTTGAAGCTTTGTATGGGCACAAGTGTAGATCCCCACTGTGCTGGGCTGAAGTGGGTGACAAGCAAATGACTGGTCCAGAATTGATCCAAGAAACAACAGACAAGATTTTTCAGATACGGGATCGCCTTAAGACAGCGCGCGACAGACAGAAGAGCTACGCAGATGTGCGAAGGAAACCGTTGGAGTTTCAAGTAGGGGATAGAGTACTTTTGAAAGTCTCTCCATGGAAAGGAGTTCCCCGTTTCGGCAAGCGAGGAAAGTTGAATCCGCGCTACATTGGACCATTTGAGATCCTGGAAAGGATCGGTCCGGTTGCTTATAAACTCCGTTTACCCGCCGAACTCAGTGGAGTTCATGATACGTTTCATGTGTCCAACCTCAAAAAGTGTTTATCTGACGAAACGTTGATTTTACCGTTGGAAGAGATTCACATCGACAAACAACTGCACTTCGTAGAAGAACCTATAGCAGTAACCGATTGGAAAGAACAAAAGTTACGCAGAAACAGAATCAAGTTAGTAAAGGTTCAATGGAACTCAAGGCGTGGGCCTGAATTCACTTGGGAAAGAGAAGATCAAATACGCAAGAAATACCCACACCTCTTTCAGAGCATGGCTTCTGCCAGCGACGTCTCCTAAATTTCGGGACGAAATTCTCTTAACAGGGGGAAAATGTGACACCCGGTAATCTCCCAACCCTATAAACCAAGTAATCAACCTAATAATTAGGTGATTGTGAATATTATGCGCGCTAAATTAGAATCAGCGCGGGCACGTTATGTGCGCCCTGCGCGAGCGCGCTATGTTAGAATCAGCGCGGGCAATTGTTATGTACGCCCTGCGCGAGCGCGCGATGTAAGAACCAGCGTGGGCATATGTTATGTGCGCCATGCGCGAATGTTTTGACTTTATGTTTTCATGTAACTTAACTTTATGTTGTCTGATGGGTTGACCATCCCGCACGATGCTAAGGCGGGTGCATCCTAAATCGTTTATGCGCGTGCGGAAGGAGAACTAACCTCCCCGCATGGCGGGAACATTGAGAGTTAGTTTGTCCGAAGCTCCAAGATGGAATTGACTTCAACATGACTGATCACTATGTTGAAATACCAAGACCACCTGGAGAATCTACAAATGAAACTCAATGTCCCTGACTGCGAGAAGGTTACGTACCTACCCGCAGCAAAGAAATGTCTTTCGCGCAGAAAGCTATGCGCAGAAAGCTATGCGCACAAAGCTATACGCACAGAACACTTAGCCTAATCTCCAGATATAAGGGGATTATTCCCGCCCAAAAAGGAAACAGTTGCGTGTTTCAGAGATTTCTACTTTTTAACTTTACACTGACAAAAGCACCTGAAAAAGCATACTGTAACATGAAAAGTCAACTGTCAGCCACCCTACTCTCACCAACCACAGACCTGCATGTCATGTCCAAATCAAATCAGAACCTTTTACCCACTCCTCCACTTTTAAATAAATAATAATAATTTCCATACTTTATCATCATTACACCTAGATATGAAAAGATTACAATCCCCTAAAGTAAGGGATTGTGTTCCCTAAATCTTGCCTATAAATATGTAACCCAAATTATCACCCAAACACACTTCAAACTTCTCTCTTAAAACTGCAAATTTCACTAATCATCGTCCAAGCATCCGTTTGATTTTCTATTCCGTTCCTGTTACTAGGTAAGCCGAGATTATAACCCTGAGATCTACTTTCCAACCCTTATATTCTCCTATTTCTGGATCTTAATATATATACTTGTTATTTAATCGTATTCTAGACCTTCAATTCCGAGGCCAACACCAAGAAAACCCGAATCTCGATTAATCCCTTAACAAGAACCACAGGTGAGTCTCACAGCCCCTATTTTCACTGTTTTCACTATTTTCAAACTGTTTTCGGGGCGAGGGACACGTACTGAAATAATGTTTTATCATGGTATACTTACAAGCTATGCAAGCGATTATGTGTTTAAATTATGTTTCATGATGAGCAATGCAAGCGGTTATCTATGGTTTTCGATGTTAGTGCACCAGATTCGAGTAAGTGATCACTTTACCATTGGAACTCTAAGGGTAGGGACTGCTGGTTTGATCCGCCCACTCGTAGGGGTCGCACCTCTTACACAGACGAGTGCCTAGCATGTCACGGGGCAGTACTATGGGATTGAGCCCGCTCGTAGAGGTCGCTCCTCTTACGCAGACGAGCGCCTTGTTTTCCGGCACAACGTCCGCGCGTAACCCGCGGGACGGTATTATTCGCTCGTAGTGGCAGCGCCACTTACACAGACGAGCACGGTTCTCAGAAATGTTCGCGCGTAACCCGCGGGACGGATTTATCAAAGGAAACGTTATCAGAACTATGTTTTACTAAGCATGTGTTTCAATGATGCTATCAGAATTATGTTTTAGAATGATTTTTATCAAGACTATGATGCAATACGATTTATCAAGTTACTAAAACTTGTGAACTCACTCAGTTTATACTGATTCAAATGTTTTACGTGTCTTTCAGGAGATAACTAGGTAGCGCATGGAGTCACACTTAGAGCACCTCACGCTGAACATCTAAAACTAGCTTTTTGGAAGATTTTAGTTCTATCCCTTCGATGCGCGCGGTTGTTCCCGCCACGCAAAGGGGATATGGCGTGGAAATCTTCAACAGTTTTTATACTTGGATGTTTTTATGTAATATTTAAACAATGTAATGTATTTGTATTAAACTTTTCATGCGCAATGAAAATCTATCTTTGAATGTTTTGCAATGGCCCGTGCTTAATTATCAATCCCCACTCGCGCGCGCCCGGCTGTTTCCGCCGTTCAGGGCCGGGTGTGACAGCTTCGGTAGCCTTTATGGCGTCGTCTTATATAGTTATGTTATTGGAGTTTCTGTGTTTGGTGGGATTATAATGTTGCTTGTGCTGGGAACGATGATGTACTATGTGATTAAATGGACGAGAACTACTTCGACAAGCAGGAAGAAGATTGCAAACCCGGGGGCACATTAAAGCATGGCCGCCTTGGATCATGTAAGCGAAAGAAAGAAAAACTAGATACATTCAGCATTCTAGTATAATTTTAGATAAAATGACTTATATTTTACTAACTTCTGTTAACATGTTTAGCTACTTCTATAGTTATAATCGTGAATTTCTTATATAACATTATCTTGAATTGGATTAAGCATGGAATAAACCAGAAAACTGGCTCAAAGCGAAAAAATATTTGATAAATTATCAATTCCAGCAGAAAAACTTGAATACTAAATTCAATACAATAACATAACTATCATCATACTAATAATGTTGGCCTTAAATATAATGTCATCCGCATTTTGTAACCAGTGAAACAGCCGAGCGAACGGTTCAATAACCGTCCTAAATTTGAAAACATTAGTTTAACCATTAAAGGAGCAAAAATATTACTCATCAACTAAAATGTTGACCCAAAGTTTATGCATCTTCCCAAAGATAGGCTAGTTCTCTAAACTAAATAAAAAAGCAAAAGGATGCGAGTCAAAATTATTAACAAAATGATCTTTTCTATAGAGCCGTGACAGACTTGTGCGCAATGTCATAAACAGATATGAGAATTTCAGCACCTATGAGAATAATAATCAGCCACTCCAGAAAGTCTGACTTCCTGTTCTGAAGTATCTCTTGAAGAAACCGAATGTTATGCTGCAATCAAAATATGAGTAAACAATTATTCTAACGCAAAAAGAAAAGTTAAAATGGAATTTGCAGAAAACAAGTATCTTACCTCCACAAATTTCAACTTAAAATCCAAACTAGCAAATCTCTGAGTCAACTCAAATTCATCTCTTAAATACTCCCATATTTGTGCGTATTTAGCATCCTTCCAAGCAATATCAGATCTATGTAACCACCGATACAATTTCCATTAACAGGTTTTTTATACGATTTTTCAGGAAAAAAAAACTATAATGTTATAACTTAAGACTTACCTCTCAAAAAGCCCAAGCTTAAGTATGACATCAGCAAGATTTGAATTTGCCTTCCCCACCAGCTGAAATAGCTTTTTCCTCTTCATTGTAAACGTTCCAGTTTTCTCCATACCACGATTAATATCAGTAAATTCTCCAACCATTCCATCAACCTAAAACAAGTACAAGGTTTTCATAATTACTAGGCATGCCCTAATTGGCAGACCATGCAAGTTGGTTAACAGGTATGTCCTAAATTCTTAATCTTTTAAGAAATAGCTAGTGTGCAAAATATGATGCACGTATTCTTATTTCAATTATAAGCATTTTTTTGTAAGATAATTAAGAAGGTTTTACGCACTACTGATGTGCTCGAGTTGTCTTTCAACCCGTTCTACCCATTTCCTAGGCTTGTAAACAAACTGAACAGCTGAGCACGAACAAGACTTATTCGTGTTCGTTAAAAAAATGAACATCTTCGTGTTCATTTGTTAAGAAAATGAACGTAGATGAACAAACGAGACGTGTGTTCATGTCCATTCTATTAACTAAACAAATAAAAAAAATTGTTCATGTTCGCTTGCTTATTAAATAAACAACCATAAACGAACATCTCATCAATCGTTTCGCGAACTGTTCACTCAGCACTTTCGTTTACAGGCATACAATTTCCTTAGTTTTAAGCAAACTTTATTGTGTTATTTTGTTTGGCATGCTAGATATGAAACATAACCCAAATTCACCTATTCTTTAGTAAATGGATCAAAATTGTTATCTCTAAGGCTCTAACAATTAATAAGAGAAACTTGAACTGTAGATAGTTATAATACCTGGCGAACATAGTAATCAAGAGCTACACTCTGGCCTAAAACACTGCCTATTGTACGGATCCCATCAATATTCAAATATTGAAGCATTATATAATCTAGCCCACCTTCCATCCACGTTTCCAATGTTGGTTTCTCCTTAACTTCATACTCTGAGTTAATAACAAAAGACTAACTATTAATATCTAAATGAAAAGTATATATCATAAGCTCAATGAAACATTACCATCTTTTCTCATTTCCTGTTCAGAGAGCTCCCCAGAAGCATGTTCTTTTACAATTTTAAGATACCGCTCGGTTTCATGCTCACGAGTGTTAAACAAGACAACAGAACCATACTGAAAAACTACCATATAGACATTGTCACTCCCACTTAAACTTGCACCCAAACCCTGAAAAACCATAATCATAGTTAAACGAAATCATGAAAACATACAATAAAGGAAACCGGAAACCAACAATTGAATAAAAAAATAACACTTACAATAGATTCAGGCTTTGTGTCGCCAAACCTCAGGACAACATAATTAGTCATCCTGGAAGTAGGCTGGATGTAATTAGGTCTGTTTTGGTCCATTAACTCCTTCAAATTCACACTGAAAACAAAATCAACAAGTAAATAATCACAAGACAATATGCTCATAATAAAGCTACAATAGCATAATTACATAAACCAAACCAGCTACACTCACACTTGCATATCAATTATCAGGGGTGACCAAATAATCAAACTACCCAAACTGAAACCAAATGAACTGAACTGTTCGGTTATGTTATAATCGATTAACCAAAAATTGCAGTTCAATTATGGATTTAGAGTATGACATAACCAACTTGACCGATATTGTTCGGTTAGGCCATAACCGATTAACCAAAACTTGTACGGTTTTAGTGTATGGCATAACCGAATTAACCGAACCAAAACATTCTAACTGTATTTTTTTTATAAATTCAGAACAGTTCCTCCTATTCAATTAATTTGTGCCCTATGAAATGTTATAAAAAACATTTAATTACATGTCTTTATTTTAACATATAACAATACAATTGCATTATAATTTTTTTTAAACGCTAATTCAAGCAAGTATGAACATATATACCTAGTTGAGAAGAACTTCTGGAATTAACCGTTAAAGTGTTAACCGACTTAACTGAACGGAACAATTAACATATAGTTCAGTTAAGCCAGGCTGTATAACCTAAAATTGTAATTCGGTTATGATATTAGTGTCGGCATAGCCAAAGTAACAGACCCGTGACCAAATTAGCTAAACCAAACGATTAACAAATGGTTTGGTTCAAGCCGTAACCTGTATTCGGTGTACAGCATTACGACAAATTCTAACTGTAACTTTATAAAAATTCAAAGCAGTTCCTCCTAATCTTCTAATTCATGCCATAATACATATTATTTAACAAATAAGAATACAATTAGATCATATACATATATATTATAATAATATACCTAGTGGAGAAGAAATAAGCCTTAACAGGAATAGGCGGCTTAACATCCTCGTCAACCACATCATCTGACTCATCCTCAACACCTTTAACTTGCTCATCACACTCCACCACAGCAGCCGCCGGAACCGACGGCGCCGACGAAAACGAGGAAACCCATTTGCCTATAACTCCGTTGGGACTAAACCCAGAAAACTGACGGTCCGCCGTTGCGATCGGAGACGAATGTGAGAATCGTGTTAGGGTTTGGTGGAAGTGAGGTAGGGCGTGGTGTGTGGGTGTGAAGAGAGTGATGGGGTTGGATGAGAGTGAGATTAGGGTTCTGAATGACCGGAGGATTAGGGTTTGGGATGATGGAGATGAGTGGAAGAACATGGTGGATGAAATGAAGTGAATTTGGTATCGGAATATTATTCAGGTTGGCCGGAGCATTTGCTCCGTCGTGGGGTTTAGGTTGAGGTTTGTCGTGTGTGTGTGGGTTTAATATGATTAGTGTGTACGACCAAGTTAATGTAGATAAAGAGACTTTGAGGAATGATCTTGTGATGATTTGTTTAAATTTCAAATTTTATATCAAGGGTCTTTGCTAAATAGAAAACTATGATTTGCCTCCCTCTGTAATTTTGACAGGGGCCCTTGAAATTAAATTTCGGGTATTGAACCCATGTGTTTTTCATAATAATGATATGAGCCACTGGTTATGCGTATTAAACCCCTGTTTATTAGTTGATCGTTGGTTGACAGTTTGGTTCAAGGACACTTTAGTAATTAGATAAATAATAATTATAATAATAATGTGAAAGCAGCAGCTCAAACGCGAACCAACATCATCATCCACGAGAACACCATCATCATCCCACAACCAAACCCAAACACGAACCACATTCAATCTCAATAATCAACAGATTTATCATCCTAATCCAGATTCAAACCCTTAACCACAAAGTTTTGTACAAGAATTTTTTTAAAAAAAACCATAGATCTAAAGTGTATTATCTTACACAGTGTGTGTGTTATTGGTGTTCTTGACATCTTCAAATTGGATTCCATTTGAGATGGATAGAGTTACGGTGACGGCGACGAGAAGGTGCGACGGGAGCGGGGACGGGGATGTGCGACGAGGAAGGGGTGCGGCGTGTTTAGGGTGAATCGATATGTATTGTTTGGTATAATTGGTATGATATTTGGTATGTATATGGTGAATTGGTATGTATTGTTTGGATGAATTGGTTGGTTTGGATTTATTTATATTCATCTTTATGATAATTAGGGTAGATGAAGATGAAGATGGAGATGGATGAATTTTTGGGTTTGGGTTTAGGTTTCTTGAATGTTGAAGATGAAGATGAAGATGAAGATGAAGATGGAGGGGTAGTTTTGTCATTTAACCATTCATTTTTACAGCTGGGGGTAGACTGAGCCCGTCCATATTACACATGGGTTCAATATGCGTATTTTAGTTTTCAAGGGTTAGTGGTACCCCGCTGATATTACACAGGGAGGCAAATCATATTTTTCTATGTGCTAAATTATTAAAGTTAAGGGGTAAGTTAAAATAAGAATATGATTTTGTAGAAAGTATAAGAATGAATCTAAAGTAATTATGTTGTCAATAAAGTAATTATTATTATTTTATAATTTTTGAATTACAGTAATTATTATTACACTATTTTACATTTTACAACATAATTACTCTACTTAAAAACTATAATTACACTAGTTATTTATATGAGTAGTACGTTAATTTTATTTGTACCGGAACTCATTCGAATTAAGTATAAAACAAAGGGACGACATAATAGATAACACTTAGGTGTTGTTTGTTTTCTCATAGGTAAAATGTATGCAGTCTGCAGACCACATCTGCAAGCATCTATAGCAGAAGAGGTGAACCAAACCTCTGCAGTCTGCAAAAAGAAGACCGTTTGTTTTTTAACGTCTGTAAAAAGCTAAAATCAAACAGAAATTTTTAAATAAGCTAAATTTAAATAAAAAATTCATTCAACATAGAATTTTAAATAATATTCAACAACACTAAAATAATATTTATAAAACCACAATAACATTTTTTTTAAATCAATTGTTCTGTACTTTTCATAAATAATGTTATTTGATAGATGTTGTGCTTAAAACAATGTTTAAGGTGAATTGTGAAAGTTGAGAACAATTCCTCCTTATGTATCTATTCTAATTTCTTTTGCTAACATATAAAATATACAACAAAGGTGAAAATACAAAGAAACTTGTTTAAGGGTAAAATATTATGTTCAACAAGATATGTCAACAAAACCCAAGCCCAGTTCATCTATTTTAAAGCCTAAATGTTCAATCCTATAATCCTATGTTAATTCTTGTCAAATTTCATAACGTTATTTCTTTAGCAGAAACATACATAATCATATATAATATGGAGAGAACACATCTGTAAATTGCTAAAATAAACGCTAACGTCTATAGATTGCTAAAAAAACACTAGTGTTGGTGTATGGACTGTGGTGTTGGATGGTGGTGGTGTTGGATGGTGATAGAGGTAGTGGTGGGTGGTGGTGGTGGCGGTGGTAGAAGGCAATGGTGGTAGAAGGCGATGGTGGGTGGTGGACAGTGGTGGTGGTGGACGATGGTGGTAGTCGGTGGTGGCGACGGGCACTAGTGGTGGGTGGTGGACGGTAGTGGTAGCGACGGACGCTAGTGGTGGGTGGTGGACGGTAGTGGTGGCATATGTTGGACAGTGGTGGTGTTGGATGGTGATAGTGGTAGTGGCAGTGGTGGTGGTGGTGGAAGAAGGCGGTGGTGGTGGTGGTGGTGGGTGGTGGACAGCGGTGGTGGTAGACGGTGGCGGACGGTGGTGGTGGGTGGTGGACGATGGTTGTGGCGGACGGTGGGTGGTGGGGTGGGCGGTGGTGATGGCGAAAAGTGGGTGGTGGTGGTGGTGGCGGACGGTGGTGGTGGGTGGTGGTGATATTGGACAGTGGGTGTTGGTAGGGTGTGGTGTTTTAGCCTTCTGCAGACCTTATAAGATCTCAGAAGTGGATGTGCCAAGTCTGCACCAAAAAGAGCTTGCGCATACGTTTTTTAATGAAACATCTTCGAGAAAACAAACAATCTGCATCTGGCAATGTATGCGCGTGATCTGGACGGCGCAGACAAAAGAGGTTGCGCAGACCTTTTTCAGAAAGACAAACAACACATATCTTAATTGTTGACTTTCTCTCTACATGCATGATACATGTCAATTCCCCCATCATTGTAAAACGTCCATAATTTTTTTATACTGTACTTTTATTAAAAAATCAAAATCATGATAATAACGAGCGTTTTTTTAATATGAGTATCATATTGCTATAAAAAATGTAGTGAGTTTTTTTATACATTGTTTTATAGGTTATGGACATTGTGTTTTTTCTATATTGTGTTTTACCTAATTATGTTTTAGCATAGTTTTTTTTTTCATTGTGTTTTAACAATAGGGTTTTTATCAATACCAAAATGATGTTTTTCTATTATGTTTTTTTATTGTGTTTTTTCATAGTGATTTTCATTGTGTTTACTGTGTTTTTTGATTTAGGTGAATCTGTGTAGTGTTATTAGTATATAGTTATTTTCAATTTGTTATTAATCTTATTATGTGTTATAATGATTGTGTTTTATTTCATCCCATGATTGTGTTTTATAATCTCACTATTGTAGGCCCACATCATTGTGTTTTTAGTAAGGTCACGATGGATCAATTAAACCACGGTATAGCAACAAATCAATTTGAACCTTCAACATCACCGTTCACCACCACTAACCACCCCTAAGACCTAATTTTAATCCAAATGGCAAAACAATATAGATGGCTAGGGCACAATTTAATCACAGGATACTTAACGAATTCAATTAACGCAACAAGCACGCATGTGTTATCGTGATACGGCCCATATAACAATGGGTCAAGCCCAAACCTCATCAACCCGGCCCAAGGAAGACATCAAAGCACCAGCCCCTTTGTTGGATTAGTTCGTGGCAACCAAGTAATTGAGTCAACAACCACCTAGCATTAGTTTGGGAAGTAATCCCACGTTTCCATGATTCTGCATGCATGTAGGTAGTGGTAGCCATGTTTCCTTATTTAAAGCTAGAAGAATAAAGTGCATCTTAGGAACTTTTACTATTTAAAGCATTGTAATTACCATTTTGATATAGAAGAGAAAATTGTTCCAAAAACATTGTCTTCCTAATTCTTATTAATCTTGGAGGTCGACCCACTCAAGGGTTACTATCAATTGGTGCTTTCATTCCCGAATTCACCTCCAACATGACGTCAAACATTACGTTGTTGCTCGATGAAATGTGGGCTGCTATCGAGAAAAACCAACAACGCCTCGTCGAATTCTGCGCTAGCCTCGGTCTACCTCCACCACCTCCACTCGTCGCCCGTCCACCACTACCGCCACCTAAGCCATTTGCTCCACAACCTTTCTTACATCAAATATCCTCAACCGCATCCAAAAAACGCAGCCGTCGACACCAACAAGCAGCCCCAAAAACCGTACCCAAAAGATCCTTTCTACCACCTCGCCCGCACCACAAACGTCGCCCAAACCAACCGAGAAATCAGCACCAAAACAAACCTCAAAAGGAACCTATCGACACCTTAATCCAGTCCCCAAAACTGCACGTTCACCTACCCAACATGGCACCCACAAAACCCGAGTCTCGCCATTGAACAACATAGAACCGAATTCCACCATACGACGAGATTGGCGACCTCCATGGCACCTATCAAACCGTTACGTTACAACGAAACCGAATCAAACCGGAAGACATGAATGGCGGCCACCGTGGACGCGTATTCCGTCCTTAAGGACAAGGACGTTTTTTAGGGAGGGAGTATTGATACGTCCTTAATCCCACATCCATCATAAACCCACGTTTCATTTAACTTGCATGCATGTTTTGTCAATTGCATTTAGTACCCACGTTCCTACTTTATGCAACAACTCAACTCCATGTTCTCATGCATGCACCACTAGTTTTAATTCTAGTTTATTTTATTAATTAGTATTATAGGTAATGGGTCTAATTATTAGGATAGTGGGTCGTTTCCTTGTTTATTTGTTTTGCCTATAAAAGGTTGTTTCTATTAGAATTGAAGTAATGAAAAATATGATGAAAAGTTGTTTCAATATCTAGCTTCTTTATCTTGTTCTTTGGGAGTGTTTGCCTACTACAAAAGGCTACCTATCATATCGTCATCAAAATTACCACTTGAAGAGATGTAATTAATTGATTTGTTGTGTCATTGTTTAATCAGACGATAGGAATCGATTATTGTGTTTTAGGGGTGTTGAAACCTGCAACTCAGACTACGGAGGTGTTGCATCATTGCCCAAGAGACTGCCATGCTTAGGGTTATGATCGGACAACGACAGTTGGGCGCGACGGAGGTATAGGTTACAGGTGGTGGCAACGGGTGACAGAGGTGGGTGGTAGGGTGGAAACGTAAATGATGTTGAGGATGGAAAGAACGATGGTGTGGCTGGGTGTTATATTGATATGTAGGGTAAAAATTTATATTGACAAATATACCATCCTTCCTAGCTTTTCTAGCAAAACAATACTTCTTATTTGAACCAATTATCATGTTTGCGAAACTTAAGTAGCGTTCGATATACAGTTATGACAAGTGGGATGGAATTGATCATTGTGAAGGAATGAAAAAAGAGTACTATTTGATTGATCAATGGAATGGATCAGTCATCATCATCATCATCATCTTGTCCATTCTATTCCCTTATAAAACACCTCAAATTCATTCAATTCACCCCTTGTCCCCCCCAACTATATCACCTCTACAACCCTCCACCACCCACCGTTGGCGCCACCACCGCCACCACCCTTTCACCGTAACTACTACCCACCACCACCATCGCCGCCACCGCTAACCACCATCACTGCCAACCATCCACCCACTGTAACCAACCACTGGTACTCACCACCGCCGCTACCAATCTCCCATTGTTACCAGCCATCGCTTTCGGTCATTGCCACCACCACCAACAACAACAAAAACACTTACTTCAAGTAAGGCTAACTTTTGTAGCTCGCTAGCCAAGGCGTTAGCCACCGATTCACTGCCATGCTAGTAGCAAACACCATAACCGTTAGGTTTAAAAAAATAATTTTATATTTTACATATTTTAACCATTTAAACCTCTAAAATCATCCACCATCTTCTTTCTCTCAACATCCTTAAAAAAATCTTCCTCATTTCTCTCTACACCTTTTACCTTAAAGATCGAATCTACCTCATTGCTTCAAATTTCTTAAAAAATATATGGATCCATGAGGGAATTGCTGCCATCCAAATATGTATTTATGTTAAGATGACGTGTATACCATGGAAGTTGACCAAAACTTGAGTCACATGACACCACCATCTCGTGACTTTTTTTATTCCGGAGATGCAAGAGGCTTTGAATGAAAGATGTCAAAAAAAACGATCTAATAATTGTTAGAATTAAATGGGAGGAGTGTGAGGATAAAAAAGAAACGAGAAGAGGGGGAGGTTCAAGGGGAATAGTTGAGGCGACCTTTCCGAAACGAAAAACAATTCCTTAGACGAAAGACAAGAAAACGGATTTGTGCCGTGATTAGTTGATATATCATAGGATCGAAAATGCGGTATTTTATTTCACCATTTTTTTTGGTTTCATATCAAATTTTTATTATTCATTTTTAACATTTGTTAACTGTTTTTTTGTAGAAGACTATCGGAAAAGCAAAATATTTGGGACTAGAGTACGAGAGTTATTTTACAAGCTGGTGGGAAGTGATGCATATATCCCGATATGATATGGGATAGTGGGTCGAAATTCGCAAATTTGTTGGTTTGTTTGCAAATCTACATAACATTACTTTATCGCCGAATGCGATAAAGTGGGAGTGATGATCTTCAAGTTTACCAATTCACTTGTGAATAATGGAAGGCCAAGATGTTGAATAAGTACGGTATGGTAAAACGTTTGACGTGGACTTTTATGTGGAACATACTCAAGCTGTGATGGTGGTAGGTGGTGCTGGTGGGTGGTGATGGTTCTAATGGTGATGATGGTGGTGGCCGGTGGTGGTGTACTGGTGTTGGTGATGGTGGCTAGTCGTGGTGGTGAAGGAGGGAATTAAAAGAAAATAAAAACAGGAGGTGAGTGAATGATTTTGAGGCATTTAGAGAATATATATATATATATATATATAGGGGAAGGATCAAGAGAGAACTCTTATTTAGAGAGAGAACTAAGGAACTCCTAATTATAGGGTTACAATTGTAAATTGCTCAAATAAAGGGGAAAAAATATTACTTCCCTGTTCGACGACGTTCTCTTCAGCCTCCTTGTACAACAATCTCAATACAAACCTCCTTCTATAGAAATTAACACTTGCAAATCACAAAGCATGACTACTCGATTGTTATGAACCCTAATCACTGATTAATTCGGTCGTTTAACCCGTCAATTGCAGGTATTTCAATTCGAAATTCTATGTTTTTAATCAATAAATTGATTCATATTCTGCTCGTTTCATGTATTAATTTCATAGTTTATTTGATTAATCATGAGTTACGACATTATTAGTAGATAAATGAATGTTAATTATCATTTATACAAGAAATTAGGAAAACAGAGTCCTAATTGATGGATTAGGTTTTACAAGGTTTAATACATGTATTACATACGTGTAGTACATGTATTACGTACGTGTATTAGTACATAGACTGCATACGTGGATTAGAAAAATGGACAGGATGTGTGATACATAATACCGAGTATTACATATGTGTACTATCTATTTTTTTACAAAAGATGTGTAATATATGCAGTTTATTGACTATTCAAGCAGTTATTGACTATTCAAACATTGTATTATGCAGTTTTGGAGTTGACTTATGATCATTCTATTGATATTTGGTATGTTGGTTGTTGTTTTAGCTTTTTACAGGTAAAATTTTGTTCCCGGATACAAAGAATACCCATTACCATCATCCCTTTAGCTGAAGTACTGCACGATATCGCAAATTCTACATCGTCAAGTAACGAGCATACATATAAATTGGGCGTTGAATCAAGCATATTAACCTGATACCCCAAAATAGACGTGATCGATTGAGGGCTACTTTTGTATAAATATCTTTACCAGAAATATGCATTGGTTATGAATTTTATTTTCTTTTTCTTGGTTTCTTTAATGTATTATCTTCGTCACTCAGTTGTAAACTAAACACTTAGCGTTTACGTGTAATACAGTAGTATTACATATTTTTAATACAATGTACTGCATATATGTATTACAGTAGCACTATGTGTATGCAATACAATTAGTACAATCATATAATAATGTTATAAAATACAGTAACATACATAATGGAAACATGGTAATACTGCATATATGTAGTATGCTTAAACAAATCATGCACTAACATTATCATCATTATTTTTATACACTACATATATGCATTACCAATAAATAAATGTGGTTTCTCTAACATTGTTTGGTTCAAACAATTACACATATGATGTATAACTAAACATGTACAATTACACTAACAATACTATTTTCAACGCATCATCACTAAATATATGTGTTGAATATACGTAATACGTCACTATTGCATATATGTAATATATCAACATTACATATATAAACACTACATCAACGTTTTATAATATTAATACAATTTTTTTGTTTTAAACATAATAGTCAGCTACAAATTTCATACATCAGTTAACACAGCCATGTAAATATACCATAACATTTATATTCAAATTCCATCTCACGCTTTAACAACTGATACACAAATCCTATCATATACAATAATAAGATAAGCGTGCTAAAAACATGCCCTTTTAATTGGTGCCATTGTTGAATCTTCTTTTTATGTTTTTTTCTTGCATTTTTAAAAGGAGATGACCCCTTCAATAAACTAAACTATAAAAAAACATTACAATTAATGACTTTGGAGTCTCGGAACATTTCCATAAAGACGCTCACCCACAAAAAAAATCATAAAAAAAACCAAAGTTGACCAACCTAAACACAACTATCTCAAACAAATTTGACAACTTGCCCCAAATCCAAACAAACATCAAGCCTAAATAACCAACCAATACCACAACCAAAACTAAAGAAGGAAACCAACCCACAACAGTTATACAAAACCAATACACAAACAAAATGATAATAACTTCAGCCACCAATGCTTGAAGTCTTCATGTTATAGCGGCAAGACATATTCTTTAATACATCATTCAGCTGCAAAATCAAGCAATTACCAACACAATCCATCTGCAGCATCCAATTACCAGGCTTCATATCCAACACTTTTGATAAAAATCTTGTAAGGATACCAAACCTGCCAAAACTAATCAGCTTCTAGACTTCAAGCAGAACCAAGAGCTATTATTTGCCTGCCAACATTTGAAGCATTTATTAACATAAGGAATTAAACGAATTCAACATCATTGTCAATACATAGAGCTTAACAAAGAGCAACAACAATCTTTTAACACTTAAATCATTACTTAAGTCAGGATTTTGTGCACCCATGTCAAAAAATTGTGCATATTAGTCCGACTTTTACACCCAACCCAACAATAAATCCAACTGTAAATCTTAATAGCAATCGTCCACGTCATATCAAAGACACAATCATACCTCCACAGGACTCATGCAACGATCCAGCTAACTGTAATGTCAATTTTGTAGTAGCTACCTACAATCACAGGCTGCAATCCAAACAATTATATTACTCATAGCCCATAGTAACGTGTCTTTATACCTATTGTTACACCAACACCAAGTAAACTCATTCCAAATCTAGCCTACAACATATGATCATAATAAAGCCCATAGTAGCAAAGCATAAATGTAATACCATATATTTTATATGCATGTGATATTTTAGCTCTGCATACATGTAACACAAGATAGTTTATATGTATGTAAAATCTTATAGCTACACATATGTAATACAACATATAATATTCATATGCATATTATATCTTATAACATATATGTAATACAACTTATAACAACAATTCATATATGTAGATAACATAACTCATATGCCTATACGTAAATAAGCATATAATATGTATTGCGTATATGCATTATAACATGCTTATAATATGTATTGCATATATGTATTATTTGATTAAACATTAAAAAAACACGGACTATAGAAGGTGATTTCACTGTAATACGCCTACTCTAGTACTACACATATGTTATACAATATTAATGTATATATTTTTTTGCAGCACTACGATTTATTTTTATCTTTGCTTTATATTTTTCATAGCCTAATTACAAATTAAAGCAAACAATTACAATTTATATATGACACAATAGTAACACACACACACATATATATATAACACATTATACTATAGGATCAACCCCAAAATAACATGATTTCAATGCATATATCACAATTTAGACGGTATTCACATAATCAAACTAATAAGGTTGAACAAACCGAGGGAACAACATATCTATCGAGCATTTAAAATTAACGAATACGAAGAATTGAATTAGAAGAAAACCAGCAGTTTTTGATGATTTAATTGAGTTGAGATACTGGTGATGTGTTGCTACCATCTCCTTTGCCATGTTGCTGCATATTCTCAGGAAATTAGTGGCGAATAAGTTTTACAACGAGATATGATTTAATTACTAGCAAGTGAACTGTACAACTCTTGCCATAATTAGATTATTCAATATGTTTTATCCTAAAGAATAAGTAGCTTGAAGTATCTATACAATGTAATTGATAAAACATGTGATTACCAAAAACGTATTCATCTAGACATTTCATCGAACAGTTAGAGGGCATTTCAAATGAATCAATAAATTAAGCATATTATAATTAGATACACACAAAAATTGAACAATTGTATATAAATATAAGTAAAACAAGTTCATTTACACATACATATTATAACTAAACGTATAAAATTACATTAACATGACTACATTAAACACTACGCATATGCAGTATAAACTATACCTGCACTACATATATGTAATATTCGACGAATAATTAAAATAGATGAACTAATGTCACATAAGCATTGTTCATGACTTTTGTATGTAATCATTACGTTATTTTGTTATTCGATTATAGGAAAAAAAACAAAAGCAAGGACAATCGGCGTGATTTTCATCTAATACGCCTAATCGAATCATAGAATGTGTGAAATTAGCTATTACGCTCGTTTACCTGATAGATCTCTTAGTATACGTGCTTGATATCGCAGTCGATTCACTTGATTGTGTAGCCAAAACGATGATCTGCAAGTGATACCCTGATTGATTGAAAAAGACGAACGATGGGGTTGAAGGGAACGAGAGTTGAGATGAATAGGGGAAAGTTAATGACAATTTTACCCTGGTTCATTAAAATCCCCCACCTTTTTTTTTTCTTTTTTCCATTGTTTTTTTAGCCTTTGATCATTTAAAATCAAGATGTTAATAAGAGTTCTCTAGTTCTCTCTTTAAGATAAGTTCTCTCTTGATCCTACCCCTATATATATATATAAAATTATCAGCGGATAGTCCGTCGCAAAAGCAGACCTCGCCGACAAACGATTGGAAAAGATGGTGAGAATCTTACGAAGATTCCCATCCATAGTTATCAATGGTTTTCCGTCAGTAATTAGTTCCCACCAAAATATAGACTATGAGAATTTTATTTTAAATGTTTATTGGATTTTAATAATCCCTACTGAATGGTATGACCCATAATAATCCCTATACATTTTATCGTCATTGGTGGACCCAAATTTAATAAAGTTGGCCCCCAATGGTCTCCCGTTAAAAAGGACTTAACGACGTTATGTTTTTTTTTCGGAATATCAAAGTTTTAGGTCTTGACCGGAAAGGATACGAGCCGATTGATGTAAACGTAGTTCGAAACGGTGCTTCAAAACGAAGACATAATGCTTCAATTCGAGTGCTCAAACGTACAATTAACAAAAATCAAGCCGTTTGGATCACTGTTTTGAGCTAAGTTTAACATCAATCAATTCGTATTCTCCTTCCAATCAAAAGCCCTAAAACATTAGTTTGCAATTTGGAAAAAAAGTATAATGTCATTAATTATGAGGGACAACCGTGGGCTAACTTTTTTAAATTTGAAACCACTAGTGGTGATAAAATGAATATAGATTATTATCGGCCAATATTGTTCTATAGGGATTATTAAAACCCAATAAACCTATTTAAAATAATGTATTCATCAGATTTTGTAGAATCATTAATTAGTGATACACTAATACTCATTTTTTAACAATGTAATTAAGATCTCAGGGTTAAGCTATCCTACAAAGGGGACAAAAATGAAAAAGATGAGAAGAATTTATAACCACACAAAAAACTCTTCAAATAATAATAATAATTATAATAATAATAATAATTATTATTATAGTAATAATAATAATAACTCAAAATCTAATACAAAACGAAAAAAAGTAAAAACAAAAAAATGTTTCCACCGTCTTCCTCATTAAAAAAAACACAATGTTGAGGGAAAAAACTATCATTGTTTTTTTTGTTATCATCGTGTTTTGTGTTTATTTTCGTCATTGACTGTGTCTTTTTTCCTTGACATCTTGCTTTTTTTTCTTGATATTGTGTTATATTAATCAACATTGTTATATTTTTGTTCAACATTGTGTTATATTTTGTGAACTATTGTGTATGTTAGTTATAATTGTGTCATTTGTTCATTTTGTCATTGTGTATTTGATCTCGGCATTGTGTTTTTTCGTCTTTTTTTAACGAAAAAAACGGAAGAAACATGTGAGTATTTAATATTTTTTTTGTTTTTTTATTATATATTGAGTTATAATTTTTTGTTGAAGGTTTTTTTATGGTCACAAATCCTTCTCACATTTCTCATTTTTGTCTTACTTTGTATTTTAAATTTTTCCCACCTAAGAGCATTCTCATCCAACCCCTAGGGGGTGTTTGGTAGAGGGATTTGATTGGGGAGAAATGGAATTAGAAATATTTCTTTTGTTTGTTTTCCACTTTTCATTTCTATTTCTCTTTCTATTTCTCTAAAACTAGAGAATTCCATTTCTCTTTAAAACAAAGAGAAATCCATTTCTCAGCAGCCTCCTCATAGCATGTCACCACCTCGTCTCCGACCACCACCCCGTCTCCGGCCACCACCCCGTCTCCGGCCACCACCTCGTCTCCAAGTCTGCAACCGCCACCTCGTCTCCAAGTCTGCAACCACCACCCCGTCTCCGCCGTTCGCAGTGGTGAACACAGAGATGGTAACCGGTTGTAGGTTTCAGGTGGTACGGGTGAACGGAGATTAGGGTTTCAAGTGGTGGTTCGTGGTAGGTTAGGGTTTTCAGATGGTCGGGTGATTGTGGTCGCAGGTGGGTGACAGTGGTGGTGGAAATCGGCGGTGGTTGCAGGTAGCTTCTGATTATCATCATCATCATCGCCACCACAACCACCACCACAAAATCTCCAAAGAGGCAGTGATGACAGATCTGAGCCTCCTTTTTCTATATCTTATGTTCCAAAAATTTGAATCTTTTTAATTTCTTGTGTACTGTGGTTGAAGAAGGGGATTTGGTGGCGGCAGCCGGTGGTGGTGGGCTGTGGTTGAAGAAAGGGTTGTGGTGGTGGTGCTGGTGGTGTGGGGCTGTGGTGGTGGTGCTGGTGTTGGTGGTGGGGCTGTGGTGGTGGTGCTGGTGGTGGTGGGGCTGTGGTGGTGGGGCTGCGGTGGTGAGTGGTGTCAGGTTGGGTGGAGGTGGGGTTGGGTATGGTAGAGTTCTCTGTTTATTTTCTCGTGTACCAAACAAGAGAAATGATTCTCATTCTCCATACCAATTCTCTTTCTCTACAATTCCATTTCCATTTATATTTTCTCTCCTTTTCCATTCTCTGTACCAAACACCCCCCTATTTTATATGTGAGAGGTGTTTTTATAATTTAAAGAGTGACTTAGGGTGTTGTGAGTAAAAATTTTTTATATTTTAGAAAATTTAGTGATTTTTCTATATATTTGAAAAACTACTGTTCATCTCCTATAATTTTTTAATATTTTTTGAAAGTGTTTGTGAGTGAGGAAAAGAAAAAATATAATGATAATGATATAAAAATATTACTTATTTAAAGTGAAGAGAGAAAATTTAGTGAGTTTTAGTGTAATTTTTGATTTAGAGATATGGTGTGGGATGAGAATGCTCGATTCAATAGTGGTCCCTAATCTATAAAGTTAAAAAAATAAAATAAAATTATAATATACAAATTAATGGATTTTTAATTTGTTTCTCTACCCTCACATCATATTTTCCTGCCTATCAATTTTTTTCTACAATGCACATGTATACTTAAACTGCATTTTTGAGTTTTTTATTTAAAGGTTTGAAAAAAAAAAGATAAGAAAATTTTTCTTTTTTCATTATTGAGTTTTGTTTTTAAAAGAAAAGAAAGAGAATGGAAAAAAATGTTAGGGTTTTTTTTCCTCCAAAACTCTCCTACCAGATATGACCGGATTGTGAAGGAGAGTTAATTTATAACTCATTACCATATTACTAATTTACCCTATCTTAATAATCTTTTCCATGTTGCTATGAGGACATAATTGTAAAGTTACAATTTTTTTCCTATCTTTTCCTTCCAATCTAACTCAAGAATGTAATTAACATTTTCTTTTTTTTTCTTTTATTTTAACTCGAGAATGTATTTTAACAATACAATTTCTTTTCCTTTCTTCCTCTATCTAATCTTATCATTTCTTTTCTTGTATTTTAAACCTGAGAATGCAGTGTTAGAGTACATGCACAGACAATTACGAATCTAGATAAGAGATTCAGAGGCAACGTTAATTTTTTTTCAGTACTTCACACTATGTAAACGAAACAAAAATAGAAACATGATAATAAATATTTATTTAAACATATGAGGTGCAAATTTATCCTTTTTGTTTTTTAAAAGCTTGAAATCAAGCAATTACATAACCTATAACTTATTATTTCTTTTCTTTCCCTAAACTGTACTTACCAATATGCGAGTTGTTCTCACAAATCAACTCTAATACCGCAGGAAAGAGACCGGCCTTTAGATAAAGAGTCTTCAGATTAATTATGACTATGAAATGATAGACTATTTTCTAACAATAATCTATAACTGTGAACAAAACCCAATAATCAACATCAATTTGCAATCTTTTTTTCCATACTACGCTTAGTGACATTTACCTCATAGGTTCGCTTTGGATTTAAGAAATTGTTATATTTTTTAGCCGTCTTATTATGAACACTATTAACTTTCCCAACACGATCTTTTAAGGCACTCTGTTCACTCCAATTACAAAAGCTCCTACTTACAAAAGTCTCCATTTTGCCTTGATTACCAACACTTTCATTAAACAAGTATAATAGCATAACCAATATGCCTTTTCTTGTTTAGTGTTATAATCCAACCAATCGTGTTTATCAAACCATTTTACATTAAAACGTCTCCAACTACTAGAATAGTTTGTATATTTAAAGTCATAATCTCGTGGTTGAAAAACCTTTTTAACAAGATGTGTTCTTCTTATGTCTTATATTTGATTAGGATGATAACTAGCAATATCGAATGTATTTCGTTTGAAGGGCTTCAAGGAATATTTAGACCAATATTATCATTTTCTTTCATATCATTCTCAATATTTAAATGTGGACCGATATCTTCATTTCTTGCATATCATCAACAATATTTGAACTTGGAGTAGGAATATTTGAACTTGGTGTTGGATCGATATCATCATTTTTTTTCATTTAAACAGATTGCTAAAGCGGGTTGCTGAGCCTGTTTATGCTTGATGCTTCTCGTTCACGAATAAAAGAAAAAAAGGTTAATGGTTTTTATTAATTTGCTTTGGGATTTAAACTTTGTTTGGGATTTAATTGATTTGTACTTTTAAATTGGTTAGGCTTTTAACAAACAGGGTAACATAAATTTTGTCAAGGGGTAGCGAAATACGAAACAGACAAAAAAACTTTTTTGCACCGCCGGCAAAAAGTTGAGGGGTCGTGGAGGTTACCCTCAGTTGTGAACTAGGTCCGTCCCTAAGCACAAACACATAGGCTCAGTGACTGATCCAGAATTTGTTGTCAGTGAGAAAAGAAAAGATTGGTTAAGACTGGCCAAATATGTCAAAAATAGATCGGACTCAACATGTCAAATAATGATAATTTAAGTTGATTAATTTCCCAAAGCAAACCATAAATCTCTACGATACCAACACATATTCAAACTTATAACATTCATCATATACATAATTAATTTAGTCAAACAAAAATAACTAAAAAATTGATGAACACATTTCTTCTAATCATCTACCATCTACTTGACTTATAGTTACTCCATTAACCGATGATCGTAAAGAAGGAATTGAGGTAGAGTTGATTTCACTTTCTTGTACAAAGAAAGCTGGTTTTTTGGGAGAAGGAAGTGACCCTTCACCACCCAACATCCCAAGCACAGTCGGCGTGCCAGGTCTATCTTCTACTCGTTGTTGAACACACAGTAGGCCAACATGTATTGATCGCAACACCTCACTAGCAGAATAGGAGGTGAATAAACATTCATCAATCAGATTGAGAGGCTTTCCTTCTTTGTAAAGTCTCCATGCCTACATGAATACAGATAAAAATAAAATCTCAAATGGGCGTTTAAGAGTGTCACTTACTCATACTTCATCACATATATGCACATACGACTCATTGTCAATTGTCACAAACATGCAATACAGATATGGAGAGAGGATCAAATCTGAACCTTTAAATAATAAGGAAACAAAACAACTTTTGTTTGCCCTTGGATCATATTTCAATGGATGATTGTAATCTCCGAGTATTATGATCTTAAACTCCATTCATATAAAACGTCCGTTTCTTTTGTTCTCTCCATGATTAAAAGCCCAAAAAGTTAATTTGTCTCCTCATTATTAGTAATGGTTCTGGTTTGAACTCACATTTTCAAAAATATATGCATATATATCTAAATGTAGCGTGATAAAATATTATATTTTCAATTAATGGATGATAATATTCCTTTAAGCTCGGTCGTCCATTGCTCGTGTTGTGGAGGTGGAATTGAGACCGTTGACCACCTTTTCACTTCTTGTGGTTATACGGCTGTGGTTTGGGATGGCTTAGCTTCTTGGTGCAAAATTCACAGGTTCAGTGGGTCTAAGTTTGAAGATGTGGTGGACTTTCATAATTCTCTTTCGGTGCCTACGGCTAAGAAAGATGTTATTCATGGGATTGTTATTATTGCCTGTTGGAGGATTTGGAAAGCAAGGAATGAAAAAGTGTTCTCCGATAAAGTGGTTAGAATTGAAGAGATAATAGGAGACATTAAATCTCTTAGCTTTCTTTGGTATTGTAATAGGCCAAGATTTATACCGATCCTTTGGGAGGATTGGTGCTTGTTTAAGTTGATGTAATCTTGTTTGTTTCTAGCCCTGTCGGACTGTTTATATAAAGTTAACTTTCAAAAAAAAAATAAAAATGGATGATAATATTCAACACAGTGACACACTTACATGTCCAAGAAGGTTACCATCATGGTCTTCATGAACAAAACCTCTATTTTTCTTTCTGCTTACAATTTCTAGGACTAAAACCCCAAAGCTGAAAATATCTGACTTTACCGAGTAGAGACAAAAAAAATTATTAAACAGTATGGATCGAATTAAGGGATTCTTACAACGTTCCCATGACTCTCTTTGTTTTTGCTTCACTCTCGCCTTCTTTAAACATTCTGGCCAAGCCGAAGTCTGATATCTTTGGATTCATCTGATCAAGTAAAATGTTCCCTGCTTTTAAGTCCCTGTGTACAACTTTAAGCCGGGAATCTTGATGAAGATAAAGAAGACCTCGAGCTATACCTTGAATTATCCTAAAGTGGTGCTCCCAATCAAGTAATGACTTTTTGGATTCATCTGCTCAAGACAACAACTGGGTTTATATGTTGTGTATTTCTTTGCATTTTTAATAGATCTGTATATTTTTTTTGGATTTTATGAGAGCCTAACCAAATAAAAAACTGTCGAGGCTTTTGTTAGGCATGTATTCATATATTAACATTTTCTCTTGGCCTTGAATACAATATCCTAAGAGCTTCACAAGATTCCGATGCTGAAGTTTAGCAATGCATATAACTTCATTCTTGAATTCAAAAAGCCCCTGTCCGGAGGACTTTGATAGCCGCTTCACAGCAATCTCTTGTCCTTCTAGCACACCCTGGTGGATCAAGATTGACATTATTAATAGTATGTACATTTGTGTTGAATGTAAAGTAAATTCAAAGTTGTTCAATATGTACTTATTCAGGTATGAACATCACTTTAATATTAAATTATTACCTTGTACACCGGTCCAAACCCACCTTCTCCCAGTTGGTTGTTGACCGAAAAGTCATTTGTAGCCCTTGAAATTTTTGAAAAGCTAAATAAAGGAACCTCTGAACTTCTCATCTGGCTGTTGCTCTCTGCATCTGATCTCTTCTTCCATTTTCTCCTAATGTAGAGTGCCAATATGAGGCCCAGCAAACTCAGCACGGCTGACGTTGACATAGTAACTATCATAACTACTTTTTTCTTCCCGTGGAACCTGGAAAGGAGGAAACAAGTACATGTCTTTCTTACAAACAATAAGCTGTAAAAACAAAGAATGCATTAATTTGGTAATGTTGTTGGCTTACCTAAATTCCGAGGCTGCAAGTCTAACATAAAGATCTTGCCCATTTTGTGCGTACACTCGGACATCTATTGTAACATCCTAAAATTTATAATGTTAAATAAAGAAAGTTACGTTTAGTGATTTCGCGTTATTAATTAATTAATGTCGAGTAAAGAACGGATCATGGACTTAGATTAATTAAGATGGGTTAAATGAGAATGGGCCTTAGGTCCATGGGCTTTAAGGGATATAAATATCCCCTAAACCAACCTAAACCCTAAACCCTCATTTCATTTCCATCATAATCTCTACACACTCCAAACACACACACACACCATAAACGAGCAAGACCCGAGAGAGAGTAAACGTTAGTTAGTATTAGATCTTATTACACGAGATCTAGAGTGCATAAACAAGCTAATCAAGATCGAACGAGCGCTAAAGGTATGTTCTTGACCTTTAAAGTTTACGTAGTATTGAACGTTTTTACTTAAAGGTCCAAGCTTTATAGTATATACGGGATATATATACGACCGAAAACGGTTAGGGAACGTAGTGGGTGATGTCGAACCATAACAAGGGTATTAAAATCGCCAAAATGCTTGATAAAAAAACTAAACCCGTAGCTGAACTGGGTAACTTCGCCTGCAAAACCATAACTTCGCCTGCAAAAGCTTAACTTCGCCTTCAAAGCATAACTTCGCCTTCAAGGCTTAACTTCGCCTACGGCCAAGTTCGCCTAACTGGTAACTTCGCCTAAGGCCAAGTTCGCCTAACTGGTAACTTCGCCTAAGGCCAAGTTCGCCTAACTGGTAACTTCACCTAAGGCCAAGTTCGCCTAACTGGTAACTTAACCTAAGGCCAAGTTCGCCTAACTGATAACTTCGCCTAAGGCCAAGTTCGCCTAACTGATAAAACTTCGCCTAAGGCCAAGTTCGCCTAACTGATAACTTCGCCTAAGGCCAAGTTCGGCTAACTGGTAACTTCGCCTAAGGCCAAGTTCGCCTAACTGGTAACTTCGCCTAAGGCCAAGTTCACCTAACTGATAACTTGCCTAAAGCTAAGTTCGCTTAAGGTTTAACTTCGCCTAAAGTTAAGTTCGCTTAGAAAATAAATTAAAAACCTAATGGAAAATGTGTTAAGACAGTTAATGTAAATAAAATTTTTCCAAGCTAACCTGGCAGCTCGACCCCAGCCAGGGGCTCTGCCCCTTGGACCCTGCTAGGGGCTGCCGCCCCTAGACCCCGCTGCCAGGGGCGCTGCCCCCGGACCCCCGTTCGTTGTGGGTACTAGTTAAGGCTAGAAAGATGATATGAGTAGTGATAGTTAATTGATACGTATACTTGTTATACAGTCAGCCGTGCACAACTGAAGAAAGGGATTACGATTAACGGTGAACGTAACCGTGTTCAGGTGAGTTTCTAGCCCCATTTATGTGTTATGTTTTCGGGGCTGTGTGCATACTCTATATGTTTGTTAATACACTTATCCTAAGTGATAAGTGTATGCCTTATATGAATGATGTGAAATGTATGAATGATTTCTTGTTAGTACGTGAACGATCTTCGGATATTGCACGTACTGTCAGGTTGTAACGCTATGTATAAGGTAAGTATGATATGTATGCTTATATGTATGAACGTGATAAAGTTAATAAAAGAAGGAAATGATGGTTGTATGGTTACAAAAAGGGTACCGAGCCCTAATAATACTCGAGGTATGATGTATGGTTGTATGGTAACGAAGAGAGAATCAAATCCTACTAATATTTGAGAACTAGGGAACCGAACCCTACTAATATTCGAGGAAAGAGGGTACCGAGCCCTAATAATACTCGAGGAAAGAGGGTACCGAGCCCTAATAATACTCGAGGAAGGAGGGTACCGAGCCCTAATAATACTCAAGGAAGGAGGGTACCGAGCCCTAATAATACTCGAGAAATGTAGGGCGCAATGCTCTTTATAACGTAAGATATGAAAGCAAGTTAATACAAAAGAAAGTATGAAAGTATGAACGTATGAATGAAAGAATATAAGTTTATGTGTATTGTATAGTGTATGATTAACTATAACTCACTCAGCGTAGCTGACTTTTAGTATGCACGCAGGTGAGTAGGATGAGGCAACTCGCTTGAGGAGACACGTGACACTGAATGAGAGGCTGGCATCGGAAGACTCAAGACGTTTAAGTTTAATGTTTCGTTTATTTTGAAAGACAAAATGATGTTTTAAGACAAGACGTGTTTTGTTATGAAATGTTTTATGAAAGCTTTTATATTCCGCGAATGTTTTAATTAACTCTGATATTTAGAACTGCGTTTATGAGTAAATCCAACACGAAAGTAGGGCTACCGGTAACGGGGCGTTACATCTATCAAATCCCCAAACCATAGCAAGCACCCAACTCCACCTGAAGTGATGTTTGGATTTGCAAAGGCAGTGCACGAGCAATTATTCTTGCAAGACCACCTCACAGTCCAGCAGATTCATGTCACTTCTAAAGACAGCATTCTCCATGTCTGGTAATTTCATGCTTGAAAACTTATGATATCCCTCTCCAGGCCCACAATCCAAGGCTATGCTCCGTCTACAAACATGTGTACCATTATCAAGACTCGCGTTGTCTGAGATTTTTAGTTCAAATCCTTTCAAGCACCCACAGTTAGGAGAAGTGGCAGTATTACAGATCCCATACGAGCCACATACTCCGTAGTTGTCACAATAATCTACTGGTAAGGTGTCAACACGCATCCAATCTCGGTTTGGAATTTTTAGCTGCAAGAACTCAAATTTACCAGCGGGAGTTATCATATTTCTTGACAAGTGTATGGTGGTATTGCTTGTAGAAATATAAGTAAAATACATCTCGTTCTGATCCGCCACCAAATAACTAACGTATGGCGGATCAGCAGTGTCAGGAGTACTAAGTGGCCGACCAGAAAATGCTATGCCATTATACGGCCCGATCCTGGTTTCTATGGCGGAGTTTTTTCTAATATATGATTGTTGATATTTACCCTTAACCGATAAAAACCTTAATGTATACTCACCTGGGGAAGGATCATCCGCACTCCGCCATGATGTCAGATACGTTTCTCTTCCGGTTATGAAGTTCTTGCCCGACTTCATTCCTGGTAAGAGGGTATCTCCAGGGTAATCAAAACTTTGCCAAATAACATTTTCATTTCCATTCTTAATAACCATATTGCCTGAATCCAAGAGTTGTACTATAAGATTTAGATTTGTACCAGAAGCCGAGGAGTTGGATGACCAAATGACTTGGTTAATACAGTTAACAAGAGTCAGATTTCCTTGGTTGTCAAGTTTGACCACACCTGAGTTGTCTAGAAGTGGAGTATCACGGTTTGCAACCCACGCAATCGTTGGCAGTGAAATGTTCTTAAACCATATCCCCAGGTAACGATTTCTTGAACTGCCCGGGCTAAAGAAGCCTAGCTCAAATATTGCTTTCTCTGAAACAATGGTCTGACCATCTGAGATGTTTTGATGTATAGCTATGGTGTCTGAAGATCGGGAAGTTGTTAGCATTAGAAAGAAGGTGATCGTACAAGGGGGTAACATTTTGGTTTGATTGATAAGTATGCACAAATTATTTGAATTCAACTTGATAACACTTTTATGGATTAAGATGAAGTCAAAGTTCAAAGAAGGTGGACATTTGTTTTAATTTCAGTCATTCTTTAAAGCATGAAACATTCTTAGTCAATGAAAAGTATGTAAATTGATAGTTTATTGTTTTCAGTCATTCTGTTAACACCCACTAATCATTTAAATTATCAAGTATTTAGATCATTTCTATGATTAAACCCAGCCCACAGATCTTGACCTTTAACCAAAATATAACCTTTTCTCTTGAAGAATCCTGACTATGAACAAACCAAAACCCGGGCATTTCATCGAAACAGCTTAAAGGCAGTCACGAGATATATAGTCTGAGAGTGTCATTCTTGCAAGCAACTAATCATTAAAATTGTGAAAATTATTAAGGTTATTTGGGACATTTGTGTCGTAGACCCCACAAATATCTAACCTATAAAACATTGACAACTTACACAAATTCTTCTTGTTAATTTTTTTTTGGTTTGAAACTTTTAATTTTGCTGATTATGGACAAACCAGAATACCCGGACATTTAATCAAACAACATAAAGACCTTCACAGAACAGAATATAAATCTGACTTCCATGCATCAGATAACTATAAAGTTACCATGTGAGAATGTTTTGACAAATGGTGTGGCGGGTTGACATTTTGTTGGAGAGTTGGGACTGTTACACACATATTGTGATCCTTTGTTTTATTTGTAGTCGATATGTTGGTGCTCGACTGGAATCAGGATACGTGATCAATTATGAATGTCCTCGGGAGTGTTTAATTGTTGGGTCCGAAGTCTGAACACAACCCAACCCAATTATTTGATCAGTTTTTAGATATATTTTGATTCATTATTTCGTTTAAAAACCCAACGTCCCAAATGACCCGAATTATAAAACGTGCTGAATTGAACATATATGTAATAAAGGTGCTGCCAAATATAGACCCGTACAAGGGCTTAACAAACACCCATACAAGGTCCTAACTGACTGACTGAAATCTCTAAACATAACTGGCTGTTAACTTACCGATAACCTACCTGACACATAACATATGCACACTAGTCCCGAAAACATTAAAGAAAGGGGTCTATGCACTCACATGCTTTGCATAATGTATCTGAATTGAGGGTCTTCCCTGGTACTGATACTTGATTAACTGGTTTAATATTAAAATGTTAATATAATTCTATGCTAAGTCTATCTTGCTTGTAAACTAGTCCACACTATATCGGGATATTATTAGACTCAAGTGAAAGCCCAGCAGAACAGGCCCTTACCGCAATCGTTTGGACCATCCACATGGATGGTCCATTTGCAATATAGACCACTCGCAAGCCCATCCACAACCTAACTAATCAGGCACATTTGCAAATGGACTATTCAAGCCCATCCGCAAATGGTGTTTCTTATGCGGATATTGGACCCAATCGCAATCTGGGCTTCCTATGCAGATGCCAGGCCCAGTTCTTGTTTTGCTAAGCCCATATACGAATGTCCATTGTTGGGTTGTTCACGAATCGAGCCGAACCGAGCGAGCGTATGCTCGAACTTGGCTCGTATTGAAACCCAGCGGCTCAGTTCGGTTCGAATATAGGGAAACGAGCAGAAAAGTCTTGCTCGAACTCGCTTGGTTTACAAGAGAGCGGCTCGGTTTTGCTCGTTACACAATTTCGGAAAATTGGTGACTCCCGTCTTCCACCGATTCCATACCCTGTTCGAAGATGTGGTCTGACCAGAATCAACACCATCGCTGCTGCAACTTGAGGGGTATGTGGAACCAAAGTTCCAGTAGCCCAATAAGCATTCATAAGTGTCATATCTTCCTCATTCTTGTACTTGTTCAACGTTGGATTGAAACAATCGATCTCAAATTGGGCGGAAGAATTTCTAGAGTTTTTGGGGAGTAGGAGTCGTAAATGATGAGGTGGATGAGTGGGTGGGAAAACCCATATAAGATAGCACACATTTAGAGACCAAAACAAAACTCTCTTAAAAACAAAGGATATGTACGGTGCATATAATTTATTTGAATTTAAATAGAAGATAATTATATAATTAATTATATATTTATACATATATATTTATATATAAAATAAATTAAAAATATTCGAGCCGAACCGAACTGAGCGGACCTTTGCTCGTTGCTTGGCTCGTTTGCATACCGAACCGAGCAGAGCGGCTCGTTTACAGTCGAGCGAAAAAACGAGCGAACAATTTCTGAGCAATTTTCGAACGACCGGCGAAAGAGTTCGAGCGACGAGCGGTTTTGGACGGCCCTAATTATAAATATCAAAAGTTTACAATTTATTTATTTATTTATTTTTTGCAAAGTCAAGTGACTTAATTTTGTTTTTCTTAAAGTTAAAACTGAAAATCTTTTTGGTGAGTTAGACTTAGCTCAATTTGTCACTCTAATATTATGACATATTTCTATTAAACATACAATTTTAAACACAGGAAATAAAATAAAATTTGATAACTTTGTGGTTGACTTTCCCGAGACAACTAAGTCTTGGAACCCGTGTTTAATTAGTTGCTAATGTGTGTAGGGTCAGTCAAGAAGGCCTGTTAACAGTATTTGGTACTTAGACAGTGGCCGTACTCCATACATGACAGGAGACGAGTCCTTACTATTTGACGTTCAACCGTTCGATGGTGGACATGTTTCATTTACCCGTGACATGGGAGGAAACATCACGAAGAGTGGAAAAATATCAAACAGAATCCTGACGGTTGATGACGTTAATCTTGTGGAACAGCTTAACCACTTGCTCAGCGTCTCACAAATTTGTGATCGACGCTCCACTCTATTCACGGAAAATGAAATGTTTGATCTTAAAACCATGTTTCAAGGTACTCGAGGAATGGATCTTGATGCGTACTCCAAGGCATAATGCATGACGCTTATATATTGGACATGAATAGTGCTTACTCACGTAAGACCGCTTCATGTTTAATATCTAAGGCCTTGAAAAACAACTCATCTCTATGGCATAGACGTCTTGGCCATGTAAACTTTAAAAATCTAAACAAACTGGTCAAATGTGAGCATGTGAGGGGCTTGCCTGTCAAAATTTTTCTTGCATTGAAAAATGTCTTTTGTGTTCCAAGACTGTCAATTCCATAGACTCTGCTCTTCAACTATTACATATGGATTTGTTTGGTCCTATTCATCCTTTGGCAATCGGCCGAAAAGCCCATTGTCTTGTGATTACCGATGATTTCTTTCGTTTCAGTTGGACTTTCCTTTTAGGGCATAAGGATGGAACTACACAGTTTTTTATTTTTTATCAAACTCATTACTCTTGTGGAGAGGCAGACTGACAAGAAGGTGAAGTGTATTAGAAGCGATAACGGAACTGAATTCTGCAATAAGGTTGTGGATGACTTTTGTCATTCAAATGGGATAGACCGCCGGTTTAATGCCCCGTACACTCCACATCAGAATGGGGTAGCTGAGCGTCGCAACCGAACACCGATCGAATCTCCACAAACCATGTTTTCAGACTCCAAACTTCCATTATTCTTTTAGGGTGAAGCCATCAATGCAGCATGCTTCATACAAAACTGAGTGATCATCAACAAGCTCTTGAAGAAGACTCATTTTGAAATCTACTACAAGGCTAAGCTGCAGGTAAACTATTTCAAGACATTTGAATGTCCATGCACTTTGCTCCATACAGTGCTCAACCAGATCCTAAGTTTTCTGAAAAGGCCGATGAGTGTTACTTTGTTGGATATGCTCCAAAAAAACCGCTTATCGTGTCTACAACAAGAAGACTAAGGTGATTGTAGAATCCTCCAATGTTGACTGTTGATTGGCAATAAATTAATGCTACTGATGCTCGCACGGGACCCAACTGGTTGTTTGACTATGACTACTTGTTCTATAAGTTTCGTGACATGTCTATTCCACCATCAACTAGCACTCAAGTTCCAACTTCCTTGCCCGAACCACTGTTGATGCAAACTCTTGCCAATAGTTTGTCTGATGTCAAACTATCTGCTGGCCTTCCAACATATATGTATCGTCTGTAGTCCCTTCTCCGGTTGTCAATAATCCACCCGTCAACAATCCCGCTCCTCAAACAGCTGATTCAACCGATCAGGTAGTCGTTGAAGATGCTTCTGAATCTGACTCAGATGACTCGCAACTGTCAGCTGACAATGTGGAACATGTTCACACAGAACCCATAACAAACGTTCAAGCAACACTAAGTGTGGTAGAGTCTGTACCCACACCTCTCTCTTCAAATGACATTGTAAAAGTTGTTGCTGCTGAAGAAACCGTTGCGGGTGAATCTGACGACACTGCATCCACTCCAATTCCTGCAGTTTTTGTTCCATTTGATGAGAATCTCTAGGATGGTCCCATTGCACAAGAACATGTGGTTGATCAACCTGACATTGTTCAGATAGCCACTGATGTCCTAACAATGCTCCTTGCATATTCCATTCTGTTGAGAGCCTAACAGTTGATCTTCAAGCGGAACCAATCACCAAGTGGAAGACATACCCTGAATACCCATTCATTGGGCACATCCCACTGAAAACATCATTGGTTCTCCCTCAGCCGGCATCCAAACAAGGAGTAAATCTACTACCATTAACATATGTCATTTTTCTTGTTTTATTTCACAGGTCAAACCGAAGGACTACAAGGTAGCTCTTAAGGAAAACTCATGGGTTGAGGCAATGCAAGATGAACTGTTACAGTTCAAGAAGCTTAATGTGTGGAGGCTGGTTAAGAAGTCGGAAAATAAGAAACCGATTGGTACAAGATGGGTGTTCAAGAAGCTTAGGGGTCATTATAAGAAATAAAGCACGTATGGTAATACAAGGTTTCTTTTAGCATGTAGGTCTTGATTACAATGAAGCCTATGCTCTTGTTTCTAGGCTCGAGGCAATTTGTCTCTTTCTCGCCTACGTTTCATATATGAACTTCAAAGTGTATCAGATGGATGTGAAGACTGCCTTTTTGTATGGTAAAGTGAAAGAAGAAATCTATGTCAAGCAACCACCAGGTGTTGAAGATCATGAACGTCCTAATTACGTTTACCGACTTAATAAAGTTCTCTATGGACTTCATTAAGCACCTCGTGCTTGGTATGCTACCGTAGCAGATCTTTTAAAGAATGACTATCTAACACTCTTTATGAAGAAGGTAAAGAATGATCGGCTTCTTGTCCAAGTGTATGTTGATGACTCATGACATTATCTTTGGATCGACAAGTGATAAGCTGTGTAGAGAGTTCGCCAAGGTTATGCAAAGTCGATTTGAAATGAGTTCGTTTTGAGAAATGACTTTCATCTTGGGACTTCAAGTTGAACAAAAATTGGATGGATTTTGATACATCAAGAGAAATACGTTCGTGACATTGTTCAGAAGTTTGGGTTCAAGGACTCCAATTCCTTCCTCACTCCGATTGCTACTCGACCTTGTTAGCTCCAGTGGGGAAAATCAATTTATCAACACCTTTATCAGTCTATGATTGGTTCCCTTATGTATCTCATTACCATACCAGACATAATGTTCCATGTCTATTAATGTGCAAGATATCAATGCAATCCAGAAGAGTCTCACTTAGCCGTTGTCAAGTGTATCTTTCGGTTATTAAACGGAAATACTCGCTTAGGTTTTTGGTATCCCAAAGATTCCCCTTTCTGCACACATACACCGACAGTGATTATGGGGATCGATGCAATCTTGACAGAAAGTCAACATCGGGAGGATGTCAGTTCCTAGGAGACCGGCTAATTTCTTGGCAATGCAAGAAGCAAGTCACCGTATTCACCTCCACCGCTAAAGTAGAATACGTTGTCGCCTCCGCATGCTATTCACTAGTGATATGGATCCATCATCAATTGCTGGATTATAGTTTGAATGTCTTTAACACCCGTATCAGGTGTGATAACGAAGCGGCAGATTCTATTGTTACAAACCCGATCCGACACCCTAAGGCAAAACATACTGACATCCGAATTCCTTTCATTTGCGACTGTTATGACCAGAAACTTGTCTGTATTGAAATGGTCCACACTGATCACAACTTTGCCAACCTTTTCACTAAAGCCTTTGATCGTACCTGATTCCTATATTTTGTAGAGTCGTTGGGTATGATTTCTTTTGATTAAAGTATTATTTATCTTTTGTGTGTTTTAAATTGTAAATGTTTTTAAAAATATGTCACATTTTTAGAGAGATAAATTGAGTTATGTCTAACTCACCAAAAAGATTTTCAGTTTTAACTTAAAAAAAACAAAATTAAGTCACTTGACTTTGCCAAAAATATTTTTTTTTTTCTAATTTAGAGGGAGTCAAAGAAAATAAAAATTATAAAATTTTGAGAAATCGATCCGACCTTTGAAAAATAATAAGAAATTATCCTTAATGATCCTAGCACATGAAAAAAGTAGATTAAAAGCCAACAAGATCATCGTTTGATATGTAGATAGGCTTGACAAACTAGTAAGTGTCATAGTGATATAAAATTAAATTCCTGCCTATGTTAGTGGTTACGCAATTATAAAGCGGTTGCCAACACCAACGTAAGTCATATCGATGAAGACAAAAATGTTATTAGTTAGTAATACATGAGCTCGTTAGTGACTGATCACCATAAAATTATTCTTGCTTAAAATAACAGATATTATAAATCCAAATGATAAAGCAGAAAATTGGAAAGTGCTTAAAAGAATTTAAATTCAACACAAAGATGTTGACAATTCTCAACACAAAATGTTTGATAATTAACAAAAAAAAGTGGGCATATTAGAACTACGTAACGTGGGGCGAACAAGTAAGTCCTAAACACAATATATGAAGACTTGTAAGTCCGTATAACAAGTAAGTCCATGGTTCAGCCTTTATTGTTTGAAAAAGTTTGTAAAAATATAAATAAACTTAAAATGTTTTGATCAATCATTAAGGGGTCGGAGTCAATTCGGGGCAATATTGCAAAAGTCGCTAGGCGGTCCCTTGGCGGCTGACCCCTTGGAGGGAGTACTCGGAGTACTCGGGTGTACTCGGAGAGTACTCGGACATGATAAATATAAAGAAAATTAGTTTTTGGGTAATATATATTTCAAATATCATAAGTTTACTAATACTTATAACAAAATAAGTGAATATCAATATAAATAAGATAAATACATTTATAAACACTAAATTATTCTAAAAAATGTCAATCATTAATTAAAAAAATGATAGTTGCTCTTTAATATTATAAAAATACGAATATTATGTTGTATTTTTTAAGTCAAAATAGACCCAAGTTAACCGATTTGATGTGATTCTTGCTAATGTTGACCACCTATGAATAATTTTTAGTAACTAGACGGAGGTAAAGAAACTCCCCTCGGCACCATACCTTGTAGCGAGTACTCGGAGAGTACTCGGCCTTGTAGACCTACTTTTACAACATTGATTCGGGGTGAATTGGTAAACATAGTCTATGCTCAAGGTATGATGGAGTATGTAATTTGTCGGATTAAATGGGACCACATAAGTATCGTGCTTAATATACACCTTAACGTATCACACTGACATCTAAATACTTGTTAAGCTTAAAGTTGACAAATTATATCTACAATTGACTTTGGGTTCTTGGCATAATAATATTGAAATAGAAGTGCAATCTAGGAGGTTAACGGATAATGTGATTTCAAGTCGCGATCTTTCTCATTAAAAATTTGTAAACTTTTGATATTTATAAATAGTATATTACTACTATATAGTAATTGTGAAGTTTGATGCCGCTTGACCATTTATTGGTCCAACTGGCACAACACTGTTCGCCACACCAAATTTTACTTATTTAATTGTTTTAGTTTCGATATCGTAACGAACATAACCAAAATTATGTCAACTTATCGCCATAATATCCAGGAGCGAAAACGCTCCAGTTTTACCAACCCGCAACGCTCTGTACTCTGACAACACTCACCTTTTACCAGCATCGTTTTATTTAGTTCTGGTACCGTAGCGAACGTATCTAAAAACGAACAAATTCGCTTCGACTTACCGCCTCAAAACGTTGAACCGACAATGTCCTGGTTTTACCGACTCACCTCACAACACTGGGGACTGCAACACTCGGGTTTTACCGACCAAATAAATGTCGTTTTAAATATTTTGATTTTTTATATGTAAATTTGACGAATTTATATTTTTTGGATTTTAACGATTGGGTTTTACCGACATCGGTTATACGGTTGGGTTTTCCAACGCACGGGTTCTACCGACTCACCCCCGCAACACCAGGGACCGCAATTGTGTTTTACCGACCGAATAAACGTCGGTTAAATATTTTGTTTTTATATATTAATGTCGTATTTATTTTTCGGGTTTTAACAGTTGGATTTTATCAACATTGTTTATATCGTAATGAACGTACCCGATACTGATCGAATTTGTGTTGACTCGCCATCGTAATGATTGGGTTTTACCAACCAACTGGCCTGGCGCAACGCGTGAGGTAACGTTCTAGTCAAATATAATATTAATTTCATCTTACTTCATTTTGTTTTATTTAGTTTTTAACTTAAATTCTTAAGTATTTGTTTTTATTTATTTTATTTATTATTATTATTTTTTTGCAAAAGATTATGTTTGCATGAGTATGCTCCACCTTATATAGGTGAGAGCATATCATGCATATTATTGTTATTCACGGCCCAATGAGCTTTTATTTACATGGTCTCGGGCCCAAACATACAAGGAATAAACCGACAAGCTAACTAGTGTACATCATTAATAGAATGAGTAAATACAAAAGACTAATGTACAAAACAGGTCCTACAAGATTTTAATTCAAGTTTAATACTTTCTTAGTCCATATAATCCGATCTACAAGCGAGCTGATTTTCACGAGATTCTAACCATGAGAAACAAACATTTTTAGTGAAAATTAACATACCTTAAACGAGCTAGATCCAGAGTTGTAGGTGTTGTTTGATGTCAAGCCATTCATGGTTTCTTCTTGATTTGCTTCGATCTAGGTGTATTTGAAGCCCTTTCTTAATTTCGAGCTAAAACCGAAACCTTAGTTTAGTAGAGAGAGATGAGAGTTTAAGTGTGTGTTTTAAAGTGTAATTATGGTGATGGCCGGGGTTTTAGCCTTTAGAGAGGATGGACATATTTATACTAATGACCCTTCTTAGACCCATAACCAAGCCTATTGTTCATTAAGTCCATAATTAACTCTTTTAAATAAATACTTTTTTTTTATTTTTTATTCAAAACTCGTAAACTTAGATGTTACAACCTTCTATCCATAGGGTAGGTCCACCACTTATCATAATCGCTCAAATACTCATAACCAATTTGATTACATAATTGAACCTCACGCACTTCAATGCATAAAGAATCTCTTAAAACACATTTTGTTAATTATGATAGGTAAAATCAATGTTAACTTCAATAACTGGTGCACCAGTGTTAATGAAAAGTGTTTGTTTGCATCAACTATCAATTGTACTAGACCAAATAGATCATGTCTACTTTTTAATTATCAAATATATGTCGGGAATTCAGTCTTGAGTTTTCTTTTACCATCTTTATAAGAATCATATGGATATCTCTATGCTAATGTAGTATCTTTGATAAAACGAACAGACCAAAATTATCAAATGGATTCAAACTACTCGTGCAAATAAGTAACTCAGATCTTACCCACTCTTTGATTTGCATATCTAGTGCTGAGTTGAAACAACCATACTCATATTAATATTGGCGATATCATGTGGTGTTTGTCTTTTGTCTTGGTTTATTTGGGTTTGATGCAACAATCCTTCATGTATGTCATATAAAGAGTTGACTTCTTCAAAAATTGAGTTAAATCCCTCTATTCTAAATCAATGAGAATGCATTCAACAAATCTTGTTCTTTTCTTTAACGACTTTGGGACAAATTTTTTCTGATCTCTAAAAATACATCATCAAGACATCAAGTGTAAGTAAAAAACACAAAATCATATTAATATTTTCTTTTTGATACTCATATTATAAATAACATGGTATACAGTGAGAACAATATTGGCCCAAAAACGAAGGAGATGATTAATTAGCCTGCAACAGTAAGGTGTGAGAACAATGTATCAACATTTCTTTTGGCGACACCTTTTTGTTGTCAAGTTCTAGGATACGAAGACTAGTGTAAAATGCGGTGGGTGTAGTCAACAACAGATGTAGAAAAATACTCAAGGGAGTTGTCATTTCTCAAAGTAAAAATAGAAATGCCAAATTGGGTATTTATTTCAGCACAAAATTTTCTAAAAAAATTTAATAGCTCAACTTGTTTCATTGAGAAAACACATGTTTAACATAATCTAATGATGACAAACGCGACAAACTTGGGCTAGTTTCCTTCAGCTCGCAAGAGTGGGATGACCAGGTGATGAAGATAAGAATACAGCTTTGGCACCATATAGGCGATGAAGATAAGATGCACCCACCTCTTATTTTAGGTACGTTTGTTGGTACTAGAGTTTGCTAGTTTCGCCTTTATTTTTATTAAGAATTGATGTTCGGAAAAAAATTAATAGAATGTGGGCTGGGTTAAGCCTAACAGATTGGACACATCAGGGCTGCAAGTGCAAACACTGAATGGGTTGAACTGTTATAAGTATACATGGAGCCTCAAACGTGTCGGAGGGGCTAGCCCCAGATAATCATTTACGTATTAGTTACTAAACGTGGTGTACGGTTTTAAATGGAACAGTAAACGGCCACAATCATTTTACTTTCATTGACAATGAAATTTCATTCTTGGGTTATTTTATTAGAATCTTAAAACCCATAGTAGTGCGAGAACGTATAATTCCTGATCCCCGGTTGCCTCCCTTCATCTATGCCATAAGTACATTAAAGCTCCGAATTAGCTTGTTGAAGCTCCAAACACTCTACAAACATTGAAGAGATCTCAAAGTAATCGTGTTCGACATATATAAATAACTGAAACACATGATATTAGACATTAAAACACATTCTTTCACCAAGTCATCAAGTAGTAAGCACATGTTGGGAAAAACGACCACCTAGCTACGAACGGTAAACAAAAATTGCGGAATTAAACTTCGTTTGGCTAAACTTTTTCCCGACCCGAATGAACCAATGAGGATGCAAACAAAATAGGGTATACTAAAAGTAAATAGGACACAATAATTAGCGTGGAAAACCTCTCAATGCGAGAGTAAAAACCACGGGACTACTAGAGCCGCTTCAAATTCACTATCACCAATAATGAGCAATACAAAGTCTTCTCTAGGTAAAACTAGAGGCATACACAAAACATCATATACTTGGTACAAACTAACTTCAAGTATATGGAATCAGACTACAAAATAATACGAGTAAGAGGTATCACCAACGAGAGAATGAATCGATCTCTGGCACGTCTCTTATCTTCAACAAAACACCAAAACCTTGGAGCTCAAAAACCTTCCTTCGTAACACTGATTGGCAGAAGAGAAAATACTCCAAAATTCTTGTTTCGTATGTGTGTATATTGACGGCAGAATATTAATCATCATAAACCTAATAATAATTCTTTAATATATATGTATTTCTTTCTTGTTCCATACGTATGAGTCAAAGCCCACACCAAGATTTTTGGCAAGCCCACTAAACAAATCACCACATCAATTTGTGAGATCATGTGGGTCACGGCTCACCCAAAAAAACCAACGTCAACTATATTTTTTTTCTTATTAATTATTAAATAATAATAATACCCATGTAGGATAAATATTTGTTGGGTTTTCTCATGGGCAAAAAATACCCCAACAAATCTCCCCCTTTTTGTCTATGAGAAAAAACTCACCACCCCGGTGAGTGAGCAACAAATCTTCAACTTCTCCCTTGCCAAAGCTTTGGTCAACATATCGGAACAATTATCATCGGTGTGAACTTTATCAAGCTCAAACAACTTGTCTTCAATAGCATCTCTAATCCAATGATACCTCACATCAATATGTTTTGTTCTCTTATGGTACATAGAGTTCTTAGCAAGGTGAATTGCACTTTGATTATCACAAAGAACCACGTAGCGCTGTTGCATAAAGCCAAGCTCTTGCATAAATCTTTTCAACCACAATAATTCTTTGCATGCTTCTATTGCTGCCATATACTCTGCCTCGGTAGTAGACAAAGCAACACACTTTTGCAGTCTTGACTGCCATGACACGGCTCCCCCTGCAAATAACATCAAATATCCAGAAGTGGATTTCATGTTGTCCTTATTTCTTGCCATATCAGAATCCGTGTAACCAACAAGCATTGGCTCCCCATTTCCAAATGTTATACCCAATTTGGAAGTACCTCGTAAATATCTAAGTATCCACTTAACTGCTTCCCAATGCTTTCTACCCGGATTTGCCAAGAACCGACTAACAACACCTACTGCATGGCCAATATCAGGTCGTGTACATACCATGGCATACATCAAGCTTCCAACCGCTGATGCATATGGAACACCATCCATCTCTTCAATCTCTTTCTCAGAAGTAGGGCAATCTTTTTCAGTTAACTTAAAGTTGGGAGTAAGAGGTGTACTAACCACATTAACTTTAGACATCTTGAATCTGCTAAGCACCTTTTCAATGTATTGCTCTTGTGACATGTGTAACTTCTTTGAAGCTCTATCTCTAGTAATCCGAATGCCAAGAATATTCTTAGCTGGCCCCAAGTCCTTCATAGAAAACGACTTGCTTAATTCTTTCTTCAGCTGGACAATTCTTTCCACATTCTTGCCAACAATCAACATATCATCAACATAAAGCAATAAAATGATAAAATCATCATCACCAAACCTCTTAAAGAAAACACAGTGATCAGACGCAGTCTTTCGGTAGCCTTTCTTCCCCATAACTGACTCAAATTTCTTGTACCACTATCTCGGTGCTTGCTTCAAGCCATAAAGACTTTTATGAAGTTTACAAACATAATCTTCTTTACCTTTAACCTGAAAACCTTCAGGTTGCTTCATATAAATCTCCTTATCGAGATCACCATGAAGGAATGCTGTCTTGACATCCATTGGCTCAACCTCAAGATCAAGACTAGAAGCTAAATCAAGGATCACCCTGATGGAACTCATCTTCACAACTGGAGAAAAAATCTCATCAAAATCAATACCCTCTCTTTGACTGAACCCTTTGACCACCAATCTTGCCTTGTACCTAGGCCGTGAGGTATGTTCTTCAGTCTTCAACTTGTAGACCCACTTGTTCTTCAAAGCTCTTTTGCCCTTGGGCAACTTCACCAACTTAAAGATATTGTTCTCATACAAGGAATTCATCTCATCTTGCATGGCTTCAAACCACTCTCTTTTATGCTTATGTTCCATGGCCTCTTTATAATACTCGGGCTCTCCCCATCAGTGAGTATACTCACCAGCCGAATAATGAGTAGAAGGTTGACGGTCTCTAGTAGACCGCCTGAGTGGGAAAAATGCAGGCATATCAACTGGTAACTAGGGATGAATATCCTCATCCAAATCCACCTGCTCTTGATTATCAACATTATCGGTACCATGTTGTTCGTCATTTTGAATACCATCTTCGTGATGTGGCTCAGATTGCTGAGTAGGAATAGGATCCAAATCAAAGAGATCATCAATATACTGAGGAACTACTTGTGTCTTCTCAATATCTTTCAAACTCTCGTCTTCCACAAACACAACATCAAGACTTCTAACAAGCTTCTTTGAAACCGGATCATATAGCCTGTATCCAAACTCATCTTGCCCATAACCAAGGAATATACACTGTCTAGACTTCACATCAAGCTTTGATCTTTCATCTTTGGGAATATGCACAAATGCTTTGCATCCAAAGACCCGCAAATGACTATACGAAACATCTTTGCCACTCCAAACCCTGTCTGGAACATCATTATGCAAAGGAATACAAGGAGTAAGATTAATAACATGTACCGCTGTAAGTAAAGCTTCTCCCCAAAAAGAATTAGGTAAGCCAGCATGTGAGAGCAAACACTTAAACCTTTCAACCAAGGTTCGGTTCATCCGTTCTGCTAAACCATTCAACTGTGGTGTCTTGGTAGGTGGCCTTTGGTGTCGAATACCCTTCTCTCTACAATAAGCATTAAAAGGACCAATGTATTCACCTCCATTATCTGTTCGAACACACTTGAGCTTCTTCCCAGTCTGTCTCTCAACTAGGGCATGAAACTGCTTAAACACATCAAATACTTGATCTTTAGACTTTAAAGTATAAACCCATACCTTCCTCGAATGATCGTCTATAAATGTGACAAAATATAAGCAGCCCCCAAGTGTGCTAGTCTTCATAGGACCACATACGTCTGAATGCACCAAGTCAAGTATACTTTCTTTTCTATGAGGCGGATGACTATGAAAAGAAACTCTCTTTTGCTTACCATTCATACAATGAGAACACTTATTCAAATGAACATCTTTCACACCAGACAAGGCATCTTTCTTCAATAAAATAGACATCCCTTTTTCACTCATGTGAGCAAGTCTCTTATGCCACATATCGGTCACATCAGAATTCGTCAACGAATTAACCGAGTCTCTGGAAATCTTTGGATGTGCGATATACAACTTTGAAGTTCTTTCACCTCTTGCCATGATCAACGAACCACGAGTGAGTTTCCAAATTCCACCACCAAAGGTACTGTGAAAACCATCATCATCTAATGTGCCTGCGGAGATCAAATTAAGTCTAATATCCGGAACATGTTTCACATTGTGTAAAACCAAATCCATCCTAGTATCAAACTTCAAGCAAACATCCCCAACACCAACGATCTTTGATAGCCCATTATTACCCATCTTGACATTTCTAAAATCACTAGGAGTATAAGACAAATAAAAATCCCTTTGTGATGTCACATGACAAGTAGCACCACTGTCAAAAACCCAACTCGAATCATCACGTGCAATGTTCACCCTATCATAATCACAACAAATATAAAATTCTTCGGTGACAGTGTTAGTTTCAGAAGTACCTTCATCACCGTCATCTTTCTTGTAGTTATTCTTTTTATTGTTGTAATTAGCCTTCTTGTTCTCCTTTTTCAGTTGCCTGCAATAATTTATTATGTGCCCTTTTCTACCACAATGATGACACTCATATTCTTCAAACTTCCCTTTGGACTTACTGCGGTGCTTTGCTCTATTACTCGGACCTCTACTATGGCTTCTCCCCCTACTTTCGGTAACCAAGGCATCTGACTGTGAAGAGGAACCCTGTGACTTTCTTCTCATCTCTTCATTTATAATATTACATTTAGCCAATTCCATAGTAATAATACCGTTAGCTGCGGAGTTGGACAACGATGCCCTAAAAGTCTCCCAAGAATCCGGTAACGTACCAAGAAGCCATAAGCCTTGTATCTCGTCTTCAAACTTAATACCCATACCTGCAAGCTGATTAATAACACCCTGAAAAACATTCAAATGATCAGTAACAGGAGTTCCATCACGGTATTTCAAGTTAATCAACTGTTTAATCAAGAACAACTTATTGTTCCCGGTCTTCCGAGCATACAACTCTTCAAGCTTGGTCCATAGAGTACGAGCATGACTCTCCCCGTTAATATGGTTCAAAACATTATCATCAAACCCATTGCCGAGTATACCCGCAAACCTTCCGATGCAAAATATTCCATTCTTCATCAGTTTTATTTTCAGGTTTATCGGTACTAAAAACAGGCAAATAATAGTCCTTCACATAAAGAAGGTCTTCCATCTTGCCTTTCCAAACATGATAATTGGAACCATTCAAACTCACCATCCTACCCGTATTAGCTTCCATCGTTCAAACAAGTCTTAACCCAAGAACAAGAGCCGAAGCTCTGATACCACTCTGTTGGGAAAAACGACCACCTAGCCACGAACGGTAAACAAAAATTGCGGAATTAAACTTCGTTTGGATAAACTTTTTCCCGAACCGAATGAACCAATGAGGATGCAAACAAAATAGGGTATATTAAAAGTAAATATGACACAATAATTTTAGCGTGGAAAACCTCTCAACGCGAGAGTAAAACCACGGGACTACTAGAGCCGCTTCAAATTCACTATCATCAATAATGAGCAATACAAAGTCTTCTCTAGGTAAAACTAGAGGCATACACAAAACATCATATACTTGGTACAAACTAACTTCAAATATATGGAATCAAACTACAAAATAATACGAGTAAGAGGTATCACTAACGAGAGAATGAATCGATCTCCGGCACGTCTCTTATCTTCAACAAAACACCAAAACCTTGGAGCTCAAAAACCTTCCTTCGTAACACTGATTGGCAGAAGAGAAAATACTCCAAAATTCTTGTTTCGTATGTGTGTATATTGACGACAGAATATTAATCATCATAAACCTAATAATAATTCTTTAATATATATGTATTTCTTTCTTGTTCCATACGTATGAGTCAAAGCCTACACCAAGATAAAAGTAAATAGGACACAATAATTTTAGCGTGGAAAACCTCTCAACGCGAGAGTAAAAACCACGGGACTACTAGAGCCGATTCAAATTCACTATCACCAATAATGAGCAATACAAAGTCTTCTCTAGGTAAAACTAGAGGCATACACAAAACATCATATACTTGGTACAAACTAACTTCAAGTATATGGAATCAGACTACAAAATAATACGAGTAAGAGGTATCACCAACGAGAGAATGAATCGATCTCTGGTACGTCTCTTATCTTCAACAAAACACCAAAACCTTGGAGCTCAAAAACCTTCCTTCGTAACACTGATTGGCAGAAGAGAAAATATTCCAAAATTCTTGTTTCGTATGTGTGTATATTGACGGCAGAATATTAATCATCATAAACCTAATAATAATTCTTTAATATATATGTATTTCTTTCTTGTTCCAAACGTATGAGTCAAAGCCCACACCAAGATTTTTGGCAAGCCCAATAAACAAATCACCACATAAATTTGTGAGATCATGTGGGTCACGGCTCAACCAAAAAAACCAACGTCAACTATATTTTTTTTCTTATTAATTATTAAATAATAATAATACCCATGTAGGATAAATATTTGTTGTGTTTTCTCATAGGCAAAAAATACCCCAACAGCACAGGCACACAGGGATGATTTGTTTATATAAACAAAAGTAATTACCTAAAAAAGGATTTAGCTGGAATCAAATAAAACTTAAGACCTTAGCAAGATAGAAGGTCTAAGGGACAACAGTTTTACCACTACAGCAACCTTGAATCTTTGTTGTAGCTTCACTGCATAAAATTCTTATGGGTTCACTCAATTTTTTTTATATATCACTTCTAAATGGTTCACGTGAACCGTTGGGACTCTACATGGGTCCACCGCCCATGCGGACAAGGCTCATAATTTTTGCAATTGGTGTCATTCCATGCTTTTCCTATTCATGCGCTTAGTGTTTGAAAAGTCCAAAACAATATTTGTATGAGCTCCCAACACCGCATCAACATGCCAATCTGAGCACTAGCTAGTTTTCACATATCATGTTTGTTATTCTTCTATCTTTATGTGTATGCCTATGTTTTATGTTTATATATGTATGAACATGCCCTGATGCATGGATGGCACATATTGGTATTGTATCCTCGGTATATTATCGTGGTTTGTCCTTAGTTAGAATTCCTGGAAAAACTTTTGTGTATGACCCATTCAAAGAAAGATCCCGTTGGCGAGATTCAATGTTTCAAACCACAAAAAATAAATATAGGAGTTGAATTGGCTAAAGGTCAACTTATATTTTGTTAAGTTGTCAGTGAATTATAGGTTAGATCTGTGGGCTTGACCCAGAGATAACAAATGTCCTAAATTTGACAATTTAAAGGATTAGTAAGTGTTAGAAGTCCCTGTTAATAATAAACTATCAATTTACTTACCTTTCATTGACTAACAAACTTTTACCTTCATCTTAATCCAAAAATGTCCCATGAAGTTGTGAGGAAGACAAAATTCAAAGAATCTGTGTATAGATAACAATCAAACCAAAATGTTACTCCCTTATATCACCTTCTTCTTTCTAGTGCTAACAACTTCTAGATCATCAGACACCATAGCAGTGCATCAAAACATCTCAGACGGTCAGACCATAGTTTCAGCGAACACAAAATTTGAGCTACGTTTCTTTAGCCCGGGCAATTCCAAAAATCGGTACCTGGGGATATTGTTTAAGAACACATCGCCGCAAACGGTTGCATGGGTTGCAAACCGTGTAACTCCACTTACAGATAAACTGGGAGTCGTCAGACTGGACAACCAAGGGAACTTGACTCTTGTTAACGGTAGTGGCAAAGTTATTTGGTCATCCAACTCCTCAGCATCTGGTGCAAATATAAATATTGAAGCACAACTGTTGGATACAGGCAATCTGGTGATTCATAATGAAATTGTTATCTGGCAAAGTTTTGATTACCCTGGAGATGCTTAGCACAAATAAAGTTGGGCAAGAACTTCATTACTGGAAGAGAAACATATTTAACATCATGGAGAAGTGCAGATGATCCTTCCCCAGGTGAATATACATTAATGGCTTTAATGGTTAAGGGTAAATATCCGCAAGTATATATTAGAAGAAGCTCTGATATCGGAACAAGGATCGGGCCATATAACGGCGTTTCACTTTCTGGCAGGGCGAACTTTGCTCCTGATGCTAATCCGGCGAGCGTTTCTTACCTGATTATGAATCAGAGCGAGATGTATATCACTTTTGATTCTAAAAGTACTACATTAAGAACAATAGTAACTCCTGGTGGTCAACTCGAAATCTAGCAGCTAAAATTTCCGAACCCAAAATGGATTCTGATTTCTGCCTCGCCAGTAGATTATTGTGACAACTATAAAGTGTGTGGCCCGTATGGGATCTGTACTACTGCCACTTCTCCTAATTGTGGGTGCTTAAAAGGATTTGAAAAGAATCCTGATGATGATACAAGTGTTTGTAGACGTAACATAGCATTGGGACTGTGGGCTTGGAGAGGGATTTTTGCCGTTATCAAGCATGAAGTTACCGGACACTGAGAATGCTGAATACAGTAGCAACATGAGCCTACTAGATTGTGAGGCAGCTTGCAAGAATAATTGCTCATGCACGGCCTACGCAAATCCAAACATCAATCCAGGTGGAGTTGGGTGCTTGCTATGGTTTGGAGAATTGACTGATGTCCGAGTGTTCCCACAAAAAGGGCAAGATTTGTATGTCAGACTTGCGGCCTCAGAATTACCAGGTAAGTAATTAATAACGCTACCAAATTGATGGGTTTCTTGTTTACCTTGTTTTAACAGCTTAATGTTAGGTCACTACATTTTTATGATGGATACATATGATCTAGTAATAGACAAACTATACACAACTGCAGTAATTTGTAAGGAAATTCGTCGCCAAGACGTATGTGTTGTTCGCTTATTTCTGTAAACTTGACAATATATTGTTTCCTTGGACCTCAAAATATTTTAGATCTCCCTTCCAAACTTCCACAAAAAGAAACGAGTAGTTATGGAAGTTACTTCATCAATAGCTGCTGTGTTGACTTTGTCGGGCCTCATATTATTGGCATTGTATACTAAGAGAAAATGGAAGAATAGATCAGATTCTGGGAGAGAAGGCAAGTGATATGACTCTGGTGCTTTAAATACAACTTAACACTCTATGATGAATTATGTTTGAAAATAAGATCTTTGTCTCAATGGCATATTTTCTAGGTAGACCTGAAAAGACCTTTAGTTATAGTAGCCAGATGGGAAGTCCAGAGGTTCCCTTGTTTAGCTTGTCTAAAATTTCTAAGGCAACCAATGACTTTTCAGTAGACAACAAGCTAGGAGAAGGCGGGTTTGGACTAGTTTACAAGGTAAATGATAGGAATTAGTTGGTCATATATGTGTAAGTACTGATCAAAAAAATTTGGATCTACATTCTATTTGGATCTACATTCGATTTACCAGGGTGTGCTAGAAGAAGGAAAAGAGGTTGCTGTGAAGCGGCTATCAAAGTCCTCTGGACAAGGGCTTCTTGAATTCGAGAATGAAGTTATATGCATTGCTAAACTTCAACATCGGAATCTTGTGAAGCTCTTGGGATATTGCATTCAAGGCCATGAGAAAATGTTAATATGTGAATACATGCCTAATAAAAGTCTCGACAGTTTTTTATTTGGTTGGGCTCTCTTACAATCCTAAAAGTACAGATTTATCAAAAATGCAAACGTATATAATACATATAAGCCATCTTGCTGTCTTTTGAACAGATGAATCAAAAAAGTCATTACTTGATTGGCCACAACGCTTCCGGATCATTCATGGGATTGCTAGAGGCCTTCTTTATCTTCATCAAGATTCCCGGCTTAAAGTAGTACATAGGGACTTAAAAGCAGGAAATATTTTACTTGATCATCAGATGCATCCAAAAATATCAGACTTTGGCTTGGCAAGGATGATTAAAGAAGGTGTGAGTGAAGCAAATACAAAGAGAGTCGTGGGAACATTGTACGAATCCGCAAACTCAGTTCATATTGTACAGCATATATGCCTTTATATATATATCTTTTATTCAGGGGCTACATATCTCCAGAGTATGCAATGAAAGGTCTCTTCTCGGTAAAGTCAGATATTTTCAGCTTTGGGGTTTTGGTATTGGAAATTGTGAGCGGGAAGAGAATTAGAGATTTTATTCATGAAGATAATGACCATAATCTTATTGGACATGTAAGTGAGTTGAATACAATCACACACACACACACACATATGTAACCTGAACTTTGAATAAGGCAGTCTTGCCTATTGATATTATCTAATATTTGTATTTTATGTGGTTTCGTATAGGCATGGAGACTTTACAAAGCAGGAAAGTCTCTTGATCTAATTGATGAATGTTTGCGCACATCCTATTCTGCTAGAGAAGTGTTGCGGTCTATACATGTTGGCCTATTGTGTGCGCAACACCGAGTAGAAGATCGGCCTGACACAACGACCGTTGTATTAATGTTGGGTGGTGAAGGGTCACTTCCTTCTCCCAAAGAACCTGCTTTCTTTATTCAAGAAGGTGAAATCAACTCTACCTCAATTCTTCCTTTACCATCATTATCAGTTAATGGCGTAACATTAAGTCAAGTAGATGGCAGATGACAAGAAGAAATGGTTTGTGAATGTATAAGGTATCATTATCAGTTAGAAGTTTGAAGAATATGTAGATGTTAATAGGAATTAATAGAGTATATATTTGATGCATATATCCATAATTGTGTATATCCCACTATTTTAGCCTAAATTGATGTATATCCATAATGATGATGTACTTATTTATAGAGAATGATAATGAGAAGAGGGGCAACGATTTGATCTCTTTCATGGTATCAAGAGATTTACCCAAACCATAACAGCCGTTCCTTTCTTTCACGGCTCTTTCCCATCGCTTCTGCTCATTTTTTTTCACCCTCTTCTACAACAATGGATTCCAAAATTCATCCTGCAGTCACTGTATCTAATATTAAAACCTTCATACCCATTACTCTAGAGATGGGTCGAGCCTTCCTCGTTATCGAACATCTCTCTCCTCACATCCCACCTGCTACTGCCTCCTCTACCAGCACCGACAAAGAGAAAACCCCAAAACCCGTGGAAGACTCGTGGGATAGACTCGACGCCATTGTTCTCCAATGGATATATGGCCCTATTTCTCAGGACCTTCTTTAAACCATACTCAAGACTAACACCACGGCGTGTGAAGCTTGGAAAACCTTGGAGAACATTTTTCAAGACAACAAAAATGCTCGTGTCACACATCTTACTCAAAAATTTTCAAACACTCGCCTAGATGACTACCCAAATACCTATGCTTACTGTCAAGCCTTAAAACTATTGGCTAACCAACTTGCCAATGTCGGATCACCGATATCTAATGACCAACTAGTTACACAATTAATATCGGGCCTCAACAAACAATATGAGGGTATTACCATCATCCTTCAAAACATGGAACCCCTCCCTGATTTTTACATTGCTCGATCGAAACTCGGATCCGAAGAAACACGCAAAGCACACCAAGCCATGAATGTTGCACGGGCTGCAGGAACCGCTCTTAACGAAAATACGGCCCGATCTACACCCCATAATCAGTCACCACCCACCACCGAATTTCGTTCGGACCAATCTACGGACTGTGGGCACTCTCGCGATCGTGGACGCGAACGCGACTCCTACTCTGGCTCTCAACAACCTGCTTATGATCCCTCCTACTTTCCATGGTCAACCACCCATCTTCCACCATGGTCTAACCAAAATAACAATCAGACATGGTTTGGCCAACGACAACCCTCACGACCCACCTGGCCCAACCCCATGCCCATATCCAACTACTACAAGACCCATGGGGAATATACGAAACGGGATTCTTGGTTCTGGTCCCACTCAAGCTTATAACACTGCTTATGCCCCGACTGACATCGAGCAAGCACTTTACACCATGTCACTTAACCCGCCGGACAGACCGTGGTATATGGATACGGGGGCTACGCACCATATGACAAACAACAAAGTAATTTTAAGTCATTTTTTAATAATAGCATGTCACAAAATATCATTGTTGGAAACAGGGCCGGCCCAATAGCTTTATTGGGCCAAGCTAAGGCTTTAGGCCCCAAAAATATTAAGGCTCCAATTTTTCTAATAATAAATATATTAGGTTTTTTTGGCAGGCTATGAGTGTACGAAGCCTGAAGCCTGAAGCCTGAAGCCTGGAAGATTGGAACTGGAACTGAAGCATCATGTTCATCTTTATATACTGTGCGTATTCTCTGCTTTGTCAATTGCGATTGAAGTCTATTTATTTTTATATTTGCGATTGGTGTGCCATGTAATTGAATCGGCAATTGCAATTTTTTATGTTGAATTGCAGGTACAAGGGTTTATGTGTGCGTCTATTAACTGTGCCATGTATTTGGCTTTGTGTTATTTGCCGGAGTAACAGATTTTGGATTTGGATGTGCCGTCTGGATTTGACTGTTTGTCAAGTGGATTTACTATGGATGGAGGTTAATTTAATCATCACTTTTATTTTTGTCCTTATCAAGGCATTAGTTTTGCAATTTATAATTTTTTTCTAATTCTTGTCCAATATTTAATCTATTAAAATGTGCGAATTTGTTACTATATTTTGCTAATTTAATATTGAGATTATGTTACTTATTTGAAAAAAAATTGAAAAAAAGCCCCCAACTTTGTAGTTAGCTTGAGACCCTCGAAAACCTTGGGCCGCCACTGGTTGGAAATGGTACAACTATTCCGGTTCATGGATATGGCAACGAAAACCTGCCCTCACCTTTCCCACCCCTAAAGTTGAAAAATGTTCTTTACGCCCCAAAACTAAGTAAAAATCTTATTTCCGTTCGTCGATTAACAACTGACAATTGGATTTCTATTGAGTTTGACCCATTTGGTTTTCTTGTGAAGGACTACAAGACCCGGATCCCTATCCTTCGATGCAACAACACCGGTGATCTCTACCCACTCCTTCCGCACTTGGATCCATGCTTAACACACCTTCTACATTTGCTGCTATTTCTTCACATCTTTGGCACCAACACCTTGGACATCCGGGCCCTGCTTTGTTGAACTCTTTAAAAAATAATTGTTCTATTGACTTTGGGAAATTGAATAAGTGTGTTTTTCAATCTTGTGTGTTTGGTAAAAGTATTAGATTACCATTTGATGATTCTCATACTTGCACATATTTACTTTTTGATATTATTCACAGTGACCTTTGGACGTCATCAATTCAAAGCTCCGGGGGTCACCGATATTACATCTTATTTTTAGATGACAAAACCAACTTCCTATGGACATATCCACTATCCAAAAAGTCTCAAGTGTTTTCTATTTTTTGCAACTTTATGAAGTTGATTGACACTCAGTTTGAAAAAAAAAATTCCAATGCGATAACGGTAAAGAATATTTTAACTCTTCTTTTCAACAATTCTTTAACCAACATGGAATGCCTTTTGTTTATTGTGTCCGCACATGTCGTCCCAAAACGGAAAGGCGGAACGCAATATTCGACCAATCAACAATATCGTTCGCACTCTTCTAGCCCATGCCTCCCTACCAAACACTTTTTGGCTTCATGCCCTCGAAATGGCAACTTATATTCTTAATATTCTTCCAAGCAAAAACCACCAATATACTACACCCAATAGACTTCTTTACAACCGCACACCATCCTATGATCACCTTAGGGTATTCGGTTGCTTATGCTACCCTTTAATTCCCTCGACCACTATTCACAAACTAGACCGGCGTTCTTGCCCATGTATCTTCCTTGGTTATCCCACTAACCACCGCGGATATAAATGTCATATACACAAATCAACTAATCATCTCTCGACATGTTGTTTTCGATGAGACGATTTTTCCCTATGCCAACACTACATCTCTCGCACCCTCATACGAATTTCTCACCGACCAATTCCCATCTCATTTCTGGTTCAGGCCCAATCATCCAACCCCAACCCACAACAGCCCACACCATCACATCAGCCCACACTTTCACGAAAATCATCTCCACACACATTCCCATTCTCGGCCAAATCTACTTGCCATCCCTCAACACAAAACTTTTCCAACCAACACTTCACTACTAACTAACCAAACTTCCTCACTTACCCCGTCAACAAACTCAACCCCCACATCATCTCCTTATGTAACGAACACACCATCCACCCCACCTAGTCAAAACCCGTCTATCTCACCTACTATACCACCACCACCACCAAGTCAACCACCCCGCACAATCCGAACACGTGCCATGGACGACATTGTTAAGCCAAAGAAACTATTTAATCTTAACACCTCCACTATAATCTCAATACCGAAAAACCCCGCCGATGTACTGTCCATACCGGAATGGCACAAAGCCATGACTGACGAGTTTCATGCTCTTATTAAAAATGAGACTTGGGATTTAGTCCCTCGTTAACCACACATGAACATTATTAGAAGTATGTGGTTGTTCAAACATAAATTCAAGTGTGATGGCACCTTAGAACGATACAAAGCCCGGCTTGTATGTGATGGGCGATTACAACAAGTTGGGGTGGATTGTGGAGAAACTTTTAGCCCTGTTGTCAAGCCGGCCACAATACGTACGGTCCTCTCAATTGCTCTTTCGAATTCATGGTTGGTTCACCAATTGGATGTCACTAACGCCTTCCTACATGGCAAACTTAATGAGACAGTGTACATGTACCAACCAATGGGTTTTCGTAATCGCGATCACCCGAATTATGTGTAAACTTAAGAAATCTCTATATGGTCTCAAATAAGCACTGCGTGCATGGTACCAACGGTTCACGGATTTCGTTACCGACATGGGATTTTGCCAAAGTCAATGTGACAATTCACTCTTTACACTCAGATACGGCACCAATATTGCATACCTCCTCCTTTATGTTGATGATATACTACTTATTACCTCTTCTGATTCACTAAAGTAACACCTCATGACATGTCTTGCAAATGAATTCTAAATGAAGGATCCCGGCCCTCTAAGTTTTTTTCTCGATATTGTGATGACACGCGACAAGGATACTATGTTTTTTTGTCACAATTGGCGTGTGCTAATGACATCATTAAAAGAGTCGGCATGCAATCTTGCAACCCGATTAGTACCCTGTAGACTCCCTCGCCAAGTTGAGTGCATCATCAGGTAGTGATTTTGATAACCTGATGTTGGAAAACTTGTATTATAAATTCCAGAAAATTAAACGAAAATAAACAAACAGTAAACCGGGCTTGTGTTTAACACAATTCCCTTAAACAGATTCTCGGTCTGTTCCCAGGGTACTCCGGTTCGAAACAGAATCGGTGCTCTGCCGGACTCGGACACTTGCCTGAAACGCAATCGGAAATAATAGTGCTTGAAGTAGGAAGAAGATGAAGTGTTTTTGAGTTGGTGTGTCTAAACTGAAGAGTTGGTCTTGTTTATATAGCCACAGGATTATAATCAACATGATAATGACCATTAATAATAATAATATCACATAATGGTCCATTAGTGCGGAATACAAAACTGAAAGACAATAATTATTTTCTTAATGATTATTAATTGTGTTGACCAGACCAGCTTTTGAATTTCAAAAACAAATTCAAAAAATTGTCTCACGCGGGCTCAGGTTTTCGGAGTTGCATTCATGTCCGTGGGACGTGCGGGCACGCACGGGTTCGATGGATTTCTAGTCCAGAAACCCAAATTTGCACCCCCTGCGCGCGCGTAGAACTTGTGGTAAAACATGTCATAAAGAATTCAAATGGGTGTAAGGTCACTACCTTATAAACCATTCATTATTTTGTTCCCAAACCGATGTGGGACAAACCTTCACCACTTCCACCACTTCCTTCATTCACTCACTTAAAACTTTCAACAATCCCCCACATGAATGGAGGTCGAAACAACATTATTCCGATTAGATTTCAACAGTTGAATCTTGCATACAATAGGTAGGTGTTATCCTTTGAACCTTTGCTTATGAAGCATACTCTGCCCACTGTCTCTGAGTAGACGGTGATGTCTTTGAACTCGAGGCCATTTGTGTAGACGACAATACACTTCACACAAGACTTTCCCTGACAAAGTCAAGTCCTCATAGTTATGTTCGTTATGGTCATGAACATGCGCCTGGTTCTGCAAGATCTATTAAGTATTGTGCCCAACAATACCCTTCGAAGCGACCCCACTTCTCTCTCACATTGGTGATTCACCATGTATTACTACCTTGGTTGAATCATTAAAAGCCATATGCTTAGCCTCACAGTTGTCACTTTTAGGAATGGACTAGGAAGGTTACCTTTACACGTGGTAAACTCCCTCTTAAAATTGTAGGGTTATCCCCCCCCCCCCCCACAATGACCACACTAATTCATACAATTAGGTTTTCCTATTAAACTCAACTCTTGGGATCTCCAGTCTATTGAGTTAGGTTTCCTTCGCATGAACTTTAATTTTTCAAGGGCTTCAGTCCCATACCCATGGACGACTTCTGAACTAACTCTCTACTTAGGCATTTTGTTAGCGGATCCGCAATATTATCCTTTAACTTCACATAGTCAACAGTGATAAATCCAGTAGATATTAGTTGTCGTACCATATTATGTCTACGTCTAATATGTCTATTCTTACCATTATACATTGTGCTATGAGCTCTGCCAATTGCCGATTGGCTATCACAATGTATACAGATGGCCGATGCCGGCTTAGGCCATCTTGGTATATCCTCAACAAATTGACGTAACCATTCTGCCTCTTCACCCGCTTTATCTAGGGCGATGAATTCTGATTCCATCGTGGATCTAGCTATAACCGTTTGTTTAGACGATTTCCACGATATAGCAGCACCTCCAAGTGTGAATACATAGCCACATGTTGCTCTGGAATCATTCGTGTCAGATATCCAATTTGCATCACAATGTCCTTCGACAACTACAGGATATATGTTATAATGTAACCCGTATTCTCTTGTGTATCTTAGGTACCAAAGCAACCGAATCACACAGTTCCAATGATTTGAATTTGGGTTACTTGTATATCTACTTAGCTTGCTCACAACATATGCTAAGTCGGGTCTAGTGTAACTCATAAGATACATCAAACTGCCAGTAATTCTTGAGTATTCCAACTGGTTAACGGGTTCACCTCTATTCTTAGCCAGATGTTGACTCGTGTCAATGGTAGTTCTAGCTACATTAGAGTCATTTGCATTAAACTTCTCAAGAATTTTGCTCACGTAATGGGATTGACTTAAAACAAGTCCATTTTGGGTTCGTGTGATTTTAACTCCCAAAATCACATCCGCAAGACCCATGTCCTTCATGTCAAATCTTGCTTTTAACATGTCCTTAGTGGACGTTATGATTTTGTCATCACTACCAGCAATGAGCATATCATCTACGTATAGACACAAAATGACATATCCATCGGATGAGTCCTTCACGTACACACATTTGTCACATTCATTGATTTTGAACCCAGCGTCAAGCATGGCATGATCAAACTTTTGGTGCCATTGTTTAGAAGCTTGTTTCAATCCATACAAGGATTTCACAAGTTTACATACTTTCTTTTCTTGCCCAATGGCTATGAAGCCTTCGGGTTGTTCCATGTAAATCTCTTCCTCTAGATTTCCATTCAAGAAAGCCGTTTTTACATCCATTTGGTGAACTTCCAAGTTTCTAATGGCGGCAATGGCAAGCACCAGCCTTATAGATGTTATTCGCGTAACCGGCGAATATGTATCAAAGTAATCTAAACCTTCTCGTTGTTTATATCCTTTGATCACCAACCTTGCCTCATACTTATCGATGGTGCCATCAGGTTTCATCTTCTTCTTGAAGATCCATTGATATCCTAGTGGTTTACACCCTTGAGGTAGATCCACTAGTTTCCAAATATGATTTTGTAAGATAGAATCTATCTCACATTTGATGGCCTCCCTCCACTGAGGTCCTTCAGCGGATTTCACCGCTTGTTGATACATTTGAGGTTCCTCTTATACCATGTAGGTAAGGAAATCAGGCCGAAGGATTCTTCAGTCCTTTGCCGTTTACTTTTTCTGATTTCAACCTCCTCTGTCTCAGATTGTTCCCGAGGTTCATCTCCAGTACTCTCGTTTTGAATACTTTCCTCAACCGGTCTAGAATAGCTCGGTAAACATGGGAACTTATATTCAAATCATGATGCATCCTTTGCTTCTATTATGGTGCCATTGTTTATTCCGGGATTCTTGGAATCATGCACAAGAAATCGATATGCACCACCGAGAAGGGTATATCCTATAAACACACAATCCACGGTTTTGGGTCCTATTAGTAGGCGTTTTGGTGGAGTCACCACTACCTTGGCTAGGCACCCCCACACTCGCAAGTATTTATATGGTGGTTTAATTCTCGTCCATAACTCATATGGAGTTAGATCTTTCTTCTTATTCGGTATCATGTTTAAGACATAATTAGCCGATAAGATTGCTTCCCCCCACATGTCCGGGCTTACCCCAGAACTTATTATCATGCCATTCATCATTTCTTTCAATGTTCGATTCTTACGTTCCGCTATGCCATTTGATTGAGGGGAGTAAGGAGGCGTGACTTCATGTATGATTCCTTCTTTTTCACACAAGTCAATAAAAGGTGAAACATATTCACCTCCTCGGTCACTCCTTACTCTTTTAATTTTTTATTTAGTTGATTCTCAACTTCGGCTTTAAATAAGATAAACTTATTAATTGCCTCGTCCTTACTCTTAAGTAAGTAAACATAGCAATATCTTGTACTATCATCAATGAACGTGATGAATTACTTGTTCCCACCACGAGTAGGAATTGCTTTTAGATTACACACATCGGTGTGAATCATTTCGAGGGGTTCAGTAAATCGTTCAATCTTTTTAAATGACGATCTCTTTTGTTTTGCTTCGACGATAGTTTCACATTTATTATTTGAGTCGATATCGAATGTTGGTATGCATTTAAGTTTAATCAAACGTCGAATGGAATTAAAATTAACATGACCTAGTCTACCATGCCAAACATTAGAAGACTCAAGCATATAAGCAGAACTAGTAGCATTCTCATTCATTTTGTTAAACACGGTTACATTCAATTTGAACATACCTGATGTGCGAAAATATATATATAAATAAAGCACAAGTCACAACTAAGCTTTAAAAACCAAACAATCTATCCTAGTTCACACAAACGGCAAGTGTACCGATCGCGTATAGCACAGATAAGGAAAGTCCGGATATCATACTCGAAGACACGTGAAAACGTTTATAATTACTAAACTCTGACTAAGACTCACCAAAATAATATTTAAATGATTTTTAATATTTAGAATTAATTAAACTACTTAACTTAATTAAATGAAAACCTTTAACAAAACTTTGAAAACTTTGATTTAAATTCAATATATAAAAACGTCTACCTAGGAATGAATCATGTTGACAGAAATAACAAGACAATGGATTGAAAATATTCACGACACCGGTTATAAAAGATGATACAACTAAAACTTGTTTAAGAAAGTCAAATTACCTCTCAGTCTCTCTAACAAACTCTAACTTATTTTAGTTGATTTTAAAGAATAAACCGGAAAAACAATTATTAACGTGTTCAAATGTCGACTCACCTCTCGGTCTCACCGACACACTAGCCTAATGGAAACGAATACTACGCAACCAAAGATAGAGGAGCAATTTAACTTAACCCAAATTAAACCAACTAATTGCACATAAACACTCAAACTTGACAAGACAAAAACCCGCTCTCGCGCGGTCTTAATTCTAACAAGTAAAAGCAACGAGACAATATTACTTCTTATCACCTCTCGGTCTCAAAGAAGGTGTATTTTAACTGATTTTAGATGATTATATTACCCACTTATCCCTACGGTTGTACACCCCGCAAATAAACCCTAAACACCAAGTCAAGAGTTTAACAAGCAATCAATTAATCAAAACCAATTCAATTAACTAATGCAAGAGGATTATAAGTAATAACAAATAAAACACAGCCATCACACACAATCTAATTTATGGGTTAGTTAAACTTTACATCAATAATTCAAGTCTTGAACATTAACAATCCATTAAACAAGTCAAAACCACTCAACAATCATCTATCCTAGGTAGAACAAGCAAGTTTAGCTACTCATAGATTTTGGACAGCCATGCATTCTCAAGAAAAACATCACAAACATCATCATAAACATGATTAAACTCATTCAAGATCCAAACAATATCAATCACAAGACAAACAATCAATCAATTGCAAAACAATTCAAAACAAAAGACCAAATCAATAAAGTTAGGGTTCTTGAACAAAAAGTAAAGTTTATGAATGTTTTACTAAGTATTATGGCTGAGATTTATGCTTATTGTTGATCCCTAGCTGCTGCCCCGATGTTCCTCTTTGATGTCCAGCCGCCACAACAGCCGCCACAGCCGCCGGTTCTTCTTTTTTTTCCTTCTTTCTTTTCCGGCTGCAATAGTTCCGATCAGAACTAGGGTTTAGGTTTCTTTCTTTTTTGATTTCGGGATTAGTGGATGAATAATGGCTGGTAACTTGATTAATCAACTTAATATAATATTATATAAGGCCTTTAAGATGTGGGCTTAGGTCGGGCCTTGACTTATAAGTTTGAAAGTTGCACAATTAAGCCCCTAAACTCTTCAATTTAACTCTTTTTTCCACCAAACTTCATAACCTACAAGAAAACAATCATCTTTGTAAAATCAAGCATAAATAAACCATAAAACTTAATAATTAAACTAAAAAGTAATTAAAACATGATAAAAATGATACGGAAAGTAAATGTGTTTTACAACACATCAAACATCCCCACACTTAAACCTTTTTCGTCCCTGAAAAAGTCTAATGCAGTTGGATCAGAATCGGAAAATCAAAGTTAAATCAAACATATAGGTTATATTTTAAAGCTTAGAAAAGCGCAAAAACCGCGATCATCGATATTGTTGTCCACCTAAACCCATGCCTTAATCTTTACCGGGACAAATAAGGTCCGACAATAATATTACTTAGTGGTTTACACAATTAAGACCCGCTTATCTTCTGCTTTTACCGGACCAGACCACCCCAACTTAACTTAAACCTCAAAATTAGCAGAATTAAAACGTTATTGCTCCATATTTATGAATAGTTAAGACGATCAAGGGTATTGTTTATCCACCTAAGCTTAAGCATCAAAGTCTACCAAGCAGCCATTAGATATGATTAAGGTTCAATTATTTATAGCCAGTGCTCCCCACAACATGACATACCCCCGTTATCAAGCAATACCCCAAATCCATAACCATAGGTGAGTATGCAAAATTTTATCTGTAGGGCTTACATGTAGCGTGTCCCTTGTGGTCCGTTTCTTAATGGTAATGAGACGCGAGCAAGGGGACCCCACATGACTAACAGCGTGGATGATCAAGTCTGTAGTGTATTTATACTTTCGTACTTTTTGTGATCATGTTTATAGACTTATAAGGGTTTGCTCTTTGGCTTTATTTTAAATATACACAACCCCACTTAGGAATTGTGAATACCCAGCTAAATAGATTGCATACAGACCCATGGTCTCCGGACCTGAAGCATCCCATCAATACAGGATTTAAGGTTATAAAACCATACGCCGATGAGGTGTAAAACACTAACTAGCATTTTAAGATTTATATCACAGGCTACACTGCATACTCTAACGTTAAACCTACCCAAGCATCATATGATAACGTATTCAGATTTTTAAAAACTCATGATATTTCCACTTTTTCATACCAAAATTTGAGGCTTGAGTATGGCCCGACCTTTCATTGCTTATTTTCCACGGACAAAACGCTTTACCCACAAAAGATTTCCATTTAACCGTTTTATCAAATTTGCCCTTTCATTTTCAAGGCTGAGCCTACCGACACATCCAAAGTTAAGTGCGTTTTCTTTAATTTATCTCATATTATTAGTAGTTTGAAAAACCGATTTCCGAATAAAATCATCATCTCCCACTTTAATGCAAAAGAAACTGAAAACAAGGGACATTTTTATTATTACTATTTTTTCTTTTCTTTTTTTTTTCAACTTAAACAACGTACGAAAACGAAAAACAAGTGAAAACTTTTTATTTTTTTTAATTTTTTAATTTTTTTTTTATTTTTTATTTTTTTTTAAATTTTTCTACAACTAAGTAAAATAAATTCTCATCCCCACACTTAGAACGAAATCGTCCTCGATGAGAACAAGGAAAAGAAATAAAATAAAAATAAAACGTAAAGCATAAAATTAAAACTTTAAAGAACAGAAATTAAAATAGAGAACGGGTTACTCCCCTGGTTTAGATGCAAAATTCTTCATCAGCTATGTAGGACTCAAACGAACGACTGTATAGCATTTCATTCGCGGCTGCAACCTCGGGTGAACCAGTTCCAAAACGCCATCAGAGCTACCACGCGCATAATGATACCTGTAACAACTCAAACTCGCTCGCATGTAGCGGTGTACAAAACAGAAAACAAAAACATAAGAAATAAACATATTTTTGTGTTTTTGTATTTTTTAATTTTTTTGATTTTTATTAAATATTTATTTTTTTTGTATTTTTATGTTTTTATAAATATAAATAAAAATAAAACAAATAAAAAACAGATAATAAAGAGAATCATAATACAAACTCTACAACTCGGGCTGTCTCCCGAGTGATGCATCCATCACGACTATTCCTCGGTGAATGAGTCAAGGTAGAACACCTCGACTGTCTGATCAGTTCTCGGCTCTCCTATGTAGTGCTTCAATCTATGGCTGTTCACCTTAAACTTCCCGCTTCGGTCTTGTATCTCAATCATGCCATACGGGAAAACATCAGTAACCGTGAACGGTCCCGACCATCGGGATTTCAACTTTCTGGGGAATAACCTCAATCGTGAGTTACACAGTAAAACCTTATCCCCACACTTGAACTGCTTATTCCTTCAATTTCCTGTCATGCAGTTCCTTCGTATGCTCCTTATACCGAAATGATTGTGCATATGCGTGATCCCAGAGCTCCTCTAATTCATGTAATTGATGGAAACAATTACCCTCTACGGCGGGTAAATCAAGATTAACCCTTCGAAGGGCCCATGAAGCGCGGTGTTCCAATTCAACAGGGAGATGACAGGCCTTCCCATAAATCATCCGAAATGGTGTGGAACCAGTCGGAGTCTTGTAGGCTGTACGGAAGGCCCACAGAGAGCCATCTAATTTGTCGGACCAATTCCGACGATGTGAACCAACCGTTTTCTCGAGAATACGTTTGATTCCCCGATTACTCACTTCCACTTGCCCACTAGTCTGTGGGTGGTAGGCGGTCGCAAGCCGATGGGTGACCCCATAACGCTTCAACGCCTTATCCATCTGCGAGTTGCAAAAATGAGTACCTCGATCACTGATCAAGGCTTTCGGGACTCCAAAACGAGCAAATAGACTTTTCAGAAAACGGACTACCATTCGGGCATCATTGGTGGGTAGAGCTTTGGCCTCAACCCACTTAGACACGTAACCGACGGTCATGAGTATGTATTTGTTTCCACGCGAAGATGGAAACGGTCCCATGAAATCAATACCCCATATATCAAAAACCTCACAAACTTGAAAGGCATTCGGGGGCATTTCGTTTCGCGAAGAAATGTTGCCGACACGCTGGCAACGATCGCAACTCTTAACGAACAGGTGAGCATCCTTAAAGATAGACGGCCAGTAAAAACCAGAATCAAAGACTTTCTTTGCCGTAGAACTCACACCGTGGTGACCTCCAGTCGGTCCCACATGACAATGGCTCAAAATTTGCCATCCTTTCTTGACATCCACACATCTTCTAATAAGCTGATCAGCACCAATGCGGAAAAGATACGGATCGTCCCAAAGGTAAAATTTGATGTCAGCAAAGAATTTCTTCTTTTGCTGGTAAGGCATCTTTGGGAGGTATCCGTCAGCGAGATAGTTCGCGAAATCAGCAAACCACGGAAAACCTTCCTCTTGTGCAGTAACGAACATCAGACTCTCCGTCGGATTATAATCAACATGATGGTGACCATTAATAATAATAATATCACATAATGGCCCATTAGTGCAGATTACAAAACTGAAAGACAACGCAGGCTCGGGTTTTCGGAGTTGTATTCGTGCGGGCACGCACGAGTTCAATGGATTTCTAGTCCAGAAACCCAAATTTTGCACCCCCCCTGCGCGCGCGTATAACTTGTGGTAAAACATGTCATAAAGAATTCAAATGGGTGTAAGGTCACTACCTTATAAACAATTCATTATTTTGTTCCCAAACCGATGTGGGACAAACCTTTACCACTTCCACCACTTCCTTCATTCACACACTTAAAACTTCCAACACCTGATTGTCACACCCTCAAAATCCACTAACGGAGTTTTACCGTCAGAGGGTGTGAACTAACAGGATCGGAATCATTAGTTATAATCAAACCATAAAACAAAGTTTCAAAACCATGAAAACGTTTACGAGTAATTAAATGCGGAAGCGTAAAAACCATAGAAACCAATGTTACGTCACGCAGGACGACTTAAAACCCAATGATAATAGTTTAAAATAAGTTTGCATAATTAAAAGTGTTTCAAGCAATGCATGATCCTAAACCGCGCGCCCGCCTCGGCTACCTGAGAATAACATACTAAAAGTGTCAACACAAGGTTGGTGAGTTCACAAGTTTATATAAAATTAAATGTTTAGCGTTTGCGTTCAGCGTTTTGCGTTACAGCGTTTTGCGTTACCAGATAGTGTTATGTCAATTATATATCTATAGGTAGCTAGCCTATAAAACAAGTATCACTAAGTGTTCGACACCGAAGCTGACTGTTTATCATTTGCCTTGCCACCAGGTCATCCAGACCATGGTATGTGTTTAGCCAAGATTACACCCACTCGACCTCCAGTCGAGTTTAGCGTTGGGTGGGGTTTGTCAAACCCAGTAGTACTACTCAACAGTGACTGCTATTATCCAAATATTAACCGGTTCGATGTTATGAAGGACTTTAGTTAACGCGTTTGCCACTCAGTCTTTACAAGTGATATATAATCTATATTAACAAAATCTTAAATGCGTTTTCGGAGTATGTTATCTCCCCCAAGTGAAAAGCGTTTAAAAAGTTTAAAAGGGGAAAGTGAAACTCACTGTTTGCGAAGAAATTCCCAAATTAAATCACCAAGATGCGCGTCACAGAAAAACTCTCTCTAGCATTCTAAAACAACAAAGAGATTTTTCTAAGTGTCGGAATATTATCGAGTCTCTAGACCCGGCACATAATACCTATGCACATAACATGTTTCGTGTTTCGTTTGTGGATCGTGTGTGACTTTAACAAGTGTATTTGTGGTACGTTACATGTGTAAGCAATTATTTACGTGTCACGTATTCATAAAGTACATCACTAGCAATTACTCCCCGTAAGGGCAATTTGGTCAACACATAACAATTAACTAGCCATTATTCCCCATGAGGGCAATTTGGTCAAATCATGACAATTAATTAGCAATTATTCCCCGCAAGGGTAATTTGGTCAAAACATATCAATTATATAGCAAATATCATGTTTCATGCATTTTCACAAAATTCAGCAGCTAGTTTCACCGAGACAGAAATTCTACTTGAAAGATTGTACTATCTCACCGATCACAGCATCACAATTAATTTACCAAAAATCATCACAAAAGCATATATGTCTTAGGCTTCCAGAACATATTTTATTATATTTTTATTCCACATAGGTTTCTCACAATCATCAAATCATTACAGCAAACTCATAACAGTTAAATTCATGCGCAACAGAATGTTATTTGAAATTCCCGTTAAACGAAAAATCCAATAAATGCAAGACCACTTGGGTTAGGTTCCTAACTCAATAAGTCAACTTCCAGAAGTGGAACCAACCCAATTGGTCTCGTAGTTCATGAGATATAACATTTACAAAACAACCTAACAGCATGTCTAACAGCTCAGCTTTGCACAACGTTTTTGTAAAATCATAAAAGTTAACTTCTACACGTCCAAAAATTGCAATTTATATTCTTTAGAAACTAGACTCAACCTAGTTTACTGTAGTATCAATAATCTCAACCAATTTTCACATTTACACTTCGTTACAGTCAGTTAAACATCAATAACACAATCTGTCCAGAAACTGTTTGCATCCAAACTCAACATATTAACTATCTAAGGACCATCATGCATTCATATAACACTCTAGACTCCATAAACACTATCCATGCACATCAATTACACATTATATACATGATTAGGGTTTTTGTTTGAACTCAATTCAAATACATAACAATTAACATGTAATAATATCCAATCTAGTTATCAAATCATCATCAAATCAACAACAATCATATTAATTTCATACACACATAGAATCGGCCATCTAGGGTTTTCAATTAACCCATTAAACATCAAAATCAAGTATAAAGGATGCATAGGATAGTCGATTATACCTTCCTAGCACCTTAATCTTCAATCAAAAGCTTGAAATCCTAGTTGTATGTGTGTGTATAAGTGACGGCAGCCAAGGAGCCAAGGGGGGGGGGGGTTTCCGATCGGGATTTGTGTGGGGAGAATAATAATAAGTTAGGGTTTATTATTATTATTATTATTTATAATACTACATGTTACACTTTGGCCCCTCCACTTCTAAGTATTACTTATCTAGCTTAAACTAACTTGTTTACATCTTGAGTTAGTGTTTATAACGATGTTATCACACAACACATAAGTCTAACACATAGTTATCACATAATTACTGTTTTGACGTTTTTCGTTTATTCACCAATCGTTTGCGTCAACTCGTTTGCGTTTCGGTGCAATTCCCGAAAGACTACACATGTAGTAAGTGTTAAGCATCATTTAAACCCTAGTTTAAATGTAATGAGGTGTGCGTTATAGATTCAATGATCTTTAAGTTTGAATTGACGGAGTTGAGTTAACGGAGTTAACCTGAAATTGACGATTGTCACACTGATTATTTACCGGAGCTTGGCGGGCGCGCTACAATACCTTACTTTCACCCGCCCCGATATCAGTTACATGGTACAAGTCTTCACTCACATGCATGCTTCCAAAACATACCACTGGAATGCTTTAAAACGCATAATACGATATATAAAAGGCACACCAGAACTCGGGATTACGCTTGGCGGTACACGGAACTCCTCAATTGTGGCCTATACGGACACCTATTGGGCAGGCTGCCCGGACACCCGCAGATCCACGAGCGGCTATTGTGTTTATTATGGTGCAAATTTAATTTCTTTGTCTTCTAAAAGTCAACCTACAGTCTCACGTTCAAGTGCCGAAGCCAAATACCGCGGCGTTGCTAATGTTGTAGCCGAAATATGTTGGATTCGTAACCTATTGTTGGAGTTAAACCGACCACTCGCTCGAGCCACATTCGTTTATTGTGATAACGTAAGTGAAATTTATTTATCTGGCAATCCCGTACAAAATCAGAGGACAAAACACATTGAACTTGATATCCATTTCGTTCGTGAACAAGTTTTGCGCGGTCGCGTTCGGATTCTCCATGTGCCTTCTCGCCACCAAATAGCAGACATCTTCACCAAAGGACTACCTCACGTGCTATTTGAAGACTTTCGTTCTAGTCTCAGCCTACGTTCTCCACCCGCTTCGACTGCGGGGGTGTAATAGGAATTATAGAGTATATATTTGATGTATATCCATAACTGTGTACATCCCACTATTTTAGCCTAAATTGATGTATATCCATAATGATGATGTACTTATTTATAGAGAATGATAATGAGAAGAGGGGCAACGATTTGATCTCTTTCAGCTGTGTCGGTACATTTGTGTGTTTTGTCAAACTGTATTATTTAAAAAATGTTTATGATTATTCAAAAGCTATTTGTTTTGTCACTCTGAATTAGAGATGTAGTGGACGTGCTTGTAAAGAAAAAGATGTAGTGGACCACTGTCATGTATTACTTAAATCATAAGAGAGGGACGTGGTGACGGTGAAAGCAATGAATACTCAACAGCCGTGTTTTTTTTTCTAAATAAAAAGGTTGAGGTATTGAAAATGTTAAGAGTTTTGTTAGTATGTTAAAATCTCTGTTTGGAAGTCAAGTAAAAAATTTCATAGTCAGCTGGCACCGAGTTTATAAGTAAACAGATAACTAAATAAATGGAACAATTTACTAGAAAAATAGTATTATTCATCATACGTGATGTGCTTACATTCCACAGCAAAACAATGTACTTGATGCAAAACACAGATACCTTCTAAATTTTGCTTGGTCTTATGTTTTAGATGGATCCCTGTGAAAATGTGGGCTAAATGCATTTTAGTATATATTTACACATTTGATTAGGCGGTACGCTATGGGCGCGGGGGGGGGGGGGGGGGTGGCTTGGAACGCCAGGCGATAATGAGAATAAAATGGTGGGTTCCCTTCTTTTCCAACGGTGTTGGTGTTATGACCATTTAAAATATAAAAAAATTCCAAAAATAGATTGTGTGTGTATATATATATTTGGAGAGAGAGAAGGTTATAATGAGAAATAGATTTTTTCGTAAGAAGTGTAGAAAGTGCGTTTTCACCATTAAGTCTAATAAAACACACTGCACAATAAACACACCGCAACTAAAATAAAAACACCGCACAATAAACACACTTTCCATATGTACCATCAGATCAACATATCTAATGCATCAAATTACTTCTTACACTTCTTAGACACACTCCACTTTTTATTTTAACTCCACCACATATATATATATATATTTATATATATCATTAACTCAATCTCTACAAATATCTCATTCATCTCTTTAAACTTATGAAATTATCTCCAAAGATGTCTTCCGAATCATCTTCGACACCCGACTACTACCCCGATCCCAACGCTATTTCATATTCGGATTCGGATTCAGAGGATAAAGCGATATTTAGTGCTATTCGAGAGGCTGCCTCAACTCTTAGTCGAGCATTGCGAAAGATCACAACTATGAACAAGACGCCCTCATCTTCAACGGGAACATGTAGGTGCTCATGACCGGTTGATAAAAGACTATTTTTCGTAGGACGCGACTTTTGATTTGGAATGATTTTGGCGCCGTTTTCGGATGAGTCGCCAGCTATTTTTACGAATAGTTGGTGATTTAGAACGCGATTATGCATTTTTCCAAAAACGGGAGGACGCGAGAGGTAAATCGGGTTTTTCTCCTATGCAAATATGCACGGCGGCAATTCGTCAACCAGCGTAAATACGGGCGACGCCATGGAAGAGTATTTACAGTTGTCAGAGACAGTGGGTCGTGAAACCCTTTACGGTTCTGCGAATGTGAGTATTATTATCATTTTAATTATTTATTTCTAAACCTTCTTATTTTAAGTGTAAATTTTATTAACTTTGTTGAAATTATTAATATTAGGTATTCTTCATGATGCAGGAGCATCCGATCCATTAAGTCAGCCCGGCCCGGCCTGACCCAAACGTTTATTTTTATTTATAAATAAAGTTGTTAAGTCTTTAGTTTCATTAGTTTTTTCGATTGAGATTTATATTAAAGAACTTTTTTTCTTTGAACCATTGGTTCGATTATGGTCTTTGATTAATCATAAGTGTCTTTAGCCATTTGATCGCTTCTGTTCCCGCATCATTTGGTATCAGAGCTTTTGGTTCTCAAATGGTTCAACGTGAAGGTAAATACTTGTCTGTTCTTCGATTCGCCGACAGAGGCAACGACACGAGTGTTTTTTATTCGCGTGCTCGTGAAGAAGATCGACTTCCTACTCGCAAATTCGCCGATCTAGGCAGCGTTGGAGTCTATTCTGACCCATGGGATCTTAAGATGATCAAACGGCTCCAGAAGCGAGTCCGAGATCTGGAAATACAACAAGAGATCATGCGGCTCCAACAAAGGATCCGAGATCTTGAATCATCATCAACATGGAAGGAAACGGATCCGGAAACACCCGTCGTGGACAATTTAACCGATCCTCCCAGTGGTGATACTATCTATTATTTTTTGCCCGTGTATGACGATTACCGGGACGAGGATTGGTATTCTTGGATGTATGGTGAATCTTTGGATCGGAAGATGACGGAATACGCGAAAACATATGCCCTTATTTTTGATGAAATAATAAGGGGCGCATCGGCCAATAATGGTGTTGTAATTAATATTTCAGACAATATGGTTGCTACATGTGGTTCTCGCGTGGCTGCGGGTGGCGTAGGATCAGTTGTGGTTGATGGTCAAAACCCGAGGAACAAGGAAGGTCAGTCGGGTATTTTGGAAAGTCAAAACAATTTGAATTTTAAATATAGTGTAATTCACATTGAAGATAGGGATGAAGGTGATCAAACTTTTGTGTATGATGATGGTGGTGGAGGTCCTATTAATTCAGAAACTGACGAATTTAATGGATCAATTGAACTCAATACTTTGAATAATGATAAGGAAGGTGAAAAAATCTCAAAAATAAACCATGTTAGTGGGGAGGTTGTAGGTCTCATTAATTGTGGAATCAAATTCAATACTCTAGACATGCATAGTGATATAACTTCAAGGCATTTGAACAGTTTCAATGCATTAAAAGAATATGGAACATATTATCTATGGCGGGTCGTGATGTCGTTGAATAAGGAGCGAGTTGATGTTCCTTTTGACCCAGGCGGCTTCTGTCCAAAAACAAAACTCGGGGACGAGTTTTTCGAAGAGGGAGAGCATGATGCAGGAGCATCCGGTCCATTAAGTCGGCACGGCCCAAACGTTTATTTTTATTTATAAATAAAGTTGTTAGGTCTTTAGTTTCATTAGTTTTTGATTGAATTTTAATTGAAGAGAACTTTGTTCTTGGAACCTATGGTTCAAATTATCGGTCTTTGATTAAAGAAAGTGTCATGAGCCATTTGAATGCTTCCGCTTCCGCGTCACTTCAACTATATCATAAAAAGTATTTGAGGAGACCGACTCAAAGTGATATTCAAAAAATACACGAGGTGCATCAACAAAGACACAGTTTTCCCGGGATGCTTGGTAGCCTCGATTGCACACGCTGGGATTGGGAAGCCTGTCCAGTTGATTGGCAAAGTCAATATCATCGGGGTGATCATGATGACCTAACCATTATTCTTGAGGCGGTTGCATCATTTGATATTTGGATTTGGCATGCGTTTCTTGAAATGCCCGGTGAAAACAATGATGTAGCAATAATAAATTCGTCCAGTATTTTTTACCGCGTCATAGACGGAGTTGCACCTAACACCTCATTTTCCACAAATGATGTCAACTACGAATACGAATATTATCTAGTCGAAGGTATTTATCGGGAGTGGGCCACGTTGATTCTTAGCTTTATGTATGACGATAAACGTCAATATTTCAAGAAAAACATGATTCAGCCATAAAGGACATCAAAAGGGTATTCAGGGTCTTCAAGAAACATTGGTCAATCATTAGACAACCGGCTTGTTTTAAGCAAATTGATAAGTTACGAAACATAATGTACACTTTTATTATCTTGCATAATATGATATTAGAGGACTCAGGTAGAGCAACTTGTTAAGGAGAGTACAACGATGAAAAAGAGTCGATCTCAACATTAAACGAAGATGAGAACATTTCTAATTTATTAAGAACACGAAGAAGGGAAACAAATTTCAGTCTTTGATCGGATTTGGTTGAACATCTTTGGGGAACAAACAACATGACGACGACTTAAAGTAGTTGTAATTTTTTTAGTTCTTATTTATATGTTTTTTATATTTAATTGTTTGTCTTTTTATCATTATATTTTAAATTATTATTGTATTTTATATTATTGTGTTAGGGCTTCGATCCCCGGTGCTCACGTGGCCCTATGAAAAGGCTTTGATGACCCCACCATAGAAAACAACCTTAACAAGATTGTATTTTTTGTTCTTATTAATGGAAAGTCTTCGATTGTCGTGATGTTTGGTTTTATGCATTCTCTTAATATATATGTGCGTTTGATTTTTTGTGTTGTTTCAAACAGTTTTAAATCCATCTTTAAGAATGCAAGAAGAGCAGTTATTGTATTGTATTTTGATAGAATGTTCAAACAATAAAAAGATGCAAATTATATAACATTATGACACTCTAGGCGAATTCCACATCAGCCATGGACATCAAAATTTTTTGGCTCACAAGGAATGTTATGTTTCCTAAATCAACAACGCGGTTTGGGCTTAATACTAGCTGATGAGAGGAGAACTCCATTTTTAAACGTGCTTAGGCGGGATTAGTATCGAGATGAGTGACCTCCTAGTCCCACCTGGGCAACCAAAAAAACCATTCGTGAGTTCTTTATGGCAAATATGACAATATTAATGATACGAGAGGCCATATGCTACAGATGAAATCCGATGGAGGCCCAAGTATTGAAGAACGTGCCATGTTATATTTGGAGGCTATGATCGTGCTTCCAAAAGTGACCCATAAAAATGGGCATGACTTGGCCCACGAAGCTCCGTTTCAAGGTTTTAAGTCCATTACCAGTCAAATCGAAGATTGAGACGAGGAGCACATTGTGGCAAACAGCCTTGGCCCTTGTCCGAAGCCCAAAATCGTCTTCTAAATAAAGTTATGGGCATTTTTATGTTTTTTCTGTCAGTTTTTATCTTTTAATTTTTGGGTTTGTGTTTGCCTGTTTGGCCCATGGCCTTTTTTTGTTCCATTCGTATTAGAAAGTCTATTAATACGATGTTGATGTAAGATGGATGGACAGACTCGAATATCTATATTACATATTTAACATTTTAAATGGATAATATGGTAATTTAGCAATTTTGAGACGATGTTAACATTGAATATGGAGACGCCGCTAAAATTAATTATCTTCATCTCAGGCGACATTCAATGCTCTTTAGAGCGCTCCAATCATAAAATCCAATTTAATGTTATTAAAATCCAATCAGGTCAGGGTGTTTCATTGAAGGAAGTCATTAAACGATTCCAATCATCATACCTTGCAATTTGTAACCCTCAAACTCTCCAAACTCCTAGACTCCGCAACCCCCGATGTTTAATTACTTCCTTCAATGCTCCATTCCAGTCATCGTTTTTTTTTTATCCATTCACTCTTATTTGAATCTTCAATTTGCATGATAGGTAGCAAGGTATGATACTCAATTGCTCGATTTTTTAGATCCCTTATAACAAACCGACTTGTTTCTGTTGACCTAAACGTTTAATTTCGAGCATACGATGTGTTCATATATGTTTCCTGCTAGGGTTAGCAGAAATTTTTAGTTATTCAACAATATGTGATTTAGCAATTTTAGTATGATTTTGATCTGTAGGTGTCATTATTCATGTATTTATTTTTTAATATTATATTCATGTATTTAAAAGATGAATAATGAATAATATAACTTTTATCTTGCCGTTGATTGATCGAAGTCAATAGATTTAAGTACATGCAGCCTTGTTACAGAGAAAGATGGAGGACATGTTTGGAAAAGGTGATGGATAGTTCAACTTCTAATTTGAGTTATCAAGTTTCGAAGAGGGAGCCTGCAGTAGGTTCATTTTTTTTTTTTACAATTTACTTTTATTATTGTTGCACATCAATTACGTTTTGGTGTTTAGGTTTAAAGACGGGGCCTCCAAAGTATCGGTCTCGGATCGTTTATGTAGATATGAGGCATTAAATTATGGCAGGTATATTTTGGGATGATAGACTGAAATGGGTTGACATATTATTAGAAGCCGACACTATATAACAGTGCCCGAATAATGGGACGATGGTGGTAAGCGGGTCCGTAAGGCATGTGCATAGATTCATTTTATTTTATTATGGTTTTAGTGTGTTTGCTAATTAGCTTATAATTGTTGTTGCAGTTTCCTTTTTTTAGCGACTAGGAATATAATCAGTCATAGATAATGGGAGTTGGGGCAAAACTACTATTGTGTTATAAAGGTAAGAAATTTAAGAAACTTTTGATGTTACTGATAACTTTGTTTTTTCGTTACCATGGCGTCACAATAAATGAAAACCCGCGAAGCAAAGTGAACTCCACACATATAATTGAGCTGGGGATTGATTCATTTAATAATGTGAATTGAGTGGAGAAAATGATGAATTTTTTCGTATCTAATTTGAAGATTGCTTGCTGCTAAACCCGATTATTGGTTTTCGTAAGGATTACAATGCCAGAACTCGAGTTGTACGCAGGGGTAAATACTTTATTTTGAACAAAATAAAATTCAAAATAGTTATATAAAACACATGGATATGTATGATATTTAGAATTTGGTTGAATATATATGATATTTAGAAACTTTTAGGGAAGAGTTTGATTTCGATGTGTCTACGAGTATTATATTTATATGAAGCTTAAAGCTTTAAGGGATATATATTAAATTCTAAATTGTTGTGTTTTGGGATAACTAGACGAATATACACTAATCACGTTTTCATTTGTGTATGAAGCTGTGGCTGGAGTGAATTAATCTCACAAAACAGCTGGAATACTTTTAACAATATTTGATGTTGGATGTGTTATTGGCGGGATCTTAGCAAGGTACATATCCGACTTAATCGATGCTCGTGCAGTCACTTCAGTCACATTCTTAACACTATCAATTCCCACTCCCGTTCTTTACCGTTTATACGGAAGCATTTCAATGTTTAGCAACATTCTCCTGATGTTCGTTTCGGGCATACTTGTAAACGGGCCATATGCACTTATTACAACAGCAGTTGCAGCCGATCTTGGTACACAAAGCTCGATCAAGGGGAATTCTCGAACCTTGGCTACAGTCAGTGCGATAATAGATGGTACTGGTTCAGTTGGTGCAGCCCTGGGCCCGCTTTTGGCCGGGTATATATCTACACGAGGATGGAATAGTGTGTTTCTGATGCAGCGTGGTGATAAAATTGGAAGTCAAACACGTTGATTCTGCAAATACCCGTGTGATTCTTCCCCGAACTTCCAGAAAATACGTAGATCGTAAATAAGATAAATAATTGAACCTGTTGATTCACACGAATACCAGGATCAATTCTTCCAACTATCGTTGATTCATAAAGAATACCGATAATTAGGTCCTTCACACACTAACACACACTGTGATAGAGAGGAAATGATTTTTTATATATATTCCAAAACCTTATTATTTTGCATTACAAAATCTCAAGTATTTAAAAGAAATAGAAAATCATTGGGTTTTTAATGATTAAACCAAAAGACATAAAATATTAATTTCAAACTCTTGTAATTCCATAACTCATGTCGTCATTATTTGGTAAACGTTTGATCTCCCCACATCATTCTCTCCACCTTTGAAAAAACTCGTCCTCGAGTTTTTGTTTTTGAAGCGTAGCCACCTGGGTCAAAGGGACCATCCATCCGATTCCGATTTATAGTTATGATAACTTGCTCAAATAGTTCAACTTTACTAATCATCTTGTTCGACTCTAGGCTTGTACCACATGGGTCAAAGGGAGCATCTATACGCTTTCTTTTTTCTACAAGTTCATGTGATCTTGATAATATTTCTTTGCTTGCATATTTAATAATTGGCCCCATTTTATCTTGTGCATTTTTAAGATATAATTGATTGACTTCTAACCTTAGAGTGTTGTCTGTGAAACTTGCAAACAAATCTTCGTAAATGACATTGCTAACCATATTAATATTAGCATTTGACAAAAATCTATTCCAGTGGTTTTTTTCTTCTTGAGTAATAATATCCACGCCACCTGAATAAATTGTAGACCGCTCATGTTTTCTTTTTAAACTTTCAAGAACATCACCGGTTCTCCAAACATACCATTCCTCGTCCTCGTATTCATCAAACACGGGCCAGGAATCATAGATATTGTCCCCCTCACAAGCCATATTGAGCCAGGAATTCGGCTTTTATACCAACTGATGCAGCGGTGTAAACAAAACGAAGATCGAATCACGTTGATTCAGTGAATACCCGTGATGGATTTCAAAACTCCCTAATCCCAACCAAAGGTCTAGGGAAAATGAAGAGAAAAACGAAATTTATTAATATTGGGTTTTTAATGATTAAACCAAAAGACATAAAATATTAATTTCAAACTCTTGTAATTCTATAACTCATGTCGTCATTATTTGGTAAACGTTTGATCTCCCCACATCATTTTCTGATGCTTATATTGTCTTTAGCTATTGCGGGGTTGTTATTGGTTCGAGTCGTTAGAAGTGAGATTAGGGGGAAGGTTAATGAGGAAAAATGACTTTGGTTTAGTGGTATTGCAAATTGTGGTTGACTGATTGTTGTTTTTGTGTATTCTTTATGCATAGATTCAAAGATACTTGTATCATGTAAAAATATATTACAGTTGACGATATACACTTTATACCGCAAACTATTCGTTAACCTTTCAAAGATACTTGTATCATGTAAAAATATATTATAGTTAACTCTACTTGACTTTGAAAAGCCTATTATTGCTAATTCATGTTTTATATGTGCAGGTGTCTTAGCCATTGCCAGAAAAAGTATTAAAGAACTATCATATTTCGTTAGAGGTATTGTATATATGCTTTAACTGTCTTTAATCTCCGACTCCAAAATTTGGTCTAACTTAGTTATTACTTTTAAGGTTCGGGTTAAACCGGGTGGATAACAAAAATCATTCACCATCACAAGAAAAAAATTCACCCACTTGTAAGAACTAAGAAGTTGCGCACAACTTTAATATTGTTATTTTCGGTTCTCTGAATCTGATCGATTATGTTTAATTTTTTTTACTTAAAAGTCAATTTCATATCACTTTTGTTAAGCTCAAAACACGCAATGTAATAATGTTATCACTCTTGTTCGGTCATTTTAAAAAGGTATAAATTTGGATATGATAAAAACGATTCTTTAAATTGGGGTCATTTTAAAAAGGTATCGATCTGGTTGAGCTCACAACGTGTTATTTTAAAAAGGTATTGATTTTGTTCAGTTCAAAATGGGTCATTGTAAAAAAGTATTGGTTTGGTTAAGGTCAAACCGGGCCATTTTTTCAAAAAAGGTATCGGTTTCGTTGCTTAAAACCCTTGTGAATCAAATCCACCTAACCCGAGTAGTTTACAAGGCTTAGCTATGGTCCTTCATCGAATTGTTCTCTCGATTTTGCTCTATGTCTGCGTATGTTTTTGTCAAGGCATATTTTAGCCTGTGTTTTAATTTTTATCATTTATTACATTCTTCACAAATTTGTCCACTGAGTCCTTGACTTTATTGTGAAACTGTCAAAGAAGTAATATAGCCATTATCCAATTAGATTAAGCATCAATGTTAAACTTGTAATCTGTACCAAAACATCAAAAATCTTATAAGTATGTGGCATGAGTGCTTCTTTTTAGAAGAGCATGGTTGGATGGTGTGGTTAATCAAAATAATTAAAACTATCATGTGCTTGTTTATGTTCATTTGTGTGCGTTTAGGAAGTTAACAAATGAACCCGAATGAATTGGAACAAATCTATTATCTTAATGAACGAACACACGCGTGAATTTTTTTTCGGTTAGTGTTCGTGAACCAGTTTAAAGGAAAACAAACAAACACGAACAAGGCTTCCTTCGGTTCGGTTCGGTTCGGTTCGTTTACAACCTTAATCTCATAACTTTCAAATTCGACATATACTAAATAATAATTCAAATTTATATCAAGTAACCATATATAAACTATTTGCATTTTTGATGTGTTATCTAAACTATAATATATGACAAATGATTTTATAACTTACAAATTTATATTGATGGATATGCAGACAGTTGTTCTTAAGGTTGGCATGTCATGTGGCGGCTGGGTTGGAATCGTGAAGAAGGTTCTTGGAAAAATGGAAGGTTGGTTAATTATTGGTTTATTCATTTTTGAAAATTAATCAAGATTTCAAACTTATAATAGTTGATATTAAGTTTATTTATCTATATATCCCATAGGGATGGAAACTTTTGGCATTGATATGGAGAAACAAAAGTTGACTGTGAAGGATAATGTGCAACCGGATGCTGAAATAATTGCAACCGGAGAAACAAAAGTTCTTCAGATGGTTTCCAGGAAACAAAACCGAGTTTTAGCCAGCTGAAGGAGTGTAGCTTCTATATCTTCCCAACCGGATGCATTTCTCGCTTTTTCTTTCTAAGTGCAAGTTTAGGTTCAAGTTGAGCTTTAGCTGCTTCTTATTGTTTGTTATTAGTTCTGTCTTGTGTCTGGAATTTGTGTTTGTATATTGATTTCGTAAACATTGTAAACTTCATTTCAAGTTATTTAAGTATTCTGACTGATTGACTTTTTGGAAGTCAAATATGCATTTAAGTTAACGAGTAAACATATTTGACTAAATTTTGCACCAGGCCATTTACGTTAAAACTAGAAAAATTGTTGAGTAAGGAAACCTTCTACAAGTAAGAAACAATTGAAGGACGTGAATACTCTTATCTTAGATTTTGTTTGTTTATTTAACAATTTTAGGATCATTATTAAACTGAACACATGAATTGTCAAAGATTTGTCAATTTGATTTTGAAAAAATGTTTATGTTTCAAATTTCAATGCCACATAATGGTTGGGAAAAGTTATTTATATCTTATATTTCCAATCGAAACCGGAAAGGCCACTTCAAAGCCGAGCAAAGTAAATGTGAGAAATAGGTATTTAGATGGGCGGACCCAATAAAATAAAATGTTGCAAACATCATCATTATACTCAATATGTTATTTGACAAGCGATCATTAGTAAAAGTGAAACTGTTAAATACTAAACCCAAAAGTAACGTGGGCATGTTTAACACCTGCATTAAAACTATACCAAATACAAATGTTGCTACAACAAATGCTGGTAACAGCACGAGCTCTTACTGACTAAATCACAGTTGTGTTCCAGCCGCAACGCGAGGGCTCTCTTACTAGTTATCAATAATTTTTTTTCTCTTCATTTTCCTTGACCTTTGGGTGGGATTTGGGGGTTTTTGGAAGTTCATCACGGGTATACTTAGAATCAACGTGATTCAATCTTCATTATCGTTTTACTGCTGCATCGATTCGATTTTCGTTATCGTTTTACCACGGCATCAAAATCAGAGTCGCATCTATGCCGTTTGGGATGGTGGGATCAACCTTATCAAAGATGGTGGGTCTCTCAGGTTTCGAGAGGAATACCTTAGACAAATCTCACATCCTAAAATGTTTGACCAATTCAAAGGAAAAACAGGTTGGCAAGATATAATGTTTCAAAACAAAAAAAAATATGTTGAATTGTCAAATTGTATGTTGGTAGCGTGTAAGATTTGTCATTTACTTTAGTTTTGCTAGTTAACATCATTTATGAGCTTTGGTATTAGTAGTCTCTGTAAACAATAAACTATCATTCTACTTACGTTTCATTGACTAAGGAAATTTCATGCTTGGAATAATGATTAATAACTTAAAGAAAAATAATAATTAACTAAAATTCCTACTTTCATGTCACTATTCCACTAGCCGTTTCTTCTTCATTGACCACGTACGGAAGTCGTCCAGTAACGCAAGAATAGGATGATTTAGTCCTCCAACTGTTATATCTATCAAACACAACACCATCCAAATACAATTATTAGTAAACATGTAATACCCAGAATCCTTGATCCTTTACAATCTGGAACATATCATAAGGATAAGTGATCCATAAATTAATCAAGGATAGAGGATTCTCAGCATAAATTATATGCCCTAACAATTGACCCAAAATGGTGGGTGTTTATGCTTTACAGCTGGCATTTTGAAATTTGAAATCCCTGCAAAAGATTAATCGATTAGACGGTTGCCAGAGATAATTATTATCAAAACCCTTAATATTAATCATAACCGCCTATATATGTGATCCCTTCAATCCATTTATAACCACATACTCCAGCCGTCTATCAGGTATCCTTCTCTCTCCTTTTATTCTTATAATATTCTTTAAGATGTCTGTTGCTTCTTCATCTTCCCCCTCTAAATGTTCCGACCAATCCTCCGATTCCGAGCTATTGGAGATGCAGCCTCAAAACCTGATCACCAACCCGTCGATGGAGATCTGCAAGTTCACTGATCCTGAGATCGACGAATTTCGGCCACTTTTCCCACCGGAAACCATTTTTCGGCCATATGACTCGTCAACTCGATGCGATGTTTACTCTCAGACCTGGGTGTGTTTTCCGGCTTGTCCCTTTCTCATTGGTTATACATATCCTTTTCCTCCTTTTACCTAAAACTTCTTGGAATCCACCGGCATGTCCTATATCCAGGCTATGCCCATGGTTTGGAGGGTTTTAGGCGTTATTGAAAGAATCATAGAGGAGAGGAAGATTGACTCTGGCGTTCAAGAGTTGGCACATCTGTATACCCTTACTACCCACGACTCAAACCGTTTTTTTTTTTAAATCTAAACCTCGTCAACCTAATCCAATTTCAAAAGTAACCCTAAACGATTCCTTCTGGAGGAATCAATTTTTCTTTGTGAATCGAGACTCCATACCCGGTGGGACTGATTTACCTTTGACTTGGGTTAAGAAGGGTAAGATCTCGGATCCTTAAACAGAGAAACAAAACGTGATAACTGTTCTAACTTTGAATCTTTCTCCTTTGTTTACAGTTGAAAACTTTGCTTCATTGGCCAAGCTACCTAGAACGAAAGAGAGAGTGAAAAGATTTCTTGCCCTGGATACCGAATTCAGGACTTTTCAAGCAAGATTTGTCGAAGCTTTTTACGACATCTCTTCAGATTCCAACATGTCAAGTAAGATTAGCACTTGGATAATAAATAGAAATAAATAAAATAAGATAGAACACTTATCTGTTACTTGGTTTGTGCAGGTGCTCAGAAATCTCAAAAATCCGGAAGCAAGTTTTCCCTAGAGGATATTGACAGCATGATCACTCCTCAAACCGTCAAGAAAGAAGCTTTGAAGGTGACCACTTCTTCCGAGCCAAAGACCACAACCACCAGGGCCAAATCGGCAGCTTCCAAGAGAAAATGATCCTCAGAGCCTGAGACCCACTTTGATATGAACCTCACTGTAAGCATCATTTATCATGTACTCTTTAATTTGATGACCCAATATCCTTCTGACTTTAAGAAAAATGTTGGTCATAGGCCGTGAATGCTTGCAAGGATCATTATGAGAAGATTGTGAACCAAATGAGTGAGAAGCTGTCTGTGATGGGAAGTGCTGCGGTCACCAAGGACAAAGTCATAACCCGGTTCTTGAAAGACAAGAAGCGGCTGGAAGAACTGTCATCCACTACAGAAACTCAGCGTCAAGAATAGATGAAGCTGGCCACTGAGGAGGACAAAATTTGGGCTGCAAGAACAATTTTGTAGGCTAGGATCAAGATGGAAACCGAGGCTGGTGATCCTGCTTTGGACAAGGGTGCTTGGGATGTTGAGAAGTGGAAAGCGATTTTGGTGACTCTTGGTGGCGAGGAAGATATAGCGATGACGGATGTGAATAAGGCTGGAACTAGCGGAGAAAAGGAGGTGGTGGAGACTGAGGAAGGAGCAGGTGCAGCAGAAGGCGAGGGGGCTGCTCGAATGGGCAATGAAGGATACTAAAGACAAGGCCAGAACCCGTTCTTTTATTTTTCTTTAATTATGTTTTTAAGGATAATGGTTTGTAACAGACAATGATAATTAGGATTATGGATCACCGATCCTCAAGACAATCATCAGGGGTACCGAAGGTGGATGGATCCTCTGTTTGTGGGGATGAAGCCTTTGGTGCCTCTGACTTTTATTTTCCTGCACTTAGTTAAATGATTAGTAACAACTTACTTTAACCCGGATGGATGGTCCATGTTTTAAATGTTGAAGTTCGGGTTAACTTTTTGTAACATTAAGTAAGTTTTCAATAAATATTATCTTTTGGTTATTTGCTTGTTACTTGTTATATTGAAAGCTTGTTTAATATAGCTTTAGCTTTGTTGAAAGTTTTAAGAAATATCTTTGAGTAAAAAAAATTTTAGGATAGAATATCGTTGTAAAAATAATTTAAAGATTTTAAGTCCTTAAGCAAAAAGGTTTATAAGGATCGTAAACAAACAAATGTGAAGTGGCAAATAGAAGCCATACCATAAGGTCTAATTAGACCTAAGTTACCACGAGTAGTGACCCTTGTAGAAATAAGTTAAGGATTTCGAATCCACAAGTCTTGATTCTCGTCATTCAACTTAGAACATCTGTCGTAAAGAACTTATAAGATTAATTGGGGTTAGACCCATCAAACTGGGGACAAGCCCATAAGATAAACTGGGGACAAGCCCGTGCAACTGGGGATAAGCCCTTGAACTGGGGACAAGACCAAACTGGGGATAAGCCAAAAACTGGTGACAAGCCCAAACTGGGTACAAGCCCAAAAACTGGGAACAAGCCCAAACTGGGGACTGCCCAATGATACGGATGTTAACTGGGGAATCTCCCAACCAGGGATTTAGCCCAAACATGAGATAACATGAAAATGTTATAAACCGGTGGTATGGTACGTCTACCATAAATCGTAGGATCCTCCATATAGCCGAAGACAACGAAATTGTCAGCCATTAAGCGTGTACTGGTCCCGCTGCCCCGGACTATACGTTGCATAACGTGCGCTCCATGCGAGAGTGTGGAAACTCTAATTTATAAGAAAGGTGAAAACCTTTAAACCTTGGAAGATATGACCATCAGGGGTTATACCTTAATTGTGGGCTAGGCCAACGGAAAGAGTAAAGTACCTTAAATGTAAAGGAGAGGGGGTCAACCTCTTGATCATTGAATATCTTACTAATATCCTGCATTGTTACTTAAAACTTGAAAAATACAAATGTTAAGAATATGTTATCCTTAAACTAATAAAAATCTTAAACGAATAGGTGATCAGATAGATATTACCAATTTTAGGATCCTAGATCTTATAAGGATACTCGATCCTCAGAGGATACGCAATCCTGATCAGAAAAAGTACTTCTTGAGGTGGATAGCATTCCATGCTCTAAGTAACATGTTGCCTTCCATAGTGAGAAAATGATATGCCCCCTTTCCTGCTTCCGACTCGATCAGATAAGGACCTTCCCACTTGGGTCCTAGCTTTCCATCTGCCGGATTGGTTGTATTCTGAGAGGCTTTTCTTAAGACTAGATCTCCTTCTTGAAATCTTCCGATCCTTATAATTGTATGCCCCAGCTACCCTTTGTTGATAAGCCGCCATTCGGATTTTGGCTAGGTCTCTGAGTTCTTCCACAGTATCCAAGTCTTCGAGAAAGATTTCTCTATTGGCCTTAGGATCACAGATGCTTGTTCTGGCTGTAGGAACCACCATATCTGTAGGGATTACTGCTTCTGATCCAAATACCAATGAGAAGGGTGTTTGACCTGTTGAATTCTTGGGTGTTGTCCTGTCAGCCCGAAGAACATAAGGTAGCTCTTCGGCCCACTTGCCTTTCTTGGATCCTAGTTTCTTCTTTAAATTGTTGATGATTATCTTGTTACTTGATTCTGCCTGGCCATTAGCTTGAGGATTCACAGGAGTAGAGGTAATCATCTTGATGCCCAAACTGTCACAAAAGTTAGTGGTTATTTTCCCGATAAATTGGGAACCATTGTCACAAATAATTTATGAAGGAATGCCAAATCTAGTAATAATATTTCTTTTAATGAAGGATATCACCTCTTTTTCGCGGACTTGAACAAAAGCTTCTGCTTCTATCCACTTTGAAAAGTAATCAGTTATTGTAAGCAGAGATACTTTTCCACCTGGTGCCTTAGGTAGATTACCCACAATATCCATGCCCCATTTCATGAAAGGACATGATGAGGATATAGACCCCATAGGTTATGCTGGTTGATGAATGATGTTTCCATGCCTTTGGAAAGCATCAAACTTCTTTGAGTATTTCATGGCGTCTCTCTTCATGGTTGGCCAGAAGTATCATGTTCTTAGAATCCTTGAAAACAGAGCTCTACCTCCAGTGTGATTACCACAATCTCATTCGTGAAAGTCTTTGAGCACTTCTTGAATTTCAGGATCCTCGATACACCTTAAGTATGGACCTGCAAGAGATTTCCTATACAGGATATCATGTAATAAAATGTATTATGATACCTTGAGTTTGAAGGACTTCGGATTCTCTGTGGCTGGAAATTCTCCATCTTGGATGTATTTTTTGATTGGGAGGATCCAGGATCCTTGGTTATTTGAGGATGATGGATCCCAAAGTACGATTTGTTTGTCAGTTGTTATCTCCCCAATTTCTTGTTCTCCTATTGCTAGCGAGAGTATATGGTTGATTGGAATCTTCGTGTCTTCTGGAATCTTCAAAGATGAGGCTAAATTTGCCAAAGCATCTGCCCTAGTGTTCTCTTCCCTTGGTACCTGATCAATACTAAAAAATTCGAAGGATTTTGCTAATTCCTTCACAACATTTAGATATTTTATAGTTTTTCACCTTTAACAGGATATGAGCTATTAAAGTGGTTAGTTATCAACAACGAATCTATATATACTTGAAGATACCTGATCCTCATATGTTTAGCTAATTGCAAACCTCCAATCAGAGCTTCATATTCTGCCTTATTATTTGTCGCTTGGAACTCACATGCTATAGACTGGGGTAATATGCCCCCGTGGCGATTTCGGTAGGATACCCAATCCTGTTCCTCTTACATTGGAAGCTCCATCTGTGAAGAGGATCCAAGGATCCTTGATTTCTTCTAGTTGCTGGACCTCCAAGTCAGCTTTCTTTTGAATGTCACTGCTGAAATCAGCTACAAAGTCTGCTGGAAGTTCCCAACTTTGACACCAAAATGGCATTTTGATGGATTCAGCTTCATATTGTACTTATCCAGGATGTTGAAAGCTTCTTCTACATCTCTGAGATGATCCTCTGCCCTTTTTATTTCACCACCATGTCATCTATGTAGACCTCCATAGTCTTGCCTAACTAATCCTTGAACATCATGTTTACTAATCTTTGATATGTTGCCCCTACATTTTTTAGTCTGAATGGCATAGCAATATAACAATATATGCTGGTAGGACTCATGAATGTTGTATCCTCTTGAATAGATGTTTCCATCTGATTTTGTTGAAATCTAGAGGAAGCATCCATAAAGGTGAGCATATCATGTCCTGCAGTTGCATCCACCATGGAGTCTATATGTGGTAACGGGAAAGGATCCTTGGGGCATGCCTTGTTTAAATCAGTGAAATCGACACACACCCTCCACTTTCCATTCTTTTTAGAAACAACAACCACATTAGCTAACCATCGAGGATACTTAACCTCTCTGATCATACCGACCTTAAGAAGTTTTTCAACTTCTTCTTGTATGATCGCGTTCCTCTTAGGAGCGAATTTTCTTCGCTTCTGATGGACGAGTTTAACAGATAAATCAAGGCCTAATTTATGAGTAATTACCTCCTTAGAAATACCTGTCATGTCTGAATGTTTGAAGGCAAACGTGGACCTTCTTCGCTTTAGAAAGGATATTATATCCTCCTCGATCTCACTAGGGATACTGGATCCTAGGAACACTTTCACATCTGGATCCTCGGGATCCAAGGATACTTCTTTTTTGTCTCGTTCCCGAGCTTCCAGCACGTCCCTAGGATCTTGCTGTGGTTGCTATGCTATCGCCTGTTTAGTAGCTGGCTTCATTGATAAAGAATAGTAATTTTTGACTTCAACTTGGTCACCATCGATCCTTACGACTACCCAAGGAGTTGGTAGTTTGATGCATTTATGGTAAGTAAAGGTCACTGCCTTCATCCCATGTAGCCAAGGCCTGCCCAAAATAACATTGCAACAAGATAGGTTATCAATAACACAGAATTTTTGGTAAGAATTTAACCCTTCGATGTATATTGGGAGTATGATGTCCCCCAATGTTTTCTTGGTTTCGCCACTGAAACCGACCAGCACCGATGTCCTTGGGATGATTTCCGAGTCTTGTATATTCATCTTCTAAAGCACATCGTGTTGGATGATATTGATCGAGCTTCCACCATCGACTAGGATCATGCGTACATAATGGTTAGCAATTAATAAAGTAACAATCAAACCGTCATGGTGTGGATCCTAGATGTTTTATTTATCTTCTTCATCGAAGAAGATTCTTTTTTTAGTCGTCAATGTGGTGGATATAACCGGTCGTTCCCCGTTTTCCAACTTGGTCTCCTTGGCGAGCCTCTTAGCTGCGGAGAAGGAAGTTCCACATATGTCTGAGCCGCCGGAAATGAAGTTGATCACTTGCGCATCTGGTGGGGCGGAGTTGCTTTTTGAGGAACCTTTTCAGGATCCAGGATCCTCGACTTCTTTCTTCCCAACAGTTCCTTAAAATGGCCCTTGCTTATGAGGTAACCAATTTCCCTCCTCAAACCGATGCAATCGTCCGTCATGTGGCCAAAATCCTCATGGAAAGTGCACCATATGGATTTATCTCCGAAGGCCGTTGACTTCTCGTTCTTTCGGGGCCACCTTGCCTTCTCTCATAGATCCTTCATGGCATAAATCAAGCCATGAGTATCCACAGAGAAGTAGTATTCAGATATGATGGGTAATCTTCATCATCATCTCCTTCTTCAACCGCTCGGACATTTTGATTGTCGAATTTGGAGTATGGCTTCGAGTTATTGTTCTTGAACGAGGATCCTTGATTTTTGTCCGGAGATTCTTACTTCGTTTGAGTTCCCAACCTTTCTTGGATCCTTTTGTCATCTTCCAGTCGTATGAACCTCAGTGCTCTGTTCCTCACTTTATCTAAAGACCTACAAGGAGTCATCACAAGATCATCATAAAAGGGGGAGCCCTTCTGAAATCCCATCTTCAATGATTTAACAGCAGTAGCCATATCAAGATTGGGGATTTTCAGAGCTTCCCTGCCAAACCTTGTAACAAAATCCCTAAGCGATTCATCATAAGGTTGGATAACTCGGTATAAATCACTAGTTAACTTCTCAAATTTCCTACTACAGGAAAATTGACTGTTGAATAAGTTAACTAAGTGAGAAAATGAAGTAACAGAGTAAGGAGGGAGACTTAGCAGCCATTTGAGTGCAGATCCTATTAGAGTGGATCCAAAACCCTTGCATAAGCAAGCCTCCTTGAGCCTCTTAGGAATTGGATTGATTTCCATCCTTTCCATGTATTGAGCGACATGTTCTTCAGGATCAGTGGCCCCATCGTAATTCTTCATGTTGGGGGTATGAAATCGCTTTGGGATTTCCGCATCACAGATAGGTGGAGCGAATCTGTATAACTTATGACTTCCTTCAGTTATTTCAGGGATCGGACGGACCACCCCTAGTACAGTGGATATCATATCCTTGAGCTTTTGCAGTTCCTTAGCCAAAGATTGGTTAATACCTGCATCCTACATGGGACCACGGTTAGCATTTAAGGATATAGGATCATGTGTGTTACCTCCTTTTGGTTGAAGGTTGGTATTCCAGAAGAGTAGCTGAGCTATGAAGTGTCTACTACAAGAGTTGGTCCACCAATAGCAATAGTCTGTATGGGGATAATATCTCCTTCATGAACTTCCAAATATCTTTGATGTTGAATTCCGGAGTATCCTTGATTCTGTAGGAAGGATCCTTGAGGCTGGAAGTTAGAGGATAATTGGTAGCATAACCCAAAGGATCCTGGTTGAAGGATCGATGATCCTTGTTGAAAGATCGAGGATCCTTGTGTCTGCTGACCCACTGATCCTAACTGAAGGATGGATGATCCTTGTTGAAAAGTTGAGGATCCTTGAACATGTTGACCCATGGAGCCTAGGTTAAGGATAGATGATCCTTGCGGGAAAATTGAGGGTCCGTGAGCCTGTAGATTCATGGCTCTCTGTTGGAGGATGAATGATCCTTGCGTATGTTGAGTCAACGATACAAGAGTGGTAAAATTCAGCATCCTAGGCATTAGAGGAGTTTGATCCTCCAGCGGCCTCTTAGTCTTCTTCATGTCTTCTATTTCTCAAAGGATCCTTTGGTTAGTTTTGCTTTGCTGCTCCATGTATGCTTTAACCTGCGAAAACATAGCAGAAACATCATTGTTAGTATTGACCACTGAAGTGGCAGCAGAGGTTTTCGAGCTCTGGAAGACTGGTAGTTGAGTCTTGTTTCTAGGCGCGGTTGTTCTTGGGGCTGCTGCTAGCGGGGGAGGCATCGGTGGCAAGGTCCTTGATGATCGAGAGACGGATGAGGGCATGGTTGATGAAGCAGAAGATTGTTGAGAGGCCATTAAGAGTGGTATTGATGGAAAAGGTTGAAAATTGATAGGCTATTTTCTGGATTATAACACCAATTGCCCCACGGTGGGCGCCAAATTATTTTTGGACAAAAATATACTAAGGATAATGTATCCAAATATGTAATTGTGAGGTATAGTACTACGGTATTAACAATGATTGTATAAATGAAATAGGCATGAACAACGTGATTTGTTGCGAGGAAAAACCCCTTGATCTTGATTAGATCAAAGAAAAACAACCCCGGGTGATGAGAAATCGTCAATCACCACTTTATTAATATAAAAAAAGGTTACAAATGGTGGAGATATTGATCACTGTTACAATGAAAGCTAAGTGTGTGAGCTATGAACGAGAGATTGCCCAGGTGTGTGTGTATACCAGTGTGTTTCTAACTGATTGTCTATCTCAATTATAAAGAGAAAGAAAAATAATAACTAACTAAAATTCCTACTTTTACGCTACTATTCCACTAGCCGTTTCTTCTTCATTGACCACGTGCGGAAGTCGTCCAGTAGCGTAAGAATAGGATGACTTAGTCCTCCAGCTGTTATATCTATCAAACACAACACCATCCAAATAAATTTAATAGTAAACATATAATACCCAGAATCCTTGATCCTTTACAATCTGGAACATATCATAAGGATATGTGATCCATAAATTAATTAATGATAGAGGATTCTCAGCTTAAATTCTTTGCCCTAACAATAGCATGCGATATATCTGTTATAATATTGTGCTCATTATCGCATGTTCTGATACTAATTATAATGTTGTGGTTATTATTTATGGTTTATTAAATATATGTTATGATTGATTGTGCTCAGTTATCCTGAGTTCTAGCTTCTCATGAAGTGTCCCACGAGCATGTTGTTGTGGCATAAACAACATGTGCTCCTACCGTGACAGAGTGATTAGTTCACGTCGTCTCTTAAGGGCAGGTGTGGCCCATAGCTATTAGGAGGCGTATGGATCGGTCCTAGATATGCTACGGTTTCTGCTACGGGAAATGGTTGTGGGTATGCCAACCCACGCCATTTCGTGTGATTGATATACAGGAGTAGCTACCTATATATCGTCACGTATTATATGTTTCTGTTGGGCTCATGGGTACATCTGAAAGATACGATTTGTTTCTTTAATTTACTTTATATCGTATCGTATTACCGATTATGTTTTTGTTACTGTTATATTACTGATCATGTTATTTCTTATGTTGTTAATTACAGTTATCATTGTTATTTTAAGCCTATTATTCCGTACTGGGCATTCGGCTCATTCCGTAAACTTTTCCTCACATAGGTTCACAAGTTACTTTGGGCGGGATGGAGAGAGTGAAATAAAACAAGTAGGATGCTATCTGAAGTTGCTAGTTATCTGTGAAATGTTTAAATAATATGTATTTGGACCTTAATGTTTTGGACTACTGGCTTGTAGCTCTGGCTTTTAAGTAAATGGAATTATGTCTTATGTTTCATATTACTGTAAATAGTGACACGTCAGCCCATTCCGGGTTGGGGTGTTACAAGAAGTTACGATTTTACGAGTATGTTGGGCAAAAGATAGCTTGTTCCATGAGTATATCACAAAAATGACAGATGAGCAAAAAAAAGTGGTAACTAAGATGGGTTTCGGTAGTATTCTATAATTGAATATATCGAACATACCAACCGGTTTGGGCTACTGGCTGGTTAGAAACTATGACGACAAAAGCAGCATACTTAATTTTGGAGGAAAACAAGTAAAAAATTACCGAGTCGGTTGTAGAAAGAAAGCTTGTTAGGGATCCCTCAGGGAAAGAATGAGATAGTGGAGATGTTGAGGCCAAGAGTTGAATATGAGGTTGTTAGAAAACGGAGGAGTCAGTTTGACAACCCGCAGGGGAGACTTTACCGTTAGTGTTTATGGAGTTTGTAAAAAACAATAGAGATACGAACTGGCATTTCAAGATCAACTTTCTGGTGGCGTTAGGAACATATATGGGTGATATTACCGGGAATAACACGGTAAACCAAAAATTTCTTCCCGCGGTTAGAGATATAAATACCGTGCGAGAGTTGAATTGGTGTCGATACCTAGTAACAGTTATAAGAAGGAGACGTGAGAAATGGAACGAAAGTAGAGAATACAACGGGTCGATGATTGTGCTAGCGGTATGTATTTAATTACAACATTGGTTTTTATAAGTTTAGTATAACCACTATTATAACCAGAGTAATGTTACTGATTGTGTTTTATGTTTTGGTCTTTGATTTTGGTATGTAGTATGCGTATGCTAATTGTCAGTTTAAAGTTTAATAGTGTTGTGGAGAATGAGAAGAGGTTGATGTCGGTTAAGGTTTTCATGGACGATGACTTAACAATGTTGCAAGATAAATTGGAGAAAAATCGGGTGGGTAATAAGGTAGCAGTAGGAAAAAAAACACGTGGGGCCGGAAAACAGAAAGCAAACGGAGATAAAGATGGAGGGGTTGTTGATGGTGGTACGAAGGTTACTAAGTTTATGAAAAAGGAGCTAACGAACATGGTAATTAGAAAACACACTTTGGGCGTCGTTCAATCGGAGCAACAACAATGTCAAAATTTAGGGGACGATAAGGTACCTGTTGTTGATACGGTGGCTAATATGGAACCGAAGCAAGAGTTATCATATGATAAGGTGGTTGTCGTTGAACCGGAGCAACACCCGGTGGGATTTGATATTGGTGAAAACTCGTTAAAAATATACCGACACAAACTGATGAATAGGTAAACTTGTATAAAAGTTTGTATGTTTTTTTTTATTTGTGAACTTAATTTAGTTGTGAATTTAAAGATAAATGTGTTGGATGTTTTGTAAATAGGAGAGAGCAGAGCGACTGAGGACCTGATGCAACATTTCGATGACGTATACTTTCGGGAGTTTGAGGAAGCAAATGATGCGTGTTCTGGCAGCCTGTTAATAAAAGATTTGGAGGATCAATGGAAGAAAAATCTAACTAGATACATCGGTAAGGGGGATGATGAATTTGGAAAGAATGAAGGAGATTATGAGGGTGAAACATCTCTAATAGTGCTATCATTAAGGACTTCGGAAAGCATAGAAAAAGTGCGTGCAAAATACGAATCTGGTTCGATGAAGTGTACCCCCAAAATGAAGAAGGTTACTTTAAATGTGCTGGAATTCAAGCTTAAATCGGGAGATAAAAAAATTATCATAAGACGTCAGATGTTGTAGCTAAAGGAAAGTGAATTGCTGGACCGGATTTGGAGGTAAACACACCGAAAAGACCGCAGCGACTGAAGTTCCTTTCTGAAGTTTTCTGCTCACCATATGCAAAACGTGTGGTGAAGTTGAACGCTGAGCTAAGAAAGGAAGAGGCGAAGTCGGCTGAGTTTGTGTTCGCGGCTTACGGGAATCATTGGAAAGTTTAAGTTGTTTTGAGTTATTATTTATGAATAGGTATTCGGTATGAGGTAGCTTATAGGTAATATTTGTTTATTTCATTAATTCAGGGACATTATATTTAGCACGGAAGGGCGGGGGGTTAGCATATGAAAGGTGATAATGGAAACTTTACGTCCGGACACATGGGTGCATGTGTCGGTAATGTCAGCCTAGGCAAGTTTGTTAAACCACAAAGAAGCTATACATTCAAAGTTTAACACAGTTCATAGGCTTTTATGTTCAGCGGTGATGCTCGTATGAATATTTTACTGCTCAGTAGTGTTGTTTTGTTTTTAATGGATAATGAATGTTTTATGTTGATAATTGATACAGCTACCGGACCAGTCTCAGGAAGATTTCACAACCTGAATCAGGCTTTTTAAGGACAAAATGGACAAGATACTGGAAATGCAAAGACTAAGAAGCATTCTAGGGGTGTATGTAGTTTTAGTACCAATTATAAACATGAAGCACTTATATTTAATGGCGTTCCACCATAAGACCCATTAGACGTTTGTTATTGATAATATGGGAACTAGGGGGTCGTTCAAGTATGTGTATAAGGGCTGGCACGTGATGATGGTATGTGTGTTTTTTGTTGTTAAATCATTATTATTAAAATTAGATATTAAATGTTGTTGTAACTTATAACAGAGAGAAACTTTTGCAGGTTATCTAGTGTTGATAAGTCACCGCGGGGCGTCAAAGGTCAATTCGTCTACACTAATGAAGGTTGAGATACCTTGGGCTAGTAAAAGCAACCATTTAGATTGTGGAATGTTTTTAATGAGACACATGGAGACCTTTAAGGAGTCTGTGACAAAGGAGTGGCTTGCTGATTGTGGGATTTCAAAAGAGGTGGACACTCGTGGAAGAGTTATAGGGAAACAAAAGGCGGATTTAAACGATCTTCGAAGGAAATATGTTGGGAAGATTTTGCTGATCGAAATCAACTTGACAAAGAAAGAGATGGTGCACAGTATGATGGACTACGAGAGTTTGTCGACTAATGAGAAGATGGAACTGGAAAACACAGCGCAAGCAAGAATCATTGAGTGCTTGAAGCTATGTTGATATTTTAGTCCAACTTTTTTGTTTATATGGATTTGAATGTTAGACTTTTGGTTTTGTGTTTTGAATTTAAAAGGTTTTGGAAAAACCTGAACTTGTTTTCTGTTTTTGCAAACCCCAAACTTGTTTTGGATTTTAATGCTCATGGATTGGAACTATTTTAAATACGTGGTGTTGATTTAATTAATGATCAGTGTGTAGTAGTATATGTTGTGTGATTTTTTATTTAATTTAGGATCAGTGTGTATTAATATATGTGGATTTAAGCATAAGAATTCAAATTGTTTTTGTTTAAGTTGTTGTTTGTATAAGTATACGGATTACGCAAACCCGTGTAGTAGGTAATGTTGAGTTTGTTGAGGATTATAACACGTGAATATGTATAATTAAACATTGTCAATGTATAAGAAATTAAGTGTAATATTAAGGAAGCAAAGTTTTTGAAGGTAATGAATATTAATGTGGATGTGATAAGTAGTTAAAATATTAAAATGATAGGAATAAGCATGTCAACCAACAACACGAAATATGTATAAATAAACACAGTATGAATAAATAAACAAACAACACCACATAACACATCATGACCGAGAATAAAAAAGACCAGACAAATATGAATAAATAAGCCACTGAACATTACTAGTTTTGACAAAAACATAAATGAGAACTGGAAAAAGTTAGAATGTGCTAATAAAAAGCCAAACCACACAAACTTAAAAAACCACAAGTAACCTTAATGTTCCATCTCATCAATTTGGGAGGATGTAGCATCCGTTCAAGTGTCGCCCGTTATAAAATACTTATGATGATTGCAGACATTGTGACCTGGTTGCTTACTGAAGGGTGGTCCATTGGACAAAGTGATATAAGACCGTTAATAACCATGCATACAATTGGTTTATTTTGTGGAATTAGTTTACTATGGTTACTCATATAATTTCAGGTAGAAGAAGATAGAGGATGTAATTACGAGAACGTGGGCGAAAACGGTGAAGAAAACGGAGTTGAAACGAGAAAGATATGAAGAAAACATGAAAATGAGAAAGAGCTCCACCGTGGGCCATGGTCTGGACCGTGGGCCACGGTCCAACTGATAAAAAACGACAGTTTACACCGTACCATGGTGTTCTGGAGACCGTGGAGACCACCGTGGGCTACGGTGCGGAGCTGTAAATGCCGAAAATACTTGTTTTTATTTCGTTTTTGGGTGTCTTTTCATCTAACTAACACTTTGGAACAACCTAGGGGCGATTTTTGGGTCCAAGAACAAGACTTTGGTGATTATAATCATTTTTTTGGGTTTATGATTCGTTCAATTATCTTAATTGAGGTGATGATTAATCAAACGATGTGTGGCTAGTACTCTTTATGTTCTCTCCCGAGTTGTAAGGTTTTTTAATTAGATATTGGTTAATCGTTTATGTTATTGATGAGGTAGTATTTTGATCATATGATTATTTTGCTATGGTGATTGTGTGTTTGTTTTGTAATTGTTAGTATGGTATAAATTCGTGTTCTTGACTATCCGTTCTTGGTGCCATAGGCAATCGAGATTTAGTAGAAGAAGATTAGGGTTAACAATAATAAACTTATTTTTGAGTGACAACCTTGCGTTTTTGTAATCCAAGTACTTAGTCCTCTCTTATCACATCCAAATGCATTTTCACGAACTATAATTGTGTAGTTCATCTCGCAAGTAAACATTAACTTTATCAACATTGGAAACCTGAAATCGGGAGAGAGCATTGTTTCTCTATTGTTTAAAACTTGTTTAATTATTTCAGTTATTTTCATTAATCAAAACCAAACAACCAACTATTTGAATTTACTTTTGCATTTAGTTTAATTTAGATAAATAACAAAACTACTTGGTAACACTATTTCCACAAACTCCCTGTGTTCGATACCTGCTTACCGCTATCTAACTAGTTGTATTCGGTTTATTTTTGAGTGACTCTTCGACCTCACGTCAAATTTTGGCGCCGTTGCCGGGGAGTAGTGCGCCACGTGTGTTAGCTTTAGTAGTTTTTGTTTGTTATTTTCAAGTTTACGCTGGTTGTGTTAGTGTGCAGGTACCTACAGGTGTATGCATACTAGAGGCTCTAACAAGCTTCTTGGTTCTTCAACTGCATCAAACAACAACATGGATTCACCATCTCCCATAACCGCTTAGATGATAGATCTTGCTATATTTTGTGGCTCTATTCCATGCATCTTGTGCAGGGAGCCACTTCACCCTTGTATTGGTTGCCACGAGGCCCGATTTAGAAGGGAAAAAGCAAAATTTCAAGATCCACTAATGCCTTGCTATGAGAATCCTTCCCCTCCTCCATATTTCTATGATTCTGATACAACGGTGGAGGATGGTTATTACTCTAACAGATGGGATCGAAACGAGGATGCTTATTAAGAGCCAAGAATGGATGGACGATGTTTCTGTTGCGGTCGTGATCATACTTTTGATTATTATGTGTGCTCGGTGTATTTGGAAAATTCAAATTATTGGAATAAAAAAATGATGGATGCGTACATCTCAAGACCGTATCGGGGATACCAACAGTATCATCCCGAGGAATATTCTGTGCCCGAAGGTGTCTATACTTATCAGAACAAGGAGGAGAAAAGGCTTGCTATGTTGGAAGTGATTTTTTCCAAACTCAAGCAGTATTTATCAGCACCCAACCTTTTCGATGAAGATCAAATCAGCTGTCTAGTTTCCAAGTGTCAGAAGTTAAAAATGAAGATATAAATAGAAGAGCGTCTTTCACCATAACCTGATGATATTAGAGATTATTCTCACATGGAGGAGAAGGTTGTGGAGGATAATACCACACCAACAAATCCTTTATCTGATGAAGAGTCACGGTGGATCAGATGGTGTGTGAAGATGATGAGGCAGAGCAGTCTGATGAGATGAATGTGTATACCAAACCTCTTCCCATATCCATCATTCCAATTAACAAGTGTGGGGAAGAAGGTTCTGGGAAGAAGATGAAAAGGGCGAAGCTACAAGACATCGGTGTATATCTGGTGAAGTGGATCAGCGAAAACCGCATGTGCTTTCTAAACATGCCAGTTATACCGACAAACTTTTGGAGATGGCGTGTAAATTTCTGGGCATTCATTGGAAATACATTGGGTAAGTGTGCAGTGAGACCACCATAGCGTATATCAGGTACGGTCTGGCTGAAGACCTTTAAACTTAGCGCTCTCGGGAGGCAGCCTGAGGATGTAGAGTAGTGTATTTTGTTTGGTTTTTGTTTTGGGTGTGTTTGTGTTTTGACAGGTTCTGCAATTCAATCATCATGGATGCAATAATTCAAGTGTGGGGATATTTGCAATATTCCCTGTGAGATATCAAAGAGTCTATGAAATGCGTTTATTCCGGTTAAAGCACAACAGCCATATCATTACAAACACATGATCAGGTGCATGTGTTTATCTATCCTGTGTCTTATTTGTTTTCGTGTACTTGGTGGTGTGAATTTTTTGTGTTGGAAATGGTGTTATTTGTCTAGTCAATTAGGTTGTTAGCCATTCATGGTTTGCAGGTGGTATTTCTCGAGTTTAGATTATAAATTGCACCATACATTGGGGACAATGTATCCCAAGTGTGGGGATGAGGAAAATTCTGTTTGTTTTGAAAACTTCGTTTTAAAAAAAAGAAAAAAAGAAAAAAAATAGAAAAATTGAAAAATATTTTAAAAAAAATGTGTTTAAAGAAACCGGAAAGTGGTAAGATTGCGGGGTGAAGTTTTAGTCCCTTTTCATGGTCACAATTCCCTAAATAACACGTGCCTAGTTGTTTTAAAAAAAAGGAGATTATGTAGTTTTCTAACCAAGGTTAGCATGCTTTCGGTGTAATAACTTGCATAACACGTTTGTTTACACTTGAGAATTGGGAAAGTATTGGTTGGTGAGACGGTTGATATTCTCCGATAGAACTTGTACAATTAGTGCATTTCGAGATCTTAGCTTGGCATGAGTGTAAAAGTGATAAAGGCACTTAGGTTAAGCCTCGTCTGGATGAGCGAGAGTGTGGGTACTGGGGGGTTGGGGCCTCATACATTATACATGTGAGGATGGTTATGTGAGGGGCGGGGGGTTGGTTCCTTTAGAAAACTTTTTTGGGCCTATTCTTTTATTTAATCAACCCCGGTGTTATTTTGCGAAACGATCTGACTTAATAGGTTTCTATGTAATTGTTTTAGTATTTATCAGTTAGAGATGTAAAGCATTATGTTTATCATGCTAGTATGTAATGTTCAAGTATTATTTTAGTAAAAAAAAAGGTTTGTATTAGAATTGCAATGTTTATGTATGCAATGTTCAAAGTATTATGTATTGATGTGAAAAAAAAAGGAAAAAAAAAGAAAAAAAAAGAAAAGAAAAAGAGAAGTTAGTGATGTTTATAGTTGTTTATTATTATTATTATTATTATTATTATTATTATTATTATTATTATTTTATTTTTTTACTTAGTTTGTTTGTAATAAGTCGGATCGGATCGCTTGAGCTACTTTCAATATTCCCTTCCATACCCTTACACTTGGCCCCATTACAACCCGTTTTAAGACCTCTTGATTTGTATTCATGTCAAAAGCATTTACATAGGTGGAGATTTGATGATTGTACAAGCGTATGCGAGGAGAATTGACTAAATGTGAAATGTATGGATGATCACCAAGAAAAGGTTGATGTGTAATGTGTTTTATGTATAGAAAAACCGAAAGCATGTTACGTTTGGTTAGAAATCTATGGTTTAAATGGAAAGTCAAGTGAACTAGTGCAACCGAAAAAAAAAAAGGGAATAGGGTATGACTTGGGACCATAACTGAACCGGAAGTGTGGTAAGATTGGTGGCTACAAGTTGAAAATAATAAATAGTTTGTGTTGATATGTTGCTTGAGGGCAAGCAACGGGTAAGTGTGGGAATGTGACGGGTGGTCCATTGGACAACCCTTAAGTGATATAAGACCGTTAATAACCATGCATACAATCGGTTTATTTTGTGGAATTAGTTTACTATGGTTACTCATATAATTTCAGGTAGAATAAGATAGAGGATGTAATTACGAGAACGTGGGCGAAAACGGTGAAGAAAACGGAGTTGAAACGAGAAAGATATGAAGAAAACAAGAAAATGAGAAAGAGCTCCACCGTGGGCCACGGTCCAACTGATAAAAAACGACAGTTTACACCGTACCGTGGCGTTCTGGAGACCGTGGAGACCACCGTGGGCCACGGTGCAGAGCTGTAAATGCCGAAAATACTTGTTTTTATTCTGTTTTTGGGTGTCTTTTCATCTATCTAACACTTTGGAACGACCTAGGGGCGATTTTTGGGTCCAAGAACAAGACTTTGGTGATTATAATCATTTGTTTGGGTTTATGATTCGTTCAATTATCTTAATTGAGGTGATGATTAATCAAACGATGTGTGGCTAGTACTCTTTATGTTCTCTCCCGAGTTGTAAGGTTTTCTAATTGGATATTGGTTAATCGTTTATGTTATTGATGAGGTAGTATTTTGATCATATGATTATTTTTCTATGGTGATTGTGTGTTTGTTTTGTAATTGTTAGTATGGTATAAATTCGTGTTCTTGACTATCCGTTCTTGGTGCCATAGGCAATCGAGATTTAGTAGAAGAGAATTAGGGTTAACAATACTAAACTGATTTTTGAGTGACAACCTTGCGTTTTTGTAATCCAAGTACTTAGTCCTCTCTTATCACATCCAAACGCATTTTCACGAACTATAATTGTGTAGTTCATTTCACAAGTAAACAGTAACTTTATCAACATTGGAAACCTGAAATCGGGAGAGAGCATTGTTTCTCTATTGTTTAAAACTTGTTTAATTATTTCAGTTATTTTCATTAATCAAAACCAAACAACCAACTATTTGAATTTACTTTTGCATTTAGTTTAATTTAGATAAATAACAAAACTACTTGGTAACACTATTTCCACAAACTCCCTGTGTTCGATACCCGCTTACCGCTATCTAACTAGTTGTATTCGGTTTATTTTTGAGTGAGTCTTCGACCTCACGTCACTTACATATTCTGCACGTCCTTTGAGGGTTATCCAGTTTACTTTGACATATTTCTTGCTCTCGTAATGACCTAAACCGAATTGGAAGACCACAACCTTTATTCCTAACACCAATTGGAGCACGTATGTTAATCTGATCAGGTTGAGCAACGCCAATGAGTTCTTCAAACCGATCTCTCCTGCTAGGTCTAGGGGCATCATACGTAACCCCGTCAACTGTGGATTTGTAATCTATGACGTAGTCAAGAATCTGGTTTAACTTTTTCATGTCGGTAACCAGTTTATTTATAATATGATCATGGACGATGTTAATATCCCGAACAACATGATAGACGTTGGTAGTTTTGTCTATATTAGGCTCATCAAAACCAACCAACACAACGCACTAGGCTATTAGAAACATCTTTGGTCCACCTACGATTAATATCTCCAATGTGGAGGACCTTAAACATGTGGTGACATAATAAACCAAATTGCTTGAACCACTTGCAGTTGTAATACACAATCACGCCTTTCGAGCGAATCATTACCTATGATGATTAATAAACTAGTGATATGTATAAAGCAATAAATATAAAAAAAATGCAAGGCCATTTCATATTTACCTCGTAAAAAGAAGCAGGTAGATGCTCAAAGTCTCGAATACTAAACTTTATAAAATCACCGACCTGTTCGTAGCTTCGAGAAGTGCAGTTGTGAAGTGCTTGCTGAATTTCCATTTGGACATCAAAAAAGATGGTTCTAGTGTATATTTCATGAACTTGTTTTTCAAGATTGTAGTTACTCATTATTTTTGCACTTGTGTAACAACAATCATGATCATTCTTCTGATGTTCATGCCTTTGATGTTCCAATGCAGTTTAAAATGTGTCAAGAACTCGACCAAAGTGCAACGTGCGTTGCAAAATTTTCCAAAAAAGTAGTCCTCTCTCTCCGATCTTGATGGCGTACGCATTAGACCAGACATGTTTTCTTCATGATAGTATGCTGGAATCCACGACTCTTTAATCTGGAAAATATCTTTCAGCCAGGAGTGATCGTTTAACTGAAAATCAGTCATTATTGAACCCCACTCTTTCTCAAACAATTCGGCTGTTATAGAATCAGTCCATACAATATCACAAAGCCAAGTCTCAAAGTCAATATGATTGCATAGATTGGCATCGACCTTTGAATGTAAGTTTTTTCAGAGAATTGGAAACAATATAATCATTACTGTTATAAAGAAAAAGAGGAAAAATAATTAAAATGGAGTTCGTACCTTCCCATATAATTTATCCATGATATGCCACATGCACAAACGGTGTCTGGAATTAGGGAAACGTCTTCAATTACACGTTTCATGCACTATGTGAATATTGACCTTCGGTCACACGAAAAAAGTGTGGCCGTAGGCCTTTAGCCATACACATTTGGTTCAGGTCATATGTGGCCAAAGGTCGCGACACCGTGGGTATGATATGGCCACACACAGTTTTTAATGGCCTTATGTGGTAATAAGTGTGGCTAAAGGGTACATGCATTAGTTGCTGGCCATCAAGAAGCCTCTCCAATAAGTGTGGCTAAACGGTAGAAAATGGCCACATGACTATTTACTATGAGTGACCATTGCACGTATAGAGCCACATAAATTAATGTTTCAGCCCTTTGATTTTATAATAATGTGGCCAATAGGGTTATGTTAAGCGTGCATTGTGACCTATACCGTGTGGATATAGCAAAGAAATGGCCACTTAAATTTAATAATAGTGTGGCTAATTATATTATATAGACACTGGATATTACATTAAAAGTGGTTAAAAATATTTACTTGCCACTCAAACACTCCTTTGTAGATTATAGTGTGGCTATTGTCTTACCGTTTGTCACACATAATGCTTTTCGTAATTTAAAGTGTGATTATTGTCAAACTTTTCGTCACACATAGTGAGGTATTGTATGGCTAATCATATCATATAGACACTGGTGATTATTGCCAATGTGGCTAAAAATGTGAACTTGCCAGTCAAACACTCTTTTGTAGTTTGTGGTGCGGTCATTGTCTTACTGTTTGTCACACATAATGCTTTTGTAATATAAAGTGTGGCTATTATCATACTTTTGGTCACACATAGATAAATGTGGCTATTTCATAAGTTTAACAAACACAATAACATAAATTCAAAACAAGTTTACGTTAACAAACCTTCACTAATAAGTTATGAATTCAAAATATTTGAAACTACTACTAATTACTACCGACCTCAAACTTTCTCATAAACTCATCAAATTGTTTTTGCCTCCTTTCTTCATTTTCCTTAAGTTCTTTTTCCATTTATTCCATTTATTCCATTCGTTGCACTCGTTCTTCCAACTCGTTTCTTGACTTCCTTTCATCTTTTTCCATTTCGGCTTTAACTTTTGAACCTAAAATTGTTAAAATATTAGCATCATAACTAGTAAAGGGTTAATGTGAGGCGAAACCTCAAAGCACGACGACTATCACGCACAATCACATTAGACATAATGTATACACAAACAAAAACTTGAATCGACGACTCGTTGGTGATAATAATCAATGTCAACTGTACTAAAAAGTCCTAACATGTATTCACACATCGTATCATGACAAATCAACCAAACATTCATCATACAACTTAACTTATGATCACTTAGTTCACGACACAGATTATAACGTGTACAAACTGATTTTATTCACTAAGAAAATATTAAGTATAAATTCTACAAAATTTACCACAGTAGAATATATAAATTAGGTTTCTCAAAGAATTTTTATTATATTTTTCTCACACAAACAAAACTCACAATAATTCAATAATTACATATATGTACCAACAGTTCAGCAGATTGCACAACAAACACTTGTTTAATGGTTCTATCAACTCATTAATCTAAATTGTGCAAGACCAATTGGGTTGTCTTAAAAACTCATAATACTAACTTTCAGAACTGGAAACAACCCATTTGGTTTTGTCATTAGGGAGTTATGGTGTCGGAAAAACAGGCCAACATATAACTCCCCGAATCAGCTTTGACCAGTGTTTTTGTAAAATCATAAAAACTATTCAAAACGTGTCCAAAAATTACAAACTTTACCATTCTGGAAACTAGACTCATATTTCTATATCCTAGAATCAAAAATCGTTCAGTAATCATCGTTTAACATCAAGTTACATACCAATAATAAACCAAAACGAATCTGTTAGCAAACTATAGTCATCAAACAAGTGAATAACATACCTTTTAGCAATGAAAGAAGATGTATTAAGCTTCAATTACAAGAAATAACACTTAAAATTGAAAATCCCCAAACTTGGTTCTTAGGGTTCTTCACACTCAACATGAGTCCGGCAAAAATCGAGATAGAATTGATGGAAACCGACACCACGCGTGAATTCCTCTCGCAAAAATAATTAGATTAGAGCTTAGAATCAAAGGATTTGGTTAAGAATTGAGTGACTTAGAAAATTAATGGTTGAGGATTATGATGGGTGCAAAGAGATGAAGAAGAAGAATAATTAGAAGGAATGAAGAGAAAGAAAAAAAGGTAGGTTAAATATGTGGTCAAATTAAATTTAAGAATGGGAGGGTAATTCAAAATTTTTTTAAGAAAAGAGGGGGTTGAATTTAATTTGAAATTTTTAGGGAAGTGAAATTAATATGAACTAAATATGAATTTAATTTATTTGTAATAATTAAAATAAAGAGTTGTTAGTGTAAATATATATATATATACATAACAACTAATTAAATCTTAAATAATATAACAAATTATATTTTAAATATAAAAACATATAAAATAAATACAAGTGATATTTATAGTTGCTCTAAAAGAGATTTATAAGAGTGTAGTAATCAGTGTTAACGCCCAATAAACCATACTTTCATTAGTGGGTCATACTAGTTCTTGATCGGTGTTAGTATCCCATTATAGCATCTATCATGTCACAGTTGCTCTAAAAGAGTTGTATAGGAGTGTCATTAGTCATGGTTAGGTGTTAACGCCTGAAACACACCATACTTTCGTCAATAGGCCTTATTTGTCCTTGATTTGTGTCAATGGCCCAACATGTTATACATTCATCAATGGGCCTTAATTGGTATTAGTGGTCATTATAGCATCTATCATGTCCTCATTGCTACAAGAGGGTTGTATATGAGTGTAGTGAGCCATAGGCATGTGTCAACGCTCGATAACATGTCATACTTTTATTAATGGGCCATATTGGGCCTTGATTGTTGTTAATGGCCAATATCGTCTCTATCATGTCATAGTTACGTTAACAAGTTGTATAGGAGTGTAGTAACTCATAGTTGGTCGTCATACTTTGCATTAATGGGCCTTGATTGTTGTTAGTGACCCATTGTAGTCTCTATCATATCATAGTTGCTCTAAAAGGGTTGAATATGAGTTTAGTGAGTCATAGTTTGGTTACGCCCAATAATATGTTATACTTTCATCAATGGGCCTTATTGGACCTTGATTGTTGTTAATGGAAAGCATGGGTCTGTCATGTCATAGTTACGTTAACAGGTTGTATAGGAGTGTAGTGAGTCATAGTTGGTCTCATCAAATGGCGTTGATTGGTATTAGTGGCCCATTATATCACCTATCATGTCATAGTCGCTACAAGGAGGTTTATATGAGTGTAGTGAGCCATAGTCATGTGTCAATGCCCAATAACATGTTATACCTTTATTAATGGAACTTATTGAGCCTTGATTGTTGTTAATGGCCCAATATATCTATATCATGTCATAGTTAATTTAGCATGTTGTATAGGAGTGTAGTGACTCATAGTTGGTGTTAACGCCCAGTAGCATGTCATACTTTACATTAATGGGCCGTCTTGGGCCTTGATTGTTGTTATTGACCCATTGTAGTCTCTATCATATCATAGTTGCTCTAAAAGGGTTGAATATGAGTTTAGTGAGTCATAGTTTGGTTAAAGCCCAATAATATGTCATACTTTCATCAATGGGCCTTATGGGACCTTAACTGGTGTTTGTGGCCCATTATAGCCTTTATCACATCATAGTTGCTCTAAGAAGGTTGTATAGGAATGTCATTAGTCATAGTTATATGTTAATGGCCGATAACATGTGATACTTTCATCAATAGGTCTTATTGGGCATTGTTGGTGTTAGTGGCCCATTATAGCCTTTTTCATATCATAGTCGCTCTAATGGGCCATATTAGGGCTTGTAATCTCTTAGTGGCCTATTATGGCATGTGATATGTAACATTATATATTTAAGGGTTATATCGTGTTATAGGGAGTCATATTAGACCATAATAGACAAAAACAAGTCATACATGTCCTAATGGGCCATATTGGGCCTTGAAATATCTAATGGCCCATTATGCATATAATTTTAAATTGTGTCTTAAAAGATACAACTCGCCTAACCCGTCGATATACATTAAACATAGGGGTGGCAAATGGGTTGGGTTGGGTCGAAACAGGTTATGGGTCGGAACGGGTTCGAGTCGAAACATGTCAGGGTTAGAACGGGTCAACTAAAAAAAGGTTGTCATGGTTCGGCTCGAAACGGGTCAGGGTCAAAAGGTTCGGGTCATAACGGGTCCGGGTCAAAATGGGGCAAGGTCGGAACGGGTCTAAACGGGTTTCGGGTCTTTTTTTTTAACTAGGACAACGGAGGAAATGTTTTAGTTTTATCATTAAAGTTCATGTTCCAGCCCAGTTCGTTTCAGCACTTAACAACTCATTTTTACAGCAAACAACATGCTAATCTGCTCGTTTCAGCGATTTTTCAGTCCGTTTCAACACTCAATAGCTCGTTTTAACAGCAAATAGCATGTTAAACAGCTCGTTTCAGCAAGTTTTCAGTTCGTTTCAGCACGTAACAGCTCGTTTTTACAGCAAACATCATGTTAAACAGCTCGTTTCAGCGATTTTTTAGTCCGTTTCAGCACTTAACAGCTCGTTTTTACAGCAAACAACATGCTAAACAGCTCGTTTCAGCGACTTTTCATTCCGTTTCAGCACTTAACAGCTCGTTTTAACAGCAAACAACATGTTAAACAGCTCACTTCAGCAAGTTTTCAGTTTGTTTCAGCACGTAACAACTTGTTTTTACAGCAAACATCATGTTAAACAGCTCGTTTCAGCGATTTTTCAGTCCGTTTCAGCACTTAACAACTCATTTCAGCACTTAACAGCTTGTTTTTACAGCAAACAACATGCTAAACAGCTCGTTTCAGCGATTTTTCAGTCCATCTCAGCACTTAACAGCTCGTTTTAACAGCAAACAGCATGTTAAACAGCTCGTTTCAGCAAGTTTTCAGTTCGTTTCAGCACGTAACAACTCGTTTTTACAGCAAACATCATGTTAAATAGCTCGTTTGATCGATTTTTCAGTCTGTTTCAGCACTTAACAGCTCGTTTTAGCACATTTTGACCAGTTTTGCAGCAATTCAACAATAAAAAATCAACAGTTCAGCTCGTTTTTGCCCGTTTCAACAGGTTACATAACCAATACTTCAAATGGTTTTGTGTTTTCAATCCAGAAAACAAGTATTGGCAAACGTTTAGTGTTTTCAAAACCAGTATGCAAGTATGTCCGTGTTTTCAATCCAAAACCTGGTGTCACGTGTAACAGAGTTTTCTCAAAACCAAATGAATGCATTTGACTCGCTAACTATTACCTAGTACAAGTGTTTTAAGTTATGAGAGTATGTTCAACAACATATGACTCTAAGACCCACGTATGAACTCACACACAAACAAAAACTTGACCCGACGAATCGTTGGTGATAATAAGTAAATTCAAGAGTACCGAAAGTCCTAACATGTATCCACACATCATATCATGGCAAAGCAACCATATATTCATCATACAACTAACTTATGATCATTCGGTTCACGAGACAGATTCTGGCATGTGCAAACTGATTTTATTCACAAAGAAAAGATTAAAGATAAATTCTACAAAATTTACCACAGTATGATATATCAGTCAGGTTTCTCAAACAATTTTTATTATATTTTTCTCAAGCATAGAAAACTTACAATAATTCAACCATTACAGATAGGTACTAACAGTTCAGCAGATTGCGCAACAAAAACTAGTTTAATGGTTCTATCAACTCATTAAACCAAATTGGGTAAGACAAATTTGGTTATCTTTTAAACTCATAATACTAAGTTCTAGAAGTGGAACCAACTTGTTTAGGTTTGTCATTAGGGAGTTATGGTGTCCGAAAAATGAACCAGAATATAACTCCCCGAATCAGCTTTAACATATGTTTTCGTAAAATCATAAAAGGTATTCAGCACTCATCCAAAAATTACAAAATTTACCTTTCTGGAAACTAGACTCAGAATACTATATGCTACAATCAAAAATCGATCAATAATCATCGTTTAACAGCGAGTTACAGACCAATCAATAAATGATAACGAATCTGTCAGCCAACTGTTTTCAACAAAACTCAAACCCTAACATGTTTATGACATCACTAGGGTTCTAATTAATCATGTTAAAAACCCCAGTTAGAAAATATAAATACAACAATGATAAAAAGTAAAGATTCAAAAATGTCACTTGCAACTTGTATCAAGATTGTTTAAATTAGAACGAATACTAATCGATTGAATCCAAGACCTAATTGCTTACATTCAAACCCTCGAACACCCAAATTTCTCAAAATTAAAGTATAAATCACCTACCTAACCATGATGAGCTTCAATTGATGTTAATGAGTGATGAAAGTATTAGTAGCAGGTGGTGGATTAGGGTTCAGATTGGTTACTGAAGGGTGGATGTCTGGTTGGTCACACAAAATAATTAGAATGTGGCTATTAATTATCAATAGTCACACTTTTGTTTTACTGTAACTGTTAGCTTTTAGCCATACATAAAAAAATTATAAGTGGCTATAAAATAATGCTTTATGGTCACATAAACCCGTAAGTGTGACCATATGTATAATCTTTTAGCCACATATGAAACAATTAAAGTGTGGCCATTAACTACTAACGGTCACACATTTTGTTTGTTGTCACCGTTAACTTTTAGCCACACATAAAACTTATAAGTGGCTAACAAACAATGCTCTATGGTCACATATACCCGTAAGTGTGGCCATATGTATTAGTTTTTAACCACATCGTTATCCAACTACCGTGAGCGTAGATCATATTTGGCCATAATTTACTAAGTGTGGCTAGTACAAGTCATATTTTTTATGAAAGTGTGGCTAACGGTTTCGAACAACTGTGTTTTTTGTCAGACGAATTGAAAAAGTGTGGCTAAATGTTCCAGTAGGTGTGATTTTTTGCCACAAAAATCTAATTTATGTGGCTAAAGGTTCTAACAGGTGTGTTTTTAGTTCTAACAGGTGCGTTTTTAGTCACACGAATAACAAATGTGTGGCGAAAGCGACCTTTAGCCACACATTTTAGACCGAGGTGTGGCAAACCGCCCAGAGCATGTGTGTGGCCAAAAGCCATTATTCACGTAGTGATGGCAGGGGCTTGTCAGTTATAACGATTATAACTGGGGGTTCGTACCCAAAAGCACTCTTAAAACAACTCAATAACCATGCATAAGTTTCAGCTATTTCATCGCCAAGTAGAGCCGCACCAAGAGTAACATTTCTATTATGGTTGTCAATTCCAGTAAATGGAACAAAAGCCATGTTATACCTATAAATGAATATAAAACGAAATAAATATACACTAATTTTGTTTGTATAATTGAAAGGAAAAAATGTATAATATGGAATGAAAAGTTTTGTACTTGTTATGACGATATGTAGCATCAAATGAGACATAGAAATTTCTCTTTGCACACTCGTTAGCCCAAAATAAACCCTTCAATGTGCCATCCTTGCTAGTAATATAGTCACATGAAAAATTAGGACAATAGTCTTTTTTCACCATAAGACGTTGAACAACCATCTCAGCATCGTAGTCGCCAATATACAAGTTAATCTTTCTTTTGTAGTTTTTACAATCAGACTTTGTTGCGCCAACTTTATCGAAGCCACCATACAGGGTCCGCATAATGTTAAAAGCCTTCACCGGACCAATGTTAATATTAGCCAGATCATCTAACATCTTGTTGTGTGTAAATGTAAGCTCCCTAGCAGCAGTCAGAAAATGGATATCATTTTCGTTAACAAAAAGATGATTGTGTGCCTCGCCGAAAAATTTGACCATATATTTGTCTTTATCAGTTAAAACCAAGCGGAGTTGTGCATTACAACCGGTTCTTTGAGAAGGTCGCCTACGATCTTTTTTCCCTTTATAATCTTGATTAAGCGTGTCAACCTCCTTAACCGTTCTTGACCCTTCCTTGGTACAAACAATATAATTGAGCCGAAGAACGTTATTAACCACCCATTGTGTGCCTTTCCTTATAGAAAATCCGTCTGCTAAAGCATATCTTTTATAGAATTGCTCTGCAGCGTCGACAGAATCAAAAATCATGCCTTCATTGGGTATCATTGATGCAGACACAATTGGCGTGTACATCTTAGTGCCAGAATTGGGAGAGATGTGTTGAATCTCAAGCTCTTGGTAGGTTGGTGGATCTGTGAAGTAAATACAAGGAAACTAATCAACTTGAAATTAAAAATAACAAGGCTGAAACAACTTAGAAAAAAAGTGTGCATAAGACAAATAAATTAGTATATGAAACGCACTTACGATAAAAATAAAGGAATCGAATGAATAGCACACATTATATAAGTCAAAATAACAAAAATTATGTGGATAAGAACACACTGGTGACCCCGTCACTTAGGTGGAATACTAAATACGTATACCAAACGTGGTTAAAAAACGCCCAAATGACACACAATACCCGAAATTGTTGTATATTTGTCAAAGAATTACATTAACATAACACACTATAATCAACAGAATATAAACTTTTGAACCAGATTACATAAGATCATACCAATATTGAACTTATTTAGGCATATCAAAACAAAACAAAAAACACAACATCATCAATATACAAAGCGAACACAAATAATAAACACACCAGACAACAAATAACTTCATTATTATATTTTTAGACACCGATCACTGGAACATAACACACCCTAATGGCGGTTAAGGTTATTTGTTATCATTGGAAATGTATATCCGAAATCAAAAAACATCATAATTACGATAAGAAATTATTAAACACACCATAATGACGAATTACATAACATCGTAACCGAATTTTATAGGTTTAGACAAGAATCAGAAGAACATAACACACTAGTCACGAAACACATAAAGGCTCAATGAGAAAAAAAAGAATACTGGAGTTTTACCTAATTGATGTTCATCCATGAATGTCTCCATGTTGAATATTGTATTGATAAAGAAGATTAATTTATATGAATAAATGAGATAGTGAATAATAAAAAGAAGAATACTGGAGTCTAATAATGAGATATTGATAATGAATATACACGATCGTGCATGATAATATCATTAGGTTGTTATTTTTTATTAAATGTGAAACTAAAAGTTGATTAACAAGGAACAAATTCAGGATGTTATTTAATTTTTGTTAATTATATGTTTACAAAAAAAATATATTTATATACCATAACAAGAAAATAAACTAAGATTACAATCCTACCCTTATTTGATGATCTTAATCTAATGGTGGAGAATTCTTCCGACCCTTTTTAGGAAAACATTACTTTTTATTTTAACCTTCCTCTATACACACACACATATATATATAACAATTATGATACTTTGATTTTATATTGTATTTTATAAGCCAAAACTGGTCAAAGAAACATCACAAGAAGATTTACAACTTTGTCATCATAATCTTCATTTACAAACTTTTTTAGCGAATAAAATCCACTAATGATTTTGAAAATGGAGAGGATCGTAATTCAAAGAGTAAACTGTGGTTTATCCAAATATGCGATTTTAGTCCAATAGTTTCAAATTTGCGTTTTTCGTCCATGTGGTCTCATTTCACTTGCAATTAAACCCGAATTTACTAATCACGTTAAGTTTGATCGTTAAACCCATCAACGCGCCCCTCACGTGAGAGGCAGTTTTGTCCATTTTCTCCCCAAATAAACCTCAGTCCTAATTTACAAGCCCTCTCACGTGAAGGGTTGGGGTGTATTTGGGGAAAAAAGGACAAATTTGTCCCTCACATGAAGGGCACGCTAATGGATTTAATGACTAGACTTAACGGGATTAGTGAGTTCAGGTTTAATTGCAAGTAAAATAAAACCACAGGGATGAAAATCGTAAATTTGAAACTACTGGACTAAAACCGTATATTTGGACAAACTATAGGGACAAAAACCGCAGTTCACCCTAATTCAAAATTTGAAAATTATGCCAGAGCTTTTGATTAAGTGAAACCAACCCAAGTCGATAATGAAGGCAAACATCCGTCGATTAAGTTTATAATTAAAGATAAACATCAAGAACTATCTCCTTAATAAAAGAGAAACAATTTTAAATAAGATATATATAGTTGTCGTCGGCCGGATAAAACTAAAAAACCAATAAAATTCTTTAGTAATTATCATAATATGAACTACGTATTTGTCTACTATAAAAATTATTATACAGTATATTTGAACTCAAGATAAAGAAATAAATTAACATCATACTACCGTTGATTTCTTTTTATTGATTAAAAATATACTTCAACATGTTTGACCATTGAAAAGCAATAATAATAATTATTTCGAAAACAACTCATCTTTACTATATAATACTAGATTAATATGCGTTTGACAAACATTGATTTGTTTTTAAGAAAACAAAACGAAACACAATTCATCCCCTCAATGATCAAATCTAGTTATCGGTAGTTAGGAAACATAAAACTAAATCAATCTATATAATTAATTTGTTTTATTCTTTATTTTAGTATGGATCATAACATGTCAAATATAATAATAATAATAATAATAATAACAATAATAAATAAAAAAAAAAGAAAAAAACACAAACAAACAGCTTACATAGACATTAGAGATAACCAAATGAGTAGTACGAGTCGATTTTGTAGACATTGTAAAGTGGTTGAAGGTGTCGGCTCACAAGATTGATGCTCCACCGCAGCATTAATAATATTGTAAATTTGTATAAACATATTGGTTAGTAATTTTAACATAAACATATATACAAAATTGAATATACAATTATAAACATCAAACTTAATTGTAGAACACTATGATTGAACATACCTTGATGAAAAGAAGACAATAAATTTTTGAAGCTTCTTGCTGATAACGTGATTTAAAACAAGCCTAATAGCAAAACAATAAGAGAAAACATGATTGGAGAAAGATAATGATTTCATTAGTTAGGTATATAATAGGGGTTAGGCTAAACGTACCTCACTCGTGTACTTGTCAAACCCCCCCCCCCAATTCCAGAGACTTTCAATCCCGTTAACAATTTTATTTGACATATTATTATTTGACATATTAGTACCCTCTAATATTTTTTGTACATCTTATCATAATAGTAATATTGATTATTTTTTGTAAAGTTTTTTTTTTATTTTCTCTCTTTTTTTGTTTATTATTCTTTATCATAATAACAATATTTTATTATCATCGTAAAATATATTTACAGAAATAATGATATAACAATGTCTCCCGTCCGAAAAAAAAAATCTTTTAAATAGAGTTTGTTAGGTTCAGACGTATAAAAACATTGTCACATTAGAAAATAACCAACCTATTGATCAAGTCAATGTTGTTTAATATCTTATATCGATTAAAATTTATATGATTTTTTTAAAAAAAATGTAAGCTATCTTTAAAAATTATTAAAAAAAATACTGTAAAGTATTAACACACTTAAAAAAAAGGTGCTTTTTAGTATTTTTATATATATAAAAAATTTTATTACATAAACAATTTTTTTTCACTAATAAAAAACAAAAAAAGAGTTTTATAATTTGAAAAAAAAGGAAAAAGAAAAGCTCTTTAAATAATAAAGAAAAACTTTTAAAAATAAAAGATAACAAAATGGTAAAGGAAAAGAAAAAAATGTTTAAATTATATTAATGCAAAACTTAAGGGAGAGAATACTTTTAGTAAAAATGAAGGAGATGGAGGTACGTTTAGCGGCACGCGCCCATATAATACATGAGATACATGAGAGGAGGGGGCACTCGTGGGTAGTACCCGTTCATCGACCAATCATACACAGTTATTTCATTTATACCCTTAAGTACACACAAACCATAAAATATCTGAAAACACATACCCACAAGTACCTTAAAACTTTTTTTGTTTAAATATAAAAATAAAAAAATCGTTAAATGTAATTAAAATTAAAATTTATTGAAATATTGATGGGTGTTTAATTTTATAAAAACCTCCGATGGGTTTGCCATGTGGTAAATCTTTACCACAAATTGTAATTTGGCAATCTACCCATATAGTTATGGGTGGGTTTTTCATGTGGTAAACAATCCATAAACCTTTTCAAGAAAAGAAACACTTGGAGAAGAAACTATGTACATTAGGAATTGATAATCATAAAATTAATATATTTATAAAAATTTTATTATTTTGGTTGAATTGTTAAATTATACGTTGTCGTGTAAAATTTGTCATTTACTTTATGACAAAAATTATTGTCAAATTATATGTTGTGTAAAAATCGAGATCATAAAAAGATTATATGTAAAAATCGAGATCATAAATCTGATAGTTAAAATGATTATTTGGCGTTAAAAAGTCTTGGCGCACAGAAACTCAAACCATCACCTTAATTAGTTACCTTTCATTGACTAAGAGAATATCATGGTTTGAAGAATGACTGGAAAAAAAAAACTCACCTTCTTTAACTTCATGTTATTCCATAAAAGTTCCATCAAGTTACGAGGAAGGCCATATTTAAAGACTTTGTGTAAAGATATCAATCAAACCAAAATGATACTCCCTTATACCGCCTTCTTCTTTCTAGCGCTAAGAACTTGCACATCATCAGACACCATATTTGTGCATCAAAACATCTCAGACGGTCAGACCATTGTTTCAGGGAACGCGATATTTGAACTTGGTTTCTTTAGCCCCGGTAGTTCCAAAAACAGGTACCTAGGGATATGGTTTAAGGACACATCACAGCCAACAATTGCATGGGTTGCAAATCGGGAAACTACACTTATAGACACCTCTGGTGTGGTCAAACTGGACAACCAAGGGAACCTGACTCTTGTCAATGGTGGCGGCAATGTCATTTGGTCATCCAACTCATCGACATCTGGTACAAATATCAATTTTGAAGCACAACTCATGGATACAGGCAATCTGGTGATTAAGAATGAAATTGTTATTTGGCAAAGTTTTGATTACCCTGGAGATACCCTCTTACCAGGAATGAAGATGGGCAAGAACTTCATAACCGGAAGAGAAACATATCTGACATCATGGAGGAGTACAGATGATCCTTTCCCGGGTGAGTACACATTAAGGTTTTTAATGGTCAAGGTAAATATCCACAACTATATTTTAGAAAAGGCTCTGCTATTCAAACAAGGATAGGGCCATATAATGGCATAGGATTTTATGGCCAGCCCCTTGTTACTCCTGACGCTACTGATCCAGGATATTTTCCTTATATGGTTTTGAATCAGAACGAGATGTACTTCACTGCTATATCTAAAACTAATACAACCATGATCCCGTCAAGAACAATAGTAACTCATGGTGGTAAACTTGAGGTCTTTCAGCTAAAGTTTCCAAACCGAGAATGGATGCCGTTTGATTTACCAGCTGATTATTGTGACAACTATGAAGTATGTGGCTCATATGGGATCTGTAATACTGCCATTTCTCCTTATTGTGGGTGCTTGAAAGGATTTGAACGCAAAACCTCAGATGATAATGATTCAAGTGTTTGTGTACGAAGCATAGCCTTAGATTGTGGGCCTGGAGAGGGATTTATGAAGTTTTCAAGCATGAAATTGCCAGACACGAGGAATGCTGTCTTTAATAGCAACATGAACTTACTAGATTGTGAGGCAGCTTGCAAGAATAATTGCTCGTGCGCCGCTTATGCAAATCCTAACTTTACTCCAGGTGGGGTTGGGTGCTTGCTATGGTTTGGGGACTTGATTGATGTCCGAGTGTACCCACAAAACGGGCAAGATCTTTATCTCAGACTTGCAGCCTCAGAATTTCGGTAAGCCAAACTAAAATTCTTGTTTATGTTGGATAAATGTGTTTAGAAAACTAAAATAAAGCATTTTGTAAGCAAGGAATATACTTGTTTCCTTTAACTCTATAACATCTAGATCTCCATTTCAGGTTGAATAAAAAGAAAAAAGTAGTTATGGTAGTTACTTTGTCAATATCAGCCGTGTTGACTTTGTTGGGCCTCGTATTGGCTCTCTACATTAGAAGAAAACGGAGGAGTTCAGATGCAGAGAACAACAACCAGATGGGAAGTGTAGAGGTTCCTTTGTTTAGCGTATCTAAAATTTCTAGGGCTACCAATGACTTTTCGGTCCACAACAAGTTGGGAGAAGGCGGGTTTGGACCAGTTTACAAGGTAAATGAAGTATATGAATTTGATATTTATATTTGATCGAATAGGTGTACATACCTTTAATGACGGCCATCTGAATCCACCAGGGTGTCCTAGAAGACGGACAAGAGATTGCTGTGAAGCGGCTATCAAAGTCATCCGGACAAGGGCTTGTTGAATTCAAGAATGAAGTTATATGCATTGCTAAACTTCAGCATCGGAATCTTGTGAAGCTCTTAGGATATTGCATTCAAGCCCATGAGAAAATGTTAATTTATGAATACATGCCTAACAAAAGTCTGGACAGTTTTTTATTTGGTTAGGCTCTCTTACAATCCTAAAATTATACAGATTCCTTTATATATGCAAAGGAATTAATACGATACATATAAACTAAAATGTTGCAAATTTAGCAGATGACTCAAGAAAGTCGTTACTTGATTGGCAACAAAGATTCCACATAATTCACGGGATAGCTCGAGGTCTTCTTTATCTTCATCAAGATTCCAGGCTTAAAGTTGTCCACAGAGACTTAAAAGCAGGGAACATTTTACTTGATCATCAGATGCGTCCAAAGATATCAGACTTTGGTTTGGCCAGAATGTTTAAAGAAGATGAGAATGAAGCAAATACAAAGAGAGTTATGGGAACTTTGTAAGAATCTCTGAATCCGATTAATGCCTTCCACAATTTGTAATTGTTGTGTGTATGTGTTTATTTTCTTACTCTTAACTTCTACTCAGGGGCTACTTATCTCCAGAGTATGCAGTGAATGGCCACTTCTCCGTAAAGTCAGATATTTTCAGCTTTGGTGTTTTAGTGCTGGAAATTGTGAGCGGGAAGAAAAATAGAGGTTTTGTTCATGAAGACCATGAAGATAACCTTCTTGGACATGTAAGTGTGTTAAATACAATCATCCATTGAACTGGTATATGTATATATATATAGCTTAACCCAGCTTATTATAGCATAATCGATATATCAAAACAGCAATCAACAATATTTGGATAAATTCCCAATTTTATTATAGCAAAGATACTCTCTCAAAATTTGATTACAACTCAAACATAACCACGATTTGGTATATGTATATATATAGCTTAACCCAGCTTGATAACAAAATAAATCCCCAACTAAATTCAAATTGCTATAATCGTGGGAACTTGCTTAATCTCTTAATCACTGAACGAATTGTTGGTGAAGTCGACCAAACCCAAACCGTCTTGTATGAGTCGGGAATTAAGCCCAACTTACACCCATGGTGCACCTAGAATGCATGTGGGTGTGACTTCATATAAGAACCATTATTAATGAGAACTAAATAAACCTTTATGTGCCTTTAATCATGGAGGGAACAAAAGGAACGGATGGTTGTGATTTATGGAGTGGAACAGACATAATATATAGATACCGCAATCATCCAGTGAAATATCATCCGTGGTTGAAAAGTGGTTTCTAATTTTAACCGTTCTAATTTGAACCACCCTCCATGCATGTATGATGTATGTTTGTCTACAAAGAGTCTATACGTGCATATATGTGACGAGGTATAATATGGATATTGAAGCTACAAAACACCTATGGGGTACCTTCTGAGGTGATCTAACTTTTGGTTATTTACTTGCATTTATATAATAGGCTTGGAGACTTTACAAAGAAGGAAAGTCCCTGAATCTAATTGATGAATGCTTGCACACATCATATTCTGCTTGTGAAGTGTCACGATCAGTACATGTTGGCCTCTTGTGTGTACAACAGCGTGCAGAAGATCGGCCTGACACACCAACTGTGGTGGCTATGTTGGGTGGTGAAGGCTCACTTCCTGTTCCAAAAAAACCTGCTTTCTTCATTCAAGAAAGTGAAATCAACTCCACTTCATTATCAGTAAATGGTGTAACCTCAAGTCAAGTATATGGTAGATAATGAGAAGTAATGTTTTGATCATGTTTCAGAACATGTGTATATGGTTATATCGTTATTAAAAAATGTATTATTATTTGGATCAATATGAACTATCATTCCATACTGATTACATAAATGTATGCTTGTATGCTAATTTCCTTACTTTTTTTTATCGAATCCAGCATTTGAGGTTGTCAAATCTACTTAAACGGTGTACTCATTAGCATTTTCTGTGCATGGGATTATCTGGTGATTTTGAACATGATTTCTCTTAGACTAATGTTCTTCAATCATCTGTTTAATTCCGTCAAATGCATGTTAATTCTTTTATTGTATCTCAATACAACAATGTTACAATGAGGATATGATTCGGGTCACATACGAAGCAACTTTAGCAAGTGATATGTTCAAATGATATTTGAACTAAGATAGTACCCGTGTTACACACGTGGAACATATATAAAACGTAATATATATGTAAAATAAATGCAAATGTCGTATTTATATATAAATAATAATTTTACATGAATTAAAAAACATGATAACTTATTTTAATTCAAATACAAAAACATACGAAAACTAACAAAGATAAATGAGATAAAACACTTGATCCGTATAGATTAAGATCAGCAGCATTTAAGGTCATATTTCCTTCAAAAGAAACAAAAAGAAGCATCTAAACTATATAGACAACTTCATTTACACATAGAGTTGGATTAAGATCAAAATGAAAGATGATTAAAAGTGTCGGGTGGTGTATGAGCTTTCTGAGGATACAACCAGATAATCCTCAAGTAGTCCAAATCCGCAAACACATTTAGCTAAACGAGTTGGGTTCGGGTTGACTTGTATACACATATATTTTTCAATTATTTTTTTATTATGGTTTATATCATAACTCATAAAAATGGGTCAATGGCTAGGTATTTTTAAGTAAAAATAAAAAAAAATAAAGAACTATTATCGACAAAAAGTAATAGTTTTATATATATTACTATTCAGTTTTAACTGACATCTTGAATACGGCTGGGTAAATGTAACTTTGATCATCATCATCATCATCATCGTACTCAGTATATCCCACCAATAGCAATGCTATGGTAGGGTCTGAGGAGGGTAAGATGTAGACAGCCTTACCTCTATCCCATAGGGATAGAGAGGCTGCTTCCGGTGAGACCCCGGCTCGATAGTAGTTTTGCATCAAGCCTTGGACATAAGGCACATAGCACTCAATCATCGGGACACCGGCTGATCGGTGCATGTGCCCTTGTCTTTCGGCTATCAACGCCACCACATGATGCCTGATTAACCTTCCGCCACTTTTAACGTTATTTTCACGAGATTAGTAAAATAACGTCAAAATTAGTGCAATTTTACTTTTGCTCACCCGAGGGTTCACACATATATACATTATATGCGCGCACCGCAAGCAGGGCGTTAAATGTAACTTTGATCCACTCTCTAAATTCAGTTCAATTTCCACTGTTTCCGTTATTCAGAAAATTAATCAATCGAGTTGCAGGTTGTGTGCGTTTGATTAACTTTAGCTTTAGTTCTAACAAACAGCTTGAATAATCGAGGTGCCCAAATGTGTGAAGAACTCGGGAGCGTACCTTTGATCTGAATTAGGGCATGCACCTTTGAAAAAGGAAAATAGCGGAAAAAAGGAATGTGTAGTCACCAGTCGGAGTAAGGTGTTAGAACTCCGACAATCATTGAACGTAGCAATCGATTGTGGCAGAATGGAACGACGGGACATCATATTAGGGTTTGGGAAATAAATGGGTTTGAAGAACCAGCTGCTCAGTGAAGTTTTAACCTGTTCGGAGAATTGTTGAGTACCGTGAAGAAGCCACGTGTCAGGATAAAAGGATAGGTTGGTGTATGGATGACAAGTGTCCAAAAACCCTATTTTATTAGAGTATTCATGACAACAAACCTTTACAAACTGCCACATCAATGCCACATCGCATTCCAAACTTTTTTCAAAAACTTTCGTTTTCTTCCACAACAACAAACATCTACAAACCACCACATCATCACATACTCCTACATTTAATTTTATATTTAATCAAATAACTTTTATAACAAGTTTAATTTTTATATTTCACATATATTTATAAGAATATGTATTTAAAACAAATAGAAAATTAAAAATAAAGCATGAATAATTATTAAAATACATTAAACATAGAAATAAAACATAAACTAACTAAAATTAAAACATACATTAAGTAATAAGAAGTATACATCCAACTCAAAATTTAATGATTGATAAAATATGAGTGGATCCATGTTTGAGCGGTTCATCATTAGAATGTTCATTTCATGATTAAATACAGTTTCATTTTTTTGGGCGTGAAATTTATCCAAAGATGTCATCTTTTTCATAATTTTTTTTTTCATTTGTTCGGTGACCTTATCAACAACATGATCTTATCAACAACGGGTTCATTTTTCACTTTGCCTCTCGGGCTTGTTATATGTGTGTGTGTGTCAATTTATAAAAGTATTATAAGAGTTAAAATTTCTTTTTTTTACTAAATAAAAAAATGCTCCTAACAAGCTCTTCCAAATATAATTTAAAAGGAACTTATTATTATTCCAAAAAGTGTTGTTGAAGTTGGGTTTGGGCCCACTTTTCTGTCCTAGTAAGTTTTCAGCCACAATTTAACATCTCGAAATTTCTAAGAATAATATTTAATATATTATTTAATTATGTTGGAAAAGTTTACTTGAGTTAGTAGAGAAATAATATTATAATAAAGATGGAATGATAAGTAGGCTAATTAGATATAATTAATTATAGACCAAAAAGGAAAGATGGACCTAAGATCCATAGGCTTAAGGGAGTATAAATACCTCTTAAAATTCTAATCCTTTCCATTTTCATACATCTGTACACCATAGCCTACACCATAAAAAACACACACTTATCCAATTCATGTTTTTGATAAAACCACCCATAAAGACACAAATATTCCCGGAGATCTAACCGTCGGATCAGTCTCAAATTTTAACTGAGTGTTCGTTTTATATAAATTAAGATTTCCACCGATTAGATCTTCGATCAGAGGTAGGGAAGTCCGGTTTTTATCACCAAAACCATAGCAGCTCAAAACTGAAGATTCCGGCGACTGTCCAGCTTTTCCGGAGATTGTAGCGGCAGTTTCCGGCAAAGATGAACCGATGGATTTGTAGATCGGGACGAGACGGTTCCGTGGCCGCTTGAACCACTCAAATCGGAGTTCGTTTGATATGATTTTGGGCTTCTCGAGTGATTTCAGATAAAAACCGCAAAGGTACGTTTTTGTTAAAAAAACTTACTTTTCGTGCACGGTTTTGCATGAAACTTGGTAGGATGATAGATCGGGTCATGATTATTTATAACGTAATGAACTTGATAGTGAACGGGTTATTTGGTTCGTTTCGGGTAAAACGAGTAGCGTTTGGTTTGTGAAAAGAACGGGTAAACAAAGTTGGTTTTGCATGAAATTAAACTTAGTAAGATAGCAAATCGGACTTTATTATGTGATAAAGTTGCAAACTTGACGTTTAAAACGGGCTTAACAAACTCATGGTTATTAACGGCTTATAAAAGAAACCCTAGATCTACCCTTGAACGTTTTAAACCATATATGTCCAAGCTTTATGGTTACCCGGGTCAAGTTTTGGCCTAAAACGGTTAAGGAAACATCTATGGGTTAATACCGAACCATAATAGGGCGTTAAGGTCATGAAACGTAAGGTTAATGGAGATAAAAGAACCAAACTAGTTCAGCTCGTTCGCATACACAAGCTAAACTCGATTACAATGTTATGTTCGATTACACTAGATTACACCTGTAACTCGAATACATTGTAGATTTGAATACAATACTTAATTCGAATACAATTTGTTAGTATAATACGTTGAAAGACTTGGATACAATAAAGTTTCACATTGTATTCAAATACAAATTGTTGGAATACATTAGTGTTTGAGGATGAAAGTATACACTAAGTAATTGTAATCTTAAACAAGACCATTAGATTAGACCAGACTTAGCCATTTTGGTTGAAATACGAGCAATACAATTAGGACAGTTATTGATACATGTAATTATTATACAGTTAGCAGAGCTCAATTAAAGAAAGGGATAACGATCAACGGAGAGCGAAAAAGGATCCAGGTGAGTTTCTAGCCCCATTCATTTTTATGTTTTCGGGGTTGTGTGCATACGCGATGTGATTAGTTAATACACTTACATTAAGTGGTAAGTGTATGCCTTATATGATTTATGTATGAATGAATGTTTGACCGTGCGTGAACGATATTCGGATATTGCATGTACCACCAGTGATAGTTTGAAAATATGATTGTTATATATGATGTAAGATTGATGTGTGTATGTATGAAAGTTATAATTATGAATATATAGAAAAGTATGGTATGGTTGTATGGAAGAAAGGTAGACCGGACCCTAATAATATCCGAGGATTGAGGGTGACCGGACCCTAATAATATATGAGGATGGAGGGTGACCGGGCCCTAATAATATCCGAGGATGGAGGGTACCAGACCCTAACAATATCCGAGGTATGTAGGGCGAAATGTTCTTTATAATGTAAGGTTAATTAGTTATGTGTGTATTGTGTATGTTAAATAAAGAAAGTATGAAAGAATGAAAGTATGTGTATGGAAGAACGATGAATAGGTTAAGTATGTAATATGTATCTTCGGATACGTATATAAGTAAGTATGCGAATGTATTGTATGTTGCCAGATTAACTAGGACTCACTCCGCGTAGCTGACTTTTAGTATGCACGCGGGTATATATGTTTATTGAGCTGGCATGAGGATGGCACATGGCATGAATTGAACGGCTGACATCTGAAGATGGAAGAAATGATGTTTTGAATACGATGTTTTATGTTACGGTCTTAAGGAAATGATTAAATGTTTTGTAACGAATGATCGAAGTTAACATTTCTGCGAATGTTTTAAATTAACTCTGATATTTAGAACTATGTTTATGAGTAAATCCAATGTCCAAAGTAGGGCACCGGGATCGGGGCCTTACACACAAACTCCATTTCAAAAACTTTTGTTCCACAACAGTGGAATTTTCCTCCACACTGTTCGCTTGATGCCATGTCCCTTCGGACCTTGAGAAAAGGTGCCTGATATGGATGCTTTTATAATAGTAGATAGATATGATGATCTATTTGTTTATATTATGGTATTAAAATTAATCATCAAAAACAAATGAAAATTAAAAGATAAATCATCAACATCAATCACTCCCTAATCGTATGATATTGATTTTGCAAAGGTCATTTATAACCTAGAAAACAAATATTATGATAATGAACAAAACCATTTTGATAAAATATAAAGAGAAAAAAAAGCTGAAATAGTTTGAGTTTTAATTGGAATAGATAAAAAAAATTGAATTTAATAAAATATAAATATATAGATCGACGTAGTTTGAGTTTTAATCGAATATATCGACTTGTAGTTCAACAAAAATGATAAATTATAATATAAAATTTTGAAAAGAAAAAAATAATAAAATCTGAAACATATATGAATTATTATTAATTACCAAAAAAAAGAATTTGGAATTGGGACTAATTTACCCTTCAAATATCATCATCATCATCATCATCATCATCGTACTCAGTATATCCCACCAATAGCAATGCTATGGTAGGGTCTGAGGAGGGTAAGATGTAGACAGCCTTACCTCTATCCCATAGGGATAGAGAGGCTGCTTCCGGTGAGACCCCCGGCTCGATAGTAGTTTTGCATCAAGCCTTGGACATAAGGCACATAGCACTCAATCATCGGGACACCGGCTGATCGGTGCATGTGCCCTTGTCTTTCGGCTATCAACGCCACCACATGATGCCTGATTAACCTTCCGCCACTTTTAACGTTATTTTCACGAGATTAGTAAAATAACGTCAAAATTAGTGCCTAATTTACCCTTCAAATATAATAATTGGAAATACAAAAAGAAAATTTCGATTAGTTAGCATGACTTTTCGCACATCTCACATTAAGAAGATTTCTCGCTTGAACTTTACGTTATATGTGTGTGTGAGATTAGGTTTATTTCACAAGTGTTTCTTATTGCGAGAAATGAATCCGACCAATCATATTTTTTATTTTATATTTATTTAATGATAATGGTGTTATAGTGAAAGGTTCATTTTTTTTTCATATTTGATATGTCATAATGTATGGAGAGGTTACAATTAATTTGTCTTCATATTTTTTAAAATATTGTCAAATCAACATATATTAAATTATTGTTTTTTTTTTATTTTAGCAAATTCAATTTTGTTAATTTATCACTATTTTTTCTCGTAATTTGAATTACATACCTTTAGTTAAATAATAGTTCTTAAATTCAATAGTGCCGACAAATTACACAGTACATAAATGAACATACACATGAATAAAAGTACACATACACAATTCGAACTACCACCTATATATTACATATACGAACCTATACAATACATAAATGAACCTACACACGATAAAAATTAAACATACATTATTGGAAATACCACATATAAAGTACATATATGAATCTACACAGTAATATATGAACCTACACATTACATAAATGAACCTACACGCGATAAAAATTACACATACACAATTCGAAATACTTGATATACTGTACATATACAAACCTACACAGTACATTAATGAACCTATACACGATAAAAATTACACATACATAATTCGAAATACCATATACACAATATATATATGCGAACCTACACAGTACATAAATGAACCTACATATTACGAAAGAAACTTTTTTTTATTACATTAAGCTGTATATAATAAACGACGAATAATGATAATACCATGTACTTGTATAATAACACATTTGTGATACCACTTAAATAGTGTATATAAAAACCCTAAACAGTACAAAGTAATTTTTTTTCATATTATACCACATATAGTAAATAATAAATCGTGTTAATAGCCTACAATTGTTAAATTTTCATATACGTGTCCGTGATTCAACCTACACAATACATTAATATGCACGTGTATATTATACATAAACTTGTGTAGACAATATATAATATTTAACGCTTTTGAAGTAATATGAGTGAAGATATCATAGTATTTGATTAAATTTATATTTGTTTAACATTAGTTTGATTAATAACATCAATTAAAAAAAATTATAGTTAACTTTCAGTTAATTAGTAATAATAATAAATAAGCTATTAATGACTTAAGTTTCCTTAAAAAACAAATACTAAACTAAAATTCTTCATTAAAATATTGATAGATTAATATTTTAATAATTACAAGTTTGTCGTAACTTTTTAATCCATTGATTACACATAATCAATTGTCTATATTGATTTCTTGCACTTCTCATTGTGTGTGTGTGTGTGAAAAAAAGAACAAAATGTCCATTTAACCAACACACGACTAAAACCTATATCATCTTTTACATTGAAATATACGGAAAACGGGATACAAGCTACGTTGATAACCCGGTTTTTACTGCAAAATAAAGTCTGTAATAAACCATATATAATTGATCTTAAGGTCATAATAATACCATGCATTACCCGTTGGACTCGGCTAAGGAGCTTCACGGCCTTAGACCGCATAATGAAACCAAAATAATTAAATACAAAAAGAATAAAAATGCGTTGGATGTCAAACATTCTCATTCTCGTATTTGATCACTTTGCATAAACTCCTTTTAAAGAAGTCTGATCTCACAATCAAAACACTATTTCCCGTATGACCCATTCAAAGAAAAAACACGTTGCATGGCAAGATTCAATGTTTCAAACCACAAAATACGTATGACGTGAATTGGTTAAAGGTCAAGATGAATTTGGTTATGTTGTCAATGCGTAATAGGTTAGATCTTTGGGCTCCACTTATGGCGATATCAAATGTCCAAAATACCCTCATCTTATTTAACAATTTAAATGCTTAGCTGGTGTTAGAAGTCCCTGTTGACAGTAACCTCTCAATATACTTGCCTTTCATTGACTAAGAAATTACATTTTTGGAAGAATGACTCAAAATAAATCTAACCTTCTATGAATTTTTGCCATAAAACTGCCATCAAGCTGTGAGGAAGGCAGAATTCGAAGAACCTGTGTATAGATAACAATCAAACCATTATGTTACTCCCTCCTATCACCCTCTTCTTTCTATTCCTTACAACATCTAGATCATCAGACACAATAGCTGTGCATCAGAACATCTCAGATGGTCAGACCATTGTTTCAGGCAACGGAAAATTTGAGCTAGGTTTCTTTAGCCCGGGCCGTTCCAAAAATCGGTACTTGGGGATATGGTTTAAGAACACCTCACCGCAAACGGTTGCATGGGTTGCAAACAGGGAAACTCCTCTTATTGACACCTCGGGTGTGGTCAAACTGGATAACCAAGGGAACTTGACTCTTGTTAATGGTAGCGGCAAAGTCTTTTGGACATCCAACTCCTCTTCATCTGGTACAAATATCAATCTTGTAGCACAAATCCTTAATAATGGGAATCTGGTAATTAACACTGGAAATAAAACCACTGATGAAGATTTTATTTGGCAAAGTTTTGATTACCCTGGGGATACCTGCTTATCAGAAATGAAGTTGGGCAAGAACTTCATAACCGGAAGAGAAACATATCAGACATCATGGAGTAGTACAGACGATCCTTCCCCCAGTGAGTATACATTAAGGATTTCAGCAGTTAAGGGTAAATATCAGCAAGTATATATCAGGAGAAGCTCTGCTATTAAAACAAGGGTCGGGCCATATAACGGCATAACATTTTCTGGCCGGGAAAACTATGCTCCTGATGCCAATCGGGCTAGCCTTTCTTACGTGATTGCGAATGAGAACGAGGCATATATCACTTTTATTTCCAATAGTAATACCACCACATTAAGAACAGTATTAACTCCTGATGGTAATCTTGAGATCTTGCAGCTAAAATTTCCGAGCCCAGAATGGATTCCGATTGCCACCTTACCGGCAGATTATTGTGACAACTATAGAAAATGTGGCCCGTATGGGATCTGTAATACTGCCACTTCTCCTAGTTGTGGGTGCTTGAAAGGATTTGAACCAAAAAATGATACAGATGTTTGTAGACGGAGCATACCCTTGGATTGTGGGCCTGGGGAGGGATTTCAAAAGTTGTCCGGTATGAAACTGCCAGACACGGAGAACGCTGTCTTTAATATCAACATGAGCCTACTAGATTGCAAGGCAGCTTGCAAAAAAAATTGCTCGTGCACCGCCTATGCAAATCCAAATAACTCTCCTGGTAGAGTTGATTGCTTGCTATGGTTTGGGGATTTGGTTGATGTCCGAGTGTTCCAACAAAATGGGCAAGATCTTTATATTAGACTTGCGGCCTCAGAATTTTCAGGTAAGCCAGTATCATAACCAATTAATGTGTTTCATATGCAGTTTGATAATTTCTGAAAAATTGATAATATATTGTTTTGTTGGATTCATAAAATATTTTAGACCACCGTTCCAACTTCAACACAAAGAAACGAGTAACTATACAAGTTACTGTGTCAATAGCAGCTGTGTTGACTTTCTCAGGTCTCATATATGCATTCTACAGCAGAAGAAAGCGGACGAAGAGATCAGATACCAAGAGAGAAGGCAAGTAATGCTGATTTGAATTTGTAATTGTATTTATTTATATATGAAAATAAGATCTTTCTCCCAATACTATATTTTCTAGGTACAACTGAAAAGATCTTTGGTAATAGTAGCCAGATAGGAAGTGTAGAGGTTCCATTGTATAGCTTATCCGAAATTTCTAGGGCTACCAACGACTTTTCAGTCGACAACAAGCTGGGAGAAGGCGGGTTTGGACCAGTTTACATGGTAAATGATATGAACTGAATGTACATATTAAGCAGCTTTGGCCCATTAGTTCAGTCCATCAGAGTTATTGTGCCAGTCTCCCTATATATAGTTCTACATTGTATTGTACAAACTATCATAAAAGATGTTTTTACCTTCACAAATTACTCTATGCACTAATAGTAATGGCATTCTGGATCCACCAGGGAGTTCTAGGAGACGGACAAGAGATTGCTGTGAAGCGGCTGTCGAAGTCCTCTGGACAGGGGCTTGTTGAATTCGAGAATGAGGTTATATGCATTGCTAAACTTCAGCATCGGAATCTTGTGAAGCTCTTAGGATACTGCATTCAAGGCGATGAGAAAATGTTAATCTACGAATACATGCCTAACAAAAGCCTGGACAGTTTTTTATTTGGTTGGGCTCTCTACAATCCTAAAACTATATAGATTAATATATATGCAAAGGAATACATATGTATAAACCAAGTTGTTGCAAATTAAGCAGATGAATCAAAGAAGGTGCTACTTGATTGGCCACAACGCTTCCACATAATTCATGGAATCGCACGAGGGCTTCTTTATCTCCATCAAGATTCCCGGCTTAAAATTGTACACAGGGACTTAAAAGCAGCGAATATTTTACTTGATTATCAGATGCGTCCAAAGATATCAGACTTCGGGTTGGCCAGAATGTTTAAAGAAGGTGAGAGTGAAGCAAATACAAAGAGAGTAGTGGGAACATTGTAAGAATCCATACTCTCGGTTCATATGGTACACCACATTTTTGTATTTATATATTCCTAATACGTATTGATTCAGGGGCTACATATCTCCTGAGTATGCAATGAAAGGTCTCTTCTCAATAAAGTCTGATATTTTCAGCTTCGGGGTTTTAGTGTTGGAAATTGTGAGCGGAAAGAAAAATAGAGAATTTGTTCATGAAGACCATGATGATAACCTTCTTGGATATGTAAGTTTTTTTTTTGAACTATCATTGGACATGTACAAGTTAGCTGGATATAATCACCCATATACATATTTATATATATATGGCTTATAAGATTTTAATAATCTCAATTAAAGGCTATTTACCAATAATAAGCTCAACTGAGTTTGTCGCACTGGTGGTTCCAAATTTAAAAAAAAAAATTGGTTCTCATTGGTCTCCCGTTAAAAAAACTTAGCGACGTTAACTTTATTTTCAAATTTCAAGTTGATTTTTTAGGGCTTTTGATAAGAAGGATGATACGAGTCGATTGATGTAAAACTTAGCTCAAAACGATGCTACAAACGGATGAATTTTTGTTAATCAGTAGTTCAAACATCCGATTTGAAGAACTAATTAAGTCGTTTGGAGCATCGTTTTGAGCTAAGTTTTACATCAATCGACTCATATCCTCCTTACAAGCAAAAGCCCTAAAAACTCATTTTGAAATTCGGAAAAAAGGTAATGCAGTTATGATAAAAATCTTGGACAAAAAGTTATGGGTTGTCTGCGGGTTCCCCAATTCAACTAGCCAACCTAACATGATTTACACAATGTGTGACGATGGGCCTTTATGTACAATGTGTGAAGTACGCGTACTATAGAGTTAATTAAGCATAGGGAACGCCCATTGTAATTTATATTAATCGGTATTGAGTAACGTGTGCATGAAGATATGATTTAACTTCTTTTTTTTTTAATATTTTGTTTCATATAGGCATGATGATATCATTTTAACTTTTTGTTTTCAAAATATTTGGTTTCATTCAGGCATGGAGACTTTATAAAGAAGGCAAGTCTCTCGATTTGATTGATGAATCTTTACGCACATCTTATTCTGTTTGTGAAGTGTTACGATCGGTACATGTTGGCCTATTATGTGTGCAGCATGGCGTAGAAGATCGGCCTGACACCACGAATGTGGTGGCGATGTTGGGTGGTGAAGGGACACTTCCTTCTCCCAAAAAACCTGCTTTTTTTACTCAAGAAAGTGAAATTAAATCAACCTCAATTATCTCTCTAATATCACTATCAGCTAACGGATTAACATTAAGTCAAGTAGATGGTAGATGATGAGGTATCTTATACAACTAAATTAGTTATATAAAGAATGCATGTTAAAAGTTTGAAGATGCGTTTCTATCGTTATTTGTTTTGTTACTTTGTAGAATTTAGAAAAATGTTGTATATACTATTTTCAAAAAGATGTATATAAGTACTTAAATATTATTCTTTTGTATTATGTTTTGTCACTTTATAAACCAGTAAGCAAAACTTGTGCGACTTGGGTGTTAAAATTTGTAAGACTCAGTTTAAAAGACCTTTACATTAGTATTTACCCCCAGAAAATAATTTCCATCTAAAATAAGCATGTAGAAATATCAAATCCAAGATTTTGTAAAACGTCATATTTTAAAGGTTGTCAAATAACAAAAAACTATATAAAAAAAAAATAAAACAAAACAAAACCTTGATGTAGCTTTCATAGCTTGCACTTCCACGCTTTAGGTACTTGTACATTATCACTAAAGCTCAGTTTTATAAGAAAATTAGCACAGAAACATAGATGTAACACGTACCATTAAATTTATGAAAAAATTTAAATCATGGAATTGCAAGTTATGTACTAATGTTAAACCTTAACGCCCTAATTTTGATCTAGCTACCGCACACACCACCATTTACTTCCTTTTCAAGACTGAGAAAAAGAACATAGAGAGAGAGAGAGAGATAAACAAAGAGGAAAGGATCAAGCTCTAACCTTTTAGCTTAGATCTCGACAAAAAGATCGTTGGAGATAAAGATTCATATTCATAGGTGGAGAAAGCTCGAAACGATTCCAAACACCCAAATAGCAATATTGGATCTCGGTTTTGGTTGTGCGGTATGAACTCAAATACAACTTGTGCTTTTATAGATAGATTTGCATGGTAACCGAATATACTCGAGCTGTATAGATTCATAAAGTTGGGAACGTGATTCATTGTGTAAGGTCATAAATTGAGAGCAATGCATATCAAACAAACTTACAACATGATCAAAGCGAAAATAAAAAATGAAAGGACAAGTGATTGTGGTAGGTTGAAGTGATGCACAAATCTAGTATAGCAACATAATTGTAATTTAACCTTTTTGGTATTGGGTGGGGGGGGGGGGGGGTAAATAGAATAGGGCTTTAACGCCCTGTTCTTGAGTTTTTTTAAAGTAGATAAAGGAAATGAAAACTAAGAATAGTTAAAAAATGGGTGTTCTTGAGTTTTTTTAGGATGTAAAGGAAATGAGTATGAGGAGTTAGGAGGGATTATATTGATGTTTTTTCCCAATAAATTATCCTCCAAAAAATGGGATGATTACTAACGATAAGTTTTTTTCCCAATAAGTTATCATTTCCTTTCCTCAAATTTCCTTTTAACTCAAAAACACACCTATTAAAAAAAATTTCTTCCCTTCCCTTCCCTTCCTTTTTCTTATCCTTCTTATCCTTTCATTTTCTTTCCTTGGTTAAAAAAATCAAGAACAAGGCGTAAAAGTTTAAATTGTGGATCACTTGTGGGGTTTTCATTGCAACCATCTTTTCACAAGCTGATACAAGATTAAAGAAACATTTTTGATTGAAACATTAGTGTGTTCTTCATGTTCCTGTTGAATCACCATATACACACACGAATCGTTGGATTTCACACTCCGGTCCATGTCACGAAGGGATGGTTATTGGGGTTATTCGGCCATGAATCATATTCTTGAAGATTGGCGGTTAATTTCAATAAATTATTATCTATTTCATGGATTTGGTCTAGTTTTTTAAGTCAACATACAAGTCAAAAAGAAATTTTGAAAACAGTGGAAACATTTGATAGTTTAAGTCAACATACAAGTCAAAATTGATTCAAAATCATCAAATAGGAGTTCATTTTTTGTTTAAATATTTTAAACGTCAAAGAAAAGAAAATGATGATATGATATCGGTTCCGGTTCATAATCAAGTTTAAATATTCCAACTTCAAGTTTAGATATGGTTGATGATTTGCAAGAAAATGAATATATCAGTCCAAGTTCAAATATTCCTTCGGGTTCATGTCCGTCAATATGCTCAAAAATCAATTTGGATGATCTTCCTACAGATCCCGCTGATAGACCACCTATGGCTAGTTATCATCTCAATCAAATAGATGACATGCGAAGAGCATATCTTGTTAAAAAGGCTTTTTAACCATGAGGTCATAACTTTAAATGGAAAATCTATTGTAGTGGCTGGAGACGTTTTAATGTCAAATGGTTTGATAAATATGATTGGTTGGAGCATATCACTAAACAAGAAAAGGCATATTGCTTATGTTGTTACTTGTTTAATGGAAGTGTTGGTAATCAATGTGGAAGAGAGACTTTCGTTAATGGAGGCTTTTGTAATTGGAGTAAACTGGGTGCCTTAAAAGAACATGATGAGGAAGTTAATAGTGTTCATAATAATTCGCTGCAAAAATGTGGCAATCTTTTGAACCAAAATAGATCCTATGAGGCGAATGTCAATAAGCGTAGTAATGAAGAAAAGATTGCAAATTGGTATTGATTATTGGGTTCTGTTCGTAGTTACAGATTCTTGTTAAAAGATAGTTTACCATTTCGTTGTCATAATGAATCTGAAGACTATATTTCTAAAGGTCTCTTTCTTGCAGTCATAATGATACTAAAGGTCTCTTTTTCTAGATTCTTGTTAGAAAATTTGTGAGAAATTTACAGCCTAATCTTGATCCGCCATTGTTGGTTCGTTAACCTGGTTAGTAAAAATTTATTTATTGTCGTGTTTTTAATTTTTGTTTCTTTAACATTGTATGAAATACAGGAAAATAATTGTGAGCGCTACCCCTATGTTTCAAGTCTAGATTCTCCACTCGCGCAACCCTTTTGGATATCGATGCCAATCTTACTAAAATCAAAGTGTGAGGTCTTAGGGGCTGAAAAATGCACTACCCGTTGATCCCGGCTCAAAGATTCCACAGCCTCCGATGCTAAGAAACCAAATGTATCAAAAGCGAAAGGACAAACATGTGTTGATTCTCCAAGCAAGCTTTCTCGTGTTTAGCCATTGATAAATTGCAAAATACATATGTTTTCCCGTGTATAGTTTGTATGGTAATCGATTAGTTTTCGTTCATTTTTTTATTAGAATTTGTATACTACTAACATATTTATGTTATGTAGGTCTCGGGACAATAAAGTTGTTGAAAAGAGCATGAAACAATGCTAAATGAGTAAACACTTAGAACCGGGACGAGATCTAAGTTGAGCCAGCATGTGAATCAAGACAATATGGATAAGCCACGTCACACGGCCAGCCAAGCCAATTAGGCCGCGCAACGCAGCATGGTATAATGGAGCCATTTTGTGTTTTTTATACGCGTCGTCATGCGAGCTGATCTTGTGTGCTCCCCGCGTGACACACGGTGCCTATAGGCCGAGAAGGTTTTGGACGTCTGGAGGGTTTTGTGGCCTTAATTTCCTATATAATCATACTTATAAAAACCTAAAGACATACACGAACACAACTGTTTTGGAGCTTAAGATTGAAGATTTTAAAAGCTAGGAATTATTAGGTGAAATGCTAATCAATCGGGAGCGAAGACTCATGGGCTTTATCACCTTGATTCTTTCGTTTTTTGTTTTTATCTTAATATTCACCATGAAATCTTGTTTTGCTTTATTGGGTTTAATTTTGCTAGACTAAACTTTATAAACCGCTAAGGCTTATGATAAACTATTGTTAAAGTTTGATTTTATTTTGGATTATGCTTTTGATTATGGTGATATGACTAAGTAAGAGGTTTATGGTTATTCATTCGATGCATGTGTGTGCTTAAGTTTGTTTGATGAGTTTTATTGTTTATCAAAGTTTTTGTAAATGTCTTTCATATAATAGGATTTTGTTAAGTCATTTATTGTGTGTTCTTGACTAGTTTGACTAAGTAAGAGGTTTATGGTTATAATAGGATTATGGTGATATGACTAAGTAAGAGGTTTATAGTTATTCATTCGATGCATGTGTGTGCTTAAGTTTGTTTGATGAGTTTTATTGTTTATCAAAGTTTTTGTAAATGTCTTTCATATAATAGGATTTTGTTAAGTCATTTATTGTGTGTTCTTGACTAGTTTGTGGTTAATATGCAATAAAACCATATAAACAATAATAATTAATCAAGTAGATCTAAGTGTGTTGTTAATTTAAATAACTGTGAGGTGATAGATTATATGATAGGTCTTGGTTGTTTAAATTGTTAGATTTAGTTCTACGTGAGGTGTCATTTATCAGCTTTGTCTATCTAGTTGAGTGAATGCATTACCACCTTTGATTTTCGCGCTATGATGTAAGATTTTGTATAGAGGTACTTTTCATAAAATAAATTAGCAACCGTGAGGAAGTCTAATTAAACTGGTAATTTTAATAACTTATTAGGGTTCCATAGGTGTCTCATTGAGAAGAGTTGAGAATTCTGTTCGGTTTCTCATTAAGTAAATATTTTAAGATCCCGGTTCCATAACATAGCATTCAATGCCGTCTCTGAGGATGCGGGGCACCTCAAGGGCCCGTGCAAGGAAAAAAAATTGGCCCCTATATATTGAAATTATTTTTGAAGGGAAAACCAAAAAATGCTCGAATTATTCTATGGGAAAAAAGAATAATACTTTTTGTTCTTTGAATTACACGAAATTGGAATTTTATAACTTTAGTATGGGCTTTTGCTTAAAAAACTATATAATAGATATACAAATAAGATAAAAGATCTTAATACAAACAACGAAATTGACCCAAGCAATAAAAAGAAAAGAAAATATTGTTGTAGCCTATAAAATATGCTATACAAGTTCTGGAAAAACTGGAAAAAAAAGTGCTGTTACCGGGTATTGAACCTAAGTCAACATCAACCATGGAAACAATGGAGCATACCATGTGAGCTACAAAACAGTTTTAGTTAATTTTTGTTTGTATCTAATTTATCAGTTGCATATCCTGAATTCTTTAATTTTGAGCCCCAAAATATTTTTGGCCTTGTGCGGTTGCACGGGCTGCACGACCCTTGGGCCGGTCCTAATAGCATTCTCCAATTAATTGATAATTGATACATCCAGGATTCTAGCCTAAGTGGTTACTCATCATTATTTGAATTAAAATCTTAATTCTAAATTAAGTCAAGTTTAGTTTTATTAATTAGTTTTGATTAGTATAAATTTAGTCTTCAGTAACAACCCCCTCCCCCGCCCCCCCCCCCCAAAAAAAATAATAATATAAAATTAAATAGTCGTGTCAGTCAGTTGAGTCTAATTAGCTAGTTACCTAATTTAAAGAGTGTTATAGGTTCGATATCCGGACTTAGTTAGCTGTACTAGAGTCGACCAGCACACTAGTCGGTTACTAGTTTTAGTTAAGTTTAAGAGTTTAGAATTATTACTTAATGTCTAGAATAGCCTATTTTTAGTTAATAAACTTATAATTACTTTTAGCACATCACCACTTTCCTCGATTCTGCCCTCAATGTTGTTTTCTCCGCAACAAACCCACTATTTCTAAGCCCAACAAGAGTGGGCACTCTGTAAAGTCCACACAAACGTACCCCCCCCCCCCCCACCCACCCACCCACACACACACGCGCACCTAATTAAACACAAGGATATTTGACAGCCGTAGTGTAGACCTTCCTTAAAACGGATCCATGAAAACAAATACACGGGGCCTCCTATTTAGCAGAAATTCCGGCCGTTTAACAACAGTTTTAATAGATATTAAACTTTAAAAAAACAATATCTTTAGTTTAATTTCTACTGTCTAATGGATTATTTTGCTGGGTAATTACAAAAGCTTGAGTGTTTCAACCCATTCAAAGAAATGGCTGGTTGGCAAAATTCGAACCACAAAAATATGTGACTTAAAATGGTTGAGTTTGGGTTGATTGTTGATGAGTTGTGCTTGTAGGTCATATCTGCCGGCTGTAGTACTCATTGAGATCAGTATTCACATTCACATATGTCACAAACTCACAAAGAAATATCCCATTTGAGATCATACAAAGATATTTACAATTTAAAGGGTCATGCTAAAAAAACACCTCAAACATGGTTTTTATCGAATCTACACCCCTTTTCTTATCAAATCACTTGTTTTATTTGTATAAGGGAAAAATCAATCAAATAACATGGGCTACTTAGTAAAGCAAGTATATACCGCGCTAGAATGAGTGCTAAGGAGAGGTGGTGGGGCGCCACTCGGCTACCTCATCCAGTTTAACCACCAAAACCATTCCACAACACACATAGTGTTACAACCTCTAAATAATAAACTATTGGTGACTTTTCATTGGTCAAAGAAAATCCATAGTTAACTGTTGGTGACTTATCATTGGCAAAAGAAAGTCCATAAAAGTGCATCTTAAGAGCTTACCAGTCAATGAACTTTTGCTTTATCTTAATCCATGAAAGTGCAAGCAAGTAGTGATAAAGATGTGCATCTTAAGAATTTCGGGGAGGTTATGAGTGATCGAACCATGATGTTACTCCCTTGTATGATCACCTTCTTCTTTCTACTTCTAGGAACTTGTAGATCGTCAGACACACTAGATGTGCATCAAAACATCTCAGATGGTGACACCATTGTTTCAGGGAATTCAAAATTCGAGCTCGGTTTCTTTAGCCCGGGCAACTCCAAAAATCGGTACCTGGGTATATGGTTTAAGAACACATCTTCGCAAACGGTTATATGGGTTGCAAACCGCGATGCTCCACTTATAAATAACTCAGGTGTGCTCACACTAGACAACCAAGGAAACTTGTCTCTTGTTAGCGGTATCGGCAAAGTCATCTGGTCATCCAACTCCTCGGCGTCTGGCACAAGTGTCAATCTCGTAGCACAACTCTTGGATACAGGCAATCTGGTAATTAAGAGCGGTAATGAACCTAACAATGAAACTTTTATTTGGCAAAGTTTTGATTACCCTGGAGATACTTTCATGGAAGGAATGAAATTGGGCAAGAACTTTATAACCGGAAGAGAAACATATCTGACATCATGGAGGAGTGAAGATGATCCTTCTCAAGGTGAGTATACATTAAGGTTTTTTATGATAAAGGGTAAATATCAACAATTATATATTAGAAAAGGGTCTAGTATTGAAACAAGGATCGGTCCATATAATGGGATATTATTTTCGGGTCGACCACTTATTACTCCTGACACTGCCGATCCACCATTCGCTAGTTATATGGTTGTAAATCAGAACGAGATGTATTTCGCTACTATTTCCATAAAAGATACCACCAGAATCTTGTCAAGAATGGTAGTAACTCCCGGTGGTAAACTTGAGATCTTGCAACTAAAACTTCCAAGCTCAGAATGGCTGCGGAGTCTCACCTTACCAGTAGATAATTGTGACAACTATGGAGTGTGTGGCCCATATGGGAGCTGTAATACAGATACCTCTCCTTATTGTGGTTGCTTGAAAGGATTTGAACGAAATACCTCAGGAAATACAAATATTTGTCAACAGAGCATAGCCTTGGATTGTGGGCCTGGGGAGAGATTTTATAAGTTTTCAAGCATGAAATTGCCGGACACGGATAATGCTATATTTAGGAGCAACATGAGCCTACTAGATTGTGAGGCAGCTTGCAAGAATAATTGCTCATGCACCGCCTATGCAAATCCAAACAGAACTCCAGGTGGAATTGGGTGCTTGATATGGTTTGGGGGTTTGATTGATGTTCGAGTGTATTCACAAAACGGGCAAGATCTTTTTGTCAGACTTGCGGCCGCTGAATTTAGATAAGCCAATAAATTAACAAAATAATGTAAATACTTCTTTGTGTTGGAAAAATATGATCTGCAAACTAAAATAAAGGCAGTTTGTAAGCAAGACATATACTTTTTATTCCCGTTCCAGTTTCCACAGAAAGAAGAAAGTAGTTTTGGAAGTGACTTTGTCAATATCAGCTGTAGTGACTGTGTTGTGCCTCATATTGGCATTCTACACTAGGAGAAAATGGAAGAAGAGATCAAATGCAGAGAGAGAAGGCAAGTGATATTGATCGAAATGCAATTTGTATTTGTCCGCTGTAAATACAAACTATGATCAATATAACTTAAAATAAGATTTTTGTCTCATTGTCATATTTTATAGGTAGACCTTTAAGGACCATTATTGAAGATTACAAAGGTGGCAATGGCCAGATGGGAAGTGTAGAGGTTCAGTTGTTTAGCTTAGCTAAAATTGCTAGGGCTACCAATGACTTCTCGGTCTACAACGAGCTAGGAAAAGGCGGGTTTGGACCAGTTTACAAGGTAATTAAATGACATTTATCAGATGTTGTGACAATAAGTGCATACTAACAACTTTGACAATATCAATCCACCAGGGTGTGCTAGATGAAGGACAAGATATTGCTGTGAAGCGACTGTCAAAGTCCTCTCGACAAGGGTTTGATGAATTTGAAAATGAAGTTCTATGCATTGCTAAACTTCAGCATCGAAATCTTGTGAAGCTCTTAGGATACTGCATTGAAGGCAATGAGAAAATGTTAATTTATGAATACATGCCTAACAAAAGCTTGGATGGTTTTTTATTTGGTTGGGCTCTCTTCCAATTCTAAAAGTCAAATTTCTTTAAACATCCAAGGAATACCTTTTCTAAAACTAAATTGTTGCATATTGAGCAGATGAATCTAGGAAGTTGTTACTTGACTGGCCACAACGATTCCGTATAATTCATGGGATTGCTCGAGGTCTTCTTTATCTTCATCAAGATTTCCGGCTTAAAGTTGTACATAGGGACTTAAAAGCAGGAAACATTTTACTTGATCATCAAATACGTCCAAGGATATCAGATTTTGGTTTGGCCAGAATGTTTAAAGAAGACGAGAGTGAAGGAAATACAAAGAGAGTCGTGGGAACTTTGTAAGAAACCCTCAACTCAATTTGTGTTTTCAGTAATATTTACATATGCCTTGCATCCATTGACTTAATTTGCATGGTCCTAACTTCTACTCAGGGGCTACATATCTCCAGAGTACGCAGCGAATGGTCTCTACTCAGTAAAGTCAGATATTTTCAGCTTTGGGGTTTTGGTACTGGAAATTGTGAGCGGGAAGAAAAATAGAGGTTTCGTTCATGAAGACCATGATGATAACCTTCTTGGACATGTAAGTGTGTTGATTACGATCATCCATCCAAAAATGAAATATACTATGCACCCATGCTGTATTTGGAATACATATACATGTAAGTGTGAGTTTAATAACCATTAAATAATGTGGAGCAAAATGAACCTTCTTGAGCCTTAACACGGAGGGAACAAAAGGAAAGGTTGGTAGCGTTTCATGGAGTGGAGATCACAATCATCCCTTCAAATGATCCAACGGCTTAAAAGTGGTTTTTCTGGCTCCTAATTATTTAACGGTTATGATTTTAACCTCCCGGCCTCCATGTATATTATGTGACAACGAGCCTTTATGTGCATACATGTGATGAAGCTCTATAAACATCGTTTTGTGATTTGAACTAAACTTGCACTGAATAATGCTGGTGCATGTACCTTATGATATGATCTAACTTTTGTCTTCACGTGGATTCATACAGGCGTGGAGACTTTACACGAAAGGCAAGTCTCTAGATCTAATTGATGAGTCTTTACGTGGGTCCTATTCGGCTTCCGAAGTGTTGCGAGCAGTACATGTTGGCTTATTGTGTGTGCAACAAAGAGTAGAAGATAGACCTGACACGCCAACTGTGGTTGCATTCTTGGGTGGTGAAGGGGCACGTCCTTCTCCTAAAAAACCCGCTTTCTTTATTCAAGAAAGTGAAATCAACTCCACCTCAAGTCTTCCTTCACTACCATCGTCAGTTAATGTGGTAACACTAAGTCAAGTGGATGGTAGATACTGAGAAGAAACATTTTAATCACACTTCAGGTCATTTTAGATGCCTATATATATAAATAATGTGAATTTTTTGGATCACTGCATACTTATCAATCCATGCCAACATTAATGTCTGTTTATATGTGTATTTCCTTTTTCTTTAATCTTCTCAAATCTAGCATTGGATGCCAAATGTAGTTCACGTCAGGGGATGTATCTTACTAGTTACCTGTTTATCTAACATGATAGAGGAGGCTGGGAATATTGGAGAACTCTATAATACTGTAATCTACTTTAGTTTTTTGTTGTAAGTGGCAGTGTGCTTACGAGAAATCGGCTCCAAGGTACTGTTCGTAAAGGTTCTGTGCCCTGATGCACGGGGACAGTGGTGTGCTTATTACGAGAACTTCTATGTAATTTGTATTTCATGTTAGTCTAATCATACTAAAATTTCACCCCGAGGAGATACAAAGCAAACACAACCTAATTTTCACCCTTAATATCAAAAGGAAGTTCATGCATGACTAATTAATTAGCACCTCATTATTACTTGAAATTAACTCTAAATTTAGAGTCTCTTAGTTTAATTAACTTTAGCATAACTACTTTTCCAGGCTTAACAGTATTACCTTAATATTACTGTTATCGCCTAAATTATACATGTTTGCTTAGCAATATCCCACCACAAACCAGAAGGCTTTCAGTGACGACAGACAGATTTGTTGGTAATCTTTGGTAAGATTTTAAGTAAAAAGTAAATATATTAAAAAAGGTATTGTATCCAAAATACCTCATAAAATAAACATTAAATAAAAAATATCTTTATACAAAAAGTTACATACAGGTGAAAATTTTAGCTATATAATTGGACGGTGGAGGTCCTAACTACGTTTGATTGAACACTTTTTTCATGGCCGCACAAAGCATGTGTACCATCGAATTTTAGCTATATAACAGAATGGTGGTGGTCCTAACTACGTTTGACTCAAAACTTCTTCCATGGCCGCATGAAACAGTTGTTGCATCACCATCGGCTCAACTTCCATGGCCTCCTCTAGTTTTTCTAGTATGACGATAATCTCCAAACATTGACTAAATAATTAGTCGTTTGTTAACAACTAAAAATGATTATATTTATAAAAGTAGTAGCATAGAATTTGGAGAAGAACGAGATGATGAGATCTCCCATGATGAAATCAACAGCATCACCCGTAAGGGCATGATAAGGATCGTGAGTGAGTGGTCCCAAAATCAAGAGAGGCGTAATCTCTACTTCTTGGTTATGCTAATTATCCTTAATCTGTCTGTGATTACGTAGGGATTACCTACAGGTATTTTTTATTTTCATTTTCTTTTAGTTTTCATTTTTTTCGTGAGATCCTTCGCTGATGGATTTATATCCGTCATATTCGTCAGCAATACTTTATTTCTAGTAGAGTCTCAAAGTACATGTAAATGCATATACTTTGGCATTTGACTACTTCATAGTTTACTTGGTACGATAAAGAATCAACTACATAATTTACTTGAAAATTAGGTTTAAATACTCGAACTATCACCTATTGTCGATAATAATCTATACTTACATTTTGACCAATAATAATTCTAACTTTCATTTTCATTACCAAGAGCAATACCCATAAAATAATTATCATGCAATTTCCCACTTTCACCACCAACGGTCACACCACTCCCCTTCCCCTTGCCGGACGAATGATGGATTTCATTCGATTCCCAGTGAAGAACATCCTCTTTTTTGTTCTCCAATATTTTCCATGTTTCATCATCATCTTTCTCCCCACACTCAATTCCCAAATCAATTGATCTTGGCATCGATTACAAAATTAATTGATCGTTACCTACTCGTTACGTATATTCACGTTTAATTCGGTTATCCGCCTCTCTGTTGTAACTGAATCCGTTTGGTAAATAATAAATAAAAGAATAAAATATTATTCGGTTATTGTTATCAATTCAAAGCGTACTCTTACATATTCTAAATGGGTACCGGTACCCGTAATACCCGTACTTGTACACGTATCTATACGCGTACCTAAAATCAATAAACTTGGGTACTCATACTCGTACCCAATAGACACGTACATGTACATGTATGAATACTAGTATGGGTACGAGTACGTGTATTCGGGAAAAAAACATCACCCCTAGGTTTTACTAGTGCGAGTGTTAAAGAGGAAAAGGTTGACTTTTTGACTCATTTATAGAAAAGCCGCTGCCAAGATTGAAACCACAAACAGAATGTAATAACTTTAAATAGGGTGATGTGTCTAAATATCAAATCTTTTCTTAGATTTACCAGTCAAACTATCCTTTCGCCCACACGCGTAATTAGCTATTCGATTTTAACTTCAAGACTTAACGTTAAGTGTCAAATTTTAACTCTCTTTGGTTTGATGGAATGCTTATGAGTGAAAGTCCCAAACGTCTCATTTGAGATCATACCAAAATGTTTATCTATTATTAAACTGTCAGTTTACTTTTTGTTGACCAAGGAGATTTCTTTATTGGAAGAACGAAAATATCTCCATCAATGAAAGTTAGCTTTATCTTTATCCATAGAAGTGTTATCAAGTTGTGAGGAAGGCGGAATTCAGAGAATCAATCAAACCAAAATGTTACTCCCTTATATCACCTTCTTCTTTCTAGTTCTAAGAGCTTCTAGATCATCAGACACCATAGCAGTGCATCAAAACATCTCAGATGGTCAGACCATAGTTTCAGAAAACGAAAAATTTGAGTTTGGTTTCTTTAGCCCGGGCAGTTCCAAAAATCGGTACCTTGGAATATGGTTTAAGAACACATCACCGCCTACGATTGCATGGGTTGCAAACCGGGAAAATCCACATATACACACCTCTGGCGTGGTCGAACTGGACAACCAAGGGAACCTGACTCTTGGTATTGGTAGTGGCAAAGTCCTCTGGTCATCCAACTCTTCGGCATCTGATACAAATATCAATCTTGTAGCACAACTCTTGGATACAGGAAATCTGGTGATTAAGAATGAAAATGTTATTTGGCAAAGTTTTGATTACCCTGGGGATACCTACTTACCGGGAATGAAGATGGGCAAGAACTTCATAACCGGAAGAGAAACATATCTGACATCATGGAGGAGTACAGATGATCCTTCCCCAGGTGAGTATATATTAAGGTTTTTGATGGTTAGGGGTAAATACCAACAGTTGTATATTATGAGAAGCTCTGCTATTGAAACAAGGATCGGGCCGTATAATGGCAAAACATTTTCTGGCCGACCAAACTTTACTCCTAACCCTTCTGATCCGACCTACGTTATTAATATGATTGTGAATCAGAATGAGATGTATTTCACTTATTTTTCTAATGGTAATGACTCCACGTTCTTCTTAAGAACGATGGTATACTTGAAATTTCGCAGCTAAAATTACCGAACCCACAATGGATGCGTAGTATTAGTTTACCCGTAGATTATTGTGACGGCTATGGAGTTTGTGTCCCATATGGGAGTTGTGATACCTCCACATCTCCTTATTGTGGGTGCTTGAAAGGATTTGAAAAGAGTCCTGATAATGATACAAGTGTTTGTGGACGGAAGATAGCCTTGGATTGTGGGCCTGGAGAGGGATTTCACAAGTTTTCGAGCATGAAACTGCCAGATACGGGGAATGCTGTCTATAATAGCAACATGAGCTTACAAGATTGTGACACAGCTTGCAAGAATAATTGCTCGTGTACCGCCTATGCAAACCCAAACATCACTCTAGGTGGAGTTGGGTGCTTGTTATGGTTTGGGGGTCTGATTGATGTCAGGGTGTACCCACAAAGCGGGCAAGATCTTTATGTCAGACTTGCAGCCTCAGAATAAGGCAGTTTGTAAGCAAGACATATACTTGTTTCCTTTAACTCTATATCATCTTTTAGACCTCATTTCAGGTTGCATGGGAAGAAAAAAGTAGTTTTGGTTGTCACTTTGTCAATATCAGCCGTGTTGACTTTGTTGGGCCTCGTATTGGTTCTCTACATTAGAAGAAAACGGAGGAGTTCAGATGCAGAGAACAACAACCAAATGGGAAGTGCTGAGGTTCCTTTGTTTAGCTTATCTAAAATTTCTAGGGCTACCAATGACTTTTCAGTCCACAACAAGTTGGGAGAAGGCGGGTTTGGACCAGTTTACAAGGTAAATGAATTATATGAATTTGGCGTTAATTTATATTTGATCGAATAGGTGTACATACCTTTAACAATGGACATCTGAATCCACCAGGGTGTGCTTGAAGACGGACAAGAGATTGCTGTGAAGCGGCTATCAAAGTCATCTGGGTAGGGGCTTGTAGAATTCAAGAATGAAGTTCAATGCATTGCTAAACTACAGCATCGGAATCTTGTGAAGCTCTTAGGATATTGCATTCAAGCACATGAGAAATGTTAATTTATGAATACATGCCTAACAAAAGCCTCGACAGTTTTTTATTTGGTTGGGCTCTCTTTACAATCCTCAAAATTTACAGATTTCTTTATTATATATGCAAAGGAATACAATATATATAAATTAAAATGTTGCAAAGTTAGCAGATGAAACAAGAAGGTCGTTGCTTGATTGGCCACAAAGATTCCACATAATTCATGGGATAGCTCGAGGTCTTCTTTATCTTCATCAAGATTCCCGGCTTAAAGTCGTTCACAGAGACTTAAAAGCAGGGAACATTTTACTTGATCATCAGATGCGTCCGAAGATATCAGACTTCGGTTTGGCCAGAATGTTTAAAGAAGACGAGAATGAAGCAAATACAAAGAGAGTTGTGGGAACTTTGTAAGAATCTCTGAACTCGATTAATGCCTTCAACAATTTATAATTCTTGTCTGTATGTGTTGATTTGCATACTACTAACTTCTACTCAGGGGCTACATATCTCCAGAGTATGCAGTGAATGGCCACTTCTCGGTAAAGTCAGATATTTTCAGCTTTGGTGTTTTAGTGTTGGAAATTGTGAGCGGGAAGAAAAATAGGGGTTTTGTTCATGAAGACCATGATGATAACCTTCTTGGACATGTAAGTGTGTTGAATACAATCATCCCTTGAACTGCATAATCGATATATCAAAACAACAATCAACAATATTTGGATAAACTCCCAATTTCATTATAATCATGGAGGGAACAAAAGGAACGGATGGTTGTGATTCATGGAGTAGAACTGACATAATATATGGATATCACAATCATCCATTGAAATATCATCCAAGGTTGAAAAGTGGTTTGTAATTATTAACTGTTCTTATTTGAACCACCCTCCATGTATGTGATGAGGTATGAATGCAATATATGGATAGTGAAGCTACAAAGCACGTTTTGACCAGTTTTGCAGCAATTCAACAATAAAAAATCAACAGTTCAGCTCGTTTTTGCCCGTTTCAACAGGTTACATAACCAATACTTCAAATGGTTTTGTGTTTTCAATCCAGAAAACAAGTATTGGCAAACGTTTAGTGTTTTCAAAACCAGTATGCAAGTATGTCCGTGTTTTCAATCCAAAACCTGGTGTCACGTGTAACAGAGTTTTCTCAAAACCAAATGAATGCATTTGACTCGCTAACTATTACCTAGTACAAGTGTTTTTAGTTATGAGAGTATGTTCAACAACATATGACTCTAAGACCCACGTATGAACTCACACACAAACAAAAACTTGACCCGACGAATCGTTGGTGATAATAAGTAAATTCAAGAGTACCGAAAGTCCTAACATGTATCCACACATCATATCATGGCAAAGCAACCATATATTCATCATACAACTTAACTTATGATCATTCGGTTCACGAGACAGATTCTGGCATGTGCAAACTGATTTTATTCACAAAGAAAAGATTAAAGATAAATTCTACAAAATTTACCACAGTATGATATATCAGTCAGGTTTCTCAAACAATTTTTATTATATTTTTCTCAAGCATAGAAAACTTACAATAATTCAACCATTACAGATAGGTACTAACAGTTCAGCAGATTGCGCAACAAAAACTAGTTTAATGGTTCTATCAACTCATTAAACCAAATTGGGTAAGACAAATTGGGTTATCTTTTAAACTCATAATACTAAGTTCTAGAAGTGGAACCAACTTGTTTAGGTTTGTCATTAGGGAGTTATGGTGTCCGAAAAATGAACCAGAATATAACTCCCCGAATCAGCTTTGACATATGTTTTCGTAAAACCATAAAAGGTATTCAAAACTTATCCAAAAATTACAAAATTTACCTTTCTGGAAACTAGACTCAGAATACTATATGCTACAATCAAAAATCGATCAATAATCATCGTTTAACAGCGAGTTACAGACCAATCAATAAATGAGAACGAATCTGTCAGCCAACTGTTCTCAACAAAACTCAAACCCTAACATGTTTATGACATCACTAGGGTTCTAATTAATCATGTTAAAAACCCCAGTTAGAAAATATAAATACAACAATGATAAAAAGTAAAGATTCAAAAATGTCACTTGCAACTTGTATCAAGATTGTTTAAATTAGAACGAATACTAATCGATTGAATCCAAGACCTAATTGCTTACATTCAAACCCTCGAACACCCAAATTTCTCAAAATTAAAGTATAAATCACCTACCTAACCATGATGAGCTTCAATCGATGTTAATGAGTGATGAAAGTATTAGCAGCAGGTGGTGGATTAGGGTTCAGATTGGTTACTGAAGGGTACAAAAGAATTAGAATGTGGCTATTAATTATCAATAGTCACACTTTTGTTTTACTGTAACTGTTAGCTTTTAGCCATACATAAAAAAATTATAAGTGGCTATAAAATAATGCTTTATGGTCACATAAACCCGTAAGTGTGACCATATGTATAAGCTTTTAGCCACATATGAAACAATTAAAGTGTGGCCATTAACTACTAACGGTCACACGTTTTGTTTGTTGTCACCGTTAACTTTTAGCCACACATAAAACTTATAAGTGGCTAACAAACAATGCTCTATGGTCACATATACCCGTAAGTGTGGCCATATGCATTAGTTTTTAACCACATCGTTATCCAACTACTGTGAGCGTAGATCATATTTGGCCATAATTTACTAAGTGTGGCTAGTACAAGTCATATTTTTTATGAAAGTGTGGCTAACGGTTTCGAACAACTGTGTTTTTTGTCAGACGAATTGAAAAAGTGTGGCTAAATGTTCCAGTAGGTGTGATTTTTTGCCACAAAAATCTAATTTATGTGGCTAAAGGTTCTAACAGGTGTGTTTTTAATTCTAACAGGTGCGTTTTTAGTCACACAAATAACAAATGTGTGGCGAAAGCGACCTTTAGCCACACATTTTAGACCGAGGTGTGGCAAACCGCCCAGAGCATGTGTGTGGCCAAAAGCCATTATTCACGTAGTGATGGCAGGGGCTTGTCAGTTATAACGATTATAACTGGGGTTCGTACCCAAAAGCACTCTTAAAACAACTCAATAACCATGCATAAGTTTCAGCTATTTCATCGCCAAGTAGAGCCGCACCAAGAGTAACATTTCTATTATGGTTGTCAATTCCAGTAAATGGAACAAAAGCCATGTTATACCTATAAATGAATATAAAACGAAATAAATATACACTAATTTTGTTTGTATAATTGAAAGGAAAAAATGTATAATATGGAATGAAAAGTTTTGTACTTGTTATGACGATATGTAGCATCAAATGAGACATAGAAATTTCTCTTTGCACACTCGTTAGCCCAAAATAAACCCTTCAATGTGCCATCCTTGCTAGTAATATAGTCACATGAAAAATTAGGACAATAGTCTTTTTTCACCATAAGACGTTGAACAACCATCTCAGCATCGTAGTCGCCAATATACAAGTTAATCTTTCTTTTGTAGTTTTTACAATCAGACTTTGTTGCGCCAACTTTATCGAAGCCACCATACACGGTCCGCATAATGTTAAAAGCCTTCACCGGACCAATGTTAATATTAGCCAGATCATCTAACATCTTGTTGTGTGTAAATGTAAGCTCCCTAGCAGCAGTCAGAAAATGGATATCATTTTCGTTAACAAAAAGATGATTGTGTGCCTCGCCGAAAAATTTGACCATATATTTGCCTTTATCAGTTAAAACCAAGCGGAGTTGTGCATTACAACCGGTTCTTTGAGAAGGTCGCCTACGATCTTTTTTCCCTTTATAATCTTGATTAAGCGTGTCAACCTCCTTAACCGTTCTTGACCCTTCCTTGGTACAAACAATATAATTGAGCCGAAGAACGTTATTAACCACCCATTGTGTGCCTTTCCTTATAGAAAATCCGTCTGCTAAAGCATATCTTTTATAGAATTGCTCAGCAGCGTCGACAGAATCAAAAATCATGCCTTCATTGGGTATCATTGATGCAGACACAATTGGCGTGTACATCTTAGTGCCAGAATTGGGAGAGATGTGTTGAATCTCAAGCTCTTGGTAGGTTGGTGGATCTGTGAAGTAAATACAAGGAAACTAATCAACTTGAAATTAAAAATAACAAGGCTGAAACAACTTAGAAAAAAAGTGTGCATAAGACAAATAAATTAGTATATGAAACGCACTTACGATAAAAATAAAGGAATCGAATGAATAGCACACATTATATAAGTCAAAATAACAAAAATTATGTGGATAAGAACACACTGGTGACCCCGTCACTTAGGTGGAATACTAAATACGTATACCAAACGTGGTTAAAAAACGCCCAAATGACACACAATACCCGAAATTGTTGTATATTTGTCAAAGAATTACATTAACATAACACACTATAATCAACAGAATATAAACTTTTGAACCAGATTACATAAGATCATACCAATATTGAACTTATTTAGGCATATCAAAACAAAACAAAAAACACAACATCATCAATATACAAAGCGTACACAAATAATAAACACACCAGACAACAAATAACTTCATTATTATATTTTTAGACATCGATCACTGGAACATAACACACCCTAATGGCGGTTAAGGTTATTTGTTATCATTGGAAATGTATATCCGAAATCAAAAAACATCATAATTACGATAAGAAATTATTAAACACACCATAATGACGAATTACATAACATCGTAACCGAATTTTATAGGTTTAGACAAGAATCAGAAGAACATAACACACCAGTCACGAAACACATAAAGGCTCAATGAGAAAAAAAAGAATACTGGAGTTTTACCTAATTGATGTTCATCCATGAATGTCTCCATGTTGAATATTGTATTGATAAAGAAGATTAATTTATATGAATAAATGAGATAGTGAATAATAAAAAGAAGAATAATGGAGTTTAATAATGAGATATTGATAATGAATATACACGATCGTGCATGATAATATCATTAGGTTGTTATTTTTTATTAAATGTGAAACTAAAAGTCGATTAACAAGGAACAAATTCAGGATGTTATTTAATTTTTGTTAATTATATGTTTACAAAAAAAATATATTTATATACCATAACAAGAAAATAAACTAAGATTACAATCCTACCCTTATTTGATGATCTTAATCTAATGGTGGAGAATTCTTCCGACACTTTTTAGGAAAACATTACTTTTTATTTTAACCTTCCTCTATACACACACACACATATATATATATAACAATTATGATACTTTGATTTTATATTGTATTTTATAAGCCAAAACTGGTCAAAGAAACATCACAAGAAGATTTACAACTTTGTCATCATAATCTTCATTTACAAACTTCTTTAGCGAATAAAATCCACTAATGATTTTGAAAATGGAGAGGATCATAATTCAAAAAGTAAACTGTGGTTTATCCAAATATGCGATTTTAGTCCAATAGTTTCAAATTTGCGTTTTTCGTCCATGTGGTCTCATTTCACTTGCAATTAAACCCGAATTTACTAATCACGTTAAGTTTGATCGTTAAACCCATCAAAGCGCCCCTCACGTGAGAGGCAGTTTTGTCCATTTTCTCCCCAAATAAACCTCAGTCCTAATTTACAAGCCCTCTCACGTGAAGGGTTGGGGTGTATTTGGGGAAAAAAGGACAAATTTGTCCCTCACGTGAAGGGCACGCTAATGGATTTAATGACTAGACTTAACGGGATTAGTGAGTTCAGGTTTAATTGCAAGTAAAATAAAACCACAGGGATGAAAATCGTAAATTTGAAACTACTGGACTAAAACCGTATATTTGGACAAACTATAGGGACAAAAACCGCAGTTCACCCTAATTCAAAATTTGAAAATTATGGCAGAGCTTTTGATTAAGTGAAACCAACCCAAGTCGATAATGAAGGCAAACATCCGTCGATTAAGTTTATAATTAAAGATAAACATCAAGAACTATCTCCTTAATAAAAGAGAAACAATTTTAAATAAGATATATATAGTTGTCGTCGGCCGGATAAAACTAAAAAACCAATAAAATTCTTTAGTAATTATCATAATATGAACTACGTATTTGTCTACTATAAAAATTATTATACAGTATATTTGAACTCAAGATAAAGAAATAAATTAACATCATACTACCGTTGATTTCTTTTTATTGATTAAAAATATACTTCAACATGTTTGACCTTTGAAAAGCAATAATAATAATTATTTCGAAAACAACTCATCTTTGCTATATAATACTAGATTAATATGCGTTTGACAAACATTGATTTGTTTTTAAGAAAACAAAACGAAACACAATTCATCCCCTCAATGATCAAATCTAGTTATCGGTAGTTAGGAAACATAAAACTAAATCAATCTATATAATTAATTTGTTTTATTCTTTATTTTAGTATGGATCATAACATGTCAATAATAATAATAATAATAATAATAATAATAATAATAAATAAATAAAAAAGTAAAAAACACAAACAAACAGCTTACATAGACATTAGAGATAACCAAATGAGTAGTACGAGTCGATTTTGTAGACATTGTAAAGTGGTTGAAGGTGTCGGCTCACAAGATTGATGCTCCACCGCAGCATTAATAATATTGTAAATTTGTATAAACATATTGGTTAGTAATTTTAACATAAACATATATACAAAATTGAATATACAATTATAAACATCAAACTTAATTGTAGAACACTATGATTGAACATACCTTGAGGAAAAGAAGACAATAAATTTTTGAAGCTTCTTGCTGATAACGTGATTTAAAACAAGCCTAATAGCAAAACAATAAGAGAAAACATGATTGGAGAAAGATAATGATTTCATTAGTTAGGTATATAATACGGGTTAGGCTAAACGTACCTCACTCGTGTACTTGTCAACCCCCCCCCCCCCCAATTCCAGAGACTTTCAATCCTGTTAACAATTTTATTTGACATATTACTACCCTCTAATATTTTTTGTACATCTTATCATAATAGTAATATTGATTATTTTTTGTAAAGTTTTTTTTTTATTTTCTCTCTTTTTTTGTTTATTATTCTTTATCATAATAACAATATTTTATTATCATCGTAAAATATATTTACAGAAATAATGATATAACAATGTCTCCCGTCCGAAAAAAAATATCTTTTAAATAGAGTTTGTTAGGTTCAGACGTATAAAAACATTGTCACATTAGAAAATAACCAACCTATTGATCAAGTCAATGTTGCTTAATATCTTATATCGATTAAAATTTATATGATTTTTTTAAAAAAAATGTAAGCTATCTTTAAAAATTATTAAAAAAAATACTGTAAAGTATTAACACACTTAAAAAAAAGGTGCTTTTTAGTATTTTTATATATATAAAAAATTTTATTACATAAACAATTTTTTTTCACTAATAAAAAACAAAAAAAGAGTTTTATAATTTGAAAAAAAAGGAAAAAGAAAAGCTCTTTAAATAATAAAAAAAAACTTTTAAAAATAAAAGATAACAAAATGGTAAAGGAAAAGAAAAAAATGTTTAAATTATATTAATGCAAAACTTAAGGGAGAGAATACTTTTAGTAAAAATGAAGGAGATGGAGGTACGTTTAGCGGCACGCGCCCATATAATACATGAGATACATGAGAGGAGGGGGCACTCGTGGGTAGTACCCGTGCATCGACCAATCATACACAGTTATTTCATTTATACCCTTAAGTACACACAAACCATAAAATATCTGAAAACACATACCCACAAGTACCTTAAAACTTTTTTTGTTTAAATATAAAAATAAAAAAATCGTTAAATGTAATTAAAATTAAAATTTATTGAAATATTGATGGGTGTTTAATTTTATAAAAACCTCCGATGGGTTTGCCATGTGGTAAATCTTTACCACAAATTGTAATTTGGCAATCTACCCATATAGTTATGGGTGGGTTTTTCATGTGGTAAACAATCCATAAACCTTTTCAAGAAAAGAAACACTTGGAGAAGAAACTATGTACATTAGGAATTGATAATCATAAAATTAATATATTTATAAAAATTTTATTATTTTGGTTGAATTGTTAAATTATACGTTGTCGTGTAAAATTTGTCATTTACTTTATGACAAAAATTATTGTCAAATTATATGTTGTGTAAAAATCGAGATCATAAAAAGATTATATGTAAAAATCGAGATCATAAATCTGATAGTTAAAATGATTATTTGGCGTTAAAAAGTCTTGGCGCACAGAAACTCAAACCATCACCTTAATTAGTTACCTTTCATTGACTAAGAGAATATCATGGTTTGAAGAATGACTGGAAAAAAAAAACTCACCTTCTTTAACTTCATGTTATTCCATAAAAGTTCCATCAAGTTACGAGGAAGGCCATATTTAAAGACTTTGTGTAAAGATATCAATCAAACCAAAATGATACTCCCTTATACCGCCTTCTTCTTTCTAGCGCTAAGAACTTGCACATCATCAGACACCATATTTGTGCATCAAAACATCTCAGACGGTCAGACCATTGTTTCAGGGAACGCGATATTTGAACTTGGTTTCTTTAGCCCCGGTAGTTCCAAAAACAGGTACCTAGGGATATGGTTTAAGGACACATCACAGCCAACAATTGCATGGGTTGCAAATCGGGAAACTACACTTATAGACACCTCTGGTGTGGTCAAACTGGACAACCAAGGGAACCTGACTCTTGTCAATGGTGGCGGCAATGTCATTTGGTCATCCAACTCATCGACATCTGGTACAAATATCAATTTTGAAGCACAACTCATGGATACAGGCAATCTGGTGATTAAGAATGAAATTGTTATTTGGCAAAGTTTTGATTACCCTGGAGATACCCTCTTACCAGGAATGAAGATGGGCAAGAACTTCATAACCGGAAGAGAAACATATCTGACATCATGGAGGAGTACAGATGATCCTTTCCCGGGTGAGTACACATTAAGGTTTTTAATGGTCAAGGTAAATATCCACAACTATATTTTAGAAAAGGCTCTGCTATTCAAACAAGGATAGGGCCATATAATGGCATAGGATTTTATGGCCAGCCCCTTGTTACTCCTGACGCTACTGATCCAGGATATTTTCCTTATATGGTTTTGAATCAGAACGAGATGTACTTCACTGCTATATCTAAAACTAATACAACCATGATCCCGTCAAGAACAATAGTAACTCCTGGTGGTAAACTTGAGGTCTTTCAGCTAAAGTTTCCAAACCGAGAATGGATGCCGTTTGATTTACCAGCTGATTATTGTGACAACTATGAAGTATGTGGCTCATATGGGATCTGTAATACTGCCATTTCTCCTTATTGTGGGTGCTTGAAAGGATTTGAATGCAAAACCTCAGATGATAATGATTCAAGTGTTTGTGTACGAAGCATAGCCTTAGATTGTGGGCCTGGAGAGGGATTTATGAAGTTTTCAAGCATGAAATTGCCAGACACGAGGAATGCTGTCTTTAATAGCAACATGAACTTACTAGATTGTGAGGCAGCTTGCAAGAATAATTGCTCGTGCACCGCTTATGCAAATCCTAACTTTACTCCAGGTGGGGTTGGGTGCTTGCTATGGTTTGGGGACTTGATTGATGTCCGAGTGTACCCACAAAACGGGCAAGATCTTTATCTCAGACTTGCAGCCTCAGAATTTCGGTAAGCCAAACTAAAATTCTTGTTTATGTTGGATAAATGTGTTTAGAAAACTAAAATAAAGCATTTTGTAAGCAAGGAATATACTTGTTTCCTTTAACTCTATAACATCTAGATCTCCATTTCAGGTTGAATAAAAAGAAAAAAGTAGTTATGGTAGTTACTTTGTCAATATCAGCCGTGTTGACTTTGTTGGGCCTCGTATTGGCTCTCTACATTAGAAGAAAACGGAGGAGTTCAGATGCAGAGAACAACAACCAGATGGGAAGTGTAGAGGTTCCTTTGTTTAGCGTATCTAAAATTTCTAGGGCTACCAATGACTTTTCGGTCCACAACAAGTTGGGAGAAGGCGGGTTTGGACCAGTTTACAAGGTAAATGAAGTATATGAATTTGATATTTATATTTGATCGAATAGGTGTACATACCTTTAATGACGGCCATCTGAATCCACCAGGGTGTCCTAGAAGACGGACAAGAGATTGCTGTGAAGCGGCTATCAAAGTCATCCGGACAAGGGCTTGTTGAATTCAAGAATGAAGTTATATGCATTGCTAAACTTCAGCATCGGAATCTTGTGAAGCTCTTAGGATATTGCATTCAAGCCCATGAGAAAATGTTAATTTATGAATACATGCCTAACAAAAGTCTGGACAGTTTTTTATTTGGTTAGGCTCTCTTACAATCCTAAAATTATACAGATTCCTTTATATATGCAAAGGAATTAATACGATACATATAAACTAAAATGTTGCAAATTTAGCAGATGACTCAAGAAAGTCGTTACTTGATTGGCAACAAAGATTCCACATAATTCACGGGATAGCTCGAGGTCTTCTTTATCTTCATCAAGATTCCAGGCTTAAAGTTGTCCACAGAGACTTAAAAGCAGGGAACATTTTACTTGATCATCAGATGCGTCCAAAGATATCAGACTTTGGTTTGGCCAGAATGTTTAAAGAAGATGAGAATGAAGCAAATACAAAGAGAGTTATGGGAACTTTGTAAGAATCTCTGAATCCGATTAATGCCTTCCACAATTTGTAATTGTTGTGTGTATGTGTTTATTTTCTTACTCTTAACTTCTACTCAGGGGCTACTTATCTCCAGAGTATGCAGTGAATGGCCACTTCTCCGTAAAGTCAGATATTTTCAGCTTTGGTGTTTTAGTGCTGGAAATTGTGAGCGGGAAGAAAAATAGAGGTTTTGTTCATGAAGACCATGAAGATAACCTTCTTGGACATGTAAGTGTGTTAAATACAATCATCCATTGAACTGGTATATGTATATATATATAGCTTAACCCAGCTTATTATAGCATAATCGATATATCAAAACAGCAATCAACAATATTTGGATAAATTCCCAATTTTATTATAGCAAAGATACTCTCTCAAAATTTGATTACAACTCAAACATAACCACGATTTGGTATATGTATATATATAGCTTAACCCAGCTTGATAACAAAATAAATCCCCAACTAAATTCAAATTGCTATAATCGTGGGAACTTGCTTAATCTCTTAATCACTGAACGAATTGTTGGTGAAGTCGACCAAACCCAAACCGTCTTGTATGAGTCGGGAATTAAGCCCAACTTACACCCATGGTGCACCTAGAATGCATGTGGGTGTGACTTCATATAAGAACCATTATTAATGAGAACTAAATAAACCTTTATGTGCCTTTAATCATGGAGGGAACAAAAGGAACGGATGGTTGTGATTTATGGAGTGGAACAGACATAATATATAGATACCGCAATCATCCAGTGAAATATCATCCGTGGTTGAAAAGTGGTTTCTAATTTTAACCGTTCTAATTTGAACCACCCTCCATGCATGTATGATGTATGTTTGTCTACAAAGAGTCTATACGTGCATATATGTGACGAGGTATAATATGGATATTGAAGCTACAAAACACCTATGGGGTACCTTCTGAGGTGATCTAACTTTTGGTTATTTACTTGCATTTATATAATAGGCTTGGAGACTTTACAAAGAAGGAAAGTCCCTGAATCTAATTGATGAATGCTTGCACACATCATATTCTGCTTGTGAAGTGTCACGATCAGTACATGTTGGCCTCTTGTGTGTACAACAGCGTGCAGAAGATCGGCCTGACACACCAACTGTGGTGGCTATGTTGGGTGGTGAAGGCTCACTTCCTGTTCCAAAAAAACCTGCTTTCTTCATTCAAGAAAGTGAAATCAACTCCACTTCATTATCAGTAAATGGTGTAACCTCAAGTCAAGTATATGGTAGATAATGAGAAGTAATGTTTTGATCATGTTTCAGAACATGTGTATATGGTTATATCGTTATTAAAAAATGTATTATTATTTGGATCAATATGAACTATCATTCCATACTGATTACATAAATGTATGCTTGTATGCTAATTTCCTTACTTTTTTTTTATCGAATCCAGCATTTGAGGTTGTCAAATCTACTTAAACGGTGTACTCATTAGCATTTTCTGTGCATGGGATTATCTGGTGATTTTGAACATGATTTCTCTTAGACTAATGTTCTTCAATCATCTGTTTAATTCCGTCAAATGCATGTTAATTCTTTTATTGTATCTCAATACAACAATGTTACAATGAGGATATGATTCGGGTCACATACGAAGCAACTTTAGCAAGTGATATGTTCAAATGATATTTGAACTAAGATAGTACCCGTGTTACACACGTGGAACATATATAAAACGTAATATATATGTAAAATAAATGCAAATGTCGTATTTATATATAAATAATAATTTTACATGAATTAAAAAACATGATAACTTATTTTAATTCAAATACAAAAACATACGAAAACTAACAAAGATAAATGAGATAAAACACTTGATCCGTATAGATTAAGATCAGCAGCATTTAAGGTCATATTTCCTTCAAAAGAAACAAAAAGAAGCATCTAAACTATATAGACAACTTCATTTACACATAGAGTTGGATTAAGATCAAAATGAAAGATGATTAAAAGTGTCGGGTGGTGTATGAGCTTTCTGAGGATACAACCAGATAATCCTCAAGTAGTCCAAATCCGCAAACACATTTAGCTAAACGAGTTGGGTTCGGGTTGACTTGTATACACATATATTTTTCAATTATTTTTTTATTATGGTTTATATCATAACTCATAAAAATGGGTCAATGGCTAGGTATTTTTAAGTAAAAATAAAAAAAAATAAAGAACTATTATCGACAAAAAGTAATAGTTTTATATATATTACTATTCAGTTTTAACTGACATCTTGAATACGGCTGGGTAAATGTAACTTTGATCCACTCTCTAAATTCAGTTCAATTTCCACTGTTTCCGTTATTCAGAAAATTAATCAATCGAGTTGCAGGTTGTGTGCGTTTGATTAACTTTAGCTTTAGTTCTAACAAACAGCTTGAATAATCGAGGTGCCCAAATGTGTGAAGAACTCGGGAGCGTACCTTTGATCTGAATTAGGGCATGCACCTTTGAAAAAGGAAAATAGCGGAAAAAAGGAATGTGTAGTCACCAGTCGGAGTAAGGTGTTAGAACTCCGACAATCATTGAACGTAGCAATCGATTGTGGCAGAATGGAACGACGGGACATCATATTAGGGTTTGGGAAATAAATGGGTTTGAAGAACCAGCTGCTCAGTGAGGTTTTAACCTGTTCGGAGAATTGTTGAGTACCGTGAAGAAGCCACGTGTCAGGATAAAAGGATAGGTTGGTGTATGGATGACAAGTGTCCAAAAACCCTATTTTATTAGAGTATTCATGACAACAAACCTTTACAAACTGCCACATCAATGCCACATCGCATTCCAAACCTTTTTCAAAAACTTTCGTTTTCTTCCACAACAACAAACATCTACAAACCACCACATCATCACATACTCCTCCATTTAATTTTATATTTAATCAAATAACTTTTATAACAAGTTTAATTTTTATATTTCACATATATTTATAAGAATATGTATTTAAAACAAATAGAAAATTAAAAATAAAGCATGAATAATTATTAAAATACATTAAACATAGAAATAAAACATAAACTAACTAAAATTAAAACATACATTAAGTAATAAGAAGTATACATCCAACTCAAAATTTAATGATTGATAAAATATGAGTGGATCCATGTTTGAGCGGTTCATCATTAGAATGTTCATTTCATGATTAAATACAGTTTCATTTTTTTGGGCGTGAAATTTATCCAAAGATGTCATCTTTTTCATAATTTTTTTTTTCATTTGTTCGGTGACCTTATCAACAACATGATCTTATCAACAACGGGTTCATTTTTCACTTTGCCTCTCGGGCTTGTTATATGTGTGTGTGTCAATTTATAAAAGTATTATAAGAGTTAAAATTTCTTTTTTTTACTAAATAAAAAAATGCTCCTAACAAGCTCTTCCAAATATAATTTAAAAGGAACTTATTATTATTCCAAAAAGTGTTGTTGAAGTTGGGTTTGGGCCCACTTTTCTGTCCTAGTAAGTTTTCAGCCACAATTTAACATCTCGAAATTTCTAAGAATAATATTTAATATATTATTTAATTATGTTGGAAAAGTTTACTTGAGTTAGTAGAGAAATAATATTATAATAAAGATGGAATGATAAGTAGGCTAATTAGATATAATTAATTATAGACCAAAAAGGAAAGATGGACCTAAGATCCATAGGCTTAAGGGAGTATAAATACCTCTTAAAATTCTAATCCTTTCCATTTTCATACATTTGTACACCATAGCCTACACCATAAAAAACACACACTTATCCAATTCATGTTTTTGATAAAACCACCCATAAAGACACAAATATTCCCGGATATCTAACCGTCGGATCAGTCTCAAATTTTAACTGAGTGTTCGTTTTATATAAATTAAGATTTCCACCGATTAGATCTTCGATCAGAGGTAGGGAAGTCCGGTTTTTATCACCAAAACCATAGCAGCTCAAAACTGAAGATTCCGGCGACTGTCCAGCTTTTCCGGAGATTGTAGCGGCAGTTTCCGGCAAAGATGAACCGATGGATTTGTAGATCGGGACGAGACGGTTCCGTGGCCGCTTGAACCACTCAAATCGGAGTTCGTTTGATATGATTTTGGGCTTCTCGAGTGATTTCAGATAAAAACCGCAAAGGTACGTTTTTGTTAAAAAAACTTACTTTTCGTGCACGGTTTTGCATGAAACTTGGTAGGATGATAGATCGGGTCATGATTATTTATAACGTAATGAACTTGATAGTGAACGGGTTATTTGGTTCGTTTCGGGTAAAACGAGTAGCGTTTGGTTTGTGAAAAGAACGGGTAAACAAAGTTGGTTTTGCATGAAATTAAACTTAGTAAGATAGCAAATCGGACTTTATTATGTGATAAAGTTGCAAACTTGACGTTTAAAACGGGCTTAACAAACTCATGGTTATTAACGGCTTGTAAAAGAAACCCTAGATCTACCCTTGAACGTTTTAAACCATATATGTCCAAGCTTTATGGTTACCCGGGTCAAGTTTTGGCCTAAAACGGTTAAGGAAACATCTATGGGTTAATACCGAACCATAATAGGGCGTTAAGGTCATGAAACGTAAGGTTAATGGAGATAAAAGAACCAAACTAGTTCAGCCCGTTCGCATACACAAGCTAAACTCGATTACAATGTTATGTTCGATTACACTAGATTACACCTGTAACTCGAATACATTGTAGATTTGAATACAATACTTAATTCGAATACAATTTGTTAGTATAATACGTTGAAAGACTTGGATACAATAAAGTTTCACATTGTATTCAAATACAAATTGTTGGAATACATTAGTGTTTGAGGATGAAAGTATACACTAAGTAATTGTAATCTTAAACAAGACCATTAGATTAGACCAGACTTAGCCATTTTGGTTGAAATACGAGCAATACAATTAGGACAGTTATTGATACATGTAATTATTATACAGTTAGCAGAGCTCAATTAAAGAAAGGGATAACGATCAACGGAGAGCGAAAAAGGATCCAGGTGAGTTTCTAGCCCCATTCCTTTTTATGTTTTCGGGGTTGTGTGCATACGCGATGTGATTAGTTAATACACTTACATTAAGTGGTAAGTGTATGCCTTATATGATTTATGTATGAATGAATGTTTGACCGTGCGTGAACGATATTCGGATATTGCATGTACCACCAGTGATAGTTTGAAAATATGATTGTTATATATGATGTAAGATTGATGTGTGTATGTATGAAAGTTATAATTATGAATATATAGAAAAGTATGGTATGGTTGTATGGAAGAAAGGTAGACCGGACCCTAATAATATCCGAGGATTGAGGGTGACCGGACCCTAATAATATATGAGGATGGAGGGTGACCGGGCCCTAATAATATCCGAGGATGGAGGGTACCAGACCCTAACAATATCCGAGGTATGTAGGGCGAAATGTTCTTTATAATGTAAGGTTAATTAGTTATGTGTGTATTGTGTATGTTAAATAAAGAAAGTATGAAAGAATGAAAGTATGTGTATGGAAGAACGATGAATAGGTTAAGTATGTAATATGTATCTTCGGATACGTATATAAGTAAGTATGCGAATGTATTGTATGTTGCCAGATTAACTAGGACTCACTCCGCGTAGCTGACTTTTAGTATGCACGCGGGTATATATGTTTATTGAGCTGACATGAGGATGGCACATGGCATGAATTGAACGGCTGACATCTGAAGATGGAAGAAATGATGTTTTGAATACGATGTTTTATGTTACGGTCTTAAGGAAATGATTAAATGTTTTGTAACGAATGATCGAAGTTAACATTTCTGCGAATGTTTTAAATTAACTCTGATATTTAGAACTATGTTTATGAGTAAATCCAATGTCCAAAGTAGGGCACCGGGATCGGGGCCTTACACACAAACTCCATTTCAAAAACTTTTGTTCCACAACAGTGGAATTTTCCTCCACACTGTTCGCTTGATGCCATGTCCCTTCGGACCTTGAGAAAAGGTGCCTGATATGGATGCTTTTATAATAGTAGATAGATATGATGATCTATTTGTTTATATTATGGTATTAAAATTAATCATCAAAAACAAATGAAAATTAAAAGATAAATCATCAACATCAATCACTCCCTAATCGTATGATATTGATTTTGCAAAGGTCATTTATAACCTAGAAAACAAATATTATGATAATGAACAAAACCATTTTGATAAAATATAAAGAGAAAAAAAAGCTGAAATAGTTTGAGTTTTAATTGGAATAGATAAAAAAAATTGAATTTAATAAAATATAAATATATAGATCGACGTAGTTTGAGTTTTAATCGAATATATCGACTTGTAGTTCAACAAAAATGATAAATTATAATATAAAATTTTGAAAAGAAAAAAATAATAAAATCTGAAACATATATGAATTATTATTAATTACCAAAAAAAAGAATTTGGAATTGGGACTAATTTACCCTTCAAATATAATAATTGGAAATACAAAAAGAAAATTTCGATTAGTTAGCATGACTTTTCGCACATCTCACATTAAGAAGATTTCTCGCTTGAACTTTACGTTATATGTGTGTGTGAGATTAGGTTTATTTCACAAGTGTTTCTTATTGCGAGAAATGAATCCGACCAATCATATTTTTTATTTTATTTTATATTTATTTAATGATAATGGTGTTATAGTGAAAGGTTCATTTTTTTTTCATATTTGATATGTCATAATGTATGGAGAGGTTACAATTAATTTGTCTTCATATTTTTTAAAATATTGTCAAATCAACATATATTAAATTATTGTTTTTTTTTATTTTAGCAAATTCAATTTTGTTAATTTATTACTATTTTTTCTCGTAATTTGAATTACATACCTTTAGTTAAATAATAGTTCTTAAATTCAATAGTGCCGACAAATTACACAGTACATAAATGAACATACACATGAATAAAAGTACACATACACAATTCGAACTACCACCTATATATTACATATACGAACCTATACAATAAATAAATGAACCTACACACGATAAAAATTACACATACACTATTGGAAATACCACATATACAGTACATATATGAATCTACACAGTAATATATGAACCTACACATTACATAAATGAACCTACACGCGATAAAAATTACACATACACAATTCGAAATACTTGATATACTGTACATATACAAACCTACACAGTACATTAATGAACCTATACACGATAAAAATTAGACATACATAATTCGAAATACCATATACACAATATATATATGCGAACCTACACAGTACATAAATGAACCTACATATTACGAAAGAAACTTTTTTTTATTACATTAAGCTGTATATAATAAATGACGAATAATGATAATACCATGTACTTGTATAATAACACATTTGTGATACCACTTAAATAGTGTATATAAAAACCCTACACAGTACAAAGTAATGTTTTTTCATATTATACCACATATAGTAAATAATAAATCGTGTTAATAGCCTACAATTGTTAAATTTTCATATACGTGTCCGTGATTCAACCTACACAATACATTAATATGCACGTGTATATTATACATAAACTTGTGTAGACAATATATAATATTTAACGCTTTTGAAGTAATATGAGTGAAGATATCATAGTATTTGATTAAATTTATATTTGTTTAACATTAGTTTGATTAATAACATCAATTAAAAAAAATTATTGTTAACTTTCAGTTAATTAGTAATAATAATAAATAAGCTATTAATGACTTAAGTTTCCTTAAAAAACAAATACTAAACTAAAATTCTTCATTAAAATATTGATAGATTAATATTTTAATAATTACAAGTTTGTCATAACTTTTTAATCCATTGATTACACATAATCAATTGTCCATATTGATTTCTTGCACTTCTCATTGTGTGTGTGTGTGTGAAAAAAAGAACAAAATGTCCATTTAACCAACACACGACTAAAACCTATATCATCTTTTACATTGAAATATACGGAAAACGGGATACAAGCTACGTTGATAACCCGTTTTTTACTGCAAAATAAAGTCTGTAATAAACCATATATATTTGATCTTAAGGTCATAATAATACCATGCATTACCCGTTGGACTCGGCTAAGGAGCTTCACGGCCTTAGACCGCATAATGAAACCAAAATAATTAAATACAAAAAAGAATAAAAATGTGTTGGATGTCAATATAAACATTCTCATTCTCGTATTTGATCATTTTGCATAAACTCCTTTTAAAGAAGTCTGATCTCACAATCAAAACACTATTTCCCGTATGACCCATTCAAAGAAAAAACACGTTGCATGGCAAGATTCAATGTTTCAAACCACAAAATACGTATGACGTGAATTGGTTAAAGGTCAAGATGAATTTGGTTATGTTGTCAATGCGTAATAGGTTAGATCTGTGGGCTCCACTTATGGCGATATCAAATGTCCAAAATACCCTCATCTTATTTAACAATTTAAATGCTTAGCTGGTGTCAGAAGTCCCTGTTGACAGTAACCTCTCAATATACTTGCCTTTCATTGACTAAGAAATTACATTTTTGGAAGAATGACTCAAAATAAATCTAACCTTCTATGAATTTTTGCCATAAAACTGCCATCAAGCTGTGAGGAAGGCAGAATTCGAAGAACCTGTGTATAGATAACAATCAAACCATTATGTTACTCCCTCCTATCACCCTCTTCTTTCTATTCCTTACAACATCTAGATCATCAGACACAATAGCTGTGCATCAGAACATCTCAGATGGTCAGACCATTGTTTCAGGCAACGGAAAATTTGAGCTAGGTTTCTTTAGCCCGGGCCGTTCCAAAAATCGGTACTTGGGGATATGGTTTAAGAACACCTCACCGCAAACGGTTGCATGGGTTGCAAACAGGGAAACTCCTCTTATTGACACCTCGAGTGTGGTCAAACTGGATAACCAAGGGAACTTGACTCTTGTTAATGGTAGCGGCAAAGTCTTTTGGACATCCAACTCCTCTTCATCTGGTACAAATATCAATCTTGTAGCACAAATCCTTACTAATGGGAATCTGGTAATTAACACTGGAAATAAAACCACTGATGAAGATTTTATTTGGCAAAGTTTTGATTACCCTGGGGATACCTGCTTATCAGAAATGAAGTTGGGCAAGAACTTCATAACCGGAAGAGAAACATATCAGACATCATGGAGTAGTACAGACGATCCTTCCCCCAGTGAGTATACATTAAGGATTTCAGCAGTTAAGGGTAAATATCAGCAAGTATATATCAGGAGAAGCTCTGCTATTAAAACAAGGGTCGGGCCATATAACGGCATAACATTTTCTGGCCGGGAAAACTATGCTCCTGATGCCAATCGGGCTAGCCTTTCTTACGTGATTGCGAATGAGAACGAGGCATATATCACTTTTATTTCCAATAGTAATACCACCACATTAAGAACAGTATTAACTCCTGATGGTAATCTTGAGATCTTGCAGCTAAAATTTCCGAGCCCAGAATGGATTCCGATTGCCACCTTACCGGCAGATTATTGTGACAACTATAGAAAATGTGGCCCGTATGGGATCTGTAATGCTACCACTTCTCCTAGTTGTGGGTGCTTGAAAGGATTTGAACCAAAAAATGATACAAATGTTTGTAGACGGAGCATACCCTTGGATTGTGGGCCTGGGGAGGGATTTCAAAAGTTGTCCGGTATGAAACTGCCAGACACGGAGAACGCTGTCTTTAATATCAACATGAGCCTACTAGATTGCAAGGCAGCTTGCAAAAAAAATTGCTCGTGCACCGCCTATGCAAATCCAAATAACTCTCCTGGTAGAGTTGATTGCTTGCTATGGTTTGGGGATTTGGTTGATGTCCGAGTGTTCCAACAAAATGGGCAAGATCTTTATATTAGACTTGCGGCCTCAGAATTTTCAGGTAAGCCAGTATCATAACCAATTAATGTGTTTCATATGCAGTTTGATAATTTCTGAAAAATTGATAATATATTGTTTTGTTGGATTCATAAAATATTTTAGACCACCGTTCCAACTTCAACACAAAGAAACGAGTAACTATACAAGTTACTGTGTCAATAGCAGCTGTGTTGACTTTCTCAGGTCTCATATATGCATTCTACAGCAGAAGAAAGCGGACGAAGAGATCAGATACCAAGAGAGAAGGCAAGTAATGCTGATTTGAATTTGTAATTGTATTTATATATGAAAATAAGATCTTTCTCCCAATACTATATTTTCTAGGTACAACTGAAAAGATCTTTGGTAATAGTAGCCAGATAGGAAGTGTAGAGGTTCCATTGTATAGCTTATCCGAAATTTCTAGGGCTACCAACGACTTTTCAGTCGACAACAAGCTGGGAGAAGGCGGGTTTGGACCAGTTTACATGGTAAATGATATGAACTGAATGTACATATTAAGCAGCTTTGGCCCATTAGTTCAGTCCATCAGAGTTATTGTGCCAGTCTCCCTATATATAGTTCTACATTGTATTGTACAAACTATCATAAAAGATGTTTTTACCTTCACAAATTACTCTATGCACTAATAGTAATGGCATTCTGGATCCACCAGGGAGTTCTAGGAGACGGACAACAGATTGCTGTGAAGCGGCTGTCGAAGTCCTCTGGACAGGGGCTTGTTGAATTCGAGAATGAGGTTATATGCATTGCTAAACTTCAGCATCGGAATCTTGTGAAGCTCTTAGGATACTGCATTCAAGGCGATGAGAAAATGTTAATCTACGAATACATGCCTAACAAAAGCCTGGACAGTTTTTTATTTGGTTGGGCTCTCTACAATCCTAAAACTATATAGATTAATATATATGCAAAGGAATACATATGTATAAACCAAGTTGTTGCAAATTAAGCAGATGAATCAAAGAAGGTGCTACTTGATTGGCCACAACGCTTCCACATAATTCATGGAATCGCACGAGGGCTTCTTTATCTCCATCAAGATTCCCGGCTTAAAATTGTACACAGGGACTTAAAAGCAGCGAATATTTTACTTGATTATCAGATGCGTCCAAAGATATCAGACTTCGGGTTGGCCAGAATGTTTAAAGAAGGTGAGAGTGAAGCAAATACAAAGAGAGTAGTGGGAACATTGTAAGAATCCATACTCTCGGTTCATATGGTACACCACATTTTTGTATTTATATATTCCTAATACGTATTGATTCAGGGGCTACATATCTCCTGAGTATGCAATGAAAGGTCTCTTCTCAATAAAGTCTGATATTTTCAGCTTCGGGGTTTTAGTGTTGGAAATTGTGAGCGGAAAGAAAAATAGAGAATTCGTTCATGAAGACCATGATGATAACCTTCTTGGATATGTAAGTTTTTTTTTTGAACTATCATTGGACATGTACAAGTTAGCTGGATATAATCACCCATATACATATTTATATATATATGGCTTATAAGATTTTAATAATCTCAATTAAAGGCTATTTACCAATAATAAGCTCAACTGAGTTTGTCGCACTGGTGGTTCCAAATTTAAAAAAAAAAATTGGTTCTCATTGGTCTCCCGTTAAAAAAACTTAGCGACGTTAACTTTATTTTCAAATTTCAAGTTGATTTTTTAGGGCTTTTGATAAGAAGGATGATACGAGTCGATTGATGTAAAACTTAGCTCAAAACGATGCTACAAACGGATGAATTTTTGTTAATCAGTAGTTCAAACATCCGATTTGAAGAACTAATTAAGTCGTTTGGAGCATCGTTTTGAGCTAAGTTTTACATCAATCGACTCATATCCTCCTTACAAGCAAAAGCCCTAAAAACTCATTTTGAAATTCGGAAAAAAGGTAATGCAGTTATGATAAAAATCTTGGACAAAAAGTTATGGGTTGTCTGCGGGTTCCCCAATTCAACTAGCCAACCTAACATGATTTACACAATGTGTGACGATGGGCCTTTATGTACAATGTGTGAAGTACGCGTACTATAGAGTTAATTAAGCATAGGGAACGCCCATTGTAATTTATATTAATCGGTATTGAGTAACGTGTGCATGAAGATATGATTTAACTTCTTTTTTTTTTTAATATTTTGTTTCATATAGGCATGATGATATCATTTTAACTTTTTGTTTTCAAAATATTTGGTTTCATTCAGGCATGGAGACTTTATAAAGAAGGCAAGTCTCTCAATTTGATTGATGAATCTTTACGCACATCTTATTCTGTTTGTGAAGTGTTACGATCGGTACATGTTGGCCTATTATGTGTGCAGCATGGCGTAGAAGATCGGCCTGACACCACGAATGTGGTGGCGATGTTGGGTGGTGAAGGGACACTTCCTTCTCCCAAAAAACCTGCTTTTTTTACTCAAGAAAGTGAAATTAAATCAACCTCAATTATCTCTCTAATATCACTATCAGCTAACGGATTAACATTAAGTCAAGTAGATGGTAGATGATGAGGTATCTTATACAACTAAATTAGTTATATAAAGAATGCATGTTAAAAGTTTGAAGATGCGTTTCTATCGTTATTTGTTTTGTTACTTTGTAGAATTTAGAAAAATGTTGTATATACTATTTTCAAAAAGATGTATATAAGTACTTAAATATTATTCTTTTGTATTATGTTTTGTCACTTTATAAACCAGTAAGCAAAACTTGTGCGACTTGGGTGTTAAAATTTGTAAGACTCAGTTTAAAAGACCTTTACATTAGTATTTACCCCCAGAAAATAATTTCCATCTAAAATAAGCATGTAGAAATATCAAATCCAAGATTTTGTAAAACGTCATATTTTAAAGGTTGTCAAATAACAAAAAACTATATAAAAAAAAAATAAAACAAAACAAAACCTTGATGTAGCTTTCATAGCTTGCACTTCCACGCTTTAGGTACTTGTACATTATCACTAAAGCTCAGTTTTAAAAGAAAATTAGCACAGAAACATAGATGTAACACGTACCATTAAATTTATGAAAAAATTTAAATCATGGAATTGCAAGTTATGTACTAATGTTAAACCTTAATGCCCTAATTTTGATCTAGCTACCGCACACACCACCATTTACTTCCTTTTCAAGACTGAGAAAAAGAACATAGAGAGAGAGAGAGAGAGATAAACAAAGAGGAAAGGATCAAGCTCTAACCTTTTAGCTTAGATCTCGACAAAAAGATCGTTGGAGATAAAGATTCATATTCATAGGTGGAGAAAGCTCGAAACGATTCCAAACACCCAAATAGCAATATTGGATCTCGGTTTTGGTTGTGCGGTATGAACTCAAATACAACTTGTGCTTTTATAGATAGATTTGCATGGTAACCGAATATACTCGAGCTGTATAGATTCATAAAGTTGGGAACGTGATTCATTGTGTAAGGTCATAAATTGAGAGCAATGCATATCAAACAAACTTACAACATGATCAAAGCGAAAATAAAAAATGAAAGGACAAGTGATTGTGGTAGGTTGAAGTGATGCACAAATCTAGTATAGCAACATAATTGTAATTTAACCTTTTTGGTATTGGGTGGGGGGGGGGGGGGTAAATAGAATAGGGCTTTAACGCCCTGTTCTTGAGTTTTTTTAAAGTAGATAAAGGAAATGAAAACTAAGAATAGTTAAAAAATGGGTGTTCTTAAGTTTTTTTAGGATGTAAAGGAAATGAGTATGAGGAGTTAGGAGGGATTATATTGATGTTTTTTCCCAATAAATTATCCTCCAAAAAATGGGATGATTACTAACGATAAGTTTTTTTCCCAATAAGTTATCATTTCCTTTCCTCAAATTTCTTTTTAACTCAAAAACACACATATTAAAAAAAATTTCTTCCCTTCCCTTCCCTTCCCTTCCTTTTTCTTATCCTTCCTATCCTTTCATTTTCTTTCCTTGGTTAAAAAAATCAAGAACAAGGCGTAAGAGTTTAAATTGTGGATCACTTGTGGGGTTTTCATTGCAACCATCTTTTCACAAGCTGATACAAGATTAAAGAAACATTTTTGATTGAAACATTAGTGTGTTCTTCATGTTCCTGTTGAATCACCATATACACACACGAATCATTGGATTTCACACTCCGGTCCATGTCACGAAGGGATGGTTATTGGGGTTATTCGGCCATGAATCATATTCTTGAAGATTGGCGGTTAATTTCAATAAATTATTATCTATTTCATGGATTTGGTCTAGTTTTTTAAGTCAACATACAAGTCAAAAAGAAATTTTGAAAACAGTGGAAACATTTGATAGTTTAAGTCAACATACAAGTCAAAATTGATTCAAAATCATCAAATAGGAGTTCATTTTTTGTTTAAATATTTTAAACGTCAAAGAAAAGAAAATGATGATATGATATCGGTTCCGGTTCATAATCAAGTTTAAATATTCCAACTTCAAGTTTAGATATGGTTGATGATTTGCAAGAAAATGAATATATCAGTCCAAGTTCAAATATTCCTTCGGGTTCATGTCCGTCAATATGCTCAAAAATCAATTTGGATGATCTTCCTACGGATCCCGCTGATAGACCACCTATGGCTAGTTATCATCTCAATCAAATAGATGACATGCGAAGAGCATATCTTGTTAAAAAGGCTTTTTAACCATGAGGTCATAACTTTAAATGGAAAATCTATTGTAGTGGCTGGAGACGTTTTAATGTCAAATGGTTTGATAAATATGATTGGTTGGAGCATATCACTAAACAAGAAAAGGCATATTGCTTATGTTGTTACTTGTTTAATGGAAGTGTTGGTAATCAATGTGGAAGAGAGACTTTCGTTAATGGAGGCTTTTGTAATTGGAGTAAACTGGGTGCCTTAAAAGAACATGATGAGGAAGTTAATAGTGTTCATAATAATTCGCTGCAAAAATGTGGCAATCTTTTGAACCAAAATAGATCCTATGAGGCGAATGTCAATAAGCGTAGTAATGAAGAAAAGATTGCAAATTGGTATTGATTATTGGGTTCTGTTCGTAGTTACAGATTCTTGTTAAAAGATAGTTTACCATTTCGTTGTCATAATGAATCTGAAGACTATATTTCTAAAGGTCTCTTTCTTGCAGTCATAATGATACTAAAGGTCTCTTTTTCTAGATTCTTGTTAGAAAATTTGTGAGAAATTTACAGCCTAATCTTGATCCGCCATTGTTGGTTCGTTAACCTGGTTAGTAAAAATTTATTTATTGTCGTGTTTTTAATTTTTGTTTCTTTAACATTGTATGAAATACAGGAAAATAATTGTGAGCGCTACCCCTATGTTTCAAGTCTAGATTCTCCACTCGCGCAACCCTTTTGGATATCGATGCCAATCTTACTAAAATCAAAGTGTGAGGTCTTAGGGGCTGAAAAATGCACTACCCGTTGATCCCGGCTCAAAGATTCCACAGCCTCCGATGCTAAGAAACCAAATGTATCAAAAGCGAAAGGACAAACATGTGTTGATTCTCCAAGCAAGCTTTCTCGTGTTTAGCCATTGATAAATTGCAAAATACATATGTTTTCCCGTGTATAGTTTGTATGGTAATCGATTAGTTTTCGTTCATTTTTTTATTAGAATTTGTATACTACTAACATATTTATGTTATGTAGGTCTCGGGACAATAAAGTTGTTGAAAAGAGCATGAAACAATGCTAAATGAGTAAACACTTAGAACCGGGACGAGATCTAAGTTGAGCCAGCATGTGAATCAAGACAATATGGATAAGCCACGTCACACGGCCAGCCAAGCCAATTAGGCCGCGCAACGCAGCATGGTATAATGGAGCCATTTTGTGTTTTTTATACGCGTCGTCATGCGAGCTGATCTTGTGTGCTCCCCGCGTGACACACGGTGCCTATAGGCCGAGAAGGTTTTGGACGTCTGGAGGGTTTTGTGGCCTTAATTTCCTATATAATCATACTTATAAAAACCTAAAGACATACACGAACACAACTGTTTTGGAGCTTAAGATTGAAGATTTTAAAAGCTAGGAATTATTAGGTGAAATGCTAATCAATCGGGAGCGAAGACTCATGGGCTTTATCACCTTGATTCTTTCGTTTTTTGTTTTTATCTTAATATTCACCATGAAATCTTGTTTTGCTTTATTGGGTTTAATTTTGCTAGACTAAACTTTATAAACCGCTAAGGCTTATGATAAACTATTGTTAAAGTTTGATTTTATTTTGGATTATGCTTTTGATTATGGTGATATGACTAAATAAGAGGTTTATGGTTATTCATTCGATGCATGTGTGTGCTTAAGTTTGTTTGATGAGTTTTATTGTTTATCAAAGTTTTTGTAAATGTCTTTCATATAATAGGATTTTGTTAAGTCATTTATTGTGTGTTCTTGACTAGTTTGACTAAGTAAGAGGTTTATGGTTATAATAGGATTATGGTGATATGACTAAGTAAGAGGTTTATGGTTATTCATTCGATGCATGTGTGTGCTTAAGTTTGTTTGATGAGTTTTATTGTTTATCAAAGTTTTTGTAAATGTCTTTCATATAATAGGATTTTGTTAAGTCATTTATTGTGTGTTCTTGACTAGTTTGTGGTTAATATGCAATAAAACCATATAAACAATAATAATTAATCAAGTAGATCTAAGTGTGTTGTTAATTTAAATAACTGTGAGGTGATAGATTATATGATAGGTCTTGGTTGTTTAAATTGTTAGATTTAGTTGTACGTGAGGTGTCATTTATCAGCTTTGTCTATCTAGTTGAGTGAATGCATTACCACCTTTGATTTTCGCGCTATGATGTAAGATTTTGTATAGAGGTACTTTTCATAAAATAAATTAGCAACCGTGAGGAAGTCTAATTAAACTGGTAATTTTAATAACTTATTAGGGTTCCATAGGTGTCTCATTGAGAAGAGTTGAGAATTCTGTTCGGTTTCTCATTAAGTAAATATTTTAAGATCCCGGTTCCATAACATAGCATTCAATGCCGTCTCTGAGGATGCGGGGCACCTCAAGGGCCCGTGCAAGGAAAAAAAATTGGCCCCTATATATTGAAATTATTTTTGAAGGGAAAACCAAAAAATGCTCGAATTATTCTATGGGAAAAAAAGAATAATACTTTTTGTTCTTTGAATTACACGAAATTGGAATTTTACAACTTTAGTATGGGCTTTTGCTTAAAAAACTATATAATAGATATACAAATAAGATAAAAGATCTTAATACAAACAACGAAATTGACCCAAGCAATAAAAAGAAAAGAAAATATTGTTGTAGCCTATAAAATATGCTATACAAGTTCTGGAAAAACTGGAAAAAAAAGTGCTGTTACCGGGTATTGAACCTAAGTCAACATCAACCATGGAAACAATGGAGCATACCATGTGAGCTACAAAACAGTTTTAGTTAATTTTTGTTTGTATCTAATTTATCAGTTGCATATCCTGAATTCTTTAATTTTGAGCCCCAAAATATTTTTGGCCTTGTGCGGTTGCACGGGCTGCACGACCCTTGGGCCGGTCCTAATAGCATTCTCCAATTAATTGATAATTGATACATCCAGGATTCTAGCCTAAGTGGTTACTCATCATTATTTGAATTAAAATCTTAATTCTAAATTAAGTCAAGTTTAGTTTTATTAATTAGTTTTGATTAGTATAAATTTAGTCTTCAGTAACAACCCCCTCCCCCGCCCCCCCCCTCCAAAAAAAAAATAATAATATAAAATTAAATAGTCGTGTCAGTCAGTTGAGTCTAATTAGCTAGTTACCTAATTTAAAGAGTGTTATAGGTTCGATATCCGGACTTAGTTAGCTGTACTAGAGTCGACCAGCACACTAGTCGGTTACTAGTTTTAGTTAAGTTTAAGAGTTTAGAATTATCACTTAATGTCTAGAATAGCCTATTTTTAGTTAATAAACTTATAATTACTTTTAGCACATCACCACTTTCCTCGATTCTGCCCTCAATGTTGTTTTCCCCGCAACAAACCCACTATTTCTAAGCCCAACAAGAGTGGGCACTCTGTAAAGTCCACACAAACGTACCCCCCCCCCCACCCACCCACCCACCCACACACACACGCGCACCTAATTAAACACAAGGATATTTGACAGCCGTAATGTAGACCTTCCTTAAAACGGATCCATGAAAACAAATACACGGGGCCTCCTATTTAGCAGAAATTCCGGCCGTTTAACAACAGTTTTAATAGATATTAAACTTTAAAAAAACAATATCTTTAGTTTAATTTCTACTGTCTAATGGATTATTTTGCTGGGTAATTACAAAAGCTTGAGTGTTTCAACCCATTCAAAGAAATGGCTGGTTGGCAAAATTCGAACCACAAAAATATGTGACTTAAAATGGTTGAGTTTGGGTTGATTGTTGATGAGTTGTGCTTGTAGGTCATATCTGCCGGCTGTAGTACTCATTGAGATCAGTATTCACATTCACATATGTCACAAACTCACAAAGAAATATCCCATTTGAGATCATACAAAGATATTTACAATTTAAAGGGTCATGCTAAAAAAACACCTCAAACATGGTTTTTATCGAATCTACACCCCTTTTCTTATCAAATCACTTGTTTTATTTGTATAAGGGAAAAATCAATCAAATAACATGGGCTACTTAGTAAAGCAAGTATATACCGCGCTAGAATGAGTGCTAAGGAGAGGTGGTGGGGCGCCACTCGGCTACCTCATCCAGTTTAACCACCAAAACCATTCCACAACACACATAGTGTTACAGCCTCTAAATAATAAACTATTGGTGACTTTTCATTGGTCAAAGAAAATCCATAGTTAACTGTTGGTGACTTATCATTGGCAAAAGAAAGTCCATAAAAGTGCATCTTAAGAGCTTACCAGTCAATGAACTTTTGCTTTATCTTAATCCATGAAAGTGCAAGCAAGTAGTGATAAAGATGTGCATCTTAAGAATTTCGGGGAGGTTATGAGTGATCGAACCATGATGTTACTCCCTTGTATGATCACCTTCTTCTTTCTACTTCTAGGAACTTGTAGATCGTCAGACACACTAGATGTGCATCAAAACATCTCAGATGGTGACACCATTGTTTCAGGGAATTCAAAATTCGAGCTCGGTTTCTTTAGCCCGGGCAACTCCAAAAATCGGTACCTGGGTATATGGTTTAAGAACACATCTTCGCAAACGGTTATATGGGTTGCAAACCGCGATGCTCCACTTATAAATAACTCAGGTGTGCTCACACTAGACAACCAAGGAAACTTGTCTCTTGTTAGCGGTATCGGCAAAGTCATCTGGTCATCCAACTCCTCGGCGTCTGGCACAAGTGTCAATCTCGTAGCACAACTCTTGGATACAGGCAATCTGGTAATTAAGAGCGGTAATGAACCTAACAATGAAACTTTTATTTGGCAAAGTTTTGATTACCCTGGAGATACTTTCATGGAAGGAATGAAATTGGGCAAGAACTTTATAACCGGAAGAGAAACATATCTGACATCATGGAGGAGTGAAGATGATCCTTCTCAAGGTGAGTATACATTAAGGTTTTTTATGATAAAGGGTAAATATCAACAATTATATATTAGAAAAGGGTCTAGTATTGAAACAAGGATCGGTCCATATAATGGGATATTATTTTCGGGTCGACCACTTATTACTCCTGACACTGCCGATCCACCATTCGCTAGTTATATGGTTGTAAATCAGAACGAGATGTATTTCGCTACTATTTCCATAAAAGATACCACCAGAATCTTGTCAATAATGGTAGTAACTCCCGGTGGTAAACTTGAGATCTTGCAACTAAAACTTCCAAGCTCAGAATGGCTGCGGAGTCTCACCTTACCAGTAGATAATTGTGACAACTATGGAGTGTGTGGCCCATATGGGAGCTGTAATACAGATACCTCTCCTTATTGTGGTTGCTTGAAAGGATTTGAACGAAATACCTCAGGAAATACAAATATTTGTCAACAGAGCATAGCCTTGGATTGTGGGCCTGGGGAGAGATTTTATAAGTTTTCAAGCATGAAATTGCCGGACACGGATAATGCTATATTTAGGAGCAACATGAGCCTACTAGATTGTGAGGCAGCTTGCAAGAATAATTGCTCATGCACCGCCTATGCAAATCCAAACAGAACTCCAGGTGGAATTGGGTGCTTGATATGGTTTGGGGGTTTGATTGATGTTCGAGTGTATTCACAAAACGGGCAAGATCTTTTTGTCAGACTTGCGGCCGCTGAATTTAGATAAGCCAATAAATTAACAAAATAATGTAAATACTTCTTTGTGTTGGAAAAATATGATCTACAAACTAAAATAAAGGCAGTTTGTAAGCAAGACATATACTTTTTATTCCCATTCCAGTTTCCACAGAAAGAAGAAAGTAGTTTTGGAAGTGACTTTGTCAATATCAGCTGTAGTGACTGTGTTGTGCCTCATATTGGCATTCTACACTAGGAGAAAATGGAAGAAGAGATCAAATGCAGAGAGAGAAGGCAAGTGATATTGATCGAAATGCAATTTGTATTTGTCCGCTGTAAATACAAACTATGATCAATATAACTTAAAATAAGATTTTTGTCTCATTGTCATATTTTATAGGTAGACCTTTAAGGACCATTATTGAAGATTACAAAGGTGGCAATGGCCAGATGGGAAGTGTAGAGGTTCAGTTGTTTAGCTTAGCTAAAATTGCTAGGGCTACCAATGACTTCTCGGTCTACAACGAGCTAGGAAAAGGCGGGTTTGGACCAGTTTACAAGGTAATTAAATGACATTTATCAGATGTTGTGACAATAAGTGCATACTAACAACTTTGACAATATCAATCCACCAGGGTGTGCTAGATGAAGGACAAGATATTGCTGTGAAGCGACTGTCAAAGTCCTCTCGACAAGGGTTTGATGAATTTGAAAATGAAGTTCTATGCATTGCTAAACTTCAGCATCGAAATCTTGTGAAGCTCTTAGGATACTGCATTGAAGGCAATGAGAAAATGTTAATTTATGAATACATGCCTAACAAAAGCTTGGATGGTTTTTTATTTGGTTGGGCTCTCTTCCAATTCTAAAAGTCAAATTTCTTTAAACATCCAAGGAATACCTTTTCTAAAACTAAATTGTTGCATATTGAGCAGATGAATCTAGGAAGTTGTTACTTGACTGGCCACAACGATTCCGTATAATTCATGGGATTGCTCGAGGTCTTCTTTATCTTCATCAAGATTCCCGGCTTAAAGTTGTACATAGGGACTTAAAAGCAGGAAACATTTTACTTGATCATCAAATACGTCCAAGGATATCAGATTTTGGTTTGGCCAGAATGTTTAAAGAAGACGAGAGTGAAGGAAATACAAAGAGAGTCGTGGGAACTTTGTAAGAAACCCTCAACTCAATTTGTGTTTTCAGTAATATTTACATATGCCTTGCATCCATTGACTTAATTTGCATGGTCCTAACTTCTACTCAGGGGCTACATATCTCCAGAGTACGCAGCGAATGGTCTCTACTCAGTAAAGTCAGATATTTTCAGCTTTGGGGTTTTGGTACTGGAAATTGTGAGCGGGAAGAAAAATAGAGGTTTCGTTCATGAAGACCATGATGATAACCTTCTTGGACATGTAAGTGTGTTGATTACGATCATCCATCCAAAAATGAAATATACTATGCACCCATGCTGTATTTGGAATACATATACATGTAAGTGTGAGTTTAATAACCATTAAATAATGTGGAGCAAAATGAACCTTCTTGAGCCTTAACACGGAGGGAACAAAAGGAAAGGTTGGTAGCGTTTCATGGAGTGGAGATCACAATCATCCCTTCAAATGATCCAACGGCTTAAAAGTGGTTTTTCTGGCTCCTAATTATTTAACGGTTATGATTTTAACCTCCCGGCCTCCATGTATATTATGTGACAACGAGCCTTTATGTGCATACATGTGATGAAGTTCTATAAACATCGTTTTGTGATTTGAACTAAACTTGCACTGAATAATGCTGGTGCATGTACCTTATGATATGATCTAACTTTTGTCTTCACGTGGATTCATACAGGCGTGGAGACTTTACACGAAAGGCAAGTCTCTAGATCTAATTGATGAGTCTTTACGTGGGTCCTATTCGGCTTCCGAAGTGTTGCGAGCAGTACATGTTGGCTTATTGTGTGTGCAACAACGAGTAGAAGATAGACCTGACACGCCAACTGTGGTTGTATTCTTGGGTGGTGAAGGGGCACGTCCTTCTCCTAAAAAACCCGCTTTCTTTATTCAAGAAAGTGAAATCAACTCCACCTCAAGTCTTCCTTCACTACCATCGTCAGTTAATGTGGTAACACTAAGTCAAGTGGATGGTAGATACTGAGAAGAAACATTTTAATCACACTTCAGGTCATTTTAGATGCCTATATATATAAATAATGTGAATTTTTTGGATCACTGCATACTTATCAATCCATGCCAACATTAATGTCTGTTTATATGTGTATTTCCTTTTTCTTTAATCTTCTCAAATCTAGCATTGGATGCCAAATGTAGTTCACGTCAGGGGATGTATCTTACTAGTTACCTGTTTATCTAACATGATAGAGGAGGCTGGGAATATTGGAGAACTCTATAATACTGTAATCTACTTTAGTTTTTTGTTGTAAGTGGCAGTGTGCTTACGAGAAATCGGCTCCAAGGTACTGTTCGTAAAGGTTCTGTGCCCTGATGCACGGGGACAGTGGTGTGCTTATTACGAGAACTTCTATGTAATTTGTATTTCATGTTAGTCTAATCATACTAAAATTTCACCCCGAGGAGATACAAAGCAAACACAACCTAATTTTCACCCTTAATATCAAAAGGAAGTTCATGCATGACTAATTAATTAGCACCTCATTATTACTTGAAATTAACTCTAAATTTAGAGTCTCTTAGTTTAATTAACTTTAGCATAACTACTTTTCCAGGCTTAACAGTATTACCTTAATATTACTGTTATCGCCTAAATTATACATGTTTGCTTAGCAATATCCCACCACAAACCAGAAGGCTTTCAGTGACGACAGACAGATTTGTTGGTAATCTTTGGTAAGATTTTAAGTAAAAAGTAAATATATTAAAAAAGGTATTGTATCCAAAATACCTCATAAAATAAACATTAAATAAAAAATATCTTTATACAAAAAGTTACATACAGGTGAAAATTTTAGCTATATAATTGGACGGTGGAGGTCCTAACTACGTTTGATTGAACACTTTTTTCATGGCCGCACAAAGCATGTGTACCATCGAATTTTAGCTATATAACAGAATGGTGGTGGTCCTAACTACGTTTGACTCAAAACTTCTTCCATGGCCGCATGAAACAGTTGTTGCATCACCATCGGCTCAACTTCCATGGCCTCCTCTAGTTTTTCTAGTATGACGATAATCTCCAAACATTGACTAAATAATTAGTCGTTTGTTAACAACTAAAAATGATTATATTTATAAAAGTAGTAGCATAGAATTTGGAGAAGAACGAGATGATGAGATCTCCCATGATGAAATCAACAGCATCACCCGTAAGGGCATGATAAGGATCGTGAGTGAGTGGTCCCAAAATCAAGAGAGGCGTAATCTCTACTTCTTGGTTATGCTAATTATCCTTAATCTGTCTGTGATTACGTAGGGATTACCTACAGGTATTTTTTATTTTCATTTTCTTTTAGTTTTCATTTTTTTCGTGAGATCCTTCGCTGATGGATTTATATCCGTCATATTCGTCAGCAATACTTTATTTCTAGTAGAGTCTCAAAGTACATGTAAATGCATATACTTTGGCATTTGACTACTTCATAGTTTACTTGGTACGATAAAGAATCAACTACATAATTTACTTGAAAATTAGGTTTAAATACTCGAACTATCACCTATTGTCGATAATAATCTATACTTACATTTTGACCAATAATAATTCTAACTTTCATTTTCATTACCAAGAGCAATACCCATAAAATAATTATCATGCAATTTCCCACTTTCACCACCAACGGTCACACCACTCCCCTTCCCCTTGCCGGACGAATGATGGATTTCATTCGATTCCCAGTGAAGAACATCCTCTTTTTTGTTCTCCAATATTTTCCATGTTTCATCATCATCTTTCTCCCCACACTCAATTCCCAAATCAATTGATCTTGGCATCGATTACAAAATTAATTGATCGTTACCTACTCGTTACATATATTCACGTTTAATTCGGTTATCCGCCTCTCTGTTGTAACTGAATCCGTTTGGTAAATAATAAATAAAAGAATAAAATATTATTCGGTTATTGTTATCAATTCAAAGCGTACTCTTACATATTCTAAATGGGTACCGGTACCCGTAATACCCGTACTTGTACACGTATCTATACGCGTACCTAAAATCAATAAACTTGGGTACTCATACTCGTACCCAATAGACACGTACATGTACATGTATGAATACTAGTATGGGTACGAGTACGTGTATTCGGGAAAAAAACATTACCCCTAGGTTTTACTAGTGCGAGTGTTAAAGAGGAAAAGGTTGACTTTTTGACTCATTTATAGAAAAGCCGCTGCCAAGATTGAAACCACAAACAGAATGTAATAACTTTAAATAGGGTGATGTGTCTAAATATCAAATCTTTTCTTAGATTTACCAGTCAAACTATCCTTTCGCCCACACGCGTAATTAGCTATTCGATTTTAACTTCAAGACTTAACGTTAAGTGTCAAATTTTAACTCTCTTTGGTTTGATGGAATGCTTATGAGTGAAAGTCCCAAACGTCTCATTTGAGATCATACCAAAATGTTTATCTATTATTAAACTGTCAGTTTACTTTTTGTTGACCAAGGAGATTTCTTTATTGGAAGAACGAAAATATCTCCATCAATGAAAGTTAGCTTTATCTTTATCCATAGAAGTGTTATCAAGTTGTGAGGAAGGCGGAATTCAGAGAATCAATCAAACCAAAATGTTACTCCCTTATATCACCTTCTTCTTTCTAGTTCTAAGAGCTTCTAGATCATCAGACACCATAGCAGTGCATCAAAACATCTGAGATGGTCAGACCATAGTTTCAGAAAACGAAAAATTTGAGTTTGGTTTCTTTAGCCCGGGCAGTTCCAAAAATCGGTACCTGGGAATATGGTTTAAGAACACATCACCGCCTACGATTGCATGGGTTGCAAACCGGGAAAATCTACATATACACACCTCTGGCGTGGTCGAACTGGACAACCAAGGGAACCTGACTCTTGGTATTGGTAGTGGCAAAGTCCTCTGGTCATCCAACTCTTCGGCATCTGATACAAATATCAATCTTGTAGCACAACTCTTGGATACAGGAAATCTGGTGATTAAGAATGAAAATGTTATTTGGCAAAGTTTTGATTACCCTGGGGATACCTACTTACCGGGAATGAAGATGGGCAAGAACTTCATAACCGGAAGAGAAACATATCTGACATCATGGAGGAGTACAGATGATCCTTCCCCAGGTGAGTATATATTAAGGTTTTTGATGGTTAGGGGTAAATACCAACAGTTGTATATTATGAGAAGCTCTGCTATTGAAACAAGGATCGGGCCGTATAATGCAAAACATTTTCTGGCCGACCAAACTTTACTCCTAACCCTTCTGATCCGACCTACGTTATTAATATGATTGTGAATCAGAATGAGATGTATTTCACTTATTTTTCTAATGGTAATGACTCCACGTTCTTCTTAAGAACGATGGTATACTTGAAATTTCGCAGCTAAAATTACCGAACCCACAATGGATGCGTAGTATTAGTTTACCCGTAGATTATTGTGACGGCTATGGAGTTTGTGTCCCATATGGGAGTTGTGATACCTCCACATCTCCTTATTGTGGGTGCTTGAAAGGATTTGAAAAGAGTCCTGATAATGATACAAGTGTTTGTGGACGGAAGATAGCCTTGGATTGTGGGCCTGGAGAGGGATTTCACAAGTTTTCGAGCATGAAACTGCCAGATACGGGGAATGCTGTCTATAATAGCAACATGAGCTTACAAGATTGTGACACAGCTTGCAAGAATAATTGCTCGTGTACCGCCTATGCAAACCCAAACATCACTCTAGGTGGAGTTGGGTGCTTGTTATGGTTTGGGGGTCTGATTGATGTCAGGGTGTACCCACAAAGCGGGCAAGATCTTTATGTCAGACTTGCAGCCTCAGAATAAGGCAGTTTGTAAGCAAGACATATACTTGTTTCCTTTAACTCTATATCATCTTTTAGACCTCATTTCAGGTTGCATGGGAAGAAAAAAGTAGTTTTGGTTGTCACTTTGTCAATATCAGCCGTGTTGACTTTGTTGGGCCTCGTATTGGTTCTCTACATTAGAAGAAAACGGAGGAGTTCAGATGCAGAGAACAACAACCAAATGGGAAGTGCTGAGGTTCCTTTGTTTAGCTTATCTAAAATTTCTAGGGCTACCAATGACTTTTCAGTCCACAACAAGTTGGGAGAAGGCGGGTTTGGACCAGTTTACAAGGTAAATGAATTATATGAATTTGGCGTTAATTTATATTTGATCGAATAGGTGTACATACCTTTAACAATGGACATCTGAATCCACCAGGGTGTGCTTGAAGACGGACAAGAGATTGCTGTGAAGCGGCTATCAAAGTCATCTGGGTAGGGGCTTGTAGAATTCAAGAATGAAGTTCAATGCATTGCTAAACTACAGCATCGGAATCTTGTGAAGCTCTTAGGATATTGCATTCAAGCACATGAGAAATGTTAATTTATGAATACATGCCTAACAAAAGCCTCGACAGTTTTTTATTTGGTTGGGCTCTCTTTACAATCCTCAAAATTTACAGATTTCTTTATTATATATGCAAAGGAATACAATATATATAAATTAAAATGTTGCAAAGTTAGCAGATGAAACAAGAAGGTCGTTGCTTGATTGGCCACAAAGATTCCACATAATTCATGGGATAGCTCGAGGTCTTCTTTATCTTCATCAAGATTCCCGGCTTAAAGTCGTTCACAGAGACTTAAAAGCAGGGAACATTTTACTTGATCATCAGATGCGTCCGAAGATATCAGACTTCGGTTTGGCCAGAATGTTTAAAGAAGACGAGAATGAAGCAAATACAAAGTGAGTTGTGGGAACTTTGTAAGAATCTCTGAACTCGATTAATGCCTTCAACAATTTATAATTCTTGTCTGTATGTGTTGATTTGCATACTACTAACTTCTACTCAGGGGCTACATATCTCCAGAGTATGCAGTGAATGGCCACTTCTCGGTAAAGTCAGATATTTTCAGCTTTGGTGTTTTAGTGTTGGAAATTGTGAGCGGGAAGAAAAATAGGGGTTTTGTTCATGAAGACCATGATGATAACCTTCTTGGACATGTAAGTGTGTTGAATACAATCATCCCTTGAACTGCATAATCGATATATCAAAACAACAATCAACAATATTTGGATAAACTCCCAATTTCATTATAATCATGGAGGGAACAAAAGGAACGGATGGTTGTGATTCATGGAGTAGAACTGACATAATATATGGTTATCACAATCATCCATTGAAATATCATCCAAGGTTGAAAAGTGGTTTGTAATTATTAACTGTTCTTATTTGAACCACCCTCCATGTATGTGATGAGGTATGAATGCAATATATGGATAGTGAAGCTACAAAACACGTATGGGGTACCTTCTGAGGAGATCTAACTTTTGGTTATTTACTTGCATTAATATAATAGGCTTGGAGACTTTACAAAGAAGGAAGGTCCCTCAATCTAATTGATGAATGTTTGCGCACATCCTATTCTGCTTGTGAAGTGTCACGATCAGTACATGTTGGCCTCTTGTGTGTGCAACAGCGACTAGAAGATCGGCCTGACACACCGACTGTGGTGGCGATGTTGGGTGGTGAAGGCTCACTTCCTGCTACAAAAAAACCAGCTTTCTTCATTCAAGAAAGTGAAATCAACTCCACTTCAATACTTCCGTTACTATCATTATCAGTTAATGGCGTAACATTAAGTCAAGTATATGGTAGATAATGAGAAGAATTGTATATATTGATAATGTTTCAGGTAATTTGTGTATGGTTATATACTTATATTAGTTATATACAAATGTATTATATTTGAATCAATATGAACTATCAATCCATACTAATTACGTAAATGTATGTATGTATGCTAATTTCCATTCTTTTTTATCGGATCTATGTACTTAAATGGGATCTAGCATTTGAGGTTGTCAAATGTACTTAAATGGTGTATCTCTTATAGAGACCGATTCTAGATGGTCAATCTCTCAATAGACCCCGCGTAGAGTGGGTTAGCCTCCAATAACAAAAGAGAATAAGATAAACCGAACTTGAAACGATTTTCTGATTATCTTTCTTCTTCTTTCACAAACGAAGATTACAATATATAGGAAAAACAATAAATAAAAATAGGAAAAGATAAATAATAAGGAAACCTAATTATAGTATAATAAGGAAACTGAATAATAAATAAACCTAGTTAGTATATGTTCAAATTAATTAATATATTTGGATCGTATCAATTCCTCGCCCCTTCAAATCATCCCCGTCCTTAAGGACAGAGACCGAAAAAGCTTGGTGGTGTGACACGGTGGCTACCATTCAAGCAGCACAACAACATATGTGTTGGTCTCAACAGGTCGCAATGGTGTGCGCCACTTGCGTCTTGTGGATGTGTCTTCATCCGGGTCATTTGCGTCTTCAGGTGGAAGGCTACATCTTTTCTCACTCCCTCTGGCAATGGTCCATCTAACCTCATTATTGAAAACTGCAATCCATCAAAACCGTAATTTGGATGTTGGTATATATTTTGTACATTCTTACATATGATCGAAATGCCTTTGAAAGTTACATTCTGATGTGGCATGGTTTTCACATGGCACAAACCAGTGGTGCCCATGACAGCCTTTGCAACAATGTTTGAGTTTCCATTAGAAGACCTAGCGATCAAAAGCTTTTTTACAACAACTATGTTGCCCAGATTTGATCTTTACACAACTTGATCGGTTAAACAAAGATGAAACAGATATCAACAATAACTTTATTGATAATACCACGTTATGCAATTATGAATGTTTTGACTCTTCAACATTGACCCCTATTTATACACAACTAGAGCCAATCTTAATTTTACATGTGTCATGGAAGTTATAAACTTTCCATTTGACACTTCTAGACCCTATACTTACATGGACATTCTATATACAACATAAACATACTTTGGCATAATTACAACACGACCCTGTTGAAGATTCGATCTTTTATCAAGAAGTAGTTAGATTCAATTGGAAAAAGATAGAAGATGTTAAATGCATGGATTAACAAACCAAACTTTGTCCCATGTTGGAAACTCGGTTCCAACAACAATGTATTCATTAGTTGATGAAAACATGGAACTGTTTGCAATTTTTGTTGGGCATTCATATGAAACATGGCCAATATCTTTACAAATATGACATATAATGGAAAACTTATCTTTTGGGAATTCTTGTTCGTCTTTAACCTTCTCCTTTTGTTTCTTCATAGATCCCCTAAACTTTCTTCTTTCCCTCTTTGCTTGTTGTTTTGTTAGTCTTCTACCATCTTTATACAACAATATATCATCTCCAATGGTTAGCCTTTTATTAACTTTTGCAATCTCCATGTTAACATCTGGGCTGCATCATTTTTCCGTGTTGCGATTGTCATGCCATCTGCATGAATTCCATGGCCTTCATCTTTTCCATCTTCAACCACTCCTTGGTTGGAACTATGGACTGTTCTTTGTCCATCAATACAAGAATTTTCTCCAAATCTTGTCTGGTCCGCTACACCACAAAAGTTTTCTCTTCTGCGAATGAAGGTGGGATTGTTCTTTTGTCTCGGCTTAATGCTTCTTAAATCATTGATAATTCCTTGTTTGTATTTGGATTAGGGCTGGGTTTGAACGTGTGTTCATTCTTCTGGTCAGAGTATAAGTTGGGCCTGTCACTATGGCTTTCTTCTTCGCAAGAAATAGGGATTTCAAAAACACCGATTCAAAGATTGTAGGATTCCATCACCAATCACCACTAATCTTCTATTAATCGATCAAAGAGCCTGATGCTCTGATACCAATTGTTGCCCAGATTTGATCTTTACACAACTTGATCGATTAATGCTGGAATAATCAGTTCGTTATTTGTATAAGAAAACCTTATGTTCATAATCCATTTGTTTATTACAAATCACTGTTAAATCTTATTATTCTTGAATAAAAAACCTCTTCATTCCTACTCTCTATTAAACCTATGTTCTTAGGCTTCTTGATATCCAACAAACAATAGAGATCATTATCGACTTTGGAAACCTAGAAGGTACTTGTCCTTAAGGACGGAATGTGGAGCCTTGAACTCAGAAGGCACTTTGGAAACAATATTTGAGATTCATTAGTATCAATAACCGGATCGTATCAACTCTCGACCCTTTGAAAACGTCCTTGTCCTCAAGGACAGAATGTTGTCACCATGGCGATTGCCACTCGAGTCGTACAATGACAAACAAGGCGGTCTCAACCTAGCACCACGGTGGCCACCACTCGCGTCTTGCCGTGCTACATGTGATATTCGTCTTAGTAGTAGGTTTTGGCTTTATGAAGCATTATGTGTTGTAGTTTTACCATCCTAAGCTGGTAATGGTTATTGATAGACTGAACAAAACTTGGACTTGGTGGTGGCGATGTGATACTCCTTTTGATGATGTTAAAATTCACAACCTTTGATAGAGGTTTTTTTACGGTTTTTATTAAGGTTACAAAAGTCGCTAGCCGGACCCTAGGCTGCCGACTTGTTAGTTGGGTGTACTTGGGTACTCAAAAATTGTAAATATCAAAAAAATTAATTTTCGGGTAGTATGTATATGTCAAATATCATAAGTATATTAATATTTGTACTAAATTATTCAAAAATTTGCAAACCATTAACTAAAAAAGTGATATTCTTTATTTTAATATTATAGAAATATGAATTATGTTTTATTTTTTAAGTTAAATTCGGCCAAGTTGATCGACTAGATGTGATTATGGCTGAGGTTGACCACATTTGATCAATTCTTAGCAACTAGACGGAGTTAAAGAAACTATACTCGGCTCCATGCCTTGTAGCGAGTACTCGGCCGTGTAGACCTAATTTTACAACATTGGTATTCAATCCACCGGACGAGATAGGAACAACGGGTTTGGGCGTTGATGTATGTAGGTCCTCTTTGGGATGGATCTAACAACTTTACTCAGATCAATCCGTGTTGTTAGGTATCGGAAATCACTAACAACACTCGGATCTTGGATCTTTGTTTGTATGAACAAAAGAAAGAAAAGATAGAAAAGGTGACGTGGGTGAGAGAGAAAGTTCTTTTTATTTTCTTGGAAGTGTGTAGAGTTTTTGGAGAAATGGGTTAAGTGGCCATTTTATATGGTCCCTATCTCTCCATATTTTACATTTCATCTTACAAAATAAACGTACGGAGGTACGTAATACACAGACTAAAATCAAATATAAATACATATACAATCTTAATACTAATATATAATATTAGCCCTACAATCTCCCTCTAGGATTGAGTATATCCAGGAACCTTCACCAAGTTCCTTGCCCCGTCTTTATTTCTTGAAATCTAGTACATGTCTTGATCCAAGAGCTTGAACGAGATTGAATCTTGGACAAATCTTTATTTTCCATTCTTGAGGACTTTAACTTCAATCTTATTTTCTAGGAAGGATCGGCAACGACAGATTTGAGAATCATCTGATGTGGGAGGCTCGACGTCTAATTTTCTTTTGTTGACTTTCTTGGGCCGACTGGTTCCTTCGACTGATCTTCAGACACTGTCAATTCATCTTTGGGTTCAACCGCCAACTGTCACGTTCTCGTGTTCTTTTAAGTACGTCAACATCTCCAATTTCAATCTCTGCAGCCCAGGACACTTGATCTTGATCTACCTGTCCATGTACAACTGCACAAAATTCAAAACGAATAAGATTCGTTCACAGACCCTCTTGAGGGTCAAAGAAGAATATTCTTTTTTCAAAACATACTCTTGGTTTGAAGTGTTTACAAGATAACTCTAAAATTTTATTTTATATAGACTTATCATAAATTATCAATTTCAGTCCCTCAACATGTAAATGATTTGATTAAGTCTCAGGTTTCCAACGAACTTTGTATGAACGACCTTGAAAACAAACACATGATTTTGAATAAAACAAAGGTTTAATAAATTATGTACGAACACATAAAAATTAAAATCTTTTTGGCATTTTCATATATCAAATATTACGAATATATATACATAATATTTTGAAGTTGAAACATAAAATAAAACAAAAAAAAATGATGGGAGTAAAGATGAAATTAATATTATATAGCAATAATATTTACAAAATTTTCTAATGACTGTAATATTTTGCGAGAAAGATCACAACATGGAATCACATTGATCGATGACGTCCTAGATCACACTTTTATTTGGATATTATTATCTCAAGAACCCAAATTTGATTGTAAATATATTTTGTCCACTTTAAACTTAACAAGTATTTTGATGTCAACGTGATATGGTAAGGTATGTATTAAGCACAATACTTATGTGGTCCCAATTAATCCAACATGTTACAAACTACATCATACCTCGGGCATAGTTTGTAATTATCAGTATCACCCCGTATTGACTCTAACCCCTTAATGATTGATCAAAACATTTTTGAGCTTATTTGAACTTTTTGCAAATTTTCTTTCAAACAATAAAGGTTGAACCATGGACTTACTTGTTATAAGGACTTACAAGCCTTTATATAAAGTGTTTATGACTTACTTGTTTGCCCCACATTACGTGGTTCTAATATACCCATTTTTTTGTTACTTATCAACATTTTTGTTGTCGATTTTAAATACTTTTAAGCACTTTGTAGTTTTTCTACTTTATCATTTTAATTTTCAATATTTATATTTAAAGCAATTCTGGTGATCAATCACTAACAGGTTCGTGTATGACTGATTAATAACATTTTTTCCTTCATCGATATGACTTATATTGGAGTCGGCAACCGCTTCATAATAGTGTAACCACTAGCATAGGCGAGAGTTTAATTTTATATCACTATGGCACTTACTCATTTGTCAAGCCTATCTACACATCAAGCAAGGATTTTGTTGGCTTTTGATATACTCTTTTCATGTGCTAGGATCATTAAAGACAATTTTTATCATTTTCTAAAGGTCGAATCATTTCTCAACAATTATTTTTTTGAAATTTTAAAATATCCGACACCCTCTAAGCAGGAGCTCCCTCTAAATGAGAGAATATATTTTCACATTTTCTTAATGAAATATAAATATTTTTGGTAAGTCAAATGACTCTTTGTTTTTCTTAAAGCAAAAGTGAAAATCTTTTTGGTGAGTTAAACCTAACTCATTTTCTCCCTCTAAAATTATGACATATTTGAAAAATATATACAATTTTATATACAAAAATATAGATATGTTGTTTTAATCAAAATTAATCGATGGCTTTAGTGAAAAGGTCAGCAAAGTTGTTGTTAGATGGACTATCCTAAACATGCATTATCACATTGTATAACAAAATTGAAGAGATTCAAACCAAAGCCCAGCAGCTGATATTGGATCCATCACTTGAAAGAAGTAGTTAGACGAGATGAGTTTGAGAAACGCTTGACAAGTTGTGGTTGAGCCATTTGAACAAGGTTGGCATTTTTGAAGCACAAAGTATAAAACATTTCCCATTCCCTGAAGTTTTTCATCCCATGTCGCTTACGAAAGACTCGAATCTGCCATCGAATAGTTTAGCATCAAACAACAAGGATTCCTCTTCTATCATATATCGGGTGCAATCACTATCTAAGTACCTAATACTATTGATAGTCCTCCTTGGTTGACTCTGCGTGCACTAAGCGTTTAAATAGACATGGGTTCCGGAGACTTAGTTGTCTCGGGAAAGTCGACCATAAATCGACAAAACTTAATTTTATTTCTTGAAAATAATTTATTTCTTGGTGAAGCCTCACTTGTTGAAGAATCGTCCTTAGGAATCCAAGCAGAAACTTGTTCCTTTGTTTTGGAATTTTTGGACTTTTTTTTCTTGATTTTAAAACTGTTTTTGGTGAATCCTTGGACTTTTCAGTCTTAGGATCCTTTTTAATTTTATCCTTTTTAATTTTCTAAAAAGGTTTCTTTTTGCGTTTTAGCTTATTGACTTTGGATCTCACATCCACTTCACTGGCTTCACTATCATCTTGATCAGTTCTTGAGTTAGGGCTACTAAAAGCACCTTTTGGGGATTGATTAAGTCGCCTTTGAATATCAAGTTGTTGCTTGAACCAATGCTTGCAAAGTCTTGCAAGGTGAGAAGAATGACCATGGAAAGGAACATGAGTCAACATAATATGCTTGCAATGTCTTACACAAAACAAACTTTTCTCCTATGAGAGCCATAGAACTTATCAGAACTATAATATGGTTGGTGCGGTGGGAAAGGTGATCCATGGAAAGGAACAAGATTATTGATGTGTGTATAAAAGGTGTTTCTTTCTACGGAACTCACAACTAAGCTTTAACTTTATAAAACGGATTTTCCTAATAAAACTACACACAACCGGCAAGTGTACCGATCGTAAATACTATAGAACTAAGGAAGTCCGAGTATCGAACACGAGGACACGTGAAAACGTCTATGATCACTAACCCTAGAAAAGACCTTCCTAAGAATAATATTTTTTAATTTGATTTTTAATAATTAAACTGCTTGACCTAACTTACTTTAACTAAATTAAAAGACTTAACTTAACAAGACACTTAATGAAACTTTGAGACATAACTGCAATTGGAGAAAAACGTCTACCTAGGTAAGAATCCTATTGAAGGACTAATAATTTAATGGAATGAATAATCTCACGACACCGGTGTCTAAGGATGACACAACTTAGGTTCGCTCAAGAAAGCTAGATCACCTCTCAGTCTCACTAACAAACCCTAACTTACACTTAGTTGATTTTAAGAACAAACCGGGAAACGAATTGCTAAAGTGTTCTAATGTCGACTCAACTCTCGGTCTCACCGACACACGACCCTAATGGAAATGAATACTACGCAACCAAGGATAGAGGAAAAATTTGGTTTAACTTAAACTAGGTCAACTAATCCCTCACAAACCCAAACCCGACAAGAACCGAACCCGCTCTCGCGCGATCCTATTCCTAACAAGTAAAAGTTATAAGACGACCTTACTTCCTATCACCTCTCAATATCTAAGAAGGTGCTTACCCGCTGAATCTAATCAATTAACACACCCACTTAAACCCTACAGTTGTACTTCTCGCAAACAATCTCTAAACACAAAGTAAATAGTCAAACAAGCAATAATCAATCAAAACTAGTTCAATCAATCAAAGCAAGGGGTATATGAGTATAATTAACAAAATCAAAGCCAATAAACACAACCTAATTCAATATTAAACTAAACTTTCATTAAAAAATCAAGTCATGATGATCAAACAATCCATATTACTTACTAAAACCTAACACTATTCAACAAACCTAGGTAGAACTAACAAGTTTAGCCTAACATGATTTTTGGACAGCAGGTACACATTAATGTAAACATCATAAAACTCAACCAATTCATAATCAAACTTATTCAAGAACCAATACTACTCAAGCACAATCAAATCTTCAATTCAATTGCAAAACAATTCAAGTTTAAAGATCAAATCAACAAGTATGAACCTTGAACAAGAACACAAAGTTTATGAGTGTTATACTATTAATTGTGGCTGAGTTATATGATAAAAAATACCCCGAGCTGCTGTCCCGACTTCTCCTTAGCTGCCTTCTTCTTCTTTTGCTCTCAAAACCTTCAAAAATAATTCTTCTTGTCATGAGAGGCTGCCCCGATCGAACCAAGTTGTAGGGTTTCTTGATTTAGTTTTTTTCTTATTTTTTTTATGTTGGTCGTGGATCAATTCCCACCACAATTTCAACCTTACTTGGTTTCCTTAAAAGAGACAAGATGTTCTCTTGCTTGCTTCCTTCCTAGCTGTGCACACAAATAACAAAACTCTATTATATTTTTGGCTGCCAATTCTGATCAGAACAATGTATGGAGTGTTGGTCTAGGGTTTTTTTTCTTTTAATTATCTTAATATAATAACATGTAAGGCTTAAATTTTATGGGCTTGGGTCAGGCCTTGAGTTTTAGTCTTCAAAATTGATCATAAAGGCCTCCAATAACTTCAAAAACCCGAACCTTTTCTCTTGTAAAACTCATAACCTACAACAATTATTAAACTTTGTAAGATCATGCACAAACAAGCCATAACTATTATTTATTATATGATTAAGCACTTAAAACGTGATAAAAAGGTGCGGAAAATAGGTGTGTTTTACAACACATCAATTATAAATCACATTTGATGTGTGACCCTGATCATCAAAAACACTGGTGCAATATGAAGCAACATAATTTTGTTGATAGTGATCATAGTAGCTGTTATCAAAATAGTTGTATGACTGAGGATTTTGTGATTGAGTAGTTGTTTGAGAAAATGATCTTTTATTTTGTGGCATATATTTACATGAAGTACTAATTTGATTATCATTTTCAAATACTTTGCTTTTACTTGAATTATCCTCAGTCTTACAACTTGATATGTTTACCTCAACAAGCCTTTCCACCGACCCATTTTCTTCTACACAACCTGCTGAACAAGATAAATCACTACTAGAACTAACTGATGTAGGAATGGGATCAACAGTTTTGGATACAGGAGGAATAAATGTCTTTGGTTTTGGCACGTGACCAATAACATAGACCATTTCGTCCTCGAGTGGGGTGTTGAAACCAAAGTGAGGGAGGTAGTATAATAATCATTAAAAGGAGGTGGAACAGTTGTATTATCATGGCCTGTTCCCGTCTTATATTTCACCCCGATCTGTGCCCCAATAATCTCATTCAACGACTCTTTTTCTTTGTGCTAAATCTAATTCTAGCTTCTTAATTTGAACGTGTAATTCAACAACATGTCTTTCATGGTGCTCAGCTAGTTTATTAAACTTAAATAACTTTTCATTAAGTTTAGCCATATCATTGTTATGAGTTTTAATCCTAGTGGCATATAACTTTTCAGCTTTTCTAAGATCATCGTTCTGGCATCTAAGACTAAGTTTTTCATCTATCAAGGTAGCATTATGAGTTCTATAGTTCTAAATTCTATTTATACAAGCTTGAGAGCACAAGTGTGTGTACCTCGGGAAGGATAAGACTTGCTAGACTACTTCCACCCGCAACACTTGTCTCAGATGTATTTTCTTTGCACCAAAACTTGATGGTGAAGTCAACTGTGAGAGTGTTAAGGTATCTAGGTTTGTCGTTCTCTTGATGGTAACCACGATACTGTTCCATGTGTAAGACAGTGAATTCAACAACTTCATGTTGATCTCTGACAACTTATTTGTGATACCGGCATTTCTCAATTTAGTAACGAGTGACTCAAATCAGTTGATGAGAGAGGCAACCTATTCCCATTGAATATGTTTAAACATGTTCAATTCTTCTTTTAACATGTCCTTTTGGCATTCACTCATATTGAGACTTCCTTCAAGCTTAGAGTTGCAAGCCATTTCTTTTTAACAAAATACTAAGTAGTAGTAGTAATAATAATAATAATAATAATAATAATAATAATAATAATAATTTACTTTTTTGGTCAAAGTAAAAAACTCAACTGGTCAAAGTCAACTCCATTCGATTAGAGAATTTTTTTTGTTTTGGTCAAAGTCAACAGTCAACTCCCATTCGATTAGAGAAGTTTTTTTGGGTCAAAGTCTACACTATCAACGCGGCTTGTTGACCGGCTCAATTAGGTTGGCGGCTCGACTAGATGCGGATCGATTAGGTTGGTGGCATGGCTGGTCAGACCGTCTCGACTGGTTGGACCAGCTCGGCTGGTCGGACTGGCTCGATTAGATTTTTTTTTTTTTTGAAAGATAATAACACAAATATCAATAAAGTCTAAAGGACTTTAGTCTAGAAACCAATATATTGGTCTAGATCTGAGTTTTTATACCGGATCTAAAGGACACAAAAACCAAAAACACCAAAAACTTAGATTTGATGATTTTCGGTTATTTCTTGGATGTAAAGCACTCCAAAAGTAGTGAGTAACACGAAGAACAACCTCAAATCCACCAAAACTAAGATCAAAACCCAAAAAGTTTGATCTGAAACCCATAAAAGTTGAATCGATAGCTCTGATACCACTTGTAAGTCCTCTTTGGGATTGATCTAACAACTTTACTCAGATCAATCTGTGTTGTTAGCTAGCGAAAATCACTAACAACACTCGGATCTCGGATCTTTGTTTGTATAAACAAAAGAAAGAAAAGATAGAAAAGGTTAAGTTGGTGAGAGAGAAAGTTCTCTTTATTTTCTTGGAAGTGTGTAGAGTTTTTGGAGAAATTGCTTAAGTGGCCATTTTATATGGTCCCCATTTCTCCATCTTTTACATTTTGTCTTCCAAAATTAATGTACTGAGGTATGTAATGCACCGGCTAAAAGCAAATATAAATGCATACATAATCCTAATACTAATATAGAATGTTAGCCCTACAATGTAGTTGATGGAGTTAACAAAAGTGATGGAGGCGGAGTCGGTGGTGGCGACGGTAGCATGGACAGTGGCGGTCTGGTTGAAGAAGAAGAAACATATGTTTGAAGGAAGTTGATGAGTATGATGCTAGTCTACTCCAATTTAGCCGTGAGTTGATTGATAATAGTTTCAAGTTTATATGATTGAACTTGCATGGCTTTTGAGTTTTTGGACCATGTATCTGTCGTGGTTGTTGTCATGACACTTTTGGTAGTGGAGGGTGGTAGCTTGGAATGGACAGTGGCGTAGTTTGTGAAATAAGGGTTATCTACAACACCAATACGGAATTGATTAAGCATTGTAGTAGTGAAAGTGTCCCATGTGATAAGTCTGAACTCCGATGCCAACCACTAAACCATAAGCGAAGGATTCAATGACATAGGGAAACCGCTCATCATCATAGATAGAGTAAAAAAGAAAATAGCATTGAGCTTGAGAAATCCATGTGGAAGGATCACTGAAACGATGTAACTAATGATGTTCCCACAAGATTTCTTCCAAAGCCATCTAGGCTAAGGCTAAATGAAAGCACCATTTAGTAGAGACCAAATCGAGATGTTCAATTTCCTAATAGACCCATAGAGTGGGTTAGGCTCCAAGAACAAAAGAAAAGTGAAACCGAACTTGAAACAATCTTCTGATTGTTTTCTTATTCTTTCTCAAGCGAAGATTACAATATATAGGACAAGCAATACATAAAAATAGGAAAAGATAAAAATAATAAAACCTAATTATAGTATAATATAGAAACTAAATAATAGATAAACTTAATTAGTATATATTTAAACTAATTAATATATTTGGGGAAAGTGAATATGGGGCTGTTAAGCATCTAAACTTAGATGCGAAACCAATCAAAACTACGTCATTTTGGTTAAATCTACCAAAAAATTAATTTCATTAAACTTAATTCCTATTTGTGGAGTCCGGTTTCCTTAAATATCTCCAATTTACATTGAAGGAGCTTCTACACAGTTTAAAATTGGTTTCGTATCTAAGTTTAGATGCCTAACAGCCCCATATTCACTTTCCCTTTCATATATTTTTATTTCATGTATATGTAATTGTGTATATCATTAAATAAAAAGGATTAACTTTCTCTTTTGTTTTTCTATAAAACTGAGAAAGCAATAAATAAACAAAGAAAGAAAAGGAAAAGAGAAAATGGAAAGATAACTAACGAAAATTAAATGAATGTTAACTTTCTTTGCATAAGTCCATTTTGTATTAAACATTTTGATAAAAAAAAATTTGGTAGACTTTGTATATTTTGGAATTACATTATGGCTTATTTCTTTTTTAGTTTTAGTATTATGTTTTTGGTTGTGTTATTACGGATTTGGTTATAGTATTATAGATAATTGCATGTCAGTACTATACGGTACCAATACCATGTTTAGTGGAGATTTTTTTTAAAAAAAGAACAAAGTGGTACCAAAACGAATACCATACTCGAAAGTACATGTACCCGTGCCCGCTTCATAAAATTAGGTGCGGGTATGGGTACCCAAATTTACTGATTTTAGGCACGGGTAATTTCAGGTACAGGTACTGTATCGATCTTATCCCTAATTCAGTTGCAAGATGTACTTGACATGATATTTGCGTCCTCGATGCCACATCTAGCATCCAGGCAAACGATGGTCAAACTCGCGTTCTAAAACATGGTGTAGAATGGTAAATATGTTGATTATATCCTTCGGGTTTGGATATAATAGGAAGTTAGTATTTCATAGGAAGGCTAGGAAATAATCATAGCAATGCAATTTTGTAATATATGGTTAAGGTGTTGTTTGTTTTTTTAAAAACGTTTGTGTCGCCTCTTTTTTATGTGTCGTGTAGATCACACGCAGACATTGATATCTACAGACTGTTTGTTTTCTCGAAAACGTTTCATTAAAATACGTTTGCGCAAGCTCTTCTTGGTGCAGACTAGGCCCATCCACTTCTGAGATCTTATAAGGTCTGCAGAAGGTTAAAACACCACACCCTACCAACACCCACTGTCCACAATCACCACCACCCACTCGCCGTTCGCTACAACCACCACCCATTGTTCGCCATTGTCCAACACCCACCTCCACTGCCCGCCGTCTCCATAGTTTACCACCACCTCCTTTTACCACCACCACCCAATGTCCGCCACCATCGTCCACCACCACCACTGTCCACCACCCACCACCGTCTCCTAGCACCACCAACCACCACCGCCTTCTACCACCACCACCATCCATCACCACCACCCACCGTCCATCACCACCACTATCACCATCTAACACCACCACCACCCACTACTACCGGTTTATATTAGAAATCTACAGACGTTAGCATTTATTTTAGCAATCTACCGATGTGCTCTCTACATATTACAAATGATCATGTATGTTTTTGCTAAAGAAATAATGTTGTGAGATTTGACGATAATGAACCTAAGATTATAGGATTGGACATTTGGGCTTTAACATGATGAATTGGGCTTGAGTTTTGTTGACATCTAATAATCTTTTTGAACATAATATTTTACCCTAAAGCAAGTTTCTTTGTATTTTCATCTTTGTTGTATAATTTATATGTAAGCAAAAGAAAGAATAGATACATAAGAGGAATTGATCTCAACTTTCACAATTCATCTTCAACATTGTTAGCACAACATCTATCAGATAACATTGTTTTTGCAAAGTGCGGAACAAGTGATTTTAAAAAAATTATTGTGGTTTTGTAAATATTATTCAGTGTTTTTTTACTATTATTTTAAATTTTTATGTTAAAGGACTTTTTATTTGAACTTTAGCTTATTTAAAACTTTCTGTTTGATTTTAGCAGTCTGCAGACGTTAAAAACAAACAATCTTCTTTTTGCAGACTGCAGATGTTTGGTCCACCTCTTTTGCTAAAGATGTCTGCAGATGTGGTCCGCAGACAGCAAACAATTTACCTCTTAAAAAACAAACAACACCTAAGTTATATAGATAGAGTTAATTAAGACAAGAATAAGCATTTAGGTATTCCCTAACCTATACCCAATTAGTAAAGCCTGTGTAACACCCCGTAACCGCAGCGGAAACGTACACGGGATGCAACAGACACATCTGATATCAACAGCATTGCTTATAAAGAAAATACCACTACATTAATTTATAACATATTACATTGTTGCGAGTTGCGTTACTGTCTAGGTGTTACACACATATATTACCAATAAGACATTAATAAATTCATTACAAAACATAGAGCAGCAAGCTTCCAACAGGTAGCACAGATAGTTAAGCACATATCAATCATTCCAACTTGGGCATACCTAGAAAACATGTAAAGAAAACGGGTCAACTACGAATAGTTGGTGAGTTTCACTAATTTAAATAAACACTGACAAATCATTTTAATAATCATTTATTAACAATATAATCATGCTGGGAACTATGTTACCCCAGAACATTTCCATTAACTTTCTGGGAACTATGTTACCTCAGAACAATACTAACCCCTGGGAACTATGTTACCCCAGAACAATAAATACCCCTGGGAACTATGTTACCCCAGAACAATAATAACCCCTGGGAACTATGTTACCCCAGAACAATAATAACCCCTGGGAACTATGTTACCCCAGAACAATAATAACCCCTGGGAACTATGTTACCCCAGAACAATAATAACCCCTGGGAACTATGTTACCCCAGAACAATAATAACCCCTGGGAACTATGTTACCCCAGAACAATAACACATGATAAACATTTTATATATTCTGTGCATCAGATCATATATATATATAAATGTACAAGTATTTCCATACGATCGGTATGTACTTAAATACTTTAAATAAGACATGTTTTCCGCCCCGGGAAAATATAATTAAAACAATACATTAAAAGGGGCTCGTGAAAACTCACCTTGTTGTGAGTCGGTGAGTAATATAAGGAACAGCTACGTGCCTGGATCTGTAATATAATATCTAGTCGTTACTATATAATTCCCATAACTTAAATACATATCAATCGGTACATCTGGGAACATTGTTAACCCAGTACTGTACTCGATTCGGGGACAATGTTAACCCCGTGACACTTCTAAGGACTCAGATTGACATTGCTTAGAGTTTGACAGTCAATTTAGTTAAGGTGATGAAATTATAGCTCGGTTTGACACCCCGTTTGGCCGTGGGGCCCGTTTCCGGTATTTCGGTGCCGGAAACGGTATAATCGGGTAAAATTACCCAAATCATCCGAATTATTTTCGGATGATTTATTTTTACTTAATTTACTTAGATTTATGAAATAGTCCATTTTTAGAGTTTTCATGTACCAGTCAGCTCGCTTATGCGAACTTTGCCGGTTTACACGTTTTAAGCTTTAAAAACTTGTTTTTATGTTCTTTTTAGCACAAATAATTACCCGATTAGTCTCGGGTCTTGAAATTTTGCACAAAACTTAATTTGACAGTAAGGAATTTTGTAAAAATTTTCCAGATTTATTTTCTTATATTTATATTTATTTATCTATTTTTAAATCTTATTAAAATACTAAATATATCAAAAATACCAAAACACTTTAGAAAAATCCCAAATTTTTCTGGGATGATCTCTATCATCCTCATAACTTTCTGGAATTTTCCCAGATTTATTTTCCTATATTTACATTTATTTATCTATTTTTAAATCTTATTAAAATACTAAATATATCAAAAATACCAAAACACTTTAGAAAAATCCCAAATTTTTCTGGGATGATCTCTATCATCCTCATAACTTTCTGGAATTTTTCCAGATTTATTTTCCTATATTTACATTTATTTATCTATTTTTAAATCTTATTAAAATACTAAATATATCAAAAATACCAAAACACTTTAGAAAAATCCCAAATTTTTCTGGGATGATCTCTATCATCCTCATAACTTTCTGGAATTTTTCCAGAATTTAAAACTTATTTTTCAAGCCATTTTCACCCAAAACCGAGCTAGAAAGCCCTAGAACTCGTTTCACCGAAAAGCCTACTTAGACTTTTCCAACTGAGCTCAAATTTTGTGGGTGACTTTTATATGTTATAAAAAGCTTATCTTAAATTTTCCGGAATTTTTCATCATGTTTTGCTATTTTTCACTATTTTTGGCCAAAACCGAGCATTAAATTCACCAAATATTCATCTTTTATCCAAAAATTACCAAAAATTCACAGATCTCATATTATCATGTGTAGATCATCTCTGTGAAATTTCGTGACCCAAATCTAAGCACACAACAATCTGTCCATTTTTCATAAACACACGAAAACCGAACTATTTTGTGTTTTCTAGCTTTAGATCGCAAGGATCTCGGTTTCTAGCCTTTGCTAGCCGCTAGATACAACACTTACAAGCACATCAACACCACACCAAGCAAGTTATACCCACAATCAAGCCATTACTTTCCTAGTGTCGGTTAAAACATCAAAACAACGATTTTGACCGTAAAAATCCGTTCTCGACTCTTTTTACTCCTTTCTTGGACCAAGATCCCTTGTATAACATGTATACATCTCTTGATCATGCAAGAGTCGGTTCCATCTCGGGTTTTCACCCATCTTTCACATGAAAACTCATTTTCACAAGATTTTAACCGTAAAATTTCATTCTAAACTCTTTTAACTAATTACTTGGATCAAAATCCTTTGTATAACTTGTATACATCCTTTGATCACACGAGAATCGGTTTCATCTCGGGTTTTCACCCATTTTTCACATAAAACTTCCTTTTCTCAAGAATTATGAAATTAAAAACAAGATTTAAGCCTCAAATTATGTATATACCTTGAAGATCTTGGTTAAAAACTCAAGAATTTGGATGAACACTTGAAGGATTTGAGAGAATTCTTGTTTGTTTGATGGATAAAAAAGAAAAAGTGAGGTAAATAATACCCCCTAGGGCCGATCGGTCCAAAGTAATGGGTGGGGTGGGTCCCACACATTCATTCTAAGCCACATATTCGGATTACGCAATCCGGATAATGTTGTGAATAATCTGGCTCGGTTCGTTTCTCGTATAAACTCGTAATTCGGCTTAAAACGAGCATAGAATGGTCGTTTTTCGGGTCAAAATAAAATTTACATAAAACCGACTTAAAAACTTTAAAAACTTAAACCATGACATTAAAACATCATATTATTAATAATCACGCATCTTTTTCGGCTTGATTGATCGTCTCTTGCTTGATTTGGTGTTAAAGGTTTCGTTTAGCGTACCGACGTACCATTAAATCGAAATCCTTTTTCTGTGCTATAATTCACCTATCCCGAAGCATTCATACCTCGTAAACATCACTAAACATTATATACTTCGTCTATAATGTAATTCCCGATTCATTCGGGTTTCAATAATCGTTCATTGGTTAATTGTAATTCCAATACGATTCACTATATAATCGAGTATGATTCGTACTATGAATCATATATACTCGTATATATGTACTATAACTCATATAATCAATATTTAAATGACACGTAAATAGTATATACCGGCTAGGGTATACCTGAATTTGCCGGAATCGTTACATTCTCCCCCCGTTATAAAAATTTCGTCCTCGAAATTTTACGCGTCAACTACTTCCTTTTGAGGAAATAGGTGGGGGTATTTCTTCCGAAATTCGTCCTTTCGTTCCCAAGTAAATTCTGGGCCTCGTTGCGAATTCCATCTAACTTTGACCAACGAGATCTTATTGTGTCTAAGCTGCTTGATCTTACCGTCCACTATTTCGATGGGCTCCTCTACGAAGTTGAGCCTATCACTTATTTGAACACCCTCTAAGGGTAACACCGATGTCTCATCCGCCAGACATCTTTTCAAATTCGACACATGAAACACGCTATGAACTGCACTTAGTTCCTCAGGCAGTTCTAGTCGGTAAGCTACCGGACCGATCTTTGCAGTAATAATGAATGGTCCAATATATCTAGGGGCCAACTTCCCCGCCTTTCCAAACCTGACCACTCCTTTCCAGGGTGATACTTTCAAATATACCTTTTCACCCTTCTCAAAAGACAACGGTTTTCGACGGGTATCAGCATAACTCTTCTGCCGATCCCGCGCGGCTTTCAGGTTGTTCTTAATTTCAAGAATCTTGCTGGTCGTCTCCTGGACCAGATCCGATCTAATGATCTGCGGGTCACCCACTTCAGACCAGCAAAGTGGTGATCGGCACTTCCGCCCATACAATGCTTCATAAGGTGCTGCCTTTATACTGCTGTGATAACTGTTATTATAGGAAAATTCAACGAGTGGGAGATGTTGATCCCAATTTCCCTTAAAGTCCAGTACGCAAGCACGAAGCAAATCCTCCAAAGTTTGAATGGTCCTCTCAGACTGACCATCGGTCTGAGGGTGGTAAGCTGTGCTTAGGTCAATACGTGTTCCCAATGCTTCTTGGACAGCTTGCCAAAGTTTGGAGGTGAAATGGCTATCCCTATCGGAGATGATCGAGATGGGGATGCCATGACGAGACACTATTTCATTTATATAAATTTGCGCAAGTCTCTCAGTGTTAAAAGTATTCCTAATTGGAATAAAATGTGCCGATTTGGTTAATCGATCCACGATTACCCAAATCGCATCATGACCTCGGGGTGTCTTGGGGAGGTGTGTCACAAAATCCATTGTGATCTGCTCCCACTTCCATTCCGGAATTTCCGGTTGTTGCAACATTCCCGAAGGTTTCTGGTGCTCCGCCTTAACCCTCGCACACGTCGTACACTTGCCGACGTATGTGGCTATATCCTTTTTCATTCCTGGCCACCAGTAAAATTCTTTCACATCCTTGTACATTTTATCTGATCCCGGATGTATGGAATATTTCGATTTATGTGCTTCATCCATGATCAAATCACGAAGGTCATGGAGGGTCGGGATCCACATACGATTTTTGAAATAAAGAATTTCGTCCACACGCTGTTCGAAATTCTTCTCATTCCCGTAAATTCCTTCTTTAACCAATTGGCCCTCTTTCAACGTCTCGCGTTGAGCGACTCGAATCAAATCTGAAAGGTTCGACTGGACTATCATCCCCAACGCTCGCACACGTAGTGGCTTGACTCGATCCTTTCTACTCAAGGCATCGGCTACAACGTTAGCCTTGCCGGGGTGATATCGTATGTCACAGTCATAGTCACTCAGCAACTCGACCCATCTTCGTTGCCTCATATTCAGTTCTTTCTGATCGAATATGTGTTGCAAACTTTTATGATCAGTGAATATGGTGCACTTTGTACCGTAGAGATAGTGTCTCCATATTTTAAGTGCAAAGATGACTGCTCCCAGTTCCAAGTCATGAGTAGTGTAGTTTTTCTCATGAACTTTTAACTGTCGAGACGCATAGGCTATGACCTTTTTATTTTGCATTAACACGCATCCTAACCCTCTACGGGATGCGTCACAATATACAACAAATCCATCGTCTCCGTCGGGGAGACTTAAGATTGGCGCTTGGCACAATCTTTGTTTTAGCGTTTGAAACGCCGTTTCCTGCTCTTCACCCCATTCATATTTCCGATCCTTTTGAGTCAGGAGGGTTAAAGGTTGGGCGATGCTGGAAAAGTTCTCTATAAATCGACGATAGTATCCAGCTAAGCCTAAGAATTGGCGGATTTCTTTCGGGGATTTAGGCGCTTGCCAATTCTTAATAGCTTCAACCTTACTCGGATCAACGTGTATTCCTTGGTGGTTTATAACATGACCGAGGAATTGCACCTCTTGTAACCAGAAGTTACACTTGGAGAATTTTGCATATAACTTCTCCTGATCCAGGAGCTCTAAAACTAACTTTAAGTGTTGCTCGTGCTCCTCTTTACTCTTCGAGTATATCAAGATATCGTCAATAAATACAATGACGAACTTGTCGAGATAGGGTTTACAGACTCGGTTCATGAGATCCATGAACACCGCTGGCGCATTTGTTAGCCCAAAAGGCATAACTAAAAATTCGTAGTGACCGTAGCGAGTCCGGAACGCGGTTTTCGGAATATCCTCCTCTTGAATTCTAACTTGGTGGTATCCCGATCTAAGATCAATTTTTGAGAAATAGCTCGCACCTTGTAGTTGGTCGAACAAATCATCGATTCGGGGAAGAGGATATCTATTTTTGATGGTTAATTTGTTCAATTCCCTGTAGTCAATGCACATTCGAAGGCTTCCGTCCTTCTTTTTCACAAATAGTACAGGTGCACCCCACGGGGAATAACTGGGACGTATAAACCCCTTATCCAACAATTCCTGCAACTGGTTGGATAGTTCTTGCATCTCGGACGGTGCAAGTCTGTAGGGGGCCTTAGCAACAGGGCCGGCTTGAGGTAATAAGTCGATTCTGAATTCGACTTGTCGGGTTGGCGGTAATCCAGGAAGTTCCTCTGGAAAAACTTGTGGAAATTCGCGTACCACGGGAATATCGTCCACCCGTTTTTCCTCAGAATCAGCGGCCGTCAGGCTCGCTAGATACGCCACACATCCCTGACGTATATATTTCAACACCTTGAGGTGGGATATAAATGGTATCATGGTGCCGGATTTTTCTCCCTGCACTAATACCTCCTCGTCATCCGACACCCGGATCTTGACGGTTTTCTTTTCACAGTTTATTTCTACCCTATTACGTGCCAACCAATCCATTCCCACTATCACGTCAAAACTACCCAATTCTACCGGTAACAAGTCAATCAGGAAGGACTGTTCGCTTAGAATAAAAGGGCAATTCCGAACAATCCGATTAACTATCATGGTTTTACCGTTAGCGACCTCTACGGTGTAGGGTTCTATGGTTTCACCAATAGGAAGGTTTGCTATCGAAAGGAAACTAACGGAGACAAAACTTCTATCGGCGCCTGTATCAAATAATACAGAAGCGTAATGATCAGAGACGAGGAAGGTACCTGTCACTACGCTGGGGTCCTGGCGCGCCTCGTTCGCTCCCATCACAAATGCCCGGCCTCGCGCCGGATTGGACGCCGATGGCTGACCCGCGAGTTGTCTCCCGTTTCCTCCCTGATTCAGTTTCGGGCAGTTCCTTTTGAAGTGATCCGTGCTGCCGCATTCGTAGCAAGCACGGCTAGTGGTCACCATCTGGTTTCCTTGCGGGTTCTGCTGTCGGGCTGGTTGAGTTCTAAATGGTTGCGCACGAATTGGTTGCGGTTGACGGTTCAGGTTGTTCAGATTTGTCTTACAATTTGGTGCGTAGTGTCCAACCCTGCCACACCGGTGGCACACCACCTCCTTGCACACACCACTATGGTGGTAACCACATTTCCCACATTTAGGAAACGTTCCCCTCTGCGGTTCTTGCCTTCCGCCCGAACTAGTCATGGCATAGCTCTGGGCAGCGGGCCTAGCTCGTTTACCTTGCTGTTTCTCTCGGATCCTATTGTCATACGTACCTCGCTTTCCCCCAGCCGACTCTCCCGTCGTCTTTATCGATCCGCTCCTTAAGAAATCATACGTGACAATACCAGCCTGTGTCACTGCACCCTCATACGTCTGGTGCCCTCCCGCGTTAACTATGCTCCTCACTACTGGAGTAAGTCCCCAAATATAACGTTCCACCCTCTTTGACTCTGGGGTGACCAACCACGGCACTAATCGTGACAGTTCATTAAACCGGTTGGTATATCCCAAGTGGTCCGCCCCATGCATCTCTAGGTTCCACAACTCATGTTCCAGTTTCTGCAATTCATTCTTTGGGCAGAAATGTTTCAAAACAAGATCCTTAAGCTCTGCCCAGGTCATGCGGTTTGTCGCCGCCTGACCTCGAGTCTGTACTATGGTGTTCCACCATGTCAAGGCATGGTCTGTGAACGTACAGGTGGCGTACTTAACGACACAATCCTCGGGACAGTTGCTGATATTTACCACTGATTCTATTTTCTCTAACCATTTCACTAACCCATTCGGTCCTTCCGACCCGTTAAATTCTAAAGGCTTGCATAACATAAAATCCTTGATTGAACAACCCCTGGATGGTCCAGTGCGGTTGGTCTCTACAGTAGGGATAGGGCCATTACTGTCGGTAGCGACCACCGTAGGCGGTGCGTCAGTACTCGGCATAGTGTTGTCATTCCTTGGAGGATTAGCATTTTGTTCCCCGTCATTATTTATGGGCGTTTGATTGCTCGGAGGGGTTGGATTGGTCGAGTTATTAATACTGGCGGCGATGCGCGATACTATATCCGGTATCGCCGCCTCCAACTGTTGAGCAATCAAACGGCTCACATTTACTTCCGATATTTTCGTTGATCGTTTCGGTGCCATTCTACACAACATCAAGGAAACACATATAATTAATATCATCCCAAATTATGAAACACAAACACATTCCATACATTAATAAACATTAGTACATATTACACAAACATCCATTTACATACTTCCCAGTCATCATTACACAACTAAGTTTTAATACAAAGGGCCTATGTTGGTATCATCCTCGACATAACCCGCAATGGGTCAGTGCTTGAATGATACCCAAAAGTATCGATAATGATATGCCCTACAAGAGACCCCCTATGGGCCAGTGGTTGTACTATAACTAAACAAGATTCACTCCGTGTTAGTATCACCACTAACTACTTACACGGAGTATCAAAAAGCGGTTCAAGATTCTACCATCCAACACATCTACACATGGTGGTAAACCAACCCCACCAACACCGCCACCAGCACCACCAACACCGCCATCATAACCCGCATCCGGGTTTCCATCTGGTCGATCAACCAGTGGGAGTATGAGCACTCCCTTTTTAACTGGTTAATAGCATACTGGTGGTCCAGTATGCTGTCCCCGAGGTACGCCCGCCTCTGTACCCCCACGACCAGGGCGGCAGAGTGCTCGTTCACCTGCTCGGTGAGAACACGTAGCCAAGCCGCCAAGTCCCGCTCCTGCCTTGGAAGACCCCACACAGGTAGGGTTGCAGGCTCGGGTTGGGGGCGGGAAGACTCGCCCCGGTGGTATGTGGATCTGGGTGGGGTAACAGTGGGCGGAACATACGGGGCACTGATCCGCGCCGTGAGGCGGGGACCGTGTCTGGGGGGAATCGGGGTGGTCTGTGGTGCGGGCGGGGTAGGAGACCTGGTAACCCTAGCAGGGGAGGGTACACTAGCACTCCTAGCTGGGGTGGTCTGTCTAGAAGTACTATGACTAGCCTCCGAAGGCTCGGAGCTGGGTGCTACACTTGGGCTTCCAGAGGCCCCGGAACTAGCCTCTTCCGGGTCCTCTTCCGTCGACACACTAGGTGTTCTTGCCATTATACCTGCACACAAGTTAACAAACATATAGTCCTTTTCGTAGTGTAATTCATAATTAAATTAACACATACTTATTTATACAACATTACCACATAATAATATTATCATATATTTACACATATGTTGCCAATTTTACCTATTTAAGTCCCCCGTGACTTCCCCTGAATTCCCTCGTGCAGACAAGTCTGTTATTATGTTCCGGACCATAATAACCCACTTGTCCATCCAAGTTCATCCCGATCTCGTCACTATATATTATTAGTTGATATTCAGATCCTATAATACTTGAGCTACTGGTTATATTTTAGGTATCTTTTTCAGACATCCTAATTCTTTATAACCAATGGCTCTGATACCAAGTTCTGTAACACCCCGTAACCGCAGCGGAAACGTACTCGGGATGCAACAGACACATCTGATATCAACAGCATTGCTTATAAAGAAAATACCACTACATTAATTTATAACATATTACATTGTTGCGAGTTGCGTTACTGTCTAGGTGTTACACACATATATTACCAATAAGACATTAATAAATTCATTACAAAACATAGAGCAGCAAGCTTCCAACAGGTAGCACAGATAGTTAAGCACATATCAATCATTCCAACTTGGGCATACCTAGAAAACATGTAAAGAAAACGGGTCAACTACGAATAGTTGGTGAGTTTCACTAATTTAAATAAACACTGACAAATCATTTTAATAATCATTTATTAACAATATAATCATGCTGGGAACTATGTTACCCCAGAACATTTCCATTAACATTCTGGGAACTATGTTACCTCAGAACAATACTAACCCCTGGGAACTATGTTACCCCAGAACAATAAATACCCCTGGGAACTATGTTACCCCAGAACAATAATAACCCCTGGGAACTATGTTACCCCAGAACAATAATAACCCCTGGGAACTATGTTACCCCAGAACAATAATAACCCCTGGGAACTATGTTACCCCAGAACAATAATAACCCCTGGGAACTATGTTACCCCAGAACAATAATAACCCCTGGGAACTATGTTACCCCAGAACAATAATAACCCCTGGGAACTATGTTACCCCAGAACAATAACACATGATAAACATTTTATATATTCTGTGCATCAGATCATATATATATATAAATGTACAAGTATTTCCATACGATCGGTATGTACTTAAATACTTTAAATAAGACATGTTTTCCGCCCCGGGAAAATATAATTAAAACAATACATTAAAAGGGGCTCGTGAAAACTCACCTTGTTGTGAGTCGGTGAGTAATATAAGGAACAGCTACGTGCCTGGATCTGTAATATAATATCTAGTCGTTACTATATAATTCCCATAACTTAAATACATATCAATCGGTACATCTGGGAACATTGTTAACCCAGTACTGTACTCGATTCGGGGACAATGTTAACCCCGTGACACTTCTAAGGACTCAGATTGACATTGCTTAGAGTTTGACAGTCAATTTAGTTAAGGTGATGAAATTATAGCTCGGTTTGACACCCCGTTTGGCCGTGGGGCCCGTTTCCGGTATTTCGGTGCCGGAAACGGTATAATCGGGTAAAATTACCCAAATCATCCGAATTATTTTCGGATGATTTATTTTTACTTAATTTACTTAGATTTATGAAATAGTCCATTTTTAGAGTTTTCATGTACCAGTCAGCTCGCTTATGCGAACTTTGCCGGTTTACACGTTTTAAGCTTTAAAAACTTGTTTTTATGTTCTTTTTAGCACAAATAATTACCCGATTAGTCTCGGGTCTTGAAATTTTGCACAAAACTTAATTTGACAGTAAGGAATTTTGTAAAAATTTTCCAGATTTATTTTCTTATATTTATATTTATTTATCTATTTTTAAATCTTATTAAAATACTAAATATATCAAAAATACCAAAACACTTTAGAAAAATCCCAAATTTTTCTGGGATGATCTCTATCATCCTCATAACTTTCTGGAATTTTCCCAGATTTATTTTCCTATATTTACATTTATTTATCTATTTTTAAATCTTATTAAAATACTAAATATATCAAAAATACCAAAACACTTTAGAAAAATCCCAAATTTTTCTGGGATGATCTCTATCATCCTCATAACTTTCTGGAATTTTCCCAGATTTATTTTCCTATATTTACATTTATTTATCTATTTTTAAATCTTATTAAAATACTAAATATATCAAAAATACCAAAACACTTTAGAAAAATCCCAAATTTTTCTGGGATGATCTCTATCATCCTCATAACTTTCTGGAATTTTTCCAGAATTTAAAACTTATTTTTCAAGCCATTTTCACCCAAAACCGAGCTAGAAAGCCCTAGAACTCGTTTCACCGAAAAGCCTATTTAGACTTTTCCAACTGAGCTCAAATTTTGTGGGTGACTTTTATATGTTATAAAAAGCTTATCTTAAATTTTCCGGAATTTTTCATCATGTTTTGCTATTTTTCACTATTTTTGGCCAAAACCGAGCATTAAATTCACCAAATATTCATCTTTTATCCAAAAATTACCAAAAATTCACAGATCTCATATTATCATGTGTAGATCATCTCTGTGAAATTTCGTGACCCAACTCTAAGCACACAACAATCTGTCCATTTTTCATAAACACACGAAAACCGAACTATTTTGTGTTTTCTAGCTTTAGATCGCAAGGATCTCGGTTTCTAGCCTTTGCTAGCCGCTAGATACAACACTTACAAGCACATCAACACCACACCAAGCAAGTTATACCCACAATCAAGCCATTACTTTCCTAGTGTCGGTTAAAACATCAAAACAACGATTTTGACCGTAAAAATCCGTTCTCGACTCTTTTTACTCCTTTCTTGGACCAAGATCCCTTGTATAACATGTATACATCTCTTGATCATGCAAGAGTCGGTTCCATCTCGGGTTTTCACCCATCTTTCACATGAAAACTCATTTTCACAAGATTTTAACCGTAAAATTTCATTCTAAACTCTTTTAACTAATTACTTGGATCAAAATCCTTTGTATAACTTGTATACATCCTTTGATCACACGAGAATCGGTTTCATCTCGGGTTTTCACCCATTTTTCACATAAAACTTCCTTTTCTCAAGAATTATGAAATTAAAAACAAGATTTAAGCCTCAAATTATGTATATACCTTGAAGATCTTGGTTAAAAACTCAAGAATTTGGATGAACACTTGAAGGATTTGAGAGAATTCTTGTTTGTTTGATGAATAAAAAAGAAAAAGTGAGGTAAATAATACCCCCTAGGGCCGATCGGTCCAAAGTAATGGGTGGGGTGGGTCCCACACATTCATTCTAAGCCACATATTCGGATTACGCAATCCGGATAATGTTGTGGATAATCTGGCTCGGTTCGTTTCTCGTTTAAACTCGTAATTCGGCTTAAAACGAGCATAGAATGGTCGTTTTTCGGGTCAAAATAAAATTTACATAAAACCGACTTAAAAACTTTAAAAACTTAAACCATGACATTAAAACATCATATTATTAATAATCACGCATCTTTTTCGGCTTGATTGATCGTCTCTTGCTTGATTTGGTGTTAAAGGTTTCGTTTAGCGTACCGACGTACCATTAAATCGAAATCCTTTTTCTGTGCTATAATTCACCTATCCCGAAGCATTCATACCTCGTAAACATCACTAAACATTATATACTTCGTCTATAATGTAATTCCCGATTCATTCGGGTTTCAATAATCGTTCATTGGTTAATTGTAATTCCAATACGATTCACTATATAATCGAGTATGATTCGTACTATGAATCATATATACTCGTATATATGTACTATAACTCATATAATCAATATTTAAATGACACGTAAATAGTATATACCGGCTAGGGTATACCTGAATTTGCCGGAATCGTTACAGCCTGTCCCAAACCCGCCGGGATTTAATTGGGTTATTACTCGTCAGGTTTCGGGTTTTCCCATCGGGTTTCGGGTTTGCTATCATGTTTTGACAAAATACCTGTCAGCATACTCGTCCCAAAACCCAACTGGTTTCTATCGGGTTTTGATAAGATGATAAAGCAAAGATGATCAAGTATTCATTGAGGTTATAAACAAAATTAAAGATAAGTAAATATCCATTGAAATTATACTATATATTAATTATCTTTATGATGCATTACTGTTTGTACCTTATGTTGATTGTGTTGTACAATGTTTTGATGCTTTAAGTGTTGTACTACATGTTTTCTCAGTTGTATACTACTCTTTGTTTGTTTTCTCTACACGTGTGATATTGTTTTACACCTGTCCCGCTGCACCTTATTGTGATGTATTATCTCTTTATCATGAAATTAACACTTAATGCATGGAATTTTATATCAATTAATCACACTTATGGGTCATACTCTGTTCAGTGGTTAATTACAGATTAAAAGGAGGTTATGCAGTCAGTATGGTGTATAACAAAAAAACCAAAGGAACCGGAGACTCGAGAGAGGTCAAACATGTGAAAAAAATGAAAATTGTGGCTGAAGTCCACCTTGGCTCACGGTCCAAAAGGGAGGATGGAACAGAGGCCACCGTACCATTGTCACACCCTGACCAAAGGCGGCGGAACATGCCGGGGCGTAACGTATTGATTGGACAGTAGCTCAAAAGACACTAATTAAAGCGACAATGAATATTTAATTTCATTAACATTAAACACGTACACAGATTCAATAATTATAACAATTACATCATATTCTTATATGTTGAATAATATCCTGAGGTCAAACTATTTTCTTCCAAATTGAATAATATCAACTACTTGTACCTGTAACATGTATGAAAATAGAGATTGTCAACACGAATGTTGGTGAGAATGCATAAGTTTTAGTTTTATATATATATATATATATAGATAGATAGATCACAATTCATATGTAAATGATGAGTATTACAATTCTTATTAAAATGTAAACAACTAAATAGATGTGGACCCGTTCTAATTGATACGAAATCAAAGTACTTGGGTAAATGTATGACCATACTAGATGAGGATGAGATACCAACCACCAAACATAAAATAAACAATTAAGCACATAGAGCATTATCATAGAGCATGCAATAATCACACATAAACATATATTGAATTGTGTTATGAATAGATAAGTAAATAAAAATGTGTAATTTAAATAGAGTATACATGCCACCCCCAAAATTTAAAAGATGAAAAAGGGGGATATGTAAACTCACCTCTGAGATTAAAGCCAAACTTGAAATGACAACCGAAAGCACGTTAAAGAAAATGAACGATCGAACCTCACGAACTATATATAAACAAAATATAATAATTAAAGACTAACTAATGGGATTGGAAAGTTTAAAGAATACTACATATAATGTATAAATATTAAGATAAAACAAGGAAAGGATCAAAAAGGAAGATGAAATACGAAATCAGTTTTTGGACAGCAAATTGTTCTGTTTTGATTAAGGTATTTAAAATATCAAACAATTTTATTATAAATCAAGACTTTGCAGTCTACTAAATTAGAATATTTTGAACAACTTTCATTTAGAAAAGTTTTGCAAATTCGTAACCTAAATAGGCCAAAACAATCATGTAAATCAGAGGGTACGAATCTGTGCAATGTTTTTAAAATATTTATTGCGAATTCATAGGAATGAAATAAAATGCGTAAAAAAAGTTTTTAGAACCATATTTCATTGAAGTATATTATAAAATTTGGTGTTACACTTTTTTAGTTTGTTATAAACAAGATATTCCACTTTCTTTGACAGCTATATCTAATGTCAAAACTGAAATATTGCTAAAAGCAATATTCTAACGATTTTGACAAGGATTTTGATGAAATAAAATTATCGAATTTTTTGGATATGATTATATAACATTTATTAGCATATATCACCAAAAATCCTTGGGTCCTTTGAACAAAAAAATAATGATTCAAAACATAAAAATAAAGATGTAAGAACGTTTCAAGTGTGACCTTCGTGTAATCGATCATCTCCTTGTGTTCTTTGTCTCATCCAACCTATACACCATGGTTTATGGATTATGTGGATTCCTAGACATGATTATGTTATGGTCATATGACTATTTGATTAACTAGTATGAACAAGAATTTAAAATAAATAGAAATAAGATGAAGAAGACTTGAATAATTAAAACCCTACCTTTGAAATGGAAAAGAAAATACTCTTTTGAACTTAGAGTGGTGCAAGAATGAAAGGGGTGGGAGTGAGTTCTTATTTATATTAAAATAATGAGGTTATTCTTTTGAATGTTTTAATGATTAAATTGATTAGGAGAGTGATTTATGGGAGGAGGTTTGACCAAAATTTGAATTGTGTAGGAAGATATTTTTCATCTTTTAAGAATAAATAAGTTTAGGTAAAAATAAATGTGACAAAAACAAAAATAAATGTGACATAACTAGATTAAAATGATGTACTTTGGTTATGCATCAATAATGTTATTTATGTGATATTTGAGTAAAGAAAAATCATGAATGTTATAATTTTTTTTATATATACATATTAGTAATGATTAATATTATTAAATAACTTTAGGAAAGAAAAACTATTACGTATGAAATATGTAACATAAAGGTGTATGTATAATTAACTGAATCACATCGAAATTTTAAAATGAGTCGGGTTTTCGGGTCCGAAAATTGACGAATGTTACAGTATTCACAACTTTTTGAAAATTTCGTCCCGAAATTATAGAAAAACCATAACATAAAGATAGAAAGTAAGAGTCTAAGAAAGATTTTTTTTAAATACAACGTAGACCTTCGAATGACCCGAATAACGCTACAAATGGAAAATTATGATAAAGACACTTATATATAGGATGTACCGGCGGCGTATCCACCCTACCCTTATCATAACAACATTTGTATCGTTACCCAAAATCACCCTCGGTTCTGAGATAGGACACACAACAGTATTCACTATGAGTTCCATGCGAGGATTTCGATAATTATGCGTGCACTCATAATTATTTACGTCGTCGCATGATGCACATGGTTCGTACCGTTGTGCGGTCTGAAAACAAAGGTAAAATTTTTTTTTTTTAAATCGATATCTTTTGATCAAGAGCAATGAACTAAAAATTGAAGGAAAATTGATGAACATAATTAACTAGTAAAATAATAAAAAAAAAATATGACGAAATTGTTGAAGTTAACCATCGTGAGTAATAACAACAAAATGAAATAAACAGATAGAGGAAAATCTTGAAATTATATAAGTAACTTACACATACGATGTAGAGAAAATACTTGAGATGACGAGAAAATTCACGCAATAATAAATAGGTTCACACAACAAACAAATCACATGACTTACGAGTATAATAATAGATAAGGTTTGAAACCAAGATTATAAAATCGATGAGATGAGGTAAGAGTACCATGAGGATGAGGTGAGTTTGGAGGGTTTGGGTGGCCGTGTATTAAAATATCGAAATAAAATTTGTACATGTGACTCCTATTAGATAACTATGTACAACACATGTTCATAGTCCCAATTTCCAACACGTTTGTAGGAAATCGGTCATAGGTAGTTTATGATACATATACGGTACTATTAGATAACTATGCACATCACCGTGCACATAGTCCTAGTAATTAGCCGGTCATAGACCACTTAAATCATGATAATAAATTGTGCAATAATAAATAGTGCACTAAACAACAAAATAGGAATAAATGAGTGATTGAACACCATTATAAATACCCATAATTCTCATTCATAACAAAACTGGAGATTTAATGAAGTCAATACATTAGATTTAAATGAAAAGAACTAAATAAAAGAAACGTCTTTTGCGTAGCATGTCATCATAAAGGGTTAGGCTTAGACTTGGGAACCATTGATGTAACACACTTGTCCTTGAGTAGCTTAGTCACTTTAGGTTGGTTGGTTGATTGGGATTTGGTTGACTTGAATGGGTTGAATGGGTTGGGCTTGAATTGCTTGGATGGGTTGAGCTTAGATTGGTTGAAGTTGATTTACTTGGGCTTGGTAAGCTTGATATTGAGTGGTTTGGGTTGGGTAGGATTGAATTTGGTTCATGTGTGCGAGTCTTGGGCATGCATTGCAATAATGGTTAGGGTCTCCATAATTGTAGCAAGCTCTAATAGTTGAGGGTGATTGAGTAAACAGTTGAGCACAGGGTAAAGTTTGGGGTTGGGTAAGAAGTGAGGTAAATGGTTGCATCAAAATTTGGTTGTATTGACGACATGTGGTAAAGAGGTGACCAAATCGATTGCAATGGGTGCATTGTCGACACTTGAGGTTAGGCGAATGGTGAAAGTTACACGTATCATATAATGGGTGGGGTCCTGTGTAGGGCTTCTTGGTGGGTTGGGCTTGCGATTGGGCCAAGACATAGTTTTGGGGATTGGACCTTCTTTTATTGTTGCGGTACTGGGGTGTTGTTGTGCTTGAAGGATTCGGGCTTAGAAGACTCAGGTTTAGAAGATTCGGGCTTAGGTTCTTCGGGGGGCTCGCATGCAGGATTATCATTGGGCTTCTTGAAATTTTTCCGCGTCAAGGTCCCGGCCTTAACGTGGTTTTCGGTGAGGGTACCGGCTAAGGTGATGGCATCATGGAGCGTTTGAGGGTCACGACTTAGGACGGAATCTTGGATTTGCATAGGCAAACCCAAGATGTACTGTCAATTGAACGTTCAAGGGGAGTGACCATGTGGGGATGAGAAGGCTCAGTTCATGGAAACGATCGTTGTAGATGGTGTCATTACCACTTTCTTGTCTCAAATTCCAAAACTCCTATCCAACTTCTGAAGCTCGTGTTTCGGGCAAAACTTCTTGAGCATGAGTTTCTTGAGCTCATCCCATGGCAAGGCCATGGCAACCTCAGCGCCAAGCGTACGCTTCTCACCGTTCCACCAATTGAGGGCATTCTTCTTGAGTACGCTAGAGACGTAAGTGGTTTTCTTGTCCTCGGGACATTCACAGTGGAGGAACACGCTCTCCATTTCTTCGAAACATTGGAGGAGAATAGTAGCACAGTCGATACCGAAGTATTCAGGCGGGTTGGCACTCTTGAATTGTTTGATGGAGCAAGCAATTGGGTTTGGAGTTGTGGATGATGTAGGGGCGTTCACAGTTTGGAGTTGAGAGATGATTGTTGGGAGGGCTTCCATGATTCCCTTAGCGATGTGGGATGACATGCTACTGCCTGAGTTGCCGGTGCGACGGTTACGGTTGATAAGGCGGGAAGAAGACATGCTATAATGACGACACGTGAAAAATTTATTATGTTTTGGAAAAAGAAAAAAAAATTGTATAACTATGTGAAATTTCTAGTTTTGTGAAAATTCATGAGAACATAAGATAAAATTTTAATAACCTTAGCTTAGAGTATTGATGAAAATGATAATTTGAGAAAATATTCATTCTTAACAAAATAAAAAAATTTAGACAAAAACCTCATCGTTGATTTAAGAGTGTGATCGTCACATGCCCACGTTTGATACAATGAGGGTAGTAGATTCGGTTTCGTTTGGTGTGATACTCTTTGGCTTAATAAGTTCCACACCCTTACTAAACACTCCAGGAAGGCAACCGGGTCTCGCAGTTGATTGAGATTTATGCGCATTACACTTCCTTAGGCTCGCAAGCCTTGGTGTCAAGTGTTCAGTAAATAAGTGTGTCACTCTTACAGTTTACTACATATCCGTCACACGAATCTTCCTCAATGAGAGGGGAGTGAAAAGGCGGGATTTCTTAAGGAATTTCCCATTTTTTTTTCTAAAGTTTGAAAACAATTTTGAGTGTGAGGCATAGCCTCGGATAAAGTGTGTGCTTTTGTGTACAAGAATAATATTAAATCATTAAGTAGTATTTAAGCTACTGCAATCAATAATATAATTCAGGGTGCAAACACGTAAAGGCATATCACATATAGGGACCCTAAGCATGCTACTAGGCCGTTATATTTAACCACCTATCTTATAGCTTTTGGCTTTGATACCAATCTGTCACACCCCGACCAAAGGCGGCGGAACATGCCGGGGCGTAACGTATTGATTGGACAGTAGCTCAAAAGACACTAATTAAAGCGACAATGAATATTTAATTTCATTAACATTAAACACGTACACAGATTCAATAATTATAACAATTATATCATATTCTTGTATGTTAAATAATATCCTGAGGTCAAACTATTTTCTTCCAAATTGAATAATATCAACTACTTGTACCTGTAACATGTATGAAAATAGAGATTGTCAACACGAATGTTGGTGAGAATGCATAAGTTTTAGTTTTATATATATATATATATATATATATATATATATATATATATATATATATATATATATATATCACAATTCATATGTAAATGATGAGTATTACAATTCTGATGAAAATGTAAACTAAATAGATGTGGACCCGTTCTAATTGATATGAAATCAAAGTACTTGGGTAAATGTATGATCATACTAGATGAGGATGAGATATCAACCACCAAACATAAAATAAACAATTAAGCACATAGAGCATTATCATAGAGCATGCAATAATCACACATAAACATATATTGAATTGTGTTATGAATAGATAAGTAAATAAAAATGAGTAATTTAAATAGGGTATACATACCACCCCCAAAATTTAAAAGATAAAAAGGGGGGATATGTAAACTCACCTCTGAGATTAAAGCCAAACTTGAAATGACAACCGAAAACACGTTAAAGAAAATGAACTATCGAACCTCACGAACTATAAATAAACAAAATATAATAATTAAAGACTATCTAATAAGATTGGAAAGTTTAAAGAATACTACATATAATGTATAAATAATAAGATAAAAACAAGGAAAATATCAAAAAGGAAGATGAAATACGAAATCAGTTTTTGGACAGCAAATTGTTCTGTTTTGATTAAGGTATTTAAAATATCAAACAATTTTATTATAAATCAAGACTTTGCAGTCTACTAAATTTGAATATTTTGAACAACTTTCATTTAGAAAGGTTTAGCAAATTCGTAACTTAAATAGACCAAAACAGTAATGTAAATCAGAGGGTACGAATCTGCGCATTGTTTTTAAAATATTTATTGCGAATTCATAGGAATGAATTAAAATGCGTAAAAATAGTTTTTAGAAACGTATTTCATTGAAATATGTCATAGAATTTGGTGTTACACTTTTTCAGTTTTTTATATCTAATGTCAAAACTGAAATATTGCTAAAAGCAATATTTTAACGATTTCGAAAAGGATTTTGATGAAATAAAATTATGGAATTTTTAGGATATGATTATATAACATTTATTAGCATATATCATTAAAATTCCTTGGGTCCTTTGAACAAAAAAATAATGATTCAAAACAGAAAAATAAAGATGTAAGAACGTTTTAAGTGTGACCTTCGTGTAATCGATCATCTCCTTGCATTCTTTGTCTCATCCAGCCTATACACCATGGTGTATGGATTATGTGGATTCCTAGACATGATTGTGTTATGGTCATATGACCATTTGATTAACTAGTATGAACAAGAATTTAAAATAAATAAAATAAGATGAAGAATACCTGAATAATTAAAACCCTACCTTTGAAATGGAAAAGAAAATAATCTCTTGAACTTGTCAACGAGTGGTGCAAGAATGAAAGTGGTGGGAGTGAGTTCTTATTTATACTAAAATAAGGAGGTTATTCTTTAGAATGTTTTAATGATAAAATTGATTAGGAAAGTGATTTGGGGGAGGAGGTTTGACCAAAATTTGAATGGTGTAGGAAGATATTTTTCATCTTTAAAAATAAATAACTTTAGGTAAAAATAAATGTGACAAAAAAATAAATGTGACATAACTAGATTAAAATGATATACTTTGGTTATGCATCAATAATGTTATTTATGTGATATTTGAATAAAGAAAAATCACGAATGTTATAATTTTTATATATATACATATTAGTAATGATTAATATTATTAAATAACTTTAGGAAAGAAAAAGTATTATGTATGAAATATGTAACATATGGGTATATGTATAATTAACTGAATCACATCGAAATTTTGTAAACGAGTCGGGTTTTCGGGTCCGAAAATTGACAAATGTTACAACTGTTGCCTCTGAACCACCGTGAAGACCACTGTGGTCCACGGTGGAGACCGTGGGCCACGGTCCAGAGTTTCCAGACTAACACCGTGACCCGCAGTGTAAACTGTGGGCCACAGTTCGGGCCATTACTGTCCGAATTTCTGATTATTTTAAGTCGGTTTTGGCTGTCTCTTGAGATATCTTTCATTCAAAAAACACCCTAGAGACGAATTTGGAGTCCAAGGACAATATTTTGGTGATTGTGATCATTAGTTTGATGCTTGCGATTCATTCCTATAACCTAATTGATATGGTGATGAATCAAACGATGCGTGGCTAATTCTCTTTGTGTTTTCCCTCGGATTGTAAGGTTTCTTTAAGAATGTTAATTGAATGTTTATGAATTTCTAAGATAATAGTTTAATCTTATTGATTTCATTATTATGGTGTTATGAATTGATTGTTAATTTGTTAGTTTATTAAGTTCGTGTTCTAAGCCGTCAATTCTTGGTTTTGTATGTAATCGAGATTAATCGGGAGGGACTCAGGATTAGATAATCTAATTGATATTTAAGTGATTACCTTGCATTTATAATCCAAGTACTTAGTCCTCAATTATCACAATTGTAGCATAATCACGAACTATATAATTATCGTTCATCTCAGTTAAAAATTCATGTTGGCTTTTGTAGAATCCTGAAACCGAGGGAAGGCATATTTTCTCAAATTGTTTTAAAACTCGTTTATTTATTTCAGTTCTTTTTGTTAATCAAATTAAACAACTCAATCTTTTAATTTATTTTCTGCACTTAGATTAAAATAGATAAATTAATGTGCTACTTAACAACACATTTTCCACAAACTCCATGTGTTTGATACCCGCTTACCGTTATCTAATTAGCTGTAATCGGTTTATTTTTGAGTGAGTCTTCGACCTCACGTCAAATTTTGGCGCCGTTGCTGGGGAGTAGTGCGCAACGTGTGTTAGTTTTAGTAGTTTTTGTTTGTTATTTTCGGGTTTACGCTAGTTGTGTTAGTGTGCAGGTACCTACAGGTGTATGAATACTAGAGGCTCTAACAGGTCATCACCACTAGTTATCGATCCTGAGATTGACAGAAGACTTCGGAGAAACCGAGTCCTACTTAGGGAGAACAAGCTTCTTGGTTCTCCAACTGCATCAGATAGAATCATGGATTCACCAGCTCCCACTTCGGGCCAAACAATCCCAACCACACCTCCACCAAATCCACCTCCACCGATCACTACTACTATACCTATAGCATCAAGTGAATTGCAACCAACTCACACAACCGAACTCATAGCTGCTCGTTACACCTACTCAACATCATCCACATTGAAATCTATTTCCAACCTTTTTCATACCTTTGATGCATCGTCAAGACCCAGATGATCTTGCATTTGTGTTCTACATACGATACACCGCCGACTCACCGACTTTATCATCTTATATTTGTAGTTCTCTTCCGATCACTGCTGTTGCCGGCTTCCATTTTGGAATCCTAGGGCGACAGCGATGGCGAATGTAAGACGGTGATGTTGTACCATTAGTGGTGGGGACCAGTGACAATTGGTTGGTTATCTTTGGCGGTGGCCTAAGTAAGAAAGTGGTATTGTTCGACGTCTGTCCTCCGACTACGACTGTTGCCGGGTTCCATTTTGGAACCGTAGGCGGCAACGAGGTAAGACGGTGATGATGTGTGTCTCAGGCTGTGAGTTTGTGTTTTTTTTATTAATTATGGATCAGTGGTGTAGTTAGAGTTTATCAAAGTGTGATTTTGGACCTGTTTTTGTTAGGTGTTGTTGATGTCATTGCTTTATGCCTTATGGCCGTTGTTGCCTTCGAATGTGGTGTTGTTGCTGCCCGTCAAATATTGTTGAAGGTATGGATGATAGTTATGATGTTTACTTTATTTTTGTTTGATTTTGGTTCTGTGGTTGGATTTTGTTTTGCTTTGACTTTCAAGTTTGACCTTTGGATTGGTTGACTGTGGTTGTTTATGAGGACCCCGATCGGTTCAGATGGTACAACAAAACGAACTGAAAGGTGCAAACTACAATGCAAATAATATTTGAAAAAGATAAGTTGTGTTTGTGATGCCATGATTTGTGACTTGAGTATGTACTATTTTCCATAAAGTCGGTTGTTCTTTTTAAACATTAGTGGTTACGATACTGTGCGGAGCCCTTTATTGGAATCCTCTTCTGTATTTATGCCTAATTTCATGTTCGTTTTGATAGAGGTCGTGATCATAAGGGAAACTGAATTTGTATTATATTTAGCCACGACACGAACACATATGTTTGTTGTATCTTGGTGGCCATTAATTATTATAACTAATGTAGATCCTACCCTCACGAGTGATGTCTGAGCCTCCCCGTACATAAGAATGTGTGACAATACCTCTTTGTTAACCTTCTTTATTTGCAGCCTGCGGGCTCCACAAATATCGTTTGATTAGCGAGTTGTGTGCGGTTTTTGGCTGTAATGATTGTAACATCCCCAAAATTTTGATCAAAATTTGACAACTTAAATAAAGTTAAAGGATCAAAAATATTTCAAAGATAAGTAATGGGATAAATTTAAATTAGGAAAATAAAAAGAAAATAATGAAATAGAAATATTTCATAAAAAAAATCCATCACATGTAAAGAAAACGGAACAAAGAATCCATCCCACACGGAGAGATGGAAGAAAGTGGAAGCATTCCACATGGGTATAACTAAGGAAGATAAAACTCATCCCAAGCTCTTTATAGGAGATAGAGTTTTCAAAGTAATATATTTTTTTATGCTTAGCATGCACCAAGTTGTCCTACCCTCCGCACTCGGGCGAGGACAAGGACGATGTCGAAGGCAATGGCGAATGGCGTTGGACGAAATGTGGTGCTTTGATGGCGTTGGGCGATGGGCATAGCCAAGGAGCTATCGCGATTGGCATCTCACAAAATCCTAGAAAGGGCGGTGTCGCGATACGCGACGGTCCAAAACTTTAAGCCATCGCGATCCGAGATGACGTGGTCTGGCGAATCATGACGCGTGTCCATCTCGTGGTAGACGTCACAGGCCACGTGGCGACACGTGGCACTCTCTGATATACATCAGTCATCGCGATACGCGATGATCATAAGAAAGGGCCCATCGCGTATCGCGATAGAGCCCGATTTCAACTATAAATAGGGGGTTCACGGCATTCACTCCCTCACACCAAAACCACTCTCTCTAGAATTACTTTCTCTCTCTACATCGGTTTTCGTGCCCTCGACCCGATAATTATATTCTGGTAAACCGACTTGCCTCAAAGTACTTGACGACAAGTCTCGACGACCGGCACACCTCGTTTTGTGTGTCGAACCTCGTTTTGTGTGTCGAGCCTGTAAGGTCCAAAACTGGATCTATGCAATATGATATCAACCCAGACACGATGTTAGTGCGGAATCCTCACACCATGGTGATTCAAGAACGAGATAGAAGAATAATATAAATATAATCAACACAACAATAATATGGTTTCAATGCATACGATTCTATTATCAATAAATCGTCAGATACATAAACCACTTAGCCAAACAATATAATGCTCTCTAGAGAATATGGTGGCTCTTACCAACTGCGAACCCTAAATGATGACTAAACATTAACTATATATAGGGTTACCATACAAAGCCCAAAGGCCAAATAAGCCCAAATAAGCCCAAACTAGCCTAACCGAAATCCATAGGGATTTCGGTGTTACTAGACAACCGAAATACACCATCACAACCATAATACAATTCTTCAACTCGTCCTCGTTTATTTCACTTTAGTCTTGATCATGTTGTGGCCTTTTGATATGCGTCAGTCCAACCAATTTATGACCCAACAATCTCCTCCTTAGACTGATGCTTTCAAAACCTTCAGAGTCTTTACTTGAACATGATCAGCAACTTCAGCATCTGCATCCAATAATCTACCATCTCCCCCTTATTGACAACATCATCCAATTTCAATCTCAGATACTTCATATGCTTCCTTTGCAAGAAATCAGTCTTGAAAGAACAATCAACTTTGATAGAAATATCAACTAAAATATTTTTGTCACACCCCCAAATTTCCACTAACGGAGTTTTACCGTAAGGCGGGTGACAAACCAGGATCCGAACACATTAATCACACCAAACGACATCTACATGGTCTTAAAAGTTTTAACCAATCAAAATAAAATGTTCAGAGTACTTAAGTGCTAGTGCGGAAGCTAAACAAAGTGCGGAAGCCATCTCCCAAACAAGTTTAAATAATTCATGGCGCTACAAGCGCAAAACCAATATCAAATAAATGTTTTTAAACTTAAACCAATGCGAGTCCATGCATGCAATGTTATCCTAATCCAAGTGCTTGCTAGTGACCTGAGGAAAACATCCTAAAAAGAGTCAACACATATGGTTGGTGAGATCACAGGTTTTCAAAGTAAGTTATGCTCTATCAGTTCATAAACATTTATAAATAAAAGTGGCCCATGGTTAACTACACTTAGTTAACTCGTTGCCACATAGTGTTATGTTTCCATCACGACCGAAGCCGACTAGTTATTGACTCAAGTCAAGTATTACCAAAACTTAACAATGTTTGGTCAAAGTTACACCCCGTTCGACCTCCAGTCGAGAATAATGCAGGGTGGGGTTTGTCAAACCCAATAGTACTATTTAAATTTACCACGCCAGTTAACCTTAGTTAACGGTCCGATGTTCGTGAGGACTTTCCATGGAAAAGAAACACTACGTTATAAGCAACCAAACGGTTGTGTAAAGATTTAGAGCAAGTAAAGTAAAACAGTTTTGCATGTTTCCTCCCCCAAAGGAAAGGTATAAAAGTGGGGCCGTAAACTCACCTTGTTGGTGCTTCGGGTATTACACAAATCCGACCGAAGTAAATGCGTCACGTGCTAAGACCCTAAGAATGCAAGTACGTAAGTAACTTGTGGGATGGTTCCTAGAACCACTAGTATCCAACAATCTCCCATTGTTTTTAAAAAGACTTTTGACCAAAGTTTGACTTTTGTTGACTTTGACTAAAGTTGACTTTGACTAAAGTTTTGACCTTTGACTAAAATATTGACCTTTGACTAAAATATTGACCTTTGACTAAAAGGTTGGACATAGAATGTTTACCTTATAATTCTAGTCACACTTAATCAATCATCAAGTATACACACTTAGCCATATTCCTTGCAATTCTATGATCAATAAACTTTCACAACATCACAAGCAAGACTAACTATTTAGCCAACTAGTTCTAAGTTGACTTAAAAAGTCAAAGTTCTAATTTACCACAACTAACATATCACAATTTGCAATTATCTCAATTCAACCAACACCTTTATCACCTTTAACAATTTATACCACCTAAACCGATTTTTCTCATCAATCAAAACTCACAATTAAATTACCAAATAAATCACACATGTACACATCGGTATTAGGTTCAACATATATTTTTCTCACAATTTTTGGATTTACCAATTCGTCCAGAATATTCATATACTACAACAACATGATTTATATTTCTACAACAACACAGCAGTAATCAAAAATTTGTCAAAAATTCCATATTTGTCCAATTGATGCAAGACCAATTGGACTAGATTTCTAATTCAATTTACAACATCCTAGAAGTAGAATTATATCCATATCTATTTTTATCATCAAGTTATAAGATTTACAACTCAACTCAAAATTATTTTCTCTAATTTAGATTTGCATCCTGATTTTGTAAATTAATAAAAAGTATTCAAACAGTGTCCAAAAATTAAGATTTCGGACTTTCTGAAAACTAGATTCAAAGTACATGTTCATATAATCAAAAATCGATCAAAAACTCAAACATATCATCAAGTTATCAACAATCCAAATCCGTAACATCTAATCTGCCAATAAACAGTTTTAACCACAATCAACTACAAATCAAAACTTTTCTATCCTTTTGATTCAAAATCATCAAGAAACATTTATGATTCAAAATCATCAAGAAACATTCTTACCAAATCAAATTTCATGTCTTATTTTTATCCATTTGATTTCATAAGAAAAGTAAAAACACATGTATTTATAAAAGACTCAAAAATACTAATCAAGACACATACAAAAATCCTTTTTACTTGTCAAACTTTGATCATCCCCTTTCATGATCCAACCATTTGGATACAAGGTTCATATAAATTAAAAGAAAAAGAAACATATAAACATAATAATCTACTCACTTTGCTTGATCAAATGCTTAAACCCTTGTTTACCAAAATCACCAACTCTTGTGTTATGGAGAAAATACTAGAAGATGATTGTTTGTATGAAAGAAAATGAGAGTATGTGTGTGTGTGTGTGAGTATCACGGCCAAAGAGAGAGGAAAAGGGAAAGGAAAAGTCTTGTTAATCAATAGTTTGTAACCTATTTTCCTATTAACAACTCATTATTGTTGATTTAATGAAAGTAATACTTAGGTTATCTTTTATTAATTCATTTGTAACATGCTACATAATTTATAAATATTTTCTATGCATCATAACCTAAGGTTCCATTTAAATAACAAACATGTTACATGACATATAATATAACCTATTTAATCATTTAGCTTACTTACAATCACATAATCATGTAATATAACATATTAATCACATAGCACGTTATACTTATCATACATGTTATATGACATGTTTATTATAACATGCAAGACGAGTTTATTATCCTAGTTATAATTAGTCACTTATCCTTGTTTAAGTCACCAATGACACGTTGACTTAAATATACACATACATGACATCACATGTACAAGAGTTCATACTCATAGTTAACAGAACTAACTGAGTTTATAGACATAGTCAACAAGATTTAACTGTGTTTAGTTAACGAAGTTAACCTGAAATTTGGCAGTTGTCACATCATCCCCTTGTTAAAAGAATTTCGTCCCGAAAATTAATGTGATGTCACCACTAGACTGGGACATGAAAGGGATAGAAAAGAAAAATTTTAGGTTTGTCACATCATCCCCTTGTTGAAAGAATTTTCGTCCCGAAAATTTAAATCGTACCTATGGTTTGGCTTCAGGTTTGAATAGGTGTGGATACTTTTCTTTCATCTGGTCTTTGCGCTCCCATGTGAACTCTGGTCCACGCTTAGAGTTCCAACGAACGCGAACGATAGGATTTTTACTGTGCCTACGGGTCTTTACGTCCTGATCCATGATTTCCACCGGCTCTTCGATGAAACGTAACTGTTCGTCCACTTCTAGTTCCTCCAAAGGAACTATCAAGTTTTCGTTAGCCAAACACTTTTTAAGATTTGATACGTGGAAGACGTTATGTACCCCGCGGAGTTGTTCCGGTAAGTCCAACCTATAAGCCACTGGACCGATTCGTTCCACGATTTCGAATGGCCCTACGTAACGCGGGCTCAACTTTCCTCGTTTTCCGAAACGAATGACACCCTTCCACGGTGCCACTTTTAGTAAAACTTTGTCCCCGACTTCAAATTCCAAAGGCCTTCTACGCTTATCAGCATAACTTTTCTGACGATCACGTGCTGCTGCCATACGGTTTCGGATCTGAACTATCCTCTCCGTCGTTTCATGAACTATTTCAGGGCCAGTTAGTTGGCTCTCACCCACTTCCGCCCAGCAGAGTGGTGATCGGCATTTACGCCCATACAGGGCTTCAAAAGGGGCTGCTTGTATGCTCGTATGGTAACTGTTATTGTAAGAGAACTCAACCAAAGGCAAGTGCGTCTCCCAACTGCTCCCAAAATCGATGATGCACGCCCTTAACATATCCTCCAATGTTTGTATTGTTCGCTCGCTCTGACCGTCTGTTTGTGGATGATAAGCCGTGCTCATATCCAGTCGTGTACCCAACGACTTTTGCAACGATTTCCAAAAGTTTGAGGTAAACCTAGCATCACGGTCCGAAATAATCGATATCGGCACACCATGACGGGAAACGATTTCTTTAATGTAAATGCGAGCCAGCCTATCCGTCTTGTCCGCTTCCCGGATGGCTAGAAAATGTGCGGATTTGGTTAATCGATCCACTATGACCCAAATCATGTCGCAACCGCTGGGTGTCTTGGGTAGGTTGGATATGAAATCCATGGATATCTGTTCCCATTTCCCCATAGGAATTTCGGGTTGTTGAAGTAATCCCGGCGGTTTCCTATGTTCTGCTTTCACTTTGGCACATGTCAGACACTTAGCCACGTACCCAGCAATTTCCTCTTTCATACTCGGCCACCAGTATAGCTCTTTCAAGTCATGGTACATCTTATCTGATCCCGGATGTACTGAGTATCGGGATTTGTGTGCTTCGTCCATGACCAGTGTTCTTAGATCCCCATAACGCGGTACCCAAATTTGATCATGGTAATACCGAATGCCATCCGACTTAACCTCTGAGTTCCCGTCTACACCGCGCAAGGATTCGGCATCGAAATTCTCGGCTTTCAGAGCTTCTAACTGGGCATCCCTGATCTTTTCGGGTAGACCAGAGTGAATCATTAGTTGTAAAGCCCTAACCCTCCTGGGCTTCAAAGTTTCTTTTCGGCTCAAGGCGTCAGCCACCACGTTGGCTTTACCCGGATGATACTTTATAGCACATTCATAATCGTTAAGCAACTCGACACATCGTCTCTGCCTCATGTTCAATTCTTTCTACTCGAATATGTGCTGGAGGCTCTTATGGTCAGTGTAGATCGTACACCGGGTTCCATAGAGGTAATGCCTCCAGATTTTTAGTGCAAAGATGACGGCTCCAAGTTCTAAGTCATGGATCGTGTAATTCTTTTCAGCGGTCTTCAGTTGTCGAGAAGCATATGCGATGACCTTTCCCGTTGCATGAGCACACATCCAATTCCTTGCAGTGAAGCATCGCAGTAAACAACAAAGTCTTCTACTCCTTCGGGCAGTGATAGGATTGGCGCACTACACAGCTTGTCTTTCAGAGTTTGAAATGCTGTGTCATGTGCCTCGGTCCACTTATACACAATGCCCTTACGGGTTAAGGATGTGAGTGGTTGAGCAATCTTGGAAAATCCTCCAATAAATCTGCGATAATAACCAGCAAATCCCAGAAATTGACGGATCTCGGTGGGAGTTTTCGGGTTTGGCCAATCCTTGATTGCTTCAATCTTGGACTGGTCCACTTGGCTTCCCTCCCCCCTTACCACGTGGCCCAAAAATTTTACTTCACGCATCCAGAACTCGCACTTCGATAATTTGGCATACAGTTGTTCCTTCATGAGTAGCTCCATCATTAATCGCAAGTGCTCTTCATGTTCCTCCCTTGTCTTCGAATATATCAAGATGTCGTCTATGAACACAATGACGAATTTATCCAAATAAGGCTTACAAACACGATTCATGAGGTCCATGAATACGGCTGGGGCGTTTGTTAACCCAAATGGCATAACGGCGAACTCATAGTGTCCATAACGAGTACAAAACGCTGTTTTCGCAATGTCTTCTTCCCGAACTCGGAGTTGGTGATAACCCAACCTAAGGTCGACCTTCGAGTAGTATCTGGATCCTTGCAGCTGATCGAACAGATCATCAATACGTGGCAAGGGATACCGGTTCTTGGTCGTCACCTTATTAAGTTCCCGATAGTCGATACACATGCGTAGAGTTCCATCCTTCTTCTTCACGAATAGGACTGGGGCTCCCCACGGGGATGAACTGGGGCGTATGAAACCCTTATCTAGCAGTTCTTGCAACTGCTTAGACAGTTCCTCTAACTTCTTCGGAGCAAGACGATACGGTGCACGAGCTACAGGAACATCTCCTTGTGTCAGGTCGATTTGGAACTCCACTTGTCTGTGAGGCGGAAGGCCAGGTAGGTCTTCGGGGAAAACCTCAGGAAAGTCTCTAACAATAGGGATCTGGTCGATTGAGACCTCCTCCTCCACAGCCTCGTCAGTACCTTTGTCGGTGATTAGGGCTAAGATCGCACTATGGCTTTTACGCAGTAACTTCTGTGCCTTCATAAGGGAAATGGACTCTCTTTCTCACCATGAACAATGAGAGTTTCTCCCCCAGGGAGAGGTACGCGGACGACCTTCTCGTGACAGACAACCTCGGCTCGGTGCTCGGACAACCAATCCATCCCAATAACTAAGTCGAAGCTACCAAGTTCAATCGGCATAAGATCTATGGGAAACAAATGACTAGACAATTCTACGGTACAACCCTTCAAAATATGGGACACTTGGATGATTTTACCATCTGCTAACTCGATAGTGTACTTAGACTCTAGGGCAGATGGGGTGCTATTAACCATTTCACAAAATTTAGTTGACACGAAACTTCGATCGGCCCCGGTATCAAATAAAGTTAGCGCATAACAACCATTTATTTTATATTTACCGGTAATAGTTACGGAGTCGTTAGAAGTCTCACCTGAACCACCACCAATAACGAAGGCTCTTCCCCTGCCTTCACCTCCGTTGTTACCATTCCCATTGATACCATTCTTCCCGTTGCCATTTGCCCCTCCGTTACCAGCATTCTTCAGTTTGGGGCAGTTTCTCTTAAAGTGACCCTCCTGTCCACACTCAAAACACCCTTTCGGGGCCTCTTGAGGTGGGGCTTGTTTCTGGGGGTTGTCTGCTCGGCAAAACTTGGTTTCGTGGCCATGTCTGCCACACTTGTTGCAACGGTACTTATCACATTTCTCCGCATGATGGAAGTTACACTTGTTACACTTTGGGAGTTTCCGCTGATATCCTCCCTGTTGTTGGTTCTGGCTCGGGTAGTTGTTCCTGCAAGGAAACTCAAACCGTCTCTGTTGATTGTGGCCTGAAGAGGTGCTCTTGTTGTTGGAGTTGTTGTTGCCACTACTCTCCCACTTGCGTTTATTATCGGATGTGCCAGTAGCAGACTTCTTGGATGGAAGAGTGCCTTGTTTGACGGCTTGATCAGTTAACTTATGAGCTAACCGGACGGCATCGTGAATGTTGGCGGGATTTGCCGACGTCACCATACTCTGGATCTGCGGAGGTAAACCGTCAATATACATTTCGACCCTCTTATAAGCAGGATCGACCATTTGAGGGCACAGTATCGCTAACTCATGGGATCGTGTCGTATAAGCCTCAATGTCGGAACCCTCCATCCGCAAATTCCAAAACTCATGCTCTAACTTCTGCACTTCACCACGCGGGCTATACTCGGTCTTGATCAGATTTTTGAATTCCTCCCATGACATAGCATTGGCCGCATTTAGACCCAACAACTGAACTTAGGTATTCCACCAAGTAGGTGCTGACTCCTCGAGAGTCCCTGTAGCAAACTTCACCTGGCTCGCAGCCGGGAAATTACACATAGCAAATACCGATTCTGCCTTCTCTATCCAGCGCAACAAACCGACAGCCCCCTCGGTGCCTTTAAACGCATGGGGTTTACAATCCATGTAGTTCTTAAAGGTGCACCATGCGGCTCCTAGATTTTTGATTCACAAAGTAAGTGTTAGTGCCTGAGTTTTGATAGGTCATAATGACAGCAAAGTGTATACTTACCCCCTGCCGCCTGCCCCGGAATCTGGGCGGCTGCAATCGCTGCGGTCACATGCTCGTTGATGAGTGCCGCCAGTTCTGCTGGAGTGAGGTTGATGCTGCCCCTGCCATGGCCACGTCCACGTCCCGACATAATCCTACGCAGTCGTGAACATAGACCGGATTAATGCCTTAATTCTAGTACATCAATAACAATCAAACAACTAATTTATGAACATCACAACACAATTAAAGAAAACAATACTTGAAAAGATAACTTGTAATCCGATTACAATCATTCAATCCAAACATCATAGTTCAAAAATATCCTCTGTTGGATGGGAACAACCCTCCCACCTAGGTTCATAAAAGAAAGAAATCCAAACGAATATCAACTGACAATATCACTCGTCAGATACTCCCGATGACCAGCTCACCTCGGGCTCCTCCTCGGGGTCTTCCTCCGGATCCTCCTCGGGGTCCTCCTCTAGGTCTTCTTCAGGGTCCTCCACTGGGTCCTCTGGAGGTGCCAGCCGGTCCTCCAGATCCCGAATACGGTTACGAGCAATGTTCAGTTCGTTAGTCAGATCTATCACCCTGTCTGCAAGCATCTGCATCTTCTCACCTAGCGTCTCAACTTCAAAGGTTAACTTGTAGTGCATCTCTGACCTCCGATCGCAGAGCTCCCTCAAGAAATCCATCTTATGCTTGGCTCCACTCTGTTTCTGCGCTAGCTTAGCAATGTCCGACTTCATACCCTGTTTCCCACATTGCGCCTTATCCAGGCCAGAAACAAGTGCAGCTATCACCCGCTCAGGAGGGCATGGCAGGGCGGGTAGAGTAGGGCAAGAAGGACCTACAACAGCTAGGGGTGGAACCTCCTCCTTCTCAATCATCATGGTCACCACCTCTGGGTACCATTCCCAGTCGCACTAGGGCTTAGGCAAGAACGTGTGCTCGGGTGAAGACTCTTCAGTCTCGGGGACGCAGGTGGTGTGCTCTCCTCAGCGATGATAGGTGCTTTCTCACGGGCGTGATCAGCTGACGACGAAGACATACTGTGACACAAGGGTTGGGGTTGGGATGAGTGAGTGGTATCTCATGTATATATGTGCAGTGTAACTAATGCATCATGAAAAGCTATAGACCGGACTGCAACCTATATGAAATGGTATGCAACCTGGTTCGCTATAACCAATGGCTCTGATACCAATCTGTCACACCCCCAAATTTCCACTAACGGAGTTTTACCGTAAGGCGGGTGACAAACCAGGATCCGAACACATTAATCACACCAAATGACATCTACATGGTCTTAAAAGTTTTAACAAATCAAAATAAAATGTTCAGAGTACTTAAGTGCTAGTGCGGAAGCTAAACAAAGTGCGGGAGCCATCTCCCAAACAAGTTTAAATAATTCATGGCGCTACAAGCGCAAAACCAATATCAAATAAATGTTTTCAAACTTAAACCAATGCGAGTCCATGCATGCAATGTTATCCTAATCCAAGTGCTTGCTAGTGACCTGAGGAAAACATGCTAAAAAGAGTCAACACATATAGTTGGTGAGATCACAGGTTTTCAAAGTAAGTTATGCTCTATCAGTTCATAAACATTTATAAATAAAAGTGGCCCATGGTTAACTACACTTAGTTAACTCGTTGCCGCATAGTGTTATGTTTCCATCACGACCGAAGCCGACTAGTTATTGCCTCAAGTCAAGTATTGCCAAAACTTAACAATGTTTGGTCAAAGTTACACCCCGTTCGACCTCCAGTCGAGAATAATGCAGGGTGGGGTTTGTCAAACCCAATAGTACTATTTAAATTTACCACGCCAGTTAACCTTAGTTAACGGTCCGATGTTCGTGAGGACTTTCCATGGCAAAGAAACACTACGTTATAAGCAACCAAACGGTTGTGTAAAGATTTAGAGCAAGTAAGTAAAACAGTTTTGCATGTTTCCTCCCCCAAAGGAAAGGTATAAAAGTGGGGCCGTAAACTCACCTTGTTGGTGCTTCGGGTATTACACAAATCCGACGAAGTAAATGCGTCACGTGCTAAGACCCTAAGAATGCAAGTACGTAAGTAACTTGTGGGATGGTTCCTAGAACCACTAGTATCCAACAATCTCCCATTGTTTTTAAAAAGACTTTTGACCAAAGTTTGACTTTTGTTGACTTTGACTAAAGTTGACTTTGACTAAAGTTTTGACCTTTGACTAAAATATTGAACTTTGACTAAAAGGTTGGACATAGAATGTTTACCTTATAATTCTAGTCACACTTAATCAATCATCAAGTATACACACTTAGCCATATTCATTGCAATTCTATGATCAATAAACTTTCACAACATCACAAGCAAGACTAACTATTTAGCCAACTAGTTCTAAGTTGACTTAAAATGTCAAAGTTCTAATTTACCACAACTAACATATCACAATTTGCAATTATCTCAATTCAACCAACACCTTTATCACCATTAACAATTTATACCACCTAAACCGATTTTTCTCATCAATCAAAACTCACAATTAAATTACCAAATAAATCACACATGTACACTTCAGTATTAGGTTCAACATATATTTTTCTTACAATTTTTGGATTTACCAATTCGTCCAGAATATTCATATACTACAACAACATGATTTATATTTCTACAACAACACAGCAGTAATCAAAAATTTGTCAAAATTTCCATATTTGTCCAATTGATGCAAGACCAATTGGACTAGATTCCTAATTCAATTTACAACATCCTAGAAGTAGAATTATATCCATATCTATTTTTATCATCAAGTTATGAAATTTACAACTCAACTCAGAATTATTTTCTCTAATTTAGATTTGCATCCTGATTTTGTAAATTAATAAAAAGTATTCAAACAGTGTCCAAAAATTAAGATTTCGGACTTTCTGAAAACTAGATTCAAAGTACATGTTCATATAATCAAAAATCGATCAAAAACTCAAACATATCATCAAGTTATCAACAATCCAAATCCGTAACATCTAATCTGCCAATAAACAGTTTTAACCACAATCAACTACAAATCAAAACTTTTCTATCCTTTTGATTCAAAATCATCAAGAAACATTTATGATTCAAAATCATCAAGAAACATTCTTACCAAATCAAATTTCATGTCTTATTTTTATCCATTTGATTTCATAAGAAAAGTAAAAACACATGTATTTATAAAAGACTCAAAAATACTAATCAAGACACATACAAAAATCCTTTTTACTTGTCAAACTTTGATCATCCCCTTTCATGATCCAACCATTTGGATACAAGGTTCATATGAATTAAAAGAAAAAGAAACATATAAACATAATAATCTACTCACTTTGCTTGATCAAATACTTAAACCCTTGTTTACCAAAATCAAACTCTTGTGTTATGGAGAAAATACTAGAAGATGATTGTTTGTATGAAAGAAAATGAGAGTATGTGTGTGTGTGTGAGTATCACGGCCAAAGAGAGAGGAAAAGGGAAAGGAAAAGTCTTGTTAATCAATAGTTTGTAACCTATTTTCCTATTAACAACTCATTATTGTTGATTTAATGAAAGTAATACTTAGGTTATCTTTTATTAATTCATTTGTAACATGCTACATAATTTATAAATATTTTCTATGCATCATAACCTAAGGTTCCATTTAAATAACAAACATGTTACATGACATATAATATAACCTATTTAATCATTTAGCTTACTTACAATCACATAATCATGTAATATAACATATTAATCACATAGCACGTTATACTTATCATACATGTTATATGACATGTTTATTATAACATGCAAGATGAGTTTATTATCCTAGTTATAATTAGTCACTTATCCTTGTTTAAGTCACCAATGACACGTTGACTTAAATATACGCATACATGACATCACATGTACAAGAGTTCATACTCATAGTTAACAGAACTAACTGAGTTTATAGACATAGTCAACAAGATTTAACTGTGTTTAGTTAACGAAGTTAACCTGAAATTTGGCAGTTGTCACAATTTTGAAAACAATTAAATAAAACAGACATAATTTTTGCAATTTTTATTAATATTTTTTTTATGATTTTCTAGAAAAGACTTGACGTGAGATCATACCAGCTAAACCAACTACAACACAATAACCGACATCAGATTTCATGAGCTGGAGACAAAAACTAAAACAAGCTTTTAAACGATTTCTTAACACATTTGTTTCGACAAGAACAATCAAGGAAAAAACTAAATGAAATAAAATAAAACCAAAAACAACAAATAAAACAAATTTAATCACCCGGTCTTCTTGTAATTTGGCAAAAATTTTGGATCAAATTTTTGTTTTTGATAAAACTGTCGCCTTTATGAAAAGATCCGAACATGAAATCTTATTGATTAAGGTGATTTCACAAAGATTCATGTTCAGCGTTATTATGACATAAAGAAACAGGTTGATAGCAGGTATAACGAACTTAGCATGATTTTCATTGCATTAGTGATATGAATTAGGTTCAGTTAGGCATAAATCTTATATGGACATCACTCATGGACCTGTGATGCCTCCTATCTCTTCTCAAAGCGTATTTGGCTTTCCCAGGTCACCCCAATTTGACTCCATCCCCCTAGTGCTTGATCAAAAGATTTTTATAAATAATTAAACAGAATTTTAAGCTTTAAGGTTGAACGTTGGACTTAAATGCCTTTCATCCAGAGTGTTTAGGACTTATTTGAATGCCCCACCCTTGTAGTTCTAGTTTGACCCTTTAAGCTTTTGAAATAACAAGTTTTTAACATCACAAATTATATACATACTCGCAACAATTTTTTTATTAGTTTTTTTTATTTATTTATTTTTATAAAAGTAAACATAATAGCACAACATTTTTTGTGATCAAGACACTAACGGGCTCGTGTATGACTGGGTAATTGCTTTTCTGCCTATCATTCGGAGAGATGTATATGGAGACATGCACATTTCTTCAAAATGACTCTCCATAGTAAGTTTAGCAAATTCAGTTTATATCACCTCAACTTTTATGCATCATGGAAAGCTACCATTGAAATCAATGACTATTCTAGAGCCTTTTAAGCTTAATAACTTCACTCGTTAGGCACACATAAACAATTTATCTATCATTTTCCAAAGGTTGGATCAATTTCATTTGAAAATATTTTGAAGCTTCTAAAAAGCTGTTAACTGAATAAATATATCACTTCCCATAGAGTTACAGAAGACACACATGATAAGAACTCAGTCACCCCGGTCACTCTTCAGTTTTCAGGTAAATGGCTATCCCGTATGACCACTGGTGGTTAACATGACCAAAACACATATAAGAATACGTGCCCCTCCAACTTGGAATTACCGACATAATTTTAAGTGAGAGAATTCAAAACACAAAAACAAAACACATCACAATCGCCCTAGATGCTTTCCATCTTTAGATAAATGGCTATCCTGTGAATCTACAAGTAGATCACCGGGCCAAACATATACAAGTATATGTTCTTCAAACTTGAGCAACCGACATAATTTTAAGCGAAAGTAATAATCTTTTTTATTATTTTTAACACACACACACACTCTTTTTGACTTTTTGATTTTTCTCCCCCTAAATTTGTGCAACAATAAAATATGTACAAATTTATCCTCAAAAAGACTCAATTCTCGAAAAGTAGTATTTAATAATAAAATAAGATGAAGTGTGATAGTCAGCCAGCTGATGTACTATCATTTCTCTTGTACGATCAAGTCATTTTCACATTTTGAAATAAAACAAAATAAAAAACTATACTTGAAAAACTATACGTGAACATATTTTTGTATTTTTTGAAAAATTTAAAATTTTAAAATCTTTTTGATTGATCAATCTTTCATACCAAAGTGATACGTTTACCTTTTATCTTCCAGACATCATTTTCCCATTTGTGAGAATCTCCCCCTAGGAATAAGCTTGCTTTAGATTCTGTATCCTTGCAAGTTGAATGTCTGGAACAAACCTTTTAATATGCAATGTATTCCCTGATTTGTTCCTACGCACTTAGGGAGCAGATTAAAAACGTTCTATCACCCTAAAATCCCGTCCAGGCAACAAGTAATCCATTTTATGGTTTAAAGATTTAAAAACAATGGATATTTTCCCTGTCATGTGCCTGGAACAACCCATTTAATAAAAAATGAATTTGTGGTTGTTCCTACACGCAGAACGGGATCAGTTGGACATAGGAACCCAAGTCATAAATGTCTTGGGGTTCCCTTGAGCATCAACATATGTCACCTCTTGCCAACTCATATCTTTCCCATCTTTAACAAAATCATTTGTTAATATAGATTCTGTTTGCTGAGTTTTAAGTTTCCAAGTCTGTCTTGGTTTAGTGAAATTTGATAGAACAGACTTTGGAGTGGAGCAATTCGAGTTCGAATTCTTAGAACTTTCAACACTCTTTGACTTATGAAAATTTATTTTTCTTTTAACATTTTCTAAATCATTTGAGTGCAAACCTGTCACATTAACTTTAAATCCTTGAGTATATGTGTCCCCTTGTACAGATACTCGTGGTTTTGTAAAATAAACATTTTGTTTAACCACTGGATTCGGTTGAAATCTGTTACCTTTCACTTTAGAAGCTTGTCTATTAACAGCACGATAGTGACATTCCTTTTCCAAATGCCCACCGTTCCCACAGATGAAACACGCATTCATCCTTCTTCTAATGTCAACGGAAGCACTTGCCTCATGCTGGAATTCCTTCTTAGGAAAGGTTTTTCCATTCCTCTTGCCCCTTGGCGCAGCCTTCTGATCTTGCTTGTAATAGGGAACATATAGACGATGAACACAATTTCTGGCTATATGTCCTGGCGTACCACAGTGGTAACATGTTTGCCTCTTAATATAAATAGCACCCAGTGATTTATCAACACATGGAGATCCGGAGGATCTATGAGGATGATACTGTCCTTGTTGTGTTGATTTCTTATGCGCCTTACCTTTGTGCCACAACTCTGTGTATTATTATTAGTACAATTTTGTGTTGTGGTGTCATCTGAGTTTGATGACACGTTAGAATAAGATTCATTTTCACTAGCCTGAACCCCTTTACTATCAGAAGCAACATCATTTACTATATCTGCACATGAAGTAGAAGCATCAAAATTGTTCACACATTTAAAAACAGGCTTGATTTCCTCTAGGGATCCTGATCCAACAATTTCAGATTGAACATGTTTACCATACTTCATGTGTTTTACCTTTTCTTCCTGCTCTTTGGTAAGAGGAAGACTAGTATAGTTGTCATTGTATGGTGGGGGTACTTGACTATATCATATACCCTCACCTTCGTTTTCTTTCCACCATAATTGATTTTCAATCATTGAATTGACTACTTTACTAGAACCCTCGAATTTTTTGAAATCAAGTTCGGCCCTTTCAAATTTACTAGTTAGATTCAGAATTTCTAACTTGGAGGCTTCTAGTTTAGCAGTTAGTTCAGCGATTTCCTGCGTGGCATCTAGGTGGTGACGGCTTTTTATACTGAAATCATACTTAAGCTTAGAGATGTCCTTTTTCTGTGCTTCTATTTTGTCTAGGAAAGCTGTTTCATTTTTCTTAATGTAAGGCCCCGTTCCCGGTGCCTCACTTTAACGTCGGATTTACTCATAAACACAGTTCTTACAAATCAGAGTTCATTAAAACTTTTCGCGGAATATAAAACATCATCCATTCGTTACAAAAAATTAAATCTTTTCTTTGATACCATAACCCAAAACATTATATTTAAACCTCTTTTCTTTATATCTTCAGATGCCAGCCGTTCAATCCATGCCATGTGCCAACCTCATGTCAACTCTTTAATCAAATCACCTGCGTGCATACTAAAAGTCAGCTACGCTGAGTGAGTTCTAGTTAATCAAGCAACTCATCATACAACCACTTCATACATCATATATGTATCCGAAGACACATAATCCACTGTCTAACTTGTCTTCAAGCGAACTTGTCTTCAAGTGAACTTGTCTACAAGCGAACTTGTCCACAAGCGAACTTGTCCACAAGCGAACTTGTAACAACGCGAACTTCCATAGCGAAGTTATCCAGTAGCTGCAACGGGTTGATTTTTATCAACCTTAACAAGCATCTTGTGATTTTAATACTCTTGTTAAGATTCGATATCACCCACTAACGTTTCCTACCCGTTTTCGTTCATTTTTAACCCGTATATACCATAAAGCTTGGACCTTTACGCTTAAAAACGTTCAATACAAGTCGCCGTACATAGCCATAGGTTCTATAAGTTCGTTTCCAACGTCAAGTTTGCTACTTTATATTTCGTTTAGATCCGATTTACTTTATCTTTAAGTTTCAAGACTAACCGTTTATAAAAACATAAACTTTAAAGATAACGGACATACCTTTACGTGTTTTTAAGGTTACGGTTAGCTTGGTGATGAACTACAATCATGTATCTTGCTTGCACGCTCAAGATCTATCAAGTTATAGCCTCGGTTTGGTCTCGGGTTGTACCTTAGCTCGCGGCCGCATAGGGTGTAGGAAGTATGTGTGTTTGAGTGTAGAGAATGAAATGGATAAGATGGATGGAAAATGGAAAAGGATTAGGGTTTAAGGGGTATTTATACTCCCTTAAGCCCATGGACCTAAGGCCCATCTTTCCTTTTTGGTCCATCTTTGCTTTCATTAAACGAAGCCCGTTACCCCTTTATCATTATTATTATATTATTATTACCGCTCCGCTAACTCATTTAGTTCACCCGACGCAAATAATATATATTAAGTATTATCCTAGAAATTTCGGGATGTTACACTTAGGTTTAAATTTTTCAGATTTTACTCTTTCCATGTCTCTAATCAAGTTATCATTACGAAGCTGATATAAATTTTTTTTTATCAATGCCATCTTGAGAACATGGTTGAAAACTTACCTCTGTAAACGAACTCTGAAATACTACTTGTGAGGGAGCAGACTGATTAAAAGTACTTCCAAATATTGAGATGAGTAAGCGTCTAGGAAAAATTTTGTTGAAGACAAATTTTTCTGAATTTCCCGCCAAAAATTTACCAAAAATCACCCGAAAAAAATGTTTTCTCCAAAATTTTCAAGAATGAAGTCTCGCTCAAGAATTATTTTCCCGCCGAATTACTCTTTTTTTTTATCGAGAACCCAAAGCTTGACCGAGAACCCAACAAATCTTGACCGAGAACTCCAAGTATTGACCGAGAACGCAGGTTTTTGACCGAGAACGCTTGTTGTTGACCGAGAACAGATAGCGTTGACCGAGAACCCAAGACGTTGACCTAGAACCACTAAGTTTGACCGAAAACTAGATGATCTGACCGAGAACACTTGTTTCTGACCGAGAACAATCAAATATGGCCGAGAACCCTTGATTCTGGCCGAGAACTCCTTGATTTAAAGCCGAAAACTAATAAAGTTGGCCAAAAACAATGAAATACCGCCAAGGACACCCGAGAATTCGTTTGACCAGAAGATTTTTGTAACAACTAAATCCCTAGAATGATGGGATTTAAATTGTTTCTAAATATAACCCAAACTTTAACCAAATATAGCACTTCTTCTTCTCTGAATCGAAGATCACTAGAAAACAAAACCAAACCACCAAACACACTTAGATCTTGAATCCGCTTATATCAAACCGAGCCTTGAATGGTTCAAAAGACTCTGATACCAATTGTAAGTCCCGAATCTGGATCACTACAATATGATATCAAGTCGAACACGATGTTAGTACGGAATCCTAACACAGTGGTGATTCAAGAACGAGATAGAAGAACAAAATGAATATAATAAACACGATAATACTCCAAATGCACACGATTATATTATTAAATCATCTAGTACATGAGATTACACAAATCAGTATTGCTCTCTTGATGGCGGCTATGAAAGTGTTCAATAACTTCTCTAGATCTTCTCACCAACTCTCTTACCCAAACATAGATATCTCTCTTCTCCGGTCGCTTTTCACCGGAAATACGAACACAGCCACCAAAAACCAAGATCTTGAATCCTTGCTATGACAATAATGAGCCTTAATAGGTCTAAGGCTCTGATACCAATTGTAAGTCCGGAAACCGGATCTATGCAATATGATATCAACCCAAACACGATGTTAGTGCGGAATCCTAACACCGTGGTGATTCAAGAACAAGATAGAAGAACAATATAAATATAATGAACACAACAATAATATGGTTTCAATGCATACGATTCTATTATCAATAAATCGTCAGATACATAAACCACTTAGCCAAACAATATAATGCTCTCTAGAGAATATGGTGGCTCTTACCAACTGCCAACCCTAAATGATGACTAAACATTAACTATACATAGGGTTACCATACAAAGCCCAAAGGCCAAGCCCAAATAATCCCAAACTAGCCTAACCGAAATCCATAGGGATTTCGGTGTTACTGGACATCCGAAATCCTTATGGATTTCGGTACTACACCATCACAACCATAATGCAATTCTCAACTCGTCTTCGTTTATTTCACTTTAGTCTTGATCACGTCGTGGCCTTTTGATATGCGTCAGTCTAACCAATTTATGACCCAACAGAGCCTCGTAAAGCATGCCAAACTCTGAAGTTCCGCTAATTAAAGCCCTAGTACGCGACATAGAGTAGAAGTGATGCTCGTACAATATTAGGCATATAAACTTCGTATACCCGCGTAAGGTAGGGGTTCTGCATAAGTTATTATTTTATTATATTTCAAGGCTTAAACCCTAGTTTGGGGTATAGCCTAGACCTTGATCAAAATTTATAAATAAAAAGGTTAAGATATAATAATGTTTCTCTAAATTAAGAAATATAATATACATGAGGGTATAGTCAAAATAAGAAACATAAGATTTTAAATATCAAAGTTATAGACAAATAACGTTTCTTCTTGAAGAAGAAACATATCATGGACATTTCTTCTTGAAGAAGAAACATAGCACATGATTAGCAAATAAAGAGAATGAATTCATGTCCAAAATATTTTATTCAAACAAATGATCAATCAAGGTTTAAAGCTATCAAAACCAGACTAAAGGTCTGTATCCGGATTAAGAGACGACCCGTGTATTTGTATAAACCTATTTTATTATAGGTTAATCAATCATTCATTCATAAAGGTTTTCAAACGAGATCACCCCATCATTCAGAATAGACAATCACAGGTGAATACGTTAAACCGTTTTCAATGAGTCGAGATAACGGGTTGTTTATCTTAAACAAAGTCAGCCAAATATTTTAAGAGATTACGTGATCTCTAACATAAAGATTTATAGAATTACGTGATCCCTAATTTACAAGATAGAAAATAAAAACAACTCAGACCGAGTACACATGTGTCTGTATCCAGACATAATTAATCTAGTCTTTCAATCAAGGCTACGTGGTCGCGGACTAGAGATCATAATAAAAGTTCTCCAATGGGCATCAGTTCCCAGAGAACCGTAACTGTGTGTATGGCAGTGGCAAATCCCAGAAGTAAGAGATGTCGCTGAGATTGTTCAAGAAAACTATCTTGTCAGTCAAAGAAAGATTTATAAATGTTTTTAGAGTTAAAGATTCAACAGCATGTCGCTAACCTATTTTTCCCCCATATTTCAGGAAAACATGTTAGTATTGGTAGCATGGATTTAGAGCCATTCATGAAGATAGACGCTCGCAACGTAGAGATGGCTCAGTTTTAAATCAATAAAATATTGTAATAATATTTAAATATGATTTGTAATATCAAACAAGATTTATAAAATCAAACACTCGGGTGTCTATTATCCGAGAAACCTTTCAAATAAATTAATATTTTATTATAAATAAATGTTTCAAAATATATATTAATATTTTATTATAAATAAAGACGTTCGCTAAATAACCGCAACTTTGATGTATTTACAAAACAGGTACCAACTATTGGTCACACGCCTAGGCCCTAAGTCGGGGTGTGACAGGTTGGTATCAGAGCCATCGATCTTAGCGAATTAGCTATTTAATTATACCTATGCTTTGATCAATAATAAGTTAATAATAATCATTAGTATCCAAGTGAGGATATCAAAGAAATAATTGAACGATAATAATTATTATGGATAATAATATAAACAAGTAAGGGTAAGATAGGAACACACTTCTATTCCCTAAAACTAACCTCGTACAGATGTCCGTTCGTCAATCTTGTCAAGAATCAATTCAACTCGATCCGGTAAAGGGAAAGGCTATATGGGAACATCTTTTCTCCCAATTCCTATATCTAGTGATGAAAATTCATACCAAACAACCATGGAGGAAGATTCAGGTTCATTTGATTCTGACATCCCGCTAGCACAGATTATTCCAAGTCAGAACACGTATGGAACCGGATCAAGTAGATCCAAGAAAGAGATTATGCCAAAAGGAAAAGAAATAATAACTCATCTAGAAGAAAAATCCTTAGGGACAGGAATATTTCAACTATTCAACAATACAAGATCCTTACTTTGCTCACAGTGAAAGTGAACGTCAGAACATGGAAATGTATGACATTGAAGATGATTCAACTCATTATGAAATCAATGTCACCAAATTAGTTGAAGCAATTCTCAAGGAAGAAATGGATGCTGAGGAAAGGCGAAAAGAAAAGAAGAAAGAAGAAAACACTAAGAAGTAAAACAAGATCAAGAAATTGATTATTCGATGGAAAAAATACAAATCTTAGTAATTGTAAACGAAGCAATTGTAAATAAATGTTGTGCAATCTTGTAACAACATAAATAAGAGATATATTTAAATTTCCTCGAAATCAGTAATGTATCTTTTAAAGAATTGTGTTAAGAAAAGATTGCACGAATTCTCAAGGTAATTCTTTCAGTACATCTGGAAGTGAGAGAGTACTAGTTAGGAGATAAAGAAAAGGTCCAGGTGGACAAAATTCAAAAATCTATTTATCACCAAAGTCAACAATTTATAAAATAATTAACAGGGATTAAAAGAAATAGACCTAAGAAAGAGAATTAGTGAAATTCTCATGGTCTGCTTGAAAATATGTAGTAGTTATACAACACGAAAGTATTGACGCCTTTCATGAACCTCATCAAGTATCATCATTAAGATATTTGGAAAATGATATAGGGGAATTATTGTTTCATACGATTATCCTAAACATCAAGTTCTCAAACAAAGAATAAACATCTAGATTGTGCCATTACGAGACGAACAACCTCCGGAAAGATTAGAAATAAGTCCTCTCGAAATGCGACAGACTTAAGTAAACATTCTATAGACAAATCAATCTTTTGTACTTGTATCAGTTTTTCAGTGTCACACATCTATTGCAAATAATCAATAATTAGTATATAAATAAGAATTTCATTCATACTAAAATATATTCTGTTTACAGAATGTTGAACCCAAACAATCAAGAAAATAATGACGAAGCTTCAATTCAAAGAAACAACAAGGATGTGACAAAACCTTTACAGGGGATTCTTGAGCAATATCTTGTCAAAAAACAAGAAATGATTCATAACGCAATGACTCTTCTCATCGATGCTATGAAAGAAGGGTAATACAAAAGTAAAATTCCGCATTCAAATAAATATGCTAGAACTCATCCATATCGAAATTCTTCTCATCATGAAGAAAGTGTTCATAACTCCAACGCTGAGAGCAAATTCAATCAAAAATTCAAGAAAAAATTGGTAATCCAAGGCTTTAGTTTCAACAACTTCAAAGCCTATGGACCAAACGAATTCTATGGCGATAAAGGTGCCATACCTGCTTTACGATGGCTTGAAGAAATCGAGTCCATTGTTATCATCAGCCAATGTACTGAGATTCAAAAGATTCAGTACTCCTCTCAACACTTTAAAGGCGAAGCTTTGGAACGGTGGAATACCCTGATCATGTCAAAGGGTAGAGAAACTATGTACCAATTAAAGTGGGAAGCATTCAAATAACTTGTGTTACAAAATTTATGTCCAATGCATGAAACTGATCTCATTCAAACCAAGTTTTTGAACCATAAAGTGGAAGGCGCTAATCTCAAGGAATACAATATTAAGTTTCATGAGTATTATAGATTGGTACCACATTTGGTAACACCGGAATTCAACAAAGTAACCCGCTACATTTGGGGTTTACCTCGGGAAATAGAGACATGGTAAGATCTCATTTGCCTCAAACCGTTGATTCAGCCAAGGAATTAGCTGGTTATCTTATGAATGGTCTTATCAGAAACCAAGAAGAAGTAATAATGGCAAAGGAAAGAAAGAAGAAACTAAGGGAAATAAAACAAAGAAAAACAAAGAAAATGAGGAATGGTATTTTAAATTCACAAGACCAATCTGTCAAAGTTGTGGAAGAAGACATCACGGAAAGTGCTTAAGACCAATCTGTAGGTTCCCTGGATGGATCAACACGAGATATCTCGATCTACATAGGTGCGGAATCCCTGCGTAGGTCGTTACGAGCGTAGAAGACACGAATAGATCAAACACGATACGATAAACAAACACGTTATATTATAACCAAAACACGTGATACAATATCACTATTACAGACACGAACTCTCGTCCTCACGTTACAGCTCTCGTAACTTCGATAATGATCACACGAACTCCTTTTCTAAGCTAAGCCGTAACCTATATAAATACACGACAACTTCGCCTGGCATGTTCAGGCGAAGTTGTCCATAACTTCGCTTGATTAACAAGTTTGCCTAAACAGCGAACTTGTTAGTAACTTCGCTTAAGACATATAAAACATAATTAATCATTACAGACTCGATTACAGACACTAGACTATGAACTACTGACATTATGCACCAACAGACTCCCCCTTGGCAGTAGCTTCATGTCTTGATCTTCAAGCACGTGTCTTGTAATCTTCAATCTCTTGGTCTTCATGCATGTACTCCTTCTCTCACGCATACCGTGACTACTCGCTGATATTTCCTCGCTTCGTCTTTCCTAGCAGGAATATAAAATATCTTCTTTTCATTTAACACCTGCAGATCAGCTTTCGATAAATTAACAAGATGCATCGGATCATACACTCTTAGCACTTCTTGTTCGTCTTCGTCTTCCATCACGGCTTCAGTAGTCTGGCAATCAACATACCACCATTTAAGATCTTTCAACACATCTTGAGGCATAGTCTTCATTGGAACCTCTTTCATGCATCGAATCGGTTTGTACTTCATTACCATCCATGGCTTGCCATCTGCTCTCATTCCTCTTTCCTTATCTTCCACTAGCTTTCCCTTCTGTGGCTTTAATAACTCAAACTTCTTTTCTTTAATACTTTCTTTCCACACGATCTTCCCAATAACTCTGGCCATGTTGTCGTCGCTTCTATTAATCAACCCCAATCTAGCCAAATCCTTCACCTCACATTCAGGCAATGTATTGAGAGATCTCAACGTCCTCTTAAAGTATTGGATCCCATCATATCTTTTCACCACGAACACTTTTAACTGTTCATCATATAGCCAACAGATAATTCCTTTCTTTGATTCAGCATAGCCTTTGATATTATAACTTTTCTTAAACATGGTTGGAACAGCAGGCTTCTTAGTTTTGATAAACCAATGAGCATAGCCTTCCTTCCATCTAGGCTGCTCCTCCCATTCTGTATCATCATCTACTGTATCTTGACATACATCTGACTTTTCAACTTCAGGGATCTCGTGTTCAACATTCTCCTCAACTATTTCACCTTCTTCAACATCATCTTCTATCACAATTTCTGCACCAATCTTTTCAATCTCTTCGACTGGTAGAACATCATCTTCACACATAAATTCATCATCCAACATATCATCATCCAACTCCTTCAAGGCATCGATCACATCATCTCCCATCTCCTCGTCATCTACCATCACCACCTCATTACCACCAGAACCGCCAGCTGCACCTGCAGACTCCCCCAGAGCTGTGGAAGTCCCAAGAGCTTGAGTAGTTCTTGGCAACTCACCACCTGCACCTTTCGATGCATTGGGATCATCGTCTCTGTCATTCTTCTTCTTTGTCCTGAGCTCGTCGCCTTTACAGCTCGTCTCCCCCTGAGATGCCAAGAACTCCTTCATAGCATCTATAATTTTTCCATGTTCAACCAGTAGGGACGACTGCAGCTGATTCTCTGTTACTAGGCGCTGAATAGCCTGGGTCTGGATAAGATTCACCCTTGATTGTTCTGCCACGACCCGTTCAAGTGCAGCTATTCTTTCCGAGTCTGATAGGGTTGCATCGAAATCGAACCTCATATGTGATATATCTTGAGTGTACTGAGGAGGGATTTCAAATGTAACCGGGACATCAGAAGCAGGCGTAAACGCAGGTGGTATCATACCTGATAACCCTGCAGTTGCAACGACTGTCGACTCAACAAATTGAGCAACCACCTCTGAAGGAGTAAGAGTTGGAGGTGGTAAAGACACAATCTCCGGAGTCGTCAGCTGGAAGGTAGTGAGTGGGATGCCGAAAGAAGATGATGTAGCCACCACGGGAACATCCGCGACGCTTAAACTTGTAACTTGTACTGATGTAAGGATAATCGACATACCGGACAGTGCGGGTGGAGCGAAACGTACTACTCTTGAACTCTCACCTGCGCCCATACCTGCACCTGTCCTGTCCCTTCTTGAACGTCTGATCAACTTATGAATGTCTTCTTCTTCTTCTGACTCACTGTCGTCATCTGTCCTCTTTCTCTTCCCATACGTCCTCTCTTGAGTCACCATCATACGTCTGGCCTCATCCATTACATCATCAAAATCTGAGTCAGCCACCGTCGTAGCTGCCCTAGTAACATACACAGTCGAGGCACGTTCAACAGGGACCTGAACGTTCTCCTCTGGATCCACCCGATCCATATCAAAGAAGCCTTGACCACCAAATTCTGCGTCAAGGTCCACATTATCCTCCGGTGACACAACAGGAGCAGCAGGTATAGCTTGAGGTGCTCCTGCCTGTTGTGGTGCCGGGTCCCTAAACTCATCCCCTCAAGCAGGCACATACTCCGGGTTGATTAAGTACCCAAAGAGTGGAGTATGGCGAGGACGAAGTTCAGGCTTGCTCCTAGCACTCGAAGTTCTGCATTGGGCGAAGATACGTTTGTTCACACTTTCCACGTATCTGATAGGGCGACGTTAAGGCAACGTGGGAGCCACATGATTCAAGATCATTTGAAGAAATCTTGGATACATGAGGAATCTCTCATGTGCCATCGCCCTTCTCTGACGATCAATTTCATAGAAGACCATCTGACTAAAGCTATAGCGCTTATTATATGTCAGAGCAGTCATTGCTGACTGCATGGTCGCGCCCATTCCGTCAGTGCCCGCCTTCCTCCCTGACATGCAGACAACCATTACGTGCATGAGGAAGCGCCACTGATCGAGCAAGAAACCTTTCCTTCTCTGAGTATCGCCTAATAGACCAGAATAGCCCATTCAGAGAAACGCTCCGTCACGGAAAGGAGCCACAAAGTCTGTAGGGTCATCCCTAGTCTCCTCTCCAAAACGTAAAGCCACCCGGATTTGTTCAGAAGAGAACTGAACTTCTTGATTGTTGACGGTTGCTCGCATAACCGGGGGCTCGACGCGGCAGTCATATTCCACCGTCTGCCAAAAATCCTCAATATTGGGTAAGGATATCGGCAGAGTAGTTGTGATCGCGTGGAATATCCGCGAGCGAAGGAGGAAAGTGATGATTTCGCGGTAATCCTCCACACCACTCGCATCTGGGTCTAACGTAATATACATATTATGCCCAGGGAAGAATTGTCTCTGGTTATCTCCCCCGTCATCGCCACCAGCACCTCCAGCACCAGCAACAGCAGCCATATCTGCAACAAACGAACCAAGTTAGATACACGTTAAGGCATAACACAAGTTCGCTTGTTACCTTGAGCGAAGTTGTGATAAAGTCTGTATAGGCGAAGTTAAAAGTGGGGCGAAGTTGGGAACAACTTCGCTTCATCTTTAAGTTCGTCTAATAACTAATAAGTAAAAAGGTCCAGGCGAAGTTAATGATAACTTCGCTTCACCACAACATCGCCTCAGGCGAAGTTAAACCTCAGGCGAAGTTGCGGATAACTTCGCCTAATCCTTAAGTTCGCCTGAATCTGAATCGGCGGTTGATAGGTTTATGAAACAACGTGCAGTTGGTGATTTCGTGATTAAGGAATCCGGAAAACATGATTTTATGGTTATCTAGACGATCAATGTGTAAACGACCACGTTAAAACAAGTTTGAAACCGGGTTTAAGGATCGAACGTCCGAGGTCACTAACCGGGTGTCGAAACAACCTAGGATTAACAACATTGAACATCGATTATAAGATATAAGAACCCAAACACACCTTTAATTGGAAAAGAAATCGAAGAAAAAGAAATCAAAGATGAAGATCGAAAGACAAGATCGCCGGAAATAGGTTAAGTTCGCTGGAATTTCGGAATAAGTTCGCTGTATTCTTGGAATAATGAAACGTTTGACTTTTAAAAACCTATATATAGGGTCTGGGTTATACAGGCGAAGTTACGGTTAACTTCGCCTAGGCGAAGTTATTCACAAGTTCCCCTGTTTAACAACTTCGCCTATATTTACAAAATCAAACCTCATAATTTGAACATTTTGCAATTAACTTTTAAAACTTCCTTTAAAGAGTTAAAAGATACAATCAAGACCAAGTAACCAGTTATAAAATCATAAAACTACCTAAGTACGAAAAACTTTTAAAATTAAAGTACAAGGGATCAAATTTCAGTCTCGACAGGGACTACTACGTTTTAGAAAAGATCCGAACAGGAATCATACTAATTACGTGACTGTCACATAGATCCGTGTTTAGCTGTATTATGACATAAAGAAACAGGTTGTAAGCAGGTAAATAACTTAAGATGGTTTTCATCGTTTCTGTGATACGAGTTAAGTTCAATTAAGCTCAAAAATTAAGTGGGCAACAACTCAGAGATTATGATGCCTCCTATCTATTCTCAAAGCGTATTTGGCTTTCCCCAAGTCACCCCGAATTGACTTCGACCCGTAGTGTCTGATTAAGTTGTAAGTATTCTTCGATCTTTAGACTCTGCTTCCCGTTCTCTTTCTTACATCATGATTGACATTTTAAGTTAAAGAATGTCTCAATGACTTAAATTTTTTTTTTTTTTTTTTTTAACAAACACATAGAGAACAACTGCAAGTCCCGAATCTGGATCACTGCAGTCTCTTGACACGCTTTCTTCACGGGAATCAGAACACTAACAGGCTCGTGTATGACTGGGTAATCGCTTTTCTGCCTATCATTCGGAAAGATATATATGAAGACATGCAGAACTCTTAAGAAGTTTCCACATAAAATCGAGTAGATTTAGTTAGTATCACTTCTACTTTTACGCACCATAAAAAGCTACCATGACATACAATAACTGTTCTTAAGCCTTTTAAGCCTAATAACTTCACTAGTTAAGCACACAGAATCAGTATATCTATCATTTTCCAAGGTTGGATCAATTTTCTGTTAAACATAGCAAACGAACTTCTTACGAAGTATTAGACTTGAAAAATAATTTCATTTCCCTTAAAGAAAAATTTAACTTCTATCGCCCCGACCAAATCAAAGTCTTCAGGTCAACGGCTATCCCGAAGATCCAATGGATCAGCTGGACCGACCACATACTAGTATGTGTCCTTCTAACTAAGTATGATCGACTAATTTTAAGCGAAAGAATGAAAACTCATCATAAACCGCCCCGGTCACTTTCAGTCGTCTGGTTAATGGCTATCCTCATATTCTACAAGTAGAAATGAGGACCAAACATATCCTAAGACATGTCCATCAAACTGAGGTAACCGACATTGTTCTAAGCGTCAGTGACGTTTTTTTTTTTTTTTTTTAAATATGCACAAAAAGCATGGTTACTCGGGATTGATCATCCCATTCAACTCAACAAAGTTTTGAAATCTTGATTTGTCAAACGCTTTAGTATATAAATCAGCGAAATTATCAAGCGTATCCACCTTTTCAAGCACAATCAGTTTCTTCTCAGCACAATCCCGTATAAAATGATGACGTATGTCAATATGTTTAGTTAGCTGGGTTATCAATGCAAATAGGAGTAAGTGAGAAATTCAGACCATAGTCGCGCAACTGTTGTTGAATCCACAGAACCTGGGAGCAACAGTTGGATGCTGCCATGTATTCTGCCTCACATGTTGAAATGGCGACTGATGTCTGCTTCTTGCATTGCCAGGACACTAATCTACCTCCTAGAAACTGACATCCTCCAGTAGTTGACTTTCGACTCTGATTGCACCCTCCATAATCAGAATCTGTGTAAGCGACTAGCTCCAAGTCTCCTCCTCTCGGGTACCACAACCCCAGCTTCGGCTTGCCCTTGAGATACCGCAGTATCCTCTTCGCACCCTTCAAATGAGATTCTTTTGGGTTTTCCTGAAAGCGTGCACAAAGACAAACAGCAAACATTATATCAGGCCTAGAAGCAGTTAAGTACATTAAAGAACCTATAATAGCCCGATATTGGGTTGGGTCCACGTCTGCATCGTTGTCTGAATCAGCACCCAATTTGTGATTGACGCAGACTGGAGTTTCATATGGAGTGCTGTCCTCCATCTTGAATCGTTTGAGAACATCATGGACATACTTCGTCTGATGAATGAACATCCCATCCTTCTTCTGATTAACCTGCAAACCTAAAAAGAAAGTTAGTTCACCCATAGCACTCATTTCAAACCTTTTCTTCATGACGGCCTCAAAATCCTGACACATGGAGACTTTTGATGCAGCAAAGATAATGTCATCCACGTAGACTTGCACCAGCAGGAAGTCGCTTCCTTCTCTCTTGAAGAACAACGTGCTATCTATCTTCCCTCTTTCAAACCCATTTTCAAGCAAGTAATCTGATAAGGTTGAGTACCAGGCACGAGGTGCCTGATGTAGTCCATACAACGCCTTGCTTAACTTGTACACGTGGTCTGGAAAGTCTGGGTCAGGAAAACCCGGAGGTTGCTCAACGTACACAACCTCATCAACTTTCCCATTTAGGAACGCACTTTTCACGTCTAACTGAAATACCTTCATCTTCTTATAAGCAGCAAATGCCAAAAACAATCTAATGGCTTCCAATCTTGCCACAGGAGCGAACACTTCATTATAATCAATCCCCTCTTGTTGATTAAAACCTTTAACGACTAGCCTCGCCTTGTTTCTTATAATAATCCCTTTCTCATCTCTCTTGCACTTAAAAACCCATTTTGTGCCTATTGCATGCACATTCTTTGGTTTTTCAACCAAAGTCCAAACTTCCATTTTCTTGAATTGAGCCAGCTCTTCTTGCATGGCTTCGACCCACGAGCTGTCCTTTAGAGCCATTTGATAATTCTTTGGTTCAATCTGGCTGATAAAGCAGGTGTACAAGCATTCGTTGATTATGCCTGTCTCCTTAATGCTTGTGTAAACACAGGTGTGCTCATTCAAGCTACGTCTTGTTTGTACACCGGAGGACACATCACCAATCACATTCTCCAAAGGGTGATCTTTATGAATTCTCGTGGTCGGAACCGAACAGACATGCAAATTGTCTTCCAAGTTAGAAGAGAGCTCGTCAATGGTTGTTCCTTGCTGAGAGTGAAACGGATTGAAAAATTCTTCTTCAGGAGAGGCAGCAGGGGTATCGATAGCATTTGATGAGGAAGGTTGACATTTATCAAACAGCTGTCTTTGCACTAGATTTTCTTCCTCATCAAGGATCATCTTCGTAGCAACTCTTTCTTCTAGTTCTGCACTATCCAAATAAGGTATGTTAAAAGACTTAAAAAGTCTATCATAGTGGAAAAACTCAGCAGGTCCGTTGCTTGGTTTTTGCGGTTTGTAACTTGTGATATCGGTGTTACACACCACCTCAACCTTGCCGGTCGATGTATTAAAGACACGTCTGTTGGGAGTCGCAACAACATAACCGACTAAGATTCCTTCATCGGCTACTTCACCAAATTTAGAATTTGTCTTTAAAATCGAACAAGGGGACCCGAATGGTTCAAGACCACTCAAGTTGGGCTTCCTCCCATGCATAAGCTCATAACACGTTTTATTAAGTCTTTTAACAGTCAAGACTCTATTCAGGATATAACAGGCTGTAGCAACAGCTTCAGCCCCGAACACCACAGGAAGCTTCGAATCAGCCAGCATAGTTCTGGCTCCTTCAATTAACGTTCTATTCTTCCTCTCAGCCACTTCATTCTGTTGCGGAGTATACGGAGCGCTGTACTGGTGCTCAATCCCTTTCTGAAGGCAGAAGATCTCCATTTCAAAATTCTTGAACTCCGTTCCATTGTCACTCCTGATGAACTTAACCCTTTTATCCATAACGTTCTCAACTTTGGTAATCAAATTCTTCACCATCTGAGCCGTTTCATCGTTTGATTTCAGGAAATATACCCACGAATATCGTGAGTAATCATCAGTGATCACCAAGAAATAAGAAGTACCTCCTAGACTTTTTGCATTCACGGGACCGAAGAGATCCATGTGAAGCAATTCTAGAGTACTGACAATAGAATTGACCTTCTTGGTGTGATGGGATTTCTTGTGCTGCTTTCCCTTCTTGCACGCTAGACATTTGTCTTCAAAGTTGAAACTTTTCAAGGGAACGCCCAGCACAAGTCCATTCTTGACAATGTGGTTCATCTTCCGAAGATGAATGTGCCCCATTCTCCTATGCCACAATTCGGACTCCGATTCGCTCGCTTTTGTCATAAGGCATGATTCTTCCGTGGTCATTTCAGTCGACCTCATATCCATAATATACGTATTCCTCTCACGTGGAGCCTTCATCACAATCCACTCCTCTGGTATCTGAAAACCAGGATGCAACACAATCGCCTCATTCTTTGTAAAATGTACGGTGTACTCCTTATCACAGATCTGCGACACACTCAGCAGATTGTGCTTCAATTCTTCGACAAAGTTTACTTTCCTAGAGTCATCTTTCCATTAGACACCGTTCCCATTCCTGTAATCTTGCCTCCACTTTCTCCAGCAAAGCTCACTCTCCCTCCTTGAACAGGTTTCAAATCGTGTAACAAGAATTTGTTACCCGTCATGTTCCGGGAACTGCCGCTATCCACAACCCAAAGATTATTGACAGCCCTGTTCAACTGTTCCTGCACGATTAAAGCAAAAGATTAGAATCTAGGGACCCAAGACCAATTGGTCTTGGATCTATACATCCCGAACTTTGGCTTTCCAAAGTTAGTCTCTGTATAATTCCTGTAAGTCCTATTAGTATACCTCCTTGTAGATTGATTGTGAGGCCTTCCAAACCTTTGTGAATTGAAAGAATTATAGCTTGTGGTTTGGTTATTAGCAGTGTAAAACTGAGATTGGTTTCTTTGAAAACCTGGATTAGTCCATTTTCTGAAATTCAATGGGTTTTCAGTTTTATCATTAAATTGATTACTGTTAGCTCTTTTCTCATATTTTAAAGGCCTCACACCTCTGAATTTTTGCTTCAGAGGGCAATCAGCAACAAGATGTCCTTGTTGATTACATCTAAAACAACACATGTTTTCAACTTTCTTATCAAAAGTTGTCTTAGATGTTGAGGCTGTATTACTGCCCGTTTGTCTCACATATGGTGGGACATGCGGGTTTAGTGGAGACTTCTTTTCAGATGTTTTCTTTATCTCTCCACTTTTTGGTAATACTTCCTCTTGATTTGTCTCACTCGACTCAGAAGACTTGTCCGAGTTAGATGAGACAGGACTCGGAGCAGAAATTTTAACACTTGCAACAGGCTTACTAACTTCTGGTTCTTTAGTAGTAACTGGAATTGGAACTGTCTGAACAACCTCAAAGTCAACAGATTTCTGATTACTAGGGTTAAAAGTGTAATTGTGATTATAAGGTGGTGGAACCTCATGATAACCAATTCCTCCCCTCTTAACTGAGGAACCTTGATCACTAACAAGGTAATCAAGAATAGCAGAGGAATTTCTGAACTGCTCAAGTTTTCTATTCAGTTCCACCACTTTCACCTGGTGATCAGCAATCTGTTTTTCTCTTTCAGCTATTAGCTTGGTTTTTTCTTCCAAAACTTCATAGCTTAGATCAATCACTTGTATTTTTTCAGCAAGTTTTGCTTTTAGACTTTTAATATCCTTTTCACAAGCTTTTATTTTAACTTTATAGCTATTTTCTCTTGCTTTAGTAAAGTGATGATCTTCTTTTAAAGTTTTAAACTCAGCATCCAAACCAACATACTGATCAGTTATAGTTGCTAATTGCTTAGACAAGTTTTCACATTTAGAACAAGTAGGTTTAGAACATACCTCGGAGAGCTGGTCTTTAACATCTGCCATGAGAGCTTTTTCTTCTCCGGTAACCTTCTCATTTCCTTCAGTTTCAACCTTCGCCAAATTGGCCTGTTCGAAAGTTTCTTCAGAATGCAGGTTCCAGTTGTATTCACCATCTTCTCTGGAAATCATAGCACTATGATCTTTACTACCCCCATTATGCTGTGTAGACTTGCCTTGACCACGTTCTACACGCTCATTTCTGCACTCCTTAGCAAAGTGGCCGTTTTGCTGACAGTTGTAGCATCTTACCTTCGTCTTGTCAAACCCTGGCCTTCCACCGACAAACTTTCTTCCGGTCTTTTTCATAAACCGTTTCACTCTTCTCACGATCATAGCCATCTGCCATTGCAGATCCATTTCTTCTAGATCATCAGCATCAATCTGGTCATAGTCTTCATCCAACATAGCTGGATCAACAATCTTCCCCTGAATGTAGTTCTCATAGGAAGCAATAAAAGAAGCATAGAGAGCAAACTGCTCTTCAGCAGATTTGACACTCATAGACATCTTAGAGTAGTTGTTGCTAGGAATACTTGGAGAGCAACTACTCTTGCTTGCTTGCGGTTTAGAAGCACTAGATCCACCTGCTACAAAGCTAACATCACCATTCGTGTTGACTGACACATGCCCCTCATGTGATGAGTTGGCACCCGACTCTTCCTTCGAGTAGTAGGCAGCTGATTCAGTCTTCGAACCTGAACTAGAGTTGACTTTAGCACCATACATACCTGGATCTTGAACCTGATCCGTAGGTGTCTCCTTTCTAACCATGTTAAGCTCAAAGGTTCGGAGCTTGTTGACTGCCGTTTCCAGATCATATTGGGGAAAGTCTTTGTCTTCCCTCATCAGCACCGTGTACATCTCCCATTTTGGTGGGAGAGCATCAAGAAGCTTCTCAACTATCTCTTATTCTCGGTAAGAAATTGAATAGTTGCTCAGTTCAGTCATCAGATGATAATATCGGGTGATGATATCATCTAGAGATTCATTCTTCAAATACTTGAAGACTGAGAACTGGGTTTTGAGAAATTTGATCTTCGAAGCACGGATTCCCACATTTCCTTCAAACCGGTTCTCAAGAGCTTCCCAAAGCTCTCTTGCTGTCTTGTACTTTCTAAACGTATGAAGGATCTCTTGTGGAAGAGCCATAGTGATAGCAGCATGAGCCTTGCTCTCGGCCTCATACATCTTTTTCTCTTCATCTTCCATTTTGCTGTACTTCTTGATCTGATCACGACCTTCGTACTCCATAGTTGGTGGAATATAACCATCCTGGATGCATACCCACATTTTCGCATCCTGGTACTTGACATATTGTTCGAACCGATCCTTCCATGCAACGAAATCGGTTCCCTTCAGCAACCTTGGTGCTTTTGTAGCTGAGCCTGCTTCTACTTCCATCTTTACTAACTCAGAGATGTTAATTGATGACATCTTTCTCGAAAACTAAGAAACCCGAAAAAATCAAAAAAAAAAAAAATTTCTTCTGAAAAGTACTGTAGGCGAAGTTACGGATAACTTCGCTTAGACTTAACTTCGCTTGATCTTTCTTAAATTCGCGTGACTTGGCGAAGTTGAGTGTAACTTCGCTTAAGGTAAGCGAACTTAGGAAGTAGGCGAGGTTGTAGAGAACTTCGCTTGAGATAGGCGAACTTGAGAAGGTAGGCGAAGTTGTGGATAACTTCGCTTAACCTTATATCTTCGCCGAAACCCTACGAACAGTGACGGCAACTTCGCCTGATGAACACGAAGTTTCTGTAGATCTGATTTCTGGGTTTTTTGAGGTTTTTGACGGTGTAAAGGGTTGAATACGATGATAGGAGGTAAGAATGACACAAAAACACAAAAAACACGTCCCGCGAATAGTCGAAACGGGACGATTTCTACACCCGCGTGAATATCCCGAACCACACAATCGAGCAAAAGCTCTGATACCAATTGTAGGTTCCCTGGATGGATCAACACGAGATATCTCGATCTACGTAGGTGCGGAATCCCTGCGTAGGTCGTTACGAGCGTAGAAGACACGAATAGATCAAACACGATACGATAAACAAACACGTTATATTATAACCAAAACACGTGATACAATATCACTATTACAGACACGAACTCTCGTCCTCATGTTACAGCTCTCGTAACTTCGATAATGATCACACGAACTCCTTTTCTAAGCTAAGCCGTAACCTATATAAATACACGACAACTTCGCCTGGCATGTTCAGGCGAAGTTGTCCATAACTTCGCTTGACTAACAAGTTCGCCTAAACAGCGAACTTGTTAGTAACTTCGCTTAAGACATATAAAACATAATTAATCATTACAGACTCGATTACAGACACTAGACTATGAACTACTGACATTATGCACCAACACAATCAAAACATTCCATTAGTAACGTGTACCTTCTGCAAGACACTGGGTCATTCAGAAGATAATTGCAAAAGGAAAACAGTTGTATGTTTTAGTTGTGGAGAAAACGGACACTTCAGCTCAGAATGTCCGCAAAAGACATGCAACGCAAGTGAAAGTGCTGCTAAGAAAGGAAAAGCTAAAATAAACATGTTAAACGCACAAGGAGCATCCGACAATCAAGAATAGAAGAAGACAAGAGTATGCCAAATGAATGTTCAAGATCTAAAGGCATTCGAAATTACTAATAGTTTAGTTAGCTCTTGTAAACTGATTGTAATATTGTTTTAAACGAGAAATTTTGTAATCATATCAGGGTATTTAAAATCCTCAATGTATATAAAGAAAGATATTAGCATACAGATCGTGTCTTTACACAAGAATGCTTAAATTCAAAAGAAAAGAGAAAGTTAAATTTTGAAAATATTTGAAATAAAAGAAACTATGTTATCTAATTATCATCATTAATAGAAATATGAAATAAAGAGAATGATGAATTAAACTAAGACATAAGAACATGTATTCTCAAAAGAAAAACAGTTATCCGAACTTCAAAAGTTCAATGAAATAATTGGTGGACATAAAACAAAAAGAATCCGTCAAGATCATAAAGTAAAGGATATCACGTATGAATATCTTGAAAGGTATCAAGATGAGTAAATTAGCAAGGATTCGATAGACTGAATCCAAAAGCTAAGGTAAATAGTTATACACAACTGACCACTGTGCTTAGCAATTTACAATTAGTTATGACATTCTGAACTATTAACTGAATGCATCATCCAAAGATGTGAGTTAACCACAAATCATAAATTGTAACCTTTCAAACAATTCAAGTTAAGCTCAAGCAACAGATTAGAAAGAATCTTATAGCAAATCGATAAGAAAGGAATCACGGACAATGAATCTCGAGGACGAGATTCATTCCAAGGTGGGGATGTATAACATCCCCAAAATTTTGATCTGAATTTGACAACTTAAATAAAGTTAAAGGATCAAAAATATTCCCAAGATAAGAAATGTGAAAATTTTAAATAAGGAAAATAAAAAGAAAATAAGGAAAAAAAATATTCCATAAAAGAAATCCATCCCATGTAAAGAAAATGGGACAAAGAATCCATCCCACATGGAAAGATGGAAGAAAACGGAAGCATTCCACATGGGTATAAATAAGGAAGATAAAATTCATCCCACATGGAAAGTGGGAAAGAAATGGAAGCTCTTTATAAGAAGAGATGGAGTTTCCATAGTAATATTCTTTTATGCTTAGCATGCACCAAGTGATCCTAGCGGAGCACCCGACGCGCTCGGGCGAGGACGATGGCGATGTCGAAGGCGACGGCGACGGCGAAGGCCGTTGGGCACAATGTGGCGCTTTGATGGCGTTGGCCGCAATGTGGCGTATTTGGAAAATGGAATCTAGGACAAGACATGACGAGTTAGTAAAGTAAAGAGATTGAATAAAAATTCTGATATCCTAACCCATCGTGATACGCGATGGGCATAGCCAAGGAGCTATCGCGATACGCGATAGGCATCTCACCAAATCCTAGAAAGGTCAGAGTCGCGATACCAGACGGTCCAAGACTTTAATCCATCACGATATGCAATGACATGGTTTGACCACTCATGGCGCGTGTCCACCACGTGACAGACGTCACAGGCCACGTGGCGACACGTGGCACTCTCTGATCTACATGAGTTATCGTGATACGCGATGACCATAAGAAAGGGTCCATCGCGATACGCGATGGAGCCCGATTTCAGCTATAAATAGGGGGTTTACGTCATTCACTCCATCACACCAAAACCACTCTCTCTAGAATTACTTTCTCTCTCTACCCGGTTTTCGTGCACTCAACCCGATAATTATATTCTCGTAAACTGACTTGCCTTGAAGTATGTGCCAACAAGACCCGACGATCGGTGCACCTCGTTTTGTGTGTCGAACCTCGTAAAGCGTGTCGAGTCTCGTAAAGCGTGCCAAACTCAAAAGTTCCACAAACTAAAGCCCTAGTACATGACATAGAGTAGAATTGCTGCTCGTACAAGATTAGGCATATAAACTCAGTATACTCGCGTAAGATAGGGTTCTGCCTAAGTTATTATTTTATTATATTTCAAGGCTTATACCCTAGTTGTGGGGTATAACCTAGAACTTGATCAAAATTTATAAATACAAAGGTTAAGATAAAATAATGTTTCTCTAAATTAAGAAATATAATACACATGAGGGTATAGTCAACATAAGAAACATAAGATTTTATATATCAAGGTTATAGACAAATAACGTTTCTTCTTGAAGAAGAAACATATCATAGACATTTCTTCTTGAAGAATAAACATAGCACATGATTAGAAAATAAAGAGAATGAATTCATGTCCAAAATATTTTATTCAAACACATGATCAATCAAGGTTTAAAGCTATCAAAACCAGACTAAAGGTCTGTAGCCAGATTAAGAGACGATCCGAGTATTTATATAAACCTATTTTATTATTGGTTAATCAATCATTCATTCATAAAGGTTTTCAAACGAGATCACCCCATCATTCATAACAGACAATCATAGGTGAATACGTTAAACCTATTTCAGTCAGTCGAGATAAACGGGTTGTTTATCTTAAACAAAGTCTGTCAAATATTTTAAGAGATTACGTGATCTCTAACATATAGATTCATAGGATTACGTGATCCCTAATTTACAAGATAGAAAATAGAAACAACTCAGACCGAGTACACATGTGTCTGGATCCAAACATAATTAATCTAGTCTTTCAATCAAGGTTACGTGGCTGCAGACTAGAGATCATAATAAAATTTCTCCAATGAGAATCAGTTCCTGGAGAACCGTAATTGTGTGTGTATGGCAGTGGCAAATCCCATAAATAAGAGACGTTTCTGCTGACATTGTTCAAGAAAACTATATTGTCAGTCAAAGAAAGATTTATAAAATGTTTTTAGAGTCAACGATTCACCAGCATATCGCTGACGTATTTTTCCCACATATTTTAGGAAAACATATTAGTATAGGTAGCATGGATTTAGAGTGTGTTCCTTAGTTTTTTTATGGAGAGAAAGGAAAAGAAATATAAAAGTTGGGTGTTCCCTAGTTTCATTGAAGAGAGGAAAGAAAAGGAAAGGAAAGGAAAGAGGGTGTTTTAAAGAGTAAATTGAAGGGGATATGTTTCTTTCTAATTTGGAAGGAAATGGTAGGAAAGAAAGGAAAATGTAGAGAAGGAAAGGAAATGAAAAGAAGAAATTCCTTTCCTTTCCTTTCTTGCGTTTAATGAACTCAGGAACACAGCGTTAGAGTCATTCATGAAGATAGACGCTCGCAAGGTAGAGATAGCTCAGTTTTAAAGCAATAAAATATTGTAAACATTATTTTAAATATGATTTGTAATATCAAACAATATTTATAAAATCAAACACTCGGGTATCTATTATCCGAGAAACCTTTCAAATAAATTAATATTTTATTATAAATGTTTCAAAATATATATTAATATTTTATTATAAATAAAGATTTTCGCTAAATAACCGCAACTCTGATATATATACAAAACATGTACCAACTATTGGTCATAAGCCTAGGCCCTACGTCGGGGTGTGACAATGATATTCCAGTTTATGGCGTGACCAGCCTTATACTGGACCTGAGCCACCGTCAACATAAACGAATTTACAGTTATTGGTGACGCTTTGTTGATACTATGGTTCATGACATGGCAATATATGCTATATTTGTATCTTAACTGAGCGCTTTGTTTTCTTTAGAATCACGTTTCTGTTATTTGTTAGCTCAACCCTAGCGCAACGCGCGGGGACGTAAACAGTAGCAAGTTCCTTCAGTTTCGTTTTGTTTTCTTTTATTCTTTACAAAGCATTGGATATGTTCTTTATTGGTTTTTTTTTATTTAAATCCAAAGTATCTAATTAAACGTTTTGCTTGGGGGGAATTTGAAGTGTGGAGCAGGCAAAAACGTATTCTTCTTCTGGTATTCACACCTTGCTACAGCTACCGTGATATTTTTTGTTGTGAGGTCTAGAACTTGGGAGCCTGTCGAGGAACATCTGTTTTGGAGATGGTTGCGAGCTTTGAAAAGGCTTACAGAAAGGTATGGTCAGTTTCAAGTTTTCTTTCTTCAATTCTTGTGGATTCGGGTTAGTTCCGTTGATCGATTACAGTTAAAAAACGACACCAAATTAAGATAAAAAAAAAGGAAAAAGAAAATTGCTTGAGTATAAAAGTTTTGACCTACCGGACGCGGACACAGGCTATGACATTTTTTGTGACTTTTTTATTTAACTCAACGTAGTGTTTTAATGTAATCGATTACAAATTAGTTGCCTAGCAATTTTTAAACGTAATCATTTACGAATTAGTTGCCTCGCATTCTCAAAAGAATGAGAACTGATGTTATGATTGAATTTAAAGAATCGGATAAGTTTGGTGAGTTTAATCAGGCTCGGGTATGTGGGGTTTTCTTTAATCAAGTTTTAGTTTGCTTCAGGTTGGGTTCACTTATCGAGTTGGTGTAATTCAGGTGTTGTGTACTCATGTTTCGTGTGACTTTGGGTCAAATTAAATTTATATATTTACAATTTCAAGTGAGTTTGTTCTATAGTTGGTTGTACACTATGCAGGGCAAGTGTTTTATGCATTGATGACTGTACACTATGCCACTAATGTTGTACCTTTAGGGTTTTATTGAATTTTAAAAGTCAAAACATATAATGTTTACTTAATCATTGTTCATATTTCAACTAGATAAGATTATGGCCTGCATAATTATGATAACAAATTGGAATGCAAGTACAAATGCAACACCAACGAGTATTTGAGGTGATCAAGTAAAACTTTTTGTTTTTCTAAATTATGTTTTCTATTGTATGTACGTATTAAGATTTTTATTTTGTTTTTGTTGTTTTCATGATGCACTGAATTTTAGGAAGACAAATTTGAGACACCTTCGTGTTGAAAGTTATATAGCTTTTATTTGTATTTCTTGCAAATTTCACACTGTGTGATTTGTTCGATTTGTAATTTCCTTGGTCTGTTAAGAGTGGCCGAACGTTGTGTTATCATGCATGATCAAACTGACTCTTCTTTCATGGTTTTGTGCCCCCTCCGCAACGTAAAGGGGTCTGAATACTAGTTATATATAATTTGTTACGTAAGTTGGTGAGATTATAAACAATTTGTTATATTATCTAGTGCGTGACATACTTTCGTTACCCATGTTTGAAACTTGACTCTTTAATTACAAAACCTCCAATGAGATGTTAACTTTCATTTTCTTTATCAATTTATACATAATATTCACAATTTAGAGTTAGTTTTATAAAGTCTACACTTTCCTATAAATATATAATTAAAATAGATAAATAAAATTATATCAGGTTATCTGGGTATATAATAAGATAAACGGGCTTATGTAATCGGGTCGGGTAATTGGTATATTATAAATCCCAAACCCGTGAAAAATTTCAGAAGACAGAAGTAATCCCAAACCCGTCCAAAAAGGTATTACCCATCACAAATATTTATGGTATTGGGTTTTCCCATCAGGTTCAGGTATAGGTGATCAAATCGGGTTGGTCAAAGGAACCGGAACCGGTTCAGAACCGGTTCCATTAGTCAACATCACTGTTTAAACCGGTTCCATGGTCGAACCGGTTAGGGAACCGAACCGGTTCCCCAACCCTCGGACCCGGAACCGATGGAACCGGTTCTGACCGGTTCCTAAACCGGTTCTTATCCAACCGGTTACAGTGTAAAATATTATTTTTTTTTTCGTTTTTCGTTTCCGCTGCTTGTGTAGGTGATGATTTGTGTTCTTCTGATTTCTGAAGAGGCTCATGCTACTTTTGTTGTTCACCCACAGAGCAATGGTAAACAACATATTGAACTTAATGCTATGAGTGTCAGCGTGTTTGAATTGATTAGTCTGTATCGTGTATCGTGTAATGGTGAACTTAAATCTGTATCGTGTTACATTTGTTGAGTTTGCTATGTATTATAGTCTTTTGGCTTACGCAAGTCAAATGCTGAATTATAATCAAGAGCGGTGTTATACGATTCGTATTTGTATAACATGTTAAATAAAAAAAACAATTAACATAAAATTCATTTTATTTACTTTAAGAAGTTCAAAAAAAAAAGGTTACATGTTTTAAAATATTCAAAAACAAACTAACAAAACATTAAACTTATAAATATAAAGTTGTGGCTAAACGGCAAAGCTTCTTGAATCACAAACTTCGCCATACGATCTTGAACTCGATCAATTTGGTATGTAAATATTCCGCCTTCACTATCCATTTGCGTTTGTTGCGACTCGACGTTCTGTTTCAACGCCCTGCAATACGGTCTTTCGATGTGTTTCTTCAAATTTGAATTCGAAAGTGGGTTTAAATAAATCCCACAAAACTTGCACCGAGCCTTCAATGAATGGTCACTCAATTCAACCAAATCCCAATTGCACCAAATCTCTTGATTACGATTATGAGGTACAATACGAACGAAACTTGGTCCGGCGGTGGAACCTTGACCAACCGATGATTGTGAGGCAGCCATAACAACAAATATGAATATAGAAGAAGAGAAAACAAGAGATTAGAGAACTCAGAACGTTGTAATAGTGTTTTTTTGTATTTTTTTGCGTTCGGATTTGCGTTTTGAGTGTTGTGATAAACCCATTACACCAAATACCTATTTATACTAGTAGCGGGGTGTTTGGGGAGCCAAAAAAACGGCCATTTTTGACCCCAACGGTCAAAAAACGGACATAAAACCGTTTCCCAACGGCTAGAACTACTCCAACGGCTAGAACCGGTCCGGTCGAACCGGTTCTGGAACCGGTTCCGGTTCCTACCCGGTCCACCTCCAAAAATGTCAAACCGGTCCCGGATCGTCGGGTTGAAACGGAACCGAACCGGTTCCTACGAAAAACGGGTAGGAACCGGTTCGGTTCCGGTTCGGTTCCACCGAACCGGTTCCAGGAACCGGTTTTATTGTCCACCTCTAGGTTCAGGTTTCATTGCAATCCCTAGACAAAAAGGTGTTGTGGTATCATGGTCCATAGTGTCTTTTCTTCATTGTGTTTTAGAAATTTTTTATAAAAATTGTGTTTTATAATATTATGTTTTATCAAATTGTGTTATACAATTGTGTTCTCTATTGTGTTTTCTGGTAACCGTTTTTCCGGACACTATTTTTCCATCGGCCGTTTTCCGGCAATCATTTTCCAGACTACTTTTTCCGGTGACCGTTTTCCGGAAACTTGTTTCCAGTCCGGTAAATTTTTTAGGCAAACATTCAGATGACCTTTTACATGGTGGTGGGTAGTGGAGTGGTAGCCATGGATGGTGGAATGGTGGTGGATAGGAGTAGGGTGAAGATGTAAGTGAGTTTCTTATATAAAAGTAGTTGACCAAAATGTCATTTTTAATCTTTTTAAGAAAATTAAACTTTTCATTTGAACCTAACTCAGAACTTTATACATGGATTGAAATCAAAAACCTTATTTATGTTCATTCAATCATTAACAATAAATAATACATCAAGATAATGAACTTATTTGATGGAATAGACTTTAGACACATAAAGAGAAAGATGATGATGCTATTGATCGATCTTTCTTGGTTTCCATTAGGATGTCACGGGTTGATGAAAAAGAGAAAGTAGTCGATGTGTATGTGGTTTTGATTCTATGTAATTGTTATGTCATATGTGATATCAAATGAAAGCCTAATATCAATAAATGGCCACATGGGTACGTTCATCAAAGAGCCCATATAAACTTAGAGCCCAAGTTATGTCATTTAACTAATTAATAAATGGTTAAGCCCACATTTAAATGGGGTTTGGAGAATAACCATATATGATGAGTAATACGTTTAGTAATTGACCAAGTTAAACTAGGGTTGTTCACGAACCGACCCGAACTCCGCAGGTTTACTCATATTTGGTTTGGTTTGAAAGCGATCCGAATCGAGCAGATTGAATTATATGAAACGAGCGATAATTTTATGCTTAAACTTGGTTTGGTTTGAAACCGAGCGGCTTAGTTTGGCTTAGTTTTGCTTGGTTTCGTACAAAGTTTTTAATTTTAAATTTCTAGAAGTAAAAAAATATCATTAATTCAAGACTTTCAACTCCAAAATGTTTAAAATTCTAGCTCTAAAATGTTTGAAACTCAAAGTAAACATGAAAACATATATAAAACGGGCAGATAGAGTTTAATATTTAACTTTAAAGTCAGCATAAAAGAGGGAAATTTCAAAAATTTTAAATATTACTTTATATATATATACACACACACACTAGCTTTAGAGCCCGTGTAACACACGAGATGATCTAACTAATAAAGTTACAAATAAAACAATACATAATGAATATGGAAAAATGTATTACATCTATGTTTGTATTTCATTCTCAGTATTATATATGTATAATTGAAAGAATTTTGCTTATGAACCAATTTTAGAAAATACTTCTTATACAATAACACTTTAGAGCTATACAATGGAAAAGATTTTGATAAGTTTGAGATGCTTCTCGACTTTGCCATAATGACAACATAAAAATAGCACGTTAACGCGTTCAATTTTATGAATGTTTTGTTTCACTTGAGCATAATTTTGTATAACATGCTTCACAAACAACATTTTGATTATTATTCAAGGAAAAATCAATGGTGACACAAATGTTTCAAATTTGATAAAAGTTAGAAGTATTAATTGATAGGCCTGGAGGTGGCATGTCGGAAGTGTTCGTCATTTTCTCTTAAATTTTAATAGTCGTAGGAAAAATACTCAATTTTCCAAATCCCGTATCTTTTGTTTATTTCCAAAAGTGCCCTTGAAAACAAATGTCACACCCCAACCTACGGCGTAAATGCCGGGGCGCGAAATGATTGTCACAGCTCTCAAGGTTACTATCATGCACAATATTTAAATGACAATATCTATTAATTGAATTCAATTATCAAATAAATCAAAATACAAACAAGTACATAGTCTATACAACAATACAAATTTTATACTTCTTGCTCAAAATATTCTTCTAACTAAAGTCTTCACTAAGTCTTCACCAACCTGCATATGCGTATAAAATAAAGTTTTGTCAACAACACATGTTGAGTGAGCAACACACCAGTTTAGTTGTACATATAGTATATATAATAAAATACGTAGCTGCAACACGTCATATGAGAATAACAAATTAACCAAATGAGCAAGTATAACTGAGATGTCCAGAAGCACAAAGCTAACGACTGGCGTATGATCATACTAGACTGAGATTATGTTGGACCTCTCCGAATGCGGAAGCATACAAAGCAAATAAGCACATAAACAAGTAAGTTATAAGTTGTTAACACATAAGACAATAGTTGCAGTTTTGTGTATAAGTATATATGAGAAATATAATTTACGCATATGTCCCCAAAACGTGGAAAAAGAAGTAAAGTAGGGGAATGTGGTACTCACCTTAGCAATAAGCAAGAGATATGGATTCGTTAAGCTATAAAGATAGATCGAACTCTTCGGGAAATATCAACGAGATATCCTAATAAGGAATAATTGCGGAAATAAATAACTATGACTTCAATAATGAATCTAAAACTAGATAGACGTTCGGGATTTAATGATCTAACGGATTCTTGCGAAAGTTATTTATTACTTTAATTTAATATCAATTTTATTATCAAGGGCCTATAGTAATAATTATGATTTAATCATATAAAATACTTAAATAAATATTTAAATGAATATTTATAAAACTTTATAGTGCATATGAAGAGATTTGTTTTAAATGTTTAAAACTAAAAATACATTTAATGTATCTACATGTAATTTCATTATTTATAACGATTTCTTTTAAATAAATATTGAAAATAATAGATAATGCGTAATAATATTTATGTATAAAAGTTTGACCATTTGTAAAATACTAAACCAGATTACATTAAATGTGTATCTTATATTAACCCCCTTTTTTAAAATATTAAAACCTTTATTAAAAACTTTTTATCGATTTTTAAATACTAATATATATATATATAATATATATATATATATATGGCTATATGAAAAGACCGAAAAATGACAATTTAACGATGTCGTTTTAGTAAATAACTGTTCATTTATCTTTTAATATTAATCATAATTCATTTAAACAAAGTTGTTTAATTAAAAACCAAAATAAAAAGTAAAAAACGCCATGGTCGGGACTCGAACCCGCGCCATTGTCCGGCTGTAGGAAAACACGGAGACACCCAGATGTGCTACCTGATCAGATGGTTATATGATAAGAACGATATATTATATACAAACAACAGATCATCCCTAAAACCATAAAAACCCTAAAAATTACAATCGGTAAATCTGTTTATGATTCGAGCAATTAAGTTTAGGGTTATTGTTAAGGAATGAACGACGAGCAAAACAATATAATTAATTACCTTTATGGATGAATAATCGATGGATAATAGATCAATATAGGGGACGACAGTCGTAGATCAAGAGCATGTATAGCGTGGTCGAGATAATCAAATCAATTAAGGGGGTTATGTTGGCGCTGATGTATGGACTGTATATGCAGATTTAATTAGATAATTATGTTTGTTATCACGTATAATAAGAACGAGTTGATGTCGGTTTGGTTAATATGGAAAACGGAATCAAGTTTGATTGACATAACGCAATTAGAGGTGTTAGCTCGTCGATTATGGTAAGAGGATTAATAACCATATATCAATTCCAAATTTAACAAACGTATTGCTCAAGATTAGACTCGGGTCAGGGTTTTGTAAACAGGTTTAGGTTTGGGTAAAGGGTTTCTGGGACAAAATCTTATATATTTGCACTTTGATCCTTAGAGTTTAGAGATGGAGACAATAATAGGTTAAAGTTTAAATTGGGTTAAAATTGAATATAAATCAATTTGTTTTTTATATATATATTTACTAAGTATAATATCAATTATTAATAAAATAATATTATCTCGAATTACGCGATATTTTTTTCTTTGATAAATTTTTCGAATATCGAAATAGGTCGGGTTTTTAATAAAAGTAAATATTTCAAAAAGTCCGAGTTGTTACAACAAATTCGAAACCCAATCACATATAAAATTCCAACTTTCATTGGTTTCACATTTTTAAGTCAAAACTTTGAACTCGTAACAAGTTTGATTATAAATGTACCAAACTTTTAAAAATATTCAGATTATCCATTTTTTACTCGTAACAAATTTTGAGTCAAATGTAGTTAATTGGTACAAAACAATCTATTTACCAACTTTGGATCTATAACAATCAAATTTAAGTTCCATAAAAAACCCGAAACAATACTTGTTAAAAAAACCAAGAAACTACATATGGTACACTTTATTATAGTTGAAAGTGATTTGTATATACTATCCAGGTCAAATAATTCTAAAAGGGGGACAAATATTAGAAAGACGAGAAGGATTTCTAGCAAAAAAAAAAACCTAAAAAAACCCTCAAAAAAATAATAATGAAAAACTAATAAAAAATCATAACTCAAAATTTATTAAGAAAATGAAAAATGTAAAAACACAAAAATATTTCCACCTCTTCCTCGTTCAAAAAAAAACTTGAAAAAGATACAATGTTGAGGAAAAAACATCTATGTGTCTTTTTTATTTATCACTGTGTTTTGTGTTTATTTTCGTCATTGATTATATTTTTTCCCTTGACATTGTATCTTTTTTTCTTGATATTGTGTTATATTTTGTTCGGTATTTTGTTAAATTGTGCGACCTATTGTGTCTTTTTTATATTTATCATTGTGTTGTTTGTTCAGTTTTGACATTGCGTCTTTTTTTCTCGACGTTGTGTCTTTTTGTCAATGTGTTTTTGTTGAACGAGAATGACGGAGGAACATTTTGGTTTTTTTATTTTTTCTTTTTTTATTTATATCTTGACTTAAGTTTTTTTTTTATTATTTTGAAGGGTTTTTTGTGTGGGCACAATTCCTTCTCACACTCTCATTTTTTTTCTTCCTTTGTATTGTAACTTTACTCTATACTGCCCTTACAATTTAACACACACACACACACACACATATATATAGCTTACTAAATAAATTGATATATTTAAGTCATATATATATATATATATATATGGGAGGGTTATCCTAAAAATAAATAGTTTACTAGGAAGATTAAGAATAAATCATAGCCATTGGATCATATCAATCAATGGTTGAGATTAAAAATTACCAAAAACCGTCATAGTTTCCTAGAATTACTCTTTCACCATTATAACCGACATAGTTTCCTAGAATTATTCTTTTACCATAGATTTTAATGCCAAATGTCAAAATTCTATTGGTTCTTACCATTCCTAGGAAACAACTTCTTTTTATTTGAACTATTTTCTATATATATATATATATATAATTTGTAAATTTATATGACAATGTATAAAAAATAAATCAATAGATAAATGGGTCAACTTTTAAGCATATATATATATAATTTAATGGTTAAAAAAATTTCTTCATAAAACGGACGCTTATTAGAGTTTTTTTCAAATCTTTAACAATATACAGAGTATAATATGTTAATGATAACATTTAAAATTATATTATGTTCAATATTTAACAAACATGTCTTGTTGTTGATTTTTGAATTTTACCAAGTATTCTGTGAATTATATATATATATTCTAACAACATATATATATATATAGTAATATAATATATAAATATTTATTTTTATAAAAATAAATATAATAGAGTTTAAAGGAAAGAGAATAATTTAATCTTGCTATAAATATAATATAAATGAATGTAAAAGGAAAGTGAATAATTATTGATATATTACGGTATTAGTTTTTGAGGGAAAAAACATGTGAGAATTAACCACTAATCAATATTTGTCCACATTTATATTAAAAATCCTAAATGTCGCTCTCACGTTGCTCCTATCAAATCGCTATATAGCCCGATTTAACCCATTTAAGCCCTACACGGGTCATAACATCTATGGGGACCAAACCTACAAACCATCCGTGCTCTGTCATCTCCTTCCTTCAATCCTGAAACCCTAACCAATTATGATACAACGTCGCCTACCATACCTGGATATCATCCTCAACAATTTATAGGGTTTGCGTAACCCTCTTCTTTCCTTCTCTTTATCTCTGTGTATCACTACCCACCGCACCTCCGCTATCATCTGGCCGCAGGTAAATCGGGTGACTCAGCCTCTTCAGACCTTAAACATCGTCGCCTCTTTCTTCTCCGATCAAAATCTAGGTCCATTCGACTCCAACCAGATATATTTATGGTGGTGGTTTGTATACGGAGCGATTTGATAGACGCAGAAGAATTCAGAGCCAGAGGTCTCGCTGTTTTCACTAGCGATTGCAGGAAATTAAGGGTTTTTGTTTACAAGATTTGAAATTGATTAGGATGTTTAGGTATACATATGTTACTATTTTGTTGATTTATCTTTTCGCTTCACCTTCAACATCGAAATTGCAGGTTTTGAAGTTCGCACGTCGTCTTTTGCACCATGAAATTGCAGGTTGGCAACTTTGCACCACATTCAAAAATCAAAATTTGGTTGAAAATTTGTATGGTAAGTTTTGTATAACGTATGTTCTATTTGTGTGTAATGATTGGATTGATAATAATTTAAAAGTTATAGTTGTTTTTAACTACTTCTAGAAATGGAGCTTGCATTGCCATTGGGAGAAGTTGACAAATGAGAAGCTTTTTAACCTCCATGAGGTGCACATAAGTTCTGAGTACACAGATATTTTCAATTAGCACAAGTAAAACTTGAATCATATTTTTGATATGCATATTTGGAAAGAAAACAGATAGCCAATGTGAATAATGATGTGCATTTAGCTAATTATGTGGAGAGTTAGTTTCTTAGTGAACAGGTGAATATCAAATGTTACATTTAAATTAATCATTATGCTTATAATGATTATGATAATATATATTTATATTTTGTAAGGTTTCATAAACCTCAAGTTGTTGCAAGTATGAACCATGCTTTTTATTGTCAAGTTGTTGCAAGTATGAACCAGGCTTTTTTTTGTCTTGATATTTTGTATCGAATTTGTATATTTATGTTACTTGTAACAAACACTCTTGATCTTAGCTGATATATTGTAATATTTATCTTCTAGAATAAACTTTAGCCTGTTGAACTATAGTGGCTTCTTCACAGCCATTTTGGACAAGGGTGATGAAATGATTTGTGTTGCATCCATCAGGTAGCCTGCTTTCTGTGCGTGTGAATACTCGACACTGTTTATTATTGAAACTTTTAGTCTTGTAATTGATAATATTCTTAGGATAGACGGAACCCAACTAGCAGAGATGTCATTCATTGGACCCATAATTCATATAGGCGCCAAGGCATTTGCCGTCACCTATTGAATGCCATTGAATTAGTAAGGAGATTGTGTCGGTTAGTATTGCATTGTTTAGTGTGTATTATTTGTATCATACTTACAATTTTAGAGTAATTTTGGCAAAGAGTTTGACATTATCTGTTTTGGTAACGGGTCAAAATGGGTTTTTGGGTTTAGACATGAAATTTTAACAAGTTGAATTGGATGGATTTGGTTAGGTTGACCCACAAACTATTTTCTAATCGTTTTTTATTAGTTAAACGCAATAAGATGATACAAGAACAATATTATTATAATTCAGAATTTAAATCTTTATACACAATTAGGGGTGTCACGGTCCGGTTTTTTGGGAAACCACAAACCGAACCATCCAGTTTACCGGTTTCACGGATTGGTTTTCACAGTTTGACCGATTTCTATTTTTTATTTTCTAAATCATTAGTTCGTATGCATAATTATAAAATTAGTTTATGATTACAATACATATGCCAGTATGGTTTACCCGAGTGCCAGTGGTTTGAAGTTCAAAACTAGACCGAGCCGTTAAAACCGCATGCTTTGGATCTTTAACCGGCCAAACTAGCTGAATTGCTTCAGTTTGGATGGTTTCGGGAGTTTGCATTCATTAATAATAATAAAGCTTAACCGACTATCAACGGGTCCCGTCAAACGTTCAATAATATTTTTCCATTTTTTAATCTTTATTCTTTTTTAATATTTATATATTTTAGGCTCACGGGGAAAGCGATTGTCGAATTTGTGGTTGAAAAAGGAGATGGTTCAATGTTTACACTACAATCTAGTGGTATACTAATAAAAGCTGCTAAAATCCAAGTGAGCGGAACCTACTCAAAAGATCATCAACTGTATTCGCTGGTTGTCTTAGATGGATATTCAGCGCCACTTAGGACAACAAATTTTGCAAAACTGGTAAGGTGGTGTGACAATACATCATCTATTTAACCTTCTTTCTAACTTAATTAATCATTTAAACACTTGATAACAATGCATGTTTGCTTTTGTTGTACACTTATACAGATGCGTCAAAACGTTGTTATGAAAATCAAGTTTGAACAAGCAATTTATGTAGCTACTTTTCTACAACGCTCAGTTTTCGAGCCCATTGCCTTTAAAATCACAGGTATCATTTTTATATTTAGTGTTTAGATGTAACTTTAGTGGTTTGTACTTTTTCTTAAAGTTTGAGAATCTTTTGAATTAGTGCCAAATAAAAGTCAGAGCCAAATATAAAGTTGGATCTTTGAAAGTTAGTTGTTGTTTGTTTGTTAGGCTGATGTTTTATCCTAGATGAGCAAGTTAACTGCAAATGCTGAGATCTGGGCTACTACTGCGCATTGAAGTTGAATGTCTGCAAATGGGAGGTAAGCGACATTATATTATAAATTTAAACTAAAAAGATTTATTAAACAAATTATTCGAGGGTTTACAAAAGTGGCTCACATAATGACCAACCACACGAATATAAGCACAAAAATAGGTATTCAAATGGGATGTGATTTATGACCTTTTTTTATAAACAAACCTCTGATCAAGATAGTGTATTTTAAAACATGATTATTTCTTTCATCTAATTCTCCTCCATTAGAAATTCAGTGTTTTATATCGACTTTAAATGGATAGTAGTAATATTGCAACTTTAGGTGTGTTGCATCATCTAGAATACACACAAGAATTATTGAATCTTTAACTTTAGGTGCTTGTTGTTACATCAACTGGAGGGTTGGCAGACATGGTGAAAGGAGGCTATAGATTTCAAATTGACGTGCTAACATTGATGTAATTACATTATGTTTTTATAGATAGTTAACTTGGTTATTTTTGCATTCATTACTTTGTTTAATAAAACTGTTTTGCAGTGTCAAAACAGATGATCCAGTAGATATAACGACAATTAAAACGACTGCTATAAGGACGTTTGTGTTTTATGGTACTCCAGCATTTTTAGAGATGATTCAAAACTGTATGGCCAAAAATGTAAGGCCCCGTTACTAGTGCCCTACATTGGACGTTGGATTTACTCATACACACAATTCTAAATATCAGAATTAATAAAAACATTCGCGGAATATTAAAACATTCAAACCATTTTATTACATAACCATTAATTCTTGTCTTAACGAGCATTCAACCATTCAACATAAAACATTGTCTTTTTAAAATAACATAACATAACACTTCATTGAGATGCTAGTGTCTTTAATTCCATGCCATGTGCTTCTCCTCAGGCGAGCTGTCTCATTCTACTCACATGCGTGCATACTAAAAGTCAGCTACGCTGAGTGAGTTCTAGTTAATCATACAACATACAACCTGTTCACATACTTGTACACGTGCCCGAAGTTGTGTACTTTATTCATACCGTACTTTATATACATATCTATTAATAATATTTAAAGAGTCTTCCGCCCTATAACCTCACAGAAATTTTAAGGGTCTGGTCCCCAACATCACAGATATTATAAAGGGTCTGGTCCCCAACATCATAGATATTATTAGAATATGGTCCCTACCATCACATATATTATTAGGGTCTGGTCCCCATCCTCATAGATATTATTAGGGTCTGGTCCCTATCCTCACGGATATTATTAGGGTCTGGTCCCTTTGTTTCGTACAACTGTACCATACATGTTCTTACATACTTTCCTTGACAATACGTGCAATCTCCGAAGAGCGTTCACGTACCATTAACATATCATGCATACTTGATTCATACATCATATATATTTATACATACATCATTCATACATCATATCTTTAATTACCACCTAACGGTACATGCAATATTCGAAAATCGTTCACGCGCCGTCAAGCAATCATTATACATAAATCATACAAGGCATACCTAAGGTAAGTGTATTAACTATCACATCAAGTATGCACACAGCCCCGAAAATATAACAATAAAATGGGGCTAGAAACTCACCTGAACTCGATTACGTTCACCGTTAATTGTTATTTCTTTCCTTAGTTGTGCTCGACTAACTGTATAACAATTACACGTATCAATTAACTATTACTACTCATATCGCGTTTCTAGTCTAGTTATAACCCTCAACGAACGGGGTTCGGGGGCAGCGCCCCTGGCAGCGGAGTCTAGGGGCGGCAGCCCCTAGCAGGGTCCAAGGGGCAGAGCCCCTGGCTGGGGTCGAGCTGCCAGGTCAGCTTGGAAAAATTTTATTTCTATTAACTGTCTTAACACATTTTCCATTAGAATTTCGAATCATTAATTAATTTACTAACTTAAAAGTTCAAGGGCTTCTTTGTAATTATATCATTCTTTTTCTAAGTCCAGGGACCATTCTGTCATTTTGTTAAACTTCTAGTTCGTTACATTGCTCTTAACGAATTAGGGTTCATTCGTTACTTCTGTCCTCCATAACGAATTGGCTAATTCGTTACTTCATAACGAATTGGCCTTTATAGCGAATTGGTCCTTATAACGAATTAGACTTATAACGAACTGGACCTTATTTGTTTGGTCTGGTTAACAAATTGAACTTCTTAGCGAACTGAAACCTTATAACGAACCAGTCCTCATAACGAATTAGACCTTATAACGAACTGGTTATCATAACGAATTGGACCTTAACAAATGAAGCTAATTCATTATCTTTCCTTAACGAATTACTTGATAGTTCGTCCTTTCCCCGTTAACGAACTATGGTTAGGTCAGAGAATGTCAGAAACATTCTCTGACATTCCCTTACCTAGTATACTTTTCCGGCGCCGCCTTTCCGGCACCGTCATTGCCGGAAAACCGCGATTTCACCGGAAAAACGAGATCTCACTCGTTTTCCATCGTTTTTCGCCCCGTTCGATCCAGATCTGAGCTAGGGCGACCCCTAAGCTCATCTTAGGTTCGGTTTATACCCGATTCCACCCGGATCTCGTGACTTTAACGGTTTAATGGTGTCGGTTCGTCGTTTCGTGACTAAATCTAGCGGGTTAAAGTTCATACAACATCATACTATCATTACCTTGTATCGGAATCGGTTTTCCTTGGTGATTTTGGCTAGAGAGAGATAAACTAGAGAGAGGGCTTAAGTGTGTGTTTTGGGAGGTGTATGGAATGTGTGTAAATGAGAATTTCTTGGTAATTAATGCTTATATAATTATGGATCATGGGCTTAAGCCCATGGTCTTTTCCTCTTTCATTCATAACCAAAGTCCATAACTCATATCCATTCAACTCAACATTAGGACGACTCATAATAATTCATACTTTTATTTATTAACCGAAACTAGAAAACGGAATGTTACAAAAAACCGTTTCGAAAGGTTAGTATCTTTTCAAATGAAAGGTTGGTATCTCTTCAAATAAAACTGGAGTATCTGTCTAAATAATAAATACATAAAGTTATGTACTCACTGGGTCTATTTTAGTCAAAAACCAGCAAAGAAGTGGGGATGTAAAAGATAGTGAGCCTTGAATCAAGGGTGAAGAGATGGATCCCCAAGTCAAGAAAAATGTGACCACGCCTTAATTAAGCTAAGAATTTCGCATGATTTGAAACATAAAAATAATAATTGTATCTATGCATGTATGCTATGCTAACCCTACGCATATATGACGGAGGTACTTTCATGTTTACTTTCATTTACCACAAACATGATATGGTGTATTGATTTTAGTCGTAAAGGTATATTTTTGGGAACTTTTTTATATCCAAAATAGAACAAAGTTACGTACTGCAATCTACAACTTGGAACTATACTAAAACAATTGTTTATTTTCACCAAATGATTTTGTTTTAGGTAGATATTTATTGTGTTGGACTGCGACAAGGATGTCCGACCCCAAATCTTGTGAAAGTACTTGATTTTAAGTTTACAACATTAAATTTTACACTTCAAAGTATGACTTTTAAACCACCCATAACATTTAGTGTGGTATTATGATGTTTTATTAAGATTTTCAGCATTTTAATTAACCCACCCATAATTTAATTACATGTAGATTAACATAGACGAATTGCGTATTTAAGAGTGGGATACGTGTGTAGTACACGTACATTTGTGTACTTTCATAAAGAGATAAAAATAAGTTGTAATCAATCGAAACAGGGGCAGTACAAACCCCTGTAATACACGCTAGAGAAATAACGAAGAGACTAATATGTAAGTTCAAAATGTAAGCAAACTTTCATTACAAAAAAGAAAATTAAAATCAACTGAAATAAATTAACAATAATTGAAACAAGTCGTCTAATACAAACCGTGTAATACAACTTGCATATTGAAAATTAAATTAAATTCAACAGAAATAAATATAATGAACATAATTTATTGATTCAAGTAACCTTTAAATTTAAGACAAAATCTACACCTCAAAGTTTGTGTTTATGTTGAAACCTAAACACAACATAACCGAAAATTTATATTCACAATAATATAAAAAAATCTAAATAAACTTGCGTAACACGCGGGCTAAAAGCTAGTATATACACACACACACACACATACATATGATTATGATCAAGTGAGAACCATTTTGAAATTGAGAATTTTGAGAACCATTTTGGAACACAAAACAAAATTCTTTTTAAGAAAAATAGAAAAAATTATACATGCGAAAATAAAAAAAACTAAAAAATTTTATTTTTCATCCGGGTTTCATAAAAAATTAAAAAAAAATATCGGATGTTAACACGCTCGTGATACGCTCATACTATAAACACCAAAAATTAATCATGTTAACACACGCTCGTAACACGCTCGCAAACTAAACTAATCAATTATCATGTGATTCTCATAGAACACTAACATGCAGATTACTGTCTAATTAAAAACATAGTATACAACTAATGATTAGTTTAAACAGAGCAAAAACTTACATTCACGATCGTCTTCCATTTCAAAACCCTAGATCAAAAATCGGTTGAAAACTGGTTCGTAAACTCAGTTGATTTGATTTCGGTACAAAAATTGTTCGTAAATAAGAAATTGATTTTGATTAAGCTAAATATCATGATCGTAACCGTTTATACGCAAACTACTAAATTTAGATTACATATCAAAAAGACACTTGTATCCTTCTCGTTGAAAATATACGGAATCTTCTCAACTGAATCAAAGGGGTAGATCGATGCTCCCAAATGTCGCGTACGTTTTGTAGGATAAGGCATTAGCGTATTGCATTTTCTCCATCTCTCTCTCTCTCTATATATATATAGTATATATATCACCTGGCATTTTGTTTGTTTACTGTTTTTATTTTATTTTTTTATTTTTAAAACATTTTGTAATTTGATGTAGAGATGTATATTTTATTTAAATTGTATTTTTTTTCTTGGCATACCTTTTTTGTACCCATATCTTGGATTTTTGAGTTTTGCGGTTTTCCGTATCCGTTGCCATAAAATTATACATATATGTATAATACGTATTTTTTAATTTTATACAAGATATTCTTTATACACATATGTACAATTATAAATAATAATTTACATATGTGTACATTATGTAAATCGATATTAAATAAAAATATACATATGTATATAAGTGGGGTTTTTTAATAAAACTGGAATGAAAAATAAAATTTTTTGATTTTTATTACTTTTTTAATATTTTCGTTTTAGAATTTTTTAAGGAGTTTTTTTTTGTTGACTAAAATGGTTCTCAAAGTTCTTAATTTTAAAAAGTTCTCTTATGATCCTCACTCCACACACACACATATAATAAATAAAAAATAATTCAAGCAAAAATGAACCGAGCCAAACCGAGCGAGGCTTTGCTTGTGCTTGGTTTGGTTTCAAACCGGACCAAGCCGAACGACTCATTTCCAAACCGAGCCGAAGTGACGAGCAATTTTCAAACGAGTGGCGAACGAATGACGAGTGGCGAACAGTTTGGACAGCCTTAAGTTAAACACTCATCAAATTTTACTTTAAAAATATAGTAGAGAGTTACAATCATTCAAGTTGTTTTTAGCTCAGGATCCCAACAATCATACTTAATCCTTAATACGAGAAAAGGGAAAAATATAAAGAAAAAAAACTTAAAAAAACTTTGATGAGTTTTACGTTATCATACACAGTTCCAATTTGAATGAAACTGAAGAAACACTAGGTTTAACCCATTATGGTTAAACTAATATCTCATCTAAGGATGGATTTGTGTTTAAACCGACTCTTACAGGTTCAGCTTAATATCTACCGATGATAGGATTAAAACAGTAGTGAGTTCCAGTAGATGATCCACCTGCAAAACTAAACATCGTGAGCTCGTTACTAAAAGGGAATAGGGGTCTTCTCGTAAACACCCTCCGGCGTGAGAATTAGTATGGTAAGTGATCGGAATATGTATTGATAATCGGAGAGTGTGGAATCCCTTTACCATTAGACCTCATCTTGTATTTATAGCCGAATGGGGGAGAAGGATTGGGCCAGCAGTCCCACTCAATGGAAGCTTTCGTTCTCATGGTTAAGCATGATACTCTTTCCTTATTGGTTGGACAGTCATACGTGTAATATTCTTTTTTACTGTGCAAGTACTACGCTGGCCCATTCCCATTGGTCCATCGTGTGTTCATACAACTGCCAAGTACTTGAGCAGTGGTTTCCTGCCACGTGTCTGCCTGTGGTGAGACTTCCGTTGTGCTTTATTATTTCTCATTGCTACAAATATTTCCTCCGCAGTGGGCTTGTGTCCCTTCACGGATGATACTTTTTCCGCGGGTTTCACCTTTCAACTTATTATTTGTATAGTGTGTTTGGTACCTTACACCCACATAAACCTATATCAAAATATAGTTATGTATAAATGAACTTAATGTTTTTTTCCCTTTTTAATCTCAAAAAAGTCAAACCAATAAACTTAGCTTAAAGTAGAGTGAGCCGAAGGCATATATGATGTATGTGTTACTAGAATATCTCTTCAAGGATCATAATCATCAGGCTGAGGGGTGTGGGGCGCTAACCTGGGCGCGAGAGCCCCTCCGCTCGCGTCCCCAAGCGCTAACCCCACACCACCGGGGCGCGAACCGGGGCGCGAACAGGGCGCGAGCGCGAGCCCCCAGGCAGGCGTGAGTGTCGTCGCGGGAGAAGAGAGAAAAAGCTGGTGTGGATGCCCAAAAGAGCCGTTGAGCTCAGAATTAATAAAAAAAAAAAACCTTAAAAACCTTAAAAAAAAATCCGCTGGAGCCCCTCCACACCAGGGCCAGGGGCTCCAACGGGGGCTCCAACACCCCCCTTATCCAGTTTCTCTCTCTGCCACACGTCATAATATTATTGGCTGGAGCCCCCACTGGAGCCCCCATTAGAGCCCCCCACACCCCTTAGCCTCATATCCTTTTTTCTCATACAAGGACCGTTGTTGTCATCGCCAATATTGGAAGAAAATTGCAAGTCTTTATTTCTTGATTTTATTTTCTTAAGTTAGCTTGTATTAGGCTAAGGGTAATGGGGCTTGATTGAGCCCCAAGTAATCCAATCAAAACCTGACGCGTAGGCGATGACATGGCCCTGGATCAAGCCCCTCAACCAGACCCCAGAGGGTGTAGTGGTCCAGGTGATCCGGGGCTTGATTAAATTTTTTATTTAATTTTTATTTTTTTGATATGCACACAATTATAAATTAAAATACTTCATTAAAACAAAATTAAAGAGGAAAATAAATAGAAAAATAAAAAAGGAAAATAATAAATACATATAAATAGCGTTTTTATTTTTGTGTCACCAATTCCTTCCGAATACGATCTTTTTCTTCCTCCATTAGCGCTTGGTCGGATGACGGTAGGTGGCTACAGTCTTTGGCTAGAAAATCCAAACTCTTGAAATGGTTTCTTTTATGTCGAGCTTCACCAATCGAGAATGGGCCACTTGACAATTCGTTAATTTCTTTTTTATAGTCCTCATCAACAACCGTTTTTCCCGCAATCCCTACCCGGAGGGCGGCTACAACCTTGGTCCTTCAAATGACCTTTGGACAAGTTTAGGTCAAAGTCAATTTGATTCTCCGACCCGCTCGAAGAGACGTATGTGCCAGACGCACTAGTTTTTGTACGTTTTGCCCCATCGGCGACGTCCTCCGCACATAGTTCAATCCATTTCGAGCACTTTCTTAACACCTCCCACAAGTAGCCCTCGTTAAATGTCTTCACCGCCCCGTACCTCCTCAACACCTCTTGTTTCCATTCATCACAAGTGAATTGGTAAACCGCGAGATCATCGGACCCACTCGGCCGCATTCGGTTAGCATTGCGGTTATGTATGTTGGTAAACAATTCTACATATTTACGAGTATCGGTCCACCGACCCGATATCATATTATCGGTATGAGCCCTACTCCCCACTTGATCATAAAAACATTCCCGAACCTTGGCCCAAAAAACTCGAGCTCTTTGAAAGTCGGCTACGAAATAAATAACAAAAAATGTAATAAGTACACACAAAACTTAAAAGATATATTAAACAATAAAATTCGGGAAATAATTTACCCGCGTTCCGATCTTGGGATATTTCAATCCAAGCTTTTGCCAACGCGAGTTTCTCTTCTTTAGACCACGAAGTAGACTTCCGCTTAGCCGGTGCCGAAGGACCATCCGTTTCTCCGGTTTTCTTCCCCTTCTTTTTGTGGGATCGTTTTGCCGGCTTCTCCGGTGCCGGCTCCGGTTGTGTTTCCGGGACCAAATAATCGGATTGTGACATATCCATGAACTCTTGAAACAATTCGTCGTCCATGTAGTTCAATCCCACGGGAATTGAGAGTCGTTAATGTTCATATTTGTAACGATTCCGACGAAACCCGTTATACCCTAACCGGTAGACGATAGTTACGTCATATTTAATGTCGGGTACATGAATTACCATAGTAGTTATACGAGAATACATGGTTCACTGTATTGATTGTACGTGAATATATAATTCATCGTATTGAATATGCGATTATTCGATCGATAGTTATTGAAACCCGAACGAATCGAGGGTTCAATTATAGACGATATCTATAATATTTAGTGATTATACGAAGCATTAATGCTTCGGGATAAGTAAAGTTCGGCACAGAAAAAGAATTTCGATTTAATGGTACGTCGGTAAGTTAAACGAAACCTTTAATACCAAACCGAGCAAGAGACAATCGATCAAGCCGAAAAAGATGCGCAATTATTAATAACATGGTAATTTAAGTTAATGGAAGTCATGGTTTAAGTTTTTTAAAGTGGTTTTATATAAATTTCATTTTTAGCCGAAAAACGACCGTTTTAGCCTCGTTTTTAGCCGAATTAGACATTTAACCGAAAAACGAACTGAACCAGATTATCCAAAACATTATCCGGATTACGAGAATCCAAACATGTGGCCTAAGATGAAAAGGTGGGTCCCACCCCACCCTCTCAAAATCCCGATCGGACTTAGGGGTGTTACCCCAAGCCCTTATTTCTTTTTTTCATCAAAACATCTCAACAATCCATTCATTCTCTCAATAATTTCATCCAAAAACCGAGAGTTCTAGCAAGAAAAACAAGGTAATGATCGAGTTATTCACGTGTTCATCTTCGTTTCTTGAGTTTGTTTGCAAGAAAATGAGGTTTCAAAGATGAAAACTGATTCTTGCATGATCAAGTGATGTATACGGGTTATACAAGGGATCTTGGTCCAAGAAAGGAGTTAAACGAATCAAAAATGAATTTTTACGGTTAAATCTTTGTTTTTGGAATCATAACCGAAACCATGAAAGAAATGGCTTGATCGCGAGTGTAACTTGCTTGGTATTGTGGTATGTTGTTTGTAGGCTCTGTGTTTAGTGGTAGATAAGGCGGAAAGACGAGTTTGTAGCTTGTAGTGGCGGAAAACGAAAGGTATATTCGGTTATGTTCGGTTTTGGAGTTTTTGGACAGATTGTGATGTGTTTAGGGTTGGGTCATAAAATTTTACAAGGATGTTCTATATATGAAAATATGAGTTCTGTTAAATTTTGGTAATTTTTGGACAAAGGATGAATATTTGGTGAATTTAATGCTCGGTTTTGGCCAAAAATGGTGAAAAATAGTTAAATATCATGAAAAATTCTGAAAAATTTCAGATAAGCTTTTTATACCATGTATAAGTCACACACAAAATTTGAGGTCAGTTGGAGAAGTCTAAGTAGGCTTTTCGGTTAAACGAGTTCTAGGGTTTTCTAGCTCGGTTTTAGTGAAAATGGCATGTAAAAGAAGATTTTGGTTCTGGAAAAATTACAGGGGACTATGTGGATGGCAGGGGACATCCAGGAGAAATTTGGGATTTTTCTAAGATCGTTTGGTATTTACGACATATTTAGTGTTTAAATGGTGTTTAAAAAATAGATAATTAAATTTTAAATATAAGAATTAATTCTGGAAATATTTTTATAAAATTCCCCACTGTTAAAAAGTTTTTTGTCCAAAATTTCAAGATCCGAGATTAAACGGATAATTATTTGTGCTAATTATCAAACTTTTGAAGTTAAAACGCGTAAACCGGTGAAGTTCGCTTAAGCGAGCTGACTGGTGTATAAAAACCCTAAAAATGAACTATTTTCATATAATTGAGTTAAACAAGTAAAAATAAATCATCCGAACATAATTCGGATGATTTGAGTAATTTTAATCTATTTTAACAGTTTCCGGTACACCAAAGACGGAAACGAGTCCCGCGGCCAATCGGAACGTCTAAACCGAGCTCTAATTTCACCACTTTAATTAAATGATCAGTCAACGACTATTTTCGGGTCGTGTGTGACCAGACTCATTTTTGAAACGTAAAAACGGATAACCGTGCTAGGCACGCAAAACTAGAAAAACGACTAATAGTAATTGTGACCATGGAACTCTAAACTATATCACAATCTGAGTCCGGAGAAGTGTTTCTGGGTTAACCTTGCCCCCAGAACGGGTACAGTGCTGGGTTAACAGTGTCCCCAGATGTACCGGTTAACTTGGTTAAAGTTATAATAATAATGAGTGTATAGTAACGATCGTAGGGATCATATTATAGATTGGACGTGTTAACTGATAATGATTGTTGTTACCTGCTTGCATGTGCTAAGGTGAGTTTCACGAGCCCCTTTTTCTGAATTGTTTTTAAATAGTTTCTCGGGGCGGAAGCATGTTATTACTGAAATGTTTAAATACATACTGAACGCATGGGCTTGCGTGGATTTATATATATTTTATTGTACGGGAATCGTACGGAAATGTACTAAGATGGTAATTGTCTGAGTTGCTAACATTCTAAGGCCCCGGAACACGAGTGATTAACTGAAAGCCGGTAGAGTGTGGATAGTACTATTGGTCTGACAAACCCAACTGGTCCGGCATGGATTTGCTGATGTTTCCCAGCCAGTTGCACATGTCTATTTTGGGTGTTATATATATTTTGCTATGTAATGTTAGACATAGCGGTTTGGGGCAGTTCCGTGGGCGGGGGATATGCCACGGGTCCGTGGGCGGGGGATATGCCACGGGGGTTGTGTGTGATAGTCAGAGGTTTCACTTGTGGGCTCAGCATAATTACATCGATAATAATATTATTTTATGATAATGATTTATCATGGTTTACTCGAATTGTGAAACTCACCAACTATTCGTAGTTGACCCGTTTTCTCACATGCTTTTCAGGTACAACTAAGATGAAGTGATTGCTTACGTGCTAAGTGCTTGATGTGTGTAAGATTTGCGTGCAGGATGTTATGATACATTATAATAAATAGAATTATGTATCGTATTATATGATGTGTGTATCACCTAGACGGTAATGAAATACGAGATAATGTAATTTTGAAGTATATTAATGTATTCAGTTTTCTTTATAAGCAATGTGGTTGATATCAGACGAGTCTGTCGCACCCCGTTTACGTTTCCGCTGCGGTTGCGGGGTGTTACAATATTACCGTAACCCGAGCCTGACATGATTTTTAATTTGAGCTATTGAGAGATTTTTAAATTATTAGAGAGAAATGTAGTGAGAATTGTGTGTTTTTTTTTATAAAATGGGGTAGTTATTTATTGTGGGTTTGAATTAAAAAAATAATAAAAAAATCACTTTTAATAATAGCCAAAGACTATTTTTATAAACTTTAACTAACCAACGGCTAGTTGATCGCCCCGCGGTCCTGGCCACCTCCCTCGTCCGCGCCCCGGTTCACTTGTGTGGTGTAGTGGTGTTCGCGAGCCACGTGATAAGCCACCTGGACCACGCCCACGTGATCACCCCCACTACCCCTCGGCCTTACCATCTATTTATTTCCTATACTTGTCCCTTGTAAAACTAATCAAGAAGTTAATCAAATATCAATTTACTTACATAATTCTCTGTATTACAATTCAACATGGTATCAGAGCAGTGATGATTCTAGGATCATTTTAATTTCTCATGCTCGTCACCTACCTTTTAACCTTCAAAATAACCAAGTTCGAAATCCATGGCTAACCACGACAATTTGGCCAATAATGATCTATCAGTTCAGATCGTAAACCTTCTCAAAACCAGTCTCAATCCCCAAAACCAAGAACAACATACTTCCAACGGTTTGAAGATTGTCGCCTTGGGCTACTCAGATGTCACCAACAATGGTGGCGACCGACACAATAATGGAGAAAAGATTGGCGGTTTTGAAATAGTAGCATCAGCAGGATATTCTTATTGTGATATTCTTATTGTGATAACAACGACACCGGAAGTTCTAATCGTGATATTCATATCAACGGCGGAGGTAACGAGACTGGGGAAATATCCTCAGATCCCTCTGCTTTCAATCTTAATTTCTTTAACCCTATATTATTAGAAATATTTAAACAACCACCTCAAGAATCTGTTAAAAATGAAACTGGTCAACACTTGTTTAAAGATTTAAAAAACAATCCTTTTTTGTTAAATAAAAGTTAAGATATTGCTTGTCAAAAGCTAAACACATAATATTTGAGGGGGAAATCAGAACAAACAAAAGCATCGTTGAACCCATTGGGCAAGCATATATGGCTAAAACATATCAAGATCTTAATCAATCATCGATTTTCGATTGTGGTGCTACCGATACCATGATGAAACATCCCGTTTTCTCATTTCGGTTAATAAAATAAAAATGTGAGTTATTATGAGTCGGGCTAGTGTTGGGCTAAATAGGTATGGATTATGGACTTGAATTAAAAAGAAAGAAAGAAAAGACCATGGGCTTGAGCCCATGACCCATAGTATATAAACCATATATTCTCATTTATTCACTCATTTCCACTAACTCCATACACCATCAAAAACACACTCTTAGCTCTCTCTCATCCTACTTTCTCTCTCTAAACCGAAACCAAGAGGAAAACCGACCATTAACTCGAGGTAATGATAGCATGATATTATATAAACTCAAACCCGTTAGATTTAGTTGCAAAACGACGAGCCGACGCCTTCAAACCGTTAAAGTCACGAGATCCGGGTGGAATCGGGTATAAACCAAACCTAAGATGAGCTTAGGGGTCACCCTAGCTCAGATATGGATCGAACGGGACGAAAAACGGCGAAAACGGTGGAGAAATAAGCAAGATCTCGCTTTTCCGGCGAGATCCCGGTTTTCCGGCAATGGCGGCGCCGGAAAAGGCAGGTATGAGGTTAAGGCGTCAGAGAATGTTTCTGACCTAAACCTAATTCGTTAACGGAGGTCTAACGAACTAGCCTTAACTCTTGAACTGATTCGTTAATGAAAGACTGACGAACTAGATCCAGTTCGTTAAGTCCAATTCTCCTGATGACCAGTTCGTTATAAGGTCTAATTCGTTATGATGACTGGTTCAATTCGCTAAGAAGTTCAATTCATTAACCAGACCAAACGAATAAGGTCCAGTTCGTTATAAGTCCAATTCGTTATAAGGACCAATTCGCTATAAAGGCCAATTTGTTATGAAGTAACGAATTAGCCAATTCGTTATGGAAGACAGAGGTAACGAATGAACCCCAATTCGTTAAAGAGCAGAATAACGAACTAGACTTTGAAAGAATTACGGAATGGTCCCTGGACTTAGACAAGAATGAGTTAAATTACAAAGAAACCCTCGAACTTTTTGAGTTAGCAATTAAAATACTAAATTAGAATTCTAATGGAAAATGTGTTACGACAGCTCGACCCCAGCCAGGGGCTCTGCCCCTTGGATCCTGCTAGGGGCTGCCGCCCCTAGAACCACGTTGCCAGGGGCGCTGCCCCCGGACCCTCGTTCGTCGAGGGTTGTAATTAGACTAGAAACGTGATATGGGTAGTGATAGTTAATTGATATGTGTCATTGTTATACAGTTCGTCGTGCACAGCTCAAGAAAGGAATAACTATAAACGGTGAACGTAATCGAGTTCATGTGAGTTTCTAGCCCCACTTCCTTGTTATATTTTCGGGGCTGTGTGCATACTCGATGTGATATTTAATACGCTTACCATAAGTGGTAAGTGTATGCCTTGATGATTCATGTATGATGATTGCTTGACGGTGCGTGAACGATCTTCGGATATTGCATGTACAGCCAGGTGGTAGTTAGAGATATGATTGATATGTATGATGTATGAATGATGTATGTATGAATATATATGATGTATGAATGATGTATGTGTAATATGTTGACGGTACGTGAACGATCTTCGGATATTACACGTATGGTCAAGGAAAGTATGTAAAGACAGGTATCGTACAGTTGCACGAAACAAATGGACCAGAACCTAATAATATCTGTGAGGATAGGGACCAGACCCTAATAATATCTCTGAGGATAGGGACCAGACCTTAATAATATCTATAAGGATAGGGACCAGACCCTAATAATATCTGTGATGTTGGGGATCAGATCCTTATAATATCTATGAGGTTATAGAGCGGAATGCTCTTTAAATAGTATGGATAGATATGCATGTAAAAGTAAAGTATGAATAATGTACACCCCTTCGGGCATGTGTGCAAGAATGTGAACTGATTGTATGTTGTATGATTAACTAAAACTCACTCAGCGTAGCTGACTTTTAGTATGCACGCAGGTGAGTAGGATGAGACAGCTGGCTTGATGGGAGACACATGGCAGATGAATAAAGAAGCTGGCATATGAAGATTTATTTGTTAATGTTTGAACTGAAAGACATGTTTCAAGTTATGTTTTAAGACAAGTTATGAATTATTGTGTATTATTTATGAAAGTTTTATATTCCGCGTAAAGTTTTAATTAACTCTGATATTTAGAACTATGTATATGAGTAAATCCATCGTCCAAAGTAGGGCACCGGTAACGGGGCCTTACACATGACTTATGATCTATCCGACATAGTTTTAAAATCTAAACCTAAAATTAATCATATAAAAACAGCCAATGTGGGAATCGTTCCCGTAGAAGGAGGATGAACTGTTGAAATATCTTCAACATTTAAACTTTCAAATTGTCTATATGTTCCATCTTTATCTCACAAACTACTATCCATTAGTCACGTAACAAAAGAATTAAATTGTACTGTATTAATACATCCCACCTTATGTATCTTACAAGGCATCAAGACGGGAGCGATTATTGGGTGTGGCACTGAACACAAAGGATTGTATTATGTGGAAGAAGTGACTCAACATGGTATTGTAATGTTGGCTCACGGGACTACAAATAGAGAAGCCAGGTTGTGGCACAGAAGATTAGGACACCCCTCCACTGGGTATTTAAATCTTTTATTTCCAAAATTATATCCTTTTGATAAAACATTATATTGTGAAACATGTATTTTGGCTAAAAGTCATAGACACATCTTTAAACCAAATAACACAAAAGTTGATTTACCTTTTTCACTTATCCACTCGGATGTTTGGGGACCAACGAAAGTTGTCGGGGGACAAAACTTTGGTTTTTTCTTTCTATTTGTTGATGATTGCACTCGTATGATATGGATGTATTTCTTGAAAAATAAATTTGAAGTTTTTGATAAATTTACAATGTTTTATGCCATGATACAAACATATTTAAAATCAACATTCAAACTCTTTGATCCGATAATGGGGGAGAGTCCATAAATGACTCAATGAAATAATTTTGCCAAACGAAAGGGATAATTCATTAAACATCTTGCTCACACACACCCGAACAAAATGGCACTGTTAAAAGGAAAAAATCGTATTATTTTAGAAATAACACGAGCACTTTTAATTGAATCTCAAGTACCCAAGACCTTCTAGCCTAAAGCTCTTGCTACTGCCACGTATCTTATCAATCAGCTACCAACCAAATCCCTTGAACTAAAAAACCCCTTTCAATTACTTTCTGAGTTTACCAAAATACCTCCCGTCCTTAAATTAAAACCACAAATATTTGGATGTTTCGTTTTCGTTCACATTCCCAAATCAAATCGAACCAAACTCGATCAGTGTGCTGAAAATGTTTGTTTGTGGGATATGGTGTAAACCAGAAAGGATATCGATGCTATAATCCCAAAAATCGTCATATGTACACAACCATGAATTGTGACTTCCTTGAAACCGAATTCTTTTATACCACCCAACAAAGTGGTCAGGGGGAGAATGAGTGTAGAGACACACTAAGTTGGCTAAAATGGATTCCATTAGTAGAAAAAGTCGATCACAACAACCAGTCATCAACAACAAAATATCACAATACCCAAGAGCATGGTAACAAAGATGAGTCACTAATTTCCCAACATTCTGATGTACCAACACTCAGTGCTCAAATCCAAAATCCTTCCAACCAGGTGCTGAGGTAAGTAATTCTCATATACATGTAGAAACACAAAATAAAGAACCTCATGTGATATATGTGATAACCATGAGATAGCAGATGAACAAACAGTGCAAGAGGAACAAGGTGAGCCAATACAAGAAACAACTGAGAAATATACCCTACCACCCAGAGTTAACCGAGAAGTCCCACCTAAACGATACTCTACAAAAAAACAAACCAAAACTTCCAGATATCTCATGGCAAACATAACCGAAGGAAACTTATCCAAAGAAGCTAAAGCCTTTAATTCTTCCCTATACACTGAACAAATTCCAAACTCGACGGAACAAGCATTAAAATCAAAGAATTGGAAGGATGCAATGGAAACAAAGATAAGGCGATAGTGAAAAATGACACATGGGAAAAATGCAATCTTCCACCAAGAAAGAAACCAGTGGGATGCCGATGGGTATTCACAATCAAACACAAACCATACGAAACCATCGAAAGATATTAAGCACGACTAGTGGCTAAAGGTTAGACCCAAACATACGGGATTGACTACTCAGAAACATTCTCTTCGATAGCAAAGATTAACACAATCAGAGTAGTATTTTCTATCGCTGCAAATGAAGGATGGACTCTTCATCAATTTGATGTTACGAATGCTTTCCTACATGGAGAGTTAAAGGAAGAAGTTTACATGGAATCCCTGCCGGGATTCAAAGGGAATTTTAAAGAAAAAAAGTATGTCGATTGAAAAATCTCTCTATGGGCTTAAACAATCCCCCCGAACTTGGTTCGGGAAATTTACTCTAGCAATGAAAGAATATGGATTTCGACAAAGCGAGTCTGATCATACGCTCTTTCTTAAATAAAGAGGTAAACTTGTAACTTGTTTAATGATATAATGCAAAATGTTTATGTTTCCCGTGTATATTTTATTTAATATTTTAATTGTTTTTGTTCAGTTTTAGTCAAGATTTGTATACACTAACACTTTTATGTTTCATAGGTTTCGGGAGTTGATCGTGATAAAAAAGGACGAAAAACGAGTTAAAAAGAGCCAAAAGGGAGATCCGGAACGCGTCAGGAAGGAGCCAGAACAGAGAACCGGTCAGACCGGGCCGCTCTGACTGGCCCCCTTAGTGGAGCACGCCGCGCCGCGCGATCAGAGAGGCCAAATCCCGTCGTGCGGCACCTAGGGGTTGCTGGAGGATATTTATATTCGTTTTTGCTACATGTTGGAGCTTGTTTTGGGTATTTAAACATATTTAACTTAAACCTAAACATAACCTGCTGCCACCAGACGAATTTGGAGTTTTTAGAGAGCATACTTTTGAGTCTTGTGGTGATTTTGAAGGCAAGAGAACAGCCGGTGAAGAGCTTTACGATCAAGATCGAAGACTACGGGTTTTATCGCCTTTAATCTTTCGTTTCTCATTAATTCACCATGCTTTTAGTTTTACTTGCTTTGTTTGATTTATATTATGTGATGCTAGGCTAAACCTCATAAACTACCTAGGTCGTGATGAACCTTTGTTCGGTTTGATTTTGTTTTGGATTTCTTTTCGTTATGGATTTTATGTTTTAAGTAAATTGTTGAGTTTGATTGCTTTTGATGTGTTTGATTGCTTGGTTTTATGTACTTGGATTTATTGTTTCACATTACCCTTGGTGATTGTTTCATAGTATATGATTTTGTTAGGTCACTTACTGTGTGTTCTTGACTAGTTTATGATTGATATGCATTAAGATCATAGAAACAGTGAAACTAATTAAATAAATAAAAGTGAGTTGTTAGCCTAGAAAGCTGTAAAGTGATAGGTTATTGATAGATCTTTGTTGATCAGGATTGCTAGATTTAGTTCTTCGTAAGGAGACCGTCTAGGTTTGATTGTCAGCTTAGTCTATTAAGTCAACTGAGTCTTCTTAACTATCTTTGATTTCCGCGATGTAAGGTAGGATTTCGTCATAAAGATACTTAGACATAAGTTATTAAATAACCATAAGGAAGTTTAATTAATAAACTGGTGAGTCTTAAAACTTGTTAGAAATCCATAGGCGTCTTCTTGAAGTTCAAGGGTCCTGTTCGGGTTTTCTGTCAATGGTCTATTTCATGATCCTAGTTCCATAACTTGAGTTTTTCATTTAATTAATAACCGTAACTTTGGGGATTCTAGCCTAGGTAGTTAACTTCATCATCTGAGTTAATCAAAGTTTTTAATTGTTTAATTAGTTAAAGTAATTAGGTTAAGGTTTTATTATTAAATTAATTAGTAATGATTATGTTTTATTATTATCTATATTACATATAAAACATTGAGTGGATAAAATGGTAATTTACCAACTTACGTTTTAAGGCGAGACGCCATTAAATTTAATATTAGTCAGCAGGCTAGCCACAATTCCACCTTAGGCAAACGTTAATTTATGATCTCCGGTGACATTTAAGAGCCACACAACGTTCCTTTATCACCACCTTCAATTGAAAGTCGTTTCATCTTTCAACACGATCAATGAATTTAAGGTGATCAATCAATCGATCGAATGCGTCCTTACATTGCCAAGTCATCCCACATAGTCGCAGCGGCACTTTCTTGCAACCGTGGATCACAATATCTACTCGACATATTAAGAGGTAAATAAATTAAAGTCTTATTTCACAGTCCTCTCTCATTTTATGGTTTATTATGCATTTTCATTGATTTGATTTCCTGATTTGGTTAGAACTATAGACGATTTTAGGGCTTTTGATTTTGTGATATGAAGTTAGCATTTTCTTATGTTTTGGGTTTTAAAATTACTCATTTAACTAATAGTATTTTGCTCAATTGATTGCAAACATTCAATTTTGGAGTCATTGGAGTAATCTTTTGGTAATCTTAGATACACCTCTTAAACATTTCATGAAGATAATAATATTTTTTTTATAAAAAACACTCTATTAAAGTTCATGCTATCTGCTGTTAGATTATTTAGAAAACATGGGACAATGCAGTCAAATTATGAGAGAAAAGTATAAATTAGTGTCTATATTTCTCAAATATCATATTTATGTTAAGTATATGATAAACGTTTTCTAGTTTTTTAAACCGTTTTATTTGGTATCACTAGAAACGACGCGGGTTGCATAATTCGGTTACCAACTTCGGTTGGGTGTACGCCCCCAGCGTTGACGCAATCCACATTCCCCTGGTACAAACCACCGTCATTTTAGTTTGGTTGTTTTGATAGATTTGTAAGCGTGACAGGCAATCACTCTTTCACCTAATTTCAACTATTTTCGGTTTGATTGCTATTGTATAATTCAATTTTAATACAGGGCAAGATGATTAAAGTTCTAGCTTGGGAGTTTTCATGGCTCACTCTTGATACTCAGGTATAATCTTTAAAGTCTAGCATGATCAAAAAGTAGGCATATATCAACCTCAAGTTACTTATTTGCAATAGATGTTTATTCATATATAATTAATAGGCGAAAGAGTTAGACCGTTAGAAATGGAGATTCATTCTGTGCTTGATGAACTTGCGAAATCTATCACTCTCAATCTTAGCCAGTTTGTAAATTCCAAGGTCACCTTCTAGCATTGACTCAACAGGTGCAAATGATACACATAAATTCAAAGGTCTCCTTCAAATTCAAAGGTTCCCCGGCATTTTGGGCCAAAACGCCACCTGAAACTTTGCCAGTACGTTTGGTCTTAGGATCAAAATCCGTTGTCCTATCTTCTGTGGGATCCACGAGTGGTGCGTATAAACCGTAAATGGTGTTTAGTAATGTGAGTGCACACAAACATGGAAGCTTGTCCAGTTCATTTGTCACTACTGAAATTGAAAACATAAATCAACTTGAGATGTTGTAAGCCTACTTCATTGGAATCAATAGCACTGTAAACAAGTTACTTTCGGTAACACGCTAAACGAATAAACTCAGCCAATTTGAGATCCAAACGGCTCAGGTTTTGCGGTTTGTCAATTTTAACTATTCGGTTAGTTTGAAACATGAAACCAACCATGTAAACTGATTTGTTCAATTGTAGATTACTCCCGTTATTCTTTTTGGTTATTAGAGAAAGGGCATTTTGGTCAATTTTCTTCAAACCTAGCAGAAAATTTTGCCTCCAACCACTCAAAAGATCATATGTAATTATGGACTGCAGTTGAGTGAATAGTACAGACTATATGTGTAATTTTAGAAAACATTTTTTTTAATTCAGAATAAGCATTATGGTTAATTCCCAAAAAAAAGGTGTGACTATCAACTTGTATATGTTTCAAAAAATTCAGTATGTAAAGTTTTCATAGTATCTATATTTATGCATGTTTATAAATTTTTTATAGTTTCACGTTATTTATAAATTCTTAGAGCATTCTGTTGTATTATAACATTTAGGATTGGATTCCGTATCGAATCAAACCGATGTAGAGTTCACTCCATGTCCGTGTTGCAATGTACGGGTTGTGTATCGACCGAGTTTCGTACGATTGCTTTTTAATCAGTGTTTGCAAGCCTGAGGTATTTATAATTTGTTGACATCATTATATTTGTTTTGTTTATTTTCATATATATGTTTATATAATGTAACACGTACGAACGCCTTCTTGCTTTGCAGGCTTGGTTTTGGAGAATCAATGTAGCTTCAATTTCCAGTGGGGAAATTGGTAAGTACCTTTAAACTATTGTTGCTCTCAATTCACTGATTATTATTCTCAGTTACTTTTTCGTGTGGTTAGAAATTAAAAATCGGTTTTTTTCATATTGGAACATTAAATCATCGTTATGTTTTTTTCTTATCTGGATAAAGGGAACTGTGTCTGTTTTATAGATCTGAAACCGAAACGAACCATAGGGTTGTTACCGGTTCGTAACACCACATACTTTGACACCAGTCAAACCCGCACCGAACCAGTTTTAACTTGGTCAAAACCAACCGAATTGGCTTCAACTAGGTAAAACCTGAAACGAACATATTACCTGCTAAAACCCGATCATTTACCTTTCAAAACCGGTTTAAACAATAAGTTTTTGGGGGAAAAAAACAGGGTTTAACTTTTTTTTTACTGAAACAACCTGAACCGGTTTTGGCCCATAACTTAACTTAAGCATCAAAATAGACCAAATGGGTTGAAAGTCGCTTACAGTTTATATTATATTGTATCGAATCTTGCTAATTGTTCAATCAATACTTTTTTATCTTGCATACACGTCTTTCATACTCTAATATCGTATCCGGTTGTTAAAGCACCACTAGAATGAGCTACTAGATATTGTGGAGCTAAGTTAGGAGCTAGAATAAAAATACTTACTAGACGTGTCACTTACCACCACTTTCTTTGCTAATTGATATTAGAGTAGTTTGGAGTTTTAAGAAATTTGAAATGCTACTGATTATTATGGATTTGCTGATCAGAGTTGAGTTCCTCATTCTCTGGCTCAAATCTATTTTTACACAACTTTGACTTTTTTTCTTTGAAAGTTTTTTTTGGCCACTTTTGACATTTCAGAGGTCAACGATTGCATTGTATTTATTCTAAATTATGCAGGTGACTTTGAGAAATTAGGCAGGTGAGAGCGAGTGGGTGTCAATCGGGTTGAACTTTTGATCATCAGGCTGTTTGGTTCATGCTCATTGACGGGCATAGAGGAATATAACCCAAACCTTGAATAGTTTAACTATGGGTATTCATGTGGAACGGCTCGGTTGAGTATGGGCTGGGTTATGAGCTAGAAAAGATGAATATGAACTAGAATATCATAAAATAAGGTAATATGCGGATTCTTTAAAGCTAAGGGTATTTACGTAATTTAACATATGCCCTTGAAATAAATGTTGTCATGCAGATATGACTCTAAATGGAATCACAAGAAAGAGAAGATTAATCCCAGAAAACCTTGTATATTAGTTTTTAGATTTTAATTCATGATTATTCATGATTAATGTTACAAATTCACTAAATATGAATATAAAAACATGTTATAGACGTTTATAGAATATCCTATTGTTATGCAGTTCTGTTTGTGTAGATATATTAAAAGGAAGCGTACATTCGCAAGCTGAACTGAACTTAACACGTTGGACATTATGAGTTTCCTTTGTTGTGCTAATAGTTGGGGAGTTAAAGGGTCACGCTCGCGGGCCCAACTTGAAACGAACTCGAAAATCTAAAACGAGTCTGAACACAACATCAACGCAAACTTACCCTTAACTATTGGTATCTACGCTTAAAAGTTCAGAGCAAATGTTATGAAATAGTAATAAAGAACCGAACCCATAGCTCGACTAAATTAGTAAATTACTTTTAGAATACATACCCGCACCCGTCGCAAAGCGTGGGCTCACATGCTAGTTTTATTAATTAGGTTTAGGGTTTTGATATTTTATTATTAATTTTATTATTATGTAATTAAAGTAATCATTAGTTAGTTATTACTAAGTTTTAATTATTAGTATTAAATTCCCCCTCAAATACTATTAATAAATAGTCGCGTCTTGTAGTTGAGTCTAATTTGCTAGTTTCGTAATTTATAGAGTCTCGTGGGTTCGATATCCGGACTTACTTAGCTGTACTAGAGTCGACCGGTTCACTTGCCGGTTAGTAGTTTTAGTTAAGTTAAGAGTCTAGAATTATTACTTGGTGTTTAGATTAGCTTATTTATAGTTAATAAATATTAGACTACTTTTAGCACATCATTTAATTATATATGTTGATGACATGATTATTACAGGAAATGATGAGGAAGAAATGAAGAAATGGAAGGCAAATTTATTTACAGAATTCGAAATGAAAGACCTAGGAAGACTTAAGTACTTTCTTGGAATTGAGGTATTAAGGTCTAAACGAGGCATCTTTATATGTCAAAAGAAATATATCCTCGATCTTCTAGCCGAGATAGGAATGATCGACTGCAAACCTGCTGACACTCCAGTGGTGGTAAACCATAAACTACATATGAAAGAAGGAGGTGAATTTGCAAACAAAAAAAGCTATCAAAGACCGGTAGGAAAACTGATCGATTTACCTTTCGCATACTTATCCAGATATTACGTATGCGGTTGGGGTAGTTAGTAAATTTATGCATCAACCTCAAGCCACCCACATGGAATCAGTATGGGGGATTCTTAGATATCTCAAAGGGACAACGGGCCATGGGGTTCTACTTCAACCAAATAAACATCTAAAGGTCCAACTATACACTGATGCGGGCTGGGGTGGAGATAAATATGCTGGAAGATCAACATCTGGATACTTTACTCTAGTTGGTGGAAATTTGATTACATGGAGAGGCAAAAAACAGAAGGTGGTGGCATTGTCTTGTGCCGAAGTCGAATTCCAGGGAATTTCACGAGGTGTGACAGAGGTTCTATGGATACGTAAGATTTTGATAGAAATTAGGTTTCCCCAAACCAAAGCCAGTAGGATCATGTGTGGTAACAAAAGCTGCAATACAAATTTCTATTAATCCGGTTCAACACGATCGTACAAAACATGTGGAGATAAATAGACACATCATCAAAGAAAAAATTGAAGCATGAATTATAAAGTTACCTTTCGTTCGATCAGAAGACCAATTAGCATATATACTAACGAAAGCCGTCAACGAAAGAATCTTCAACGACTGTCTCGACAAGTTGAGTATTGGAGATCCCACTACTTTCACTTAGGGGTGTTCAACGAATCGAATTCGAATTTTGAAAATTTGAAGCTGGATTCGAATTCGTAATAGATTCGACAAATTCGATTCGAATTCAAAATAGCTAATTCGAAGTTCGAATCGATTCGAATTTAGTTAAAAAAATATATTTCAATTTCAAAACCACTATAAATTTGAGTTTTTAACAATGAGAAGTACTAGTATATAAAATAAATAAATCATTTAAAGTTATCACATCCTAAATATTCATAATGGTGATCTCCAATTACATTAATTATTAACCAAAATGATGAACTTTATATTTTTAATCTCTATAACTCAAAAGATTTATGCAGTTTATCTTTTCATAAGTATGTATATATATAATAAAAATAAAATGTATAATTTTGAATTCGAATTTCGAATCGAATACGAATTTATGATTACAAATTCGTATTCGATTAGAAATTCGATTACTAAAATCAATTTCGAACTGAATCAAATTCGAACCATTAAATTCGAATACGAGTCGAATCGAATTTCGAGTTATTCGAGTCCAATTCAAATACTGAACACCCGTACTTTCACTACTCAACTTGAGAGGGAGTATAAGAAATACTAAAATATCTCTTCAAGGATCATAATCATGATTTCCTTTTTTTCTCATAAAGGACCGTTGTTGTCATCACCAATATTGGAAGAAAATTGCAAGTATTTATTTCTTGATTTTATTTCCTTTCTTTAACTTGTATTGCCATCTATTTATTTCCGGTACTTGTCCCTTGTAAAACTAACAAAGAAGTTAATCAAATATCAATTTACTTTCATAATTCTCTGTTAAATTCTCTGTATTACAATTCAACATGTGTTACATTTACTAGCATCTTCTAATTTTTTGAAAGCTCAAACGTATGAAATAAGCCAAAAAATAAAGCATCGTCGTTCCCGAAAATCGTTAAAAATATTTTAGTCGAATACGAGGGAAAATTTAGGTCTTATGTAAAAAGTTTTTCTTATTGGGTTTAGCAGTTAAACTGTTATATAGGCTTTTTGGGTTATAGTTTAGGTTGTGGAGTTTTTTTTATTAAAATGGGTATAAATTAATTAAGTAATTGGATTTAAATATTAATAATACCAGTGTTGTAAAAGTCGGATTCTAAGGTCTTGGAATCGACGATTCCAAGGTCCTCGGACATCAACCTTGCCGCTTTTTTCCAACTCGACCACCATTACTCGCCAAGGTCTAACTCGGTCAAAAATCGGAGTACTCGGGATTACTTGGCCTCCAAGGTCAACTCGGCCACAATTTTTTATTATTTTTTTAAATTTTTTCTAATTTTTTAAATTTTTTATTTTTTAGTAAAAATTTAAAAATAACAACAAAACATGAATTTTTTGAATTATGTTTTTTTTTTCATATGAATTATGCTTAATTTGACATGAATTATGCTTATCTTAACATATATATAATATCCAATAATTATTTTATGTTATATTTATCATATCTGAGTACATGCCAAGTACTCCCCGAGTACTCCGAGTACTCACTACAAGGGTGTCGACCGCCTAGGGACCGCCTAGCGAGTTTTACAACATTGAATAATACAATAATATGTTATCCTACAAAAGATAAATGCTTGTATAGGATAGCCAATGCTATGGTATACACCCGAATACAGTGGCGGAGGTACGCCTAAGAGACCGGGTTCGCCCGAACCCGGTGTTTTTCGGATTTATATATAGCCTACACTATCGTATTAGTAAACGAACCCGTTGTTTTTCGACAACGAACCCATTATCATTTTAAAAGAATACTATAAAAAATTTACTTGTTTTTTTCCGACCGACAACCGGAACAGAAGGAAGAAGACGATGATGGAATAAGAAAGATACAAAAGAGAGAACACAATAACAATGAATTATTTAGCTTTCTTTTAGTAGGGACTTGTTTGAAAATAAACTTATTAATTCGTCCATTTTCATTTTTTCACTGAAAACTGAAGGTATACTGAGCGTAGAATATTTCAATATTTTTATTAGCCTTTTCTCTATTTGTTTTTAATAGTTTCTTCTAATTTTTGTTAACTTGAAATGAAATACGCCAACTAAAGTATTTTTACTATATATTCTTATTTTGTTATTATTTTATATAACCTTCTCTATCGGGATTCAAAAATATACATCTAACTAGATTCTTGAGATATACAGTATTCAAAACTTCTAAGCGTTAAGGTTTGATCAATTTTTTAACACAAAATTACATATAACAAAATGGTGAAACAAAGAGTTGGAGTTAATAAAAGATGAATTTTTAGTGATTGTGTCTTATATAAAATTTACTTTATATTTTATTGAATGTTGACGATAGGCTTTTGTTGTAATAAAGATATTGCATTTTTATGTAATCTGACCTGACCTGACCCGACCCATCTCAACCCGAAACTTTGACGCTGGATTGTTATTATATCTTCCGAACCCATATGAAATAATTTCTGGCTCCGCCACTGTCCGAATAAACCCATAATATATGGTTATATGATTTATAGATTGATGTGATAGCTAAGACATGCACATGTATCTTGTTACAGATATCACATTGCATTGAAAGAAAGTGTTTCTCTGGTAGCGTAATTTTTTTGTATCAATTAGTTATAAATAAACCATATGCGTACTATCTATTTGTCTAAAGTTATTTTAAATTCTTAAAATTGAGATTTTGTGTGTACTTTTTGTAAAAAGACACGTATAATGTTCTACACTAACTAGTGGTGACTATCCATAAATTAGACCTACCATAGTGAGGCGCTTTCCATCCTAAAAGCGTCCCATAGCGCCGGGTACACCGCCTCCCGGGTGCTATGGGCGCTTGGGGGGGGGGGGGGTCACACACAACACCGATCACACCATCTCTTCCTCCTTGATTTCCCCACTTTGGTAAAACATGTCGCTATGCAATGGCGAACTTAAAAAAAACAATTTTATTAATCTTTATCATCCCCTATATATGTCAAACATACCATTTTTTCAAAACACATCTTTTCATTCTTTCTTTTTCTATAAAAATCATAACAAAAAATACCTTCCACTCTCTACTCACCATGAATTCATTCAACCATTCCATGTTCGGTTTTAGTCAATTTACAACCAACCAACGCCCGAACACCCCCCAACCGAACACCACACAACCGACTCAACCGAACATCACCCAAGCGAATCAACCAACCCCACCTTCCCGCTCAGTATGATTTTCGACCCTAGCATGTTGTCATACATGCAATATTTTGGGATGACCGCCAACGTACCACTCGTTGCTTTTAACCCACCGACTCATCGAACTTCCCACTGACAGTAGAGGAGATGGTGGCAGAAACGCAACTCGATCCGGTGCTTCGAGATGAGCCGGAGACATAACCCAGTTCGAGCAAATCTAAAAAGCCGGTTAGAGAAAAGCCGGACGAGGATTGACACACAAAAAGAAAAGCGCGGCCGAGTCTCGTGGTAAAAAAACAACTCAACTATGGACCCCCGAGGAAATGACTACTGAATGCCCGATTCTATATTGGGAAAATGATCTGATATGAACAGTAAATGTATGCTCTTTTAAGGGGTTTACAACCGACTTTATAAATCGTGGGGTAGTGGTGCAGGTGATACTGAAATTATTGCGGCGACGTTGACTGAGTTCCAAAGTGATCGGGGAAACTATATATATATATATATATGAATTGTGGGAATATTCTTCATTATCACGCTAGGTGGAACGTTGTACACCCCCCCCCCCCCCCGGCCCTGAAGTAGGCGATGAGAAAAAAGGTCCAAAACCTCCTCTTTGGTTGATCCTGAAACACCGAGTCGGATGCTTTGTAACATCCCGAAATTTCCAAAATAATATTAAATATATTGTTTAATAATGAAGGGAAAGTTTACTCGGGTTATCGGGAAATAAATAAATAGAGTAGGAGTTGGTATGGGTCGGGCTAGTGTTGGGTAATGGATATGGGTTATGGACTTGGGTTATGAAAGAAAGAGGGCAGGACCATGGGCCTAAGCCCATGATCCATAATTATATAAACCTTAAATCACCAATTATCATTCATTTCTCATACTCCATACACCACCAAAACACACACTTAGCTCTCTCTCTAAGCCGAAACCAAGAAGAAGAAGAACGAGAACCGAGTTCCGACCCGAGGTAATGCTAGTATGATATTGTAGAGGTCCAAAACCGTTAGATCTAGTTGCGAAACGAGGAGCCAACACCGTTAAACCGTTGAAGTCACGAGATCCGGTGGAATCGGGTATAAACCGAACCTAAGATGAGCTTAGGGGTCACCCTAGCTCAGATCTGGATCGAACGGGACGAAAAACGATGAAAACGGTGCTGGAATACGTTTTTCCGGCTAATCCACGGTTTTCCGGCGGCTTTCCGGCGGCGGCGCCGGAAAGGCAGCACCGGAAAAGTTAATACGAGGTAAGGTATGTCAGGGAATGTTCTGACATTCCCTGACCAAACCCTAGTTCGCTAACGGAAGACTAACGAACCAGAGGTGATTCGCTAACTACTTCGCCTGAGGGAGTGTAACGAATTAGCTCTAGTTCGTGTCTGTTTCGTTAGGGGAAAAGGTAACGAATTAACCTTGATTCGTTATAGCCAGTTTGTTAGAGAAGATAACGAATTAGATGGGCGATTCGTTAGAGGGACTGTTTCGTTATGAACTGATGCGTTAAGGCCCAATTCGTTATGGAAGATGACGAACTAGATTAACGAATCAGCTAAGAATGGATAACGAATCAGAATGTGATCTGGATAGCGAATCAGAGTGTGATCTGATAACGAATTACACTTAATTCGTTATAGAGAATGAGATGGTGAATAAAATAATAATTTCAAATCGTAGTGGAAAATGTGATAAGACAGATAATGGAAATAAAATTTTTCCAAGCTGACCTGGCAGCTCGACCCCAGCCAGGGGCTTTGCCCCTTGGACCCTGCTAGGGGCTGCCGCCCCTAGACCCCGATGCCAGGGGCGCTGCCCCCGGACCCCCGTCCGTTGAGGGTTATAGTTAAACTAGAAGTTTAGCATAATGACAGAATGGTCCCTGTACTTAGAAAGGAATGAGATAATGACATAGTAGCCCTTGGACTATGATAATTTATGAAAGATGACCTTAAAGGATTAACGAGTAACGATTAACTAACCGGGTAATGATTCAATGAAGTAAAATCGGCTTAGAAACGTAAGACTAATTAAGTAGTAATGAGAATGGCTAGAGTAGTATTTGATGTTCAATTATTAAACAGTTAGACGCGCACAGCTCGAGAAGGAATAACCAGTAGCAGAAGAAGTAACCAAATTCATGTGAGTTTCTAGCCCCATTCCTTGTTATGTTTTCGGGGCTGTGTGTATACTCGATGTAAAGTGTGAATACACTTACCTTAAGTGGTAAGTGTATGCTATAGATGTTATACGAGGTAGCTATTATATAATGTTTGTCGGTACGTGAACGATCTTCGGATATTGCACGTATCGCCAAGGATAGTGATTGCCAAGTGTTTATTAGTGTGTATGAATGCTATGATGTGACTTGCTTATTATGTAAATGATATGAAGCGTGTTATAGACAAGTAGAGGTAGAGCGTGTTAGAAGTGGCAAGAGTCTAGTAAGAGTGTTAGTGGCATGACGATAGTACGTGGTAGGGTAAGCCTATACGTGACTACGTCATTAAAGTGGCAAAGTGGCATAACGTTATACGTTATTAAAGTGGCAAAGTGGCAAAGTGGTAGGTGTAAATAAGAAGCTAAGTGGTAAGGTGAGCAGGTTAGATAGTGAACTACGTGTCTTCGGATACGTATATGATGCATGTAGTGGTTGTATGATAAGTTGCTTGATTAACTAGAACTCACTTAGCGTAGCTGACTTTTAGTATGCACGCAGGTGAGCTGACTATAGCGTTAGCATGAGGACGGCACATGGCTTGGATTGAATTGCTGACATGCGAAGATAGAAGTAAAGATGTTTAAATATAATGTTTTGGGTTTTGGTATCAAAGAAAAGATTTGATGTTTTGTAACAAATTATTGATGTTTTATATTCCGCGAAAAGTTTTAATAAACTCTGATTGGTAGAACTGTGTTTATGAGTAAATCCGACGCTAAAGTAGGGCTACCGGGTTCGGGGCCTTACATGCTCGAAACTTCGACTTATACGAGGACGAAGTCGGTGATAACGAGCAGGAGTATGTGGAGTTGCCTCGACTGGGCGGTAGAAGAAGTCGTGGAAAAGGGCTTGATCATCCGCGTCGGCTGCTTCAAGTGTGGAAGTTAGAGAAGAATTCACCGAAATGAACCATCAACTCGCCAATTTAAACGGCCTTGGGAGTCAACGTTTCCAGGTAATGCAAAAAAATTCTTACTCCAACAAGGTGTTCGTCGATGTACTGAACGACAGACAGATGGATAAAGATCTTGCTTTTTTACGGGAACCGATCGACCACCTTACCGGACATACCTGGAGGCTAGAGGCAATGAAAAAAGAAAAAAATATTAAAAAATATAAGCTCGAAGAGTAATAATATTTATATCTACTACAAGTGATGTTTTTTAATGTATTTGTTTTAATTTTAATATAGGTTTTCTAATTTATTTTATTTAATAAATGTTATTTGGATTATTTTAAATAAAAAAAGAAAAAAAATAGTGACGAGATAATAATTGAAAGGGGCTCCATCCATTACATAGCCCATATGCTGATGTGACGTCACATGTCGCACAACGCCTACAAAGGGGCTCGATCCACTACACAGTCTTATGATGGGTTCAAGGCATAAATACCATGTGAATCGATTTTGACAACATTTACAATAGTATTATCCTAAAATAAATATAAACACATAGTGACGGGTCATTTTCGATCAAAGGTTGTATGAAAATGTAGATAAAAATAATATGAACTAATTATAAAAGTTAAAATAATTTTAAACCTATCTATAATATATATAAACGAAGACATAAAAATCCTACGTGTCGCGATGTGGTCGCTCCCCCTTTTTTGGAGTCACCAGATTTGCTTAATTTTTAAATGGAGGCTTCTCATGCATTTGACCCGAATTCATGAGTATGGGTCTTACCAAACCCAGATATTCCTTAAACGGGTTATAACATCTCATTAAATTAAAAATTATTCTCAACAAATTATTGATGTAAAAATCCTATAAAATAGGATATACTAAAATTTAATATCTTATTTATTTTAAAAGATATATATATATATATTATTTAAATTAAAAAACCAACTTTATAGTAAAAAAAATAAACGGGTCTTGGGTCTCATTAAACCATAAGTATATTATTAACTTTCATAAATCAATCAATCAATCAATCATGCCCAGTGAAATCCCACCGACAGCAAAGCTATAAGTAGGGTCTGGGGAGAGTGGGATGTAGGCACACCGTAGCTCTATCCAAAGGAATAAAGAGGGTCTGTGAACTTATTATTAATATTATTATAATTAGTAGTAGTTTTTATATAACTGTATATTATTTATAATTAAAAACCCAATTTTATAGTAAAAGAAATAAACGGGTCTTGGGTCTTATCAAAACCATATAGCTTTTAGATCGGGTTATAACATCTTATTTATTTGTGAAACAATTTATCACCAAACCATAAGTGTATTATTAACTTTCATACAATAAAAAAATATAAATTCAAAAAATAAATAAATATTAGAACAAATAATATAAAACAACCCTCGTAATCCAGATATTTCTTAAACGGGTTATAACATCTCATTAAATTAAAAACTAATCTCACCAAATATTTAATATAAAAATCCTATAAAGTAGTGATATACTAAAAAGTAACATACTTGCCAATTACTTATCTATTATATATAGTATAGATATGAATATTATATTAACTATATTATGCTTTAAATGTAAACATATATTAGTAATTGTTGTTATAACAAGATATACAAGATATAGTTGTTATATGTAAACTATGAAAACCAAGATTGTCTAAATTACTTGCAAATTCATACAATTTCATTATAAAATATTTTAATTTATAGTTTAGCTTTTATGTTTTTTTTTATTATTATGTATATCAATCTATTTTTCTTTGTTCATGGGTCATGTTATGGTGTTAAATTTTGACACTACAATAGACTGAAAATTTAATTAATTAACATCTACATATACCGAACATTTGAATATATAAAGATCATTAATCTATCCATCTATAATATATTTAAACGAAACCTTTAAAAGTTCTCTGGTTGCTCCCTAAATTCTCTCAAGTCATCAGATTGCATTATTTGTAAATTGAGGCTTCTCATGCATTTAATCCGAATTCACGGGTATGGGTCTCACCAAACTCAGATATTCCTTAAACGGGTTATAGCATCTCATTAAATTAAAAATTAAACTCACCAAATATTTTATATGAAAATCATATAAAATAGAGATATACTAAAAAAATAATATTTGATATATTCAAAATAAGATATATATTATTTATAATTAAAAAACAATTTTATAGTTAAAAAAAGCAGGTTATGGGTCTCACCAAACTCAAATAGCTTTTAAACCGGGTTATAGCATCTTATTTATTTGTGAAACCCTTGTATCATAAGTATATTATTAACTTCTGTACAATAAATAATATTAAAATAAAAAAATATATATAAATATTATAAACGAATAATGAAAAACAACCCCCGTAATACGGGGGATAAAAACTAGTTTAGTAATAAAAGTTAAAAATAATTTAATAAATATATATTTAGTATTAGGAAAAATATTCCCCTATCAAATCAAACGTACCTCGTCACCGAGTAGGGAGCTTTAAAAGGGAAAAAAATTTATACGGGATCTATCTATTTCAATAAAAGACTACTCATTTTTGTCACTTGTCAATTTCTTAGTCATCATCACGTTTTTTTCCAAAACATTTTAATATATGGTTATTATCTTTTAAGTCATTTCAATTTATTAATTCAATATTTTTATTAAATGTAAATTCTAACCAATTCATTCATTAACATTAATTGTGAAATAAGAAAATAAGAAAATTTCAAAATTGAAGTTGCAGGTCGGTTAGAATAAAATTTTAAAGTCAAACATAATTGCAAATTAAAGAAAATAAATGTGCATCATTGTCGAAAAATTTGTATTTGTATGGTAAACTGCAAATTATTTTTAAACTATGATTCGAGCAGCAGTGCATACTTTTTTATATAAAGTTGGTTTCAAATTTGGATTTAAATTTTTCTCATATGCGTTTGAACTCAGAAAAATGTGTGTTCTTCTTAATTTTCTCTAAACATTTTTTTATAAATATTGCAAACATGGAGAATACCAATTACATATATATCTTGAACCTTATAATTATAATCCATATGTATAATGACTTACTATATGAACTATTTGTCATTTATTTATATGATTTTTTATGTAGTATAAAGAGTTTTAGCAATAAGAAAATTAATACTAAATTTTCAATATTTTCTTCCATAACTCATAACAAAATGGTTCAGAATTATATATTTTATGGTTTGATTTATACTTTTTTATACATTTAAATATATTTAATTGAATATGTTTTCTAAAACAAATTACTTAATTAAAAGCATTCAAAACGATAAATCAAAAAAATTGTTTCAATCTCATTCCACTATTTTTGTTTTCCAAAAAACCATTTAAGATATTGAAAACTATAATATCGTTTTCATCAGTTATTTACATAATTTTAATATAATATTAACTTATTAATTTTATTTTTATACAAATACAACGGACTAGGGTTGTGTTAGTTTTACGTTTTGGTTAATACAAAATTAAAGGGTTTATTATGGTTTATATTCAAAATAATAAAGTCATACACAAATTTTTTTATAAAAAATTACAGTTATAACATTTATTTATTAAAATTTATAAAATTTTATTAAGATTCACATTATAATTATAATGTAACTTAATAGAAATACATATTATTTTATTTTTATTTATTTGTAACTTAATCACGCTCCTCATTATATTTCAAGTATATTTCATTTTCACATTAATTTTTATTTTTAAAAAAATAGTTAATCCGGTTAAGAGTCATTTACCAAAAATCCGAAATCTTTGCTTCTTTTTTATCTATAAGTTATTAAAATATATATACATAACGATTAGTTAAATATTCCAACAATTTCCCATAATATTAACTAATAACACGAGATTAGTATTCAAAATATAAGTATTCCTAATCCAATACTTTCAACTTTTATAAACAAAAAATCACTACATTCACTTTATGCAACTTTAAATTTTATAACATTCTGTTAACTCAAAATAGTCACTGTTATTTGCACATGCTTTAAGTTTAGTATGTCTTTGTCATTTTTCTAGAAATTACATTCATATGAAATGAAACAAATCATCTTGTTATATTTTAATTTCCGGTTTTATATGTTACTTGATTATACAATTGTTAATGTTAATTGTAAAATATTAAATCAATTAAAAATTTCTCATACACAAAAAATTAATGACAACAAATTTATCATGATCAATCAGTTTCAAACTCTAAAGATTATAAGGATGATTATCCCATCAAAGTTTAGGTAATCTGGTTTTTGGAATAATCATGATTTTTGGATAAACAAGAGCTGATAATCTCAAATGACATCAAATTAATTGATTAAAAGGTATTATATTTTATCTGTATGAATATTTTTTTGTTAGTTTCATGAAAACATTATCATTTATCTAGGGTTGGTATATACTTGAAGAACCTTACTTGTCATACGGAAGAGTTATAAGCAGACCTATATGTTACCTTATCAAGAGTTATAAGCAGACATGTACTAAAAAATTGATTTTTGATAAACATTGAATATCAACCAATACAATAAAAAATGTAGTGTACAAGGAAGGTTTTACTTATTTGTAACATATTTGTATAATTTTAGTTATGTAATTTCTGTAATTTTAATTAAAATTGTAATTGTATTAACAATATTTGATCACGTTGTTGAACGTATTTCACTTAATGGTTAAAGTTTAAAACATTCATCAATTACCCGTGTAATACACGAGCTTCAAACTAGTTTATAATAAAAAGAAACCAAGTCTTGAACATTTATGAGTGTTTGGATTTAAAGCATACACAAAGATAAAGGGTGAAGATATGCAAGAGATATTAGGTGGTGCCATTTATTTGTTTAGTATTAATTATCAACTTTATAATATTTTTAATTTTGTAAACGATGTATGACAACGTTTGAGCTCGTTTGATGTCGGTTACTAAAAGAGTCGATCCGTTTTACAAAATTTATATGAAATTCAAAAAATTGATTCCCGTCAAACAAAATTGAGAGATAATGCATTGAGGTGGCATGCCCGAGTAGGGCATATCAACTTCGAGTTGATGAAGATGTTGTAAATCATGTTTGGTTGGTGAAGAGGTATGCACCCGCCTTAACATCGAGCGGGGCGGGTCAACCCACAAGATATAGACAAGAGGCTTGAAATCAGGATGTCATGAAGACACAAAGCAAAAATCTATGCGCGTGGCGCATATCACATATGCTCACGCATCACATATGCTCACGCATATCACATATGCTCACGCATCACGTATGCTCACGCATCACATATTCTCACGCATCATGTATTCTCACGCATCATGTATGCTCACGCATCACATATTCTCACGCATCATATATGCTCACGCATATCACATCTGCGCGTGGCGCATATCACATATGCTCACGCATATTACATATGCTTGCGCATATCACATCTGCGCATGAAACATCTGCGCGTGAGAATAAAGAGAAGACCTCGCGCATCCCCAGGATAGGTGCATATCACACATGCACACAATCAACCACGTCCTTATCCAAATCAGGATAAGGACAACCATGATTGTGCTCATCAGACAACCTTCCAGAAGGTATCCTTTAAGGAAGAAAGAATATGCTGATGTTGACAGCTGCCAATGAAGGGTGGACAACTCAGCAAAGCCCATGTGCTACCACGTGATTGCACATGGGTCAGGTGAAATACCTTGGTCAGAGAATAATCAATGAAAAAGCACCAGGTGTCCTAAGGACACGTGGCGCGAAGCAATAGGAGGAGGCCAAAAAGGCCCTAATTGGGTCTAAGCCCAATCATTGGAAACCCTATACTATAAATACCACACCACCTCCACAATGGGAGGTAAGCAAGAAAATATATTCTAAGTCCTTACTCACTTTCAGATTATTATTATCTTCTCCTACAATATCTTATTCTCACACCGGAGGGTTACCCCAAAGAGGACCCCTCTGTCCCTTTCTGAGGGGTAAGTTCACGGTGCTGCTCGTTTTGTAGGTGGAAGAACTCATATTCCGGAAAACCATCGGTGATATAGCACACTCATACCAGAGGAAAGTTGATCGTATACTAGTAAGTCGATCCACGTTTCTTCATTGGCGCCATCACCTGTTACAACGGCAACAAAACCACTATCTCATCAGTTCTCTCTGAAAATCTTCACCATGGTTTCCGGTGTTCGAAACAGCGATAAAGTTCTGGAGGATAATGAGCTTGAGGATGTTAATGAGGGACATCAGTTTCTGAGGGCACCGCGTGATACTGCGCGCACCACCAGTAACCATCCCTTCATCACAACACCTCATAGCCAGACTGAAACTCCTCCAGACGATCTCATGTTCCAAAATCTGACTGGTGCAAAACAAAAAGGACCAATGGGTCCGGAAGTTGAAACCAATGACCCTAAAGAATGGCTCATAAACGAACAACGGCGTTTAATGGACAAATACAATGAGCTGGTCAAACACAAAAAGTTAGCCGACTTAACACAAAGGCTCGCATTTGATAAACAAACCATTCAGGGAACAACAAAAAGGGCGCGCGCGCCGGAAGATGGTTACTCTGTTCACACCGAACACGCTGATGTTAGTGATGAGGAAGAGGTGCACAACATGAGGAAGACGCGAGATACTCATGCAGGAGGTTCACAGCTTCGCGCGCACATGAACATAGCGCCTGGAGCCAAAGTTGATATGGATCTATACACACCGTACAACCCACAAGCGAAAGGGCAAGTGGACGTAACCACACCATATAGGCCAGCCATCTTGGTGAAGCATTCAAAATTCACTGAGCGCATTGCGAAGGCTCCCATTCAACACAAAACCAAGATGCCAAGTGGTCTAGGCAAGTACGATGGTACAACAGATCCAGATGATTTCTTACAAGGTTTTTACAACACTGGAAACCTAGAAAGCTGGACGATGCCAACATGGTGTCACATGTTTGCTCGCTGCCTCACGGGCGCAGCGCGTGTCTGGTTCGAAAGCTTGCCGACAGGACAAATCGATGGGTTCGAAGAGCTATTGGAGAAGTTCCAGGCTCACTTTGTACAGCAGCGCAGACACACGCGCGACCCTGATGACATCATGCACTGCGTGCGCAGGAATGATGAAACCATTGAAGACTACATAACTCGTTTCAATCAGGAATCTCTTGCAGTTGGAGGTATCACTGAACAACTCTTGCGCGTGGCCTTTATACAAGGTGCGCGCAGTGATCAACTCCGCAGAGCTCTCGTGAGCAGAGATGGCATGCCAACCACTTGGGCTAAGCTTATGGAAGCATCGCGAGTCTTCGCGCGAAATGAAAAACAAATTGCCCAAGACAGAGCAAGAGATAGAGGGCATCAAACAGAAGCACCACGCAACAATGAAAGGAGGGGCAAACAAAACTCCGTATGGTCCAGGTTGCAACGAACCAGTTATTCTCCCGCAGAAAAGCAAGCGCAACAAAGTTTACCCCAGCCCCAAAAAGACATTCTTAATCGCGGAGAAGGTGACAAGAGGGAAGGCGGCAGAGAGCCTAACAGACCTCTACCAAGAATATGGACTCCCCTCACCAAAATGCCTTCGCAAGTGTTAAGCACAGAGAATGTCCAGTTTAAAAGCCCCAGGCCATTACTCCATAAGGGACCACCAAACAGTGGCAAGTATTGTGAGTTTCACAAGTCCACAGGGCACAACACCGATGCATGCCACCATTTGAAGGATGCGATTGAAAGAGATGTGAAATCAGGCAAGTTGGCTCACCTGGTGAAAAACCCAAGACCAGAGAATGAACAACCAGACGGAGCCTCAGCCAGTAAAAAATTCAAAAGAATCTGTGTAGCTGAAGGAGGAAGGCAAGGGCAAAGATCGAGGAAGAGAAGCGCGCAAATCCAAGGGGATTGGCGCGAGCAACAAGTAATCTTTCCAAGAATCAGAGGATGCCCGTCTATCAGCAGTCCCCTAGTCATCACTGCACACATCGCTCATTATGAGGTGTCAAAAGTCCTGGTGGACACCGGCAGTGAATCAGACATCATGTATGAGCAATGTTTCAGGAAGTTGGATCCAGCAGACCAAGCAAGGCTCGAAGTTTTGAATGCACCAATCTCGGGTGTCTCAAACGAAATTATTCACCCCCTAGGTCAGATACAATTCGAACTGACCATGGGGGATGAAAAGCACAAGCGAGCTGAAATTGTCAACTTCTTGGTCTTGCCCACCAATTCATGCCATAATATGATCTTGGGTAGAGGAACGATTGCCCAATTCAATGCCATACCGTCACCAGCGCACGGCGCGTTGGGGTTCCCAACACCAACAAGAGTAACATTTGTGTATTGAGATCATTTATGCGCAGTAACAAGTATACCTCGAGAAGGGAGAATGAAGCTGCCAGTGGCAAACAACGCGCCAGAGAAATGGATTCTCAACCCAAAATTCCCAGAACAAACAATCAAAATCGGAGCTACGATGTCAGATGACACAAGAGTGAGAATGAAAAGATTGCTCACAACGTATATGTCAGTCTTCGCGTGGCAACACTCTGATATGACTGGGGTTCCGCGAGACCTGGCGCAACACTCTCTCAACACATTCAAGTCTGTAGAGCCAATTGCTCAAAAGAAAAGAGTCATGGGAGATGAAAAGGCAAAGGCCATGAATGAGCAAGTAGAGGATCTACTGCGCGCGAATATCATCCGCCCAATACGATACCAAACATGGGTAGCCAATCCTGTGATGGTAAAGAAGAGCAATGGGTCATGGAGAATGTGCATTGATTTCAAGGACCTCAACAAAGCGTGTCCAAAAGATTGTTACCCCTTCCCAAACATTGACGCGAAGGTGGACTCTGTGGCGCCATTTAAGCTCAAATGTTTCCTGGATGCCTATAAGGGCTATCACCAAATTCAAATGGTACCACAAGATGAGGACAAGACTGCTTTCAGAACTGACAAGGGTGTTTTCTGTTACATGAAAATGCCCTTTGGTTTGAAGAATGCAGGAGCCACTTACCAAAGACTCATGGATGCGGTTTTCAACGAGCAAATTGGAAGAAACTTAGAAGTCTACGTGGATGATTTGGTGATTAAAAGCAGGGAGGAAAAACAAATGCTCAAAGACATCGAAGAAACCCTTTGGCGCCTAAAGGAAGTAAACATGAAGCTCAACCCGAGCAAATGCACATTCGGCGTAGAAGAAGGGAAATTTCTCGGTGTAATGGTCACCAAGGATGGTTTCAAGGTGAACCCAGAGAAGGTGGAGGCTATCCTTGACATGCCCTCACCATCCACCATGAAGGAAGTTCAAAAGTTGAATGGCAGATTGGTATAATCTACCCCATTCGTTAACACATTGAGAAATTGCTTAAAGAAAAGCCAATTCAAGTGGACGCCTGAGGCCGAGCAAGCTTTCAATGAGATAAAAGAATGTCTGATAAATCTGCCTGCGCTCACAGCTCCACTTCCTGGTGAAACTTTAACGTTGTACCTGTCAGCAGGAGAGCGCGCCATTGGCGCAGTATTACTGGTGGATCGCAAAGGAATCCAAACACCAATTTATTATGTAAGTCGGGTGCTGACAGATCCTGAGACGCGCTACACCATCATAGAAAAGTTAGTTTTATCGCTAACGCATGCGTCGCGCAAGCTTCATAGATATTTCAATGGTCATCCTATTGAAGTCCTGACTGGTTACAACATCCAGCAAGTCTTGCGGCGTCCCGCGCTCTCAGGAAGGCTGACAAAATGGGCGCTGGAATTAGGAGAGCACACGATCGCCGATAAGCCTCGTCCAGCAATTAAGGGACAAGTCTTAGCTGATTTCATCGCAGAAATCCCTGAAGGAAAAGTTGAAGAGGCTCAGCACGAATTAGACCCTCCGCAAGCCAATAATGAAGAAAACGTTTGGAGATTATTCACTGACGGAGCTTCAAACAACGAAGGGCCCGGCGCAGGCCTCAAGCTGGTGGATCCAGAAAATCATGAGTATACTTACGCAATCAGGTTGGATTTCAAGAGCACCAACAATGAAGCTAAGTATGAAGCCCTGCTGGCTGGTTTGCGCATCGCGCACAAGTTCGGAGTCAAAAAGCTAGAGGCTCATGTAGATTCATACCTGGTAGCAGCGCAAGTCAATGGCCTTTATGATGCCAAGGAGAACACCATGCCTCTGTATCTAGAGCAGGCGAAAAAACTCATCGAACAATTTGAATCTTTCATAATCATACACATTCCGCGCAGTGAAAATAAGTCTGCCGACGCGCTGAGCAAGATGGCATTAACCAGCTTCGATCATTTTGGCAAAGATGTCAGGGTGGAAGTAATGAGCAACCCGTCGGTGGGAGCGAAGTCTGTCCTTGTAATTCATACAACACCTTCATCATGGATAACTCCAATAATGGAATTCTTGAAGGAGGGAAAGGTACCGGACGATCGCGCACAGGCGAGGAAGATAAGACACAAGTCGCAGAACTACGAACTGCTTGATGGTACGTTATATAGACGCTCTTATCTTGGACCGCTCATGAAATGCCTGGATGCTGAGGAAGCAAGCTATATGATCAGAGAGATACACGAAGGAATCTGTGGAATACATGCTGGCCCGCGCATGGTGGTTGCCAAGGCAATGAACGCAGGTTGCTATTGGCCAGGAATGTACTTGGACGCGTTAAAAGAGATCCAAAAATGCAAAGCGTGTCAGAGCTATGCGCCAAACACCATGCGGCCAAAGAACAACTTGATTCCGGTGACCTCTGCATGGCCTTTCCATAAGTGGGCAATCGATATTGTGGGTCCCTTACCACAAGCGCCGGGGCGAGTAAAGTTTTTGGTAGTGGCAGTAGACTATTTCACAAAATGGGTTGAAGCCAAGCCACTAGCAAAAATCACAGCCGAGGCAATGAAGCAATTAATTTGGAGCCACATCATATGCCGTTTTGGCCTGCCCATTGAAATTGTGAGCGACAATGGCAAACAATTCACTGACAGGAAGATATCCAGTTGGCTCAAGGAATTGCGCATCAACCAAGTCTTCACTTCAGTATACCACCCTCAAGGGAATGGCCAAGTGGAGCGCGCGAACCAAAGCTTGCTGAATGGGCTGAAGAAAAGGTTGGAGGGAGAATCCCATGCATGGGTCGAGGAGTTACCTAATGTCCTGTGGGCGCACAGGACATTAAGCAAAACCAGCAATGGCGAGTCCCCGTTCAGCCTAACCTATGGAACGGAGGCTATCATTCCAGCAGAGATTGGATGCCCATCCTATAGAGTGCTCATGATGAGTAAAAAAGATAACGAGCAAGAAAGGAGGTTGGATCTCAACTTACTTGAAGGGCGCAGAGAGGCGGCTATCATCAGTGAAGCCAAATACAAGAAAAAACTAGAAAAATATTACAATCAGCGCGTGAAAGAATGCCACTTCAAGAAGAATGATTTTGTCATTCGGAACAATGAAGCTAGTCGCGCAATACTCCCGGGAAAGATGTCTCCCAACTGGGAGGGACCTTATCAAGTCTCGGAAGAATTGGGAAAAGGCGCATACGCTTTAAAAGATTTGAATGGAAAGAAGATCCCGCGCACATGGAACGCAGCACAGCTTAGAAAATGTTTCATGTAAAAGTTGTCAAGTTTGTAATCAAGGCTTTTTAAGCCATTATGAATAATGATGCGCGCTATTTTCTCTTAATGTGTGTTCTATTACCTTTTGCATACATGTTTCACACTTCCCTTTATTAATTTTGAGCAAAATGACAACATTGTATTGACATCAAACTAAAAATAAAACGAAAGTAAAACATACATGCGCGAGCTTCAAGCTCAAACGCGTTAACGAGTTTTAACTCTAAAACGTCAGGGCCTTAGCCCAATTATATGAGCCTTAGCTCAAATTACTCACAACATCCATCCTACATGCTGCGTAGCTAGACCATAAAAGTACCTAAGCACAACTAAGGCAAAGCACATGCCAAAACATAGTTGTTAAGGTCTCAGGTCGAGGTCGCGCATGGGATTATAATGGATATCAGAGTAACACATACTGACACGTAAAGGCTAAAAAACTCATTCATAATTCCCTATAATAAATACGCGATCGTCGCGCAAAGGAGGAATAATGAAGTGCCAAGGCACGTGTCAGCATATTCAGAATATTGCAAAATAACTTGAAATGTGACAACTGTTAAGGATTAAATAAAATAATTTCCTTACAGCCTTGTCTAAGTTTCAATGTGTAAGCATACCTTATATTCAACGAGCACAAACATGCAATATAAAGAGATGAATTGGGAATGCGCAAGATGCGAATAAGGGAAAAACAAAATTTCATTCCAAAACATAGAAGTTTACAAATTTACAAATGATGAGATAAAACTACAAACAAAAAAAAAAAAAAAAAAAAAAAAAAAACATGAAGGGCTTTTCAAGTCTCTATATCAATATCAGCCTCTTCATCGTCCTCATCATTACCTCATCCCTCAGCATCTGGCGCAGCCCGCTCCTCGTCATCTCCAAACTTACCATAATCAAGCTGTTCGTCTTGAATGGAGTCGTCTTCTATCACGATAGTGTCAGGAGTAGGTCCTTTGGCCACGCCAGAGCCGCTAGCAGAGGCAGCATTGCCCGCGCCATCATCGCTGCCACCAGTCCCTTCACATTCGTCAAGTAATTTCTTTAGCGCGCCAAGATCGGGCTGGTCAGCAAGCGCGGCTATCTGCAAGTCACAAGGAAAAGTATGAGTACAAAAGATTAGGAAAATAAGTCAAGGTAAACTCATTAAGGTTAAAATACCTGCTCAAGGATGGGAATTGGAGTATTCAAGTACTTCTCCCCCACCTCGGCCATGTCAGCGCAGACAACGTCGAGCTGATAAGGGTAGTCAGATGGATTTTTCTTCAGCATGCCATATTCATAGCCATCCTTAAACCCTTCAGCTCGACCCACCAAGCGCGACGCCGCATTGCAATCCATCACAAGGGTCTGAAACTCGTCTGAGTATTTCATCGCATAAGTGCAACGAGTCACACCCTGTGAAACTAGCCATTGACGATCCTGCGCGAGAGAAGAAACAGACGTCTCAAGAGCAGGAATCTGAGAGTTTAACAACTCAACAGTTTCCTTGGCTTGTTTTAGCTCTTCTCTGTCAGACGCTGCTGCCAGCCAAGGCTTCATTCTTTTCTGCTCGCGCAGCATCGAGCTCTTTCTTCAGGCGCGCAACCTCACTCTCTAATAAAGATTTGTCAGTGTTAGCCTGCGCAAGAGTTTGATCACGCGCCTCTGCCTCCAACTCCAAGTCACGCGCTCGACGCGCGTACCTGGCCGCATCCGCTTCTGCTGCTTGCAGCTTCTCCCGCGCAGCCTGCAGCTCATGCCCGCGCTTCACAAAGGCAGCGTTGGCACTTGCTCGGTTCTCGCTAAGTTCTGCTTGGAGTTTCTCAGCTCTCTCTCGAGCATCAGAAAGATTCCAAGCAGAAATCTTAGCCTCTTGCTTGGCCTCCACAAGGGCATCACGCACTTTTATATAATCATTGCGAAGCTCTTGGGAGGCAGCAAAGAACGCAGACCCAGCAAAAAGGTGGTCGTTGAGCAAGTCCACGCGAGCGCGGTCCTCTTGAAACCTCCTTTCAGCCGGAGGAACAGAGTGAGCCCAGAAGTCTTCACACACGCCCATGGATTGAAATGAGCTATCTTCAGTAATATTCCAGCTCGGGCGGTATATGTGATCGGCTTCCTGCAAACACAAAGCAACGCAAAAGAAACGTTTTAGTTATCTAGACACTAATTTGGAAGTCCGCACAGCGGAGCAAAGCAAACTTATACCTGCGGAGAACCGGCAGAAAGGTCAGCGCCAGCTGGTGAGCTCCTGCCTGCCCCACGAGAAGAAGGCTGCGCCACGAAATCTCGTGGCGCTATAGGGCTTGCGCGGCCACCATCGGAATCTTCAAAATTGACCTCCTCATCATCCTCTGTAACAGGTCTTTTCTCCTGCGACTTGGAAAAATCAAAAACAGTCTCACGAGGAGGGCTGCGCGCAGGAGGAGGTGAGGGAGGTCTTGACGCCGTTAGATCAGCGTGTAAAATAGTCTCCTGCTCCTTAGTGATCCCAATGAGAGGAGATTCAGTGCTTGTTGAAGCAGGAGCAGAAACTAACAGCGCCGGCGCCAGCAGTGCCACCAGCAGCTTGTGTGCCAGCTATAATTCCTATGAAAAACCAACAAGGAGAAATGATTCATAACTTGAACTAAAGGAAAAAATCAGAAAATCAAAGCGCAATAAATACCTTGGCGCACCGCCGTCCGCGAATTGAGCATCGCCATGAAGTCCATTTTCCCCCTTTTCGAGGGTAAAGCAGGGGACTTCAAAGCAACCTTTGGCGCAGCCTCGGTACCTTTCCGCGCCTAAGGTTGAGCCACCAAAGTCGCCGGCTCTACAAACATTTGAGTGAACAAAGCTTCATTAATAACTCTATCGGAATCACGCTCATAAAACCACAAAATATAAACAAAGTATACCTGTTGGAGAAGATGAAACAGCAGGCGCAACACCGCTTCCCTTGTCCGCCGCGCGAAGAGATGAGGTGGCAGCACCATACCTCGTGTGGACGGGAGGATTGCCCACACCTCGAGGCAAAGAAGACGAGGAAAACTTGGAGGTAAATCCCTTGGTTTTCTCAAGTCCATTCGCTTGGGTAGGAGGATGATTCTGGGCAACAGGGGCATCATTTTTCTTCTGTTTTTTACTGGCCCCTGCGCCAGTTTTGCCTTTAGCTTTGCGCTTGAGTTGTGGCGCCTCAGCTTCTTCCTCCTCCACCTCCTCTTCTGCAAGCTCCAACTCATAATTCTCGAGCGCATCTACAATACGTGCAACAGAAATGTTAACCAAATTTGGTATTCTAAAGGCCTAAGCATAAGTACAAAGGCTTACCAGGCGCATCGCTGTCAAAGCAAAATTCTAAATCGACAGGGATGAACATATCATCGAAGCGATCGGGGAAAGCAACTTCCCCAGCGCTCAGCGCGACAGAGCCACCCTCCATATGCTCGTCATAGGCGGCGTGGACGTATTCCTTGCTTACTGCATAAAACAAGACAAATGATACAAGCAAAACGAATTATATTCGAGCAGAAATAATGCAATGAGCAAATAACTCACCTAAGCCATCAACATGGATGACAGGCTCTGCCGCGCTGTCGGTCGACCTCTTGCTCATACCAACCCCCACCAGCGCCTCCTCGCAAATATTCTTGGCGGGGGATGGTTCAGCAGATAACTTGTTAACCCATGTGCCCGTTGGGTTCTTAAGAACATTCTCATCCACGGGCGCAGAAGTGATCGCGCGCATGGTCATGCGGATGGGAATCACACCAGCCTTAATATAAAAAAATTTTTCAGCCCAGTCATGAAGGCTTTTGAAGGAAACAGTGCAGCACTTAACCTTCTGACTGCGCGGTGTGAATGAGAACCAAGAATCTTGTATTTTTGGCTTGTAAAAATATTGAAAGCGCCGAGGGGTGGGCTCCTCGCGCTGAGCTTTGCACATGAACTCAAAATGAGTCATGCGCACTAGTTCACAAGGATGGACTTGGGATATGTGAATCCCATAAAACTGAAGGAGCGCACCTATAAACCTTGTCATCGGAAGATGAAGGTTACAGTGAGTGAAAAAGTGAGAGTATAAAGAGATATAGCCAGTGGGCGGATCTGCCGCCGTTTGCCCGGTCGCCGGGAGCAGACAGCTGTACTCAGGGAGAAAACCCTGAGAGGCGACGAGATTATCGAAGTCAGACTATTTCAATTTGCAGGGAATCTCATCCCATCTCTTCACCGTTTTGTTCTTCCCCACCTCCTCCGACGAGGCCTCGGCAGCCCGTTTACCCTTGCCGGTCTTCTTCAAAGTGGACATAACTAACGATTTTACACGGCGTTTGCTGGGGGAAATTGTGGTGTCTGGGTTATCAGACATACAATTGTGAATCAAACAGTATGGTTACTTTAAGCACAGAAATCTGGAAGCAAAAGATAAAGGCTCTTAATCGGAATGAAAATTGAAGGAGAAAGAGCTCTGAAAATAACAATGAAGATGAAGAAAAAACCACTCAAAAGGCTTGCTTTTATAGGCCCAGGAGAGAGAAAGAAACAGGTAATGGTCAGAGTTACGCTCACGCGCCCCCACTCGCAGGTGCAGGCCAACATGAGCGCGACACGTGTTCCAGACACTGTATGAGGAGACATGAAAGGCCACTGTAGCACCTCGAGCACAAGAAAAGTCTGACACATAACGTCTCCATCTCTGACGCATGTCAGCACCAACCAACCACGTACATGGATGATTCATTTCAACCAAAAGGATAGAATTTCGCGCAACGCACATATGATAAATGAAAAAGAAAAGACAAACCCTATTAAAAGAGCAAACTATTAAGTCTAATATCTATCTTACCTCGCTCGCGCGAGACAAGACATACATTAGACTGGGGGGGGGGGGCTTGAAGAGGTATGCACCCGCCTTAACATCGAGCGGGGCGGGTCAACCCACAAGATATAGACAAGAGACTTGAAATCAGGATGTCATGAAGACACAAAGCCAAAACCTATGCGCGTGGCGCATATCACATATGCTCACGCATATCACATATGTTCACGCATCACATATGCTCACGCATATCATATATGCTCACGCATCACATATGCTCACGCATATCACATATGCTCACGCATCACGTATCATGCATCATATATGCTCACGCATATCACATCTGCGCGTGGCGCATCTGCGCGTGGCGCATATCACATATGCTCACGCATATCACATATGCTCACGCATATCACATATGCTCACGCATATCACATCTGCGCATGAAACATCTGCGCGTGAGAATAAAGAGAAGACCTCGCGCATCCCCAGGATAGGCGCATATCACACATGCACACAATCAACCACGTCCTTATCCAAATCAGGATAAGGACAACCATGATTGTGCTCATCAGACAACATTCCAGAAGGTATCCTTTAAGGAAGAAAGAATATGCTGATGTTGACAGCTGCCAATGAAGGGTGGACAACTCAGCAAAGCCCATGTGCTACCACGTGATTGCACATGGGTCAGGTGAAATACCTTGGTCAGAGAATAATCAATGAAAAAGCACCAGGTGTCCTAAGGACACGTGGCGCGAAGCAATAGGAGGAGGCCAAAAAGGCCCTAATTGGGTCTGAGCCCAATCATTGGAAACCCTAATACTATAAATACCACACCACCTCCACAATGGGAGGTAAGCAAGAAAATATATTCTAAGTCCTTACTCACTTTCAGATTATTATTATCTTCTCCTACAATATCTTATTCTCACACCGGAGGGTTACCCCAAAGAGGACCCCTCTGTCCCTTTCTGAGGGGTAAGTTCACGGTGCTGCTCGTTTTGTAGGTGGAAGAACTCATATTCCGGAAAACCATCGGTGATATAGCACACTCATACCCGAGGAAAGTTGATCGTATACTAGTAAGTCGATCCACGTTTCTTCAGTCGGGAAGCAAACTCAAAAACCGTTTCAATCGAGCACATCTTATCGGACATCAATTTATTTAATACATAATTAACTTGGAAGATAATTGTATCTTCTGGTTTCGTCCACTTTCTTTATTTCAACTGTGCCTTACTCAACATTTTGTTGGGTTTTGAATGAAAATTTTGACCATTGCCATTAAAAATATGTACTTTCTAAAAAAAATATTTATTACCATTTATTATACTATAATATAATATTATATAATACGAAATGATATGATATGATACGATACATTATTATACAACTCTTATTATTATTATTATTTTAAGCTAATTTCGAAATTAGAATCTAATAAACCCTTGAACAAACCATTCATTGTGTCTAAATGAAAGGTTGACTTTCATAAACTGAAAATTAAAAAAATTTAATCAAATATATTGTTGTGAGCTGTGAATGAAAACATCATCAACGCATCAGTTTTTTTTCACATGGTATAGAGTTTTCATGTAAAGATCACACACTTAAGGACCTTGTATTCATGATATCTTAGTTGTCATCCTACACGTTTATTACACAACTAACTTCACACACATAACTACAAGAATCTGATAAAAATTTGTACTTTACACATTTAAGTAGAAAATATAAACATGTTACGTAACCACATAACTAACTCCCTTTCACACCATACCTAAACATCGCCATGTAAAGGTATTTTATACTTCTTATAGACCCGAAACTTAGACTTAAGCTCGTTTAAACTCATTTCCATTTTAGTTTTTAACGAGTCAATCTCAAAATCGTGTGATCACATGTGTCAAGAGAAGCATGACAAGTCACCAACATTGGAATGCGTTCACTACCCAAAATGTGAAAAGGAAGCCCTCACTCACAAAAAGACAAAAAAAGTACAAATATAATAGTAATAAAACCATAAAACAATAATAAGACTTGTAATAACAATAATAATAATAATAATAATAATAATAATAATAATAAAAACAAAACAAAACCTCTCTCAATATTCATTCTGATTCTGTGGCTTCCGTTTCTTTATATATGCCGAAGTCGTAAGCGTTGAGTCTTCGTTTCAATCAATTCCATCTGCTGCTGCTTTCTTCATCTTTAATACACCAATCAATCAATCAATCACTGTAAGTAAGTTTTACCTTTACATCACTTTCTTCCAATTATAAACCCTAATTACTCACATTTTCACGCAATCACTCAACATTTGCGTACATGCGATGATTTAGTTTCGGATTTTCTGTAATTATCGGGTTATAGTGTGACGACGGTGTGAATTACGTCAAATGCGGTTCAATTTTGGGGTTTTTGGGGGGTAATGCAGGGTTTATGACGTCATACCGTGGAAATTAGGGTTTTGTGTGTGAATTTAGGTTAATTTGTGGTGGTTTTTGGTTATTGGTGTGTGTTTCAGAGGAGTTATGAGTAATGAAGAGGAGAAGAAGTGTCCGTTGTGTGCCGAAGAGATGGATTGGACGGATCAGCAGTTGAATCCTTGCAAGTGTGGTTATGAGGTTTGCGTTTACAGTTTATTTGGTTTTTAAGTTGATTTTGTAGTTAGTTTAGGTTAGATGGATTGTTTGGTACAGTGTTATGTTGATATTATGTTATTGTTTTCACCTGATTAGGGCTGTAAACGAACTGGACAAGGCCTTGTTCATGTTCGTTTGTGAAGCTTTACCGGACACACAAACGGTTCACGAACACCAAACCGAATTAAGTTTCTTGTTCGTGTTAGTTCATTAAGGAAATGAACTTGTTCGTTAACGGTTCACAAACACAAATGAACATAAACAATGTTTTACTGAATTTTGCTAACCTGGAATGGTTAGTGTCAACAGTTCAGTTTGGGTGGCAAGTTTATGTTGCTGTTTTTTTAACATTCATGTTTATATGTTAATTTACAAGTAAATTAGTCACATAATGCTCACATATATCTTTTGGAGTATATATTTTTGCTATTAAATCGAATGAAATTTCTTGTTCATGTTTCGTTCATTTATTAAACGAGCAAACATAAATGAACTTCCTGCCGGACATTTATTGAACAGTTCGCCGAACGTTTGGTTCTTTTACAGCCCTACACCTGATGTTCTTCATTGGGCACAATTAGTTGATACTTGTATTCTTATATTTAGTTGATACTTATATTTTAATCTTTAGTTGATAGTTGTATTCATAATTGGCTATGCAGTTAATGCCAAAAAATAGCGGATATCGGTCATTGATCGATACCTGAGATATTGGTTATTGCGGTGGGATAGCGGTGTATATAATATATATATAGGGTCGGTATCATTTAAGAACTCCAAAAAAGTTAAGAACTGTTAGGAACTCTAAACAATCAAACATTTTTTTAATTTTTTTTATATACTAACATTATTTAAGAGTAGTTTTATCGTATTTTATATAAAAAATTTTGATTACATATATAAATCACAAGTTTACATATGTGTAAAATTTATGTATTAACAAATTTACATAGGTGTAAAATAAAACATAGATATGTATAAAAACTAATTTTCAAAACTGTAATTATAAATATAGATATACAAAATGATGAAATTACACTCAAATAACATTAACATACAAAATTTTTTATAAAAAACGTTAGTTTTCAATGATTCCTTCAAGTTCTTAAATAATTTAAGGGTTCTGTAATATATAACACCAAAAGTTATCTAATATTAATACTTAAGTCTTAATACCAAAATCATAAAAGTCAACAGTTCAAAACACAGAATAACAATATTTTTAATTTAAGACATGATTTAATCAATTAATCGAAAGCCATTAAATCATCCTCGGAGTCCACATCAACCAAATCCTCCAATTGTTGTTCAAGATCGTCCACTTCAACTGTAGCATCACCATCATCTCTATAGCGTGATCTTAGGGTTAAATCAAATGGAATTGGGCTCTGGGCAAAATGTAGCGGGAATCATCTTTGGGCCGAAAAGTTTAACAAATTTGGGTAAAAAATTTTGAACTGATAAACTCGCTGATAAATCCGATATATCGGTAGTCAAATAGCGGCAAAATATCGGTAAGTAGCACCGCAAATATCGGAACCGATATTTGGGTTGATATTTCGACCGCTATTTTACAGATGGAACCGCTATAGCACCGATATTGATAGCATAGATAATTGGGCACATTTAGTAGATGTCACATATGACTGTTAAGCTACTACTCATCAATGGAGTTTGTACTATGTAGATGCTTGTATTCTAATTTTCTATGTCTTAAATGATATTAGGTGACTTTTTTTTACCCATAAGTGTGGTGATGTGAGGTTTGAGTTTACAGTCATTGGTTTATTTTCTTCTTAAGTTGATTTGACAAATGTTTTAAAAAGAGGCGACCCGAGCGAGGAGTGATATAGTTTTGTATGATTAATTTTGCAGTTAGTTTAGTTATATGGACTATCTGATACAGTGATATAGTCATCCAACTTTTGTTGATGTTTTCAGCTGATGCTCATCATTGGGTACAGTTAGTTGATACCCTGTATTCTTATCTTTAGTTGATACCTATATTCTAATCTGTAGTTGATGCTTCGTATTCATAATTGGGCACATTTAGTTGGTGTGACAAACGATTGTTAAACTAATAGTCATCAGTGGAGTCTGTACTTTGTAGATACTTGTATTCATAATTGGGGACATTTAGTTGAGGTGACATATGGCTGGTAAACTACTAGTCATCAATGGAGTTTGTACTTTGTTGATACTTGTTTTCTAATCTTTAATTTTTTAAATGATATTAGGTGACATTTTTTTGTCCGTAGTCCATAATATGGTGATGCGCTTAATTTCAATCAATCAATCATACCCAATGGAGTCCCACCAATAGTAAAACTATAAGTAGGGTCTGGGAAGGGTGGGATGTAGGCACACCGTACCTCTATCCAATGGGATAGGGAGGTGGCTTAAAGAGAGACCCTCAGCTCTTGATTACATATGTATGCGGGATGCGCTTAATTTCCAATGGCTATAATCATGTCAAAATTTCTTTAATCTTACTGTAGATGTGGCAATGTATGGATGATTTTGTGATTATTATTTTGAGAATTTTGTTGCGTACAATACACTATAAGAAATAAATTGATAGAATCATGTCCAATCTGAAGTGTTCAAATTGTCACCATGAGAAAATTTGGCAAAAAAAAAAAAAATTCTTTTTAGAGGGTTATTACATATGTTTTTTTTTTTTAAATTCTTTGACTGAATTATGCAAAGTTATTCAACTTCATCATCTAAATTAGGCTGATTAGATACACGGAGGTCAAATGTTTGGTCCTTTAAATCTGTTAGCATTGATAGACAAGATGGAAAATAGTAAGTTGTTAAGTAATTATAATGGTATTGTTGCTGCAGGTTTGTGTTTGGTGTTGGCATCACATAATGGACATGGCTGAGAAGGATGCAACAGAAGGGCGGTGTCCTGCATGTCGCACACCTTATGATAAGAATAAGGTTGTAGGTTTAGAAGCGAATTTTCAAAGGTTAGAATACATTTGGTCTCAGAGCCTGTAAGTTTTACTGTTACATTTGATATGTACATCTATAATTAGTGGTTATTGCATATAGGGTCAATAGTTCAAGTCAAAAACAAAAGGTATCAAAGGGAAAGTCAAAGTCAAATGAAGGAAAGAAAGATCTTAGCAATGTTCGAGTTATTCAGAGAAAAATGGCATATATCATTGGACTACCTCTTGATCTTGCTGATGAGGATGTGTGCACTTTCAACCTTTTGTTTTTTATTGTTACAAAAGCTCATATTTTATTCCAAGTTTTATGCTGTTGTTGATAAGTTATTTTTTGGTGCAGTTGTTGCAGCGAAAAGAATATTTTGGTAAATACGGGAAAGTAACAAAGGTTTCTCTTTCTCGGACGGCGGGTGGGGCCCTTCAGCAGTTTACCAATGACACTTTCAGTGTGTACGTAATCGCCTTAATTTTAATTTTTTTTAGATGTTATATCAGTTGATAAATATTTTTGTGTTCCCAGATATATTACATACTCGAAAGAGGAGGAGGCAGTGACATGTATCCAATCGGTACATGGTTATGTTTTGGATGGAAGGCCTTTAAGGTAAGCACATACACCTCCACCCCCACTGCCATCCCCCCTCCTTTTAGAAAAAAAACAATTATGTGTGTTCAATCATCATCGTCATTTACATTCTTGATCACTGTCTTGACTCTTGAATTTAATGTTTGCAGAGCATCATTCGGGACTGCAAAATATTGTCATGCGTGGTTACGGAATACGGTATGTATGTATTTATGTGCGTGTATGCATTCTTTTCAGAACCAGTATAATGTGAAGAACAGCAAGAACATTAGAACGAACTTGTAACCTTTGCTTTAATTGTGATACAGAAGGCGGTTACGAAACTGCCTGCCCACTATCTCATTAAATCATCAATGCAACAAGTTCAAGTACTTTATGCGGTTATCGCAGTTCTCAACATAAAATTGGTTCCGAAAAGAACTTCCAAATATTTTTAGAACTTTAAGGACTCTTAGCAGCTAATCATTTTATTTTTTAATTGTATATATTTAATATTATTTGAGGGTACTTTTGTCCTTTTTTTATATATAATTATATGATTTCATATATGTGAAGTAGGTTATTACACATATATGTCATTTGTTTATTACAAATATGTGTGATTACATATATGCAATCACATACATACAATAAATGACAAAACTACCCTCAAATAATAAAATGATTAGTTGTCAGGAGTTCTTAAAATTTTTGGAGTTCTGAGGAGATCTGAACCCTATATATATATATATATGAGTGCATCAAATCAGTATTTTAGTTTGATTTTCTTATGGAAATTTGAGTTTAGATTAAAGTGAATTAATTTGAGATTCATTTTTGGTATGATCAGTCTTGCAACAATCCTGTATGTTTGTATTTGCATACTATTGGTGCTGAAGAAGATAGTTTTGGTAGAGATGAAGCAGCTGCAGTTCATACTAGGTATTCTATGCACACATTCAATATCCTTTTGTTATACATCTGTTAAAAACTCGAGATTCTTTAATGATCATTTTTATAATAAAATATTGTATTTCAGGAATAGAGTTCAGGAAGTAGTTGGCACAAAATATGTGCATAGACGATCAGGAAGTATGTTACCACCACCTGTAGTTGAGCAATATAATAACCAGAATGCTTCAACTGAGGATCATGTATCTAACTATAGCACAAAAGTAAGACATATACAGTTATATCCTTGTAATGAGCTGGCTTATGTTCATGTTTTTCTTATATTTATGATGTTCTTTCTCAGGATTCTTGGTATCATACCGAAAATCATAATCGGATTAGTTCAGACCATCATGCTCCAAAAAATTATGCAGATGAAGATAACTTGCGTATCAAGTCATCCAAACAAGTGACAACTTTTGTTGATATGCTGTGCTCTGATAGTAAGCATGTCGAGAATGAAAGCCCACTTGTTAATTCACCAACTTTTGATGATAAAAACTCAAAGGATTCGTTCGTTCCTTCTCATCCTGCTGAAACAACTAAGAGCCACAGTGATCATTCATCGTATCATACTGAAAATGAAAATGAGAATGAAAATGATAATCAGATTAGTGCAGATGAAGAAGATAATATACCAGTGGGCCCGTATATGGATTCAGAATTGAGTGACGGGTACAATGAAAACAAGTTTCAAAGTTTGGCAAAGTCAGATAAGATATACAGAGGCGCTAATTCGTTTTCTAATGAAGAAATTGTGGAGCATTTGAGACGGATTGATAATAATGATGATGATGAAGATTCTGCTGCTTTGGAGAGTAGTATAATATCCAATATTTTGTCAATGGATTTAGATGATGATAATTCATTGTACCCTCAAGCAGTAGCTGGTTTGTTGCAACCGAAAGACACGCGTTCTTGGAATTTCCAAAACAATGATCAGTCTATTCTCTCATTTGCAAATGAACGTGGATTTTCTGGTCAACAAAATGATCTCAGCCCTAACACCATTGGTACGTTTCTCTCTTTTTCTCTCACAAACACATGCATATATGTTTGTATATACATTAACTTATTTTGTTTCAAATAATAGCATCTAGGGTACAGAAGTTGGCACCACCAGGATTTTCAGCAACCATTAAGCCTCCACCTGGTTTTCCCGCCTGTGTAAGAGCTGAACAGTCTGTTGCTGTCAGCTCAGGTAAGCAATCTCTTTACACTCCAACTGTATCTTTGCATATTTACATGTATTAGTTATTATATGCTCTATTTGTCCACAAAATGCATATTTACTTTAATTTGTCATTCAACATATCGTTTTTGGTGTATTTTCAAGTATTGGTTGCTTTTGGTCTACGAGATATTGTACTATTTTGTTGGTTTTGATGTGCATTTTCCATAATTAGGCTTTACACATACTTAAATGGAACTGCTAGACTATTTGTGAATAATATAGGATGTTCCGTATATGTCTATTTACTATTGACAGTCTCTAATTTGTAAGTTGCATATATAAACAGAGTTATGTGATGAATTACTATATCGGATTTAGGGGTGCGTATAGGTCGGTTTTGGACTAAAACCGAACCCAAAGCGTGGTTTGCGTTTTTGAAAACCGTTCAGTTCTGGTTTTCAGTTTGGCTTCAGTATCGGATTTTTTGGTTGTCATTTGAGCTTGAAACGTTGGGCATAAAAAATTGCCCAAAATAATGAATTGGGGCCTAAATATCTTTTTTAATTAATAACTAATTCATTATTATACATTTGGGTTAAAATATTTTGAAAACACTATTTGTTAAATTCTTTATAAATTACTTAAAACTAAAAATAAAAAAATGAAAATTTATAAATTCAGTTGGGTTTGGTTTTTTCGGTTTCCATTACATGCAAAACCAAACCGAAATTTTGGTCTTTATGATAACATAAAACTAAACCATCAGTTTTTCTTTTGGTTCGGTTATTTCAGTTTTCTCCTTGGATATTTCAGTTTACCACTTTAATTACATTGCTTTGTTCTTGTGTTTATTTAGGAAACTATATGAGGACCGGACCAAACGCTCGTTATGACCCACCATCATTGGGGAGTCTAAGCAACATCAATGACAAGTTTATCAATCATGCTACAATGTTTAATGGAGGCAAATCATCACCAAACGTTTTGACCAACTCAAAGCCCTGGCTTTTTATGCAACAGCAATCGGGACCTCAGTTTTCTCAAACCATAATGCAACCACAGCAGCAACACATAACATCACCCAGGTTTCCTTCATCTCAGGTTGATTTGTATGGCGGTCTTACTTCTGGGATAGCGAGTTACAGCCCGTCTTTGTTTACCCAACAGCCAGGTGTTGGTGGTGGGTATCAGCAGCATAGCCAGTTGCAGCAGGTTAATGTTCAACAACAGGGTGGTGGTAGAAGTGGGGTAGAAAGGTATGGGTTAGACAGTTTGTTGTCTGGTTATGGTGACTATATGTTCCAAACGCCCGCTTCGGGCGAAGTATATGCCTCCCGGGTATTTGGAATGTAAAGAATGCTTCACCTTAAAAGTTGAAATGAGCTTGTTAGTTACAAAAAAGTCTTTGGTTATGGATTTGGTTGGTAGTCATAGCTAGTAACTAGTTTTGGTTTATGAATGTTTTGTCTTAAATGGCATGGTTTTTTTCCTTTCTTTTATGAAGTTTACATATTACATGAAGATTAAAAGATGTTTTTCATACCTTAAATATCAACATCAACATATAATATATATATATATATATATATATATATATATATATATATTATATAGTAAACTGGTTTGCATATTGAAGCTGATTGTTTTATTCTGTTGGCCTAAGAAAAGAATAATATTTGAAAGGAATAAAAATGGAACTAATAACTTATAAGCAATCAATACCTTCATGATAATGAAAAAAGCTTCTTGAACAGAAACAGTTCCTTGACAGCATGATAATGATCTTTGGATGACGTTCAACAAATGATCAATCCACCAATTTCAACCGGGCCTCGTAATCCATCCATTGAATGATCCATTTGACATTCTCGTTTACATTCCTGTTCATAACCTCTGCCTCGTAATTGATAAACGATGCCCAATAAGGTACCGGAATGAATCTCCAATTGATGATCTTTCATAGCAATCTCCACATGGCGCTTGGGGCGTTCACAAGACGAGAGCCTTGATTCGTTTGGGTTCACAAGATCGGTGCCGCAATTGCCCCGAGAATTTGGGGTGGGGGAGGGGGTTCACTGGTTTGAGAACCTGTTCAAGATGGGAGGAAGGTTTTTGGGGAAGCAGGTTCAAATGATGGAGCTAGAACACCGCCGCAAGTGGAATGAGTACGTTTGGATTCACTTAGGATGAGGTGGCTACATCCTATTGGTCGGCTTTATGGGTTCAAGGGTTCCAAGATACCCCGTCCCCCTAAACCAATTTACCATAATCAACAAAGACTACTACATGAATATTGAGATCTAAAGTTTTCAATATGAAAATAAATTGCAAACATGAATTTCATTTATAGCTAGATAAAAGCGTCGAATCAATCACTTTGGAGCATTTTGGAGTTATGATCGCTTGTTTACGATTGAACCAATCACTTTGGAGCATTTTGGAGTTATGATCACTTGTTTACGATTGACTCAAAATGAAACACATAGTAGAAATGACGCAGGAGCATTTTAACGGGAACATTTTATTTGTTACTTTATCTTTTTTTTTGTTTTATATTTATTTTGTTTCCAAGTTTGTCTCCTTCCGTTTTACTATAAGTAGGGTTGTCAATGTTTAGTTTGTTAGTTTTTTATTATTATTTGGAATAAACATTGTAAACCTTGAAGGTTTAGAACCTTTTGACATCATGAGTTTCTTGATTGCCATTTGATATGTGCTTCTAACTACATCAAGAAAGTGTAACTATAGGTGTGAAAGAGAGACGGTTTTCTAAATTATACGGCACACCACCCGACATTTCATACAACAAGGTAACAACTTAAACACAAATTTTAACATATAGACGTCTCAAAAAAGAGAATCAAATGATCAATATGCAAGGAAAATAGAATGTCAAAAGTTATTCAAGCTAGTCACGGAAAAAAAAAAAGCTACCTTAAGCCCTAGTCAAATAAGCTAATGATTAATTACTAACAAATACGAAATTTGCTGTTAGAAAAAAAATTATAAACAAGTTATGACCCAACTACTTATGAGCAGATTATGAGTCCTAATAAGGATATCAAGTGATCAACCCATTCTAGTTATAGGGTGAGCGGGTGTGTGTGTGGTGGTGGCGGGGTGGTGGAACTCTCAATCGGTATTAGTTAAATCCATGCATTGCGGTGGGGACACGACAGGAAATCAGCCGGTGTTTACTGGTATTGGATTGGTTGGTTATGATAATGATCTATTTAAAATTTAAAGTTTATTATTCATTTAGCATTTTATCTTAGTTTTATAAATAGGGTCAAGTTATTCTACAAAGGGTAACAAAAATAAGAAGTGTGAGAAGCTATAAATAATTGACATGTGCTAATTGGGGACCAAAGGAAAAAGGGTATAAAAGTAATTGTACACATTTTCACTCTCCACATGCAAGACACATGTTAATACCCCAATCATTTTAGAACGTTTATAACTTTTTCGTTTGATATTTTTTTTAAAAAAAATTCATCATAATAACAAACGTTTTTTTTTATCTTTAATGTGATTATGATTTTTGTTATATAAAATTTAAAACAAAAATCACGTCATTGTGTCTTTTCGCACACCATTGTGTCTTTTCGCTTATCATTGTGTCCTTTTTTCGTCATTGTGTCTTTTCGCACACCATTGTGTCTTTTCGCTTATCATTGTGTCTTTTTTCGTCATTGTGTCTTTTCGGACACCATTGTGTCTTTTCGCTTATCATTGTGTCTTTTCGCACACCATTGTGTCTTTTCGCTTATCATTGTGTCTTTTTTCGTCATTGTGTCTTTTCGCTTATAATTGTGTCTTTTTTCGTCATTGTGTCTTTTCGCACATCATTGTGTCTTTTCGCTTATCATTGTGTCTATTTTCGTCATTGTGTCTTTTCGCACACCATTGTGTCTTTTTTCGCCATTGTGTCTTTTTGCACACCATTGTGTCTTTTTTTGCACACCATTGTGTCTTTTCGCACACCATTGTGCCTTTTCGCTTATCATTGTGTCTTTTTTCGTCATTGTGTTTTTTCGTCACTGTGTCTTTCAACTCATCATTATGTTTTTTAAATACTAATAACACCATTGTGTAATAATAATATGTAGAAATAATGATAAAATAACAACAAATTATCTAATACATAAAACACAATGATTAATACATGTTACAAAATAACTTGAAACGTAAAACACAATGGTGAATACGTATAACACAATGACCTAAAACGTAAGACACAATGGTGAATACGTATAACACAATGGCCTAAAACGTAAGACACAATGGTGAATATATATAACATAATGACTTGAAACGTAAAACACAATTGAAACAACATATTACTCAATGGCATAATGAATAACAAAAAAACACAATTAAAAACCCATTAATTTTTTTTTTATTTTTTATATAACAATATGATACTCATATTAAAGATAAAAAAACGCTTATTATTATGGTGAATTTTTTTTAAAAAAATAATGTCGTATAAAAAGTTATGGACATTTTAAAATGATGGGGGGAATTGGTATGTGCCTTGCATGTGGAGAGAGAAAATCAACAAACGTGGGTTATTACCTTCATGCCCTTTCCATCAATTTTTATTTATTAAATTAATCTCAGCAATTCAAATCTATTATCAATGGACTGGATTCTTTCTCACCCTACTCATTTTTATTGTCCTTTGTATTTTAACTTTACCCTTATAAATATGTATCATTACAAAATAATCTAGTTTCTAAAACAAAGAAAACTTATAAAATTCAAAAGGATTAACATCATCTTTATGATCTCCAGTTCGATACTGAGGGCGTCCAGGTTATACTACCAGCAGACCATTGGATGGGTGGGCTCCGTGCGACTGGGTTGGGCCAGCTGGCGGTGGCATTTTTTCATTGGGTCACCCCGTATGAAGTACCTATGTAATTATGTTTGTTGGCCGTTTAAAAAATAAAATGGATTAACATCGAGAATAGACTTAGTTGTCATCTAACTCGTTTGCTTTATATGACCGGTCGTAAAAGTTCACTTGTATATCTATGTGGTCCATGTACAAGATATAATTACCAAAGAGGATGAAAGAAGACATTGCTAAAAGTCCTAAAAAAATAAATAAATAAAAAATAAACAAAATAAAAAAAATCAATCGAACATTAGCTTTTTAGTTTTTATTGATTTATTTGAACCCAAGATTTTAGCAAGCCTGACTTTTTTTATGTTGGGCTTTTAACTTTGGATGTTAAGGTAAAGAAATCTTTTATTTTGTAAATATTATTTAGTTTTCTTAATCCAAGGGATCTTGATTTCAACGTGATTGACCTTCTCAAAAGTTTTTGATTAAGTAAAAGAAACGGTTCTTTTGTAAAGCTATAAAATTTTTTTATCAAGTCAAACTAGTCTTTAAGTTCTTTATAAGACTTGAAGTCTAAAAGTCGTATGACTTTTTTCTTATAAGATCTCAAAGTCCTATCAAATATTATGGTTCATCTTTTCTAAAAGTCGTATGACTTTTGTCTTATAAAATCTTCTAAAAGTAACGCGTCTTTTTTTTTTCCGATATGTTTATGATAATCTTATAAGGTATTGTGATTCGTCTTGGATTTCTCATACATATTTCTAATATGGATATTGAATAGTGTGATTTACTGTTTAAGTCTTTATCCTTTTTATTTATAATTTTTGTTGTATTTTTAACTCAACGTCGTGTCTTTTTTTGTTTTTTTTTGCCTTTTTTGATAAGAAAGACGGGAAAAACATTAATTTAGTTTTTGATTTAGTTTTTTTATTTTTATTTATATTCTGAGTTATAATTTTTTATTATTTTTTTTGAATTTTTATATTAGGATTTTAGGATACAAATCTTTCTCACAATTTCTATTTTTACCTCTTTTCGTATTTTAACATTTTTTTACAAGGAAAATAGAAAGTCAAAATTTATTCAAGCAAGTAAAGAAAAAAAAAACTATCTTAAAAATAGTTCCCTAAGTTATTTTTGAGAGAAATAAAAGGAAAAACGGAAACTGAAAAACATTTGTGTTTCAGATTTTTTTTAATGAAAGTAAATGGAACAAAAAAAACTTTAATAACTTTCCTTTCATTACTAAAGAATTTAGAGACCGTAACTTCGCCTCTTATTATTATTTTTTCCAAAATTTTAAATTTTTTTCTCTTTAATTCGAACTTGAGAACACAAGGCTAAATTATATATTTTCCTTTCCTTAAACTTTTTTTTCATGATTTCATTTTTCTTCTTTTCTTTCGTTTATTAAACTCAGAACATAGCGTAAGCACGCGCCAAATAAATTCATGATTAACTACAAACAAGTTCCGACCCAACTACTTAGGTTGTGTGTTGTGGGATAACTAAGAAGAGATAGTTCGTCATTGACACGTATGCAATGAGATAATAACTAGCCACCGTTAATTAAGTTGTGGGTTAACTAGTTTAATTAATATTTTTAATAATTTAAGCGTTGTGGGTTAATTAGTTTAATTAATATTTTAAATATATTTGAAGTACACCCCACACACCAAGAGATGATAGCCCCGTTATTGGAATGGTGCTAGAGAGGAAAAAATGGTTTGCCGTTGGAATTATAATTCAAGCATTGTGGTTTAGTTTGGCGCCGCCATTTGGTAAGCATTTTGCAATACAAATGGTTTGTTCGAGCTACGAACTCTTTTAGCATTTTATCTTAATTTTATAAATACAAAATACTTTTTTGAACGGCGCCGAACGAAAACAATTTATTAAACATATCTTTTCAAGTTACAAGCGGACCAACCTAGCAAATGCTATAAGCTGGCCGGAAGAAACAGAAAATACACCAGATTTAAAAACAATCACACCCATTATAAATACATAATATACTATTAAAAACGTTCTTAACAAAATCATCTCGTTTCTAAACAAAATAAATTAATAACAAAATAACTTGGGATGTCAAACGTACGTAAAAAAATCTATTATTTTGTCAATATTATTTAGTTTTCTTGATTATAGGGATCTTGATTCCGACGTGATTGACCTTCTCAATATAGACGATATTGCCTTGGCTATAAGCCTATAAATCATCAGAAACCTTTCTTGTTTCTCTAAAAGGTTTCACATGAGAGTCTAATTATAATTCTGTTCTTGTCTTATCTTTTGTATGTGTTTAATTCATTAAATTACCATTTGTTTACGTACATGGTATATATCATAGCTCTAGGCTCTAATATTGTTTTCTTGGTTCAATGATTTATTCTAATATTGTTTGCTAAAGTTAATTCTCAGGTTTCTTTTTCTAATCCGCTGCTGGTCGGACGTCAGATCAACTGTCATAGATTATTGTTCTACGAACGACTGAATCTTGGTTGTTAAGATTAAACCACTGTCTTCTCGATCTTCTATTTCACTGTAAGTCTCTCTAGTTCTCCGTAGTTTTATCGCTTAATTATCAAGATTGCATGACTTCATAGAATTAGGCATTCTTGAAGGTGATTGACTGGCCGTTTAGTGATAGTTTGACAACATGTTTACCATCTTTTTTTTAACATATTTGATTTGGGGTGTTTTTCTGATAATATATGTTGTCTACATTTGAATTTTGTAATAAAGTGTATGCTTCTAGGTTTATATGCCAATTGTGTGCTTGTGAGTGACATATAACTTCAATGAAAACATGTTCTAGAATAAAAGCTCACTATACATATATATAAATAAAATCATCAATTGATCTTTTCTTATGATCTAGAATTGTGTTGGTTGAGTATTGTATTCATTCAACCTGTTCTTATTCGTTTCTCATCCAAAAAATTTGAACCTCTCTTTAGCCCTTTGTCTCTTATCCCTAGGAGGTCTTCCTCCACTAGCAGCTTTTTTTCGGAAAACTCAATGATTTGAAGTACTTCTTTGTACACTATTTCGGAAATCGTATTCGCAATTTATTTGCATACTTGAACAAATCAAAATTTGCAAGGAGCAACTGGGCCATCTTGGACTTGAACCATAGATCGCCCGTGAAGTAAATCATCACACCTATGGTATCTTGAGATTTTTAAGAAACTTACATAACCATTATATAGACTGACCATCAACATTTGGATTTGTAGTCTGGTCTGTTATCTTTTTTCATGATTGTTTGTTGGATTCTCAAGTCTTATTGTCATGATTCTATGATCTTGTATTTTTTTAAGCACTTAGACTGAGTTTATTTTCTGGTTTCTTGATCCTTTTCTTAACCAAGTCTTTTATAAGGATTATATGTTTTTGTACAATTTTTGTATCTTTTCCCTATGTGAGATGTTTTCAAACTCTTATATCATGTGAGTTTTTATAAAGTTGGAAGTTGTTTTTTGGCTGTAAATTCTCATCTAATGTAGAATCATGCGATTCTCATTGTTTTGAATATTGCGATTCCGTCACTCTTATATGTGAAGTTATAAAAGTTTCTTGTCTTTAATCTTTTTAATCAGATTTTGTTTCTTTTCTTTGTGTTATCCTTGTCAGATATGGTTATTGAATCTTGTGATTCATTGTCTAAGTCTTATCCTTTTAAAATGAATGTAAAGTTCATGTATTTAGTCAATCAAATAATACATGAATTTTTCATAATTTGCATTGTAGATGCCTTTGTCAAGAAAACATCATCATAGGTTCTATTGTTATTAACCATTTTTTTTTTATTTTACTTCCATTGTTTCTTCATGAGCTTGATGCATTTGTATCCATGTTCTAGGTCCTTGAGATGAAACTCTACCCATTCTTGTTCGATGTCCTCCAACTCTGATTGAGACAAGCACTTTGTTAATATTTAAGATATTGATTTTAATTATTTTATATCCACCAACTCCAAGCCTAACACCTGAGTACATACGCACTAAACGACGATCCATTATGGATACATGGCCCTATCTAGATCCTCAAGATAGTCAACATCATCTTCATATTCATCTTCGTTTTCATTCTCATTTTTATCGCCTCACAATATTTGTTAAGAGAGTCTATAAGCACCATATCTCTAACTGTTAGAACGGACAACTATTTTCCTTCACTAGCATCCACGAACTATTTCTTCAACTTCCACACCTTATTGACAAGTTTCATCTTGTTTGATTGAAACTCCATTTGCTAACAGTGTTAAACAATATGCTCATACTGGTTTTGTTTTCTTGTTTTTTCAACGCCTATAAAAGCTTCATTTCATCATTTCTTGACTAGATCATTCGAATTCTACAACTACTATGTAATCACATCAATTGAGATAGCTATTACATACATGTTGAAGAATCCAAAGGAAAAGCGTGGTCACAAAATGATGAAATGAAGCTTTTCGAGGTATTGAAAAAACAAGAAAACAATAACGAGACTAAAATATCATTTTCATGTTCATATTTATCTATGTTATCATTTTTGTCACCTCCCTACACTTGTTAAGAAAGTATGTGAACACTGTCGCTCTGACTATTACAACGGACAACAATTTTTCCTTTACTAAGCATCCACAAACTTTTTCTTCAACTTTCGTACCTTGTCGACAAGTTGTTTTTTGTTGGATGATAACCCAAACATCTAATAGTGTCAACGTTTTCATATCACTTATGTTTTCTTGTTATCAAGAGCTTCATTTCATCATTTAGTAGCCAGATCCTTTGGATTCTTCAACCTATTTGTAATCACATCTATGAAGATAGTGATTATATAACGGTTGAAGAGTGCAAAGAAAGGATTTGGTCACAAAATGGTGGAATGAAGTTTTAGAAACCTTGAAAAAACAAGGAAAACAAAAGCGATTTTGACAGTGTTAGAAAATGTTTGTGTTTTAATCTAACGAAAAAGCAACTTGTCAATAAAGGTGCATAAGTTGAAGAAAAAGTTTATGGATACTAGTCAAGGAAAAATAGTTGTCCACTCTGACAATCAGATAGCGCTGGTGTTTACAGTCTTTCTAAACAAGTGTGATGAGCTGATGAAAATGAAGACAAAGATGAATATGATGAATTTGATCTTGACTATCATGAGGATCTTGATAATGATGTTGCTTTTGAGCTAAGCGGTCATATATGTATCATTTCTTAGTGCGTTAGCACTCATCTGTAAGCTTAGAGTTGGTGGACATGAATATTAAAAAGCAATATCGTAATTTCGTCACCTCCATACACTTGTTGAGAAAGTATGTAAACATTGTCGCTCTGACTGTTACAACGGACAACATTTTTCCCTTTACTAACATCCACAAACTTTTTCTTCAACTTTCACACCTTGTCGACAAGTTGTTTTTTTGTTGAATGATAACCCAAACATTTGCTAACAATGTCAACATGTTCATATCTAGAGCTTCATTTCATCATTTAGTAGCCAAAGGAAATCATTTAGTAGCCAGATTCTTCAACCAGTTTGTAATCACATCTATGAAGATAGTGATTATATATCCGTTGAAGAATTCAAAGAAAGATTTTGGTCACAAAATGGTGAAATGAAGTTTTAGAAACCTTGAAAAAACAAGGAAAACAAAAGCGATATAAACATGTTGTTTGACAATGTTAGCAAATTCTCGTGTTTTAATCTAACGAAAAAGCAACTTGTCAATAAGGTGCGTAAGTTAAAGAAAAAGTTAATGGATACTAGTGAAGGAAAAATTGTTGTCCACTTTGACTGTCAGCGCTGGTGTTTACAGTCTTTCTAAACAAGTGTGATCAGGTGATGAAAATGAAGTTAAAGATGAATATGATGAATTTGATCTTGACTATCTTGAGGATCCTGATAATGATGATGCTTTTGGGCTAAGCAGTCATATATGTATCATTGATTAGGTCTTTAGCACTCATGTGTTAAGCTTAGAGTTGGTGGATATAAATATTAAAAAGCAATATCATGTTTTCGTCACCTCCCTACACTTGTTGAGAAAGTATGTAAAAATTGTCGTTCTGACTGTTACAACAGACAACAATTTTTCCTTTACTAGCATTCACAAACTTTTTCTTCAACTTTCGCACCTTGTTGACAAGTTGTTTTTTTGTTGAATGATAACCCAAACATTTGTTAAAAGTGTCAACACGTTCATATCGCTTATGTTTTCTTGTTTTCAAGAGCTTCATTTCATCATTTAGTAGCCAGATTCTTTGGAGTCTTCAACCTGTTTATTACATCTATGAAGATGATTATAATCGGTTGAAGAATGCAAAGAAAGGATTTTGTCACAAAATGGTGAAATGAAGTACCTTAAAAAAACAAGGAAAACAAAAGTGATATAAACATGTTGTTTGACAATGTATGTGTTTTAATCCAACGAAAAAGCAACTTGTCAATAAGGTGCATAAGTTGAAAAAAAAGTTCATGGATACTAGTTAAGGAAAAATTGTTGTCGGCTCTGACAGTCAGATAACGCTTATGTTTACGGTCTTTCTAAGCAAGTGTGATGAGGTGATGAAAATGAAGATAAAGATGAATATGATGAATTTGATCTTGACTATCTTGATAATGATGTTGCTTTTGGGATAAACAGTCATATATGCATCATTGCTTAGTGCGTTAGCACTCATCTGTTAAGCTTAGAGTTGGTGGATATAAATTAAAAAGCAATATTGTATTTTCGTCACCTCCATACACTTGTTGAGAAAGTATGTAAACATTGTCGCTCTGACTATTACAACGGACAACAGTTTTCCCTTTACTAGCATCCACAAACGTTTTCTTCAACTTTCGCACCTTGTCGACAAGTTGTTTTTTTGTTGGATGATAACCCAAACATTTTCTAACAGTGTCAACATCTTCATATCGCTTATGCTTTCTTGTTTTCAAGAGCTTCATTTCATCATTTAGTAGCCAGATGCTTTGGATTCTTCAGCCTGTTTGTAATCACATCTATGAAGATGATTATATATCGGTTGAAGAATGCAAAGAGAGGATTTGGTCACAAAATGGTGAAATGAAGTACCTTGAAAAAACAAGGAAAACAAAAGCGATATAAACATTTTGTTTGACAGTGTTAGAAAATGTTGGTGTTTTAATCAAACGAAAAAGCAACTTGTCAATAAGGTGCATAAGTTGAAGAAAAAGTTCATTGATACTAGTGAAGGAAAAATTGTTGTCCACTTTGACAGTCAGATAGCACTGGTGTTTACAATTTTCCTAAACACTGTGATGAGGTGATGAAAATGAAGACAAAGATGAATATGATGAATTTGATCTTGACTATTTTGAGGATATTGATAATGATGTTGCTTTAGGGCTAAGCAGTCAGACAAATATATGATGAATTTGATCTTGACTATCTTGATAATGATGTTGCTTTAGAGCATTCACAGCCCATCCATCATCCCTATCCCTATAATTACACTACAAAACACTAAATTTCTCTTTCCTGTTTAATTAAATAATACTTTTTTATACCTTTATTATTACAGTTTTCTCTCTCATATACGCACAACCAATTCAACAAATATTAAAAAATAAATAGGAACAAACTTTGTTTCCCCAAATTCACTAAAAATCACTACATTTCTCTCTCCATCCTATAATTTACACTCACAACTATTCAAAACCCACCCAATAATTTACCAATCCCCCTCACACAATTATGAGGGATGGGTTGGGAATGCTCTTAGGGTTAAGCAGTCATATATGCATCATTGCTTAATTGTTAGTACTCATGTGTTAAGCTTAGAGTTGGTGGTATAAATATTAAAAAGCAATATTGTAACAAGTTTAACAAAGTGTTTGCCTCCAACAAAGTTGGAGGAGTTAATAGAAGAATGTGTACAATATTATCATATGACAAACACATGAAACTTATGAAGACACAGTGGAAGCTAACTCATAACGTCACTTCTCTTTCTTGTTCACGACATATAGCAAAACATGACTCGTGTCTGACACGTACCCAATTTCCTTGATCTTTTCACTAATCTCATACTGCAGAGGGTGATTTTGGTCATTTGCCACAAAACATTTGCACTAAGTTTTCGATATCCATTGAACTGCGAAAGGGCTCTTTCTTTACACCCATTTCACATAATGATAAACGTCCGGATTAATGATGTAATTTTTCATTGAATGTTTTTTTCGAATGGAAACTTTCATAAATTTTCATTAAATCAAAGTTATAAATACACATACAAACACACCTGAATATAACTAATTTAGGCATATAAAATTGACTAGAAACACACATGTGTTTCACTTTCTTGGATAAAGAAAGCAGGTTTTTAATGAAGTCCTCATCACTTAACACCGCCACCACAGTTGGCGTGTCTCAGGCCGATCTTCTACTCGATGTGGAACACACAAATGGCCAATTAAATCGAGAGAATAATTTAAAAACACAAAGTTAGCTATATGATAAGGTATACCTGCGTTATACAACATACTTTTTTTTTATTAATGGATGTATACACTTACATGTCCATGAGATTATCATCATGGTCTTTATAAACAAATCCTCTATTTTTCTTCCCGCTCACAATTTCCAACGCTAAAACCCCAAGTTGAAAATATGATTTTACTGAGTGGAGACCGCTCACTACACATGAGATATTTAACCCCTGAATAAAAACATGTTCCCTTCTTTTAAGTCCCTATGTACAACCATACGCCTGGAATCTTGTTGAAGTTAAAGAAGACCTCTAGCAATCCCATGAATGATCCGAAAGCGTTGTGGTCAATCAAGTAACAACTTCCTTAATTCATCTGCTCAATATACAACAACTTAGTTTATAAGTATATGTTTGTTTTACGATTGTAAAAGAGCTAACCAAATAAGAAACTGCCGAGGCCTTTGTTAGACATGTATCAAAAATTATTTTCTCATGGTTTTGAATGCGGCGTCTTAGGAGCATCACAAGATTTTGATGCTGAAGTTTGGCAATGCGTAGAGCTTCATTCTCAAATTCATCAAGCCCTTGTCGAGAAGACTTTGATAGCCACTTCACAACAACCCCTTGTCCTTCTTTTAGCACACCCTGGCATGGATCAGGTTGCCATTGTTAATATGGGTTGATCGGGTTATAAATGGTTGGTTAAACATATCAACATGAACACGTGCCATTAAAATTAACAGATTCACGTGAAAATGACAACTCAAAACTTAGATTATTTTTTGGTCATGTCATAAATTGTCACCCTTACATGATCTAACTCATATATTTCACTTACCTTGTAAATTGGTCCAACCCATCTTCCCCGAGCTTGTTGTCGACCGAGAAGTCATTTGTAGCTCTAGCTATTTTAGATAAGCTAAATAAAGGAACCTCTGCACTTCCATATGGTTGTTGCTCTCTGAATCTGATCTCTTCTTACATTTTCTCCCAATATGGAGTGCTGATACGAGGCCCAACAAAATCAACACAGTTGATATTGACAAACTTCCTTAACCATCCCACCTGGATTGATGTTTGTAATTTGGATAGGTGGTGCACAAGCAATTATTCTTGCAAGCTGTCTCACAGTCTAGTAGGCTCATGTTGACATTATAGACAACATTCTCTGTGTCTGGTCATTTAATGCTTGAAAACTTCTGAAATCAATCCGAGGCTATACTTTGTCCACGAACGCTTGTATATTTATCATGACTTTTCATCTAAGTTTTTTAGTTCAAATCCTTTCAAGAACCCACAATTAGGAGAAGTGGTGGTATCACAGCCTCCATATGGGCCACATACACCGTCAATCCACATCCATTCTGTGTTTATAAATTTTTGCTCCAAAATCTCAAGTTTACCACCAGGAGTTATCATTATTTTGGCAAGTATGTGGTGTCATTGTTTTTAGAAATATAAACAACATACATCTCCTCCTGATTCACAACCATATAACTAACGTATGGTTGATCAGTAGTGTAACACGTAAAGAGTGGCCGACCAGAAATTGCTATGCCATTATATGGCCAGATCCTTACTTCAATAGCAGAGTTTTTTTTCTAATATATTGTTGTTGATATTTACCCTTGACCATCAAAAATGTTAATGTATACTCACCTGGGGAAGGATCCTCTGCACTCCTCCATGATGTCAAATACTCCAGTTACGAAGTTCTAGCCCATCTTCATTCCTGGTAAGTAGGTATCCCCAGGATAATCAAAGCTTTGTCATATGGTCCTATTTCCTTTCTTAATAACCAGATTACTAGTATCCCACAGTTTAGCTACAAGATTGATATGTGTACCAGATGCCGAGGAATTAGATGACCAAATGACTTTGTCACTACCATTAACAACCGACAGGCTCCCTTGGTTGTCCGGTGTGACCGCACCCGAGTTATCAATAAGTGGAGTTTCATAGTTTCCAGTTTGCCAGCGGTGATGTGTTCTTAAACCATATCCCCAGGTCCCGGTTTTTAGAACTGCCCGGGCTAAAGAAACCAAGCTCAAATTTTGCGTTCTTTGAAACAATGGTCTCACCATCTGAGATGTTTTGGTGCACAGCTATTGTGTTTGATGATCTAGAACTTATTAGCATTAGAAAGAAGAAGGTGATATAAGGGAGTAACATTTTGACTGATATCTATACACAAAGTCTTTCAATTTGGCCTTCCTCATAACTTGATGGCAACTATTAATTATGAACTAAGATGAAATCAAGATTCATTAAATTAAGGTCAGATTTGTTTTCAGTTATTCTTTCAAGCATGGAATTTAATTGATACTTTACTAAAATTTGACAAAAATTTGACAGGTGACATCAAATCTTGTAAATTAAAAAATGACAATACCAAATTTAAATGAAATCAAGAAAATATTTGAAGACAAAATCAGGGTCAAGATGAAGGAATCTGGGCCTGAGAGTCAACTTTGCTTCAAGAACATCTAACGTCTCACTCTTTTCATGTGACTTATGGAGTAGAGTGATGCAGCGGTAAAACGGAAACGAAGATCGATTCACATTGATTCTAAGAATACACGTGAAGAACTTCCCAAAACTCCCAAATCCCACCCAAAGGTCAAGGGGAAAATAAAGTGAAAAATCTTTATTATCAAAATTGGAGTCTGATCTTTCACATTACATGTACTGAATATAAATAGAGCTTCTAATACGAAATGGGCCCAAAAAAGACCATGGGCCAAACACAAACCCAAAAAGAAAAATGCAAAAACCAACAAAAAAACATAAAAAGACCCATAACTTTTATTAGGAGGCGTTTTTGGGCTTCGGACTTATCATAAGCATTTGCTACAATGTGCTCCTCGTTTCAGGCTTCAATTTGACTGGTAATGTGCTTGAAACGGAGCTTCGTGGGCCAAGTTATGCCCATTTTCGTGGGCCACCTTTGGAAGCACGATCATGGGCCTCCAAATACAACATGACATGTTCTTCAATAGCTGGGCTTCCATCATTCCCTCCATGATAGAAAAATTCAACCTCGAATCTGTAGTGACCTCATCATTAGACGAATCCCCATAAAATGGCAGCAAGTGTTTGACATTGAAAACATCCGAACAACGAATATGACTTGGTAACTTTAGACGGTAAGCATTCGAATTTATTTTCTGCACAATCTCCACTGGCCCGATTTTCTTGGCTGACAATTTAGTATACTCCCCAACTGGAAAACGATCTTTAGTCAAAACAGCCCACACAAAATCACCCACTTCAAAATCAACATGCCTACGCCTTTGGTCTACAGCTCGCTTATACTTTGAATTAGCGTTGGCCAAATTTTCCTGCACAGCTGCATGAACTTCATATAACCCCATAACAAAATCTTGTACCTTCTTTGGAACAGAACCCAAAACAGGAAGTGACATTAAATCGAGAGGAGCCGGGGCTTAGCAGAATAGACCACCTCAAACGGGCTAAAACAAGTACTCTGATTAACCGCGTGATTATGAGCAAACTCCGCCTGACAAAACTTTTGATCCCAAGACTTCACATGATCACTCACAAGACACCGTAAAGATTACCAAGTGACCGATTAACAACCTCTATTTTCCCATCTGTTTGAGGGTGGTAGGCACTGCTGAAGTTAAGCTGAGTGTTCACCATTTTCCATAGGATGCGCCAAAAATGACTCAAGAAACGAGTGTCCCGATCAGAAACAACAGAAGATGGTAAACCATGCATACGATAAACATCCCGAAAGAATAACTGAGCCACATTAACTGCATCTGTCGTCTTCTTACAAGGAACAAAATACACCATCTTAGAAAACCGATCAACCACAACAAAGATCGAATCGTTTCCCCTTTGAGTCCGAGGCAGCCCCAACACAAAATCCATACTAATATCAGTCTAAGGCTGTGAAGGGATAGGCAAGGTCATATAAAGACCTGCATTAGTAATCGTGCCCTTTGAGACTTGGCAAATACGACACCTTTTAACATAACGATCTACCTCTTTCCTCATAGTAGGCCAAAAGTAGGAAGACTGCACCAAATGTAAAGTACGGTCACGACCAACATGACCCTCCCCATGTAACTCCTGAATAATTTTCACCCGAAGACTGGAGTCAGGAATGCAAAGCTGATTCCCTTTGAACAAAAACCCGTCATGCAAAAGAAAGTCTGACTTCTGACCCGCTTGCACATCCTGCAACACAACTGAAAAATACGGGTCAGTGGCTAACTGCTCACGAATAACATCCAACCCTAGCACATTGACTCTCACAGAAACAAGCAGATTTCCTCTCCTGCTTAAGGCATCAGCAACACGGTTTGAAACACCAGTTTTGTGTTTGACCACAAAAGTAAACTTTTCAAGAAATGCTAACCAACGCCCGTGTTTATGAGATATCTTGTCTTGCGTGCGAATATTCCTTAGAGAATCACGATCTGTGAATAAAACAAACTCTTTATGAAACAAATAGTGACACCAATGCTTTACAGCTTGGACCACTGCATAAAACTCCATGTCATAAGTACTATATCTCAACTTTGCCCCTATTAACTTCTCGCTAAAAAAAGCAATAGGTCGACCCCCTTGATTGAGAACTCCGCCAGTCCCAACCTTCGAGGCATCAGTATGAAGTTCAAAAACTTGTGAAAAGTTAGGCAATACCAGAATTGGTGCGGTAGTGAGCTTTTCCTTGATAACCTGAAAAGCTAACTCTGCCCCCTCTTTCCATACAAACATCTTTCCCTTCAAGCAATCTGTCATAGGGGCCATAATGGAACTGAAGTGTGGAATGAACCGTCTATAAAAAGAAGCAGGCCCATGAAAACTGCGGACTTCAGTAATGGTGGTAGGAGTTGGCCAGTTTTGAACAGCTGCAACTTTAGACTCATCCACCTGTATTCCATCACCTGAAATAACATAACCTAAGAACAAAACTTTAGTGGTCATGAACACATATTTATTTGTTGCTGCATAGAAATTGTCTCTGCGAAGTAAGGCCAAAACCTTCCTGACATGCACGGCGTGCTCATTGAAAGAAACACTATAAATAAGATATCGTCAGAATACACCACCACAAACTTCCCAATAAAAGGCCTGAGCAACTGTTTCATCACATGCATAAAAGTACTAGGCGCGTTTGATAAACCAAAATGCATCACCAACCACTCGTATAACCCTTCACGAGTCTTGAAGGCCGTTTTCCATTCATCCCAGGTCTAAGACGAATCTGGTAATAACCACTCTTCAAGTCCAACTTTGTGAAAATAGTAGCACCACTAATCTGGTCAAGCAAATCATCAAGTCGAGGAATAGGAAACCTATACCTCACAGTAATCTTGTTGATGGCTCGACTATCAACACACATCCGCCAGGTGCCATCTTTTTTGGAGTTAACAAAGCAAGAACAACACAAGGGCTCATACTTTCACGAACATGACCCTTAGAAATCAACGCCTCAACCAGTCTACGTAAATCTTCATGCTCTCTCGGGCTCATCTGGTAATGTGGCCTGTTGGGCAATTGTGAACCAAACTCCAAATCAATATGATGTTGGATGCCACGCAAAGGTGGCAACCCATCCGACAACTCATCAGGGAAAACATCAGGAAATTCCTCAAGTAAAGGAATCATAGCTTCAGGAATCTCAACTTCCCTGGCCACCGGTTTCCCTATCAAAACAAATTCATTGTCTGCCTCCACTAACTCATATTCAAACTGACTAATGGTCAACATGTTACCCGGGTGCTTTGTGGCTAGCTACTTGGGCTAGCTAGGAACAAGCGTTATCTTCACCCCACCAAACATGAAGCTATAAGAATTGGACCACACGTCATGTTCTATACTTCGATCATACTCCTAAGGTCTACCCAACAACTAGTGACACGCATCCATAGGCACAACATCACACACAACCTCATCTTTATATGTGGCCCCGATAGAAAAAGAAACAAGGGCCTTCTTAGAGACCGTTACCTCTCCCCCCTTTTTAAGCCATTGAAACTTGTAAGGCTTGTGGTGACTCTCCGTCTTCAAGGCCAACTTTTGGCCTGCCTCTTCAGAAATCAGATTGTTACAACTTCCAGAATAGATAACAAATGTGCAAACCTTTCCCATAATGGTACATGTGGAGTGGAAGATGTTATGCTTAAGCCATCCGTCTCCATCAGACTTTGGTGTATAGCAAGAACGCCTAACCACCAAATTCACCCCCACATCACCGGTCACAAACTCCTCCTCATACTCGGGTTCTTCATCATACTCTGGGGCCTTATCGTATTCTTCATACTGTTCATCTTTAGATTCAACAAGCAAATGCCTCTTATCCGCTTGTTTACAGTCGACTTGCCGATGGCCCATCTCACCACACTTGAAACACTTCAGCCCGCTATTACTAGCCCCCTTAGAAGTCGACCCAGTGTTGTTGACCCTCGACCTTTGTTGACTAGGCACGACACGAGGTCCTCCACCACCCGACCCCGAATTTCCTCCAGTAGGGGCTGGTGAATACGAACCGCCCACCCGATAGTTTTGTTTTTCAAAAGCCAACGCCCGTTGGTACGCCTCGGCGACTGTTAACGGATCAAAAAGATTTATAGAGTCCATGATCTGAACCCTTAAACCCCCAATATACCGAGTAACGAGTTGTTCATTGGTTTCTTGAAAATCAGTACGCGCAACCAAATGATAAAACTCGGTCGTATAGCCATCAACCGATTTGGATCCCTGCTTCAGATTCTGCAAACGTTGATATATCAACCGTTGAAAGTTGTGAGGTAAAAATATATCCTGCAAACACTTTCTCATCTTCTCCCATGTCACGATCCGTGACTTTCCGAGTCTATTTCGTGTCATCTTCAATTGTTGCCACCATGCCGACGCCCTCCCACGTACCCTGGTAGCTATCAAAGGTACCCGCTTATTTTCAGGAACCTCTCGAAATTCAAACACCTCTTCTACAATAACCAACCAATCAATGAACCCTTCCGGATCCAAACTAGTCCCATCAAATTCTGAGATATCAGTTTGGATCCCAGCATACCAACGCCGGTTTCCGTCACCATGTTCTTGCCTTGGTCCCCTCTCATACCCCTCTTCGGAAGACGAATCATCATGACCAAAAAATGGATTATCAAAGTCACGCCTTCCCTGTTTTCAGGGGCTGTCTTCTACAATTAATCAAGTCAGCCATTCGATCAGTGAGTTGATCGACCACTTGATCCAACAGTTGCTCCACCCGTGCCATAAATCGTTGCTCCAACTCTCGCTCATAAACCTCATCGATCAGTCTCTGTCTTCTTGGAGGCATTTTGAGCCAAGAATTCGGCTCTGATACCAACTGATGCAATGGTAAAACGAAAACGAAGATTGATTCACATTGATTCTAAGAATACCCGTGAAGAACTTCCCAAAACTCCCAAATCCCACCCAAAGGTCAAGGGGAAAATGAAGTGAAAAATCTTTATTATCAAAATTGAAGTCTGATCTTTCACATTACATGTACTGAATATAAATAGAGTTTCTAATACGAAATGAGCCCAAAAAAGGCCTTGGGCCAAACACAAACCCAAAAAGAAAAATGCAAAAACCAACAAAAAAACATAAAAAGGCCCATAAATTTTATTAGGAGGTGTTTTTGGGCTTCGTACTTTGGCCAAACCGCCATAGGCATTTGCCACAATGTACTTCTCGTTTTGAGCTTCGATTTGGCTGGTAATGGGCTTGAAACGGAGCTTCGTGGGCCAAGTTATGCCCATTTTCGTGGGCCACCTTTGGAAACATGATCATGGGCCTCCAAATACAACATGGCACGTTCTTCAATAGTTGGGCCTCCATCATAGAGCCTAAGATCTTTCCTATAACTCATTGTCAACTTTAACAAATTCATCTTGAGGTGTTGACCTTTATTTATATAATAAATTGTTATTTGCTAAATTTCATAAAGTAATCGGTATTAAAATATAAACTAAAAGTAAATGACAAATCTCCATTGGATCAACATATAATTTGTTAATTTAAATAATATCCTTTTTGTGGTTTGAATCTTTGGTTCTTGTGAATGGATCAAACCAGAATACCTGAGAATTTTAAAGGCAGTCGCTGGATACAATCTGTTATCCAAACTGATACATAATTTGGTCACGGTCTAATCGAATTGAAACCAACATCCAGATCGAAATTTCTGTAAGTTCGAAGATTTGAGCCCTTATCATCGGCTGTTTCAAGGTTCAGACGGTGGGCGTTTTTGAATTTGTGATGATTTTTAGAAGTCGAAACCTTACCAAATCAAGGATAAGTAATCTTCAAAAAAAAGTATCAGAATTGTTGTAAACTATTTTCTAGCAGAATCAAGCAATCAAGGCATTCTCACACACCAACAAATTAAATATGTGTGAATAAAAGATACAAGAACATGTGTTTTGTGCAAATTGTGACTAATAATTAGTTTTTAAATTAGACAAACTAATGAGTTCACCTTTAATTCAAAAACCTACCAATAATCACCACAAGAACAAGACCCACCACGAAAATGATGAAACCGATTATCTCTTAAAACAATCTCTTTCTCGACCACAACCGAAGCTGATGCAGCCCAACGGGTCCATAGTCCAGAAACACAAGCCCAGCCCAGAAGAGAGATCCATAAGCCTTTGAGATACAAGGATTGAGCTTCAAGCTGCATGTTCCCACGTTACACTAGTTTAGTTACTGCATGTTTTTTAGTTATTGCTTTTTGAATGCATGATATGGTAGTTATTGCTTGATAGGAAGTAGTGGCATCAAATAAGGAATATAGGTGATTAACGTACATTCCCTGCATGTTTAAATTTCAAGTTTGTTTTTCATTTGGGAATTAATCAAAGAAAATTGCCCCAAGCATTGTCTCTTATCCCTTAAACTCTCTTCCTAAAAAACTCCTTCTCTAGTGCCATCATTTGGTGCTTTCATTCACAACTCACCTATCGCTATGCCGCCTCGCCGGGAACCGGGAGTGATGATAATCAACCACCACTTACCAACCTTATCACCCAACTCATCTCAGCCACCAACGCCGCCGCTGACAAAAACACCACCCATTTAACCGCCCTACTTGAAGCAACAAAATCCATCAACACCTAGATCGATTCACAAACTGCCACCACCGCCAATTTGGTCACACACATTACCAACCTTTCGGATCATATCACCACCGACACCTTTAAATCCCCATCTATAAAAATTCCAAAACACAATGAAACCTCTTCATAATCTTCATCATACTACCACCACAACAACCCAAAACCACCCAAAATATTACTTCCACCATTTGATGGTACGAACCCACTTGGGTGGATATTCCAAGCGGAAAGTTTTTTCCTATTATAAGTTTCCATCGGCGGAACGTGTATCTTTAACAGTATTCCAATCAACTGGAGATGCTCTCGCATGGTACCAACAGTTAGACATCAACAACCTCTTGGGAACTTGGGACGAGTTTAAATGGGAAGTCGAACTTCGTTTCGGTCCTTCAACCTATGAAAACCATGAGGCAATCCTCCTAAAGCTACGCCAAACCACAACGGTCAAAGCATACCAAACTGAATTTGAAAGAATCTGTAACCGTTTCACGGGTTTATCTCCACAAACCCTTAAAAATTGTATTATATCAGGCCTTAAACCATAAATTCAAGCGGAATTAGCAATCCTTAAACCCACTACACTTCATGATGCGTGTGCCTTGGCCCAACTCGTTGAAGACAAACTGGGCCTTGCTTCTAAACTCAAATTCCCTTTCTATGCTAAACAAAATTACACCGTAACCACATCCAATACTTCCACCAACACAAACAACCCTTCCTTTAACTACACCGGAAAAACCCTACCAAAACCCTACGCCGACCACCCTTCATTTGCCATCCAAACCCTTGCCATTCACAAAACTATCGCCGGAGGGTATCCAACAACGCCGTAAAGACGGCCTGTGCTTTCGTTGTCCAGATAAGTTCGTACCTGGACATAAGTGCTCACCACCACAATTCCTCCTAATTGTGGATAATGAAGAACATAGTTCCATGCATGATCCCAACAATTCCATACACGATCCCAACGTAACCACCTCTCATGAAGAGCAACCCACACCACAACTCTGGTCCCTCTCCGCTGCTGCTTACTTTGGCATGTCCTCAGCCCAAACCTTACGAATAACAGGCTTCATCAAATCGTGCCCAGTTACCGTGTTGATCGACTGTGGCAGCACGCATAATATTGTTCAACCACAGATCTCAATACAATTAAATCTACCCTCCAATACCCTTGACCCATTCAAGGTTATGGTTGGAAATGGACAATTCATTCATTGCTCAAGCTACTGCCCAGACGTTACACTACAACTACAGAACACTCAATTCATAATTCCATTCTTCGTGTTACCGGTGGAGGGTTAGGAGTCTCATGGTTAGGCTCACTCGGATCTATCACGGCGGAATTTTCGGTACCAAAAATTTCTTTTATTAAAGATGGGAACCTTTGCACCTTACAAGGCGAACCACTAACTCAACAAGTTTCTTCGAGCTCGTTATCCACCATGATTAAACATGGGTTCGTTGCATACATTCATACCCTCACCATGGAATGAAACCCACCCAAGCAGCCCCAAATCACATCCCTTAACAGATCCTAATATGACTGCACTCCTAGACCTATTTCAACCAATTTTTGAAGCACAACACACTCCCACCAAACAAATACCATGACCACCATATTTCTTTACTCAACAACAACCAACCAATAAATGTTAAGCCATACTGTTATCCTCACTTCCAAAAGCAAATCATGACACAACTCATCACCGAAATGTTACACGATGGTATTATTCGACCAAGCCAAAGCCCTTTTTCGTCCCCGGTATTGTTAGTAAAAAAAAGGATGGGTCATGGCCTTTTTGCGTGGATTATCGTGCCTTAAACACGGTCATTATAAGAGAAAGGTTCCCGATTCCTACAATTGATTAACTTATTGATGAACTACACGGTGCAACAGTATTTTCCAAAATTGATTTGCGTTCCGGGTATCACCAAATCCGAGTATCTCAAGAGGATATTCACAAGACAGCCTTTCGAACGTCCGATGGTCATTACGAGTTCCTAGTAATTCCATTCGGCCTTACGAATGCTCCTTCCACCTTTCAATCGGCCATGGACGATCTCTTTCGCCCAGTACTTTGCCACTTTATACTTGTTTTTTCGATGATATACTTATCTACAGTGGCACACGAGAAGAACATTACTCATATCTCCGCTATCTATTCCAAAAACTGCAGCAAAATCACTTCCATGCAAAAGCTTCTAAATGCGTTTTTGGAGTCACAGATATTTCATTTCTCGGTCATAGAATTTCGGGCCAGAGAGTAGCACTAGAAGCCGAGAAGATATCAGCCATACAACAGTGGCCACAACCAACCTCGTTCACAACCATTCGTGCTTTTTTGGGACTCACCGGCTACTATCGGCGGTTTGTTCAGAATTACGCTCAAATAACTGCACCTTTAACAGATATCTTGAAGATGAAAGAGCTCAAATGGAAGGAAGAAGCTGATACAGCCTTCAAAAAGTTGAAAGCTCACATGCAACAGCTGGTCACACTAGCTCTCCTAAACTTCACAAAACCATTTGATGTTACAACGGATGCTTCTGGTATGGCTATCGGAGCGGTCCTATCACAAGAAAACAAACCAACCTCTTTTTTCAGCAAGAAATTGTGCCCAACTATGCAAGGTCAGTCAACTTATACTAAAGAGTTATATGCAATCACCGAGGCAGTTAAGAAGTGGCGTCAATATCTTTTGGGTCGGCGGTTTCGCATCTATGCTGACCACCATAGTCTGAAACACATCCTCACGCAAACGATTCAAATGCCGGAGCAACAAAAATGGGTCACAAAAATTATGGGGTACGATTTTGAAGTTTTATATAAGCCGGACAAGGAAAATACCATTGCTGATGCGCTTAGCAGGGTAGATATTCCGTCCATGTTAGCCATCTCATACCCCACAACAACTTGGCTTGATGACCTCCGAGCATACTATCGCACTGACCCAACGGGCAAAGAATTTGTAAACAGTATAACGGCTGACCCAACGGTCTTCCCTAACCATGTATTCGAGACGGGTTGGTTGTTATTGATGGGAAGTTGTTTATACCACCAATATCGAGCATCCGAGGTCAATTACTTAAAGAATTTCACTCATCGTTTATCTGGGGTCACGCGGGGATCCATGCAACCTTCAAACGACTCTCGAGTACCTTCACATGGTTGGGCTTAGAAAAAGATGTCACACAATCTGTCAAGAGTTGTTAGGTATGCCAAACAATTAAGAACCCCAACCATAAACCATATGGCCTTCTTCAACCACTGCCAACACCTTCACAAACATGGAATGACATTTCCATGGACTTTATAACCAATCTACCAACCAAAAAAGGCAAAAACTGCATCTGGGTTATCGTTGATAGGCTCTCCAAGTATGCACACTTTATTCCTTTGTCTCCAAATTTCGCTGCTGTTAATTTGGCTTCAATCTTTATGCATGAGATTTATTGTTTGCATGGCCTTCCGAAAACTATTGTCTCGGATAGAGACCCGCTATTTCTCAGTCGGTTCGGGAAGGAATTGTTTGAACTCCAGGGCACAAAACTGCTACACTCTAGTGCATACCATCCTCAAACGGATGGTCAAACCGAAGTCTTTAATCGTTGTATTGAAATGTACTTACGTGCATTTGTCTATGATGAACCAAGAGCATGGGGACGTCTGTTATACTTGGCTGAATTCTGCTACAACACTAGTCATCATTCATCAATCAACATTCCCCCTTTCAAAGCCTTGTATGGTCGGGATGTCACTTCTATTCATGACTATGTACCTGGGTCAACATCCACAGGTTCGATTGAAGATTTATTTAATCGAACATCAAAGATTTATGACTACCTTAAAATATTCCATCGAGATGGCAAAGCAGAAAATGGTGAAGCAAGCTAACAAAAAACGACTTGACAAACACTTTTCAATTGGTGAATTTGTTTATCTTAGCTTGCACAAGTACAGGCAAAATTCAGTCTATACACGTGGCAACCAGAAGCTTTCAAGACGATTTTATGGCCCTACAAAGTTATCGAGAGAATTGGAGAAGTCGCCTACAAGTTGGAGCTACCAGCGGGGTCGAAAATCCACCCGGTATTTCACGTTTCACTGCAAAAACCATGTTATGGATCTGCTAATGATCCTAAAGGCAATTTGGCTGTATTTGATCCAAAGGAAAACTTGGCATACTTACCGGAAACCATCATTAACTCACGTATCAACTCACAAGGAGAATCGGAAGTTTTGGTGAAATGGGAAAAACACAACATGGAAGAAGCGACTTGGTAAAATCTGAATTCACTGAGGTTGCAATTCCCAGATCTTGATTACATTGAGGACAATGTAAATTCTAAAGAAGAAGGGGATGATGCAGCCCAACGGGTCCATAGCCCAGAAACACAAGCCCGGCCCCGAAGAGAGATCCATAAGCCCTTGAGATACAAGGATTGAGCTTCAAGCTGCATGTTCCCACGTTACACTAGTTTAGTTACTGCATGTTTTTTAGTTATTGCTTTTTGAATGCATGATAGGGTAGTTATTGCATGATAAGAAGTATTGGCATCAAATAAGGAATATAGGTGATGAACCTACATTCCCTGCATGTTTAAATTTCATGTTTTTTTCATTTGGGAATTAATCAAAGAAAATTGCTCCAACCATTGTCTCTTATCCCTTAAACTCTCTTCCTAAAAAAATCCTTCTCTAGTGCCATCAGAAGCACACTTAAAAGCCGAATGAGAATCACCACAAACCCTAATATTCTTCTCGATCTTAATCCTAATAGTGGACTAGCAACAAACTCTCAGGGTATGTTTGGCAAAGAGCTTTTAGGAACTTTTTAGGGGCTTTAAGCTACAAACTTTTTAAAAAAGCTCCTATCTAATAAAAAGTATTGTTTGGTTAGAGGAGCTTAAAGCTCTTAGAGGAGGAGAATAAGCTCCAAATTGAAACTAAAATAATCTACAAGCTTCTAGGGTTTATAATTACCTAAATAACCTTCCAATATATATTCTATCCCACCTTCCTTCACCGTCTTATAAATTATAAATTATCAGTCCAAATTAATAGCCTTCTAATTCTGTACGTTTCTACAAGCAAGGTTTCATGAATTCGTTATCTAAAAGTAGTGAAAGTAAAGGTATGAAATCTAATATCTGATTATTACTTGTTTATTACGCATAATTAAGCTATTACAATTTGATTGATGATTAGATGATACGCAATTGTGTGCGATTGATGTATTAAAACCGGTATATGAAGTGTAAACGGTTAATTTGGGAATGATTGTTAGGTATTATTCAATTATTTAGGTGTAGTATGGTGCCTGTGAATGGCAATTAACTTGCTTGTATTATTTTTTGACAAATTAGTTTCATGAACTGAAGGAATGAATCGAAAGCCCTTTACTTAATCATGTCTCTGTATATTTTAGATTAATTGCCTAATTGGGACACAATTGCATGGTACTTCATCCGTAAGGACTATCAATAGTTGTGTATAGGTCAAAATACAATAAATTGCTAAAGAAAAAGGGAGAAATGATTATTGATTTAATAATAACTTGAAATTGATGCATATATTTAGATTATTTGGGAATGATTGTTAGGACGTCGTCCAATTGCGAGGCATTATGTGATTATTTAGTTGCAGTTTGGTTAGGGGTGCTAAAGAGCTGAGTTAGCTCAGCTCGTTTAACTTACACGGATCTCGAGTTCGGCTCGTTTCGGGCTATGTTTTCAAAGCTCGAGCTTGGCTAGTTTAATATTTATTAATTATTTTTTTTATATGTTTTTTTATTAGTTTTGTATATATATATATATTTTCAATATTAGTTTTATGTATAAATGATATATATTATTTAGTTATTTTTATTTACTTTTTTCATATTAATATATACTAATTAGTAATTATTAAACTTATATTTATAATAATTATATAAATGACAGACTTGTTTAATCTCGCGAGCCGACTTGAGCTAGATAAGTGAAGCTCGGGCTCGGGATCATTTATTAAACGAGCTTACTTTAAGACTAGAGCTCGGGCTCAGGCTCGATCGAGGTTTTTTACGAGCCGATCTCGAGTAGATCGCGAGCGGCTTGGCACATTTGCACCCTAAGTCTGGTATGACTGATACTCAACTCGCTTGTATTATTTGTGACAACTTAGTTCCATGAGCTGAGGGAATGAAATCATAAGCTCAAAATTTGATAATCATGTAAATGTGAACAATCTATTTCATTATTAATTACCTAATAGGAACAAAATCACCAAGTACTCAATTTGCAAGATTTACCGATAGTGGTATTTAGGAATGATTGTTAGTCTTCCTAACTGTGACAAAACATAATTTCATATTAATGAATACTAGGGTATAGCCCGTGTTACACACGGGTAGAAAAACATGTCAACAAACATAATAAATCTAAACAAATTCATGCAACACAAAACTTTTTTAAAACTTTCAGACCAAAACGTTAACCATTTACATTGTCTAGATATTAAAAGTTAAAAGTTACAATAAGTTAATGTACATCGAACAACCAAAAAACAGCAACAAAAGACATAAACATTTTCTTTCATATTAAACCACCATCAACTTCTTCAAACATTCTATCGAAAGAAACTCATTTTACTTCACCACCTGAAAATATAATAAAACAATAGCATCCAAATTAAATATACCATAATAACATATTTAATAATGAGTAACATTTGAACATTAATAAAGTGTTTTTTTTATTAAATTGTTGTTTTTTATTAAAACTAAATTACATATAACAACAAACAAAGTAAAATGACAACATAAAACATCTTTCTAACTTAAACCATTAAACCAAAAAGATATATCAATAAAAACCTTTTTTTGGCCGTCATTTTATAACTAACAAATTTGATACTATTTCAAAACAACCCGTTTTGAAATATTTTCAAAATATAAAAAAATATAAAAAATTTGGAATTAGTCAACTTCAAAAAATTATGAAATTTGTTTTTGATTTTTGACCAATCTTGCAACAAACTTTTAAATCACTGACATTAATGTTTTGTTAAATTTTCAAAACTTAAAAACTTTTTACAATAAATGAATTCTCAAATAACTTTGGAAAAATTAAAAAAATTTATGTTGACTCTCAAAATAAATAAAGCTGAAAAAATATGACTAATTAATTTAGAAATAATTACAAAAATGAAAATCAAATCGTTTAATTTGAAAACTTCAAAAAGTTATGGAAAGATATTGAAATTAGTTTAAAATTATGGAGAGTATTAAAACCTTTAAAACTTTTTTAAAAGATTTGTCAATTTTCGAATTTAAAAGGAGTTTAAATATGTTAATTAAATTTTGTAGTTTTAAGTTTAAATTTGGTCTTCCATGTAAAGATAGAAATAATTTGAAATATCTTGATTCATGGGAATAATAATATTAATAAATTATGAAAATTTGTCATGTTTAATAATATTCACTAAATCATATGTGTCGAATAATATTTATAAATGATGATAAAACGGTTATTTAATTTATGATATATTAAGTATTGATTATTAGAAATTATGTCAATTTGAATATTGTGTTCTAAAATAACGCGGTTATTATTTTAGTATTAATTTATAATTAATATTCACGTAATTTAATGTAAGATTACATTACAATTATGACAAATATATGTTTAGTTTGACAATCAGTTTTTTAAATATTAAAAATGATAACTTTTCCTAGTTAATGCCAAATGACAAAAATTAAAATCAAATATGTTCTAATTTTACTAATATGACTAATTAATTTAGAAATAATTACAAAAATGAAAACCAAATCGGTTAATTTGAAAACTTCAAAAAATTATAGAAAGATTTTGAAATGAGTTTAAAATTATGAAGAGTATATAAACCTTTAAAACTTTGTTGAAAAATTGGTCAAATTCCGAATTTAAAAGGAGTTTAAATATGTTAATTAAATTGTATTAAAATCATTAATACAATTTATTGAGTTTAACTATCCTTATTAGTTATTTAAACAAATAAGGATAGTCAAACTCAATAAATTGTATTAATGGGATACTTAAACCTTGTTGCAAGTAAGACTCAGAAATTTATTTAAGTTATAACTTATTCATTCGGTTTTTGTAACAAATAAGGACAGTCAAAAGATATAAATTGTAATAATGGGATAATTAGGTTATTATTTCGGTCAAAGCACAAATTAAGGAATAAGTTTATAAAAATGGAAAAAATTAAAAACATAAAAAACGGTTGTTCATTCGTTTTTTTTTTTAAATAAGGAATGTCAAACTTTATAAAATGCCATAATTGGATTCTTAAATGTGTATAAATATAAAAATGTAAACTAATATGAATGGTAAAAAACACTTTAATATGAATGGTCAAATACTCAAATTGTTCGAATTTGTTTTTAAGTTATAACTTATTCATTCGGTGTTTTTTAACAAATAAGGAAAGTCAAAAAATAAAATTGTAATAATGAGATAATTAGGTTATTATTTCGGTCAAACCACAAATTAAGGAATGAGTTTATAAAAATGAAAAAAATTAAAAACATAAAATAGGGATGTTCATTCGGTTTTAAAAAAAATAAGGAATGCCAAACTCTATAAATTGTATTAATGAGATTCTTCAATGTGTATAAATATAATAATGTAAACTAATATAAGATTGGAAATTATAATGGGATTTTAAATTAGACGGAATATTTGTCACTTAATTGAAAGTTGACAAAAACAATAGAATAATGATTATATTAATATATGTAATTTAATGTATATTTTAATCTTACAAATAAGAAATACACATGAATATTAAAAAATTGTCACTTAATTGGAAGTTGACAAGAACAATAGAATAATGATTATATTAAAATAATTAATTTAATGTATATTATAATCTTACAAATAAGTAATATACATGAATATTAAAAAAAATATACATCAATATTAAAAAAAATTAAAAAATACATCTTATTAACTAATGTTCAATCCATGCAATTAGCTTATATGAGTCGGAACAATAACCTGAAATGATAAAGTCAAGTATTAATATTCATGTTATGGAAGATTTTAATTATAACTTTATAACCGAAAAATTTGAATGGTCTTACCGGAAAAACGAAATAGTGATAATGACGATGGTATCTCCGATTTTTATTTAGAAGGTAAAATGAAATATTCCGTACATCAATCTGGACAATAACCTGAAATAATTAAGTTTTGTTATAACATTGATATTATGGAAGATTTGAATTATAATTTATAACCGGAAAATTTAAATTGGCCTTACCGGTAAAAGAATAATGATAATGTTCATGGATGAAACTGATTTTTAGTTAGAACCTAGAAGAACAACATGTAAAAGAAAAAAAACAGAAAAAATATAAAATTTCAAATAAATATAAAACAACCATTGTTATAGGTATAACACATGAACGTAATAACTTACCGGAAAAACGTAAATACGTAGAAATATTAGCTTCATCGCCGTTTTTGATTTAGAACCTAAATTGATTTAAAAAAAATCAGTTAACAATGAAAATAAAGATAAAAAGTTAGATCTACAAAAACCGGAAGAAAATTTGATGTTGCCGGAAAAAGATATAACATTGCCGGAAAATCATATAACATTGTTGGCTATTAGAGTATAATATATAACCTTGCCGGAAAACGATTAATCTCGATCTACATTACCGGAATATAGAAGATGGTGGACGGTAGAGTTAGTAAGCCGAGAGAGAGAGAGAGAGAGAGAGAGATTAAAATGATTAGGTTGGAAAATTATAAGGTTTAAATATAGTGTGTGAGATGACATGCGGCTGAATATTAGAGAATATGAGAATGGAAAGTTGTTGACTGGATTGCACATGTGGACAGCCTAGAAGAAGGTTATGTGTACAAATTGTATTGCTTTAATAGTATTTAAAGATTTATTAGATAACTAGGTTTGTGTCCATAACAAAGTTGAGAGTAAAGTAAATAACGAAGACCGTAAAGGTATATAGAGTTGATCAGTATTGAATTTCTTTTTCACATAGTAAACATAAAATAAAAGAGAGATGAGATAATAATAAAAATGATCATAGTTAGCAAAACAAAACAATCAACTAAATACTCATAAGTAAAATAGCTAATACGTGGTAAGGTTAGGGCTTTATGCCCGGTAAATAACCAACACGTTGTAGTTGGCATGATGTTGTAAGTTCTCAGTAGTGCGCACGGAGGACCCGGCTGAAATGCAAAGACGGGCCAACATCCGGATACATAATTTTAGTTGGGGTATTTTGATATTACTATATGATTATTATCATTTGCTGGAATTGCTATTATTACTAAATCAAACATTTTAAAAAAAACACAGCTTGAGAATATAAGTTGTTTGACTCTGAAGTTTGATATAAACATTATATACCAATATATGACATTCTAAAATTTTCTAATACACTAAAAGTAGTGTGTGCTTATGTTCATGTTTATGACTACACTTTATGGATACAATAATCTATATGTAGTTACATTTAGGCGTGGTAAGCAACCAACATCTTAATATAATTGACTCAAAGTTTTATTTTGTCAATAGTAGGCCCATAAGCTCAATATTTAATAATCATGTTGTGTTTTTATCAATCTTGTTGAACATGTAAGACCTGCATATTAACATATAATGTTTGATCGGAAAATATCTCATCCTATAACATGCTTAATGAAAACTTGTTTAGTGAATTTAGTTTTTGAATATGTTTACTTTTTCAGTTTATTACTTGTTGAATTTAGTGCAATTGTGTATATACGTATGCATGGTTGCTAGAGGGATTCTAAAAAAGAGAAAGCGAAAAGAAAGACTTGATCAAAAGAATTGGTATTAGAATTATGCCGGTTCTTAAATAAATATATCATGAAGCATGGTCAAACTTCCCCATTCAAATGGGTTTCTCTTCAGCCAGAGTTTGAAAAAGTTATAAATCACAAATTCGTTAGTGACAAAGCTATGAAGAACAAGTATAATGGTATGAGAAAAGAGTACAACATTTGGAAGTCACTTAAGAACGTGGTCTAGGTTGGAATGAAAGTACTAGGCAACTTATGTGTTCTGATGAATGGTGGAAAAGAAAAATTCAAGTGACATAATATAACTTATTTAATATTTAAATACCGTATAATATTCCAGTCATCATGATAACTCACGATTCACCATTATATTTTGTAGGAAAACCCGAAAGTTCTAGCAATTCAAAATAATCAACCATCTATACAACTACAAGAAGAGTGGGATCAGTTATTTGGAGATGCAGTTGCTAGTGGGGAAAATTGTGTGGCACCCTCTATAGAACCAACTACATTTAGTGAGGTGCATGTTGAGAACCTTGAGGATGACAATGTTGAGGGAGGTGATAATGGAGATACACTTTCTAATCTAGAAAACATGGAAACTGGTGCTTATCATGTATACAATGATACACTTTCTAATCTAGAAAACTTGGAGATACCAACTACATTTAGTGAGGTGCTTATCATGTATACAATGATACACTTTCTAATCTAGAAAACTTGGAAACTGGTGAAAATAATTTCTACGCTGAATTTTTGAATGAAGTAAGTCAACCTAATACATCAACATCAAGCCCAAGTGAAGTAGCAAAAAAAATTTGAGAAGCCTACCAAAGGAAACACTACGCCTAAACCAGTTAAGATGAAACGTAAACGGAGAGACTCACTGGGAGCTTCAATGCTTAAAGACTGTTTAACTCAAAGTAAAATGAATCAACCACGTGCTACAGAAATATTAGAATTAGATTCTTCCAAACTTATTCAACGTACTAAGTTTAGTATCAAAGGTGCTATAGGTGTGCTTAACCAAATGGTAGATGCAGGATTAATGAGAGAAGATGAGGAGTTGTAGTTCTTTGCAATGGTCTTATTTGAAGATCCCGTGAAAAGAGAAATGTTTATAATGTGCGACATGATCATAGTAGGTTAGCGTGGCTGCAACGAAAGCAAAGGCTTATCGACTAAAGTTTTCTTTGAGGACATGTTACGAAGACATTATTGTTTCTATTTATTTGAACTTTATTTCTTTGGATTAATTTATTGTTTTTTATCTTGATGTTTTAGTGTCATGACTATGGAAGTTATTTGATATCCTTTTATTTTAATTAATATTTATTTGAGATTATTTACGTCTTTATATGCTAAGCTATTTACGCGTTCATGTTTTAGCTATTTATGTGTTTATATGTTAAGCTGATATTGAATTTAATTTACTAGGGTTATTATGGATAATGAAACAAGCAAGAAGAAGCACAAATTGCATTGTTATAACTTTTTGTTGGATTCAACCTATACAAGTGATCTAGTTGTTGCATACTATTATAAACATATATATAAGGAACCATGCATTACATGATCACAAACAGGACAAGCTTGGATAATGAAAGTTTTAAATGGCAATCCTATACGATGTGTTAATGCATTCAGAATGCATCCAAACGTGTTTATGAAATTATGTAGAGAGCTTGAATCAAACTATGGATTGCAGTAGAGTGATAGAATGTCAACTTTTGAGAAGGTGGCGATATTTCTGTATACATTGGCGTTGGGCTTATCTAACAGGGATGTTGGGGAGCGTTTTCAACGTTCCGGGGAGACTATTAGTAGAACATTTCATGACATTACAAGACCAAAAGATCCAACTTTTCAATTTGTACCACCTCAAATATTGAACGACAACAGATACATGCCGTATTTAAAGGTATTAAAATGATTAATGTCACTCATTCTTGTGTACCTTGTTACTTAACTAATTTCAAATTATATTTAGAATTGTATTGGATGTATTGACGGTACACACATAGGGGCCTGCATCCCAGAGAGTCAAAACTACCTTATATTGGTAGAAAAGCAGTGCCAACTTTCAACGTAATGGAAACATGTGATCTCGATATGTGTTTCACATTCGTATCAATCGGATGGGAGGGATCAGCTCATGACACGCATGTCTTTATTAACGTGAACCAAAATAGTAAATTCAACTTCCCACATCCACCTGAAGGTAATATTTGGAACGTTTACATATATATTTGGAATTGTTTCATGTTACTCTTTAATAAATTTCTAACGCCTTTTGTTTTTAAACTCCTTTATCAGGTAGATATTATTTGGTTGATAAAGGTGGGCAGAAGTGGTTACCTTGTTCCATATTCCAAGACAAGATATCATCAATCTCAATTTCATAGAGAGCCCCGGAAAAATATGCAAGAAGCTTTCAATCGTTCACATTCATCTTTACGAAGTTATATTGAGAGGTCATTTAGAATTTTTAAGAAACGATTTAAGCTACTTGGTACAATGCCCAAGTATAGCGTGCAAACACAAATTGATGTTATCATGACTACATTTGCATTGCATAACTATATACGTAATTCTCAAGAAGATATCATGTTTACTACACTAGAGCAACATCCAAAGTACATACCACGAGTTGAACTGGATGATGTTTGTAACCATGACAAAAACACGAGCGGTCTATTTGAAGGAACAACGAATGAGATGTAAGATGTTCGCATCAATATTGCTACTTTGATATGGAATGCACGACATTAATGAGTTAATAGTATTATATTATGGTCTTGACTGTTGGTCAATGACTATGTTTTATTTAATTGAAAATGGCCATGTTTTATTTATTTGTGAAAGAACTTATATATATGTCTCTGTGTGTGTGTATGATTACATTTAGTATTATGTTTTTATAGTTATGCCCATTTTGGTCATTTTATACATTTTATTTTCGCTACAGCTACTCTGCCAAACACCTAAATATATCTAAAAAGCTACAGCTACCAGCTTACAGCTACAACTACAGCTACCAGCCTCCAGCCACCAGCTTCCAGCTACCCGTCACAAACTAGTTTTTGCCAAACATACCCTTAATATTTTCAAATTTACCTCAACCTTTTATTAATGGAAAAAAACATCCACACGGCTTTTGAGTATTCATTACTTTCACCGTCACCACATCCCTCACATATTACACAGAATAAAAACATACAATTGTTTTGTAAGTCCTTTGAATGGATCTTTCAATGTGATGTCACCTAATCTCGCGATTAGGCGGAAACTAACACGAGTTGATTCAATATGATGCGAACAAACACAATAAGAACACAATGAATTTGCTTCAAAACACACGTATATTAAACATCTGGTGCTTAAGCACAACGAGTTACAAAACAACCAATACTTCACTCGTTTATCTCTATTATGTCTAACCTTCTAGTTAACCTAGTTTCATGGTTTATATAGAGACTACATACAAGCCCAACACTACCCAAAAGCCCACCAAGATCCATATGATTTCGGTTTACAATGTAGGCCCAATAACAAAATACAAACCATATTAATAATAGCCCAACAATCTCCCCCTTGGTTTGTATCTTCAACATCAATCGTGTTCAAGTATATTTGAATCCGCTTCCTTGTACACACCAGCCCACAAACCTATACGTATAATTTATCCAACAATTCTTGTGTATTCCTTAGCTACTGGCTCGTACAGCGGTTCAGCCATGATTTGAAAACTGCTGAGAGTTTTAATATCCTTTTCTCTGAATTTCACTAAGTAACATGGATCAACAAAACTAAACTGCCCCTTTCTTAGATGAATGACGGCCGTTGCTGTCTCACCATCATATGACCAGAATGTCATCTCATCCAGGGCACCATCGGGAATTCTGGCAGAAAGTGGAATGCGTGTTGCCTTTTTAGTAGCCGGCCACATCACATTAACAATAGTTTTCCCGGTCTTTGGATCACAGACTCCTTTGGCTTTCTTTAAGAATGATTCGGCTGTAGTCATATTCGGGAATCCTTGATCGACTTGATTCCTTAAAAAGTTCCAGAAGTCAGTGGTCTTCTTGTCGTTGTTAGGGTTGTGAAAAGGAGCGCTGATCAAGTCACTTAGGTCAACCCTTGTCCATGACCAAAAGTCTTTCATCTTCATGTAATATTCAGTATTGGCAGACCTCCTTTTCACCCACCACATGGCTTTGTCAATATCAAAATCCCAATGACACGAAGCCTGATCGATCACCATACTTGTCAGAAAATCCCTATTTGAATTCAATGATGAATTTATATCGGTGATTGGAAGACTCCACATTCTGGTTCGAGTTCTTCATAATAAGAATCTTCTTTTGTATTCTCTCACTTTGTTCGGCTGTCTTTGGAGGAGTAGCAAGAAATTGTTCTAGTGGCTCAGAGTCATCAATATTGGAAGTCGGAAGCACACTGGAACCGCTGCCTGGGTTGTCACTGGTTGATTTTTTACCACGATCATCACCACTTTTAAACTCATATTCAAATTTCTGAATAAGCTTTCGTTGGAGATCTAAGTACATTGCAGTGAGGCCACCCATGTTTGATTGAAGTTCTTCGATCTTTGAATCTTTATCGGAGTTACTTGTTTCATGTTCTTGGATCCGTTCCTTCAACACCGAGCCTTGTTCAAGTTCAAAGACTCGTCGTTGAGGAGACTGTACATCAATAGGTTCAGCCTCAAGAGTGATCCGTTTCTCTTTATCTTGCAAAAATCTGTCTTGCATTGCCAGAATGTGTGCAATCTTGTCAGTAGAACTTGAAATTTGTTGTCCAAACGGGTCAGGCGATCCCGATGGTTCATCTGTGAACTGAATGTGCGCTTCAAACTCGAACTCATGAGAAATGTCATCAAAGATCTGTTCTTGAGTTCGCTGATCAGCAGTGGATGAACCTTGATCAATTTGAGCTTCAATTGTTTCATGCTTAGAATCTTTTGGTTGGCTTGTTGGTGTAGTTTCAGTAACCAGCAATTGCGGTCTCGGATCTTTCTTTTGCCTTTTTCGTGGAATGAGATCAGAGGTTGGTTTTGTTTGAATTTCATCATCTTGTGTCGCAGTGACTGATTGAGGAGGCTTCAATGCAGTCGACTGGAGCTGATCCTTAAATGCCTCAAAATCTTTCAATTGATCAGCAGTAGGTACTGATTGTTCTTTCTGGTTCTCAGCATTATCCGGCTCATCATAATCAAAGATCGCCTCATAAGCAGCTGTGAACCTTGGAGCCGGTGTCACATGTTCATCAACAATTGAGGAACTAGCACTAGCAGTGATAGTCTCAGTTCAACAAATCTTCCAAATTTGACCAATTTGTGTAGTCCTTTGTATACCACTTTGGCCCCCTTTCGTGACTGCTTCATCAATCCAAACGTATTAAGATCCATAGCCTTCAGATCGAGCGTCTCTACAGATTTGACGAGGTCAGGATAGTGAGAGTCAAATATCATCTATAAAACCCTTAGGTACATCAGGAAAATCTCTTTTTTCTTGCCTTTGGGGTTGCTTAACATCTCATTGAACACTTCTAGTCCAGATCAAAGCAATAGTAGTTGATATCTGAATGTGGCTGGCCTCATCAGAACCCCCCTTTCATCCTTAGACACACGTGAAGAATGTGTGAATCAAGAACCTCTAGTTTGGATTGAATGACTTCTTGATGGCTGGAGGGTAAGATCCTTGCTATCCCATATTCAGAGCTATTTCAGCAACAGCATCAGTAGAGTATTCCGTTGGATAATTGGGTTGATCACCGAACATCAAAACCTCACAAAAAACGGCTTCTGAAATAGTGATAGGATTCTTCTGGATCTTGGACTCAACCACCACATCTCCCCCAACACCTCTCAGGTTAATGGAAGCATGATTCCAAAAATCAGTCAACAACTTCTTGAAAATGACTTTCCCGTAAATCATGAGAAATCCTGCACGTGTTTTGCCCCACGATCATGTATTTCAACTCCTTGTGGACGAGAGGTGGATCATATAAACATCCAACAATGTTGTGAGTATCAACAAATTTCAATGGTGTCTGATCAGCCATGATTGCAACAAACGAGTCAAGTTAATAATATATTCACTTATCTGGATAAGCACTCATCATATACTATATACTATATATATATATATATACTATATATATATATAGCCCTTGATATTTCAGAAGATCTTTGGGGTTTTCTGTTTGACCAATGGTTTTCGGTCAACCATCCCGAGAACCCTAGATCCCAAGATCTCTGAAGATCTCGGCCTTGAAACCCTTAAATACCCTTGGGTTCCATCTCAAAATTAGTGTCATCTTCCCTAAACCACCAAAAACACCATTGTTGGTGAAGCCTGCAACTTCAAGAAACTCATAATACATCAAGCTCACAACATAAAATCATCATAATTCTTCATTCTAATCAAGTTTCATAGTTTAATTAGTTAATTAACCCAAGTCCTTCATTCCGACCAGGGAGGATTTAACAGAGACCCGAGAACCTTCTTTTCAAGATTTCATTTACTTTTAATAACCAACGATTTGATGATCACGAATAATTTTGAAGAATGCAAGAATGTATGAATCAATAGTTTAGTGTTTTCGGGTTCAGAAGGATTAGAGATATTCAGGTTTAAAATAATAACACCAATAATGCAAATCAATGTCTTTTAAACTTCAAAGTAACATGTCCGGGCCAAAAACCCTGATGGACCTAGAACATGATCATGCCTGGGCCAGACCATCAGTACCAAACCATCTTCATCACAAAACCATTATGGGCCAATCTGATAGGGCCGAAAACAGATTTTTCACAAATTCAAACATAGGCTTGATCCATATTTTAAAACAATGATCTTGTATGGCACTCGTTACGACAACAACAAGCATGAGGTAAAAATAATAATAATTAAATAAAAATACAAAAATTTAATCACTCGATCTTCTTGTAATTTAGCAACTTTTGGGATCCAATTTCAGTTTCGATTAGCAAGCAACCTTTTATGAAAGATCCGAACATGGAATCATATTGATTAGGATGCTTTCACGATTATTCATTTTCAGCATTATTATGACATAGAGAGACAGGTTGACAACAATTATAAACATACTTAGCATGATTTTCATTGCATCAGTGATATGATAAAGGTTCAATTAAGGATAAGGTTTAGATGAACATCCCTCATGGACCTGTGATGCCTCTTATCTCTTCTCAAAGCTTATTTGGCTTTCCCAAGATCACCCCGACTTGACTCCAACCCCATAGTTCTTGATCAAAGGTTTCTTTAAACAAACAAAAATTTTAAGCTTTAAGGTTGAACGTTGGACTTACAAGCCATCTGGACTTACATGCCTTACATTCAAAGTGCTTAGGACTTATTTGAATGCTCCACCCTTGTAGTTATAGTTTGACCCTTTAAGCTTTTGAAAAAAAAAGAAGTTTAATAATGCAATATTATAAAGATATTATATATATATAACTTAAAAGCACAATATTTTTGGTGATCAATGCACTAACGGGCTCGCGTATGACTGGGTAATTACTTTTCTGCCTATCATTCGGAGATATATATCTGAAGATATGCACATATCTTCAAAATGACTCTCCATGGTAAGTTTAGCAGATTTAGTTTATATCACTTCAACTTTTATGCATCATGGAAAGCTACCATACAAATCAATGACTATTCAAAAGCCTTTTAAGCTTAGTAACTTCACACGTTATGCACACACAATCAATTTTACTATCATTTTTCAAAGGTTGAATCAATTTTCATTTGAAAAATATTTTAAGCTTCTAAAAAGCTCTTAACTGAATAATCATATCACTTCCCAATATGTGTTGCAGAAGACAATTTAAACTCAGTCGCCCCAGTCACTTTGAGTTTTCAGGTAAATGGTTATCCTGTATCTCTACAGGTAGATAACAGGACCAAACATATATAAGAATACATGTCCCTCGAAGTTTGAGTAACCAACATAATTTGAATCAAAAGAATTTAAACAAAACACACCACAATCGCCCCATTCACTTTCAGTTTTCTCCGGTGAATGGTTATCCCGCATGTCTACAAGTATATGACATGATCAAGCATATATGTCCCTCAAAATTAAATAACTGATATAATTTTAAGCGAAAGTCTAAATGTTATTTTTAATATTTCTAATAATTTCTATTAACACACACACACACACACACACACACACACACACACTCTTTTTGAATCTTTTTAATTTTCTCACCCTAAATTTGTGCAAAAATTTTACCAAAATAAATGAAAACATTTATGTACAAATTTAACCTAAAAAAGACTCAATCATCGAAACAAAGCATTTAAAGAAACCCCACAAGTATATTAAATCTGGTTGTTCCGACTGGTTTTGTAAATAAGTCTGCCACATTATTATTAGTGTGAACTTGCTCAAGATGAATCAATTTACGGTCATAACAGTCACAAATAAAATGAAGTTTAATGTCAATGTGATTGGTTTTTGAATGCTGAACAGGATTTTCAACAATAGCAATAGAAGCATCATTATCTCAAAAAATTAGAGTATCATGAAATTCCAAACCGTAATCTAGCAATTGATGTTGCATCCAAATAACCTGTGAACAGCAGGCTGACGCAGCAACATACTCAGCCTCGGTAATGGACATGGACACAGTTTATTGTTTCTTGTACTGACATAAAATGAGTCATCACCCAAGAATTGACATCCAACAGACATACACTTTTTGTCAACATCAACTCCACCATAATTGCTATCAGCAAAAGCATACAAATAAAAATATGAGTTTTGGGATACCAAAGACCTAGCTTCGGTTGCCCTTTCAGATATCTAAAAATACGTTAAACAATAATTAAATGAGAAAGTTTATGATTAGCCTGGAAACGGGTATTGACAGACAACAAACATGATGTCAGTGCGACTGGTGGTGAGATACATCAGGGATCCGATCATTGATCGATAGTAAGTTTGATCTACGGGATTCCCTTCAGGATCAGATGAAAGAAGAGGTCTTTCCGCCATAGGGGTTGTCGCGCTCTTAGAATATTGAAACTCGAACTTCGCAAACATGTCTTAGACATAATTTCCTTGATGCAACAGAATTCCCGTCGAACTCTGATAAACCTGTAATACCAGAAAATTTGTCATTTTCCCCCAACGAACTCATTTCAAATCTCTTCTTCGTAATTTCTTCAATTTTTGAACATAGAACAGTACTTGTGGAGCCAAAAATGATGTCGTCTACATAAATCTGAACCAAAATCAAATCTTTCCCAACAGTTTTAAGAAACAGCTTCTGATCCACGGTTCCTCTCTTGTTCCCACGCCCTAGTAGGTGAGCCGTCAAAGTTGCATACCATGCCCGAGGCGCTTGATGAATACCATAAAGGGCTTTGTCTAGCTTATAGACATGAGTTAGATGCTTTGAATCAGCAAAACCTGGTGGCTGATCCACATAGATCTCCTCCATGACTTCTCCAAACAAAAACACTGTCTTGACATCCATTTAGTAAACCGTGAATCCCATGTAGGAAGCATATGCCAGAAAAATCTGAATGGACTCAAGTCGAGCCAGATGATCATACACCTCAGTGTAGTCTAAACCTTCAACCTGGCAAAAACCATGAACTACGAGCTGCATTTTTTTGAACAATAACAGCAATATCATCTTGCTTGTTACGGAAATCCCATCTTGTATCTAACGCTTTCTTTCCAACGGGCAACTCAACCAATCTCCAAACCTTGAGTTTTTCAAACTGATTCAATTCCTCATGTATGGCGTCCACCCAACCTGGCTCTTGTAGCGCCATTTCAACTGACTAAGGCTCAATCTGATAGATGAAACAAGATAATAAACATCTGTTGATGTGTGATGTATGACTTCTGGTTGACACGTCTGTTTCAAGAGGACCTATGACACTGTCAATTGGATGATCTCATTGAATTCTTGTCGGAATTGAATGACCGGAAACAGAGCTGGTAGAGGGAAAATTTATTGGATCTTCAAGGATTTTAGAAAGAGAGTTCTTCCATCAGAAAGGCAATGTATTCATTTGGTATGACTACTGGGAATATAGTGCTTCCAAATATTTGACGAATAGCACTCTCCCCCTCAACTGATGAGGCATCTGCTTTAGACTATGGTGAAGACACAGTCTCAGTAACACTTTCTTGCTGGCTAGATGACAATGGCTGAGTAGTGTCCAATGATTCCGACGGATCAATACTCAACACTGGAGACATATGAGAATCAGCAGGAATGTCTTCTTCATCATCAACAGAATTTGCAGCACAAGCACCTGAATTTTCTGTATCAACAACTGGAAACACATTAAATGGCCTAAACAATTAATTATAATCAAATAATCAGTCAGGACCGACACGATCATCAGTCTCATTTTCTTCTAGTCAGCGCACGTCATAAGATTCCACTATCTAAGCTGTACGACCATCATATCCAACAAAGTAACAATCATTAGCTTTGGCTCCAAAATTTGGAATCGTTTCAAGGTTTAGCAGAGTTCATGGACATACAAAAGCTCGAAAGTGTGCAACCGTGGGCTTGTGACCATAAACAATCTCATCAGGAGTCTTCATCTGAAACTTGTTGATCAACACTCGATTTTGAACATAACAGGTCGTGTTAACAGCTTCAGCCCAGAAGAACAAAGGTAGCTTTGAATCACACAACATAGTTCTTACCGCCTCGATAAGAGTTATGTTCCTTCTTTCAGCAACTCCATTTTGTTGCGGTGTGAAAGCTGAGCTAAACTGTCGAAGAACCCCCTTTTTGGCACAAAAGTAATTCAGTGTTAAGTTCTTGAATTCCGTTGGATTTTCACTACGAATACTCTTTAACTTTATATTGAGTTGATTCTCCATGAGCACCACAAAGCGCTTTATTAATTCTGCAGTTTCACTCTTATTTGACAAGAAAAACACCCAAGTGAAACGTGAGTAGTCATGGTAATAACTAGACAATAAGAGCTGTGAGAAAGACTCAACACATGAACTGGACCAAATAGGTCCATATGCAGCAATTGAAAAACTAATGAAATGGTATTAACAAGTTTTGGCTTGTGAGATTTATGATTGCGTTTACCCAAAGCACAAGCCACACATTTTTCAATTGTTACAAAATCCTTGACAGGCAAGCCACGCACCAAGTCATTTTTGGCAAGACGGTTTAGATTTTTAATGTTTGCATGAACAAGCCGACGATGCCAAAGCATGACATTATGTTCTGACATTATTGAAAATATACAGGTGATTTCATTAGGAACATTTTTGTTCATGTCGATCACATAAGCATTATCTTTACTCTGTGATCGAACAAGAACCAAATCTTCTGGTCTGATGATACCAGGTTTTAAGATTAAACACTCTTTGTTAGTAAAATGGGTTGAAAAACCTTTATCACAGATCCGCGAGATGCTGAGCATGCTGTGCTTCAACTCAGGAACAAAATTAACATTTTCAAATTTTAGAACACCATTACTTACAGCACCCTTCTGAGTAATCTTCCCCTTATCTCGTCACGCAAAGGAAACATATCCACCGTTAAATATTTGAATTTCGTGCAGTTGGGAGATGTCTCCTGTCATGTGACTGGAACAGCCACTATCAACATACCAAGGTCTGATGATATTCCTCCATAGCTGTTCCTGTACGATGTGCGAGATTAGTTAGTTTTCGGTACCCAGTCCATAGTAGTTTTGGGTAAACCTGATTTCTCTAAACATGTCACGAATTGCGATGACATGTTTTCCCGATTATCTCAGATCGAACATGATTGCTTGGTCACCGGAGATTTAGGCAGCCATTCATATCTTGTTTTAGAAGCTTTGTTATTTGTATGAATGGATGACTTAGTCTCTGGTTTGCTTTGTTATTTGTATGAATGGATGACTTAGTCTCTGGTTTGTGAGCGGAAGGCACAATTGATTTTGACTTCCGAACTTGTTTTGGTCCAGAAACCAACTTGGTTTTTGAAACCGGTGTAGAGTTTTTTATCACGCTTCTGAAACAAGTTAGGCTTGGTCTGAAGAGAGCGTAACCTATCAGCCTTATTTCTTTTTCCAATCACCATTAGAGGGATTTGCCTCATAATACCTTGAATTATTCAAAGTGTACTTGTAGAAGGTATTTCGAGGCATATTCCTTTGATGATATCCATAATAAGGAACATATGGACGGTGTGGACAATTTTTAGCAATATGACCAGTAATACCACAGTTAAAACATGTTTGACGTTTAATGTAAAATTCATTGTGGGCTACTCCTGGTCTAGATCTGCTGTGTGAGCTAGTTTGCTTTACTTGGCATTTACCACTTGACTTATTGCTTGATTTATCACAATTTCGAACTTCCTTCTTTAACAAACTTAGGTGATGAATATTTATGAGAACTCTTATTTTTATCAAATTTATTCAAAAACACACCACCAGATTTCAAAGTTTTAGAAGAATCAACCTCACAATTGTCTTTGTTCTTAAAAACAGAGCCCACACAAACATTTGAAGTAATAAAATTCAAAGCATGTAAATTTAAAGAAACATGAGAATTAATGTTTTTATTATTCAAAACAGGCAAATCATCATCCTCATCAGTCCAATCCTCAAAGACTACTTCATCTGCACGTGAAGTAAACACATTAGTATCATTCACCCCTGAGGTTGATTGGTAAGTTTTACCGAACCAGGAGCACTTTTGCACTTTTCAGCTGATTTACCAAACTACATGGTTTTTACCTTTTCTTCCTACTCTTTGGTGTGAGGAAGACCAATGTAGTTCTCATTATATAGAGGGGGTACGAAACTGTACCCTATACCCTCACCAACGTTTTCTTTCCACCATAATTGATTTTTGATCATAGAATTAAAAATCATATTGAAGTTTATAAAAAAATCCCTTTTATGTGCCTCAATTTTATTCCTTCCATTTCTCTAAGCAAATTACTATTTTGTGATTTGTATAAATCTACTTTATTTATACAAGCTTGTGAACATAATTCTGAACTTACCTCAGATGAGCTGGAAGGAGTGAAAGCCATGAAAGCAAATTGAAGTTCTTTAACTTGTTCCTCAGCAACATTCTCTTCTTCAGTGACTTCAATTTGGCAAAGTTTGCAGTCTGATTATTGATGCTGAGAGCTATCATCAGATCATTTGAAGAGAACTGTTGAGCTACCAAACCCCGCTCACCTTCACCTGCACTTGCTGCATTTTCTCCTCTTGCATTTCCCACTGGAACTAGTGTCCTTTCTCTGTTTCCTTCCTTAGCTGGGTTAGTGCACTCACGAGCGAAATGGACCAGCTCGTGACAATTGTAGCACCTCAGAATATCTTTGTTAAATCCCACCTTCTGGTTAGCCGGCACATTCCAGTTATTTCTACCTGTTCTCTTTGTAAATTTCTTCGCGCGAAACACTGCATTGGCTATTTGCCAAGAGATATCCATTTTCTCCACATTATCAAGATAAATTTGATCCAACTCAACATCTACAACTGGTTGAATCAGATCTCCAGCAAGAAAGGTGTTGTAGCAATTCATGAACCCTGCCATCAAGGCGATGTTTTCTTGAGTCTCCTTTGTGATAAAGGGAATCTGATTGGGAGACTGAATGGAAGATGCAGCGGATGACTGCGGCTTAGCAGCAGAGGCATTTTGTTGAACATGTTGAGAAAAGAATACGGGAGTTGGTTGTGGTGGTACCTGAGTGAATTGACCCTGAGCAGACGTAAACACAGAGAAATTATTCTGAGACTGTTGCGGTGGAATGAGAGCATTGTTAGAGACAACACTGTAGCCAGCTGAATTGTAGGAGTTTGCATGATTTATGGCACGCTGCTTGTCATGCATGTCACAAGCTTTAATGATTGGCTTCACTTATGACAGAGTTAACTTGGTGAGATCCTTTGTCTTCTTAATCACAACAACATTCATATCCCAGCTCTGTGGCAGGGAATTGACCAGTTTATTATTTGTCTCAGCAGCGGTCAAGTTCATGTTTGCAGATCTCATTTCAGTCACCAAAGATATAAATCCCCGCAGTTGTGTTTCTAAAGACTCCCCAAGAGCATGATTGAACATATTGAGCTTTTGTCATAAGAGATCTTGTCAGCTTCTTCTAATGTCCTCATTACCCTCATACACCTTAATAAGGGCTTCCCACAATGACTATGCAGACTGTAATTCTCTAAATCCCAAGGTAATTTCGGGTGAAAGTGTCATTGTTAAAGTAGCAAGAGCCTTTTCGTCCTCTTCAATCTTTTCAAAGTCTGCATCGTCATACAGTTCAACAGGCTTCACATCCACTTCTTCAAAATTTTCTCGTTGATAGGTGATAGCTTGAGGATCCCGAACAATGCTCCTTCAAATCTTGGCATCCTTCATCTTCACATATTTTTCAAATTTAAACTTTCACTCGGCAAACTCCTCATGAGACAATAAACGGGGTACGCGAGTAGCAGTTCCCATGATGGAGTCCAATTCTTGATACCGTGCAACATTTGATGAATTATTGGTTACTTGGTCCATTTTGGACAAACAATTAGAGTAGTGGTCCCATTTATAAGTCCAAATAAAAGTTCAGTTTTCCTAAGGCCCAATAGAACAGGCCCAGATGCACAGTCACAGCCGAGAACAATCAAACTTGACCGAGAACTCATAAAGTAAACAGAGAACACCATGAGTTGACCGAGAACCTCCAAAGTCAACAGAAAACACTTGTAATTTGACCGAAAACTAGCAAAATCTACCGAGAACTCTTGGATTTGGCCGAGAACTAATAGAATTCACCAAGAACATGAAAATATGGCTGAATAACCTTAGATGATCCCGAGAACGACCAAATGATGGACGAAAACAGTGCAAATTGCCCTAGAACGACCCAAAATGCCCGATAACTCCCAAGAAACCCAAGGAAGCTTTGACCTAATAAGTTTGGTAAAAAACTAAATCACGAAATCAAAGGGATTTGAATTTTAATCAAAATTAAGTTAATCTTCAAACCAAAAAACCTCTTTCCTTTTCCGACGATTAGATCACCAACAAAACAAATACTACGGCCACCGAGCCTAGAACGGAACCGTGATATCACAACCGAGCCTAGAATATGTCAGTAGGCTCTGATACCAATTGTAGGTCATTTTAATGGATCTTTCAATGTGATATCACCTAATCTCATTATTAGGTGGAAACTAACACGAGTTGATTCAATATGATGCAAACAAACACAATAAGAACACGATGAATCTGCTTCAAAACACACGTATATTAAATGTCTGGTGCTTAAGCACAAGGAGTTACAAAACAGTCAATACTTCACTTGTTTCTCTCTATTACGTCTAACCTTCTAGTAAACCTAGTTACATGGTTTATATAGAGACTACATACAAGCCCAACACTACCCAAAAGCCCACCGAGATCCATATGATCTCGGTTTACAATGCAAGCCCAATATTTTTATTAATCATAAAACAATTTTTAGAAAATATATGGCAACACAAACAAAGATAATAACACATCTTCAAACTTGTTAATTCTTTTTATATAAATATTTAGTCATATAAAATACCTTAAACATAATGAAATTATTTCTTCTTGTCTATCTATCATTTACTTGACTTAATGTTACTCTATTAACTGACGATGATAGTAAAGGTATAATTGAGTTGGAGCTGATTTCTCATTCTTGAATAAAAAATGCAGGCTTTTTGGGAGAAGTAAGTGGACCTTCACCACCCAACATCGCAAGCACAGTCCGTGTGTCAGGTCTATCTTTTACTCGTTGCACACATAATAGGCCAACATGTACTGTCGGTGTGTCAGTTCTATCATCTACTCGTTGCACAAAAAATAGGCCAGCATGTAATAATCGCAACACTTCCCGAGCAGAATAGGATGGGCGTAAACATTCACCATCAATCAGATCGAGAGACTTTCCTTCTTTGTAAAGTCTCCATGCCTATATAGATAAAAAAAGGAAAATCTCAAATGGGCATTTTCGAGCGTCACTTACACCTACTTAATCACATACATGCACATACAGGCATTGAGGGAAGTTAAAAAAAAACCTTTAAATAGTAAGAATGTAAAAAAAACCTTTTTAACCCATGCATCATATTTAAATGGATGATTGCAATCACCCAGTACTATGTATCTTCCACTCCATTAATATAAAATGTTTTGTTACTTTTGTTCCCTCCATGGTTAAAAGTCCCTAATTTGGTTTCTCACTTTTAATGGTTCTTGTTTGAACTTAGACTTACAAAAATTATTGTGTGTGTGCGCGCGTATATATATCTAGATGTAGGACGTGTAATAATCATATTTTCAATCAGTGCATCATTATATTCAACACACTTACATGTCAAAGAAGGTTATCATCATGGCCTTCATGAGCAAAACCTCTATTTTTCTTCCCAGTCACAATTTCTAGTACTAAAACCCCAAAACTAAATATATCTGACTTTTCCAAGTAAAGACCGTTCACTGCGTACTCTAGAGATATCTAGCCCCTGAATCAATACACAAAAGAGATATATAAAATGCATAAAATGTATTCAAAAGTAAGAATCGACTTCAGGGTTCTTACAACATTCCCACGACACTCTTTAAACGTATTTAAACGTCACTCTCGCATTGTTGAAGCACAGAGTACCATATGAACATTTCCCATTCCCTGAAGTTTGTTCTCCCATGTCCCTTACGAAAGACTCGAATCTACCATCGAATGATTTAGCATCAAATGGAAAATGGTTCGTCTCCTGTCGTATGTCGGGTGCAATGACTATCTAAGTACCTAATACTATTGATAGTCCTCCTTGATTAACCCTGCATGCACTCAACGTTTAATTAGACATGGGTCCCAAAGACTAAGTTGTCTCTAGGAAGTCAACCATTAATCGACCAAACTTGATTTTAATTCCTAAAAACCATTTGTTTCTTCGTGAAGCCTCACTTATTGAAGAATCATCCTTAGGAATCCAAGCAGAAACTTGTTCCTTTGTTTTGGCAGTTTTATGCTTTTCTTGATTTTAAAACTGTTTTTGGTGAAACTTAAAACTTTTCAGTCTTAGAATCCTTTTTGATTTTATCCTTTTTAGTTTTCCAAAAAGGTTTCTTTTTGCGTTTTACTTTATTCACTTTGGATCTCACATCCACTTCATTGGGTTCACTATCAGTTTGATCAGTCCTTGAATTAGGGCTACTAAAAGCACATTTTGGGGACTGACTAAGCCGCCTTTGAATATCAATTTGTTGCTTGAACCAGTGTTTGCAATGTCTTGCAAGGTGAGAAGAATGAGCACACACAAAACAACATTTTCTTTTAGGAGAGCCATAGACCTCATCAGAACAATAGTATGGTTGGTGCCATGGGAAAGGTGATCCTTGGAATGGAGCATGATTGTATAGCCCATTTGATATGTGACCCCAATCATCAAAAACATTAGTGTAATAAGTGGCGGAGCCACACACATACCACCGGGTTCGACCGAACCTGGTAAATTTTCGGTTTAATGTTTTATATATAACCCATAGGTTCGAATTAACGAGCGAACCCATTCTTTTTTGTGAGCGAACCCAGTCTCATGTTAAAAAATATCCGAACCCATAAAAAAAAACTTAAGTTATTAATAACATGGGTTAATAAGCGCAAACCAATTAACATAATACCCAAATAAAAAGTAAATCAGAAAAAAACCTAAAAACAACGACGGCTCAATTTCTTATCTATCAAGTATCCACCACAATGTCTGAGGTACAAACTATCATCGATTCATCTCCTCCTTCCCCCGCCAGTTAGCCTCCTTCAAATTTCAGTGTCCTTTGCCTTCAATCTTCAATATTTACAAGGTACCTAAGTATGTTTACTCTTTAATAGTTGAATGTTTAGGAAAAAAAAACAAAGATATTCATATTATATAGGGCCATAAATCGAGTATTCGAGAGTATTGTTCAGCCCATATAAAATATTCATATTTAATTGGGCCATAATTTGTTTGTGTTTTTTTTTCCTAGATGCTAGCCGCTCAAATTTATTAAAAGATCCTTTAACGGATCATCAACGGTCAACCGACACTTTCATTGATTGTTTCAAGCCTTTAAAGTTTTAAAAATTAGATTTGAACAATCTTCCATAGGATCCATCGGAACGAAAGCTAATATCATCCTATCACCCTAGTAAAAAAGGATAAAAATTGACGAACATATTTAGTTAGAGGTTCGTGCCAACCATTATTTGGCGAGCTTACACAAACAATAATTTATGGTGAAGCAAGGCGTTTTCGTTTGAATTGATATGGAGATTATAAAAATTGGTTGGAATATAGTGAAAAACGGATAGGCTACATTGATTTGTTTGTTACTTATTCAAAGAGATTGGTCAAAATGATGCATTTACAAGTGAAGGTGTTTTATTTCTTTCTTTGACCGAATGAACGACGTGTCCCGACCTATTCAGGCCTAAAAAATTTGACGCTGAAAAAATATTGAGCATAAAAAAAATCCCGAACCATAGGAAAATATTCTTGGCTCCGCCACTGAGTGTAATATGGATCAACAAAATTTCGCAGATAATGACCATGGTAGTTATTATCAAAATAGTTGTATGACTGAGGACTTTGTGATTGATTAGTTTTTTGAGAAAATGCTCTTTTATTTGGTGGCACATATTTACGTGAAGTACTTGTCTGATTGTCATTTTCAAACACTTTGCTTTTACTTGAATTATCCTTAGGCTTACAAGTTGGTGATGAACAACTTGCCATGATCACCTCAACTTGCCTTTTATCATTGACACACTTTTTAACAAGAGTTTCGTCAATGACAGTTTCATAATCACAATTCATGTTCGTTTTCGTCGACCTACTTTCTTCTACACAACCTGCTGAACAAAATGAATCACTACTAGAACTAACTAATGAAGGAATGTGATCAACAGTTTTGGAGACAGAAGGAATAAATGTCTTTGGTTTTGGCACATGACCAATACCATAGACCATTTCTTTCTCGGGTGGGGTATTGAAACCAAAATGAGGTAGGTTAGTATATTTCTCATTAAAAGGTGGTGGAACTGCTGTGTGTTCGTAGCCTATACCTGTCTTTTGTTTCATCCCAATATGTGCCACAATAAACCTATTCAATTTATCAGAGGCTAACTCAAATCTTTCAACGGCTATCTTTCTTTGTGCTAAGTCCAATTCTAGCTTCTCAATTTTAGAGTTTAATTCTACAACACGTCTTTCATGATGCTCAACTAGTTTATCAGACTAAAACAGTTTTTCATTAAGTTTAGCCATATCATTACTGTGAGTTTTAATCCTAGTGGCAAAAATCTTTTCAGTTTTCTTGCAATCTTTATTCCGACATCTAAGCACAAATTTTTTTCATCTATGAAAGCAACGTTATAAGTTCTATAGTTCTCTATTTTATCAATACAAGTTTGAGAGCACAAGTGTGTGTACCTCGGGAAGGATAAGTGTTAGGCCCATTTTTGTATTAGTCTTTCGTAATTGTTTGCAATGTATTGTGTATGTACGTTAGCTAGTTGGACTTGTGTTTACTTGTATGTTTGGGCCATAGGCCATGTGTAATGAAGACCATTGGGCCGTAATAATTAATAGATAGTGCATGAGCACACACACTATATATAGTTGTGTATCTCATGCAAACAATAACCTTTTGCCAATTTCTCTATCTTATCCATAAGTTCAAACACTCTCTTCTCTCTTCCCTCTTCCCTCTCTACCCTCACGGTGACAATAATAACCAAACAAGATGCGAGATCTCGGTCCTCACTAGTGATTTCCGCTAGCTAGTGGAGAGGTTGATCCAAGTAGACTAGTTGTTGTGTAGTTAGATCTGTCCAAGGGACCTAAAATTGGTATCAGAGCTTTTAGGCTCTACTAGTTGTAGATCTTGGGTCACAACCTTGGATTTTGGTCTTGTTTGTGTTGCAGACGGATTTTCAAGAAAAATTATGGGTTACGGGTTGTTCAAGGCCACAAAAAGTGTTCATAAGCTTATAATCTTGTATGTTCAATCTTTGAATTTCAAGTTTGTGTGTTAAAGTTGCAAGATTCAAGTGTTAAAGAGGTTAAAAATCTTCAAAATTTGGTGTTTAAAAGTGTTATATTATGGATAATACTAGGATCCATAAAGTGTAAAAAGTGATTGAAGTGACATCCTCAAAAAGGAAATCTTAGAAAAGGGTGACAGAAAGTACATTCTGTACTTTCCACATGTACAGTCATAATTGAATCAAACAAGCTTTAATCAAATATAATCCTCTATTCGAATCGAGTCTAAGTTGCAATCTAATCGAGTTCAAGGCTAACCGAATCGAATCAAGTTTTCTTAATCTAATCGAATCCCAAAGTGATCTAATCAAATCGAGTCCAGATTTTATTCTAATCGAATCATACCCTAAACGAATCGAATCACCATTTGATTAGATTAAACCATTCGATTAGACTATAATCTCATTCGATTAGATTTATCCATTCGATTAGATTATTGAGCCATTCGATTACTTTATACTTTAACATGTTGTCACAAGCTTCTTATCCATACGATTACTCTACATTCGATTGCTTTGCATTAGATTACTTCATACTTGTGTTTTTCAGCAGAACCAGTTAGTGTTTTTATTTGATCTTGAAGTTGTTTCAGCAATGGCTAATACAAGTGAAGAAGTTAGAAACAAAGCTGTGAAGAGTTACTTGTTATTTGAGAACGAGGCTGGAACTACTAATAAGCCTCAAAAGTTGATGAATTGGGAAAATGACTTTGAAGAGTTCAAATGGCGGTTTAAAAATTATATTAGAATTCTTGATTAAAATCTTCTTAGACCTCTTGAGCAAGGTCCATACAATCCCACAACTACCACTGCTGATGTCCCAGTTCCTAAGCCCGTGACTGCTTATGATGATAATGATAGGAAGAATTCTAGTGATGATCAAAAGGCCTTTGGTGTTCATAGTGCTTGCCTCTCATGTGAAATTGCATAAACTTTGAGAGACCACACCACGACTAAAGGACTTTCGGATGATTTGATAAGAAAATTTGTTGGAAACATCGAGTTGAAAAACAACAAGAAGGGAATGCTGGAGGGTGAATTCAACATGTTCAATCATGTACAAGCGGAATCAGTTGCTAACCTCATTCATAGATTTGAAACGTTAATTACTGTTAGTGCATGATTTGTGACTGATGATTTGCAGTTAAAGTAAAGTATTCGATAGCTACGGAAAATGGGGAGTCTGTTAGTGCATGATTTGGTGTTCGTAGCCGATCGAATAAGTTAGAGATAGACTAGTATGTATATTTAATGTGAAATGGCCATTCACTATGGATTGTATAGCGAACGTGTCCATTTGTTAGTTGACTAGGTTATTAGTTAAGTTATGAGCCCATTCGCTATGGATTGTATAGTGAACGGAGGCTTATTCATTAAAGTATAAGACCATTCGTTATGGAGACATAACGAATGGTGTTTCATTCGTTACTACAGTATAACGAATAAGACACCATTCTAACGAGTGGGGTTAACTTAACGAATGGGAGCTGATGGCTTATATATAAGCAGCTCCCATTCATAATTAAGTAGAGATCCGAGCCTTAATTTATCCATATCGTTACCATGCCGGATTCTCTTCAAAACTTATTGTATCCACCATAATGTATGTATTCTACCATTAACGTATTGTATAATGTATCTATTTAACGTATTCATCTAGTGTTTATGAATTGATGTATCGTGTTAGCGGCTAGATCTTGGCTTGTATAACGTTTCAATAATTACTAAGATCAAGAGTGCTAGAATTGACTATGACCAAATTGAAATCAATGACATGTTGCTTAACTCCCTTCCATATGCCTGGAACAGTAGTGTTATCACAATCAAGAGAACTACTAACCTTAAAATTACCACCCTTGCTGACGTGACTTCCATTATCAAGTCATTTGAGATGGATAACAAATTAAGAATGGGTAATCATATCAGTTCTCTCAATCAAGCTGGAATATCTACAGGATCAGGTGTAAGCATAACATTTCTGAGTCAAGCACACCCTGCAGTTCACACTACTAATTCTGCTTCCATGACTACTACTGCACCTCAAGCACCATCAAGTACAAGTTTTTTTTAAGATGCAGTTGATAAAGCCGTTGCACAAGCCTTAAAGGCTCATCGGATCAAGAAACCAACAAGCAATCAAGCTCATTCTTCTTCTCAAACCATTTTAGCTGATGAATCCGATGTGACACTATTTCATGCCTTTATGGCAAGCCATGAGGAGTTGTTCCAAGGAAAGTTGCTTCCTCCTTACTTTGAGCAAGGAAATATTCCCGAGATCAACAAGAAGGATCTAAAGAAAATGAAAATCAAGTACCAGACGTTCATGGCTGTTCACCGAGCTTCAAACTTCATGAAAAAGTATGGGAAGAACAGTTTTAGATATTCTAACGGGAAGAGAATTGGGTTTGATAAAGACAAGCTGCGTTGCTACAACTGCAATGAATCAGGTCACTTTGCAAGAGAATGCACCAATCCTCCAATGGCTGTTAATGACATCAAGATCACCAAGATGTCTGACAATGAGGGCGCTGAAAGACATGACACGAAGCCCGTTCCAAGTTACTCCTCGAAGTCAAGAATCCCAAGAATTGGTCAAGGAAGCTCAACCAAGGGAAACTTGGAGTCGAGCTTAAAGGCTATGATTACAAGAACAGCTGAAACAACTCAACCAGATTGGGAGGATGACCAATTTGAAGAGCTCAATATTCCTTTGACCTTTGATAGAATGGCCTTCGCTGATCAAGCAAGCACCTCATCAAGCCCTGCTTCTGAAACATCTTCACTTACCTCTGTCAGTCCTAAGGCATACAAACTTTGCTCACAAGCTTGTATTGATAAAGTTATGCACTATAGAACTCATAATGCGGCCCTTATAGATGAAAATCTTAGCATTAAATGCCAGAATGATGATCTTAGGAAAGCATAAAAGATTTATGCCACTAGGATTAAAACTCATAATAACGATATGGCTAAGCTTAATGAAAAACTTTTCTAAGCTGAAAAACTAGCTGAACATTGATATGACTTAAAATATACATGTTATTATATAAATATTTCCTACAGTTTCAAGTATTTTGAGCCAGTTTTTTTATTGAATATATTTTTATTTGGCTCGTAAATGGATTTTAAAGGTTAAATTTTTAAACGAGCAAAATTATAGTATTCTCACTAAACTTGAGACCAATGAGCGAAGAGTCCAACTCATTTTACATAATAATAGACATCATATATTAGTATTTAGTTGTATTATTGTTATTGTTATTAAAATATTACTATTTAGAAGTATGATGTTTAATTAAAATCTTAATATCCACCGTTGTTTAATGTTGACAGGAAAATCAAGATGATTCCGGCGGTATATCTAGCTTGGTGGGCCATACACTAATGATAGAAAAAATCATGTTCATAAGCCCATCACAAAAAAAACATTATGAGACGGTTTGTGATTTAAGTGAAAATGGACTCTAAGGCTAAGCAAGTAAACAAAAAGAGAGAGGGAATTGGCCTGTGAAATTAAGCTTGTTAGTAGAGTTTGAAGTAGGGCTCAAGTTTGAGAATTATAAAAAAACCCTACGATAATATTATTATATATATTGAAGCATAAAAAAACAAAGGAAGATATATAATTCTTGGGTGGCGGCGTGGAAGTCAACATAAGAAGAATACTAAGTATTATTATCGTGAAGTGGGGCTACAGTGCACACGAGTCAAACGAGAAATAGAATAATATAATTTTTTTTGACGCTGCTATGCTACTGTTAAAACTTGATTGAGAAAGAAGTAAAAAAAAAGCCAAGGATTATTATTATTATTATTACTCCTCTTGGCACATATTCAGAGAGCTAACACTTTTGGTTTGTTTTATCCATAATTATTTTTCTTTATGTATTCTTTTTATAAACCTATATTATTCTTGTTTCAACTTTTATTTATGAGTAGCTAAACTTTTATACTACCTAGGTTTTGGTTGAGTACTATGTTAGATTTGATGGTTTGATGAACTAGTTATTTGACTTTGGTTGATTTAATATTGTGGTAAAGTTTTTAATTGGTTTGGTCACAATATTGCTGAGTAATTAAATCTAGTTTCTTATTTTAATATTTATTCCACTTGTGTTTAATAGTTTTTTGGAGATTGTTAGGCGCATGATTAGGTTGTCTACTTTGTGTTTTCAACTTGTTTGCGGTTTATGGTCGAAAAAAATCGTAGGAATAAGTATTGAAAGTGGTTTTGATTTTATTGTTCTTTCACTAGAGAGGCCGGGAGGTAATTTAGTGTTGTGTCATATTTGTTTTTTGCGGGTTTGGGTAATAATTGCACGGGAGTGGTTAACCTAGGTCCCTTTGATTATTGTGATACAAGTTTTGTTCAAGTTAATTAAAAATACCCCCTTTATATTAATATATATTGTATCCGAAGAGACCGGGAGGTGATTTGGGTTGTGGGGTACCATAGTATTATTAGGTAAGGTGAGACCGTGAGGGGATCCAACCCTTTAACAATTGAGCTTCACATGTCATTAGAGTTCTAGTGTGTCGCCGGTGAGACCGGGAGGCGATCTAGCGCAATTTTAGTGGTCTCTAGTGTCATAATTTTAAGATATTGTTTTTCAACCAAGTCAGGTTCGTTAGCTATTAATTTAACTAGTAGGATTCCATTACCTAGGTAGTCGTTTCTCATATTTGTTTTAAAACCCTATTTTTCTAGAGTTTTATTTTTTGTTAAATTTTAATTAGTTAAGTATTTGTAGTTTAAGTAGTAATATATATATATATATATATATATATATATATATATAAATCAAAAGAAAAGTCTAGGTTAGTAATCTTTTAGGTTTAATAATTAGAGTTTACCCATAGTGTCCTAGGTTCGATATCCGTTCTTACTTGCTAACTACATTGCGACCGGTACACTTGCCGATTGTGTGTGTTTTTTTTCATATAAATTCGGTAAAACTTGGTTTTTAATATTATATACGTTTTTCACCCATCAACATCATGAAAGACGTGTTGTTGAGTTAAATACTAAAATTGAAAAATTGTAGTTAGATTTAGCTCAAAGGAAAATAGCCTTTGACAAATTTGAGTTAGCTTCTGATAAGCTTAATGGAATAATTGGGGCACAAATTGGAGTGAGACAAAAGACTTGAATAGGCTATGATAATACTGTTGTTTCACCTCCTTTTAATGAGAATTATACTAGCCTTCCTCACTTTAGTTTCAATTCCCCACTTAGGTTGTCTACTTTGTGTTTTCAACTTGTTTGCGGTTTATGGTCGAAAAAATTGTAGGAATAAGTATTGAAAGTGGTTTAGATTTTAATGTTCTTTCACTAGAGAGGCCGGGAGGTTATTTAGTGTTGTTTCATTTTTGTCTTTTGCGGGTTTGGGTAATAATTGCACGGGAGTGGGTTATCCTAGGTCCCTTAGATTATTGTGATACAAGTTTTGTTCAAGTTAATTAAAAATACCCCCTTTATATTAATATATATTATACCCGAAGAGACCGGGAAGTGATTTGGGTTGTGGGGTACCATAGTATTATTCGGTAAGGTGAGACCGGGAGGTAATCCAACCCTTTAACAATTGAGCTTCACATGTCATTAGAGTTTTAGGGAGTCGTCGGTGAGGCCGGGAGGCGATCTAGCGAATTTTTAGTGGTCTCTAGTGTCATATTTTAAAGATATTGTTTTTCAACCAAGTCAATTTCGTTAGCTATTAATTTAACGAAATTGACTTGGTTGAAAAACAATATCTTTAGGTTAGTAATTTTAATTAGTTAAGTATTTCTAGTTTAAGTAGTAAATATATATATATATATATATATATATATATATATATATATATATATATATAAAATCAAAAAGAAAAGTTTAGGTTAGTAATCTTTTAGGTTTAATAATTAGAGTTTACCCATAGTGTCTTAGGTTCGATATCTATTCTTACTTACTAACTACATTGCGACCGATACACTTGTCGATTGTGTGTGTTTTTTAGGTGAATTCGGTAAAACTTGGTTTTTAATATTATATACGTTTTTCACGCATCAAGTTTTTGGCGCCGTTGCCAGGGACACTGGCAAATTATTTGTTTAAACCGAGTTGATTATCTGATCTGTTTATTTGTTTATTTGTTTATTTTTTTTAGTTAGTTGATATTTTTCCTTTAGGTGCCTTTACTTGCTATTTGTGACTTTAGGTTTAGTTTTTCCTTAAAAAATATTTAAAAAATACAAATAAAAAATAATAAAATAATTTTTATTTCAGTTTATGCATAATACCCGTTCTCAAGGCCCACCTTTATTCACTGCATCAAAAGAGCCTGAGAGAGAGTTTCAGGAGCGACTTAAGGAGACTATAGATAGCGAGAGCGATTCACCCGACATCCAGGTTAGCGTCTCTACTCCTAGAATAGATATGGGCGACGCCGTTCCACCGCCAAGACAGACCGTTCATGCTAGAGCCAGCGATGGCATCATGGGAGCCCGATCTGCAATTGTCCGACCTCCTGCGACTAATAACCAAAACTGGCAAATTCCCTCTCACGTCATGAATTCTATCACCAATTCTGCTAAGTTCCACGGCTTGGATGACGAATATGCTTCGGGACACCTGTCCCGATTCGTGCGGATCTGCGAAACTTTTAATATTAATAATATCTCGTCCGACGTCATTCATCTTAAGTTATTCCCGTTCTCACTTTCTGGTCGTGCTGCTACATGGTTTGACTCTCTTCCAAATGCTTCAATTTCCACATGGGCCGACTTGCAATCCAAGTTCCTTAGGAAGTATTTCCCTCTGTCGAAGGCTGGACGTCTACGCGAGCAAATCCGTTCGTTTCATATGGACCCCGATGAGTCCTATTATTCTGAGTGTGGGAGCGTTTCCAAACTCTTATAAGCCGTTGTCCTCAGCATGGCCTAAACGATTGGGTTGTGGTTGAATAATTCTATAACGGTCTTACTCCCGAAACCCAACAACGGTTCAATACCGCTGCCGGAGGAAACATGCTCGATAAACTCACCATAGAGGAGGCTGAAGAAATGTTCGAGAGCATTGCATTAGGGGATCAGCATACACCGAGTAGAAGGTCCGTCTCGGCTGCCAAGGCCGCAGCCATCTCAGCATCACGTGGAGTGCATCATGTTGATCAGAATTCGAGTGTGTCAGCGGATGTGGAGGCATTGAAAAGGGAAGTTAAAGAGCTTAGGTTGCAAGCTCGTAGGTGCGAGATATGTCATGGAAATCACGAGACAGCCGATTGTCCCATTGATTCTCAGGAGGAGGTAGATTTTCTTGTTAATCAAAATCGTACCTTCAATTCTGGGTGGCGAAACAATAATTCTAACTGGCGGGCAGGTAACACCAGTAATCAGCAACGTCAGAATCTGTTCCAAGAACCCGCTCCCGAACCTGCTCCTGTACCAAATAGTACTTCCAAAATCTAGGAGATGTTGGCTAATCAATCTCAATTGTTGAATCAGCTCATACAAAATGATGCCAACACCAAATCCACTCTTTTGCAGCATGAGACGTTTATGAAGGGACAACAGGTCGCATTTCAGAATCTCGAGGACAAGTTTGGTGAGTTGTCCGCAAAGATTGATCAACGACCCTCGGGGAGTCTTCCAAGTAACACCGTCCCTAATCACGGTCCTACCTATTCTAAACCATTTCAAAATGCTCAGGCCAAGGCAGTGATTACCCGAAGTGGGAGAGGTGTCGTTAGAGATACACCAAGTGAGGAGGAAGTTGACGAGGAGTTGGAGATGGAGACACCGCCTAATAAGGTGAACCAGAGGCAAGGCCTAGCAAGTACCTCACGGTCAGGCGGTGCGTCAGTTGAGAAGGAGAAGCAGGTTGAGTAGGAAACGGTGCGCGTCTATAAGCCAAAACCGCCATATCCCGGTCGTCTAGTGAAGAAGAATGATTCGGAGTAGTACTCTAGGTTTCTCGATATGATTAAGAAGCTCCATGTGAACATTCCGTTTATTGAAGCTCTCGCGAACATGCCAAAACACGCCAAGTTTCTTAAAGATTTGCTCACTAATAAGAAGAAACTTGAGGAGCTTTCGACTATTACTCTTAGTGAGGAGTGTTCTTCCGCTGTACAGAACAAGCTTCCTAGGAAGATGACAGATCCGGGCAGCTTTACCATTCCTTTCTTGATTGGTAATCTTCATGTTAGCAATGCTTTGGCCGACTTCGGTGCAAGCATTAACCTCATGCCCAATTCTGTGTTTTCCAAACTTAACGTGGGAGAGCTGTTTCCCACCCGAATGAGTATCCAGCTGGCAGACCGATCCGTCAAGTTCCAAGGGGCATTGTGGAGAACATGTTGGTGCAGGTGGACAAATTCATCTTTCCGGTCGACTTTTTCATTCTCGATATGGATGAGGACTCGAACGTTCCGCTCATCCTCGGTCATCCTTTCTTAGCCACCGCACGCGCTATCATCGATGTTGCCGATGGAAAATTAACTCCTCGAGTTCATGATGACACGGTCACATTCGACGTGCAGAAGTCCATGAGTCATACTCAGCAGCATGATGACACTCTCTACTTCATCGACACTTTCATGATGCATGTAGGCAACTATCTTACAAAGGTCTGCGAGAGAGACACGTCGGACACCCAGATCATCGATGTGGAGAATCAGTCATTCGAGATAACAGAATTTGATTTTGAGTTGAAGGAGAAGGAGGAGCAGCAGTTACCTGAGACAGGAGGACACGAGCCGATCATGAGTTCCCAAATCTTTTCTAATGTCCTCGCGGTCGAAGAGCGAGAGTTTCCGATTGAAAAACCATCAGTTGAGAACCCCCCATCTTTAGAGCTAAAAGATTTACCATCTCACCTAGAGTGTGCGTTTTTAGGGGAGGGGTCTCAACTTCCCGTCATCATCTCTTCGAGTTTGGAGACGGAGGAGAAGGAGAATTTGATTGTTGTTCTAAAATCTCATAAGCAAGCCATCGCATGGAAGCTTATGGATATCAAAGGTATAAACCCGTCATTTTTCACACATAAAATCTTTATGGAGGACGAGTTTAAACATGTGGTGCAGCCACAGAGGAGGCTTAACCCGAACATGCAGGAGGTTGTCAAGAAGGAGGTTATTAAGTTTCTCGATGTTGGTTTGATTTTTCCGATCTCCGACTCCGCGTGGGTTAGCCCAGTCCAGGTGGTCCCCAAAAATGGCGGTTTGACAGCTATCACGAATGAGAAGAATGAGCTCATACCGACACGGACTGTAACAGGGTGGCGAGTTTGCATCGACTACCGCAGACTTAACGAGGCCACACGATAGGACCATTTCCTGCTTTCATTCATCGATCAGATGCTTGAGCGTTTGTCAGGACAACAGTTCTACTATTTTCTTGACGGCTTTTCTGGTTATTTCCAGATCCCCATCGCCCCGGGTGATCAGGAGTAGACCACATTTATATGTCCTTTTGGCACATTCGCGTACCGACGCATGCCATTCGGATTATGTAACGCTCCAGCCACATTTCAGCGGTGCATGGTGGCCACTTTTCATGAGTTAATCGAGGATTCCATGGAAGTCTTTATGGATGATTTTTCTGTCTTTGGGAATTCCTTCGATGACTGTTTGCGTAACTTAGATCGAGTGCTCGCTAGATGTGAAGAGACGAACCTTATGCTTAATTGGGAGAAATGTCATTTTATGGTTCATGAGGGTATGGTTTTAGGTCATAAGATTTCTAGTGCGGGGATTGAGGTAGATAGAGCTAAGGTATACACCATTTCCAAAATTTCCACCGCCCACTTCCGTGAAGTCTATTCGTAGTTTCTTAGGTCATGCGGGATTCTACCGCCGATTTATTAAAGATTTCTCGAAAATCTCCCGTCCGATGACCCAACTTCTAGAGAAAGATAGGCCGTTTGATTTTAGTGAGGAGTGTTTGAGGGCCTTTGAGTTGATTAAGGAGAGGTTGGTGAGTGCTCCTATTCTTGTTGCTCCCGATTGGACTCTTCCGTTTGAGATCATGTGTGAAGTGAGCGATTTTGCTGTTGGAGCCGTGTTAGGGCAGCGTCGAGAGAAACATTTTCATCCCATCTATTACGCTAGCAAGACCTTTAACGATGCTCAGGAGAATTACACCACAACGGAGAAGGAGCTTCTTGCTGTTATTTTCGCGTGCGATAAATTCCGTTCCTATCTCGTGCTTTCTAAGACTATCATTTTCTCTGATCATGCGGCTCTGCATTACTTATTCTCTAAGAAAGATGCAGCCTCAACTCCTTTGTTGGATCCTTTTGTTTCAGGAGTTTGATATAGAAATCAAAGATAAAAGAGGAGCTGAAAATGTCGCCGCCGACCACTTGTCACGACTAGAAAATTCCGACTTGGACAAGACCCGGGAACAGGGGATTGGTGATGATTTCCCGGGTGAGACTCTATTGTATGTAAAGGCGATTGATGAGGGGTTTCCATGGTTTGCTGATCTTGCTAATTATCTATCCACTATAGAGTTAGTGCGCAGACTAACATATCAGCAAAAGAAGAAGTTCTTTGCAGATATTAAGTTCTACATTTGGGAGGATCCGTACTTATTCCGTATTGGCTCGAATCAGGTGATTTGCCGATGTGTTTTTGGCGATGAAGCTCGTAGTATTCTTCGACATTGTCACGAGGGCCTGACTGGCGGTCATTTTGGTGCGACTTATACCATCAAACGCGTGTTTGATGCGGGATTCTATTGGCCGACTATTTTTCATGATGCGCATGAGTTTGTTCGTTCGTGTGATGCGTGTCAGGGAGCTGGTAACATCTTATCCCGAAATGAGATGCCCCAAAACCCTCCCATCCAGGTGGTTGAGATCTTCGATATATGGGGCATTGATTTTATGGGTCCGTTTCCTATGTCTAGAGGGAACAGATACATACTCGTTGCTGTCGACTACGTGTCTAAATGGGTGGAGTCTCAAGCCTTACCTAGAAATGACGCTCGAGTAGTAGTGGGATTCTTTCGAAAACTCTTTGCTCGATTTGGTACTCCTAATGCCCTGATCAGTGATCGGGGTACCCACTTTTGTAATGCTCAGATGGATAAGGTTCTGAAACGTTATGGGGTCACCCATCGACTTTCTACAGCCTACCATCCTCAGACTAGTGGTCTAGTGGAAAATACCAATCGTGACATTAAGAGGATCTTAGAGAAAACAGTTGGGAACAGTCGCGGTGACTGGGCTGAAAAGTTGGATGATGCACTCTGGGCCATTTGTACTGCATTTAAAACGCCTATCGGGACCACTCCCTTTCGGCTAGTTTATGGAAAGGCGTGCCATCTTCCAGTAGAGTTAGAACATCGTGCGTATTATGCTTTAAGAGCCGTAAATCTTGATTTATCTGCGGCGGGAAAGAGTCGTTTTCTTCAAATTCACGAGGTTGAGGAGTTACAGAATGAGGCGTATGAAAGAAGTTGGGGCTATAAGGAGCGGACAAAGGAACGTCATGATAAACATATTAAGGGTCCCAAAGAGTTTAAGTGTGGGGATAAGATTCTTCTATATAATTCTCGGTTGAAGTTGTTACCGGGTAAATTGAAATCCCGATGGGCTGGTCCGTTCGTTGTGAAAGAGGCATTTCCTTATGGGGCAGTTGAGATAGAGGCTGATGATGGACATTCTTGGAAAGTGAATGGGCATACACTGAAGCATTATGGTTGGAGGTCCACTTGGTGATCGCGAGGAGGAGGCGATCTACCTTGATCCGCCTGGAGAGTAGAGAAGGAGAGCACACTCGGGACTTTGCCCGAGTTGTATAGTTTGTACAAAACTTAGTTGCATTATTTTTATTTTATTTTTATTCTACTTTATTTTATTTTTCTTTGAGTCTGTTTCAGTCCTTAGAGTCTGTTTGATGTCTGCTTTGGGTTGTTTTGAGTTTTATTTTGCAGGATTGGATTTTCTCGTTCGTACTCAATCTCCATTCGGACGAGGATTTTTCTGAGCCTATCATATTGTAGAGGACACCTAGAAGCTGCGGCGGCGAATGAAATGCTATACGGTCGCCTTGGAACGAGACTTTTGAAGATAATTGAATTATTACCAGGGGAGTTTGTTCCAATTTATTATTTTATTTGCTTAAATTTTTTATTCTGCTTTACTTCTGTCGTTTTCTATTCCTATATTGGGGACAATGTAGATTCCAAGTGTGGGGATGGGAACTGACGTTTTCTTTTGGTTAAAAAAAATAAAAATATAAAAAAAAAGTTTCAATTTTTATTAAAAAAAAAGAAGAAGAAAAAAAATATATATATAAAATATAAAAAAATTGTTTAAAAAAAATGTCCCGAAATTTTAATGAATTTTTTTTTGCAAATAATGGAAAATGATAGAAAAATTTGAGATTGGTTTTTTAAAACTACTATTATATATGATATTAAATAAAAGATAACACATAAGCTTGGGATGTGTCGGTAGGCTTAACTAGCTTTGATAGTCCTCTTTAGCAAGATTCTATATATATAAGAATTTGAAAAATGGTGAAACCAAATTTCGACGCTTAGGGAGGATTACCATAATCTAAAAACTTTGAGATGGTAAGACTTAGATGCACTCAAACCTGCACACCATCACATGTCCATCTTTTTACGAGCTTAGAAATAGTTATATTTTAGGGTGATATAAAAGATTGAAAAAAAAAAGAAGATGAAAAAAAGGAGAAAAAAAAAGTATGTTTTGAAAGTTTGTTATGAAAGTTATGTATTGTATTATCAAAAGTTGTTCAAGAAAAGCAAATGCTTGTGAAGAAAATTTTGTATTGTAAAATGCCAAAGAAGCATTCTTTAAAGTTAGTAAAAGAGGCCAAAGATGCACATACTAGACGGAACTTATAGTTTACATATTACCAAGGGGATAGTGACTCTGAGGATACACTATTGGGGCTCGAAGGTTCGTAGTCAATAAATGTCAAATTAAGAATTTATATGACAAAGTCCAATAATATTTAGGAATAGCTCATACGACCTCCACAAGACCATTCATCCACCAAATTTCACCGAGTGCATCTAATTAGTACCATCAACGAGTCCTTGGCTTATAGTGATTTGTCGAACCAGTTTCCTTCGACTCTAGTTTTTTAGCTCTCTTTGTCTGAGATGGGGTAGGTGTAGCCGTGGTTTTTGAACTTAAAGCGCTTAATGCAATTGGGGGTCTGATAGGCTGGTGGCTGGGTTTAAGTGGACAACAATATCGGCAATCGCGGTTTTTGCGTTTATCTGTGCTAAAAAGATAACCTATATGTTTTGAAAATTATTCTTGAATTCTGATTCCATTACAATATATATATTTTTTGGGGACAAAAAAGGTTTAAGTGTGGGGATATTTGATATGGTTTAAAATATACATGTTATTATATAAATATTTCCTACAGTTTCAAGTATTTTGAGCCAGTTTTTTATTGAATATATTTTTATTTGGCTCGTAATTGGATTTTAAAGGTTAAATTTTTAAACGAGCAAAATTTTAGTATTCTCACTAAACTTGAGAACAATGAGCGAAGAGTCCAACTCATTTTACATAATACTAGACATCATATATTAGTATTTAGTAGTATTATTGTTATTGTTATTAAAATATTAATATTTATAAGTATGATGTTTAATTAAAATCTTAATATCCACCGTTATTTAATGTTGAAAGGAAAATCAAGATGATTCCGGCGGTATATCTATCTTGGTGGGCCATACACTAATGATAGAAAAAAATCATGTTCATAAGCTCATCACAAAAGAAACATTATGAGACGGTTTGTGATTTAAAAGAAAATGGACTCCATGGCTAAGCAAGTAAACAAAAAGAGAGAGGGAATCGGGCTGTGAAATTAAGCTTGTTAGTAGAGTTTGAAGCAGGGCCCAAGTTTGAGAATTATAAAAAAAACCCTACGATAATATTATTATATATATTGAAGCATATAAAAACAAAGGAAGATATATAATTCTTGGGTGGCGGCGTGGAAGTCAACATAAGAAGAATACTAAGTATTATTATCGTGAAGTGGGGCTACGGTTTACACGAGTCAAACGAGAAATAGAATAATATAATTTTTTTTGGACGCTGCTATGCTACTGTTAAAACTTGATTGAGAAAGAAGTAAAAAAAAGCCAAGGATTATTATTATTATTATTACTCCTCTTGGCACATGTTCAGAGAGCTAACACTTTTGGTTTGTTTTATCCATAATTATTTTTCTTTAGACAGAATTACAAATTTTGTCCGTTAAAATAAGACGAATTACGGTTCGTGTCATTTTCTAAGTTTCCTTGCAGGCGGTGTACTTTAAACTTTTTTTTTCTACACGTTATGTCCTTTACGCTGACTGGGTTAGAAAAACTCAGTTAAATGCCCTCACGTGAGGCGCATGTGAGGGCATTTTTGTCTTTTCACCTGTACCTGCAACTTCTTCTTCCTCTTTCTTCTTCATTTTTGTTCTTGCATATATTGTTCTGTGTAGATCTTGCTGCATTGATACCACATGCCACACCCCATCGCCGGCCCCCTTTTTCTCACTTCACGGCTCCACCACCGTCGCCACTTCCAATTCCGGCCACACATCCGAGGATTTCGCATACAAGCTTTAAAATACTTTAAAATAAAACTCTATCCTCTCTCTCTTCCATCACCACCTCCATCTTCTCTACCACCACCATCACCAACCAAATCTCCATCATCAACTGCAGAGTTAGACCGCCGCCACCTCCCTACATAATAAATCAACTCCTCTTTCTTCCCCTTCTCTTTATTTGGCGTTAATTTCCAAACAAATTTCTATGGTTTAGATTCAAGAAAATAAACCCTTTTGGATTCAAGACAACAAATTTCCAAACAAATCACAATGGTTTTTGTTGTTTGATTTTGTTTTTTTCTGTTAAAGGTTGTGAATTCTGTAGATTTGTCACTAGGGTTCCGCTTAATCGGAACTAGGGTTTGAAATTTGGGGCTTTTTTTCCGGCGAGATTGTATGGCTCCGGGTTGTTAGATGCTGGTAAATTAAACAAAGGGAAGAGTAAATTGTGAGAAGGTAACAAAGTCCACACAAGAAGATTGAAAAAACCCACCAAGACCACTGTCGTCGCCGGTGCGGTCACTGTTCACCTACCCCCAAATCCACTTCTCCACCGGCCACTGCTAGTAACCATCAGACCCTAGCTGCTTATAAACACATAAATTCAATAAACCAACAACCATTCCATGTACTAGAGGTGATGAACAGTTGGTTCAAAATCTGGACCCCACCGGAAGCTAGGTTGTTAAACTAGTGATTGAGGGTTGGGTTAAGATCTGAATCCTACAATGGTGGTCACAGTCGGTTTTCCGGCGGCGGGGGTGTTTAGGGGGTGTACAGCAGCGGCTATAGTCGGTTTTCCGGCCACCACTCATGGCTATTGATTCCGGTGGTGGTGGTGAGTCCGGCGGGGGTGTTTAGGGTGGATTTTTCTTAACCTGTGATGGAGAATTGGTTGGTGAGATTGATGATGGTGATTGATGATGGTGTTTGCAGGTACAGGTGAAAAGACAAAAATGCCCTCACATGCGCCTCACGTGAGGGCATTTAACTGAGTTTTTCTAACCCAGTTAGCGTAAAGGACATAACGTGTAGAAAAAAAAAGTTTAAAGTACACCGCCTGCAAGAAAACTTAGAAAAGGACACGAACCATAATTCGTCTTATTTTAAAGGACAAAATTTGTAATTCTGTCTTTTCTTTATGTATTCTTTTTATAAACCTATATTATTCTTGTTTCAACTTTTATTTATGATTAGCTAAACTTTTATACTACCTAGGTTTTGGTTGAGTACTATGTTAGATTTGATGGTTTGATGAACTAGTTATTTGACTTTGGTTGATTTAATATTGTGGTAAAGTTTTTAATTGGTTTGGTCACAATATTGTTGAGTAATTAAATCTAGTTTCTTATTTTAATATTTATTCCACTTGTGTTTAATAGTTTTTATTGGAGATTATTAGGCGCATGATTAGGTTGTCTACTTTGTGTTTTCAACTTGTTTGCGGTTTATGGTCGAAAAAATCGTAGGAATAAGTATTGAAAGTGTTTAGATTTTAATGTTCTTTCACTAGAGAGGCCGGGAGGTAATTTAGTGTTGTGTCATCTTTGTCTTTTGCGGGTTTGGGTAATAATTGCACGGGAGTGGGTTATCCTAGGTCCCTTAGATTATTGTGATACAAGTTTTGTTCAAGTTAATTAAAAATACCCCCTTTATATTAATATATATTGTATCCGAAGAGACCGGGAGGTGATTTGGGTTGTGGGGTACCATAGTATTATTAGGTAAGGTGAGACCGGGAGGGGATCCAACCCTTTAACAATTGAGCTTCACATGTCATTTGAGTTCTAGTGTGTCGCCGGTGAGGCCGGGAGGCGATCTAGCGCATTTTTAGTGGTCTCTAGTGTCATATTTTTAAGATATTGTTTTTCAACTAAGTCAAGTTCGTTAGCAATTAATTTAACTAGTAGGATTCCATTACCTAGGTAGTCGTTTCTCATATTTGTTTTAAAACCCTATTTTTCTAGAGTTTTATTTTTAGTTAAATTTTAATTAGTTAAGTATTTGTAGTTTAAGTAGTAATATATATATATATATATATATATATATATATATATATATATATATATATATAAATCAAAAGAAAAGTCTAGGTTAGTAATCTTTTAGGTTTAATAATTAGAGTTTACCCATAGTGTCCTAGGTTCGATATCCGTTCTTACTTGCTTACTACATTGCAACCGGTACACTTGCCGATTGTGTGTGTTTTTTTTCATGTGAATTCGGTAAAACTTGGTTTTTAATATTATATACGTTTTTCACACATCAACATCATGAAAGACGTGTTGTTGAGTTAAATGCTAAAATTGAAAAATTGTAGTTAGATTTAGCTCAAAGGAAAATAGCCTTTGACAAATTTGAGTTAGCTTCTGATAAGCTTAATGGAATAATTGGGGCACAAATTGGAGTGAGACAAAAGACTTGAATAGGCTATGATAATACTGTTGTTCCACCTCCTTTTAATGAGAATTATACTAGCCTTCCTCACTTTAGTTTCAATTCCCCACTGAGGATGAAATGGTCTATGGTATTGGACATGTGCCAATACCAAAGACATTTACTCCTGCTGTCCCCAGGAAAGTGATTGTGTGGAAACAAACAACGGTTTTGGAGATAAAGGATTTTAAATTCACTTTTTGATTCATGTGCGAATCTAAAATCCTCTATTGTTAACCCGTGCTGTAATAATAATACTCTGAAAAATATTTTGAACAATATTGTAATTTGTGAGAGTGTTGATGTTGGCACTTCTCTTAATGATGTGAATGAAAATGATGTTTCTGCTTCTAATAGTGATTGTGAAACTGTTTTTGATGAGATTATTTATAACAGAAATGTGCAAGAAAAGGTGTCTGTGGAGATAAACATAACTAGTTGTTCATCAAGCGATTGTAAAGTAGAGGGAGATATAGTTAAAGAAAATTGTTTTGAAAACGAAAAACCAAGTACCACAAGTAAATATGTACCACCACATAAAAACAATTTTTATCAATCAACAAGTCAATTTTATAATCCTCAACTATACAATCAGTTAGATAATAACTACTATGGTTGTCATCAACAAGATTATATCAATTCATTCTACTTAAATGTTTTTGATGATCGGGATTATAGATCAGATAACTTGTATGTTCCTTTCCAAGCATCACCTTATTCACCTCAACCAATGTATTATAGTTTTGACGAGTTCTATAGGGATAACAAAAAAGGCTTTGTTATGTTTGTGGTAACCTATCTCACCTTGAAAGGCATTGCAAGAACTGGCATAGAAGGCAACAAGAAATGAACAGTCAGTTTAATCAATTCCGTTCAGAGCTATACCAAGCTCAAGAACAAGAAATGATCAATCTGATAGTTCTGCCAGTGAAGTGGATGCGAGATCCAGAAATAAGGAAAATAGTAAATCACCTTTTTGGATAACCAAAACGAAATTCCAAGACTGAAAAGTCAAGGAATTTACCAAAAAGAAACAAGAAAATGAATCCAAATATTGAAAAATCTGGGGATTTTGTTTTAAAACCAAGAAGAAGACAATCTAGAAAATCTTCCAAAACCAGGGAAACTTGCACGTGCTTGGATTCCCAAGGAATGTTCTTCTGACTCTGACACATCTCAAAACTTCATAATTGATGACACGAAAATAAAAGATGGTGATTTCGTGGTCAACCTTCCCGAGACAACTAAGTCTCGGGAACCCATGTCTAATTAGTTTGCTAATGTGTGTAGGGTCATTCAAGAAGGTCTGTCAGCATTATTGGTACCTAGACAGTGGTTGTACCCGACATATGACAGGAGTCGAGTCCTTGCTATTCGACGCTAAACTGTTCAATGGTGGACATGTTTCTTTCGCTGGAGACGTGGTAGGTAACATCACAAAACGTGGAAGAGTGTCAAATGGGATCCTGACGTTTGATGACATCAATTTGGTGGGGCAATTAAATCACGATCTGCTAAGTGTCTCACAAATATGTGATTGGCAGTATTCCACATTATTTACTGAGAATGAATGCTTGATTCTCAAACCAGGTTTCAAAGTCCCAGAAGAATGGATTTTGATGCGTACTCCAAGGCACAATGATGCTTATATTTTGGATATGAATAGCTCTTACTCACGTAGGACCGCTTCATGTTTAATATCTAAGGCCCCGGAGAACGACTCATCTCTTTGGCATAAACGTCTTGGCCATGTAAATTTCAAAAACTTAAAGAAATTGTTTTAAGGTGAGCACATGAGGGGATTGCCTGTTAAATCTTTCTCTTACATTGAAAAATGTATTTCGTGCTCTAAATGCAAGCAACACAAGCTCCCTCACAAGCCCAAGACGATTAATTCCATATATTCCATTCTTCGGCTATTACATATGGATTTATTTGGTCCTATCCATCCATTGGCAATCAGCCGAAAAGCCCATTGTCTTGTGATTACTTATGATTATCCTCATTTCAGTTGGACTTTTCTATTAGGGCATAAGGATGAAACCGCTCAGTTTTGATCAAGTTCATTACACTCATGGAGAGGCAGAAAGACAAGAAGGTTAAATGTATATGAAGCGACAACGGAACAGAGTTTTGCAACAGAACTATGGATGACTTCTGCAATTCAAATGGAATAGACCACCACTTCAATGCATCATATACTCCGCAACAAAATGAAGTAGTTGAACGTCATAATCGAACACTGACTGAGGCTGCTAGAACAATGTTTTTAGATTCCAAACTTCATTTATTCTTTTGGGGTGAAGCAATCAATGTTGCTTTTTTCATTCAAAACCGTGTGATTGTCAATAAGCGCTTCAAGAAGACTCCATATGAAGTCTACTACAAGACACGCAAGTTAATTACTTCAAGACTTTTGGATGTCCATGCAATTTTCTCCATACTGGTGCTGATCCAAAGTTTGCTGAAAAGGCATATAAGTTTTATTTTGTTGGTTATGCTACTAACAAAACTGTTTATCGTGTCTACAACAAGAAAACCAAGTTGATTCTGTAATCATTCAATGTTAACTGGCAAGAGCTTAACACTACTGATGCTCGCACGGGACCCAACTGGTTGTTTGACTATGACTACTTGTTCAAACAGTTTCATGGCGTGTATACTCCACCTCTTGCAACTACTCAAGTTCCATCTTCTATACCTGAACCCTGTTAATGCAATTCATTATCAACAGTTTGTCTGATGTGAGACTATATGTTGAGTCTTACAACATAATAGTACCACCTATTGCACCACCACCTGATCTCTTGCCAGAGAATAATCAACTTGTTAACAATCCTGCTCCTGAATCTGCTGATTCAACTAATATGGTTCAAGTTGAAAATGTATCTAATACTGATTCAAATGATTCCGTTCAGTCTGGCGACAATGTGGAACAACACCAGATTGAACTCGTGGCAGACCTTTAAGCAGCTCCAAGTGTGGTATAAGATGTTTCCACACCTCCCTCTCATGAAGAAACTATTTAAGCTGCTGCTGCCATCGAAGAACCTGGCGCTGGTGATTCTGACAAGACCGCATCAACTCACATCAGTGCCATTTTTGTTCCATATGGTGAAGATCTCTGGGATGCACAAATTGCTCAAGAACATCTAGTGTATCAACCTGACTCAATTCTATCAACCACTGATGTCCTTATTAATGCTCCTCGAATTTTCCATTCCGTAGAGAACTTGTCTGTTAATCTCCAAGCAGAGCATGTCACCTTTGTCAGTGATATTCCTCAGCTGCCCATCCATCAAAGTCATTCCACAGAGAACATCATTGGTTCTCCGTCTGCTGCCATCCAAACAAGGAGTAAATTTGGTAACATTTATAGATGTTTTTTTGCATGTTTTATTTTACCGGTTGAACCGAAGGCCTACAGAGTGGCCCAAAAGGAAAACTCGTGGGAATCTATGCAAGAAGAGATGTTTCAGTTCAAGAAGCTTCATGTTTGGAGGTTGGTCAAGATGCCTGAGAAAAAGGGACCTATTGGGATGAAATGGGTGCTCAGAAATAAGAAAGATGATAAAGGGGTGATTATTATTATCAAAGCATGATTGGTTGTGTAAGGTTTCTCTCAACGGGAAGGTTTTGATTATGATAAAACATATGCATCTGTAGCTAGGCTTGAAGCAATTCGCCTTTTTCTAGCCTATGCTTCATACATGAATTTCAAAGTTTATCAAATGGATGTGAAGACAACTTTCTTGTATGAAAAATTAAAAGAAGAGATCTATGTCAAGAAACCACCAGGTTTTAAAGATCCTGATCGTCCGAATTACGTTTACCGTGTTAATAAAGCTCTCTATGGCCTTCACCAGGCACCTCATGCTTGGTATGCTACACTAGCAGAACATTTGTTAAAGAATGGCTATAGAAGAGCCGTTATCGATCAAACTCTCTTTATCAAGAAGGTGAAGGATGATCAGATTTTGGTCCAAGTGTATGTTGACGACATTATCTTTGGATCTACATTTGATAAGCTGTGTAGAGAGTTTGTCGAGGTTATGCAAAACTGGTTTGAGATGAGTTCATTGGGGGAGATGAATTTCTTTATGGGTCTTCAAGTTGAACAGAAGGTGGACGGGATTTTAATACATCAAGAAAAGTACGTTCGTGACATTGTCCAGAAATTTGGTTTCAAGGATTCCACTCCTTTCCTCACTTTGATTGATACCAGGCCCGCGCTTGCTCCAAATCCATCAAGGACTCCATTTGATCAACATCTTTACAGATCCATGATCGGCTCGCTGATGTATCTCACTGCCAGTAGGCCGGACATCATGATCCCCGCCTGTTAGTGTGCCAGATATCGGTGTAATCCAAAAGAATCCCACCCAATTGCTATAAATCGTATCTTTTGGTATCTAAAGGGAAAGACTTGCTTAGGTCTTTGGTATCCCAAAGGCTCCCTACTAGTACTGCAAGCTTACATCGATAGTGATTATGGGGATGCAATCTTGATCGAAAGTCAACATCGGGTGGATGTCAGTTCCTGGGTGATAGATTAATCTCTTGGAAATGCAAGAAGCAAGTCTGTGTCTACCTCCACTGCTAAAGCATAATACATTTCCGCCTCTGTTTGCTGCTCTTAAGTGATATGGATCCAACATCAGCTGCTAGATTACGATTTGAGTTTTTTAACACCCCCATTAAGTGTTATAATGAGGCAGCAGTTTGTATTGTTAAAATCCCGGTCCAACACTTAAAGACAAAACACATTGATATCCGAATGCATTTCATTCGTGATTGTTATCACCGGAAACTTGTCACCATTGAAAGGGTCCATACTGACTACAACTTTGTAGACCTATTTACAAAAGTCTTTGATCGTGCCTGATTTCATGTGTTCAAAATTAAGTTTTTTTATTTTATTTTATTTTATTTTATTTTAGTTATTTTATTTTTTTTTAATTTAATCTTATTTTACTTTATTTTTTATCCTTTTGTATTTAAATATGTCACAATTTTAGAAGGAGAAAACGAGTTATGTTTAACTCACAAAAAAAATTTTATTGTAATTAAGAAAAACAAAACTGAGTCATTTAACTTACCCAAAATATTTTGTTATTTTATAATTTCATTAAGAAAATCAGAAAAATTTTTAAGAATATATTCTCTCGTTTAGAGGGAGCTCCTCCTTAAAAGGAGTCGGATAATATAAAATTATAAAAAGTTTGAAAAATTGACCCGACCTTTGAAAAATGATAAGAAATTGTCTCTAGTGATCATAGCATATGAAAAGAGTATATCAAAAGTCAATAAGACCATTGTTTGATGTGTAGATAGGCTTGACAAATGTGTAAGTGTCAAAGTGATATAAACCTAAATTCCCGCCTATGCTAGTGGTTGCACTCTCATGAAGCGGTTGCCGACTCCAATTTAAGTCATATCGATGAAGGCATAAAAAAATGCTATTAGTCAGTCATACACGAGCCCGTTAGTGATTGATCACCTTAAAAATTTCTTGCTTTAGATTCAAATATTGAAAATAAAAAATTATTAAAGCAGAAAAACTGCAAAATGCTCAAAAAGTATTTAAAATCAATGACAAAAATGTTGATAATTTATCAAACAAAAAGGGGTATATTATAACCAAGTAACGTGGGGGCAAACAAGTAAGTCCTAAACACTTTATATGAAGGCCCGTAAGTCCGTATGACATGTAAGTCCATGGTTAAACCTTTAAAAATTGTTTGAAAGAAAATTTGCAAAAAGTTTTTTATAAGCTCAAAATGTTTTGATCAATCATTAGGGGTGCGGAGTCAATTCAGGGTGACACTGATAAACACAAACTATGTCCGAGGTATGATGGAGTTTGTAACATGTCGGATTAATAGGGGTCACGTAAGTATAGTGCCAAATTCGTACCTTAACGTATCACATTGACATCAAAATACTTGTTAAGTTTAAAGTGGACAAAATATATCTACAATCGACTTTGGGTTCTTGGCATAATAATATCCAAATAGAAGTGTTATCTAGGACGTTATACACATTGTGATTCCATGTCGAGATCTTTCTCACCAAAAACATGCATCTCTAGTCTTATGTAAATTTATTAACTTTAAAAATTAATGTATTTAATATAATATTAATTTTAACTTTACTTCATATTTAGTTTAATTTAATTTTTAGTTTTCTTTTTTTTTGTTTACATCTTAAAACTATTCTAAGTATGTATTAACTTTTATTTTGTATTTATTTTATTTTTAGTTTTCTTTTATTTTTTATATTATATTTACTTATTTTATTAATGTGTCTTTTAAAGGGGTTAATGTTTTTAAAACAAGGTCCTCATTGCAAAGAATGTTAAGTGTCGCCCGACAAAAATATATCTTGTATATATTTAAATTGTTTGGATTCGGTGGGTAAACATTTTGCGGGTTTAAATTGTAAATATTTTCAGAGTTCGAGGGTTGAGAGTGTAAAATCGTTTAAAACTCGAGATGTTTTGACCCTATCGCGAGATAAGCTGACCCTATATATAGGGTCAACCCAAAATATCTTTCGTTTCAAACTCTAAATCATATCCACTTCACTTTCTCTCTCTAACTTTTTTTTCTCTTCTTCCACCGCCTTCCAAAACCCTAGATCCAACCTTAACAAGTACATAATCTGCTTCTAATCACACTTATATCATCATAACAAGATGAATCCGCCTCAAGTGGTATATGTTATTGCATTAATTTCATCTTGTTTATTATTTCTGGTTGTATGAACAGTCTCCGACGAGACTGTTCATGCCCGATTAGGTCATTATATATTGTTCTTTGTCAAGTTTGATTTTATATTCTTGTTCACGATATCGTTAGGACCGTTTGTGTTGAGTTAATTGAATTTTTATTAGGTTTTGTGTTTTTAGGGCTTTCCGGTACTGTTTGGGGGTTAATAAACCCAGAAAAAGTGTTTGTTTATGGGTTATATATGCCTAGAACTACATATCTAGGGGGCATGAACCTAGAAAAGTGAAAAATGGTTGGTTATTGGAGGTTTGAATATATCAAGGATTCTAACCGAATCTTTTGCATTAAATTAGAATAGATTGAACTATTCTAATCGAATGGTACAATCTACTCTAATCGAGTATGCATTCGATTAAAATTTGTTGGATATGAAATTGGGTTAAAGAACTTGTAATCAAATGAATATTCGATTAAGAAAATGTTGAATGAAAACTGGTATAAGGGTACGTAATCGAATGTCCATTCGATTAGTATTTTTGAGTTGGGAAAATGTATCAAGGGCCAGGTGATCGAATGGTTGTTCGATTAGAAAAGAAAATTTCTAAAAACATGACAAAGGACTAAGTAATCGAATGGGAATTCGATTAAAACATGGAATTCGATTAGAACAGATAGATTCACAAGATATGTTAAGTTATAAGTAATCGAATCACCATTCGATTAAAGAATATAGAGATTGAAAAACAAACTAGGAAATTCTAATAGAATAAGAGTTTTAATCGAATCGAGTAGAATATCTGATCGAATCGAATGACCATTCAATCTGATTAGACCATTCGATTAGATTAAAACTTACATTCGATTAGAACAAATGAGACTTGTAAAATTAAACTATTTGAACTTTAATTAATCTAATCTAATCTGTAAATCAACCTAATTGAATGCATATTCGATTAGATCAATTTATAACTAGATCATATCATATTAGAACTCGATTAGATTAGTTTTTACTTGAATTTTTTATTTATTTGACCTAACTGATTCGATTCTATTACTTGTGCCTTAAGAATATTTTTCAGATATTTTGTCAAAACTAAGTTGAATCCTCACATCATTCGATTATCTAACACTTAGACAGTTTTCATGATACGACTTCAAACAAGTTTATTCAACTTTTGTTTTCTATTTTTTTATTTTAACTTTATTGTTTAATTTTAATTTTATTTTCATTTTAGTTTTCCTTTTATCTTTAGTTTATCTTATGTAATCTATTTAGTATATCATTTTTTATCTTTTGTACTCAATTATCAACACTTATGTATCTTTTGTGTCTCGTAGAATCATAACAGCTCATGTCCCTCAGGGATCCCTATGAAAAGGAAGTATAAGGTCTTTATCTCTATGATCAAGGGACTACGGGACTGCCCACTGTCTTATGCAATAACCGCTGATCCTGAAGTACATAGCTCTTGGACTGAACAAATCTGGACCAAGCTAAGACTGTTAAGAGGGGTATTGAGAGCACCTCAAAGGTGGATGGACTGGATGTTGTGGTAAATGAGGATATCATTCGTAGAGCATTGAAGATCAAAGATGGTGCTGCTGACCCCTTTACTACCTTTTCAAAGGAAGATACAGCGGGATATCTTGAAGAGATTGGGTATGATGTGAAATGGAACACATGTGAAAATAAGCATCTTCCCATATATTGGAAGCTTCTATTTCATCTTGTGGCTAACTGCTTATCTTCACAAAAGGGAGGATTTGACAAGTTAAATGTTGATTGGGTAGGAGTGATGTTGTAAGTTCCGTGAGAGGATCTTTCAATGTGATATCACGTAAACTCGTTGTTAGGCGGAATCTAACAACGAATGGATTAAATATGAAGTAAATAAACACAATAAGAACACTATGATATCCCAGCTTTGTGGCAGGGAATTGACCAGTTTATTATTTGTCTAAGCAGCAGTCAAGTTTATGTTTGCGGGTCACATTTCAGTGACTAGAGATATAAATTTCTTCAGTTGTGTTTCCAAAGACTCTCCCAGAACGTGATTGAACATGTTGAATTTTTGTTATAAGAGATCTTGCTGGCTTCTTCTCATGTCCTCATTTCCCTCATACACTTCAATAAGGGCTTCCCATAAAGCTTTAGCAGACTGTAATTCTCTAAATCCTAAGGCAATTTCAGGTGAAAGTGCCATAGTTAAAGTAGCAAGAGCCTTTTCGTCCTCTTCAATCTTCTCAAAATATGCATTGACATACATTTTTGCAGGCTTCACTACAACCTCCTCATAGTTTTCTCGTTGATAGGTGATAATTTGAGGACCCCGAACAATGCTCCTCCAAATCTTCGCATCTTTCATTTTCACATATTTTTCAAACCTAAACTTCTACTCGGCAAACCCCTCATGAGACAATAAACGGGGTACAAGAGTAGCAGTTCCCATGATGGAGTCCAATTCTTGATGCAGAGTAACATTTGATGAAGTATTGGTTACTTGGTACATTTTAAGTAAAAGCCCAAGGTACTGGTCCAAATCAGAAGTCCAATTATAAGTTTAGTTACACTAAGGCCCAACAGAACAAGTCCAGATAAACAGTCACAGCCGAGAACAACAAACTTTGACCGAGATCTCAGAAAGTCAACCGGGAACCCTAAAAGTCAACCGAGAACACTTAAAATTGACCGAGAACCCTGAGAGTCAACCGAGAACACTTGAAAATTGACCGAGAACTCTCAAATCTCCCAAGAACACTGATTGTTGGCCGAGAACAATCAACATTGCCCGAGAACAACCAAAAATGCCCAAGAATGACCAAATCTTCCCGAGAACACTAAAAATATTGACTTGGTATTCTAAGAAAGTAAATCAAATCCCGTGAATGAGGGGATTTGAATTTACACCAAGATTAAGTCAGATCTATCCCAAAGCAATATCAACCAACCCTAATAACACCCTGTTGATTATTTCCAGAAATCTTCCAAAGATGATCTACCAAAAAACGATACAAAATCGATGATATCACCTTAAACGAGCCTAGAATAGGACAATAGGCTGTGATACCAATTGTAAGTCCCGTGAGAGGATCATTCAATGTAGAATCACATAAACTCGTTGTTAGGCGGAATCTAACACCGAATGGATTCAATATGAAGTAAATAAACACAATAAGAACACTATGATAATGCTTCAAAACACACGTTAATTAACCTCGGGTGCTTAAGCACAAAAGGTTAGAAAACCAACCAAAACCAATAGTTCTCTCTCGTACGTCCATATACGTTCACTGCTCAAATGACCTAGATACAAGGTTTATATAATGACTACACAAAAGCCCAATACTACCCAAAAGCCCACCGAGATCCAAATGGATCTCGGCTTACAATATAAGCCCAAAACCAAATACAAAATATGTGAATATTAGCCCATCAATCTCCCCCTTGTTTTGTTTCTTTAACTTCAATCATGTTCAAGTATATTTGCATCCGCTTCTTTGTATGCACCGGCCTATAATCCTTTACGTATGATCGATCCCATCATGCGTGTATACTCCTTAGAAGCTGGCTCAAACAGTGGTTCAACTATGATTTGGAAATCGCTCAGAGTTTTGTTGTCTTTTTCACCAAATTTCAACAAGTCACGTGGATCGACAATTCGGAACTGTCCCTTTCTTAGACGAATGACAACCATAGCCATCTCACCATCATACGTCTAGAATTTCATTTCATCTAGTGTTGCATCGGGGATTCTTGTAGTAAGCGGAATGTATGTCGCCTTTTTAGTTGCTGGCCACATCACATTAACCATGGTTTTCCCAGTATTTGGAACTTGAACCCCTTTGGCTTTCTTCAAAAATGATTCGGCTATAGTTAAATTTGGAATCCTCGATCAACTTATTTCCTTAGAAAGTTATAGAAGTCGGTAGCCATCTTATCGTTGTTGGGGTTGTGAAAAGGAGCGTTGATTAAATCACTTAGGTCAACTTTTGTCCATGAACCAAAGTCCTTCATCTTCTTGTAGTATTCAGTATTGCCAGACTTCCTTTTCACCCACCATATAGATTTATCAATATCAAATCCCCACGACACGACGCGTGATCGATCACCATATTTATCAGAGAATCCCTTTTTGAATTCGAAAATGAATTTTTCAGGGTGATCGGAAGACTCCACATTTTGGTTTGAGTTTTTCATTATCAAAATCTTCTTTTGTATCCTCTCAACTTGTTCGGCTGTCTTTGGAGGAGCAGCAAGATATTGCTCCAGTGTATCGGAAGCATCAATATAAGAAGCAAGCAGGTCGCATGCTAGAGCCACTACTTTGATTGTCATCGGCTGTCTTTTTACCACTATCATCATCACTCTTAAACTCATCTCCAAACTTCTGAATCAGCTTTTGTTGGAGGTCTAAATATATTGCAGTGAGGCCACCCATGTTTGACTGAAGCTCTTTGATCTTTGAGTCTTTATCAGTGTTACTTGCTTCAAGCTCTTGGATCAGTACATCCTTCACCACCGAGTCTTGTTCAAGCTCAAAGACTCAACGTTGTAATGACTGTACAACAACAGGTTCAGCATCAAGAGTAATCCCCTTGCCTTTGTCTTGTAAAAATCTGTCTTGCATGTCCAGAATATGTGCAATTTGTCAACGGTACTCGAGCTTTGTTGACCAATCGGTATCGATGATCCCGATGGTTCATTGATTAATTGAATGTTCTCTTCAAACTCGAAATCATGCTTGATGTCATCGAATTTTTGTTCTTGAGTTCGTTGATCAACAGTAGACGGACCTTGATCAGCCTGAGCTTCAATAGTTGCGGGCTCGGAATCTTTAGGTTGGTTGGTTGGTTGGTGTATCTTTAGTAACCAACACACCCGGTCTCGGATCTTTCTTACGCCTTTTTCTAGGGATGAGATCGTTGGCTGGTTCTTCTTCAAAATCATCATCATGTGTCGTAGTGACTGATTAAGGAGGCTTAAATGCAGTCGACTGAAGCTTTTCTTTAAATGCCTCCCTCTTTCATTTGATCAGCAGTAGGTACTGATTGTTGTTCCTGGTGTTCAGTCTCCATGTGTTGTGATGGAGAACTGTCATGCTCATCATCATCAGAAATCATCTCATAAGCAGTTGTGAACCTCTGAGCATGTGTCACATGTTCATCAGCAATAGAGGCACCAGCACCAGCAGTGGTAGCCTCGGTTTCAGCGAATCTTTCAAATATGACCAGCTTATGAAGTCCTTTATAGACAACTTTAGCCCCCTTTCTTAACTGTTTCATCAACCCAAACATATTGGGACCCATGGCCTTTAGATCGAGTGTCTCAATAGATTTGTCTAAGTCAAAATAATGAGATATGAAAATCATCTATAGAAACCTCGGGTACATCAAGAACATCTCCTTCTTCTTTCCCTTGATGTTGCTTATCATGCCATCGAACACAAACTTGGAATAACTGTAGTTCCAGTCCATGATCAGAGCAACCACATCTGACATCTGATGTGACTTATCTCATCAAAACCTCCATTTCTTCCTGGGACACAAGTAAAGAACGTGTGAATCAAGAACCTCCAGTATGGATGAAATAACATCTTGATAGCTGGAGGGTAGGATCCTTCATATCCCATTCTCAGGGCTATTTCAGCAACAACATCAGTAGAGTATTCTGTTGTATAATCGGGTTGATCACCGAACAGCAACACCTCACGAATAATAGCCTTGGAAATAATAATAATAATAATAATAATAATAATAATAATAATAATAATAATAATAAGAGGCTTCTTCTAGATCTTTGATTCAATCACCACAGCTTCCCCAGCACCTCTCTGATTAATAGAAGCATGATCCCAGAATTCTGTCACCATCTTCTTACAAATGACAGGAGTTTCTTATAAGGCGTGAGAAATCCTGCATGTATTTAGCCCTACGATCGTTGACTTGAACTCCTTGTGGACTAGAGGTTAATCAAAGAGGCATCCAATAGTATTATGAGTATCAACGAACTTCAGAGGTGCTTGATCAGCCATGACTGCAACAAACGAGTAAAGTTAATAATAAGTTCAATTAAATAGATAATCATTTATTATATGTAACATATAAGATGGAATGGGCATCTTGATCAAAGAATGGGGACTAGAAACATAAATATAGACAATAAAAGTCCTCATTTGCAAATTAGTCCAAATTATATTAATATAAATCATATTCGCACTATTTTCGGTCCAAAAAATGAGTTTTCTGTTTAATGAAAGAGTTTTCGGTCCATAAGATAAGTTCTCTATCCAATACTGTTCATAAGAGATTCTATACAACCGAGAACTCAAACCAAGAACATGTGTTCTCGGTTAATCAAACTGGTTCTCGCTCAAAATTTGACCGAGAACCCTTGATATTTTAGTTGATCTTAGGGGTTCTCTGGTTGACTGAAAACCCTCGAGAACCCTAGATCCCTAGATCTATGAAGATCTTGAGTTTCAAAACCCTTGAACTTTATCTAGAAAACAACATCATCTTCCCGGAGACACCAAAAACTCCGTTAACGATGGACCTGCAACACTTAAAACATATAATATGACTGAACACACAATAATTATCATTACACAACAAGATCCTCAATCCATTATCATCACACAATAAGCCACATAATCCAAACACCCGTTCAGTCCATGTATGGGTCATGGTTTGGAAGCAGGTTGAGGGTGGTGACCAATAATGCACACACAAGGTGCCTTTTAAACTTCAGAATTGTTTGTCTGGGCCAAAAACCCTGATGGGCCGAGAACATAAGTACACTTGGGCAAGACTAGCAGAGCTAAAACCATACTTATCACAAACCCCCATTATGGGCCACTCTGACTGGGCCGAGAACCCAGTCTTCTCATGACAGATTTTACATAAACTCAATCATGAGCTTGATCCATGTTTAAAAACGATCCCTTGTAGCATTCGTTTCGACAAGAGTAAACATGAGGTAAAAATAAAACAAATAATAATAAAAATAAAATAATAAAATAAAGATAAAAATAAAAATAAAACAAATACAAAGTAATTTAATCACCCGGCCTTCATGTAATCTTAACAAATTTTGGGATCAAATTTCAGTTTCGATATATGAGCAGCCTTTTAAGAAAAGATCCGAACAAAGAATCATATCGATTAAGATGCTTTCACAATGATTCATTTTCAGCATTATTATGACATAGAGAGACAGGTTGATAGCAGGTACTAAGATACTTAGCATGATTTTCATTGCGTCAGTGATACGAATTATGTTCAATTAGGCATAAATCTTAGATGGACATCACTTATGGACCCATGATGCCTCCTATCTCTTCACAAAGCGTATTTGGCTTTCGCTAGATCACCCCAATTTGAGTCCAACCCCCGAGTGCTTGAACAAAAGGTTTTCTCTATACAAACAAAAACTTTAAGCTTTAAGGTTGAACGTTGGACTTACAAGCCATCCGAACTTACAGGCCTTACATTCAGGGTGTTTAGGACTTATGTGAATGCCCTACCCTTGTAGTTCTAGTTTGACCCTTTAAGCTTTGTAAATACGAATTTTTAATAACACAATACTATATAATAATATAATAATACCAATTTTTTTATAACTTAGAAACATAATATTTTTGGTGATCAAGGCACTAACGGGCTCCTATATGACTGGGAAATTGTTTTCCTGCCTATCATTCGGAGATATGTATCCGGAGACATGCACACATCTTCAAAATGACTCTCCATAGTAAGTTTAGCAGATTTAGTGTATATCACTTCAACTCTTACGCATAACGGAAAGCTACCATACAAATCAATGACTGTTCAAAAGCCTTTTTAGCTTAGTAACTTCACACGTTAGGCACACATAAACAATTTTGCTATCATTTTATAAAGGTTTGATCATTTTCATTTAAAAAAATTTTGAGCTTCTAAAGAGCTCATAACTGAATAATCATATCTATACTATATTAATATACATATAGGATGGGCAAAAAAGTCATTTCATCAAAAACTCTTAGAATTAAGAGTTTACAACCTTTCAAGCATAATGTACGACCTATTGTAACATAAAGTAAACACAAACCCTAAATATGGTTGGGCGAGTATCTTGCATACAAGGAAGAGATTCAAAATTTGAAATCGCTATTATTATTCTCCCTAGTCCCCACAAAAGTCAAAACCAAACGAAAGAGAGAGAAGAAGAAGATAAATCTGAAACACAAATGAATTCAAATTCAAAACCATCTCTCTCTCTGAAACACGATTTCTTCACCTTCCCTTTCCTGGTTTTAGTGCAAACCCCAATTACCTATCTTCCATGTTTTCCCATTCCTGGTTTTAATGAAAACCCTAAGTTATTGATCTTCAGAAGTTGATTCTCGGGACCCACACATCCGGCGAAAAATCTGATTAAATTACCTTTCTAGCCCAGGTTCAGTTAGATCTTCTCCCTTTAAGTTGTTGTTGCTTACCACCATTGACAAGTATGACCTATTATGTTGTTTTCTGGATTCTTAGATTCGGTGTGCTCTTCTTTGGCATATGCAAAGTGTGATTTCATCTGTTTGCTCCTTCCGTCTGCATATCTCTTTTTTTAAAGTCATCTTTATCTTCTTTTTAAGTCTACATACATCAAGTCATCTTCTTCTGTTTTTGTTATTTTTATTTTATGTTTTCACTTTTTAATGACTTTCCTATAGCCAAAAATGCAAAAATATTTGTACTCTATATTTAACATGGTGATCTATTTTTTGCCATGACAAAACATGGATCATTATAGGCTTTTATTTCTTTTAGTTTTAATTTCGTTGTATTAGTTATTTTTTTTAAGTTGTATAAGTGTCACTGATCATACTTTTTGCAAAACATCATTAGGTTAGCTTTTCCCTTTTTATAACACAGTGCTTGTTTTATAACATATTTATCATTTTTTTGCATCAAAAAATTCTTCAAATGAAGATTTTGCTTAAGTGTTGAATAGATAAGAATAAACCAAGCATGAGTATAATATAAGTCAAAAGTCACAGAGTAGTTTATTATTATTATTTGTATCTTGGATGTGTATTTATGTAGGCTCCGGGTTTGTTAAACATGATTTTGGTGGAGCTATCGTTGAATTTGCATTCACATGAACTACCCATCCTGATTCAGTATTATATAAAAGTATAACCATGATTCATATTTATAAGAAGGATATTTTTTTGGTTTACTTTGTAAAATGTTTAATTTTTCTTTTTTGGTTTAGTTTGGAGGAGTTTCTAGCAGTGGAGATGAGATCAAAGACGTGGGTTCCAAATCAAAACTGGGATCGGAAACCGGAGATTCACATAGTTCGGTTTCAAGATATAGATTTGGAGGTTCATGGAACGTGCTTGTTAGGAGAATTAGTGGGGGTTCAAATTTAAGAGAGATTATTATTGGAGAAAGGAAGGTAAATAGTTCGGAATGACTTATTTGTCTTTAAATTAGCAGGGGAGGCGGTTTGATAAAAATTTTCATAAACTCTTTGTTTATGGAGCCGTGTGAAAAGTTCCTCATTGTAGCTTGCTAATGGAATTTTTAGAGTTTGGGTGCTCACAAATGTTATGTTTTTTTTTTGGTGGTTGTCGCTAGGTGTTCGGTTCATACTGTTTTTAGGCTTATTGAATTACCTTTGGTTTATCAATTATTTTTTTACTGTAGTTGGAATGCAAATGTTGACCAACATAGATTGCAAAAGTACACCCATTTTGGTGAAATCAGACTACAAAAAGTTCCTTGGATTCTAGGAAGTTGATAGGGGGTGTTTGAAAAAAAGGTAGTAAATTAAGTCAGTTAATATTAGAGCACTGTACACAAAGTTAACTTTATCAAAAAGCTACTAGAGTTCTTGATTATATTGTTTTCTATCTAAAATAACAATATTGATTATATTGATTATCATGATAAAAATATTTTTGACTATCTAAAATAAATCACAATGACTTGTAACGATGACGAAATATGTGTTTCCCTTCTACATTATCTGTTTATATTCACAATTTTATTAAGTTTATAATGGGAATTATGATAACAATATTGTTGACTATCTAAAATAAATCACAATGACTTGTAACTATGACGAAAATATGTGTTTCTCTTCTACATTAGTTGTCACAAACTTATAATATTAGCAAGTTCCATGTAGTATTTTTGTTAGTTATTCGTAGGATCCACCGGACACAGGATTCTTTTTGATGATGAATTCCGTTAATATAAATTAAAAGATCTGTTTAAGGCTAACTCTTTTGACGGTTCATTTCATTTTATGTTCTTGATGTCCTTATACATCATTATTGAATAGTTGATGCTATTTGAAGTGGTATGTTTGCTATGGATTGATATTCAATCAAATATTATGTTTAAAAGGACTCAAAAACTGAGAAATATTGTATAATCATGAGTATTGTATAAACTTGAAAGAATGTTGTTGGAAATTAACTAACATTTGAGATATAGAATATTTAGCAAATTTATGACAAGTTTGGGAAGTGACCATATTGTATTAAAGGTGTGTGATTTACTTTGGAATGAGATTACACATGAAAAGGTAATAGTGTTTGTATCGAAATTTGATTTATAGTTGTTAGATATAACAATACCTTATTTTATTCGTTGTTGGGATTATGATACCATATATGGGTTGAGTTATACGTGGTATAACTACTCTCGGTTTGTAAAAGAAGTAGGGGTGATCAATTCAAAGTTCTCAACCACCAAAATTGTGGAACCATTCCTTATTGTTTATAGGAAGTTGATTTCTAATTAAGTTATATGGTTGATATATAGGATGTCTACCAAGTAATCTATTTGGTTTTAAAATTGAGTGGGAGGAAAGAATATTCAATGTTCAATTGCAAACTGTATACTTTATCTTAATAGTTTGGGTGGGGTAAAGAGTCAAGATATTAAAGGCACAAGTGAAACCTGGATCTCAGGTGCTTTATTATGGTGATGCAAATGTAACTACAATTTCTCATGTCTCTTATCCTATCGGGCATGAAAGAAGTTTTATTAGTAAGCTTGTTTTGTTTATTTGAATGGTTGTGTTATTTATTATTAAAATGTTTATATTGTTAGACCTAAGTTGTGTTTGTATTTGTTTTCTGGGAGTTAGTCCCCGACTTCTTTGTGAGTTCGGGTAAATGGAATCCCGATTGCATATTCATATTTAGGTAAATTCTAATTTTCTAATTTGATATATTATGGTCATTTGGTGAGTATTGAGATTAATTTTTTTTAACTATTTACGGATGGTATGAGTAAATTCAAGTTTTGAACATTGACCTTGACCAGATCATCAAGGATCAATAAATTATACAACATTTTGATCCGTTTTAAGTAAGACGTTCTTTTGATTTTTGTATAAATGAAGATTTTGTTTATGTTTCATATAGTTGTTATGACGGACCTGAGAAAATTAGAAGGGGACACTACATAAGCAATTGTCATGCTTGACCTGAGAGTTTCATGATCCAAGCTTCAACTTATTTTTTACAAGTTAGGCTCTTTAGTGGTTTTAAGATTTTTAAGTGTATAATTTTATTTTTTTTATATGTTTTTTTTCACCTATTCAATGCATCACGAGAGGTTAATAAACAAACATGCAGCGAGTATCGCGTTGTCAATTCTTGTCGCCGCCGCATCGCGCAGATATCTACTAGTCACTTCCCAGTACGTGTTACAGAGACATTTTTACATACAGTCGCCCCAGTCACTTTCAGTTTTCAGGTAAATGGCTATCCCATATGTCTACAGGAAGATAACAGGACCAAACATGTATAAAAATACATGTCTCTCGAACGTAAGTAACCGACAGAATTTTAAGCGAAAGAATTAAACAAAACACACAGTAGTCGCCCAGTCACTTTCAGTCTTCAGGTGAATGGCTGTCTCGTATGTCTACAAGTAGATAACAGGACCAAACATATACAAGTATATTTCCCTCAAACTTAAGTAACCGACATATTTTTAAGTGAAAGATTGCAAAAAAAAAATATATATTTTTTTAAGAACACACGCACACTCTTTTGTAATTTTAATTTCTCCCCCCTAAATTTGTGAAAACATATTATCAGAAAAAATATGTACAAAATTACCTTAAAAATACTCAATCGTCAAAACGAAGCATTTTAAGAAATCCTACAAGCACATTAAATCTGGTTGTTCCGACCGATTTTGTAAATAAGTCCGCCACATTATTATCAGTGTGAACTTGCTAAAGATGAATCAGTTTTCGGCCATAACAGTCACAAATAAAATGAATTTTGATGTCAATGTGCTTGGTTTTGGAATGCTGAACAGGATTTTTAACAATAACAATAGCAGCATCATTATCACAAAAGATTGGAATGTCAAGAAATTCCAAACTGTAATCCAGCAATTAATGTTGCATCCAGATAACCTGTGAATAGCAAGCAAACACAGCAACATACTCGGCCTCAACAGTGGATGTGGACACAGTTTGTTGTTTCTTGCACTGCCACGAAATGAGTCGATCACCCAAGAATTGGCATCCATCAAACATATATATCATGTCAATATCATCTCTACCATAATTGCTATCAGGAAAAGCATATAAGTCAAAATCTGAGTTTTGGGAATACCAAAGACCTAGCTTCGGTTTCCCTTTCAGATATATAAAAATACGTTTAACAACAACTAAATGAGAGAGTTTAGGACTATCCTGGAAACGGGCGCATTGGCAGACACCAAACATGATGTCAGGACGACTGGCAGTGAGATACATCAGGTATTCGATCATTGATCGATAGTACGTTTGATCTACGAGGTTCCCTTCTGGGTTAGATGAAAGAAGAGGTCTTTCTGCAATAGGAGTCGCTACACTCTTAGAATCTTGAAACTCAAACTTTGCCACCATGTCTTTAACGTATTTTCCTTGATATAGTAGAATCCTTGTCAAACTCTGACGAACTTGTAATCCCAGAAAAGTCGTCATCTCCCACCAATGAGCTCATCTCAAATCTCTTCTTCATCATTTCTTCAAATTCTAAACATAGAGCAGTACTTGTGGAGCCAAAAATGATATCGTCTACATAAATCTTAACCAAAATCAAATCTTTAAGGAAAAAAGTTTGATCGATGGTTCCTCGCTTATACGCATGCTCCAGTAGATGTGATGTTAAAGTTGCATACCATGCCCGAGGTGCTTGATGAAGACCATAGAGAGCTTTGTCTAAATTTTAAACATAAGTAGGATGCTTTGAATCAACAAAGCCTGGTGGCTAGTCCATGTAAATTACCTCTTTTATTTCTCCATACAAAAACGCTGTCTTGACATCCATTTGGTAAACCATGAAACCCATATAGGAAGCATATGCCAAGAAAATTCGAATGGCCTCAAGATGAGCCACTGGAGCATACATTTATGTGTAGTCTAAGCCTTCAACCTGATGAGAACCACAAGCCGTGCTTTGTTTCGAACAATAACCCCAGTATCGTCTTGCTTGTTATGGAAAACCCATCTCGTATCTAAAGCCTTCTATCTGACGGGCAGCTCAAAATCTCCAAACCTTGAGTTTTTCAAACTAATTCAATTCTTTATGCATGGCGTCCACCCAGCTTGGTTCTTGTAAAGCTATTTCAACTGACTTAGGTTCAATCTAAGAGATGAAACAAGAATATAAACAACTGTTGATGTGTCCTGTCAAACTTCTAGTCGAGACGCATGTTTCAAGGGGACCTATGACATTCTCAATTGGATGATATCGTCGGATTCTTGTTGGAAAGGAATGACCGGGAACGGAACTGGTAGAAGGTATATATGTTTCAAGGATTTCAGAGAGAGGGTTCTTCCATCCGAACGTCGATGTACTATGCTAGTACGAGGTACTGGCAATGTAGTCATTTGGTATGACATCTGGGAATAGAGTGCTTCCAAAAATTTGACAAATGTCACTCTCCCCCTCAACAGATGAGGCATCTGCCATAGTAGTTTCAGCAGTGTGTATATCACGTACAGAAAGAGACTCCAGTGAAGACACAGCCTCAATAACATTATCCTGTTAATTTGCAGACAATGGCTAAGTAGTATCCAACGACTCTGACAGGTCTATACTCAGCACTGGAGGCATATAAGAACCAGTAGAGATGCCATCTTTCTCATCAACAACATTTGAAGTACCAACACCTGAGTTCCCTGTATTAACAACTGGAAACACATTAAATGGCTTAAACAGTTCATTATAATCGAATAACTAGTCAGGTCTGACACGAGCATCAGTCTCATTTTCTTCTAGCCAGCAAATGTCATAAGATTCCACTATCTTCTTTGTTGTCGTGTTGTAAACTATGTACGCAGTACGACCAGCATATCCAACAAAGTAGCCGTCATCAGCTTTGGCTCCAAACTTTGGAGTCGTTTCGAGATTTAGCAGGGTACATGGACATCCAAAGGCTTGAAAATGTGCAACCGTAGACTTGTGACCATACACAATTTCATCGGGAGTCTTCATCTGTGATTTATTTATCAACACTCGATTTTGATCATAACATGTTGTGCTGACCACTTCAGCCCAGAAGCAAAGAGGTACCTTTGAATCACACAGCATAGTCCTTGCTGCCTCGATAAGAGTTCTTTAATTCTCTCAGCAACCCCATTTTGTTGCGGTTTGTGAGCTGAGCTGTACTGTCTGAGTACTCCCTTTTTGGCACAAAAGTAATTCAATGTTGAGTTTTTGAATTATGTGTCATTGTCACAGCGAATTCCCCTTAGCTTTATATTGAGTTGGTTCTCCATGAGCACCACAAAGCGTTTGACTAATTCTGCAATTTCACTCTAATTGGACAAGAAAATCACCCAAGTAAGACGTGAGTAATCATCAGTAATAACTAAACAGTAAGAGCTACGAGATAGTCTCAATACATGAACCGGACCAAACAAATCCATATGCAGCAATTGAAAAACCGAAGAGATGGTATTAACCAATTTGGCTTATGGGATATGCGATAATGTTTGCCTAAAGCACAAGCTACACATTTCTCAATTTTACAAAATCATTGACTGGAAAACCACGCACCAAGTCGTTTTTAGCATGATGGTTTAAGTTTTTAATATTTGCATGACCAAGACGACAATGCCAAAGCATGGCATTATGTTCTGACACTTTTGAGAATAGACAAGTAAATTCATCAGGAACATTTTTGTTCATGTCGATCACATAAGCATTATCTTTTCTTTGTGATCGAACAAGAACCCAGTCTTCTTGTATAATGATACCCGGTTTTAAAATCAAACACTATTTATTAGTGAAATGGGTTGAAAAGCCTTTATCACATATCTACGAGACGCTGAGCAGACTGTGTTTCAATTCTGAAACATATTTAAAATTCTCAAATTTTAGAACACCATTATTTACAGTACCCTTCTAAGTGATCTTCCCTTTCTCTCCTCCCGCAAAGGAAACATATCCACCATTAAAGATTTGAATGTCGTACAGTTGGGAGACGTCTTCTGTCATGTGCCTGGAACAGCTGCTATCAAGATACTAAGGTCTGATGATATTCCTCCATAACTGTTCCTGCATGATGTGCGAGATTAGTTATATTTTGGTACCCAGTCCATAGTAGTGCTGGATAAACCTGATTTATCTAAAATTGTCACGGGCTGCCATGACATGTCTTCCCGAATATCTAAGATGAACAAGATTGCTTGGTCACCGGAGATTTAGATAGCCATTCATATCTTGATTTTAAAACTTTGTTATTGGTATGAATGGTTGACTTAGTCTCCAATTTGCGAGCGGAAACCATATTTGACTTTGACTTCCAAATTTGTTTAGGTCTTGAGGCCGACTTGGTTCTTGAGACTGAAACCGGGTTTCCAGCACGCTTCTGAAACATATTAGGCTTGGTCTGATGAAACTTAACCTGCCAGCCTTGTTTCTTTTCCAATCACCATTAGAGGGATTTACCTCATAGTACCTTAATTTATTATAGGCGTACTTATGGAAGGTACTTTGATATACATTCCTCTGATGACATCCATAATAAGGAATATATGGACGATGTGGACAATTTCTAGCAACATGACCTGGAATACCATAGTTAAAACATGTTTGACGTTTAACATAAAATTCATTGTGGTCTATTCCTGGTCTTGGTCTGTTGTGTGAGTTAGTTTGTCTGAATTTATACCTGACATTTGAATTATCACTTGATTTATCACAATTGTAAACACATGAACTTCCTTCTTTGACAAACTTAGGTGACAAATGTTTACCAGAATGTTTAATGTTATCAGTTTCATTCAAAAACACACCACCAGATTTAAAAGTTTTGGAAGAATCAACCAAAAAATTGTCTTAGCTCGTAAAAACAGAGCCCACACAAATATTTGAAGTACCAGAATTCAAAACAACCAAATATAAATGAACATTATAGTTAATGTTTTTATTATTCAAAGAAGGTAAATCATCATCCTCATCAGTCCAATCCTCAACAACTACTTCATATGCACGTGAAGTAAACACATTAGTATCATTCACCTCTGAGATTGATTCATTAACTTTTATTGAGCCAATTTTCCATTTTCAGTTGACTTACCATACTGCATAAACTTTTCCATTTCTCCTCTTCTTTGGTAAGAGGAAGACCAGTGTAGTTATCATTATAAGGAGGGGGAACTACACTGTATCCAATACCCTCACCCTTGGTTTCTTTCCATTTAACTGTTTTTCGATCATGGACTCCAACGGCACTAGAGACATCGAATTTCTTAAAATTGAATTAAGAATTTTTAAATTTATTAGTCAATTTGGCAATCTCCAACTTAGAAGCTTCTAATTCAGCGGTCAAATCAACAATTTTCTGTTTAGCATCTAAGTGATGACAACATTTTACGCTAAAATCGGATTAAAGTTTAGAAAAATCTTTTTGTTGTGCCTCTAGTTTTTATTTTTAGCTTTTCCGAATTTTTTAAGAGTGAAGTTCTCATGTTTTATTCCCTCCATTTCTCTAATTAAGTTAGTATTGTGAGATTTAGATAAATCTACTTTATTAACACAAGATTGAGAAAATAATTCAGAACTTACCTCGGATGAGCTGGAAGAAGTGAAATCCATGAATGCAAACTAAAGATCCTTAAATTGTTCCTTAGCGTCGTTCTCTTCTTCAGCAACATCAATTTTGACAAAGTTGGCAGTGTGATTGCTGATGTTGAGAGCTGCCATCTGATCATTTCAAGAGAACTGTTGAGCTATCAATCATTGCTCACTTTCATTAGAACAAGCTATATTTTCTCCCCTTGCATTGCTCACCAGAACCAGAGCCCTTTTGTAATATCCTACTTTCGGTTATAATTGTAAAAGAGAATTTCGTTTATGCAATAATGTGTTGTGTATCGGTTTAGATAATAAATTATAAGAGGGTGGGCTTGGACTTTAGAATATGGAATAAAGGATGGAATGGGCCTTAGGTCCATGGGCTTAAGGGAGTATAAATACCCCTTAAACCCTAATCCTTTCCATTTTTATCAATCTCTACACCATAGCCTACACCTTGAAAAAAAACACACAAAAACACCATCCTATATCCCGAGCCAAGATCCGAAGGTGAAAACCCGAGCTTGTTTGTGCTAGAACGTTGTGACGAACCAAACCAACATCAATACTATATCGTGTTCATAGATCGACTCGTTTAAGGTACGTTTATAACAAAAACTTGCTCATCTAGGTTTGGATTCGTTTAGGTAGTCCTATATCTGTATGAATGTGATGAAAACGAATCAAACGAACTAATCTGCGGTACAATTCATTAACAATAGATAGGTTAATTGATCGATTTATGAGCCGCACCTATATACCTCACTCGCACCATTTAAAACATACTATTTAGATAATTGGTTTATTAGGGTTTATAGTCTCTGTGATTCCGAGTTCAATGGTACCAATTTCATGTTGTTTCGTTAAGAATCGAAAGTTTAATTGCATATCTGGTATATGTTGACCATTTCGTGTTCTTGGCGATTTTGTATTTGACCCATGAGTCAAAGTCTGGATAAGAACTGTTGATAGTTCGTTATGATTGATCATTCGTTACGCGATCATAACGAATGGGACACATTCGTGTGACTTGATAATGAATGAGCCCTTAATTCGTTATATATCCATTCGTTAAGATAAGATAACAAATCAGGTCATTCGTTATATGCTCATTCGCTATGTTCAGATAACGAATCAGATTATATTCTGATAATGAATCAGGCTATGATCAGATAACGAATTAGGCTATACTCAGCTAACGAATCAGGTCATTCGTTACTCACCCAATTCTCTATGTTAAGATAACGAATGATGCTTAATTCGACCCCAGCCAGGGGCTCTACCCCTTGGACCCTGCTTGGGGCTGCCGCCCCTAGAACCCCGCTGCCAGGGGCGTTGCCCCCGGACCCCCATTAGTTGAGGGTTATTATTAAACTAGAAATACGATATGGATAGTGAAAGTGATTAATACGCATAATTGTTATACAGTTACTCGTGCACAACTAAAGAAAGGGATAACCATTAACGGGGAACGTAACAGGATTCAGGTGAGTTTCAAGCCCCATTCCTTGTTATGTTTTCGTGGCTGTGTGCATACTCGATGTGATTAGTTAATACACTTACCTTAAGTGGTAAGTGTATGCCTTATATGATATATGTATGAATGAATGCTTGACGATGCATGTACGATCTTCGGATATTGCATGTACCGTCAAGGGATAGTTTAAAGATATGATTGGTATAAAGATATGATATATAAATGATGTATGTACGTATGGAAGGTATGGTTAGAAAGGGAACGGGCCCTAATAATATCCGCGAATGTAGGGAACGAACCCTAATAATATCCACGAATGTAGGGAACGGGCCCTAATAATATCCGCGAATGTAGGGGACGGACCCTAATAATATCCGCGAATGTAGGGAACAGACCCTAATAATATCTGCAAAGGTTATAGGATGAGGAATATGTATATATAAAAGGAAAGAATGAAAGTATGATAGTATGAATGTACGATGAAAGGTAAAGAACTATGTATGTATATGTACATTCGGGTGCGTATATAAGAAAGTGTATGGATGTATTGTATGTTACTTGTTTAACAAGAACTCACTCAGCGTAGCTGACTTTTAGTATGCACGCATGTGAGTAGATAGAGGTAGCTCGCTTGATGAGGACACATGGCATGGAATTGAAGAGGCTGGCATCTCAAGGAAATGGTATGATGTTTCAAAGTCTTTTTTTTTTACTTTTAAACGACTATGAATGCTTGTTAAGACAATATTTGAAAGTTATGTAATGGATTATGGTTGAAGTTTTATATTCCGCGTAAAGTTTTAATTTAACTATGATATTTAGAACTGCTTCTATGGGTAAATCCAACGTCCAAAGTGAGGCACCGGTAACGGGGCCTTGCACCATTCTCTATTTCCTTCCTTAGTTGGATTAGTGCATTCATGAGCAAAGTGACCCGGCTCGTGACAGTTGTAACACCTCAAAGTGTCTTTGTTAAATCCCACCTTCTGGTTAGCTGGCACATTCCAGTTGTTTCTACCTCTTCTCTTGGTAAATTTCTTTACAAGAAACGTTGCCATGGCTATTTGCCAAGAGATATCCATTTCCTCAATGTCATCATGGTGGATTTGATCCAACTCAGCAGCTACAACTGGTTGAAGCAGATCTCCAGCAAGAAAGGCATTATAGCAATTCATGAACCCTGCCATCAGGGCTATGTTTTCTTGAGTCTCCTTTGAGATGGTGGGAATCTGAGTAGGATATGGCTAGAGGGTGCGGCATTTGGCTGGGGCTTAGTTGCAGAAGTGGGTTGTTGAAGAGGTTGAGGAAAGAACGCGGGAGTTGGCTATGGTGGTGCCTGAATGAATTGACCTTGAGCAGACTTAAACATTGAGAAATTATTCTGAGACTACTATGGTTGAGTGTACTACCCCTGAGAAGATTTAAACATTGAGAAGTTGACTTATGAGATGAAAGCATTATTGGAAGCAACACTGTAGCCGGCCGCATTGTAGGAATTTGCATGATTTATGGCACACTGCTTGTCATCCATGTCACATGCTTTATGGTTGCCATTACTTCTAACAAATTCAGCCTAGCGAGATCCTTTGTCTTCTTAATAACAACATTCATATCCTAGCTTTATGGCAGGGAATTGACCAGTTTATTATTTTTCTCAGCAGCGGTCAAGTTTATGTTTGCGGATCACATTTCAGTGTCTAGAGATATATTCCAAAGAATCTCCCAGAACGTGATTGAACATGTTGAATTTTTGTCGTAAGAGATCTTTTCGGCTTCTTCTCATGTCCTCATTTCCCTCGTACATTTCAATAAGGGTTTCCCATAAAGCCTTAGTAGACTGTAATTCTCTAAATCCTAAGGCAATTTCAGGTGAAAGTGTCATAGTTAAAGTAGCAAGAGCCTTTTCTTACTCTTCAATCTTCTCAAAATATGTGTCGACATACATTTCTGCAGGCTTCACTACAACCTCCTTAGAGTTTTCTCGTTGATAGGTGATAATTTGAGGACCCCGAACAATGCTCCTCCAAATCTTCGCATCTTTCATTTTCACATATTTTTCAAATCTAAACTTCTACTCGGCAAACCCCTCATGAGACAATAAACGGGGTACACGAGTAGCGGTTCCCATGATGCAATCCAATTCTTGATGCAGAGAAAAATTTGATGAAGTATTGGTTACTTGGTCCATTTTAAGTAAGATACTAAGGTTCTGGTCCAAATCAGAAGTCCAGTTATAAGTTCAGCTACACTAAGGCCCAACAGAATAAGCCCAGATACACAGTCACAGTCGAGAAGAGTAAACTTTGACCGAGAACTCGGAAAGTCAACCGAGAACACTAAAAATTTACTAAGAACCCTGAAAGTCAACCGCGAACACTTAAAATTGACCGAGAACCCTGAAAGTCAATCGAGAACAATTGAAACTTGACCGAGAACTCTCAAAATCTCCTGAGAACTCTGATTATTGGCCGAGAATGATCAGAATTGCCCGTGAACAACCAAAAATGCCCAAGAACGACCAAATCTTCCCGAGAACACTCAAAATATTGACTTGGTATTGTTAGAAAGTAAATCAAATCCCGAGAATGAGGGGATTTGAGTTTACACCAAAGATCAAGTCAGATCTATCCCAAAAAAATCTCAACCAACCCGAAGAACCACCTGTTGATGATTTCCAGAAATCTTCCAAAGATGATCTATCAAAAAACAATACAGAATCGGATGATATTACCTTAAACGAGCCTAGAATAGGTCTAAAGGCTCTAATACCAATTGTAAATCCCGTGAGAGGATCTTTCAATGTAATATCACGTAAACTCATTGTTAGGCGGAATCTAACAACGAATTGATTCAATATGAAGTAAATAAACACAATAAGAACACTATGATAATGCTTCAAAACACACGTTAATTAACGTTGGGTGCTTAAGCACAATAGGTTACATAACCAACCAAAACCAATAGTTCTCTCTCGTACGTCCGTCTACGTTTGCTTCTCAAATGACTTAGATACAAGGTGTATATAATGACTACACAAACGCCCAATACTACCCAAAAGCCCAATACTACCCCAAAAGCCCACTTAGATCCAAATGGATCTCGGTTTACAATATAAGCTTAAAACCAAATACAAACCATATAAATATTAGCCCAACATATGTTGTGATTGACACACAACCGGAAGTAAAACTATTCAACGCCGTTCTTTAAGTACATGCAACTGAATGTGCTTGCCAAGAACACACGTATGATGTATCCAAGATTCTTTCAGTTGATCTTAGATGATCTACTTACCGGTACCCCCAAGCCAGTGTATATGGAAGAAGTTGACGATGAAGGAAATGTTATTGAATCATCCGAGTCGTATCATGTAAAGATGGTTCGACAATCTACATTGAAGGCTATTCTTGAGCCTACTCGGAGGAGTTTGTATAAGTACAAGGGTACTGATCCTGGATGAAGATTGGTCAGTTTCCCAAAACTGAGACTGAAAGTGATGAGACCGAGGTTGAAAAAGAAGGAGACAGTGGTGATGATCATGATGATGATTGTTTTGGACAAAAATCTACTAAGGATCAAGTATCCAAATCTGTTGAGTGAGGTAAGGTGCTAACTCGATAATGACAAGTGTGTAATCGTAATATTGGTGAACACAAAGGTTTGATCATGAGGGAAAAATCCCTTAACCAAGATAGTCTTACTTCGGTCAAAACTTATCAAGGCAATCTTTGGTCGAATCTCTTCAATCAAGGATTAACTAAGTAATCGTTGATAAGTCCTTTCGGTCAAGGATCAACAAGGTAACCTCTAGTCGATGAGTATGTGATTATCGTGATCTCCGGCACAAAAAAGCCTCGGACGGTGAAAACTATCACCGTCAAGTTTATTAATACAAAAAATGAGGATACAAGGTTGGATATTATGATCATTGATACAATATTTTCTAGGTGTGTGTGTGTATTGCTGTGTTCGTAGAGAGCAAAGTGTATTGGGTATCGGGGTCTGTTTCCTAGTTGATCATAACCTCTATTTATACATAAAAGGTAATAACTCTATGGAGTTATGAATAATAAAGACTATTAACTAATAATCCCTAAAAATCCGCCATTGCCTTCAATATAACTCTATCCTTAATTATCCACGCGGTTTGTTGACTTGATTGCGATATTATAGGTTAGACTTGGTAACTAGCCGTTATATCTGCCCAAAATATCAAGATAACAAAGGAAAATTGTTAATAAATAATAAGTACTGAGGATCATTGATCCTGACAGGGTCTGCAACATATTCTAAGGATACTCGATCCATATTATATGCTAGGATAACATATCCACAGTGTCAAATTTCCGTGCACTAACAATTGCCCCCAAAATGGCGGTTGTGATAAGATCACAGATGTCATTTTGCCTTTGAAATCAAACTTCCTGCAAAACAGATGAGATTTGACAAGCTGGGGATAATTGTAATATATCAATGGAGTTTCCTTGGGAACTTTCCTTCCGGTTGTATATCCAACACCATTAAGTTACCATAAGCGTTGATCCTTCTGTGATCCTTGTAATTGAATTTAGGATACCTGATGCAAATAACTTATGATATTAACTGGGATTAAACCCAACAAACTGGGGACAAGCCCAAATAAACTGGGTACAAGCCCGTGAAACTGGGGACAAGCCCGTGCAACTGGGGACAAGCCCGTGTAACTGGTGTTAAACTGGGGACAAGCCCAAATACTGGGGACAAGCCCAAACTGGGGATTGGCCCAAAGATACGGATATTAACTGGCGACATGGCCCTTGAGAAGAGGTGAAAACCCCTTAAACCTTAGGAAATGGTATGTCTACCATTATTCGTAGGATCCTCCATATAGCCGGAGACAACGAAATTGTCAGCCACTAAGCGTGTACTGGTCCCGCTGCCCCAAACTATATGTCGGATAGCGTGCGCTATAGGCGAGAGTGTAGAAACTCTAATTCGTAAGAAAGGTGAAAACCTTTAAACCTTGGAAGATATGACCAACGGGGGTCATACCTTAATCGTGGGCTAGGCCAAGGGAAATAGTAAAGTACCTTAAGTGTGAGGGAGAGGTGGCCAACCTCTTAGACTTTGAATCTCTTAAATGAAATCCGCATTGTTATTTAAAACTTGGAAAAAGATAAATGTTAAAAATATACTATCCTTAAATTTATAAGAATCTGAAATGAATAAGTGATCCGATAAATATTACGAATTTCAGGATCCTTGATCCTTCTGAGGTTACTTGATCCTGATTAGAAAAAGTATTTCTTGAGATGAATAGCATTCCATGCTCTTGGTAACCTGTTGCCTTCCATAGTCAGCAGATGATATGCCCCCTTTCCGGCTTCTGATTCGATCAAGTAGGGGCCTTCCCACTTGGGTGCTAGCTTTCCATCTGTTGGATTAGTTGTGTTTTGGAAGGCTTTCCTTAAAACAAGATCTCCTTCTTGAAATCTTTGAATCCTGATATTCTTGTTGTATGCCCCAGCTACCCTTTACTGATATGCTGCCATTCTGATCTTATCCAGGTCTCTGAGCTCATCAACAGTATCTAGATCTTGGAGAAGGATTTCATTGTTGGCTCGAGGATCACGGATGCTTGTTCTGGCAGTAGGAACCATCATCTACGTAGGGATTTCAGCTTCTGAGCCAAACACCAATTAGAAAGGTGTTTGACCTGTTGCATTCTTTGGTGTTGTCCTGTCAGCCCAAAGAACATATGGTAGCTCTTCGGCCCACTTGCCTTTCTTGGATCCTAGTTTCTTCTTCAAGTTGTTGATGATAATCTTGTTACTTGATTCTTCTTGAACATTAGCTTGAGGAGGAATTGGTGTAGAAGTAATCATCTTGATGCCCCAACTATCACAAAAGTTAGTGGTTCTTTTCCCGATAAACTGGGAACCATTGTCACAAATAATTTCTGAAGGGATACCAAATCTAGTAATAATATTTCTTTTAATGAAGGATATCACTTCTTTTTCGCGGACTTGAACAAATGCTTCTGCTTCTATCCACTTTGAAAAGTAATCAGTCATCGCAAGCATGAATAATTTCCTCCTGGCGCTTTAGGTAGCTTACCCACGATATCCATGCCCCACTTCATGAAAGGCCATGATGAAGATATAGGATACATAGGCTCTGCTGGCTGATGTAGAATGTTGCCGTGTCTTTGACATGAGTCACACTTCTTTGAATACTCCATAGCATCTCTCTTCATAGTTGGCCAGTAGTATCCTGTTCTCAGAATCCTAGAGAATAGGGCTCTACCTCCAGTGTGATTACCGCAATCTCCTTCGTGAAAGTCTTTGAGCACCTCTTGAATTTCAGGATCTTCGATACATCTCAAGCATGGACCTGCAAGAGATTTCCTATACAAAGTATTATTTAATAAAATGTATTGTGATACCTTAAGCATGAAGGATTTAGGTTTCTCTGTGGCTGGAATCTCTCCATTTTGAATGAACTTCTTGATCGGGAGGATCCAAGATCCTTGATTACTTAAGGATAATGGATCCAGAGGCACAATATCTTTGTCAGTTGTTATCTCCCCAACTTCTTGTTCTCCTATTGCTGGTGAGAGTACATGGATGATTGGGATCTTCGTATCTTCTGGAATCTTCAATGATGAAGCTAAATTTGCTAAAGCATCCGCCCCAGCATTCTCTTCTCTTGGTATCTGTATAATACTAAAATAATCGAAGAACTTTGATAGTTCCTTCACAACATCTAGATATTTGATTAGTTTTTCACCTTTAACAACATATGAGACATTAAAGTGGTTAGTCATTAATAACGAATCTACATATACTTGAAGATACCTGATCCTCATGTGTTTAGCTAATTGCAAACCTGCGATTAGAGCTTCGTATTCCGCTTCATTATTGGTGGCTTGGAATGCACACGCAATGGACTGGGGTATTATGTCCCCCTGTGGCGATTTCAGTAGGATACCCAATCCTGTTCCTCTTACGTTGGATGCTCCATCAGTAAAGAGGATCCAAGGATCCTTGGTTTCTTCCAGTTGTTGAACCTCTAAATCAGCTTCCTTTTGCATATCACTACTGAAATCAGCCACAAAGTCTGCAAGCGCTTGTGACTTAATGGTTGTTCTGGGCTCATACTGAATATCATATGCACTCAATTTCACAGCCCATTTGGCCATCCTTCCTGACAATTCTGGTTTTCTAAGCACATTCTTAACAGGATAATTAGTTCTTAAAATAATAGTATGTGTTTCAAAATAGTGTCTCAACTTGGTCGAGGCCATAATTAAAGCAAGAATTAATTTTTCAAGGTGAGAATACCTGACCTCTGCGTCTAACAGGCTTTTACTTACATAATATACCGGATGTTGTTGTCCTTCATGATCTTTGGCTAGAACAGCACTGATTGCATTTCCTGACACAGCTAAGTATAGGGACAGCGGCTCGCCATCTATTGGCTTCATCAAAGCGGGCGCTGAGGATAGATAATCCTTAAGAGCCTTTAGTGCATCTTCATGCCTTTGAGTCTATTCAAACTTTTTATTCTTCCTCAAGATATCATAGAAGTCTTTGCATTTCTCTGAGGACCTGGAAATGAATCTGTTGAGGGCAGCTATTCTTCCCGTCAGTCTTTGGACATCTTTAGCATTCCCAGGAGACTTTAAATTAATGATGGCTTCTATCTGCTCAGGGCTCGCTTCTATTCCCCTTTTGGTCACCATGTATCCTAGAAACTTTCCAGCCTTAACACCAAAATGGCATTTTGACGGGTTCAGTTTCATGTTATATTGGTCAAGGATATTGAATGCTTCTTCAAGATCTCTAAGGTGATCCTCAGCCCTCTTTGACTTTACTACCATGTCATCTATGTAGACTTCCATGGTTTTGCCTAATTGATCCTTGAACATCATGTTGACCAATCTTTGATATGTTACCCCCGCATTTCTTAGTCCGAACGGCATAGCAATATAACAATATATGCCGGTAGGAGTCATGAATGTTGTATCCTCTTGATCAAATGGTTCCATCTGAATTTGTTGAAATCCAGAGGAAGCATCCATAAAGGTAAGCATCTCATGTCATGCCGTTGCATCCACCATGGAGTCTATATGTGGTAACGGGAAAGAATCCTTGGGGCATGCCTTGTTTAAATCGGTAAAATCGACACACGCCCTCCACTTTCCATTCTTTTTAGAAAAAACAACCACATTAGCCAACCATCGAGGATACTTAACCTCTCTGGTCATACCGGCCTTAAGAAGTTTTTCAACTTCTTCTTGTATGATCGCGTTCCTCTCAGGAGCGAATTGCCTTCGCTTCTGACGGACGGGTTTAATAGAATAATCAAGGCCCAACTTATGAGTAATTACCTCCTTAGAAATACCTGTCATGTCTGAATGTCTGAAGGCAAATGTGGATTTTCGTCGCTTTAGGAAGGATACTATATCCTCCTCGATCTCCTTAGGAATACAGGATCCTAGGAACACCTTCATGTCTGGATCTTCAGGATCTAAATATACTTCTTTTGTGTCTCGCTCCAGAGCTTCCAGCACGTCCCTAGGATGTTGCTGTAATTGCTATGCTATCATTTTTTTAGCTGTCGGCTTCATGGATGAAGAATAATAATTCTTGGCTTCCACTTGGTCACCATCTATCCTTACTACTCCCCAAGGAGTTGGTAGTTTGATGCACTGATGGTAAGTAGAGGCTACAGCCTTCATTCCATGTATCCAAGGCCTGCCAAGAATAACGTTGCAACAAGAAAGATTGTCAATAACACAAAACTTTTGGTAAGAGTTTAACCCTTCAATGTATATTGGGAGTTTGATGTCCCTCAATGTTTTCTTGGTTTCACCACTGAAACCCACTAGCACCAACGTTCTCGGGATGATTTCCGAGTCCGGGATATTCATTTTCTGCAGCACGTCGTGTTGGACGATGTTGACCGAGTTTCCACCATCGACTAGGATCCTGCGCACATATTGGTTAGCAATAAATAAAGTTACAATCAAACCGTCGTGGTGAGGATCCTGGATGCTTGTCTTATCTTCTTCATCAAAGAAGATTCTTTTGTCAGTCGTCAAAGTAGTGGATATGACTGGTTGTTCTCCGTTCTCCAACTTTGTTTCTTTGGCATGTCTTTTCGCTGAGGAGAAAGAAGTACCGCACATATCTGAGCCACCGGAGACGAAGTTGATTACTTGTGCGTCTGGTGGGGGTGGATTTGCTTTCTGTGGTACATCTTCAGGATCCTGGATCCTAGAATTTTTTCTTCCCAAGAGCTCTTTGAAATGGCCCTTGCTTAGGAGGTATCCAATTTCCCTCCTTAAACCAATACAACCTTCTGTCTGATGGCCAAAGTCTTCATGGAATGCACACCACTTGGACTTGTCTTTGAAGGATGTTGTTTTCTCATTTTTTCGAGGCCACCTTGCTTTCTCTCCAAGATCCTTCATGGCACAAATCAAACCACGGGTATCAACAGAGAAGAAATACTCGGAAATACTTGGGTAGTCCTCATCATCTTCTCCTTCTTCAACTGCCTGGACATTTTGATTGTTGAATTTGGAGTACGGCTTTGACTCGTTGTTCCTAAATGAGGATCCTTGTTTCTAGTTAGATGACTCTTGTTTCGTTGGAGCTCCTAACCGTTCTTGGATCTTTTTGTCATCCTCTAGCCTTATAAATCTGAGTGCCCTGTTTCTGACTTCATCTAAAGTCCTGCATGGAGTCATCACAAGATCGTCATAAAATGGGGAGCCCCTTTGAAGTCCCATCTTGAATGCTTCAACAGCCGTAGCCATGTCACGATTCGGGATTTCTAAGGCTTCCCTTCCAAACTTTGTAACAAAATCCCTTAAGGATTCATCACGAAGTTGGATCACTCTATATAAATCACTAGTTAATTTCTCGAATTTTCTACTACAAGAAAATTGGCTATTGAACAAATTAACTAAGTGCGAAAAAGAAGTAACAGGATAGGGAGGAAGACTTAGCAACCATTTGAGTGCGGATCCTGTTAAAGTGGATCCAAAGCCTTTGCATAGACAAGCCTCCTTGAGTCTTTCAGGAATTGGATTGATTTCCATCCTTTCCCTATACTGAGCCACATGCTCTTCCGGATCAGTGGTCCCATCATACACCTTCATGTTGGGGGTCTGAAATCGTTTTGGCACTTCAGCATCACAAATAGGTGGAGCAAATCTAGACAATTTGTGGCTTCCTTTTGGTATTTCAGGAATTGGGCGGACCACTCCTGGCACGCTGGATATCATATCCTTAAGCTTCTGAAGTTCCTTGGCCATAGCTTGGTTGATACCTGTATCCTGCATAGAGCCCAAGTTAGTGTCTAAGGATATATGATTATACATGTTACCTCTCGGTTGATTGAATGTTGGCATCCAAGAAGTGTAGCCAAGATAAGAGGCATCTGCCATTGTTTGCATGGGGATGATGTCTCCTTCATGGACCTCCGAAGACCTCTGACGTTGAAGTCCTGAGGATCCTTGATTCTGGAAGAAGGATCCTTGAAGTTGGGAGTTGAAGGATCCTTGGTGATACATCCCAGAGGATCCTAGTTGAAGGAACGAGGATCCTTGAGTTTGCTGACCCATGGATCCCTGTTAAAGGATAGATGATCCTTGCTGGAAGATCGAGGATCCTTGAGCATGCTGACCCACGGACCCTGGTTGAAGGATGGATGATCCTTGCTGAAGGATAGAGGATCCTTGAGCATGTTGAGCCACAGATCCTGGAGTAGTGAAATCCAGCACCTTAGGCATCAAGGGAGTCTGATCCTTGCTGGCCTCTTTCTTTTCATGAGATCTTCAATTTCACGAAGGATCTTCTGATTAGTCTTGTTCTGCTGCTCCATGTATGCTTTAACATGTGAAAACATAGCAGAAACATCATTTTTAGAGTTAACCTTCGATGTGACCGCAGTCTCTGGAAGTCTGAAATTTGAGTCTTGTTTCCAGCAGCAGCAGCCAGTGATGCTCCCGTGATTGGAGGAGGCATCGGCGGCAAAGTCCTTGATGAGAGATAAACCGAAGATGGCATGGAAACAGAGGTTGATTGAGAGGCCATTGATGGTGATATGGGTATGAAAGGTTGAATATTGATAAGGTATTTTCTGGATTATAGCACCAATTGCCCCACGGTGGGCGCCAAATTGTTTTGGACAAAAATCTACTAAGGATCAAGTATCCAAATCTGTTAAGTGAGGTAAGGTGCTAACTCGATAATGACAAGTGTGTAATCATAATATTGGTGAACACAAAGGTTTGATCACGAGGGAAAAAACCCTTAACCAAGATAGTCTTACTTCGGTCAAAACTTATCAAGGTAATCTTTGGTCGAATCTCTTCAATCAAGGATTAACTAAGTAATCGTTGATTAAGTCCTTTCGGTCAAGGATCAACAAGGTAACCTTTGGTCGATGAGTATGTGATTATCGTGATCTCCGGCACAAAAAAACCTCGGACGGTGAAAACTATCACCGTCAAGTTTATTAATATAAAAAATGAGGATACAGGTTGGAGATTATGATCAGTGATACAATATTTTCTAGGTGTGTGTGTGTATTGCTGTGTTCGTAGAGAGCAAAGTGTATTGGGTATCGGGGTCTGTTTCCTAGTTGATCATAACCTCTATTTATACATAAAAGGTAATAACTCTATGGAGTTATGAATAATAAAGACTATTAACTAATAATCCCTAAAAATCCGCCATTGCCTTCAATATAACTCTTTCCATAATTATCCACGCGGTTTGTTGACTTGATTGAGAGATTATAGGTTAGACTTGGTAACTAGCCGTTATAACTGTCCAAAATATCAACAAAACAAAGGAAAATCGTTAATAAATAATAAGTAGTGAGGATCATTGATCCTGACAAGGTCTGCAACATATTCTAAGGATACTCGATCCATATTATATGCTAGGATAACATATCCACAGTGTCAAATTTCCGTGCACTAACAATGGTGATGGTCATGATGATGGCGGAGATGACAAGGAGGAACAGGATGAGCCAGTTGATGAACCTGTCGATGAGCCAGAATCAACCGAGACCAAACAATAAACTAATGTAGTGGTTGAACACAGGTCAATGCACAAGCATGATAAGGGAAAAATAAAGACCAGAGAATCCTCAAAGAAGCCTATTAATGTTGTTGCTACTGACACCAAGGAGGAAGAGCCAGAGCGTCCGTTGAAACACTCAATGAAGACGAAAGATTCCAAGAAGTCTCCGTTTACCAAAGTTCCTACTCTTAAGGTACGTTTTCCTTCGACTGCAACTATGATTAGTGAATCCTTAGCTTCCACACCCTCAACCACACAAACCACCACACCACAAACCACCACCATACATGACCCACACATAGGATCACCCACCACAATAGCAAAACCATAGAAGCCCTTAAAGCCAAACAAATCAAATTCACCAAAGCCTAAACCTCAACGTCACGAAAAACCCAAACCAAGCCCAAATCAAAATCACCTTCCAAATCCCAATCAAAATCCAAGACTAGAATTATCCTTAAAACCAAAATTAAACCCAAACCAAAAACCCCATCACTTAGAAATGAACCCGTTACTCATCCCAAAACCTCATCAGCCCAACTAGATGAGCCTTTACCCTCAATATTTGAAAGCATTCCTTTAACCACCCAAGACGAAACCGAAACAATAGCCCAAACCTTATCACCAACTAGGACCACATTACCCGTTACCTCACCCACTTACCAATTCACTTCACCTATTAGAGAAACATCAGTTTGGACCTCTACATTTACATCATCCATTCAATCCCAAACCACCACATCAACCTTAGAACCCACAACTGAGCCTACAAGCTTACCACTAGCCATCACCACATCCTTCCCAACCCTAACCTTGACCGTGCATATACCAACCACACCACACTCAACCATATAAACCACACCTCCCTCAACCCAAAAGAGCTCAATCATAGTTGCCACTCCCGATTCAAGTGGCAAGTCGAAAAAGTCGCCAGTGTATCGGGATCCTATCCTCGATAGGATTAGAGCACTGGAGGAAGCGAATGAGAACCGAGCCAAGCGTGAGCTCTTGTTGATCAAGTTCATCAAAGATCAAAAAGCGATCAATGAAGAAGTAACAAGATAATGTGACACTCTGGCTAATCGAGTGGCTGAACTACAAGAGCAGAATAACTTAGATTATGCTTTGATTGTGAGTCAGAAAGAATGGATCAAGATGTTGCAGCACAGAACCAACAGTCAACAAGAGTTGATTAATCAAAACTCTTTGAGAAACGCTGAGCAACATATTGTATTAGAAAGGCTTGAATCAAGAATCTCCATGTTAGAGTCGATTTTCCCTCCTCCTCTAACTTTGCAAGCAACTTTAGGAGGGAATTGGACTCGACTCTAGATCGAATTTGGTTACACTTTGAGCGTCCGGGCTCATGAGTCAGGTTACTGGAGAGTGGATCCAATCCTTCTAAGGATATGGATAGACTAATGGGTGAGAGTGTGAGGCTGCATAACATGATTAAGCAGCTTGAAGGTGAGATGGAAGATCAACGCGACACTAAAGATCGTGTGAATGAGTCCTTGGTCAAACACTACCTTGCAGTTGTTGAGGTGACGCTATTGACAAATGATGATGTGAATAATCTAAGGACACACTTAATGGAGACTTTTCGTAGCTTCCTACGTGTAAATGAGCCAAGGACTAAGCAGAGAAACAAAAGACAAATAGCTCTTGCAAATCTAGTCGCTGATGCCGAGAGGGTCAGAGCTCAAGGAAACATACATGGGTTCCTATACACTGGTGAAGCTAGGAAAGATGCTGGTAAAGGTGGTTCTGGTGTAAAGGCAAGTGTTGATGATCCTGGAACTGCCATTGAAACCATAGTCAGCACTAAAGTTGTGGTTACTACTGCCGCCACAACTGGGTAGGTCAGCTCCACAAGTTCCCCTTCAGGTGAACAAGTCAGTGCTCCTGCTACCAATACTATGGTTCCCTTTGTACAACAACATCCTATGGTTCAAGGGGGTGGTGGATGTGATGGTAATGGTGACGACCATGAGTGTGATGATGAAGACGCTGACGGTAATAATGATGAGAATGAGGACGATGAGAATGAAGATGAGGAGGATGACCACGAGTATGATAGTTATGATGAAGCCCGTGGTAGTGATGGTGGAAATAATGATGATAATGGTGATGGTGATTCCACTGAGGGAAATAAGGCGGGAGATGAGGAACCGCCACGCGAGGCTGAGAAAACTCGCGAGACTGATGCTGCAGTCGAGGCCGAAATTGCCTCTTTACTTAACGTTTATTCTATTGCAGGTACTAGCTCGCCAGTTCAAGAAGTCGTGGAAGAAAATAAGGATGACAGTGATGACGGAATAAATTACTCACCTAATCCAGACACTCCTGAAAGGGTGGTCAAAGAACCTACTGATAAAGAACTTGTTGCCGCTCCCGCTGCCAAGCCTGCTCAAAGATAGTCAAAGAAGTGCATTAAGTACTACAGTGTGAGCCGCGTGGCAAGTTTGAGATGGAGGTCGAAGCCGTACCACGATGAGTTTCCAATTTTTTATGCACGTTGGCATAAGGATAGCCAAAGATAGGCTATTAAACGTGCTAATGGAGATCTGACATATCTCTCCTATAGAGATATGACACTCTGTCCGTTCTTGACATGAACTACTTCAGAAGGACTGTGGATGGAGGATAAGAGGAGGACACATTGGAAGGATGGTTCAAGCACTTCTTAAAGCATGAATGGAGGAAAGGCTACCCAAAGTTTGCTCTGAATCCGGGTAGATCATTCAAGTCAAAAGGAGTCAATCCGGTCACCAAAAAGCCGGTTAAGGGATGGAGATACAAAATGCCTGACGATCATGGAGTACCTATTATGCATGGGATGCCGTTTGATGACAATCTTCTTTACGACTTCATCTCGTGGGAATTCGACAATGACACGGGTGAGGTGATTGCAAAAGCATGCATCACCTCCGTTTCTTTGATGAGCACGAGTTATCAGGTTTTGGAAAGGAAGATCTGTTGAAGCTTTATGGATCTCCTTTGTGCACAATGGAGGATGTGCGTTAGGACTGTTCCAACGCCATCGTGGAAAAATTCAACAAGTTTGTTCATCTACTTGTTGAAAAACAACCATTCGATCAACACGAGGTGTTTGAGTACGAGTACGAGTCTGACTAAAGATGGAATCTAGCGAAGCAAATACCAAAGAATAGAGGGAGATTGTTAGGCCCATTTTTGTATTAATCTTTCGTATTTGTTTATAATTTATCGTGTATGTGCGTTAGCTAGTTGGACTTGTGTTTACTTGTATGTTTGGGCCAGAAGCCATGTGTAATGAAGCCCATTGGGCCGTAATAATTAATAGATAGTGCATGAGCACACACACTATATATAGTGTGTGTATCTCATGCACACAATAACATTTTGCAAATTTCTCTATCTTATCCATAAGTTCAAACTCTCTCTTCTCTCTTCCCTCTCTACCCTCACAGTGACAATAATAACCAAACAAGATCCGAGATATCGGTCCTCACTAGTGATTTCCGCTAGCTAGTGGAGAGGTTGATCCAAGTAGACTAGTTGTTGTGTTGTTAGTTCCGTCCAAGGGACCTACAATAAGACATTCTTGACTACTTCCACCTTCAACACTTTTCCAACTTTATTTTCTTTTGTCTGATTGTTTATTCTGAGCTTATCATCCATTGATTCAAGAGACTTGATGGTAGAAGTCAACTCTGAGAGTGTTATGATATTCAGATTTGTGGTTTTCTTGATGGTAACCAAACTGATGTTCCATGCGTAACGCAGTGAATCCAACAACTTCATGTTGATCTCAAACAACTCATGGATGATACCGGCATTTCTCATTTCAGTGACGAGCGACTCATATCGATCGATGAGAGAAGCAACTGATTCTCCTTAAATATGTTTTAACATGTTGAATTCTCTTTTTAAAGTGTCCTTTTGGCCTTCCCTCATATTCTGACTTCCTTCAAGCTTAGAATTGGAAGACATTTTTTTTAAGAAAAGACTAAGTAATTTTTTTTTATCAACGGTCAAAGTAAACAGTCAACGGTCAATGGGTCAACTCGAATTACTTTGACTCGATTAAATTATATTAGATTAGATTATATTATATTACTTTAGATTAGAATGAATTTTTATTTTTTGTCAAAGTCAAAAGTCAACTCGTCAAACTCGATTAGAATACTTCATTCGATTAGAATGAATTTTTTTTTGTCAAAGTCAACGGGTCAAACTCGATTAGAATACATCATTCGATCAGGATGAAATTTTTTGTGGTCAAAGTCAAAAGTCAACGGGTCAAACTCGATTAATTTTTCATTCGATTAGATTTTTTTTGTCAAAGTCAAAAGGTTAATGGGTCAAAGTCAACAGTTAACTCGATAGGTTGAATGGTCAACTCGATTGGTTGATCGGTCAATTCGATTGGTTGACTCTTTTTTTTTGTAAAGATGAAACCTAAACTAACAATAAAGTCTAAAGGACTTCAGTCTAAAAACCAATAGATCAGTTTAGATCTAAGTTTTTCAACCTAATCTCTAAGCCTGAACAAAAAAACTCAAAAACACCAAAAATTTAGCTTTGATGATTCTCGAGAAGATCTAATGAGTAAAGGACTCCAAAAGAAGTGAGTAACACGAAAACAACTTCAAATCCACCAAAAACTAATATCAAAACCCGAAAAGTTTGATCCGAAAAACACAAAAGTTGAGCTGAAAGCTCTTATACCACTTGTAGGTCCTCTTTATGGATCAAACAACCTTACTCAGATCAATCCATGTTGTTAGTTAACGGAAATCACTAACAACACTCGGATCTCAAATCTTAGTTTGTAACACGAAAGAGAAAAGACAAAGTTGATGGAGAGAGAGTTTCTCTTTATTTCCCTGGAGAGTTTAATTTCAAATGAGAGTTGATCGAGAGTTAGTGGAGAAAGGTTAAGTGACCCTTTTATAGGGTCTCTATTTCTCTAACTTTTCGTGTAATACACGGGTTTCTAAAGCTAGTTTATTTATATTAACCCCTTAGTAACATGGGTACATATAACCTAGTAAATAAATAAATAAATAAAAAGAAATTAAAACATATTCAATCCACCCGAGCTTTTATTGATTTATTTGAGCCCAAGCTTTTAATAAGCTTGACTTTTTTATGTTGAGTTTTAACTTAAACGTAAAGAAATCTTTTATTTTTCACATATTATTTAGTTTTCATGATTAAAGGGATATTCTTGATTCCGACGTGATTGACCTTCTCAAAATAAACGATATTGCCTTGCCTCTATAAATCATCGGAAGCCTTTACAATCAATTTCATTCTTCTAATTGTTCATTCTTCAATAGTATTCTCAAATCAGGTAAGATGCCAGACCAGTGGAGGAGCAGCGTTTTAGTTTCTATCTATAAGAACAAAGGAGACGCCCAATGTTGTGGTAACTACCGAGGAATCAAACTACTAAGTCATACTATGAAGCTATGGGAAAGAGTGATTGAGGGTAGACTTAGACGAGAAACTCAGGTTACGGTCAACCATTTTGGCTTCATGCCGGGGCGTTCCACCACAGAGGCAATACACCTTATAAGAAGATTAATGGAAAAGTATAGGGAGAAGAAGCGTGATCTACATATGGTGTTTATTGACCTAGAAAAGGCCTACGACAGTGTGCCACGACAGGTGCTCTGGGAGTGCTTGGAGGGTAGAAGAGTGCGCAGGAAATACATAGAGATAATTATGGATATGTATACCAGGAGTGAAACAAGTGTCCGTGCGCCAATGGGGGATACTGATTTCTTTCCTGTAGAGGTAGGTATTCACCAGGGGTCAGCGTTGAGCCCGTTTCTTTTTGCAGTAGTCTTGGATGAGTTGTCAAAGTCGATTCAGGGGACTCTCCCGTGGTGCATGATGTTCGCAGACGATATTGTGTTACTTGCTGAGAAAAAACAAGATCTAAACATGAGGCTTGAGGAGTGGCGAACAACCTTAGAGACAAAAGGTTTAAAGATTAGCCGATTTAAGACGGAGTACCTCCACTGTGATTTTGGTGGGATAAACGACAATGAAGACACACAGATCACAATTGAAGGGCAGGTGGTCCCGCAGGTAACGAAGTTCAAGTATTTAGGATCTTTTGTACAGAGCGATGGGGAATTAGACAGTGATGTGACCCACCGAGTTCAGGTAGGATGGTGTAGATGGAAAGCAGCCACAGGTATATTGTGCGACAAGAGTTTCCCGACTAAACTAAAGGGAAAATTCTATAGGGTGGCAGTTAGACCTGCAATGCTATATGAAACAGATTGTTGGGCCATCAAGAAGGCACAAGTGCGGAAGATGGAGGTAGCAGAAATGAGAATGCTACGTTGGATGTGTGGGCACACAAGGCTAGACCGAATAAGAAACGTTGTGTTTCGCGAGAGATTAGGGGTGGCGAACATAGCAGACAAGATAAGAGAGTGGAGATTGAGATGGTTTGGACATGTAAAGAGAAGACAGACGACGAATCCTTTTAGATCCGTAGAAAACATTACTATAGAGGGGAGGAGGGGTAGAGGACGACCGAAATTGACTTGGGATGAGAGGATTAGGCATGATTTGATAGACCTAAACCTCTCCGAGGACATGGTTGAGGATATGAATTCGTGGAGAAGTAGAATTAAAGTTAAGGATTTTTAGAGAGAATTGAATACCTTAGGGCTTAGACTTAACTTATTTAGGCCACATACCATAATGGTATTTCCCTTACATATATTATTATTATTATTATTATAATTATTATTAGCTTTTATATAGCTGTTAAACTGTGATCTTATTATTAATATTAATATTATTATAATTAGTAGTAGTTTTTATATAACTGTTAAACTTTGATTTTCTTTATTTTGCTTTATTTTCCTTTATTTTGCTTCATACACATGTACTTAGAGCCGATGGTCTCTCTGGAAGCCACCTCTTTATTCCTTTGGATAGAGGTACGGTGTGCCTACATCCCACCCTCCCCAGACCCTACTTATAGCTTTGCTGTCGGTGGGATTTTACTGGGCATGATTGATTGATTGATAATTGTTCATTATATTCCATGAGAGCCTAATAACATACTCGGTTCTTATTTTATCTTTTGTAATCGTTTAGTTCAATAAATTATCATTTGTTATACATGCATGGTATCATAACACTAGGCTCTAATATCGTTAATTTTCTTGGTTCAATGATTTATTCTAATGTAGTCTGGTTCAACTGTGACAGATTATTATTCTATCAAAGGATGGATATATATTGGTTGTTAAGATTAAACCATTATTTTCTCGATCTTCTATTGCAATGTAAGTCTCTCTAGTTCTCTGTGGTTTTTTTGGATTCTTATCGCTTTTATTTTGCATATCACGACTGCATGACTTCATAGAATTAGGCAGTCTTGATGGCGCGGTTTATGTGTTACATATTCTAGTGATAGTTTGTCACCTCGTTTACGTGTCTTGCTTATTATCTCTTCTCTGTTTGGGTTATTTGTTTTATCTGATTTAGTCTGTTTTCTGATAATATATGTTCCTTCTGATCTAGAATTGTGTATTGCGTTGGTTTAGTGTTGTGTTCATTCGACCTGTTCTTATTCGTTTGTCATAAAAAAAATGATTTTTTTTGAGATTTTTAAGAAACATAAGCATTATAAACCTGACATTTAAATGTTTGTATTTCAATTACTGTTGAATGAACAAGATGTAAAAAAAACAAACTAGTGCAAACAATTGTTTACAAATCTTGTTTTCTGTGAAAGCTGTATTCGGATTTGTAGTCCGGCCGGTCTGTTCTGTTTTTTCAATATTGTTCGTTTGATTCTCATGTGTTATTGTCATGATTATATGATCTCACTTTTTTAGCATTTAGACTGAAGAGTATTCTGGTTTGTTGATCCATGTGGTTTTTTAACCAAGTCTTTGTTCAAGATTATTTATTAAATGTTTTTGTACAGCCTTTGCATGTTTTCCCTATGTGAGATGATTTCAAACTCTAAAATCATGTGATTTTTTATAAAGTTGGAAGTTATTTATTGGCTGTAAAATCTCATCAAATGCCTAATCATGTGAATCTCATTGAATTGAATACTGCAATTCCGTCACTCTTATATGTGAAGTTATAAAAGTTTGTTTTTTTAATCTTTTTAATCAGATTTGTTTATTTTCTTTTTGTGATCCTTGTGATATTGTTATTGAATCTTGCGATTCATTTTGTCTAAGTTTTAACCTTTCAAAATGAATGTAAAGTTCATGTATTAAGTCAATCAATTAATACATGAATTTTTCATAATTTTCATTGTAGATGCCTTTGTCAAGAAAACATCATCATAGGTTTTATTGTGATTAACCATGATTTTTTTTTTATTTTGCTTCCATTGTTTCTTCATGAGCTTGATGCATTTGTATCCATGTTCTTGGTCCTTAAGATGAAATTCCACCCATTCTTGTTCCATCTCCTCCAACTCTCTGATAGAAACAAGCACTTTGTTAAACTTTATGATATTGATTTTAATTATTTTATGTCCACCAATTCCAAGCCTAATGCTGGAGTACATACGTGCTAAACAGTGATCCATGTATGGATACAAGTCCTAAAAAGCAATATTATCTAGATCCTCAAGATAGTCAACATCATCTTCATATTCATCTTCGTTTTCATTCTCATTTGCATTGCCTTGCCTTGCATTATTTGTTAAGAGAGTCTGTAAACACCAGCACTCTAACTGTTAGAACGGACAACTGTTTTTCCTTCACTAGCATCCACGAAGTATTTCTTCAACTTCCACACCTTATAGCCAAGTTTTATTTTATTTGATTAAAACTCTAACATTTGCTAACACGTTAAACAAATATGCTCATATTGGTTTTGTTTTCCTGTTTTTTCAACGCCTATAAAAGCTTCATTTCATCATTTTTTTTTACCAGATCCTTCGAATTCTACAACTAGTATGTAATCACATCAATTGAGATAGCTATTACATACATTTTGAAGAATCCAAAGGAAGCACTTGGTCACAAAATGATGAAATGAAACTTTTTGAGGTCTTGAATTAACAAGAAAAACAAAAACGAGACTAACAATATTAATATCATTTTCATATTCATGTATGTTATCATTTTCATCACCTCTCTACACTTGTTGAGAAAGTATGTAAACACTATCGCTCTGACTATTACAATGGACAACAGTTTTTCCTTTAATTGAATCCACAAACTTGTCTTCAACATTTGCTCCTTATTGACAAGTTGTTTTTTTGTTGGATGAAAACCCAAACATTTGCTAACACTGTCAACATGTTCATATCACTGATGTTTTTTTTTGTTTTCAAGAGCTTCATTTCATCATTTAGTAGCAAGATCCTTTGGATTCTTCAACCTCTTTGAAATCACATCTATGAAGATAGTGATTACATATCGGTTGAAGAATACATAGAAAATATTTGGTCACAAAATGATGAAATGAAGTTTTAGAAACCTTGAAAAACAAGGAAAACAAAAGCGATATAAAAATGTTGTTTGACAGTTAGCAAATGTTTGTGTTATAATCCAACAAAAAACAATTTGTCAATAAGGTGCATAAGTTGAAGAAAAAGTTTATGGATACTAGTGAAGGAAAAATTGTTGTATGCTCTAATAGTCATATGGCGCGTTTACTGTCTTTCTAAACAAATGTGATGAGGTGATGAAAATGAAGACAAATATGAATATGATGAATTTGATCTTGATTATCTTGAGGATCTTGATAATGATGTGGCTTTAGGTCTAAGCATTCTATATATGTATCATTGCTTAGTGCGTTAGTACTCATGTGTCAAGCTTAGAGTTTGTGGATATAAATATTAAAAAGCAATATCGTAACAAATTTAACAAAGTGTTTGCCTCCAACAAAATTGGAGGAGATAATACAAGAATGTGTACAATTTTATCATATGAGGACCTAGAACATGGATACAAACGCATGAAACTTATGAATAAACAATGGAAGCTAAATCAAAACTACAAAGTCAAAACCCAAAGTAAGTTTCTCACTATGATATTATAAATTCACTTCTCTTTCTTGTTCCACGACATACAACAAAACATGACTCGTGTTGGACATGTACCCTATTTTCTTGATCTTTTCACTAATCTCATACTGCCGAGGGTGATTTTGGTCATTTGCCACAAAACATTTGCACTGAGTTTTCGATATCCATCGAACTACGAAAGGGTTCTTTCTTTACACCCGCTTCACATTATTTTTCACACATGTATATAACTAATTTAGGCATATAACATTGACTAGAAACACACATTTTTTCACTTTCTTGAATAAAGAAAGCATGTTTTTTAGTGAAGGAAGTCCTCATCACCCCAACACCGCGCCACCATAGTTGGCGTGTCAGACTGATCTTCTACTCGATGTGGAACACATAGGGGGCCAATTAAATCGAGAGACTAATTAAAAAACACAATTATAAGGTATACCTACATTATACACGTCATATATTTTTGTTATTAATGGATGTATACTTACATATCCATGAGATTATCATCACGGTCTTTATAAACAAATCCTCTATTTTTCTTTCCACTCACAATTTCCAACACTAAAACCCCAAGTTGAAAATATCTGATTTTACTGAGTGGAGACCGCTCAGTGCATACTTAGGAGATATGCAACCCCTGAATAAAAAATAAAAAATAAAAAATGTTTCCTTCTTTTAAGTCCTTATGTGTAACATCTATGGATTTTGCTTGTTAATAAACGTCAGTTTTGTTTTCTCATTTAATAAAGTTCTCGTATTCATTTCATCGTCTACATTTATTATTTTTGAATTATGTGTTATTTATTAAATAACATTATCTTTGTATGCATAACTATATGATCCTATGTTCATTTCATCATAAACATGTTTAATCGTTAATATGACACGTTGAACCGGAATGCCTAGATTAATATTTTATAACATGTAACAAAATATTTTGTTATTATTATTTAATCCTAAGTATTTAAATTAATCATGTGATTTAAAAAATGGAACATTCTAGAACTTCTAATTTAATCTTATTCCCCAAGTTATTTTATCTAGTTATTTTAATTTAAAAAGTTAAAACAAAAAAAAAAGAAAAAATAAAGTTTGAAAAAAAATATGCCGTGCACATCTTATGTGCATGCATATTTGAATTTTTTATTTATTTATATTATTATAATTATCATTAAGCTTTATCTATTAAATTTTAAACCAGTTTTATCCCTATCTCAATTGTATTTAAACCTTCTTACCTCCACGATAAATAGAGGCTCTCATTCTCATTATTTTTCACACCAAATACCATTTTCTTTTCTCTCTAAGCATAAACAAGTAAGTCTTTATAATTATTTTGCTTTTCATTGATGTTTTTATACATTTTTGCTTTCTATTATGAATTTCTTCTTGTTTGTTCTTATGTTCTTGAGTTTTCCTTTGAATCTTCATAGTTGTTCATATACTCTCACCATGATCATCATAAATTGTTAAGTTCATATACTCTCACCATGATCATCATAAATTGTTAACAAAACCCTTACTTTTTGCTTTAAAGATTTTGATGATCATGTTATACCAAGAAATCACAATTATTTTCTCAAGATCTTGGATCAAAAGTATAATTTTTCCATGAACAACTATGAATATTTTTATGTTCTTCAAAAACTCATAAAGTTATCATAATTATCCTAAACTATAATATTTACACTTTGAACCTTATACTTTCATAAATGATAATAAATACATAAAACTATATGATATTATACTTTTAACCTTGTACTTTCTTACTTATCAAAATCATTCTAAAAACATTTTGAGTTAGTATACAAATAGAGTATAAACCGGGTATGTATGTATCTGACAAGCAAACGGTTCTATCTAAGGCAAGAGTGGCGTAAATAATCCCATTGGACCCGTGACTCTTACCTGGGAATCAACTTGCTAGAGGTCATGCTCTTGGTTTAGAACATTCTAGTATGCGACACTCTAACTAATTTAAAATCGAAACTTAATCTAGGGCATCCCGTGACCGGTTCAGCTAACTCTTGCTCGTGTTCGTGTTCATCCATCAAGCAAGGTGAGTTCATAGCCCCTTTTACATGTTTTAAACGTTTTATACTTTGGGATGGAAACATGCAACCTATTTATTCTATGTTTTATTAATGCTATTGATTCAAGCTTTATTCATAATATTCATTGTGTGTGATCATTACAAGTATATACTTAATCGCATGTACAACCATTAACTTGTTAAGCCCGTGGTAGTATGATGATAGATCTATTGGCCCGACCCGCCCACTCAGGCCTCAGGTAGAGGCCTGCGTGTTCATAATCCGACGATCGTTAAACTTTAAACATAATAGTCTAATCGTGGATTAGACGACTCGCTAATTGTGTCAGAAGTTTGGTTGTAATAACTAAAGTATATAAAGTAATTTAACACATGAAATGTTTTCAACAGAAAACATATTTTTCTATTATTGTAAAATTAAAACCTATGTTCTCACCAACTATTTTTAGTTGACACTCTCGCATGTTTTTCAGGTGAAGGAAATTAAGTTATGAAGATTCATGAAGTATCACTTAGGGGATGTGTCAGACCTAGAAGTCTAGATAAATAAAGTGTTATGTCTTGCTTATTTGAATTATGTTTGGTTTAAACATTGTGTTGGTTTATTTTAATAAGAGTTTTTACTTTTAATACCATGTGCATGATTTCAATCTACGCACTCCCCGGCGTTTCCGCCTTCGGCCGGGGGTGTGACACTATGTACAACCATAAGCCGGGAATCTTGTTGAAGATAAAGAAGACCTCTAGCAATCCCATGAATTATCCGAAAGCGTTGTGGTCAATCAAGTAACAACTTCCTTAGTTCATCTGCTCAATATACAACAACTTAGTTTATATGTATATGTTTGTTTTACGATTGTAAGAGAGCTAACCAAATAAGAAACTGTCGAGGCTTTTGTTAGACATGTATTAAATTATTTTCTCATGGTTTTGAATGCAGCGTCCTAGGAGCGTCACACGATTTTGATGCTGAAGTTTGGCAATGCATAGAACTTCATGTTAGCCATAATTTGGTTTGGGCCGGTCCATCGAGCCTATGGTGGATCGGTATCTTTGGGACCAAGTCGAGCACATTACTTGGGCTAATTAATTGTTTAAATATGTTTTTACTAATTAGTATTTGAGTATGATAATGAGTTTGTATTCTAGTCTAATTAGGTTTTTATGTTTAAACTAGTATATATACCCGAGCTTATGGGTTATATCATTATGCATTGTAATTTTTCGAGCTAATGAAAGTTACATGGATCGAGCCTATGATCTATAATATTGTTTGTGTTTGCGGTTCTGGTCACCAAACTTCACTTAATTCTCAAATTCATCAAGCCCTTGTCGAGAGTACTTTGATAGCTGCTTCACAACAACCTCTTGTCCTTCTTTTAGCACACCTTGGCGTGGATCCATATTTCCATTGTTATATAGTACATGAATGTGTGTTGTATGTAAAGCTAAATGGGTTGAGCAGGTTATAAATGGCCGGTTAAACATATCAACATGAACACAAGCCATTAAAATTTAGCATATTCACACGAAAATGACATATATGACAACTCAAAACTTGTCGACCGAGAAGTCATTGGTAGCTCTAGCTATTTTAGATAAGCTAAATAAAGAAACCTTTGCACTTCCCATATGGTTGTTGCTTTCTGATTTCTTCTTACATTTTCTCCCAATATGGAGTGCTGATACGAGGCCCAACAAAATCAACACAGTTGATATTGACAAACTACCGTAACAATCCCACCATGGATTGATGTTTGGATTTGGATAGGTGGTGTATGAGCAATTATTCTTGTAAGCTGTTCACAATCTAGTAGGCTCATGTTGCTATTATAGAAAACATTCTCTGTGTCTGGTAATTTAATGCTTGAAAACTTCTGAAATCAATCCAAGGCTATACTCCGTCCACAAACACTTGTATTATTTTCATGAATTTTCATCTAAGCTTTTTAGTTCAAATCCTTTCAAGAACCCACAATTAGGAGAAGTGGTGTGGTATCACAGCCTCCATATGGGCCACATATACACTGTGGTTGTCACAATAATCTACTGGTAAGGTGTCAATCCACATCCATTCTGGGTTTGGAAATTTTTGCTCCAAGATCTCAAGTTTACCACCAGGAGTTATTATTGTTCTTGGCAAGTATGTGGTGTCATTGTTTTTAGAAATATATAAGCAAAATACATCTCCTCCTGATTCACAGCCATATAACTAATGTATGGTTGATCAGTAGTGTAATGCGTAAAGAGTGGCCGGCCAGAAATTGCTATGCCATTATATGGCCAGATCCTTGTTTCAAGAGCAGAGTTTTTTCTAATATGAAGTAATATGAAATCAAGATTCATTGAATTAAGGTCAAATTTGTTTTCAGTTATTCTTTCAAGCATGGAATTTCCTTAGTCAATGACATCAAATTGTTGGTGAATGTTTTGTAACAGATGATCTTTTGTGTTTGTTAGAATTGAGAGCAACGGTCAAAGGGGAGTCTGTTGGTGCATTTTGTGACCGTCGCTATGCAATTCTGTTCAGCAGAAACAAAGTACGAAGTTAGAACAACTTCGCCATAGGCGAAGTTGTAACAACTTCTGCCATAGGCGAAGTTGTAACAACTTCGCCTTAGGCGAAGTTGTTAGGCGAAGTTGTTACAACTTCGCCTACAGGCCCAAGCCCAAGCCCGCAAAGTTGTTTTTATATATATATGTGTGTCTTGTTTAGGTTTGGTGAATCCAGAAAATTAGAGTATTGTGGTCCAGGTCAAGTAGCTAGAGAGAAACCGAGAGGGAGAGTCGTGTGGGACGGCCCGAGGTAGAGCTCACCTCGGGTCGGCCGTCATTTGTTTTCGTGTTTGGTATGTAATGTGTTTCGGTTATTATATAAATGATCTGCAGATGTGTTTATCTCATTCGTGTGTTTGTTCGTGTATGTGTTTGTGTGTAATCGTGTTCTTCGTCTTCTACACCATTAACGAGTCTAGGAGGATTCCGCACTCCTAGACCTCGTGCGGATCTCGTATCGATCGGCGACGCCCCGCGGGGACCTACAAGTGGTATCAAAGCCTTAGGCTCTTATGCTATGGTTCGAGATCTGCGTTTTGGTGTTTCTGGCACGTTTCTGATGCGTTTTTGGCCGAAAGGCCCCGCAGGCGAAGTTATGGGGTTCAGGCGAAGTTGTCGCTTAAATTTTAGGGTTTAGGCGAAGATATAAGGTTAAGCGAAGTTATGTACAAGCGAAGTTATGGACAGGCGAAGTTATGGATAGGCGAAGTTGACTTTAGGCGAAGTTAAAAAAAAAAAAAAAAAAAGAGTTTTCGTCTGTATGGCCAGTTGTACACGATTATTGTGAGACCGAAGACGTTGTTCCGTCAACGAGTGAAACTTGTTATCTCTTGGTCTTACGTGTGAACAAATACGTGTCAACTCTGGATATGGAGTTGAGGTTGTGAATGGGATATTGATTGAAACTGGATATTGACACATATTTGGGTGTTTGTGGGCAATGAAATAGTTGTTGTTCGAGGTTGACCAACTGAAGAAAGTCAAATTGAACTGAAGGTTTTCGTCATTACTGGATTGCGGTCAGAGCATATTATTTATGTTATTTTCAAGGCGTTCGAGAATTGGATCCTGAAACGTGATGCTTATTTATTAAAGTGAAAATTCTGGAACAAGTTGGATTTAATCGGGAATTAAAGTGTTTATGTTCTTGATCGTTATCCCTGGTGATTGAAGATGCTTCGGATTAATTAATGGTCATGTGTGTTAGATTCCGTCAAGGTGGTTTTGTGATGAAATTGATCACTTGATGTTGAGTAGTTGAAGATTAAACCTTATCGTATGCCGACGTGTTGGTGAAGTTGTGGAGGGAGCCCAGCTTCACGTGTTGGTGAAGTTAGAAGAACTTCACGTGTTGGTGAAGTCAGAAGGACTCACGTGATTGGTTGAGATGATCAATTAGGCACGGGGATGCATGCATTTCAAAGACCTCAATCTATATAGTCGGAGAACCTTACACTGAAGGGGAGATCGGATATGGAAGACGCTGGGTGATTGATAGATTTGTGAAGCTACAAGACAGTTTCAGACACGGCTGGTTGAAGAGCAAACAGAAGATCATCAGTTAAGAGGGAGTCTGTTGGTGCATGTTTTGTAACATATGATCTTTTGTGTTTGTTAGAATTGAGAGCAACGGTCAAAGGGGAGTCTGTTGGTGCATTTTGTGACTGTCGCTATGCAATTCTGTTCAGCAGAAACGAAGTACGAAGTCAGAACAACTTCGCCTACAGGCCCAAGCCCAAGCCCGCGAAGTTGTTTTTATATATATATGTGTGTCTTGTTTAGGTTTGGTGAATCCAGAAAATTAGAGTATTGTGTGTCCAGTTCAAGTAGCTAGAGAGAAACCGAGAGGGAGAGTCGTGTGGGACGGCCCGAGGTAGAGCTCACCTCGGGTCGGCCGTCATTTGTTTTCATGTTTGGTATGTAATGTGTTTCGGTTATTATATAAATGATCTGCAGATGTGTTTATCCCATTCGTGTGTTTGTTCGTGTATGTGTTTGTGTGTAATCGTGTTCTTCGTCTTCTACACCATTAACGAGTCTAGGAGGATTCCGCACTCCTAGACCTCGTGCGGATCTCGTATCGATCGGCGACGCCCCGCGGGGACCTACACAAATCGTGCACTACCTATCAGGGTCGAGATGAAGGAATCTGGGTCTGAGAGTCAACTTCGCTTCACGAACATCTAACAACTCACTCTTTTCATGGGACCAGTCGCTCAAATGGATCAAATGCATCTAACATGTGACTTCTGGAGTAGAGCCTACAGATCTAACCTTTATTTATATAATGCCATTTGCTTAATTTCATAAAGTAAGCGAAATTCACATTGGATCAACATATAATTTTATCAAACTGCTTAAAAGCAGTCACATGATCTTTGGATCGAAATTAATATATGGAGGTTATGGTCTAACCGAACTGAACCCGACATCCAGATCAAAATTCCTGAGAGTTCGAAGATCTGACCCCTTACCGGCTGTTTCAAGTTTAAGACGGTGGGCGATTTTGAATATGTGACGATTTTGAGAAGTCGAAACCTTACCAAATCAAGGATAAATAATCTTAATAAAAAAAGTATTAGAATTTTTGTAAACTATTTTCTAGCAGAATCAAGCAATCAAGGAATTCTCACACACCAATGTGTGAATAAAAGAGCACACGAAATTAGACAAACTAATGAGTTCAACTTTAATTCAAAAACCTACTAATCATCACCACAAGAACAAGACCTGCTAGGAAAATGATGAAACCGATTCGTATCTCTTAAAACAATCTCTCTCTCGACCATAACCGAAGTACACTTAAAAGCCGAATGACAGTCACCACAAACCCTAATATTCTTCTTAATCCAAATAGTGGACTAGCAACAAAAGTCTTAATATTTTCAAATTTACCTCAACCTTTTATTAAAGGAAAAAACATCCACACGGCTTTTGAGTATTCAAAACTTACTTTCAGCGTCACCACATCCCTCACATATTACACAGAAGAAAAACATACAATTTTTAATAATCATAAAACAATTTTTAGAAAATATATGGCAACACAAACAAAGATAATAATAACACATCTTCAAACTTGTTAATTCTTTTTTAATATAAATATTTAGTCATATAAAATACCTTAAACATAATGAAAGTATTTCTTCTTGTCTATCTACCATTTACTTGACTTAATGTTACTCTATTAACTAATGATGATAGTAAAGGTAGAATTGAGTTGGAGCTGATTTCACTTTCTTGAATAAAGAATGCAGGTTTTTTGGGAGAGGGAAGCGAACCTTCACCACCCAACATCCCAAGCACAGTCGGTGTGTCAGGTCTATCTTCTACTCGTTGCACACACAATAGGCCAACATGTACCGATCGCAACACTTCCCGAGCAGAATAGGATGGGCGTAAACATTCATCATCAATCAGATCGAGCGACTTGCCTTCCTTGAAAAGTCTCCATGCCTATATGAATCCAAATAAAAGGAAAATCTCAAATGGGCATTTCAGAGTGTCACTTACTCCTACTTCATCACATACATGCACATACAGGCGTTGAGGGAAGTTCAAAATAAAACCTTTCAATTAATGTAAAATATAATTTTTAACCCATGCATCATTTTAAATGGATGATTGTAATCACCGAGTACTATGTATTTCCACTCCATTAAAAGAAAACGTTTGTTACTTTTGTTCCCTCCATGATTAAAAGTCCCTAATTTGGTTTCTCGCCTTTAATGGTTCTTGTTTGAACCCAGACTTACATAAATGAGTGTGTGTGTGCGTGTATATATATTCTAAATGTCGCATGTGAAATAAGTATATATTTTCAATCAGTGCATCATTATATTCAACACACTTACATGCCCAAGAAGGTTATCATCATGGCCTTCATGAGCAAAGCCTCTATTTTTCTTCCCGCTCACAATTTCTAGTACTAAAACCCCAAAACTGAATATATCATGACTTTTCCGAGTAGAGACCGTTCACTGCATACTCTGGAGATATGTAGCCCCTGAATCAATACACAAAAGGGATATATAAAATACAAAAAATGTACAGAAAAGTACGAATCGACTTCAGGGATTCTTACAACGTTCCCACAACTCTCTTTGTATTTGCTTCACTCTCGCCTTCTTTAAACATCCTCAGATATCTTTGGATTCATCTGATGATCAAGTAAAATGTTCCCTGCTTTTAAGTCCCTATGTACAACTTTAAGCCGGGAATCTTGATGAAGATAAAGAAGACCTCGAGCTATCCCTTGAATTATCCTAAAGCGGTGTGGCCAATCAAGTAATGACTTCCATGATTTGTCTGCTCAATATGCAACAACTTCGCTTATATGTATTGTATTCCTTTGCATTTTTAAGAAATCTGTATTTTTAGAATTGTAAATGAGGTCAACCAAATATAAAACTGTCGAGGCTTTTGTTAGGCATGTATTCATAAATTAACATTTTCTCATGAACTTCAATGCAATATCCTAAGAGCTTTACAAGACTCCGATGCTGAAGTTTGGCAATGCACATAACTTCATTCTCGAACTCATCACGCCCCTGTCCAGAGGACTTTGATAGCCGCTTCACAGCAATCTCTTGTCCTTCTTCTAGCACACCCTAGTAAACCGACATTTCCATTATTAATAGTACATGAATGTAAATCCAAAGTTCTTTAATATGCACTTATTCAGATATGAACATCAAATTCGCATCATTCATTTACCTTGTAAACAGGTCCGAACCCTCCTTCTCCTAGCTTGTTGTTGACAGAAAAGTTATTGGTAGCCTTAGAAATTTTAAATAAGCTAAACATAGGATCCTCTGCACTACCCATCTGGCCGCTACTACCTTCGTAATCTTTACCTAGGAAATATTTATGACAACGACACAAACATCTTATTTTTATGCATTGTTGATCATAAGGTGCCACCTTATACCTATTTCAGACAAATATAAATAGTAATTTAGATTAATATTGCTTGCCTTTTCTCTCTGCAATTGATCTCTTCTTCCATTTTCTCCTAATGTAGAGTGCCAATGTGAGGCCCAACAAAGTCAAAACAACTGATACTGACGAAGCAACTACTCTAACTACTCGTTTCTTTCTGTTGGAGCTGGAATGGAGGTCTAGAAGATTTACGAGGTCCAAAGAAACAATATATGTCAAATATACAGAAATAAACAAACAGCATATATGTGTTGGCTACCTAAACAAGTATTGACCGAACATTAAGCTGTAAAAACATGGTTAACAGATTGAAAATGTACAAATATCAACATGAAATGCATTAATTTTGTAATGTTATTGGCGTACCTGATAATTCTGAGGCGGAAGATCTTACATAAAGATCTCGCCCGTTTTCTGGGTACACTCGGACATCATTCAAATCTCCAAACCATAGCAAGCACCCAACGGCATCGGGATTTGCATAGGCAGTGCACGAGCAATTATTCTTGCACGCTGCCGCACAATCTACTAGATTCATGTTGCTATTATAGACAGCATTCCCTGTGTCTGGTAATTTCATGCTTGAAAACTTTAGGAATGTGTCTCCAGGCCCACAATCCAAGGCTATGCTCTGTTGACAAACACTTTTATCATTATCAGGACTCGTTTCGTCTGATGTTTTTCGTTCAAATCCTTTCATGCAGCCACAGTTAGGAGTTGTGGAAATATTACAGATCCCATATGGGCCACATACTCCGTAGTTGTCACATGAATCTACAGGAAAGTCAAAGGGCGTTGGCATCCATTCTTGGTTAGGAAACTTTTGCTGCCAAAACTGCAGTTTACAACCAGGCGTTAGGATCATTCTTGTCGAGACTCTGGGTATATCGTTATGAGCTTCAATAGTGAAATACGTCTCGTTCCGTGTCACGGTCATATAACTCACAAATGATGGCTCATTAGCGATAACAGGTAGTTCTGCCAGCCAGAAAATGATATGCCGGAGTATGGCCCGATTCTAGTTACAATAGCAGACTTATTTCTAATATAGAACTGTTGATATTTACCCTTAATCATTAAAAACCTTAATGTAACCTGGGAAAGGAGATCATCTGCACTCCTCCATGATGTAAGATATATTTCTTTTCCGGTTACGAAGTTCTTGCCCAACTTCATTCCTATTAAGCTGGTATCTCCAGGGTAATCAAAACTTTGCCAAATAAAATTTGTATCATTGGTTATATTTCCATTCTTAATTACCAGATTTCTGGTATCCATGAGGTGTGCAAAAAGATTGATATATGAGTCGGTTGCCGAGGAGCAGGATGACCAAATGACTTTTCCGCTACCATTAGCAAGAGTCAGGTTCCCTTGGTTGTCTAGTTTGACCACACCCGATGTGTCTATAAGTGGAGCTTCCCGGTTTGCAACCCATGCAATGGTTGGCGGTGACATGCTCTTAAACCATATCCCCAAGTACCGATTTTTGGAACGGCCCGGGCTAAAGAAACCTAGCTCAAATTTTGTGTTACTTGAAACTATGGTCTGACCATCTGAGATGTTTTGATGCACTGATATGGTGTCTGATGATCTAGATGTTGTTAGCACTAGAACGAAGAAGGTGATATAAAGGAGTAACATTTTGTTTTGATTAATATCTATACTACAGATTCCTTGAACTTGATGGCACTTGTGTTCTTCCAAGAATGAAAAGTAAATTGATAATTTAGTACAACATGCTTCAGTGTGAATCATGAAAATTAAAACAGACATAGGATAGTTCGACTAGTAAACCTAAAGTAAATGACAAAAATATATATCACAGCAGGATATCATGACTTATGAGATATATATACTTAAACCGATTTAAATCACATATTTTTTTGTGGTTTAAATCTTGCCAATGGGCTTTTCTTTGAATGAGTCAAACATCATCCAACAACTTAAAAAGGCACATATAAAACGTGCACATACACATATACATGGATAAAAACGCAATAACTACATATATACAAGGTGCGAATGTCTTGAAGTTGTGTGAAAATGAAAGCATATCTTGGTGAAAAACGGTCTTGCTGATAGATTGGCATGTGAAAAAGTAACGAAAAGAACTAATTGATTATGATTCATAATCCTTTGGTTTTATTTGTAGTTAGATTGTTAGTGATCGATTGGGTATTTAATCAATCGACTTAGACCATGTATAGTGGAGGGGTTAGTTAACTAAAAGAACCGTCACCTCACTGTCATGTAGACAGCGGGGCACTAACTAATTAAATAACTAGCTCATAAATCATGTATAGTGGAGGGGCTTTAACCAACCATCCCAACAATCTTGGAAACCCCAACCCCCCTAAGCAGGCTCTCCCTCTTCGGCGTTCGGCACTACCATTAACAAGGACAGAATCCCTTGGTTGTCCAGTTTGACCACACCCGAGTTATCTATAAGTGGAGTTTCACGGTTTGCAACCCATGCAATCGCAGGCGGTGATATGTTCTTAAACCATATCACTAGGTACCGTTTTTCAGAGCTGCTTGGGGTAAGAAACCAAGCTCAGACTTTGCGCTCTTTGAAACAATGGTCACACCATCTGAGATGTTTTGATGCACAGCTATTGTGTCTGATGATTGTTAGCACTAAAAAGAAGGTGATATAAAGGAGTAACATTTTGGTTTGATTCATGTCTATACACAAAGTCTTTGAATTTGATGGAACCTTTTATGAATTAAGATAAAGTCAAAGTTCATTGAACTAAGGTCAGATACATTTTCAGTTGTTCATCCATACATGGAATTTCCTTGGTCAATGAAAACTAATTAAACTGATACTTTACTTAAGTGTGACAGGTAACCTCAAATCTTGTAAATTCAAACTAAATAGCTAAATAAATACATGAATTAATTAAATTCACCATTGAAGCATTTTTATAATAAAGTTGAAATCAAATGAAATCAAGAAAATATTGGAAGTCAAAATCAGGGTTGTGATGAAGGAATTTGGGTCTGAGAGTCGAACTAAATGCCAACTGTCCATATCACTTCTAATCAACCCCGCATCAAGAACATCGAACAACTCGCTTTTTTCGTGGGACAAGTTACTCAAAATGGATCAAATACATCTAACTGACATGTGATGTACGTGACTTCTAGGAGTAGAGCCTACAGATCTAATCAATAACTCATTGACAAAAACAAATTCATCTTGAGGTGTTGACCTGTATTTAGATAACGCCATTTGCTTAATTTCATAAAGTAAATGACAAATCTCAGATTGGACCAACATATAATTTGACAATTTAAGTCACATATTTTTTGTTGTTTGAAACTTTGAATCTTGTGAACACTCTTTCTTTGAATGGTAGTCACGGGCTACAATCTGTCATCCAAACTGAAACCAAATTTAGATCGAAATTAATGGAGGCTGTGGTCTAACCGAATTGAACCCAATATCCAAATCCAAACTTCTGTAAGTTCTAATTTGATGGAATCTTCAAACCCCTTCAATTGGGTTTGGAGATCTTATCCCTCACCAGCTGTTTCATGTTTCAGATGCTGGTTGTAAGTTTTATGTTTCAAGTTTCAGACAGCGGTTTCAAATTTCAAGCGAGAGCAAGAACACCAGTTTGAAGATCTACCATCATTTGCGTTTGAAGATCAGATTCCTCACAATAGTCGACCAACCCACCTTCGTGCACCAAGAAAGAAGCTGACCTGGAAACAGGGGTGGATGAAGATGGCGGTGTGCGAATAAGATGAGCTGCGGCGGATGAAGGTGAGGATAATACTAGATTGTGGTCGACAGGGGTGGTGGGGCAACTATGATGGTCCGCGATTGTGAATTTGTGACGAGTTTGAAAAGTCGAAACCTTACCAAATCAAGAATAAATAAACTTAAAAAAAAGTGTTAGAATTGTAGCAAACTAATAATTCTTAAACTCGACTAACTTACAAGTTCGCCTTGATTACAAAAAACCTACCAATAATCACCACAAGAACAAGACCCACCACGAAAATGATGAAACCGATTCGTATCTCTTAAAACAATCTCTCTCCCGACCACAACTGAAGCAAACTTGAAAGCCGAATGACAATCGCCACAAACCCTAATATTCTTCTTAATCCTTATAGTGGACCCTGGTGGCGTCTTCAAAAGCGCAAAAGCCAAAGCAAGTTTCTCACTGTGATATTGCAACTTCACTTCTCTTTCTTGTTCATCAACATACAACAAAACATGACTCGTGTCAGGCACATACCCGATTTCCTTAATCTTTTCACTAATCTCCCCCCACTTTTCACTAATCTCATTCTGCATAGGGTGACTTTGGTCATTTGCCACAAACATATGCACCGAGTTTTCAATATCAACCCAACTGCACGCGGGCTCTTTCTTTACACCAATTTCTTTCATAAATTTTCTAACTTTGGAAGCTTCGGTCCATTTACCAGCAGACGCGTATATGTTGTATAGCAAAATGTGAGGGCCCGAGTCAAACGGGTCAAGCTCAAACACACGTTCAGCAGCATAAGCACCTAATTCCATGTTTTTATGCATCCTGCATGCACCGAGTAACGCACCCCATATGGCTGAAGTTGGTTCGATCGGTAAATTTTTAATGAAATTTAACGCGCGGTCGAGTTGACCGGCTCGACCGAGTAAGTCAACCATTGTTACATAATGAGACACATCCGGTTCAATGTTTGACTTTTTCATTAAGTCAAAGTAATATTGACCTTTGTCCAAGAGTCCACCGTGGCTGCAAGCGGTTAGAACACACAAAAAAGTAATTGCATTCGGTTCAATCCCGGTTTCCTTCATTTTCTCAAAATGTTCTAGGGTTTTGCCTCCTAACCCGTGTTGTGCATACGCAGTCAACATCGAGTTCCATGAAACAACATCGGGCTTAACAAGCCGGTCAAATACACGTATAGCATCATCGAAACTACCTGATTTTGCATACATGTCAAGAAGCGTGTTCCCAATGAAGGCGATAAGTTTATGACCGGATTTGACCATGTGCCCATGCATCCACTTTCCTTGTTCTAACGACCCCGTGCTCGCACACGCGCTAAAAATACTCGAATAAGTGAAATGGGTCGGTTTATAACCGCATCTTTGCATCTTTTGAAACAATTTTAGAGCTTTATCTCCTTCACTCTTCCTCGCGTGTGCCGCAATCAACGAATTCCACGAAACCTCATTTTTATCCACCAAACCATCAAACACAAAATGCGCTTCCTTCATTCTCTCATACCTACAATACAACTCCACCAGCGCACTACCGACATAAACATTTGAATCATACCCGTACTTCAAACAATACCCATGAATCTGCTCGCCTTCCCGTTCATCCGTTCTCGCACCAGCAGCCTTCAAAAGACTCGAAAACGTAAAATGATTCGGCTTCAACCCACCGCTAAGCATTTGCAGAAACATCACAAGCGCTTCTTCCGGCTCATCGTTCTGCGAATACCCAGTAATCATAGCCGTCCACGTCACCATATCCTTCACAGGCATTTGATCAAACACCTGGCGTGCGTCATCCAAACAGCCACATTTCGCGTACATATTAACCGCAGTGTTCTGAATCACCATGTAATGATTAAACCTTGAATTCATGACATGGGTATGAACCATTTTGCCTTCGTGAATCTTGCCCAGTTGGGTACATTTGTTAAGCAATTGGTTGTACAATTTACCGTCTGGTTCAAGTAACCCTTGATCAATTAGTTCTAGTACTCGTAACCCACCATTTGGGGATTTCTTTAGATAATCTTTTTCTTGAATGATGTGTGAAGATAGATCAGATTCTTCTTGTTCTTGTTGTTGTTTTGGAAGAACAGATGTTGAAAGAAATCGAAGAGAATTAGGGGTTTCAATAAAAAGTGATTTAACTGAAGAGATGAATCCTCCATTAATAAAGAATATTATGTTTCCAGAGAATCGAAGGATGAATTTATTCATGTAATAATATAGATTGGAGATGTAGAGACCAGTGAAAGCAATTTATACGCGCCAAAATAGTCTCTGCTTTACAAGTAATAATAATTTCACTAACCTAACTTTTAAAATTGTTTCAAATTAATCATAGAAAATGAACATTTTCGTCTTTCATTAATTTAGTTCAAAGTTTGAAATTGTGTCAATTTAGTTCTCATAGTTTTAAATATTAGTCAATTACGTCCCATCCGTCTAACGGCATCCAGCTATGCCGTTAGTTTAAGGGTATTTTTGTCTTTCTCCTTTTTATTTTGAGTTAATGGTCATTTTCGTCCCTATGGTTTGATACTTTTGTCACTTCAATCCAAAGTTTGAAAATTTGTCAATTTAATGTTCAATTTAATTCAGTTTTTTTTGTCTGTAACCCTGAAGAGCATAATCCAAGCCCAAAACCATCAAGCATCAACTAAAACAGGTCTGTATTTATTTAACATCCCGTTTCGTTTCGGCTAATAAAACGAAAACATGAGTCATTATAAGCTGGGCTAGTGTTGGGTTAATGGATATGGGTTATGGACTTGGATTAAGAAGGAAAGACCATGGGCTTAGGCCCATGATCCATAATATATAAACCTTAATTACCCATTTAATTCATTCATTTACACATATTCCATACACCACCCAAAACACACACTTAAGCTCTCTCTCAAGTTTCTCTTCCTCTCTCTAGCCGAAACCAAGAAGAAGAATCGATCCCGACCCGAGGTAATGATAGTATGATATTGTAAAGACTCAAACCAGCTAGATATAGTCGCGAAACGACGAGTCGCCAGATCCGGATGGAATCGGGTATGAACCGATCAAATGATGAGTTTAAGGGTCACCCTAGCTCAGATCTGGAATGAACGGGACGAAAAACGGTGAAAAAGGTGAGAAACGGCTGAGATCTCGCTTTTCCGGCGAGATCTCGGTTTTCCGGAGTTGACGGCGCCGGAAAAACGTATACGAAGATTTCAGAGAATGTTCTGACATTCTCTGACCTAACCCAAATTCGTTAACGGAAGGTTAACGAACTAGAGGTAATTCGTCAGGGTGATTCGTTAATGGAAGCTTAACGAACTAGCCTTAGTTCGTATCCAAATTCGTTAAGGAAAAGATAGCGAATTAACCCCAATTCGTTATGACCATTAGTTAAAAGGAGATAACGAACTAGAAGGTTCAATTCGTTACAGGGGGGTCATTCGCTATGAAATTCAATTCGTCAAAGGACCAGTTCGTTATATGGTCCAATTCGTTACAAGGACCAGTTCGTTATGATCGTTAATTCGTAATAAAGTAACGAATGGGTCATTCGTTATGAACCCAATTCGTTAGGAACCAAGTAACGAACTAGAAGTTTGATAAAATGACAGAACAGTCACTGGACTTGGAAAAAGAATGATTTAATTACAAGAAAGCCCTTGAACTTTTTAAGTTAGCAAGTTAAATAATAACTTAAAATCCTAATGGAAAATGCGTTAAGACAGTTAATGAAAATAAAATTTTCCCAAGCTGACCTAGCAGCTTAACCCCAGCTAGGGGCTCTGCCCCTTGGACCCCGCTAGGGGCTGCCGCCCCTAGAACTCCGCTGCCAGGGGCGCTGCCCCCGGACCCCCGTTCGTTGAGGGTTATAATTAAACTAGAAACACGACATGGGTAGTGATAGTTAATTAATACGTGTAATTGTTATACAGTTAGTCGTGCACAACTAAAGAAAGGAACAACCATAAACGGTTAACGTAACCGCATTCAGGTGAGTTTCTAGCCCCGCTTCCTTGTTAGGTTTTCGGGGTTGTGTGCATACTCGATGTGATAGTTAATACCATTACCTTAAATGGTAAGTGTATGCCTTGTATGATTCATGTATGATGATTGCCCGACGGTGCGTGAACGATCTTTGGATATTGCATGTATCGTCAGGTGGTAGTTAAAGATATGATTGCTATATATGATGTATGTATGAATGATGTATGTATGTTATGTTGATAATACGTGAACGATCTCCGGATATTGCACGTATAGTTAAGGAAAGTATGTAAAGACATGTATGATACAGTTGCACAAAACAAAGGGACCATACCCTAATAATATCTGTGAGGATAGGGACCAGACCCTAATAATATCTGTGATGTTGGAGACCAGACCTTTATAATATCTGTGAGGATAGGGACCAAACCCTAATAATATCTGTGATGTTGGGGACCAGACCCTTATAATATCTGTGAGGTTATAGGGCGGAAGGCTTTTTAGTAGTATTGATAGTTATGCATGTAAAGTAAAGTATGAATGATATACACACCTTCAGGCATGTGTGCAAGTATGTTAATTGATTGTATGTTGTATGATTAATTAAAACTCACTCAGCGTAGCTGACTTTTAGTATGCACGTAGGTGAGTAGAATGAGGCAGCTCGCTTGAGGGGAGACACATGGCATGGAATTGAAGATAATGGCATCTCAAGGAAATGTTATGTTATTTTAAAGACTATGTTTTATGTTTAAACGACTTGAACGTTTGTTAAGACAAGATTTGAAGGTTATGTAATATATTATGGGTGAAGTTTTATATTCCGCGTAAAGTTTTAATTAACTATGATATTTAGAACTGTGTTTATGAGTAAATCCAACGTCCAATGTATGGCACCACGAATGGGGCCTTACAATTTACTCTGTCTACAACAGTAATCATACTCCCTCTCCTCGTATTTAGTTTCTAGGCGGTTCCTAAACTCTCCCCCATGGTGGAATTCAGTGGTAAAGTGGTCAAAGCAATTCCCTGAGACCGAATTGTACGGAAAAAACTAAATATTGCATCTTTGATGAGTGCATAATATTTCGGGTTTAGAGATTAACATATCGTAATGAAAATCTGGGTCGAAATCAACTATTATGCATTAATCAAAGAAACGATTTTTAGTTTTTTCTGTACAATTTGGTTATAGGGAATTACCTTGACCACTTTACCATTGAATTCCACCATGGGGAAAGTTTAAGAAATGTCTAGAAACTAAATACGAGGAGGTATGATTACTTTTGTCAACAGAGTAAATGCATACCTGTATTGGAGGTTTTTCCATGGTTTTGGACTTGGATTATGCTTCAAGGTTATTTATAGACCAAAAAAAACTAAAACTAAACTAAAATTAAATTGACAAATTTTTAAACTTTAGACTGAAATAGTAAAAGTATCAAATCACAGGGACTAAAATGACCATTAACTCAAAATAATAAGGAGAAATACAAAAATACCCTTAAATTAACGGCATAGCTGGATGCCGTAAGACGGATGGGACGTAATTGACTAATTTTTAAAATTATGATTAAATTGATAAAATTCCAAACTTTGGACTGAAGTGGCGAAAGTAGCAAACCACATGAACGAAATTGGCCATTAACTCTTAATCATAACATATTTTGTTATGATGATGACTGAAATTTTGTGTTCTAATTTTATATATTTACCTGAATAACAGATTAACTAAATATTTTGACGTAGCAATTTGTTTAAAAAAAATAAAAAAATTAGTAAAAATTGAGAAAAATAATTTTTTAAATTGAAAAAAAATGGAAAATTGCAACAAAAAAAACTGAAAAATCGCAACAAAAAAATCTAAATATAAAATTATTTTATTATTATTATTATTATTTTTTGCAATTTTTCAGTTTTTACTAATTTTGTCAAATTTAAAAAAAAATATTGCAATATCAAACTATTTAAAAATAAAAAAAAACTTACATAATCTGCTATCAACGTAAAATATTTATGATTAAAATACAAAGGAAACTTTAGTTACCTTATTGAAACAAAACATTTTATAAATGACATAACTAAAACAATTTCATAACTTTGTTATTGTAGAGTAATCTCTAATTTTATCTAAATAAAGGATTTCGGCTAAGCTCACTTGATATCTAATAGAGCTCGTGTTCAAATCTTGACAAATGGTGATGTTGGATTTATTGGTATAAAATAAGATGATAGAGTATGAGTAATGTTTGGTGTTTAAGAAAAGAATTGAAGGATTAGACTAAAATGCAGTTTTTGTCTATATGGTTTATCAAAATAGATATTTCATTTCAAAAATTTAAAACCTCTCTTTCATTCCTTGATATTTCATTATGATTGAAATTAAATTCCATGGTTCAATAACTCCATCAACTTGTTATATTATGAAATGGATGAAACGCCCTTATATTTCAAATAAAATCGAAATAACAAAGCCTACGAGTGTGTGCATTTATATATAGGGTTGAATCAAATACAAATGAAATTAACGTGTTAAACGTGAGAATCAAGTAGAGTAATTATATAATTACTCTATGATAATTACTCTATGATGTAATTATATAATATAAGATTAAAAATTAAGGTAATTACAGACTAACGGCAGATAGACGGGCAACAAGCTGCGCCGCTACCCCCTTCTGAATAGCAAACCCTACCCTACTAAACACAATGTTCCCCTTAGCATGAGCGGAGTTACTGCTGACCACCTGCTGAATCCGCTTAAGGAACTGAACCGCGTCAGAGCCGAGAGCGCCAAAAGTGTCAAAAGCAAATGGTACACACGTACTAAATTCTCAAGGCAAGCTTTCTCGTGCTTAGCTACTTTACCCGCCTCAGCCTTGTTTATCGCATGATCAGCCACAAACCCGTGGTCCCGTAGCCCAACGAGGGGGGACACACCTATCAAATCAACGCACGCGTGCTTACCTCCTTCCCATCCAAAAACAAGAATGTTAGCGGGTCGTAGGGTTGATCTCCCATCTAAAGGGTCGGTCAAGAAGTTCACCGGGGCTTCCTTTTTTTCCGAGATCCCGACCCGCTTAAGGACGTCGTAAAGCACATCTCGAACTAGATCATGTAGATATTTAAAGCCCGGTAATTCTTTGCAATGGACTGCATGCTCCCCAAAAGAATCCAAACAAGCCTTCCGACATACGGGACACGGGTCATCAACCGGGAAAATGGGTACCATCAGTCGGTATTTGAGGATAGCCCGATATTCCACTGCCGACATACGTTGCCCTAAACCTTCAATGGGAACAACTGACAGGAAATCCTGAGCATGATAAGCACGTAAACATTCAAACACAGCTCGCTGCCGCGGGGACAAAGAGAACTTCTCTTCAACTGTCTTGACGATTTCACCATATAAGGCATTCGCCAAAATTTCTGGGCTTTAGGAGGGGCGGTGTCTTTAATGTAGAAACCGAAAAGATCAAGATCAGGAAGAGAACTATGCAGGGTATCCAACGTTCCCCTATAATCAGAGTCAAACAACCCACCCCCACACTCCCGAAGGATGTGGTCTTGAAGAACCCAAGATTGGACCCTTGAAGCCACAAAAGCGTAGGAAGAGGCATCCTCAGCCGAGCCAATCCCAAGCCCCCCAAAACGGGTTGGGAGGGAAGCTAGCCTCCATTGGAGGTCCCCAAAAAAGGCACCCCCACAAACAACAATGTCCTCGATCGCTTTCTGAAGACCCGTGTCAAAAACAGAGACGGCTCCTCCGACATAGGAAGGCTGACACGTGCCCAAACAGTAGTTTTGCGACCCCCATGCACGAACGAAGCAGGAGGAGTTCACTTTGAGGGTCACGAAGGCCTTTGAGGCATTACATCTGCTCAACCGCACATTTTGCTCTTTCGAGGGCCAAACCACCAATAAACTCCCCGTTTCTACTGACAGCACCACCCAAAAGTTTCACACCATGCACCAGCCTACCAATCTCCCGCGGAAATAAACCCTCTTGAGTCTTCACCCCGTCGCCTTTCTTCAGCTCTACTGGGGCGTATTGATTGGTTGAAAGGCCTGAAAGAAAACGTTGTTCTGGGGGATGATACCTGTTGGTAGCGGCTTCAAAACACCTTCAAGCGAACCTAACAACATTGCTTTTGAACTAAAAAAAAGAATCTATTAGAGGGGGAAATGAAAGATATTTTGTTCCATATAAAATAATTTGATTCTTGCCTTTCTTCAAAGAATTTCCATGATACACAAGAAAAATCATTTTTTTTTATTATTTTTAGGGTACTCTACTTGTATATATAATTACTATACTTGATTCTCACATTTAGCACGTTAATTTCATTTGTACGTTAACTCTCCTACACACACACACATATCATATATATATGTGTGTGTGTGTGTGTGTGTGTGCACGGACGCGCGTGTGTTTTTTTATACCTATGTATATGTGATATGGAATATGTTAGGGGAAATTTCCAAATAGTCCATTTGAAGAGAGAGATTCCCAAAATAGTCCATACAGACTTATCTCCAACGTGACATTGGTGATCGTGACGTGAGATTTGTTAACCACTCACAGTGTGACACGTTAAAGGTACGTGAAAGTTACTCCCGAATCTGTCTGCGCCGATAGTTTTCTGGCCAAAATATTTTTCTGAAAAACCATGGTTTTCGAATTAAATTTATCGGCCCCAAGAGTTTTCAAAAAAAGACGAAATTCGCGTTTTTTTTAAATTCATCTCCTCCGACGCATTTCAGGTGAATTTCGTCTCCTACGAGAAATTTCAAAAAAGTTACAAAAAAACGATACTTTTCCAATAAATTTAGTCATTTTAGATGATTTTCAAAAAAGTAAAAAAAACAATAATTTTCCAATGAATTTAATCTCCTAAGATGATTTTCATAAATTTTTTAAAAATATGGCAAATGTTAAGAATGTGGTGGGTGGTGGATGATGACGGTGGGTGGTGGTGGTTGATGATGGCGGTGGGTGGTGGTGGTGGATGATGGCGGTGGGCGGTGGTGGTTAATGATGGCGGTGGTGGGCGGTGGGTGGTGGATGATGGCGGTGGATGGTGGTGGTTGATGATGGCGGTGGTGGGTGGTGGTGGTGGGCGGTGGGTGGTGGATGATGGTGGTGGGTGGTGGTGGTTGATGATGGCGGTGGTGGGCGGTGGGTGGTGGTTGTGAATGGTAGTGGTGGGTGGTGGATATGATTTTCAAAAAAGTTTATAGACAACTATTCTTTTTATAAAAAAAAAAAGATAACTTTCATCTAAAAATCATCGAATTTAAATAATTTATAACAAAATCCATTTTTTATGACAACTCTTCTTTTTATGCAAAAAAAAAAATGAAATTCACTTGAAATGCGCCAGAGGCGATGAGTTTCAAAAAAACGCTAAACCGGTAGCTTTGGAAAACTCACGGGGCCGATAACTTTAATTCGAAAACCATGGTTTTTCAGGAAAAGATTTTGGCCAGAAAACTATCAACGCAGACAGATTTGGGAGTAACTTTCACGTATCTTTACACGTGTCACACTGTGAGTGGTTATCAAATCTCATGTCACGATTACCAATGTCACGTTGGAGATAAGTTTGTATGGACTATTTTGGAAATCTCTCTTCAAATGGACTATTATAGGAATCTCTCTCTTCAAATGGAATATTTTGAAAATTTCCCATATATTATATGTATATGTAATATGTGAATGTATGTGTGACATAAGCTCACATAAAGATGAACAACACCAATTCCTTCGACACTATGCATAACAACTTTATATCTTAAACTACATTTCATTTTAATATGTTATGTAGCCCAATTACATTACATTGGCATATTTGGCATTCACAACTTTATACAACATAACAGCTCTTATACATCAATTTTCAAGACCGCCATTAATGTAAGATTTTATGTAAGAAAGAAAGATGCTAGCCGCCGGTGCATTCGCAAGTGTAGGGCCATATTTAATATGAACCAACGTACTAATGTCGCACTTTGTTAAGATAAGTAATGACTCGACAGGTGTCAACGGGTAAATTTAGACAAACAAGAGGAAAGCATTTGATTATGGACTGTACAGCTTCGTTTCTAGGTGCTCTACCATGTACCAATGGGTTAACCGCATACAGAGAAGGATTCCGAGACTATCCCAGCAACACATCTTCATTTTCCAAGGTGACTTACCATGTATAAACGATAATACCGCATACAAATAAGTGGTTTTGAGACCACGAATTCAGACTTTTTAATCAGCACCAAACCAACATCGATTTTATAAAAAGGATGGTTGGGTTGGAGAAGAAAACAATAACGAAAAGAAACCAACATCTTGTTGCTATTTAGAAAGAATTTTAGAGTGGTATAATTAGATTCTCATCGACCAGTGGCGGATCCAGAAAAATATAATCAGTTGGTTCAAAAAAAGTTCAACCTAGAACTCGTCAATTCAAACTAAAACAAGTCAAACCAAAATAGGTCGGGCCAAACCTAATGGGAAGCCGCCATCACCAAATCTGTTCGTCTCCACTAATTCCAAATTTTTAATTAAAGTGGGGTTAATTGTTATTGTTCATAACAAAATTAAATTTAGGCTTATAAAATTTTTGCTTAAAATTTAAATAGTTAAGTTTGGGGCATTAAAAAATTATGAATGGGTAACTAAATTTTTTTGGGATGGGTCACTTGAGTCTTTGGACCTAATATATTGCAAATTTATAAAGGAAACTATGAACTTGAGTGGGTGCAAACGCTCCCCCTGACTGAACACTGGATCCGCCCCTGTCATCGACGAAAGTCCATTTGAAATTTCCCGAAACAAAATCTGAACCATTTCTAGAAAGTTAACTATTTACAAGTGATTGGTGGTTTTTTGAAACTATATTGTTTACGACGGATAGGCTATCGATAGCCAATACCGAACAAATGTTTGGGAGTCCAACCTGAAAAGGTCTGTCGGAAAACATTCCTTGGCCACTTCATATGTATAGATCACGAACAACTTTTAATCGGTAGTCGTTAGTAAATATCTAACAGGAGTCCCTGACGGATTATTTGTGTTGGTGAAGCCCTTGTTTACTTGTTGTGTTAGAATGTTAGCTCACATGCTCTTAAATCACATGTGTTTTTTACAACCACGAGAGTTAAACATACACTCTCTATTTGGAAGGACAAACTCTTACCTAACGTATTGGTACATTACACTAAACCTTGGTTAAAACAATTAATTAATTTCATATTAAAAGCTGTTTAATATGAAGCTTCGCTCATGGTTCAATACATTATACATGTTATGAACCAGGTCTATTGATTGTAACATGCTTTTAATAATTGTTACATTTTTACTTTTTATCATGATAAATAATTCATACAAAAGCTACCTATATATTTGATTTGTAATACAATTTTTAGGTGTTGTTTGTTTTTTAAGACAAAAATTGTCTGCAATCTGATTTCATCTGATTTAATTTCTGCAACTAAAGATTTGATCTAAAGGTCTGCAATCTGAAAATATAATACAGTTTGTTTTATAAACTGGATATTGTCTGCAGAAGCTAAAAATTAGTTACCTATCATATATATTACAGTAGATAAAAAGTCATTTAACCCTTGTAAAGTGCTAAAATAATTTGTCACACTCCAACCTACGGCGGAAATGCCAGGGCGTGAATTGATTGCTCACAGCTTTTCAAAGGTTACTAATATTATAAATTTCAATATCTATTAAATAAATTTCAAACGAAACATATATTCATACAATATCCAAACAAAAGAAAAGTGTATCAACAATCAAAAGTCATAAATTATATTTTCTCGTTAATTTTTCTTCTAGCATAAATCCTTAAGTGATCTTGTACATCAGTTACTTCACATCAAACGAAACCTGCATATGCGTTGAAAATAAAATAGTTTTGTCTACACAATGTTGAGTGAGCAACACACCAATTTAAATGTACATATAGTATATATAAAAATAAGTAATTGCAACAAGTCATATAAGAATAACAAATTAACCAAATGAGCAAGTATACCTGAGATGTCGAGAAGCACAAGGCTATAACAACTGGCGTCTGATCATACTCTTCTGAGATTATGTTGAACATCTCCGGATGTGGAAGCATATAAAGCAAATAAGCACATAAACAAGTAATGTATAAGTTGTTAACACATAAGACAATAGTTGCAGTTTTGAGTATAAGTAGATATGAGAAATACATTTTACGCATATGTCCCCAAAACGTGAGAAAACGAGTAAAAGAGGGGAATGTGGTACTCACCTTAGAAATAAGCAAAAGATAAACGAATGCGGTAAGAACGGTAGTAAACAAGAGTCACGCTCTTCGAAAGTTATCGTCGATAAATCCTAAGTAACAATAGTTGCGGAATAAATAACTATAATATAAATGATGAATCTAGAACTAGATTGAGAATCAGGTATTGATGATCGAGCATATTTACGAAAGGCTAATATTACCGGATTTATTAATTTTATTATCAAAGTTTTATAATATGATTTAATTATATAAAATACTTAAATAAATATTTATAAAACTTTATTGTTTATATAAAAATAGTTTGTTTTAAAGGTTTAAAACTACAAATATGTTTAATTTATTTATATGCATTTTTATTATTTAATAAAGATTTCCTTTAAATTAGTATGGTAAATAAAAATTAATAGACAATAAATAATAATTTATATAACATAAAACCTTTATAAATTCTTTTAAATAATCTATATACATCTTTATGTATTCTATATATACATATATATATATATATATAACGTGTAATCAAAGTTCGGAAAAATGATCGATTTATATGTCGGTTTTAATAGTATAACGTTTATTAAATAATTAATATTAACAAAAAAAATTACTAAAACCCCTTGGATCATAACACAATTAAGACAAAAATAATAAAACGAATCTGCCATGGCCGGAACTCGAACCCGCGCCATGGCCACTGATATGCAACACTGGCAGATTGTTAAGGTCGAGAAACAACCACTTATATACCCGAACTGATATAATCAAAAAGACTTAAGAACCCTAATCTTCAATTGATCGAACCAGTTATCATTTGATCAAATAAACATAGGGCAATTGATGAGGGGAGGACGACGAAGACGACAGTCAAATTAATTACCTTAGAAGACGAGGCTATGATGTTTAATCGCGAACGACCGGGCTGGCTAGACGATGAACATGAACAGATATCAAGCACTTGATTCAATCCAATTGTTTAGAGGGGTTTGGACGGCGAGCTGTTAAGGGTTGTATCTGCAAGATTAATTACGTTTCTATAATCGTTTGAATGTATAACTAATTAGGGTTAGGTCGGATAGAATATTGTTAATTGCGAATCTGATCTGATTTGATTAACATAACATGGGTGTCGGTGAGGCCGATTTGAGGAAGGAATATCACATAGTTGATTCAATTTCCAAGTTGAGGCCGATAATTGAAGTCCAAGCCACGAGATAGTAGGAACGGGTATGATAATCGGATAGCGGGTCTGGGTTTTTTTATCAGGATACGGGTCATGGTGATCCGTTAGAGAAAATGGATTATAACAGATTTTCATTTCAGCCCCTTGAAGTTTAAGATGGATATATTTTTAGGTAAAACCTTAGTTAAGGGTTAGATTTGTCATATTTTGCAAAATATATATATATATTATATAAATAATTAAATGATAATAGTTAACTTATTCGATGAACGCGATAAAAGTTCCCGAACATAAAAGCGGGTCGGGGTAATATAAGTTGAAAAAACCGAGTTGTTACAGTTTCCCCTACTTTAGAGAATTTCGTCCCGAAATTAAAGGACACTATAACAAACCATTAGATTTTCAGAAAGGAAAAAAAATTAAATATAACTTTTAAAATTAATCATAATACAAAACTTTGAATAGCTCCAAACAAAATCCAATAAGGATACTTATATATAGGATGTACCAGCGGCGTATCCGCCATGCCCTTATCATCTTTACATTTGTACCGTTATCCCAATTACTTTCAGTTTTATATTACGACACACAATCGTACGCGTTATGGTTTCCATGCGAGGACTTTGATAATTATGTTCCGGACCATAATTATTTTCATCGTCAGATAGTCCACATGATTCGTCCAATCGTGTGGATTTACAAAACGTTTTGAAGAAACAAAAGTTTTAAGGAGTTTTAATTTACAACACTAGAAAGTGATGTGTTGTAAAACACACTTACTCTCCATACATTTTTATCACGTTTTAAGTGCTTAATCGAATAATAAATAATAATTATGACTTGTTTGTGCATGATCTTACGCGGTTCAATAATTGTGTAGGTTATGAATTTTACAAGAGAAAAAGTAAGGTTTTTGGAAGACAAAAGAGGCATTTTTGATCAAGTTTGAAGACTAAACTCAAAGCCCGACCCAAGCCCACAAGATCCAAGCCTTACATGTTATTATATTAAGACAATAAAAAAAAGAAAAAAACCCTAACAGCCCCTACATGGTCCGACAGAATCTGCAGCAGCCATGAAGGAAGAAAAAACTTTTGTGGAAGCTTGGTGGCGGCTAGGGGAAGAAGAATAACATCAAGGGAGACTTGGTACAGCAGCTAGGGTTGATCTTCATCAATAATCTCAGCCCTAATCTTAAGTATAACTCTTATAAACTTTGTGTTCTTGTTCAAGGTTCATACTTGTTGATTTTGATCTTTAAACTTAATTTCTTTTGCAATTGAATTGAAGATTGGATTGTGTATGATCTTGATAGATTGTTGAAAGATTAATATGATGTTTATGATGATTAACATGGTGTTTATTAAGAGTTATAGCTGCTTTCCAAAAATAATGTTAGGCTAAACTTGTTAGTTCTACCCAGGTTTGATGAATATTGTTAGGTTTTAGTAAGTAATATGGATTGTTTGATCATCATGACTTGATTTGTTAATGAAAGTTTGGTTTAACATTGAATTAGTTTGTGTTTATTGGCTATGATTTTGTTAATTATACTCATATAATCCTTGATTTGATTGATTGAATTAGTTTTGATTGATTGTTGCTTGTTTAACTCTTTACTTTGTGTTTAGAGATTGTTTGCGGGAAGTGCAACCATAGGGTTTAAGTGGGTGTGTTAATTGATTAGATTCGGTGGGTAGGCACCTTCTTAGATATCAAGAGGTTATAGGAAGTAAGGTCGTCTCATAGCTTTTACTTGTTAGAATTAGGATCGCGCGAGAGCGGGTTCGGTTCTTGTCGGGTTGGGTTTGTGAGCGATTAGTTGATCTAGTCTAAGTTAAACCAAATTGTTCCTCTATCCTTGGTTGCGTAGTATTTGTTTCCATTAGGGTCGTGTTTCTGTGAGACTGAGAGGTTAGTCGACATTAGAACACTTTAGCAATTCGTTTCCCGTTTTGTTCTTAAAATCAATTAAGTGTAAGTTAGGGTTTGTTAGTGAGACCGAGAGGTGATCAAGCTTTCTTGAGCGAACCTTAGTTGTGTCATCCTTAGATACCGGTGTCGTGAGATTATTCATTCCATTAACTTATTAGACCTTCAATAGAATTCTTACCTAGGTAGACGTTTTCTCCAATTGCAGTTAAGTCTCAAAGTTTCGCTAAGTCTTTTTAAGTTTAGTCTTTTAATTTGATTAAAGTAAGTTAGGTTAAGTAGTTTAATAATTAAAAATCAATTTAAAAAATATTATTCTTAGGAAGGTCTTTTATAGGGTTAGTGATCATAGACGTTTTCACGTGTCCTCGTGTTCGATACTCGGACTTCCTTAGTTCTATAGTACTTACGATCGGTACACTTGCAGGTTGTGTGTAGTTTTATTAAGAAAATCCGTTTTATAAATTTAAAGCTTAGTTGTGAGTTTCGTAGAAAGAAACATCCTTTAAACACACATCAGAAAGTCACCAATGTAATAAATAATTTCAAAATTTGTTGTGGATTTTAATAAAGCAAAGAAATTTTAAGACGACTTTTAAACGTAAAGATATAAGTATTTAAAGTTGAAGAATGGGTAGCTTATAAATAGTTAAGGTTAATGAAGATAAAGAAATAAGATGGAAGTAGGCTCCAATAAACAATCTATTTAATCAAAAGAAACTTTATTTATTAGATAGAAGGTAAATAGTTTAAATTGAAAATAATCCAAGGCCATAAAGAGGTGTTACAATATGTAATTAAGAAAAGACAAACGAAATTAAGATAGATAAAGGAAGCAACAAAGTCTTCATGATCGTTGAGTAGTTTAATTGGCGTGACTTGAGGCACCATGAGGAGTTGCAGGAGTAGAAGCAGTTGAGGTAGATTGATTCGGCATTGCTTGGAAAACTGGAGTTTGAACGGTTTGCAAGAGAGTTGTCTGGTAGAAATATATTTGGTAAGCTTGAGCTTGTGGTTGCGAGGTTTGGTAGTGTTGGGTTAAGTAAAGTTGACCTTGATTGATGGGAGGAGCTTGAGGGACACGAGGTTGATGAGTTTGAGCTTGGTAAGAATGGGTCAAGTAGTAGGGTATAGTCGTAGATTGGGCTTGATGAGTTTGGGTAAGTTGAGGGCACGCATTTCGGAAGTGATTTGGGTTTCCAAAATGGTAGCAAACACTGGTATTAGGAACATCAGGTTGAGCATGAGGGGTAGATTGTTGCGAGGTGGCTTGTGCATTAGGCGAAACACGACAGGTGTTAGCAAAAAGGCCATAACGGTTACATTGGGTGCAACGACGACATGAATTTAAACGAGTGATGATTGTTACAAATGGAGCATGACGGAAAAAGGACCAAGGTAAGGTTTCTCGTTTGAGGAGACTTGCGGGTGGTTAGGATTTGTTGTAGCAAGGTTCTTACGTTTCTTGTTTTGAGGAAGAGTGGAGGTAGATGGTTTGTAGTCACTAGCCGAGGAATTAGTGGTAAAATTTGAATCGGTTGCATAGAGGTTCCGAATTTGGGTTACTATCCTAGGGACCGCAGCAACTATCTCTTTGGCGATACAGGCAGCCATACGCTGATTTTGAGAATCAAACGATTGATGTCGAGGATAACGTTGGTTTTCTTTAATAAGACATTCTACGAGAACCAAAAATAAAGATTTATAAGATTAAGGATACGTTGAGGAAATCATAAGAATAGTAAAATGTTTAATTATGTGAAAATACTAATGTTGTTCTAAGAAGTAAGAGGAATTGCGACATGAGGATTAAAAGTAAAAGTTTATAAGATGAGGGGGTATATAGCATAAATAGTTATCAAATGATGTAGTCAATAAGATTAATGTGTGATGACTACATGAGGAGTTAAGTCAGTTTAAAATTTAGATTATTAAGTTTACAATAAACTAACGAAATATAAACTGTGGATGTTGGCCTCTCTTGAGCTTTCCATGGCAATTTGAATGACCCAACAAACTAACGAATTAACATGCAATGAAGTTTGTCGGCCCAATGAGCGTTACATGGCGTTTTAACCGACCAAACTAAATAACGAACTATCGAAATAAAGATGGGTAGTCGGAGTATCTTGTGAATCACCACGTTGATCACTCCAACAAATATACGAGAACAAGTTAAGAAATGGATAGTAGAAGTGCCATGGGTTCCATGGATTTTTCACCCAACTAACCATCTAAAAAATGAAACACAATAATCGGGAAAACCGAGTTTAGCCACGAATCACCGTGAATTAGGTTTTATTATAGGGATGCAACCACTAATGTGGTCACGGTTGATAGCTTAGGGTGTCGGTTACATGGATTTGTGGCTCTCGCTCGGGTCCATAGGGTTGAGTACTATGGTCAGGTTATCACCCGGGTAAGGAATAACGTCTTACCTTTGGTTCTTGGAACCGTTTTGTCAGTGCCCAACTCACAGTTTCTTTTCCCCTTTCATTTATCGTAGGGAAATGCCACATAACCTAGCCTTAATGTGTACGAGTGAAAACAGCAGGTGAAAAGTTTTCTTTGATTGTTGAGGCATAGCCTCGGAGTGTGTGTGTGTGTGTGTATGTGTGCATAACAATACAATAGATAATAAATAAATAATTATCTAAGAAGCTGTAAACAATTTAAAATTGAACACATAAAGGTAAACAGATAGGCACGTATAAGGTTCCTAAACACGTTTCTAAGGCAATTTCTAACAACCTATCTTAAACCTTCGGCTCTGATACCAATCCGTCACACCCCAACCTACGGCGGAAATGCCGGGGCGTGAACTGATTGCTCACAGTTTTTCAAAGGTTACTAATATTATAAATTTCAATATCTATTAAATAAATTTCAAATGAAACATATATTCATACAATATCCAAACAAAAGAAAAGTGCATCAACAATCAAAAGTCATAAATTATATTTTCTCGTTAATTTTTCTTCTAGCATAAATCCTTAAGTGATCTTGTACTTCAGTTACTTCACATCAAACGAAACCTCCATATGCGTTGAAAATAAAATAGTTTCGTCAGCACAAAGTTGAGTGAGCAACACAACAGTTTAAATGTACATATAGTATATATAAAAATAAGTAATTGCAACAAGTCAAATGAGAATAACAAATTAACCAAATGAGAAAGTATAACTGAGATGTCGAGAAGCACAAAGCTATAACGACTGGCGTATGATTATACTATTTTGAGATTATGTTGGACCTCTCCGAATGCAGAAGCATATAAAGCAAATAAGCACATAAACAAGTAAGGTATAAGTTGTTAACACATAAGACAATAGTTGCAGTTTTGAGTATAAGTATATATGAGAAATACATTTTACGCATATGTCCCCAAAACGTGAGAAAACAAGTAAAAGAGGGGAATGTGGTACTCACCTTAGCAATAAGCAAAAGATATACGAATGCGGTAAAAACGGTAGTAAACAAGAGTCGCGCTCTTTGGAAGTTATCGTCGAGAAATCCTAAGTAACAATAGTTGCGGAATAAATAACTATAATTTAAATGACAAATCTAGAACTAGATTGAGAACAGGTATTGATGATCGAGCATATTTTTATGAAAGGTTAATATTACCGGATTTATTAATTTTATGAACAAAGTTTTATAATATGATTTAATTATATAAAATACTTAAAATACTTAAATAAATATTTGTAAAACTTTATAGTTTATATAAAAATAGTTTGTTTTAAAGGTTTAAAACTACAAATATGTTTAATGTATTTATATGAATTTTTATTATTTAATAAATATTTCTTTTAAATTAGTATGGTAAATAAAAAATAATAGACAATAAATAATTTATATAACATAAAACCTTTATAAATTCTTTTAAGTAATCTATATACATCTTTATGTATTCTATATACACATATATATAACGTGTAATCAAAGTTCGGAAAAATGATCGATTTATATGTCGGTTTTAATAGTATAACATTTATTTAATAATTAATATTAACTAAAATAAATTACAAAAACCCCTTGAATCATAACACAATTAAGACAAAAATAATAAAAAGAATCTGCCATGGCCGGGAATCGAACCCGCGCCATGGCCACTGATATGCAACACTGGCAGATTGTTAAGGTCCAGAAACAACCACTTATATACCCAAACTAATATAACCAAAAAGACTTAAGAACCCTAATCTTCAATTGATCGAACTAGTTATCATTCGATCAAATAAACATAGGGCAATTGATGAGGGGAGGACGACGAGCACGACAGTCAAATTAATTACCTTAGAAGACGAGGCTATGATGTTTAATCGCGAACGACCAGGCCGGCTAGACGATGAACATGAGCAGATATCAAGCACTTGATACAATCCAATTGATTAGAGGGGTTTGGACGGCGAGTTGTTATTGTATCTGCAAGATTAATTGTGTTTCTATAATCGTTTGAATGTATAACTAATTAGGGTTAGGGTCGGCTAGAATATTATTAATTGCTTATCTGATCTGATTTGATTAACATAACATGGGTGTCGGTGAGGCCGATTTGAGGAAGGGATATCACATAGTTGGTTCAATTTCCAATTTGAGGCCGATAATTGAGGTCCAAGCCACGAGATAGTAGGAACGAGTATTATAATCGGATAGCAGGTCTAGGTTTTTGATCAGGATACGGGTCATGGTGACCCGATAGAGAAAATGGATTATAACAGTTTTTCATATCAGCCCCTTAAAGTTTAAGATGGATACATGTTTAGGTAAAACCTTAGTTAAGGGTTAGATTTGTCATATTTTGCAAATTATATATATATATATTATAAATAATTAAATAATAATAGTTAATTCATTCGATGAACGCGATAAAAGTTCTCGAACATAAAAGCGGGTCGGGGTAATATAAGTTGGAAAAACCGAGTTGTTACATATTTGGTAGCGGTGTACGAACTATGGAAGTGGGTGGTAGTAGACGATTGTGGTAGGCAATGAACGGTGGGTGGTGGTGATTGACGGTTGTGGTGGTGGGTGGTGGACGGAGATGGTGATGAACGGTGGTGGTGGGTGGTGGACTATGGTGGTGGTGGATGGTTGTGCCAGGTGGTGGCGGCGGCTGACGACGGGTGGTGGCGATGGCGGGTAGTGGTGGATGGTTGCGACGAACAGTGGGTGTTGGCGGTGGATGGTGGTGGTAGTGGATGGTGGTTATGGCCGATGGGGGTGGTGGTGGTGATGGACAGTGGTGGTGGTGGGTGGTTGATGGTGGTGGTGAATGGTTGACGGTGGTGGTGGCGGACAATGGGTGGTGTACGAACTATGGAAATGAATGGTGGTAGACGATTGTGGTAGGCGGTGAACAGTGGGCGGTGGTGGTGATGGACGATTATGGTGGTGGGTGGTGGATGGTTATGGTGATGAACGGTGGTGGTGGGTGGTGGACTATGGTGGTGGTGGCAGCTGACAGCGGGTGGTGGTGGTGGCGGCAAACGGTAGGTGGTGGCGATGGCGGGTAGTGGTGGATGGTGGCGACGGGTGGTGGCGACGGACGGTGGGTAGTGGTGGTGGTAGTGGATGGTGGTTGTGGCCGACGGGGGTGATGGTGGTGATGGACGGTGGTGGTAGTGGGTGGTTGACGGTGGTGGTGGCGGACAAGGGGTGGTGGTGGTGGGTGGTGGTGGCGGCGGCGGACGGTGGGTGGGTGGTGGTGGCGGCGGACGGTGGGTGATGGGGATATTGGACATTGGGTGTTGGTATGATGTAAAGTATGAAAATGGTGATATTAGCTTATTTTTTAAGACCATTAAAGTAGTTTTCAGATCTTTTTTTTAAACAAACAGTCTTCAAGAGCTTATGTCTGCGCACCCATAAACATAGGCTCTTTGCAAACCTTATAAACAATAACAAACACAATCTTAGTTGATGAAAACTATATAGTATATTCGCTTAAAGCTTTCACACATATAGATACATTTTGTTTGTTTGCAATATTCATAATTTCATATATATATATATATATATATATGGGTATGATGTCATCATTCGCGTATATATATCTATGGACATACGTACCTAGACATGACATGGGATACAAGTGGAAGAATTGAATAGCATTCAGCCAAGTCTTCAAATGGAATCTTAATTGCCTTACCAGCGTTTATAAACCTTAATTAACTTAACTTTTACAGTGCTTCGAGGAACATACCATATGATATCTAATTATCTTAATATGATATTTGCATGTACCTTTGTGACACGAGAATATATTCTAATAATAGAAAACAATATTTACTTTGATTACCACTATGTTGAGATTATTTCTTAACATGATAATGTGTCTAGCTTTGCTTTGAAAATTAGGCCATGTGTAGTGGATGAGCTACAAAATGGAGCGTTTTGTGTCATGTGACGCCCAGTTAGTAAATGACAATATTTTGTTTTTGGAGTGTAATGGTGTTGTAGCCGTATATATATATATATATATATATATGTGTGTATGTATGTATTAGATTATTTCAGAAGTTTTTTTACAGCGAGAAGTGAATGTGTAACTCCATTAATCCCTAATTTCACTCCATTTCTTATGTGTAGGTGTATTGTGTAGGTGCGTATGTACATGTGTAGGTGCATATATACGTGTGTAGGTACGGATGTTTGTTTGTATATGTGTATGTATGTTTGTATGTGTGTAGGTACGTAGGTTTCAATGTGACTCGGTACATTTGTATGTGTATAGATAGGTTTGAACGTGTATTAAGACATAAATACAAACAACCTACATACATGTAGGTAACATCATAAGCAAGGGAGTGAAAAATTAGCAATTAATGGAGTTACACATTCACTTCTCGCTGTAATATCACTTCTCGCAAGATCCATATATATATATATATATAGTAAGGATCCTAAGAGAACCCTTTGGAAATTAAGAACTTTGAGAACCATTTTAAGCCATAAAAAACATTTAAAAAAAATCATAAAACCAAAATAACCAAAAATTTTAAAAAAATAAAAAAACCAAAATTCTTATATTTCATTCTGGTTTCATAAAAAAACCTTTGTATTATACACATGTGTGTTATTTAATCTCTAGTTACGTGTTGTACACATATGTACATTATCATCTACCTTAAATTATACATATGTGTATAAAAAAACGTGTATAAAATTTTAAAAATAAGTATTATACATATGTGTATAATTTTGTTAAACCTATTATTTTTTTTCAATTTTTTATAAAACCGGGATGAAAAATACAACATTTTGTTTTTTTTTTTACTTTTTTTATTTTCGAGTTTTTTTTTTGTTTTATAATTTTTTTTATTTGGTGTTAAGAAGAGTGTTTTTTGTGGTCTGAAATGGTTCTCAAAGTTTTCAATTTTAAAATAGTTCTCACATGATCTTAATCCCCTATATATATATATACCACACACATACATACATATATAATAATAATAATAACAAAAGAAACACACATGAAGGCGAGTAATATTCCTCGCCCCCTCTCCTCGCCCAAAAAATCACCGGGGGGGGGGGTGTGTTCACGCCCATTTCGCCCTTATTCCTTGCTCACTACACTTGGCATTATATGTTTCAGGACCGTCGATCATTAAAGTAGCAATTGCTAATGAAGAAACAATTAAACTAAATAAGGTTTGTAGAAACCTTATGGTTTACTTTTCAGGAGAACCATTTCCTATTCCTACCATTTACCAACAAAAATCATGAATAGGTTTACTCATTGAAAATAACTTTTGTCAGTTATATGGACCATGTACACAATGGTTAGACAGAATATCTTTCCATCTTAATGAATAAATGATTTTGATTAAGAAAATAACTAAAGCACTTAGGGTTGGGAAACCTGATTTTCTCGAATCTATGAATAAGGATTAAAAAATAAAACAAAACCCTGAAACAAATATAACCCAAGAAGTTATAAAACCATAAGAAAAGTATTTCCTTGAAATACAAAAATATCAAAAACCTTATAAAAATACAAAAATATCAATTGCTAATGAAGAAACAATTAAATTAAATAAGGTTTGTAGAAACCTTATAGTTTACTTTTCAGGAGAACCATTTCCTATTCCTACCATTTACCAACAAGAATCAGGAATAGATTTACTAATTGGAAATAACTTTTGTTAGTTATATGGACCATTTACACAATGGTTAAACAGAATATCTTTTCATCTTAATCAAGAAATGATTTTGATTAAGAAAATAACTAAAGCACTTAGGGTTGGAAAACCTGATTTTCTCGAATCTATGAAAAAGGATTCAAAAATAAAACAAATCCCTGGAACAAATATAACCCAAGAAGTTATAAAACCAGAAGTAAAGTATTTCCTTGAAATACAAAAATATCAAAAAATAGAAGCATTACTTGAAACGGTATGCTCCGAAAATCCTATTGACCCGGAAAAATCCAAAAACTGGATGAAGGCTTCAATAAAATTGATAGACCCTAAGACTGTAATTAGAGTAAAACCCATGAAATACAGTCTACATGACAGAGAAGAGTTTAACAAACAAATTAAAGAGTTACTTGAATTAAAATTTATTATTCCAAGTAAATCACCTCATATGTCACCAACCTTTTATTTGAAAATGAAGCTGTAAAAAGAAGAGGAAAGAAACGAATGGTCGTAAATCATAAAGCTGTAAACGCAGCCACCATAGGATATAGTCACAATCTTCCTTGCATATAAGAATGATTAACCCTTTTAAGAGGAAAAACCATATTTTCTAGTTTCGACTACAAAAGTGGTTTCTGGCAGGTACTGTTAGACGAAGAATCTCAGTTATTAACTGCATTTACATGTCCTGATGTTCATTACCAATGGAGGGTAGTACCTTTTGGATTAAAACAAGCATCTAGCATATTTCAAAGACATATGCAGAATGCTTTAAGAGGATTAGAAGATTATTGTACAGTTTACGTAGACGATATTATAATATTTTCTAGCTCTGATGAACATCACTATTTTCATGTTTTATCAGTTTTAAAAACAATTGAAAAATATGGGATTATTTTTTCAAAAAAGAAAGCAAATCATTTTAAAACAAAGATAAATTTTTTAGGTCTTGAAATAGATCAAGGTACTCATTGCCCACAAAAACATATTTTGGAAAATTTACATAAATTTTCAGATACTTTAGAAGATAAAAAAACATCTACAAAGGTTTCTTGGTGTTTTAACTTATGTAGAAAGCTACATTCCAAAGCTTGCAGAGCTCAGAAAGCCGCTACAGGTAAAACTAAAAAAGGATTACGTATGGGATTGGAAAGAATCCGATACAGACTATATTAGAAAGATAAAGAAAAAATTTAAAAGCTTTCCAAGACTTTATCTTCCAAAAGAAGAAGACTCCCTTATAATTGAAACCGATGCCTCAATGATTTTTGGGGAGGGGTCTTAAAGGCAAAAACAACTGACAAAGAGGAAATTTGTAAATATACCTCTGGAAGTTTTAAACCAGCTGAAAAGAATTACCACAGTAATGAAAAAGAATTATTGGCAGTAAAAAACACCATTTCAAAATTTTCTATTTACCCCCGTAAAATTTCTGGTCAGGACAGATAAAAATTTCACTTATTTCCTAAAAACAAAAAATTCAGGAGATAACAAACAGGGACGCCTCGTCAGATGGCAAATGTGGTTTTCGAGATATTCCTTTAACATTGAACATCTTGAAGGACCAAAAAACGTGCTAGCTGATAGCTTGACACGTGATTTTCAGAATACGTAAGCAATGACATAATCCTTCTCTATAAATAAGATACGTCCCTTTCACAATACTCATTATCTAGAAAAACAAATATGATGGTAGAAGAGAAAGAAAAAATCAGGGCTTTACACCTAAAAGAAAAAAATTCTTTTAATAGAATTACAAGCTGTGCGACAGTAAATAGCGTTATACAACGAGTCGCTTAACGCCAAAACTATAAATTCTATACAGGAAGACGAAAGTCTAAAAACAAAATCTATTCCTTTACAAACGGCTAAAGGTAAAGAAAAATCAAGTCTGTTGATCCCTGATGCTTTGGGAAAAAGCATACATACGGCAATAGATGAGCCACAATCATCTTCTAGTCCGGAAGTAAACGGATCCGGTAAAGACAACTCAAATCCGTTCACGGCTGATAGTTTGCCAAAAACTATTAAAACCACCTAAGCACAAAAGGTTATGTAAAGCCCCGTTACCGGTAGCCCTACTTTCCTGTTGGATTTACTCATAAACGCAGTTCCAAATATCAGAGATAATTAAAACATTCGCGGAATATAAAAGCTTTCATAAAACATTTCATAACAAAACACCTCTTGTCTTAAAACGTCATCTTGTCTTTCAAAATAAACAAAACATTAAACTTAAACGTCTTGAGTCTTCCGATGCCAGCCTCTTATTCAATGCCACGTGTCTCCTCAAGCGAGCTGCCTCATCCTATTCACCTGCGTGCATACTAAAAGTCAGCTACGCTGAGTGAGTTCTAGTTAATCATACATTATACAATACACATAAACTTATATTCTTTCGTTCATACTTTCATACTTTCATGCTTTCTTTTATATTAACTTACTTTCATATCTTACGTTATAAAGAGCATTACGCCCTACATTCCTCGAGTATTATTAGGGCTCGGTACCCTCCTTCCTCAAGTATTATTAGGGCTCGGTACCCTCTTTCCTCGAGTATTATTAGGGCTTGGTACCCTCTTTCCTCGAATATTAGTAGGGTTCGGTTCCCTAGTTCTCGAATATTAATAGGGTTCGATTCCCTCTTCGTTACCATACAACCATACATCATACCTCGAGCATTATTAGGGCTCGGTACCTTTTCGTAACCATACAACCATACAGCCATCATTTCCTTCTTTTATTAACTTTATCATGTTCATACATATAAGCATACATATCATACTTACCTCATACATAGCGTTACAACCCGACAGTACGTGCAATATCCGAAGATCGTTCACGTACCATCAAGCAATCATTCATACATTTCACATTATTCACATAAGGCATACACTTATCTCTTAGGATAAGCGCATTAACAAACATATTGAGTATGCACACATCCCCGAAAACATAACACATAAATGGGGCTAGAAACTCACCTGAATCCTGTTACGCTCTCCGTTAATCGTTATTCCCTTCTTGAGCTGTGCACGGCTAACTGTATAATATTTACATGTATCAATTAACTACTACTACTCATGTTGTATATCTATCTTTATATAACCCACAACGAACGGGGGTCCGGGGCAGCGCCCCTGGCAGCGGGGTCTAGGGGCGGCAGCCCCTAGCAGGGTCCAAGGGGCAGAGCCCCTGGCTGGGGTCGAGCTGCCAGGTCAGCTTGGAAAAATTTTATTTCCATTAGCTGTCTTAACACATTTTCCATTAGCATTTTGAATCATTGAATAATATGTTACTTAAAAGTTCAAGGGATGAATTGTAATTAATTCATTCTTTTTCTAAGTCCAGGGACTGTTCTGTCATTTTATTAAACTTTCTAGTTCGTTATTCAGTCTTTAACGAATTGACTTATCTTAGCGAACTGGTCATTTGTAACGAACTGAACCCTCTAACGAACTGGACCTCTGACGAATCCGTCCTTGTACGAACCAGTCCACATAGCGAATCAGTTCAAGTAACAAATTGGACCTTCTAATTCGTTATCTCCTTTAACGAATGGCTATAACGAAATGGGGGGGGGTTAATTCGTTATCTTTTCCTTAATGAATCAGGACACGAACTAAGGCTAGTTCGTTATCTTTCCTCAGCGAATCTACTTAACGAATCAGGACACGAACTAAGGCTAGTTCGTTATCTTTCCTCAGCGAATCTACTTAACGAATCACCCTTAATTCGCTAAAATCCCGTTAGCGAACTAGGGTTAGGTCAGGGAATGTCAGAACATTCCCTGACATACCCTTAACCTCGTATTACTTTTCCGGCACCGCCTTTCCGGCGCCGTCATTGCCGGAAAGCCGCCGGAAAAACGCGAACTCATCGGAAAAACGATTCTTAACTCGTTTTTTCACCGTTTTTCGCCCCGTTCGATCCAGATCTGAGCTAGGGTGATCCCTAAGCTCATCATAGGTTCTCTTTATACCCGATTCCACCCGTATCTCGTGATTTAAACGGTTTAACGGTGTCGGCTCGTTGTTTCGCAACTTTATCTAACGGGTTAAGCTCATACAATATTAAACTATCGTTACCTCGGATCGGTGCTCGGTTTCCTTCTTAATTTCGGATAGAGATAAGGAATAACTAGAGAGAAATCTTAAGTGTGTGTTTTGGGTGGTGTATGGAATATGTGTGAATGAGGATTAAATGAATATTAAGGGTTTATATATTTATGGATCATGGGCTTAAGCCCATGGTCTTTCCTTCTTTCTTTCCTAACCCAAGTCCATAACCCATATTCATTTACCCAGTACTGGCCCAACTCGTATTCTATTTATCTAAACCGATAACGACCCACTATGAAATAACAAAATTTATTTTTATTATAATAACTGAAAGTAGGATGTTACAGGTTACATCTCCAATAAATCAAAAAACAAGGTTCTACGTCAGTTTTGATGGAGATCACAGAGGAATCTATGAAGACTGGGTTATTGTCTCAAAATAAGTTCAGCATACAACAGTTCCCTACAAAAAATTTGGCTCCCTATTACAAGCTCAACAAGAAGCCACAAGATATTCACCAGAATTTGGAAAGAAAGAAATACCTTTAAGGATTACCATCTTTCCCATGCCTGTAACAAAAACAAAGAAAACCACACCGGATAGCTTTTCAAATTTACCCTTTGAAAAAAGAATAGAAAAAAATTGGAAATCCAAAATGAAGAAATCGATATAATCACTCTAGACGAATTCCGATTAGTTTGGTCAAAAGCTAGGGCCCTTAGTTCTGAAGAATTTGATGTTGAGCACATATTCACAGAAGATAAAATGACAAAGAGTCTATACAACTTCTATCCAGGAGCAGATCCCCATCTAGTTAATCTAGCATTTTCGACTGGATTAATTAAAAATATTTATCCTTCAGCAAACTTACAAGAAATCAATTTGTTTATAGAAGAAATGAAGAAAGCTATAAAAACCTTCAGGAAGAAAATAGCAGCAGCAAAAGATGCCAACATCTACATAGAATGCACCTCAGCACTACCAGATTGGTATCAAGGAAGAAGCTTTCCCGCTCTACATGTGTTAGAAGTTGGAATAGCCAAAACAAGAAATGTCCAACCTTCCAAAATATGGAAGAACAAGAAGACGTTAACAACTGGGTTTCCATTAGAGTCAATGGATATCTAAAAATTCTAAAAACCCTTCAACAAATTACGGTTGGAAGTTTCAAAAAAATCAATTACTGCAGCCAAAACTACGTAATTATTAGTTACAGTGGAACCCCTCTACCTGTGCATGAAAAGAACGTCATAGAAACCATTGAATAGAGAATTATCTCTAACCAGCTCGATGTAGGTCCTGCCACCAAAAAATTATTGTGTCAAGAACTGGCACGCATTATAGAAGATCATACATGTGAAGAGTGCAGAGATAGTGACTTCCTCTCATATGAAATGATAGAGGATACACGTGAATTAGACCCTACACATGGGTATATTGATTAAAGAAAAGTAAGCATGTGAATAAATCAGGCTAAGCGACAGCCTCCGGTGAAATAATGGAGGACACGTGATTAGGACCCCACCCAAGTTCAGTTATGAAAAAATTACGTAAGCACTTACGTAAGCAAAAAGAACTTTACGTTCATTTTCTTTTCAATATATATTGTAATGTTTGTAAGGGAAAGGGCATCGAACACTCTCCCAAAAATCATAATTTTCTTTGTAATTCTAGCTATGTGTGAGTAAGCTCCCCCTATAGGAGAAAATGATGTAAAAATCCAGAAGTTCTTCCTTCAGGAAGAACAGTTATGAAATAAAATATTTCCTTTTTGTCAACATCTCTGAATTTTGTTATGAAACATGGAGTCCTGGAGTCATTTTTATTTCTGTCAAGACAGGAGGTCATAGGAAGATAATGATTGGATTGGTCACTCGTCACTAAGGTTCAGAGACAATGGGGATCTAAGGTATATATATCTCAAGCTATTATACTTCAATGGTTTTTACTCATTTTTCCTTAAATCAAAAACTATAATTTCTTAAATTATATTTAAAACAAAAAACATGACAAGATATCCGCACCTCTGGTATCAGAGCCTTGTGCTCAACTTTTTAAAAATTAATGTTAGAGTCTTGTGCTCTGCAAAAAATTAAAAACTAAGCCTTGTGATACATAAAAATGAAAAATAAATATTTTCTAATAGAAGAAGATTCTGATGAATCATATCAACAAAATACTGAAGTTATAAACTTCAGTGAAAATGAAAAAGGTTTTCAGTCAGATTACATGATTAATCCTGGCAAATTAACAAAAATAAGTAAGTTTAAGTTCAAGCTTGATAATAGACAGGTTTTTAATCAACCTAATAGTTTACAAAGCTTGGTCTCAAAAGCTTTTTTAAGAAAAAACAAAATCCTTTACTGCTTTAATACTGAAGAATTTTCAGTAGACATAAAGGATACATCGAGAAAAGTATTTTTTTTCCACTCTTAACATAGGAGAAATAACAAAAAGACTATTAACTATTAAACCCGAATTAAGAAAATCGATGAACATATAGGAGCAGTAAAAATCCTCCTAAAAGCACAATTCAGAGATGGAATTAATTTTCCTATTAAGATGGTTGTTGTTGATAATAGAATCATTAACAGACAAGATGCTTTATTAGGGGTTGTACAAGGAAATTTAGCATATGGTAAATTTATGTTTACTGTATATCCCAAATTTTCCTTACATCGAGATTCAAAAGATTTCGATAAAACTCTTAGTTTCATACATCAGTGTGAAAGAACTGATCTTATGGAACCTAGAAATAAAGTATTTACGATTAATTATTTAATATCGTATGTTATAACCAATAGTACTCGCTTTATAGAGTATAAAGAAAAAGAGAGTATAGCAATAGAAGATATATTCTCAGATATAGGAATAGTTGAAGAAAGTAAATTTATTGAACCCTCGCAATTACAAGAAAATTGGGCGATTAATATAGCTCGAAATAAACAAATTCTAGAGTCAAAACCCAGACATAGCTTTTCTGGACATACTCTAAGAATTAGAGAACCAGCTTCAACTTCTACAGAAGTACAATTAAAACGATCTATGTCGGAAAGAATAGATAAGTATGGAGAAATTCTTAAAGAGGTTATAGGTATATAATGTCTTTAACTCCAATCACTGAAGCAGTTAAGGCTCTAGATGATGCAATTAACTTTGAAGAAAGTAAAATTCAGATATACAAAATCAGAATAAACCAAACTAGGTACGACTTTATGATACATGATAACATAAAGGCTCAAATATAAGATTCTTCAATCAAGAAATAGCTAACGCTAGAAAGAAACTCTTTAAGCTTAAAACAAGAAAAGCTCTTATAACCATAATATGAGTTCTCTTGTAAAGATAGAAGGATTAATTAAAGAACTAATCAATAAGGTAGAAAAATTATCCACTAATGAAAATCTAGAGGCTATTGCCGCAAAGATCATTAAGGATATCTCCAAAAAAATTGATAAAATCAAGAAAGTTAAACCTCAAAAGCTAGAACATCACACTAAAATCCTCAATGAAAAAGGAAGATTTCAAAAATACTCTTTTCCTAACTTTAATGTAGGAAATCCGTCATTAGGAAGTTCCAAATGTCCAAATACTTTAAAATGGCCTTTTGGTACAAAAGAACAATAAACGATTATTTGAGAATTGTAAATATCCCGACAAAAATTGTCATAAAAGGTCTACATCCACATGACAACCTTTAATAGCCATGTGACGTGTTTGAGCATTTATGACCAACTTAATTTATAGATAGCAACATGTCTCATAGTGCAAAAATTCAGCACAATTCAAACATGCCTCGGGGTGACAAATTTAACCGAGCCAATAAAGAAAAAACTAGCGCTTGAAAGAAAAATTCAAAGGCTCAAATGAATTCTATCTCTAAAAAACTAGAGCATATATTTGATAGCCAGCTAGAGACAGGCTCAGCTGAGCAAATACATGAACTAGTTCAACTAATGTCACTAAGTGATAAAGAATCTGAACCAAAGTTTTCTGAAAATAAGAGTTTTAGAGACAAATATTTTCCAGAACAAGTTTTCACCATAAAGGAACCTAAAAAAGAGTGCGCTTCAGAACCTATGACTGAAGATGAAAATTCTTCTGTAGAAGAAACTTCTAACTATAATAGTAGAACAAATCGGGCCAATACTAGTTATACTAGCTACAAAAAGAAAAATACAGAATTTTCTATGCCATATCACAAAGGCATACCAAATCCTAATAATGGGAGTTCAACCGCAATTGACACCATTAAAATTGACTGTATCTTCGATTTTGAAAAAAGAAAATAAGTTATAGATAAATGGAATACTGAGATTAGTCTCATTATCCAGTCCAATCTAGAAGAGTTCTCTAATGCAAAGGCATTATTATTATTATTATTATTATTATTATTATTATTATTATTATTATTAATTGAACATAAATCTTCAGCAATCATTCAAGACTTCATTAAAGGCACTGCTTGGAATGAAGATTTACATGGTGAAGACCTTTTTGTTCAAATAATCAATGCCATGTATATGATGTTTTTAGGTCTTGATTTCCTCACAAATAAAGACCATGAAAATCAAAAATTGCTTGAAAAGCAAGACAAAATCTTACAAAAGCACAATTATGTGATATATGCCTTTTAGATGATTTTACATGCCTATTTGAACAAAACTTATACAAGTTAAGTACGGGTGAATATCATTCCTGGATAGAAGCCTACTTAATGAAAATCCCTATTGTAGGAGAAAAAGCCAAAGAAAGATGGAATAAAGAGAAAAATCCTTTAACTATGCATTCTCTCGGATTTGCAACAAGGATTGTCAAAGAAGAAATTACCGTTTATTGTGATTTCTCTAACAAACAAAAACAGTTAAAAAGATTTAACAAAAAATGTTGTAATACATTAACTGATATACCTCAATTATCCTTTGGATGTGACCCACCCAATGATAAAAATTACTTCAAAAAGAAGTACAAAAGAAAGTATAAAACTAAAAGAAGGTTTTGAAAAACCAAGAAAAGAAATTTGAAACCGGGAAAATACTTTTCAAAAGAAAAACCAAAAATCTGCCCACAAGGAAAGAAAAAATGTAGGTGTTGGATATGTTCTGAAGAGGGACATTATGCCAACGAATGTTCTAACCAACAAAAATTCCCAGAAAAAACAAAGCTTATCTTAGAAGCTGAAGAAGAAGGATACTTTCCTTCTGAAAATATTTACGATGGATATACTCAGGTATATTCACTAATAGTCAAATACGACTGCTCTGATGATTCTACTGACTCAGATGAATACAACTCCTAAGCAGGAAGAAAATGAATTAGACAAATTACATTTTTGTCAAAATATTCTAAAACAAGAGGAACTGGTCTATGCTAATATAACCAATCCCAACTCTATTTATATCAAAGGAAAAAATTTTCTAAAAGGATATAAAACGATAACTTTACATTGCTATGTTGACACGGGATCAAGTCTTTATTTAGCAAGGTTATATATAGACAAAATGGCAAAATACGTCCTTTACGTTTGAACGTTTTTTCAATGGTCGTCCTTTAGCAAAAGAAATGGCAGAAAACGTATTTCATGTTTTAAATTCCGTTCACGTTACATCCTTTGACACTAACCCAGTTAATTTTTTTAGTTAAATATGGTCATGTGCCTTGCACATGAGGGTAGTGTGGTCATTTTACCCTTTAAGGACTGTTTGTGTAATTAAGTAAAGCTTTGTACTTTTAAAAACAGATTTTTATTTTTTCAATAAAACAAAAAATATTCAATAACCCCCCTCTCTCTCTCTCTCTCTCTCTCTCTCTCATATACACACCTCTACCACCCACTCCCACCATCCGTTCATCCCCTCTCATCATCTTCATCACCACCAAAATCGATTTTCCACCGGAGAACACGTCGCCGTTCATCATCGTCGGAGAACATGCCGCCGTTCATCATCGCCGAAGAACAAGCCGCCGTTCATCATCGCCGGAAAACATGCTGCCGAAGAACACGCCACCGTTCATCATCACCGGAGAACACGACGCCGTTCATGAATCCGTCCATGGATCCGTCTCCGCCGTTCACATATGCATCCGCCTCCATCAGCCTATAAGTTAATCACACCATTCTACTCGTATTTGATTTCTGAACAGGAGCCATAAAAGATTTTATCACAGTTCTTTGTTAACGAACACGGATTTATTATTTGAATGGTTTCTAGGGTTTATAATTTGGGGGTGTTTTACAGATCAGTGAGGCGGTGAGGACCTGTAACACCAAATCCCAACCGAGAAGTTGTAGATGGTGAGGCGGTGGTGTTACAGATCAGTGGTGATGTTCCATGTAGGGTTGTTAGGATTTGGTTTTCCAGGTGGTGGCGGCGGCTACAGTGATGCGTGGTGGCGCTGTTCGGCAACAGGTGACCGGAGATGGTTGTTTAGCTGGTGATGGCGGCGTTGTGATGGTGGATTATTGTAGGAGAGAGAGAGAGAGAGAGAGAAGAAGAGAGAGAGAGACGTTTGTCCTCATGTGCAAAGAATAAATAAATATGTGCATTATTTAAATTTTTTTTAGTTTTAATTATTAATAAATATATGAATTTACTACACTACCCTTATGTGCAAAGCACACGACCATATTTAACCAAAAATTTTAACTGGGTTAGTGTCAAAGGATGTAACGTGAACGGAATTTGAAACATGAAATACGTTTTCTGCCATTTCTTTTGCTAAAGGACGACCATTGAAAAAACGTTCAAACGTAAAGGACGTCTTTTGCCATTTTGCCTTATATATAAAAGAACATAGGAAAGAAAGCATGTCAATGTAAAGCAAACCCACTTCGTAAAGTGATATCCGGCTTAGGAGTAGGTCCCAAGTTCAAACTAGGACTCATGCTCTTGAAGTGACGCTTCCTGCAAATATAAGTTAAAATTAGGCTTTTGGGTTAGAAAATTTAAAATACATATATAGAGAGACCGTTTGGATGAGGGAAATGTGCAAAAGGGATAAAAATGGACATATTATAAACAGAACTTTTGATGGTAAATAATGCTTATTTAGATGTATATAATGGTTTATTAATGTGAGAGAGACGTAACTTTTGATTGTATATATATATGAACACCTCACGCAAAACTTTCGTCTCGGTTCTCTTTTTTGGCGACCTAAACTCACTAATTGTTCTTGAGTTTTTTTAAAGGGTGGAAAGAAAAGGAAAACTAAGAATAGTTAAAAAATGGGTGTTTTTGAGTTCTTTTTAGGATGGAAAGAAAAGGAGTAGAAGGAATTAGGAGAGATTAAATTAATGTATTTTCCCAATAAGTTATCCTCCAAAAAATGGGATGATTACTAAGGATAACTATTTTTTAACATTGTTATCCTTTCCTTTCCTCTGATTTACTTCCAACTCAAGAATACACCTAACTAAAAAAAAATTATTCCCTTCCCTTTCCTTTCTTATCATTCCCTCTCCTTTCTTTTTCTTTCCTTGGTTAAAAAACTCAAGAACAAGGCGTAAGAGCATCTATATATACTAATTTCTTTCCATTGTAAAACATGAGTTTAATACTAAGGCCATGTGTAGTGGGCGTGGGTTGGGGGCGAAATGGAGCGAGAAAGGGCGCGAACAGCCCCCCCCCCCCTCCCCGCGCGGAGATTTTTGGGCGGGCGGGGCGAGTTCTTCTCGTCGCCTGGAAGAAGGGGCGAATTGGAGGTGGTGGGGCCGGCATGTATGCATATGTGTGTGTTATATATACATATATGTATATATATTATTATATATATATTATTATATTACTATTTGTAGCCCTGCACCATTACACTCCAAAAACAAATTCTCACCCCTTACTGACTGAGCGCCACACGACGTAAAACGCCCTAATTTGTAGCCCCTCCACTACGCATAGACTAAGCACTTTGAATTTCGATAGAAAAACTGTTTTGTTAATTAACTATATATAAAAGAGTTGTGTACAATTTATATTACAGCATGCATCAGAGACTAGAGAGCAACACATGGTTTTGGGCAGGCCCAGAACGCAGTCATTCAGAACGAAACTTTTCATAGTGTTTAAGTATTTTGTTTTGTTTCTTTTCTAATTTATTAATAACTTATTTTCAGGGTGTTCACACCTATTTTATCCACATTTGTCAGATCAACTTGTGATTCTGTAGACACCAAAAAGCATCGGCTCCACAGTCTACGGAGAGTTGTCTCTCACTTAACCTATATCAAACAGGGATGATAAAACAAACCCAAACCCAAATAAGTTGTTTCAAGTCAACATTCATAACTTTTAAAATTGAAATGAGTTATAATGGGTTATAAGAATTTTTCAATGAGGTCAAGATGAGTTTTGAGAATATTAATGACTTTTGGTTATGGATTAAAGTGTGTTTGTTTGCGGGTTAGAATGGACTAAAACAAGTCCATTCTATTTTATTTCAAAATAAAACCCAAAACCGAACATAAAATGAAAAAAAATTAACCGAAACATCAAAACAAAAAAAAACCGAAACCGACTAAAATGAAAAAAAAGACAAAAACCGAACCTGAACCGAGTCAAAACCTGGTTTTTTTTTGTTTTTTTATGAACGAGGACGATGGGGGTAACATTTTAATTGTTTTACTTTTTTCGTTTTCTATTTATATTTTGAGTTATTATTTTTTTTATTAATTTTTTGATTTTTTTAAGGATTTCTAAAACCCTTTATATTTTAATCTTTACATGGGCCTAGAATGGGTAACTTCACTTATCTTGGCCTATACCAATCATAACTTTTTTTAAAAAACTCATCATGAACCATATCTATCCTGACACAAACTCATTCTGACTCATCAGAATGAGTCACCAATGGCCTCTTGTCCGAGGATGATGTCATGTTTCGACGTTGCTGGAAGAACTAGAAACTAAACCTCCTCAGTTCTTGAGCAAACTCCATCGCCTAGGGTAACCGGGAAGGAAATTACCCCACGCAGATGTATTATTTCCCCTCCAAATCCTGATACCGGACCATGGATGGGTTTTAATCTTTCTTTGTCTTCGTCATCCAGTTGTTCAAAGCACTGTTCGTACATGATGTCCGATGTACTTCCAGTGTCAAAGAAAACATATTGAGAACGATAATGACAAAAAACGGCAGTGTTAATTAGGGGATTCTTGTTATTGGGACCTCCCTTAATTCGTGGAAAAATCACTGGTTCGTTTTTCCATTCCTCTTCCTCAGACTCTCGTCTTTTTTCTCCCACCTTCCGTCCGCCCTGGATCATATGGACGTTCAAGTCCTTGACTTGCTTTTTGGACGGGCCCTGGTTGTCCCGTATGGGAGCTTTACCAGTCCCGGGCTTTCCATCTTTCACCAGGTGTCCAAGTTTCCCGGACTTCACAGTCAGCTCAATTTCGCTCTTTAAAGCATTACATTCATTCGTGTTATGACCGATGTCATTATGAAATGAACAATGTTTCTTGGTATCAAGGAACGACCTCCTTATAAGTGGCTGTGGCTTCCGGAAGTTCACATTCTCTGTGGTGAGAATTTCGGCGGGAGTTTTTGAAAGAGGAGTCCATTTGTGAGGACCTCGATTTGAGGGTCCTGTTTTGTTCTTATTGCCAATGAGGGACCTTGCATCAAACGGCTTCGATGCTTCCGTATTCGGCTGCAGTCTTGACCAGATCAGTCCCTTTGCCTGCTTATTGGGTCATGGGTTTTGGAACTCGACTTTAAACTTCTGTCTTGAACTGTTGTTCCCCAATGTTTTTTCGGTATTGGCAAATAACTTCGCCGCGGTCATAAGATCATCCCATTCCTTCGGCATTCCATCTTTACCGGTAAGTGTGCGGATCATTTCGTCACATTTGACATTCTTGCGGAAGGCACCGCGAAGCATGTCCTGACTTATGCCACCAATGTTCAAACTTTCGTCATTGAACCTGGTGATAAAATCTTCTATGGATTCATTATCCCGACGGACAACATCCAAAATTTCTGACTAGTCCCACGTATGCTTCTTTTGTTAGCTGAACTGTTGTGAGAATTTCTTTACTAGATCATCCCAACTAGAGATCTGACCACCAGGGAGTTTCTCGAACCATTCCCTCGCTGCCCCTGTTAGTGTCAATGCGAACATATGACACCAATAGGGGAGCGTCCATCCGCTCACACCACCTACTGCAATGAAGTTCTGCAAATGATCGCTTGAATCAGTCATACCATTGTATCTCTACCCACCGTTGTAGGTATCTTAGCATTGACGGGGAAGGGTGTTGTCGCAATACTAGCTATAAATTTTGATTTCTCGGCAAAGGCTGTCGGGCGGTATGGCTTGGTGAAATCCTCCTCAGCATCACTGTGATACACAGTATGGCGGATGACGTCATGCAGACGACTGCTTCTTGCCCTCGAACTCATCCTACTATCACCCGTGTAGAAACTGTAGTCTCCCGGGTGATAAGTTGAGTCATAACTATTATATTCATCAAAGTGTGAGGGCATCCGCATGTCCATGCGAGGACGAGGGCGTAACCTTCGTGGTTCAACGAATTCTTGTTCAGTTTGCTGACTGTAGCGGAGCTGACTTCCCCTCACCATTGGAGAAGGAGAAAGAGATCTCCGAGGAGATTCTTCGTAAGTCAGAGCACGAGCGTGAAGATGTGCATTCCGCACCCTACGCTCGTATTCCGCTCTCAGGCTTTCTTGTTGAACCTGAAGCCATTCATCTGGAACAATTGTCCGCCGGGTCTAGAATTATGACGTTGAGATCTCGTCATATCAGAATCGCAAGAATCCTCTTCCAGATCTAACACTGAACGATTTTGGCGAGTGTCTCTCATAATTCGACCGGGGTTGCCCAGATTAGATCCTTCGGGAGCCGTCACATGTCCTAAATTGGTAGGACTTGGCTCAGTAGGTGCATTAACACGCTCAAGGATACGACCACCTGGTGTTGTTTCAGTGGTTCTTGAACCCGGAGCCGTTACACGTGAAAAAACACTCGAGGCAAAGCCTACAGGTATTTCAGTGTTAGTCGCTCGTGAAGTATCTGCAGGAGTTCCCGTCGGTCCTTCAGGAAGTTTACTCATACTTTTAAACAAACCGAAAAACCAACGAAGAGAAAATTATGCAGTTCTAACACCAAAACGGATGGCGCCAATGAAGAAACAGATCCAATCCTCGGGTATGGGTCCTGGATCCAATAAGTCCACAAGGTAAAATACGACAACTGCTAACACAGTATGAGCACAACTTCCCAAAGTCCAATGACCAGAACCTACAAAACAGACACCGCGAGTATCGTTACAGGAAGTACAGGGTGGGAGGTCTTCCTGTAACCACCCTCCGGCGTGAGAATCAGTAACGTTCGTAAAGGAGAAAGTACTGAAGTCCAAAGACTAAGAGTAATCAGAGTATATGTAAGTAAGAATACCGGTGAGTGAATGAATACCTCATGCAGGTTGACAAGGTATTTATAAACGAAGGATGTAGGAAGGTGATTGGGCCAGCTATCCTCTTCTAGAAGATCTCGATAACCGTCTGGACGCGATCTTGTGATGGGTTGAGCTATACGTCCCATGTGCATGGGTATAACAACCTGGACACGCGTCACCCAATGATAGGACGGATTGCACCCTGGCCATGTGCATGGTTATAACAACCTGGCCAGGTGTCCCTCATTCATTGGTAGGCAAGTCACTTATTCTTCAAGTAACAATCGTGGGCGTTCTTCTAGAGGGAAGTTAGTTGTTGACAGCTGTCCAGTTGGCATTGACCTCCGGTCATTTTGGCGGACCGATGTCTTGTCCTGCAGATGACTTCTGAGGGTGCCAGGAAGCTTCCGCGCGTGGTATAAGGACGTTCTTTCTCTACCGTGATATGCGGGTGATCCATATGTCCCGCGGGTGATATGTGAGAGGCTCCTCTATGACCCGCGGGTGGTACTTAAGGGTATTTGGGTCTTTTTGGTACCCTACCTCTATACCAATCCAACCAAACCCATTCATTTTGCTACCTCTAATGTTAATCTTAACGTCTAGTATTATTTTAGACGGCTATTTATGGTACACGCCTCACATGCTAACCAAAAGTTACTTATATGATTAGGGTGGACGGGCCACCATAACGGAACATGAAGCGAGTTCACGAGTGAGGCTAGTAGGTTGCCGCAACCCACCCGAGTAGTGAGGCGATTTGTTGGAGCAGATTGTGGAACTCGGAGAGGGAAAAGCATTTTTGAACGTTGTGCAACGATCATTTGACCATTTTTTAAGAATTAAAGAAAAAAAGTTCACTTTTTTTACCTATAAATCAAATAATTTCCAATTTATTTATACACAACCAAATTTTATTATTCTACTAATTCTTTTGCTCAGCATACTTACCATTGTTTTTCCTATTCAATTAACACAATGGATCAATCTGATTATTAGGTTATCTTCCAACTTATATGATTCTAGTGTTATGCCACTTTTTTCCGGCCATCCAATTCTAGTGGTATTGAGTTTATGGCCAAAGTGTGCTTCACATCAATTGAACTTCAAGATATATGGACTATTTAATTACGAAAAGATATGTGCCACATGATTGTGAATTGGCTCTCATCAAGCTTCAATAAATGATCACTTCGTCGAAAACCCAAAATAGGATGTGGAGTTGGCTCTCATCGTCTCATCGTATTTCAACCGCTACAAATAATCATCCAAATATTTTATCATATAAAATAGTGTTAGGAATCAATTGGCCAACGTAAACCAACACAAACGAATTGCACGGAGAAATAAAGAAAAACAAATTAAGAACTTTACAATTTTAACATGTTACAATGCGAAATCTACTTTTACGGATGCAACTAGGTTTTTTTTATTAAGCCCGAACAATCAGACAATTGCAACATGCAATGATATATATAAACAGAAGACAATTAGAACAAGTAACTTGGGAATAATAAAATAACAATAAACGACCCGATCAAATAATTATGTATTCACACTACATTGAATTTAATGACCAATCATGGTCACATTAATCAAAATCCAGAATACGATAGGTACAAATTCTACTTTAGTATTGAGATATCAAGATAGTAACAGATACATCAAAATGTGAACAGGCCTCCTCTTTTCTTTTTTTCTTTTTTTTTTTTTGCTACCAAAATTCCAAATCCAAACTGACAGCTAGCTAATTAACTACAACGGCATGCCGGTAGCGAAGCATGACAGTTTTGCAATTGACCTTTAAAGTTTGGAAGACTTAAATAAGTGTGTGTTGGTGTGACTATATTGGCATGTCTTGTCCTTTGGCCCACTTATTGTCAAGCCACTCAATCTAGTCAATATGCATGTGCAAATCTTTCTCTCTCTCTCTCTCTCTAAATATATATACACAACATTACCCCCGTCTCTCTCTATATATACACACATATAATAGCCCTTTTAGCTACAAGAACACACATACATCGTCTAAGTCTTGATATAGAAAATGGAGGGCAAAGGAAAGAATGGAGAAAAGAAAGAGAAAACTATGATTCCACCAAGGAGGGGTCAAGTTAAAGAGAGGATATTTAAGGAATTGGGAGAGAAAATTCTCAAAGTCACACATGGTGGAGGAGGGAATATAAGAGTGAATCAAGTAGCTTCATCTTCACAAGATTAATTACATTTTTGTCCCTCCAAGTAAGACATAGAGGTGAGTATCTAATATTTGTATTTTCATTTGCTTTTAGTTTGCGCAAGCATATTGCATATCATGTTAGGATTTTTACAGCGAAAATGACAACTAATGTGTTCATAAAATTTTTTAATTTTGTAGCTTGAGTGAAGTGTTATGAAGGTATGTTCTTGGTGCAAATATTGATGGTCCCACAGATGGAGATTCACATCAGTTCTATGCTTCTTGATGATGATGTAGTTGTTATAGTGTATGGTATACTCTATGTTTTGGTATTGTTTATAATGATTTACTAGTAAAAGTTTTACTTGTTTCGAATATTCGACGTTCTATTAATCACCATCACAAGCAATAAACTTGTAGCGTTTTATTACGCGTCTATTATAGTTATTATCGATGAAACGGGTAAATTTGTGATACGAATAAAAAATTTTAGATAAAAACAAGTAAACTTATACTACGTATTAAGGAAAACAAACGAGGGCCAAGTTCATTTTACTATTTTTCATCTATTATTATCGACTGGTTTAACTCTATAATTATCTATATTATATATAAAGAGAATCCAATGTGCAAAATTAAGAGTAATATTTTAAGAGTTTATAACCCATAAAGCATATGGTACTAACTTAAATAAGGGTAAAATAGTCTTTGTAATTCTAAATCTCACGGTTTTTTTAATTTTATTGAAAATAGTTACATGTTTTACCCTTTAATTTTGATTAACTTTTGTTAATTTGAATGATAGTTGCATTTTCCCCCTTATTCTAAACATACTACCCCCCACGACTTTAAACGACCATAATTTTTTCATACATTTATATTTTTTAAAAACAATTTAACCATAAAAACGATCATTTAATTCTCTTTAATTTGAGTATGATATTGTTATAATTTATTAGTTTCAAAACTAACATATTACGTAACCGTGATTACTAGTTTGTACCAGCAATGAATTGGGCGGGTTCGCTGATGGTTAATTTGGTTTGGGTCGGGATGGGTTCAGGTTAAAACGGGCTTCAGGTTAAAACTATGTCGGAATGGGTTTCACGTCAAAACAGGTTGTGTTAGAAAGCAGTTTATTTGAAATTACTCTACATTTCATCTTTGTTTCTTGATTTTTGTAACTCGTAATGCACGTCCAGGCATCCGTTGCTCGTATTTAGGTATTGTGTGATGCGCTTACCGACACCGGTTACACGTCTGATGCCACGTTAAACGCATACCATCGTCGGGTTACGAGTGTACTAACATTGGTCACGTACCCTGCTGCATCACGCAGGCACCTGGCTAGTTATATTATGAACGAATACTAAAAGGTTCATTTTCCCTTTATTTTATGGATAAGTTGGGAGTGGAGAAGTTGTGCGTAGAGACCATGATGGCAAATATCTCAATCGTTATAGATGAAATTACAAGATGATGAGTTTTGTGACATCATAAAAACAATAGCATCCACGTGAGTGAGTTTACATCATCAAGCTTATGTTAGAAATTTGATTCTAAGCTTCTAACATTTTTCTTTTCGAGCATTAACCAAAGATTTTTATTATTTTAAGATAATTTTATTTAGGCCATAAAGATGGCTAGCAGAGTCATAGCTAGCCTGGGACAAAACAAACACATTAGCATGCTAAGAAAAAAGTTTTTAACTCAAAATGTTCAATCTAAGAGAAAATTTAACACTATGGCTATAACATTATAATTGCGACAATGAAATAATAGAATCAAATACCATCTTTTTTTTTGTTTCAGTTGACCGAATACCTTTCCATATCAAAACCTCTAAGGTTATCTTCTACGATGATGAGGGGCTTCGAAGCCTCTCCCCAGTGCCAAGTGGGCACTGAGGGCTTCAAAGTTCCACACCAAAGATCCCCTTTATGGTGAGGGGACTTCGAAGCCCCCTATTTTATTTATTTATTTTTTATAAATTTAACAAACCAACAAATTTATTAAATAAAATAATTATAAAATATAAACTAAATTAAAATTAAAAACATATACATAAAAAAAATCAACTATTTTTAGTCGTCGTCGTCGCCGCTGCCGTTTTCTTGTTTGTTTCTCCAAATATGTTCAACCAAATTTGATCGAAGACTGAAATTCGTTTCCTTTTTTCGTGCTCTTAATAAAATAGCAAATCTCTTATCTTCGGTTAGTGTTGTCATCGGATCCGGCGCATCGTCGTACTCGCCTTGACATATTGCTTTACCCGAGTCCACCAATATCATATTATGCAAGATAATACAAGTGTACATTACATTTCTTAACTTATCCACTTGCTGAATACGAGCCGGATGTCTAACTATAGACCAACGTTTCTTTAACACCCTGAATGCCCTTTCGATGTCCTTTCTGGCCGACTCGTGTTTTTTCTTGTAATATTTTCGTTTATCATCAGTCGGGCACGTAAAGCTATGAACTAACGTGGCCCATTTCGGATAAATGTCGTCGACTAAATAATATCCCTATTCGTAGTTTACACCATTCGTGGAAAATGAGGTGTCGGGTCCAACCCCGTTTACGAGACGGTTAAAAAAAGGAGACGCATTTATCACAACTACATCATTGTTCGCACCGGGCATCCCAACAAACGCATGTCATATTCAAAGATCAAATGATGCAACAGCCTCAAGAATAATTGTTGGTCCATCATGGTCACCACGATAATATTGACCTTGCCAAGCAACTGGGTAGGTTTCCCAATCCCAATGTGTGCAACCAAGACTACCAAACTTCCCAGGAAAATCATGCATCTGTTCATGCACCTTGTATATTTTTTGTATGTTAGTTTGAGTCGGCTTCCTCAAATATTTTTTTATGATATTGTTGAGGAATACATAATATTAAATTTTTATGGTCAGTTTATTAATTTTGCATTTAAACTGAGAAGATTTATAAATACATATTAAAAATGATAATAATACTCACATTCGCAGAACGTTTAAAGGGCTTCACAAGCCACTGTCCCTGACATTTGTAAATACTCTTCCATGGCGTCGCTCGCGGTCCCGTACGCGAGTTGACGAATTTCCACCGTACATTTTTGCAATCGAGAAAAACCCGGTCTACCTCTCGCGTCATCTTGTTTTTGAAAAAAAAAGCCTAATCACGTTCTAAATCACCAACAATTCGTAAAAAAAGTTAGCGACTCATTCGAAAATACCGCCGGAATTGTTCTGAATCAAAAGTCGCATCCGGAGAAAAATAATCTTGCATCAACCGTTCATGAGCACCTACACGATCCGGTTGTCGATGAGGACGTCTTGTTCGTGGTTGTGAGCTTTCGCAATTCTCGACTAAGACTCAGGCAACATCTAGAATAGCACTAAATATCACCTCGTCCCCTGAATCCGAGTCTGAAATAACTTCTCGGGGTAAAAGTCGGGTGTCGAAGATGAATCGGAAGACATTTTTTGGAGAAAATTATATAAAGTTTGTAGAGATTGTGTCACACCATGACTAAAGGCGGCAGAACATGCCGGGGTGCAACCGATTGCCCAAAATAGAAGACACTATTAAGTGACAATATTTAATCAACTCATTTATTTTACAAATCAATAAACAACACATCTTGGTCAGACTAACAAATTAACCGGTAATCCGATTAACAACCGAACCTTCTTGTCCAATGTTTCAAATGTAATTTCAACTAATGTTCAAGTTCATTAATATATTTTATTTATTCGTTTTCCATTAGCTTTCAAGTCAGATTCGTTCGTTTCGTTCACAAGCTTTCTATATGTCGATCACTTATTAGTTCTCAATTCGTCAATCAGGTGAGTACTTTCATACCCCGTTTTCCATCTTCTGTTTTGGGGTAACACAACATCGTCCCACTCTTAGGCAAATCCCACATCGGCCGTGAACAAGAGAGATCTTTGGTTCATAAGTAAATGTCCTGCCTCTTCAATCACCAACGCGTTTTGGGCTTAGTTGGATGTGGAGCACATGAAAACTCCACGGTTAAGCGTGCTTGGGAGAGAGTAGTACCCTATAACATCTGGCCCCTCGCACCACCAATATTGTTCGCTCTGCCCACGAAGAGCTCACGGTTTTGTTTTTGGTTGCCCAGATGGAGACTTCCCAGGAGGTTACCCATCCTACTACTACTTCCACCTAAACACGCTTACCCATGGAGTTTTCATGTGCTCCACAGACAACTAAGCCCAAAACGCGTTGGTGATTGAAGAGGCAGGACATTTACTTATGAACCAAGGATCTCTCTTGTCCACGGTCGATGTGGGATTTGCCTAAGAGTGGGACGATGTTGTGTTTGCCAAGGGTTTTACAGGTTGAGTTTGAAAACATTTAAGTTTGATATATATATATATATATATATATATATTAAATGGTCAAAAATAGAGCCGTTGAAGGGGAGGGGCCCACCAACATTCACCATCCATGCTGGCTGTTGGCTTGCTGGGCATCATCGCACCCTTCAACCAACGGCGCCCCTCTATGGTGTTCGCCACCCACCGCACCCCCAAAACTCCTCCACGACGCCCCATAGAGTATCGTCTAATTACTCCACCAAGAAGTACAAATCATCACCTTTTTTTGAATTGTACAAATAATCACCTTAATAACCACTCTCTTCTTCTTAATAACCAAATATTTATTTTAGTTATAACTAGTTATGTTGTCTCGAGCTATATGCATGGTTGTAGATTCGTGCCTAGGTGTCGAGTACTCAACGAGTAATCTGCGACTGGGCCGAGTTCTCGGTGAGCCATCCCCGAGTAATCTCCGACTAATGTCAAGTACTCTCTGACTAAGGCTGAGTACTCCCAACTTTCCAGTCGGCCACATAGGGGGTCCGCCTAACGATTTTTGAAACTGATGTGTGTGCTGCGTAGCTTGTTTAAAATATGATAGATGGGATGTTTAGCTTTTTGCACAATGTCATGTTTTAAATTTATAAAAGTGATTTCTACAAAGACTAAACACACATAAAATAGGCAAGTGTACCTATCGTATATGTAGAATAGTATTGGTAAGAACCAAGTATCGATCCGTGGACACAAATGTTTCTAATGATAAATCGTTGTTTTACTTTAGTCGGAGGTTTTAATCATTTTGGGGTTAATTTTTGAACTTTTTATAAAATATAAATGCTTATATATATATAATATAAAGGTGACCAAGATGAGAGATTCTAAACGAGTTGTTAAATTATGCGAAGGTTACCATCTAAGATCAAGAATCCACTCCATTTTAGCATTGATAATTAATATTCAAACATGTGGTCAACTTTCCGTAGCAATATATGATAGATAGCTCCTTAAGCCTTAAGTGAGCATCTTTGGCACTGAGGAGGTAACATGCGCATTTTAAAGTCCACCCTTTCCTAATGTCATGTCACCTCAATGATGTAAATTTAAGTTGGCAAGTAGTTTCGTAAAGTAGAAAGATTAGGATTGAATTTGATTTCTCAAATACCAATTCTAACAACTTCGGGTGGTTGTAGTTTAGTCAAACAATCTCCCCTTGCTTGATTTATGTAGGTTATAATTACACATTCCATTAACATATGATTTCTTTAACTAGCATTATATCCTAAGCAAAGCCATTTTCGGATTACCAAGACTTAGAGAAATACATCATAACTTATATCTCATCATTTCTAAGTACAATATAAGGATCCTTATTTCGATAATGTATCAAAGTATTTCTATCTTTCAAGAACATGAATCGATCATGAACGATTGCCAATAGAATTGACAACCACCAACTTTGAATTAGTGATTTAAGATGGTGAAACATTTCTCATCAAAAGATAATTGTAATATAACCATGTACTTTACAAGACTACACAACATGTTTTGTATAATTATCAAGTAAAACGAAGCTTCTTCATAGATTTTAAATGGTAAAAGGAGTTTAGCTCATAATGAGCATGATGATAAACATTAAGATGAATGATGATAACAAATACATAATTAAACTTGGAACAATATAACCAAATGTAGATGAATCTTCCTTCTTGTAAGTTCCCCCTTGGGCGTCGCTGATCGATACTAGATCCGCACGAGGTCTAGGAGTGCGGAATCCTCCTAGACTCGTTTAATGGTGTAGGAGACGAAGAACACGATTAGACACAAACAAATACACGAATGGGATAAACGAATCTGCGGATCCTTTATATAATAACCATAACACGTTACATACCGAACATAAACAAAAACACGGCCGACCCGATGTGAGCTCTACCTCGGGTCTGCTACCTCGGGTCTGCCCACACGACACTCTCTCTCTTACTCTCTCTAAACAATTTAACTGAACAAAAATACTCTAACTATCTAGATAAACCACCTTAACCCTAAACAAAACACACATATATATAGATAAATATCTTCGCGGGCTTGGGCTTGGGCCTCAAGGTGAAGTTAATCCTAACTTCACCAACAGGTGAAGTTATTCCTAACTTCACCAACACGTGAAGTTGTATTAACTTCACCAACAACTGAAGTTGTTCTAACTTCACCAACACGTGAAGTTGGCTCCCTCCACAACTTCACCCAACTAGTCGGAATTGCATAGCGATGGTCACAAAATGCACCAACAGACTCCCCCTTGACCGTTGCTCTCAATTCTAACAAACACAAAATATCATCTGTTACAAAACATGCACCAACAGACTCCCCCTTAACTGATGATCTTCAAACTTGAACTTCACATACACATACAACATCAATCCTGTCTTCAACCAGCAGTGTCTGAAACTGTCTTGTAGCTTCATAAATCTACCAATCACCCGGCATCTTCCATATCAGATCTCCCCTTCAGTGTAAGCTCCTCCAAACTATATCGATCGAGATCTTTGACCTGCATCCCGGTGCCTAATCGATCATCTCAACCATTCGGCTAGTAAGATAGGGTTCAATATTCAACTACTCAACATCAAGTGATCAGTTTCATCACAAAACCACCTTGACAGAATCTAACACACATGACCATTAATAAATCTGAAGCATCTTCAATCACCAGGGATAACGATCAAATGACTTTCTTATTATTTCCGAGAATGAAATTATTTAAGTAGCTCACCCCTAATAAATAATTATCCCAGATACTCGTATCCCACATTTTCAGGTTGAGAGCTTAAACAATTTAATTTCTGATTAAATCCAACTTGTTCAAAAATTTTCACCTTAATAAATAAGCATCCCGGATGCTTGTATCCCACGTTTTCAGGATCCAAGTCTCGAACGCCTTGAAAATAACATAAATAATAAGCTTTGACCACGATCCAATAATGACGAAACCCAAACAAAATCTGACTTTCTTCAGTTGGTCAACCTCGAACAATAATTATTTCTTGGCCCAAAAACACCCAAATATGTGTCAATATCCAGTTTCAATCAATATCCCATTCGCAACTTCAACTACATAGCCATAGTTGACCCGTATTTGTTCACACGTAAGACCAAGAGATACCAATTTTCACTCTTTGTCGGAACAACGTTTTCAGTCTCACAATAATCGTGTAAACCTGGCCATTTGGACGAAAACTCCAAACAAAAATATTATCACCAAATTTTTCCCAAATGATCCTCTCTTCATATGAATGATATATGAAAATTTTCGTTCAAGAAAATTTCCCAAAAATACTTTTTTTTTGTTTTTTTTAGGAAATACCATATCTTGAACGTTGGAGGAAAAGGAAAACAATATCGTTAACTTCACCTGATAACTTCGCACGTTTACTTCACCTGATAACTTCACCATCTGATAACTTCACCACCTGATAACTTCATCATCAGATAACTTCACCACCTGATAACTTCACCATCAGATAACTTCGCCCTTCATTAACTTCGCCCTTCATTAACTTCACTATCCTGTAACTTCGCCAAACTTTAACTTCGCCAAAACCTTAACTTCGCCAATCCTTAACTTCGTCAAAACCTTAACTTCGCCAAAACCCTAAAATTTTAGCGACAACTTTGCCAAAACGGCTGTTCGGCCAAAAATATATTAGAAACGGGCCAGAAACACCAAAACGTAGATCTCGAACCATAGCATAAGAGCCTAAGGCTCTGATACCACTTGTAAAGTCCCCCGGGGCGTTGGTGATCGATACGAGATCCGTACGAGGTCTAGGAGTGCGGAATCCTCCTAGACTCATTTAATGGTATAGGAGACGAAGAACACGATTACACATAAACAAATACACGAATGGGATAAACAAATATGTAGATCCTTTATATAATAACCATAACACGTTACATACCGAACATAAACAAAAACACGGCCGACCCGAGGTGAGCTCTACCTCGGGTCTGCCCACACGACACTCTCTCTCTAAACAATTTAACTGAACACAAAATACTCTAACTATTTAGATAAACCACCTTAACCCTAAACAAAACACACATATATATAGATAAATATCTTCGCGGGCTTGGGCCTCAAGGTGAAGTTAATCCTAACTTCACCAACAGGTGAAGTTATTCCTAACTTCACCAACACGTGAAGTTGTATTAACTTCACCAACACGTGAAGTTGTTCTAACTTCACCAACACGTGAAGTTGGCTCCCTCCACAACTTCACCCAAGTAGTCGGAATTGCATAGCGACGGTCACAAAATGCACCAACAGACTCCCCCTTGACCGTTGCTCTTAATTCTAACAAACACAAAAGATCATCTGTTACAAAACATGCACCAACACTTCTTATTGATGATGATGATGGTTGATGGTGATGACCTCCAAGCCTTCAAACTCTTCACTAAATCTTCTATGTGAGTGTTAGTGTGTGTTTTTATAAGAGAAAACCGGATAGAATTCTTTTCAAGGCACACTTCTCAAATGACACAAGAGCCTCTATTTATAGGTTGTCTGGAGGTAGAAGCACGACCCCGTGCTTTATTAAGAACGGCCTCGTGTCTACGTGTCCCAGTTGCATGTTGTCAGATCACACATGATTACTCACCAGGGCCCCGTGCTTCCTGAGGCACGGCCCCGTGCTTTTTAGTGACATGTGCTAATTCTTTTTGTCATTTCTGAAAGGTGACCACGGCCCTGTGCTTCCTGAGGCACGGCCCCGTGCTTTTTAGTGACATGTGCTAATTCTTTTTGTCTTTTCTGAAAGGTGACCACGGCCCCGTGTCCATTAAAGCACGACCCCGTATCTAGTTGTCCATTATTTTGTCTTTTCTTGTAGATTTTTGTCTAATCTGATAGGTAAGCACGGCCCCGTGCTTCCAGAAGCACAGCCCCATGTTTTGCTGTTTTCTTGGGTTTTCTTTGGTTTTTCTTCGGTTTTTCATTTGTTTCGTTATTTGAGGCTTGGATTCACCTGAAAATACATTTTAACATGATAAGTAGTTATTTTAACTATATTATATGATAGAAGTTGTAGTTTTTAGAGATTATTTAATGCTAAAAAGATGTATATTTTTATTTACATCAAATATTTCCACACTTGAACCTTGCTTGTTGTAACAACTCGGGTTTCCCAAAATCTAAACTACCCGACTCGTTTTCATTTTTGGAAAATTTTAATTAATAAACGTCACCTTTATCGAGTTAGTATTATTTTATCCCTATTATTTAATATTATATTATTATTATAATTATTATTCATTATATAAATTTAACTTTGACTTATATTCAATTTGTATCATAAGCTTAAACTTTTACCCATTTATGTTTCCACCTTCAACTCCCGGGGACTAATGTTGGTGCATAGATGTCAGTAGTTCATATGTCAAATGTCTGTAATAATTATAATAATTGTAAGTATATCAGTTCGAGTTATTAATATAACGTGGTTTTGTTCGTATCGTGTTCGTGTGTTCGTAAGCTTATATTCTACGTCCGTAACGATCTACACAGGGATTCCGCACCTGTGTATATCGGGATATCTCGTGTGATCCGTCCAGGGAACCTACAATTGGTATCAGAGCATTTGCTCGATTGTGTGGTTCGGGATATTCACGCGGGTGTAGAATTTGTTTCATTTCGGGTACTACCGGGACGAGTTTGTGGTGTTTTTGCTCATTCTAGCCTCCTACCAGTGTGTTCAAGCCTTCAAACCGTCAAAATCGTTGTTAAAATCCGTTTTTCAGATCTGCAGAAAGTTCAAGTTCGTCAAGCGAAGTTGTTGCTCATCAGGCGAAGTTGCCGTCAAGAAACGTAGGGTTTCAGCGAAGATATAAGGAGAAGCGAAGTTATTCACAACTTCGCCTACCTCCTCAACTTCGCCTAACTCAGCGAAGTTCTCAACAAGTTCGCCTAGTTCAGCGAAGTTCTCTTCAAGTTCGCTTACTTTCTAAGTTCGCTTACCCTAAGCGAAGTTATTCTCAATTTCGCCCAGTTACGCGAATTTAAGAAGAATCCAGCGAAGTTATTACTTAAGCGAAGTTATCCTTAACTTCGCCTACAGTACTGTTTCGAAGAAATTTTTAACTTCGCCCTTTTCAGAATTTTTCCGGGTTTCTTAGTCTTCAAGAAGGATGTCGTCGATCAACATTTCGGAGCTTGTAAAGATGGAAGTTGAAGCTGGGTCAGCTACAAAGGCCCCAAGGCTGCTGAAGGGAACCGACTTTGTTGCGTGGAAGGATCGGTTCATACAGTATGTTAAGTACCAGGATGCGAAAATGTGGGTATGCATCCAAGATGGATATATTCTACCAATCATGGAGTATGAGGGTCGAGACCAAATCAAGAAATACAGTAAAATGGAAGAAGAGGAGAAGAAGATGTATGAAGCCGAAAGCAAGGCTCATGCTGCAATCACAATGGCTCTTCCACAGGAGATCCTCCATACTTTCAGAAAGTATACATCAGCTAGAGAGCTTTGGGAAGCTCTTGAGAGCAGATTCGAAGGAAATGTAGGTATTCGGGCTTCAAAGATAAAGTTGCTCAAGACTCAATTTTCAGTCTTTAAGTACTTAAAGAACGAATCTCTTGATGATATTATCATTCGATATTATCATCTAATGACTGAATTGAGTAACTACTCCATTTCCTACCGAGAAGAAGAGATTGTAAAAAAACTTCTCGATGCTCTCCCACCAAAATGGGAGATGTATACTGTACTGATGAGGGAAGACAAGGACTTCCCTACTTATGATCTTGAAACCGCTGTCAACAAGCTCAGAACTTTTGAGCTTAATATGGTAAGAAAAGAAACATCTATGGATCAGGTTCAAGATCCAGGCATGTACAGTGCCAAAGTAAACTCCAATACAAGTTCTAAGACTGATTCTGCCGCCTACTACTCGAAGGGTGAGTCGGGTGCCAATTCTTCACAGGAGGGGCATGTGTCAGTAAACTCAAATGGGGATGTTTGCTTTGTTGCGGGTGGATCAAGTGGTACTCAACAGACAGCAAGCCAGAGTAGTGGATCTTCAAGTTCCTCAAGCAATAATTACTCTAAGATGCCAATGAGTGTCAAATCTGCTGAAGAGCAGTTTGGACTCTATGCTTCATTTATTGCTTCATATGAAAACTATATTCAAGGAAAGGTGGTGGATCCAGCGATGCTAGATGAAGACTATGACCAGATCGATGCTGATGATCTGGAGGAAATGGATTTACAATGGCAGATGGCCATGATAGTGAGGAGAGTGAAGAAGTTTATGAGAAAGACGGGGAGAAAGTTTGTTGGTGGCAGGCCAGGGTTCGACAAGTCTAAGGTGAGGTGCTATAACTGTCAACAAAACGGGCACTTTGCCAAAGATTGCAGAAACGAGAGAGTTGAACGTGGTCAGGGCCGGTCTGCACAGTACACTGGGAATAATAAGGAAATCAATGCCATGCTGTCCAGAGAAGCAGGTGAATACAACTGGAACCTGCATTTGAATGAAACTAGTGAACAGGCAAATATGGCTAAGGTTGAGAGTGAAGACTGTGAGAAGACTAACGGAGAAGAGAAAGCTACTGGTAAGGAAAAAGCTTTCATGGCAGATAACAATGATCAAATCTCCGAGGTAAGTTCTAAATCTTTTTGTACTAAATGTGAGAATTTGTCTGAGCAACTTGCTACCATAACTGATCAGTATGTTCGTTTAGATGCTGAATTTAAAACTCTTAAAGAAGATCATCACTTTACGAAAGCAAGAGAAAACAGTTACAAAGTTAAAATAAAAGCGTGTGAAAAAGATGTTAAAAGCTTAAAAACTAAACTTGCTGAAAAAATTGAAGTAATTGATCTAAGTTATGAGGTTTTAGAAGAAAAAACTAAACTGATTGCTGAACGAGAAAAGCAGATTGCTGACCACCAGGTGAAAGTGGTGGAACTGAACCGAAAACTAGAACAGTTCAGAAATTCCTCAGCTATTCTTGATCACCTTGTTAGTGATCAAGGTACCTCTACAAAGAGGGGAGGAATTGGTTATCACGAGGTTCCACCACCTTATAACCACAATTACACTTTTAACCCTAGTGTTCAGAAATCTGTTGATTTTGAAGTTCCTCAGACAGTTCCAATCAAGGTTACGAGTAAAGAACCAAGTGTTAGCAGTGGCGAAACGAGTTCGCCTGTTTCAAGTGAGAAAATTTCTGTTACGAGTCCAGTCTCATCGGATTCGGATAAGTTGTCCGAATCGGGTAAGACAAATGAGAAGGTAGTGTTGCCCACTGGTGGAGAAAAAGATAAAACTTCTAAAAAAAGTACTCCACTCAACCCGTACGTCCCACCTTATGTGAGACGAACGGCCGGTAACACAACCTCAACATCCAAAACAACCTTTGAAAAGAAAATGGAGTATAGGTGTTGTTTTAGGTGCAATAAGTTAGGACATCTTGTTTCAGATTGTCCTCTGACGCCGAAATTCAGAGGCGTGAGGCCTATTAAAACTGAGCATAAGTCTACTGGTAATTTTAATACTGTTAAAAATGAAATCCCTTTAAAGTTTCGAAATGTAACTAATTAAGTTTTCACAGAAACAAACCTCAGTTTTACAATGCAAATCACCAAACCACAAGATATAATACTTTCAATGTACATAGGTTTGGAAGGCCTCACACTCAATTTCCAAGGAGATTTCCTAATAGGACTGACAGGAATTATCCAAATGCTAACTTTGGAAAGCAGAAGTACGGGATGTATAGATCCAAGACCAATTGGTCTTGGGTCCCTAGATTCTAATCATTTGCTTTATTGTGCAGGAACAGTTGAACAGGGCTGCCCACAGTCTTTGGATTATAGATAGCGGCTGTTCCCGGCACATGACGGGTAACAAATATTTGTTACACGACTTAAAACCTGTTCAGGGTGCAAGAGTTAGCTTTGCTGGTGAAAGTGGAGGAAGAATTACGGGAAAAGGAACGGTGTCCAATGGGAAAATGACACTTGAGAATGTGAATTTTGTAGAAGAGCTGAAGCACAATCTGCTGAGTGTGTCGCAGATTTGTGATAAGGAGTATACTGTTCATTTCACGAAGAATGAGGCGATCGTGTTGAAACCTGGTTTTCAGATACCAGACGAGTGGATAGTGATGACAGCTCCACGTGATACAAGTACGTATGTGATGGATATTAGGTCTACTGAAATGGCCACGGGAGAATCATGTTTAATGACGAAAGCAAGCGAATCAGAATCCGAACTACGGCACAGGAGGATGGGGCACATTCATCTTCGAAAGATGAACCACATTGTCAAAAATGGGCTTGTGATGGGCGTTCCCTTGAAAAGTTTTAACTTTGAAGACAAATGTATAGCATGCAAGAAAGGAAAGCAACACAAGAAATCCCATCTCACCAAGAAGGTCAACTCTATTGCCAGTACTCTAGAACTGCTTCACATGGATCTCTTCGGTCCAGTGAATGTAAAAAGTCTAGGAGGTACTTCTTACTGCTTGGTGATCACTGATGACTACTCGCGATATTCGTGGGTATATTTTCTGAAATCGAAAGATGAGACGGCTCAAATGGTGAAGAATTTGATTACTAAAGTTGAGAACGTCATGAGTAAAACAGTTAAGTTCATCAGAAGTGACAATGGGACGGAGTTCAAGAATTTTGAAATGGAGATCTTCTGTCTTCAGAAAGGAATTGAATATCAATACAGAGCTCCGTATACTCCGCAACAGAATGGAGTGGCTGAAAGGAAGAACCGAACTTTAATTGAAGGAGCCAGGACTATGCTGGCAGATTCGAAGCTTCCTGTGATGTTCTGGGCTGAAGCGGTTGCTACAGCCTGCTATGTTCTGAATAGAGTGTTAACCGTTAAGAGACTTGGTAAAACTTGCTACGAGCTTATGCATGGAAGGAAGCCCAACTTGAGTGGTCTTGAACCATTCGGGTCCCCTTGTTCGATCTTGAAGACAAATTCTAAATTTGGAGAAGTAGCCGATGAAGGAATCTTAGTCGGTTATGTTGTTGGTACTCCCAACAGGCGTGTCCTCAATACTTCGACTTGCAAGGTGGAGGTGGTGTGTAACACTGACATCACAAGTTACCAACCGCCAAAACCTAGCAATGGACCTGCTGAGCTTGTCGACTATGTTAAGCTTTTTAAGTCGTTTAACGTACCGAATTTGGAGATTTCTGAAGAAGAAGAAAGAGCTGCGACGAAGATGATACTCGATGAGGAAGAAAATCTATTGCAAAGACAGCTGATTGATAAGTGTCAACCTTCCTCATCAAACACTATTGGTACCCCTGCTGCCTCAACTGAAGAAGAATTTATCAATCCTTTTCACTCTCAGCATGAAACAACCATTGATGAGATCTCTTCTAATTTGGAAGATAATTTGCATGTCGGTTCTGTTTTGACCACGAGAATTCATAAAGATCACCCTTTGGATAATGTGATTGGTGATGTGTCCTCAGGTGTACAAACGAGAAGTAGCTTGAATGAACATACCTGTGTTTATACAAGCATTAAGGAGACAGGAATAATCGATGAATGCCTGTATACCTGTTTTATAAGCCAGATCGAACCAAAGAATTATCAAATGGCTTTAAAGGACAGCTCGTGGGTCGAGGCCATGCAAGAAGAGTTGGCTCAATTCAAGAAGATGGAAGTTTGGACTTTGGTTGAAAAACCAAAGAATGTGCATGCGATAGGCACAAAATGGGTGTTCAAGTACAAGAGAGATGATAAGGGGATCATTATAAGGAACAAGGCGAGGCTTGTCGTGAAAGGTTTTAATCAACAAGAGGGGATTGATTATAACAAAGTGTTCGCTCCTGTCGCCAGGTTGGAAGCCATAAGATTGTTTTTGGCGTTTGCTGCTTATGAAAAGATGAAGGTTTTTCAGCTAGATGTGAAGAGTGCGTTTTTGAATGGGAAAGTTGATGAGGTTGTGTATGTTGAGCAACCTCCGGGTTTTCCTGACCCAGACTATCCAGATCATGTGTACAGGTTGAGCAAGGCGTTGTATGGATTACATCAGGCACCTCGTGCCTGGTATGCAACTTTATCGGATTACTTGCTCGAGAATGGTTTTGAAAGAGGGAAAATTGATAGCACGTTGTTCTTCAAAAGAGATGGAAGCGACATCCTGCTGGTACAAGTCTACGTGGATGACATTATATTTGCTGCATCAAAAGTCTCCATGTGTCAGGAGTTTGAAGCCGTTATGAAGAAAAGGTTTGAAATGAGTGCTATGGGTGAACTAACTTTCTTTCTAGGATTGCAGGTTGATCAGAGGAAGGACGGGATGTTCATTCATCAAACGAAGTATGTTCATGATGTGCTCAAACGCTTCAAGATGGAGGACAGTTCTCCATATGATACTCCAATCTGCGTCAATCACAAATTGGGTGCTGAAGTAGACGGTGATGCAGATGTGGACCCAACTCAATATCGGGCAATAATAGGTTCTTTAATGTACTTAACTGCATCAAGGCCTGATATAATGTTTGCTGTTTGTCTTTGTGCACTTTTCAGGCAAATCCAAAAGAATCTCATTTGAAAGGTGCAAAGAGGATACTGCGGTATCTCAAAGGCAAGCCGAAGCTGGGGTTGTGGTACCCGAGAGGAGGAGACTTGGAGCTGGTCGCTTACACATACTCTGATTATGGAGGGTGCAATCAGAGTCGGAAGTCAACAACTGGAGGATGTCAGTTTCTTGGTGGCAGATTGGTGTCGTGGCAATGCAAGAAGCAGACTTCAGTCGCAATTTCAACCTGTGAGGCAGAATACATGGCAGCATCCAACTGCTGCTCTCAGGTTCTTTGGATTCAGCAACAGTTGCGCGACTATGGTCTGAATTTCTTACTTACTCCTATTTGCATTGATAACACAGCTGCTATCTCAGTAACTAACAATCCCGTGAAACATAGTAAAACTAAACACATTGACATACGTCATCATTTCATACGGGATTGTGCTGAGAAGAAACTGATAACTCTTGAAAAGGTGGATACGCTTGATAATTTCGCTGATTTATACACTAAAGCGTTTGACAAATCCAGATTTCAAAACCTTATTGAACTGAATGGGATGATCAATCCCGAGTAACCATGCTTTTCTTGTGTTATTTAAAAAAAAAAAAAAAAAACGTCACTAATCGCTTAAAAATATGTCGGTTACATCAGTTTGAAGGACTTGTCTTCGGATAGGTTTTGGTCCTCATTTTTTACTTGTAGACTTTGAGGATAGCCATTAACCAGATTACTGATAGTGACCGGGGCGGTTTATGATGAGTTTTTCATACCATCGCTTAAAATTAGTCGATCATACTTAGTTAGAAGGACACATACTAGTATGTGGTCGGTCCAGCTGATCCATTGGATCTTCAGGATAGCTGTTTACCTGAAGACTTTGTTTTGGTCGGGGCGTTTAATGTTAAAATTTTGAAAGAAAAGGGAAATGAAATTATTTTTCAAGTCTGTTACTTCGTAAGAAGTTCGTTAGCTATGTTAAACGGAAAATTGATCCAACCTTGGAAAATGATAGTATACTAATTCTGTGTGCTTAGCTAGTGAAGTTATTAGGCTTAAAAGGCTTTAGGACAGTCATTGTATGTCATGGTAACTTTTTATGGTGCGTAAAAGTAGATGTGATACAAACTAATTTTACTTGATTTTACGTGGAAACTCCTTAAGAGTTTTGCATGTCTTCATATATATCTTTCAGAATGATAGGCAGAAAAGCGATTACCCAGTCATACACGAGCCCATGTGTGTTCTGATTCCCGTGAAGATAGCGTTTCAAGATACTGCAGTGATCCAGATTCGGGACTTGCAGTTAATTTCTACTTTGAAGTCTATGTTTGTTTTAAAAAAAAATAAATAAATAATAATAATAATAATAAAAAAATTTTTTTTGGAGTTATTGAAACATTTTAGAGATGACGAAATATCAAGACTTCTCAATCTTAGAGTAAGAAGAAGAACGGGAACCAGAAGAAGAGTACTTACATGTTTAATCAGACACTATGGGTCGAAGTCAATTCGGGGTGACTTGGGGAAAGCCAAATACGCTTTGAGGATAGATAGGAGGCATCAATATTTCTGAGTTGTTGCCCACTTAAATTTTGAGGCATAATTGAACCTAACTCGTATCACAGAAACGATGAAAACCACTTTAAGTTATACCTGCTTACAACCTGTCTCTATATGTCATAATACAGCTAAACACGGATCTATGTGACAGTCACGTAGTTAGTATGATTCCTGTTCGGATCTTTTCTAAAACGTAGCAGTCCCTATCGAGACTGAAATTTGATCCCTTATACTTTAAATTTTTTTTAAGTTTTTGTACTTAGATAGTTTTATGTTTTTTTAACTGGTTACTTAGAATTGATCATGTTATTTATTTCTTAAAGGAAAATTTATAACTTAATTGATAACTGTTAACATTTTAAGGGTTAAATTTTGAAACTTTAAGCAATGTTGTTGAACGGGCGAAGTTGTGGATAACTTCGCCTAGGCGAAGTTATCCGTAACTTCGCCTGTATAACTCCGCCCATATATAAGGATTATCAACAGTCAAACTGTTCATTAATATCAGCGAACTTACATCCACATTCAAACTGTTCTTCCGGCGAACTTGTTATTAACCTCGATTACGTGTTATTTATTCCGATTTTCACACCGATCAAAGGTTCGAGATATTGTTTTATCATATATTACAAGTTCTTTCATGCTAATCAAGGGTCGTTTCGACCCAGTTATTAACCTCGAACCGTCGGACCTTCAAACCGATTTTCAAAACTTGTTGTCACGTGTTAATCACCATTCTGATCGTCAACATGTCCTTAAAAACCTTGTTTTAAGGATCCTTAATCGTCTAAACTAGCCGAAACATCGGATTTCGATGTTTGCAGAATCTTACTGTCGCCGTTTCAGATTCAGGCGAAGTTAGGGTTTAGGCGAAGTTATCATCAACTTCGCCTGAAACTTAAGTTCGCCTGAGGCGAAGTTATCCGTAACTTCGCCCGAAGCTTAAGTTCGCCTGAGGCGAAGTTATCCGTAACTTCGCCCGAAACTTAAATTCGCCTGAGGCGATGTTGTGATGAAGCGAAGTTAACTTTAACTTCGCCTAAGATCAATTTTACTTAGTGTTAATTAGACGAACTTAAAGCTGAAGCGAAGTTGTTCCCAACTTCGCCTCAACTTTAACTTCGCCTATACAGAGTTTATCACAACTTCGCTCATGGTAACAAAGCGAACTTGTGTTATCCTTTAACGATTATCTAACTTGTTTAGTTTGTTGCAGATATGGCTGCGATAGCGGGTGCTGGAGGTGCAGGAGGAGACGATGGTGACAATCAGAGACAATTCTTCCCGGGTCACAATATGTACATTACACTTGACCCGGAGGCGAGCGGTGTGGATGACTATCGCGAGATTATCACTTTCCTCCTGCGCTCGAGGATCTTTCATGCGATCACAAACACACTGCCGATATCCTTGCCGAATATCGAAGACTTCTGGCAGACGGTCGAATACGACTGTCGTATTGAGCCCCCGGTCATGCGAGCGACGGTGAACAATCAACAGGTTCAGTTCAACTCTGAACAGATCCGGGTGGCGTTACGATTCGGTGAAGAGACTAGGGATGACCCTACAGAGTTCGTAGCTCCCTTTCGTGATGGAGCGTTTCTTCGAATGGGCTACTCTGGTCCATTAGGAGATACCCAGAGGAGGAAGGGTTTCCTTCTAGATCAGTGGCGCTTCCTCATGCACGTTACGATCGTTTGCATGTCGGGGAGGAAGGCGGGCACTGACGGTATGGGTGCGACCATGCAGTCTGCCATGACTGCACTGACCTATAACAAGCGTTATAGCTTCAGTCAAATGGTCTTCTACGAGATTGATAGACAAAGAAGGGCGATGTCTCGGGAGCGGTTCATTATGTACCCACGTTTTATTCAAATGATATTGAACCATGTGGCTCCGAGTCTACCTCAGAGACGCCCGATAAGATACGTGGAATCGGTGAGCAAACGTATCTTTGCTCAATGCCGCACGTCGAGTGCGAGGAGCAATCCTGAACGTCGTCTCAGGCATACTCCACCGTTCGGGTTTTTAATTAACCCAGAGTATGTTCCTGCTGGTGGGGACGAGTTCAGAGATCCTCAACCGCAACAGGCAAGAGCAACTCAAGCTGTTCCTGCTCTTGCTGTGCCTGTTGTATTAACTGCTGAGGATATAGACCTTGACGCTGTTTTTGGAGGTCAAGGCTATTTTGACATGGATCAAGTTGAAGAGGTGCAAGTCTCAGCTGCACAGGGTTCGGGTGTGAGTATGACTAGAGCAACTACGTCGATGGCTGACTCATATTTGGATGAGATTATGAATGAGGGGAGACGGTTGATGGTGTCTAGAGAGAGAACGATTGGGAAGAGGAAGAGAACGGAAGATGATGATGAGTCGGAAGAGGAAGAAGACATACATAAGCTGATAAGAAGATCAAGACGGGAGAGGACAGGTGCTGGCATGGGAGCTGGAGAGACTTCAAGGACTGTACGTTTTGCTCCGGTCGCACTGTCTGGTATGTCCATTGTTCCTTCTTCTGTACAGGTGACAAGTACAAGCGCTGCAGATGTTCCCGTGGTGGCTACATCAACGGCTGGCACTCCATCCATCATTGCTATCCAGACGTCGACTCCGGAGCTCGTGTCTCTACCGCCTCCAACGCTTACTCAGTCAGTGGTAGCTGCACGATTTGTAGAGTCAACGGTCGTTACTGCTGCAGGGTTATCAGGTATGGTACCACCTGCGGTTACGCCTGCTTCTGGAGTCTCGCCTTCGCCTATGTCAGACTCAGAGAGAATAGCTTCACTAGAACGGATCGTGGCAGAACAATCGAAGACTATTCAAAGCCTAGTGGAAGCAAATCAACTACAGGCATCCCTCCTGGTTGAGCATGGGAAGATTATCGATGCCTTGAAGGAGTTCTTGGCATCTCAGGGGGAGATGAGCTGTAAGGGCGACGAGCTCAGAACGAAGAAGAGAAATGACCGTGACGATGATCCCAATGCATCGAAAGATGCAGGTGGTGAGCTGCCAAGAACTTCTGAAGCTCTTGGTACTTCCACAGCTGAGGGGGAGTCTACCGACGTGGCTGTTGGTTCTGGTGATGATGTGGTGTTAGTTGAGGATGACGTGATTGATGCGCTGAAGGAGCTTGATGATGACATGTTCAGCGATGATGTGTTGTTTGATGAAGATGTGCTGCCGAGTGATGTGATTGAAAAGATCGGTGAGCAGATTGTGATTGAAGATGGAATAGAAGAGGGAGAGATAGTAGAAGAAGGAGTTGAACACGAGATCCCTGATGTTGAGAAAGTCGACATGAGTGCTGAGATGGATGAGACTGAGTGGGAGGAGCAGCCTAGGTGGAAGGAAGGCTGTGCTCATTGGTTTATCAAGACCAAGAAGCCTGCTGTTCCAGCCATGTTCAAGAAAACTTATAACATCAAAGGCTATGCTGAGTCGAAGAAGGGAATTATCTGTTGGATTTATGATGAACAGATAAAGTTGTTTGTGGTGAAGCGTTATGATGGTATTCAATACTTCAAGAGAATGTTGAGATCTCTCAATACGTTGCCGGAATGCGAGGTGAAGGATTTGGCCAGGTTGGGCCTGATAAATAGAAGTGACAACAATATGGCAAGAATGATTGAGAAGATTGTGTGGAAAGAAGGCATAAAAGAAAAGAAGTTTGAACTATTAAAGCCACAGAAGGGAAAGCTCGTGGAGGATACAGAGAGGGGATTGAGAGCAGATGGCAAGCCATGGATGGTGATGAAGTACAAACCGATCCGATGCATCAAGGAGGTTCCAATGAAGAATATGCCTCAAGATGTGTTGAAGAATCTAAAATGGTGGTACGTTGATTGCCAGACTGCTGAAGCCGTGATGGAAGACGAAGATGAACAAGAAGTGCTAAGGGTGTATGACCCGATGCATCTTGTTAACTTATCGAAAGCTGATTTGCAAGTGTTGAATGAAAAGAAGATATTCTATATTCCTGCTTGGAAGGATGAAGCAAGGAAATATCAGCGAGTAGTCACGGTGTGTGTCAGAGAAGGAGTGCACGCTTGAAGATACAGGATTACGAGACAAGAGCTGAAAGATCAAGATATGAAGCTACTGCCAAGGGGGAGTCTGTTGGTGCATAGATGTCAGTAGTTCATATGTCAAATGTCTGTAATCGAGTCTGTAATATTGTTTATGTATTTGTTTGTAAAAGCGAAGTTGTTGACAAGTTCGCTTAGGCGAACTTGTTAACCAAGCGAAGTTGTTGACAAGTTCGCCTAGGCGAACTTGTTGAACGAGCGAAGTTATAGACAACTTCGCCTGAGGCGAAGTTGTCGTGTATTTATATAGGCTTCGGGTTTACTGTTTAGTGTTGATCGATTTGGTTATTTACGTGTATTTCAGTAAGTCTATTGACGTGAGGTCGAGAGTCTGTAAGTATATCAGTTCGAGTTATTAATATAACGTGGTTTTGTTCGTATCGTGTTCGTGTGTTCGTAAGCTTATATTCTACGTCCGTAACGATCTACTCAGGGATTCCGCACCTGTGTATATCGGGATATCTCGTGTGATCCGTCCAGGGAACCTACAACTAAACTGCAAAATCCACATTTTATAACCCATAAAATCTGTAACCCGGATCCTTTACCCAAACCCAATTACCCATATTCATGACCCAGAACGTATCCATGACCCGTTTAGGATTCTTGCACCACAATTTTCGCTCTAAACTAGGAATTGATTTATGTTTGTGATTACTCTTACCAAATGAGGCCTAACCGACACCTTATACGAGTTTACAGTATCAATTAGTGATCCGTTTCCTCTTTTACTTAAGCCGACAACCCTAATTTCCTATAAAATACGAAATTACTTATTAAAATACGAGCCACCCCCAGCGCCGTTTTTGTGTTCTTTTTTGGTATTTAATCATATAAACAATTTTATTAATGCATTTAATTATTTAAACTAAATTATAACTATTATAAATACAATAACTAGTTAATGTTCCTATAAAACTGAATTATTAACCGAGACTTTTTCGAACCTATGTTAAAAACCATATATATATATATATATATATATATATATATATATATATATATGATTATATGTATGAATATGTATCATGTATAAAAATTAATTTTAATAAGGTTTTAAAATCTAAAATATATATATTTAAATATAATCTTGTTAGTTTATATAGTTTAAGTATTTTTATAAAAGCCAATATTTTATACAAATACTGCTATTTATTATTAATTTACGATATTTACTTATAAAGATATTTTTACAAATAGGGTAATAGTAAACAAATAATTTAAAGGTGTTTTAGTTTAAAATAAATATTTTAATACAAATCTCTTTATATAATTTATCAAATATTATAAATCCTATTCAAGGATTCTTCTTATAATTTAATTTTTATATAAATAAAATATTCTATTTTTTAATAAACCCTTGATAAATAAATCTTTGTTAATAAAATTCATAATAAATCTAAGTAATAAAAAGCTTTTGTAATGATTACATTCGATCATTAAACCCGAACTTTTCTATAGTTTTAAATTCTTTATTTAATCCGTATTTATTCCGTAATATTTTGTTACTTAGGATTCTCGTCGGTATTTTCCCGAAGCGCGTGATTTCCGCGAATCATCATTCCTAATATTTCTCTTTTCATTTTTGTTCGTCTATCGAGGTGTGTACCACATTCCCCTATTTTTACTTGTTTTCCATGTTTTGGGGACATATGTGTAAATATACTTTCTCATATATACTTATACTCAAAACTGCAACTATTGTCTTATGTGTTAACAACTTATACCTTACTTGTTTATGTGATTATTTGATTTGTATGCTTCCGCATTCGGAGAGGTCCAACATAATCTCAGTCTAGTATGATCATACGCCAGTCGTTATAGCCTTTGTGCTTCTCGACATCTCAGTTATACTTGCTCATTTGGTTAATTTGTTATTCTCATATGACTTGTTGCAGCTACGTATTTTGTTATATATACTATATGTACAACTAAACTGGTGTGTTGCTCACTCAACATGTGTTGTTGACAAAATTCTATTTTATACGCATATGCAGGTTATCGTAGGAATTTAATGCAGGTTGGTGAAGATTTAGTGAAGAATTAAGTTAGAAAATAATTAATCAAGATCATTTGTGATATAAGTTGTATTGTTGTATGATTTTGGATTATGTATTTGTTTGTATTTGATTTATTTGAAAACTTAATTTAATTAACAGATATTGTCATTTAAATAATGTTGCTTGATAGTAACCTTGAGAGTTGTGACAATTAGTTCGCGCCCCGGCATTTTCGCCGTAGGTTGGGGTGTGACACTTGTTCTCAAGCAAGCTACTTATAAATATTCTCTAAAAATAGGAAGTTAGGACCATAGCTTAAACATCTCCAAAAGATTTCCAAGAAAATGAGAACAAAATATCCAACATTAAATCATAGGACTATATGTAGTGATATATAAAAAGGTGATTTGTTTTTATGAGCTTCCGTTTATGCAAAACGTCATGTTCTCACAATGTTCACTCACACTCGGTTTTATATCTGATCATACCTGTGATGTATGTATGTGAACACTCTTAGCCAAAATGTAACATGTGATAAATAGGCTTGTAACAAGTTTAAATCTCCACCTTTGTGAAGGGTTGCATAGATCAGAAGGTAATTGGGTTGGTTTTGTGTGAGTAAGGATCTTGTTATTTTGTGGTGGTTCAAGGGCTTAGGTTAATGATGATGGTAAATACAACTTCTACTGATTGTCGGGAGACTTAAGATGTCTTCAACTGCTAACTCCTTTCTCCCGATTGCTAAACCTTTTTTTTTTTAATTTAAACAAACCTAGTGACTCTTTTAAGGTCAGATCGTCAAGACCAATTTTGTCGAGGATGTTGATCAGTTCTTCCTCAATCCTGCTCTGAACATAACTCCCACCTAATAGCCTCCACCCGCATTAGTTAAGTATATTCATGTGAGACTGAGTTTGACTTTTTATACATCTTCCTTCGTGGGACCAGTTTCCGCAGACTAAGCATCGTTCATATCTTTTTGTTCTTCTTTTCATTGCGCTGTTGGAAACTCCACAAAATGGTGGCATTTGTTCGTCTTGGCGCCACTTTTTACTCACCTCATTGCTAAAGAGAAATATTCTCTCCCTAATTTCTGGAGGCAACCTGGGTTTTGCTAAATGTATGCAGCAAAGGAAATTGAAATCGAAAGAATGCATTTCCAGTTTTTTAGGTTCTGCCGGTAAAAGACCAGTGTTGTATTTTACCGGTGAGAGGGATAAAGTGGTAAGGTTTTGATTTAGGATTTTTGGAATATGTAATTTGGAGAATGGTTTGAGGGGATTGTAACAATATTACCTTCTTCCTTATACAACGCTTCGTGTGGTCTTGAAATGAATAATTGCGACAAGTTCTAAATCACATGAAACATATGACTCACTCAATGCTTCCGAAAAATATTTATATGGCATGAGGATTATCTCACAATAACGGAGGGATTGGGTATAAACGCCATACTTTGCATAAATTTGTTCTCATTATTACAAAACTTCTTTCTTACCTTTTCACTTTTTTTGGTTATAGCATATTTCTAGTTGGTTATTTGCAAAAATTCTCTTGGATTTTCATTTTGTTTTGTTATAAAAATAATCTTTATTTGCTGCAAAAATTTTATTATTAGAGAATCTTATAATTAGTTGAGCAAACAATTGGTCAAGTAATTCCCCTCCCCACACTTGAATCTCACATTGTCCACAATGTGAAAAGATTCATAAAAAGATTCATATGAAATATGGAGGGTAAAATAGAAAGAAACTTCCCTACGGGCCAATGAAATTTCGACAGAGTGTCCCCTGTTTTTTTTCGTCTGTTTTCCTGTAATGTACCTAAATCATGAAAAACTGCAGACGACCAACAAGCATAATAATACTGAAAATTATTATTTATTTATTTATTTTACCATGCCTAGTTTAATCAGGGTCTTGGCCAGACCCTACTTCCAATTTGTTCATCAGTTCTGGGGAAGAATAAGTACATTCAAGTCGGTCTCGAAGGTCCATCGATGTATGGTTTTAATCGATGTCAATTAACTTTTAACTTGTGGCCGTCATAATTTGAAATCTCAACTGTCCAATAGTCAAAAACTGATTCAACTATGTGTGGACCTGTCCAACGAGATTTCAACTTTTCTGGAAAAAGACGTAAACGTGTGTTATATAACAGTACACGATCACCAACTTGAAACTTTTTGTTTCCTCTTAAATGGGCGTCGTGTAAACGTTTAGTCTTTTCTTTGTAAGACCAGGAATTTTCATATGCTAGTGCTCTTAGTTCTTCGAGCTCGTGAATTTGATCTTCTCGGTTTTTACCGGCGGATATTAGATCAAATTCACTACTCTCAGAGCTCAATACGCTTTGTGTTTTAGTTCTACTGGTAGATGACATGCTTTCCCATAAACAAGTTTGAATGGTGTTGTTCCTATGGGGGTTTTGTAAGCCGTCCTGAGGGCCCACAAAGCGTCATCTAACTTTTCTAGCCAATTTTTGCGATTCATTCCTATAGTTCTTTCTAAAACCCTTTTAATTCCTTGATTCGAGACCTCTACTTGCCCACTAGTCTGAGGGTGATATGGCGTTGCCACTATCGTGCTAAGACTTTGTCCATTAAAGCACTACAGAAGTGAGTACCTCTGTCGCTGATTAGGGCTTTTGGAGTACCGAATCATGAGAATAACTTTTTCAGAAATCGTACAACTACTCAAGCATCGTTAGTGGGAAGAGCTTGTGCTTCTACCCATTTAGACACATAGTCGACTGCTACAAGGATGTATTTATTTCCGAATGAGTTAGGAAATGGCCCCATGAAATCTATTCCCCATACATCAAAAACTTCACAAATTTGAATGCCTTTTTGAGCCATTTCGTTCTTGGCTGAGATGTTTCCGGCTCTTTGACAAGCATCGCATGCTTGGATCAAAGAATGTGTGTCTTTGTATATGGTGGGCCAGAAAAATCCTGCATCAAACACTTTTCTGACCGTAGTGGCGGTACCGTGGTGTCCACCATTAGGTCCTTCATGACAGTGTTTGAAAATATCTAAGGCCTCCTTTCCTGATACACACCTACGAATAACCTGATTGGCCCCTATCCTAAACAAGTATGGATCTTCCCAGAAGTAGATCTTAAGGTCGGAGAATAATTTCTTCCGTTGTTGATGAGTTAGCCCTTTTCTTAGGATTCTACAAGCCAGATAGTTTGCGAAGTTGGCAAACCAAGGACTTTCATCTTTTTCCTGCATGACTGCTTGGATATGCATGGGAATTTCATGTGGAAAATTATCATCGATAATTTCTTTGTGAAGTTCTTCTGAAGCTGGGCATTCTAAGAGTGAAAGATAGTCTATGGCTACATTCTCTGCTCCCTTTTTATCTTAGACTTCTATGTCGAATTCTTGGAGTAGTAGGATCCATCGGATAAGTCTGGGTTTGGCATCTTGCTTATTGAAGAGGTAACGTATTGCGGCATGGTCGGTGTAGACTATGGTTTTGGAAAGAACGAGGTATGATCTAAAATTTTCAAAGGAAAAAACTACTGCTAGTAACTCTTTTTCTATTGTGGTGTAATTTTCTTGTGCATGGTTAAGAGTTTTACTAGCATAGTAGATTATGTGAAAGTGTTTTTCCTTGCATTGTCCGAGTACGGATCCAACTGCAAAGTCACTTGCATCACACATGATTTCGAATGGAAGGGTCCAATCGGGTGTAGTCATGATTGGTGAGTTGACAAGTTTGTCTTTTAATATGTTGAATGATTCAACACATTCTTCAGAAAAGACGAATGGTGCGTCTTTCTCTAAAAGTTTGGTCATAGGTCTAGAAATTTTGGAAATGTCTTTTATGAAACGACGGTAGAATCCTGCGTGACCTCGAAAACTTCTAATGGCTCTGACTGAAGTTGGTGGTGGAAGTTTGGATATGGTTTCTATTTTGGCCCTATCAACTTCTAGTCCTGCTTGGGATATCTTGTGACCAAGAACGATGCCTTCTTTGACCATAAAATGGCATTTTTCCCAGTTGAGTACTAAGTTCACTTCTTCACACCTAGCCAACATGTTGTCTAGGTTTTTCAGACAATGATCGAAGGAGTCTCCAAATACTGAGAAGCCGCCCATGAAAACTTCCATAGAGTGCTCGATCATTTCATGAACGATGGCCACCATGCAATGTAGGAAGGTGGCTGGAGCATTACATAATCCAAATGGCATTCTTCGGTAGGCGAAGGTTTCGTATGGACATGTGAAAGTGGTTTTTTCCTGATCTTCAGGAGCGATGGGAATTTAAAAGTATCCGGAAAATCTATTAAGAAAACAGTAGAACATTTTTTCAGATAATCGCTCAAGCATTTGATCGATAAAAGGAAGTGAAAAATGATCTTTTCTTGTGGCGTCATTAAGATTCCGGTAGCCAATGCAAACTCGCCAGCCTGTGATGGTCCTCATTGGTATTAGCTCATCCTTCTCGTTCATTACAACTGTCATTCCTCCCTTCTTAGGTACTACTTGAACGGGACTAACCCAAGGTGATCTGAGATTGGGTAGATTAATCCGGCATCAAGGAGTTTGATTACTTCTTTCTTCACCACATCTTGCATGTTGGGATTGAGACGTCTTTGATGTTGGACCACGGGTTTGTATACTTCTTCCATGAGGATTTTGTAAGTACAAAAAGAAAGACTGATGCCCTTGATATCCATGATCTTCCATGCGATAGCCTTCTTATGGTTTTTGAGAACCTTAAGAAGTTCGTCTTTCTATTCTTTAGAAATGTGAGATGAAATAATTACTGGAAGTTGAGAGTCTTTTTCTAGAAAGGCGTACTCGAGATGGTTTGGTAGTTCTTTTAACTCTAAGGCTGGTGGTTCTTCGATTGATGGTTTTGATTTTTCATTGCATTTAGTGATCTTATATATTACTTCTGATGCTTCCTGATAATCACCATTGATATATTCGTTTTCTATTACTGGTATGTTGAGTGTTTTGCTTGTGTTTCTAGCGGTTTATTAATGGAGTAATATCGCATGTAGCAACTTACGATGGAATCTATGATGTCAACACAGCATAACGTGTCATCGTGCTGTTGCGGATATTGCATAGATTTTCCTATGTCAAAAGTGATCGCCTCGTCATTGACCCTGAGAGTGAGCTTGCCAGTGCAAACATCAATAATAGCCTTTGCGTTGGCTAAAAAGGTCTTCCTAAAATCAGAGGTACACTTTTGTCTTCCTCCATGTCTAGAATCACAAAATCTACTAGGAAAACGAGCTGGTCAATTTTGGCAAGCATGTTTTCAACAATGCCCCGAGGGTATTTAACTGATCGGTCAGCTAACTGAATGCTCATGTGGGTGGCTTTGGTTCTCCTATCCCTAGTTTTGCAAAAACCGCATAAGGCATTAAATTAATACTAGTTCCTAGGTCAGCCAGGGCATTGCTAACAAACAATTTCCTATGAGACAAGGGATAGTAAAACTCCCTCGATCGGTCATTTTTGGCGGCAACTTGCTTTGGAGGACAGCTGAACATTCTTTACTCAAGTTGACTTGCGAGAGCTCCTCCAGCTTCCTTTTGTTGGTCAACACTTCTTTGAGAAACTTTGCATAGTTCGACATTTGAGCAATGGCTTCGACGAAAGGTATGTTGATGTGGAGTTGTTTGAAAAGTTCTAAAAACTTCCCGTACTGAGCTTCCAATCTCTCCTGTTTCAGCCTTCCAGGGTATGGAATAGGTGGAACATAAGTTCGGACTGGTTTCTTAGGTTGTACGGTGCCCGTCGGGGTCAGTCTTTCATGCGTTTTAACAAGAGACCCCTTTTCCGTAACTGGTTCTGAAGTGGGTGAGGTAACAGTAGTTGTACCGCTTCTGAGTGTAACAGCGTTAGCTGTTACATTCGGGTTGGTGATTGTGTTGCTTGGAAGAGCGCCAGGTGGTCTTTTGGATAATTGTCGGGCAATTTGTCCGATTTGAGTTTCTAGATTCTGAAGTGATGCTTGTTGACTTTTGAGATCGGCTTCATGTTTTAACAACACTCCGCTGATATCAACAGCTCTTGAGTCGGCCTTCTTCTCTGCTTCATTTGTTTTCGTCATGAGTTGGATTAACATTTCTTCGAATTTCGAGTAACTTGGGTTTTGATGGCTACTAGAACTTTGATCTTGAAATTGAGGTTTAGGCTGGAAGGGTTGATTTATCGGTCTTTTTTCGAATCCTGGTAAGGGTTGAGTGTTACCTCCATCTTCCCAACTGAAATTCAGGTGATTTCTCCATCCTGGATTGTAGTTTTTGCTAAAAGCGTTGTTCTGTCGAGCGATGAAATCGAATTCTTCCATGGACATAATGACTTGTTTACAGTCACTCGTCTTATGATTTCCTCCACAAGTGTCACAGGTGAGTCTGGTTTTTAATAGTTCGGCTTGAAGTTGTTCAAATTTTTAGAAAGGGCTTCAAGCTGTGCTGTGACAAGATTATTCGAATCGACGTGGTGTATTCCTTTATGGGTGGGTGTAGATCTTGGTGGGTTATAAGCAAAACTCTTCTTTGCGGCTTTCTCCTGGACTTCAAATGCTTCGTTAGGTGATTTGGATCCCAGGTCTCCACCAGCGATTTGGTCGATGGCCTGTTTGTTTTGACTGGATTGGGTGTCAAAGAAAGTTTGTACTTGTAACCATACGCTTAGTCCATGGTGTGGGCATCTTCTCAGAAGACTTTTTTATCTCTCCCATGCTGCATGTAGTGACTCATCATCATCGGTCCGGAATCCGGTAATGCTAGCTCGGTATTTGGCGGTTTTATCAGGCGGAAAATATTTGAGGAGAACTGTTCAACCATCTGGTCCCAAGTAGTGATGGAACCAGAGGAAAGAGATTCTATCCATTCTAAGGTTTGACCCTGTAGAGAGAAAGGAAAGAGTTTGAGTTTGATTTGATCTTCTAAACAGTTTTGAATTTTAAAGATTCCGCAGATTCGTAGGAATCGAGATATGTGAGAAAGAGGGTCTTTCGTCGAGGAGACCATGAAATTGAACTGAATTTTCCACCATATGAATGGTGCTTGATTTGATTTCGAAATTTTCGGTGATATCGGATGGAACCACTCCATTGTCGTAGCCTTCGAGAGTTGGCTTGGCACAGTGGCTCATGTTCGGCTCATTGTTTTGGGTCGCCATCATTTCTTTGGTTTGATTTTCTCCTGATGTGGTGGCGTCTACTGATTCGTCTTTGATTGCTTCGGCAGTTTCTGTAGTCCATTTACGAGTTCGTCGACGAAAGAGTCGTTCCGGTTCAGAAATTGGAGAAACAAGCTCAGGCTCAAAAGTGGAGGACACACATGGGATTAAATCAAAATGAAAACTAAAGTAAAAGTTAGCTAAGATTAGTCTAAGTTAAACTATGAGTTAGGCTAAGCTATTTTAAATTAAAGTAAGGTCTAAATTAATTAAGCTAGAGTAATGTAAGGTAATTAAAGGTAAAAAGTAGGCTAGCCGTAAAATTATATATTTTAGTATTTAGTAAAAAAAATAAATATAAAATAAAATAGAAGTTAAAAATTTGTACAATTATAGACAATGATAAAATTAAAAATTGTATCGTTCTTAGAAACGTACCGTGTCCCCGGCAACGGCGCCAAAAATTTGATGTGTGTGCTGCGTAGCTTGTTTAAAATATGATAGATGGGATGTTTAGCTTTTTGCACAAGGTCATGTTTTAAATTTATAAAAGTGATTTCTACAAAGACTAAACACACATAAAATAGGCAAGTGTACCTATCGTATATGTAGAATAGTATTGGTAAGAACCAAGTATCGATCCGTGGACACAAATGTTTCTAATGATAAATCGTTGTTTTACTTTAGTTGGAGGTTTTAATCATTTTGGGGTTAATTTTTGAACTTTTTATAAAATATAAATGCTTATATATATATATATATAGGTGACCAAGACGAGAGATTCTAAACGAGTTGTTCAATTATGCGAAGGTTACCATCTAAGATCAAGAATCCACTCCATTTTGGCATTGATAATTAATATTCAAACATGTGGTAAACTTGCCATAGCAATATTTGATAGATAGCTCCTTAAGCCTTAAGTGAGCATCTTTGGAACTAAGGAGGTAACATGCGTATTTTAAAGTCCACCCTTTCCTAATGTCATGTCACCTCAATGATGTCAATTTAAGTTGGCAAGTAGTTTCGTAAAGTAGAAAGATTAGCATTGACTTTGATTTCTCAAATACCAATTCTAACAACTTCGGGTGGTTGTAGTTAAGTCACACAACCTCTCCTTGGTTGATTTATGTAGGTTATAATTACATATTCCATTAACATATGATTTCTTTAACTAGCATGATATCCTAAGCAAAGCCATTTTCGGATTACCAAGACTTAGAGAAATACATCATAACTTATATCTCATCATTTCTAAGTACAATATAAGGATCCTTATTTCGATAATGTATCTAATTATTTCTATCTTTCAAGAACATGAATCGATCATAAACGATTGCCAATAGAACTGACAACCACCAACTTTGAATTAGTGATTTAAGATGGTGAAATATTTCTCATTAAAAGATAATTGTAATATAACCATGTATTTTGCTAGAATACACCACATGTTTTGTATAATTATCAAGTAAAACAAAGCTTCTTCATAGATTTTAGATGATAAAAGGAGTTTAGCTCATAATGAGCATGATGATAAACATTAAGATGAATGATGATAACAAATACATGATTAAACTTGGAACAATCTAACCAAATGTATTTGAATCTTCCTTCTTAATGATGATGATGATGGATGATGGTGATGGTTGATGGTGATGACCTCCAAGCCTTCTAACTCTTCACTAAATCTTCTGTTTGAGTGTTAGTGTGTATTTTTATAAGAGAAAACCGGATAAAATTCTTTTCAAGGAACACTTCTCAAATGACACAAGAACCTCTATTTATAGGCTGTCTAGAGGTAGAAGCACGACCCCGTGCTTTATTAAGCACGGCCTCGTGTCTACGTGTCCCAGTTTCATGTTGTCAGATCGTACATGATGACACACCACAGCCCCGTGCTTCCTGAGGCATGGCCCCATGCTTTTAGTGACATGTGCTAATTCTTTTTGTCGTTTCTGAAAGGTGACCACGGCCCCGTGCTTCCTGAGGCACGGCCCCGTGCTTCCTGAGGCACGCCCCGGTGCTTTTTAGTGACATGTGCTAATTTTTTTTGTCGTTTCTGAAAGGTGACCACGGCCCCGTATCCATTGAATCACGACCCCGTGTCTAGTTGTCCATTATTTTGTCTTTTCTTGTTGATTTTTGTCTTTTCTGATAGGTACGCACAACCCCATGTTTTGATGTTTTCTTGGGTTTTCTTTGGTTTTTCTCCGGTTTTTCATTTGTTTTTTTGTTTGAGGCTTAGATTCACCTGAAAATACATTTTAACATGATAAGTAGTTATTTTAACTATATTATATGATAGAAGTTGTAGTTTTTAGATATTATTTAATGCTAAAAAGATGTATATTTTTATATACATCAGCAACCTTGGCTATATGCCAAGAATTTTGTACATGTATATTTACAATCCAACTTAGAAATATGAGACAGCGTAAAAACACTATTTAGGAAGGCTCGAATCACGAAAACTAGAAATTAAGTAAACACGAGCCAGTACAGGACCCGGAAAGGACCCCACGCAAACTATTTCAAAGAAAATGGTTTTATGGTCCATACTGTCAGGAATTTGATTTCATTCAAAGTCTGACAAAAATCATTGAAAACGGGATCCGTTTGGATATTTAAATCACAAAATACGTTAAACGATTAACCGGAATCACCTAATTATTTTACAAAGACCCTTCATATACCCCCCCCCCCCCCCCGGCCGACCCCCCCTTGACAACACAACACCCGCACCTCCATTTTGCTCCAATCCCATGACTACAACTCACCCACCTAATGAATGATCCTTCTAGAAGAAAGACACTTGTAATCACATCATCCATCCACCAATCACCCTACTTCCAACTCAACACTCTACACCCTCTCCCTCTCCCTCTCCCTCTCCCTCTACTTAAGCTCGGACGAACACCCTATTTCACAAACACACACACAAACACAAATTCACACATAAACAAACACACACAAATACATAATCAAATCAAGAACTATGTAAGGCCTCGTTCCTGGTAGCCCTAATTTAGAGTCGGATTTACTCATAAACACAGTTCCACAAAACAGAGTTAATTAAAACTTTCGCGGAAACGTTAACTTAAAGCATTCATTACAAAACATTATGTTTTTCTTCGATACCATACACAAAACATTATTTAAACATCATTTCTTCCATCTTCAGATTCCAGCCGTTCAATCCATGCCATGTGCCATCCTCATGCTAACTCTATTATCAGCTCACCTGCGTGCATACTAAAAGTCAGTTACGCTGAGTGAGTTCTAGTTAATCAAGCAACTTGTCATACAACCACTACATACAATATATACGTATCCGAAGACACATAGTCCACTGTCTTACATGCTACTACTTAACCACTTAATTACCCCTACTGCTTAGCCACTAAAGTACCCCTACAGCTTAGCCAATTATGCCACTTTATGCCACTTATGCCACTTTATTAACGAAGGCACGCATAAACTCACTCTACCACGTGCTCACGTTATGCCCCTAACACTATTACTAGACCCATATCCGCTTCTATCTCACTATACTTCTACTTGTCTATAACCCACTTCCTATCAGCACACTATTTACACAATAAGCAAGTCACATCATAGCAATCATACACACTATTAACCACTTGACAGTCACTACCCTTGACGATACGTGCAATATCCGAAGATCGTTCACGCACCGACAAGCATTATATAATAGCTACTTGTATAACATCTATAGCATACACTTGCCATTTAAGGTAAGTGTATTCACACTTCACATCGAGTATGCACACAGCCCCGAAAAACATAACAAGGAATGGGGCTAGAAACTCACCGGAACTCGGTTACTTCTTCAGCTAATAGTTATTCCTTCTCGAGCTGTGCGCGTCTAACTGTTTAATAATTAAATATCAAATACCACTCTAGTCATTCTCATTACTACTTAATTAGTCTTACGCGTCTAAGCCGGTTTTACTTCATTGAATCATTACCCGGTTAGTTAATCGTTACTCGTTAATCCTTTAAAGGCATCTTTCATAAATTATCAAAGTCCAAGGGCTATTATGTAATTATCTCATTCTTTTCTAAGTCTAGGGACTGTTCTGTCATTCTACCAATCTTCTAATGCGTTATCCAGTCCCTAACGAATTGGACTATATGACGAACCAGTCCTCATACGAAGTGAACCTTATAACGAAATGGACCCTTAGCGAATCGGTCCTCTTCACGAACTGGCCCTTCTGTAGAGAATTGACCCTTAACGAACTACTTAACGAATTAGGTTTAATTTGTTATTTCCTTAACGAACCAGAGCTAGTTCGTCATTCCCGAATTAACGAATCAGCTTAACGAATTAAGGCTAGTTCGTTAACCCTCTGTTAACGAATTACCTTTGATTCGCTAGTTTCCATAGCGAATTAGGGTTAGGTTTTGTCAGAGATTGTCAGAAACATTCTCTGACATCCTTAAATACCCGCGCCACCTTTCCGGCGCCGTCTTTCCGGCGCCGCCGTGCCGGAAAACCGTGTGGTGGCCGGGAAAACGTATTCCAGCACCGTTTTCACCGTTTTTCGTCCCGTTCGATCCAGATCTGAGCTAGGGTAACCCCTAGCTCATCTTAGGTTAGGTTTATACCCTATTCCACCCGGATCTCGTGACTTTAACGGTTTAACGGTGTCGGCTCGTCGTTTCGCAACTAGATCTAACGGTTTGGACCTCTACAATAACATACTATCATTACCTCGGGTCGGAAATTGGTTCACCTTCTTCTTCTTCTTGGTTTCGGCTTAGAGAGAGAGTGGGATGAGAGAGAGCCAAGTGTGTGTTTTGGGTGGTGTATGGAGTATGAGAAAATGAATGATAATTGGTGATTTAAGGTTTATATAATTGTAGATCATGGGCTTAGGCCCATGGTCCTTCCCTCCTTCCTTCATAGCCCAAGTCCATAAACCATGCCCATTAACCAACACTAGCCCGCCCCATACTAACTCCTACTCTATTTTATTATTTCCCACTAACCCGAGCAAACTTTCCCTCCAATATTAAATAATATAGTTATTGTTATTTTGGAAATTTCGGGATGTTACAAACTATGGACCAAGAGATTAGAAGATCAAGCATACTAGGAAGGATTAGGAAAGAGGCATACCACTCTCACACTCATAAACCTTGTCATCTTCATCTTTCAAGAACAAGTAAGTGTTAAAGTTATGATTGATTATTAGATATGGATGCATAAGGTTTATTGTTCTTGAGTTGTTTGAAAGCTTGAAAGTTTGAAATTATGGATGAGTGTGTGTGTGTTTGTGGGTTGATGTATGTATGTATGTATGTATATATGTATGTATGTATGTATGTATGTATGTATGTATGTATGTATGTATGTATGTATGTATGTATGTATGTATGTATGTGTAAAAGGGAGGATCAAACTCATTTACACAGGCATACATTCGTCCTAAAGATCCTTCATTGATTGTTAAGTTTGATTTTAGGTGTTGTTAATCTTTTAAATACTTGATAAAAACTTGAATGAACATAATGTTAGGGTTTGTTGTTGGAATGAATTTTGGATTGATTATTGGTCTTTAAATTGTTAGTAAAGACTTAGATTATTGAAAATTGTTGTTAGAGGTGAACAAAACAAGAAAAGGGTCATGATTGAAATTTGGGGATTTTGGTTTTGGGATTAATTAAGGGGTTTTGGATGGATTTTTGAATCAAAAAGTGATGTGGAATAATTTAATTGAAAGTAATATAGGTTATATGCTAGAATCAATAGTTGAAACTTGAAGATTAACAAAATTGTTAAAGTTGCTAAATAGGGAAACTTTAATTTAAGAAAATTTGAAATTTGGATTTTGATGTGGAAACTTGTAATAAATGTGATCAATATGTGATTAATAGCTACTTTAAACTAAGATATGATGCATGATTAGAGGATTGATTAGCTAACACATTAATTGAATTAGCAAACATCTTACTAGATATAGAAACTTTGTTGAATGGTGAATTGAAAAAACAAAATTGGAATAGAGCACTTAGGATGCATGAAACTCTATCAAACTAATTGAATGAATTAAACTTAGAATTTTACTTAATAAAAGTGGAAGAATTGAATCAATTAGAATTATCAAATATTAAAAGTTACTATAATAGGAAACTTGAATAGAACAACACTATGAAAAATTCATGAAAATTCATGATCTTGTGATTTGAATGATTGACTAGAGATTGATAAATATAAAAATGATGTAAAGTGATTGATTTTGAAGAATATAATCTTCTAAAAGTTCATACTTGACTTTGTTGTAAAGAAACATACTTGAATCATAAAATTAGATTCTTCTAAAACAAAATAAGAACTCTTTATCGAAAAGTTAGATTTTGGCTTGATATGAACTTACAAAATAGGTTATAGATCTAGACTTTTATAATATTTAATAATATTTGCACATATAAAAATAACAAGCTTAATTAGTAACATTGTTAACAAACTTAGAATATGCCCTAGGAACTTAAAACTCAATTAAACGTGTCTTGTGAAATTATATAATCAAAACTGTAATTTATGGTGAATTGTGTGTGATTGGTTCATAAGATGGTTAGTGTAGACTTGTTCAACTTATTTGACTTGTCGGTAACGTTAACGGTCGTAAAATCGGCTTTTTAAACGAAACCGACCCAACTCTTAGGGACTGTTTTAGAACAGCCCCTAAAGTAGTAAAATACTCATATATAATATATATTAATATATGGGAAAATGACAAGATGATAAAACTTAGTCTTAAACGGTTTCCCTATGTCTAGAAATCAACAAAACTTAGTTAAAATGACAAGATGATAAAACTTAGTACATGTTTTGTTGATTTCGATTTACACACACACACACATATATATGGACTATCTTCGTTATAAAGGGAAACTTACAAACACATTGTGTTGATCGTTATTTTAATATGCTTTTCAGGTAAGTGATTATTTCGAGGAGGCATGGAAAGGAGGGCGGGTCGTGTTTGAATAATGTTGAGATAAGAATTTAATAAATCGTGCAATGGCACGTGTATGAAACTCTGATAATGTAAAATATATGAATTTTCTTTAATAAAAGTTAAGTATTTTATTATTTGTTCTATTGTTATTGGCTATCGGCATCTATCATAACCCGAACGACTTAAGTTAAGTCTTCCGCTGTTTTAAGCTAAGATTTTGGGGTGTGACAATACTGTATATACATCATAAAGTTATTAATGAAATTGATCTCCTCTCTTTAAGGCATATTTTATACAGAGTTAAAAAATGAATGGGGGAAAGAAATGTACAAAGCAAAGAAATGTACAAAGCAAAGAAATGTACGGTGCCTTATGAGGTTAGCTTATAAAAAATAAAATGAATTATTAATTTGTGTTACTTTGCATTAAAGAAAATATAAATGAAAGAAATATTAATGACAAATATACACGTGCCTTGAAGTAAAGAATATTTACCAAAATAATAAAATGATAATCAGAGCGATGATAGCGGCAGCGATGACGATGACTGTTGTGGTGGTTAGGCGGTGATAGGTGGGGGGTGTGGTGTGGTGCGGCCAGTTAATGCCTATGTGGCGATCATGTGTTGGTGTCAAGAAAGTAGAGTGAAACAATGAATATAATTTTCTAAAAAAAATTGGGGGCTTAGAGATGAACGGTTTTGATGTGTATAGAGCATTCTTAGATATTCACTATCCATATCATTATAATTACATTAACAATTACTATAGATTTTTCTTATTTTCAATTAAATAATATTTTTTATATCCTTTTATAATTATTTTCTCTATCATCTACTCACAGCCACTTTCAAAAATATTAAAAAAATTATATGGTGTGAACATTGTAAACCTAAATAACATTCTCTCTCTCTCCCATTTACTCATAAACACTCATAATTATACCATATAAGAGCATTCTTAGTTCGTTTCGTATAATTATGTGAGTGAGTTTTGTAAATTATATTACATGATTATGAGTAGTTGTGAGTAGAATATTACTACTGTGTAAATGAAAAGTTTGAGAGTAAGCATTACACAATCTCCAAGATCATTTTTTGAAAAAGAAAAACGAGAGAAAAGAAAATATAACAGATCCTCCATTTTTATATCACATATCTTATTTTGACACCAAGAAATGAATTCTAAAATAGAAAAGAATGTTCAAAAATTAAAATGGATTTGTGAAGTTGAATTTTAAAAAGAGTCTTTGATGACCAGAAATCACTTTCATACGTAAGTAACCCTAAGCTAATAAGGTATTTCTCCAGAAAGAAAAAAAGGATTAAAATCGGGAAATGGGGCGAGCCGGATTTCACATTCGATCATTTCAATGTTTGAAATGAATGTTAATATTGTCAAACTTATTTAATCATTATCATTTTTCTCGAATAATAATGAATTCTATAAGATACTATTAAAGATCTTATCAAAGGTTAAAAGGCAAAAGAACAGGGGTATGAGTGCCATAACATCTACCATTGGATTCAAAAAAAGCATAGGATTCAAATCTAAAGAATTCATTTTTTAATTTAAAAGCTACGACTTGGGGGTTCTTAAAGATCTAATTCATTGAAATTCCATCCAATAAAACGAAAGAATTATAAATCTCTAAAATAATATATAGAAATACCACAAATAGAGCCATTGCGACACCCATCAAAGGGGTCGTTCCCCAGCCAGGAGCTACTTTACCATATTCAGACTTCAATGGGTTTTAATAAAACCCCTACAATAGTTCGTCTTGGACCAAATTTAGAATCGTTCTCAATAGTTTATGTAGCCATAAATCCTATTTAATTCATTGAAATCAGTTGATTTTGTATACCATCCCATTGTAAATAAACGATCTTATCATTCCATTGTGGTCTTAAGTTATATAATAATTGAAACAACAACCCTAGTCGCCATCTTTATATATGGTTTACTTGTAACTTTACTGTGTATGTCTTATATAGCGTTTTTGGGCAACCTTCTCAACAACCAAGAGATCCATTAGAGGAACATGGGGACTAGTTGAAGTAATGAACCTGGGAAGAGAAAATGTTACGTGTTAAACGTAAATTTGGGTTTTTACTGTTCACACCGTATAAATTTTAAAATTTTTTCTAAAAGCAGTGTGAGCGGATGAGAAGAAATGATGAGGATAAAAGTATAAAAAATAATATTTTATTTAAATAAAGAGAAAAAATGTAGTATTTTCTGATGTAAATATATGGATACGGTAGGTAATAGGCTGAGACTGCTCTAATTTACAAATCTCACTACATATTTGTAGGGGAACATACTGAGAATGCTCTAAGAGAGAATGTATTCCTTGTGTAATATGTAATTTTTCCATTGACTAATTAACCAAACACCATTTTTTTCCGTTCCCCGACAATGGTTAGTCCATTTCATTTCGAATGTCATTCATTCACTCCAAACCTTAACTTATTGTCTCTTCTTACAACACCACTACACAACCCATACTACTATCACTATCACCACCACATAGAGGTGGCAAATGGGTTGGGTTAGGTCGAACGAGTCATAGGTTGAAATGAGTCATGGGTCAAAACGAGTTTAGGTCAGAATGAGTTTGGGTCAAAATGAGTCAATTAAAAAAAAGGGTTGTTTTGGTTTGGGTCGGAATAGGCTAGGGTCGAACCGGTTTTTTTTTTTGTGAACGAGAATAACGGCGAAAATATTTTAGTTTTTTAATTTTTTTTTTGTTTTTTAGTTATATTTTAAGTTATGATTTTTTTTTTTATTATTTTTATGAATTTTTTAAAGGTGTTTTCTATTAAGATCAAAAACCCTCAAAAAAATATTTAAAAATAATAATAAAAAATTATAATTCAAAATATAAATCATAAACAAAAAAAGTAAAAACACTAGAATGTTTTCTACGTTGTCCTCGTTCCATAAAAAACCCACCTAGAATCAAACCAAAATCGAAAGAATCGACAAAAATGAAACAAAAAGCCAAAACCGGACCACATCAATCGAAATCGAAAAAATCAATCAAAACGAAACTAAAAGAATTCAAACCTAACAAAAACGAAACTGAAAAAATGGACAAAAACGAGTCCAGAATTGACCATAAAGAAACAACAGAAACCAAAGCCCAACACGTCACGGGTGAAAACTCATGTTGGCTTGAAACCTGAACCGAACCCGTTCCAATCTTAAACTCGTTTCGTGCCGAAACCTGTCTTGTACGAAAACCCGTTCCGATCCGAAACCTGTGCATTTCCTTAGGACACTAACCCACATCGACCCATTTCTTTAAACTTGTCGACCCATTTTGACCCGAAAATAAAAGTATGGAATTTCAAATGACTCATTTTGACCCATTTAGTTAAAACATTTTACTCAAACCAATTCATTTAACTTTTAAAACAACTCAAATTGACTCATTTAAAAATGCTTGGGTCAAGATTGTCACCCCTACCACCACATAAACCCAATCGTTGCAACACTTTGAATCTCATCTCTCTCCTCAAACATGGTTTTTTTTTCCAGAAGTAGGGATGAGATCGGGACCGTACCGGTACCGACCGGTCCCGGTCCCGAAAATCGTGAATTCTTGGTACCGGTACCGGTACCATAATATTCGGTTTGGTACCGGGACGGTACCGGGATTGAAGGTAAAAGTTCGGGAAATAGCGATCCCGTACCGACATCGGTCTCGATCCCGTACCGGTACTGAAACTCAAAACTTTGGTACCGATTCGGTACCGACGGTACCAAATCGATACCGATTTCGGTACCAGTACCGATTTGCTCATCCCTACCCAGAAGGTCATGCAGTTGTACCATACCTTTTGGGGTTTAGTGTTTTACCAACACCCGGATTTCAATGTTTCGGTTTTATCAACACCCGGGTTCTAGCTACAATGCTCGGGTTATTATCAACGTTCGAGGTTTTACAGACCGAATAAACGTTGTTTTAATATATTACTTTTTATATCTTAATTGACAAATTTATTTTTGGGTTTAAGTTTGGTATTGTAATGAACGTTATCAATACCGATTGAATTCGCGTCGACTTGCGGTCACAAAAAAGAAGGAATTCGTCGTGCAACAGGCACTGGAAAGATACTAGTCCTAATTAATAAATATACCCAACGGAACTAATAGTTGTCTATATCTTTTTGAGTAAATTACAACTTTATTTATCGCTTTTCACAGTTATTATTGCGAATGCCGATACCATTATGCTACCCTAACAAACTAACCGATACTGACCGGATCTTCCTCACGTCCCTGCTGAAACATACGGTCTCAAGTCTCAACTTTACTTAGCTTAAATGAAGTATGAATGTTGAATATAAATTAGTATTTTTAATTTGGAAAGAAACACTTTTTTAACTACACAATATGACCAGAGCAACACATGGACCCAAGACAAATCCATGACAGTGTTGTTTTTTTCATAATTTTATTCATTTATTTTATAGTGTTCACACCTATATTTCATTCTTCACGCGTTCTCGGATCTACTTGTGATTATGCGGACGCGAGAAAATACGGACTCCCCATTCTACGGACACTTGTCAGAAACCGTCTTTATGTAGTGGTTATAACTTTTGTTTTAAAAAAACTATTAATTATTAACTTTAAACTTTATCAATCACTTGCTCTTATGTACGTATAATTGTGTATGTTTCTTAATCAACTTAAGATTTGTCTCAACTAGGGGACACGGGCCGAGCTGTTTACGAACTCTTCGAGCTCTTCGAAGTCAAAACGAGGAGGCGAGCTCAAGCCTAGTCGAGCTCGGCTCCAACGAATTATTTTCACCCTAGCTAGTCTCTTTTCTTGTATTTATAAACTATTGTAGATTTGTTGTGTTGTTAAAAAATCATTGTAGTGGGTCATTTCCACATGCCCTCGGGGTGGACTTATGAAGACCACATGTGATTTCATTTTCAGGCTATCTTTTAACTTTCTTGGTGAATCGCATTTTTTTTTTCCGTTTTCGTTATATGTATCAGATACGTATCTGAGCAAATATTAGGTACCCTGGATCTTTTTTAGGACACTTGGCTTAGTTGTGGAACTTTGTATTTAATGGTTGAATAGTGAATTTCGGTCTGAAGTTGTCCATTTTCAAATGATGTAACTTGAACAATGAATATATGGCTTAATCGTGGAACTTTGTTTATCGTGTTTTTTAAATTTTTTTCTAGTGTATTTGACGGTGTCCCATTGTCATCAATAACATCCACCATGAACTATTAGCTTGTTTTTTGCAATCTTGTTATGAGGAGACTTGTTAGTAACACATGCAGAGCCGTCTCTGAGAATTTAAATATTTCGGCCGAGCCAATATAAAAAGGCCCGTAAGCCTTAACCAAATTTTTTTATTTGCTAATGTACATAGATAAAACTTTTATCGACCGATTTATTATAAACAGAAACCAATATAAGCATGTAATTATCTCATAAACCATTGCAGATAATCTTATTTTTAAAACCAAAAAACATATATATGTAATATGCATAAAAAGTTTGTGCCCCCGAAACCTATGTGCCCCGGCCGATAGTGCGGCTCGCACACCCTTCGAGCCTCCCCTGAACACATGAAAAAGTGATTGAACTATGAACATATAAGTTACATTTGTATGTAGTATTCATTTATATACAGATATTTTTACTTTAATAAAAAGCTATATGTTACTTTTAGATAAGTATGCAACAACAAAACGAGTTAAACTAGCAATTAGCATGAAAAGTCTACTTATATTCATGTTAGTTAGGCCAATTTTTATAATACAAATTTGCTTTTTTAACTACCAAGAAGTTATTAATTTGAAATAGATGTGAAATCTACTTCACCAAAGAGAAGTATGGCCCACGTTAAGAAAGCAATGTACAATATGTCCATATCCATACACTAGAAACGATCTACCTCAATAAACCATCACGTTAGCATCATAACAAATTCCAATTTTCTATTTTTAAATTCTTAATTTCTTTTATAACACCAAACCTTTACAAACCTCATTAAAAAAATATTAAAACTATAAATACAATGTGTATATATTAAAACATTATGTACAATATGCATGAGAGAGAGAGAGAGAGAGAGGGGGGCCAACTCCCTGTTTGCCCATCATTCTTCAGCGACAAGCACACACCCCCCCCCCACACACACACACAAATGAACCTCCCTCCACATTGCCAACCACCCGTTCGCCCTTTTGCCACGTCTTTCGGACCTTGGGAAACAAAGCACGTTACGGATGCTCTTATGAGTTCTGCCAAAAAAGAGAACAAAAGGTAATTCTTTTTGTGTTCACAATCCTTTGAACTCCATGACCAACCATGGTCAAATTTGTTTCAACATCAAAGTTTAGAATAGTAATGTATAGAAGTCGTTATAACTATGAAAATGTCAAGGTTATACCACATAATTTGAAATGTGAGTGTGCCAATTCTTTCTTTTTCAACGACGAAAAATCGAAAATGTTGTGCTCAACTAATCAACTATGACGATTTGACGTGTTATCATAGCATGGCAGTTTTGGATGTGAACATTGCAAGTTGGAAGATATAGCTTCCTTAAATAAGTGTGTTGATGTGACTAATACATCTTGCTATATATCCATTCGATGGACCCCATGTCCTACACACATATTCTCGAGCAACTTGGTCTAGTTAAGATGTGTTCATATTTGTATTAGTATTAGTTTTTGTAGTGTGTGTGTGGAGTAATTATGGAAACAAGTTCTTGGTGCAAATAATGAAGTTATGATGGTATCATCTCATAGTAGGAGTTTCGCATTAATTAGTTCTATGTTCTTGTTGCTATGGATATATAGAGATTAGAAGCTTCTTGACAATGCCGTATTTTAGCTACGAACTCTATTATATGTATGAGTGAGAAGAGCAATATCATACTTTTGGTCTTGTTTATGTTAATTCACTGCCATCATTATCACAGTTTTATGACTTATGAAATTATAACATTTTATTTCATGTTTATATAGTTACTCTTGATAAACTTTCTCAGTAAATATGTTTTTTTGTTTAATATATAGATGTAAACTGGCTTTAGAGTCCGTGGAACACACATGTTAATTTAAATAATTAAGTTACAAATAAAACAATTCATAATGTATATAGAAAAATGTATTAGAAAAAAAAACAGGTTAATCCGTTCAATTTTGTTAATGTTTTGTTTCACTTGAGCATAATTTTGTACGGCATACTTTACATACAACATTCTGATCATTATTTAAGGAAAAATCAATGCTGACATAAAAGTTTTTAATTTGATAAAAGTTAGAAGTATTGATAGGCCTGGATGTGGCATGTCGGAAGTGTTTGTCATTTTTTCTTAAATTTTAATAGTCATTGGGAAAAATACACAATGTGCAAAAGCCCGAATCTTTTGATTATTCCAAAAATATCCTTAAAAATAAATTTGAAACCGAATCAAATTTAAAATTCTAACTTTCATTTGTTTTACATTTTCAAGTCAAAACTTTGAACTCGTAACAAGTTTGATGATAAATATTCAGATTACCCCTCTTTTACACATAATAAATTTTAGCCAAATGTAGTTAATTTGTACCAAACGATCTATTACACATAACAATCAAATTTAAGTTCCACAAAAAACCTGAACAATTCTTGATAAAAAAAACCCAAGAAACTATATATGATAAACTCTATTATATTTGAAAGTGATTGGTATATATTATCCTTACAATTTTTAATCGAAAAAATAGATACATAAATTTAGATAATATATTTATAATTTATAAATTTATATGACAATGTACAAAAAAAACTAATAGATAAATAGTTTTGTTTTCAAAAAATGGATCAACTTTTAAGCATATATTTATTATTTAATGATTAAAAAAATTACTTCGTAAATTGAAAGCATATTAGAGTTTTTTTTATTTACATTCTTCAACAATATACATAGCATAATATGTTAATAATAACATTTAAAATTAAATTTTTTTCAGTATTTAACAAACACGGTTTGTTGTTGATTTTTGGATTTCACCAATTATAATATGTAAATATTTATTTTTGTAGAAGTGTATAGATATAATATAAATAGAGTTTAAAGAAAAGTGAATAATTTAATCATGTTATAGATATAATATAAAAGGAGTGTAAAAGTAAAGTGAATAATTATTGAGCTATGACATATATTAGTTTTGGATGGAAAAGTGGTGAGAATTAGCCACAAACTGACACGTGTCTACAATTATTTTACTTTATTTTAATAGGCAGATAAAGATTCTAACGTGAATGCTCGAACACAGCCACACAATCTATAAACGTTTATTTTATATGTACATTTTAACAGTTAATTAGTCCGTGAAATTTAGGGGTGAGCAAGATAAGGGTCGGACCCTTGAACCCGGTTACCCGAATCTTAAAACCCTTAATTAGACCTGAATAAATAATATGGGTCGGGTAAAGGGTATTTAAATTTCACCTTAAAGGGTAAAAGGGTTTCAAGGGTCCGACCCTTTTTCAAACCCTTGACCCGCTTACTTTATAGACATAAATCATATTTACGATTAGTCTGAAATTTATGAGAGTTTGTATTTCATATATGATTCATTAGAAATTTCTTAACTACTAAGAAAAATAAAATTAAAGGGCCATACTACTTAATGCAAACATATATATGAAAATCATTTAATTGTTCTCTACATGTAATTTATAAATGTGAATATTGTTTGTGTCAGTTCAAATGGTTGATAAACTTTCGAAGTTAGACTTTACTATGTTATTAAATAATAGTATAATTGTTCTAAGATTCATATATTAAAGTCATATATGAGATATACAACTAATAAATGCAAAAAATGAGATGTGATTAACGTCTTAAAGGGTAAAGGGTTGGACCCTTCAAACCCTTATTTATACCCGACCCATTTATTGTTTAGAGGGTAGGGTCTCGGGTCCACGTTTCTTCCTAAAAGGGTAAAGGGTCCGGGTAGGGTATTAAATAAAGGGGTCGGATCCTACCCTTTAAACAATCCTAGTGAAATTTACTATTATTAAATAGTTTATTCATGCTTAATCATAGATAAAAAAACAACAAAGGTTGAAGAATCTGTCATCGACCGGTTTAACTCGATCTTATGAATTATTGCATTTCAAAAAGATTCTTTTGCCTTTTATTTTATGGATAGTTGGGACATGTGACATCATAATAAGAACATCTACGTATGTGAATTACATCAGCATCTTGTGTTAGGAAATTGATATGAACATGCTTAAAGGGGCGGGGTGGTGCGTGAGGAGGCCGGCTCACGCGTGATGGCAATTTGCACACGCTGTCGGTCCCCCATCACGCGTGATTGGGGTGGTGTGCGTGATAGCCATCACGCAAGTGAGGGGGTGGAAATCAAGGAAAATGGAACGTTGGATGAGAGGAGCCGTTGGAGGAGAGGGTGTGGTGGTTGGTTGGTTGGTGTTTGGCCGGAAAAAGGTTCGTTCCGGTGATTTTTTCTTGCCGGAGCTCCGGTGATGAACAGATCTAGTGCGTGATGAACGGATCTGGTGGTTGGTAGTGTCGTCGGGTACGGATCTGGTGGTTGGTTGGTTGGTGTTTGGCCCGAAAAAGGTCCGGCGATATGGGGTGAAGGTGGATTTGGGGTTTTGAGGGTGTTTAAGAAGTGGGTTTTGGTTGGATTTGAGTGAAACCCAAGGATGAGTGAGTTATTTTGGCCGGAAAAAGGTCCGGTGTAGGTGGGATGAAGGTGGCCGGAAATTGAAAATCCATCACACCACACCACACCACACCACCACCCCTACCAAATTCCATCAAAATGTAATGGATTTGGGGTTGCTGATGTGGCACATCACCATTGGGTGTGGTGTGTGAGGAGATTTGCACCACCTAGGGGTGTTCATTGGATCGGATAACAGATTATTCGAATTATTCGGTTCGGGTTATTCGGATTTGAGAATTTTTGGACCCTATCCGAAATCCGATCCGATCCGAATTATGAATAATCCTATCCGATCCGAATCTATCCTAATTTAATTCGGATCGAATTCGGATAATATCTGAAAAATCCGAAATTATCCGAATAATCCGAAATAAGCCTAAAAAATTTTCCTATTTTTTTTGTTCATAACATTTAATAGTTTAGAATCACAATAAAAATACGAACCGGAAAATACGAATTACTCTTAACACAAATTTAAAGTTAAAACTTCAAATAATAGTCTAATTAATATACCAAACCGGAAAATATCACTAAAAACATGTTTTTTAATCGGATTAAACGAATATCCGAATAATCCGAACAATCCGATTTTTTTAAAAATTCCATATCCGAATCCGATCCGTATATGAATTAGTTATTCTGATATTCGGATTGATCCAATCCAAATATCCGAATAAGAATTCGGATCGGTTTGTTTGGGTTTCGGTTTCGGTTTGGATTTTGGTTTTATTCGGATTTTGGATTTCTTGAACACCCCTAGCACCACCCCTCCCCCCTTAGTGGTAGGAATAGAACGTGGGAAAAAAATATATTATTAGACGCCCAACCAGTAAAAAGATGAATCGTACTTTAGAAGTAGAGTGATGTGGGTGAGATTAAGGGGATGACCTTTCCCCCGAACATTGCTCCACAACGGAGAGTAGGGATGCCCTTTTTCCCCCGAATATTGTACTGGTACCGTACTGACCGATCGTAAGCGGTACCATGAAGACTTAATCTTGATTTGTTAAGTGGTTAAAGTTTGGTGTTTGTTTTGTTAAGTTTTATATTAATATTTGTTTTGTATGGTAAGAATGTTATGGATTATTCTAAAATAAGTTTGTCTTGTTTTCCAAGTTAGGTTTATCTTGGATAACAAGTTTAGTAGGTCTTTAAATAAGGTCTAGATTATTAGTTTTATTAGAGAGAGTCAAGAGAGGTCTCTTCTCCTTGTATGTTCGTGAAGTTATGTTCGTTTGTTAAGTTCATTTGATTATATGAAAAGAGTCTCGGGTTGTCACCCCAATATCTCATGTTTGTTTGTTTGATAAGTTCGTTTGAGTTATTTATTAGAGACTATGTTATTGACCCGTGGGCGTCACGGGTGAAAAAATATAAATCATTCAATAAACACATAAATTCAAACAACATATTTTTGAATTTGTTATTCGCGGCAACAATATGACTCGTGTGTTACACGGGCGGGAAAAAATATTCGGCAACTAAATACATATATGATTATAAACGACATATTTCTGAATATATTTTTTTGAGATAGTAACATGATTTATAATTGTGACACTCGTCAATTTCAGGTTAACTCCGTTAATCCAAACTCCGTCAATTCAAACTTAAGATCACTCGATCTATAACGCACATCTCATTACATTTAAACTAGGGTTTTAAATGACGCTTGACAATCACTACACATGTAGTCTTTCGGGATTGCACCGAAACGCAAACGAGTTGACGCAAACCATTGGTGAATAAACGACAAACATCCAAACAATAAGTATTTGAGAATTATGTGTTATTTGATATTCATATGTAAAATATTAACTCAAGATGCAAAAGTCTATGTTATGCTAGAAATTGATTAATTAGAAGCTTAAGGGGGTTAAGTGTAACATAATTATATATATAAACAACATATTAAAAACCTAAACCCTAATCCCCTCTCTCCCTCTCCTCTCACCTGACGGCAGCCCCCCTCCCCTCTCCTCTCTCGTCGACCGAGCCACAAGGCACACACACACACACACGTATACAAGTCGGTTTCAAGCTTGATTGAAGAGTTAAGAAGCTAATTAGGTAATATAAACACCATATCTAATCCATTCTATCATTTAATTGTATGATTAAACCTGTAATCATAAACCCTAAGTGTTAAATATGTTGTTTGTTGATGATTTAGGGTTACATGCATGATTGTTAGTTCATAGGTTAATTGTTTATTGAGTTTTGATGGAAACTGATGCTGGACAGATTATTGAATTCGTGTTTGGACGGCTGTAACTCGATGTTAATGTTATGTTTTGATATGATTGTTGATTCTACAGTATACTAGGTCGAGTCTAGTTTCTGAAAAGTCTGAGTTTGTAATTTTTGGATGCATAAAAGTCTGTTTTTATTATTTTACAAAACTGTTGTGCAAGGCTGATTTGGGAGACCTGCTATTAGGCTTTTTTGCGACTAAGATATCTCACAAACTACAAGACCAAATGGGTTGGTTCCACTTCTGGAAGAAAATACATTGATTTAGAAACCTAACCCAATTTGTCTTGCATTAATTGGAATTACCATTTAACGGGAATAACAAATATCATTCTGTTGTGCATGATTCTGACTGCTGTGAGTTTACTGTAATGTTTTGACCATTGTGAGAAATATATGTGGAATAAAAATACAATAAATATAGTTCTGGAAACCTAACTCATGTGTGCTTTTGTGACGATTTTTGGTGAATTAATTGATATGTTTTGATCTGTTGAATAGAGTAATCTTTCAAGTAGAAATCTGTCCTGATAGAACTAGCTGCTGAACTATATGAAAATACATGAAACGTGCTTGTTGCTAGATAATTGCCATGTTTTTGACTAAATTGCCCTTGTGGGGAATGATTGCTAGTAATGTACAATATTAATACTTGACACGTAAGTATTTTTTCACACATGTAACGTATCACCAATGTGTTTGTTGAGTCACACACAATTCACAAACGAAACACGAAACGTATCTCACGCATATGTATTATGTGCCGAGTCTAGAGACTCAATAATACTTCCAACACTTAGAAAATCTCATTCTTGTTTTAGAACGCTAGTGAGGATTCTCTGTGACGCGCATCTCTTGGTTGACTTGTTTTTGAATTCTTCGCAAACAGTGAGTTTCACGTTCCCCTTTTACTCTTTTAAACGCTTTTTACTTGGGGGAGATAACATACTCCAAAACGCTTTAGATTTTGTTATTAGTTATATATCACTTGTAAGGCTAAGTGACAAGCGAACCAACTAAAGTCCTTTATAACATTGAACCGTTTAATATTGGATAATAGCGAGTCACTGTTGAGTAGTACTACTGGGTTTGACAAACCCCACCCAACGCTAAACTCGACTGGAGGTCGAGTGGGTGTAATTTTGGCTAACACATTTTCCATGGTCGGGATAGAAATGGTGGCAAGGCAATTGATAAACAGTCAGCTTCGGTGTCGAACACTTAGTAATACTTGTTGTATAGGCTAGCTACCTATCGATATATAATTTACTTAACACTATCTGGTAACGCAAACGCAAACGCAAACGCAACACGTGAACGCAATCGCAAACGCTTTATTTATATAAACTTGTGAACTCACCAACCCCGTGTTGACACTTTTAGTATGTTATTCTCAGGTAGCTGAGGCGGGCGCGCGGTATAGGAACATGCATTACATTCAACTCTATCGTTTTTGCAAACTCGTTTTTAAACTGTTATTAATTGGGTTTTAAGTCGTCCTGCGTGACACAACACATGGTTTATGATTTTACGCTTCCACACTTATTTACACTTAAATGTTTCGTGGTTGAAAACTTTACTTATGATGTTTGATTATAACTAATGATTCCGATCTTGTTAGTTCACACCCTCTGACGGTAAAACTCCGTTAGTGGATTTTGAGGGTGTGACAGATTGGTATCAGAGCCATTGGTTATAGCGAACTAGAATTGCATGCATACTAGACTATAACCGCAACGACCCATTAGTTATAATTATACGCACTGCATATATATTTTGTTTAGTCTTTCGTTATCTTATCTCTTTACCCTATCCACTCATACGCCCGCATACACGACTTATCCTGTAGGGATGTCGACACCACCATCATTGTCATCCAACCAGATGACTCATGCTCATGGAAAGGAACCGCAGCTACCTACCTCATCGCCACCCCGAGTAGTCCCGGAACTAGAAGCCCCTGCACCGAAGAGGTATCGCCTATCTGGAGGCATGTACGACGACGACGTTAGCTGGGATTGGTACCCGAGTCTGATCAGGCGAATGGTTTATCGCGAACAATTTCCCCCACTGCCTCACCCGAGCCGCCCTGCTTACCCCAACACCCTACCACCCATAACCGAACCAATAGAGCGAGTTCTCGCTGCTGTTGTTTCCTATTTAGAGCGTGACGCGGGTATTATGCGCTCGGCGAGAGCGAACGTTTCCGGATTGATAAAAGATGGAACCGAGGCTAGGGAAGAAATTTCCCGCCTGACAGCGGCTATGAAGGAAGTGCATGATACTAATGATCAGCAGATGAAGATTATGAGAAAAATGCAAGCAGAGATGATCGATTTGCAAGAGCAACTCCTTGTGGCGAGATCCCGGACAAAGATAGCCCTAGAGCATTACGATATCTTACAAACGCAAATTGCTCAGAATGCAGCAAAACCTGAGGAAGAACCTGAGGAAGATCCCGAGGAGGAACCCGAAGAGGAACCGGAGGAAGAACCGGCTGAGCCGGAGGCACACTCAGAGGTATCCTCAGACGATGACATTTAAGGATGATAACACCTAGATGGAGGGGTTGTCTCCATCCAAACTATTATTTTCTATGATTATAAGGATTGGTTTTAAATACTTTGTAGTGAATACAATTGTTTTAATCATGAATTATTATTTGGATTATTATATGGTTGTGATGTGATGTTTACCTCTTTTATCTTTTCTTTCTTACCTACCTTTTATTACATGTATGGTGTGTTGCATATGAAACCGAGAATTCATGTCTAACATTTTATGCTATGATTCTAGGAGATGGCTGGAAGAAACGCTGGGCACGGTCGCGGTAACATCAACCTAACCGCAGCAGAACTCCAAACCCTATTGAATGACCATGCGGCGGCAGCTCTAGCCGCACATGTTCAGAATCAAGCCGGAGGTCCAGCTGGAGCATGTACTTTCAAGAACTACCTGGATTGCAAGCCCACTTCGGTTAAGGGCACTGAGGGAGCCATAGGTTTCCTGCGTTGGTCTGAGAAGGCCGAGTCAGCTTTCGAAATGTGTAATTGTCCACCCGCTAGTAGGGTCAAATTTGCTGCTGGAACACTGGAAGATTCTACTCTCACTTGGTGGAACTCCAATGTGCAAATTCTTGGGTTGGAATTGGCGAACGCTATGAACTGGGAAGAGTTCAAGAATATGATGCGGGAAGAGTATTGTCCTAGAGAGGAAATCGCGAAGTTGGAATATGAGTTTTGGTCGTTGAAAATAGTGGGTTCCGAGATTGAAGCCTACACCACCCGTTCCCACGAGCTAGCAGTGATGTGTCCACAAATGGTAGACCCGCCGAGTAAGAGAATCGAGATGTATATCGATGGGCTGGTACCACAAATTCAGGGTATGGTGACGTCTTCCAAACCGGCTACAATTCAACAAGCGATCCGGTTAGCTCACAAACTGACGGACCAGGCAGTGACACAAGGTGCGTTACCACCTAGAGGTTCAACCTCTAAAACCCGTGACAACCCGAGTACTGACAACAACAACAACAACAACCCGAGCAATGGAAAGAGGAAATTCGACAACACCAGGTCCTCATCCTCGAACCTCCCACAGCAACAACACTACCGTAAGCCCGAACTCGCTCGGAACTTCAATAATCAGAGTTCCAACAATAACAACAATGGTGGCGGGCAGGTTTCGAGTGGCTATGTTGGGAAGTACCCGAAATGCAACAAGTGCAACTATCACCATGCTGGGCCATGCGACCATATCAAATGTCTGAGATGCGGAAAAATGGGTCATCAGGCTAAGGAATGTAGGGGAGACCTAGTGGCAAGGGGTGCTCCTAAACAACCTACGGCGACTAAAGGGTGTTTCGAGTGTGGTCAAGAGGGTCATTTCAAGAAGGATTGCCCCAAACTAAAGCAGAATGAGAACAATGGAGGCAGCAGCGGTGGCGGAAGCAGTGGTAAAGGTAGAGCTTTCGTCATTGGGTCGGGCCAGGCCCGCAACGATCCGAATGTGGTTACTGGTAAGTTTCCTGTGAACGACTGTTTTGCTTCTGTTTTGATTGACACTGGAGCTGATAGGAGTTTTGTATCGAAAGCCTTTAGTAAACTCTTAGACTTAACTCCAACTCCGTTAGATGCTAAGTTTCCTGTGGAATTAGCTGACGGTAAGTCTATAGAAACAACTCATGTACTTGCGGTATGTAAGTTGAAACTGTCGGGTCATACTTTTGATATCGACCTCATACCTTTTACACTTGGTAGTTTCGATGTCGTTGTCGGCATGGACTGGCTATCCGAGAACCGAGCTGAGATTATATGTAACGACAAGATAGTCGACATCACTACCCCTTCCGACGAGATCATTTCGATCCAGGGCGAGAAGAGCGGCATGACCACCAGCGTCATCACCCTCATGAAGGCGCAGAAATATTTACGAAAGGGTCACCCGGAAATTTTAGCCCATATTGTCGAGAAATCCGCGGAGGAGAAGCGAATCGAAGACATACCGATTGTGCGAGATTTTCCGGAAGTCTTCCCGGAGGATTTGCCTGGACTCCCACCTATTCGACAAGTCGAGTTCCAAATCGAATTGACCCCCGGTGCAGCACCCATAGCACGAGCCCCGTATCGGCTCGCACGGGCAGAGCTTCAGGAGTTGTCCACTCAGGGGGTGTTTGTTTTTTCTTCAAACATCTTCAAGGGAGCTAATGTCTGCACGCGCGCAGACATTACCATTGAAGATTGTTTGTTTTTTTTCTTAAAACAGATCTTAAGTTATCTTCTTTCATCTTAAAAGAAAAGCAAAGAAATCTTGCTTAAAACATCTTCGCAAAAAAATCATACTCTTATCCCTTTGAAGCCACCCTCTCATCCACTCCTCCCACCACCGTCCGCCACCACCACCCACCGTACGCCACCACCACCATCCCCCACTGCCACTGTCCACCACCATCCACCGCCACTACCCACCGTCCGCCGCCACTACCAGCATCCACCACCACTACCCATCGTCCGCCACCACCACCACCACCACCATCCATCACAGCCACCACCAATCACCACAACCGTTCATCACCACCACCACAACCGTTCATCACCACCACCACCCACTGTCGGACGCCATCACCGTCAACTACCACCGTCCACCACCCACCAAAACCGTCAATTACCACCACCCACTGTCCACCACCACCATCCATCGCCACTACCCACCGTCCGCCGCCACAATTTTATTATTATATTTTCTATGTAACTTGAATAAATGACTTCTATCTTGTGAGATAAGTTTGACAGTTATGCAGACAGTATCAGCTTATAAAAACAAACAGTCTTATATTTTCAGCTTGCAGATCTTCAGACCACATCTTCAGTTGCAGACATGAAAACAGATGAAATCAGCTTGCAGACAGTTTATGTCTGCAAAAACAAACAGCACCTCAATTGCAAGATTTTCGGATAAAGGTTTTATCAGACCTAGCTCATCACCCTGGGGAGCCCCGGTCTTATTTGTTCGAAAGAAGGACGGGACTTTCCGCATGTGCATCGACTACCGAGAGCTGAACAAGGTGACGATCAAGAACCGTTATCCCTTACCCCAAATTGATGATCTGTTCGACCAACTCCAAGGATCGAGTTACTACTCGAAGATCGATCTGAGATCTGGTTACCATCAATTAAGAGTGCGCGAAGAAGACATTTCAAAGACGGCCTTCAGAACTCGGTATGGTCACTACGAGTTTTCGGTTATGCCTTTTGGCTTAACCAACGCACCAGCCGTATTTATGGATCTCATGAACAGAGTATGCAAGGCGTACCTCGAAAAGTTTGTGATTGTTTTTATTGATGATATCCTCGTCTACTCCAAGAACAAGACCAACCACGAAGAACACCTGAGATTGATCTCAGAATTGCTAAAGAAGGAACAACTGTACGCTAAACTCTCGAAATGCGAATTTTGGCTTCGCGAGGTTCACTTCTTAGGACATGTGATCAATGAGAATGGTATCCATGTCGATCCCAGTAAAGTAGAGGCCATCAAAAACTCGGAAGCACCTAAGACTCCGACTGAGGTGCGACAATTCCTAGGACTGGCCGGCTACTACCGGCGTTTTATCGAGGGATTTTCAAAGATTGCTCAACCCCTCACCGCTTTGACTCACAAGGGTACTAAGTACAATTGGGGTGACGCGCAAGAATCCGCTTTCTAACTGTTGAAAACCAAACTCTGTAGCGCCCCTATCCTACCCCTTCCCGAGGGAACAGAAAATTTTGAGGTACATTGTGACGCATCGATACAAGGTCTCGGTTGCGTGCTGATGCAACTCGAGAAAGTTATAGCCTATGCCTCTCGACAACTACGGATTCACGAGAATAATTACACGACCCATGACCTGGAACTCGGAGCTGTGGTGTTTGCTCTTAAGATATGGAGGCATTACTTGTACGGTACCAAGTTTACCATTTACACCGACCACAAGAGTCTCCAACATATCTACAATCAGAAGGAGATGAACATGCGACAGCGTCATTGGGTCGAGCTGCTTAAGGATTATGATTGTGCCATCAAGTACCACCCTGGCAAGGCCAATATAGTGGCCGATGCTCTCAGCAGGAAAGAAACCGATAAACCTAGACGAGTGCGAGCATTACAACTCACGATTCACGCCAACTTACCCGATCAGATTCGCGATGCGCAACTCGAAGCCTTGAAAGACGATAATCTCCCATCAGAACTCATGCGAGGCATGAACAAGCAACTTGAAACCAAATCGGACGGGGTCCGATATTTCGAAAACCGGATTTGGGTCCCTCGATACGGAGAGTTGAGAACTCTAGTGATGGACGAAGCACACAAGTCCCGATATTCCATCCACCCTGGCTCAGATAAAATGTACCATGACCTGAAAGCACTTTACTGGTGGCCAAACATGAAAGCCGACATTGCCACCTACGTGAGCAAATGCTTGACTTGTGCAAGAGTCAAAATAGAATATCAGAAACCATCTGGTCTGCTACAGCAACCGGAACTTCCAACGTGGAAATGGGAACACATTTCCATGGATTTCATCACGGGATTACCCAAAACACCGATGGGATGCGATACCATCTGGGTGATCGTTGACCGGTTGACTAAGTCTGCACACTTCTTAGCAATCAAGGAATCGTACAAGATGGAAAGACTGACTTGCATCTACATGAAAGAAGTAGTGTTTAGACACGGAGTGCCTGTCTCAATCATATCTGATCGAGATTCCTGTTTCACTTCGCACTTCTGGAAGTCACTACAGGGCGCACTAGGCACCCGCCTTGATATGAGCACAGCATACCATCCTCAGACGGATGGGCAAAGTGAGCGCAACATTCAGACCTTGGATGACATGTTGCGTGCATACGTGTTGGACTTCGGAAAAGGTTGGGAACCTCACTTACCTTTGGTAGAGTTTTCGTATAATAACAGCTACCACGCAAGCATTAAAGCAGCGCCGTTTGAAGCGTTGTATGGACGGAAGTGTCGATCACCTCTCTGCTGGGCAGAGGTGGGTGATAGCCAAATCACTGGTCCAGAACTAGTACTTAAAACCTCTAAAAAGATTGTTCAAATCCGAAACGCATGGCAGCAGCACGAGATCGCCAAAAGAGTTACGCCGACAAGCGCCGAAAGCCTCTTGAATTTCAAGTGAACGATCAAGTATTACTCAAAGTCTCACCTTGGAAAGGTGTGGTTCGCTTCGGAAAGCGAAACAAACTCAATCCACGATACGTTGGCCCTTACCGGATAACTGAGCGCATTGGTCCGGTGGCGTACCGACTGGATCTACCAACGGAACTCAGTAGTGTACACAATGTATTCCATGTATCCAATTTGAAGAGATGCCTTTCCGATGAAACCCAAGCAGTCCCTTTGGACGAGTTGCAAGTTGATGAACAGCTACGCTTCATCGAAGAACCACTTGAAGTTTTGGATTGGGAAACCAAAACACTCAAGCACAGCAAAATTCCAATCGTTAAGGTTCGTTGGAACTCGAAACGTGGACCGGAGTTCACGTGGGAACGTGAGGACCAAATGATGAAAAAGTATCCTCACCTTTTTGAAGGGTTGACTAAACACCGAAAACCGCGAAAGCCGTCAAACCGTCAGAAATCACCAGAGGTACGAATTAAATTTCGGGACGAAATTTCTTTCTACAAGGGGATGATATGACAAACTGAAAATTTTTTCTTGTTTTTTCAGACACCCATCGCGACTTGACTCAAATTTTTGGTACGAAAATTCTTTCAACATGGGAATGATGTAACACTCGTCAATTTCAGGTTAACTCCGTTAATCCGAACTCCGTCAATTCAAACTTAAGATCACTCGATCAATAACGCACATCTCATTACATTTAAACTAGGGTTTTAAATGACGCTTGACAATCACTACACATGTAGTCTTTCAGGATTGCACCGAAACGCAAACGAGTTGAGGCAAACCATTGGTGAATAAACGACAAACATCCAAACAATAAGTATTTGAGAATTATGTGTTAGGTTTATGTGTTATTTGATATTCATATGTAAAACATTAACTCAAGATGCAAAAGTCTATGTTATGCTAGAAATTGATTAATTAGAAGCTTAAGGGGGTTAAGTGTAACATAATTATATATATAAACAACATATTAATAAACTAAACCCTAATCCCCTCTCTCCCTCTCCTCTCACCTGACGGCAGCCCCCCTCCCCTCTCCTCTCTCGTCGACCGAGCCACAAGGCACACACACACACACGTATACAAGTCGGTTTCAAGCTTGATCGAACGGTTAAGAAGCTAATTAGGTAATATAAACACCATATCTAATCCATTCTATCATTTACTTGTATGATTAAACCTGTAATCATAAACCCTAAGTGTTAAATATGTTGTTTGTTGATGATTTAGGGTTACATGATGATTGTTAGTTCATAGGTTAATTGTTTATTGAGTTTTGATGGAAACTGATGCTGGACAGATTATTGAATTCGTGTTTGGACGGCTGTAACTCGATGTTAATGTTATGTTTTGATATGATTGTTGATTCTACAGTATACTAGGTCGAGTCTAGTTTCTGAAAAGTCCGAGTTTGTAATTTTTGGACGCATAAAAGTCTGTTTTTATTATTTTAGAAAACTGTTGTGCAAGGCTGATTTGGGAGACCTGCTGTTAGGCTTTTTTGCGACTAAGATATCTCATATACTACAAGACTAAATGGGTTGGTTCCACTTCTGGAAGAAAATACATTGAGTTAGGAACCTAACCCAATTGGTCTTGCATTAATTGGAATTACCATTTAACGAGAATAACAAATATCATTCTGTTGCGCATGATTCTGACTGCTGTGAGTTTACTGTAATGTTTTGACCATTGTGAGAAATCTATGTGGAATAAAAATACAATAAAAATAGTTCTGGAAACCTATCTCATTTGTGCTTTTGTGACGATTTTTGGTGAATTAATTGATATGTTATGATCTGTTGAATAGAGTAATCTTTCAAGTAGAAATCTGTCCTGATAGAACTAGCTGCTGAACTATATGAAAATACATGAAACGTGCTTGTTTCTAGATAATTGCCATGTTTTTGACTAAATTGCCCTTGTGGGGAATGATTGCTAGTAATGTACAATATTAATACTTGACACGTAAGTATTTGTTCACACATGTAACGTATCACCAATGTGTTTGTTGAGTCACACACAATTCACAAACGAAACACGAAACGTATCTCACGCATAGGTATTATGTGCCGAGTCTAGAGACTCAATAATACTTCCAACACTTAGAAAATCTCATTCTTGTTTTAGAACGCTAGTGAGGATTATCTGTGACGCGCATCTCTTGGTTGACTTGTTTTTGAATTCTTCGCAAACAGTGAGTTTCACGTTCCCCTTTTACTCTTTTAAACGCTTTTTACTTGGGGGAGATAACATACTCCAAAATGCTTTAGATTTTGTTATTAGTTATATATCACTTGTAAGGCTAAGTGGCAAGCGAACCAACTAAAGTCCTTCATAACATCGAACCGTTTAATATTGGATAATAGCGAGTCACTGTTGAGTAGTACTACTGGGTTTGACAAACCCCACCCAATGCTAAACTCGACTGGAGGTCGAGTGGGTGTAATCTTGGCTAACACATTTCCAATGGTCGGGATAGACATGGTGGCAAGGCAATTGATAAACAATCAGCTTCGGTGTCGAACACTTAGTAGTACTTGTTGTATAGGCTAGCTACCTATCGATATATAATTGACTTAACACTATCTGGTAACGCAAACGCAAACGCAAACGCAAAACGTGAACGCAATCGCAAACGCTTTATTTATATAAACTTGTGAACTCACCAACCCCGTGTTGACACTTTTAATATGTTATTCTCAGGTAGCCGAGGCGGGCGCGCGGTATAGGAACATGCATTACAACTCTATCGTTTTTGCAAACTCGTTTTTAAACTGTTATTAATTGGGTTTTAAGTCGTCCTTCGTGACGCAACACATGGTTTATGATTTTACGCTTCCGCACTTATTTACACTTAAATGTTTCGTGGTTGAAAACTTTACTTATGATGTTTGATTATAACTAATGATTCCGATCCTGTTAGTTCACACCCTCTGACGTTAAAACTCCGTTAGTGGATTTTGAGGGTGTGACAATAATTGCAAGTCATATTCAAATGAAACATAAAATTGAAAGACATAAATTTACAAAAAAAAAATGACATTACATAGTAGAACGTTTAAAACAAAATCTTAAACTTTAAAACATAAACTTCATTAATTACCAAATATTTTCTTATAAACCATATATGTTTTTTTGTAACTTTACTCTGCATATCTAATATTAGTATTTTAAGTCTATCTCTACTCTTCACTTTTAATAAAAGCTGCAATAGTTGATCATGTGTAAAGATCGGGCCTTTCAAGTACCACACATATGGAAATGATAAACAACGTCAATTAAACATTTATGTACCAAAGTGTATACTTAAAAAACGCCAAACTGAAACGTGTACCTAAAATGTTGATGCCAGATCCTCTATTTGAATAATTGCCCAACAAGTAACATAAACGTCACATACCAACCAACGTATATCTTAATTGAAGAGAAACGGTAAAATGGGCAACCATTGACCAAAGTGCATTTTTGCTGCATAGAAGCTCTCAAATCGTATTATTGTAAATATTATGAAAAAGCAATATGTTAGTGCACGGTTTTGTCGTCTCGAGTATTTGTAATAGTCGTTTGTAATTTATTATTATATTTTTGTAATGGTCGTTTGTAATTTATTATTATTTTAATGTTAAAGGGTAATTATGTAACTATGTCCCATTCACTATGTAAGGCTCATTTGTTAAGGATGTTTAACGAATGAGCCAATTCGTTATTATTTATAGTTCATTCGTTAAGGCTGTTTAACGAATGAACCTTAATCGTTATATATAGATGTCCATTTGTTAAGGATGTTTAATGAATGGACCTTAGTCGTTATGTATTAGATCCATTCGTCATGGAATGTTGACAAATGGGGTATAGAGAATGAGTCATTCGCTATACCATAAAATAACGTATGTAAAGGAAGACGAATGAAAGTGATGAGTGTGTATAATTCTTGTATTTAACTATTTTAATTTATTAGTTTTATTTAGTTTATTAGTAAGAAAGTGAGTAGTTTAAGCTATTTTTGAATTTCAGGTTATGGTGCATTAAAGATACATAATGGAAGTTTTACATTATAACTCCCCAAATTCTCGTAAACGTCGTTGTTCAGTGCGCATATTAAGGTGGTTATACGAAACTATTAATGGAAATTACTTTGAGAACCAAATAAATATGAAAGGAAACATGGAGGGGTTATTATGAAAATGTGAAATTACTTCACTTTGATGATTCTTGAAAATCACATCCACATGGGATGAAAGAAATAAAAATATGTGGTGAACGTTGAATTAATAATATATGCGATGGGTTTTTTTTGGCCGTGGACTTGTTTTTTTCTTGGACCCACAAGATCAATATAGATCACAAGGGAAATGATAGAGGGGGCGTATGATATACTGCAGTGGGGAGTTTGGGTCTACGCACGGAACAGGAGAAGGCATCATAGGGTTGCGTGTCACACAAATCAAGAAGCAATAACCATAATGACGCAAGGCTAATCTCGTTGTAACTTTCTCCGGGTGAACGGTTCGTTTAGGTTTAACACTTTTCTCAATTTTAGTCATGTTTGGATTTTTTTTTGACATTGAAAACGTTGTATAAACAAATTTATGTGTTGGTTTATTTAAAATATTTACGTGCGTTAGTAATCCTTGATTTACAACTTGTTCGGTTATTGACAAAACCTAGTAGCTTGTTGGGTGACATAGAGTAGGTCGATTCACACTAATACATAGGGTAATTGAATTGTAAAAGATCCGATGACAAATATATGTTTTTGATTACCACCTAAATTAACCGACTTTCCAACACCATGTCTATGTGGTGTCCAATTAATGAAACGAGTTTTGTGTGAAACCTAGAACCTGAAACCTGGAGGAGGTTGCATTTTCTTTAAATTGTTTTTAAAATCAATCTTCTAATTTTCGCTTAAAATCGTTTGTCCATGTTTGTTAGTTAATTTTATATTGAAAATCAAAACAAACTTTGTAATACTGACCACATGCTCCTCTTGGATACGATACCCTACTTACTCTAACTATTTAGTTTAATTTGGTTTTTGAACGACAAAAACGACAGTCATCAAAATGGCGCCGTTGCCGAGGAGCTAGTGCGCTTAGTGTTGCGTTATTTGTTTGATTAAAAATAATGTATATATATATTTATTTCTTTTTGTTTAAGTTTGATATTACGCGTGGTATTGCTTGTCTTTGCTTGTGCAGGAACTTATTATCGTGTTGGCAGCATACGTGTAGTTCGGTTATGAGTTATTACAATAATCAAAGTCCACCAGGTAGTCCATTGTACGCACCATTCTCACAAAAACAACAATTTTCAAACTTTGACCTACCACATCCTCAAACCCAAAGCCAATATGAATATGATGAGTTTGATGAGATTGTGCCTTCAGTGCCACCATTTAATCAAAGAGGTCAGAATTGGGTCAAGTTCGGTCGGCAAAGGTATAATGGTGATCAACAGAATGATTATGAAGGGCATCAGGGTCAGGATGAGTATATGGATGGAGTGCCTAGGGCGAATCATAGAGCCCCAGTTAGTTAAAGGAGTTGTAAGTCATTTTGTGCCTATAGTACCAAAGAACGCCTCACTGTTCGAGCCACCACATCAGAATGCAAGATCATTTGAGACACCAATTCAGAAGTCCTATGAAGGAAGTCAAAGTAACTATCAAAGCAACTTGCATAATCAAGGGAATAGGCAAGCGAGACAACATGGGTCGAATGATAACTCCATCAATGAAAAACTTGATACAATTATTGAGTTAATGATGGGTATTCAGAAAGGCAACACGATTAGAGATAAGGAAATCAAGGCATTATCACAGCTGGTTGGACAATTATCTGAAGAAGTGGCAATCATCAGAAGAGATCAAGATAAGCTTTGTAGTGATACTCAAATATGTCTAGCTCATAAATCCTCTAACACAACGAGTGTCCACATAAATGAGGTAAGTACTCTTCCTTTTTTCTAAAATTCTGTTATTGAAACTCATTCACCACAATGTGTTAAGGGTGGGGTGAATGATGTAATTGTGTTTAAGGGTGAGAGTGAACTTGATCAGGAAGTTAAAAGTTTTAAAAAGTCTAAATATGATCCAAATAACATGTTTTCTGAAATTAGTAATTGGAATGTGAAAGTTTCATTTCCAATGGCTTTACTTGCACCAAAAAATTTAAGTAAACGGAAACAACTTAAGAGTGAAAGGTGGGAAAGTTTTGAAAAAATGAAAATAAATAAACCGTTGCTTGAACAAGTTAACGTAAGTCATGTTCATGTTAAGTGTTTAGAAGAGTTAAGTACCCACAAGCAACGTCACAAGTTTCCTAAACAATTTGATTTAACTGATAGTGTGAACGCCGTTTTGATGGGTACCCTTCCCCCGAAACTTCATGATCCAGGAACACCTATTATTTCAATACAAATAGGTGATTTTAAATTAGATGGGGCTTTATTGGATCTTGTAGCTTGTGTAAGTATTTTACCGGGGAGTTTGTATGATCAGTATGATTTTGGGCCACTACAAAAAGTTAAAACAACAGTGGGTTGGCTGATCAAACTCCTAAGTGTCCTAGGGAGATTGTAAAGGATGTGATTGTAAAATTTGGTGAATTCTATTATCCTGTGGATTTCCTCGTGCTTGATTGTGTAAAGAATACACAACCGACTGTTATTCTAGGTAGAATGTTCTTAGCAACAACAAAGGCTATTATTAACTGTGTTGAGGGAACGATTAGAATGAGGTTCGGGGAAAATAAAATGAGTTTAAAGTTGTTTTCTAATTTATCTGGTCATAAAACTGACAAGTGTGGATCTTCTGACAAGGAGAATCAAACAGAAAAGAAAGAATATTTTATGATTGACAGGTTAAATTAAGAGAAAGTGAAGAAGAAGTCAAGGAGAAGAAGAAAAAAGGTCAAGAAATCGTTGGAGTATGACTATTACAGAGAAACTTGCAAATATTATGATCTGGTGTGGGAAACTAATAATGAGAATGGAACAAGTTTAGGAGCGGAAGGAGGCAAGCACCCTACAAGACCACTATGAACGGCACATAAGGTATGGTCTGGCTGAACACCTTAACAAAAATTTAGCGCTAACCGGGAGGCAACCCGGCCTGTTATTCAGGTATGTGTATGTTTTGTTGTATTTGAACTTTGTGGGTGTAGTTCACTATAAACCCTCACGAGACCTCACTCGTCCCCCCGGGCTACCAGAGGGTTTAAAGGGCTTGTTGCATATGCTAAATGCAATCGTGGTTCCTACGAAAGTGAGTTAGGTCTTTTAACAATTTCACTAGTTTAACAAATTTAATTATGAAATTTATTTAATTTGGCTTGGTAACTAAAATTAACGGTTTTGCAAACGGTTTAAAAGACCTATCCTAACAGTTGTGAGCAGTGTGCTTCTACATGTGTGAGAGTTTGCAGGTTTTGTTGAGTGAATTGAGGAGTCGGGTTCATTGAGCGTAAGCACGAGTGCATTTGAGTGGTTTATTTTTCTTATCAGGTGATTTCGTTTTCATAATTCTTTTTTTTTTATTAGTTTACTGTTAAAAGTGTAATTGTATATTGTACAAAGTGTTAGGACCATCACATTAAGCCCGGTTTTAAAATTTTTAATCAGTCAATTTTAATCCCGTCCTCAAAAATATATTTTTTATTTCTAAATTTTAAACATTGAGGACAATGTCAACCTCAAGTGTGGGGATCGGGTAAAATTAAAATTTTTTCCTTAGAGTGTCTTGATTGTGCGTAAAAGCCGGAATTGTATATAATTAATTGCAATTACTAATGCCAAGTAGAGGTCTTTGGTCATGGTCAGTTTTTAAGCTTCTTGAAAGTCTTCTCATTCAAATGTTTTTCAATAAGTAAAATTAAAATGGACTGTTTAGATGGGGATAACGAGTCATGGGGACGTGTACACATGTTTCATATGGCAGCCTAATTCCTCCGGTACGTGTGTGAGAATTGCTTTATATATAATACACATATAATATATAGTATATACACATATCATATGAGTGCCATTATAGAGAGTAACCAATATGTCCATGATATCTAGAACTTGGTTGTCTCATGCATTTCGAGATCTTAATACCACCACCTGCATGAAGAAATAGGACTTTAGAAAACCCATTTTATATAGGCCTTACACACAAAAAAAAATAATAATTATAAAAAAATAATAATAATCCCTACCCTACGTTATCCCTTAGGAGCCAAGTTTGTGCCTTTTCACTTTTATTTGCTAAACCCACATTACAAGTCGTGTTAGCCTTGGCCTTTTGTTTTAACCCTGTGGATGAAACCCGGTATGTCAAGAGTTGTAAATAATTCGTTTGTCGATCATAGTACACAATGTACGTATGTCTTTGGGTCAATTGTTTGTATATATTGATGTTACTATTTGGTTGAAAAAAAAGAGAGAAAAAAGAGAGAAAAAAAGAAAAAAAATGAAAAATCAAAGAAAAACTCAAAAAGAGTTCGTGTTTAAAGTCGTTATTGGTTGTAAATAATATTTAGTGAGTTTGTTTGTTTGTTGGTTGGTGTCAATAAATTGGGTTCATCCACCATAAGTTACTAAATAAATCCGCTTACACACCCTAACCTAAGCCACAACAAAACCCTTAGTTCTATTCTTTATGGAACCGGTGGGTAATGGGTGGAGATATGACTTGCTTCCAAGCTTATTACTTCGTGTTCATACTTGGTATAAAGAGAAGAGAGATACTAGCACATTTTTTGTTGGTCCATATATTAAACCGAGATGAGAGATTTTATATTATGAGGGGTGTGGTCATGTGTGTCCTAACCAGAAACAAAGTACACTCGTTTGGACAGTTTCATAGTTTTAAATTGTAACATCAAATTATTTGGTGGGTTATCAATCTTGACATTGTCAGTTCTTGGAGTTGGGTATGACCTTATACCTTACTAGTAATAATAATGGTAACTGACGAACCATCGATGAGGTGTATGTGTTGCATGAAAGTTTGCTTGAGAGCAAGCGAATGATAAGTGTGGGGATGTGATGAGTGTGTATAATTCTTGTATTTAAATATTTTAGTTTATTAGTTTTATTTAGTTTATTAGTAAGAAAGTGAGTAGTTTAAGCATGTTTTTGAATTTCAAGTTATGGTGCATTAAAGATACATAATGGAAGTTTTACATTATAACGCCCCAAATTCTCGTAAACGTCGTTGTTCAGTGCGCATATTAAGGGGTTATACGAAACTATTAATGGAAATTACTTTGAGAACCAAATAAATATGAAAGGAAACATGGAGGGGTTATTATGAAAATGTGAAATTACTTCACTTTGTTGATTCTTGAAAATCACATCCACATGGGATGAAAGAAATAAAAATATGTGGTGAACGTTGAATTAATAATATATGCGATGGGTTTTTTTGGGCCGTGGACTTGTTTTTTTCTTGGACCCACAAGATCAATATAGGTCACAAGGGAAATGATAGAGGGGGCGTATGATATAATGCAGTGGGGAGTTTGGGTGGACGCACGGAACAGGAGAAGGCATCATAGGGTTGCGTGTCACACAAATCAAGAAGCAATAACCATAATGACGCAAGGCTAATCTCGTTGTAACTTTCTCCGGGTGAACGGTTCGTTTAGGTTTAACACTTTTCTCAATTTTAGTCATGTTTGGATTTGTTTTTGACATTGAAAACGTTGTATAAACAAATTGATGTGTTGGTTTATTTAAAATATTTACGTGTGTTAGTAACCTTGCTTTACAATTTGTTCGGTTATTGACAAAACCTAGTAGCTTGTTGGGTGACATAGAGTAGGTTGATTCACACTAATAAATAGGGTAATTGAATTGTAAAAGATCCGATGACAAATATCTGTTTTTGATTACCACCTAAATTAACCGACTTTCCAACACCATGTCTATGTGGTGTCCAATTAATGAAACGAGTTTTGTGTGAAACCTAGAACCTGAAACCTGGAGGAGATTGCATTTTCTTTAAATTGTTTTTAAAATCAATCTTCTAATTTTCGCTTGACATCGTTTGTCCATCTTAGTTAGTTAATTTTATATTGAAAATCAAACAAACTTTGTAATACTGACCACATGCTCATCGTGGATACGATACCCTACTTACTATAACTATTTAGTTTAATTGGGTTTTTGAATGACTAAAACGGCGGTCATCAGAAAGCCATTCGTTACAGGATGTGTAACGAATGACATATCATCTTCTATACAAGGTTGTTCATGCCTTAAGTAATTTAAGTGTTGATATAAAGTATACTGTTACGCTGCCATTTTGTCCTCTAAATACTTCAACTATTATTATCGATCATTACCTATCTTATAACGTATATCACATAACTAGATCTTATATCTAAACAATATGTCGAATTCGTATTGATTGAAGTTCATAATCTGTGTGTTCAACAAGTGGTATCAGAGCATCCAGGGTTAGATTACGTGTATGTTAAGGTAATTTCTAACAAATTGATTGATAATTCATTGAGTAATTGTTAATTTTTTATTTAATTTTAATTTTATTGGATTTAGCTGAATTAACATGCTGAGATGTTAACTGGAGGCTATTTTGAGTGGAATTGAGGTCGGATTTGATAGTGTAAGGTTTATGAGTTTTGAATTGGATTATTGATTATGTTTGAGATTGTTTGGGGTTGATTTTTAGTATTTTACGGAAGAGGGGGTTTTGTTCTTTGATTAATTTGATTTTGGACTGAGTTTGGTGAAATTGTGGATGTTCATATTGGTTTAGTGTTGTCCGTGTGACCAAGACGAATTGATCAAGCTATAGCTTGTGAAATTTGGTCACGATTTGAGGAAATTATCCATAAGTTTGTTTCCGTCTGGATTGAAGTTTGAATCTGGAAATTTTCCAGATCTGGAAAATTAATTTGAAGATTTGAAAATACTCATACTCATTCGTTATAATGAATTTGATCATTCGTTACGTGTATATTGGCCATTCGCTATTTAGGTATAACTGATTAGTGCCACGTGTTGAGTTTGTTACAACAAGAATAACAAACTCATCCGTCACTGTAGCTAATTCGTTATTAGCAAGTAACCTATTCATTACTCATTCGTTTCCTCATCCATCACCTATTCGTTACTCATTCGTCTACTCATTCGTCACCTATTCGTTACTCATTCGTCTACTCATTCGTCACCAATTCGTTACTCATTCGTCACCTATTCGTTCACTCATTCGTCATCCATACACTACCTCATTCATTAAGCTATTCACTGGTCATTCGTTAAGATACTATTTTTCATTCTTTATCAACCATCTTCACTCATTCGCTATTGAATTTTCATTTTAAACCTTTAAGTTTGAATGTGTTAAAAGTTGAACTTTTATTTACTTAAAATGGTTGGTTATTATGCATTGACATCTCATAATGTATTTGTAACGATTCCGACAAAATCAGGTATACCCTAACCGGTATATACTATTTATGTGTTATTTAGTAATGAATATATGAATTATAATGCATTTATACGAGTATGTATGATTCACAGTACGGATTATACTCGATTATGCAGTTAATCGTATTGGAAATACGATTAACCGATTAACGATTATTGAAGCCCGAACGAATCGAGGATTACATTATAGATGAGATATATGATATTTAGTGATGTTTACGAAGTATTAAAGCTTCGGAATTAGTGAATTAAAGCACAGAAAAAGAATTTTCGATTTAATGGTGCGTCGGTACGTTAAACGAAACCTTTAATACCAAACCGAGCAAGAGACGATCGATCAAGCCGAAAAAGATGCGCAATTATTAATAATATGATGTTTTAAGTTAATAAATGTCATGGTTTAAGTTTTTAAAGTTTTTAAATAGGTTTTATATAAATTTCATTTTTAAGCCGAAAACGACCGTTTTAGCCTTGTTTTAAGCTGAATTAAACATTTAACCGAAAAACGAACTGAACCAGATTATCCAAAACATTATCCGGATTTCCAAAATCCAAATGAGTGGCTAGAAATGAAAAGGTGGGTCCCACCCCACCTCCCCTTTACCTTGTCCGATCGGCAGCGGCAGGGGTATAAACCCCTTGCCCTTGTCATTTTTCTTTTTGTAAACAAGTATTTCAACATCCTTCAACTCTCTCCACATTATGATCTAAAAACCCAGATTTGTAGCAAGAAAAGCAAGGTAAAAATCGAGTTATTTACGTTTTCATCTTCTTTTCTTGAGTTTATTTGCAAGAAAATGAGGTTTCAAGTGAAAAATGGTGAAAACCCGAGATGAAAACCGATTCTTGCATGATCAAGTGATGTATACGGGTTATACAAGGGATCTTGGTCCAAGAAAGGAGTTAAACGAACCAAAAACGAATTTTTATGGTTTAAATCTTTGTTTTTAAATCATAACCGAACCAATGAAAGAAATGGCTTGATTGTGGGTGTAACTTGCTTGGTGTGGTATTATTGTGCTTGTAGGTGTTGTATCTAGTTGTTAACAAAGGCTAGAAAGCAAGATTCTTGCGATTTGAAGCTAAAAACACAAGGTAGTTCGGTTTTTTTTTATGGTGTATGTGTTTTGGACAGATTGTGGTACATTTAGAGTTAGGCTACAAAATCTCACAGAGATGATCTACACATGAAAATATGAGATCTGTGAAAATTTGGTAATTTATGGACAAAGGATGAATATTTGGTGAATTTAATGCTCGGTTTTGGCTAAAAATGGTGAAAAATATTTAAATATCATGATAAATTCTGGAAAATTCCAGATAAGCTTTTTATAACATGTAAAAGTCACACACAAAATTTTAGGTCAGTTGGAGAAGTCTAAGTAGGCTTTTCGGTTAAACGAGTTCTAGGGTTTTCTAGCTTGGTTTTATTGAAAATGGCATGTAAAAAGAGATTTTGGTTCTGGAAAAATTACAGGGGACTATGTGGATGGCAGGGGTCATCCAGGAAAACTTTGGGATTTTTCTAAGGTCGTTTGGTATTTACGACATATTTAGTGTTTAAATGGTGTTTAAAAATAGATAAATAAATTTTAAATATAAAAATTAATTCTGGAAATATTTTTATAAAATTTCCCACTGTCAAAAAGTGATTTGTGCAAAATTTCAAGATCCGAGATTAAACGGATAATTATTTGTGCAAAACAAACTTTTAAAGTTTAAAACGCGTAACCGGTAAAGTTGGCCTAAACGAGCTGACTGTTGTATAAAAACCCTAAAAATGAACTATTTTTATATAACTGAGTTAAACAGGTAAAAATAAATCATCCGAAAATAATTCGGATGATTTGGGTAATTTTATCCGATTTAACAGTTTCCGGTGCACTAAAGACGGAAACGGGTCCCGCGGCCAATCGGGGCGTCTAAACCAAGCTCTAATTTCACAACTTTAATTAAATTATCAGTCAACAACTATTTTCGGGTCGTGTGTGACCAAACTCATTTTTGAAACGTAAAAACGGATAACCGTGCTAGGCACGCAAAACGGGGAAAACGAACTAATAGTAATTCTAACTATTGAACTCTAAACGATATCACAATCTGAGTCTGGAGAAGTGTTTCTGGGTTAACATTGCCCCCGGAACGGGTACAGTACTGGGTTAACAGTGTCCCTAGATGTACCGGTTAACACGGTTAAAGTTATATTAATAGTGATTGTATAGTAACGAACTTAGGGATCGTATTACTGATCCGGACTAGTAGCTCACGTACTGTGTTACCTGCTTGCTTGCGATAAGGTGAGTTTCACGAGCCCCTTTTTCTGAATTGTTTTTAAATGTTTTCTCGGGGCGGGAAGCATGTTATTATCAAAATGTTTAAGTACATACTGAACGCATGGATTTGCGTGTATTTATATATATTTTATTGTACGGGAATCGTACGGAAATGTACTAAGATGGTAATTGTCTGAGTTGCTAACATTGTAAGGCCCCGTAACACGAGTGATTAGCTAAAAGCCGGTAGAGTGTGAATAGTACTATTGGTGACAAACCCAACTGGTCCGGCATGGATTTGCTGATGTTTCCTAGCCAGTTGCACATGTCTATTTTGTTGTTATTTATTTTGCTATGTAATGTTAGGCATAGCGGTTTGGGGCAGGTTCGTGGGCGGAGTATGCCACGGGGTTGTATGTGGATAGTCAGAGGTTTCACTTGTAGGCTCAGCATAATTACATCGTTAATATATGATTATTATAATGACTTGTCGCTGTTTATTTAAATTAGTGAAACTCACTAACTATTCGTAGTTGACCCGTTTTCTTTACATGCTTTCTAGGTACCCCCAAACTGGATTAATTGCTACATGCTTGACGATGAGTGTTTTTTGTGGAAGCTTAATGATCTTTTTGTATTAAATATGTTAATGTAATGTTGGTAAAACTTATGTGCTAACGCCTAGACGGTAACTAAACTCGGAACAATGTAATATGGTGTAAATTAATGTAGTGGTGTTTTCTTTATTAGCGATGCTGTTGATATCAGACGTGTCTGTTGCATCCCGTTTACGTTTCCGCTGCGGTTATGGGGTGTTACAGAAGTTGGTATCAGAGCCATTGGTTATAAAGAATTAGGATGTCTTTAAAAGATACCTAAATATAACCAGTAGCTCAAGTATTATAGGATCTGAATATCAACTAATAATTTATAGTGACGAGATCTGGATGAACTTGGATGGACAAGTGAGTTATTATGGTCCGGAACATAATAACAGACTTGTCCGCACGAGGGAATTCAGGGGAAGTCACGGGTAACATTAAAAGGTAAAATCGGCAACATATGTGTAAGTATATGATAATATTTTTATGTGACAAAGTTGTATAAGTATGTGTATATTAATTATGATTTACATTATGGAAGGATCTATATGTTTTCTAACTTGTGTACAGATAAGGATGTCGAGATCACGAAGTCTGTCAGTGGAGGAGGACCCGGAGGAGGCCAGTTCCGGGAACTCTAGGAGCTTACGCCTAGCATCCAGCACTGAGCCTAGTGAAACTAGCCGTAGGAGTACTAGCCTGTCCTCCCCTACTAGGGTTGCCAGATCCCCCACCCCACCGGCACCACAGGCCACCCCTACCCCTCCCAGACCCGGATCCCGCTTCACGGCGTGGATCAGTGTCCCCTATGTCCCACCTACCTCTACCCCACCCAGACCTACCTTCCACAGGGGCGAGTCCTCCCGCCCCCAGCTCGAGCCTGTGCCTCCACCCGTGTGGGGTACCCCTAGGCTGAAGAGGGATGAGCGTCCCTCCTCCGAGGCTGCATGGCTCCGAGTGCTCACCGAGCAGGTGGTTGAGCACACCATCGCCTTGACGGTGGGGATCCAGAGGAGGAGGCACTTGGCGGACTGCGTACTGGACAGCCAGTATGCGATTGCCCAGCTGAGGAGGGAGGGCGCATACTCCCAGTGGATGATTGACCGGATGGAGACACGGATCCGGGGTTTGCTGGCGGTGTTGGTGGCGATGGTGGCAGTGTCGGCATGGTTGGTAAACCACCAGGCTTAGTTATGTTAGGGTGGTAGTAGTCAGGGTCCGCTTTTTGATACTCTGTGTAAGCAGTTAGTGGCGATGCTAACATAGAGTGAATCTTGGGTAGTTATAGTACAGCCACTAGCCCATAGGGGGTCTTTTTTGGGGATGTCATTGTAGATACTTTTGGTGTATCATTCAAGCACTGACCCATAGCGGGTTATGTCGAAATGATGCCGATGTAGGACCGATGTATAAAAACTTAATCTATGGGATGATGGTAGGAATGTAATGTGTACTGATGTTTATGTAATATGTACTGATGTTTATTAATGAATGGAATGTGTGTTGTGTATCGAGATTGGAATTTGTATTAATTATATGTATTTTTCTTAATGTTGTGTAGAATGGCACCAAAACGATCAGCTCGAATGTCAGAAGTGGATGTGGACCGTCTGATTGCTCGACAGTTGGAGGCGGCGATACCGGATATAGTATCGCGCATCGCGGCCAGTATTAACAATACGACCAATCCAGACCCTGCGAGCAATCAAACGACCACCAATAATGATGGGGAACAAAATGTTAACCTTCCACCGAACGGTAACCCGATTCCGAGTAATGACGCACCGCCTAGGGTGGTCGTTACAGACAGTAATGGCCCTATACCTAGTGTAGAAACGAACCGCACTGAACCGACTCCTGCAACAAAGGGATGTTCAACTAAAGATTTTTATCTTGTGCAAGCCCCTAGAATTTAGCGGGTCTGAGGGACCAAATGGGTTGGTTAAGTGGATTGAGAAAATAGAGTCTGTTGTGAACATCAGCAACTGCCCTGAGGATTACGTTGTTAAGTATGCTACCTGCACGTTCACGGACCATGCCTTGACATGGTGGAACACAATAGTGCAAACTCGCGGTCAGGCAGCGACAAACTGCATGACCTAGGCAGAGCTCAAGGCCCTTGTACTGGAACATTTCTGCCCGAAGAACGAACTGCAGAAGTTAGAAAACGAATTGTGGAACCTGGAGATGCAGGGGGCAGACCACTTGGGTTATACGAACCGATTTAACGAATTGTCGTGATTGGTGCCATGGTTGGTCACCCCAGAGTCAAAGAGGATTGAGCGTTATATATGGGGACTAACTCCAGCAGTAAGGAGTATAGTCAACTCTGGGGGACACAAGACGTTTGAGGGTGCGGTGACGCAAGCTGGTATCGTCACATACGATTTCGTGAGGAGTGGGTCACTGAAGGTGGCAGGAGAGTCTGCTGGGGGAAAGCGAGGTACGTATGACAATAGGATCCAGGAGAAGCAGCAAAATAAACGTGCTCGGCCCGCTGCCCAGAACTACGCCATGACTAGTTCAAGCGGAAGGCAGGAATCGCAGAAAAGGACGTTCCCTAAGTGTGGGAGATGCGGTTACCAGCATGGTGGCGAGTGCAAGGGGGTAGTGTGCCACCGGTGTGGCAGGAATGGGCACTACGCACCGAGTTGTAGGACAAACCTAAACAATCTAAACCGACAACCGCAACCTATCCGTGCGCAGCCACCTAGGACCCAACCAGCCCGACAACAAAACCCACAAGGAAACCAAATGATGACCACCAGCCGTGCTTGCTTTGAATGTGGCAGCACAGATCACTTCAAGAGATACTGTCCGAAACTGAACCAGGGAGGAAATGGGAGGCAAACCGTGGGTCAGGCATCGTCGTCCAATCCGGCGAGAGGCCGAGCATTTGTGATGGGGGCGAACGAAGCACGCCAGGACCCCAGCGTAGTGACAGGTACATTCCTCGTCTCTGATCATTACTTTTCTGTATTATTTGATACGGGCGCCGATAGAAGTTTTGTCTCCGTTAAGTTCCTATCGATAGCAAACCTTCCGACTAGTGAAACCATAGAACCTTATACCGTAGAAGTCGCTAACGGTAAAACCATGATAGTTAATCAGATAGTTCGGAATTGCCCTTTTATTCTGAACAATCAATCCTTCCTGATTGACTTATTACCGGTAGAATTAGGTAGTTTTGACGTAATAGTGGGAATGGATTGGTTAGCACGTAACAAAGTGGAAATAAACTGTGAAAAGAAAATCGTCAAGATCCGGGTGTCGGATGACGAAGAGGTGTTAGTGCAAGGAGAGAAGTCGGGCACAATGATACCATTTATATCCCACCTCAAGGTGTTAAAATATATACGCCAGGGATGCGTGGCGTATCTAGCGAGCTTGACGGCCACAGATTCTGAGGAGAAACGGGTGGATGATATCCCGGTGGTACGCGAATTTCCACAAGTTTTCCCAGAAGAACTTCCTGGATTACCGACAACCCGACAGGTCGAATTCAGAATCGATTTAATACCTCAAGCTAGCCCTGTTGCTAAGGCACCCTACCGACTTGCACCGTCTGAGATGCAAGAATTATCCAATCAGTTGCAAGAATTGTTGGATAAAGGATTTATACGTCCTAGTCATTCCCCGTGGGGTGCACCTGTATTATTCGTGAAAAAGAAGGACGGGAGCCTTAGAATGTGCATCGATTACAGGGAGTTGAACAAGTTAACAATCAAAAATAGGTACCCTCTTCCCCGAATCGATGATCTGTTTGACCAGCTGCAAGGTGCGAGCTATTTCTCAAAAATCGATCTTAGATCGGGATACCATCAGGTTAGAATTTAGGAAGAAGATATCCCAAAAACCGCATTCCGGATTCGCTACGGCCATTACGAGTTCTTAGTTATGCCTTTCGGTCTAACAAATGCGCCGGCAGTGTTCATGGACCTCATGAATCTAGTCTGTAAACCCTACCTCGACAAATTCGTCATCGTGTTTATTGACGATATTTTGATCTACTCGAAAAGTAAAGAAGAGCACGAGCAACACTTAAGAATAATTTTTGAACTTCTGAATTAGGAGAAGTTGTATGCAAAATTCTCCAAGTGTAACTTCTGGTTACAAGAAGTGCAATTCCTCGGTCACGTTGTAAACCATCAAGGAATACACGTTGATCCGAGTAAGGTTGAAGCAATTAAGAATTGGAAAGCGCCTAAATCGCCAAAGGAAATCCGCCAATTCTTAGGCTTAGCTGGATATTATCGTCGATTTATAGAGAACTTTTCCAGCATCGCCCAACCTTTACTCTCCTGACTCAAAAGGATCGAAAGTATGAATGGGGAGAAGAGCAGGAAACGGTGTTTCAAATGTTAAAGCAAAAATTGTGCCAAGCGCCGATTTTAAGTCTCCCCGATGGAGACGATGGTTTTGTCGCGTATTGTGACGCATCGCGTAGAGGGTTAGGATGCGTGTTGATGAAGAATAATAAGGTTATAGCCTATGCTTCCCGACAGTTAAAAGTACACGAGAAAAATTACACTACTCATGACTTAGAACTGGGAGCGGTTATCTTCGCACTTAAAATCTGGAGACATTATCTCTACGGTACGAAGTGCACCATCTTCACCGATCATAAAAGTTTGCAGCACATATTCGATCAGAAAGATCTGAATATGAGGCAACGAAGATGGGTCGAGTTGTTAAGCGATTATGACTGTGACATCCGTTATCACCCCGGCAAGGCTAACGTCGTAGCCGATGCCTTGAGTAGGAAAGATCGGGTTAAGCCATTGCGAGTGCGAGCGCTGGGGGTGATAGTCCAGTCGAACCTTTCGGACCTGATTCGAGTCGCTCAACGTGAGGCGTTGAAAGAGGAACAATTGGAAAAGGAGGGACTTTACAGCAATGAGAAGAATTTCGAACAGCGCGTGGACGAAATTCTCTATTTCAAAAATCGGGTTTGGATCCCGACCCTCCATGACCTTCGTGAATTAATCATGGACGAAGCGCATAGATCGAAATATTCCATACATCCGGGATCGGATAAGATGTACAAGGATGTGAAGGAGTTCTACTGGTGGCCGGGTATGAAAAAGGATATAGCAACGTATGTCGGTAAGTGTACGACTTGTGCGAGAGTTAAGGCGGAGCACCAGAAACCCTCGGGGATGTTACAACAACCGGAAATTCCCGAATGGAAGTGGGAGCAAATCACGATGGATTTTGTGACACATCTCCCTAAGACGTCCCGAGGACATGATGCAATTTGGGTAATCGTGGATCGATTAACCAAATCGGAACATTTTATCCCGATTAGGAATAATTATAACACTGAGAGACTTGCGCAGATTTATATAAATGAAATTGTGTCTCGTCATGGGATACCCATCTCAATCATCTCCGATCGGGATAGCCATTTCACCTCTAATCTTTGGCAAGCTGTGCAAGAAGCGCTGGGAACGCGCATTGATCTAAGCATAGCTTACCACCCTCAGACCGATGGTCAGTCTGAGAGGACCATCCAAACCCTGGAGGATTTGCTTCGTGCATGCGTACTGGATTTTAAGGGAAATTGGGATCAACATTTCCCACTCGTTGAATTTTCCTATAATAACAGTTACCATAGCAGTATAAAGGCAGCGCCATACGAAGCATTGTATGGTCGGAAGTGCCGATCACCACTCTACTGGACTGAAGTGGGCAACACTCAGGTTATTAGATCAGACCTGGTCCAGAAAACGACCAGCAAAATCCTTGAAATTAGGAACAATCTGAAGGCCGCGCGGGATGGGCAGAAGAGTTATGCCGATACCCGTAGAAAACCGTTGTCGTTTGAGAAAGGTGATAAAGTGTATTTGAAGGTATCACCTTGGAAGGGTGTAGTCAGATTTGGAAAGGCGGGGAAGTTAGCCCCGAGATATATTGGACCATTCAATATTACTGCAAAAATCGGTCCCGTAGCATACCGATTAGAACTACCCGATGAACTGAGTGCAGTTCACAACGTGTTTCACGTATCGAACTTGAAAAGATGTCTGGCGGATGAGACGTCGGTGTTACCTTTAGAGGGCGTCCAAATAAGTGATAAGCTCAATTTCGTAGAGGAACCCATAGAAATAGTAGACGAGAAAATCAAGCAACTTAGACACAATAAGATTTCGTTGGTCAAAGTTAGATGGAATTCGCAACGAGGCCCAGAATATACATGGGAACGAAAGGACGAATTCCGGAAGAAATACCCTACCTATTCCCTCAAAAGGAAGTAGTCGACGCGTAAAATTTCGAGGACGAAATTTTTTTTTACGAGGGGAGAATGTAACGATTCCGGCAAAATCAGGTATACCCTAACCGGTATATACTATTTATGTGTTATTTAGTAATGAATATATGAATTATAATGCATTTATACGAGTATGTATGATTCACAGTACGGATTATACTCGATTATGCAGTTAATCGTATTGGAAATACGATTAACCGATTAACGATTATTGAAGCCCGAACGAATCGAGGATTACATTATAGATGAGATATATGATATTTAGTGATGTTTACGAAGTATTAAAGCTTCGGAATAAGTGAATTAAAGCACAGAAAAAGAATTTTCGATTTAATGGTGCGTCGGTACGTTAAACGAAACCTTTAATACCAAACCGAGCAAGAGACGATCGATCAAGCCGAAAAAGATGCGCAATTATTAATAATATGATGTTTTAAGTTAATAAATGTCATGGTTTAAGTTTTTAAAGTTTTTAAATCGGTTTTATATAAATTTCATTTATAAGCCGAAAACGACAGTTTTAGCCTCGTTTTAAGCTGAATTAAACATTTAACCGAAAAACGAACTGAACCAGATTATCCAAAACATTATCCGGATTTCCAAAATCCAAATGAGTGGCTAGAAATGGAAAGGTGGGTCCCACCCCACCTCCCCTTTACCTTGTCCGATCGGCAGCGGCAGGGGTATAAACCCCTTGCCCTTGTCATTTTTCTTTTTGTAAACAAGTATTTCAACATCCTTCAACTCTCTCCACATTATGATCTAAAAACCCAGATTTGTAGCAAGAAAAGCAAGGTAAAAATCGAGTTATTTACGTTTTCATCTTCTTTTCTTGAGTTTATTTGCAAGAAAATGAGGTTTCAAGTGAAAAAGGGTGAAAACCCGAGATGAAAACCGATTCTTGCATGATCAAGTGATGTATACGGGTTATACAAGGGATCTTGGTCCAAGAAAGGAGTTAAACGAACCAAAAACGAATTTTTACGGTTTAAATCTTTGTTTTAAATCATAACCGAACCCATGAAAGAAATGGCTTGATTGTGGGTGTAACTTGCTTGGTGTGGTATTATTGTGCTTGTAGGTGTTGTATCTAGTTGTTAACAAAGGCTAGAAAGCAAGATCCTTGCGATTTGAAGCTAAAAACACAAGGTAGTTCGGTTTTTTTTTTATGGTGTATGTGTTTTGGACAGATTGTGGTACATTTAGAGTTAGGCTACGAAATCTCACAGAGACGATCTACACATGAAAATATGAGATCTGTGAAAATTTGGTAATTTATGGACAAAGGATGAATATTTGGTGAATTTAATGCTCGGTTTTGGCTAAAAATGGTGAAAAATATTTAAATATCATGATAAATTCTGGAAAATTCTAGATAAGCTTTTTATAACATGTAAAAGTCACACACAAAATTTTAGGTCAGTTGGAGAAGTCTAAGTAGGCTTTTCGGTTAAACGAGTTCTAGGGTTTTCTAGCTTGGTTTTATTGAAAATGGCATGTAAAAAGAGATTTTGGTTCTGGAAAAATTACAAGGGACTATGTGGATGGCAGGGGTCATCCAGGAAAAATTTGGGATTTTTCTAAGGTCGTTTGGTATTTACGACATATTTAGTGTTTAAATGGTGTTTAAAAATAGATAAATAAATTATAAATATAAAAATTAATTCTGGAAATATTTTTATAAAATTCCCCACTGTCAAAAAGTGATTTGTGCAAAATTTCAAGATCCGAGATTAAACGGATAATTATTTGTGCAAAACAAACTTTTAAAGTTTAAAACGCGTAACCGGTAAAGTTCGCCTAAACGAGCTGACTGGTGTATAAAAACCCTAAAATTGAACTATTTTCATATAACTGAGTTAAACAGGTAAAAATAAATCATCCGAAAATAATTCGGATGATTTGGGTAATTTTATCCGATTTAACAGTTTCCGGTGCACTAAAGACGGAAACGGGTCCCGCGGCCAATCGGGGCGTCTAAACCAAGCTCTAATTTCACAACTTTAATTAAATTATCAGTCAACAACTATTTTCGGGTCGTGTGTAACCAAACTCATTTTTGAAACGTAAAAACGGATAACCGTGCTAGGCACGCAAAACGGGGAAAACGAACTAATAGTAATTCTAACTATTGAACTCTAAACGATATCACAATCTGAGTCCGAAGAAGTGTTTCTGGGTTAACATTGCCCCCGGAACGGGTACAGTACTGGGTTAACAGTGTCCCCAGATGTACCGGTTAACACGGTTAAAGTTATATTAATAGTGATTGTATAGTAACGAACTTAGGGATCGTATTACTGATCCGGACTAGTAGCTCACGTACTGTGTTACCTGCTTGCTTGCGATAAGGTGAGTTTCACGAGCCCCTTTTTCTGAATTGTTTTTAAATATTTTCTCGGGGCGGGAAGCATGTTATTATCAAAATGTTTAAGTACATACTGAACGCATGGATTTGCGTGTATTTATATATATTTTATTGTACGGGAATCGTACGGAAATGTACTAAGATGGTAATTGTCTGAGTTGCTAACATTGTAAGGCCCCGTAACACGAGTGATTAGCTAAAAGCCGGTAGAGTGTGAATAGTACTATTGGTCTGACAAACCCAACTGGTCCGGCATGGATTTGCTGATGTTTCCCAGCCAGTTGCACATGTCTATTTTGTTGTTATTTATTTTGCTATGTAATGTTAGGCATAGCGGTTTGGGGCAGGTTCGTGGGCGGAGTATGCCACGGGGTTATATGTGGATAGTCAGAGGTTTCACTTGTGGGCTCAGCATAATTACATCGTTAATATATGATTATTATAATGACTTGTCGCTGTTTATTTAAATTAGTGAAACTCACCAACTATTCGTAGTTGACCCGTTTTCTTTACATGCTTTCTAGTTACCCCCAAACTGGATTAATTGCTACATGCTTGACGATGCGTGTTTTTTGTGGAAGTTTAATGATCTTTTTGTTTTAAATATGTTAATGTAATGTTGGTAAAACTTATGTGCTAACGCCTAGACGGTAACTAAACTCGGAACAATGTAATATGGTGTAAATTAATGTAGTGATGCTTTCTTTATAAGCGATGCTGTTGATATCAGACGTGTCTGTTGCATCCCGTTTACGTTTCCGCTGCGGTTACGGGGTGTTACAGTATTGATGCAACAAATGTTACATCTTGATCGGAAATATGACCTCTTTCGAAATGCCCACGTCTGATGAAATTTAGTGATTTTGCCAAATGGGAACCACGTTTCTGAGCAGATGTTGGGTCTGTGCATCCTGACTGTTCTCGATGTCTTGATGATGTCTACATAGTTCCTATGATTGGAAGTCAAACTACGCGTTTTACTCCAAAAGCTTTTTCTCAATACTCGCAAGAGGAAAAGAAAGCTTTAGAGATTGAGAATAAAGCATACTCTACTTTGACTATGGCATTACCCGATAATATCTTTCATCAAGTAGGGAGTATTAAGATATGTACATCATTGTTTCAACACATCAAGATGAGAATTATGGGTAATACGGAAGAAAGCAAGAAAGTGATGTTGAAGTTTTAATTTAGAAATTTTAATTTATTAAAAGGTGAGATTGTTGAAGAGATGCTCACTCGGTTTAATCGTTTGATAGCTGAGATGAACAAGTTGAAGATGTGTGAATCTGATAAAATTGATACAGTAAAGAATGGATTACCCAAAATAATAGGAACTCTCTCATTGGCCTCCATATCTAAAACAACAAATTCTGTGGGAAAAACCAGATTATCAACCTTAACGAGCAAGTTCTCCACGACACTCCTCGGTACTTAACGAAACGATCGGATAAAGACAACGTCATACGTGTAGGGGTGAGCTCTCCTAGGCCTAGCTTTTCATATAGAGAATATGGCATTAGGTCTATGCTAGCACCTAGATCAACCAATGCTTTACACACCGTGTCTCTTCCGAAAAGGCATGGGATGGTGAAAATGCCGGGGTCGAGTAACTTTCCCGGTAACTTATTAAAAACCACCGCAAAACACTCTTCATTTAGTGGAACAGTCGAAGCTCCTCCAACTTATCATTTCTTTTAAGAAGATCTTTCAAAACTTGGCATATTTAGGCATATGCTGGAGGGCTTCAGTGAACGGAAGATTGATATTCAACTGTCAGAACCTATCTAGAAAATGCCTGTATTCCCTCGTGTACTTTTGATGCTTTAGACGAGCGATTCAGGACATGGTCAAGATCAATGATGTGTGGTGGTGGTCGGACTTCAACCGTCTTCATCTTGATGTTGCTCTTTACTTGCGGCTCTATAATTGGTGTAAATCCTTGTATTTTTCCCGGGGCCTCCATCTCTACCTCCTCATCCACCAACTCATCTTCCCCATATTTCTCAACCTCTCTACTATCTCTCTCCGGACCAAAAACCCTACCACCACGAGTGGGGATGGCTTTCAATTGAGCAGCCGGATTGGTTTGAGGAATACCAGAAAAATGACCCGGAGGCCTCTCTTTTGAATGGCGAGCAATATCACCAATGGACCTTTGAAGGTCAAGTAACGATGATTGTTGAATATTTAAAAGTAGGTCGTGCTCGGTGAACCTTTTATGTGTAGATTGATCTCTTTCCAGGATTTGCTTCATCATATCTTCTAAACGTCCCATTCCACCACTCGAATCCTTCACATTAGTTTAAACATTAGTACCATTGTTATTATTATTATTATTATTATTATTATTAAAATACTGACCTTTTCCTTTATTATAAGTATTTTGAAAGCCAGGTGGTGCTCCCGATGGACGCCAATTAGAATTATTCTGATTCGGATTCTTGTAGGTATTACAACTCGATTGTTGTTACTGTCAAAAGCATTTGGAAACCTGTTTTGACCAGCAATAAAATCGACCTCTTAATTCATTAACGGACACTCTAAAGTACCATGACCATCCCTGCAAAACACACATTTGTCAACCTTGGTCTTCAGGTCCTTCACCTCTCTAGTCAAAGATTCCAAAGCAACAGCCACACTAGTAACCAGATTAACCTGGTACACACGTCGAGCAGATGAGGATGTACTAGTTACGGGAATGGAATTCCGCTATGTGGCCCTTTGGCGCATTCCGATTGAGCAAACCTTTCAAACATCTAGTTACATTCGGTGACATTCTTTTCAGCCATAAGATTTTCTCCCGCCGCCGTGTCGAAACGAGCCTGGGTTTCTTAGTTCAGTCCATTGTAAAACTTCTCAACGAGAGCCCATGGTGTAGACCATTCTGTGAACAATGAGGCATCAGACTCTGAAAGCACTCCCATGCATGAAAACACGGTTCATCTGGCTCCATGTGAAAGGAGTGGATTTGATAACGAAGGTGAGCTGCTTTAGCCAGTGCGAAGTATTTCTATATAAATTTTGAACGTAGTGCTTCTCAAGTCGTGAACGTGCCAGGTGGCTGAGTGTCAAGCCAAAGAGCTACCTTTCCTGCAAGTGAAAAAGGGGAAATATATAAGAAAATAACATCTTCAGTAGCACCTTGTAAATAAAAGTTTTGAGAAAGCGGTAGAGCCGGATAATGTGTGCTGGTGCATCTTCGTCATCACGTCCATGAAATTGGTTACTTTGAACAAGAGAGTTCATGACGTATGACGGAATTTGCCATAAGTTTGGATTGTTGATCTCGGGAATAATGATGCACGACTGGTTTCCGGTGAAACCATCGAAAGCTTTCGCAACAACTATTCTGTCATCGGCCATTTGGACTTCTGGTTGGCTTCTCGGACTTGATTGTGGTGAACTATGTGGTGATAAATTTGGTGTAGAACCAGCTTATCACACCCTCAATTTCCAAGTGCGAGGTTTTATCGCGAGGCGTGTGACAAACCAGGATCCCAGTTGTTAGTTACACCAAACAACGTCTAAATATTTTAAATAAACTTTATTGTCCCATATTTGGGAAAACCATTTCAGAGTTAATGTCTTATTGTTTTAAAGTGCGGAAGCGTAACATAGAGGGGACGATAAATCCCTACACAAGAGCAAATAGTCTAAGGTGCAAAACACGCTCATGCCATAACATTATTAATTAAAAAGTTCAAGTTATGATGCAGTGTTTATGAGTGACCGTGAATGCAATTCCTATCGATGCACTTGATCTTAGCGACCTGAGAAAAAACATGCTAATACTAGTCAACACAACGGTTGGTGAGCTCACAGGTTTGAGTATAAAACAAGTTTGCCAAACAAACCATTAAGTAAGTAAACATTGTAAATGATAAAGTATGGATAATGTATGCATTAGTAATACCACTAGTTAATTAGGCTAGTAATCATGTTACATTAGTGTGAGTTCCATTGTGACCGAGGCTGACTTGTTAGTTTGTTTGCCACCCACAGAGTCTAATATAAGACTAGTGCATATTGTGTTTCTAGTAAATGAATACACCCGACGACTCCCACTCCCGAGAACCCCAAGGGGGTTCGTCAAACCCAATAGTACTACCTTTCATTACCTAGCCAATGTACAATAGTTAACGGTCCAATGTGTATGTGGGACTTCAGTTTAAGTTCACTATGTACACATGAGGTATTAAAAAGTCTACAATATCCAAAAAGTTTTATATGCATGCTTTCTCCCCCAAAAGGAGTAAGTAAAAAGAGGGGCAGTGAAACTCACCTTGAAGACGGTTCAAATGAAAGTCAACTGCTTAAGTCAAAGTTGTTCTAGTGCCTAACTCATACAAGCACTATAAGTATTTGCTAAGCGATTCCTAGAACCTTTTGTATTCAAACAATCACATTGTTTATTAGAGGTTTGACTAAAGTTTGACTTTTTGTTGACTTTGACTTAAGTTTGACTTTGACCAAAATTTGAATTTTCGTTTGACTTTTGACCAAAAGGTCCAAGTTGTTGACCGTTGACTAAAAAGTCCAAGTCTCGATGACCGAAGACTAAAATTTGGGTTTTGTTGACCGTTGACCAAAATATTGACCGTTGACCAAAATGTTGACCTTTGACTGAAAATTTTGACTGACGACCGTTGGTGACTTTTGACCAATTATATAGACTTAGAATAGTTACATGATATTCCTAGTCACGACTTAAAAACAAATCATATAACTTGCACTAAGTCACTTGTCATGCAATCATATGACTAAGTTCAACATTTACCAAGTTCAGTTCTTCACAAGTAAGACTAAACATTTAGTCAAATAGTTCCAAGTTAACCAATAAAGTCAAAATCCAATCTACTACAACAATCCTAATACAAACTACAATTATCTCTACTAAACCGTATGCTGATCAATTTGAACAAGTTTTAAGTCATTAAAACTGATTTTTCCAATCAATCAAAGTATATAAATAAATTACCAAATACTTCCCACATGTATCTTCAAGTATTAGGTACAACATACATTTTTATTATAATTTTTCAATACTCACAAACATACAGAAACTTCACACTCTACAGCAACCTATTTTCAATCTCTTTATTAACACAACAGAATACAAATATTTACCAAAACTTACATATATGTCCAACTGATACAAGACCAATTGGATTGGATTCCTACTTCAATCTATAACATTACTGAAATGGAATCACATCATTATCTATTTTCAATCACAAGTTATACAATTTACAACACAGCTTAGAAAATTTCTTTTTCAATCAAGATTGCAACCCGATTTTGTAAATTAATAAAATCTAGTTAAACAAAGTCCAAAAATTATTATTTCTGACTTTTTGAAATTTAGACTCAAATTACTTAACCGTAGTATAAAAAATCAATCAAAAACATTACGGTATCCATAATTTATACAACTAACAACCTAAATCACCAAATCTGTCAACAAGTAGATCCAAACCAAAACTTGCAACAATCATGATTTTTTTATCCCTATAATTCTAAATCACCAAGGAACCATTTTATATAATCAAAACTCATGGTTTCCAATATTATACCAATTTTATAAAATAACATTTATATATAAAAAAAGGATTCCATCTATTCTTTTATAACAAAACACAAAATTCCTTTTAAACACTCAAACTTGATCATACTTTATTTATTTGTATGATCCAATCATTTGGATACTAATCCAATGAATCAAAATCAAAACATGAATAAAAACATGTACTAATCATATTTACCTATTGCTTGGTCCAAAAACTCTACACCCTTGCTTCCAAGAATCACCAAGTTGTTTATGATCTTTGAGATAGTTTTTAGAAAATGAAAAGTATGTGTGCGTGTATGAAATGGACGGCCAAGGGAGGGGAGAAAGGAAAGGAAAGGTTATAACCCCTTTGTTATTTACTCATCATTAAGTATGTAATTAACTAATCAATACTTTAGGTAAATTTCATTTTATTTAAGTGTGACATGTTACAATTTTTAAAGCATTTTTTAAGTAATACTTTAACCTAAGGTTTAATAGTTCATTTAGCTAATTGTCATGTAACACATCATATTTTGTATCATTTTAATTATCCAACTTTCTTACAATATCATATAAGCATATAACAACTAATCATGTAACACATTAAGCATGTAACACAATTATACACATCATATATTATACATGTAGTCCACGATCAAAATTCATCGATTACAAATAGAGTCTGATCCAAATTTGGAACTCATCGCTCAATCTAATCCAATTTATGAACTCTAATCACAACTTAAAGTATGAAATCTCTAAAGTCAAAACCAAATCAAAATCGAACAGCGTTGAACATCAAGAAATCTTCAAAATTGATCAAAAAATGATGATTTAATCAATTGAATTGATGTGTAGAAGTATTTAGATTCATCGATCGATTATGGAATTAGATAAATAATGCACTCAATCAAGCTTTGATTAGGGTTCAAAATATTATGTTTAAACGTTTTGAAACAAGACTGAAGACCTTTAAACGTTCTGACCAAAAAAGAACATCTTTAAACGTTCTGTCAAAAAATGAACATCTTTAAACGTTCTAATACGTTCAAAGAAGTTCTGGGTGTTCAAAAGAAAATGAACATCTTTAAACGTTCTAATACGTTCAAAGAAGTTCTGGGTATTAAAAATAAATGAACGCCTTTAAACGTTCTAATACGTTCAAAGAAGTTCTGGGTGTTCAAAAAAGTTTAGAAGTTCTGAACTTCTAAAGTTTAGAAGTTCAGAACATCTAAACTAACAAAAAAATTAAACACGTGTAACATGAAATTGAACACTGAAATCACTTCATATAATCTCGTAATCATAAAAAAATTATCAATCGACCATCAATTTGATCATCGATTCGATCATATGAACAAAATACGGGACGTCTGCAACTGGGATTATGCAAATGGCATATTTGAAGTGTGTGTCTGCAAATGACGCCGGTGAAGATGGTTGAATCGATGCAACAGTTAATTAGGATGAAAACGATTTAAAATAATTTACAAATTTGCCACCGCGTGTTTTTTGAAATCTAGGGTTGAGGGTGTCGCGTACGTAATGTACGATAAGAGATTATTGTATTTTATCCTTTATCTCTCTCTCTCTGTCTCCCTATATATATATATATAAACTTCAGGGTTTATATGGTAACATTTTTAAATTATAATAAATAAGAAATTAAACCCAACCCCCCGCCCCCAATCCACAAAATTCCGGTGATCCCGCTGGTGACGCCGCTCATTTTCCGGCGACCTTAATTAGGTCGTTAACCTTGTTCTTTGACACATTTAGTTCGTGTAAAACGTTCCCCCGCTAATTATATTCATTAATCAAGATAAATTAACACGTAACAACACCTTAAATGCCGATTTCAATTCGGGAATTATTCAAAATCGTTAACGACCATTTAATCGTCCTACGCTCCAACTACTAGTATAAATAGAACATAATCCTTCGTCTAAACTTGCCGCAAAAATCAATTTACACAAAAATACACTTTATAATCTCGTACTCTTTCGTCCAAGTCCGCACTCCGGCGTGCTCCATTCACCCTCATTCCGGCACCATTCAAGGTAATTAAGATATCTTTTTCAATCACTTTAAAGCGTCTAACAAAACCCCTTGCATAAGATGGTCAAACAATCAACAGTTTAGTCAATTGGAAATCCTAGGGTTTTGAGGAAGAAGATGAATTTGAAATATATATATATATATATATATATATAATTGTTTCCATCAATTTAACATAATAACAAATTGGTCCAGTAGTTAAGTCTCTTGCATTCCACCTTGAGGACCTGGGTTTGAACCAGGGTTAGTGCACATTTTTGTTTTATATATATTTTAAGCCTTTTATTTATTATTAAAAATCAATTAAAATTAATAAAAATTATTTAAAATCAAATAAAATTATTTTTAAGTTAGATAAAATTTTTATAAATTATTTTATACTTAAAAAACCAGCTTTATTACTTTCCGTTAAGTTTTTGTATAAAGCTGTTCTAATCTTATATTATTTAATTAATATCGTTTGTTAACTCTTAACGCTAATAAGCTAAAATTTCGTTAAAATCAATAGTTTTATTTGATAAACATTATAAACTTCCAATCTCGTACATATAATCATAAACCGTTAAAATCTGTTAAAGACTAAAATAGATATAATATTATAAAATACCCTAAAATATACTAAAATAATTCATAATCTCTAACATAAAACTAAATCAATTTAATTTCTACAATCCCGCTAGTTAGCGTTTACATTTGTACTATTTTTCTTTTATGTATAGTTTGTGAGGTTCGACCTCTTCGGTTACTTTAACGCATCTTCGCTTATTGTTCTAAGTTATTTCCTAATTTCAAAGGTGAGTTTCTTACACCCCTTTTAACGTTTTTACATATTTTGGGGGTAACATGTATATCGTATTCAAACTCATTTCCTTATTTATTCTTATTACATAATACAATTCGCATCTTGGACTTATGTGTTTACTTATTACTTGCTCAAAGACTACGTGCTCTATTAGTATGATCATACGCCCCCCTTTGTACTCATGACAGTGTTTCGGGTGGAAAAGAGACCCCGATCCGAGTACGTTGGTTGTTACCAACTGGAAATACCTTCAGTTATTCTTTACACTCATGACCTTGATTCGAATGTAATGAACCCTTATTTACTTTTCACTAGTTTTCATGGAATTGTATGATTTTTATGTAGTATTTAAATTGTGCGAACTGACCAACTATTAAGTTAGTTAACATTATTTTATATATATGTTACATGTACAATTATTAGAGGATGAAACGTATGAAGACACTAGACTTAGGATATTTTTAAGTAAGTGTTTGAAATGTTTTATATTCCTTGTAAGTTCTTTATTTGCAACAACCTGTGTACTTGATGTCTTTAAATGAATTAATAATTAGGATATTTTTTAAGTAAGTGTTTGAAATGTTTTATATTTCTTGTAAGTTCTTTATTTGCAACAACCTGTGTACTTGATGTCTTTAAATGAATTAATAATAATATTGTCACTTAATTGTGTCACATGTGTTTTGAGCTATTTGTACGTCACACTCGGGCGTTTCCGCTTAAGCCGGGGTGTTACAATTATCGTTACATGAGATGACGATGTTGGGATTACCGAACTCAAACAATTTCTTCAATCTTAGTTTCATATTAGTGACTTAAGGTCGACTTTGGTACTTCCTTGGCATAAAAGTATCTCGTTCTCCACAAGGAATACTTCTCTCTTAATGGAAGTATGTTCTTGATATGTTAACTGAGTGTGACTTACTAAGTTGCAAGCCTGCTGATACTCCAATGCTTCCAACGGGGAAGCTTCTTCCAAAGAACGGGAGTTCGATGGAGGATCCTGAGCGATATAGACAGTTGGTTGGGAAACTTAACTATTTAACAGCCACACAACCAAATATTTCATTTGCTGTTAGTGTTTTAGGTCAATTCATGGCCACACCAAACACCAAACACTGGGTTGCTGCTTTTTATGTTTTGAGATATCTCAAGACAACACCAGGTTTGGGGATCTTATATTCTGATCAAGGTCACTGTTGTGTGGGTGCTTTTATAGAGGATGGAGACGGTCGGATAACTGGATTCTTAAATGCAGATTGGGTATGTTGTCCGATTTCACAAACGCTATTGGTATATGTTGGAGGAAATCTTGTGTCTTGGAAAAGTAAAAAGCAACACACCGTATCCCGATCAAGTGTTGAGTCGGAGTATAAAGCCATGACAGATGTAACATCAGAGATGATGTGGGTTCATCGACTTCTTCGAGAACTCGGGGTTACTTCAGATGACTTTATGCGATTATATTGTGATAGTCGATCAGCAATACATATAGCCAAGAATCAAGTATTTCACGGGAGGACGAAGCATATTAAGGTTGATTGTTTTTTAATCAAATATCGGATCGTAGTAACTCAAACAGATCCTCTATCCATTCACCCGATTCACGTTAAGACAAATTTTCAGCTTGCATATATTCTCACCAAACCTCTCCGGAAAGCTCAAATCGATTTTATATGTAGCAAGTTGGGCAAGATTAACATCTATGCTCGAACTTGAGGAGGAGTGTTAATTGTAAATAGATATTAGTCTATACCCTTTATGTTATTAGTATTTACATAAAGAGCCCTCTCTAACTCTATAAATAGAGTGGGCTTTTGATATACTTCATATTAATTCAATACTAGTTTACATATATATTTCGAGAAACCTTAAACGGGCTTAAGCTCAACTTGGTCGTGTATTGTGAAAGTAATACATAAAAAGTCCAAAAGAGCTAAAACTTTGAAAATAAAGAAAGCTACTTAAGGCTCAACAAGACTAAACAATCTTCCTATACAACGCTCGAGCTGATGCTCAATAACATGCAACTCGTTTTGAGCTTTTTATTGACCGACCCGATCACAAGTAGCTCGTGAGCTTCAAGGCTCGTTTGCACCCCTACAATATCATTAACTAAAATCCAATTTATAGTTTACCATACAAATCCAAATTCTTCGATAATGACGCACCTTTATTTTCTTTAATCTGCATTACCTGTGACTTAAAAAATTTATTCTAACATGTCTACAACTTCAATTTGATATTTCGTTATTTTTTTTATTTCACCATTAATATTTCTTCCTCGAGATATGATGAGTCAAAAGATATTCACGAAAAGAAAAAAAATTCAAGGCCATATAAATTAGGAAACCAAATAAACGGAAACTACTGGAGAGAATAATAATGAGCTTCAAGGCTCGTTTGCACCCCTACAATATCATTAACTAAAATCCAATTTATAGTTTACCATACAAATCCAAATTCTTCGATAATGACGCACCTTTATTTTCTTTAATCTGCATTACCTGTGACTTAAAAAATTTATTCTAACATGTCTACAACTTCAATTTGATATTTCGTTATTTTTTTTATTTCACCATTAATATTTCTTCCTCGATATATGATGAGTCAAAAGATATTCACGAAAAGAAAAAAAATTCAAGGCCATATAAATTAGGAAACCAAATAAACGGAAACTACTGGAGAGAATAATAATGAGAATAATTAGACGACCATTACTTCGTGAGTGATTCTGCAGCATTGTCTTCTTTGAATACAAGATGAGATTCCGTACGATTTCTAGGGTTTTACAGCACCACAGAAATAAATCAATCCATTTGCACTGTTATCGTCAGCTTCATTCTACACCTAAGAGGTTAATTCATCCATCAAATTTATGTTATTTTATATATTTATTATGTGACAATTGAAGTCGATTTAGTTCTAACAGACCTTCGTTTGGAATTGCATTTGATATCGACGGTGTTATACTTCGTGGACGGAGTCCAATTGGTGATTCACCTAAAGCTTTGAACAGATTATATGACGATGATTCTGGTAACTAATACTTAATAATGTTATATTAATTGTAACTATATATAGAGTTAAACCGATGGTGTTAGTTTCACTCGTGCAGGTAGCCTCAAGATCCCGTACCTGTTTCTCACAAATGGTCAGTACATTGCAGGATTTCATCTTTCTTTAGTGGAGTATTTAGTTTTTAATCAGTCTAGTCATCTACTATTAGTTATAACTAGGACTGGCAAACGGGTTGGGTCAGAACGAGTCAAGGGTTACGGTCAAATTTAATAGGGGTTTTTTCGGGTCCGAACAGGTCGAAACGAGTTGGTGTTTTTTATGCCATTCCTAAAAGCATGATTTCATCATTAATATACCTTTGGTTCGAGTCGAGACGAATTTGGGTCGGGTAGGAACAGGTTTAGGGTCAGAATGGGGTTCAGGTTGGAATGGGCTTCGGATCAGGACGGGTTTTGGCACAGAACGAGTTTTGAATGAGAACGGATTCGGTTTGGACCGGGTTTAGATACGGAACGGGTTTTGACGTCGGGGCGGGTTCGGGTCGGAACAGGTTTCATGTCAGAACGAGTTTCAGGTTGCAACATGATTTGGGCCTGAATGGATTTCTTATTATAAGATACATTGTTATAACTTATAACAATGTATAAAAGTATAAGACATTAGTACTAATCAGTTGTTCTATTATGATGCAACAGGCGGAGGGATCCCTGAATCTAGACGGGCCTCTGAGTTGAGTCAACTCCTTGGAGTGAATATTGACCCTATTCAGGCAATTCCTAAATGAGTTTGATATCATGACTGACTTCATCAATTCTGCTTATTAGTTTATTGATAATTTTATATACCATTGCATGAATATATATGTCCATCATTTGCAGGTAGTACAGGGTCACTCGCCTTTCAAAAACTTGCTGACTAGGTATCTCTATGATTTATATCTTTGTTTTTGTTATATGTTAGTTAATGCTATTTGCATTTGCCTTTAGGTTTGAAAATGAACTGATTGTTGCCACTGGAAAAGGGGAGCCTGCAGTGGTGATGTCTGAATACGGTTTCAAGTAAGAACCCTGTTAATCTCAATCGAATGTAAAATACCGAATCTTTGATTCACAAAAGTTTGAATATGTCCTGTTTTATGGATACCATTATATATATTATTTTCATTCATGTACAGAAAGGCTATTTCGTTAGATGAATATGCGTCTTACTTTAAAAACATTGACCCTTTATCACCATACAAAACCTGGACCACAAAGCAGCCTTGCAATGAGCACAAAGGCTCCAGTTTTGATGTCACTACTGAAAGAGTTAAAGCGGCTTTTGTTGTCAGTGATCCTGTTGACTGGAGTAGAGATATACAGGTGCCTATTCTTTTTATCATCAAGATATTCTTTGAAAGTTTCTTTTCCACAGCAAATGAGAATGATGGACAGAATTTTATAGGTCCTTTGTGATATTTTGAGATCGGGTGGTCTTCCTGGAGAGAAGTCTGAGCATCAACCACATATGTATTTTGCTGCTGATGATCTTGAATATCAGGTCATTAGTTAATAGTGTTCATTGTTTGTTAGCTCATTCATATCACTTCTAGCTAGTTTTACCAGAATGCATTGATGAGTTTAATGGTCAGGGTAGGCTGTGTTTCCTTCCGAACGTGTTGGCATGGGGGCTTTCAGGATCGCTTTAGAAAGCATCTTTAACAGGTAATGTTATTAATTATATCACCTGCATAAATATTATTGTTCTTGTTTACTTATTTTAACTACATGTCTTGTAGTATTCACCACAAGCCATTGAAGTATACCTCGTTTGGAAAACCAAATCCTTTTGTGTTTAAGAATGCGGAATCCATATTAATGCAACTTCAATCATTGACAAGTGATGGTGCTCTTAATGGCGATTACAAAGACACGAAATCCAACAATTTTGAAACCCTATACATGATTGGGGACAATCCTTCAGTTGACATCAAGGGCGCAAGACAGGTTTTCCTTCTGAATTTTTCAAACTGAAGTAAGTTAATTGGATTAGTCACATGAAATCATTTATTCATGTTTATATATCAGGCGGGACATCCATGGTTTTCTATTTTGACAAGGATGGGTGTTTTTAGAGGAAAAGAAAACCATACAGATTATCCTGCTGATCATGTAAGTCTGCGGTCACATGATTAATGTTATACCCCCCCCCTAAAGTATTATGTTCTCTTTCTGTTTTCCTTTAAAGCTTACTGTCCTAAGTGATGCCTGCTGTTATGCCTAGAAGAATACCAATAGTGGTTTTTGCCTAAGCCATGCATGATTATTTCATGTTATTATAAAACATAGAGCATACTTCACATCTAAAGATTATTCTGTTGTAAAGGGTAACTTACATTTGGTTGGTCAAAAGCCGTCATATTGCACATTGCCTACATCTTGACAAGTCATTAGCAAGGCATGCCATTGTAGAATTTTGTTTTGTATTACAACACTGCCATCTATCACTATAGATATATATCTACTGTAAAGAAAGTTCATTGTTTTCTCTACTTTCCTCACTCAACCACTAAGAAAGTTACACATATGGTCATTTGATAACTTGTGTTCTTTATCTTGTTTCGGTAACAATATAGGACCCCATAGCCGATAGGATTTGGCTTTGCATATATGGTCATTTGATATGGTCATTTGATAACTTGTGTTCTTTATCTTGTTTCGGTAGCAATATAGGACCCCATAGCCGATAGGATTTGGCTTTGCATATTTTGTTATTGCCTTGGTGGTGGAATGACGCAGTGCAAGACAAGATAAGGGACAAACAAGGATGTTTTAGGGAGCTAATGAGGTGCACGAATGAGGAGGAGCGAGTGGAATTGAGGGACAACTACAAAACGGCCAAGATAGAGGCGAAGAAGGCAGTGGCGGAAGCAAAGAAGGCGGCCTTTAAACGGATGTATGAAAGTCTAGAAACAAAAGAGGGGGAACATGCTATGTTTAAGATTGCCAAAGCCAGGGAGCGTAGAAGGCAAGATCTAGGACCGGTGAAGTTCATAAAGGATACAGATGGGCATGTACTGGTCAAGGAGCAGGACATCAAGCTAAGATGGCAAACCTACTTCCACAATCTTTTTAACAATGTGACAGCTTTCCAAGAAGAACATGACAACACAAACTTTCAACGACAACAATCGAATAACTGCTACTGCCGTCGGATCACACGAGAAGAGGTGAAGGATGCACTTAGGAGGATGGGAAGGTCTAAGGCGGTTGGCCCAGACAACATACCCATCGAGGTGTGGAAGTGTCTGGGGGAGGAAGGAGTCATGTGGTTAACTACTCTGTTCAATAGTATTCTCAAATCAGGTAAGATGCCAGACCAGTGGAGGAGCAGCGTTGTAGTTCCTATCTATAAGAACAAAGGAGACGCCCAATGTTATGGTAACTACCGAGGAATCAAACTACTAAGTCATACTATGAAGCTATGGGAAAGAGTGATTGAGGGTAGACTTAGACGAGAAACTCAGGTTACGGTCAACCAATTTGGCTTCATGCCGGGGCGTTCCACCACAGAGGCAATACACCTTATAAGAAGATTAATGGAAAAGTATAGGGAGAAGAAGCATGATCTACATATGGTGTTTATTGACCTAGAAAAGGCCTACGACAGTGTGCCACGACAGGTGCTCTGGGAGTGCTTGGAGGGTAGAAGAGTGCCCAGGAAATACATAGAGATAATTATGGATATGTATACCAGGAGTGAAACAAGTGTCCGTGCGCCAGTGGGGGATTTTCCTGTAGAGGTAGGTCTTCACCAGGGGTCAGCGTTGAGCCCGTTTCTTTTTGCAGTAGTCTTGGATGAGTTGTCAAAGTCGATTCAGGAGACTCACCCGTGGTGCATGATGTTCGCAGACGATATTGTGTTACTTGCTGAGAAAAAACAAGATCTAAACATGAGGCTTGAGGAGTGGCGAACAACCTTAGAGACAAAAGGTTTAAAGATTAGCCGATCTAAGACGGAGTACCTCCACTGTGATTTTGGTGGGATAAACGACAATGAAGACACACAGATCACAATTGAAGGGCAAGTGGTCCCGCAGGTAACGAAGTTCAAGTATTTAGGATCTTTTGTACAGAGCGATGGGGAATTAGACAGTGATGTGACCCACCGAGTTCAGGTAGGATGGTGTAGATGGAAAGCAGCCACAGGTATATTGTGCGACAAGAGTTTCCCGACTAAACTAAAGGGAAAATTCTATAGGGTGGCAGTTAGACCTGCAATGCTATATGGAACAGATTGTTGGGCCATCAAGAAGGCACAGGTGCGGAAGATGGAGGTAGCAGAAATGAGAATGCTACGTTGGATGTGTGGGCACACAAGGCTAGACCGAATAAGAAACGTTGTGTTTCGCGAGAGATTAGGGGTGGCGAACATAGCAGACAAGATAAGAGAGTGGAGATTGAGATGGTTTGGACATGTAAAGAGAAGACAGACGACGAATCCTGTTAGATCCGTAGAAAACATTACTATAGAGGGGAGGAGGGGTAGAGGACGACCGAAATTGACTTGGGATGAGAGGATTAGGCATGATTTGATAGACCTAAACCTCTCCGAGGACATGGTTGAGGATAGGAATTCGTGGAGAAGTAGAATTAAAGTTAAGGATTTTTAGAGAGAATTGAATACCTTAGGGCTTAGACTTAACTTATTTAGGCCACATACCATAATGGTATTTCCCTTACATATATTATTATTATTATAATTATTATTAGCTTTTATATAGCTGTTAAACTGTGATCTTATTATTAATATTATTATAATTAGTAGTAGTTTTTATATAACTGTTAAACTTTGATTTCCTTTATTTTGCTTTATTTTCCTTTATTTTGCTTCATACACATGTACTTAGAGCCGAGGGTCTCTCTGGAAGCCACCTCTTTATTCCTTTGGATAGAGGTACGGTGTGCCTACATCCCACCCTCCCCAGACCCTACTTATAGCTTTGCTGTCGGTGGGATTTTACTGGGCATGATTGATTGATTGATATTTTGTTATTGCCTTTAAATTGGTTCGCCATTGTCTCACTGGACAAGAATCCCCGTAATATTTTTGCTCTCATCTTTCCCATGTACTTGTTAGGTCTAACAAATTGATTGCCAAAAGAAAAGTGAAAACTTGTCGTATGATTATTATTGGCCATTTTCTGTGGTCAAAGAAACTTAGATCTGATGCTTGACGAAATCGGTGCTTGAGACATGAACTATTTCTGTTGCTCTTTTTGTGCAGGTTGTTGATACCGTAAAAGAGGCTGTGGAATTTATCTTGCAAAGGGAAGGCATTGCTTAGCAGAAACACATTTTTCTTGCACTTTATTTTTCTGATGATTTCTTAATACATGTTTCATCTTCCGAATTTTCTTTCCACATTGTCAATGGTGTATTTTTTAAGAAATCATCGAAACTGATGTGTTAATGTTTAAACTAACAACGTCACGCTCATTCGTACAGAAAACAACAGAACATCCTATGTTTCTTAAGAAAATTCTACACCAACCTGTTCTAATCTAAACTAAGGAAAAAGTATTATGCTGTGAAAGTTGGTTTCCCTCCCCCATTTCTTGAATTATTTTTATTTGATCAATGAATGAACCAAACAAATTTGTTAAAAGACTTTGTTATGTAACAAGTGAAACAAATGAAGTTTGAGGCTGGTGTTTTCTTTCCGCCGCAACAAATAACATACATATGGTACAAGTAAAAGATCATGAATACGTTGTAAGCTATAAAACAAAATGCATATATGATAATCCAAGTGCACATCAACATTTTTTGAAAAACATCCTTGTAACGATGCTTTTACATGGGAACCAGCAGCAACTAGACTTGTTTGAGCATGGCCTCGCTTTTATGGTGTAAAGCATACGTTTCTTTGGGTTAAACAAATAGCGAGAATCATATGTAGAGCGAAACATATCTACCCAAATAGGAAATTGCAATGCTGCAAACATAAAGACCGGTGGGGTAGCAAATGCTGCAACAAGGATTGGCACCCATGTCAACCCCTTGTGGTATAACGCAAAGAAACTAGCACTAAAAGTAACCATCATTGCTGCTATGGACATGAAAAGTGTTAGTAGACCTATCATCAGCTTTCTGGGTAATGAATACAGGAATTCAGTTTGCTGGTGACGAGATGTGAGGACAGATAAGAACACTAGGAGTGAAGTGGAGGAAGAGAACAAAGAAATGGCGTCTGCAATAACAAAAACTAAGAGGGTACTGAAGAAACGTGGATCTACTCGCTGGTAGCAGATCTACTTTCCTCGGGTTTTGATTGTACTATTTCACCGATGGTTCTTCTGGATCCGTGTTCTTCCACCTACAAAATGAACAACGCCGTTAACTTACCCCTCAGAAAGGGACAGAGGGGTCCTCTTTGGGGTAACCCTCCGGCGTGAGAATAAGTATATGGTGGAGAAGATAATAATGTGTGTGTAAGGGAATCTCAAGAGTATTGCTTAATAGCTGAATACTGTATGATTGTGTGACTGTGTGTTTGTATGTAACTGACTGTGAGTGAATGTAATTCAATATGATTGAATGTGATATCACTGCCTGTAACTGTCAATGATTGAGTATGAATCTGTCCATCAAAGTGGAGTTGATGCTGTATTTATAGTGCTAGGGTTTCCACTGATTGGGCTCAACCTCGTTGGCCTCTTCCAATCGCACTGCGCCACGTGTCCTCTGGGACACCTGGCGCTTTCTCGTTGGTTGTAATCACGTGGTAGCACTTGTGTCATGCTGAGTTGTCGACCTTTCATTTGGCAGCTGTCAACATCAGCATATTCTTACTCCTTAAAAAGATGCCTTCTGGAAGGTTGTCTGACGTGCACAATCAAGGTTGCCCTAATCCTGATTTGGATAAGGACGAGGTCGATTATGTGCATGTGTGATATGCGCCAATCCTGAGGATGCGCGAGGTCTTCTCTTTATTCTCACGCGCAGATATTTCATGCGCAGATGTGATATGCACGAGCATGTGATATGCGCCGCGCGCTGATGCGCCGCGCGCATATGTGATGCGCGAGCATATGTGTGCCTGGGCAGATGTGATATGCATGAGCATGTAATATGCGCCGCGCGCTGATGCGCCGCGCGCATATGTGATGCGCGAGCATATGTGTGCCTGGGCAGATGTGATATGCATGAGCATGTAATATGCGCCGCGCGCTGATGCGCCGCGCGAGCATATGTGTGCCTGGGCATATGATGCCTGAGCATGTTCTGTATGCGCCATGCGCATAGGTTTTGGCTTTGTGCCTTCATAATGTCTTTATCTTGTGGGTTGACCCGCCTTGCTCGGTGTTGAGGCGGGTACATACCTCTTCAAGCCCCCCCAGTCTAATGTGTGTTTTATCTCGCGCTAGCGCGGTAAGATAGATATTAGACTTACTGATTTGGTCTTTTTAATGGGGTTTTGTCGTTTTCTTGGTTGTTTCCATCGTTGCGCGAAGTTCTATCCATTTGGTTGAAACGAAGGGTCCAAACACGTGGTTGGTTGGTGGTGACGTGCGCCGTAAACGTGTCAGACGTTTCGTGTGCTCGAGGTGCTACAGTTGCCTTTCATGTCCCCTCGCACAGCTGTCTGGAACACGTGTCGCGCTCGCATTGGTTTGCACCTGCGAGTGGGGGCGCGTCTCTGCTCCGTGGCAGGTCCGTTACGTTTTTATGTCCCCTCAACAGTGTTAGGGACATGTGCCGCGCCCTCGTTGGCTTACACCTGCGAGTGGGGGCGCGTGAAATCCGATCAGTTGCCACATTTCTCTCTCCTGGGCCTATAAAAGCAGGCCCTTAGGAATTTTTTATCTTCATCTTCATTGTTGCTAAATTTCGAAGTTCTGCCTTTCATATTCTGATTTGAGTGTATTCATCGTTTCGAATCTTCGAATATCTACTGCTGCAGTTGTATGTCTGATAATTCAGACTCCTCTAACCCCTCAATCACCTCTATTGCTTCTCGAAGACGCCGTGTGAAATCTGTGGTGATGTCGACATTGAAGCAAAAGGGCAAGGGGAAGAGGGTTGTTGAGACCACATCGGAGGAAGTAGGGAGGACCAAGGCCACGAAAAGGTGGAATGAAATCCCCTGCAAATTGAGGCAGGCCGATCTCGACAGCCTCATCTCGTCACAGGGTTTCCCCCCTGTGTTTGGCTGCATGTTGCCTGTGGCCGGGCAAACGGCGGCGGACCCGCCTCCCGGCTATATTTCACTGTACACCCATTTTTTCACCCACTGCAACCTTCGTCTTCCGATGACAAGGTTTGTAGGTGCGGTGTTACGGTTTTTCGGGATTCATATATCCCAAGTCCATCCGTTTGGACTTGTGCGCATGACTCATTTCGAGTTCATGTGCAAATCACAGCGCGAGGAGCCCACCCCTCGGCGCTTTCAATTTTTTTACAAGCCCAAGATCCAAGATTCTTGGATCTCCTTTATTCCTCGCAGTCAGAAGGTTAAGTGCAGCACCGTGTCATTCAAGAGCCTTCATGACTGGTCTGAGAGGTTCTTCTACATCAGGGCTGGTGTAATCCCCATCCGCATGACGATGCGCGCGATCGATTCTGCGCCCGCGGATGCGGATGTTATTAAGAACCCAACCGGCGCCTGGGTTAAGAAACTGACCGCCGAACCATCCCCCGCCAAGAAAATTCGCGAGGAGGCGCTGGTGGGGGTCGGCATGAGTAAGCTGTGGGCCGACAGCGCGCTTGAGCCCGTTATCCAAGTCGACGGGTTGTGTAAGTTTATTTCATTGCTTTATTTCTTTTTCTGCGCGAACATAATTCTTTTTGCTGATATCACTTAACTTGTTTTTGCGCAGTCACCAAGGATTATATCCACGCCGCTTATGATGATCAAGTGGAGGGTGGCTCCGTCGCGCTTGGCGCTGGGGAGGTTGGTTTCCCAGATCGCTTCGATGACATGTTCATCCCTGTGGATCTGGAATTTGACTTTGATAGCGACGCGCCTGGTAAGCCTTCGCACTTATGCTTATTCCTTTAGAATACCAAACTTTGCTAACACTTGTGTTGCATGTATTGTAGATGCGCTGGAGAACTACGAGCTGGAGCTCGCGGAAGAGGAGGAGGAGGAAGAGGAAGCGCCCCTACTAAAGCGCAAAGCTAAGGGGAAATCCGGCGCAGGGGGCAGTAAGAGACAGAAGAAAGACGACACCCCTGTCGCTCATCCCCATGCTCAAACGAAGGGACCTGAGGAAACCCAGGTGTTTACCACCAAGGTTTCTTTAGCTTCCCTGCCTGTGAAAGTGGGCAGACCTCCTGTCCACTTGAGGTATGGTGGCGTGACCTCCTCCCTTCGCGCGGCTGAAGAGAGAAGCAGTGTCGCGCCTGCGAAAGGTATACTTTGCTTACCCATAATTCTGATTGAATTATTATTAAATATTTTCGCATTTGAATGTTTGCAGGACCGGCGACGGTAGCAGATCAGCCTCAGGCGCAACAAGGTGCTGAGGCTGCGCCGGGGGCTGCTTCTAAGTCCCCTGTTCTACCCTCAGAAAAGGGTAGAATGAACTTCATGGCGATGTTCAACGCGCGAACAGAATTGCGCGAAGGTATGTTTTGCGCCATTGTCTTCTGAATTTTTTGTTTTGATTATACCATAAACCCTTTTTTGTTGTTGATTTGTTCATAGGAGTTGTAGCTGGCGTACAAGCTGCTGGTGACACTCCTGGCGCCGTTGCCGGCGCCGCTGGTTCTGGTCCTGCTCCTGCTAGTGCTGAGTCTCCCCTTATTGGGATTACAAAGGAGCAGGAAGCCGTATTGCGCGCCGAACTGGCGGCGTCGAGACCTCCCTCGCATCCTCCTACGCGCAGCCCTCTCCGCGAGACTGGTTTGGAGCCCTCCAGGTCGCAGGAGAAGAGGCCGATTGAAGAAGATGAGGAGGATGAGGGAGCTCAAGCTGAAGACTCCTTCGGAGTCCGTGCCAGCCCTGCGATGCCACAAGACTTCGCAGCGCAGACTTCTGGTGGGGCTGGCGCTGACTTTTCTGCTTCATCCCCGCAGGTATGTTTTAATTTGTTGCTCCGCTGCGCGTACCTCCATATAAGTATGTTTTATGACTTAGAACATTTCTTGTGTTTTGCAGGAAGGTGACCACGTTTACCGCCCGAGATGGAATATTAATGAAGACAGTTCCTTCCAATCCATGGGCGTATGCGAGGACTTATGGGCTCATGCCGTGCCTCCTACTGAAAGGAGGTATCAGGAGGAGCGCACCCGCGCTGACTTGCTCAACGATCACATTTTCGCTGGGTCAGCTTTCTTTGCTGCCTCCCAAGAGCTTCATCGTGATTATATTAAAGTACGCGATGCTCTTGTGGCAGCCCAGCAAGAGGCTAAGGTGGCTGCCTGGAACCTTTCTGATGCTCGCGCACGAGCTGAGAAACTCCAGGCGAAGCTCAGCGAAAACCGAGCAAGTGCCAACACCGCCATTATTAAGCGCGGGCATGAGCTCCAAGCTGCGCGGGAGAAGCAGCAGGTGGCGGAGGCCGAAGTTGCCAAGTACGCGCGTAGAGTGCGTGTCTTGGAACAGCAGGCGGAGGCGCGTGACCAAGCTATCGTCCAGAGTATCACTGAGAAATCATCACTGGAGAGCGAGGTTGCGCGCCTGAAGAAGGAGTTGGCGGCCGCGCAGGCCGATAGGGATGAGGCCTTGGCGACGGCAGCGTCTAGCCAGGAAGCACTTGATGCTGCGCAGGCGGAGAAAGAAAAAATTTTGGCGGCAGCAGCGTCTGATAAAGAGGAGCTAAAAAAGACCAAGGAAACTGTTGAGTTATTAAACTCCCAGGTTCCTGCCCTCGAGACGTCTGTTGCTGGCCTCGCGCAGGATCGCCAATGGCTGGTGTCACAGGGCATGACTCGTTGCGCTTTGGCGATGAAATATTCTGCCGAGTTTCAGGCCCTTGTGATGGACTGCAATGCTGCCGCTCGTTTGGTGGGTCGAGCTGAAGGGTTTACGGATGGGTATGAATATGAGATGTTGAAGAAGAACCCATCCGAGTACCCTTACAAGAGCGACGCGGCCTGCGCGGACATGGCCGCGGTGGGGGAGAAGTATATGAATACTCCCATCCCCATCCTTGTGCAGGTACCTTGACCTTAATGAATTTTTCTTGAGTAATTTTCCAAGTTTTTTGTACTCAATACTTTTCTAATGATTTGCAGATAGCTGCGCTTGCTGACCAGCCCGACCTCGGCGCGCTAAAGAAGTTGCTCGATGAATGCGAGGGGGCTGGTGGCGATGATGGTGGCGCGGGGGATGTTGCCCCTGCCAGCGGCTCTGGCGCGGCGAAAGAATCTGCTCCTGACACCGTCGTGATAGAAGACTCCATTGAGGAGGAAGAACTTGACTATGGTCAGTTCGGAGATGAGGAGCGGGCCGCGCCAGATGCTGCGGGAGATGATGAGGGTGATGAAGTGGCTGACGTCGACGTGGAGACTTGAGAAGCCCTTCATCTTTCTAATTTTTTTTTTGTTTTTTGTTATACTTGTAATTTGTAACTCATCACACTTGTAAATTTCAATGATATGGAATGAAATTTGTTTTCCCTTTTTCACATCTTGCGCATTTCCATTCATCTCTTCATGTTTGCTTGTATAGATATAAGATATGCTTGCACGTTAAAATAAGAATAAGGTTGTAAGGAAATTATTTACTTAACCATAGTCCTACTTTGTAAGTGGTTTCGCAGTATCTTGTTTATGCTGACACGCGCGATGACTTTTCACTGTTCCTTTTTTGCGCGTCGTTGTCGCGCGTTTTTTATATGGAATTATGAGTTTTAGCCATTACATGTCAGCATGTGTTACTCAGATATCCACTATGATTCCGCGCGCGACCTTGACCTGAGACCTTAACAACTATGATTTGGCATGTACTTTGCCTTAGTTGTGTTTAGGGATTTTTATGATCAGGCTACGCGGGAAGTAAGATGGATGTTTGTGAGTGTTTTGAGCTAAGGCTCTTTGTTTTGGGCTAAGGCCCTGACGTTTTTAGAGTTAAGACTCGTTAACGTGTTTGAGCTAAGGCTCGTAGGTTTGGGCTAAGGCCCTGACGTTTTAGAGTTAAGACTCGTTAACGCGTTTGTGCTAAGTCTCGCGCATGTATGTTTTACTTCGTTTTATTTTGTTTTTGAAGTCAATATAGTGTTGTCATATTGCTCCAAATTAATAAAGGAAGTGTGAAACATGTATGCAAAGGTAATAGAACAAATATTGAAAGATAGCGCGAATCATCATTCATGATGGCTTAAAAGCCTTGATTACATATTTGAATTTTTACATGACTCATTTTCTAAGCTGTGCTGCGTTCCACGCGCGCGGTATCTTTTTTCCATTCAAATCTTTTAAAGTGTATGCGCCTTTCCCCAATTCTTCTGAGATTTGATAAGGTCCTTCCCAATTGGGGGACATTTTTCCTGGGGGTATTGCGCGGCTAGCTTCATTGTTACGAAGGACAAAATCATTTTTCTTGAAGTGGCACTCTTTAACGCGCTGATTATAATATTTTTCCAGCTTTTTCTTGTATTTGGCTTCATTGATGATAGCCGCTTCTCTGCGCCCTTCAAGCAAGTTGAGGTCCAATCTTCTTTCGCGCTCGTTATCAGTCTTGCTCATCATGAGTACCCTATGGGATGGGCATCCAATTTCTGCTGGGATCATAGCCTCTGTCCCATAGGTTAGGCTGAACGGGGACTCGCCATTGCTAGTTTTGCTTAATGTCCTGTGCGCCCACAGGACATTAGGTTACTCTTCGACCCAAGAATGGGATTCTCCCTCCAACCTTTTCTTCAGCCCATTTAACAAACTTTGATTCGCGCGCTCCACTTGGCCATTCCCCTGAGGGTGGTAGACCGAAGTGAAGATTTGGTTGATGTGCAATTCTTTGAGCCAGCTGGATATCTTCCTGTCAGTGAATTGTTTGCCATTGTCGCTCACAATTTCCATAGGAAGGCCAAAACGGCAAATGATGTGGCTCCAGATAAATTGCTTCATCGCCTCAGCTGTGATTTTTGCTAGTGGCTTGGCCTCAACCCATTTTGTGAAATAGTCTACCGCCACTACCAAAAATTTCACTCGCCCTTGCGCTTGCGGCAGGGGCCCCACAATATCAATGGCCCATTTGTGGAAAGGCCATGCGGAGGTCACTGGAATCAAGTAGTTCTTTGGCCGCATGGTGTTTGGCGCGTAGCTCTGACATGCCTTGCATTTTTGGATTTCTTTTAGCGCATCCAAGTACATGCCTGGCCAATAGTAGCCTGAGCTCATTGCCTTGGCAACCACCATGCGCGGGCCAGCGTGTATGTTGGGTTTTAGTATCTATTTTAGAGTATTAGTTGAAACATTTTTATTAATCTAGCAACGGAAGCATGATAATATCAACAACCTATTGTTAATTTTATGAAACATACCAATATGTAACAAGGCTAAAACCCGAAATAGGATCAATCTACAAGAACAAAAGGCTTACAAAATTAATAATAACAATAACTCTTTTACCTCAAAAGAGTAGGATGATATGAAGAGGAAGATGGACTAGCCTCCAAGAGTAGGATGCCTCAAGAGGTGATACCCACGAGCAACACCGGATGAGTGTTAGGACAAGAACACTAGAAAACCGAGCACCCGAGCCCTCCTTCCTTGCTTGTTTCGGCCGAGAGGAAAAAGAGAGGGAGAGTGGGAGTTTTCTTGCACTTGAAAAATGAAATGAAAGGTGCACCAATGCATGTGTAGGCTAGTGGGATTTTAACCAAAAATATAACCAAGAGACTTTGATCATATTGGCTTGTTGGGGTGGTGATGGGTCCCACCCAAAACCGGCCACCCATCTCCTTTTTTTTTTTTTTTTTTTTTTTTGATTTATATATTTATATATATCACATATATAAAACTAGCCTACACTATTATAAAACTATTTTATAATCTCTTCTTAATTATTTAACCAATTAAATAATTAAATAAATAAATAAATAAATAATCCAAATTATTTATTTTAATCTTTCAAGTGCAATTTTAGAAAAACCGATTTCCTAAACTTTGTGTTCGGTATTCGTTTAAAGATCATATCTTAAACAAATACAATCCGGTGTCTATCTAGCTCGTTATTGGGTATGACCCGACTTGGATCAAGCACAGTTAGCCACATTAATCTAAATACGTGTCTCGGGCATACGTAATTCCAACAATCTCCCACTTGCACGAGATACATAGAAAATTAATGCAAGTGGTGAATACCGCCTAACAACAGTTCACCACCCCTAATGTGTTTGACGAAGTGCCATTCAATAACATCATCCCTTCAAGTCCCTTACTTGATATGATTTAGGTGAATCTATCATTATATCTCTTTGTTACTAGATGTCATGTTGGATCTAAGAGACATAGGTGATCATTCTCTTTTCAATTCAACTTTATCAGGCCTTAGACATCTAAACTCTCAACACATAAGAGGAACAAATTCCTTCTTGACTGTATACGCCTCTCACTATCACTTTTATACTCCACCTGAGCTCATCCTTATGTACCATCTTTTACGAATAGCAAAGGGGAGAGTCAAAGTGTAATACTTGGTGAAAATCAAGACCCAGTATACATCTCAGGTCTAAGGATAATATGAAATTCTCCTTTACTCAAAATTACTAATGATCAAGTCAATCGACTCCATGTAGTAATATTGAGAGCGGGTCAGTCCAATATTTGTATCCCACAAATATCTATGAACTTTGGCAGCAAACCTATGCTCCATATTCATTCCTTATGAATATCCACCAATCCTAGTTCATAATAGTCTTGCTTCATATTTGTTCCCACAAATGTGATCGACTACGGACTTTTAGAATAAGATAACTTATTCATGGATTAAACATGCAAAATTAGAATTTAACTCAAGATTCCATAATCATATAAAAGAGTTAAATTACAAAAGTCTTTTAAACTTTAATACAAAATAGATCAAATCCAATTACTAGAATATCGAAGTCCTAAGCCACTCGCATGACGCTCATGTTTCGGTCTTTCTAGGAGCTTCGTGAATGGATCCGCAAGATTTTGATCAGTTCCAACTTTGCGAATACATATCTTTCCTTTTTCAACTTCATCCCTTATGTAGTTGAATCTCCGCTCTATGTGCCTTGTCTTTTGGTGCGAACGAGGTTCCTTGATTTGTGCAATCGCACCCTCGTTGTCACAAAAGATTTCTAGGGGGTCTTGAATGGAAGAGACCACCCCTAGATCAGTAATGAATTTCTTCAACCATGCAGCTTCCTGAGCTGCCAATGAAGCGGCGATGTATTCTGATTCTGTAGTGGACAATGCTACCACTTCCTGTTTTGAGCTCTTCCAAGAGACAGCTCCTCCATTAAGTGTGAACACATACCCAGACTGTGATCGAGAATCATCTCGATCAGTTTGGAAGCTCGCATCCGTGTAACCTTTTATAGCGAGTTCCTCCTCACCAGATCCATATATCAGAAACATATCCTTAGTTCTCCTAAGGTATTTCAATATGCTCTTAACAGCCATCCAATGACTGTTTCCTGGATTCTGTTGGTATCTGCTTGTCATGCTCAAAGCGCATGACACATCCGGTCTAGTACATATCATCGCATACATGATGGATCCTATAGCAGAAGCATATGGGATTTGTTTCATCGTCTCTTGCTCACCCTTTGAGCTTGGACATTGAGCTGAACTCAATATGGTCCCTCTTTGAATAGGTACAAAACCTTTCTTGGAGTTTTCCATCTTGAACCTTTTCAAGATCTTATCAATGTATGTACTTTGGTTCAAACCTATCAAGCGCCTTGACCTATCCCTATAGATCTTTATTCCCAAAATATAGGCAGCTTCACCTAGATCCTTGATGGAAAATCTACTTCCAAGCCAAGCCTTAACGCTTTCCATGGTTGGAATGTCATTTCCAAATAGTAGAATGTCATCGACATACAATACTAAGAAGGTAATTATACTCCCACTAGCTTTCTTATACACACAAGCCTCATCAGCGTTCTTGATGAATCCAAAACTTTTGATTTCTTCATCAAAACGATGATTCCAAGTTCTAGATGCTTGTTTCAATCCATAGATTGATTTCTTTAACTTGCATACTTTATTAGGATGTTTTGGATCGACAAAACCTTCAGGCTGAACCATATAGACATCTTCCTCAAGATATCCATTTAGGAAAGCGGTCTTGACATCCATTTGCCAAATTTCATAATCATAATGTGCAGCTATGGCAAATAATATCCTAATAGACTTAAGCATTGCCACAGGCGAAAAAGTTTCATCATAATCAACCCCTTGAGTTTGAGTGAAACCTTTAGCTACAAGTCTTGCTTTATAAGTATCCAAGTTTCCATGCATATCAGTTTTCCTTTTGAAAACCCACTTACTTCCAACAGCTTTGGAGTTGAGTGGTGGTTCAACCAATTCCCAAACTTGGTTGTCATACATGGATTGCATCTCAACGTTCATGGCTTCAAGCCATTTGTCACAATCATTCTTGGACATTGCATCACGGTATGTGGTCGGTTCATCCGAATCTACCACGTAGCAACCTTCTACAAAAAATCCATATTTTTCAGGTGGATTGCTAATTCTACCAGATCTGCGAACGTTTTGTGTGTTTTGATCAACCACTTGATCACTTTCAACAACCTCTTGTTGAGTGCTAGTATCAACCAATTGTGTATCATCTTGTGATTCTTGATCCTCATCAAATTTCACTGTTCTACTATTAGTTCCTTCCTCAAGGAACTTAGTTTCCAAGAACTTACCCTTTCGAGCAATAATAACATTTTGCTCACTAGGATCGTAAAAGTAATATCCTAAATCATCTTTAGGATAACCTATAAAGATACACTTAGTGGATCGGACTTCTAATTTGTTTGGGGTGTATTGCTTTACATAAGCTTCACAACCCCAAACTCTTAAGAATGATAGCGATGGAGCCTTTCCATGCCATACTTCAAAAGGTGTCTTCTCCACTTTCTTGGTTGGAGCCATATTCAATATGCGAACAGCGGAAAGTAAAGCATAGCCCCAAAATGATAGAGGTAAAGTGCTTCTAGCCATCATCGATCGAACCATATCTAATAGGGTACGATTTCTCCTTTCAGACACACCATTATGTTGTGGTGTTCCAGGTGGAGTAAGTTGTGAAATAATTCCACAACTCTTAAGATGATCTTGAAAAATACCACTTAGGTATTCACCTCCTCTATCACTACGAAGTACTTTGATTGTGGTCTTGAGTTGTCTTTCTACTTCAGCTTTGAAGTCTTTGAACATTTCAAAAGCTTCATCTTTGTGTTTCATTAAGTACACATAACCATATCGACTATAATCGTCAATAAAGGTAATGAAGTATCTTTCACCATTCCTAGTCATTGGTCTAAAAGGACCACATACATCCGAATGTATGATACCCAATAATTCTTTTGACCTTTCAAAAGTTTTATTAAAGGGTTGCTTTGTCATTTTGCCTTGTAAACAAGATTCACATACATCAAATGAATCAAACTCATTGGTTTCTAGAATACCACTCTTGCGAAGAGTTTGCATGCGATTCTTGTTTATATGTCCAAGGCGACAATGCCAAAGATAGGAATCACCCAAGTCCTTCTTGAGTTTTTTGGTGTTGACATTGTACATTGAACTACTATGTGACATACCACTTTGATCTATTTCATATATACCATTCATGGGTATAGCTTTAAAATAAAACATGCCATTCATCAAAACATGAATATCACAATTTATAAATTTAAGATCAAAGCCACATTGTTTTAAAAGAGACACGGAAATAATGTTTCTCCTTAACTTAGGAGCATACAAAACATTCTTCAAAATTACTTCCAAACCACTTGGAAGCTTTAACAAGTAGTCTCCTTGGGCTTGGACTTCAACTCTTGCTCCATTGCCCATAAAGAGACTAATGTCCCCTTTGTTGAGTTGTTTACTTCTTTTGAACCCCTGCAACAAATTGCAAATGTGAGTTCCACATCCGGTATCAAGTACCCATGTATTTGAAGAAATAACATTTAGTTCAATATGTATAGTAAAGATAATACCTGAGGTATGCCCCGCATCCCTCTTATCTTTTAACGCATTGAGATAGGTCGGACAATTCCTTTTCCAATGACCTATCTCTCCACACTCAAAGCATGGATCTTGCGCCGCAACCTTTTGCTTCTTTTCCTTCGGTTTGGTGGGCGTGATGGCTTTCCTCTTTCCCTTTCCTTGGACGTGGCCCTTGCCCTTAGCAACACTTGCTTTGGGGTTGGAGTTATGTCCCCTTTTTCCTTCATTGATTGTTAGAACGGGTAAAACCCTTTTACCCATTCCCGCTTCGGCCGTTCTTAGCATTGCGTGAAGCTCACCAATGCTTTTGTCCCACCCGTTCATGTTATAGTTCATGACAAAGGTTTCAAACCTTTTGGTCAAAAAGTTGAGGATCAAATCCGTAGCCAACTCATTTGAGACGGGACAATTCAACCTACGAAGCTTTTCAATGTAGCTTTTCATCTTTAGGACATAAGATGAGACGCTTTGGGTTTCCTCCATACGACATGCATGAAACGCTCGAACCGTTTCGAAACGTTCCGCTCTAGCTTGTTGAAGGAACATTTCCTTCAATTGAGTTATCATGTCGTATGCCCCATGATGCTCGAAATCCTTTTGAATTTCGGGAATCATAGTCGCTAACATGAGGCAAGAGGCTTGCACCGAATCTTTGGTGTAGTTGACCCAATCGTTATAAGCCTCCTCATCTTCCACGTTAGGCTCGTCGGGAATGGGATCGTCTAAGACATATGATATCTCTTCTTGCTTGAGAACTATTCTCAAGTTGCGATACCAATCCATAAAGTTATTATGGTTTAGACGATCCTTTTCAAGGATGGTTCTTAAGGATAGGTTACGGGTGTTATGGGTAGAGGTGTTTGCATTGTTAGCGGCCATCTACAAAATTTAACAAAGTTCCTTTTAGTATTATAAACAATTTAATTATTAATACCCTTTTATTCCAAATTTTAAAATAATAATTAAATTCTAGAATCCAACGATAAATCAAATTTCGGTTAGGTGACCTTTATCCCGTTATTTGATTTAACAAGGTAGTCAACCTTGACAATTGCAACCCTTTGCAACTTCTAGAGGTATGGGACCATTCGAAATCCTTATTTCGTGTTGGCATGTTTATCCCATCAACACCATTGGACCCCATGCTTAGGTGACCTTTATCACATGGTTTCCAATTCAAGTCATCCTACTTGTATAAACGTGTAAGATTAACATACAAGTGGTTAGGTGACCTTTATCCCACAAATATGTTAATATTACCTTAAGTATATTAGTTTGCTCTAAAATGGTTAGGTGACCTTTATCCCATTTAAAGTTTCCTAATACGTTAAGTGTCTTACAAAAGGATGGTGTTAGACTTGTTTCCTTGGTAATTATGAAAAAAAAGGGATTTTAAGTTTTCCAATATTCTAGATTTAGGAAACTATTTACCATGTTCTAACATGCATTTAGTAACACGGTTATATGAAAACGATTTTCACCGGTTCTAATTATAATAAAACCATTTTTATTATAGGCGTGAGACGGCTATTTAATTATTTTATAAATACTACGTGTCACGTCAATTACCAATAATTATTAGAACCCATTTTATATGTTTGTTTTAAAAGATCTATGTGACGGATTGATATCCTATATCTACCATTCAAACACAATCAAACATAATCATACAAGCATACAAACATCATAAGGTCAACCATAAACACGAGCCTCTAAGCGGACCACACTTGTTGGCCGAAACAAGTGTGTGTCCTAGTCTTATCCTAAGGGACAAAACATGACACAAGGATGAGTGATATGCTCCCACTTGATCTTGCATCCAATGCTTCAAGTGTCTCCTCTTTAATTTGTTGTGATTTCAACTTGGGCTTCTTAGTGGGCCTTGGACTTCCATAAGCTTCCTTGAGCCCAAAATGTGAATTTGGGCTTTAATGGGCTTTGAATCCCAAATTGGGCTTGTGAGGCCCAATTAACCCAAATAAGCCCAATAGGCCCAATCCACCAAAACCTTGTAATTCTTCAATTTACAACAAATATATCCTAATACATTTGGTCTAAAAATAAAGAAAATTACAAACAACCTATTTACTATTACAACCATTTGTAAAAAATAAATACAAGCCCTAATTACTATTACATTCCAAATGAGTAATAATATAGATAAATCACAACACACAATCACAACATCCACATCGGTCTAGGCTCGGTTTAGGGACTAACTTACAAATAAATACATATCCAAATATATATTTAAAGACTAAAAAACCCCTCACGGTGGTTATTGGGCTTCGGCCCAACAAAAGTTATTGGGCTTCGGCCCAATTAAAAAAAAAAACCGGCCCAAAGGGCTTCGGCCCATTTTAACCTCACGGCCCAAATGGGTTTCGGCCCATTTGGCCAAAAACCAAATTTTTTTTTTTTTTGAACTTTAACATCCATATGTTAAGATCTTGGGTTTTATAAAATCTCATGCATGTTAATTTTATAAAACCAAAGGGGAAAAACTAAAAGTAAACCTATGTCCTTGTAACCGGCTCTTGATGCCAATTGTTGGGTTTTAGTATCTATTTTAGAGTATTAGTTGAAACATTTTTATTAATCTAGCAACGGAAGCATGATAATATCAACAACCTATTGTTAATTTTATGAAACATACCAATATGTAACAAGGCTAAAACCCGAAATAGGATCAATCTACAAGAACAAAAGGCTTACAAAATTAATAATAACAATAACTCTTTTACCTCAAAAGAGTAGGATGATATGAAGAGGAAGATGGACTAGCCTCCAAGAGTAGGATGCCTCAAGAGGTGATACCCACGAGCAACACCGGATGAGTGTTAGGACAAGAACACTAGAAAACCGAGCACCCGAGCCCTCCTTCCTTGCTTGTTTCGGCCGAGAGGAAAAAGAGAGGGAGAGTGGGAGTTTTCTTGCACTTGAAAAATGAAATGAAAGGTGCACCAATGCATGTGTAGGCTAGTGGGATTTTAACCAAAAATATAACCAAGAGACTTTGATCATATTGGCTTGTTGGGGTGGTGATGGGTCCCACCCAAAACCGGCCACCCATCTCCTTTTTTTTTTTTTTTTTTTTTTTTTGATTTATATATTTATATATATCACATATATAAAACTAGCCTACACTATTATAAAACTATTTTATAATCTCTTCTTAATTATTTAACCAATTAAATAATTAAATAAATAAATAAATAAATAATCCAAATTATTTATTTTAATCTTTCAAGTGCAATTTTAGAAAAACCGATTTCCTAAACTTTGTGTTCGGTATTCGTTTAAAGATCATATCTTAAACAAATACAATCCGGTGTCTATCTAGCTCGTTATTGGGTATGACCCGACTTGGATCAAGCACAGTTAGCCACATTAATCTAAATACGTGTCTCGGGCATACGTAATTCCAACAGTGTATTCCGCAGATTCCTTCGTGAATCTCCCTAATCACATAGCTTGCTTCTTCAGCATCCAGGCATTTCATGAGCGGTCCAAGATAAGAGCGTCGATATAATGTACCATCAAGTAGTTCATAGCTCTGCGCCTTGTGTCTTATCTTTCTCGCCTGTGCGCGATCGTCCGGTAACTTCCCCTCCTTCAGAAATTCCATTATTGGAGTTATCCAGGATGAAGGGGTTGTATGAATTACAAGGACAGATTGCGTTTGCACTGACGGGTTGCTCATCACTTCCACCCTGACATCTTTGCCAAAGTGATCAAAATTAGTTGATGCCATCTTACTCAACGCGTCAGCGGACTTGTTTTCGTTGCGCGAGATGTGTATGATTTTGAAGAAGTCAAACTGCTCAACGAGCTTTTTTGCCTGCTCTAGATATAGAGGCATGGTGTTCTCCTTGGCATCATAAAGGCCATTGACCTGTGCAGCTACCAAGTAAGAATCAACATGTGCCTCTAGCCTTTTAACTCCAAACTTGCGCGCAATGCGCAGACCAGCCAGCAGGGCTTCATACTCAGCCTCATTGTTGGTACTCTTGAAGTCCAACCTAATAGCATAAGTATATTCATGATTATCAGGGTCCACCAGTTTGAGGCCTGCGCCGGACCCTTCGCTGTTGGAGGCTCCATCAGTGAATAGCCTCCAAACATCTTCTTCATCATTTGCTCGCGGAGGGTCTACCTCGCGCTGAGCTTCTTCAATCTTTCCCTCTGGGATTTCCGTGATGAAATCCGCTAAAACTTGACCCTTTATTGCTGGACGGGGCTTATAGGTGATCGTGTGTTCACCTAATTCCAGCGCCCACTTTGTCAGCCTTCCGGAGAGCGCGGGGCGTCGCAAGACTTGCTGGATGTTGTAACCTGTCAGAACTTCAATAGGATGACCATTGAAGTATCTATGAAGCTTGCGCGACGCGTGTGTTAGTGACAAAACTAACTTTTCCATGATGGAATAGCGCGTCTCAGGGTCTGTCAGCACCCGACTCACATAGTATATTGGCGTTTGGATCCCCTTGCGATCCACCAATAATACTGCGCCGATGGCACGGTCTCCAGCTGACAAGTACAATGTAAGGGTTTCGCTAGGAAGTGGAGCTGTGAGCGCGGGCAGCTTTATGAGACATTCTTTTATCTCACTGAAAGCTTGCTCAGCCTCAGGCGTCCACTTGAATTGGCTCTTCTTCAAGCAGTTCCTCAAAGTGTTAACGAATGGAGTAGATTTGCTGGCGTGGTTCGCTAGGAACCTGTTGATTGACACCAATCTACCATTCAGCTTCTGAACCTCTTTCATGGTGGATGGTGAAGGCATGTCAAGGATGGCTTCCACCTTTTCAGGGTTCACCTTGAAACCATCCTTAGTGACCATTACACCAAGAAATTTCCCCTCTTCCGCGCCGAAAGTACATTTGCTCGGGTTGAGCTTCATGTTGACTTCCGTTAAGCGCTGAAGAGTTTCCTCGATGTCTTTGAGCATTTGTCTCTCCTCCCTGCTCTTGATCACCAAATCATCAACATAGACTTCTAGATTTCTTCCGATTTGTTCACTGAAAACCGAATCCATAAGTCTCTGATAAGTGGCGCCCGCATTCTTTAAACCAAAGGGCATTTTTGTGTAACAAAAAACACCCTTGTCAGTTCTGAAGGCAGTCTTGTCTTCGTCTTGTGGTGCCATTTGAATCCGGTGATAGCCTTTGTAGGCATCCAGGAAACATTTGAGCTTGAATGGCGCCACGGAGTCCACCTTTGCGTCGATGTTTGGGAGGGGGTAACAGTCTTTCGGACATGCTTTGTTGAGGTCCTTGAAGTCAATACACATCCTCCATGACCCGTTGCTTTTCTTTACCATCACAGGATTGGCTACCCACGTCTGGTATCGGATCGGGCGGATGATGTTTGCGCGCAACAGGTCCTCAACTTGCTCATTCATGGCCTTCGCCTTTTCATCCCCCATGATTCTCTTTTTCTGAGCAATTGGCTCCACCGATTTGAACGTGTTAAGAGAATGTTGCGCCAAGTCACGCGGGATCCCAGTCATATCGGAGTGTTGCCACGCGGGATCCCAGTCATATCGGAGTGTTGCCAAGTCACGCGCCAATTGTGACCGTTTGCTCTGGGAATTTTGGGTTTAAGATCCACTTCTCTGGCGCATTGTCCGCCATTGGAAGTTTCATTCTCCCTTCCCGCGGCGTACTTGTCACTGCGCACAAATGATCGCGGTAAACAAATGTTACGCCTGTTGGTGTAGGGAACCCCAATGCGCCGTGCGCTGGCGACGGTACAGCATTAAATTGAGCAATCGTTTCCCTACCCAGGATCATATTGTGGCATGACGTGGTGGGCAAGACCAAGAAGTTGACAACTTCGGCTCGCTTGTGCTCATCATCCCCCATAGTTAGTTCAAACTGAATTTGACCTAGGGGATGGATGATTTCATTTGAAACACCACAAATTGGTGCGTTCACCATCTCGAGCCGCGCTTGGTCTGCCGGGTCTAACTTTCTGAAACATTGCTCATACATAATGTCAGATTCGCTTCCAGTGTCCACCAGGACCTTTTACACTTCGTAATGAGCAATGTGTGTGGTGATGACGAGAGGGCTGCTGATTGAAGGGCCTCCCCTGATTCTTGGGAAGATAACTTGCTGCTCGCGCCAATCTCCGTGGATTTGCGCGCTTCTCTTTTTTGACGTCTGCCCTTGTCGTCCCCCCTCAGCCACACAGATTCTTTTGTATTTCTTGCTGGCAGAGGCTCCTTCCGGTTGCTCATCCTCTATTCTTGGGTTTTTCACCAAGTGAGCCAGCCTGCCTGATTTTACATCCTTCTCGATCGCATCCTTTAAATGATGGCATGCGTCGGTGTTGTGGCCCGGGGACCTGTGAAATTCACAGTATTTGCCACTGTTTTGCGGTCCCTTGTAGTGTAGCTGCTTGGGGGGCTTGAATTGGACATTCTCAGTACTTAACACCTGTGAAGGTGTTTTAGTGAGGGGAGTCCATATTCTTGGCAGAGGTCTGCTAGGATCTCTGCCGCCCTCCCTCTTGTCACCCTCCCCGCGATTACGAACATCTTTTTGGGGCTGGGGTGAGCTTGGTTGCGTTTGCTTTTCTGTGGAAGAAAAACTTGTTGGTTGCAACCAGGACCATACAGAGTTCTGTTTGGCCCTCTTCTCTTTGCTGCGCGGTGATTCAGCCTGATGCGCTCTTTCTCTTGCCCTATCTTGGGCAATCTGCTTTTCATTTCTCGCGAAGACTCGCGATGCTTCCATTAGTTTTGCCCAAGTGGTGGGCATACCATCTCTGCTTACGAGAGCTCGGCGGAGTTGATCACTGCGCGCGCCTTGTATAAAAGCCACGCGCAGGAGTTGCTCAGTTATACCCCCGATTGCCAGAGACTCCTGATTGAAACGAGTGATGTAGTCCTCAATCGTTTCATCATTCCTGCGCACGCAGTGCATGATGTCATCAGGATCGCGCGTGTGTCTGCGCTGCTGTACGAAGTGGGCTTGGAACTTTTCCAATAGTTCCTCGAACCCATCAATTTGCCCAGTCGGCAAGCTCTCGAACCAGACCCGCGCCGCGCCCGTAAGGCAGCGGGCAAACATGTGACACCATGTTGGCATCGTCCAGCTCTCTAGGTTTCCCGTGTTATAGAAACCTTGCAAAAAGTCATCTGGATCTGTTGTACCATCATATTTGCCCAGACCACTTGGCATCTTGGTCTTGTGCTGGATGGGGGCCTTAGCGATGCGCTCAGTAAATTTTGAGTGCTTCACTAAGATGGCCGGCCTGTACGGCGTGGTTACGTCCACTTGCCCCCTCACTGGCGGGCTGTACGGCATGTGCAGATCCAGATCTGCTCTGGCTCTAGGCGCCATGTTCACAGGCGCGCGGAGTTGTGAGCCTCCTGCATGAGTATCTCGCGTCTTCCTCATGCTATGCACTTCTTCATCACTGAACTCAGTGTGTGCAGTGTGAACAGAATGTCCTTCTTCCGGCGCGCGCGGCCATTTTGTAGTCTGCTTATCAAACGCTTGCCTTTGTGTTTGGTCGGCTAGCTTTTTCTGTTTGACCATTTCATTGTACTTTTCCAGTAGACGCCGCTGCTCGTTTATGAGCCATTCATTCGGATCATTTGTTCTTCTTCTGGACCCATTGGTCCTTTCAGTTTCGCGCCGGCAAGATTTTGTAACGTGAGATCGTCTGGAGGAGTTTCAGTCTGGCCGTGAGGGGTTGTGATGAGGGGACGGTTACTGGTGGTGCGCGTAGAATCACGCGGCACCCTCAGAAACTGCTGTCCCTCATTGACACCCTCACGTTCAATATCCTCCAGAGCTTGATCAGCGTTACGAATGCCAGAAACCATGGTGATTGATTTTTTTTTTATGTAGATCTGATGAGATCTGATTGCCGTTTGTAACAGTGGATGGCGCCAATGAAGAAACGTGGATCTACTCGTTGGTAGCAGATCTACTTTCCTCGGGTTTTGATTGTACTATTTCACCGATGGTTCTTCTGGATCCGTGTTCTTCCACCTACAAAATGAACAACGCCGTTAACTTACCCCTCAGAAAGGGACAGAGGGGTCCTCTTTGGGGTAACCCTCCGGCGTGAGAATAAGTATATGGTGGAGAAGATAATAATGTGTGTGTAAGGGAATCTCAAGAGTATTGCTTAATAGCTGAATACTGTATGATTGTGTGACTGTGTGTTTGTATGTAACTGACTGTGAGTGAATGTAATTCAATATGATTGAATGTGATATCACTGCCTGTAACTGTCAATGATTGAGTATGAATCTGTCCATCAAAGTGGAGTTGATGCTGTATTTATAGTGCTAGGGTTTCCACTGATTGGGCTCAACCTCGTTGGCCTCTTCCAATCGCACTGCGCCACGTGTCCTCTGGGACACCTGGCGCTTTCTCGTTGGTTGTAATCACGTGGTAGCACTTGTGTCATGCTGAGTTGTCGACCTTTCATTTGGCAGCTGTCAACATCAGCATATTCTTACTCCTTAAAAAGATGCCTTCTGGAAGGTTGTCTGACGTGCACAATCAAGGTTGCCCTAATCCTGATTTGGATAAGGACGAGGTCGATTATGTGCATGTGTGATATGCGCCAATCCTGAGGATGCGCGAGGTCTTCTCTTTATTCTCACGCGCAGATATTTCATGCGCAGATGTGATATGCACGAGCATGTGATATGCGCCGCGAGCTGATGCGCCGCGCGCATATGTGATGCGCGAGCATATGTGTGCCTGGGCAGATGTGATATGCATGAGCATGTAATATGCGCCGCGCGCTGATGCGCCGCGCGCATATGTGATGCGCGAGCATATGTGTGCCTGGGCAGATGTGATATGCATGAGCATGAAATATGCGCCGCGCGCTGATGCGCCGCGCGAGCATATGTGTGCCTGGGCATATGATGCCTGAGCATGTTCTGTATGCGCCATGCGCATAGGTTTTGGCTTTGTGCCTTCATAATGTCTTTATCTTGTGGGTTGACCCGCCTTGCTCGGTGTTGAGGCGGGTACATACCTCTTCAGGTACGCTGATGAAGAAATACAGGAAGTCCGCGTTCTTGGTTGTAGCCACCCGGTACCGTAAACGCTACAGCAAAAGCAACAGTGATGATAAGTGTTGCAACGACCATGCAGTCTTTCGTCCATTTTAATCCTTTGGAAACTTGATCTTCGTTTTCTTTATAGAATAAATCATATGGTGTATCACCATCTTTGTTCTTTTGGCCCCACAAATAAGGTGGTACTATCATACAAACCTCCTACAAAGTACAAAAAAGTTATACACAACCGTAAGTCATTGCTTGTTATAATTTTTGTTAATTTTATTTAGTGTATGTAGTTAACAAGTTCCATTCCAGATGGATGTGTACTTCATCGGCCGTGGAACATTCACAATAATATTTCACCAAAAAATCAATAAAACTTTTTGTGCTATTTACTAGTCAGGGGAATGTTATTGCGACTGCAGGAACATTACATCTAATATTTAACTGATGTTAATTAATTAAGGAGTTTGGCAAACTATACCCTGAACCACAGTATTTCTCGTTGCATTAACAGAGTTGCTCGCGATGACGTAGCTGCCATCTTCTTTGAAGTCTTCCCAACTAAACGAATCATATTATTGCCCGACTTATCATTTTGTATGCATATGTCATTCCTGAAGACGCCACATATCTCATACAATAGGTTGTATACACCTACATGACGGTTCATAACCGCTACATGAAATATAGTGAGCCCATCCTCATTTGTATCAAGCATAAGATGAGGATAGGTTCGAAGCAACTCTACTATAAACTTGGTGTTGCCCATTTCCGTCGCAACAAATAACATTCTAGATTTATATTGAATCGTTCCATCATCCAAGGAAGCTGGAGGCCCTCTGAGCATATCCTCAATTTCACTAATGTCCATTGTTCTCGTAGCATGTTCCCATATTAATTTTAGTATTTTCAGTGCAGGCTCGGTATCTTTAGGTTGTGGTTCGCCACAACAAAATCTAACAGCTGAAAACAGAGCATCAAAACACTCCACAGTAAGAAAAACCAAAGTATACTATTACCAAGGGACGTCTATACGTCAATATAATGATCAGTGCATACTTGCTTCTATGATGCTTGAGATTAAATCAGATTCTTCACTTTCGAATGCATCAAGATTCTCAGCCAGATCTTCAAGTATAGACACATTCCGAGCAAGTTCTGGACGGTCCTCTAGGATTTGGAGGGCACCATCTATAGAAGAGATATGACATTCTCTTAAAGATATGAAACTAAGAAGATAACTGAATAGAAAATATATATAGTATACAGTATTTAAACATTGATGAAGATAGAAGTAATAACAAAAACATGTAATGTTGATGAATTTTTTTTGTTTATGAACTTCGAATCGGTTTAAATAATATACTTGATCTTGTAACTAAATTTGAAATCTCAAGCATATATAGCAGATATACAAACGAGTATTATGTTAGAAATTTGTAACACCAAAGCCATCGCAACTTTCGTATTCTGTAGCAAATGCCACATTGTGTAGTAGTGGCTTATCCCTCCATTTTAAGTGAAAGACAGGGGACCATGAAGAAACACATGAGAATTACCTACCAAAGAAATAACTCTTCACATAATGCAGTAGTGTAGAATCCCTGTCACTATCTGTCCAGTGATTGCCGCTCAGCTTCTGAGAACTATTATAAAGGTAATTCATTATGCTTGAATTCCCCCTTAAGGCGCTGATGGACAGTGGCAAAAATCCATTAGAGCCACGAATGTTCAACAGGTTGTGATTCTTTTCCATCATAATCTTAACCACTTCAATGTTTCCAAATGCAGCTGCTACGCAAAAGGCAGTGCTAGAATGTTTATTTTTAAGTTCCAACTCGTCCGTTGTCATCATATCTACTAGATTCTTCACAAAATTCAAGTTCTTCTTGGATCGTTTTGCTGCCGCTGCCACATGTAATGCTGTGCCAAAATTTTTATAATTAAGACTAAACCGTACCAAATGTGGGTGTTTACCAAAGATGAGCTTTGCAGTTTCCCAGTCGCCTGTAATCGATGCTTCATATAATGGAACACCCAAGTTTAAGTAGTCGCATAACATTTATTAGTCCCAAAATAACTGCACACAACGTTAACTTCCGTTGACCAGATACTAACTAGACAGTAGACATACTCTTCTGAAAAGTGATTTTCATATACAATATAAGAAAAAGTGCCCTAGTGCTCGGATCGGTTTGTAAATGAGCTGATTACGAGTAATATTTTTTGAACCTTTTCAAAGGAGTTTCAAGTCACGAGCTATTTAAACATATCTATTTAGTTTTGGCAAGTCGGTACAGCAATTCATATTATGTATTTGGTTAAAAAAATTAAAATATATGTTATTTTTGCTTGTATGAAGTGACGAGTGGACTAGCCATACACGCACTGAAAAAAACTTGAAATAAAATAATTCAAACGGAGCCAAGCTGGCTTGGTTTGTAAATGAGTCGAGCAAACAATCAATCTTTTTTCAACCTTTTTTTAAGGGAGCTTCGAGATCGGCTCATTTACAAACAGCCCTAATTAATCCCGGTTATCATACAAGATTCCCAACAATATTGCTGTCAAATGCTACTAAAGTGGAACCTCGTATATATGGTAGAAGTAGATATATATGTTACCAAATAGATCTGGAAGGTAGTCACTAGAAGTATTCGTATTCAGGATTTCAGTTGTGTCCTCGTGCTTCATCATGGAATTTTCTTGGAGCCTCTACGGATATTTCTTTCCTAGTTTCCTGTTAAAGGATTCATCTCTGCTGCAATATATTTATATAAGCGGTTATATATGTCTAAAAACAAAGTCAACTGTTAGGTAAGGTGTCAACACTGCAAATTGGTTATTCCAAATTATTTATTTTATTTATATTTTGCAAATGATGTGTCAACTTCCTACTTATTCATCTTGATATTCTTGTAACTTCTCATTTCTTTCACCTTAATTGATATTCTTCTGTATTGTACTAATAACGGTTTATTTCTATTCAATACTTTTATTTTCAAATTTAGAGAAAAATATATAAAATGGTTAAAACTATCTAAATCATATAGATCCCAGGAGATCACTCAATCAAGAACATAAAAACAGAACGAAAAAGACCCAAAAACATGACCGGCTATTATAAAGTCAATGGACCCAAGGATGCGTCAGTTCATCAAATCAGCACAACCCTTGCGATTGGAGACGCCTTCTTCTCTAGTTTTTATTAGTATACAAACTAACATTATTAATATTTATATTAAGTATAGGGGTCTTATTGTAATTACTGTATTTAGTAGGGTTATTATGTAATTATTTAGTCTATAAATAGGAATGATGTCAGACAAATTAACTACATGTTTTAGTATATTCATTTGAATGTTCAGTATTGTTATCCCAGAATTTTGTTTATTCATCAATCCAATGTAGTTCTTATTGTATTCAATTCAAGTGTGATTTTTTCGCTGATTACCAACAGTTTTGATGTGTCTTCTGAAAGAGAGAGAGCAGATTTTGTTTGTGATCCTTTAGACTGGGGCAAAGATATACAGGTAATTTTTCTTTTTAGTTTTTATTTTCTGAATGTTTGCTTTTGCACAGTAAATGATCAATGATGGACTGAACTTTGTTCTCTGTGACATTTTGAGATCGATTGGTCTTCCTGGAGAGAAGTCTGAGCATCAACCACATATGTATTTTGCTGCTGATGATCTTGAATATCAGGTCATTAGTTAATAGCATTCATTGTTTTTTAGCTTATGCATATCATTTCTAGCTAGTTTTACCAGAATGCATTGATGATTTCAATGGTCAGGGCAGGCTGTGTTTCCAACCGAACGTCTTGGCATGGGGGCTTTCAGGATCGCTTTAGAAAGCACTAGGTTACTAACCCGTGTAGTACACCGGTGGAAAACAGGAAATTCGTCACGTAAAGAAATTTGATTATATATTTGAATATTATATTATTCGTCTAATAAACAAAAATAATTTTAACCGACAATATCGCCAGTTCTTGAAAGTAAGTTCATTGAACTTGTCTAAAATCGAAGGATATACAAAGTCTATTAAATCATATACTGGATATAATGAATTATTAATTAGAAGATCATCGGGAATTTGTACATTCATTTGTCGTTAATTAGACCCCCATCCCCAACATTCCCTTCTCCTATATCCAATAATTAATTCGCATATTATTTTATCTCTTCAATATGTAAGGATTGACATCCAACTGTGAGCCTTGTGTTTTTTTGATAGTTTAAGTACCTTTCACTTTGACAAGATGTAGGAAGAACCTATCAAAGTGTAATTTAAAATAAACACGAACAAACGTCTATACAATCTAACTATTTATTTAATAAAAGTATCATAAATTTAATATTTACAACTCCCTAAATACTTCCTTTTATACAAGGTTTATACTTTAATTTGTAGCATTTTGTGGTTGTCAAAGATTAATATAAAAAGGAATAAATTGGTTTTTTTAATAGCTAATAACTAAACACTTAGAAACATCAATTGGCTTATATGACTTGTTTATCGATTCATAGAGCCATAACTTGAATACAATCTAATATTGACTTGAACTTGTTATGACTTCAACTCAAGACGCTAATAACCCATCTGGTATTATAGTATTTTCCATAATACCTTACCGGAAAATCGTAATAGTTCAACATCTCCATTGAATTTTTTATTTTGTTATGGAACCTAAAGAGATTATAAGAAAATTATATAATAATTAAAATTAATACAAACAAAAAGGGAAAAGAAAAAGATTTGTTAATGAAATAATGAATAATATGAGAATCGATTATTACAGTATCAAATTAAACCTTACCGGAAAATAATTAATCTCCCTTACCGGAATTGGCGATTATAATGGTTAGGATTTTCAACCTTAAGATTTATATAATGTAAATGAGATTATTTAGTATGTTTTTGAATTCTAATAATAATTAGAATAATTAATATCATAATTACATTAATAGGTTAATTATGGATTGTTTGACTAAAAATATTTAAGTTATTGTAAAATTTAAAATTTAAATTGGATATCTTTTTAGTAAGAATGAATTTTTAATCATGGTACATTTAGACATTATGGAATGTTTGATCAGTTAAATTTAAAAGTTTAAAATTTAAAACTGAAAATCCTTTAAAAAATAATAAGTTTCAATCGTAGTAATGTTACACATTATGAAATGTTTGACCATTGATTTACAAAATTTACCTTTGAGTTACACTTTAAAGTTTTAAAGTTTATAAAATTATTAAAATAGCATAAAACTTTGAGGACTATGATTATAAAATGGTGACACAAAATAAACATAACTAAATGTAACTATCATAAAATATACATAGAAAAACATATACACATAATTATGATATGCAACAAATATTTGTAAGTAGACATATTTGCATCAAGTGAGGCCTTCCGAACAATCGAAGATCTATTCTCGCCAAGCCACACGTCATGCTTGGGAATGCATGGCTTCCTTACATAGGCTTGCATTATGTTGTCCTGCCAAATTATTATTAAGATTAGTACAAAGTTGTATGAATAATATAGTAAATTAATGAATGTGTTAACAAAATCATTTCGTCTTGCACGATCATTTCGATCGGCCAATCTTTCCCGGGCTTTGAATTGTCCTTTAGCCGCCAAAGTTTCAAAATACGCACCTTTAGGATACACTAACTGTTAAAAACATCCAATTGGTTCAACATAGTGATGTTCGTTGGCTCCATCTTCCTAGTGATGAAAAATTAAAATAAACAAAACAAAAAATTCATTTAGGAACAATAACACTTTTAAGCCAAAAATGAATACAAAAATGGACGATATAAACACAACAAAAAATAAAAACCTTTAACACAAAGATATTGGTTTTTGCTAAAGATGGTTTGATGGTGTAAGAATTACCTTATCAAAGTTAGGTATTTATACGGATTTAATCATGGGAGACTGGATTAGAAAAGGAAGGTATACAAGGAATTAATAAGAAACAAAAAATTAGGGAATTTGAAATATCTTAAACTAACAACGAAAATTAGGGAACCAGGATTAATGGATTTTCAAATTTTGAAATATCCAAAATGTAATGTTCGAAAATTAGATTATTATAAATGTAATATTATTTAAATGTGGACTATATTTATATATATACAGAAATAAGCTTATTAATGTAAAAATATAAGTTATAAAAATAACCATGAATCATATTATTTATAAAATAACCATGTATCTAATATATAAAATTATAATCAATTCTGATATAATCAACTACTAAACCGTATGAATAATGTAAAAATATAATTTATAAAATAACCATGTATGTAATATATAAAATTATAATAAATTCTGATATAATAAACTACTGAATCATATGATTGAAATTTATAAAAATAGTCAACATAATATAATTATTTATTACACAATTACGAAATTTTATAATTGAACACTAATTATCAAATCCAATATAATCAATTAGAATATTTAAAATTAGCACCATATTACACGGGTAATTGAGGTGGAATAAATATAAGTTATAAAAATAACCATGAATCATATGATTTATAAAATGACCATATATCTAATATATAAAATTATAATCAATTCTAATATAATGAACCAATGAACCATATGATTAATGTATAAATATAATTTATAAAATAACCATGTATGTAATATATAAAATTTTAATAAACTCTGATATAATGAACTACTGAATCATATGATTGAAAGTTATAAAAATAGTCAACATAATAATTATTTATTACACAATTTTAATATAATTGTACACTAATTATCAAATCCAATATAATCAATTAGAATATTTAAATTTAAAATCAGCACCATATTACACGGGTAATTGAGGTGGAATAAGGATGGTTAGTCAAATCCTTAATCAATTATTATATATAAAATTTAAAATCAGCACCATATTATACGGTCAACATTTGTATTTTTAGTAAATCTTAGGGATGGTTAATCAAATCATTAATCAATTGAGCCATTAATGATTTAAATTTAAATATTGTAACATATTCTAATTGAAAAATTCCGTAAATAAACATTTTCCTTAATCAAAGGTTTGATTAACTATTTGATTACCCATTAATAACAAAATTCCGTAATTAAACAATTTCCGTAATTAATAAGTCAGCGAGTCTACATCCGTAATTATAGTAAACCTTAATGATTTTTAATCAAATAGTTAATCAAATAATCTATTCTGAAAATAGTTATCATTAATCAGTTAATCAAATATTTAAATGAAAGATAATAATAGTTATAGTATACATAATAAAGAAATCGTAATTATAGTTATAGTATACATAAAAATCCGTAATCAAAAATAATAAAATAAAATTAGTTTTAAAAGATAATTATAGTTATAGTATACATAATAAAAAAATTAATTATCTAAATTATATATTATCTATTCTCTAAAAAAACATTAAAACTGGTGGGAGTAAACATAAAGCTTGTGAATGAAATCAAACAAAAATAATAAAATAAAATCAGTTTTAAAAGATAATTATAGTTATAGTATACATAATAAAGAAATCGTAATTATAGTTATAGTATAACTATAATTGTAGTAACCAAATCGTAATTAAATTATAATTATTAAATTGAAACATAAATAATAAAGATTCAAATTTCAAATTAAACATTAAATGAAAGATGATAGAGAATATTAAAGAGAATTGATGAATCTTAAATACATTTATTATAGATTTATTTTATTAAGATGAAAATTAGAGAAATCATTGATATACATGGAAAGTTTAATCAAAAACCAATAGGAAGAGAGAAAATGGACTTAAACTCTTTTGTTTTAATAGTATAGTTAGATTTTTAACAGGTAATGTTATGTTGAAATATGTTTAAATTCAATTCGTATAATCAAAATTTTGTGTTAAACATTGTATTAAACATTGTATGTTTTAGTTCTAATATCTTATGCTTGTTTTGTTAATGAGGTTTGGTTAATGGGCTTGGAGCTAATCTAATGGACTTATAGCTGATGGGCTTGTATAGCTATTGGGCTCAGTGGTAGACATATGGTATAGGCAGGGGTAACCCGGGTTACCTCTCAACTTCTATTCCGTAGTGTAAAAAATTTATTTTCGTCGTTTTATATATCGTGCTACCCCTAAACGAAAACTGGGTTACCCCTCAAAGATTTTGATAAGCCCACACATTAGATAAAAGCCCACACAACTTAAATAAAATAAAACCAAAAAAATAATATAATAAAACAATCACCATCGTCTCTGCTCCCACCATATCCAGACCAACAAATCAACCATAAGCCCATCACTCCAGCCACCACCGCCGGCCCCTTCTTCAGCCACCACCGCCGTCCGCCGGCCCTTTCTCCAGTCACCACCGTTGTTCGCCGACCCCTTCTTCAAAGGTATTGTTCTTGTTTGGTTTTTATTTTATTTTAGGGTTTATATAGTTATATGTAAAAGAGATGAAATTGGACTTTAGGTTAGGGTTTGGTTGTTAATTTTAGTTATTGTCTTTGTTTATAATTAAGATTTTAACTCCTACTTTCTTATATAATTAGGCCATTAGGGTATTTGGAACTTTGAAAATGAAACCATATCCTAAGCAAGTTCTTATTGGCAAATTTTTTAAAAGAAAATTTCAAGAGTTTGATGACGTTGGTGATTGTGGCTGTTGCAAAAAAAAAAAAAACATACCGGTGTTAAAACTTTTTATGAATACCTTGCCATGATTGTTAACACGGTTTCTGCTTCTTGCAAACGAAAAGATATGATACGCGAGGCAAAAAAAGAAAGAGTAGAAAAAGAAATTCTAAAAGGTGAAATTAAGACCGGAAAAGGATTAAACCAAGAGGTTTCCCTTGTACGAGCTGGAGATACACGATGGGGTTCTCATCATAGAACAATCATAAGTTTGCTTATATTATTTCCGAAAATTGTTGAAGTGCTTCGTTATATTAAAAAAGAAGGAGATGCCACTCAACAACGAACCTATGCAAAAGGTATTTTATCATATTTCAAAAAACTTGAATTTGTTTTTTATGCACACTTGATGGAAGATGTTTTAGGCCACACAAATGTCCTTTCAAAACATCTTCAAAAAAAGTCTAGACTTATTAGAAGCGGCTAAGTTGATAAATGGAACAAAACGAGCATTGAATGATTTAAGGCAAAAGGGGTTTGCTTCAATGTTGGAAAAAGTAACATCTTTTTGTGTGAAAAACAATATCAAGATGTTAGATATGACATAAACGTATGCTAAGGCTAGAAACCAAAAGAATGTCATTACTAACCGACATCATTTTGAAGTTGACATTTTTAATACGGTTTTGGATATGCAAATCCAAGAATTTGAAAATCGATTCAATGAGGTAACAACTACTTTGCTAGAAAACATGTCGGGTTTAAATCCTTGTGACCGGTTTTCCAAGTTTGACACGTCTAAGATAATTGCATTTTCTGAGATGTATGAGAAAGATTTTACTACAAAAGAAAGGGGGTGTCTTTTGGGTGAGCTTAATGTCTTCTATCGCTATGTAAAAGAAGATGAAGGATTTGCAAAACTGGATGGAATAAGTGATCTTGCTCGTCTAATGGTGAAAACCGGAAAATATCTTTTTTTTCCTTTGGTATATCGGATATTGAAGCTAGCGTTGGTTTTACCGGTTGCAACCGCAACCGTTGAAAGATGTTTTTCTAAATTGAAGCTTATCAAGACGGATTTACGCAATCGAATGGGTGACGATTATTTGAACAATGCTCTAATTTGTGCGGTCTAAAGAGAAACATTTGATAAAGTAACGGAAGACGATGTAATGGCTCGATTTCAAGCTATCAAATGCCGAAGAGGAGAGATCATCTATTAGGTAGGTGTGTTAACTTTATTTGTTATCGTCTTTTTTGTTTTTACATGAATGTATGATGAAAACAAAAACTTTTAGGTTACCCATGGAATTTAGTTCTAGATCCGCCACTGATTGGGCTTAAAAGTTAGACTTGTCATCTGGAGCATAGTCTGCGTTTATATGGGATCATCTTCTTATATAAAAAAACTCAAGTGAGAATAGAGGATCGTCCTCTTTGATCGTTAATGGAGTTTTGTATTGTCTGGTTTGTTTTAATTTGTTTTGTTTGTATGTTATCACTTTATGATTTGTATCATTGAAGAACTCAATAGTTTTGAGTGAGTTCTTCTAGGGTTTGGTGGTTTTGGTTTGGGTTTAATATTTTAATAAAGATTTCCATCACCGTTTTATCGCTAATTATGTGTTCTTCGATTAAATCTCTGTTTCTGACATGGTATCCGAGCTTATGGCTCATGTATCGCGTGTCGATTGCTAGTTTTGGTCAGTTTTTTGTCGGCTCTCTTCGATTCTAGGGTTTTATTGTGTACAGCCTAAATTGTGTTGTAATTTCGTTCATTCAAGCGGTTGAGTTCTATCTCGAAGTGTTGGGTGATTCAAGAGTTCGTTAATCTTTCTGGCTCACATAGTCACGTTTCATTATTTCTAGGGTTTAGAGAAGTTATCTTCTTAACTGTTCTTGGTTCACCATTTTGATTTGGATTTGTCTTAGTCTACATTTCTCCTGATTATTCTAGTTGGTTGCTTGGATCACACGCTTTATTGAAGCTAGGGTTTCTACCAAGGTTTGAAACCTGAGACTCGAATGAAGTCTTTGAAAATTTGTGGCTACTCGTAGAATAAATATAGATAGGGCTTTAATCATAATATGTCTGGTTCACCTGGTTTACTCATTCGACAACCATCATTTTCTCTAATCTGGTTCGTACTTTAAGTTTTAATTTAGTTGACAATACTTCTCATATTATTCATTCAAATAAGTGAATCTTTCTGAACTGGGGCTTTTTGTTTATCTCTATTTTTCCGAGACCTAATATGCACGCTGGTAATTGTTCAGACTACATGAGGTTTGTATTGAAGTCGGAATCCTTAGATTTTAACTTGTGTTTCATACTGCCGTGTCTTGGTGAAGGGTGAATTCTTACTTGTATTGAAAAAAGCTTCCGCTAGTTATGTAAATTCATCTACTGCTAAAGGCCTGAAGGTCTTGTTTCCTCAAGGGGAGAGAATAACTTGTTTGCCTACCTTCAATCACTTTTATTGTGGTACATATTCTATTGCACTGTAAGTCCTTTAAAAACCTTGTGGATGCTGGAGTCTCAGTAAGTTGTTCTTACCCGCTTTTGTTTGTGCAATTGTTGTTATGGGTAGAGGATCATTAGAGAACTCCATATTATGGAGAGAACCAGAGAACTAATAATGAAGTATTTTTAATTTAATTAAAAAAATATATTTTTGAAATTTTTTTTCTATCATCCTTCTTATATGTTGTTATTCTCCACCACAAAAAAATATAAAAATGAAAAAAAAATAAAAAAATTAACGTTGTAATGCATATATATATGCAATACATCGACTTTTTTTATAATGCATATGTGCAATAGTGTGCATTTTGATATTTAAAGTAGTGTTGAATATCATATATATAGTTGTTTGTATTGTATATTTGCAATAATGTTATATTATATACAAAAATTAAAAGAAATCGATATAGTGCATATGTGTATTAGTGTTGTATTACATATATGCAATAATGTGTTTTGCATGCAATTATTAGTGTCTTATTTGCATATATTCAATAGTGTGTATTAGATAATGTATTTGTGTTGTATTATATGCAATAAAACACTATTTTATATATACAATGCACATTAATGCACATACGCATTACATCGACGTTTTTTTTAGGAACAATATCATCTTATTAGAAGGAGGAAAGAAAAAAAATAACAAAATAATTTTTTTAAAATAGTTAAAAATAATTCTTTACTAGTTCTCTAGTTCTCTCTTTAAAAGAAGTTCTCTCTAGATTCCACCCCTGTTGTTATGTGCATGTTATCGGTTTTTATGCTTAGTGTGATATGTTTCATAGCTCTTGTGTAATTGTATCATTATGGCTGAGTCTGGTGCTGTTGTTGTCATTGAAAGGTAGTGCTTAGATATGTGTTTCACGGTTAAACATGATGTTTTATAATGATGTGTTCTGCATTTCTCCTGATGTTAAGTTGAATAGGCCCAGGGCCGGCCCAACTACATTAGAAGCCCAAGTGAAGAAACACGGATCCGATCCCCGGGTATGGGTCCTGGATCCAATGAGTCCACAGGGTAAGATACGATAATTACAACCAATTATATGGGTATAACTCCCCAAAGTCCAATGACCGGGACCTGCAAAACAGACACCGTGAGTCTCGTTACAGGAAGGACAAGAAGGGGGATCTTCCTATAACCACCCTCCGGGGTGAGAATCAGTAACGTTCATAAACGAAGAAAGTACTGAAGTAAACAGACTAAGTGTAGTCAGAATGTAAGTGAGCGGATGAATGCCTCATACCGTTTGACAAGGTATTTATAGCCGAAGGATGTAGGAATGTGATTGGGCCAGCTGTCCTCTTCTAGAAGATCTTCAATAACCGCCTGGACGCGTGTCCTTTTATGATAGGTTGAGCTATACGTCCCATGTGCATGGGTATAACAACCCGGACACGTGTTGCCCAATGATAGGACGGATCGCACCCTAGCCATGTGCACGGTTATAACAACCTGGCCAGGTGTCCTTTGTTCATTGGCTGGTAGGTCACGTATTCCTCACGTAACAATCGTGGATATTCTTCTATAAGGTAATTGGTTGGTGACAGCTGTTCCGCTGGCACTTCCTCTCGATCGTTTGGGCGGACTGATGTCCTATCCTGCGGACGACTTTCGAGGGTGCAAGGATGCTTCCGCGCGTGTCATGAGGACATTCTTCCTCTATCGTGATATGCGGGTGATCCGTATGCCCCGCGGGTGGTACTTAAGGGTATTTGGGTCTTTTGGTACCCTACCTCCATAAGTCCCCCCAGTCCAGTGTTTCTTCTGCGTGAGGTCTTTATGCGGGTGAATTTTTGGACTCTAATGAGTTTTGGGGATTTTTGAATTTCGAAGTTTAGGTAAAAATATCTTCTGTTGGTATGGATAATCATGAAAAAAGGACAAGTTGACCACTCGCAGATGCGTGAATAGATGATGGGACTCTTTTTACGGCTGTCACTGTACCCGACTGTGCAGCTTTTTCTCTTTTTCGAATTTCCCGCGTGACGTGGCAATCACTAATTGGGTGATGATTTTCTCTCTCCACTGTTCATATCCCATCGCATTAATTGCGATAAGTATAAATAGTGAGAGATATCTTCTAGTTGAAGTTTTATCGCCTTTATTCCCTGGTCATCCTTTTGCTTTTTCTCTGATAAAGCACTAAACTTTCTTATAATCCTTTCTCTAAATTCATCTGCAATGTCGAATGTTCAGATTGAAGTTGATGAGATAGAGATCTCTTGGGACCATTCAGAATATGAGAAGCTACTGGAGACGTATGGCATTCCACCGGAATGGGAACCAGAGTTTCCTTCACTGGGTTCGATAGCCAGTCTATCTCCTCCTGGGAAAATGGCTGTCTATGCCGATTACTTTACATGTGGGCATTTCCGTCTTCCATTGACGAAATTACTTATGAACTTGCTAACCACTTATGGGATTCATTTTTCCCAACTACATCCACGTGCTATGATGCGAATCCGACACTATGAATTTGTCTGTATAGCACGGGACCTGGTGCCACATGTTGATCGATTCCCAGTTTTCTACCGTCTTTCCATCCGCAATGGTTGGGATTCCTGCCATGGATTTTCTAACCGAAGTATTGGATATGAGGTCGAGAAGGTGCCTTCCGATTGGCGTTGTAAATTTTTTTGGATTTCTGAGGACGTGGTACCCGTTGCCATGGTCCGTCGTCCGGTCAACTCTCGTCTTCCAGACGTTGCTACTGCTGCTCACGAAGGTCGTGACTGGTTCCGTAATCTAACGATGGAACCAACGCCGCTGTGGGCATTACCAGAAGAAGCTTTGGTGTGGGCAGGCATGAGTCGCTTATGGGCCTCAGAATTTATGGAGCCTATTTTTGTTGACTTATATGAACGTAAGTTATCCTTACTGTTTTTCCTTCTTTTGCGATGTATCCTATTATTAAATTTTTTATCTCCTCAGGTCGAAGTTCGATGTTCAATGCCCTTTTTGAAGATAGCATCCGGGATGCCGGTGACATGCCTATTCTTGAGAAGACTAAATCCCGCTTCCTTTTTCCAAAGAAGGTGCGGGCTGAGCCTATTGTCTCGAACGCCACCTTTGAGACAGGTGCTGTTGGTGCATGATGTCAGTAGTTCAGTGTCGAGTGTCTGTAATCGAGTTAGTTAGATTTGTGTTTTGTATGTAAGCGAAGTTCTCACAAGTTCGCTTGTTATAGGCGAACTTGTGGAACAAGCGAAGTTAGGAACAACTTCGCCTGAACTTACCAGGCGAAGTTGTCGCCTATATAATCAGCTAGGTTACGGCTGAGTTTAGAATCAGTTTTATAGTTCGTGTATTCTGTAAGTTAGCATCGAACGAGTTTCAGAGAGTTTTGTGATCAGAGAATCACGTGTTTACGGTTGCAATATAACGTGTGTTTGTTTATTGTAACGTGTGTTCGATTGTATCGTCTTCTACGCTCGTAACGTCTTACATAGGGATTCTGCACCTACGTAGAACGAGATATTCCGTGTAGATCCGGCTGGGAACCTTCATTTGGTATCAGAGCTTTTGCTCGTGATTGTGTGGTTCGGGATTATCACGCGGGTGTAGAAATCGTTCCGTTCGACCATTCGCGGGACGAGATAATCGAGTTTTTGTGTACTACTCACCTCCCACCTTCAAAAACAACCCATAACACCTTAACACACCTCGAAAAACCCAGAAATCAAACCTACAGAAACTTCGTGTTCATCAGGCGAAGTTGCCGTCACTGTTAGTAGGGTTTCGGCGAAGATATAAGGTTAAGCGAAGTTATCCACAACTTCGCCTACCTCTTCAAGTTCGCTTACCTCAAGCGAAGTTACCCACAACTTCGCCTACCTCCCAAGTTCGCTCAGCTTAAGCGAAGTTATTCTCAACTTCGCCAAATCCGGCGAATTTAAGAAAGTGAGCGAAGTTACGAATTCCAGCGAAGTTAAGTCTTAAGCGAAGTTATCCACAACTTCGCCTACAGTGCTGTTTAGAATAAAAATTTTTATTTTTCGGATTTCTTTGAGTTTCGTGAAAGATGTCTTCAATAAATATTACCGAACTGGTAAAGATGGAAGTAGAAGCGGGTTCAGCTACTAAGGCACCCAAGATGCTGAAAGAAACCGATTTTGTTGCGTGGAAGGATCGGTTTGAGCAGTATGTCAAATACCAAGACGCTAAGATGTGGGTGTGCATACAAGATGGATACATTCCACCAACTGCTGAGTATGAGGGTCGTGATCAGATTAAGAAATACAGCAAGATGGAAGAGGAAGAGAAGAAAATGTATGAGGCCGAAAGCAAAGCTCATGCAGCAATTACAATTGCTCTTCCACAAGAGATTCTTCACACCTTCAGAAAGTATAAAACTGCTAGAGAGCTTTGGGAAGCAATTGAGAACCGGTTTGAGGGTAATGTGGGGATTCGTGCATCAAAGATTAAACTTCTAAAAACCCAATTCTCAGTCTTCAAGTATCTGAAGAATGAATCACTTGATGATATCATCACGAGATATTATCATCTGATGACTGAACTCAGCAATTATTCAATTGCTTACAAAGAAGATGAAATCGTGGAAAAGATTCTCGATGCTCTCCCACCGAAATGGGAGATGTACACTGTGTTGATGAGAGAAGACAAAGACTTTGCCGACTATGACTTGGAAACAGCAGTTAACAAGTTACGAACTTTTGAACTAAACATGGTTCGAAAAGAGACACCTACTGATCAGGTTCAAGATCCGGGAATGTATGGTGCAAAAGTCAACTCAAGTTCAAGTTCGAAGTCTGAATCATCTGCTTATTACTCTAAGGGAGGGTCGGGCGCTAGCTCAACACATGAAGGACATGTATCTCTCAACATGAATGGTGATGTGTGCTTTGTAGCTGGAGGATCAAATGCTTCTAAACCTCAAGCAACCAAGAGTAGTTTCTCTCCAAGTGTTTCGAACAATAACTACTCAAAGATGCCCATGAGTGTTAAATCTGCTGAACAGCAGTTTGCTCTCTATGCATCTTTCATTGCTTCGTATTCAGGGTAAGATTGTTGATCCTGCAATTTTGGACGAAGACTATGATCAGATCGATGCTGATGATCTGGAATAGATGGATCTGCAGTGGCAGATGGCGATGATTGTAAGAAGGGTTAAGAGGTTTATGAAGAAGACTGGTAGGAAGTTTGTTGGTGAAAGACCAGGGTTTGACAAGTCGAAGGTTAGGTGTTACAACTGTCAGCAGAATGGCCACTTCGCAAAAGAGTGCACAAATGAACGTGTAGAACGCAGTCAGAACAGGTCTACACAACAAAGTGGTAGTGGTAATGATAATAGAGCCATGATTTCCAGTCAGAACGGGGAGTACAACTGGAATCTGCATGTTGAAGAAGTATTTGAACAGGCCAATTTGGCAAACATCGAAAATGCAGATAGTGAGAAAGGAACTAGCTAAAATGAAGCTTACATGGCAGATGTGACAGACCAGCTCTCCGAGGTAAGTACCGAACTCCCATGTACTAAATGTGAAAATCTGTCTGAACAATTGACAACTATAACTGATCAGTTTGTTAGTTTGGATGCTCAATTTAAAACATTAAAAGAAGATCATCATTTCACTAAAGCTAGAGAAAATAGTTACAAAGTAAAAATTAAAGCTAGTGAGAAAGATATTAGAAGTCTTAAAGCAAATCTAGCTGAAAAAATTCAAATGATTGATCTTAGCTATGAAGTATTAGAAGAGAAAACCAAACTAATAGCTGAAAGGGATAAACAGATAGCTGATCACCAGGTGAAAGTGGTGGAACTTAACAGGAAACTTGCGCAATTCAGAAATTCCTCCGCTATACTTGATCACCTCGTTAGTGATCAAGGTTCCCCAAAAAGGGGAGGAATTGGTTATCATGAAGTTCCACCACCTTACAATCATAACTACACTTATGATCCTAGTAATCAGAAATCTGTTGATGTTGACTATGGTCAGACAGTTCCAGTTAAGGTTACTATTAAAGAACCAGAAGTTAGTAAAGGCGAAACGAGTAAGCCTGTTTCTAAGGTTAAGATTTCTGCTCTTAGTCCTGTCTCATCAAACTCGGACAAGTCATCCGAGTCGAGTGAGACAAAACAAGAGGAAGTGTTACCAAAAAGTGGAGAGAAAAATAAAACAACTGAAAAGAAGTCTCCACTAAACCCGTATGTCCCACCATATGTGAGACAAACGGGCAGTAATACAGCCTCAACATCTAAGACAACTATTGATAAGAAAGTTGAACACAGGAGTTGTTTTAGATGCAATCAATTAGGACACCTAATTGCTGATTGCCCTCTGAAGCAGAGATTCAGAGGTGTGAGGCCTTCAAGAACTGAGAATAGAACTAACGGAAATGGTAAAAATGAAAACTCACCAAAGTTCAGAAATTGAACTAATCCAGGTTTTCAAAGAAATCGATCTCAGTTTTTCACTGCTAACAACCAAACCATAAGTAATAATTCATTTAATTCACGAAGGTGTGGATGGCCTCATAGTCAACCTACAAGAAGGTATCCTGCTAGGACTCACAGAAATTATTATGATACTAACTTTGGACAGCCAAGGTACGGGATTTATCGACCCAAGACCAATAGGTCTTGGGTCCCCAGATTTTAATCCTCTGCTTTAATCGTGCAGGAACAGTTGAACAGGGATGCCAACAATCAATGGGTTGTGGATAGCGGCTGTTCCCGGCACATGACGGGTAACAAGGATTTGTTACACAAGTGGAAACCTGTTCAAGGAGGAAGAGTGAGTTTCGCTGGAGAGAGCGGTGGAAGGATTACAGGAATAGGGACGGTGACGAATGGAAAGATGACTTTAGAGAAAGTAAATTTTGTTGAAGAGTTGAAGCATAATCTGCTGAGTGCTTCGCAGATTTGTGACAAAGAGTACACCGTACACTTTACCAAGAATGAGGCGATCGTGCTATATCCTGGTTTCAAGATACCAGAGGATTGGATTGTTATGAAGGCTCCAAGAGAGAAAAATACGTATATTATGGATATGAGGTCGACTGAGATGGCCACAGAAGAATCTTGTCTTCTGTCAAAAGCAACCGAATCGGAGTCCGAGTTGTGGCATAGGAGAATGGGACATATTCATCTTCGGAAAATGAACTACATTGTCAAAAATGGGCTTGTGCTGGGTGTTCCCTTGAAGAATTTCAACTTTGAAGACCAATGCTTATCATGCAAAAAGGGAAAGCAACACAAGAAATCCCATCACACCAAGAAGGTTAATTCCATTGTCAGTACCCTAGAACTACTTCACATGGATCTCTTCGGTCCCGTGAATGTAAAAAGTCTAGGTGGAACTTCATACTGCTTGGTGATCACTGATGATTACTCTCGATATTCTTGGGTATATTTCCTGAAGTCAAAGGATGAAACGGTTCAGATGGTAAAGAATTTGATTACCAAGGTTGAGAATATCATGGGGAAACGGGTTAAATTCATCAGGAGTGACAATGGAACTCAGTTCAAGAACTATGAGATGGAGATCTTCTGCTTACAGAAAGGGATAGAACACCAATACAGCGCACCGTACACTCCGCAACAAAATGGAGTGGCTGAGAGGAAGAACAGAATGTTAATTGAAGGAGCCAGAACCATGCTGGCTGATTCGAAGCTTCCTGTGGTGTTCTGGGCTGAAACTGTTGCAACAGCCTGTTATATCCTTAATAGAGTGTTCACTGTTAAAAGACTGAATAAAACATGTTATGAACTTATGCATGGGAGAAAGCCCAACTTGAGTGGTCTTGAACCATTCGGGTCCCCGTGTTCGATATTAAAGACAAATTCTAAATTTGGTGAAGTAGCCGAATATGTTGTTGGGACTCCCAACAGACGTGTCTTTAATACATCGACCAGCAAGGTTGAGGTGGTGTGTAACACTGATATCACAAGTTACAAATCACCAAAACCAAGCACGGGACCCGCCGGGGTTTTCGACTATGATAGACTTTTTAAATCTTTTAACGTACCTTATTTGGATTGTGCAGAAGTGGATGAGAGAATAGCTTCGAAGATGATTTGCGATGAGGAAGACACTTTGGTGCAACGACCACAGTATGATAAATGTCAACCTTCCTCATCAAATGCTGTCGATACCCCTGCTGCCTCTACAGAAGAGGAATTCTTCAATCCGTTTCACTCTCAACAACAATCACCCATTGATGAGCTATCTTCGAATCTGGAAGACAATTTGCATGTCAGTTCAGTTCCGACTACGAGAATTAACAAAAATCACCCTTTGGAGAACTTGATAGGTGATCTGTCCGCCGGTGTACAAACAAGACAAAGCTTGAATGAGCACACCTGTGTTTACACAAGCATTAAGGATACGGGCATAATCAACGAATGCTTGTACACCTGCTTCATCAGCCAGATTGAACCAAAGAACTATTAAATGGCTCTCAAGGACAGCTCGTGGGTCGAAGCCATGCAAGAAGAGTTAGCTCAGTTCAAGAAAATGGAAGTATGGAATTTGGTTGAAAAACCAAAGAATGTGCATGCGATTGGCACCAAATGGGTCTTCAAATGTTAGAGAGATGAGAAAGGGATTGTTATCAGGAACAAGGCGAGGCTGGTTGTAAAAGGTTTTAATCAGCAAGAGGGGATCGATTACAATGAGGTGTTTGCTCCTGTGGCAAGATTGGAAGCCATTCAACTGTTTTTGGCATTTGCTGCTCACAAGGAGATGAAGGTATTTCAGCAAGACGTGAAAAGTGCTTTCCTTAACGGTAAAGTCGATGAGGTTGTGTACGTGGAGCAACCTCCGGGTTTTCCTGACCCAGACTTTCCCGATCACGTATACAAGCTAAGTAAAGCACTGTATGGACTACATCAGGCACCTCGTGCCTGGTACTCAACTTTATCAGATTACTTGCTTGAGAATGAGTTTGAAAGGGGTAAAATTGATAGCACACTGTTCTTCAAGAGAAAAGGAAGCGACTTTCTGCTGGTGCAAGTCTACGTGGACGACATTATCTTTGCTGCATCAGAAGTCGCCATGTGTCAGGAGTTTGAGGCTGTCATGAAGAAGAGGTTTGAAATGAGTGCCATGGGTGAACTAACTTTCTTTTTAGGATTGCAGGTTGATCAGAAGAAAGATGGGATGTTCATTCATCAGACGAAGTATGTCCATGATGTTCTCAAACGCTTCAAGATGGAGGACAGCACTCCATATGATACTCCAGTCTGCGTCAATCATAAATTGGGTGCTGATTCAGACAACGATGCAGACGTGGACCCAACCCAATATAGGGCAATAATAGGTTCATTAATGTACTTAACTGCTTCAAGGCCTGATATTATGTTTGCTGTTTGTCTTTGTGCTCGCTTTCAGGCAAACCCAAAAGAATCTCATTTGAAGGGTGTGAAGAGGATACTGCGGTATCTCAAAGGCAAGCCGAAGCGGGGGTTGTGGTACACGAGAGGAGGAGACTTGGAGCTTGTCGCCTACACAGATTCTGATTATGGAGGGTGCAATCATAGTCGGAAGTCAACGACAGGTGGATGTCAGTTTCTTGGTGGCAGATTAGTGTCATGGCAATGCAAGAAGCAGACCTCAGTCGCCATTTCAACCTGTGAAGCAGAATACATGGCAGCATCCAACTGCTGCTCCCAGGTTCTTTGGATTCAACAACAGTTGCGCGACTATGGTCTGAATTTCTCACTTACTCCTATTTGCATTGATAACACTGCTGCTATCTCAGTAACTAACAATCCCGTAAAGCACAGTAAAACTAAACATATTGACATACGTCATCATTTTATACGGGATTGTGCTGAGAAGAAACTGATTGTGCTCGAAAAGGTTGATACGTTAGATAATTTCGCTGACTTGTTTACGAAAGCGTTTGACAAAACTAGATTTCAAAACCTTGTTGAGCTGAATGGGATGATCAATCCCGAGTAACCGTGTTTTGTGTCTTTGTTTAAAAAAAAAACAAAACAAAAAAAAAACAAAAAAAAATCGTCACTATCGCTTCGAATTATGTCGGTTGCCTCAGTTTGAAGGACATATCTTTGGATATGTTTGGTCCTCATTTCTACTTGTAGAATATGAGGATAGCCATTAACCAGATGACTGAAAGTGACCGGGGTGGTTTATGATGTGTTTTAATTCTTTTGCTGAAAATTAGTCGTTCATACTTAGTTAGAATGACACATACTTGTATGTGGTCGGTCCAGCTGATCCATTGGATCTTCAGGATAGCCGTTTACCTGAAGACTTCGTTTTGATCGGGGCGATTGAAGATAAATTTTTTTTATGGGAGATGAAATTATTTTTCAAGTCTACTACTTCGTAAGAAGTTCCTTTACTATGTTTAACAGAAAATTGATCCAACCTTGGAAAGTGATAGATATACTGATTTTGTGTACTTAACTAGTGAAGTTATTAGGCCTAAAAGACTTTAGAACAGTCATTGTATGTCATGGTAGCTTTTTATGGTGCGTAAAAATAGAAGTGATACTAACTAAATCTACTCGATTTTACGTGGAAACTCCTTAAGAGTTGTGCATGTCTTCATATATATCTTTCCGAATGATATGCAGAAAAGCGATTACCCAGTCATACACGAGCCCGTGAGTGTTCTGATTCCCGTGAAGAGAGCGTGTCAAGAAACTGCAGTGATCCAGATTCGGGACTTGCAGTTGTTTTCTACTTGAAGATTGTGTAAATACTTGTTTTAAAAAAAAAAATGTGTTAGTGAAACATTCTAGAGCTTATAATGATAAATTATTCTCAATCAAGACGCAAGAAGGTGAACGGGATGAAGAGTCTAAAGATCAAAGAGTACTTACTACTTGATCAGACACTACGGGTCGAGGTCAACTCGGGGTGACTTGGGGAAAGCCAAATACGCTTTGAGAATAGATAGGAGGCATCATAATCTCTGAGTTGTTGACCACTTAAGTTTTGAGCTTAATTGAACCTAACTCGTATCACAGAACGATGAAAACCATTTTAAGTAAATTACCTGTTCGGATCTTTTCTAAAACATGGTAGTCCCTATCGAGACTGAAATTTGATCCCGTGTACTTTATTGTTAAATTTTATTTTACTTATGTAGTTGTATTATTTTATACGTGGTTACTTGGTCTTAATCGTATCATTTAACGCTTTAAAGGATATTTTAAAACTTAATTGCAAATTGTTCAAATTATAGGGGTTTGTTTTGAAAATTCCGGCGAACTTATCCATAACTTCGCCTGCAATAGGCGAAGTTATCCATAACTTCGCCTGGATAATTCTGACCCTATATAAAGAAGTTTTAAGGTCAGACGCTTCATTATTTCAAAACCCGGCGAACTTATCCTCTGATAACCTAAGCGAACTTATCGTTCTTCATTCTTCTGTGTTAACTTTTCTTCAATTCGAATCCGATTAAAGGTTTGTAGTGTCCTTATATCATAAATACACTGTCAATCGATGTTATAACAGGTCGATTCGACTCGTTTTGTGACCTCGGACTGTCGATACCTTAATACCCGATTTTCAAACATGTAATTACGTGGTCGTAATGTACTTGAACGTCTAAAACTTCATAAAATCATGTTTTACGGAGTCCGTAATCTCCAATTTCACCAACTACACGTCGATTCGAAAACCTAACTGTTGCCGATTCATATTCAGGCGAACTTACAGGTTAGGCGAAGTTATCCATAACTTCGCCTGAGGTTTAACTTCGCCTGATAATTAATTATGTAACAGTATATGAGGCGATGTTGTGGTTAGGCGAAGTTGTCATTATCTTCGCCTGGCCCTTTTTACTTAACAGTTAACAGACGAAGTTCAAGTTGAAGCGAAGTTGTTCTCAACTTCGCCTCACCTCTAACTTCGCCTATACAGAATAAATCAAAACTTCGCTCATGGTAACAGGCGAACTTGTGATTTGCCTCGACGAATTTTTAACTTAGCCTGTTTGTTGCAGATATGGCTGCTGTAGCTGGAGCAGGTGGCGCAGGTGGTGATGATGGAGGAGACAACCAACGACAGTTCTTCCCGGGTCACAACATGTACATAACATTAGACCCGGATGCGAGTGGTGTTGATGATTTCCGCGAAATCATCACATTCTTACTCCGCTCGCGTATATTCCACGCGATTACAACAACACTGCCGATATCCTTGCCAAACATTGAGGATTTTTGGCAGACCGTGGAGTATGACTGTCGCGTCGAGCCCCCGGTGATGCGTGCAACGGTCAATAATCAGATTGTTCAGTTCTCATCTGAACAGATCCGGGCGGCTTTATGGTTTGGAGATGAGACAAGAGATGATCCGACAGATTTCGTCGCTCCATTCCGTGATGGTGCGTTTCTGAGGATGGGATACTCTAGTCCCTTGGGAGATACTAAGAGAAGGAAGGGGTTCTTACTTGATCAGTGGCGCTTTCTCATGCATGTCATGATTGTGTGCATGTCAGGGAGAAAGGCTGGCACTGATGGCATGGGCGCGACCATGCAGTCGGCGATGACTGCTCTGACTTATAATAAGCGTTACAGCTTTAGTCAGATGGTCTTTTACGAAGATTGGTAGACAGAGAAGAGCGATGGCGCGTGAGAGATTCCTCATGTATCCAAGATTTCTCCAAATGATCTTGAATCATGTTGCTCCAACGCTACCTCAGCGCCGTCCAATCAGATATGTGGAAAGTGTTAGCAAACGGATCTTCGCTCAATGCAGATCTTCCAGTGCGAGGAGCAAACCTGAGCTCCGTCCTCGACATACTCCACTTTTTGGGTACTTGATCAACCCAGAGTATGTTCCTGCTCGAGGGGACGAGTTTCGGGATCCTCAACCACAACAGGCTGGAGCTTCTCAAGCTATACCTGCTGCACCTGTTGTGTCACCGGAAGAACAAGTGGATCTTGATGCAGAGTTTGGTGGTGCAGGATTCTTTGATATGGACCGATTTGATCCTGTTGAGAATGTGCAAGTTTCGGTAGCACAAGTTGCAAGTGTGAATGTTACTAGGACAGCTACAACGGTGGCTGATTCTGATTCTGATGATGAAGTGGCTGAAGCCAGACGTATTTTAGTAACTCAAGAACGGCTTCATGGGAAAAGGAAGAGAACTGATGATGACAGCGAGTCAGATTATGAGGAAGAAGTACAACAGTTGATTTGCAGATCAAGAAGGGAACGGATAGGTGCAGGATCGGGAGCTGGTGAAAGCTCAAAGGTGGTACGTTTCACCCCACCCGCACTGTCCGGTATGAGTATTGTTCCTTCATCATTACAGGTTACAAGGCCAAGCGCTACGGATGTTCCCGTGGTGGCTACCTCATCTACATTTGGCCTCCCACCCATGTCATTCCAACTTTCGACTCCCGAAATTGTTTCGTTGCCACCTCCAACTCTTACTCCAACGGAGGTCGTGGCAAGCTTTATTGAGTCGACGGTTGTGGCGACTGCAGGGTTGTCAGCTATGTTGCCACCTGCGGTTACGTCTATGCCTACTTCAGAGGTCCCGATTACATTAGAAATCCCTCCTCAGTACACTCAAGATATATCACATGTGAGGTTTGATTTCGATGCAACCTTATCAGACTCACAACGAATAGCAGCACTTGAACGGGTCGTGGCAGAGCAATCAAGGGTGAATCTTATCCAGACCCATGCTATTCAACGCCTAGTTGCAGATAATCAGATACAGTCGTCCCTTCTGATCGAACATGGAAAAATCATTGATGCTTTGAAAAATTTCTTGGCATCTCAGGGGGAGACGAGCTATAAAGGCGATGAGTTGAGGACTAAGAGACGCAATGATCGAGACGATGATCCCAATGCATCGAAAGGTGCAGGTGGAGAGTTGCCAAGAACTGAACAAGCTCTTGGGACTTCCACATCTCAGGGGGAGTCTACAAGTGCGGCTGGCGGTGATGATGTGGTGGTAGTGGATGTTGAAGAGATGGATGATGAGTTTGTAGGTGATGATGATGTTTTACCAGTGGAAGAGATAGAGAAGATTGGCGAAGAGATCGTTATTGATACAGAGATAGAAGAGGGAGAGATAGTAGAGGAGAATATCGAGCATGAGATTCCGGATGTTGAGAAGGCAGATATGAGTAAAGAGATTGGAAGCGATGAGACGGAATGGGAAGAGCAGCCAAGATGGAAAGAAGGCTATGCTCAGTGGTTCGTCAAAACGAAGAAACCAGCGGTCCCTACTATGTTTAAGAAGAGTTACAACATTAAAGGTTATGCTGAAGTGAAGAAAGGGATTATTTGCTGGATATATGATGAGCAGTTGAGGCTCTTCGTGATTAAAAGGTATGACGGTGTTCAGTACTTCAAAAGGATGTTAAGATCGTTGAATACACTGCCAGAGTGTGAAGTGAAAGATTTAGCCAGATTGGGATTGATAAACCGAAGTGATGATAATATGGCTAGAGTTATTGGTAAGATTGTTTGGAAAGAGAGTATAAAAGAGAAGAAGTTTGAGCTGTTGAAACCACAAAAGGGAAAGCTGATTGAAGACAAAGATAGAGGATTGAGAGCTGATGGAAAGCCTTGGATGATTATGAAGTATAAACCGATCCGGTGTTTGAAAGAAGTGCCGATGAAACTAATGCCCAAGGATGTGCTTAAAGACCTGAAGTGGTGGTATGTAGATTGTGAGACAGCTGAGGCAGTAATGGAAGACGAAGATGAACAAGAGCTGCTTAGAGTTTACGATCCGATGCATCTAGTAAATTTGTCGCAAGCTGATTTGCAGGTGTTGAATGATAGGAAGAAATTTTATATTCCTACTTGGAAAGACGAAGCGAGGAAATATCAAAGAATAGTATCGGTTTGTGTTCGAGAAGGAGTGCATGCTTAAAGATGAAGATACAAGATTGAGGATTACGAGACACGTGTTTGAAGAAAAAGATATGAAGCTACTGCCAAGGGGGAGTCTGTTGGTGCATGATGTCAGTAGTTCAGTGTCGAGTGTCTGTAATCGAGTTAGTTAGATTTGTGTTTTGTATGTAAGCGAAGTTCTCACAAGTTCGCTTGTTATAGGCGAACTTGTGGAACAAGCGAAGTTAGGAACAACTTCGCCTGAACTTACCAGGCGAAGTTGTCGCCTATATAATCAGCTATGTTACGGCTGAGTTTAGAATCAGTTTTATAGTTCGTGTATTCTGTAAGTTAGCATCGAACGAGTTTCAGAGAGTTTTGTGATCAGAGAATCACGTGTTTACGGTTGCAATATAACGTGTGTTTGTTTATTGTAATGTGTGTTCGATTGTATCGTCTTCTACGCTCGTAACGTCTTACGTAGGGATTCCGCACCTACGTAGAACGAGATATTCCATGTAGATCCGGCTGGGAACCTTCAGGTGCGTATGTTTTAAACCCTCATCCGCTTTTTGCTATTACTTCTGATGGGACGATCGCCACTTTATTGTCGAGTGATGATGACGACGATAGTTCTGACTTCTCGATCTCCCAAGGAGAGAAGGAATCTGATGATGATACACCTGAACCTTCTTCTGTCTCCTATTTGTTGGCAGAATTAGAGAAAAAGAGAGCTTTTATGGCTTTTCAAGCAGGACAAGCGGGCGTCAAGACTGCGGATGCTAAGGCGAGACCTTCGAAGAAGAAACGAATAATTTGCCGTCTTAAGAAGCCACAATATAGCCTTGCTGACCGTATTGACACTGTTGAAGGTACATATTAATCTTTTTAAGTACTATTCTTTCATATAATGTGTAGCTAAAAATAGCTTTTGTTTTTGTAGACCCACTGATCTTTAGTAAGATGTCTCTGAGAAGTTGCTTACACCAACTCCTCAAACTGAACAACAACCATCTCCTTCTTCAGAGAAGAATGTGGAGGATAAGCCTCCGACTCCTTCTAGCAATATTAACACGGAGGATCAACCATCCTCACCTTTGGTAGAGGAAATGGTGCCAACCCCTCCGATTGATACTGCCACTATGGAAGGATCTAACGTCCAGTCTGAAACTAATACTCGTTTTGACTATCTTTTTCAGGCTGGGGGTGGTACAGGTGGTCAGCAGGACAATCCTGCTGTTAATGAGGAGGATTATAGGACTAAGGAGTCTCCTCCTCAGCCTCCTCCCCAACAACCTTTTTCAACCCCAGCTCGCCTTAAACCTTCGGTTATCGTTACTACGGGGATACGGGCCTGGGTGATACACATGAATTGTTTGTCCCTCCATGGGGCATTACTAACGGGTCACGGTTCTCTCATCCTAGAACGTGTATGGATTTCGTTGAACACTGTACGTCGCCTACTGAAATGGCGTATCAACGCGATCTTTCCCACCATGATCTACATACCAACGTGGCCTACCACCTAGCTAATGCTCTAGCCGGTAGCCAAGAAGTCCTAAGTGAGTGGTGTACCTTAGGCGGGAAAGTGAGAGAGGCTCGGCGGGCCACTGAGGCTGCCAAGAAAGAGGCTGAGGAGCATCGTATTGCTGCCCAAACTGCTAAGTGGAAGCAGGCTGATTCGGAGAATGCCCTCAAGAGTGAGCAAGACCATAATGCTAGTGTAGCACGCCGATGGAAAGAAGCTTGTGAGAGGAAAAATGCCATTCGTGAAGCTGATCGGGCAAAGGCTCAAAGGGATAAAGACGATTTAGCCCGTGCTCAGGAAATCAATTCCTCGTTGGAAAATCAAGTGGCCCTTCAGGGTGCCCGAATTCATGATCTTGAGGCGGAGCTAAAGTTGCAAAAAGAGCGAGTCGAACTCAAAGACCACAGTGCTGCTGAAATTCAGACTGCCTATAACTCTCTTCTTCAAGCCCACGAGGAATCCATCGTGGAATCAAAGGAGTTCCGAGCGCGGGCGGAACGTGCGGAGCAAGACCGTCAATGGTTCCTTACTAGGGGCGTTGATGCTGTAAGTTATTCTTTATTACTTGTTCTCTTACTCTCATTCTTTTGATACTGGGAACTTATGTTTTTGTCTTAACAGGTCGTCCGCCATATCAAAGGAAGTAAGGAGCAGAATGATAGTTTTGCCAATGTGATGGCTGCCTTCTCTTCACTTGGGCGTGTGGCGGGCTTTCATGAAGGGATGAATTATGCTCAGAGCAATCGTACATTTAAAGATCATCCGCTTCATGGTGTAAATGTTAAACAAGATCGTGCTAATCGGGTTAAAGAGCATGATACTTTGACCTTCCCTTTACAAGATATGCTCCCGGAACTTGCTTCCGCAGATGACGGCTTGCAACTTTTGAAGATCTATCTTGGTGAAGAGTCTGAGGACGATTTTTCGGAAGATATTTCGTTAAAGGGTCCGGAAGACCCATCAACCTCGAATCCTTAGGATATGCTTAGATGTTTGATACTTGTAATTTTCCTTTTCTCTTTTTGTAATTATGTTTTGAATAATTAATGAGAAAAAGCTTTTTGACTTTTGTGGACATTCAACTGTTTGAAGAAAATATCTCTAAAAGATATTTTTGAAATTTACAACTTTTTGAAATGTTTAAACGTTTGGATAACTGTGATGACGTGGTGGAGAGAGAAACTCTTTGAAGACAACTGACAAGACGTGGAGAACGCCGGTGACAACCTGTTTGCATTATCTTGAAATTCCCGCCTAACGTGTCACCCATCTGGCGGTCCGCGGTTTCTCTCTCCTCTGTCACTTTATGGATCGCATTAATTGCGATGGGTATAAATATAACCCTTGCGATTTCCATTTAATCTTTATCGCTTTTAGATTTCTCCCAAACACTCTAGACTTTTCAACCTTCTATGAGATTTCTTCTACTTTTCTGATATTTTTTCATCTTTCTGTTATTCAAATGGCTAAAGAAAAGAAGAGTACCCCTACTATCAACGAGGTTGAAGTCTGCCTTAAGAAGAAGATTATAATGATGTTGTTAACATATATGGATTGACGACGGAGTGGGAACCGGAACGCCCTACTAGTGGTTCTATTGCTACGAGTCCGCCTCTGAAGAAAATGGCTGTATACATAGACCACTTTACAACAGGGAACTTCCGGATTCCGGTGACCAAGTTTGTCGAATCGATCCTGACGACTTATCGGATCCATCTTTCCCAGATCCATCCTTTTGGGATGTTGAGGATTCGGCATTTCGAGTTCTGTTGCCAATCTCGCAACCTTGAACCAACTGTTGGCATGTTTGCCGTGTTTTATAAGATGACATTTGAGATGGATGGTACAGTTTTGCATGTATCGAGAAGAGGACCATAGGTACGGACTGGCTCCGTAGTCTCCATGGCTGGAGCCAAAATTTTTCTGGATCCGAGAAGACGTCATTCCCTTCAAGATGACAAAATGCAAAGCGGACGCTCCCATGCCTGTGGTTCCCGCCAGCGCTCATGAGGGCCAGGCGTGGTATAAAATGCTAACATCCACGCCCACTCCCCTGTGCCCAATTCATAAAGGGGCAATGGTGAGCGCCAAGATGAGTCGTTTGTGGCCATTCCCCAAGTTAGAACCATATTATGAAATGACCAACAAGAGTAAGCTTCGTGTTATATCTGTCTTCTCTTTTTGTTGTTTTTTTATATATTATGAACGCCCAATTTCTGACTTGTTTTATTGTTTGTATAGGTGAAGGTTCCGCCTTCAGCACTTTGTTGGATCATGAGGGGGAAATGATGGTACGCCGCCCCATCGATAAGAGGGATGCATCCTTTCTTGAGCGCACTCGTTCTAACTTCGTATTTCCCACAGCTTTCCGCCCGGAACCCAAAGTTTCCGAGGCGATGTATGCCAAAGGTGAGGCATATGTTAAAGATTGCATCCAGAAAGGTGAGGGTATTTTGAAACCCCGACCTGTGACTGCTATTACTTCTAGCGGAGTGATTGTACTCTTTTCGTCTAGCGAGGAGTAATCACTTTGCGAAGAAGGTTGTTCAACTGATGTTAATAGATCTGTGGGTTCAACTGCAGGTCTTACCCGTCAACGAGCCGCTGCTAGCCAGGCGGCGGGTCAAGATGACGTTGATACTGCTGCGAACGTTAAGGGTCCGGAAACTGATGATGTTACCGCTGAGGGTACAAGTCCGGTCGTTGATGCGGGCACTTCTAAGGTGGCGGGCAAGCGTAAGGTTGACCCGGTAAAGATTGTCTTAAAGAAGAAAAAATCCAAAAAGAAAAATCCTGCCGCCTTGGAAGCGCGTTTGGAGCAACTTGATGCTGAAGACCCTTCGTTAGGTATGCAAAACGTTTCTTTACTTTGTTATCTTATTTGAATTGGAGTATTCCTAACCCTCCATTAATGGTTTTCAGTGAACCTGGATAACCTTTCCGAAGGTATTTCTGGTTTGAAAGACTCACCTCTTCTTCCGCCACCACCGCCTCCTAACACTGCCAAGGACCCGGTCATTGTGGCAGATGATTCTCCCTTGAAGGACAAGGGGGTCGACACAGCTGATCATGCCAAGGTGTCGCCCTCTTATGATGTTTACCGTTTCAGGGATCAAGGGGGTGTAAGCACGTTCCCTTATGCTTCCCAAACTTCTCCTACTCCTGAAGAGGAAGACCCTACCCCGCATCAACCTAATTGGACCTTACGTCGGGATTCGACATTCCGTGACGTGGACGTATGTTATGAATTTCTGCGGGAGAGTCTTCCGCACAGTGAAAAGGAGAGACGTCGCCTCAGTATCCGCCAGGAATTGCTAAACTCCCACTCTTACTATGTGGCAAATTCTATTTCCACTACCCATGTAATAACCAGAGACTGGATGGCGATGAATGAGGAATGGGACGAACTGGCGGCCTCTGCTTCCGATGCCAAAGAAGAAGCCCTTAGGGCTATCAACGAAGCTTGGGATGCCAACAAGGCCCTGGAGGCGGAGAAGGTTACCCGATCCGCTGCTGAAGAAACCACGGTTGTTCTTCAAAAGCAACTGGAAGAACAAGCCAGATTACTGGCTGAACGAGCCAAATTGATTGAAGCTCTGCAGGCTGAATCGACGGCCAAAGACAAGCGTCTCTCTGATCTTAACGCCAAAAATCGTGACCAAGCTTTGGAGTGCGCTGGTTACAAGATGGAGCTTGTCCGGGCCAAGGCGGATCAAAAGTGGCTATTAGCAGAAGCTATTCCCAAGGTATGTATTTTGTTTTTCACCATAAATAATCTAAGTATTGAAGTTCAATTAAACATAGTTGTTTTAATAGGTCATCGCCGATGTTCGGGCTAGCGATGAGCTTGGGAATTGTGTTGCTATCCTTCTGAAAGCTTCTAAACAAGCTAGTCACCAACTGGGCTTCCAAGAAGGTTACCAATTTGGCTCAACTTCGAAGCGTCCTGAAGAGTACATCCTAGCCTGGCAAGACACTGTTGCCATCCTCAAGCAGAAATCGAAGGATTTTGATTCGTTGAAGATTTCTTTGACGAATCAGATATCCGATCTCGCTGATAAGGAAGACAGCATCCAGCAGCTAAAAGCTCTTCTTGAACTTGATGAGGAAGAAGAAGATGCTGAAGATGCGGGAGGCAAGGATGCTGAGCATGATGATGCTGCCACATAATTTCTTTTTGTTCTTGTAATTGATCCTCTTTTTATCTATGTTATAATCCCTTTTGAGTAAATAAAGAAAGTTTTATTTCTACATCCGGTACACTTTGTTTATTTGTCATAATATAAGTGTTCATAGGATCTTCGTTGTGTGTCAATAAAGGATTACAAGTCATAAGTGACTGAAAATAAAATTTCCATTAGAAAGGCATAAGCCGAATTACAAGAAGCAAAAATAAATAAGTTGTAAACATTCAATTGGGCACGCAGGCCAGAAGAACAAACTATATATAACATTTCTTTAGTTGGGCCCCATTCCAAGTCCTAGGGATCTCAGTCCCATCCAACTTTTCCAACTTATAGGCCCTTTAGATAAAACTTTCTGAATTTTATAAGGTCCTTCCCAAGTTGGGGCCAACTTGCCCGGAGGCTTCATTATTGCGGAAGACAAAGTCTCCCGCATCGAATTCACATCTTTGAACCCGCGAGTTATAATATTTTTGCAACTGTCGTTTGTAATTATACTCGCGGATTGATGCTAGTTCTCTCCTTTCCTCGAGGAGGTCAAGGTTCATCCGGAGTTCATGATCATTATCCTCAATCATAAGAACTCTGGCGGATGGGATACCAATCTCAGCGGGAATCATGGCTTCTGTGCCATATGTTAAACTGAAGGGGGTTTCGGAATTACTAGAATTCCTTTGAGTGCGGAAGGCCCATAGTACATGGTGCAATTCGTCCACCCATCCCGTTCGTTTCGTCCCTAATCTCGTCTTGATTCCCTCTTTGATCATCCGATTGGTTCTTTCGACTTGACCATTCGCTTGCGGGTGGGATACAGAGGTGAAGATTTGAGAAATGTGTAATTCTTTTAGCCATTCTTGTAACCCACTGTCCGCGAATTGTGTTCTGTTGTCACTAACGAGCTCTAGGGTGAGGCCGAAACGACATATGATGAATTTCCACAAGAATTTTTTAACACTCGCTGCTGTTATAGAAGCAACTGGTTTGGCCTCCACCCATTTTGTAAAGTAGTCGATGGCTACTATTAAGAATTTGACCCTTCCAGGGCTTCAGGGAAAAGTCCCATGATATCAAAAGCCCATTTTTGGAATGGCCAAGCTGAAGTGTCTGGAACTAACTCGTTCTTCGGTCGTAGCGTGTTAGGGGCATGCCTTTGGCAAGAATCGCACTTTCTGATTTCATTAACCGCATCCAAGTGCATCCCCGGCCAATAGTATCCGGCATTCATTAATTTCGCCACGACCATGCGCGGGCCAGCGTGAAGACCACAAATTCCTTCGTGAACTTCTCTGATTAGGTAGTTCGCGTCCTCGGCATCCACGCATCATAGTAATGGTCCGAGGAAGGAACGTCGGTACAAAACACCGTCAAGTATCTGATAGTTCAAGGCTTTGTGCTTTATCTTCCGAGCCACTCCCTTTTCTTCCGGAAGTGATCCGGATGACAAGTATGCTGTTATGGGTGTCATCCAGGATTCTACTCCCGTTTGGATCACTAAAACTTGACGCTGCGAAACAGACGGGCGGTCAAATATTTCGATGCGGATGTCTTTGGCAAAATGTTCAAAGTTTGTTGAAGCCAATTTGCTGAGAGCATCCGCTGATTTGTTCTCGCTTCTCTTTATATGAATGACTTTGCAAGAAGAGAATTGGAGCATCAGATCTTTCGCCTGTGACACATATGAAGCCATGATATCATTTTTTGCTTCGTATGTGCCGTTGATCTGTCCCGCAATCAACATGGAATCCACTCGGGCTTCCAAATGCTTAACCCCAAGCTTTTTAGCTATCCGTAAGCCCACCAAGAAAGCTTCATATTCTGCCTCGTTGTTGGTACTTTTGAAGTCCAACTTTATGGCAATGTAAACTCATCCCTCACTGCTTGAAGCTCCATCCGTAAATAAGGACCAAATCTGTCCTGATTTCGGAGGTGCTTGGGGTTGTTGCTCGATCAAACATTCTTTTTCTTTGTGATGCGGGACCTCTGTCACGAAGTCCGCCGACACTTTCCCTTTGATTGCTGGCCTAGGTTTGCATTCTACTGCATGTTCACCTAGCTCGATGGCCCATTTGGACAATCGCCCAGAAAATTCTGGCTTGCTGAGAACGTTTTTGAGCTTGTATCCAGTTAAGAAATTGATGGGGTGCCCTTGAAAGTACCTGCGGAGGCATCGTGCAGCATAGACCAGTGCCAAAACCAATTTTTCTAGCATGAAATATCTTGTTTCTGGATCCGATAGTGTTCTGCTGACGTAGTAGATCGGTGTTTGAACATTCTTGCGATCTGTCAGAAGGACGGCCCCAATAGCAATGTCTGAAGCTGATAGGTATAACGTCAAAGGTTCTCCCGCATGAGGTGCTGTTAACGTTGGGAGTTCCATCAAACATTTTTTAACCTCCAAGAAAGCTTGTTCCGCTTCCGCGGTCCATTTAAATTGTGCTTTCTTGAGGCAATTCCTTAGAGTTGAGATGAAAGGATGAGACTTGGCTGCATGATTTGCCAAAAAACGATTCAAAGCAACCAGTCGGCCATTGAGTGCCTGAACTTCCTTGAGGGAAGATGGAGAAGGCATGCGGGCTATAGCTTGAACTTTATCTGGGTTAGCTTTGAAGCCTGCATCCGTGACAATCACTCCCAGAAACTTTCCTTCTTCCATTCCAAATGAGCACTTGGCCGGATTCAGCTTCATGTTGATACCTTTCAAGGTTTCGAACGTCTCTTCAATATCTCTCAACATCTGGTCTTCCTCAACACTTTTTATTACTAGATCATCCATATACACTTCTAAATTCCGGCCAATTTGATCTTTGAACTCTATGTCCATTAATCGTTGATATGTGGCTCCCACATTCTTTAGTCCGAAAGGCATCACTTTGTAGCAAAAGGTGCCTTGATCAGTGCGAAATGCTGTTTTGTCCTCATCGCCCGCGGCCATGCCTTTGTAGGCATCCAGGAAGCATTTGAATTTGAATGGTGCTACAGCATCAACCTTGAGATCTATTTCGGGTAAGGGATAACAATCTTTGGAACATGCTTTATTTATATCTTTGAAATCAATGCACATCCGGCATGACCCATTGCTTTTGGGAACAATAACTGGATTACCAACCCAGGTCTGATAACGAATTGGGCGGATGATTCCAGCTTGTAAGAGGTCCTGGACTTGCTCATTCATTGCTTTTGTTTGTTCCGGACCCATCTTACGTTGTTTCTGAACAACTGGCGTAAACAACGGGTTTACCCTTAATTTGTATTCCGCAATGTTCCTCAGGACACCGTTCATATCCGCGGGTTGCCATGCAAAAACATCAATATTCTTTGATAATAACTGTTTCAAGAAGGCCCGTACTATCTCGGAAATAGCAGGTCCTATTGTTACAGTTTGGTCAGGAAATGTTTTGTTCAAAACCCATTTCTCTGGTTCAGTCTTCACAGTTTGTTTTGGAATCTTGCTTGGTTTTGAGCTCTCGGTTGCAAAGCAGTGCCGATTAGCATGAATTATTGCTATGCCAGTGCAAGTTGGAACTCATACTGCACCGTGTGCTGTGGACGGATGAGCATTAAAGTCACCAATCGCTTCACGTCCGAGAATAATGTCATGCTTTAATGTTTCTGGCAGAACCAAAAATTCGACCTCTTCAGTCCTAGAATGATTTCCGTCACTTAAGGTGACTGGGAATGAGATTACACCTCGCGGATGCATTATTTCTCCTCTGAACCCCGATACTGGAGCGTGGATGGGTTTTAATCTTTCCTTATCTTCCTCGTCAAGCTATTCAAAACATTGTTCATACATAATGTCCGAAGTACTACAAGTGTCGAAGAAGACGTATTGGGAACGGTAGTGTCCGAATTGGGCAGTGATGATCAAGGGGTTTTTGTTATTCGTGCCCCCTTGATATGAGGAAAGATCATTGGCTCATTCTTCCATTCCTCATCATCAGACTCCCTCTTTTTCCTTGTATCGTACCCGCCCTGTATCATATGGACGTTTAAATCTCTGACTTGCTTTTTACTCGGACCCTGGATATCCCGTGCGGGAGCTTTACCATTATCAGGTTTCCCACCTTTTACCAAGTGTCCAAGTTTTCCAGACTTTACAGCTGCTTCAATTTCTTTTTTTAATGTTCTGCACTCATTCGTATTATGACCGATGTCATCATGATACGAACAACGCTTTTTTGGGTCAAGGAATGGCCTTCTTGTTAATGGCTGAGGTTTTCTAAAATTCCTATTCTCCGTGGTGAGAATTTCGGCTGGAGTCTTTGAAAGAGGAGTCCAATTATTGGGACCTCGATTTGAGGGTCCCGCTTTGTTTTTGTTGCCTATGAGGGATCGTGCATCAAATGGTTTTGATGCTTCCGTACTTGGCTAAAGTCTCGACCAGATAGGACCTTTCGCCTGTCTATTTGGTCTTGGAGTTTGAAACTCGAATTTAAATTTTTGCTTTGAGTTACCACTTCTCAATGTTTTCTCAGTGTTCGCATACACCTTTGCTGCAGTCATGAGATCGTCCCACTCTCTTGGCATTCCATCTCTGCCAGTAAGTGTGTGGACTAAATCATCACATCTGACGTTTTTGCGAAAGGCACCCCGAAGCATGTCTTTGCTAATTCCACCGATGTTCAGGCTCTCTTCATTGAACCTGGTGATAAAATCTTCTATAGACTCGTTATCGCGACGGAAGACATCTAAAATTTATGATTGGTCTCGCGTATGCTTCTTCTGCTGACTGAACTGTTGTGAAAATTTCTTCACCAAATCGTCCCAGCTAGAAATTTCACCATCGGGTAACTTTTCGAACCACTCTCTTGCTGCCCCTGTTAGTGTCAACGCGAACATGTGACACCAATAGGGAAGCGCCCAACCACCAACACCGCCTACTGCCACAAAGTTCTGGAGATGATCACTTGGATCAGTCATACCATTGTATTTACCTACCGATGTAGGTATTTTAGCATTAACAGGAAAGGGTGTTGTGGCAATGCTCGCTATGAATTTTAATTTTTCGGCGAAAGCCGCGGGGCGGTATGGTTTGGTGAAGTCTTGTTCAGCATTGCAATGGTACTCGGTGTGGCGGACTATGTCATGCGAACGACTGCTTCTCGCCTGTGAACTCATCCTACTATCCCCGGTATACATATTCTAATCTCCCGAGTGGTAAGATGAATCGTAACTATCAAACTCATCCAAATAAGATGGTATCCACATGTCTATGCGAGGACGAGGGCGTAGCCTCGGTAATTCGCCAAACTCCAACTTTGCATGTTGGCTGTAACGAATCTGACTTCCTCTCACTATTGGTGGAAGGGAAGGAGATCTCCTAGGAGATTCCTCATAATCTAAAGTGCGAGCGTGAAGTCGTTCATTACGTTTTCTACGCTCGTATTCAGCCACCAAACTTTGTTGTTGCACGTGAAGCCACTCCTCAGGAGTTAATGCTCCTCTGGATCTAGAATTACGTTGATGAGATATCGCGATATCAGAATCGCTTGAATCATTTTCCAGATCCAATTCTGTCCGTTTTCGGCGAGTCTCTTCCGTAATTCGTTTTTGACCCAAATTGGAACCTTCCGGTGCCAAGGCACGTCCCATGTTTGTGGGAGTGGGATCGGTTGGTGTTGTAACATTTTCTAGGGAAAACCCCCAAGTGTTACCTCAGTGATTCGTGACCCCGGAGCAGTGACACGTTCAAGAGCACGGCCACCCGGAGTCGTGATACGTGCAAAAACACTAAGACCCGGAGGTGCTTCTGTGTTAGTTACACGTGAATCGGGTGGAGGAGTTCCCGTCGGTCCTTCAGGAAGTTTACTCATATCAAACGAACCAAAAAACCAACGGAGACAAAATTATGCAGTTCTAACACCAACACGGATGGCGCCAATGAAGAAACACGGATCCGATCCCCGGGTATGGGTCCTAGATCCAATGAGTCCACAGGGTAAGATACGATAATTACAACCAATGATATGAGAATAACTCCCCAAAGTCCAATGACCGGAACCTGCAAAACAGATATCGTGAGTCTCGTTACAGGAAGGACAAGAAGGGGGATCTTCCTGTAACCACCATCCGGCGTGAGAATCAGTAACGTTCGTAAACGAAGAAAGTACTGAATTAAATAGACTAAGTGTAGTCAGAATGCAAGTGAGTGGATGAATGCCTCATACCGTTTGACAAGGTATTTATAGCCGAAGGATGTAGGAAGGTGATTGGGCCAGCTGTCCTCTTCTAGAAGATCTTCAATAACCGCTTGGATGCGTGTCCTTTTATGATAGGTTGAGCTATACGTCCCATGTGCATGGGTATAACAACCCGGACACGTGTTGCCCAATGATAGGACGGATCGCACCCTGGCCATGTGCACGGTTATAACAACCTTGCCAGGTGTCCTTTTTTAATTGGCTGGTAGGTCACGTATTCCTCACGTAACAATCGTGGATATTCTTCTATAAGGTAATTGGTTGGTGACAGCTGTTCCGCTGGCACTTCCTCTCGATCGTTTGGGCGGACTGATGTCCTATCCTGCGGACGACTTTCGAGGGTGCAAGGATGCTTCCGCGCGTGTCATGAGGACATTTTTCCTCTATCGTGATATGCGGGTGATCCGTATGCCCCGCGGGTGGCTTATTAGAGGTTCCTCTGTGACCCGCGGGTGATACTTAAGGGTATTTGGGTCTTTTTGGTACCCTACCTCTATACCAAGCTAGGGCTTTGGGCCCCAAACACTAGAGGCCTCCATTTCGGAAATATATAATAAATATATATTATATCTTATTCAATTAACCAACAGTTTTTGCGTTGGCTTTGTGGCATTTGGCAAAATCTTAACTTCAATAAATATGTGCACTCAGAGTCTCATGTTCGACTCCATTTGTATTTTTTTCCCAAGAATTTTTAATATATCATGGCATAGGCTATCGGGTGAAATGCTAAAAAATGGAATTCAATCTTTTTTTTTTTTTTAGTGGTTTAACACTATACTAAAAGAGATCTGATGTATAATAAATTTCTAATTTTTAATAGTTTTGTTTTTCAAGTATGCTTCATACATATCAATAAATGTTATTGTTGCATAAAATATCACCCTAAACATATTGAGATAATCATAATATTTTATCGTTATTTGTTGTTTTATTTGATGAACTCGGCCCATTTTGTGTCAAAATGTAGTTTATAAGTTGGTTACGAACTTTATTTTCTAGAAAAATATTCACCTAGTTTAGAAATTGGTCTGAAGCTCATTAGCTCCTTAGATAATCAAATATATATAAAAAATAAGAACCTAAACATTTTTAGGGTCTCGGATTTTTTATTTGCTTTAGGTCTCAAAAATGGTTAGACCGGCCCGAATAGGCCTAACTTTTTTTATTTTTATAAAAGGTCTAAATTCATGTGGTGTAGATGTCTTTGGTTAGGTTCTATATAATTAAAAAAGGGTTCTAAAAGGGTTGTTGAAATCAACCTTCTTTTCCGTCATGAATACACCAATAATAAATAAACTAATTTCTTTTGATGGGTCAACTACTTTTATTGCATCTTGTCTATCTATGTTTGTTTTTAGGACTACTTGAAGTATAACCAGTATATATATTTTTCCTAGATGTAAATGTTTCTCTTTATTCTTTCTAGTTAAATTCTTTTGTTGATAGATTTGTGTTTGTTTAATTTAACATTTTCTTTCACAAATTTGTGTTGGTTCATAGTTTTTTGATTAACTCTTACTATACACTTCTTAAATGAAGGTTATTTGAATAGAAAATGTTTTCAAACATTCAATGGAAAATATTGAAAAATATTTGGTTATGAATGGTCCTATTCAATCGGTGTTTTATTATCACAGAACACATCTACTACTTTAGTCTGAGAAATCATGTTTTAAAAAAATATATGTTTATTTGAACTTCGTTGATTTAGTTTGTTTTTTGTTTTTTGTGATAATGGTAACTTGAGGTTGTAATAATCCGATCTATTGTTATCGCATTCGAGAGGGTTTTAAATGTTTGTTTGGAATAGATTGTTTGGTTTTATAGGGGTTGTCTTATGTTTAAATTTCATGGGGGAGTTTATTCCTTTTTAATAAACTTTTAAGTGTTTTTCTTATAAAATAAATAAATAAATAAGTTCTACTGTAGATTTGTGCTTGCCAAGTTCCTTTATAATGTTGATTCTTGATCCTCATGTGAATGATTGCAGTATTGCTTTATTTGTTATAAGGTAATAACGTGTCATCACTTCTTAGAATTGTATCATAAAGACAAGAGAGATTTGCATTACTATTTGTTGTTTTGTTTGACTCGTATCTCCAGTTATCTGGTTTGTCAAACCATGTGGTTCATATATTAACCAATTGTATTGTCAAGATTATTCTTGAATATTTTTGTCAGCCTTGTATGTTTTCTCGTGTGAGAGATATGTTCTTTTCTGATTGCAAATTGTGGTTTTATGCAATTAGAAGTTGTTTTGGCTGTAAAATTTGTGTCTGGTTAAGGGTCGTGTGATTCTCAGGTTTTATTATATTTGTTTACTGAATCTTGTGATTCGGTTTTTTGTTTGTGAAGTTGTAAAAGTTTTTGCTTGGATTAATTAGTCTTTATGTTCTTTACGAGTACTCTTTTGGTACGTTTATTGTAAAGTTGTAAAAGTTTTGACCAAGTCAAATTAGTCTTTATGTTCTTCACAAAATCTTTGTCTTCAGACATGGTTATGAGTTCTTAAAAGTCGTGTGGCTTTTTTCTTCTTATAGTCTTATGGAATCATGTGATTTTTTTTCTTGTTGTGTCGGAATTTGTTTTTCTGATTTTCTTTTCACTCTTGTTGTTATAGGGAGTTGATAAATATAGTGTGACATTATTTGTATTCTCTTTGCAAGTTAAAAAAGTCATGTGACTTTGTGTTTCATCAAATGTTTATATTCGATGTCTTTACAATCATATATTTATGTGATAATTTGAATGTGTTGTATGATTGTTCTCTTTCATGATGCTGAGGGATTAATCTTGATAAAGATTTAAAAGTTTAAAGAGTTTGAGTTTGAGTCGGTTTAGTTTATTAAATTAGGAATATGATTTGGTTATTATTATTAATTTATTTGGTTTCCTAGTTTGAGTCTAATTAGGTTTGTTGATAAGCAAGTCATAGTTTTAGTATAAATAGATGGTTTAGGGTTATTGTATTTTGTGTGGTTTTCGTTCTTAATAATATTGAAAGAGTCGTGAGGAGTTCTCACAAAATTATCGGTGTTGTTCGTGTTGCTCGATCCAATTAAGTCCAACAATTGGTATCAGAGCGTGTGTTCAAAGAGGCCTGTGAAGACGTGAGACAGGTGATTGGAGGGACGGCTGCTTGGTTAATAAGAACAGGAAGGAAGAAACGGTTGAATTTAATTCAACTAGAGTAATAAAGAAGAATCATAATTACAAGCTAGCACACACGTGGGAAGATCTCAACATAAGCAATCGGAAGAATTTTGGAAAAGGTATAAAAAATAATAATAAGTTAGCAACATGGTTGCTTGCTTAAGTCAAAAGTGGTGAATTAATAAAAAAACTAATTATATCGACCACTTCATTTAACGCAAAGGAAGAGAATGGAATTTGCAAGAAGATAAGCGATCGAGCAAGAAGAAGAGTACGACAACCGAACCGAAGACGAGAGCAACAAGGAAGAAGACTGAACCCACCTGAGAAGACGGATTGCAATATTGTAGCAATCAAACAGTGAAGAAGACGATCGTATCTGTGTGAACGATCAAGAAAAGACGAAAACGGTCGTATCTGTGTGAACGATTGAGAAGAAAAATCAACGTCAATCTGTGTGATTCATTGAAAGAAGAAGACGCAACGTTAATCTGTGTGATTCGTTGAAAGAAGCAGTAGAGTAAATTTGTGTGATTCGCTATGATCGTATCTGTGTGAGCGATCAAAGAGAACGATCTGTGTGACGTTAAGAAGATTCGAAGAAAATAATGGCTGATAATGCAAACAATGCAGGGAATGTCCCGGTTCGAGAAAAAAACAATACCTCGTTTCAAGTACCAAGGTTGACAACAACGAACTACAACACTTGGACAATTCTAGTGGAGTCAGTTTTGGATGCACAAGGGTTGTGGGAGACAATTAAGCCGGTAACCGGTGGGGTCGTTGATGAAAAGAAGAACAAGATTGCAAGAGTGATTCTCTATCAAGCTTTACCAGAGGATATACTCCTTCAAGTTGCTAGGAACCGAAGTGCGAAAGACATATGGGAAGCTTTACGTGTAAGGTTTCTTGGTGCTGACAGGGTACAAAGGGCACGTTTAGCAAGTTTAAAAAAAGAATTTGAGTAACTCCGAATGAAGGACACAGATACGATTGAAGACTTTGCTGGAAAGTTAGCCGTATTTGTTTCAAGATATACTAGTCTTGGTTCGAATCTCGAAGATGAAGTGTTAGTGCGAAAGTTGTTAGATTCGGTGCCAAAGAAGTATCTTCAGATTGTTGCTTCTATTGAGCAATATTCAGATCTTGACACCATGCCATTCGAAGAAGCAATAGGCAGGTTGAAGGCCTATGAGGAACGGATCAGAGAGCAAGATGAGACGGGTGATAGCAGTCAAAGTAAGTTGTTGCTAACTAAAACTGATGGACAGGAAAGTTCGAAGAATGAAGAGGATGTTTGTGAATGTTGTGGATAAGGGAAAAGTGACCATGGACGTGGCCGAGGTAGAGGACGTGGTGTTGGACGAGGTAGAGGAGGTCGGTTCCAACCCAGTGAAAATCAAAAAGAGAAAGGTATGGGTCGAGGTAAAGCTCATATCAGATGCTATAGCTGTCTTGAGTATGGTCATTTTGCATATGAGTGCCCCGGGCCAAACCCGAAAGAAGAAGCTACTAATTTGGTTCGTGAAGATTTGGATCCAACACTATTTTGAAGAGTAACGAGTCCATATCAAGATTAAGGGGGTGAATGAGGGATTAATCTTGATAAAGGTTTAAAAGTTTAAAGAGTTTGAGTTTGAGTCGGTTTAGTTTATTAAATTAGGAATATGATTTGGTTATTATTATTAATTTATTTGGTTTCCTAGTTTGAGTCTAATTAGGTTTCTTGATAAGAAAGTCAATAGTTTTAGTATAAATAGATGGTTTAGGGTTATTGTATTTTGTGTGGTTTTCGTTCTTAATAATATTGAAAGAGTCGTGAGGAGTTCTCAGAAAATTATCGGTGTTGTTCGTGTTGCTCGATCCAATTAAGTCCAACAGATGCTACATGAGTTTGGTAAATGTTATGTTTCTTTGGTTCTTCGGAAATTGTCTATGTTCCACTAATAAGATTCATATGGTTCTTCTAACTAGGATATACTTTCTATTTGATTATTGTTTAGAGAAAGGTCTTATGCTGACATATGGTTTGCGTTTAGTTGAATGTGGTTTTTCAAGTTCTTTCTTTGTTAAAAAGGTTTACCCGGTAATATTTGTCTATGTTGTCTGATTTTGTCTTACTGTCTTGATATGTTGGCAGTCTTTTGATCTGTACTGTAGACAAGATATCTATTTTGAATTGATGTTGTCTATTTGATTAGGTGTTGTTTGGTTAATTGTTTTGGTAAATCTGGGTGTAGTAGTTGATTACTCAAGTTCTTGTTAGGAGTTGTAAATTGTTGTTGATCTTATAATACATTCAGTTGTGTTTCTTTAAAAATATGGAGGTTAATTGCGATGTTTTTTTATAGGGTTGTTTTTTTATTTGTGTCACATCTTAATGAAAGTCTAAATGTTCTATTTTTGTTTTTGGTATTTGTTTTGTGTTCGTTCAAGTCTATTGTTTTGTTGAATAAAAGCGTTTTGCTATTTTTTGTTAGTGTTTTTAACATTTGAAGGTGAGTTTAAGGATAAGTATAAATTCTTGATAGTGTGTTTTTTCCTAGAATGATTCTGAATCTAAGTCTTGATATTCTATTTGAGAATTATGGTTGTTTGTGTCGTGTTAAGGTAGTATTAAAGAGGTTATTATATTTCTTTATTCTTGTTACTTGGTTTAACATCTTTTTTTTTTTAAAAAAAAACTATTAACAAAAAGGCTATTTTTTCGCTATAGTCCGTTCGTGTTATTAATTTTTTTTTTAAAATGTGTTTAGATTATCGAATTGAGGGGGGGAGGGGGGGGGGGGGGTTGAAATATGTTTAAATTCAATTCGTATAATCAAAATTTTGTGTTAAACATTGTATTAAATATTGTATGTTTTAGTTCTAACATCTTATGCTTGTTTTGTTAATGAGGTTTGGTTAATGGGCTTAGAGCTGATGGGCTTGGATAGCTATTGGGCTTAACAGTTAGACTTGTCATCTTGAGCATAGTCTGCGTTTATATGGGATCATCTTCTTATATAAAAAAAACTTAAGTGAGAATAGAGGATCGTCCTCTTTGATCGTTAATGGAGTTTTGTATTGCCGTTTGTTTTAATTTGTTTTGTTTGTATGTTATCACTTTATGATTTGTATCATTGAAGAACTCAATAGTTTTGAGTGAGTTCTTCTAGGGTTTGGTGGTTTTGGTTTGGGTTTAATATTTTAATAAAGATTTCCATCACCGTTTTATCGCTAATTATGTGTTCTTCGATTAAATCTCTGTTTCTGACATGTTTTGAGTGAGTTCTTCTAGGGTTTGATGGTTTTGGTTTGGGTTTAATATTTTAATAAAGATTTCCATCACCGTTTTATCGCTAATTATGTGTTCTTCGATTAAATCTCTGTTTCTGACATGTTTTGAGTGAGTTCTTCTAGGGTTTGGTGGTTTTGGTTTGGGTTTAATATTTTCATAAAGATTTCCATCACCGTTTTATCGCTAATTATGTGTTCTTCGATTAAATCTCTGTTTCTGACATGTTTTGAGTGAGTTCTTCTAGGGTTTGGTGGTTTTGGTTTGGGTTTAATATTTTAATAAAGATTTCCATCACCGTTTTATCGCTAATTATGTGTTCTTCAATTAAATCTCTGTTTCTGACATGTTTTGAGTGAGTTCTTCTAGGGTTTGGTGGTTTTGGTTTGGGTTTAATATTTTAATAAAGATTTCCATCACCGTTTTATCGCTAATTATGTGTTCTTCGATTATATCTCTGTTTCTGACATGTTTTGAGTGAGTTCTTCTAGGGTTTGGTGGTTTTGGTTTGGGTTTAATATTTTAATAAAGATTTCCATCACCGTTTTATCGCTGATTCTGTGTTCTTCAATTAAATCTCTGTTTCTGACATGTTATTAACTATATCACCTGCATAAATATTATTGTTTTTCTTTGCTTATTTTTTTAAATGCATGTCTTGTAGTATTCACCACAAGCCATTGAAGTATATCTCGTTTGGAAAACCAAATCCTTTTGTGTTCAAGAATGCGGAATCCATATTAATGCAACTTCAATCGTTGACAAGTGATGGTGATCCTAATGGCGATTACAAAGACATGAAATCCAACAATTTTGAAACCCTTATAACATGATTGGGGACAACCCATCAGTTGACATCAAGGGTGCAAGACAGGTTTGCTTTTATTCCTTCTAAATTTTATATAACTGGACTATGTTATTAGTTAAGTCTTGAGGTTATAACTTTATATGAACTTATTTTCTCATGTTTATATCTCAGGCTAGACATCCTTGGTTTTCTATATTGACCAGGACAGGTGTTTTTAGAGGAAAAGAAAACCATTCAGATTATCCTGCTGACCAGGTAAGTCAGATGTCACATGATTTCACGCCCGAGACGTAAACTAATTCCATTACTTGTCTCGTGCAGGTTGTCGATACGGTAGCGGATGCTGTGGAGTTTATCTTGCAAAGGTGAAGAAACACTAAGTGAACCCTGGACAGATTATAGATAATCTGGGGGTTAAGTAATGTTTCCCACGGGGATGAGGTTCAGCAGAGAAGGTTGTTCTTCTGGAAACCTGCAAAACAGACACCGTAAGCTCGTCACTGAGAAGGGGGGGGTTCCTCCTTGTGACCACCCTCCGGCGTGAGAATCAGACTAGATTGCTCTGAATATAAGTGTATATTAAGAGATTGCTAGATAAGATTGAGATATCAGATGATGTCCTTACCATTCCAAGGTGTTGGAGTATTTATAGCCGAAGGTAGGTTTCCAAGCAGGTACAGCCGGCTGAATAGTATTCCTGTTCTACCAACAGTGGACTACGCACAGGCCATGCTGGTTGGTGGATAGGTTACGGCCAACAGTAATAAGGTCGGCTGTATACTGTTCCTTTATTGCCGGCTACGCACTGTTCCACCAACTATAGGCTGCGCACGTCCCATCGTAAGGGTTGGTGAGTAGGCAGCGGCTAATAGTGACAAACAGTACTAGAGGGTGCTCCTCCTCGTATTGTTGTCGGTGACCTGTCACCCTGTGATTAGTTCATGGGCTCCTCTCGTCAAACTGTCTGTTCCGCCCATACCTTAGTAGGTATAGTACGAAAGACCTTCCAGAAGCATACGGACTGGCTCATTTAGGCGGGAGTATTCCCGCCTTGCTCATTCCTTCATGTGACTACTGAAGTAACGAATGCCTTGTGCGTGTAGCCATGCTGTTAGTGCGGGTAGCCTTCCCTGATGGCTTGTATCCGCAGCTGCGGGAACAGGCGGAATACTTTACCATTGGGAGGCTTTCCCTGCGGGTACAGCTGGCGTACTGCGCGTAAGGTTCTTTGAGCATGGTGGGTCCTGCTGGAGCAGTTGGTCATTGCGCAGACGTCCCTGTTCAAGGTGAGTCTTGCGGGTCCAACTGGGCTCTGCTGGGACCTACCTCTTCAAAAGGGAAGCTATTGCTTAGCATAAACACATTCTTTTTGTCGCCCATTATACTTCCAGAGATGACTCCCTAAATTAACATCATGTTTCATTTTCCATAATTTTCTTATAACGCGATTCAATCAACCAATACTACATCCAAGTGATATGTTAAAGTTAAAACTACTTTAAACAGGTTCACATTCATTTGTAAAGAAAATCAAACATCCAATTCATATATGGTGGCTGTAAGGAGTCTTAGTACAGCAAAACAATCATCAATACATAGTAAGCTACATATAAAAGGAAATGCATAATTAATGAATCCAAGTGCGCATCAACATTGTTTGGAGAATAACTTTTAACGATACCTTTATACGGGAAACGCCACCAAGGAGAATTGTTAGAATGTAACCTCTGTTTTCTGGTGTAAAGCATGCGTTTCTTGGGATTAAAGAGATAACGAGAATCATATGTAGAGCGAATCATATCCACCAAAATATGAAATTGCAATACTGCAAACACAATGACGGGTACGGTGGCAAATGCAGCAATAAGGATTGGCACCCATTTCAACCCCTGGTGGTATAGCACAAAGAAACTTGCGCTAAAAGTTACCATCATTGCTGCCACAGAGATGAAAAGTGATAGTAGGCCGGCCAGCAGCTTTCTAGGTAATGAAAAAAGGAAATCGAGTTGCTCGTAACCAGATGTGAGGATAGACAAGAACACTAGGAGTGAAGTTGAGGCAGAGAATAAAGAAATGGCGTCTGCAATAACAAAAACTAAGAAGGTACGTTTATGAATGAATATAGGCGGTCCATGGTCTTGGTTGTAGCCACCTGGAACTGTAAAGGCTACGGCAAAGGCAACGGTGATGATAAGTGTGGCAACAACCATGCAGTCTTTCATCCATTGCAATCCCTCAGAAAGTTGTCTATTATTTTCTTTAGAGAATAACTCATACGGTGTCAAGTCGTCATTGTTCTTCATGTCCCTCATATAAGGTGGCACCATGTCATAAACTTCCTACAACGTACACAAGTTATACACAACTCGTTATTTCCATGTACTGTTACATGAACAGTTGAGTAGTTTAGTACGATATATCACTACTGCTATACATCAGTATTGATAAAAATAAATGAGAAAGAACACCAAAAACAACCAACTAATTTTCTGTTTGTTAGTTATTGTTTTTACTTTGTCTTAAAAAATTCATCATTAGGTAGCTTTTTTATTATTATTATTATTATTATTATTATTATTATTATTATTATTATATTTGTACTTTTTTCCTATTATTGTTGCAAGCTAAATGTCATACACTAGAATTTTGTAACGGTACAACTTTGATTAGACCAAAGTGAAAAAAAGACAATCTTTGTACGTATACCTTGAGGGGAATGCTAAGAGTAAACATTAGTAGAGGGTACTTTAGTCATTTAATTAATTAGGGTTGTATTTCTATATATAGGGTACTACTTTATTATAAGACGGGCAAATTAGGTACCTGATTAGACACAATTTGTCAGCCCTACTTCATCGATCTCTAATTTTATGCTAGTAAAATCAATGGAGTAGATTGTTTTCATATTATTTGTTTGAGTTAAGTGTCATTTTAGTACCTATTGTTTGTTTAACTACGCAACTTTAGTACCCTTTTTGAATTTATTGCAAATGGTCACCTCAGTTTTTTAAAACTTGCAATTTATGTATCTTTTTTTAACCCCGTCTATTTTATCCGTTAAGTCAGGGGTACTTTGGTAATTTTGTTATTTTATTTATTTTTCTTTTCTTTTAGACAGAATTACAAATTTTGTCCTTTAAAAAAAGCCAAATTACGGTTCGTGTCCTTTTCTAAGTTTCCTTGCAGGCGGTGTACTTTAAACTTTTTTTTCCTACAAGTTATGTCCTTTACGCTAACTGGGTTAGAAAAACTCTGTTAAATCCCATCACGTGAGAAGCATGTGAGGGTAGTTTTGTCTTTTTACCTACCCTGCTGCTTCTTCTTCTTCTTCTGTTTCTGTGCTGCCTCATCTCACTTCTCTCTCTATGTTCTACCACACCATCACCATAACCACTCCTCAAACACCATCACCACCGCCACCATAGCTCCGCTACCAGCCACCGCTCCATCTCCGATTCCCTCATCCACCATCGTCCTCAATTCTGATTCGTTTGGAATTAGGGTTCTATCACAAAACACCTCTTTTTTAGGGTTTTAATTTCTGATTTTTGTTCATCTCTAAAAATAAACCAACCCTACCGTCACCAACCACCATGCCAGAATCGTCGCCACCATCATCACCATGCCTGAACACCACCCAATGTCGGAAACTGTCGTCACTAACAACTCCGGCCACAAAACCGTCTACCGAAATCTCTGACCACACAACCGTTCACCAACATCTCCTACCCGATTTTTCCATCAACCCCCTTGCTCCTCGTAAGAAGCCGCCGTCTCCGCCGGTTTGTTCTTTTCACTCGTCTTCTCCGGCGGACCTGCAACAGCGTCACCGCCATCTCTGATATAGGGATTAAAACTTAAAACGCACCATCAGAAGCTTCAATCGACTCAAGTTTTCGGATTAAAACCTGCAACAGTACCGCCACCATCTAATCATCGGTGAATCGCTTCAATCGACTCAAGTTTTCACTCGTCTTCTCTGTATGAATCTTGTTTATTATTATTATTATTATTAATATTATTAAGATCCATCACTGTATGCTCAAAAGGACAAAAAGACAAAAAGACAAAAAGACCAATATACCCTCACATGCTTCTCACGTGATGGGATTTAACAGAGTTTTTCTAACCCAGTTAGCGTAAAGGACATAACTTGTAGGAAAAAAAAGTTTAAAGTACACCGCCTGCAAGGAAACTTAGAAAATGACACGAACCGTAATTTAGCTTTTTTTAAAGGACAAAATTTGTAATTTTGTCTTTCTTTTAATCAAATTCCCCTTTTTTTAACTTCACTAACCCTAAAATCCCTAACACAAAGCATCCTCCAACCAGGTCATCATCGATCATCATGTCCGAACATAAATCACTTCAAAAGATCCCACACCTTCACACACTATGCTACCCTACTTCCTTCAATGGCCGCCAAACCAGTTAACCCAGGGGTAATTTCATCTTCCAATTGTTGTAGATAATTTGTATATATGTTTAGAAATTGAAGTTTCGTGTGTGTTTATGCAGATGATATTTGCAGCAATTGATTTGCTTAAAGAAAAGGATGGTTCAAGTGAATCTTCGATCTCAAACTACATCGAATCTACTTATGTGAAGAAACACGGACCTAATCCCCTAAGGGTCTAGATCCAATGGGTCCACATGGTATGGGTCAAACGACTACTAAACAACGATACAAGTCGATCTCCCAAGTCCAATGACGAAAAGCTGCAAACAACCACCATGAGCTCGTTACGGGAAGGACAAAAAGGGGGGGGGGGTCTTCCCGTAACCACCCTCCAGCGTGAGAATAAGTACATTTCTGATGGTGAGAAAGTACTAAGTATTGAGAGTAGATTGTGGGGGAGTGAATGAATATCTCATGAAGATGATGAAGGGTATTTATAGCCGAAGGATGTGGAAATATGATTGGCCAAGCTGTCCCTTTCTAGAAGATTCTTTCGTAACAACCTGGACACGTGTCCGCACCTGATAGGACGAACCCATTTGGTCGTGTAAACGGTTATAACAACCTGGACATGTGTCTACATATGATAGGACGAGCTATCTTGACAATGTGCACGGTTATAACAACCTCGCCAGCTGTCCTTCTATCATTGGCTGTTACGTCTCGTGTTACCCAAGGAAAGATCCTTGTAAATCTTCTAGAGGAGTTGGTTAATTACAGCTATCCTTTGGCGTTACCCTTTGGTCATCTTTGCGGGTGGAAGTAACACCCTGCGGATGACTTCTGAGGATGCTAGGATCTTCCCGCACATAGTCTCTAGAAATTATTATTGTTCTTCCTTTGTCTTGAGTTATGCGGGTGTTCTATATGCTCCGCGGGTGACTATTGAGGAAGTCCTCTTTCACCCGCGGGTGAGTTTTAAGAGTATTTGGATCTTTATGTTACCCTAACTCTATATTATTATTCTTTACCGGAGGATTACGACCACTTTTCTCGCCGATCAGTTGAAGAAACCGATTGACCATGACAAGCTAGTGGTGTTGAATAACAACTACTCTCGGCCAGAATTTATCATTCCGGCGAAACACGGTCGTGGCTGTCCTCCCAAAGCAAAGGATCTGGCATGGGATGAAGGGTGGTCTTCGGAGGTCTCTGACGGAGCGTAGGGCGGAGGTGGTAGCGCGTATTTCGGGGGAAGCGGAGGGAAGGGTGGTCGGCGAGGAGGTTGTGGATTGGGATGATGTTGTAGGTGGGTTGGTTTAACGGTGGAGGACGGTGCGGGTGAGTCATGTGGGTGAATGGATCTGTTGTGTTGTTTGTAGGGTTGAATGTGTTTGATTTTGATTTGATTTAAATTGAACTGATACAATAGGAATAATTATATTATTATTATTATTGAGATGCGGGATGGATCCATGAGGTAGCGAATGTAACGTTATGTTGGATTTGGAGTGAAAAAGATGGAGTTGAGACTGGGGTCTTAAATCATTGATGAAAGATGAAGACGAGATGATCGATGATGACTATGAATGATGCTTGGTATTAAGGATACTTGGGTTAGTAAAAGTATAAAAGAGCGAAACTTGATTAAAAGAAAAGAAAAGAAAATAAAAAGTTAAATAAAATAACAAAATTTCTAAAGTACCCCTGACTTAACAGACAAAATAGACGAGGTTAGAAAATGTACAAAAATTACAAGTTTTAGAAAACTGAGGTAGCTATTTGCAATAAATTCAAAAATAATACTAAAGTTGTGTAGTGATGTACTAAAATTGCACTAAACTTTATTTGTTTTGTAAGAAATATATTTGGTTGATGTTGGAGAAAGATTGGCCTAACCTTTAATTAATCTTTATGAGTTGATCTCCCAAATTTTCAAATAGCTATTTTTAGGGTATAGTACTTGTAAATTATGCTAGTAAATTACAGAATAACTCATTTCCTTTTATGATTTATTATCATTATAATCATTCAACATCGATCTTTTTCCACTCAAGATAATATTATAGTATTATACCATTTCATACTACATTAGCTCAATCATTCACACTTAGCTAGTAGGGAATGGTTGAACGAACAGTAGCTGTAATATTTAATTTATACTTGAAATAATTAGTTAAGAAGTCATGGGTCGAGATTAAAGATATATATACCTTGAACCATAACAATTCTCGTTGCATAAATAGAGATGCTTCAGACGTCTTGGCTGCCATGAAGCTTGAACTGGACCTTGTACTGCGCCCAACTAAATGAAGCAGGTTATTCTCATCTTTGTCACATAATATACATACTTCGTTCTTGAAGTCGCCGATCTCATATAATAGGTTGTAGATACCTAGATGACTGTGAATAACAGCTATATGAAATATAGTTTGCGATTCCCAATTTTTAATAAGCATAAGATCAGGATTCGTTCCAAGCAACTCAACAATAAACCAAGTGTTGCCTGCTTCCGCAGCAACAAACAATACACTATGAGGAGTACGATATGTGTCTCGTTCAAATCTGGATTCGACGACAGGCCCTTTGAGCATACTCTGAATGTCATTAACGTTCATTGTTCTTGTAGCATGTCCCATAATGATTTTTAATAATTTCATTGCATACGTATCCTCTTCAGAGGCAGGTTGTACTCCCATATGAAACAATTTAAATGCTGAAAAAACAAGTACCAAATAAGGAACAATCAATCAAATTAATGCTCCATCGTATATCTATCTGTGAAATATGATTAGTGCTTACTTGATTCTATAATTCGGGTGATTAAGTTCTTTTCTACTCTATTAAATCCTTCAGGCTTTCGAGCCAAAACAATAAGTAAAGATATGCCTTTCAGCTTAAGTTCTGGATGGTCCTCCACAATTTGGAAGACGATGTCTGGGGAAGACAAATGACAATCTCTTAATGATGCGAAAGCAAGAAAACGATTAAAATAGTAAATAGTACAATTAAGAAGTTAACACTGATCCTTAGATACTTAATAAAAAGGGCTTCTTAATTTTCCTTAAGAATAATACTCAAGAATTAATATATACACTTTAACTTATAAGCAAATTGATCATGGAGAAACACAAGATTGAATTACATACCAAAGAAACCATTTCCAGACAATAGAATAGTGTAAGTTCTATAACATCATCTGTCCAATGATCGCTATTCATCTTCTCGGAGCTATCATAAAGATACTTCACTGAGTTGTATTTCCCGACTAAAGCACTGGCTAACAATGGCAAACTTTCATAAGAACCACGGATGTACGACAGACCCTGATTCTTTTCCATCATAATCTTAGCCATTTTCGTATTTCCAAATGTACATGCTATGTAAAAAGCGGTGTTGCCAAACTTATTTTTCAGTTCCAGCTCCTACTTTGTCATCATATATACTAAATTCTTCACAAAATTTAAGGTGTGCCGTGTCTCTTCCACTGTCACCGCCACATGCAGTGCTGTGTCAAGATTCTTAGTGAGACCAAACCGCACCAGATCTGGGCGTTTGTCAAACATGAGCTTTGCTGTTTCCCAGTCGCCCGTAATGGATGCTTCATATAATGTAAGTACTAGATCGCCCGTCGGTTTCCAAGATAAGTTGGGATTATTATTTTATTATATTATATATATATTTTTTTGATGTTTGGGTAGTTTGGAGAAGTATTCATGGTTTCGAGTCAATTTTTGGAACTTGTTTTAGTTCTAGGTGATCCATTATGTGAACTAGTGGATTTGAATAGTATGTATGACGATCCACTAGTTGAAAGATGTGGTATGTTTCTCAGAATTCGTGATAAGTTGGCAAACATGTATTCACATCCGCTGATCAGCTAGTTCAACTATCGGATCAGCTATAATAAAAACAAGTTTCTAATATTGACTAGAAATCATGAAAGCTTCTTGAAACCAGCTAAAGATAAAAATAAATAGCACAATACGTTTATACTTTTATAAGAGCCTTCACATCTATGTTACCCACACACAATATTTAGAGCATCCATAGTCTATGCAACCCAAAAATTGTTACGACATTTGTGAAAGTGCTTTATGTATACAATATAAGAAAACATATCTGCTCTATTAGAGTCTAGAGAGGATTCCAAAACAGACTATTCATAACTTGTTCAACTAATTAATTAAATTTGCAAAATATGATTGAAGTAGATTTTCATGCTATCAGATGCTACTAAATTAAGGGGTTTCTCGTTTAATATATGGAATATATATATATATATATATACATATATATATTACCAGATAGATATGCCGGAAGGGAGGCATTAGAAGTACTCGGAATGCCAATTCGTTGCTCATGCTTCTTCATGGTATTTGCCATTGAACTCGCCAGCTTGTCAAATTTTATGTGATTCGTCTCTGCACCTATTTAATGATTTATATAAACGTTGGGTGGTGGTTTAAAACAGAAAACAAGGTCAGTTTTTTTTTCGGTTCTGTTTATTTATTTTTCTAAAGGAAATTTTACTAATTGTCCTTTTCACTAATAAATTGCAACTATTCCTCTATCAAAAGTGAGCTAGTCTTACAACAACTAAAACAAGGTCAGTATAGTAGCAATAAATAACTTATGCCAATAAGCCAAAGGCCATCTACTTATAAAATCCATCTAACCCACTTTGTAACACCATTTTAATGAGGTCACTTGACCTTGCTGTTTGGTGAGAACATAACACTCGCATAGTCGCATTGGAGCCTCAGTTCTCTTCTCTATAACTTAACTACGTAAAAAACACATTTTCTACAAATTAAAATTTTGGTTGACTTTTAAAAATCTTTCATATCCAACTTTCTATCTCAATCTTTATCATACGCACAAACGCTTATTTTCTTATTTTTCCTATTTTGCATACAATTACAACAACATATAAGAGGTTGAATATGTGCATCTAAATTAGAGATGTTAGTTAGTTTTATGTAACTCTATAAAAAAAATCCAGTGTAACGATGTTTTAGTTGTTATTTATATTTATTCCAATGTATTATATAGAAAGTATGAATATAGAGACTTTAATGTAAATGCTCCGAGGTACGAATATTACAAATAGATGAAGTTGTTTCTTTTTATTTTTTATTTTTTGCAAATAGTTGCCAGCTCGCTACTACATTCACCTAGGGATGGCGATAAAACCTGAGAATGGGAATGGCTGACATATCTGGGACGGGTATAGGGTTGGGTAGTTAATTACGATGACATTAATACTTTTAAAATTGTTTGCGGTATTGGATATGGTGATGTACCTGTTTCGAGGACAATATATATATATCCATTTATCCAATTATATATTGACATGATTTTCTTTTTCTTTATTTTTTAAATTTATTTTAAATATATACAATATTATACCCGATGATATTCCTAGTTTCAACAACTTGATTTGTGTTAATTATATACTGTTTATAACACACACATTATTTTAAAATTATACAGTATATATACACCCGAAATATACAGGTATGTGCGATTCCCAATAAGTAATTACCCGATAAATATCTGCGAAACATGAGAGAATATATTATAATCGGGTATGAGGCTCAGAACATCAACATCGCTAAAACTCCACAAACTATCCATCAGTGCCATATCAGATTACGAACTTTTATTAAAATCCCTTACTTTCTTTAATAACACCAACATTCATAAACTCCATTAAAAATTATTATATGTAATATGCATATATACATATATATATATATAGGATGAGTGTCATTACAGAACCCTTAAATTATTAAAGGACTTGAAGGAACCATTGAAAACTAACGTTTTTTATAAAAAATTTTGTATGTTAATGTTATTTGAGTGTAGTTTCATCATTTTGTATATCTATATTTATAATTACAGTTTTGAAAATAAGTTTTTATACATATCTATGTTTTATTTTACACCTATGTAAATTTGTTAATACATAAATTTTACACATATGTAAACTTGTGATTTATATATGTAATCAAAATTTTTATATAAAAAATGATAAAACTACTCTTAAATAATGTTAGTATATAAAAAAATTAAAAAAATGTTTGATTGTTTAGAGTCCTAACAGTTCTTAACTTTTTTGGAGTTCTTAAATGATACCAACCATATATATATATATATACACACACACACACACACACACATCCCCTATATAAGATTAGGTTCATTTCAGAAGTGTTTTTAGTGCGAGAAGTGCGAGAAATCATTATAACTAATCATAATTTTTCTTTTAATTTTATCTTTAATTTATGTTGAAGGGTATAATTGTAATCTCCATAAATGTGTGAATATGGTAACTATTAATTGTTAGAGGTTTCAAATAATATTTTATATTATAATTTACTTAAACATTTGCAAGAAGTTAGTGTACGTATTCTTCAAACATTTGCAAGTAATATCTTATTTTTTATTTTTCTTAAATATTTGATTATGGCAACTATTTTTTATTTGTCTTTAATTACTGTATGTATTGTACGTATTCCTCATGTTAACATTAGTGTCCAACAATTCTTCAAATTAATGTATTTTTGTACAAACCGTTGTAAATGATAAACTATTTTGTATATTACGAAAAAACACTACATATCATACATGACAACATACTATGTTTTACTTACACATCCCATAGACATGAGTTTGCATATTTTCTTACATGTGTTCACCATAATACTTCAAATATATTTTTATAAAACAAAATTTAACATCACCCTAATTACTTAGTTGCGTCAACTATTTGTATTAATGTGTAGGTATGTACGCACGAATATATGTATGTATGTAGGTACGCAAGTATGTGTAGGTGTGTAGGTAAGTACGCAAGTATGTAGGTATGCATATATGTGTAGGAATGTAAGTATGTACGAACGTATGTATGTATGCTAGTATGTATGTATGCGTGCATGTACGTACGTACGTACATTTGTGTGTATGTGGTATGTGTAGGTACGTACGTAAGTATATATGTATGTATGTACGTTGGTATGTATGTATGTATGTATGCATGTGTGTAGGTATAATAACTGAGATGAGGTTAAAAATTGATTAAAAGTCCATCACAAAAATATTACTTATAATATAGTGAATGGTTGAATGTCTTAAAGATTTAAATTTTCTTGAATAAGAGCTCTTAATTACAAGATAATTGTTGTTACGATTTAATTAATTAAGACGTAAATGCTGGTAACGGATGGAGACATTGAAGTCTGATTTAATGATTCTAAACACCAAATACATTTATACCCTTTTGAATTAAATATATGCTGCAATAATGTGTAATTAATTACAAATATGCCATTTGGATTGTATACCATTGATTAAACACCATCAATGGTCTAGATCTACTTCTCGCACTTCTTACTTTAAAATCATTTCTCACATGATCCATCCCCTATATATATATATATTTATATGTGTGTGTGAACGAGAGAGAGAGAGAGAGAGGGAGAGAGAGAGAGAGAGAGAGAGAGAGAGAGATGGTAGCCCACTTATTTGATCACGTGTGGTTCGTGTTCAAGTCTTTTCCCACAATGCTTACCCCTCCCTTTCTTGGCCCGTCCGTCTGTCACATCACACAAACCACACCTACAACTAGAGGTGCACAAATCGGGTTTTTCAAATACCCGGGTTCGGGTATGGAACCGGGTTCGGGTATGACCCAGTATTGGAAAATCGGGTATTGGTAAAAACCGGGTCGGGTCCGGGTACTGCTTCTAAAAACCATACTCTATGCATCGGGTTTATGTCAGGTATAGAACCGGGTATTTTAAAACCAGGTATAGAATACCCTATTTTCGGGTATTGAAAAAACCCTATTTGTGGGTGTTTTCGGGCTTTTCTCCAGGTATTTTTTTGGGTATAATCTGGATTTTTTAAAAGATTGCACTTTTTAGGGGTATTTTTCGGGTATTTTAAGGTATTTTTCAGGTATACATTGGGTATTAGAAATACCTAGTTTCGGGTTTTGGAAATACCATGTTCCGCGTATAGAACGGGTTCGGGTTTTCGGGTATTACCGGCTACAAATCGGGTCCGGTTTGGGTTCGGGTTTTCATACCGAAATGCATACCTTATCCGTACCCTACGGGTAGGGTCGGGCACGGGTATTAAAAAACCGGTTCCGAATTTTTTCGCGTCCGGTTCCAGATTTGGGTTTTTTTTGCACCTCTACCGACAACCTTAACGTTATGGGCGGCGCTCTCATTGCATCATTGCCATCCCTACTTTCAGCTTGGTATTCCTATTGTTTTTTATTTCTTTCACCTTAATCATTTTTTATATATAAATAATAGTTATTATTAATGTGCTTTATCTTTTAAAATGTTCTTTTTATCAATTACTTTTCACTTTTATTTAATGTAAATTTTCACTAATTTCTTCCAATTAAGTTTTATTTTTTCTTTTTTATTATGTTTGGTCATTTTAACTTGTTAAATATAAAATCAAAACATTGAACTCTTTAAGTCATCATGGTTTCTTTCTTAACCATTTTAATCCATGGCATTAACTCTAAAAGATATATTTTTATTAGTTTTCATGAAATACCAAAAATACTTATGTTTATTGATTTCTTTTGGACTAAACTAATTAAAGTGCTAAACAGCATGGTCAAAAATCAAACTTAAAAAGATAGTTGTAAATAAGTACTTAAACAATTAGTTCTTACATATGATTTCTGAATTGATTCAGAAGTAATTCACGAGATCATGCACTCTTCTTTCTTAGATATAACTTTCCTAGCCTAGTTATAACATAAAAAGTACATCTGGTTGGATCCAGCCTATTATTGAAATAAACAACTCGCACACAGTACTCCCTTTCCAAAAAAGATCAAGATCCCAAGCACTACACTTAGATTTATTAGATTTGTTGCTAAAATATCGGTATTAAACCCGAAACTCTCGGCGGATGGCCAGTGGCCCAAAGAAACGAAAGAACCGGTTACATTTTTCATATGATCTCATCGTATAGATAGACTAAATATTTTGCCCCACCTCTTTTCTTTTTAATTTACCATTTAAGTACTTCTTTAAAGTTCTCTCTTCATCTTGGTTACTAAAACTAGTTCACATTTTTTGGTCGTATATTTAGGTTTAGTTTTCATCCATGCAGTTAGTGTTAGGGACGAAAAGGGTTAAATAATGAAGTTATAGTGACTTGAAGGTTTAAATTTTTTACTTCTGAACAATTTCCAAACCAGTTAGACTGAAAACATAACTTAACTCTATTTATAAGAATCTTATACCATTAAATCTGGATTATTGCATTATTATTAAACTTAATAATCTCTTGTTTAAAATTACGATCATGTATTTTGTCAAAATAAGAGAAAGAGATGACGTGAAATATGAAATACGGCATATTCTCGGCGTTCTCTTAAAGAAATAGAATATTCTTGTACCCATTGCTCACTACTATTTACGATGCCTTTGATTAAAAAAATGTAAAAGATGCAAATAGTCCCATCACAAAACAAAAGAGTGTTTTTAGGATATGTTTTCGTAGACTAATTAAAATTAAGATATTTAGAACGTTTTTTTCCTTAAGGTGCTAATTGTTAAAAGTAAACTAATAAACAAAGACTTTTTAAAAGGGACATTTATTTATATAGGGCACGTGAATATTTAACAATTTTAAATACATAATAATAAGAACCGGTGATTTACCGGCTTGTTACGTGAGAAACCGGTCGCCAAAACCTGAGTGTTGCAGTAGTGAGTTAATGCGATTTTGTTGGTATTGGCTACGTTTGTTACGATAGCAGAACTAAAACAAAAAAATTAATTCGTCAAATTAACATAATAAAATAAAAAACCAAAAAAACTTGCGAAACTCATATAGCGTATTAAAAAAATTAACATATTTATTCTGTTGGTAAAACCCGAGCACTACGACTAAGGGTGGCAAACCCAACCCAAATGGGTTGTTTTGGGTCAAGATGGATAAACTTTAAAAGTAAAATGGGTTAAGATGGATCATAAAAATTCTACAAGTGGGTCAGGATGGGTTGGAAATATACAAGTGAGTTTCATTTATATGTTAAAATGGGTCAAAACAAAATATCCAAGTTATCCAAAATTTATCTATTTCAAAATACCCAAACTATCATGTGCGAAACAAAACTCATCTAAAACCCAAAAAACGATCAAAACGAAACAAAAACCCCGAACTGACTAAAACGAAACAAAAACGAAACTGAACCAAAATAGAAAAACGACCAAAACGAAAAAAACGAAATGAAACCAAAAAACTGACCAAATCGAAACAAAAAAAGCGAAATGCAACCGAAAAGCTAACTAAAACTAAACAAAAACACCGAATCGACCAAACCGAAACAAAACTGAATCGAAATAGAAAACCGACCAAAACGAAACAAAAAACCGATATGAAACCGAAAATTCGACCAAAACGAAATAAAAAAAAAAAGCGAAATGCAATTGAAAAGCGGACCAAAACACAACAAAAACACCGAACCGACCAAAACGAAACAAAAACACCGAATCGACCAAAACAAAACAAAAAAACCAAAACGAAACTGAAGCAAAATAGAAAATGACCAAAACAAAACAAAAAAAATAGCGAAATGCAACTGAAACCTGACCAAAACAAAACAAAAACACTGAACCGACCAAAGCGAAACAAACAAACGAAACGAAACTGAACCGAAATAGAAAAACGACCGAAACGAAACAAAAAAAACCGAATTGAAACCGAAAAACTGACCAAAAGGAAACATAAAAAAACTAAATGCAATTTAAAAGCCGGACCAAAACGAATCAAAAACAGCGAACCGACAAACGAAACAAAAAAACTGAAATGAAACTAAACCGAAATAGAAAAATAACCAAAACGATAAAAAAAACGATATGAAACCGAAAAATTGATCAGAACGAAACCAAAAAAAAGCGAAATGCAATTAAAAAGCTTACCAAAACGAAACAAAAAACTGAAACGTAGCCGACCAAAGTAAAACAAATGAATCGAAACAAAACAAAAAAAAAAGGAATGAAACCGAAAAACTGACTAAAACAAAACAACACTGAAACAAGAAAACCGAGAAATCAAAACCGAAATCATTGAAACCGAGCAGATACCGAAACCGACCGAAATGAAAAAAAAAACAAAACCGAACCGAAAAAACCCCGAAAAACTCGAAATTTGAACCAGAACAAAAAGTTGTTTTTTTTTTTTTTTTTATGTACGAGGAGGATGGGGAAATATTTTAGTTATTTTACATTTTGCGTTTTTTATTTATATTTTGAGTTATTATTTTTTTAATAGTTTTTTTGAGTATTTTTTTGTGGGGTTTTTAAAACCCTTTGTATGTCAACCTTCACTTGGGTCAAGATGGGTTAGTTTTATCCATCTTGACCCATATTCATCCTAACCCTCTATTTTAAAAATCTATCCTAACCCCATATCCATCCTGACCCATACCCATCCTGACCCATCACCCAAATCCAACCCAACCTACTCCTATTGCCACCTCTAACTACGACAATAAGTTGACACGAAATTAGCCTCTGAAGCCAGCGTGAACCAGGTTAAGATAATATAGTCTGACCAGAGTGGAGCAACGAGGCTCTCAAAATTGGAGAGGGTGGTGGCGTAAACTAAACCAAAGAAAGTCGTCGTTCTTAAAAAATGATATCTGTTAGATCGGTAAAACTCGACGTTTTAACAATTGGATTTACATAAACATTTTTTAAATACAATTTAAAAAAAAACATTATCAACACCTATATTCTAAATATTTATTAATCAAATGATGTTTTTAAATGGGTTTAATGGTCCACCACAATGATGCCATGTTGGAAAACAAGTTGCCTTGGAAAGAAAATGAGTTACTGCAAATTTGTAAGGCCCCGATTCTGATACCCTACTTTAGCGTTGAATTTATTTATAAAGACAGTTTTTAAATATCAGAGTGAATTAACACTTTTGTGGAAACATTAAACTTCAACCATATATTACAAAATCATTCATATCTTTTCATAACAATCAAACTCTTGTTTTAAAACATAATATAAAAGTCATTTTAAAACATAATAACATTCTTTTCAAGATGCCAGCCTCTTCAGTCCAATGACATGTGACTCCCTTAAGCTAGCTGCCTTAGCCAATTTACATACGTGCATACTAAAAGTCAGCTACGCTGATCGAGTTCTACTTAATCAGGCAACAAACATTACATATACATGTATATGTATCCAAAGACGCATATTATATACTTAACTTACCTTTCATTCATACATACAAACATACATTCTTACATCATTACTTTCATACTTTAATATTTTTCTTTCTTTCCTTCTTTCTTGATTTATCTTACTAATACGTATATAATCATTTCTACTTTTTTAAAAACCATTTCACCCGACTTTATCGAGTATTATTAGGGCCTGGTTCCCTTTCTGCCTTGGATATTATTAGGGTCCGGTTTCCTTCTGCCTCAAATATTATTAGGGCCTGGTTCCCTTAAGCATCGGATAACCATACAACCACACATCTTCCTCGAATATTATTAGGGTCCGGTTCCCGTGTGCATCGAATAACCATACAACCATACAATAGATATACAAACGTTCATAAATACTTACTTGTATACCTCTAATTCTTTCTACATTCATTCATTATATCAATATCATTCATAAAGCATTCATAAACATTCATATATCATACTGATGTGTTGTAAAACACACTTGTTTCCGCACCTTTTTATCATCTTTTTATTGCTTAGTTATCTAATAAATAATGGTTTTGGCTTGTTTTAACATGATCTTACAAGGTTTATTATCTTTCGTAGGTTACGGGTTTTAAAAGAGAAAATGACTGGGTTTTGGAAGACTTAAAAGACTTTTATGATCAAGTTTTGAAGACCAAACTCAAGGCCTGACCCAAGCCCACTAGGGGAAAGCCTCTCACACATGAATATATAATAAACAAAACAAAAAAAACCCTAACCCCCCCCCCCCAACTTCTGATCGACAGCTTCACACAAAGGAAAAAAGAGGAGTTTTTGGGGTTTTGGCGGCCAAGGGAAGAAGGAGAAGAGCAGCAAACGTGACTCGGTACAGTAGATAGGGGTCGTTTCTCATCATTTATCTCAGCCCCAAGCAAGAGTATAACATCCATAATCTTTGTTTTCTTGTTCTAAGTTCATAACTATTTGATTTTGTACTTTAAAGTGAATTGTTTTGCAATTGAGATGAAGATTGAAGTGTGTATGATCATAATTGATTGTTGGATGATTTTGATTATGTTTTTGGTGATTAATATGATGTTTAATTTGAGTTATTGCCGCTGTCCAAAAATTATGTTTGGATAAACTTCTTTGTTCTACCTAGGTTAGATGATTAGTGTTTGGTTTTGATGAGTTATATGCATTGTTTGGTTAATATGAATTGAATTGCTATTGAAATTTTGGTTTAATGATGAATTAGGTTGTGTTTAGTGGCTTCCATATTAGTGATATTATCTCATAATCTCGTGCCTCGATTAATTGAATTGGTTTTGATCGATAGTTTCATGTTCAAGTCTTTACTTTGTGTTTAGAGTTTGTTTGCGGTAGGTACAAGCGTAAGGTTTTGTTGAGATTGTATTTGATATAATTCAGCGGGTGAGCACCTTCTTAGAGACCGAGAGGTGATAGGAAGTAAAGTCGTCTCATAGCTTTTGCTTGTTACGATTAGGATTGCGCGAGAGCGGGTTTGGTTCTTGTCGGGTTTGGGTTCGTGAGCGATTAGTTGGTCTAGTTTATGTTAAACAAAATTGTTCCTCTATCCTTAGTATTCATTTCCATTAGGGTCGTGTGTCGGTGAGTCCGATAGGAGAGTCGACTTTAGAACACCTTAGCATTCGTTTCCCAGTTTGTCCTTAAAATCAATTAAGTGTAAGTTAGAGTTTGTTGGTGAGACCGAGAGGTGATCTAACTTTCTTGAGAGAACCTTAGTTATGTTATCTTTAGATACCGGTTTCATGAAGTCAATCAATCCATTACCTTGTTAGACCGTTAATTTGATTCCTACCTACGTAGACGGTTTCTCCATTGTCAGTTAAGTCTCTAAATTAGGAAAGTTTTGTCTGTCAGTTCCGTCAGTCCAGTTAATTAATTTAGTTAAAGTAATTTAGGTCAAGTAGTTTAAATTATTTAAAATCAATTTAAATATTATTTTTAGGAAGGTCTTGTGTAGGGTTTAGTGATCATAGGCGTTCTCGCGTGTCCTTGTGTTTGATACTTGGACTTCTTAGGTCTATACTACTTGTGATCGGCACTTGTCGGTTGTGTGTGGAGTAATTAGGAGTTTTCTTTTTAAATTTAAAGCTTAGTTGTGAGTCCCATAGAAAGAGCACTCATTAGAAACACATTAAGTTTTTGGCGCCGTTGCCGGGGACACGGTTTGAGGCGTATTGAGAACGAGTCGAGTTAGGACCTACATTGTTAGCTACTTGTTTTTCTTTTGCTTTGTTTGTTAGTTAAAATAGTTTAGCAAATTTTAGTTTATTTTAATAGCTGTATGCGACGTACTCGATCTCTAGTACCCGCTGAATCTGAGGGATTTTCCGAACCAGAGAGAGAGTTTCGTGAGAGACGTCGTACCAGACCGTCTTACAGTTCTTCTTCGTCTGGGTAATACATACTCTTCTCATAATTTTAATAGAATCTGTCGATAGGGATAGGATTATGGCTGACGTACCGCAGAGGAAGATAGTGCAGACCGGGCCCGTCCGGCTGATGCTGACGCGAGATCCAGCATTGCTCCACCAGCCATCGCAGTTAACATGAATTGGCAGATTCCATCGAACATTCTGAACACCATCTCACATTTTGCTCAATTTCACGGGTTGCTCCACAAAAACCCTCATTCTCATCTCACTCGCATTAGACCTATTTGCGACACTTTCCATCTTGCTGGCATATCCGAAGGCGCCATCAAACTCCGCGTTTTTCCATTCTCACTTGTTGATCATGCGATTTTGTGGCTTGAGTCCCTCCCACAAGGAACAGTAGCTACTTGGGCCACCATGCAGACCCAGTTTCATGAGAAATATGATCCTCCAGCTAAGGCTGCTCGTTTGCGTAATCCGAATCATTCTTTTTAGATGAAGGACACCGAGAGTTTCTACGAGGCATGGGAGAGGTTCAAAAATCTACTTGCTTTACGTCCGAAGAATGGCCTGCAAGACTGGGTAGTTGTTGAGAAGTTCTATAACGGGGTGACGTACGTGACGCAGAGTATGCTTGATACGACGACGGGAGGAAATTTGTTGACGAAGAAGGATACGGATGAGTGCATTATTTGTTTAACAGGTTATCCATGAGTGGATACCAGTGACCACCCGACAAGAGCACCAATACCGTCGACTCCTTATCACGCGGCATGAATTCGGTTAACACGAACACCGCACTCGCGGCACAGGTTGAGGCGTTAGCGAAGATTGTGAAGGACTTTCAGGTGAAGAGTAAGTTGTGCAAGATCTGTATAGGAGGTGATGTGTGTACAATGATGATCTTTCTAACTAACTCACAACTAAGCTTTAAATTTATAAAACAAGACTCCTAAAGAAACCACACAAAACCGGCAAGTGTACCGATATTCTTGATGAATATCGACCCTAGCTGCTGTACCAAGTCTCCCTCGATGATCTCCTTCCTCTCCTAGCCACCACAAATCCACCAAAAAAGATTTTTTCTTCCTTTCCCTTGCTGCCTATTTCCGATCGAAATCTGCTATAGGGTTAGGTTTTTTTTTCTTTTGTTAATTTAATATAATAATGCATGAAAGGATTGGATCTTGTGGGTTTGGGTCGGGCCTTGACTTATAGTATTCAATCTTGATCATAAAGACCCCTAGAGTCCTCAAAATTTACTCTTTTCTCCAATAAAATTCATAACCTACAATTAATATTCAATCTTTGTAAAATCATGCAGAAACCATCCATAACTCTTATTTATTAAAGGATTAAGTACTTAAAACATGATAAAAAGGTATGGAAAGTAAGTGTGTTTTACAACACATCAAACATCCCCACATTTAAGACTTTTTCGTCCCTGAAAAAGTTTGATGCAGTTGGATTATAATCGGAAAATTACAGTCTTACAAACATATAGGTTAATTTTTTAAAGCTCAGAAAAACGCAAAAACCGCGATCACCGATATTGTTGTCCACTTAAACCCATGTCTTAATTTTTACCGGGAAAAATAAGATCCGACAATAATATTACTTAGTGGTTTACACAATTAAGACCCGCTTATTTTCAGCTTTTACCGGACCATACCATCCCAACTTGACTTAAACCTCAAAATTAGCAGATTTAAAACTTTTGCTACTCTATTTTTTAATGAATAGTTAAGACGATCAAGGGTATTGTTTATCCACCTAAGCTTAAGCATCAAAGTCTACCAAGCAGCCATTAGATATGATTAAGGTATAATTAATTAATAGCTAGTGTTTCCCACAACATGACATACCCCCGTTATCAAGAAATGCACCGAACCATTATCATAGGTGAGCATGCAAAATTTCATCTGTAGGGATTACATGTAGCGTGTCCCTTGTGGTCTTTTCTTATTGGTAATGAGACGCGAGCAAGGGGACCCCACATGGCTAACAGTGTGGATGATCAAGTCTGTAGTGTATTTGTACTTTTGTACTTTTGTGATCATGTTTAAAGACTTATGTGGCAGAAAACTGTGGGTTTGCTCTTTTTAGCTTTATTTTAAATATTCACAACCCCACTTAGGAATTGTGAATACCCAGATGAATAGATTGCATACAGACCCATGGTCTCCGGACCCGTGACATCCCATCAATACAAGATTTAAGGTTATAAAACCATATGCCAATGAGGTGTAAAACACTAGACTAGCAGTTTAAAATTTATATCACAGGCTATATGGCATACTCTAACGTTAAACCTACCCAAGCATCATATGATAACATATTCAAAATTTTAAACTTTTCACTTTTCATACCAATAATTGAGGCTTGAGTATGGCCCGACCTTTCATAACTTATCTTCCACGGACAAAACTCTTTACCCACAAAAGATTTCCGTTTTAACCATTTTATCAAATTGCCCTTTCATTCTCAAGGCCGAGCCTACTGACACATCCCACGTTAAGAGCGTTTTCTTTTATTTATCTCATATTATTAGTAGTTTGAAAAACCAATTTCCGATAAAATCATCATCTCCCACTTTATTGCAAAAAAAAAAAAAAAAAAAAAACTAACTTCAAGGGACATTTTTTTTATTTATTTTATTATTATTATTATTTATTTTTATTTTTTTTAAGTTTTTTTAATAAAACTAAGTACGAAAACGAAAACAAAAACTAAGTTAAAACTTTTTTAAACTAAGTAAAATAAATTCCCATCCCCACACTTAGAACGAAATCGTCCTCTATGAGAACAAGGAAAAGAAATAAAATAAAATAAAAACAAAAACTTAAAGCAATCAAAAGTAAAACAGAGAACGGGTTACTCCCCTGGTTTATATGCAGAATCTTCACCAACTGTGTATCAATCGAACTACCATATAGCATTTCATTCGCGGTCGCAACCTCGGGAGAACTAGATCCAAAACGCCATCAGAGCTACCATGCACATAATAATACCTGTAATAACTTAAACTCGCTCGCATGTAGCGGCGTACAAAACCGAAAACAAACATAAGAAATAAACATATTTTTGTGTTTTTGAATTTTTTTTTTTGGATTTTTGATTTTTTTAATTTTTATATATTTTTAAATCAACAAAAATAAAATAAATAAAACAGATAATAAAGAAAATTATAATACAAACTATACAACTCGGGCTGTCTCCGGAGTGATGCATCCAACACTTCTACGCCTCAGTGAATGAGTCAAGGTAGAATACCTCGACTGTCAGATCAGTAATCCGCTCACCTATGTAGTGTTTCAACCTGTGACCGTTCACCTTAAAATTCCTGCTCTGATCTTGTATCTCATTGGTGCCATACGAGAATACTTCAGTGACCGAGAATGGTCCCGACCATCGGGATTTCAACTTTCCCGGAAATAACCTCAACCGGGAGTTATACAATAAGACCTTATCCCCAGACTTGAACTGCTTATTACCCTTCAGCTTTCTATCATGTAGTTCCTTCGTCCGCTCCTTATACCTAAACGACTATGCATATGCGTGATCACGTAGCTCCTCTAACTCGTGCAACTGATGGAAACAATTTCCCTCTGCGGTAGATAAATCAAGATTAACCCTCTAAAGGGCCCATGAAGCACGGTGCTCCAGCTCAATAGGAAGATGACAGGTCTTCTTATAAATCATCCGAAATGGTGTGGAACTAGTCGAAGTCTTGTAGGCTGTACGGAAGGCCCACAAAGCATCATCCAATTTGTCGGACCAATCCCGACGGTTCGAACCAACGGTTTTCTCATGAATACGTTTGATTCCCCTATTACTCACTTCCACCTGCCCACTAGTCTGTGGGTGGTAGGCGGTCGCAAGCCGATGGGTGACCCCATAGTGCTGCAATGCCTTCTCCATCTGCGCATTGCAGAAGTGAGTACCTCGATCACTGATAAAGGTTTTCGGGACTCCAAAACGAGAGAAAAGATTCTTCAAAAATCTCACTACAACTCGGGCGTCATTAGTGTGAAAGGCTTTGGCCTCGACCCACTTGGAAACGTAATCAACAACCACCAGTATGTACTTGTTCCCTATAGACGACGGAAACGGGCCCAAAAAATCAATAACCCAAATGTTAAAAACCTCGCATACCTGAATCGCACTTTGGGGCATCTCATTCCGGGATGAGATATTACTGACACGTTGGCATCGGTCACAACTTTTACCGAACAAATGAGCATCTTTGAAAATCGACGGCCAATAGAATCTTGAATCAAACACCTTCTTCGCCGTCGAACTCGCACTGTGGTGACCTTCTGTTGGTCCTACATGACAATAGCTCAGAATCTGCCATCCCTCCTTAGCATCTACACATCTCCTAATCAGCTGATCAGCACCGATACGGAAAAGATACTGGTCGTCCCACAGGTAAAACTTAATATCAGCAAATAATTTTTTCTTTTGCTGGTAAGGCGTTTTCGGGAGGTATCCGTCAGCAAGATAGTTCGCGAAATCAGCGAACCATGGAAAACCCTCCTCCTATGTCGTAACAAACATGAGACTCTCTGTTGGAAAACGATCGTCGATCCTGACTCCCGAATCTTCTAACTCAGCTCCCTCTAGACGCGAAAGATGATTGGCCGCCACATTCTCGGCCCCCCTTTTATTACGGATCTCAATATCAAACTCTTGAAGCAATAGGATCCATCGGATAAGACGAGGCTTATCATCCTGCTTGCTAAAGAGATATCGAATAGCAGCATGGTCCGTGTACACAATCGTCTTGGACAAACCTAGATAGGAACTAAATTTATCGAATGCGAACACCACATCTAAAAGCTCCTTCTCGGTGGTGGTATACCTCTCCTACATGCTATTTAAGGTCCGGCTAACATAGTAAATTGGATGGAATTATTTATCCTTCCGTTGTCCAAGAACCGCTACGATTGCGAAGTCGCTCGCGTCACACATCAACTCGAATGGTAACGACCAGTCGGGAAAAACCATGATCGGGGCGTTAACTAGTTTGTCTATTAAAATATCAAACGCCTCGATACACTGCTCAGAAAAGATGAATGGATCATCCTTCTCTAGAAGTTTGGTCATGGGTCTCACGATCTTAGAAAAATCTTTGATGAACCGGCGGTAGAACCCGACATGACCTAGGAAAATACGAATGGATCTCACAGAAGTGGGCGAGTGAAGAATAGAAATGGTCTCGACCTTCGCTCGGTCAACCTCTATCCCCGCATTCGAAATCCGATGCCCCAGAACAATGAAAGACACTTCTCCCAGTTAAGGACTAGGTTGGTGTCAACGCAACGGGACGTCATCCTCTTAAGATTAGATAAACAATGATCGATGGAATTCCCAAATACAGAAAAATCGTCCATGAACACTTCCATGGATTCCTCGATCATATCATGGAAAATGGCCACCATACACCTTTGGAATATGGCCGGAGCGTTACACAGTCCGAACGTCATACGTTTATAGGAAAACGTTCCATAAGTGCAGGTAAAAGTGGTTTTCTCCTGGTCATCGGGAGCTATAGGAACTTGGAAATACCTGGAGAAACTATCTAAGAAGCAGTAGTACTGTGACCTGCTAAACTCTCCAACATCTGATCAATGAAGGTAAAGGAAAGTGGTTTTTCCTGATGGCATCATTCAGTCTGCGATAGTCGATGCAGACTCTCCGTCCAGTCACAGTCCTACTGGGAATGAGCTCGTTCCTCTCGTTGGTGACGACACTCATGCCACCCTTTTTAGGAACCACTTGGACTGGACTCACCCAAGCACTATCAGAAATGGGGAAAATGATCCCCGCATCAAGGATTTTAATGATCTCCTTCTTCACAACCTCTTGCATTTTCGGATTAAGCCGCCATTGCGGCGAACGAAAGTTTTGAAATTATCCTCCATGATGATTTTATGAGTGCAAAACGAAGGGTTGATACCCTTAATGTCGATAATCTTCCATGCAATCGCCTCCTTGTGCTCTCGTAGCACTCTCAAACAAGTTCTCCTTTTCGACCTTCGTCAAAGCATATGCAATGATAACTGGCAACTTCCTATCGTTATCTAAAAACACATACTTAAGATGGGCAGGCAGATCCTTAAGCTCTAAGGAAGAAGGAGGACTCTCGACGGAAGGTCGGTCCATAGGATCGTCTCGTACGATCTCATCAGACACGCCAGATTCAGGGATATGCGACTCGGTGTTGGCTTCCAGGGACTGATCGGTCATGGCAACCATCTCAATCTCCGGAATCTCCCTATCGAGAATCTGGGTGTCGGAGGCAGATCCTCCACAGATCTCGCTGAAAAACTCCCCAACATGTTCCATGATGGTATCAATGAAGTATAAGGAGTTATCATCATACTTGGGGTGTTTTAGTGACTGTCGAACGTCAAAGGTGACGTTCTCATCCCCAACTCTCAAAATCAACTTACCCTCGCAGACGTTGATCAACGCCTGTGCAGTGGCAAGGAATGGTCGGCTTAAGATAAGTGGGACACTATCATCTTCGTTCATGTCCAAGATGACAAAGTCCACCAGGAAGATGAAATTGTCGACACGAACTAGCATGTTCTCGACCACCCCTCGTGGGTATTTCACAGAAGGATCAGCAAGCTGGATACTCATCCGGGTAGGCCTTGATTCACCCAAACCCAACTTGCGATACACGGAATATAGCTTGATATTAATACTGGCACCAAGATCTGCCAGTGCATGAACAACCGTATCACCACTCAAGATACAGGGAATTGTGAAACTCCCAGGATCGGACATATTTTTTGGTTACTTCCTCTGCAAGACTGCAGAGCAACTAGCACTCAGTGGGATGGAAGAGACCTCAGCTAACTTCTCCTTATTTTAGAGAATATCCTTAAGGAACTTTGCATACTTCGGCATTTGGGTAAGTGCCTCAAGGAATGGAAAGTTAAGGTGAAGCTGCTTCGGAAGATCAAGAAATTTGGAGTTCTGCTCCTCGTCTCTATCCCTGCGGAGTATCCCGGGATATGGAAGTCTTGGTTTGTAGACTCTCGCTGGTGTGCTGGGTAATGGCTGGTTCTCGGCTTGTGTTGTACTTCTTGGGCTTCGCCTCTGATGCACTTTGGCCGGTGGAGACTCCAACTGAATCTGTTGATGCATAATGTCAGTAGTTCAGTATCTAGTGTTTTGTATGTGTCTGTAATCGTGTTAGATTGTTTGTTTTGGTTTTGAATATTGTTTTACACAAGTTCTCCTGGGATGTAGGCGAACTTGGAGACAAGCGAAGTTATGAAAACTTCGCCTAGTATGTTAGGAGAAGTTGTCGAGGTTATTTAAACCTCACTTCGGCTTATTTTGTTCAAGTTTTTCCGAACGTGTATTTGTGATTATCGATATCACGTGTTGAAGTGTTGCAATACAATCGTGTTTATTAGTATTGTAACGTGTGTTTGTTTATCGGTTCAACGTATTATCTATCTTACGCTCGTATCGTATTACGTGGGGATTCCGCACCCTCGTGTTACGAGATACTCCTGTGTAGATCCAGCTGGGAACCTACAACTCGTATCAGAGCATTTGCTCGTGATTGTGTGGTTCGGGATTATCACACGGGTGTTAAGATCGTTCCGTTCGACTATTCGCGGAACGACTTTACATTGAAATACTTAGTTTTTGTGTCTTGCCCATCCCCCACCATCAAATATACCCCAAAACACCTTCGCATACCTCGCAATACATCCAATTAAAACCTGCAAAACCTCGTGTTCATCAGGCGAAGTTGCCGTCATCTTACGTAGGGTTTATGCGAACTTATAAGGTTTAAGCGAAGTTCTGTGAAAGCGAAGTTAACCCAAGCGAAGTTAAGCCCAAGCGAAGTTATAATAACTTCGCTATCTGGTCACTGTTTTAAAAAAAAAATACTTTCTTTGCATTTCGAGTCGTGTTTCTTTCAACTATGACTTCAATAAACATTACAGAACTGGTAAAAATGGAGGTTGAAGCCGGTTCAGCAACTAAAGCTCCAAAAATGCTTAAGGTTACCGATTTCGTTGCATGGAAAGATCGGTTTGAACAGTATGTGAAGTATCAAGATGCTAAGATGTGGGTTTGCATTCAAGACGGATACATTCCACCAACATCCTTGTTTGAAGGTCGAGAACAAATTAAGAAGTACAGTAAGATGGAAGAGGAGGAAAAGAAAATGTATGAGGCAGAGAGTAAAGCTCATGCAGCAATAACAATGGCTCTTCCACAAGAGATTCTTCATACCTTCAAGAAGTACAAAACTGCTAGAGAGCTATGGGAAGCACTAGAAAATAGATATGAAGGTAATGTGGGGATACGTGCTTCCAAGACAAAGATGCTAAAAACTCAATTCTCTGTATTCAAGTATTTGAAAAATGAATCACTTGACGATATCATCACAAGATATTATCACTTGATGACCGAACTTAGTAATTACTCCATTGAATACAAGGAAGAAGAGATAGCAGAGAAACTTCTTGATTCTCTTCCACCGAAATGGGAAATGTACACTATTCTGATGAGAGAAGATAAAAACTTTGCCAAGATTGATTTGGAAACAGCGGTCAATAAGCTACGAAATTTTGAACTGAATATGGTTCGGAAGGAGACACTAGCTGATCAGGTTCAGGATCCGGGAATGTATGGTACGAAAGACACTCCAAGCTCAAGTTCAAAATCAGAATCCTCTGCCTACTACTCAAAGGGAGATTCAAACTCAAACACAACTCGTGATGGTCATGTGATTCTCAATATGGATGGCGACGTATGTTTCGTAGCTGGAGGTAGTAATCCTTCAAAACCTCAAGCCACAACTTGAAATTTCTCATCAAATGTTCCGAGCTACAACTACTCACAGATGCCCATGAGTGTTAAATCAGCTGAACAGCAGTTTGCTCTCTATGCATCCTTCATTGCATCTTATGAGAACTACATCAAAGGTAAAATAGTCGACCCTGCGACTTTGGATGAAGACTATGATCAGATTGATGTTGATGATTTGGAAGAGATGGACCTGCAGTGGCAGATGGCTATGATAGTAAGAAGGGTAAAGAGATTCATGAAGAAAACGGGTAGAAAGTTCATTGGAGAAAGACCAGGGTTTGATAAATCAAAGGTTCGATGTTACAACTGTCAACAAAATGGTCACTTTGCTAAGGAATGTACAAATGAGAGAGTCGAACGAAGTCAAAACAGACCTGCACAAAAGAATGGGGGTGGTAGTGAGAATAGGGCTATGATATCTAGACAGAATGGTGGATACAACTGGAATATACAAATTGAGGAAGTGTTCGAACAGGCTAATTTGGTAAACATCGAAACTGGAGGAAGTGAAAAGGAGACGGGAGAAAATCAAGCATATATGGGTGAAGTGAACGATCAGCTCTCTGAGGTAAGTTCTGAACTTCATTGTATACAATGTGAAAATCTGTCTGAACAATTGAAAACCATAACTGATCAGTTTGTTAGTTTGGACACACAATTTAAAACCTTAAAATAAGATCATCACTATACTAAAACTAGAGAAAACAGTTACTCGGTAAAAATAAAAGCTAGTGAAAAGGATATCAGAAGTCTTAAAGCCAGTCTAGCTGAAAAAATACAAGTAATTGATCTTAGTTATGAAGTGTTAAAAGAAAAAACCAAACTAATTGCTGAAAAAGATAAACAGATAGCTGATTACCAGGTAAAAGTGGTGGAACTAAACAGAAAAATTGAACAATTTAGAAATTCATCAGCAATGCTAGATCACATCATAAGTGTTCAACGTTCCCCAGTTAACAAAGGAGGAATTGGATTTTCTGAAGTTCCACCACCGTATAACAATAACTATACTTATAATCCTAGTAATCAGCAATCTGCGAATGTTGAGATTAGTCAGACAAACCCAATCAAAATTTCTACTAAAGAACCTGAAGTTAATAAGAGTGAGACGAGCATGTCAAGTTCTAACGTTGCGATCTCTGTCCCTAGCTCTGTCTCATCAAATTCGGACAAGTCATCCGAATAGGGTGAGGTAAAAGAAGAAGTAGTGTTACTGAAACGTGGGGAGGAATATAAGCCCGATGAAAAGAATTCTTCCTTAAATCCGTTCGTCCCACCATATGTTAGACAAACGGGTAGTAATGCAACCTCGACATCTGCAGCAACTGTTGAGACGAAAGTTCAAAACAGAAGTTGTTTCAGATGCAATCAAGTAGGACACCTTATTGTTGATTGTCCTCTACAACAGAGAAAATTTAGAGGAATGAGGCCTCCAAAAACTGAGAATAAAATGAATAATAATTATGATACTGGTAAGAATACGAACACACCAAATTTCAGACATTGGACTAATCCAAGATTTCAAAGAAATCGGTCTCATTTTTCCCCAGTTAACTACCAAACCAACAATTATAATTCAGTTAATTCACTAAGGTTTAGATGGCCTCATAGCTAGTCTTCTAGAAGGTTTCCTTTCAGAACTTACAGAAACCATCCTCAAACTGACTTTGGGCAACCAAAGTACTGGATGCCGGTCAACAGATTTAATCGACCCAAGACCAGTAGGTCTTGGGTCCCCAGATTTTAATCTATTTCTTTAATTGTGCAGGAACAGACAAACAGGGCTGTAAACAATCTGTGGGTTGTTGACAGTGGCTGTTCCCGGCACATGACTGGTAACAATAATTTGTTACGTGACTGGAAATCTGTTCAAGGAGGAAGGGTTAGTTTCGCTGGAGAGAGTGGAGGTAGAACCAGTGGTATTGGAACTGTGAAAAATGGAAGAATGAAGTTAGAGAAGGTGAATTTTGTGGAAGAGTTGAAGCATAACTTGTTGAGTGTGTCTCAGATTTGTGACAAAGAATACACGGTGCATTTTACTAAAAATGAGGCAATCGTTCTTTATCCTGGTTTCAAGATACCAGAGGCCTGGGTGGTGATGAAAGCTCCAAGAGAAAAGAACAAGTATGTGATGGATATGAGGTCAACTGAGATGACCACAGAAGAGTCATGTCTTCTGTCAAAGGCAACTGAGTCGGAGTCAGAGTTATGGCATCGAAGAATGGGACATATACATCTTCACAAAATGAATTACATTGTCAAGAATGGGCTGGTGCTTGGTGTTCCCTTGAAGAGTTTTAACTTTGAAGATCAATGCTTGTCATGCAAGAAAGGAAAGCAACACAAAAAACCTCATCACTCCAAGAAAGTTAACTCAATTGTCAGTACCCTAGACCTACTTCACATGGATCTCTTTGGTCCTGTGAATGTAAAGAGTCTAGGTGGAACGTCATACTGCTTGGTTGTAACAGATGATTACTCTCGATACTCTTGGGTATACTTTCTGAAGGCAAAAGATGAGACAGTTCAGTTGGTAATTAACTTGATTACCAAGGTTGAAAATATTGTTGGGAGAAAGGTTAAGTACATCAGGAGAGATAATGGTACAGAGTTCAAGAACTATCAGATGGAGATGTTCTGCTTACAGAAAGGGATAGAACATCAGTACAGCGCCCCGTATACTCCGCAACAAAATGGGGTAGCTGAAAGGAAGAATAGAATGTTAATCGAAGGAGCCAGAACCATGCTGGCAGATGCTAAACTTCCCGTGGTGCTCTGGGCTGAAGCTGTTGCCACAGCCTGTTATATCCTTAATCGTGTTTTTACTGTTAAAAGATTAAATAAAACTTGTTATGAACTCATGCATGGTAGAAAGCCAAACTTGAATGGTCTCGAACCTTTCGGGTCCCCATGTACGATATTAAAGACAAACTCAAAATTTAGTGAGAAAGCCGACGAAGGTATTTTAGTTGGATATGTTGTTGGGACTCCCAATAGAAGAGTCTTTAATTTATCGAACAGCAACGTTGAGGTGGTATGTAACACTGACATTACGAGTTACAAATCACCAAGGCCTAGCATGGGACCCGCTGAAGCTTTCGACTATGATAAACTATTCAAATCTTTTAATATGCCTTACTTGGTTTTTGCAGAAGTTGATGAGAAAATTGCTTCACAGATTCTGTATGACGAGGAGGAGAATATTGTGCAACGTCCGCGTTACGACGAAAGTCAACCTTCCTCGTCAAGTGCCGTTGATACTCCTGCTGCCTTTACTGAAGAAGAATTCTACAATCCATTTCACTCTCAACATCAATCACACACTGATGAACTCTCTTCGAATTTAGAAAACAATCTGGAAGTCGGTCCGGTTCAGACTACTGGAATTCACAAAAATCACCCTTTGGAGAACGTGTTAGATAATCTGTCTGACGGTGTTCAAACAAGAAGAAGTTTGGATGAACACACATGTGTTTACGCAAGCATCAAAGACACGTGTATCATAAATGAATGCTTGTACACCTGCTTCATCAGCCAGATTGAACCGAAGAATTATCAAATGGCTCTAAAGGATAGCTCGTGGGTCGAGGCCATGCAAGAAGAATTAGCACAGTTTGAGAAGATGGAAGTATGGAAATTAGTTGAAAAACCACAGAATGTAATTGCGATCGGTACAAAGTGGGTTTTTAAATGTAAGAGAGATGAGAAAGGGATAATCGTACAGAACAAGGCACGGCTGGTAGTAAAATGGTTTAATCAGCAAGAAGGAATCGACTACAATGAAGTGTTTGCTCTTGTGGCAAGATTGGAGGCAATTCGACTGCTTTTGGCATTTGCTGCACACAAAGAGATGAAAGTGTTCCAGTTAGATGTGAAAAGTGCCTTTCTTAATGGTAAAGTCGATGAGGTGGTGTATGTTGAACAACCTCTGGGTTTTCCTGATCATGTGTACAAACTGAGTAAAGCTTTATATGGGCTACATCAAGCCCCTCGTGCCTGGTACGCAACTTTGTCCGATTACTTGCTTGAGAATGGTTTCGAAAGAGGAAAGATCGATAGCACGCTGTTTGTCAAGAGAAAAGGGGGAGATTTTCTACTCGTTCAAGTCTATGTGGACGACATCATTTTTGCTGCCTCAAAAGTCACCATGTGTCAGGAATTTGAAGCAGTCATGAAGAAGAGGTTTGAAATGAGCGCCATGGGCGAATTAACTTTCTTTTTGGGATTGTAGGTAGATCAGAAGAAAGATGGGATGTTTATCCATCAAACAAAATATGTCCATGATGTGCTCAAACGCTTCAAGATGGACGATAGCACCCCATTTGATACTCCAGTTTGCGTCAACCACAAACTGGATGCTGATTCTGACAGTGATGAAGACGTTGACCCCACCCAATATCGAGCAATCATAGGTTCTTTAATGTATCTAACTGCATCTAGACCTGATATTATGTTTGCAGTTTGTCTTTGTGCTCGTTTTCAGGCAAGCCCGAAGGAATCTCACATGAAGGGAGTGAAGAGAATATTGCGGTATCTCAAAGGAAAGCCTAAGTTGGGATTGTGGTACACGAATGGGGGAGAACTGGATTTGGTAGCTTACACAGATTCTGACTATGGAGGGTGCATTCAGAACAGGAAGTCAACAACCGGTGGATGTCAGTTTCTGGGAGGAAGATTGGTGTCGTGGCAGTGCAAGAAGCAGACCTCAGTAGCCATTTCCACCTGCGAAGCAGAGTACATGGCAGCATCAAACCGCTGCTCCCAGGTTCTTTGGATACAACAGCATTTGCGCGATTACGGTCTGAATTTCACTCAAACTCCTATTTGCATTGATAACACTGCTGCAATCTCAGTAACTAACAATCCCGTCAAACACAGCAAAACTAAACACATTGACATTCGTCATCATTTTATACGGGATTGTACTGAGAAGAAATTAATTGTGCTTGAAAAGGTTGATTCCTTGGATAATTTCAACGATCTTTTTACTAAAGCGTTTGACCGATCCCGTTTTCAAAATCTTGTTGAGCTTAATGGGATGATCAATCCCGAGTAACCTTGTTTTCCTTTTATTTTTTTTTTAAAAAAAACATCACTATCGCTTAAAATTATGTCGGTTGCTTAAGTTTGAAGGACACATCTTCGGATATGTTTGGTCCTCACTTTTACTAGTATATTATGAGGATAGCCATTAACCAGATGACTGAAAGTGACCGGGGCGGTTTATGATGCGTTTTTATTCTTTCGCTGAAAAATAGTCGTTCATACTTAGTTAGAAGGACACATACTCGTATGTGGTCGGTCCATCTGATCCAATGGATCTTCAGGATAGCCGTTTACCTGAAGACTTTGTCTTGATCGGGGCGATAGAATTAAATTTTTTTTTTAGGGAGATGATATAATTTTTCAAGTCTATAACTTCGTAAGAAGTTTCAATACAATGTTTAAAAGTAAATTGATCCAACCATGGAAAGTGATAGAAAAACTAATTCTATGTTCTAGGCCTAAAAGACTCTAGAACAGCCATTGTATGTTATGGTAGCTTACTATGGTGCGTAAAAGTAGAAGTGATACAAACTAAATCTCCTCGATTTAATGTGGAGAATCATTCTGAGTTGTGCATGTCTCCATATACATCTTTCCGAATGTTAAGCAGAAAAGTGATTACCCAATCATACACGAGCCCGTGAGTGTTCTGATTCCCGAGAAAATGGTGTGTCAAGTACCTGCAGTGATCCAGATTCGGGACTTGCAGTTGTCTGTTATTTGAAGCTGTATTAATATCTTTATTAAAAAAACATATATGTTGTTGAGCCTTCTGAAGCTTATGATGTTTCAAATATCAATCAAGAGGCAGAAAGAGAACGGGAAGAAGACTCTAAAGATCGATATGTACTTACTGTTTAATCAGACACTACGGGTGGAGGTCAACTCGGGGTGACTTGGGGAAAGCCAAATACGCTTTGAGAATAGATAGGAGGCATCACAATCTCTCAAGTGATGTCCATCTAAAGTTTGAGCTTAATTGAACCTAATCCGTATCACATAAGTGATGAAAACCATACTAGTTTTATACCTGCTTACAACCTGTTTCTTTATGTCATACTACCGCTGAACATGAATCTATGTGACAGCCACTTAATTAATATGATTCCTGTTCGGATCTTTTCTAAAACATGCAGGTTCTTGTCAAGACTGAAATTTGATCCCGTTTATTTAATTACTAAAATTTTCATTGCATATTTTTTTATGGTTTAAAACTTGGTTACTTGGTTCTTAAAAGCCAGTTGCATTTTGATCAAATTTATAAGGTTTGTTTGTAAATTAAAATAGGCAAGGTAAAGAGGCGAAGTTGACCACCTGGTTGACCTTAAGCGAAGTTATTGATAAGTTGTTTAGCAGCGAAGTTATGTATTTTCAGACCTATATAAGGGGTCAACTTGGTCAAACACTTTACAAACTTTCAAACACCAGGCGAACTTATACCCACACTCCGAACCTCGGCGAACTTGATCCTTGAATCGAACCTCATTTTTATCTATTTCTTGTCCGTGGTAAAGGTGTGTAGGATCGGTTTATCCTATAATTCATATTAATGGTGTTAATCGAACCTTGAAATGATCATCTGTTTGCGCCGTTTCAGTTACAGGCAAAGTTAGGGTTTAGGCGAAGTTGTTCTCAACTTCGCCCTATGTATAACTTCGCCTGATCAAGTTTGTTTTAATTCAATTAGTCTGGTTTGTTCTCAGGCGAAGTTAGGATTAGGCGAAGTTATATTCAACTTCGCCTTAGGTTTAACTTCGCCTGCTCAAGCTTATATTATTTAAAAGTTCTGGTTTGTTCTCAGGTGAAGTTAATGTTTAGGGCGAAGTTGTACTCAACTTCGCCATATGGCTAACTTCGCCTGCACATTAGATGTTATCATAACTTCGCTCATGGTAACAGGCGAAGTTATGATCTGCTACGTCAATGCTCTAACTTAGACCGTTTGATGTGCAGATATGGCTGCTGTGGCAGGGGCTGGTGGTGCTGGTGGTGACGAAGGTGGTGACAACAACCGATAGTTCTTTCCGGGTCACAACATGTATATCACTTTGGATCCGGATGCTAGTGGTATCGACGACTATCGCGAGATCATATCCTTCCTTGTTCGCTCACGTATTTTTCATGCCATCACTACTACTCTCCCCATTTCTCTACCAAATATTGAGGACCTTTGGTGAACGGTAGAATATGACTGTAGAGTTGATCCTCCAGTTATGCGCGCTACAGTAAACAATCAGGTAGTGCAGTTCTTGGCAGATCAAATAAGGGTCGCTTTGCAGTTCGGGGCTGAAACTACAGATGATCCAACAGATTTTCCGGCTCCATTCAGAGATGGTGCGTTTCTACGTATGAGTTATTCGGGTCCGTTGGGTGACACTCAAAGGCGAAAGGGATTTTTATTGGATCAGTGGCGTTTTCTGATGCACGTGATGATAGTGTGCATGTCGGGTTGTAAATCTGTTACAGACGGTATGGGGGCAACGATGCAATCTGCAATGACAACCCTGACTTACAACAAGCCATACAGCTTTAGTCAGATGGTGTTTTATGAAATTGATCGTCAGAGACGCGCGGTCGCCAGTGAAAGATTTTTAATGTACCCGAGATTTTTACAGATGATTTTGAATCATGTAGCCCCTACGCTGCCTCAACGACGTCCTATTCGTTATGTTGAGAGTGTAAGTAAGAGAATCTTTGCGCAATCTAGGTCGTCAAGTGCTAGTAGCAAACCAGAGCTTAGTCCACGGCACACAGCATTGTTTGGTTATTTGGTGAACCCTGCTTATATTACTCCTGCAGGAGATGAATTTCGTGACCTGGCACCGCAACAGGCTAATGTTCCTCAACCACCTCCTGTGGTTCAACTACAACCTGTGGTACAGCAAGCACTGCCTGCTGATCCTGTTGCAGCTCTGGAAGAACAGGTCGATCTTGAAGCAGTCTTTGGTGGGAAAGGGTTTTTTGACATGGAACAAATTGATCCAGCTGCTGAGGTTCGAGCCCCAGTAACTGAGGCATCTGGTGTGAATGTTTCTATGGTTGCTACGTCTGTGGCGGATTCTGAGAGAACCGACTCTGACTCTTCCACTGATGATATCGCTGAAGCACAACAGATTTTGGTCAGACAAGAAAGAATACATGGCAAGAGAAAGAGAGACTTGGATGGCAGTGAATCTGACTATGAGGAGGAGTTAGACAAGTTGATACAAATATTGAAGAAGGTCAGAGCTGGTGAAAGTTCAGGAGTTGGTAAAAGCTCAAGGGTGGTTCGTTTCTCTCCACCCTCGTTATCTGGTATGACTATGGTTCCTGCTTCTATGACTGTCACAGTACCGATTACCCCCAGTGTTCCCGTGGTAACAACGTCATCATCATTTGGTATTCCACCAACCACGTTTCAGTTTTTTGCTCCGGAGATAGTTTCCTTGCCACCTCCTACTGTTACTCCATCGGAGGTTGTTGCAAGATTTTTTGAGTCAACGTTGGTAGCTACTGCGGGGTTATCGGTCACAATACCACCCGCGGTTACTGTTCAGCCTGTTTCTGATACTCCAGCCAGTTTGGGAATACCTCCACCTTATGCTCAAGACGTTTCTCACATGCGTTTTGATTTTGATGCTACCTTGTCTGATTCTGAAAGGATAGCGGCTCTTGAACGGGTATTTGCTGAACAGTCAAGAATCAATCTAATCCATACTCAAGCTATCCAGCGACTTGTAGCAGAAAATCAGATCCAATCGTCCCTCCTCGTTGAGCACGGTAAACTATTTGATGCTCTAAAACAGTTCTTAGCATCTCAGGGGGAGACGAGCTGCAAGGGCGACGAGTTGAGAACAAAGAAGAGTCAAGAGAGAGACGATGATCCTAATGTATCGAAAGGTGAAGGTGGTGAGTTGCCAAGAACTGAACAAACTCTTGGGACTTCCACATCTCAGGGGGAGTCAACTGGTACGGCAGGTGGATCAGGTGGTGAAAATGTCGTGGTTGTTGATGATGAGGACATGTTGGGTGATGATGATGATTTAACCGATAATGTGTTAACTATTGATGAGATTGAAAAGATAGGAGAATAGATTGTGATTGATCGTGAGATAGAAGAAGGTGAGATTGTAGATGATAGTGTAGAACATGATATTCCAGACGTTGACAAGGTAAATGTGAGTCAAGATATGGATGTCAGATGAGTCTGAGTGGGAAGAACAGACGAGACGGAAAGAAGGCTACGCTTAGTGGTTTGTTAAGACAAAGAAGCCAGCGGTTCCAACAATGTTCAAAAAGAGTTACAATATCAAAGGGTATGCTTAGTCGAAGAAAGGTATTATTTGTTGACTGTATGATGAGAAGTTAAAGTTATTTGTGATTAAACGCTTTGATGGGATTCAATATTTTAAGAGGACGTTGAGATCGCTCAATACCTTGCCTGAGTGTGAGGTGAAGGATTTGGCTAGATTGGGTTTGATTAATAGGAGTGATGACAATATGGCTAGAATAATTGGGAAGATTATGTGGAAAGAAAGTGTAAAAGAGAAGAAATTTGAGTTGTTAAAGCCTCAGAAAGGGAAGTTAGTTGAAGATAAGGAAAGGGGAATGCGAGCTGATGGCAAAACTTGGATGGTGATGAAATATAAGCCGATTCGGTGTTTGAAAGAAGTGCCGATGAAGATAATGCCCAAGGATGTTTTAAAGAGTCTCAAGTGGTTGTACATTGATAGTCAAACAGCTGAAGCTGTTATGGAAGATGAGGACGAACAAGAGATTCTGAGAGTGTATGATCCCATGCACTTGGTAAATTTGTCTCAAGCTGATTTGCAGGTACTAAACGATAAGAAGATATTCTACATTCCTGCGTGGAAAGATGAAGCCAAGAAGTATCAGAGGGTGGTCTCTGTCTGTGTAAGACAGGGTGTTCATGCTTGAAGACGGGTGACACGAGATTTTTGGGATTACGACACGAGAATGAAGATAGAGATATGAAGCTACTGCCAAGGGGGAGTCTGTTGGTGCATAATGTCAGTAGTTCAGTATCTAGTGTTTTGTATGTGTCTGTAATCGTGTTAGATTGTTTGTTTTGGTTTTGAATATTGTTTTACACAAGTTCGCCTGGGATGTAGGTGAACTTGGAGACAAGCGAAGTTATGACAACTTCGCCTAGTATGTTAGGCGAAGTTGTCGAGGTTATTTAAACCTCACTTCGGCTTATTTTGTTCAACTTTTTCCGAACGTGTATTGGTGATTATCGATATCACGTGTTGAAGTGTTGCAATACAATCGTGTTTATTAGTATTGTAACGTGTGTTTGTTTATCGGTTCAACGTATTATCTATCTTACGCTCGTATCGTATGACGTGGGGATTCCGCACCCTCATGTTACGAGATACTCCTGTGTAGATCCAGCTGGGAACCTACAGAATCTCCTCATCCACCTGCTCCTCTCCATCAACTGTAGGCTCATGATTCACTGGCTTACTACGTGCCCCTGCACCGCTCCTCTTCGTCACAGCCTTCGCGAATGCCTTCAGATTTTGCTCAGTGTTACTCGGAAGTGTACCTGGCGACCTCTCATTTAGACAACATGCTATTTCTCCCTTCCTTTAAAAGATTAACCAAAATTTTTTCCAGATGTTACATTCTCCATTCCTTTAAAAGATTTCGTCCGGAAATTTAAGAAGTATTACTGGCTTCAGATTCTACTGGAAATAGATGAGGATATTTTCATTTCATCTGGTCTTGTCGTTCCCAGGTGAACTCAGGACCTTGTCATGAATTCCAACAAACTTTGACTAGCTTGATTCTATTATGTCTAAGCTTTTTTATTTTCCAGTCCATGACTTCTACAGGCTCCACGACGAATCGAAGCTTGTCGTCAACTCGTATATCCTCAACAGGAAAAATCAATGATTCGTCAGATAATAATTTCTTCAAATTTGATACATGGAACACATCGTGTATTTTGTTCAATTCTAAAGGTAGTTCGAGTCGATATGCTACTGGACCAATTCGATCGATGATCTTGAATGGTCCAACGTATCTAAGACTCAACTTTCCTTTCTTCCTGAATCTGATCACTCCTTTCCAGGGTGAGACTTTCAACACACTTTATCTCTCACTTGAAATTCCAATTGTTTTATGCGATTATCAGCATAACTTTTTTGTCGGTCTGATGTAGCCTTCAACTTGTCGATGGTCTTTTGAACAATTTCAGGTCCTGTCAGTTGTTTCTCTCCAACTTCAGCCCAACAAAGAGGGGATCGATATTTTCTCCAATATAAAGCTTCAAATGATGCAGCCTTAATATTGGAGTGATAGCTGTTATTATAGGAAAATTCAGCTAACGGTAAATGAGTATCCCGACTTTTTTTGAAATCGAGAACGCATGCTCGCAACATATCTTCCAACGTTTGAATGGTTCTATCGCTTTGACCATCGGTTTGGGGATGATAAGTGGTGCTCATGTCTAAGAGTGTGCCTAAGGATTCGTGCAGGGATTGCCAAAATCAGGAATAAAACGACTGTCTTTGTCAGAGATGATGGAAACAGGTACGCCATGTTTAGCCACAATCTCCTTTAGATATAATCGAGTTAACTTTTCTAAGCTATCTTTCTCGCAGATAGGAATGAAATGAGCGGACTTCGTTAATCGATCTACAATAACCCAAATGGAATTGTGGTTATTGGGAGTAGTTGGTAGTTTGGTCACAAAATCAATGGTAATGTTTTCCCATTTCCATTGTGGAATCTCAGGCTGTTGTAACAGTCTAGATGGCTTCTGGTGTTCAGCTTTCACCTTTGAACATGTCAGACACTTGCTGTCGTAACCCACTATATCTCCTTTCATGTTTGGCGACCAATAGAATTCTTGGAGATATTTGTACATTTTGGTGGATCCTGGGTGGATTGAGTAATTGAATTTATGTGCTTCATCCATCACTAGATTTCTCAAATTTCCGTAACGTGGTACCTAAATTCGATCGATCAAGTATAATGTACCATCAGATTTGGCTACAAATTCACACTCAAGACCTCGCAATCTCTCGGTTATTATATTTCGAGGCTTTAAAGCTTCTTTTTGTGCATCATGGATTCGAGTGGTGAAACTTGTTTGAATTGTAATCCCAATGCACGAACACGAAGTGGTTTTTCTCTTTCTTTTTTACTAAGAGCATCAGCTACAACATTTGCTTTACTGGGTGGTAGGGAATATCGTAGTTATAGTCGTTGAGTAGTTCTACGCACCTTCGTTGTCTCATATTTAGATCTTTCTGATCAAATATATGCTGGAGACTTTAGTGATCGGTGAAGATCGTGCACTTGGTGCCATACGGACAATGTCTCCAAATCTTGAGTGCAAAGATAACTGCTCCTAACTCCAAGTCATGAGTTGTGTAATTTTCTCGTGCACTTTTAGTTATCGTGATGCTTAGGCTATCACCTTATCTCGTTGCATAAGCACGCATCTGAGGCCTAATCGTGATGCATCATAGTAAACTATGAATCCATCGGGTCCTTCTGGGAGGGACAAGATCGGTGCACTACACAACTTATGCTTAAGTAGTTGGAACGCTTCTTCTTGCTTTTCCGTCCAGTTATATTTCTTATCTTTCTGGGTCAATTGGGTTAGGGTTGAGCTTTAGAAGAAAAGTTTCGATGAATTTGCGGTAATAACCAGCCAATCCTAGAAATTGTCGCACTTCGGTGGTGACCTTGGTGTCTCCCGGTTTTTAATTGCTTCAGTTGTTGTTGGATCAACTTGGATACTAGTTTCATTAATCACATGCCCTAGAAAGTGGACTTCTCGAAGCTAGAAATCGCATTTAGAAAATTTGGCATATAAATTTTCTGTCTTTAGGAATTCTAGAATCAATTTCAAGTGTTGCTCATGCTCTTCCTTGGTTCGTGAGTAAATAAGTATATCGTCGATGAATACTATCACAAATTTATCCAAGTATGGCTTACAAACTCTGTTCTTAAGGTCCATGAATATAGTGGGTGCATTTGTTAGACCAAATGGCATGACTAGAAATTCATAATGGCGATAGCGAGTTCTGAAAGCGGTTTTATGAACATCTTCCTCGACAACACGTAACTGGTGGTATCCAGAAAGCTAGTCAATCTTCGAGTGGTAGATTGATCCTTGCAACTGGTCAAACAAATCGTGAATCCTCGGTAGTGTGTACCGATTCTTATTGGTGAGTTTGTTCAGTTCTCGGTAACCGATACACATTCGAAAAGAATCGTCTCTCTTTTTCACGAAGAAGACTGGAGCTCCCCAAGGTGAGAAACTTGGTCTTATAAATCCATTTTCTAGTAATTCCTGAAGCTAATTAGATAGCTCCTGCATTTCCGATGATGCCAATCGGTACGGAGATTAAGCTATTGGAGCGGCATCCTGAACCAGATCGATTCTGAATTCGACTTGACGCTGAGTAGGTAATCCAGGAATATCTTCAGGAAAAACTTCTGGGAAATCTCGGACTACAGGAATATCGTCTATTTTTCGCCCCTTAGTGATGCAGCGGTAAAACGAAAATGAAGATCGAATCACGTTGATTCAATGAATACCCGTGATGAACTTCCAAAACCCCCAAATCTCACCCAAAGGTCAAGAGAAAATGAAGAGGAAAATGATTATTAATAAAATTCAAGTCTAATTTTTCACATCACATGTACTAAATATAAATAGAGGTTCTAATACGAAATGGGCCCAAAAAAGGCCATGGGCCAAATGCAAACCCAAAAATAAAAACATAAAAAGTGCAGAAAATACATAAAAAGGCCCATAACTTAATTTAGAAGGTGTTTTTGGGCTTTGGACAGGTGCCAAATAGCCATAGGCTATATGCCACAATGTGCTCCTCGTCTCAAGCTTCGATTTGACTGGTAATAGGCCTAAAATAGAGCTTCGTGGGCCAAGTTATGCCCGTTTTCGTGGGCCACCTTTGGAAGCATGATCATATGGGCCTCCGAATATAACATGGCCCGTTTTTCTGTACTTGGGCCTCCATCACTTAGAGGAAATCCGGGCATCCTTTCCTTAGTATTTTGCGGGGTTTTGTGATACTAGAGAGTTTTAACTCTGTGTTACTCTGTTCTCCTTGAATAACTAGACATTAACCAATTGGGGTTGGTAAACGAACTAGGTTTTCGGAACACACGATCTCAGCTCCATTCTTGGATAACAAGTCCATTCCTACTACTATATTAAAACAGCCTAATTCTACGGGAAGGAAGTCGATTGTAAATCTATGGTTTTCTAACAGAATGTTGTAGTTTCGAATAACTTCACTGGTTTCGATTAATTTTCCGTTAGCTAATTCAATTGAGTAATTGTTGTCTAATTTATTGGGTTTAATACCAAGAAGGGGTTCAAATTGGTTAGAAACAAAGCTTAAATTTGCTCCGGTATCGAATAGTATATAAGCATAGTGATTATTAACGATAAGCGTACCGGTGACTACTGATGAGTCCTTCCGGGCCTTTTTCGCGTTCATCTAAAATGCTTTGCCCCTAGCGTTTTGACCTTTGAGCTAGGGGCATTCTCTCCTGAAATGTCCTACGATACCACACTTGAAACATCCGGGAGTTTGGCATCTCACAGATGTTGCTATCCTTGCGCAACAGTCGCGGGCCACATGACCGAGTCGATTGCATCGGTTGCACTTCCAACATTCACGACCATGGATCCTTCCACACCTGTTACAAGAGGATCCCTGTCCTGAGCCTCATTTAGGTCCTCTTGCATTTACTGCAAACATGCTTCCTGCTCCTTGGTTTTTCTTGAACTGACCTCCTGAGTTACCATTCCACTTCCGTTTGAATTCTCCGGGTATCTGATCCTCAATAGCTGCTTTTCGTTCGGGTTTTGCGGTGGCAGCTTTTTTCCAGAATCTTTCAGAGTTCCCATTTGGATTGCATTATCAGTTTAAGACTTTGCCAGCTCCCGGGCTGACTGGATGGTGGTTGGTTTGGAGGAGGTAACCATTCCTTGGATTTCGGGAGCTAAGCCCCAGATGTACCTCTCAATTCTTGCGCCAATGCGTTGAATCCGGAAGTATATCCTCTGATGTCGGCACCTTCCATCTTTAACTGCCAGAAGTCATATTCTAGTTTCTGGAGTTCATTCCTGGGATAATATTCTTTCAATAACATTTCTGTCAATTCTTCCCAGGTTAGACGGTAAACGGCATGTTCTACAAGATTTTGAATTATGGAGTTCCACCACTCGAGTGCCTCATCACGGAAAGAATATACTCCGTATTTTATCCTTTCGAGAGGGGTACAATCACTGATTTTCATGTTAGATTCCATTTTCCCGATCCATCGGATAATTTCCAAAGTTCCTTCGGCACCGATAAATTCTTTCGGGCCACAACCATGAAAAGTTTGGTATGAGCACCCGTGTACAGTACTACCCGAGGGGTTTTCGTTTAGATTTTCAGTTCTAGGAGTTTCTCCGGTTATGTTATTAGTTGTATTTCGGGTGTTTTGGCTTGAGTTGCGGTTAGCCTCATGTTGCTCGAGTGCCGTGTTCACATGTTGAGCGATTAATTGAGATAACTCTTCTTGAGAAGATGGTAATCCGGACGCTTGGTTGCTAGTAGTTCGTCTTGTTTTAGCCGCCATGATTTCTTTTTAGAAAAGAATAGAGTTTGTTAGTTTTGGAAAAATATTTTATAAACTTGAGAGATAATATAACATGATTAATTACATTTATACATAACCATACCAAAGAGAGGAGGGGGGGGGGGGTTGTATTGTTACCAAAACCTACTAAATTAGGTGTAATACATACTATGCCTTATCACCACCCATAAGTACCTAAACGATAATCACAAATATCCAAAAGACTGCAAGTTTAAAAGTTAAATTACACAACATTCTACAAAACTACAAATACTACTCATGAGCCCAATCTAATGCAAGCTCATCAAGTAGCACACACATGGCTCGATACCCACGTTCTTCACCTCCAATTTTCCCACCCTTACTTCGGTGTTCAACCCTTTGTTCTCCATGGCGAACACATATTGGCATAAGGCATTGTGCGAGTGATCATCATTTCCCTGTTTGTTTTCTATAGTAAGAACACGGTTTACGAGAATATGGATAGCGTTCTCGTAAGCCACGAATTTTCCCATTAGAATCATGATAAGCTCACGGTCGGTGGGACCCTCCTCGACCACAGGCTCCGGTGAAGGAGGCGGTGGGGTCATAGTCAAAGGGGCCACTACAACGGAGGTGGATCCATCGCGGTTAATCCTGGCTCGTTTCTGGTAGTACAACCGAAGGGGTGTAGCTCTCGAAGTCGAGCCGTGATCACCAGGAGCAGCCACTGGGCGGAACTCAACCGGGGACACTTATAGTTTCGAAAACCTTATATATTCTACTTCTCTATAACTATTGGCTCTGATACCAACTTCTGTCACACCCTGAAAATCATAACTTAAAATAGCGGATGACTTAACTTAAGTCGTTCGGGTTATGACAGATGCTGATACCCAATAACAACAGAACAAATACTAAAAGATTATCTTTTATTAAAGAAAATATATATTTTACAACATTCGAGTTTTATACACGTGTCATCGCACAGACTTATTTCAACATTATTCAAACACAATTCGCCCTCCGTTCCATGCCTCCTTGAAACCCTTACTTACCTGAAAAGTGTATTAAAATAACGATTAACACGATGTGTTGGTGAGTTTCCCTTTATAATAAAAATAGTCCATACACACACACACACACACACATATATATATATAAGTCAAAAACAACATCCATATAATGATCTTTAGTCATTATTCACAATATCAATTCCTGTGTAATCATCACTACACCCGAAATTATATTAAAACATACCGCGTATAATGGTCTTCCGCCATTATAGCACAAACCCGTGTGTAATGATCTACCATCATTACATCACCAAAAATAATAGGCATTTTACTTCTTAAACAAATTGTGCTGTTGTAGAGGAGCAAAGAATACAAAATTACGTATGACTATCATAGTTGATAACTTGATACATACCAAACTCAAAATACGCCTACTTCTAACCCAACACAATGGAAGTAGGGTGCGTCACCCCGATAGATCTACCCATATTTTTGTGCCCCTTTATAGGGTTAACCGTTATCTAGCCAACTAGACTCATCCCGCATTTAACACAGTTTATAAAATAAAATGCCTTTAAAATTTCAGAGAAATCGATAATTAATAAAGAATATGTTTTTCCCCCAAAATAATTATAATAACATTAAAAAACAATTCCAGTTAAAAACGAGGGGGTTCAATAGAAACTCACGATTTGTAGCCTTTCGTTCCAATATCTCGTGTCATATATTAGTACACGTTTTGTTAATAAAAACTTGGTGATGTGTTGTAAAAAACCACATACTTTCCATAAAGTTTTATCATGATTTACGTACTTTATTAGTTTAATTATTAAGTTTTATGGTTAGATTATGCTTGATTTTACAAATTTGAATGTTTATTTGTAGGTTATGAGATTTGGTGAAAAAAGAATGATATTTGAAGACTTTAGGGGCTTAATTGGTCAAGTTTCAATACTACAACTCAAGGCCCGACCCAAGCCCACAAATTAGAGCCTTTCATGCCTTATTATATTAATTAAAAGAAAAAACAAACCCTAAGAACCCTCTACCTGATCGGAAGTTGAGCAGAAAAAAAGAATTAATACAAGTTAGTTGTTTGTTTGGTCGGCAAGAGTGTTATTCATTTGTTTGTTTTGGTGTTGGGTTTAAAGAGGCACAACAAAATATAATTGTGTGGTTGGGGAATTAATTCCAACGTAGCAGCTCAACATCAAAAACAAATATAATATACAAACTAAATCAACATACCCTAACTCCATAGACTTGTCCGATCGGAATTGGGCAGCAAGAGGAAAGAAGAGAAAAAGTCTTGTGTGAGTTTCTTGGCTGCTAGGGAAACAAGAAGAGAGTTAAGGAAAACTTGGTACAGCAGCTCGGGGTATTTTTCATCAATAAACTCAGCCGCACTTGATAATAAAATACTCATAAACTTTGTTATTTTACTCAAGTTTCATAACTAGTTGGGTTAATCTTTTATGTTGGATTGTTTTGCAAGTAACTTAGAGATTGACTTGTGTTTAATTGTTCTTGAATCTTGAATGAGTTTTATTATGTTTATGTTGATGTTTATAATGTTTAAACCCATTGTTTGCTGCTGTCCAAAATCAATGAGTGGCTAAAGTAGTTAGTTCTACCTAGGTTAGATGATTATTGTTAGGTTTTAGTAAGTAGTTTGGATTGTTGATGATCATGGATTAAATTGTTAATGTAAATTTTTTGTTTAATATTGAATTAGGTTGTGTTTAGTGGATGTGAATTTGTTAATTAAACTTATAAACCTCTTGCTTTAATTAATTGAATGAGTTTTGATTGATTGTTGTTTGTTAGGACTCTTTACTTAGTGTTTAGGGTTTGTTTGCGGGTTGATCAACCGTAAGGTTTAAGTGAGTGTTTTAATTGAATATAATCAGCGGGTAGACACCTTCCTTGAGACCGAGAGGTGATAGGAAGTAAGTTCGTCTCATAGCTTTTACTTGTTAGGATTAGGATTGAGTGAGAGTGGGTTCGGTTCTTGTCGGTTTGGGTTTGTGAGCGATTAGTTGACCTAGTTTAAGTTAAACTGAATTGTTCCTCTATCCTTGGTTGCGTAGTATTCGTCTCCATTAGGGTAGTGTGTCGGTGAGACCGAGAGGAGAGTCGGCATTAGAGCACGTTAACAATTCGTCACCTGGTTTGTTCTTAAAATCAACTAAGTGTAGGTTAGGGCTTGTTAGTGAGACCGAGAGGTAATATAGCTTCCTGAGTGAACCTTAGTTGTGTCATTCCTTAGGAACCGGTGTCATGAGATTCTACAATCCAATAGCTTACTATACCTTCAATAGGATTCTTACCTAGGTAGACGTTTTTCTCATTGATAAATCTTATTTTCACAGTTTCGTCTAGTTTTCTTAATTTAAGTCTTTTACGATAATTTAAGTTAGGTTAAATAGTTAATAATATAAAAATCAATTTAAAAATAAATTATTCTTAGGTGAGTCTTATTTAGAATTAAGTATTAGATACGTTTTCACGTGTCCTTGTGTTCGACACTCGGACTTCCTTAGTGCTATACTATCAGTGATCGGTACACTTGCCGGTTTTGTGTGGCTTCTTTAGGAATTTCGTTTAATAAATTTAAAGCTTAGTTGTGAGAGCATCGTTATACACACATCAAGTTTTTGGCACCGTTGCCGGGGACACGGTTAGAGGCGTATTGAGAACGACCCGAGTTAGGATTTACCTATTGTATTTTCGTATATTAGATTAGGTTAGTTATTTTAATTAGTTTAGTTTTAGTTTAATTTTATTTTAAGTATTCTATTCTATTTTTATCTGGTGCCCGTGATCCTTTTCTTTTGAGTGTTCTTCAAAGGAAATATGTTTGGACGACACGTTGGAACGCCATGGTGCAAAGTGTGTGGTGGAGATCACTGGGTACATGATTCTTATGAGCGAAGGAGGATAGAAGTCGAGGCACAGATAGCTCCATGGGAATCACTTGTGGCAAAGCCTCCTCCATACCAATTTGCATATGATCAAATGGGGAACTTCTTAGGATATAAAGACTTATCGGGAAATATATTAGAGCTCACCCCATAATTGGAATCAATAATGGATGATGTATTGTTTGCATTAGAAAGGATTTGGAATATACTCCACCTTTGAATCCACCTTTCTTTGAAACCCCGAGTGAGTTTGAAGATACCGGAATGGAGGAGCAGAGCGTAGAGGAGTATGTTCCCTTTTGGGAGAACGAGTTCATGGGTGAGTTTGGCGAAGAGTCTATGGATTTTACAATTATGGATGAAGGAGAGTTTGACCCAGTTGGCGATTTAAATTTGCTTAAGGATCTATTGTATAACGAGCCAAGTGCGGGGATCAAGAATGAGCCTTGTAAGGAGAGCCATGAGGTGGTTGGTGAATTAGTCTTTCCACCATTGCACTTTGAATGTGAAAAACCAAAACATGAACCGTACTCAATCTCCATTTGGGACGTGCTAAGGTTTAAAAAGTTGGCTAAAAGAATAAGAGGATATCTAGGCTCAACGATCATGGTGTGCAGAAGATTTCGTTACTCCCGTTTCACTTTAGGGGATCATTTTTTTGGGAGTTTAAGAGTTGGTGGGCCGAGTTTAATTCATTTGGTCGGGCCCATGAGAGTTGTGCAATTGGTTTCTTCCCGACCAATTGTAAAAGGAGAGTGTTGAGGAGCATCGATGGGAAGAGGATAAAGGAGAAGCCTCCTGATTGAGGTTTCGGGAGCGAGTCCGGCTGAAGACTATTCAATATACTTAGCGCTTCCTGGGAGGTAACCCGGTAATATCTTTCCTTATTATTTTATTTTTATTTCAAGTTTTGCCAAGTGTTTCTTCTCTTACTTGCAGGTTATTCTTTGGTTGGTTGATGACGGTTGATGAGCTAGAGTTTTAAACAAGTGTGGGGATGCAGTTTTCTTAAGGATTGCCATTTTCGTTCGTTAGTGATAGCTTGATAGAGAGCACTGGAGTTTTAAGCTTGCGTTCGAATTGGAGGGCGAAGAACATGATTCACCGCACACTTGCATGATCACATGTACCAGGGGAGTCTGTTCCACTTTATTTTTCTTTATGTTTAGTTTTGTCTTTTCCTTGTCGCACATTGAGGACAATGTGAAATTTAAGTGTGGGGATGGGAAATTGATGTTATTGGCAAAAATAAAAAATTTTGAAAAAATATATTAATTAAAAACTTAAAAGAAAAATGTCCCAAAAATTTAATGAATATTTTTGCAAATAATGGAAGATAATAGTAAAATTGGAAAATGGTTTTTCAAACTACTAATAGTATGAGATAAATAAAAGAAAACACACTTAACTTGGGATGTGTCGGTAGGTTCAGCCTTGAAAATGAAAGGGCAAATTTGATAAAATGGTTAAAACGGAAATATTTTGTGGGTAAAGCGTTTTGTCCGTGGAAAATAAGCAATGAAATGTCGGGCCATACTCAAGCCTCAAATTTTGGTATGAAAAAGTGGAAGTATCATGAGTTTTAAAAATTTGAATATGTTTTCATATGATGCTTGGGTAGGTTTAACGTTAGAGTATGCCATGTAGCCTGTGATATAAATCTTAAACTGCTAGTTTAGTGTTTTACACCTCATTGGCGTATGGTTTTATAACCTTAAATCTTGTATTGATGGGATGCTTCGGGTCCGGAGACCATGGGTTTGTATGCAATCTATTCATCTTGGTATTCACAATTCCTAAGTGGGGTTGTGGATATTTAAAATAAAGCCAAAAAGAGCAAACCCTTAAAAGTCTATAAACATGATCACAAAAGTACAAAAGTACAAATACACTACAGACTTGATCATCCACGCTGTTAGTCATGTGGGGTCCCCTTGCTCGCGTCTCATTACCATTAAGAAACGGACCACAAGGGACACGCTACATGTAAGCCTTACAGATGAAATTTTGCATACTCACCTATGGTGATGGTTTCGGGGTATTGCTTGATAACGGGGGTATGTCATGTTGTGGGGAACACTAGCTATTAATTAATTGAACCTTAATCGTATCTAATGGCTGCTTGGTAGACTTTGATGCTTAAGCTTAGGTGGATAAACAATACCCTTAATCGTCTAAACTATTCATAAAAAAATTAGAGCAACAAAAGTTTTAATTCTGCTAATTTTGAGGTTTAAGTCAAGTTGGGATGGTCTGGTCCGGTAAAAGCAGAAAATAAGCGGGTCTTAATTGTGTAAACCACTGAGTAATATTATTTTCGGATCTTATTTTTCCCGGTAAATATTAAGGCATGGGTTTAAGTGGACAATAATATCGGTGATCGCGGTTTTTGCGTTTTTCTGAGCTTTAAAAATTAACCTATATGTTTGTAAGACTGTATTTTCCGATTCTGATCCAACTGCATTAGGCTTTTTCAGGGACGAAAAAGACTTAAGTGTGGGGATGTTTGATGTGTTGTAAAAAACACTTAATTTCCATAAAGTTTTATCATGATTTACGTACTTTATTAGTTTAATTATTAAGTTTTATGGTTTGATTATGCTTGAGTTTACAAAGTTGAATGTTTATTTGTAGGTTATGAGATTTGGTGAAAAAAGAATGATATTTGAAGACTTTAGGGGCTTAATGGTCAAGTTTCAATACTACAACTCAAGGCCCGGCACAAGCCCTTAAATTAGAGCCTTTCATGCCTTATTATATTAATTAAAAGAAAAAAAAACCATAAGTACCCTCTACCCGATCGGAAGTTGAGCAGAAAAAAGAATTAATACAAGTTAGTTGTTTGTTTGGTCGGCAAGAGTGTTATTCATTTGTTTGTTTTGGTGTTGGGTTTAAAGAGGCATAACAAAAATATAATTGTGTGGCTGGAGAATTAATTCCAACGTAGCAGCTCAACATCAAAAAAAAAAATATAATATACAAACTAAATCAACATACCCTAACTCCATAGACTTGTCCGATCGGAATTGGGCAGCAAGAGGAAAGAAGAGAAAAAGTCTTGTGTGAGTTTTTTGGCTGCTAGGGAAAGAAGAAGAGAGTTAAGGACAACTTGGTACAGCAGCTCGGGTTATTTTTCATCAATAAACTCAGCCGCACTTGATAATAAAATACTCATAAACTTTGTTATTTTACTCAAGTTTCATAACTAGTTGGGTTAATCTTTTATGTTGGATTGTTTTGCAAGTAACTTAGAGATTGACTTGTGTTTAATTGTTCTTGAATCTTGAATGAGTTTTATTATGTTTATGTTGATGTTTATAATGTTTAAACCCATTGTTTGCTGCTGTCCAAAATCAATGAGTGGCTAAAGTAGTTAGTTCTACCTAGGTTAGATGATTATTGTTATGTTTTAGTAAGTAGTTTGGATTCTTGATGATCATGGCTTAAATTGTTAATGTAAAGTTTTGGTTTAACATTGAATTAGGTTGTGTTTAGTGGCTGTGAATATGTTAATTAAACTTTTAAACCTCTTGGTTAAATTAATTGAATGAGTTTTGATTGATTGTTGCTTGTTAAGACTCTTTACTTAGTGTTTAGGGTTTGTTTGCGGGTTGATCAACCGTAAGGTTTAAGTGAGTGTTTTAATTGAATATAATCAGCAGGTAGACACCTTCCTTGAGACCTAGAGGTGATAGGAAGTAGGGTTGTCTCATAGCTTTAACTTGTTAGGATTAGGATCGCGCGAGAGCGGGTTCGGTTCTTGTCGGGTTCGGTTCTTAGGAACCGGTGTCGTGAGATTCTACAATCCAATAGCTTACTACACCTTCATTAGGATTCTTACCTATGTAGACGTTTTTCCTATTGATAAATCTTATTTTCACAGTTTCGCCTAGTTTTCTTAATTTAAGTCTTTTACGTTAATTTAAGTTAGGTTAAATAGTTAATAATATAAAAATCAATTTAAAAATATATTATTCTTAGGTGAGTCTTATTTAGGGTTAAGTATTAGATACGTTTTCACGTGTCCTTGTGTTCGACACTCGGACTTCCTTAGTGCTATACTATCAGTGATCGGTACACTTGCCGGTTTTGTGTGGCTTCTTTAGGAATTTCGTTTACTAAATTTAAAGCTTAGTTGTGAGAGCATCGTTATACACACATCACTTGGTTTTAGTTTTTATATAAAATCCTTTTTTTTAGTTTATGAATCCTAATCTAGTGTCCACATAGGCACATAAGCAATTAAGCGAGTACACATAGTTCGGTTTTCAGTTAACTATTATTTAAATAAATAACTCAATTAAAATATATAATTATAATAATATATTTTTAAGTTTCAGTTGCTGGAAAGTTTTAAGAAAATATAAATCTTTTATTTATCATAACTCTTGTCGGTTTTATCGGTTTTATGTTCAAAAACGACTTGTTTTGGTTTTTCGTGCAAAATGTAACTTTTAAATCACGAAAAATACTTATTATACATATATTAGTCAAGTTTTAAAAGTTACCTTGTAGAATACATTATTTTCATTTTCGTCAATATTTTCTTAAAATAGCATCTTTTTAACGTTTTCGTATCGGTTTTCGCGACACGAACCATTTAGGATCAAGTTCTATCATCTTGTCATTTTCTCATATATTAACTTATGTTATACATGATTATTTTGCAACTTTAGGGGCTGTTCTAAAACAGTCCCTAAGAGTTGTGTCGGTTTCGTTTAAAAAGCCGATTTTTTGACCGTTAACGTTACCGACAAGTCAAGTAAGTTGAACAAGTATACACTAATCATCCTATGAACTAATCACACATATAATAACACATAATTCACCATAAATTCCAGTTTTGATTATACAGATTCACAAGACCAATCTAAACAAGTTTTAAGTTTCTAGTTCATATGCTAAGTTTGTTAACCATGTTACTAATCAAGTTTGTTATTCTTAATGTAAAATTTTCATTATGTAACCTAAGATTCCAGATTTTTAACTCATTTTTAGGTGTTCATAATAAGCCAAAATATTACTTTTCAATAAAGTGTTCTTATTCCATTTTAGAAGAATCTATTTTTCATGATCCAAGAATGTATCTTTTCAAAGAAATAAATTTGAACTTTTGGATGATTCTATTCTTTACTTATAATCAATCACTTTTCATCATTCCTATCATTATCCATCTCTAAAGAATTACTCAAATCACAAGATCATGAATTTATATGAATTTTCCAAGTGTTGTTCTAACAAAGTTTCCTATTATAGAAACTTTTTAATACTTGATAATCCTAACTAATTCAATCTTTCCACTTTTATTATGTACAATTCTAAGTTTAATTCATTCAATTAGTTTGATATAGTTTCATGCATCCTAAGTGTTCTATTCTAATTTTATTCTTTCAATTCACCGTTAACAAAGATTCTATATCTAGTAAGTTGATGTCCATTTTAACCAATGTGTTAACCAATCCATGTTTCTAATCATACACCCTATCTAAGTTTGAAGTTTATATTAATCACATATTTATCAGATTCATATCAAGTATGTAAGTCCCGAATCTGGATCACTACAATTATTATATCAACTAATCAAATATAGGTGCGGAATCCCTATACCCGATGACTCAAGAATACGGATTAACACAAACACGAGACACAAACAATGCTTCAAAACACATGTATTATTATTATACGTCGGGTGCTTAAGCACTATTACAACCTCGTCTAGTAAACACGTAGACGGTCAAAACCAACTGAATGAACAACTTTAACCCTATACAATGCATGAATTATATATAGGGAATCAAACAACTAAGCCCAAACTGACCAAAAGCCCACCGAGATCCTAAAGGGATTTCGACTAAAATAATAAGCCCAACCCGTATTACAAGCTTAAACCAAACACATATTTACTAAGTACAAACCATATAAATCTAGGCCCAACAATTGTTGGGTCCATATTTGGTGGTTTGTACTTAGTTCTATGCTTGTTGGATTTCGTGTTGGGCTGTGTATGTAAAACCGAGATCCTTTTGGATCTCGGTGGGCTTTGGGCTATGGTTGGGCTTGTGTGTTGAGTACCCTATATATATAGAATGCATTGTATAGGGTTCTGGGTTGTTCACATTGAACACTTTCATAGCCACCATCTAGAGAGCAATATGATTCTGTGTAATCTCATGTACCGGACAGTTTATTAATATAATCGTGTGCAATTGGAGTATTATCATGTTCATCATATTTATATTATTTCATATTATTGTTCTTGAATCATCACGGTGTTAGGATTCCGCACTAACATCATGCTCGGGTTGATATCATACTGTAGTGATCCAGATTCGGGACTTACAATTGGTATCAGATCCTTAGACCTATTTAGGCTCGTTATTGTGATATCAAGGATTCACGAGATAACGGATTGGTGGCCTTATTTTTTCCCGGTAGGTTTCTGATCGGACAAGAAGAAAACAGTTATTTTGGTAGAGATTTGGTCAACTTGGAAACAATATTTGGATCCCTTGATTTACGGGATTCAGTTGGTTACAAATATGTTTCATTTAATTAAGATCTCGACTGAAATAATTAGCTGTTCTCGGCCATTAACCAAGAGTATTCAGTGTTTTCGGCCCAGTTTGCTTTTTTTTTCGGTTGAAAAGGGGTGTTTTCGGTCAACTTTACTGGTTCTCGGCTGAACCTATTGGTTCTCGGTCAAAGTTAGTAAAATTGTGGGTTCTCGGTCAACGCTCTCTATTCTCGGTCATCTGAGTTTTCGGCCAGCAGTGTTCTCGGTCAAACCTTGTTCTCGGTTAAACAGAGTTCTCGGTCAAACCATAGTTTTCGGTCAAACCATAGTTTTCGGTCAAACAGAGATCTCGGTCAAGCGTTCTCGGTCAAAGTTTGTTTTCGGTCAACATTGAGTTTTCGGTCAAGTGAGTTCTCGGTCAAAGAGTATAGAAACCAAAAAAAAAAATTTCTTGAACGAAATTTTTCCATAATACTTCTTATAAGTAAAAATTCATTTTTGAAAATCTTGCTGAAAATATTTTTTTGGGGTGATTTTCGGTAAATTTTTGCGGGAAGATCGGAAAATTTTGTCTTGAACAAAATTTTCATAGACGCTTCTTTTGAGTGGGACATCTGTCTTCCAAAATTTGGCAATCATATTTTTCGAAAAATTTTGGCGGGAAAATCAGAATTATTCCTTTAATTACTAAATGGATTCTCCACAACCCATCTCAATATTTGGAAGGAATCTTAATCAGTCCGCTACAGAAGTAAGTTTTCAACCATGTTCTCTAGATTGTATTGATAAGATAAAATTATATCAGCTACATAATGATAACTTAATTAGAGACATGGATAGAATAAAGTCTGAAAATTTCAAACTTAAGAAAAATGAAAAAGCTTTCCTAGACAAAATAGAAGCACAGAAAAAAGGACATCTCTAAGATTAAATCTGATTTCAGTATAAAATGTTGTCACCACCTAGATACCAAACATGAAATCGCTGAATTAACTGCTAAACTGGAAGCCTCCATGTTAGAAATTCTGAATCTAACTAGTAAATTTTAAAGGGCTGAACTTGATTTCAAAAAGTTTGAGGGTACCAGTAAAGTAGTCAATTCAATGATTGAAAATCAATTATGGTGGAAAGAAAATGAATGTGAGAATAAAGGATATAGTCAAGTACCCCCACCATATAATGACAACTATACTAGTCTTCCTTTTACCAAAGAGTAGAAAGAAAAGGTAAAAGACATGAAGTATGGTAAACAGGTTCAATCTGAAACTGTTGGATCAGGATCCCTAGAGGAAATCAAGCATGTTTTTAAATGTGTGAACAATTTTGTGCAGATACAGTAAATGTTGTTGCTTCTGATAGTAAAGGGGTTCAGGCTAGTGAAAATGAATCTAATTCTAACGTGTCATCAAACTCAGATGACACCACAACACAAAATTATACTAATAATAATACATAGAGTTGTGGCAACAAAGGGAAGACACATAAGAAATCAGCACAACAAGGACAGTCACGTCCTCATAGATCCTCCGGATGTCCATGTGTTGATAAATCATTGGGTGCTATTTATATTAAGAGGCAAACATGTTACTACTGTGGCACGCCAGGACATATAGCCAGAAATTATGTTCATCGTCTATATGTTCCCTATTGCAAGAAAAATCAGAAGGCTGCACCAAGGGGCAAGAAGAATGGAAAAACCTTTCCTAAGAAGGAATTCCAACATGAGGCAAGTGCTTCCATTGACATTAGAAGAAGGTTCAAGGAGTGTTTCGTCTGCGGGAACGATAGGCATTTGGCAAAGGAGTGTTACTACCGTGCTGTTAATAGACAAGCTTCTCAAGTGAAAGGTAACATGTTTCAACCAAATCCAGTGGTTAAACAAAATTCTTATTTTACAAAACCACAAGTATCTGTACAACGGGTGACATATACTCAAGGATTCAAAGTTAATACGACAAGTTTGCACTCAAATGATTTAGAAACTGTTAAAAGAAAAATAAATTTTCAAAAATCAAACAGTGTTGAGAGTTCTAAGAATTCGAATTTAAATCCGAATTGTTCCACTCCAAAGTCTGTTCTTTCCAATTTCACTAAGCCAAGACATATTTGGAAAGTTAAAACTCAGCAAACAGAATCTAAAATGACAAATGATTCTGTTAAATATGGGAAAGCAATGAGTTGGCAAGAGGTCACATATGTTGATGCTCAAGGGAACCCCAAGACATTTATGACTTGGGTTCCTATGTCCAACTGATCCCGCTATGCGTGTAGGAACAACCACAAATTCATTTTTTATTAAATGGGTTGTTCCAGGCACATGAAAGGGCAAATATCCATTGTTTCTAAATCTTTAAACCATAAAATGGATTATTTGTTGCCTGGACAGGATTTTAGGGTGATATAACGTTTTAATCTACTCTCTAAGTGTGTAGGAACAAATCAGTGAATACATTGCATATTAAAAGGTTTGTTCCAGACATTCAACTCGCAAGGATGCAGAATCGCAAGACAAGCTTATTTTTAGGGGGGAATTCTCACAAAAGGAAAATGATGTCTTGAAGATAAAAGGTAACGGTATCACTTTGGTATGAAAGATTGATCAGTTAAAAAGATTTTAAAATTTTAAATTTAAAAAAAATACGAAAAAAATGTTCACGTATAGTTTTTTTTCAAATATAGTATTTTATTTTGTTTTATTTCAAAATGTTAAAATGACTTGAATGTACATGAGAAATGATAGTACATCAGTTGCCTGATTACCAAACTTCTTCATATATTATTATTGAATACTATGTTTCGACAATTGAGTCTTTTTGAGGTTAAATTTGTACATAAAAGTTTTCCCTTTGGTCAAAATTTTTGCACAAATTTAGGGGGGGAGAAAATTAAAAATAAAAAAGAGTGTGTGTTTTCATTGAGAAAATTAAAAAAAAAAATTCAAAAAGAGTGTGTGTGTGTCTTTTATTAAAAGTTTTGATTACGTTTTTCAAGATTCACTCTCGCTTAAAATTGTGTCGGTTGCTCAAGTTTGAAGAACATATACTTGTACATGTTTGGTCCGGTGATCTACTTGTAGATTCACAGGATAGCCATTTACCTAAAGACTGAAAGCATCTGGGGCTATTGTGATGTGTTTTTGTGTTTCGAACTTTTTCACTTAAAATTATGTCGGTAATTCCAAGTTGGAGGGACACGTATTCTCATATGTGCTTTGGTTCTGTTAACCACTAGTGGTCATACGGGATAGCCATTTACTTGAAAACTAAAGAGTGACCGGGGTGTCTGAGTTCTTAACATGTGTGTATTCTGTAATTTTATGGGAAGTGATATGATTATTCAGTTAACAGCTTTTTAGAAGCTTCAAAATATTTTCAAATAAAAATTGATCCAACCTTTGGAAAATGATAGATAAATTGTTTCTGTGTGCCTAACGGGTGAAGTTATTAAGCTTAAAAGTTTCTAGAACAGTCATTGATCTATATGATAGCTTTCCATGATGTATAAAGTTGAAGTGATATAAACTAAATATACTGAACTTACTGTGGAGAGTCATTTTGAAGACATGTGCATGTCTCCATATACATCTCTTCGAATGATAGGAAGAAAAGTGACTACCCAGTCATACACGAGCCCGTTAGTGTCTTGATCATCAAAAATGTTATGTTTCTAAGTTTTCTCTTAAGTTATAAAAAAAGGTGAAATAAAAAAAAGGATTATGGTGTAATTAAAATTTCGTATTTCAAAAGCTTAAAGGGTCAAACTAGAACTACAGAGATGGGGGCATAAAAGTAAGTCCTGTCATGTCTCGAATGAAAGGCCTGTAAGTCCGGATGGCTTGTAAGTCCAACGTTCAACCTTAAAGCTTAAATTTATGTTCGTTTATCTATAAAAATCTTTTGATCAAGCACTAGGGGGTTGGAGTCAAATTGGGGTGATCTGGGGAAAGCCAAATACGATTTGAGAAGAGATAGGAGCCATCACTGGTCCATGAGTGATGTCCATCTAAGCTTTATGCTGAACTGAACCTAACTCATATCACCGATGCAATGAAAATCATGCTAAGTTCGTTATACCTGCAATCAACCTGACTCTTCATGTCATAATAACGCTGAACATGAATTCTTATGTCAGTACCTTAAACAATATGGTTCCATGTTCGGATCTTTTCATAAAAGGCGGCGTTTTTATCAAAAACTGAAAGTTGATCCCAAATTTTTGCTAAATTACAAGAACACCGGGTGATTAAATTTGTTTTATTTGTTGTTTTTAGTTTTATTTTATTTATTTTATTTTTACTTCTTGATTACTCTTGTCAAAACAAATGTGTTAAGAAATCATTTTGTAATTTTCAGCTCATGAAATCTGATATTGGTTATTGTGTTATAGTTGGTTTAGCTGGTACGATCTCATCTCAAGTCTTTTCAAGAAAATAAAAAAAACAGAAAAACAAAAATTTACAAAAATATGTTTGTCTTATTTAATTGTTCTTAAAAAAAATATTTTGGTTGATCTTTCTATCAAAGTTGATTGTTCTTTCAATACTGATTTCTTGCAACGGAAGAGTATGAAGAATCTGAGATTCAAATTGGATGATGCTGTCAAAAAAGGGGAGATGCTAGATTATTGGATGCAGATGCTGAAGTTGCTGATCACTGAAGTTGCTGATTATGTTTTAGTAAAAATTCTGAAGATCTTGAAAGCATCAGTCTAAGGGCAAGATTGTTGGGTCACGATTTGGTTACACTGGCGCATATCAAAAGACCATGACATGATCAAGATTGAAGTGAAATAAACAAGAACGAAGCTACAAACCAAGGGGGAGATTGTTGGTTCCATATTTGGTGGTTTGTACTTAGTTCTATGCTTGTTGGATTTCGTGTTGGGTTGTGTATGTAAAACCGAGATCCTTATGGATGTCGGTGGGCTTTGGGCTATGGTTGGGCTTGTGTGTTAAGTACCCTATATATATAGAATGTATAGAATGCATTGTATAGGGTTCTGGGTGGTTCACATTGAACACTTTCATAGCCACCATCTTGAGAGCAATACAGTTCTGTGTAATCTCATGTACCACACGGTTTATTAATATAATCGTGTGCATTTGGAGTATTATCGTGTTCATCATATTTATATTATTTCGTATTATTGTTCTTGAATCACCACGGTGTTAGGATTCCACACTAACATCGTGTTCGGGTTGATATCATAGTGTAGTGATCCAGATTCGGGACTTACAAAGTATTCTTATCAAAATCAAACATTCAACTTTTGTTAAATTAAAGTTTCCCTATTTAGCAATATTAACAATCTTCAAGAACTAAGGGTTTTGGTGAATTTACTTGTATGTATCTTATTTCATTCTCCATTTTATTATTCATAACACTCTTTGATTCACCAATCCATCAAAAAACCCTTAATTAATCCCAAAACCAAAAATCCCCAAATTTCTATTTTGACCATGTTCTTGTTTTGTTTATCTCTAACAACAATTTTTCAATAATCTAAGTCCTTACTAACAAGTTAATGATCAATAATCATTCCAATTCTAACAACAACCCTAACATCAAGTTTATTCAAGTTCAACTCAAGTGTTCAAGAGATTAACAATACCTATTATCAAACTTAACAACCAATGTAGGATCCTTAGGATGAATGTATGCATGTGTAAATGAGCTTGATCTTCCCTCTTACACATACATACATACATACATACATACATACATACATACATACATACATACATACATACATACATACATACATAAATACATACATACATACATACATACACACATACATACATACATACATACATACATACATACACACATACACACGTCATTCATATATTCATCTTTCAAGATTCAATCAAACACAAGAACAACTAATCTAATATCCTTAATCTTATTAATCAACCTTAATCAAAACTTACTTGTTCTTGGAGATTTGAAAGATAAGATTGATGATGTTTATGAGCGTGAGAGTAGTCTGCCTCCTTCCTAATCTCTCCTTAGTAGTATGTTAATATTGAATTTGATTTGAATGTGGGTGTCGGGAGGGGGTTCGCCCGAGCTTATTATGGGAGAGGGAAAGAGTGTGTAGAGAGTTGAGTTGGAAGTAGGGTGATTGGTGGATGTATGATGTGATTACAAGTGTCTTGCTTCTAGAATGATCAATTATTAGGTGGGTGATATGTATTCATGGAATTGGAGCAAAATGGAGGTGGGGGTGTTGGGTTGTCAAGGGGGAGGGGGGTATATGAAGGGTTTTTTTTTTAATAAATAGGTGATTCCGATTAATCGTTTAACGTATTGCGTGATTTAGATAACCAAACGGATCCCGTTTCCAATACTTTTTGTCAGAATTTGAACGAAATCAAATTCCTGACAGTATGGACCATAAAGACCATTTTCTTGGGAATAATTTGTGACGGGTCCTTTCCGGGACCTGTATTGGCTCGTGCTTATTTATTTTCCAATTTTCGTGGTTCGAGCCTTCTTAAATTATATTTGATCCATCTAATGATTTATTTACTTTCTGGCTCGTTGCCCGAGGTTTTTGCACGTTTTTCTCATTTCGTGCCGAAATCTGGACCTTTTGTTGACTTTATAAGATATTAAATCTTAATAAAGAGAGATTTTATTAGTAAAATTATATTAAGATGGATAAAGATGATTACACTAGCAAAAATTTTGCAAGATGTTACACATACAACCCTTCACAAGTCTTGAAGGTTGTTTTCCACCCATCACCCGAGCTAAGGAGAATCTGATGGTCCCACTGTGTAATCTAATTTCGTGAAAATAATGGCAGCACTTAACTGGTCAGGAAAATCATCAAGTCGAGGAATTGGAATCTGTACCTGACACTAATCTTGTTGATGGCATGACTATCAACACGCATACGTCATGTTCCATCCTTTTTGGAGGTCAACAGGGCAGGGACAGCACATGGACTCATACTTTCGTAAAAATACCCCTTAGAAATCAAGTCTTCAACCTGCTTGCATAACTCCTCATGCTCATTAGGACTCATTCTGTAGTGTGGCTTATTAGGCAATTGGGCACCTGGTTCCAAATCAATATGGTGCTAGATGTCACGCAACGGGGGAAAACCATCCGGTAATTCATCAGGAAATACATCAACAAATTCATCAAATAATGGAGCCATAGCTTCAGGAATTTCAGTCTCCTCAGAAACTTCCCTCGCTATCAACATAAAAACTGTTTCTGCATCTTTTAACTCCTCTTCAAAATGGCTAATAGTCAAATAATTACAGGAAGGCTTCGTGACCAACTCTTTTGGCTTGCTAGGAACAAGAGTTAGCTTCACACCACCAAACATTAAGTATTTGAACGCCTGTTATGTTCAACGCTACGATCAAATTCCCAAGGCCTACCCAGCAACAAATGACATGCAACCATAGCAAACACATAACACCAAATATCATCTTTATATGTTGTACCAACAGAAAAAGAAACAAGAGTTCGCTTGGATACCGTTACCTCGCCTTCTTTTTTAAGCCATTGTTGCTTATATGGTTTGGGATGACTCTCTTTTTTTCAAAGCAAGCTTATGAACTGCCTCTTCTTGGATCAAGATATCACAACTTCCAGAATCAATACCAAAGGTGCTAACCTTCCCCAATATAGTACTCGTGGAGTGAAATATATTACGCTTTAGCCAATCATCAAGATTCGTATTTGTTGTATAGCAAGAACGCCTGACCACCAAGTTCACCCCCATATCACCGGTCACAACCTCTTCCTCGTACTCGGGTTCTTCATAATACTTTGGGGGTTTTTCATAATCTTCATACTGTTCATCTTCATATTCAACTAATAAATGTCACTTATCAGCTTGTTTACACTCAACTTGCCGATGACCTGTCTCACCACACTTGAAGCACTTCACCCCGCTACAACTAGCACCTTAGAAGATGAACCAGCATTGTTAAATCCCGGCCTCTGCTGACTAGGCATGACACGTGGTCCTCCACCACCCGACCCCGAACCTCCTCTCGTAGGGGCTGGTGAATGTGTACCGCCCACTCGACGGTTGTGTTTTTCAAAAGCCAATGCCTGTTGGTGTGCCTCGGGGATTGTTGATCAAATAGATTTACCCAGTCCAAGATCTAAACCCTTAAACCCCCAATATACCAAGCAAGGAGTTGTTAATCTGTTTCTTGAATATCGTTACGAGCAACCAATTGGTAAAATTCGGTTGTATAATCATCAACCGATCTGGATCCCTGCTTCAGATTCTTCAAACGTTGATACATCAACCGCTGAAAGTTGTGAGGTAAAAAGTTAGACCGCAAAAATTTTTTCATCTTGGCCCATGTCACAATCCTTGACTTCCCGAGTCTGTTTCATGTCACTTTCAATTGTTGCCACCATGCTGATGCCCTCCCACGTAGCCTGGTAGCGATCAAAGGCATCCGCTTATTTTTAGGCACCTCTATGAATTTAAACACCTCCTCTACAGTGGCCAGCCCCTCAATGAACCATTCCGGTTCAAAGCTAGTCCCATCAACTTCCGGGATATCAATACGCATCCCAGCATCCTAACGTCGGTTGCCAACTCCATGTTCTCGCCTTGGTTCCCTCTCGTAAACCTCTTCGGAAGACGAACCATCATCACCAAAAAAAGGATTACCAAAGGCATGACCATCCTTGTTTTCAGGTGCCTGCCTTCTACGATTCATCAAGTCTGCCATTCGATCAGTCAATTGATCGACCACCTGATTCAATCGTTGCTCCACCCGTGCCATAAAGTGTTGTTCCAACTCTCGTTCATAAACCTCATCGATCGGTTTGCTTCTACTTGGAGGAATTTTTGAGCCAGGAATTCGGCTTTGATACCAACTGATGCAACGTACTATGAGAATCTGAAGGCTAGTCACGTTGATTCTTGGAATACCCATGAAGATCCTTACCCAAACCCCCAAATTCGACCCAAAATTCAACAATTTGAAAGACAAAGTAATTTTATTCTGTTCTAATCAATGATCAATCACAATACATAAAATATTAATAGATAATCCAAAATAGGCTTGGGCTGAAATAAACAACCACAAGTCCAATAATATTTAGGGCATGCTCGTACGACCTTATTTGACCTATCATTCATAATTCCATCTAAGTGCATTTTCTTCTTACCATTAAGGGGTTCTCATCTTACCGTGATAGGTTGAACCAATCTGATTCAACCCGATTTCTAATTGTCTTTATTATGCTTTAGATGAGGTAGGTGGATCTTAACTCTAAAGGTGTGAGACCCATAGGTTTTTGAAGTCACTTGAACTGAATTGCTTAATGTGCGTGGGGCTTGATAGGCTAATGGCTGGGATTAAGTGGACAATAATATCGGCGAACGCGGTTTTTACGTTATTTGTGCTTTAAGATAATCTATATGTTTTTAAGATCAAATTTCTGATTATGATTCCATTGCAAAATATATTTTTCAAGGACGAAAAAAGGTTTAAGTGTGAGGATATTATATAAATATTTCTTACACTTTTAAATACTTTTAAGCCATGTTTTTACTGAATATATTTATATTTGGCTCATATTTAGATTTTAAAAGACTTTAAGTAAAAAAATGAACTAAAACGATACAATTAAGCTAAATAATACTAAAAAAATTCTTGTCGTTAAGCGGTCATATTTTTAAACAATAATTTTACACTATAAGTGATAACCAAGAAATTTTGAGTTCAATTAATTATAATAAGTCAAGATGTTAAAACAATTCAAATCTTGTTCGAATTGCATGAAGTTAAATTAATTGAGAATTAATTGATAAAATTAAGTTATCTACAAATTGAAATGATTTGTTGACATAAATTTTCTCAATACACTATTGTATTCGTAAGTTAAGACTTTTGAAACATTATAGTGTGGTCCACCACTACTTGTGCTAACTAATTAAGTAATGTCTCATTGGATTACGGATCCATAATATGGTGAAGGAGTAAATGGGCTTAAGTAATATATAGATCAAGTTAAGAGTAATTAAAAGAATCAAATCCCATGTGGATCGGTGTGTAGGTTCCAAAGTTAAATATAAAATGACCTAAAAAGAATTGTGTGGGGGGCAGTCTGGGAGGACACACATAGGGGGGGGGGGGGCCTCTATTGATTTGAATGTTGTTTAATAAAAGTAGACCCAGGGAGAAAAAGAAAAGGTGCAAGCACGCGTGCATTCAACGAGAGAACACCTCGTTCAATAGCTATTCATCCAAACTTTATTGCTCGGTTTGATTTTATTTTATCAGTTATGAATTCAGACTTTGACCTTGTTTATTTTGATTTGCTATTAAACATGATTGTTGGCTAAGACCTTAAACTACCTAGGTTGAGATGAGTGTTGACTTTGTTTGACGGTTTATTTGGTTTTGATTGATCACATGGCGTATTATTATTAAAAAGTTTTATTTAATTCGATCTTTGATGTGTTAAAATATTGTTTTATATAATTATTGTTTATTGATTCCGCATACTACTTTGATTGATTGATTGTGTGTCATTCGGTTAGAGTTCTACGTTTAGGTCATAGACTTGGTGTTTTTGATCTTGTTATGGTTAGCGTGTGCATAGGAATCTTGAGTGCGATTAATTATTAAAATTCAATAGGTTCACCTCCCTTAAGACCGAGAGGTAATAGGGAGTAGGTTTGTCTCGTGTCTTTATTCGACTAGGTTACAATTGCGCGAGAGAAAGTTTTGGTCTTGTCCGGTTTAGTTTTCCGTGCGAATATGTGTCTTAGATCGGGTTAGATATTGTTACTCCTTTATCCCTATAATTGCTAGTACCAATTTTAAGCGGTTTTTGTGTCGTTGAGTCTGAGAGGAGATGAGTCATTAGGCTACCTTAGTAATCTTTTTCCCAGTGCATATATTTAGTCTTCTTAGATTTGTGAGGGTTAGTTGGTGAGACCGAGAGGTGATCTAGCGAACTTTAATGAGCCTTAGTTGATTATTTTAAGATCCCGGTGTCGTGTGATTAGTTAATTACGTTAGCCATTGAACTGTCAATAGGATTCTCTCCTAGGTAGTCGTTTCTCCATATTCGGTAAGAGCTCCGTTAGTGCCGCAAAGTTTTTTTAGTTAGTTTCGCTAACTTAAATTAGTTTTAAATAATTAAGATAAATAATTATATTATTTAGGCAGGACGTAGATTAGGGTTAATTATCTTATCCGTTCTAACGTGTCTCTGTGTTCGACATCCGGGCTTCCATTAGACTGTGCTGCTACGCGACCGGTACACTTGCCGTTTGTGTGACGCTAGGATTGGTTGATTGGTTTTCAAGGCTTAGTTGCGAACCACATTTTATTTATATATATATTATCTCACATCATTACAACGGTCGTATTGACTTGTTGCACGCTTGAAACGGAGGTTCGTAGCCAAGTTAAGCCCATTTTCGTGCAGCACCTCTGGAAGCGCGATCTTGGGCTTCCAGAAACATCATGGCCCAGTCTTCTACACTTGGACACACATCAACTTTATACAAGATCAACTTATATGTTGATATAATACTATGGGATTTTAAGTAATTTAAACTGATTAGGTCGCGGTTAGGAGAAGTCTCACGTTTGTTTTCGATATTCGCTAACTATTTCGCGCAGAAACTCAAAGGTGAGTTTCACGGCCGCTTTACTTTTAAACGTTTTATAAACTAGGGAAAATATACAAATACTCGTTTTTATACATTAATAAGAAACAAGATCCAACCTCTATGTTTACATGAGTTATCGCTTGGATCAATAAAGTTCCTATATCGTTTATATATAACCTTTAGCTATGTATTAGCCAGAGATTCTGTGAATAGTACTATTGGGTTTGACACCCACAGTCATGGTTTGTCGCTCTAACTGTTGATCCGTATGGTTGAATGATTGCATAGTGCCTACTCCTTGCTCGTGAGGTACGAGTGAGGGACGAAACACATGTGTATTGGTTTGGTTATGCCTCATGTAGTTCATATTTATCGTATTATGATGTGTGCTGCGCGTGCGATTAAATAAGAAAGGATGAAATGATTTGCTTTTGCACAAGATCGTGTTTTAAATTTATAAAAGTGATTTCTACAAAAACTAAACACACACAAAATAGGCAAGTGACCTATCGTATATGTAGAATAGTATTGGTAAGAACCATGTATCGATCCGTGGACACAAATGTTTCTAATAATAAATCGTTGTTTTACTTTAATAGGAGGTTTTAATAATTTTGGGGTTAATTTTCAACAAACTTCTTATAAAATATAAATACTTACATATAATATATATAGGTGACCAAGATAAGAGATTCTAAACGAGTTTTTCAATTATGCGAAGGTTACCATCTAAGATCAAGAATCCACTCCATTTTAACATTGATAATTAATATTTGGACATGTGATAACTTGACATAGCAATATATGATAGATGGCTCCATAAACCTTAAGTGAGCATCTTTGGCACTAAGGAGATAGCATGCACATTTTAAAGTCCACCCTTTCCTAATGTCATACCATCTCAATGATGTCAATTTAATTTGGCAAGTAGTTTCGTAAAGTAGAAAGATTAGGATTGACTTCGATTTCTCAAATACCAATTCTAACAACTTCGGGTGATTGTAGTTCATCACACAACCTCCCCTTGGTTGATTTATGTAAGTTATAATTACACATTCCGTTAACATATGATTTCTTCAACTAATTTGATATCCTAAGCAAAGCCATTTTCGGATTACCAAGGTTTAGAAAAATACATCATAACTTATATCTCATCATTTCTAAGTACGATATAAGGATCCATGTTTCGATAATGTATCAAAGTATTTCTATCTTTCAAGAACATGAATCGATCATGAACGATTGGTAATGGAATTGGCAACCACCAACTTTGAATTAGTGATTTAAGATGGTGAAACATTTCTCATCAAAAGATAATTGTAATATAACCATGTACTTTACTAGACTACATCACATGTCTTGATTAATTATCAAGTAAAACAAAGTTTCTTCATAGATTTTTGATGGTAAAAGGAGTTTAGCTCATAATGAGTATGATGATAAACATTAAGATGATTGATAGTAACAAATACATGATTAAACTTTGAACAATCTAATCAAATGTAGATGAATTCTTCTTCTTAATGATGGTAATGATTGTTGATGATGATGATTGATGGTGATGATCTCCAAGCCTTCAAACTCTTCACTAAATCTCCAATGTGAGTGTTAGTGTGTGTTTTTATAAGAGAGAATCAGATAGAAATCTTTTCAAGGCACACCAAATGAGTGCAACATGAGCCACTATTTATAGGAAATCTGGATAGTGAGGCATGGCCCCGTGCTTGATGAGCACGCCCCCGTGCATTTTTTATGACATATGACAGATTTGTTTTGTCTTTTCTGTGAGGTGGCAACGGCCCCGTGGTTGGTAGGCATGGCCCTGTGCCTTTTAGTGACATGTGCTCAATTCTTCTTTGTCTTTTCTGTATTCTCGTCCAAGGCCTCATGCATGATGAGCATGGCCCCGTGCTTTTGCTTCCAGATTTTGTGTTTTCTTGTGTTAGAAGCATGAGGGCGTGTTTCTTGAGGCACGGGGGCGTGTTTCTTTGTTTTCTTGTGTTTTCTTCTGTTTTTTTTCGTCTTTTTTGCTTGTTTCTTCGTTTGGGGCTTGGTTTCACCTGAAATTATGTTTTATTATGATAAGTAGTCTTTTATGCTATGTTTTTTGACAGAAATTGCAGTTTTTAGAGATTATTTGATGCCGAAAATATGTATATTTTTATGTACATCAAACATCCCCACACTTGAACATTTCTTGTCCTCAAGCAATCTTCTTATAAATATTCTCTAAAAATAGCAAGCTTAGATTATAACCATCCCTTAAATGAACTTCCAAGAAGATGAAACAAAATAACCAAATTTTTAGTGATAATTAAGAATGAACTTTTGTTTTTGTGAGCTTCCGTTTATGCAAAACGTCACGTTCTCACAATGTTCACTCACACTCGGTTTTATATCAGATCATACCTGTGATGTATGTATGTGAACACTCTTAGTCGAAATGCAACATGTGATAAATAAGCTTGTAACAAATTCAAATCTCCACCTTTAAAGGGTTGCATAGATCAGAAGGTAAAAGGGTTTTGGTTTAGTGTGATTAGGAATTGGTATTTTGTGGCGGTTCAAGGGTTAATGAGGATGGTAAATACAACTTCCTACTGATTGTCGGGAGTCTTAAGATGTCTTCATTGGATAGCTCATTTTCTTCGAGTTTTTTTTTTATATATATATACCTAATGACTCTTTTAAGGTCAGATCATCAAGACCAGTTTTATCGAGGATGTGGATTAGTTCTTCCTCAATCCTGTTCTGAATATAACTTCCAACTCTAATGGATCGTTCGGCTTTGAGCCTAATAGCCCCCATCCTCATTAGTTCGGTATATTCATGCTGAGACTGAGTTTGACTTTTTCTACATCTTCCTTCGTGGGACCAGGTTCCGCAACCTAAGCATCGTTCATATCTTTTTGCTCTTCTCTTCATTGCGTTTTTGGAAATTCCACAGAATGGTGGCCTTTGTTCGTCTTAGCGCCACTTTTTCCTCACCTCATTGCTAAAGAGAAAGATTATCTACCTAAGTTATGGAGGCAACCTAGGTTTTTGTGAAGTGTATGCAGCAAAGGAAATTGAAATCGAAAGAATGCATTTCCAGTTCTTTAGGGTCTGCCGATAAAAGACCATTGTTGTATTTTACCGGTGAAAATGGATAAAGTGATCGGGTTTTTGGGTTTTGTAATTTGGTAATGGGTTTGATGGAATTGTGTAAATATTACCTTCTTCCTTATACAACTCTTCGTGCGCTCTTGAAATGAATAATTGCGACAATTTCTAAATCACACGAAACATATGACTCACTCAAATCTTCCGAAAAAATATTTATATGGCATGAGGTTTATCTCACAGTAACGCAGGAATTGAGTATTAACACCATATTTTGCATAAATTTATTCTCAATATTTCAAAACTTCTTTCTAATTTTTCACTTTATGATTGGTTATTTGCAAAAAATTTTCTTGGTTTTATTTTTAGGTTTAGAATAATCTTTGTTTGCTGCAAAAATATTTGTTGTTTTAGAGAATTTTTATAATTAGTTGGACAAAAAATTGGTCAAGTAATTCCCCTCCCCACACTTGAATCTCACATTGTCCTTATTGTGACAAAATTCATGGAAATATAAAAATTCTAATTGAGTATTATGGGTAAAAATGGAGAGTTACTTCCCTATGGGTCAACGAAATTTCGACAGAGCGTCCCCTTTTTTCCGTCTGTTTTCCTATTTTTGTACCTGTATAATATAAAACTGCAAACATCCACAAACAACCAAGCATAAACTGCTAAAAATTGGGTGTAGAATTATCCATCCCTTGCCCTATCGGGCTAAATTAGTACCTAACATAATGTCTTTGGCACCCACGGCCATAAAGATATCCAAACCAACATAAAAATAAACAAACAAGTATGACGGAAAGTAAATTGTTTAAAAACACACATCATAAGTTCATGAAATACTACCAACCCATGCCCGTGTCCGACCTACCAGTGCCGCCAGTCATCAGTTACCCGTGTCCGGGTCAAATGGTCCCCACTGCCTGTCCATGCGATAGCCCAAACGATCAATCTCCCGCCTCGTCTCTGCATATTTGGCTGCTCGCTGTACATCTGAGGCAGCCATCTGCTCCGTAATCCTATCAAATGAGGCGGTAGTGTTAGATGAGAATTGATCAATAAGTCCATATATACCCTCAAGAGAGTACCGACTATCGTGTGACGAACTGGGACCGGCCCCTGATGAAGATGGGCCTCCACTCTGATGGTAAGTTCGGCGGCGGTGCTGTCTGGGTGGTGATTTTCGTCTCTCATGCACATCCTGGATCATCATCTCTGCCGGGTCTTCTGGGTCCCAAACTTGGTTGTTCTTATCACAAATCTCCACACACCAGGGCTGATTTGCTGAATTATTTGCATGCTTTCACAGTAATCAAGGTTGAGAGCTATCGGGTCTGGGCTTGGATTTCCTTCTGTGTCTGCACCATAAGCCCTGTAGAGGTTGTGGATCCAGGGACCACCGAAGATCGGGGTACTTCCTTGGGCGGTAGCATTTGTCATGAAAAGTTTGCAAAATAGCATAGTGATATTGCATGGTAGTTCGTTTTTCATGCAGTACAATGCCCAAAGATCCCTCAGGTTGACAACCCCTTCACTCTGTCCTCGAGCTGTGACGGTGTGACTCTGAAAACGGTGGATGTACCTCATGAGCGGGTCACGCAGTGCTGTGCTTTTTGAAACGCTCAGTCTATACTTTGCTGTTCCATAACTCAACTGCTCCCAAGCTTCTTCCCTTATGGCACCTGCATCCGCTTCATCATAATCACCTTCATCTGTAAATGTTGTTTTAGCCTCGTACCAGATGTTTGAGTCAGTTTCCTCGGTCGTGTAAATTCCCAAATCAACTCCTAGTTGGGTGACAGAAGTTTTATGCCATACACCCACATCGGAATTCGATTGCCGCGTTATTCCACATGTCAAACTTTTTCTTCTTTATATTGTACGAGGCCAGGAATTCATTTGTAAGTTCCGTCACTGATTCCCCCGTTTGGCCCAAAACCCGTCTCCAAGGTCCCTTCACAATTTTTTGATAGCGGTCCCATTGGTTGACCTGTCTCAGAGTTTCTTCACATGCATGGAAATTGGCTTCGGGGTACTTGTTGCTTAGATAAGTTAATCACGTGTTTGCCTGTCAGTCCTTTGTCTTGCGGTTTCCGAAGACTAGGTATGCATGAACTTCGTCCCCATACTCGGCCATCTGCAATTTACACTCAAATTAGCCAAAATTTGTGAAAGATTTGCAATTTTGCTGAAACAGAGAGCAAAGCACGGTGGCGTGCTTTAAAAATCACGGCCCCGTGCTGGTGCCTCTGATACAGTTTCCTTTGATGTTTGACTTTTGGTTGACCACGACTCGTGTTGTTTTGTGCATGGCTCGAGTTTCTAATATTGATTACTAACTTTCACAGACTCGAACCCTCGTTTCCAACCGGTTATATAAATTAGGTTTAATGGTGTGTTGGGTATTTATGCTAGAACTCAAAACTCGAATTTGTTTCTTTCAATTAAACCTTAACTATCAATTATTCAACAATCTATGCAAGCAAATTAACCCATATTCTTTTCGGGTTTTGATCTGAATTGGTCGATTTGAGCGATTTTAGGGTTAACCTAAACCTAGAATGACGAATTTGAACAATGAAATTTGTTAAATTAACATACCTTAGGTTTAGAATCGAAGATTTGATGAAGAAATTAGCAAAATGTTGGATATTCGGCAGTTTTCCGGTTCAAAACGCAGTGATTATTAGGGTTGGTGGTTGGAGAAAGTTATTTTATTCATTTAAAACTTGTAATTGTTCTGTGACCAAAAACACGGCCCCGTGCTATTAAAAGAACGGTACCGTGCTGCTTAGTGCAGACAGTGTTTATTTAGATTTTGTTTATTTGTCGAACTGGTTAGCTGGTTTTTATTTTCTGGTTATTTTAACACGGTAATTAAAAACCTAAATTTCATTAAAACATAAGATTAAAGACATAATTAAAGATAGACTTAATCAAAGATAGACGAAACAACAACTCTCGGATCCTAACACATAGTACTAGCGGAAACAACTTCAACACGAAACAAAGTTAGAACTTCAACGGCCCCCACTTCCAAACAAGTCCTGGATGTGTGGTGGTGCTCGTTTGTCTTCCAAAGTTTCGTCAAGATTTTTGTTGAGCGTAACGATTTCTCGGTTGAGAAAGTTAAGTTTGGAAGTCACATCTTTGTGGTGGCCATCCACAACATGGATGTTCTCGAACCTAAGCAGGTCGACCTTTTTGATTAACTCGATTACTCGAGCCTCGGTTTGCATATTGCTCTCAACTTGATCTCTTACGATGCATTGGAGTCTCATGATTTGCTCCTCAAGGTAGGAGGATTCATGTTGTTTCCCCTTTTTCACTGGCCTCCATTCAACTCGTTTTCCTTCCATTTAGGTAATTTGTGTTTGGTGTGAATGGAATAGTGAACTTATGCATGCATTATATAGAGACTGGAAAGTTGAACACGGCCCCGTGTCTTTAGAAACACGGCCCCGTGCTGCTATAGGAATAAATGTTTCTGAGTCAGAAAATTGTACGGAGTCAGCGCGTATCATCCTGAAGATTCTGGGGTGACCACGGCCTCGTGCTTAGGAAAGCACGGCCCGTGCTTTTTGTCTCAGTGAATTTCCTTTTAATTCTCAATACGATTCAAGATCTGGAATTTTTAGAATGACGTTTATTGTGATAATTTGGAAGTTTGGTCATCTAAAAATCAATTTTCATTAAAATAAAAGTCCTAGAAAAGTTACGGGATAAGCCTGGGTTTCCTAAAAAAAGAAAAATAATTGGGTTAAGCCCGAAGTCCTAACACATTGTGCTAAATCCACTTGTTTATACATAAAAACAGAAAATTAAGTTTTCTAGAGTTCCCCGAAAGGCTCTCCTACTCCGAATGGTCCTGGTAGTGGAAAATACGTGAAACCGAGAACTTGAAACCGGAGTTGTTCATTGATGTCTTGGAGTTCCATTTTCATGTTTTCCATTGACTCGGTGAGTTGCACGAGACGCATCTCAGCAAGGAAGTTCATTTCGGTGAGTTCTTTCACGAGTTCTTTGAGTTTCATGAGAAGCTCGGTTTTTGAAACATGGCGGGTATCGTTTCTCGGATGTCGGGAAATGGGGATTGCTTCACTCATCTCAGTTGGTATGCTAAATTCTCAGAGATTTTTGGTTTTGGTTTGTGCAAGAAATGCAATGACACATGGTGCCTTTTATAACCAAACAGAAAACCGAGCACGGCACCGTGTTGTTAGAAACACGCCCCCGTGTTTTTACTCTGACAATTCTTTTACAAACCAGTCTGACTGAGATTTTTGCAGCGTAGATGCCGGCCCGCATTTTTAGGCACGGGACCTTGAAGGCACGCCCCCGTGGTTGTCAAAAATTATTATTATTATTATTATTTTTTTATTTTTTTACAAGGCCTAGTGAAGGTCTAGGCCAGACCTTGTTTCCTTAATTTCTTATTCAAAAAGTTTGGAGGGTTAATACCTCCAAAACTTCTTTTAGTGGACCGTCAATGTATGGTTTTAATCGATGTCCATTTACTTTGAACTTCTGGCCGTTTGGATTTGAAATTTCGATTGTTCCATAGTCAAAAACTGATTCAACTACGTATGGACCTGTCCACCGGGATTTTAGTTTTCCTGGGAAAAGACGTAAACGGGCGTTATATAACAGTACACGGTCGCCAGTTTGAAATTTTTTGTTTCCTTTTAAATGAGCGTCGTGTATGCGTTTAGACTTTTCTTTGTAGGACCAGGAATTTTCATAGGCCAGTGTTCTTAGTTCCTCGAGCTCACGAATTTGATCTTCCCGGGTTTCTCCGGCGGACGTTAGATCAAAATTCACTACTCTGAGGGCCCAGTAGGCTTTGTGTACATGCCTTCCCGTAAACGAGCTTGAAGGGTGTCGTTCCTGTGGGAGTTTTGTAGGCCGTCCTGAGGGCCCACAATGCGTCATCTAACATTTTTGCCCAATTTTTGCGATTCACCCCCACACTTCTTTCCAAAATTCTATTAATTCCTCGATTTGAGACTTCTGCCTGCCCACTGGTCTGAGGGTGATATGGTGTTGCAAGTCGGTGATGGACCCCATACCGTGCTAAGACCTTGTCCATCAGAGTGTTACAGAAGTGGGTACCTATGTCGCTGATTAGGGCTTTCTGAGTACCAAATCTTGAAAATAACTTTTTCAGAAATCGTACAACTACTCGAGCATCGTTAGTGGGAAGAGCTTGTGCTTCTACCCATTTAGACACGTAGTCGACTGCTACAAGGATGTATTTATTTCCGAATGAGTTGGGAAATGGGCCCATGAGATCTATTCCCTATACATCAAAGATTTCACAAATTTGAATGCCTTTTTGGGCCATCTTATTTTTTGATGAGAGGTTCCCGGCTCTTTGACAAGCATCGCATGCTTGGATCAAATTATGTGTATCTTTGTATATAGTGAGCCAAATAAATCCTGCATCAAACACTTTCCTGATCGTGGTAGCGGTACCATGGTGTCCGCCTGTCGGTCCTTCATGACAGTGTTTGAGAAAAACTAAGGCCTCCTTGCCCGCTACGCACCTACGAATGACTTGATCCGCACCTATCCTAAACACGTATGGATCTTCCCAGAAGTAAAACTTAAGATCGGAGAAGAATTTCTTCCGTTGTTGGTGGGTAAGTCCTTTTCTAAGGATTCTACAGGCTAAGTAATTTTCGAAGTCGGCATACCAAGGACTTTCGTCTTTCTCTTCTATGACTGCTAGAATGCGCATGAGAATTTCATGTGGGAAATTATCGTTGATAATTTCTTTGTGAAATTTGTCAGGAGTTGGACATTCTAAGCGCGAAAGGTGGTCTGCGGTGACATTTTCTGCTCCCTTTTTGTCCTTGACTTCGATGTTAAATTCTTGGAGTAGTATAATCCATCTGATAAGTCTAGGTTTAGCATCCTGCTTGTTGAAGAGGTATCGTATGGCGGCATGGTCGGTGTAAACTTTGGTTTTGGAAAGAACTAGGTATGATCTAAATTTTTCGAAGGCAAATACTACTGCTAGTAACTCTTTTTCTGTTGTGGTGTAGTTTTCTTGTGCATCATTAATGTTAGTGCACGGTTTTGCGTCTTGAGTCTTTGTAATTATCGTTAACATATTTGTTGTTTAATTAATGTAATAATATATTATTATTTCAGGTAATTCGTTAATGTATAAGGCTAGTTCCCTAAGGATGTTTAGCGAACTAGACTTTAAGTTAAATCGCCTCTGATTCGTTAGGGGATGTTAACGAATCAGAGGGTGATTCGCCTATTTAATGTATGTAACGAAGTAGGTTTTGGTTCGCTAGGGGATGTTAGCGACGAGACCATTCTTCTATATATAGTGAACACTGTTCACTTGTTATTTAAGTTTTGAGAGTTTAATTAACGAATTGATGTCCAAATCCTCTCTCGATCTTTAATCTTAATATTAACAACTACTATTATAAACATACTGATTATATATATACATATATAACACTGAATCGAAGTTAATTATGAGCTAGATCTATTAGTTAAGGTATTAATCGATTACTCGCAGATCTGAGATCTGTTATTGTTATTAGATTGATACGATTTTGGGATCCAACAAGTGGTATCAGAGCCGTTGGGGCTCAATTACACTTGATTTGGTGTTTAATTAGTTTTTGATATTGTTAATATTCTAGTTGAGTGAATTTGAATCAATATTAAGATTGATTTGATTGAATTATGTATGAATTGGATTGAATCTGAGTTGGTTAACATATTGGAATGGTTTCGTGATTTGGAATTGAGTTTTGGATTGTTTTGAGTGGATCGGTATTGGTTTTGGTTTAAGTCCGAAACAGGGTTAGTGTTGTGGTAAAGCTGGATTGGTAATCGGAGTTGTTTGGTATTGAGGATTTGCGTATTGGATTCGTGATTGTGTTACGAGTATTTTGGTAGGTGACTTGTGTGATTTGGTTTTATATCGAGTTGGTATTACAAATTTCATGTTTCTGGGTTTCTAGGTTGATGTTCATCATTCCCAATTTTCTGGAAATTTTGGTTGAAGATTTGAAGATTCAAAGATGAACATGATTCGCTACGTTGATTTGCTATTCTGTTCACCTTGTTTCCTTCATTAAGTGTGTCAATTCGTTACTTATTTCATCTGATTCGTTAACCAGTTCGCTATATTAGCTGATTCGTGTTATCTAATTAGCTGACCGGGTTAACTGATTCGTGAGACACGTGTTCACCTTGGAACTTGTGTCATAACAACCTTTGCCACGTGGCATAAAGTATCAAAGTTTGTTACAAACGGTTGTAACAACTTGATTCGTTATAGTTGATTCGCTAAATCAACTCTAGCTGATTTTTTATAGTTTGTTCGTTGTCTAATTCGTTACAAGAAATCTTTAATTCGCTAAGCCTGTAATTCGTGATTGACTTAGTCAATTCGTTAGAGTTGACTAGTTCGTTGACTGATTTGTTGACCATCTGGTTCGTGGTCTGATCTAATTCGTTAACTTTTTAATTCGCTAAAATCAATTCTTGTTCGTTAACATTAATCCTTAATTCGTTAAGGATTGATTCGTTAATCACTGTTTACAGTTCGCTATAACTGTTTCTAGTTCGTTAATCTTATTCATTATACCCTTGAAGTTTTACTACTTGTCAAAGATGGCTGGTATGTATGCATTGGCTTCTCAAAACATGTTGATGCAACAAATGTTGCAACTTGATACCGAGATAGGTTCACATTCTAAATGTCCAAGATTGATGAAGTTTAGTGACTTTGCCAAGTGCGAACCTCGGTTTCGTGCTCATTTGGGGTCTGTTTATCCTGATTGCTCATATTGTCTCGATGAAGTTTATAAGGAACCATTGATTGGTGATGATACCATGGTTTTGTTCCTAAAGCTGTTTCGCAATATTCACAAGAAGAGAAGAAAGCTTTGGAAATCGAAACAAAAGCTTATTCCACTCTCACTATGGCATTGCCAGAAAATATCTTTCATCAAGTGGGTAATATTAAGAGATGTGCTTCTCTATTCCAACATCTTTGTATGAGAAGTATGGGGAACAGAGCTGAGAGAAAGAAAGTGATGCTCAAGTTTCAGTTTCGAAACTTTAATTTATTGAAGGGAGAAACAGTTTAAGAGATGATTACACGGTTTATTCACTTAATTAGTGAAATGGACAAGATGAAATTGGAGATTTCTGAAACAGATTAAATTGACACTATTAAGAGTGTGCTTCCAAGTTCTTATTCAACATTTCTAATGGTGTTGAAAGAGAATGATTATTTCTTGAACGAAGACTTGACTGCACTTGAATTTTTACAAAAGAACGAAGCTAGAGAATATGATTTTAAGTGTCAAAAATCCTCCAAGGAAAGTCAAGATCCAGCTTTCTATGGTGTAAGTATGCCTCTTAGTTCAACGATCTCTCCAATCAATGCTTTTCTTACTCAAGCGGCAAGTGAAAAAGAATCAACTATGTTCAATGATCCAAAAGTATGTTTCTATTCTGCTGGTAATTCTGGATTATCTGGTGGCTCTGGAAGTTCAACTATTAATAATCCATTTGCTTCACCACCTAGTGTTAATATGAAGGAAGCTGAGCAAAACTTTGCTTTTCTGACAGCTTTCATGTCTTCATATGAAAACTTGGTAAGTAGAAAGATTGCCACAAGTGATTTAACTGATGAGGACTATGATCAGATAGATCCTGATGATTTGGAAATCATGGATTTAAAGTGGAACATGGCTATGATCGTCCGTAAGGTTAAAAGATTCATGCAAAGAACTGGAAAAGATCTTCCGGCATTAAACAAGAAATCGGGTTTTGACAAATTGAAGGTAAAATGCTATAATTGTCAAGAATTTGGGCATGTCGCAAAGGAATGTGACAAACCAAAGAAAGAATACACTGGTCCTCATGGTCAACATCAAAATTCGTCTACACCAAGAGGTAGTGATGCTGAAAAGAAACCATCCTCTTCTATAACACAAGCAATGTTAGCAGATGGTAATGATTGGTTACAACGGTTACTATGTAATGATGCTCAAGAAAATTTGGCTATGTTTGGATTGCATAAAGATTGTCAAGATACAAGTGGGAGTGAGATGTCTTCTGATAATGATTCTGGATCTGATTCTGACGACTCTTGCGACAAGTATCCAACAATATTTGCTTGCATTGCCAAAATCAATGAGGTTAGTCATTCTATCTCTGCTACTTCATCTGTTAAACTATTATGTGTTGATTGTGAATCTAACAAATCTAAGTTAGAAGCTTTGAAAAGTCAAAATGATAATCTTGAAAGAGAAATTGCTTCTCTGAAGGATACTTATCGACAATATCTTGAATCTAAAATGAGATCTCGAGAAAAGATTGAAGCATTGTCGACAAGTAACCACGATCTCAAAGCTGAGTTATCTGTGAAAATGACGATTAATGACCAAAAGTTTCAAGAAATATTGAAACATCGTTCAAAGATAACCGAGCTTGAGAATGACGTTCTTGAGTTGAAGAACAAACTGGGAAAGTTTAGAAATTCTTCTTTTCTGTTGAATGAAATTATTGAAGTATCTGGTAAACAAAAGGATTCAAAAAAGGGTGTTGGTTTTGTAGAAATTCCACCACCATTTCACAATGATTACAAAATTAATCCTTTTGCTAGAAAAGAAGAGGATTTGATTGAGAAAGAAACTATGACTTCTGAAAAACCTAAACCAGTTAAATCAGAAAAATTTGTTAAAACAGAAACTGTTAAGACCCATGTTGCTCCTCAAAAACCTCATGTTCAAAGTAAAAAGGTCTTTGTTGAGAATGATGACAAAGTGATTATCGAGGACGTGTTTGAACCTGAGATAATACACAAGAATAAGAACATCCCAAGTTCAAATCATATTCTTTGCGAACCTCAAGAATTTGAGGAAGCTGTGTATGGTTCATTCAAGTCTCACATGAAAAAGGAAGAACCAGTAAAAACTAAACCAGTAAAGGAAAAGAAGTCAGATAAACCAAAAATTTCTGATGAGGATTTAATGCGGTTTGTTAATCCTCCTAGTTCTAAGCCTTCACCTGTTAGAGTTTTTAAATTAAAAGGGATGGACACGATGTTCACAGAAAAAGATATTCCAATAAGTATCAATAAACCTGAACATATTGAGAGTGTCTTTATCAATGAAACGTCACAGATTCAAGATCTTGAACGTAGATATGCTCAAGCAAAAACTTCAGTTCCATCTGATCCATTGACTAAAGCAAAACAAGTTTTAAAACAAGCGAATAAAATTAAATTTGTGAAGTCAACTGGGATAGATACGCTGAAGAGTTTCTCGAACTTTTCTAATTTGGATTTCTACTTGAACAAGAAGTCTGAATTATCTGATGAGTTTGCTAAGAGCATGACCAAAAATGTGAGTCATCATCAACCTTCTACGTCATTCATTCCAACTACTTCTCAACATCATCGTGTAGACATGCGAAGCTGTTTTCTTTGAGGTCAACATGGTCATATAGTGAGGAATTGTAGTCAGAAGAGCTATCAGAATCTTCATCCTTTTATCAAGGACAACTCTAAGCCAATTCCATTGGTAAAGGAGATTCTGAAATGACCTACGTCGTATGCTGATGACACTCATATTATGTTCTCCAATGTGAATCCACGGAAGGTTATTCATGTTAATGAGACACATGGTCAGGTTAAACCAAAGTTTGTCCCGCATGAGCCAGTTTGTAGAAACATGAATTCAAACATTGTTCAAGCAGCTTACTTAAGACGAAAGTCTAGGAAGCCAGTAACTTATTCACAAGTGGATGAACAGCATTTGAACTCTGTTAAAGTTAATGATCAAAGAGAAAACCAAAAGGTGCCCAAGACTGAGGCCTGGGCTGACTTTTTGAACTAATCATCGTTATTTTGTGTGTAGGGTACATCCAGGATTGTGTCTGGTGAAAACTGGATAATGGATAGTGGATGTTCGTCATATCACTGGGAATCTTGACCTATTAACCAACGTGAGAAATATTCAAGGGGGTTATGTGGCATTTGCTGGGAATTCTGGGGGCATGATCACACAAGAGGGTGAAGTTTCGAATGGTCACATCACCTTTGAGAAAGTAAATTATTGTGATAAAGTGGATCATAACTTATTAAGTGTATCGCAGATTTGTGATAAAAAGTACACAACGATATTCACTGACAAAGAATGTCTTATCTTGAAACCGGGTTATGTTATTCCCGAGGACATGGTTGTCATGCGATCACCACGATCGAATGATATTTATGTCTTAAGCATGAGCTCTAAGATATCCACATCAATCAAAACATGTTTTGTCTCGAAAGCAACCGAGAAAGACTCGATTCTATGGCATCGTAGAATGGGTCACATACATGTTAGAAAGATGAATTATTTGATGGCCAATGATTTAGTGGAAGGTGTCTCATTGAAGAATTTTAAATTATCCGATCACTGCGTTGCATGTAAAAAGGGAAAGCAGAAGAAGAAGACACATCCTTCTAAATTATTGAATTCCATTAATACTCCTCTTGAACGACTTCATATGGATTTATTTGGTCCTGTGAATCGTGCGAGTATTTCTGGGGATTGGTATTGTCTTGTGGTGACTGATGATTATTTAAGATACGCATGGGTGTTATTTATGAGTTCGAAGGATCAAACACCGGTTTTGGTACAAAACCTTATCACCAAGATCGAATCACTGTACAAAAAAAAGGTGAGGAGAATACGAAGTGATAATGTTACAGAATTCAAAAACACTGTCTTGGATTTCTTTTGTACTCACAAAGGAATTCATCGAGAATACAGTGCACCTTACGTAACTCAACAAAATGGTGTTGCCGAACGAAAGAATCGAACCTTGATTGAAGTTGCACGTACAATGCTCGCTGATTCTAAGCTTCCCATTCAATTCTGGAATGAGGCGGTGAATACAGCCTGCTATACTCTGAATCGGGTTCTAACCGTTAAAAGACTCAAAAAGACAAGCTATGAGTTATTGAATAATCGAAAACCTAATTTAAAGTATCTGGAACCTTTTGGGTGTCCTTGTACTATGTTGAAGAATGATGCGGGTAAATTTGAAGAAAAAGCTATCGAAGGGTATTTCTTGGGATATGCATCTCCAAAGAAAAGGGTTTTTAACTTTACATCCGGTTGTATTGAAGAATGGTACCATGTGGACTGTCAAAAGTACTGAACTCCTCCTCAAGGAAAAGGTCCCGATTGGATGTTTGACTACGATAGTTTATTTAATTCATTTACTCCATCAACTGAACACATTGACGAAGACCTGGTTCGAGCATACTTTGAAGATCATTTGGCAATTCCACGATTTTCAAGTTCTAATGATGTTGCAGCTCAACCTGATGCTCTAGCTGAGGAACCTCAAGTTGCTTCTCCAGTGGCTATCGATAATGTTTCCACTTCTTCTGATGATGATCAAGCTGAAGATTAAGGTATTAACCTTGACAGTGATAATGTTTCATCTCCTGAACTTGGTGAACATTACACTAACTTATTTGATAATGTTGTTGTTCATAAGAATCCAACTCTTCGGATTCATGGATATCATCCACAGGAAAACATCATTGGAGAACTTGATGTGGGCGTTCGTACACGTCATCAAGTTGCTTCGTCAAGTGATAATAACATATTGTGTGCTTACACTGATTTACATTCATCGGGAATTGTAAATCTTCCTAAATTCACTTGCTTTCTATCTCAAGTTGAGCCAACGACAGCTCGTAAGGCACTTGAAGATCCTTCTTGGGTAGAAGCTATGCAGGAAGAATTACAGCAATTTGCACGATTGGGTGTTTGGGATTTAATAGACAAGCCTGCTAGAGTCAAGAAAGCGATTCTGACTAAGTGGGTATTTAAGTGTAAAAAGGACGATCGAGGTGTCATTGTCAGAAACAAGGCACGTCTAGTGGTGCAAGGGTTTCATCAGCAAGAGGGTATTGATTACACAGAGGTATATGCTCCAGTTGCAAGATTAGAGTCGATTCGAATCTTCCTGGCATATGCTGCTTATAAGAATATCAAGGTCTACCAAATGGATGTTAAGAGTGTTTTTCTCAATGGTGAACTACACGAAGAGGTGTTTGTCCAACAACCACTAGGTTTTGAAGATCCTGAGTATCCGGACCGTGTTTACCGATTAAACAAGGCCCCGTATGGTCTACATCAAGCCCCGAGAGCTTGGTATGGCACGCTCGCCGACCATCTGACTGATACTGGCTTCAAAAGAGGGGCTGTCGACTGCACTCTATTTCATAAAACTATTGGTGATGATCTTCTCCTTGTCCAGATTTATGTTGATGATATTATTTTTGGGTCTACAAACGACACATTGTGTAAGGAGTTCGAGAAGTCCATGCAAACAAAGTTCGAGATGAGTTCGATGGGAGAGATGAATTTCTTTTTAGGGCTGCAGGTTCACCAGTCTGCTAATGACATCTTCATTCACCAGACTAATTATGTGAACGACGTCTTGAGCCGATTCAAGATTTCTGCCGGAAAAATCCCTTCTACTCCTCTCCCCGTGGGTCACAATTTATCACCGGATGAATTGGAGGATACCGTTGATCCTACCCTCTATCGTGCCATGATCGGTTCTTTAATGTATCTAACGGCTTCTCGCCCTGATATTATGTTTGTTGTTTGTCTTTGTGCTAGGTATCAAGCAAGTCCACGAGTGACTCACCTAGCTGCGGTCAAGAGAATTCTTCAGTATTTGAGGGGAAATCCAGACATTGGGTTGTGGTACCCCAAGGATGATATCTTACTGCTTATTCAGACTCGGACTATGGAGGTTGCAAGATCAACTTCAAATCAACGACTGCAGGATGTCAATTTTTAGGAAACCGGCTTGTTTCCTGGCAGTGTAAGAAGAAGACAACGGTCTCCACTTCAACCGCCGAAGGTGATTATGTTGCAGCCTCGAGTTGCTGTTCCCAGGTTTTGTGGATACAACAACATCTCCGCGACTATGGTTTGAAGTTTCTTACTACTCCTATTCTAATTGATAATTCTGCTGCAATTTCTATCACGAAGAATCCCGTACAACATTCGAAAACAAAACATATCGAAATTCGATATCATTTTATACGGGGTTGCTTTGAGAAGAATTTGATTGACCTTGAGAAAGTACATACTGACTTTCAGAAAGCCGATTCGTTTACCAAAGCTTTTGACAAAACGCGTTTTAAATTTTGCTTGGTTTAAACGGATTGAAGACCCTCGCTGATATCCTTAAACAAGGATGACTATCTTTATTTTATGTCATTTTTCCTTTTAAAATTTATTTTGGTTTTAGGGGTGAAAATTTAGAAAATAAAAAAAGATCGTGGTTTTCGTTTGTATAGATAAAACCAAAAACATTCAAAAACTTAATCCAAAAATATTGTGATTTCTTTTCTTTAATGTTTTCCTTTAAAATATTTCTTGAAAAACCAAAAACATTTTAAAATTTGAAAATCCAAAAAGAATGTACTTTTCAGTTTGTACAGAAAAATACGAAAATCCAAAAAGAATGTGAAGTTTATTTTGTTTATAAGAATATTGAAAAAAGACAAAAATATTGTGTTTTTAAAGTATGTATAGAAAAAAACCCAAAAAGATTTTTGCATGCGTTTGCTGAAAATTATGTCAGTTGTCTACATTTGACGGACATGTATGTGTATATGTTTTGGTCCTGACATTTACTTGTAAATGTTCAGGTTAGCCATTCACCTGATAATGGAAAATTGTTGGGACGTTCGCTATGCGTTTTTTGATTATTTTCTCGCTGAAAATTATGTCGGTTATTTAAGTTTGTGAAGCATGCTTGCATGTCTTGGTCCTATTATTCACTTGTTGAATTGATAGAACAGCCATTTATTTATAGACTTAAGTTAACTGGGACGATTAAATTTATCTTTATTTTGTTTTATGCTCCTCAAAATTTTGATTTTTTGAAGCAAAAAGAGAAAATGATAGTACATTGATTATCTTGACTCCAAGTCCAGCAAGAAGTAAGCTTAAAAGACTGTGTGCTTAATTGCATTGGTGTATTGGTAGGTCTTAAAACAACCAAGTAGAGTAAAGTATGTGATATAAACATAAAGAAACACCAAATTGAAAGGGGTGTTAGTCTTAGCAAAAGTCTCGGTAAGGATGGCAAAAATGTAATAACCAGTCATACTCAAGCCTTATAGTTGTTGATCTCCAAAAATATAATAAAGCAATTAACAAGCGTTAGGATTCTGGACACTGTGAGTCTTTATGCGGCTTAATCATCTGGATATTCATAAGCATGAATATTTCACTCGCTTTCTAGAGCAAACCTATAATCATTAAACTTGATCACTGCTGTACTTTGTACAAACTTCCAAATTACTAACTTGATCAAAAACCGCTATTAGTCATACATTTGTTCCTCCCTTGCGCGCGTCTTAATACCATTAAGAAACGGACCCCAGGGGATGCAATGTATGTAAGCCGACAGATGGACTCGTGCATACTCATTCACAGTAAAAGAAACTTGATGCATTGCTCAAAATTTTTCAGTTGGTATCAAAAATTTTGATCAACACTATAATGGTTTAAGTCAAGTTGGGGTGATCTGGCAAAAATCAAATTAAGCTTGAACCGAGATTAGAGGCTGATAGTTTCTGATATTCTGTGCTATAATTGAACCAATTAATCATATCACAAAAATACTTGAAAATTTGTTATTAGATTTAAGTGGACAACAATACCAATGACCGACTTAACGCCAGTCATAATATCGCTGAAATATAAAACTGTGATAGAAGGGCAATTTGGTTAATATGATTCTCTGCTCAAACTCAACAAAAACACAAAAATATGTATTGCTTTTGTTAAAATCATAGAAAAACACAAAAAGAATGTTCAATTTTTTTTTTAATTGTTCGGATATTTCTTTGTACATACATTCTTTAAAATTGTTTACAAAAATACCAAAAAGATTGTTTTTTACTTATTACTTAAACTTATTTAAGTTATGTTTCATAAAATGAAACGTTTTATTTTAATGTATCAAAATTATCGGGATAAAAGGTTCTCGTTAATTCTTTTACGTTAAAATTTTTAACGCATTATTTAATTCATTTATTTAATTAATTTAAAATTAAATAAAGTGTTTAATTTGTTAAAATTCTACTTCGTTAATTATGGATAACGAACTAGGTGATTCTTTAGCGAACTAGTTTCTAGTTCGCTCACCTAATTCGCTTCCACACTCTGTAACGTATCATCCCTTCTTCGTTGTACATATTTAACGAATCAAGACACAAGTCATGTCTTGTTCGCTATTCTAAGGTAACGAACTGAACTAGCGAATTGTCTAATTCCTTATTCATAATTCAAACAAATTGCATAATTCGTTCATTGTGTACCTCGGTTAGCGTGTCAGCCTATATAAGAAAGAAAAAGACGAACAGTCCTTCACTGTTCATCTTTTTCTTCACTGTAAAGACACCCTATTCAAAATTTTCTCTGAAATTCAATCTTCAATTTTCGACATTTCAAGATTACCATTGTGTGTCTAAGGTATAGATAATCACAATGATGTGATTTTCATAAAAAATGACTATGTATTATTAGAGTAATAATGGATTTTTTAGATTTAAGGGTTTTCCAATTTTATAAACCCGATTTATTTATGGTATCTTATGTTAAACTTGCTTATTTATAATTCATTGTGATCGGAATGCGATTCCGATACCCTGGGTAGACTTTAATCAACGATTGATTATTGTTTGCCTGGTTGTTTGAATGATTATTGTTTAAGGGTTATAGACTCTGTTAATGTATTGATTGTTCTGGTCTTAGAATACGGTGTTAAGTCTCAATCTTAATACCGTGAGCTTCGTATAGCGATTCCGAGTCACATAGATCTGCTACTTTGTTTGTTCGACGATATGCATGAGCTAATTGTAGCTGGATTTTTGTTGTTGACCTTCCGTGTTCTTGTTAATTTTGACCTTGACTTTGAGAGTCAAAGATCAAGTCTAATTTACTGACCATTCGTGATCTTTAGCGAATTGGGAGTGTTTCGTGTCCAATTCGTTAAGGAATGACACGAACTAGATCAGCGAATAACTTCATTAACGAATCTGATGTGGGTTCGTCAATTTATAACGAACTAGAACCTAGTTCGTTCTTTTGAATGGTAATTCGTTTGGTCTACTTCGTTAATTTATTTAACTGATAGCGAATTGTTTGATTCGTTACTGGATGGTAACGAATCAGAATAGTTTTCACACGAATGACATTGATGTCTATTTAATTATATTTTAAAAATAAATAAAGTATATCAACCGTCTAAACGCGTAAAATACACTAATTACTCTTATCATATGAAATTAATTACACCATCTATAAATAAATAGATATATAGTTATGGTAAATACATATTACATCTTCACATTTCTTATAATCATTCATATTTATACAGTTCAAATGGCTGATCAAGTTAATCCAGATCCACCGATTGCTGATCAAGGGCAACAAGAGCAACAAGAGGAAATCAATTTATTATCATCTGACAAAAAGCACAACATCTGTGCTTATGTTGACTCAAACGTTGCTGATATAGCTACATTTGGAGATATGTTGGCCTTTCTAAGACGATCAGTGATACATTACGCCATCACTGCTCGACCTACGGTGTATCTGAGTATCGTCAGGCAGTTTTGGGATACTGCTGAATATGTGGAGGAAGAGAAGCATATTCAAGCCACGATTAATGAAACTCCTATTACAATTGATGTTGAAGTAATTCGTCGTGTGCTTCGATTTGCTGATACTGATGACAACTCAAGTGAATTTGATAGGCAATTGGTCAGGGGTTTGTTTACCCGTGTACGTTATGGTGGAGACGTTAATAAATCTATGTTGAACAAGAATGGATTATGCCCACCATACAAATATCTTCTTCATGTTCTTATTCACTGTATGAGTGGTCGTCGTGGTGGGTTTGATAAATGTCGACTCAGTTTGCAATCAGCCTTTGTGGCTTTAATCCTCAACAAGCCATTCAACTACTCTGAACTTGTATTCGATCATTTGGCAGAACAAGTTCAGAAGACGGACCAGAAGAAGAAATTTCTAATGTATCCTCGGTTTTTGCAGCTGATTACTCAAGACTTAATACCTAATTTAGCAATTGATCAAACCTTGGTGAATGATAAGCTTTATATGGAACACATGACGGCTGACACAGTACGTAGAATGGCTATCTATCGAAAAACAACGCCAGCGGATAAACAAATGATTGGTCATATCGTTGATCCTAATTATGTATGTCCTTCCGAGGATCGTTGGATTCATGATGATTCAGATTCTGAGCATGAGGAAGGAGAAGGTGGGAACGATGGTGATGATGGAAATGATGGTGGTGATGGGAATGATGGTGAAGGGGGTAATGAAGGTGGAAATGGTGGTACTGGTGATGCCACTCTTAAAGAACAACAAGATGCAGTTGATGCTGCATTAGCTGCCACCATTGCTGCTCAATTAGGAAGAAAGAGAAAAGGGAAGGCAGTGGCAACTGGTGAGCCATCAAAGAAGAGACATGTGTCTGCTGGGGCTGGTGTCATCATTGGTGTGACATCACCTCGTCAACCAACGCCTCCACGCCCGGTAGTGCCAATTACAACTAGCACTCAGGCAATGACCTTGACGACGACGATGGTATCACATGAGCAGTTGGGTATGATACTCAGTCAACATTAACTGAAATACCTTTGCCGACTGATACTGTGGCTACAACTCCTCCAACAATACCTCTGAGGCCTCCTCATCCTAGTGATCTCTCATTCATGAGAATTACAAGGTCTCAAGGTCCAATCCAACCAATTCATCTATCCTTGTATGCTTTGCCACCACATCGTCAGACATAAATGCTTTTAAGTCTTCTCCATTTGTATGAGAACCAGATGAATGCTGATCGGTTAAATCAAGAACGTCTAATGGAGAATCAGAAGAAACTTGTCAGCTATGTTTCTTTCTGTCAAAAGGAAACAAAGGCCCTACGTGAGATTGTTGAGTCTCAGGGGGTGAAAATTAAAGAGCAAGAGGATCTGATTCTTCAATTGACTTGCAAAGATGATGCTCTGAAAAAGATCAAGAATAATGAGGAAGATCCTGATGATGATGAGTTTGGTGCTGGTGGTGAGACTAAACAAGCTCAATACCCTGCGTCTGGTGCGGGTACGAGTTCTGTTGACGATTCAGAGAAACAGATTGTTGTGTATCGTGATTATTCGGCTGCTAAACCAATTGAGATGATTGAAGCCAACACGGTAATATTTATGGATGGAACGGGTGTGATTAGAATCATGGTGAACAAGGATGAGATAGAGGTGGGTGAGTTTGTCGACAGGTCTCTGACACGAGAGCAGATTTCCATACTGCTTGGGTTGAATGACGAACAGTTGACCGTGTTAGAAACAGAACCTGATGTCGAAGTGGTGAATGAGGAAGGTATTGAGGATGATCTGTCTAGTCAAATGAATACAGATTTTATTTACGAAGATGAGGATGTTGAGATGGAAGACGTCACTGCTGAGGAGTATCCTGACTTGTATCAACACACGAACGTTGATCAAGGTGCTCCAGTATTTAGTGAACAGATTTTTAAAGCAGCTGAGGATGATTTGGAGAAGATGTCTAAGGGAAAGAAAGTTGTGGATACTCGTTTTGACTCAATTGTGAACCCAACTGATGCTAATATTGCTAAATTGTTCAGTCATAAAGCTGCGGATAAGATTATCAAGGCGTATTGATTTGTTGATCAAGAACGGAAAGACACAGCAGTTGCATGGGTCAAAGAGAATCAAGTAACTACCTTCAAGATTGTACCCAAGGTTCATGGTGACATCGTCTCATGGCTATACGATTCCGAGCTTAAGGTATGTATAGTTAAATGGGAGAAGGGAGTTCAGTACTACGAGAGGATAATGGATGTTCTTACACTACCGCGTTGGGATGTTCGTACCCTCGCGAGGCGTCCATTTACCAATCGTGGTGGCCTCCGGACAGCTGAGTGGTTTCATCAACACTTGCTGTTCGAAGTTAATCATGGGTTCAAGTTCTTCAAGCCCCAGGTCCCGAGACGTAAACGCATTGATGAGATTGATCCAAAGACTGGGTGGAAGAAACTTGTGCTTAAAGTTAAATCGCAGAAGACGATGAAGAGAGTGCCGGTGAAGACGATGCCCCAACAAATGCATCTCTCTTTCAACCGATGGTATTATGGCAATCGTATGGGCGAGGCTGTCATTGTTCTTGGTCGAGGACTGGAGACTGAACTGATCAAGATAATCGACCCGATGTGGTTGGTTAATTTATCTGAAACAGACAATGATGTGCTACATAGGAAGCAGATTCTGATCGAGCGCCGTGAAGATTACGACCTGGCTATGCAATTCCAATGCGTTGTGCGTGTCTGTCATGAAAATGGAATTCATAGTTGCAGAGACTGGCGGTCCAAGCGCTTCAAGTAACTTAAAGACAAAGAGCTCAAGACGAGGGGGTGTCTGTTAGTGCACGGTTTTGCGTCTTGAGTCTTTGTAATTATCGTTAACATATTTGTCGTTTAATTAATGTAATAATTTATTATTATTTCAGGTAATTCGTTAATGTATAAGGCTAGTTCGCTAAGGATGTTTAGCGAACAAGACTTTAAGTTAAATCGCCTCTGATTCGTTAGGGGATGTTAACGAATCAGAGGGTGTTTCGCCTATTTAATGTATGTAACGAAGTAGGTTCTGGTTCGCTAGGGGATGTTAGCGAACCAGACCTGTCTTCTATATATAGTGAACACTGTTCACTTGTTATTTAAGTTTTGAGAGTTTAATTAACGAATTGCTGTCCAAATCCTCTCTCGATCTTCAATCTTAATATTATACAACTACTATTATAAACATACTGATTATATATATACACATATAACACTTAATCGAAGTTAATTATGAGCTAGATCTATTAGTTAAGGTATTAATCGATTACGCACAGATCTGATATCTGTTATTGTTATTGTTATTAGATTGATACGATTTCGGGATCCAACAATTAAGAGTTTTACTTGCATAGTAAATTGGGTGAAAATGTTTTTCTTTGCGTTGGCCGAGTACGGCTCCAACTGCAAAGTCACTTGCATCGCATATGATTTCGAATGGAAGGGTCCAATCGGGTGTGGTCATGATTGGTGCATTGACGAGTTTGTTTTATAATGTATTGAATGATTCAATACATTCCTCAGAGAAGACGAATGGTGCGTCTTTTTCCAGAAATTTGGTCATAGGTCTTGAGATTTTTGAGAAGTCTTTTATGAAGCGGCGGTAGAAACCTGCGTGACCTAAAAAACTCCTGATGGCTTTGACTAAAGTTGGCGGCGAAGTTTGGATATGGTTTCTATTTTGTACCTATCAACTTCTAGTCCGTTTTGAGAAATCTTGTGACCTAGAACAATGCCTTCTTTTACCATAAAGTGGCATTTTTCCCAGTTAAGCACAAGATTTACCTCTTCACACCTAGCTAACATTTTTTCTAGGTTTTTCAGACAATGATCGAAAGAGTTTCCAAAGACTGAGAAGTCGTCCATGAAAACTTCCATAGAGTTTTTGATCATTTCGTGAAAGATGGCCACCATGCAACGCTGGAAGGTGGCTGGAGCATTACATAGTCCAAATGGCATTCTTCAGTAGGTGAAGGTTCCGCATTCGTGAAAGATTTACCTCTTCACACCTAGCTAACATTTTTTCTAGGTTTTTCAGACAATGATCGAAAGAGTTTCCAAAGACTGAGAAGTCGTCCATGAAAACTTCCATAGAGTTTTTGATCATTTCGTGAAAGATGGCCACCATGCAACGCTGGAAGGTGGCTGGAGCATTACATAGTCCAAATGGCATTCTTCAGTAGGTGAAGGTTCCGTATGGACATGTAAAATTAGTTTTCTCCTGATCCTCAGGAGCAATGGGAATCTGAAAGTATCCGGAAAATCCATCAAGAAAACAGCAGAACATTTTTCCAGATAATCGCTCAAGCATTTGGTCTATGAAAGGAAGTGGAAAATGATCTTTTCTTGTGGCGTCATTAAGCTTCCGATAGTCAGTGCAAACTCGCCAGCCTGTGATGGTTCTCATTGGTATTAATTCATCCTTCTCGTTCATCACGACCGTCATCCCTCCCTTCTTGGGTACTACTTGAACGGGACTAACCCAAGGTGAATCTGAGATTGGGTAGATTAATCCGGCATCAAGCAACTTGATTACTTCCTTCTTCACTACATCTTACATGTTGGGATTGAGACGTGTTTGATGTTGGACCACGGGGTTTGTATTCTTCCTCCATGAGGATTTTGTGAGTACAAAAGGAGGGACTAATACCCTTGATATCCATGATCTTCCATGCGATGGCCTTCTTATGGTTTTTAAGAACCTTAAGAAGTTAGTTTTTCTCTTCTTTAGAAAGGTGAGATGAAATAATTACTGGGAGTTGAGAATCTTTTTCTAGAAAGGCGTATTCGAGATGTTTTGGTCGTTCTTTTAATTCTAAGGCTGGTGGTTCTTCGATTGATGGTTTTGATTTTTCATTGTTTTCAATGATTCCGTATATTATTTCTGACTCTTCGTAGTTATTGTTGATATTTTCGTTTTCTAAAATGGGTTTGTTGAGTGTTTTATCTAAGACTTGTGTTTCTAAAGGAGTATTGATGGAGGAATCTTGCATATAGCAACTCACGATGTAGTCTATGATGTCAACACAATATAACGTGTCATCGTGCTGTTGCAGATATTGCATAGATTTTCCTATGTCAAAAGTGATTGCCTCGTCATTGACCCTGAGAGTGAGTTTGCCGGTGCAAACATCAATGATAGCCTTTGCGGTGGCTAAAAAGAGTCTTCCTAAAATTAGAGGTACACTTCTGTCTTCCTCCATGTCTAGAATCACAAAATCTACTGGGAAAACAAACTTGTCAATTTTGACGAGCATGTTTTCAACAATGGCCCGGGGGTATTTAACGGATCAGTCAGCTAACTGAATGCTCATACGGGTGGGCTTTGGTTCTCCTATCCCTAGTTTTGCAAAAATCGCATAAGGCATTAAATTAATACTAGCTCCTAGGTCAGCTAGGACATTGCTAACAGATAAATTTCCTATGAGACAAGGGATAGTAAAACTCCCTGGATTGGTCATCTTTGTCGGTAGCTTTCTTTGGAGGACAGCTGAACATTCTTCACTTAGGGTGACATGCGAGAGCTCCTCCAGCTTCCTTTTGTTTGTCAACACTTCTTTGAGAAACTTGGCATATTTTGGCGTCTGAGCAATAGCCTCGACGAAAGGGATGTTGATATGGAGTTGCTTAAAGAGTTCTATAAACTTCCCATATTGGGCTTCCAATCGTTCCTGCTTCAGTCTTCCAGGGTATGGAATAGGTGGAACATAGGTTCGGACTGGCTCCTTAGGCTGTACTGTGCTTGTTGGAGTCAGCCTTTCCTGCGTTTCATCAGGAGATTTTTTCTCCATAACCGATTCTGAAGCTGGTGAGATAACAGTGGTTGTACCGCTCCTGAGTGTAACGGCGGTTGGTGATTGTGTTGCATGGAAGAGTGCCAGGTGGTCTTTCGGATAATTGTCGGGCAATTTGTCCGATTTGGGTTTCTAGGTTCTGAAGTGATGCTTGTTGGCTTTTGAGATCGGCTTCATGTTTTAATAATACCCCGCTGATATCAACGGCTCTTGAGTCGGCTTTCTTTTCTACTTCATTTGTTTTGGTCATTAGTTGGGTTAGAATTTCTTCGATCTTGGAGTAGCTCGGGTTTTGATGGCTACTAGAACTTTGATCTTGAAATTGAGGTTTAGGCTGGAAGGGTTGATTCATTGCTCTTTTTTTGAATCCGGGTAAAGGTTGAGTGTTACCTCCGTCTTTCCAGCTGAAATTCGGGTGGTTTCTCCATCCTGGATTTTAGTTATTACTGAAAGCGTTGTTCTGTCGAGTGACGAAATCAACTTGTTCCATGGCCATGATGACTTACTTACAGTCAATCGTCTTATGGCTTCCTCCACAAGTGTCACAGGTGAGTCTGGTTTTTGATTGTTCGGCTTGAAGTTGTTCGAATTTTTTAGAGAGAGCTTCAAGTTGTACTGTGACAAGAGTGTTGGAATCAACGTGGTGTATTCCTTTATGTGTAGGTGTAGATCTTAGTGGGTTGTAAGCAAAACTCTTCTTTGCGGCCTTCTCCAGGACTTCAATTGCTTCGTTAGGTGATTTGGATCCCAGGTCTCCACCAGCGATCTGGTCGATGGCTTGCTTGTTTCGACAGGATTGTGCGTCAAAGAAAGTTTGTACTTGTAACCATACGCTTAGTCCATGATGTGGAAATCTTCTTAGAAGACTTTTGTATCTTTCCCATGCTGGGTGTAACGATTAGTCATCATCGGTCCGGAATCAGGTAATGCTGGCTCGGTATTTGGCAGTTTTATCCGGCGGAAAATATTTGAGGAGAAACTGTTCAACCATCTGGTCCCAAGTGGTAATGGAACCAGAAGAAAGTGATTCTATCCATTCTAGGGCTTGGCCCCTCAGAGAGAAATGAAAGAGTTTGAGTTTGATTTGATCTTCTGAACAGTTTTGGATTTTAAAGGTTCTGCAGATTCGTAGAAATCGAGATATGTGAGAAAGAGGGTCTTCGTCGAGGAGACCATGAAATTGAACTGAATTTTCCACCATATGAATGGTGCTAGATTTGATTTCGAAATTTTCGGTGATTTCGGGTGGAGCCACTCCATTGCCATAGCCCTCGAGAGTTGGCTTGGCATACTGGCTCATGTTCGGCTCATTGTTCTGGGCCGCCATCATTTCTTTGGTTTGATTTTCTCCAGATGTGGTGGCGTCTACTGATTCGTCTTTGATTGCTTCGACGGTTTCTGTTAGTCCGTTCCGGTTCAGAAATTGGAGAAACAAGCGCAGGCTCAAAAGTAGAGGACATACATGGGACTAAATCAAAATTTAAACACTAAAGTAAAAGTCAGTTGAAGTTAGTCTAAGTTAAACTATAAGTTAGGCTAAGCTATTCTAAACTACCTAAGGTTTAAGTTAATTAAGCTAAAGTAAGGTAAGGTGAATAAAGGTAAAAAGTAGGCTAGCCGTAAAATTATATATATATATATATTTAAAAAAAATAAAAATTAAAGATAAAATAAAATAGAAGTTAAAAATTTATACGGTTATTGACAATGATTAAATTAAAACTTGGATTGTTCTTAGAAACGTACCGTGTCCCCGGCAGCGGTGCCAAAAACTTGATGTGTTTGCGCGTGCGATTAAATAAGAAAGGATGAAATGATTTGCTTTTGCATAAGATTGTGTTTTAAATTTATAAAAGTGTTTTCTACAAAAACTAAACACACACAAAATAGGCAAGTATACCTATCGTATATGTAGAATAATATTGGTAAGAACCATGTATCGATTCGTGGACACAAATGTTTCTAATAATAAATCGTTGTTTTACTTTAATCAGAGGTTTTAATCATTTTGGGGTTAATTTTCTTCAAACTTCTTATAAAATATAAAACTTATATATAATATATATAGGTGACCAAGAAAAGAGATTCTAAACGAGTTTTTCAATTATGCGAAGGTTACCATCTAAGATCAAGAATCCACTCCATTTTAACATTGATAATTAATATTTAGACATGTGATAACTTGCCATAGCAATATATGATAGATGGCTCCTTAAACCTTAAGTGAGCATCTTTGGCACTAAGGAGATAGCATGCGCATTTTAAAGTCCACCATTTCCTAATGTCATACCATCTCAATGATGTCAATTTAATTTGGCAAGTAGTTTCGTAAAGTAGAAAGATTAGGATTGACTTCGATTTCTCAAATACCAATTCTAACAACTTCGGGTGATTGTAGTTCATCACACAACCTCCCTTTGGTTGATTTATGTAGGTTATAATTACACATTCCGTTAACATATGATTTCTTTAACTAATTTGATATCCTAAGCAAAGCCATTTTCGGATTACCAAGGTTTAGAAAAATACATCATAAGTTATATCTCATCATTTCTAAGTACAATATAAGGATCCATGTTTCGATAATGTATCAAAGTATTTCTATCTTTCAAGAACATGAATCGATCATGAACGATTGCCAATGGAATTGGCAACCACCAACTTTGAATTAGTGATTTAAGATGGTGAAACATTTCTCGTCAAAAGATAATTGTAATATAACCATGTATTTACTAGACTACATCACATGTCTTGATTAATTATCAAGTAAAACAAAGCTTCTTCATAGATTTTAGATGGTAAAAGGAGTTTAGCTCATAATGAGTATGATGATAAACATTAAGATGATTGATAGTAACAAATACATGATTAAACTTGGAACAATCTAACCAAATGTAGATGAATACTTCTTAATGATGGTAATGATTGTTGATAATGATGATTGATGGTGATGATCTCCAAGCCTTCAAACTCTTCACTAAATCTCCAAAGTGAGTGTTAGTGTGTGTTTTTATAAGAGAGAATCGGATAGAAATCTTTTCAAGGCACACCAAATGAGTGCAACATGAGCCACTATTTATAGGCAATCTGGATAGTGAGGCACGGCTCCGTGCTTGATGAGCACGCCCCCGTGCATTTTTTATGACATGTGCCAGATTTGTTTTGTCTTTTCTGTGAGGTGGCAATGGCCCCGTGGTTGGTAGGCACGGCCCCGTGCTTTTTAGTGACATGTGCTCAATTCTTCTTTGTCTTTTCTGTATTCTCGTCCACGGCCTCGTGCATGATGAGCACGGCCCCGTGCTTTTGCTTCCAGATTTTGTCTTTTCTTGTGTTAGAAGCATGGGGGCGTGTTTCTTGAGGCACGGGGGCGTGTTTCTTTGTTTTCTTGTGTTTTCTTCTGTTTTTCTTCGTCTTTTTTGCTTGTTTCTTCGTTTGGGGCTTGGTTTCACCTGAAATTATGTTTTATTATGATAAGTAGTCTTTTATGCTATGTTATTTGACAGAAATTGCAGTTTTTAGAGATTATTTGATGCCGAAAAGATGTATATATTTATGTACATCATATTCTTTGCTAGCTTACGATAGGTCAACCGTTACTTGTTTTTGCTTATCGTATACGCAGAAGCATTTTCATACTACGAGGTTTTACAAACTTGTAAACGCTAAAGCTTGTGAAATCACCAACATTACGTTGATATTTCAAAGTATGTTTTTAGGTACTTAAAGCACAATCACTCAAGTGGAAAGTGTCGTAGGATAACATGCACATAAGTTTCAGATACAAGTTAAGGAGGATTTTACTTGTATATTCCACATCTTGGGTCATATGGGAAAAATCATAGAAACAATGTCTTTTAATAAATGTTTTGAGACTCAAACGTTAATTTTGGGATGTAAACTCTAAATTTTAACTATGTATCCAATTTGTGTGTTTGTGTTTGCAATAATAATATGCTTTGAAAACCACATTCGTCACCCTTCGTGATTCCGCAGAGTCGGGCTGTGACAACATCTATCAGGAGTCATGAGTATTGCAAAATACTCTTGCTTTCTTTCTCAAATGGAACCGACAAGTGTTCATTTGGCGCTTGAAGATTCCTCATGGGTATAAGCAATGCAAGAGGAACTGCAACAGTTCATTCAACTGGGTGTATGGGATCTCATCGAAAAACCTGATTGGGTTAAGAAGCCTATCCCGACTAAATGCAAGGAATAAAGCATGTTTAGTCGTTGTAACACCCCGTGACCGCAGCGGAAACGTAAACGGGATGCGACAGACACCTCTGATATCAACCACATTGTTTATAAAGAAAACCGAATGCATTAATATACTTCAAAATTACATTGTCTCGTCTTTCTTTACCGTCTAAGTGATACTCACATCATACAATACGATTCATAATTCTAACTGCTATAATGTATCCTAACGTCCAGCACGCAAACCTTACACACATTAAGCACTTAGCACGTAATCAATCACTTTATCTTAGTTGTACCTGAAAAGCATGTGAGAAAACGGGTCAACTACGAATAGTTGGTGAGTTTCACAATTTTAGTAAACCATGATAAATCCATATCATAATATAATATTATCTGGGGACACTGTCAACCCATAAATACATTTAATAACCTCTGGGAACTCTGTTACCCCAGAAACATACTTCCAATAACCTCTGGGAACTCTGTTACCCCAGAAACACACTTCCAATAACCTCTGGGAACTCTGTTACCCCAGAAACTGTTTAATAACCTCTGGGAACTCTGTTACCCCAGAAACATACTTCCAATAACCTCTGGGAACTCTGTTACCCCAGAAACACATTTAATAACCTCTGGGAACTCTGTTACCCCAGAAACATACTTCCAATAACCTCTGGGAACTCTGTTACCCCAGAAACTGTTGCGGGACCTTACAATATTAACAACTCAACAATTACCATTTTAATACATTACCGTACGATTCCCGTACATTAAACATTATATAAATACATTCATTTCCATGCGTTCAGCACGTACTTAATTATTTTGATAAAAACATGCTTTCCGCCCCGGGAAAATATTTAAAACAGTTCAGTAAAGGGGCTCGTGAAAACTCACCTTAGCACATGCAAGTAGGTAACAACAATCAATATCAGTTAACTCGTCCAATCTGTAATATGATCCCTACGATCATTATTATACAATTATTGTTTATATAATCTTTAATCTTATCAATCGGTACACCTTGGGACACTGTCAACCCAGCACTGTACCCGTTCTGGGGACAAGGTTAACCCAGAAACACTTCTCCGGACTCAGATTGTGATGTCGTTTAGAGTTCCAAGGTCACAACTACTATTAGTCGTTTTTCTCGTTTTGCGTGCCTAGCACTGTTATCCGTTTTTATGTTTCAAAAATGAGTTTGGTCACACACGACCCGAAAATAGTGGTTGACGGATAATTTAATTAAAGATGTGAAATTATAGCTCGGTTTAGACGTCCCGATTGGCCGCGGGACCCGTTTCCGTCTTTGGCGTACCGGAAACTATTAAAATAGATTAAAATTACTCAAATCATCCGAATTATTTTCGGATGATTTATTTTTACTTGTTTAGCTCATTTATATGAAAATAGTTCATTTTTAGGGTTTATGTACACCAGTCAGCTCGCTTAAGCGAATTTCACCGGTTTCCGCGTTTTACTTTAAAAGTTTGATAATTAGCACAAATAATTATCCGTTTACTCTCGGATCTTGAAATTTTGCACAAATCACTTTTTAATAGTGGGGAATTTTATAAAAATATTTCCAGAATTAATTCTTATATTTAAAATTTACTTATCTATTTTTAAACACCATTTAAACACTAAATATGTCGTAAATACCAAACGATCTTAGAAAAATCCCAAATTTCTCCTGGATGTCCCCTGCCATCCACATAGTCCCCTGTAATTTTTCCAAAACCAAAATCTTCTTTTAAATGCCATTTTTACTAAAACCGAGCTAGAAATCCCTAGAACTCGTTTAACCGAAAAGCCTACTTAGACTTCTCCAACGGACCTCAAATTTTGTGTGTGACTTATACATGATATGAAAAGCTTATCCACAATTTTCCAGAATTTTTCATGATATTTAACTATTTTTCACCATTTTTGGCCAAAACCGAGCATTAAATTCACCAAATATTCATCCTTCATCCAAAAATTCACAGAACTCATATTTCCATGTGTTTAACACCTCTGTAAAATTTCGTGACCTAACTCTAAACGACCAACAATCTGTCCAAAAACACATACACCGACAAAAACCGAATATACCTTTCGTTTTCCGCCACTACAAGCTACAAACTCATCTTTCCGCCTTATCTACCACTAAATACAGAGCCTACAAACAACATACCACAATACCAAGCAAGTCACACTCACGATCAAGCCATTTCTTTCATGGTTACGGTTATGATACTAAAGACAAAGATTTAACCGTAAATATTCGTTTTTGACTCGTTTAACTCATTTCTTGGACCAAGATCCTTTGTATAACTTGTATACATCACTTGATCCTCCAAGAATCGGTTTCCATTATTGAAACCTCATTTTCTTGCAATTAAACTCAAGAAACGAAGATGAAAACGAATATAACTCGATCTTTACCTCGTTGTTCTTGCTACGAAACCTCGGTTTTGGATCATAATCTTGAGAGGAAGAGATGGATGTGGATATTTTGGTGAAGAAAAAAGAAATGAGAAATGGGGAAAACCCCCTTGGGCCGATCGGAACTAAGGAGGGGTGGGGTGGGACCCACCTCTCCAATACTAGCCACACATTTGGATTTCCGCAATCCGGATAATGTTTTGGATAATTTGGTTCAGTTCGTTTCTCGGTTAAATGTTCAATTCGGCTTAAAACGAGGCCAAAACGGTCGTTTTTCGGCTTAAAATTTAAATTTATATAAAACCGATTTAAAAACTTAAACCATGACATTTATTAACTTAAAACATCATAGTATTAGTTATTACGCATCTTTTTCGGCTTGATCGATCGTCTCTTGCTCGGATTGGTATTAAAGGTTTCGTTTAACGTACCGACGTACTATTAAATCGAAATCCTTTTTCTGTGCTATAATCCATTTATCCCGAAGCTTTAATACTTCGTAACATCACTAAATATCATATATCTCGTCTAGAATTGAGCCCTCGATTCATTCAGGTTTCAATAACTATCGATCGTTTGATCGCATAATCAATACGGTGAATTATATATTCACGTACAATCAATACAATGAACCATGTATTCTCGTATAATTACCATGGTAACTCGTGTACCCGACATTACATGTGACGTAACTAACGTCTACCGGTTAGTGTATACCTGGTTTCGTCGGAATCGTTACAGTCGTAAAAAAGATGATCTTGGGGTCATCGTAAGGAATAAAGCATGTTTAGTCGTGCAAGGGCTTCATCAGCAAGAAGGTGCAGATTACATTGAAGTGTATGCTCTTGTTTCAATACTAGAAGTTTTACGCTTATTCTTAGCCTATGCAACTTTCAAGAAGATTAAGTTATATAAAATGGACTTTAAGAGTGTGTTTCTTAACGGGGAACTTCATGATGAGGTGTTCGTGAAAAATATTCTTGGTTTTGAAAATCCTGACTATCCTGACCGTGTTTACCGTTTAAACAAGGCTCTTTATGGTCTACACCAAGCCCCGAGAGCTTGGTACGGCACGCTTACTAACCATCTTATGGATAATGGTATTAAACTAGGAACTATGGATTGTACACTTTTTTACAAGACTGTCGGAGAAGATCTGCTGCTCGTCCAGATTTATGTCGATGACATCATATTTTTCTCAACTAATGAGAAACTATATAAGTATTTCGAAAAGTCGATGCAGACCAAGTTCGAGATGAGCTCGATGGGGGAGATAAATTTCTTACTAGGGTTGCAGGTTCAACAGTCTGAAGAAGGAATATTTATTCATCAGACAAAATATGTGAATGACGTCTTGAGCCATTTCAAGATAACTGCCAGAAAAGTCCCTTCTACTTATATTCCCGTGGGTCACAATTTGTCACCGGACGAATTGGAGGATACCGTTGATCCGACTCTTTACCGAGCTATGATAGGTTCTTTAATGCATCTGAGAGAACCCGTTATGGATCTAGCCGCGTCGATATATCGATAAACACAAGATCGTTAAACAATAAATATGATACTTTATTAATAAATATGGATATGAATACATTATGGTGTGGAATACTTATGGAGAGGATAACTTATAGATCTAGATCTCTCTCTAAATATGTACACACTCTCTTAAATTATGTACACCCTAAATATGAACATGGAGCTTCCTATTTATAGACAATATGCTCTAGTTCGTTAACTTAAGTCTAATTCGTTATACCTCATTAACTAATTAGACACCATTCGTGATGCTTCTATAATGAATGGGTAATAACTTAACGAACTAGCCCTCATTCGTTATGCTTCCATAACGAATGGGCTTATACCTTAACGAACTAGCCTAGTCTATGACGAATGGACCTCATTCGCTATACAACCCATAGCGAATGGGCCACTTTTTTTAACGAATTGCCTCTCTAATTCGTTATACATATCCACCATTCGTGACACGATAAAAGAATCTATTCAATTCGTTATAATTACCATCTTAATTCGTTATAACAGTTACACAAATGACCTCCCATTCGCTAAAATTTCCACTTCGTCATACATAACTAATTAGTCTTAATTCATTGCCCTTAATTCTTAATTCGTTACCTTTAACTGAATGAATTGCCTTAACGAATTAACTTGACGAATTACCTTAATTCGTTACTTTTACCTTAACGAGTTAACTTCACAAATTACCTTAATTCGTTACTTTTAACTTAACGAATTAACTTCATGAATTACCTTAATTCGTTACTTTTAACTTAACGAATTAACTTCACGAATTACCTTAATTCGTTATTTTTACCTTAACGAATTAACTTCACGAATTACCTTAATTTTTTACTTTTACCTTAACGAATTAACTTAATTTGTTAAACTTTCATAACGAATCAGCTACAGTAACATAACGAATTAGGTTGTTGGATCTGAACTGCTCGCCGGAAAAACACATTTAGCCGGAAAAATCAGTTACAAGGCCGGAAAAAGTAGATCTGGCCGGAATCTGGATTTTTTGAACTTCATCCATGGTGAAATCATCACAACACCATAATTAACCATGAAATCAACATGGACACTCGAATTTTCATAACGATTCCGAATCCATAATCAGTTTAACTTAATAATCATTGATTCAACATCAATTAAATCAATCCTTAACATGCTCTTCAATGGTGAAATCTTCAATTCACCATAATTAACCACCAAAATCCACATAAACATGCGGATTTCAATGATAAACACGAATCCATCATCCATTTAACTTAACAAACACTAAATCATCATAAACTAAATCAAAAAGTACCATACTCTTCCATGGTGAATTCCTCAATACACCATAACTTAACACCAAATTACATAGGAAGCTACATCTTCCATCAATAAACACCAATTCACCCTCAATAACACACTAATTTAAACCAAATCTGACCAAAATCCGATGAACACGAAGAACTTGAATAAACTCAAATTTAATACCTTAATCGATGCACCGAGAGCAGCCGTCTGCTCTGATACCAACTGAGAGAACCCGTTATGGATCTAGTCGAGTCGATACGTCGATAAACACAAGATCGTTAAACAATAAATATGATACTTTATTAATAGATATGGATATGAATACATTATGGTGTGGAATAACTTATGGAGAGGATAACTTATAGATCTAGATCTCTCTCTAAATATGAACACACTCTCTTAACTTATGTACTCCCTAAATATGAACATGGAGCTGCCTATTTATAAACACTATGCTACAGTTCGTTAACTTAAGTCTAATTCGTTATGCCTCATTCACGAATTAGACACCATTCGTTATGCATCCATAATGAATGGGTAATAACTTAACGAACTAGCCCTCATTCGTTATGCTTCCATAACGAATGAGCTTATACCTTAACGAACTAGCCTAGTCTATGACGAATGGACCTCATTTGCTATACAACCCACAACGAATGGGCCATTTTACATTAAATACACATTAAATATAAAGACTAGAAAACCTTAAAATGAAATGTTATTTCGACGTTTTTATTTAACACCCAATTCGTTACACTTTTATAACCAATGGAACCCATTCGTTAAGTTATATGATAACGAATGAAGGTCATTCGTAATGAAAATGATAACGAATGTAACCATTCGTTATAGTTCATTCACTTCCGCTAGTCTGATAACGAATGAATGACGAATAGATTGCTATTCGTTATGAGTTTAAGTTAATGTTAATTCTTTAACTTTTGTTAACGAATGGCTTAACGGATGGATGACTATTCGTTAGTTTTAAACTAACGAATTAACTCATTTGTGTGCGTAGGGGTGGGCACAAGTCTGACAGTATATAAACCCCATATGAAGGCGAATGTGTCATTCGTTTTCCTCAATTTAATCATTTCCTAAATGAACCCCTACCAAAATTTTCCAGAAATCTTGACCTTAATTAAACTCTATTTCTTCGATCAATTTGTTTTCACAAGGTATAGACGAACACAACGCAATCATTTTCATCAAAATTGATAGACAAATGAAGGGTTAAATATGACTTTAAATAAACTGTTAATGTGTTAATCAAATGAACAAATTAAACATTCATGTTTGTTACATCAATCAATTAGGGTCGTTAGGCGATAGTCTTATGAATCTAGTGAGATCAGTCTTATACTGATTCTTGTTATTTTCAGTTCAATTGCAAATTTGAATTCATGTTTGACAAGTTGGATGAACTCAATTTTGACCTTGACTGATTGAGGGTCAAACAATGATATTTATCAAGTTTCATTCGTTATGAATAACGAATGGAGGTTCATTCGTGTATACAGTGGCCGAATGAACACATTCGTCATACTTAGATAACGAATAGCTACATTCGGATTACCATTATAACGAATGACACTTTATTCATCTTATATATGCAACAAATGGACTTATTCATTACCGAGTCCTTCGTTATTCAGCCATTCGTCATTTATTTGATAACGAATCATCTCATTCTTTATATGGAATAACCTCCTTCGTCATAACGAATGGGTCTTAAATTTTTAAACATAATACAAACATTCACTAAGTGTTTTACTAATGTTCGGTTTTCTAATGTTCGGTTTTTTGACTCCAGATATGGCAGATGAACATATGGCTGACTGGCACAGGAAAACCCAGTAATTCATGAGGAACCACAAGCTCCATAGGAACCTCAAGCTCAGCAATCATAAGTTCCAGTACAAGAAGCTTCACCTACCGTAGTTGCGCTGGCCTATGAAAAGAAGCACAACATTTGTACATTTTTGCAAGATGATTTTGTGGGCCGTGATATATTTGGGGACGTAGTCGCTTTCTTACGTCTCTCACGTATTCACTATGCTATATCCGCTGATGTCCCAGTACATTTCAGTGTGATTCGTCCGTTTTTGGACAGTGATCGCTATGTTGAAGCTGAGAAGAATATCGTAGCTGTGATTCAGAAATAGACGATCAAGATTGACGTTGATGTTATATGTCGGGTCCTACAGTTTGCTGATATGATCGATCATCCGTGTGAGTTTGACAAGACGCTGATTCGAGGCTTATTTCAACGATTATTCTACAAAGGCGATCTTGTGTAGGTTCCCAGCCGGATCTACACGAGATATCTCGTTCTACGTAGGTGCGGAATCCCTACGTAAGACGTTACGAGCGTAGAAGACGATACGAGTTAACACAATCGAACACACGTTACAATAAAAAAATACTCGTTATATTGCAACCTTAAACACGTGATATCAATCACTGATTACAGGACTCTCTGACTCGTAAACTCGAATAACAAAACTTCTTATTGATTAAGCCGTAACCTAATCAATATATATCACGACAACTTCGCCTGGCATGTTCAGGCGAAGTTGTCCCTAACTTCGCTTGTCTAACAAGTTCGCCTATATCAGCGAACTTGTTAGCTAACTTCGCTTACATCAAATACAAAACATTACAAACTCGATTACAGACACTAGACACTGAACTACTGACATCATGCACCAACAGACTCCCCCTTGGCAGTAGCTTCATCTCTTTATCTTCAAGCACGTGTCTTGTAATCTTCAACAATCTTGAATCTTCATCTTTAAGCATTCACTCCTTCTCGTACACATACCGAAACAACTCTTTGATATTTCCTCGCTTCGTCTTTCCAAGCAGGAATATAAAAGATTTTCTTCTCATTCAGCACCTGCAGATCAGCTCGAGACAGGTTCACTAGATGCATCGGATCATAGACTCTCAGCAGCTCTTGTTCATCTTCATCTTCCATCACTGCTTCAGCTGTCTCACAATCTACATACCACCACTTCAACTCTTTGAGCACATCCTTGGGCATTTGTTTCATCGGCACTTCTTTCAAACACCGGATCGGTTTATACTTCATAATCATCCAAGGCTTGCCATCTGCTCTCAACCCTCTATCTTTATCTTTGATAAGTTTACCCTTCTGTGGTTTCAGCAGCTCGAACTTCTTTTCCTTTATACTCTCCTTCCATACTATCTTCCCGATGACTCTAGCCATATTATCATCACTTCAATTTATCAATCCCAATCTGGCTAAGTCTTTCACTTCACATTCTGGCAGTGTGTTCAACGATCTCAACATTCTTTTGAAGTACTGAATACCATCATATCTCTTAATCACGAAGAGCCTCAACTGCTCATCGTATATCCAGCAAATAATCCCTTTTCTCGCTTCACCATAGCCTCTAATGTTGTAAGTCTTCTTAAACATAGTAGGGACCGCTGGTTTCTTCGTTTTGACGAACCACTGAGCATAGCCTTCTTTCCATCTAGGCTGCTCTTCCCATTCAGTCTCATCATTTCCCATCTCTTTACTCATATCTGCGTTATCGACTTCTGGAATCTCATGCTCTACATTCTCTTCTACTATCTCTCCCTCTTCTATCTCATCATCAATCACACTCTGTTCACCAATCTTCTCTATCTCATCACTCGGTAATACATCATCATCACACATAAAATCATCATTCATCTCCTCAACCTCCACTACCACCACATCATCACCACCAGCTGCAGTTGTCGACTCCCCCTGAGTTGTGGAAGTCCCAAGAGCTTGTACAGTTCTTAGCAACTCACCACCTACACCTTTCGATGCATTGGGATCATCGTCTCGATCATTTCTCCTCTTGGTCCTCAACTCATCGCCTTTACAGCTTGTCTCCCCCTGAGATGCCAAGAACTCCTTCAGAGCATCTATGATTTTTCCATGTTCTACCAGCAAGGACGACTGCATCTGATTCTCTGCAACTAGGCATTGAATAGCCTGGGTCTGGATAAGATTAATCCTTGACTGTTCTGCGACGACCCGTTCAAGTGCTGCTATTCGTTCTGAGTCTGATAAGGTTGCATCGAAATCAAACCTCAGATGTGATATATCTTGAGTGTACTGAGGAGGGATTTCCGATGTAACCGGGACCTCTGAAGTAGACGTAACCGTAGGTGGTATCGTCACCGATAAACCTGCAGTGGCCACAACCGTCGACTCAATAAAATGTGCCACGACCTCCGTTGGAGTAAGAGTTGGAGGTGGCAACGAGACAATCCCCGGAGCCGATAGTTGAAATGAAGTGAGTGGGAGGCCAAATGAGGATGAGGTAGCCACCATGGGAATGTCCGTGGCGCTTGGCCTTGTAACCTGTAATGATGAGGGAACCATTGTCATACCGGACAGTGCGGGTGGGGTGAAACGTACCACCCTCGAGCTCTCACCGGCTCCCAATCCTGCACCTATCTGTTCCCTTCTTGATCTCCGGATCAACTGTTGAACTTCTTCTTCATAGTCTGACTCGCTATCATCATCAGTTTTCTTCCTTTTCCCATGAGTCCGTTCATGTGATACCAAAATCCGTCTCGCTTCGGTCAATTCATCATCAGAATCTGAGTCAGCCACCGTTGTAGCTGCCTTAGTAACATTCACACCCGAAACTTGTGCAACAGAGACTTGCACAATCTCCTCTGGATCAACCCTCTCCATGTCAAAAAATCCTTGACCGCCAAACTCTGCGTCAAGGTCAACGTTCTCCTCCGGTGACACAACAGGAGCAGCAGGTATAGCTTGAGGTGCTCCTGCCTGTTGTGGTGCCGGGTCCCGAAACTCGTCCCCTCGAGCAGGCACATACCCCGGGTTGATCAAGTACCCAAATAGTGGAGTATGCCGAGGACGGAGCTCAGGTTTGCTCCTCGCACTGGAGGATCTGCATTGGGCAAAGATCCTTTTGCTCACACTTTCTACGTATCGGATTGGTCGGCGCTGAGGTAGCGTTGGAGCAACATGATTCAAGATCATTTGGAGAAATCTTGGATACATGATAAATCCCTCACGCGCCACCGCTCTTCTTTGTCGATCGATCTCGTAGAAGACCATCTGACTAAAGCTGTAACGCTTATTATAAGTCAGAGCAGTCATTGCCGACTGCATGGTCGCGCCCATGCCATTAGTGCCCGCCTTTCTTGTCACACCCTCAAAATCCACTAACGGAGTTTTACCGTCAGAGGGTGTGAACTGGCAGGATCGGAATCATTAGTTATAACCAAACCAAAGAAAAACGTTTAAATGAAAGTAAGTGCGGAAGCGTAAAACCTTAATTCAAAAGTTGCGTCACGCAGGACGACTTAAGACCAAATGTAACGGTTAAAATTTAGTTTGCAGAATAAAAGTGTTTTCATTAATGCATGCTCCTAAACCGCGCGCCCGCCTCGGCTACCTGAGAATAACATACTAAAAGTGTCAACACAAGGTTGGTGAGTTCACAAGTAAAATAAGATAAATCGTTTAGCGTTTTGCGTAACCTCGTTACGACGTTTAAATGTTGCGTAACCCCGTTACGACGTTTGAGTGTGTAACCACGTTACAGCGTTTGAGTGTGTAACCACGTTACAGCGTTTGAGTGTGTAACCACGTTACAGCGTTTGAGTGTGTAACCACGTTACAGCGTTTAAGTGTGTAACCACGTTACAGCGTTTAAGTGTTTTGCATTACCAGATAGTGTTATGTCAAATTATATATCGATAGGTAGCTAATCTATACAACAAGTATCGCTAAGTGGTTCGCGACCGAAGCTGACTGTTTATCAAGTGCCCGTCACCAGGTCCTCCAGACCATGGTAAGTGTTAGCCAAAATTTACACCCACTCAACCTCCAGTTGAGCTTAGCGTCGGGTGGGGTTTGTCAAACCCAGTAGTACTACCCAAAAGTGACTCGCTATTCCAAATATTAACCGGTCCGATGTGTGGGACTTCAAATGTTACGTATGCCGCTTAGCCTTTACAAGTGATATATAATTTATAACAAAATCTTTCATATGCGTTTATCTCAGAAAATATGTTTATCGGAGTATGTTATCTCCCCCAAGTGAAAAACGTTTGAAAACAGTTTAAGAGTGGGGTAAGTGAACTCACTGTTTGCGAAGACTATCCCGATCTAGATCACCAAGTGATGCGCGTCGTAGAAACTCTCTAGCGTTCTAAATAACAAAGAGATTTTCTAAGTATCGGTACGTTTAACGAGTCTCTAGACTCGGCACATAATACCTATGCCCGTAACAGATTTCGTGTTTCGTTCGTGAATTGTGTGTGACTTAAACAAGTACAATTGTGATATGATACATGAGTGAGCAATTACTTTCGTGTCACGTACTAATAACATACTTTACTAGCAATTATTCCCGTAAGGGCATTTTGGTCACACACAACAATTAACTAGCAATTATTCCCGTAAGGGCATTTTGGTCAACAAACAAAGACTAACTAACCATTATTCCCCATAAAGGGCAATTTGGTCAATTCATGGCAATCAACTAACAACTATTCCCCGCAAGGGTATTTTGGTCAAAATACAACAATTATATAAAAACTATCATATTTCATGCAATCCTACACCATTCAGCAGCTAGTTTCGTTATGACAGAATTTCTACTTGAAAGATTGCACTAGTTCACTGATTATAACGTCTCAATTAATTCACCAAAAATTACCACAGAAGCATACATATCACAGGTTTCCATAACATATTTTATCTTATCTTTATTCCACATATTTTTCTTATAATGACCAAAACATTACAGCAAACTCTTATCAGTCAGATTCATGCGCAACAGAATGTTATTTACAATTCCCGTTAAACGAAAAATCCAATAAATGCAAGACCACTTGGGTTTGGTTCCTAACTCAATGAGTCAACTTCCAGAAGTGGAACCAACTGGTCTCGTAGTTCATGAGATATAACATTTACAACATAACCTAACAGCAGGTCTAACAGCTCAGCTTTGCATCACGTTTTTGTAAAATCATAAAAGTATACTTCCACTTATCCAAAAATTACGAATTTATACTTCATAGAAACTAGACTCAACCTAGTTTACTGCAGTACCCAAAATCTCAATCAATTTTCACGTTTACACTTCGTTACAGTCAGTTAAACATCGTATATACATTCTGTCCAGAATCTGTTCACATCAAAACTCAACAAAATAACAATCTATGAACTATCATGCATCCATATAACCCTCTAGACACTATAACTACTATCCATGCATATCAATTACACCATACATACAAGATTAGGGTTTGTGTTTTAACTCAAATCAAAGACCACAATCAATCAAGCAACAACATTAATCTAGTTAGCAATTCATGATCCAAATAACAACAATCATATTACTCATATACATGGACAAAATCGGCTGCCTTAGGGTTTATACTTAACCCATTAAACATCAAAATTAAACAACAAAGAGGTAAGGGGTGATCAAGTATACCTTCCTAGCACCTAGTTCTTGGATTAATCTCTTGGTTTGATGGTTGTGTGAGGGTGTTTGTGGACGGCAGCCGTGAGATAGATGGAGGGAGAGAGGCCGATCGGGTGGGGGTTTATATGTTAGGGTTTCATGAATAGGTTATATTTATAATAATACAAGTTACACTCTAGCCCCTAATCTTTCAAGTGTTACATCTCTAGCCTAAACTAGTTGGTTCTTGTTTCTTGTTTAACATTCCACATAACAATCAAGTAACACACATATATCTAACACATAATAATCACATAATTAATGTTTTGACGTTTGTCTTTTATTTATCAATCGTTCGCGTCAACTCGTTTGCGTTTCGGTGCAAATCCCGAAAGACTACACATGTAGTAAGTGTTAAGCGTCATTTAAACCCTAGTTTAAATGTAATGAAGTATGCGTTATAGATTCAACGATCTTAAAGTTTGAATTAACGGAGTTGAGTTAACGGGGTTAACCTGAAATTGACGATTGTCACATCATTCCCATGTTAAAGAATTTTCGTCCCGAAAATTTGAGTTAAGTCGTGATGAGAGCCTGAAAAAGTAAGAAAAATTTTCAGTTTGTCATATCATCCCCTAGTAGAAAGAAATTTCGTCCCGAAATTTAGTTCATACCTCCGGTGATGTTTGACGGTTTGCCGGGTTTCGCGGTTTTCGGTGTTTGGTTAGCCCTTCAAAAAGGTGAGGATACTTTTTCATCAAGTGATCCTCGCGTTCCCACGTGAACTCCGGTCCACGTCTCGAGTTCCAACGAACCTTAACGATTGGAATTTTGCTGCGTTTGAGCGTTTTGGTTTCCCAATCCAAAACCTCGACTGGTTCCTCAATGAACCGTAACTGTTCATCAACTTGTAGTTCCTCCAAAGGGACTACTTGGGTTTCATCAGATAGGCATTTCTTCAAATTTGATACGTGGAATACATCGTGTACGCCACTGAGTTCTGTTGGTAGGTCCAGTCGGTACGCCACCGGACCAATGCGCTCAGTTATCCGGTACGGACCAACATATCGTGGGTTGAGTTTGTTTCGCTTACCAAAGCGAACCACACCTTTCCAAGGTGAGACTTTGAGTAACACCCGATCGTTCACTTGAAATTCGAGAGGTTTTCGGCGCTTGTCGGCGTAACTCTTTTGGCGATCTCGTGCTGCTGCCATGCGATTTCGGATTTGAACAATCTTTTCCGAGGTTTCGAGTACCAGTTCCGGACCAGTGATTTGGCTATCACCCACCTCTGCCCAGCAGAGTGGTGATCGACACTTCCGTCCGTACAGCGCTTCAAACGGCGCTGCCTTAATACTTGCGTGGTAGCTGTTATGATACGAAAACTCTACCAAGGGTAAGTGGGGTTCCCAACTTTTTCCGAAATCTAAGACGCATGCACGCAACATATCCTCCAGGGTCTGAATAGTCCGTTCACTTTGCCCATCCGTCTGAGGATGGTATGCTGTACTCATATCGAGACGGGTGCCCAGTGTGCTTTGCAGCGACTTCCAAAAGTGCGAGGTGAAACGAGAATCTCGATCGGAAATGATCGAGACAGGCACTCCGTGTCTAGACACCACTTCTTTCATGTATACGCGAGTCAGTCTTTCCATTTTGTCCGTTTCTTTAATCGCTAGGAAGTGTGCCGATTTAGTCAACCGGTCAACGATCACCCAGATGGTATCGCATCCCGTCGGTGTCTTAGGCAAACCCGTAATAAAGTCCATAGAGATGTGTTCCCATTTCCACATTGGGAGTTCCGGTTGTTGCAGAAGGCCAGATGGTTTCTGGTATTCTATCTTGACTCTGGCACAAGTCAAACATTTGCTCACGTAGGTGGCAATGTCGGCTTTCATGTTCGGCCACCAGTAAAGTGCCTTTAAATCATGATACATTTTATCTGAGCCGGGGTGGATAGAATATCGGGACTTGTGAGCTTCGTCCATCACTAGAGTTCTCAACTCTCCGTATCGTGGAACCCAAATCCGGTTCTCAAAATATCGGACCCCGTCCGATCTGGTTTCAAGTTGCTTGCTCATGCCCCGCATGAGTTCCGATGGAAGATTATCATCTTTCAACGCTTCCAGTTGCGCATCGCGAATCTGATCGGGTAAGCTGGCATGAATCGTAAGTTGCAATGCTCTCACCCGTCTGGGTTTATCTGTTTCTTTTCTGCTGAGGGCGTCGGCCACCACATTGGCCTTGCCAGGGTGGTACTTGATGGCACAATCGTAATCTTTAAGCAGCTCGTCCCAACGACGCTGTCGCATGTTCAGCTCCTTCTGATCGTAGATATGTTGGAGACTCTTGTGGTCGGTGTAAATGGTAAACTTGGTACCGTACAAGTAATGCCTCCATATCTTAAGAGCAAACACTACAGCTCCGAGTTCCAAATCGTGGGTCGTGTAGTTCTTCTCGTGAACCCGTAGTTGTCTAGAGGCGTAGGCTATAACCTTCTCGAGTTGCATCAGCACACAACCGAGACCTTGTATAGATGCGTCACAGTGTACCTCAAAGTTTTTCGTTCCCTCGGGGAGAGCTAAAATAGGGGCGCTACAAAGCTTGGTTTTCAACAGTTGAAAAGCAGATTCTTGCGCGTCACCCCAGTTGTACTTAGTGCCCTTGTGAGTCAAAGCGGTGAGGGGTTGAGCAATCTTTGAAAATCCCTCGATGAAACGCCGATAGTAGCCGGCCAGTCCTGGGAATTGTCGCACCTCAGTCGGAGTCTTAGGTGCTTCCCAGTTTTTGATGGCCTCTACCTTACCGGGATCGACATGGATACCATTCTCGTTGATCACATGTCCTAAAAAGTGAACCTCGCGAAGCCAAAATTCACATTTCGAGAGTTTAGCATACAGTTGTTCCTTCTTCAGTAGTTCCAGAATTATCCTTAAGTGCTCTTCGTGGTCAGTCTCGTTCTTGGAACAGACGAGAATATCATCGATGAAAACAATCACGAACTTGTCGAGGTACGCCTTGCATACTCGATTCCTAAGATCCATAAATACGGCTGGTGCGTTGGTTAGGCCAAAAGGCATAACCGAAAACTCGTAGTGACCATACCGTGTTCTGAAAGCCGTCTTTGAAATATCATCTTCGCGCACTCTCAGCTGGTGGTAACCGGATCGTAGATCGATCTTCGAGTAGTAACTCGATCCCTGAAGCTGGTCAAACAAATCATCAATTCAGGGTAAAGGATAACGGTTCTTGACCGTCACCTTGTTCAACTCCCGGTAGTCGATGCACATTCGGAAAGTCCCGTCTTTCTTTCGGACAAACAAGACAGGGGCTCCCCATGGCGATGAGCTAGGTCGGATAAAACCTTTATCCAACAAATCTTGCAACTGGGTGGACAACTCCTGAAGTTCCGCCGGTGCGAGCCGATACGGGGCTCGTGCTATGGGTGCTGCACCGGGTGTCAACTCGATCTGAAATTCGACTTGACGAATAGGAGGGAGTCCAGGTAAATCCTCCGGGAAAACTTCCGGGAAGTCTCGCACAACCGGTATGTCTTCAATTCGTTTCTCCTCCGAGGGTTTCTCAACAATCTGCGCCAAAATTGCCGGATGACCCTTTCGTAAATACTTCTGTGCCTTCAAAAGGGTAATGACGCTGGTGGTCATGCCGCTTCTCTCGCCTCGGACCGAAAAGATCTCGCCAGAAGGGGTGGTAATATGGACTATCTTATCATGGCATATAATCTCCGCTCGGTTCTCGGATAACCAGTCCATGCCGACAACGACATCGAAACTACTAAGCGTAAAAGGAATAAGGTCGATGTCAAAGACATGACCTGACAGTTTCAACTTACATCCCGCAAGTATATGAGTTGTTATTACAGTTTTACCGTTAGCTAATTCAACAGGAAACTTAGCGTCTAACGGGGTTGGAGTAAGGTTTAAAAGTTGGCTAAAGGCTTTTGACACAAAACTCCTATCAGCTCCTGTGTCAAACAAAACATAAGCAAAACAATCGTTTACAGGGAACTTACCAGACACCACATGCGGATCATTGCGGGCTTGACCCGATCCAATCACAAACGCTCTTCCTTTGCCATTTCCTCCACCATTAATGCCACTTCCATTGCCCCCATTGTTGTCATTATGTTTCAGCTTGGGGCAATCCTTCCGGAAATGACCTTCCTGTCCACATTCAAAACATCCCTTAGTCGTCATCGGTGGCTTAGGAGCACCCTTCGCCCCAAGGTCTCCTCTACATTCCTTCGCTTGATGACCTATCTTTCCGCATCTTTGACACTTGACACGGTCACATTGACCAACATGATGAAAGTTGCACCTGTTGCACTTTGGATATTTCCCAGCATATCCGCTCGAAACCTGCCCGCTACCGTTGTTGTTGTGATTCTGAGTATTGAAACTCCGAGTAAATTCGGGCTTACGGTGGTGGTGTTGCGGTGGGAGGTTTGAGGATGAAGATCTGGTGTTGTCAAACTTTCTCTTCCCGCTGTTCGGGTTGCTGTTGTTGTTACTGTTGCTGACGTGGTCATTACTCGGGTTGTCACGGGCTTTAACAGTCGAACCCCTCGGTGGTAACGCACCCTGGGTCACAGCCTGATCCGTCAGTTTGTGAGCCAAACGGATCGCTTGTTGGATCGTGGCTGGTCGGGAAGACGTCACCATGCCCTGAATCTGTGGTGCTAACCCATCAATGTACAACTCTATTCTCTTGCTCGGCGGATCCACTATCCGCGGACACATCACTGCCAACTCGTGCGAACGAGTAGTGTAGGCTTCAATCTCCGAACCCACCATCTTCAACGACCAAAATTCCGACTCTAACTTCGCAATCTCTTCCCTCGGACAGTACTCCTCTCGCATCATGTTTTTGAACTCCTCCCAGTTCATCGCGTTAGCCAGTTCCAATCCAAGGATCTGGACGTTCGAATTCCACCAAGTGAGGGCGGAATCCTCAAGTATCCCAGCAGCGAATTTGACCCTACTGGCAGGGGGACAGTTACACATCTCAAAGGCCGACTCGGCCTTCTCAGCCCAACGCAGGAAGCCTATAGCTCCCTCAGTGCCCTTAAACGTACTGGGCTTGCAGTCAAGGTAGTTCTTGAAGGTACACGTTCCACTCGGACCTCCGGTTTGATTCTGTACGTGTGCGGCTAAGGCGGCCGCAACATGGTCATTCAGCAGAGTTTGGAGTTCAGCTGCAGTCATGCTGATGTTACCACGTCCTCGTCCAGCGTTTCTTCCAGCCATCTAGGTATTATCATCCCGAGATGTCGTCGCCTGAGGACACGTCCGAGTGTGCCTCTGGCTCAGCCGGTCCTTCCTCCGGTTCCTCTTCGGGTTCCTCCTCGGGATCCTCCTCAGGCTCCTCTTCGGGATCTTCTTCAGGTTCTACTTCAGGCTCTGCCTCGGGCTCGGCCTCAGGCTCTGCCTCAGGTTCTGCTGCGTTCTGAGCAAGTTGCATTTGTAGGTCATTGCAACGCTCGAGTGCTATCTCGGTTCGGGTCCTTGCTTCTTGGAGTTGCTCTTGCAAGTCTATCATCTCGGCTTGCATCTTCATCATAACCTTCGTTTGTTGCTCACTAGTCTGTTGCATTTCTTTCATTGCCGCTGCCATGCGGGCAATCTCCTCCTGAGTCTCGGTTCCGTCTTTAAACAGTCTGGAAACATTTTCTCTCGTGTAGCGCATGTAACCCACATCACGCTCCAAACAAGAAACGACAGCTGCGAGAACTCGCTCCACAGGTTCGGTTATGGGTGGTAGAGTGTTAGGGTAAGCAAGGTGGTTCGGGTGAGGCAATGGGGGAACTTGTTCACGGTAGACCATACGTCTGATCATGTTGGGGTACCATTCCCAGCTAACGTTGTTGTCATACAAGCCTCCGGATAGGCGGTACCTCTTTGGTGCAGGAGCTTCGAGTTCCGGGACTACACGGGGTGGCGAGGCAGTAGGTAACTACGGTTCCTTCCCGTGAGCATGCGTCATCGAATCGGATGATGATGAGGGTGGCGTCGACATTCCTACAGGTAAGCCGGGTATATGCGCGCGTATGAGTGAAGGAGATAAGGAAATAAGATTTCAAGACTACACAAACCTATGCAGTGCGTATCGTTATAACTAATGGGTCGTCGCGGTTATAGTCTAGTATGCATGCAGCTTCTAGTTCGCTATAACCAATGGCTCTGATACCAATCTGTCACACCCTCAAAATCCACTAACGGAGTTTTACCGTCAGAGGGTGTGAACTGGCAGGATCGGAATCATTAGTTATAACCAAACCAAAGAAAAACGTTTAAATGAAAGTAAGTGCGGAAGCGTAAAACCTTAATTCAAAAGTTGCGTCACGCAGGACGACTTAAGACCAAATGTAACGGTTAAAATTTAGTTTGCAGAATAAAAGTGTTTTCATTAATGCATGCTCCTAAACCGCGCGCCCGCCTCGGCTACCTGAGAATAACATACTAAAAGTGTCAACACAAGGTTGGTGAGTTCACAAGTAAAATAAGATAAATCGTTTAGCGTTTTGCGTAACCTCGTTACGACGTTTAAATGTTGCGTAACCCCGTTACGACGTTTGAGTGTGTAACCACGTTACAGCGTTTGAGTGTGTAACCACGTTACAGCGTTTGAGTGTGTAACCACGTTACAGCGTTTGAGTGTGTAACCACGTTACAGCGTTTAAGTGTGTAACCACGTTACAGCGTTTAAGTGTTTTGCATTACCAGATAGTGTTATGTCAAATTATATATCGATAGGTAGCTAATCTATACAACAAGTATCGCTAAGTGGTTCGCGACCGAAGCTGACTGTTTATCAAGTGCCCGTCACCAGGTCCTCCAGACCATGGTAAGTGTTAGCCAAAATTTACACCCACTCAACCTCCAGTTGAGCTTAGCGTCGGGTGGGGTTTGTCAAACCCAGTAGTACTACCCAAAAGTGACTCGCTATTCCAAATATTAACCGGTCCGATGTGTGGGACTTCAAATGTTACGTATGCCGCTTAGCCTTTACAAGTGATATATAATTTATAACAAAATCTTTCATATGCGTTTATCTCAGAAAATATGTTTATCGGAGTATGTTATCTCCCCCAAGTGAAAAACGTTTGAAAACAGTTTAAGAGTGGGGTAAGTGAACTCACTGTTTGCGAAGACTATCCCGATCTAGATCACCAAGTGATGCGCGTCGTAGAAACTCTCTAGCGTTCTAAATAACAAAGAGATTTTCTAAGTATCGGTACGTTTAACGAGTCTCTAGACTCGGCACATAATACCTATGCCCGTAACAGATTTCGTGTTTCGTTCGTGAATTGTGTGTGACTTAAACAAGTACAATTGTGATATGATACATGAGTGAGCAATTACTTTCGTGTCACGTACTAATAACATACTTTACTAGCAATTATTCCCGTAAGGGCATTTTGGTCACACACAACAATTAACTAGCAATTATTCCCGTAAGGGCATTTTGGTCAACAAACAAAGACTAACTAACCATTATTCCCCATAAAGGGCAATTTGGTCAATTCATGGCAATCAACTAACAACTATTCCCCGCAAGGGTATTTTGGTCAAAATACAACAATTATATAAAAACTATCATATTTCATGCAATCCTACACCATTCAGCAGCTAGTTTCGTTATGACAGAATTTCTACTTGAAAGATTGCACTAGTTCACTGATTATAACGTCTCAATTAATTCACCAAAAATTACCACAGAAGCATACATATCACAGGTTTCCAGAACATATTTTATCTTATCTTTATTCCACATATTTTTCTTATAATGACCAAAACATTACAGCAAACTCTTATCAGTCAGATTCATGCGCAACAGAATGTTATTTACAATTCCCGTTAAACGAAAAATCCAATAAATGCAAGACCACTTGGGTTTGGTTCCTAACTCAATGAGTCAACTTCCAGAAGTGGAACCAACTGGTCTCGTAGTTCATGAGATATAACATTTACAACATAACCTAACAGCAGGTCTAACAGCTCAGCTTTGCATCACGTTTTTGTAAAATCATAAAAGTATACTTCCACTTATCCAAAAATTACGAATTTATACTTCATAGAAACTAGACTCAACCTAGTTTACTGCAGTACCCAAAATCTCAATCAATTTTCACGTTTACACTTCGTTACAGTCAGTTAAACATCGTATATACATTCTGTCCAGAATCTGTTCACATCAAAACTCAACAAAATAACAATCTATGAACTATCATGCATCCATATAACCCTCTAGACACTATAACTACTATCCATGCATATCAATTACACCATACATACAAGATTAGGGTTTGTGTTTTAACTCAAATCAAAGACCACAATCAATCAAGCAACAACATTAATCTAGTTAGCAATTCATGATCCAAATAACAACAATCATATTACTCATATACATGGACAAAATCGGCTGCCTTAGGGTTTATACTTAACCCATTAAACATCAAAATTAAACAACAAAGAGGGAAGGGGTGATCAAGTATACCTTCCTAGCACCTAGTTCTTGGATTAATCTCTTGGTTTGATGGTTGTGTGAGGGTGTTTGTGGACGGCAGCCGTGAGATAGATGGAGGGAGAGAGGCCGATCGGGTGGGGGTTTATATGTTAGGGTTTCATGAATAGGTTATATTTATAATAATACAAGTTACACTCTAGCCCCTAATCTTTCAAGTGTTACATCTCTAGCCTAAACTAGTTGGTTCTTGTTTCTTGTTTAACATTCCACATAACAATCAAGTAACACACATATATCTAACACATAATAATCATATAATTAATGTTTTGACGTTTGTCTTTTATTTATCAATCGTTCGCGTCAACTCGTTTGCGTTTCGGTGCAAATCCCGAAAGACTACACATGTAGTAAGTGTTAAGCGTCATTTAAACCCTAGTTTAAATGTAATGAAGTATGCGTTATAGATTCAACGATCTTAAAGTTTGAATTAACGGAGTTGAGTTAACGGGGTTAACCTGAAATTGACGATTGTCACATTTCTCCCTGACATGCAAACAATCATGACATGCATGAGAAAGCGCCACTGGTCAAGTAAAAACCCCTTCCTTCTCTGAGTATCTCCCAAGGGACCAGAGTATCCCATCCTCAAAAACGCTCCATCACGGAAAGGAGCCACAAAATCTGTCGGGTCATCCCTCGTCTCATCTCCAAATCGTAAAGCCGCCCGCATCTGTTCAGATGAGAACTGAACAATGTGATTGTTGACTGTTGCTCGCATCACCGGGGGCTCGACCCTACAATCATATTCCACGGTCTGCCAAAAATCCTCAATGTTTGGCAAGGATATTGGCAGTGTTGTCGTAATCGTGTGGAATATACGTGAGCGTAGTAGGAATGTGATGATTTTGCGGAAATCATCAACTCCGCTCGCATCCGGGTCTAATGTTATATACATGTTGTGACCCGGGAAGAACTGTCTTTGGTTATCACCACCGTCATCACCGCCTGCACCACCTATAGCAGCCATATCTGCACCAAACAGACTAAGTTAGATAAGCGACAAAGCAAATCACAAGTTCGCCTGTTACCATGAGCGAAGTTGTGATCTTTTCTGTATAGGCGAAGTTAAAGGTGGGGCGAAGTTGGGAAACAACTTCGCTTCAACTTTAACTTCGTCTGTTAACTGTTAAGTAAAAAGGTCCAGGCGAAGTTAATGGTAACTTCGCCTAACCACAACATCACCTCATAAACTGTTTCAAAAATAATCATCAGGCGAAGTTAATCCTCAGGCGAAGTTACAGACAACTTCGCCTAAACTGTAACTTCGCCGAATATGAAACGGCATCAGTTAGGTTTATCGAACGACGTGATTTGGTCAATTTTGAGCTTGCGGATCTCGTAAAACTTGATTTAATGACGATTTAGACTATTAGATTGATTATGAAAACGTAAAGATACGTTTGAAAATCGGTTGTTAAGGGTTCGAAAAACGAGAACGTGAATCGGGTCGAATCGACCGATGATAAACGTTAATGAACATGATTAATCGATTCGATTACCCTACACACCTTTAAACACGGATTAGAAACTGGAATAAGAACACAGATGAAGATCGATAAGTTCGCTGTGGGTTTAGAGGTTAAGTTCGCTGGATAAGTTCGTTGGGTTTTGAAAATAATGAACCAGTTTGACCTTAAAACTTCTTTATATAGGGTCAGAATTTTACAGGCGAAGTTGTGGATAACTTCGCCTATTGCAGGCGAAGTTATGGACAACTTCGCCGGTATTAAAATTTTCAAAACACACCCCTATAATTTGAACAATTTGCAATTAAGTTTTAAAACATCCTTTAAGGTGTTAAATGATACGATCAAGACCAAGTAACCAGGTATAAATCATACACCTACATAAGTAGAAAAATTTTAAAATTTAAAGTACACGGGATCAAATTTCAGTCTCGATAGGGACTACCATGTTTTAGAAAAGATCCGAACAGGAATCATACTAACTACGTGACTGTCACACAGATCCGTGTTCAGCTTTATTATGACATAAAGAAACAGGTTGTAAGCAGGTAATTAACTTAAAATGGTTTTCATCGTTTCTGTGATACGGGTTCGGTTCAATTAAGCTCAAAACTTAAGTGGGCAACAACTCAGAGATTATGATACCTCCTATCTATTCTCAAAGCGTATTTGGCTTTCCCCAAGTCACCCCGAGTTGACCTCGACCCGTAGTGTCTGATTAAATAGTAAATTCTCTTCGATCGTCAGACTCTTCTTCCGTTCTCTATCTTGCATCTTGATTGAGAAGTCTTATCATTATGAACTCTATAATGTCTCAATAACTCACACATTTTTTTTCACAACGTCAGATAAACTACTGGAAGTCCCGAATCTGGATCACTGCCGTTTCTTGACACGCTATCTTCACGGGAATCAGAACACTCACGGGCTCGTGTATGACTGGGTAATCGCTTTTCTGCCTATCATTCGGAAAGATATATATGGAGACATGCACAATTGTTAAGAAGTTTCCACGTAAAATCGAGTAGATTTAGTTAGTATCACTTCTACTTTTACGCACCATAAAAAGCTACCATGACATACAATGACTGTTCTAAAGTCTTTTAGGCCTAATAACTTCACTAGTTAAGCACACAGAATTAGTATATCTATCACTTTCCAAGGTTGGATCAATTTTCTGTTAAACATAGTAAAGGAACTTCTTACGAAGTAGTAGACTTGAAAAATAATTTCATCTCCCGGAAAAATTTTTAACTTCAATCGCCCCGATCAAATTGAAGTTTTCAGGTAAACGGCTATCCCGAAGATCCAATGGATCAGCTGGACCGACCACATACAAGTATGTGTCCTTCTAACTAAGTATGATCGACTAATTTTCAGCGAAAGAATAAAAACACATCATAAACCGCCCCGGTCACTTTCAGTCATCTGGTTAATGGCTATCCTTATATTCAACAAGTAGAAATGAGGACCAAACATATCCGAAGATATGTCCTTCAAACTGAGGCAACCGACATAATTCTAAGCGATAGTGACGTGGTCTTCTACGCTCGTAACGTCTTACGTAGGGATTCCGCACCTACGTAGAACGAGATATCTCGTGTAGATCCGGCTGGGAACCTACAATTGGTATCAGAGCTTTTGCTCGATTGTGTGGTTCGGGATTATCACGCGGGTGTAGAAATCGTTCCGTTCGACTATTCGCGGGACGAGTTTTCTGAGTTTTTGTGTTATACTCACCTCCTACAATCATAAACAACCCATAACACCTTCACAAACCTCGTAAAATCCAGAAATCTAACCTGCATATTCATCGTGTTCATCAGGCGAAGTTTCCGTCACTGTTCGTAGGGTTTCAGCGAAGATAAGGTTAAGCGAAGTTATCCACAACTTCGCCTACCTTCTCAAGTTCGCCTGTATCAGCGAAGTTTCCCACAACTTCGCCTACTTCACAAGTTCGCTTACCTTATGCGAAGTTATCTACAACTTCGCCAAATCAGGCGAATTTAAAAAGAAAGCGAAGTTTAGAATCAGCGAAGTTCAGACTTAAGCGAAGTTATCCACAACTTCGCCTACAGTACTGTTAAAAATAAAATTTTTATTTTTCGGGTTTCTGTGTGTTTCGTGAAAGATGTATTCAATCAACATTACGGAACTAGTTGAGATGGAAGTGGAAGCGGGTTCGGCTACAAAGGCACCGAAGATGCTTAAGAAAACCGATTATGTAGCGTGGAAAGATCGTTTTGAACAATATGTCAAGTACCAAGATGCTAAGATGTGGGTATGCATACAAGATGGTTACATTCCACCTACTGCTGAGTATGAGGGTCGTGATCAGATAAAGAAATACAAAGAGATGGAAGAAGAAGAGAAGAAAATGTATGAGGCTGAAAGCAAAGCTCATGCTGCGATTACTATGGCTCTTCCACAAGAGATTCTACACACCTTCAGAAAGTATAAGACTGCTAGAGAGCTTTGGGAAGCTCTTGAAAACCGTTTTGAGGGTAATGTGGGAATTCGTGCTTCAAAGATTAAACTACTTAAAACCCAATTCTCGGTCTTCAAGTACTTGAAGAATGAATCACTTGATGATATCATCACTAGATATTATCATCTGATGACCGAACTCAACAATTATTCAATTGCTTACAAAGAAGATGAAATTGTTGAAAAGCTTCTTGATGCTCTCCCACCGAAATGGGAGATGTACATTGTGTTGATGAGAGAAGACAAAGACTTTGCTGACTATGACCTGGAAATAGCAGTTAACAAGCTACGAACTTTTGAACTAAACATGGTTCGAAAAGAGACACCTACTGATCAGGTTCAAGATCCAGGAATGTATGGTGAAAAGGTTAATACAAGTTCAAGTTCGAAGTCTGATTCGTCTGCTTACTACTCAAAGGGAGAGTCGGGCGCTAACTCAACACATGAAGGTCATGTATCTCTCAACATGAATGGTGATGTATGCTTTGTAGCTGGAGGATCAAATGCTTCTAACCCTCAAGCAACCAAGAGTAGTTTTACCCCAAGTGTTTCGAACAACAACTACTCAAGGATGCCCATGAGTGTTAAATCTGCTGAACAGCAGTTTGCTCTCTATGCATCCTTTATTGCTTCGTATGAAAATTACATTCAGGGTAAGATTGTTGATCCAGCAATATTGGAGGAAGACTATGATCAGATCGATGCTGATGATCTGGAAGAGATGGATCTGCAGTGGCAGATGGCGATGATTGTGAGAAGGGTTAAGAGGTTTATGAAGAAGACAGGAAGGAAGTTTGTTGGTGAGAGACCGGGTTTTGACAAGTCAAAGGTGCGCTTTTAAAACTGTCAACAGAATGGCCACTTTGCGAAGGAGTGCACGAATGAGAGAGTTGAACGTAGTCAGAACAGGTCGACACACCAGAATGGGGGTGGTAATGATAATAGAGCCATGATTTCCAGACAGAATGGGGAATAAAACTGGAATCTGCATGTTGAAGAAGTGTTCGAACAGGCCAATATGGCGAACATCGAAACTGCAGATACTGAGGAAGTGACTGGCGAAAGTGAAGCTTACATGGCAGAGGCTCAAAATGAAGCTTGTATGGTAGATGTGAAAGATCAGCTCACCGAGGTAAGTACTAAACTCCCTTGCACTAAGTGTGAAAATCTGTCTGAACAATTGACAACTATAACTGATCAGTATGTTAGTTTGGATGCTCAATTAAAAACCTTAAAAGATGAACATCATTTCACTAAAGCTAGAGAAAAATAGTTATAAAGTAAAAAATAAAAGCTAGTGAAAAAGATATTAGAAGTCTTAAAGCAAATCTAGCTGAAAAAATTAAAGTAATTGATCTGAGCAATGAAGTGTTAGAAGAAAAAACCAAACTAATAGCCGAATGGGATAAACACATCTGCAGATCTTTTATATAATAACCGAAACACTTACATACCAAACATGAAAACAAATGACGGCCGACCCGAGGTGAGCTCTACCTCAGGTCGTCCCACACGACTCTCTCTCTCGGTTTCTCTCTAGCTACTTGAACTTAACACACAAAACTCTAACTTTTCTGGATACACAATCCTAAACAAGACACACATATATATATATATAAACTTCGCGGGCTTGGGCCTGTAGGAGAAGTTGTTACAACTTCGCCTATGGCGAAGTTGTTCTAACTTCGCCTATGGCAGAAGTTGTTACAACTTCGCCTATAGCGAAGTTGTTACAAGTTTGCCTATGGCGAAGTTGCTCTAACTTCGTACTTCCACAATGCTGAACAGAATTGCATAGCGACGGTCACAAAACATGCACCAACAGACTCCCCTATGACCGTTGCTCTCAATTCTAACAAACACAAAAGATCATCTGTTACATAACATGCACAAACAGACTCCCTCTTAACTGATGATCTTCTGTTTGTTCTTCAACCAGCCGTGTCTGAAACTGTCTTGTAGCTTCACAAATCTACCAATCACCCAGCGTCTTCCATATCCGATCTCCCCTTTAGTGTAAGCTTCTCCGACTATATAGATTGAGGTCTTTGAAATGCATGCATCCCCGTGCCTAATTAATCATCTCAACCAATCACGTGAGTCCTTCTGACTTCACAACACGTGAAGTTCTTCTAACTTCACCAACACGTGAAGTTGGGCTCCCTCCACAACTTCACCAACACGTCGGCATACGATAAGGTTTAATCTTCAACTACTCAACATCAAGTGATCAATTTCATCACAAAACCACCTTGACAGAATCTAACACACATGACCATTAATTAATCCGAAGCATCTTCAATCACCAGGGATAACGATCAAGAACATATAACACTTTAATTCCCGATTAAATCCAACTTGTTCCAGAATTTTCACTTTAATAAATAAGCATCACGTTTCAGGATCCAATTCTCGAACGCCTTGAAAATAACATAAATAATATGCTCTGACCGCAATCCAGTAATGACGAAAACCTTCAGTTCAATTTGATTTTCTTCAGTTGGTCAACCTCGAACAACAACAATTTTATTGCCCACAAACACCCAAATATGTGTCAATATCCAGTCTCAATCAATATCCCATTCACAAACTCAACTCCAAATCCAGAGTTGACACGTATTTGTTCACACGTAAGACCAAGAGATAACAAGTTTTACTCGTTGACGGAACAACGTCTTCGGTCTCACAATAATCGTGTACACCTGGCCATACAGACGAAAACTCCAAACACTTTTTTTTTTTTTTTTTCTCGTTAACTTCGCCTAAAGTCAACTTCGCCTGTCCATAACTTCGCCTGAGATAAGCGAACTTGTGAGGTAGGCGAAGTTGTGGATAACTTAACTTAACCTTATATCTTCGCCTAAACCCTAAAATTTAAGCGAAAACTTCGCCTGAACCCAATAACTTCGCATGCGGCACTGATCGGCCAGAAACGCATCAGAAACGTGCCAGAAACACCAAAACGCAGATCTCGAACCATAGCATAAGAGCCTAAGGCTCTGATACCACTTGTAGGTTCCCAGCCGGATCTACACAAGATATCTTGTTCTACGTAGGTGTGGAATCCCTACGTAAGACGTTACGAACGTAGAAGACGATACGAGTTAACACAATCGAACACATGTTACAATAAACAAATACTCGTTATATTGCAACCTTAAACACGTGATATCAATCACTGATTACAGGACTCTCTGACTCGTAAACTCGAATAACAAAACTTCTTATTGATTAAGCCGTAACCTAATCAATAAATATCACGACAACTTCGCCTGGCATGTTCAGGCGAAGTTGTCCCTAACTTCGCTTGTCTAACAAGTTCGCCTATATCAGCGAACTTGTTAGCTAACTTCATTTACATCAAATACAAAACATTACAAACTCGATTACAGACACTAGACACTGAACTACTGACATCATGCACCAACATCTTGACCATTCATAGTATAACAAGGCGTACTTGTGTGAACAATACAAGTGCCTGCTTAACGTTATTATAAATTTTCTTGGTGGACGTAAAGGAAGATACGAAGAGTGTAGAATCATGTTATAGTTTGCATTCCTTTCACTTATACTAAACAAGCCGTTCAACTTCTCTGAGCTGTTCTTTTATCATCTGAAGGAGAACTGCTTGGTTCGACATCGAAAGAACAAGTTCTTGATGTATCCTCTCTTTATGCAGCTTATCATTAGCGATCTAGTTCCTGATTTGGTTCTTGATCCATCTTTGGTTAATGATGTGATGGTGTTGGAACACATGCCGGGGGATACGATAAAACGTATGAAGACGTATCATAAACAAACCGCTGAGGATAGGCCAAGGTTTAAACAATTGATTGGTCACCTGGCGAGACCTAATTATGAATGTCCATCTAAAGATCGTTGGATCGACTATGATTCTGAATGTGAAGATGGACCAGGTGAGAAAAATGACGGTGGTGATGGAGGTAATGGAGGAAATGGGGGAGATGGTAGAGGTAAAGAAGTTGAGGCAGCAAGTTCTGAAGTTGCTCAATGCAAACAAAAGGGTAAAGCTACCATGAAAGAACAACCTAAGAAGAGGAGAGTTCACATGGGTAGCGGTATAGAGATTGGTCCTTTCGAACCAAGGTCGTCAATTCCTCAACAAGTACCGGTGGTATCTACTGCTGTTAGTACCCCGACTATTACACTTATGACGTCATCATCAGATCCATGATTTGCTTCGATTCCTTAATAGATGTTGTCTTATATGCCGACCTTTCCTATCACTAATATTGCTCAACTCTTACACTAACGACGATGATAATGCAGCTTTCGGCTTTATATTTCATGAGGTTTATTCGTCCTCAAGGTACGGTATAGCCAGTGCCTCCCACATTTCATTCTTTAACTGTTCCACAAAAAATGGATATGCTGTTGAGCTTGATCCACCTCCAAGAAAGTGAGATGGTTGTCGATCATCAATTTCAAGATCAATTGAGGATAAATCAATGAAGTATGGTGAGCCACATCTCTTACTGCCAAAAAGAGAATCGTGAGCTTTGCGCAGTTCTTACTGCTCAGGGGGAGAAGCTGAAAGAGCATGAAAACATCATTCTTCAAATAACGTGTGAAGGCAATAGGTTGAAGAAGTTGAAGGATAACGATGACGAGAAAGATCTCGATGCTGATATGGGTGGTAGTGAGCATAAATAACATGCTAGTACATCTCCTAGTGGTGTTGAAGTTGGGGGCAATGATCGATAGTTGGTAGTATATCAAGAAACTACTAACGTGGAGCCAATTGAGTTGATCGAATCCAACACCATTTTATTTATGGACAGCGAGCGTGGTGTTGTCATGAGTACAACCAGCGCTGATGAGATCGAGGAAGGAGAGTTTTTGGACTATGATTTATCCCGAGATCAAATATCGTTGTTCCTGGGGTCTGAATGATGTATAATTGGATGCGTTGGAGAAAGAGAAGGATGTGGAGGTGATAGTGATGATGAGGTCATATTTGACACGAGTATCCATCTTGGGATACATCATTTATTTATGAAGATGTCGAGGTAGAAGATTTGACATTAGAGGAGTATCCTAATCTATACACACTTACCAATGTTGATTAGGGTATTCCATTCTTTACCACAGAATATGTATAAGCTGCCTTAAGAACATCTTGAGAAGAAAAAAAAGAAGAAATAAAAAGTATCAGAAGGTGGATCAGGTTTGAAGGATTTTGCATATTTGATAGATCCTGCTTTTGAGGGCATGTTTGAGGTACGCAACAAAGCTCGTCTTTCTATACTTATTGTGGTTTATTGATATATTGATAAAGAAAACCAGAAAGAAGTTAAAGCACGTACAACGACTCACCAAATCACCATGTTCAAAGTTGTGAAGACTGTCAAAGGTGATATGGTATCGTGGCTTTGCTATTTCGAACTGAAGGTATGTATAATTAAGTGGGAGCACGGTGTTCAGTGCTACTAATACATCATCGATGTTCCCACATTGCCAAGGCGGGATGTACGAATGTTAGCAAACCTCCTGTTCGTGGATCATGGTGGCAATCAAATGGTAAGATAGTTCCATCAACATTTGCTTTTTGAGGTTAATCATGGTTTTAATTTTTTTTCAAGCCACAGGTTCCGACAAGAAAGTATATCGACGAGATCGATCCGTGAACAGGTTGGAGGAAGCTGGTATTGAAGGTGAAGCCGCCATGAACGATGAAAAGAGTGCATGTAAAGACGTTTCCATAGAGTCTTTACAAGACATTCAACCAGTGGTATTACGACAACCGCACGGGTGAATCCGTTATAATACTCGGTACGGGATTGAAGACTGAGTTTATACGATTGATCGATCCGATGTGGCTCATTAATTTATCGGAGTCAGATAACAATGCGTTGTTCAAGAATGAGATCTGTTTGTTGATACTAAAGATTTTGAATGGGCTATGCAATTCCAACGTGTTCTGCATGTTTGCAACACGTCTGGGGTTCATAGTTATGCGGATTGGAAGACTAAGATGTTCAGCCGATCAAATACAAAGAGCACGAGACGAGGGGGAGTTTGTTAGTGCATTGTTTTTATCCTCTCGGTCTTTGTATTTATTGTAATTTATGTTATTAATGTAAAAGGGCATTTTGGTCTTTCTACCAGTCCATACCTTATGTAATTGTGTTCATTCGTTAAGAATGTTTAATGAATGAACTCATACGTTATATTAAATGGCCATTCGTTATGGATGTTTGACGAATGGACCTATTCGTTATCAGTATTGTACCATTCGTTATGGAACGTTAACAAATGAGGTATAGTGAATAAGTCATTTGCTCTATACTGTTAAGTTATTGTAGGGATTGAAGACGAATGAGTCCCATTCGTTATGGTATGTATAACGGATGGACTTGTCTTCTATATATAGATGTATCTTGAAATGTAAATCAATAAGTGTTTGATTTATTATTATTAGAGTGTTGTTACTCTGCCGAATTTTCCTCTCAACACACACACACTTTGTTCATGTACTGATTCACCTTTAGCATACCAAGAACTAGATCCGTGTATAACAATATGAATTGATATTGATTAGTATCTTGTTTTGAATCTCTCTAAAAGTTTAAACCAATCAGATCGAGTTTTTAATCCAATCGAATCAAGTTTTCAATCCAATCAAATCAAGTGTTAGTCCAATCGAATCGAGCTTTCAATCCAATCGAATTGAGTTTTAAATCCAATCGAATTGAGTTATCAAACCAATTGCATCGATTTTTCAATCCAATTGAACCTAGTTTCAATTGATTCGATTAGATTTCAATTCGATTCGATTCAATTTGTTTTCAATTCAATTCGATTCGATTCGTTTCAATTCAATTGGTTTCGATTCGATTCGATGCGTTTCAATTAAATTCAATTCTTTTTCCAAACGTATCGAGTTTCTCCATAATACGATTCAAACATGGTTCTTCATGTCTTTCCTTCCTAATCCTTACATTCCGCTATGCCCGTTTTATTGATAAAATGAGTTCCGGGTGATAACAACTTTGATTTCTCACAATTACACAATTCAAACGTCACTTTTTGTGCCCCGTTTCTTTCCAAACATCTTGTTTACGTTCAAGTTCACATTTTTCGTATTTGAATTCGTTTATGTTTAACCCGACTCGAAATGTAATTAGTATCTTTCAAATTATTTAAATTTTGTATTTATTAATATTTTACCTTTTTAAACTTAATTTATATTTTCTTAACTTTAAAACTTGGCAAACAATGCTTAGAAAATTTTAAAATCGCTTAAGACGGCTAAAAATCGCGTTTACATAAGTACAAGGACTAATTTTGCCAAATCTTTTCTATTTTCGACCAAATTAATGGAACTTAACCTCCAATATATGTCAATTAATGTTTTAAAACATCCTAATTTGTTTTCTTTTTGTGCAAACAAAATCTCTTGGTTATTATACTTGATTTGGTCATTTATTGATTATTCAGTTTCCTAAACTAGCTATTTCCTAATAAAAAAAATCCTTAACCCTTAATATTTAACCAAAACATATTCCTAAACCCTAAAATAATTTGTAATCTCAGCCCCCATCTCTAAAAAAATCGCTCATAATGGTTCATGGTGTTTTCTTCAAGAACTTTCATCTTTCGATTTGACTTTCAAGCTTAAAAATCTTTTGGCTCGTGTTTCCTCATTGTTCCATTCATCTTTCGGGTAAGTTGTCTACATGAAAAACATTTATTTTCGTCTAAATAACAAAAGACCTCAATCAATTTTACTGATTGATGGGGTTTTGTTGATCAATTGCTTTCCAAGCCGTTTTAGAGCATAATAGTCAAAATATTTGACAATTTGATTTCTCTATCTTCTGATCGGAATTAGCTTTTGGGCTAGAAGACTTTTATATTTGTTTTGAAATTTTGAGTATGCTGGTCAGAACCCGACATCCAACTCGCAGTTTGGATTCTGAACAGTACAGGCTCGCTTAAATCGTTAAAATCTCATAACTTGAGTTTTATACATCCGTTTGATCTGATTCCAACAGCTATGTTCTGATTTTTCGTTATAGTTTACTGTCTCAATGTTCCAGGTCTATTCATATAGGATCAATCAGCTCGCTTAAGGCTCGGGACTCGTTTAATATCTTTATTTTATCATTTAACTCGCTTGAATATTAAGGTGAGTAATCGTTCCCCTATTTTACTTGTTTTCAAACATTTTGGGGACTTTGTGTACCTGTTAGTTACTTACATAGTTTATCTTATACTCATTAGAAAACTGTGACCTTTGAGTGTTTATAAATTGAATGACTATTTGCTATTTGTTAACATGTTTATTTGTTTATTTATCGCATTCGGAGAGGTCCATCATTATCATATTATAGTATGATCATATGACCGTCATAGTGGCCAAAACCCGATTCGCATGGCAATGGTTTCACCGACACCCTCGTTTATCACATCATGTCGTTATAGCCATCATCTAATTCGCATGAAAATGGTTTTACCGACACTCATTATTTGCTCAATGATTTGATTGATTTATACTCACATATAACAGTTTTTCCCTTTATTTATATATTATTATATTGTAATAATAAACTGGTGATCTACATAGTCAACATGTGTTGTTGACAAAAATATCTATTTTTTATGCATTTGCATGTTAACAATTGGATTGTTTATCAAGATGAAGGACCTTTAGAATTAAAACTTATACTAGATTATTTGATTTCGTTTTGTAAGTTCCTTGAATTGTTGTACTTGAATTTTAAATTAATTGGTTAGATATTGTTGCATTTAAATTGCATGATAGGTCCTTATGAGTTGCGAACCAAAGCTCACGCCCCGATATTTCCGCCTTAGGTTGGGGTGTGATAGATTGATATAAGATCCGAAGGTATCAGAGCCGAAGGTTTAAGATAAGTCGTTAGAAAAGTCCTAGAAACATGCTTATGACCCCATACGTGCTTATCTTTTTTACCTTATGTGTTCTATTTGTGTGTTTACAGCTATACTTACTAAATTAATTATTTATTTATATTGTCATGCACACAAACAACTCCGAGACTACGTCTCACTCTGAAAATATTTTTATATCTCCGAGGAAATGCCTCATTCTCAAAATATATTTTATTTTGATTTTAGTAGATTGTTTACATTGTCGGGAAATTCCTTAACATTTATCTACGTTTTATTTTTTCTCATTTCCCCTTAAAGTTAGGGAGTGTGACAAGTTCCCTGCCAAAGTGGAACAATTGTTATACAAACAACACTTTAAGCGGTTAACGTATTGGCTAAATGGTTACATTCCTTCTTATGTTTTGTTGCTTTTAAAATGTCTAGTCGAGTGAAAAACCCATGGCAAGACATTGACATGCCAACTATTCATTTTCACAAATTCGTTATATTTGTGATATTTGTTGGAGCATTATCATCCGTGGTGATACACGAGATGCTTCAACTACTCATGTTTACAATTTAGTTTGGTCGGTTAAAACACCATGTAACGTTCATGGGAGGCCAACTCACAGTTGTTGTTATGTTATTTAGTTGGGCCAATAAAATGCCATGGAGAGCTCATGGGAAGCCCAACTGTAAGGCCTCGGTCCCAGTGCCCTACATTGGATATTAGATTTACTCATAAACACAGTTCTAAATATCAGGGTGAATTAAAACTTTTCACGGAATTTAAAAGTATCAAACATTCATTACAAAATATTAGAATCTTGTCTTTAAACTTTCATAAAACATCATAACACTTCTTCTTCATATGCCACTTGACGTGAGGTCCTAGACTCACTCAAATAAAATCCAAATACACTAAATAGATAGCATTAAGTGGGTATAGAACACAAGGAGTTTGTAGAAAATGTGTTACCAAGTAGTCTTGCAAAATAACTATATTAAACTAAATGAAGAAAATAAATAAATTCAAAGATTTGATTTAGTTGATTGGTTTGAACAATAAGAACTAAAAGCATCAATGAGTTTTGACTGATCTATAAAAAGAATGTTCTCTCGCGATTTCAGGTTTCTATGATTGATAATGTTAAGTTTTTATTTTTGGGATGAACTACATAGACATAGTTCGCGAGTATATGTTTGCTTGTGATAAAAGGGGACTAAGTACTTGGATTTCAATAACACAAGGTTGTCACCCGATAATCCGTTTCATATAGTCAACCCTAATTCCCTTCCAATAAATCTCGATTGCCTATGACACCAAGAACACGAATTGAACTATACTAACAATTACTAATAAAACTCACAATCACCATATGTAACATTCTACTTTTGACAATAATAAATAAAAGAAATATTGTTTACTTAAGGATGTGCTAATATTTAGTTAAATTAAATAAAATAATAGAGTGTGGGCTTGGTCAATAAAAGATGGAATAAGGGATGGTAATGGGTCTTAGGTCCATGGGTTGAACGGTATAACCCCTTAAACCTCCCTAAAACCCTCATTTTCATCTTCTGGCTTCCATAACACACTCAAAAACACACACAGACACTCCTCTCCATTTTGGATCAGATTTGGATCAGAACCAAGAAGGGTATGTGCTACATCTTCATCATACAAACATGGAAAACGTCCATAATCACGTATTGAGCCAAACCGTAGCTTGAAGTAAACCCAAAAAGGTACGTTTTAGATTAAAGGTTACGTTTTAAGGTAGGTTTTCCCTGAGATTTGATATTAAGGAAAATTGGGCTTTTTTATGCATGAAAAATATTAACTTGGATGTAAATGAAGTGTTTTAGAATGAAACGAGACAAACGGGTAACATTTGGGCTGAGTTATTGGAAAAAACAACGTCGTTATTGACGAAGGCTCGTTCCTTATGCAAGATGAGAAAACAAGTAGAAAAGAAACGCTGGAAAGTGACAAGAATGGAAACCATAGATGAATCGTGTCCTTAACAAACATGATTCAGTAAAGTAATCGAATCGAATTGATAAGTAACTGAATCGAGTTGATAAGTAATCGAATCGAGTTGATAAAGTAATCGAATCGAGTTGATAAGTAATTGTTACGAATTGGCAGAAAAGTAATCGAATTGAATGGTCATTCTATTAGAACTTCCATTCGATTAGAACTTCCATTCGATTATAATTTCCATTCGATTAGAAATTCCATTCGATTAGATTAGTTAAAACTTCAATTTTTCTATCAAATTTTTAATAAAGGACTATTAATGAAAAAAGTAATTTTCCAGCTCGACCCCAGCCAGAGGCACTGCCCCTTGAACCATGCTAGGGGCTGTTGCCCCTAAACCCCGCTGCCAGGGGCGCTACCCCTAACCCCGTTCGTTGAGGGTTTTATTAACCTAACAATATGATATGAATAGGGCTAGTTAATTGATACTTTAAATTGTTATACAGTTAGCCGCGCCCAGTTAAGGAAAATAGTTACCATTAACTCTGAAAGGAATCGGATCCAGGTGAGTTTGTATCCCCCTTTCCTTGTTATGTTTTCGGGGATGTGTGCATACTTGATGTGATTAGTGAATACACTTACCTTAAGTGGTAAGTGTATGCTATGAAATGCTTTATAAAGTATGTATGAATGTTGTAGAAAAGTATGTATGTTATTGTATGAATGATAGTATGAAGAAATATATGTATGAAAGTATGATTAAATGGGAGGGACCAGACCCTTATAATATATGAGAGGATAAGGACGAGACCCTTATAATATCTAAGAGGATAGGGACCAAGCCCTTATAATATCTGAGAGGTTAGGGACAAGACTATTACAATATCTGAGAGGTTATAGGGCGAAAGACTCTTTAAAACGTATGATTATATACGTAAAGTAAGATAAAATATGAAGTATGAAAGAAAGAAAGTAAGAAGGTAAGAATTAAGACATATATTTATGTATGTATAAAAGAAGGTAAAGCATGTATGTATGAAGTATATGAACGTAATGCATGTTGTCTGTTAGCTAGAACTCACTCATCATAGCTGAATTTTAGTATGCACGCAGGTGAATAGGCTAAGGCAACTAGCTTGAAGGGAGACACATGGAATTGGACTGAAGAGGCTGGCATCTTTAGAAAAATGTTGTGACGTTTTAATATGACTTTTATATTATGTTTAAAGACAAAAGTTTCTTTATTATGAAAGGATTTGAAAGATTATGTAATATATTGACGAAGTTTTATATTCTGTGAAAGGTTTTAATTAATTCTGTTATTTAGAATTGTGTTTGAGTAAATCCAACGTCCAATGTAAGGCACCGAGACCGGAGCCTTACACCATAGAAATATAATGATAAGATCAAACTACTATCCCACAAATACATAAACAATTAACAAACATTAAATGGAAAACCTTACAATTCGGGACAGAACACAAAGGAAATTAGCCACACATAATTTGGTTTATCATCACATCAATTTCAAGGTTCATACGAATGAAATACATAAACTGAATGTTCGAAATCACCCAAATATTGTTTAATGCTCCCAAAATCGCCTCAAGGTCGTTCCCAGTTGATGGATAGTCATTAGATACTCAAAAGCTGTTTAAAAAACTGAATAAATCTGGCAGTTACGGGCTGGACCGTAGCCTACGGTCCCCACTGTAGGCTACGGTGATGACCAAGGTGCCCTGTTGTACCACGGTACGGTGTGCTCTAGAAAAACTCAATTTTTTCTTCAGGTTGATCGTGGCCTATGGTCCCCACCGTAGGCCACAAAGGTCTCTTTTTCCATCATTTTTACTTTTTGATAGCTTTGGTCCCTTGAGCTTTCCTGACCCGTCCAGTAGCTTCCAAACTTCCGTATTAGCTCCCAAAAGCTCGTTTAAACATGCATATAAGTCGTGTGGCCGTAGTTATCTATTTCTAACAATGTAACATTCAAAACATAGATATTTAGCTCGCTTAAGCTCAGTTACGGGTCATCCTCTAATGCACCCGTCATATCCCTACACTAAACCGTTGCTTGCCCCCAAGCAACACCTCAAACAACAATTTTTTGATTTTTTAAATTACAACTACCATACGTACCAAACAATTCCCGTTTAGTCAAGGTCCTAAGTCATACCATATTCCCACTTGTTTAGTATTTGCACTATTAACATGTTTATTCAATAAACATGGAAATTCAACCAAACCCAACGCGTTTCCTGTTTTTCTTTCACGCAACACACCCCTCTTCAAAGCTAGCATGATGTGCTAGTCCACCCAAATGCACGTGTGCCAAAATACTATAATAAACTTGAGTAACTATTGAACCTCCACCTAATAATTGCATAGAAACTCGTGCAAATCAAGAGGACTTATCATGGGTTGTAACGGAGCCATGTGTTAGGGTACGGAAAGGGAATATTGAAAGTAGTTCAGGTGATCCGATCCGGCTTATTACGTACAAAACTAGGTAAACATAAAAATAAAATAAACAACTATATACACCACTAACGTTTCTCTCTCTCTCTCTCTCTCTCTCTCTCTCTCATCATTCCTTATTTTGACCACTGAATCTCATATATTTTTTTCCCTGGAGAACAAATAAAACATACTTCATATCAATTACCAACTAAAACGAATAAAAAATACAATAAATAACCTAATTAGCCAGATCGTCTCACAAATGTAATAACAAGGTGTTGATTGATTAACAATAAGTCCAAAAATGGCTTCTAAAGGAACCAACCCCCCTGCCCCTCTCGTTTATCACATTCTTATGTACAATGTGTGAGGCCCAACCCCCAAAATCCACACTCGCACACATCCAGACAAGGCTATACCTAAATGCCTCTATCATTTTTGCACTATTGCCAAACTAAGGCCTCGAAACACATTCATTACACACGTTCTAACAAGAAAGGTCACACTTATATCCTCAAATAATGCCAACAACGAAAACCCGTGGTATAAAGTACCAACCCGAAATTTGTTACCGGCATGTTACGTGAAATAAATAACCAAAAACATGTCACTCTTGGGTGAAAATCTATTACCATTTCTTTTAAAACTTGGCAACACTCACACAAGGGAAATATGACCATGAAAAGGGACCAAAATCTTATCCCATCATCGTACCATTTTCCGGTTTTCTTTTAATTTTAATTAGTTTTTTTAATAAAATTTCTCCCATCCCCACACTTGGGATATATTGTCCCCTAATGGTTTTTAATGAATATGAATCGTTTTTCTATTTTAATTGTTTTTAAACATATTTTTTTTAAACAAACATATTTAATTTTTATGGTTTTTATATATATATATTTTTTAAAACATGAAAATTACCCTACCCCCACGAAAAACGTGTGTTGTCCCCAACACAGTGTTGAAGAGAAATCCATAAGAATTTTGCCACACTTGGTTTTTCCTAAGATGGTATGCTTAAAATACCATTAAAAACAGACAAACTAGAAATTATAATGCAAAATAAAAATAAAAATATACAAAATGTATAATTACTACCTTTTTGAAACTTTTATGACATTCAAGGTGGGTGATTGGCCCACTCCCATGCAACCTTCTTGTTATAAGTACTCCCATTTCCAAGCAACTGCTACCAGTCTTCTAGAAAACCAGGGTCGGGGCCCGAACATCTCACTCTCCACCCTTATCATTTTGGTTAGGTGGATGTCTCACTTGCGTCTTCCTTGAGCGGCCACCTTATCTGCCACCTTCTCACTCTATTGATGGTCAACTTCTTTCTTCTCAATTAACATGTCAATCATAAAACACTCCACTTTCGTGTGATCCTTGCTCAAGAATACACACTTGTTATCAAAACCCACCTTCAGGCTTTCCTTGTCAACAAGAGAGTCAGTAGTATTTTCAAATAATAATAACCATTTATCACAATTCCCAAATTTAATTCCAAGTGTCCCTTTCTTAGCACATTCAATCACTGCAAGTGAAGTGAGAAGGAAGGGTCTACCAATATGACCGTGGGTTGCGTGTTAGTTACATTTTTAGCATAATCAAGTACTAGTAAGTGAACTGGTTAACAGAAATCCTCCACAAGTACCATCACATTAAATATCACGTCTTGGGTAAGCGTATGGGTTTGATTCGCAAAAACATGGTGGTGTTTACTTTTTGTAGTGGACCGAACTCATACTGATCATATAAACTACCGGGCATGATACTAACACAAGCTCCAAGATCTAGCAGTGCCCGATCAGTTTTAAATTCACCAATTTGGATTGATAAAAGGGGCACTCCTGGGTCTTGAAGATTACTCGGGATAGTATTATTATCAACCCTTTCATCCCTTATTTTGGTTAATTTTCATTTAAACGTTTATCACAGAACAATTTTTACAAAAAGATGTTTCATTCAGTTTTAGTTTAGAGTTATTTTGAAAAACTGTTTCATAATTACCCACATTTTCAATCTCATCACTACGACATCATAGTACAAACATCATACACTTGATTTTTAGTTTTCACCCATCCATCTTCTTCGACATGTACTTGCGGTCTTCCAATTGTCGGCCTTGCTCTTCTTGCTGTTTGAGCCTTTCTTTTTATTTGACTAACATTTTCTCCAAAAACGCCCAATCATCTTGCTCATAGTTAGTACCAAATGAACCATTTGTAATTTACATCAAATCCCGCTCATCTTCCTTATTCAACCCCTCATGAAAAGCATTCAACAACTCCCAACTAGCAATACCATGGTGAGGAAAATTCTTGATCATCATAATAAACCATTCAAATGCTTCATGAAACATCTTACCCGATTGTTGTTAAAAACTTCTCAAACTCCTTCTTGCATCATTAGTCTTTTGAGCCATGTAAAACTCTTCCAAAAACCTTTGTTGCATTTCGGCCCAAGTATAAATTGATGCGGAAGGCAATGTGTAAAACCATCTTTTTGCCTTATCTTCCAAAGAAAATTGAAAAAGGACCAACTTAACATCATCTGACGAAAAACCTTGACCACCAATTGTGTTGCAAATGGTGTCATATGCCTCCAAATGAAAGTAAGGTTCTTTCGTTGCCAAACCTTTATACCTTGGTAAATTTTGGAGTGAGTTGGTTCAAACCTCAAATGTTTTTCCTTGTTGTGATGACCAGTCAAAATTGAGCTTCAATTCCCCTTACCATTTCTCTTCCGTATCTTCTCGGTACCCCCAATGGTACTCTTGGTTATCCCATTTGCCGATGCATGGGCCTTGGAGGTGCATATTGTTGAAGTGGTGGTTGGGGAATTTGTTTAAACTATTTCTCATGTTTTTTCCCTTGTGGAGGAACTTGTTATATAACCATTGGTGGTTGTTGAATAACCGGTTCTGGTTGTTGCCTTTTGAGCATATACATAATTCCCTTGATTCAACCTTTGATTGCCATCACCTCCCATGTAATAACCTTCCACTTCATAACCCTCGAACTTCCATTCAAACTCAACATAACCATCACCTTGTGTTCTTGAAGATTGCATAAAAGGCGGTGGTTGATATTGGAAACTTGATTATGGTTATTGAAAAATCGGAGTGTTATGCACTATAGGTGGTTCATGTTGGTATGGAGGTGGTTGGTATTGTTGGGACGTTGATGGACCAAAATTAGGAAAGAGGTTAGAAATAGGTGGCAATGTTGATGAAGTTGGGTATGAATATTGACCGACAGTGGGCATAGTTGGGTTAGTTGGTTTCACTTAACTTTTTGAAGTAGGTATGGTAGTAGAATTTAGTGGCTGTTGAATTGGTGGAGGTGTTGTTTGAAATGTTTGACCCGTAATGGGAGTCGGTGATTCCATTGTGTTGTTCGATGCAATCAGAGAACCAAGAAGTCTGTTCTCTTGAAGTTGACCCGGTTGCTTCTAGGCATTCATTAAATCACGGGATCAAAAACTAGTGGTGATGACCTGTTAGAGACTCTAGTATGCATGCACTTGTAAGTACCTACACACTAACACAACCAGCGTAAACCCGAAAATAACAAACAAAAACTACAAAAGTTAACACACGTTGTGAACTACTTCCCAGCAACGGCGCCAATTTGACGTGAGTTCGTACTCATTGGAATAAAAACCAAATACACTAAATAAATTGCAGTAAGTGGGTATCGAACATAGGAGTTTGTGGAAAATGTGTTTCCAAGTAGTCTTGCAAAATTACTATATTAAACTAAATGCAGAAAATAAATAAATTCAAAGATTTGATTTTGTTGATTTGTTTGAACAAGAAGAACTAAAAACAAAAACGAGTTTTAACTGATTCAATAAAAAGAATGCTCTCTCCTGATTTCAGGTTTCTATGATTGATAATGTTAACTTTTACTTTTGGGATGAACTACATTGACATAGTTTGCGAGTATATGTTTGATTGTGATTAAAGTGGACTAAGTACTTGGACTTCAATAACACAAGGTTGTCACCCAATAATCAGTTTTATATAGCCAACCTTAATTCCCTTCCAATAAATCCCGATTGCCTATGGCACCAAGAATTGATGGTCAAGAACACGAATTGAACTATACTAAAAATTACTATTCAAACTCACAATCATCATAGCAATATAATCATAAGATCAAACTACTATCCTACAAATATCATAAACGATTAACAAACATTCAATGGAAAACCTTACAATTGGGTAGAGAACCCAAAGGAAATTAGCCACACATAATCTGGTTCATTATCACATCAATTTCAAGGTTCATATGAATCAAAGACATAAACCAAATGATAGAAATCACCAAAATATTGTTTTTTGCTCCCAAAATTGCCTCAAGGTCGTTCCCAATTGATAGATAGTCATTAGATACCCAAAAGCCATCTAAAAACTGAATAAAGCTTGCAGTTACGGGCCAGACCGTAGCCTACGGTCCTTACCGTAGGCTATGGTGATGACCACGGTGCCTTGTTGCACCACTGTACGGTGTGCTCTGAAAAAAAAACTCAATTTTTGCTTCAGGTTGACCGTGGCCTATGGTCCCTACCATAGGCCACATTGGTCTCTTTTCCAGCATTTTATTTTTTGACAACTTTGATCCCTTGAGCTTTCCTGACCCATCCAGTAGCTTCCAAACTTTTGTATTAACTGCCAAAAGCTCCTTTGAATCTGTAAATAAGTCATGTGGCCGTAGTTATCCATTTCTAACAATTTAACACTCAAAACATAAATATTTAGCTTGTTTAAGCTCAATTACGGGTCATCCTCTAATGCACCCGTCACCAGCCTCTTCAGTCCAATGCCATGTGCCTCCCTCAAGCTAGCTGCCTTATCCTATTTGTCTGCATGCATACTAAAAGTCAGCTATATTGAGTGAGTTCTAGTTAATCAGACAACATACTTTACATTCATATATATACTTATATGTATCCGTAGATACATATTACTTATCTTGCTTCCCTCATACATACTACATTCATACATCTATACTTTCATACTTGCATTCTTTCATACTTTCTTGTTTTAACTTACTTAAACATACGTAATTATCTGTACGTTTTAATGAGCCTTTCGCCTTATATTATTAGGGTATCCAACCCTTTAAACTTCACAGAATTTAGAAGAGTCTTCAATCCTTTAACCTTCACCGATATTGTTAGGGCCTGCAACCCTTTAACCTTCGCAGATATTATTTGGGTTTGCATTCTTTAACCTCCACATATATTACTAGGGTCTGCAACCCTTTAATCATGCATACTTTTAGTCATATATATATATATATATATATATATATATATATTCATATACATCTGCGTACATACTGTTAACTGTTACCCCTTTCTATATCATTAAAATATCATTCATAAACACTCATATAGCATACTTTCCAATTACAGTAAGTGTATTAACTAAACACATAGGAGTATGCACACAGCCCCGAAAACATAAACAGAGCAAGTGGCTAGAAACTCACCTAGATCCTGTTACGTTCAGAGCTAATAGTAATCCCCTTTCTTAGTTGTGTGCGGCTAACTGTTAAACACATACGAGTTAACTACTACGTTTGTATTCTTACGTGTCTATTCTAGCCTCTGTCTTTCTTTCGAATTCGTTCTTATTTTAATCATTACCTTTATGTATTAATTTATCATTTATTCTTTTCTATACACTGTATAAGTTCATACACGTCATATACGTACTTATTTGTTGTATATATTTCTTTTATCCGAAAATCCACTTATCCAACTTATATGTCCTCAGCGTATATGTATCCGGCCCATAAGTACATATACGCTAGATACCTACGTACATACACGCCCACATGCTTCCATAAATGTACACCCGTATATGAATAATACATATCTTCCGTATAAGTGTGGAAGTTATGCGCCTGTATATGCATAACACATATCCGTCGTATAAGTGTGAAACTTATGCGCCCGTATATGCCTAACACATATCCGCCTTATATGTGACATATCTGCCCATCACTTATAAGCTTGGCACATATACACCTTATATGTGACATATGCACCCATCACTTATAAGCCTGGAACATATCTGCCTTTTATGTGACATATGCGCCCATCACCTATAATCCTGGCACATATCCGCGAGATATGTGCAAGTCCGCTCCTCTTTAACGCGTTTTTAGGGTTTTTCAGCGATTCCGGCACCGTCAGTCATCGTTAACCACCACGATTGGCTGGATTTTGATTGTTTTTTACCCAGGTAGCTTCGGGTGGTCCACATCCAAGGTAAGGTGACCTTTAAGCTCGTTTTTGATTGATTAAAGCTAGATCTAGATTTAAATGACTCATTCTACATCCCGGGGCTGCAGAGTCGGGTTCTATAATGTTGGGTCAGCTGAGATAAATGATATGCTACCAAGTTTCATACAAAAACCGACTTCGTTTACCCGTCTTTTTCACGAACCGAACACTACTCGTTTTAACCGAAACGAACCAACTAACTCGTTTACTAGCAAGTTCATTACTTTGTCATAATCATGACCCATTCTATCATCCTACATATTTTCATGCAAATCCGTGCACGAAAACTAAACCTTTATAACAAAAACATACATTTGAGGTTTATGTTCGAAATCACTCGAATAGACCAAAACCATATCAAACGAACTCAAAATTGAGTGATTCAAGAGGCCACAGAACTATCTCGCCCCGATATATGAACCCATCATCTCGCCATCGTCGGAAACCAGTGCTACAGTTTCCAGAAAACCAAAACAGTTGCCGAAAATCTTCATTTTTAGCCGTTACGGTTTTGCTATTAAAAATCGGACTTCTCGACCTTTGATCGAAGATCTTCCGGTGAGAATCTTAGTTTATATGCCATAAACACTCAGTTAATATTTGCTACCAATCCGACGGTTAGATCTCCAGAAATCGTCGGATCTCCATGGGTTGTTTTCTCAAACACATGAATTTTGGTAAAGAAGGAGTTCAGAGGCTAGGATTGCTATAATGAGATGGTGGAAACATTTATAGGAAGAGGGTAGGGTTTCATGTTTAATTTTTCATATAATGAAACTAAACACCCTAATATTTAGATAGTTACATTTATCTTTTATATTTCATTTAAAGTATTAAACGAAATTTGGGATGTTACACAAACTCAAACAGTTGTTTTGGTATGCTAACAAGTTGAGAAAATAAAATTCCATGGAAAGCTCATGGGAAACCAAACATACCCAAAAAAATTCGCTTATTCGCTTCTTTATTTGTTTACTTGATTTCATTTGAGATAACATCTTATGATTTGATTTATTTACTCGATTACATTTGAATCAAGATTTATTTATTTTATCTGTTCACATATATCAAAACATTTTAATTCTCATGACCGGGCACAAATCATTCACTCACAGAGACACAATTATCACAAGTCAAATGAAACAATTTAAATTTTATTGTTGAAGTGATTTTCTCATATTCACCTCATTACATTCACAAGTTATCAATAACAATTAACATTTTATTGTTCAAATGGTTTTCTCATACTGATGGTATCACATTCTCAAATATCAAATGTATTTCAAATTTATCATCCTAAAATTTGGATTTTTAACATTTTAATTCATCATGCTTTGATAAATCTCAGTTACTCATCAAATTATCTCATTGATCATCTTAATTCTAAGTTATCCTTAGGTTATGAATAAACACTAACGTAATTTATTTAAATTTCACTTTTTTCTCAGTAACTCAGATAAAATTTACACAACTTATGCATCATCTCATTTAATTTCATCTTTATTAATCTTAGAACTTTTTCTCTAAAAAACCATCATCATAATCAACATCAATCATCTATTTTCTATAACCGCTGTATGACCACATGTATAGTCAAGGAGATAGATCCTGCGATCACTTGAATAGAAACTCAATTTTAAAACGTTAATGCAGCCAATTCAACATTTTTCACTAGCCTCTGTGTTGGTAATTTCAATTCATTAACCCTTACTCATCCTCATAACAACAATATCAACAAGCGCAAGTCTAATAATCAAAACTATGTTATTAATCAAACCAATTATCAACATCAACTAAATCATAGTACCTCAAGCAAGAAACCATACACTGGTATTGACTCGTTATGCTTTATTTGTAACTTTCGTCATCCGACTCAATCCTTGTCTCGTTGTTACACTCAATGTAATCGTTAAGGTTATCCCGCTAATACTTGCTATACACCGTCTATTGCACAAGACATCCCACAATGGTCTATGTTGTCAACTCAATCTTATAAACCTACAACATATGCTTCCTACAATTATGGAGACCTCAACCATCTACGCAATGTGTGTTCTTAACTCATTTATGCACACCAAGCTCAAATTATACCTACACCATACTACACTACCCATGCTCATCAAGTTCAAAGCTACCAACCCTATGTCCTACAAGCTTCGTCAGTCAAACAAGATCATTCTCACTTAACTCAAAATTATCAAATTCTATACCCGCAAGACTCAAGTTTATCAAACCTACTCTAGTCAAACCCCGCTTTTGCAACCTATTCAAGTTATCCCGAATCAATCCACCTTCGCTGCTCAAGTTTTTATGGATCCAATTAATCAATATGCTCCAGATCAGGTGAATCAAGTCAACCGTCATTAAGCTTCTCAAGGAAGACTCATTATTGCTTCGTCATTCCTATCAGAAATATACATTAAACAACTAGGTGTCTAAATTTTGATTTTGGAACAATTACAATTTGAATAATCTATCGTTTTCAGTATTTTATCACATACAATAAAGTTTATCATATCTTTCCAAAAACAACTATTTGCGATACCATACTTTTAAACTTATTTTCGTGTTCTCGTTTATCACAATTCATTTCAATATAAGGAACCCTTTCCTTTTCAAGTTCAAGATTTATATTCTATTATCAAAAGGATGCTATAGAAAATTTTACTCCTTCCGTCCCATTATAAGTGTCCACATTTTCTTTTTTATTTGTCCCATTACAAGTGTCCACTTTCAAAATTAATTAGCTAATTTCCAAGTTTACCTTTAAACACACACAACTAAAATTAATAAACAGTATTGATGAACCCACTTTTCTAGGGCATTGTTGTCATTTGGCAAGAAAAAAAGTAACCATTCAATCCACCTAAAACTTTGTATTTTTCACACATGGACACTTATAATGGGACGGAGGGAGTAATATTTTTATTAAACAACTCAAAAGATTCATTTCATTTAACGAAATATTTTACATAGTAATGTTCTACTGGTTTTTAATCAAAGTGTATTAAGACTTTTGTTTTCTCAAAATCATGTCTTTTAAATGTTTTGTAACCCACGCGATGGGACGAATTATGTAAACAATCCGACGATATAAGTAATTATGGGTCCACACGTCATTTCCCAAGTCCTCACTTGGAAATCATAATACAAATAATCGTGTGTCATAATCTTGAACTGAAAGTAGTTCTTGAGTAATGGTACAAATGTTAAGATAATAAGAAGATTGTGGATACGTCGCATGTACATCCTATATATAAGTGTCATAATCGGATTGCCATTTGTAGCGTTGTTTAGACTACTCAAAGTTCCGTGTTATGATTAATTTTAAATTATATCTAAAATTTTCCTTTCCTCAAAATTTAATTGTTTTTGTATTGATATTTTTTAATTTCGGGACAAAATTCCCAAAAGTAGGGGATACTGTAACATCTCGGGTTTTACGTATTTGAATTCGTTTTTCTTTAACCCGACTCGGAATGTAATTCAGATCTTTCAAATTATTTAAATTTTTATTTATTAGTATTTATTTTGGTTAAACTTATTTTACATTTTATTAACTCTCAAACACGCCAAACAATGCTTAGAGACGTTTAAAATCTCTTAAAATGGCTAAAAATCGCGTTTACAGAAGTACAAGGACTAATTTTGCCAAATATTTCCTATTTTCGACCACATTCACGAAACTTAACCTTTAGTATATGTCAATTAATGTTTTGAAACATCCTAATTCGTTTTTTAAACGAGCTATTTTAGTTTCCCAAATGAGCTATTTCCTAATAAACCTTAATATTTAACCTAAACATATTCCTATACCCTAAAATAATCAGGAATCTCAGCCCGCACCTCTAAAAAATCGTTCATAATGGTTCATGGTGTTTTATTCAAGAACTTTCCTCTTTCGGTTTGACTTTCAAGCTTTAAGACCCTTTGACTCGTGTTTCCTCGTTGTTCCATTCATCTTCCGTGTAAGTTGTCTTCATGAAAAACATTTATTTTTCTCTAAATAACAAAGGCCCTGAATCAGTTTTACTGATTGATGGGGTTTTGTTGGTCAATTGCTTTCCGACCCGTTTCACTGCATAATAGTCAAAATATTTGACAATCTGATTTCTCTATCTTCTGATTGGAATTATTTTTTGGGCCAGACGATTTATATGTTTTTTTGAAATTTTGAGTGTAGTGGTCAGAACCCGACTTCTGACTCAATGTTCGGATTCTGAACAGTATCGGCTCTCTTAAATCGTTAAAATATCATAACTTGAGTTTTATACATTCGTTTGATCTGATTCCAGCAGCTATGTTCTTGTTTTTAATTATAGTTTGCTATCTCAAAGTTCCAGGTATGTTCGTGTTGGATCAGTCAGCTCGTTTAAGGCTCAGGACTCGTTTAATATCTTTGTTTTATCGTTTAAATCGACTGAATATATAAAACGTTCTAGTGTACTTGTAGATATATGTGTTTCTAGTGCTTTTATGATTTAAAGGTATTTGATGGTATGCATATGAAGATAGTACATAGCTAGTTGATGCATGAATATTACCCCTAAGTCTCCTCCCCCCCTGATATAAGCAAATTACGTTTTATCACAACATGGTAGTTATTGTGTTTTCATAAATGAAAATGAAGGGGGATAATACTATTTCTATAAACCACACTAATAAAATATTTTATTTAACTATACATATCCCATATTAACTTAGAAATACGTTCACACTTATTAGCACTTGATTCTAGTAAAATGAATTGGTTTTATTTAAAAATAAATCAATACTCTGAATTTCAAGTGATTCTAAGAAAAAAATAAAAATAAAATAAAATATTTTGAATTGCATTTATAAATAATTAAACTTTCATTATAACTCTAAAGACTATATATTTCTAATATCTTTAAAAATATACAAACATAAAAATAAAACTAAAATTAAGTACTTTTAACTGTAATATTCCCTCCATCCCACTAAAATTGTCTATATTTGCTTTTTGTTTGTCCTATTACAAATGTTCACTTTCAAAATTTATTAGCCAATATTTATGGACCCAATTTCCAAGGGCATTATTATCATTTTAAGCAAAAAAAAAACAATAATTTAATCTACCTTAAACTTTGTGTTTATCAAACTAAGATACTTTGACTGGGACGGAGGTATATGTCACAAACCTTTTAAATTTTTGTCATGTGAACACCGTAGGCCACGGTCAACCTGAAGCCAAAACTAAATATTTTAAAAGAATGCACCTTACCGTGGTCATCACCGTAGACCATAGGCTATGGTCCGGCCCGTAACGGTTGTTTTTATTCAGCTTTTTTAGACGGCTTTTGGGTATCTATTCACTATCCTTCAATTGGGAACAACCTGGAGGCGATTTTGTGAGTGCAAAACAAAATTTGAGTTATTCCAATCATTTAGTTTATGTCTTTGATTCATATGAACAATACAATTTATGTGATGATAATTCACCACACCATGAGCGGCTAATTTCATTGGTGATCATCTTGGATGGAAGGTTTATTTGAAACACTATGTTTATGCTTGAATTTCTAGAATAATGACTTTGTAATGTTTGTTTAGTTGTTATGGTGTTTGAATATTAGGTTGTAAATTGTTTCTTGTATTTGATCATTGTCTAGTCTAAACCATACGTTCTTGTTGCCATTGGCAATCGAGATATCATGGGGGGGGGATTAGGGTTGGATATTAGTTAATTGGTCATCGGGTAACAACCCCGCAATATAGTAATCTGAGTGCCTAGTTCCCTTTTATCACAAACAAGTAATTAAACATGAGCTATGTCTATGTAGTTCTTTCTAGTAAGCATGAACATTAGTTTTGATTAAAACCTGAAATCTAGGATGATCGTTTCTCTTAATCGGATTACAAAACTTAATCTTTGATATGCAAGCTAGTTTATTTCATTTTAGTTAATTAAAACCAATCAATCAAAATCTGAATTTACATTTTCTACAATATAGTTTAATTTAATTATTTGATAAAGCTACTAGTAACCATGGATTCCACAAACTCAATGTGTTCAATACCTACTTACTTTTATTTAATCGGTTTTACTTGTTTATTTTTTAGTGAGCCTTCGACCTCACGTCAAATTTTGGTGCCATTGTCGGGGAGTAACGCGCAACGTGTGTTAATTTTTGTATTTTTTGTTTATTATTTTCGGGTTTATGCTGGTTGTTTTAGTGTGCAGGTACATACAAATGTATGCATACAAGTGGCTATAACAGCTCATCGCCGCTAGTTTTTTATCCCGAGATTGAACGAACACTTAGAAGAAACCGAGTCTTACTTCGCGAGAACAAACTTCTTGGTTCTCCGACTGCACAGAACAACACAATGTAATCAACGACTCCCACTACGGGTCAAACATTTCCAACTACACCTCCCCCAATTCCACCTCCACCAAATTCGACTACCATACCTACTTCATCAAGTGAATTGAAACCAACCTACACATTATGCCCACTGTCGGTCAATATGTATACCCAGCTTCATCAACATTGCCACCTATTTCCCAACTCATTCCTAATTTTGGTCCATCATCGTCCCAACAATACCAACCACCTCCATACCAACAAGAACCACCTATAGTGCATAGCACTTCGATTTTTCAACAACCACAATCAAGTTTACAGTATCAACCACCTCCTTTTATTCAATCTTCAACAAAACAAGGTGATGGTTATGGTGATGAGTTCGAAAGGGAGTTCGATGGTTATGCAGTGGAAGGTTATTACACAGGAGGTGATGGCAATCAAAGGTTGAATCAAGGGAATTTTGTATATGCTCAAAGGCAACAACCGGAACTAGTTATTCAACAAGAAGTTCAACAAACACCGGTTATACAACAACAACAATTCCATAACAAGTTCCTACACAAGGGCAACAACAAGAGCAACAATTTAAACAACAAATGCCCTAATCAAAATATCAACAATTTGCACCTCCAATGCCCATGCATAGGAAAATGGGCCAACCAAGAGTACCATTGGGGGTACCAAGAAGACGCGCAAGAGAAATGATAAGGGGAATTAAAGCTCATTTTTGATCGGTCATCACTAATAATCCTTCTTCGGTGGTTATTCCTCAAAATCAACAAGAAAGAACATTTGAGGTTAGAACCAACTCACTCCAAACTTTACCAATGTATAAAGGTTTATCAAAGGAAGAACCTTACTTTCACTTGGAGGCGTATGACTCCATTTGCAACACGATTGGGGGTCAAGATATTTCGGCGGATGAGGTTAAGTTGGTCATTTTTCAATTTTCTTTGGAATATAAGGCGGAAAAATGATTTTACACATTGCCTTCCGCATCAATTTATACTTGGGCCAAGATGCAACAACGGTTTTGGGAAGAGTTTTACACGGATCAAAAGACTAATGATGCAAGAAGGAGTTTAAAAACTTTTCAACAACAATCGGGTGAAATGTTTCATGAAGCATTTGAACGATTTAACATCAGATCAAGAATTTTCCTCACCATGGTATTTCTCTTTGGGAGTTATTAAATGCTTTTCATGAGTGGTTGAATACAGAAGATGAGTGGGATTTGATGTTGATTACAAATGTACATTTGGTACTAATTATGAGAAAAATTATTGGGAATTTTTGGAGCAAATGTCGGTCACATGAAAAAGAAAGGCTCAAACCTCAAGAAGAGCAAATCCGGCAATTGGAAGACTGCAAGTACATACCGTAGAAGATGGAGGAGTACAAACCATGAATCAGGTAATTGAAATTTTTATGAGTTGTAATGAATTGGGGCATGCAGCGGATGTTTGTACGGGAGGTCAAGAACAAGTGGAGGAAGTGAACGCGATTCAAGGTCAAGGGGGAAGTGGTAGAAATTACAACATGTACTCAAACACTTACCACCCTAGGTTGAGAAATCATACAAAATTTTCGTAATGGGAATCCGGCTACTCAATCTAATCCAAATTTCCAAGAGAATCAAGGAAAATTTGTTCCGCGTCAACAATACAACAATCAAGGGAATTTTCTAGGAGGGTACAATCAAGGTTTTCAAAGTCAATTTCCACAAACGGGTAGTGGTCAAAGTGGGTCTTCGGGTTAAAGTTTTTCAAGTGGGAAAGAGGTCATGGATATGCTTAGAATGATGCAAAAGGACATGCAAAAGAGGAATCAACTTTATGAAGTGCGTATGCTAAAGGATGAAGTTCGTGACAAAGCAATTCAATCATTGACCACTCAAATGGGTCAGCTTGCGACCGAAGTGTCGGACTTGAAGAAATACAAAGGTCAATTACCAAGAGACACCAAGGTAAATCCTTCCCATAGCTCCTCTCGTAATGTTCCTATTAATCATGTTATTGTTTTGAGAAGTGGTAAAGAATATAAAACCAATTTTTCACAAGGATTGGTTGATGGGGTGGATGAGGACATTACGGGGAATGAAAGTGATGAGGATGAGGCTTCACCAACAATTGTTTCTAAAGATCCAACTTTTGAAAATGTAAAAGACAAACTGGGTTTGGGTAATAATGTGAATGATAAAGGCAAGGGAGTGGGATTAAGTCAAGTTCCATTTCCTTCGGCTTTAGTCGACCCAGGGTAAGAAAAATATAATTTCAAGACGGTTTCCTCAAAAAGAAGAAATGTGGGAGGTTTTTAAACAATTAAATTTAAATTTACCATTACTTGAGGCATTTAAGCAAGTATCCGCTTATGCCAAATTTTTAAAACAATTGTGTACTCAAAAGAGGCAAAAAAAGTGCCTAAACGGGTAGATTGACCGAGCGGGTAAGTGCGGTTTTGAAAGGAGACCTTCCTTCTAAGCTCCAAGATCCGGGAACACCTTCAATAAATATTCAAGTTGGTGATTTTCAAATGTCAAGGGCGTTGTTAGAACTTGGAGACAGAGTAAGTATTTTACACGGGGATTTATATGACCAATACGACTTTGGTCCTTTGAAACGTGTTGAGACCACAGTTGTATTGGTTGATTTGTCTCATAAACTTCCTCGCGGGAGTGTGCGGGATGTGATTTTGAAAGTTGAGGATTTTTGTTATCCGGTTGATTTTTTTGGTGTTGGATTACTCATCAGTTGACCCAAGTCAATGACAAAATGTTAACTTGGGTCGACCATTTTTGAACATTGCTCATGTGACCATTGATTGTAGATTTGGTACCATTGATATGGCGTTTGTTAATCAGAAAATGCGCCTTAATGTTTTTACTAACGTTTCTAATTCTTAAAGTGGTGAAGAGTGTTTTATGGAAGATGTGGTGGATGATTGTATTCCTCATAAATATGAGAAGACTATGTGGAAGCTTGTATATTTGATGATTCTGAACAGGTGTACATGTGTGCTTGCGGATGGAGGAGCAAAAACAAGATGCTCTAGCTATGCAAGAGGGAAGACCACCATGGACACATCAATTCAAGAGCATGCCAACGGAGATTAATTCGAACACAAGGACATCTTTGGAGTGTCCACCAAAGGTTGAATTGAAGGAACTGAGTCATTTGAAGTATGCATATTCAGGAGAGAATGAAACCCTTCCGGTTATCATTGCTTCTAAATTGGAGGACGATCAAGAGTGGGCGTTGGTGAAAGTTTTGGAAGCACATAAGGCGGCCATTGGATGGACGCTTGCAGATCTAAAAGGTATTAGTCCTTCTATTGTTATGCATAAAATTATTACTGATGAGGAGGCTAAACCTACAAGGGAGACTCAAAGAAGAATGAAAACGAACTTGCGGGAAGTGGTGAAAAAGGAGGTGATCAAGTGGTTGGATGCGGGGATCATTTATCCCATTTCAGAAAGCGAATGGGTGATCCCAACACAGGTAGTGCCCAAGAAATCTAGCATCCAGGTAATAAAATATGATAGCGGTGAACAAATCGCCACCCGACCGGTAACCGAGTGGCGAGTGTGCAGCGATTATAGGAAAGTAAATGTTGCCACCTCAAAAAACCATTTCTCGTTACCATTCATTGACCAAATAATTTGAAAACTTGCCGGTCAAAAATAGTATTGTTTTTTGGATGGGTATTCGGGGTACAATCAAATTGCGATCCACCCGGATGACCAACACAAAACCACCTTCACTTGTCCATATGGTATTTTTTCCTGTAGGAGGATGCCATTTGGATTGTGTAATTCCCCGGCCACTTTTCAAAGATGTATGATGAGTATGTTTTCAGACTTGGTCGGGGATTCACTTGAGGTTTTTATGGATGAGTTTCCATTTTTGGCCCAACTTTCGAGTTTTGTCTCAATGATTTAGAAAATGTTTTGAATGATGTGTTGAGACAAACTTGGTTCTATGTTGGGAGAAAAGTCATCATGTTGCAAGAGGGAATTTTTTTGGGTCATGAAGTCTCAAGTATGGGGATGAAAGTCGATCAGGCAAAAATTAAAGTAAAATCATCCTTGCCACCCCCAAAGAATGTTAAAGGGGCGAGATCATTTTTGGGACATGTCGTATTCTATAGGAGATTTATTAAAGGTTTTAGTGAAATTTCAAAACCTTTAGGTAATCTCTTGTTAAAGGATTCACTATGTGAAAAATTACCTTTGGTCACACGAAAAAAGTGTGGATGTAGGCCTTTAGCCACACACGTCTGGTTCAGGTCATGTGTGACCAAAGGTCGCGACATCGTAAGTATGATATGGCCACACATAATTTTTAGTGGCCTTATGTGGTTGTTAGTGTGGCTAAAGGGAACCAACATTAGTTGCTGGACATCAAGAAGCCTCTCCAATAAGTGTGGCTAAACGGTAGAAAATGGCCACATGACTATTTACTAAGTGTGACCATTAAACGTATAGAGCCACATGAATTCATGTTTCAGCCACATGAATTTTATAATAATGTGGCCAATAGGGTTGTGGTAAGCGAGCATTGTGACCAATACCGTGTGGCTATAGCAAAGCAATGGCCACTTGAATTTAATAATAGTGTGGCTAATTATATCATATAGACACTGGATGTTATGTTAAATGTGGCTAAAAATGTTTACTTGCCACTCAAACACTCCTTTGTAGATTATAGTGTGGCTATTGTCTTACCGTTTGTCACACATAATGTTTTTCGTAATTTAAAGTGTGGCTACTGTAAAACTTTTCGTCACACATAGTGATGTATTGTGTGGCTAATCATATCATATAGACACTAGAGGTTATTGTCAATGTGGCTGAAAATGTGAACTTGCCACTCAAACACTCTTTTGTAGTATGTGGTGTGGTCATTGTCTTATCGTTTGTCACACATAATGCTTTAGTAATATAAAGTGTGGCTATTATCATACTTTTGGTCACACATAGATAAATGTGGTTATTTCATAAGTGTTTGAACTCGTTAAATCAACACACAGATCTCAGATCTATGTATAATTAACTTAATACGGATCTAGTTCGTAATTTCCATTGATTGTTAGTTATACGTTATATATATATTATATGTATGTGTATGATAATATTAGTATGAAGCTTGAGAGAGTAATCGGGCAGCAATTCAATAACGTAAACTCAAAACTTAAATTAAACAGTGGAATAACACCACTATATATAGAAGATGGACCTAGTTCGTTACACATTCTGTAACGAAATAGGCTCCACTTCATTACAATACATTAAATGAAATAACTTAACGAAACACCCCCTGATTCGTTGAACATCCTTAACGAATCAGGAGGGATCATACCTTAATCCTAGTTCGCTAAACACCCTTAGCGAACTAGACCATACTTTAACGAACTACACAAATAACTTAATAATTTATTACATAAATCAAACGACAAATACATTAACAATAAATACAAATACTCGAGACACAAAACCATGTACTAACAGACACCCCCTCGTCTTGAGCTCTTTGTCTTTGACTTTTACTTGAAACGGTTGGACTGCCAATCTCTGCAACTTTGAATCCCGTTCTCAAAATATACATGCACGACGCGTTGGAACTGCATAGCCAGATTGTAGTCTTCATTGCGCTCAAACAATATCTTATTAGTGTGTAGCACATCGTTGTTGTTCTCGGTTAAGTTAACAAACCACATTGTATCAATGATCTTGATCAGCTCGGTCTTCAAACCTTTGCCCAGGACAATGACGGCCTCGCCAGTTCGGTTATCGTAATACCAGCGGTTGAAAGACAGATGTATGGGTTGGTTCAACTTCTTCACTGGTACCCGCTTCAAGTTCTTTGGCGGCTAAACCTTGAGGATCAATTTTGTGACATTCGTCAATTTTACCTTAACTCTGTTAACTCAACTCCGTTAATTCAAACTTAAAGATCATTGAATCTATAACGCACACCTCATTACATTTAAACTAGGGTTTAAATGACGCTTGACACTTACTACATATGTTGTCTTTCGGGAATTGCACCGAAACGCAAACGAGTTGACGCAAACGATTGGTGAATAAACGAGAAACATTAAAACAATATTTATGTGTTAGGCTTATGTGTTATGTGATTACATTGTTTAAGAAGTTAACTCAAGATGCAAACTAATTACTTTGGGCTAGTAAACTAATAATTTGAAGTGGAGGGACCTAGATGTAACATGATTATTATTAATAATACTATAAACCCTAGCCTCTCTTTCTCTCCTCTCCCTCTACCCCGATCGGACCCCCCTCCCCCTTGCTCACGGCTGCCGCCAATCACACACACACATACAAGCAAATTTTCAAGCTTTTGATTGAAGATTAAGGTGCTAGGAAGGTATAAACGACTATCCCTTGCATCCTTTATACTTAATTTCGATTTTTAATGGGTTAATTAAAAACCCTAGGGCCGATTTTTGTATATAAGTTGTGTTCATATGTCTTGTTTGATTTGATGATGTATTGATGATGATTTGATAACTAGAATAGATATTATTACATGTTAATTGTTGTGTCTTTGATTTTGAGATCAAATAAAACCCTGACCATGTATGTATGGTGTAATTGATATGCATGGACAGTGGTTATGGTGTCTAGAGTGTTATATGAACGGATTATGGTCCATAGATAGTTAATATGTTGAGTTTGGATGCAAACAGTTTCTGGACAGATTGTGTTGTTGATGTTCAATTGACTGTAACGGGGTGTAAATGTGAAAATTTATTGAGATAATTGATACTACAGTAAACTAGGTTGAGTCTAGTTTCTAAAGAATGTAAATTTGCAATTTTTGTACATGTAAAAGTTAACCTTTATGATTTTACAAAAACGTTGTGCAAAGCTGAGTTGTTAGACCTACTGTTAGGTTGTTTTGTAAATGTTATATCTCATGAACTACTAGACCAATTGGGTTGGTTCCACTTCTGAAAGTTGACTTGTTGAGTTAGGAACCTAACCCAAGTGGTCTTGCATTTTTTGGATTTTTCGTTTAACGGGAATTTCAAATAAAATTCTGTTGCGCATAAATTTGACTATTATGAGTTTGCTGTGGTAAATTGATCTTTGTGAGAAATATGTATGGAATAAAAATACAACAAAATATATTCTGGAAATCTAACACATACATGCTTTTATGATGATTTTTGGTAAATTAATTGTGATGCTATGATCGTTGGGATAGACTAGTTTTTCAAGTAGAATTCTGTCGTTAAGAAACTAGTTGCTGAATTTTGTGAAAGTTGCATGAAACATGGTGATTGCTAATTTATTATCGTGTTTTGACCAAATTGCCCTTACGGGGGATAATTGCTAACTAATTGTTGTATTTTGACCAAATTGCCCTCGTGGGGAATAATTGCTAGTTAATTGCTATGTGTTGACCAAATTGCCCTTACGGGAAGTAATTGCTAGTGATGTACATTATGAATACATGACACGTAAATAATTGCTCACACATGTAACGTATCACAAATACACTTGTTAAAGTCACACACGATTCACAAACGAAACACGAAACATGTTGTGTGCATAGGTATTATGTGCCGAGTCTAGAGACTCGATAATAGTTCCGACACTTAGAAAATCTCTTTGTTGTTTTAGAACGCTAGAGAGAGTTTTTGTCGGTGACGCACATCCTTTGGTGAATTATTTTGGGAAATTCTTCGCAAACAGTGAGTTCACTTACTCCTTTTAAACTGTTTTCAAACGCTTTTCACTTGGGGAGATAACATACTCCGAAAACGCATTTAAGATTTTGTTAATATAGATTATATATCACTTGTAAAGACTAAGTGGCAAACGCAATAACTAAAGTCCTTCATTCACATCGAACCGTTTAATATTGGATAATAGCGAGTCATTGTTGAGTAGTACTACTGGGTTTGACAAACCCCACCCAACGCTAAACTCGACAGGAGGTCGAGTGGGTGTAATCTTGGCTAAACACATACCATGGTCGGGATAGACCTGGTGGCAAGGCAAATGATAAACAGTCAGCTTCGGTGTCGAACACTTAGTAATACTTGTTTTATAGGCTAGCTACCTATAGATATATAATTGACATAACACTATCTGGTAACGCAAAACGCTTAATGCAAAACGCTGAACGCAAATGCTAAACGCTGTATTTTATATAAACTTGTGAACTCACCAACCCATTTTTGACACTTTTAGTATGTTATTCTCAGGTAGCCAAGGCGGGCGCGCGGTATAGGATCATGTATTGTTTGAAACGCTTTTGTTTATGCAAACTGATTTTTAACTGTTGTTATGGGTGTTAAGTCGTCCTGCGTGACGCAACTTTTATCTTTTGGTTTTTACGCTTCCGCACTTATTTTCAATTAAACGTTTTTACGGTTTGATTATAACTAATGATTCTGATCATGTTAGTTCACACCCTCTGACGGTAAAACTCCGTTAGTGGATTTTGAGGGTGTGACAGATTGGTATCAGAGCCATTGGTTATAGCGAACTAGAAATTGCATGCATACTAGACTATAACCGCGACGACCCATTAGTTATAATGATACGCACTGCATAGATTTGTGTAGTCTTTGTTATCTTATCTCTTTACCCCTTTCACTCATACGCGCGCATACACGGCTTACCTGTAGAGATGTCGACGCCATCATCATCATCATCCGATCAGATGACTCATGCTCATGGGAAGGAATCGTAGTTAACTACCTAGTCGCCACCTCGTGTAGTCCCGGAACTCGAAGCTCCTGCACCGAAGAGGTATCGCTTATCCGGAGGCATGTACGAAAACGAAGTTAGCTGGGATTGGTACCCTAATATGATTAGGCGTATGGTCTATCGCGAACAAGTTCCCCCGCTACCCCACCCGAGCCATCCTGCTTACCCCAACACCCTACCACCTATAACCAAACCTGTAGAGCGTGTGCTCGCAGCTGTTGTTTCTTGTTTGGAGCGTGATGTTGGTTACATGCGCTATACGAGAGCGAACATTTCCGGACTGTTAAAAGATGGAACCGAAACTAAGGAGAAAATTTCCCGCATGACAGCGGCCATGAAGGAGATGCAAGAGGCTAGCGACCAACAGATGAAAATTATGAGAATGATGCAAGCCGAGATGATAGACTTGCAAGAGCAACTCCGAGTAGCAAGGACCCGAACAGAAATAGCACTAGCAACGTTTTCTTATCATCCAGCCGCTTCATGATCCATACCAACCGGCGGTCACCATCATCCACCCAATCAAGCCGTCATTGTTTCAAGATATAGGAGATATCTAGGATTATGTTCCCTTTCTACTAGGTGGATGCTACTGTTTTACATGGTGTACGACTCCAAAGGCTAGTGAAGATGCTACCGATAGACTAGACTACTTTCATAAAATCTTATACACATGCAAGGTTGCAAAGATCGGTAAGCGAATCCTAGGCGACCGACAGAGGAGTTGAGTGTACTTGGAGCAGCCGGAAAGTACTCGGACAAGGAAATGGCAGGAAGAAACGCTGGACACAGACGTGGTGACATCAACTTGACTGCAGCAGAACTCCAAACTCTGCTGAACGACCATGCGGCGGCCGCTCTAGCCGCACATGTACAGAACCAAGTTGTAGGTCCAATTGGAACGTGTACCTTCAAGAATTACCTTGACTGCAAGCCCGGTACGTTTAAGGGCACTGAGGGAGCTATAGGCTTCCTGCGTTGGGCTGAGAAGGCCGAATCGGCGTTTGAGATGTGTAATTGTCCCCCTGCCAGTAGGGTCAAATTTGCTGCTGGAACACTTGAAGATTCTGCCCTCACTTGGTGGAATTCAAACATGCAGATCCTTGGATTGGAACTGGCTAACGCTATGAACTGGGAGGAGTTCAAAAACATGATGCGAGAAGAGTACTGTCCGAGAGAGGAGATTGCAAAGTTGGAATCCGAGTTTTGGTTATTGAAGATGGTGGGTTCAGAAATCGAAGCCTACACCACCCGTTCTCACGAGTTAGCTGTGATGTGTCCATGGATGGTAGACCCGCCGAGTAAGAGGATTGAAATGTATATTGATGGGTTAGCACCACAAATTCAGGGCATGGTGACGTCTTCCAGACCAGCCATGATTCAACAAGCGATTCGGTTAGCTCACAAACTAACGGATCAAGCAGTGACCCAAGGTGCGCTACCACCTAGAGGTCAACCACTAAAGCCCGTGACAACCCGATTACTGACAACAGCAACAAAAACCCGAGCAATGGAAAGAGAAAGTTTGACAACACCAGATCCTCATCCTCGAACCCCCCACAGCAACAACACTACCGTAAACCCGAATTCACTCGGGGCTTCAACAATCAGGGTCACAATAACAATAACAACGGTGGCGGGCAGGGTTCGAGCGGATATGCTGGGAAATATCCGAAGTGCAACAGGTGCAATTATCATCATGCTGGGCCGTGTGACCGTGTCAAGTGTCTGAGATGCGGAAAGATGGGTCACCAGGCAAAGGACTATAGAGGAGACCTGGCAAAGGGTGCTCCTAAACCACCTATGACGGCTAAGGGATGTTTCGAATATGGTCAGGATGGTCATTTCAAGAAAGATTGTCCCAAGCTGAAACAGAACGACAACAATGGAGGTAATGGAAGTGGCAGTGGTGGTGGAAACAATGGTAAAGGAAGAGCTTTTGTTATTGGGTCGGGTCAAGCCCGCAATGATCCATACGTGGTGACTGGTAAGTTCCATGTGAACGATTGTTTTGCTTCTGTATTCTTTGACACTGGAGCTAATAGGAGTTTTGTGTCGAAAACCTTTAGTCAACTCTTAGACTTAACTCCAACCCTGTTAGATGCTAAGTTTCCAGTAGAATTAGCCGACGGAAAGTCTGTAGAAACGACTCATGTACTTGCGGGATGTAAGTTAAAACTGTCAGATCATGTTTTTGATATCGACCTTATTCCTTTTACGCTTGGTAGTTTCGATGTCGTGGTCGGCATGGACTGGTTATCCGAGAACCGAGCAGAGGTTATTTGTCATGACAAGATAGTCCACATTACTACCCCTTCCGGCGAGATCATTTCGATCCGGGGCGAGAGAAGCGGCATGACCACCAGCGTTATCACCCTCATGAAGGCGCAGAAGTATCTACGAAAGGGTCATCCGGCAATTTTAGCGCAGATTGTTGAGAAACCCGCGGAAGAGAAGCGAATTGAAGATATACCAATTGTGCAAGATTTTCCGGAAGTTTTCCCGGAGGATTTGCCTGGACTCCCTCCTATTCGACAAGTCGAATTCCAAATCGAGTTGACCCCCGGTGCAGCACCCATAGCACGAGCTCCGTATCGGCTCGCACCGGCGGAGCTTCAGGAACTGTCCACTCAGTTGCAAGATTTATTGGATAAAGGTTTTATCCGACCTAGCTCATCGCCATGGGGAGCCCCTGTCTTATTTGTCCGAAAGAAGGACGGGACTTTCCGAATGTGTATCGACTACCGGGAGTTGAACAAGGTGACGATTAAGAACCGTTATCCTTTACCCCGAATTGATGATCTGTTTGACCAGCTCCAAGGATCGAGTTACTACTCGAAGATCGATCTGCAATTTGGTTACCATCAACTAAGAGTGCGCGAAGAAGATATTTCAAAGACGGCATTCAGGACTCGGTATGGTCACTTTGAGTTTTCAGTTATGCCTTTTGGCTTAACTAACGCACCAGCCGTATTTATGGATCTCATGAATCGCGTATGCAAGGCGTACCTCGACAAGTTTGTGATTGTATTTATCGATGATATTCTCGTCTACCCCAAGGACAAGGCTGACCACGAGGAACACTGTAACGATTCCGACGAAACCAGGTATACCTTAACCGGTAGACAATAGTTACGTTATATTTAATGTCGGGTACATGAATTACCATAGTAATTATACGCGAATACATGGTTCACTGTATTGATTGTACATGAATATATAATTCATCGTATTGAATATGCCATTAATCGATCGATAGTTATTGAAACCCGAACGAATCGAGGGTTCAATTATAGACGAGATATATGATATTTAGTGATGTTTACGAAGTATTAAAGCTTCGGGATAAGTGAATTAAAGCACAGAAAAAGAATTTCGATTTAATGGTACGTCGGTACATTAAACGAAACCTTTAATACCAAACCGAGCAAGAGATGATCGATCAAGCCGAAAAAGATGCGCGATAATTAATGATATGATGTTTTAAGTTAATAAATGTCATGGTTTAAGTTTTTAAAGTTTTTAAATCGGTTTTATATAAATTTTATTTTTAAGCCGAAAAACGACCGTTTTAGCCTTGTTTTAAGCCGAATTAGACATTTAACCGAAAAACAAACTGAACCAGATTATCCAAAACATTATCCGGATTACGGGAATCCAATTGTGTGGCTAGGAATAGAGAAGTGGGTCCCACCCCACCCTCCATGTATTCCGATCGGACTCAAGAATCCCATTTCACTTATTATTTTCTTTTTTTCTCATCAAAACTCTCAACATTCATCAACCCCTTCAACATTATGATCTAAAAACCCGAGAGTGTAGCAAGAAAAACACGGTAAGGATCGAGTTATTTACGTTTTCATCTTCGTTTCTTGAGTTTATTTGCAAGAAAATTAGGTTTCAAAGATGAAAACCGATTCTTGCATGATCAAGTGATGTATACGGGTTATACAAGGGATCTTGGTCCAAGAAAGGAGTTAAACGAACCAAGAACGAATTTTTACGGTTTAAACTTTAGTTTTGAAGCAATAACCGAAACTAAAGTGTATGAGGCTTGATCGTGAGTGTAACTTGCTTGGTATTATGGTATGTTGGTTGTAGGTTCTGTATTTAGTGGTAGATAAGGCGGAAAGACGAGTTTGTAGCTTGTAGGGGCGGAAAACGAAAGGTATATTCGGTTTATGTTCGGTTTTGGAGTTTTTGGACAGATTGTGGTAGGTTTAGAGTTAGGTCATAAAATTTTATAGGAATGATCTACACATGAAAATATGAGTTCTGTGAATTTTTGGTAATTTTTGGATAAAGGATGAATATTTGGTGAATTTAATGCTCGGTTTGGCCAAAAATGGTGAAAAATAGTTAAATATCATGAAAAATTCTGGCAAATTGCATATAATCTTTTTATATCATGAATAAGTCACACAAAAAATTTTATGTCAGTTGGAGAAGTCTAAGTAGGCTTTTCGGTTAAACGAGTTCTAGGGTTTTCTAGCCCGGTTTTGGTGAAAATGGCATGTAAAAAGAGATTTTGGTTCTGGAAAAATTACAGGGGACTATGTGGATGGCAGGTGACATCCAGGAAAAATTTGGGATTTTTCTAAGGTCGTTTGGTATTTACGACATATTTAGTGTTTAAATGGTGTTTAAAAATAGATAAATAAACTTTAATTATAAAAATTAATTCTGGAAATATTTTTATAAAATTCCCCACTGTCAAAAAGTGATTTGTGCAAAATTTCAAGATCCGAGACTAAACGGATAATTATTTGTGCTAAAAAGAAAATAAAAACAAACTTTTAAAGCTTAAAACGCGTAAACCGGTAAAGTTCGCTTAAGCGAGCTGACTGGTGTATAAAAACCCTAAAAATGAACTATTTTCATATAATTGAGTTAAACAAGTAAAAATAAATCATCCGAAAATAATTCGGATGATTTAGGTAATTTATTCCGATTTAACGGTTTCCGGTACGCTAAAGACGGAAACGGGTCCCGCGGCCAATCGGGACGTCTAAACCGAGCTCTAATTTCACAACTTTAACTAAATTATCAATCAACAACTATTTTCGGGTCGTGTGTGACCAAACTCATTTTTGAAACGTAAAGACGAATAACCGTGCTAGGCACGCAAAACGGGAAAAACGACTAATATAATTTTGACCATTGAACTCTAAACGAAATCACAATCTGAGTCCGGAGAAGTGTTTCTGGGTTAACATTGCCCCCAGAACGGGTACAGTGCTGGGTTAACAGTGTCCCCAGATGTACCGGTTAACACGGTTAAAGTTATAATAATAATGAGTGTATAGTAACGATCGTAGGGATCATATTACAGATTGGACGTAATAGGTGCCCTAATTGATTACACCTAAAACAACACCTATGTTCAACCTTTTTATCAACAGGTGTTTTAGATGTTGAGGCGTTATTACCGCCCGTTTGTCTCACATAAGGTGGGACATACGGGTTTAGCGGAGATTTCTTTTCAGATGTTTTCTTTATCTCTCCACTTTTTGGTAATACTTCCTCTTGATTTGTCTCACTCGACTCAGAAGACTTGTCCGAGTTAGATGAGACAGGACTCGGAGCAGAAATTTTAACACTTGCAACAGGCTTACTAACTTCTGGTTCTTTAGTAGTAACTGGAATTGGAACTGTCTGAACAACCTCAAAGTCAACAGATTTCTGATTACTAGGGTTAAAAGTGTAATTGTGATTATAAGGTGGTGGAACCTCATGATAACCAATTCCTCCCCTCTTAACTGAGGAACCTTGATCACTAACAAGGTGATCAAGAATAGCAGAGGAATTTCTGAACTGCTCAAGTTTTCTATTCAGTTCCACCACTTTCACCTGGTGATCAGCAATCTGTTTTTCTCTTTCAGCTATTAGCTTGGTTTTTTCTTCCAAAACTTCATAGCTTAGATCAATCACTTGTATTTTTTCAGCAAGTTTTGCTTTTAGACTTTTAATATCCTTTTCACAAGCTTTTATTTTAACTTTATAGCTATTTTCTCTTGCTTTAGTAAAGTGATGATCTTCTTTTAAAGTTTTAAACTCAGCATCCAAACCAACATACTGATCAGTTATAGTTGCTAATTGCTCAGACAAGTTTTCACATTTAGAACAAGTAGGTTTAGAACATACCTCGGAGAGCTGGTCTTTAACATCTGCCATGAGAGCTTTTTCTTCTCCGGTAACCTTCTCATTTCCTTAAGTTTCAACCTTCGCCAAATTGGCCTGTTCGAAAGTTTCTTCAGAATGCAGGTTCCAGTTGTATTCACCATCTTCTCTGGAAATCATAGACTATAATCTTTACTACCCCCATTATGTTGTGTAGACTTGCCTTGACCACGTTCTACACGCTCATTTCTGCACTCCTTAGCAAAGTGGCCGTTTTGCTGACAGCTGTAGCATCTTACCTTCGTCTTGTCAAACCCTGGCCTTCCACCGACAAACTTTCTTCCGGTCTTTTTCATAAACCGTTTCACTCTTCTCACGATCATAGCCATCTGCCATTGCAGATCCATTTCTTCCATATCATCAGCATCAATCTGGTCATAGTCTTCATCCAACATAGCTGGATCAACAATCTTCCCCTGAATGTAGTTCTCATAGGAAGCATAGAGAGCAAACTGCTCTTCAGCAGATTTGACACTCATAGGCATCTTAGAGTAGTTGTTGCTAGGAAGACTTGGAGAGCAGCTACTCTTGCTTGCTTGCGGTTTAGAAGCACTAGATCCACCTGCTACAAAGCAAACATCACCATTCGTGTTGACTGACACATGCCCCTCATGTGATGAGTTGGCGCCCGACTCTCCCTTCGAGTAGTAGGCAGCTGATTCAGTCTTCGAACCTGAACTAGAGTTGACTTTAGCACCATACATACCTAGATCTTGAACCTGATCCGTAGGTGTCTCCTTTCTAACCATGTTAAGCTCAAAGGTTCGGAGCTTGTTGACTGCCGTTTCCAGATCATATTGGGGAAAGTCTTTGTCTTCCCTCATCAGCACCGTGTACATCTCCCATTTTGGTGGGAGAGCATCAAGAAGCTTCAACTATCTCTTCTTCTCGGTAAGAAATTGAATAGTTGCTCAGTTCAGTCATCAGATGATAATATCGGGTGATGATATCATCTAGAGATTCATTCTTCAAATACTTGAAGACTGAGAACTGGGTTTTGAGCAATTTGATCTTCGAAGCACGGATTCCTACATTTCCTTCAAACCGGTTCTCAAGAGCTTCCCAAAGCTCTCTTGCTGTCTTGTACTTTCTAAACGTATGAAGGATCTCTTGTGGAAGAGCCATAGTGATAGCAGCATGAGCCTTGCTCTCGGCCTCATACATCTTTTTCTCTTCATCTTCCATTTTGCTGTACTTCTTGATCTGATCACGACCTTCGTACTCCATAGTTGGTGGAATATAACCATCCTGGATGCATACCCACATCTTTGCATCCTGGTACTTGACATATTGTTCGAACCGATCCTTCCATGCAACGAAATTGGTTCCCTTCAGCAACCTTGGTGCTTTTGTAGCTGAGCCTGCTTCTACTTCCATCTTTACTAACTCAGAGATGTTAATTGATGACATCTTTCTCAAAAACTAAGAAACCCGAAAAAATCAAAAAAATTTATTCTGAAAAGTACTATAGGCGAAGTTACGGATAACTTCTCTTAGACTTAACTTCGCTGGATCTTTCTTAAATTCTTCTGAAAAGTACTGCAGGCGAAGTTACGGATAACTTCGCTTAGACTTAACTTTGCTGGATCTTTCTTAAATTCGCGTGACTTGGCGAAGTTGAGTGTAACTTCGCTTAGGGTAAGCGAACTTAGGAAGTAGGCGAGATTGTAGAGAACTTCGCTTGAGATAGGCGAACTTGAGAAGGTAAGCGAAGTTGTGGATAACTTCGCTTAACCTTATATCTTCGCCGAAACCCTACGAACAGTGACGGCAACTTCGCCTGATGAACACGAAGTTTCTGCAGATCTGATTTCTGGGTTTTTCGAGGTTTTTGACGGTGTAAAGGGTTGAATATGATGGTAGGAGGTAAGAATGACACAAAAACACAGAAACCACGTCCCGCGAATAGTCGAAACGGGACGACTTCTACGCCCGCGTGAATATCCCGAACCACACAATCGAGCCGAAGCTCTGATACCAATTGTAGGTTCCCTGGATGGATCAACACGAGATATCTCGATCTACGTAGGTGCGGAATCCCTGCGTAGGTCGTTACGAGCGTAGAAGACACGAATAGATCAAACACGATACGATAAACAAACACGTTATATTATAACCAAAACACGTGATACAATATCACTATTACAGACACGAACTCTCGTCCTCACGTTACAGCTCTCGTAACCTCGATAATGATCACACGAACTCAGATTACTTCAACCACAAACAAACCGTAACCTAGGAATATAAATACACGACAACTTCGCCTGGCATGTTCAGGCGAAGTTGTCCATAACTTCGCTTGACTAACAAGTTCGCCTAAATAGCGAACTTGTTAGTAACTTCGCTTAAGACATATAAAACATAATTAATCATTACAGACTCGATTACAGACACTAGACTATGAACTACTGACATTATGCACCAACACAACTAAGATGAAGTGATTGCTTACGTGCTAAGTGCTTGATGTGTGTAAGATTTGCGTGCGGGATGTTAGGTTTCATTATAATAAATAGAATTATGTATCGTATTGTATGATGTGTGTATCACCTAGACGGTAATGAAATACGAGATAATGTAATTTTGAAGTATATTAATGCATTCAGTTTTCTTTATAAACTATGTGGTTGATATCAGAGGCGTCTGTTGCATCCCGTTTACGTTTCCGCTGTGGTTTCGGGGTGTTACAAACACTTATGGGTAATTCTAGAATTATTGAAGAAGGAACAACTGTATGCTAAACTCTCGAAATGCGAATTTTGGCTACGCGAGGTTCACTTTTCAGGACATGTGATCAATGAGAACGGTATCCATGTCGATCCCGGTAAGGTAGAGGCCATCAAAAACTGGGAAGCACCTAAGACTCCGACTGAGGTGCGGCAATTCCTAGGACTGGCCGGCTACTACCGGCGTTTCATCGAGGGATTCTCAAAGATTGCTCAACCCCTCACCGCTTTGACTCACAAAGGCACTAAGTACAATTGGCGTGACGCGCAAGAATCCGCTTTTCAACTGTTGAAAACCAAACTCTGTAGCGCCCCTATTCTAGCCCTAGCCGAGGGAACAGAGAATTTTGAGGTACATTGTGACGCATCGATACAAGGTCTCGGTTGTGTGCTGATGCAATTCGAGAAGGTTATAGCTTATGCCTCTCGACAACTACGGGTTCACGAGAAGAACTACACGACCCATGACTTGGAACTCGGAGCTGTGGTGTTTGCCCTTAAGATATGGAGGCATTACTTGTACGGTACCAAGTTTACCATTTACACCGACCACAAGAGTCTCCAGCATATCTACGATCAGAAGGAGCTGAACATGCGACAGCGTCGTTTGGTCGAGCTGCTAAAAGATTATGATTGTGCCATCAACTACCACCCTGGCAAGGCCAATGTAGTGGCCGACGCCCTCAGCAGAAAAGAAACAGATAAACCCAGACGAGTGCGAGCATTGCAACTCACGATTCATACCAACTTACCCGATCAGATTCGCGATGCCCAACTCAAAGCTTTGAAAGATGATAATCTTCCATCAGAACTCATGCAGGGCATGAACAGGGAACTTGAAACCAAATCGGACGGGGTCCGATATTTTGAGAACCGGATTTGGGTTCCACGGTACGGAGAGTTGAGAACTCTGGTGATGGACGAACCACACAAGTCCCGATATTCTATCCACCCTGGCTCAGATAAAATGTACCATGACTTAAAGGCACTTTACTGGTGGCCAAACATGAAAGCCGACATTGCCACCTACGTGAGCAAATGCTTGACTTGTGCAAGAGTCAAAATAGAATATCAGAAACCATCTGGTTTGCTGCAACAACCGGAACTTCCAATGTGGAAATGGGAACACATCTCAATGGATTTTATCACGGGTTTACCTAAGACACCGACGGGATGCGATACCATCTGGGTGATCGTTGACCGGTTGACTAAGTCGACACACTTCTTAGCAATTAAGGAATCGGACAAAATGGAAAGACTGACTCGTGTCTACATGAAGGAAGTAGTGTCTAGACATGGAGTGCCTGTCTCAATTATTTCTGATAGAGATTCCCATTTCACTTCGCACTTTTGGAAGTCGCTACAGAGTGCCCTAGGCACACGCCTTGATATGAGCACAGCATACCATCCTCAGACGGATGGGCAAAGTGAACCAACTATTCAGACCTTAGAGGACATGTTGCGTGCATGCGTGTTGGATTTCGGAAAAAGTTGGGAACCTCACCTACCTTTGGTAGAGTTTTCGTATAATAACAGCTACCACGCAAGTATTAAAGCAGCGCCGTTTAAAGCACTGTACGGACGGAAATGTCGATCACATCTCTGCTGGGCAGAGGTGGGTGACAGCCAAATCACTGGTCCAGAACTGGTACTCGAAACTTCAGAAAAGATTGTTCAAATCCGAAACCGCATGGCAGCAGCACGAGATCGCCAAAAGAGTTACGCCGACAAGCGCCGAAAACCTCTCGAATTTCAAGTGAATGACCAAGTGTTACTCAAAGTCTCACCTTGGAAAGGTGTGGTTCGCTTTGGAAAGCGAAACAAACTCAACCCAAGATATGTTGGTCCTTACCGGATAACGGAACGCGTTGGTCCGGTGGCGTACCGACTGGACCTACCAACGAAACTCAGTGGCGTACACAATGTTTTTCACGTATCCAATTTGAAGAAATGCCTATCTGATGAAACCCAAGTAGTCCCTTTGGACGAACTGCAAGTTGATGAACAGCTACGCTTCATTGAAGAACCAGTTGAAGTTTTGGATTAGAAGACCAGAACACTCAAGCACAGCAAGATTCCAATCGTTAAGGTTCGTTGGAACTCGAGACGTGGACCGGAGTTCACGTGGGAACGCGAGGATCAAATGATGAAAAAGTATCTTCAACTTTTTGAAGGGCTGACCAAACACCGGAAACCGCGAAACCCGACAAACCGTCAGAATTCACCGGGGGTATGAATTAAATTTCGGGATGAAATTTCTTTCTACTAGGGGATGATATGACAAACTAAATATTTTTCTTACTTTTTCAGACACTCATCACGACTTGACTCAAATTTTCAGGACGAAAATTCTTTAACATGGGAATGATGTGACATTCGTCAATTTCAGGTTAACTCCGTTAACTCAACTCCGTTAATTCAAATTTAAAGATCATTGAATCTATAACGCACACCTCATTACATTTAAACTAGGGTTTAAATGACGCTTGACACTTACTACATGTGTAGTCTTTCGGGAATTTCACCGAAACGCAAACGAGTTGACGCAAACGATTGGTGAGTAAACGAGAAACATTAAAACAATATTTATGTGTTAGGCTTATGTGTTATGTGATTACATTGTTTAAGAAGTTAACTCAAGATGCAAACTAATTACTTTGGGCTAGTAAACTAATAATTTGAAGTGGAGGGACCTAGATGTAACATGATTATTATTAATAATACTTTAAACCCTAGCCTCTCTTTCTCTCCTCTCCCTCTACCCCGATCGGACCCCCCTCCCCCTTGCTCACGGCTGCCGCCAATCACACACACACATACAAGCAAATTTTCAAGCTTTTGATTGAAGATTAAGGTGCTAGGAAGGTATAAACGACTATCCCTTGCATCCTTTATACTTAATTTCGATTTTTAATGGGTTAATTAAAAACCCTAGGGCCGATTTTTGTATATAAGTTGTGCTCGTATGTCTTGTTTGATTTGATGATGTATTGATGATGATTTGATAACTAGAATGGATATTATTACATGTTAATTGTTGTGTCTTTGATTTTGATATCAAATAAAACCCTGACCATGTATGTATGGTGTAATTGATATGCATGGATAGTGGTTATGATGTCTAGAGTGTTATATGAACGGATTATGGTCCATAGATAGTTAATATGTTGAGTTTGGATGCAAACAGTTTCTGGACAGATTGTGTTGTTGATGTTCAATTGACTGTAACGGGGTGTAAATGTAAAAATTTATTGAGATAATTGATACTACAGTAAACTAGGTTGAGTCTAGTTTCTAAAGAATGTAAATTTGTAATTTTTGGACGTGTAAAAGTTAACCTTTATGATTTTACAAAAACATTGTGCAAAGCTGAGTTGTTAGACCTGCTGTTAGGTTGTTTTGTAAGTGTTATATCTCATGAAATACGAGACCAATTGGGTTGGTTCCACTTCTTAAAGTTGACTTGTTGAGTTAGGAACCTAACCCAAGTGGTCTTGCATTTATTGGATTTTTCGTTTAACGGGAATTTCAAATAACATTCTATTGCGCATAAATTTGACTGTTATGAGTTTGCTGTGGTAATTGATCTTTGTGAGAAATATGTATGGAATAAAAATACAACAAAATATGTTCTGGAAACATAACACATACATGCTTTTGTGATGATTTTTGGTAAATTAATTGTGATGCTATGATCGGTGGGATAGACTAGTTTTTCAAGTAGAATTCTGTCGTTAAGAAACTAGTTGCTGAATTTTGTGAAAGTTGCATGAAACATGGTGATTGCTAATTTATTATCGTGTTTTGACCAAATTGCCCTTGCGGGGGATAATTGCTAACTAATTGTCGTATTTTGACCAAATTGTCCTCGTGGGGAATAATTGCTAGTTAATTGTTATGTGTTGACCAAATTGCCCTTACGGGAAGTATTTGCTAGTGATGTACTTTATGAATACATGACATGTAAATAATTGCTCACACATGTAACGTATCACAAATACACTTGTTAAAGTCACACACGATTCACAAACGAAACACGAAACATGTTGTGTGCATAGGTATTTATGCCGAGTCTAGAGACTCGATAATAGTTCCGACACTTAGAAAATCTCTTTGTTGTTTTAGAACGCTAGAGAGAGTTTTTGTCGGTGACGCACATCCTTTGGTGAATTATTTTGGGAAATTCTTCGCAAACAGTGAGTTCACTTACCCCTTTAAACTGTTTTCAAACGCTTTTCACTTGGGGAGATAACATACTCCGAAAACGCATTTAAGATTTTGTTAATATAGATTATATATCACTTGTAAAGACTAAGTGGCAAACGCAATAACTAAAGTCCTTCATTCACATCGAACCGTTTAATATTGGATAATAGCGAGTCATTGTTGAGTAGTACTACTGGGTTTGACAAACCCCACCCAACGCTAAACTCGACTGGAGGTCGAGTGGGTGTAATCTTGGCTAAACACATACCATGGTCGGGATAGACCTGGTGGCAAGGCAAATGATAAACAGTCAGCTTCGGTGTCGAACACTTAGTAATACTTGTTTTATAGGCTAGCTACCTATAGATATATAATTGACATAACACTATCTGGTAACGCAAAACGCTTAACGCAAAACGCTTAACGCAAAACGTTGAACGCAGCTAAACGCTTTATTTTATATAAACTTGTGAACTCACCAACCCCGTGTTGACACTTTTAGTATGTTATTCTCAGGTAGCCGAGGCGGGCACGCGGTATAGGATCATGCATTGTTTGAAACGCTTTTGTTTATGCAAACTGATTTTTAACTGTTGTTATGGGGTGTTAAGTCGTCCTGCGTGACGCAACTTTTATCTTTTGGTTTTTACGCTTCGCACTTATTTTCAATTAAACGTTTTTACGGTTTGATTATAACTAATGATTCCTATCCTGTTAGTTCACACCCTCTGACGGTAAAACTCCGTTAGTGGATTTTGAGGGTGTGACAAATTTTCTCCAACCCGTCCTTGGATCAATTTCATTAACACGCTTTCGGGTTGGAACCTGAGGCTTGAGAAACTTGAAACCCGAGTTGACTTCGAGCAGCAATTGTTGATGGACTCAATCTGCTATTCGGTCACCCCCTCGGTTGATAAATGGATGACACGCGAGGGTACGAACATCCCATCGCGGTAGAGTGAGAACATCCATTATCTTCTCATAGTATTGAACCCCCTTTTCCCATTTAACAATACATACTTTAAGATCATAATCAAATAACCAAGAAACGATATCACCTTGAACCTTTGAAACGTTCTTGAATGAAGTCACTTGGTTTGCTTTGGCTCGAGCAGCGGCTTCTTCTTTCTGCTCCTGATCAACATACCGATACGCCTCAATAATTTTACTCACCGTCTTGTAGCTGAACCACTTTGCAATATCAGCATCGGTCAGGTTATAAATCAAATCGAATCTCGTATCGACTACACGTTTACCCGTTGATAACTTATCCAAATTATCCTCAGCTACTTTAAACGTTTTCTCATTGAAATCATGAGCACCTTGATCAACATTTGTGTGTTGAAACAAGTCAGGATACTCCTCAGTTGTGACGTCTTCACCTCAACCTCCTCATCTTCATAAATAAAATCTGTATTCATTTGAATATTCAGATAATTCAAAATCTCATCATCGTTCTCAACTTCCACATCCGGCTCTGCCTCTAACACGGTCAACTCATCGTTATTCAAACCAAGCATTATTGAAATCTGTTCTCGTGTTAGAGACCTTTGCAAAAACTGACCAACCTCAATCTCGTCTCTATTCACCACACTTTTGTCCACCCCCGATCCATCCACAAAGATAAACAGTAATCTGCTTGTCCGAATCACTAACTCCACTAGTGCCTGCACCAGAGGAAGAACCATGAGATTGTTTCGGCTCATTTCCTCCAGCACCTGAAGTATCAGGGTCTTCATCATCATTTTTCAAATTTTTCAAAGCATCGTCTTTACACGTGAGTTGCAAAATGAGATCCTCTTGTTCTTTCAGCTTCACCCCATGAGACGTAACAATCCCAAGAAGGGCTTTCGTTTCTTTTTTACAGTAAGAAACATATCCCATCAACTTCCTTTGATTCTTCATCAACTGTTCGTGATTTTGACGATCAGCAGCCATTTGATTTTCATACAGATGAAGAAGATTCAAAAGCATGTCTGTTTGACGATGTGCTGGGAGATTATACAGAGATGGATGAACTGGCTGAATTGGTCCCTGAGATCGTGTAATCCTCATAAATGGAATAGCACGAGGTTGAGGATGCATCATGGATGGTGTTGGAGGAACAGTTGAGGAAGTAACAAGAGGCCTTGGTATCTCAGCTAAAGTAGTTTGAGGAATCATACCAAGCCTTCCATGAGCAACCATCGTCGTCGTCAATGTAAGCTCCGGAGTGCTAGTAGTAAGCGGCACCGCTGGGCGTTGAGGAGTGGACGACCTTGGAGGCTGAACTCCAAACGAAATGCCAGCACCAGCCGACACTCGACACCTAGAAGAGCCTTCAGAAGCTAGCTCTTTACCCTTCCTCTTTCGTTCAGCTGCAATTGTAGCAGCTAATGCAGCTTCAACCGCAGCTTGTTGTTCAAGAATAGCTGCACCACCATCACCACCGTTACCACCGTCACCACCATCATTACCACCATCATCCCCACCTGGTCCCTCCTCATGCTCGGAATCCGAATCGTCATGGATCCAGCGATCATTGTCAGGACATACATAATTAGGATTCACAAGATGACCAATCAAACCCTTGGTCCTAGGTCTCTCCTTTCGACAGATCTTCATTCTTCGTACCGTGTCGGCCTTCATGTTCTCTAATTCCAACACGTCATCTACCAATGTTTGATCAATGACCAAATTTGAAATTAAGTCTTGAATAATAAACTGAAGAAAACGTGGATACATTAAGAATTTCTTCTTCTGAACCGTTTGTAGACACTGTTCTTTAAGATGATAAAAAATCATCTCTGAGAAGTTAAACTGCTTGTTAAGAACAAGTGCCACAAAAGCCGACTGCAACATGATACGGCATTCATCAAATCCTCCTTTACGTCCTCCCAAGCAATGGATCAACACATGTAGGAGATACTTGTAAGTAGGACACAACCCATTCTTGTTGTACATAGATTCTCCGATATCACCACCATAAAATACACGACTAAACAAGCCTTTGATCAATTCCTTGTCAAATTCACAAGGGTGATCATCAGTATCTTCAAAATGAAGCACGCGTCGGATTACATCAGTATCAACAATGATTGGAGTTTGGTTGATTGTGGCTTCAATATGGTTCTCCACTTCAACGTATCTTGCTGTACTCCAGAATTGACGAACTATACTGAGATGAACATCTGGATTAGCAGTGATTGCATAGTGAATATATGAACGACGAAGAAACTCCAACAACCCCCCAAATATCTCTTCATCTGCAAAATTTGTACCAACAAAGGCACAAATATTGTGCTTCTTGTCATAAGGAAGCACAGGAAGATTCTGCTGTTGTTGTTGTTGTTAGTCAGCAACTGGTGGTTCTTGTTCCATATTCTCAGCCATAAGTCTAAGATAAATTACATCGAGAATCAGTTAAATTCAATAAACATAAAAGTAAAAATTTGTATAAACTTTAAAATTATCACTTAAAAATTAATAAGAAAATTAACTTTAACATGTCATTCATTAAATAATCAGGCTGATTCGTTACAATATTATAACAAATTGCCTTATTCGCTATCAAGTAAATATATGACAAATTAATAGCGAAGTACAATTGAAAGATAACGAATTAACAACTAGTTCGTTATAATTTAATGAATACACATCTGATTCGTTAACAAACTGATTCGCTATTCTAGTTCGTGTGATTTACTTAACGAATTGGACACGAATGAGTTCCAATTCGCTAAGTATAACGAATGGCCAAAAATGGCTTAATCTTTGACTTTACTTGTCAAGGTCAAAATTAACCAAGAACACTCAAAGTCAAACGGGCAAAACTAATAACAATTAACCCATAATCATCGATGTATATCCGAACAAATGACCATAAAGATCTCGAAAACTCATAGTGATTCAAATGGTATAGATTTGAAGGTCCAAAACATGATATAAGTCCAGTCAATTAAGGGTTTGAACAAAGAATAAAAACTCAAAAACTGATAAAAGACTACCATGGGATTCGGAAATACATTCCGATGATAATGACATCAAATTTATGGTCTATTACATGTAATACAGCTTATAGATTAAGGTTCAAATAAACCTCAAAAACCCGAGAATAAAATCTCGTAATTAACCCATCAAACCAATATTAAATTTGACGAAAATCACAAAGATATACTCGTCTATACCTTAGTAACTCAGAGATATAATCAAAACAAGGAAAATCGAAGGTTGATAAATTAGTGAAAATTTTTGCAGAGTAACAATATAAAATGAAGAAGAAGAAGAAGATGAATAGGACAATTCATATGCACGCCGTCCTATATACACTGACAATGCACGATTCCCAATGTAACAAATCAGATGATTCGTTCAAAATTTGAATTAACGAATCAGGTGATTCGTTAGATTAACTTAGCACATAATATAACGAATTAGATTTAGATTATTGTTTAATTCGTTAATTAATTCGTTAATATATGCATAATGAATTGAAGTCATTCGTTACAGAGTGCGGAAGCGAATTAGGGTAACGAACTAAGAAGTAGTTCGTTAGAATGACCGAATTTGTTATTCATAATTAACGATATTTAATTATTTAATTTTAAATGATTAAATAAATAAAAGAATTTATAAATAAATTTAATTAATAAATAAAATTAATAAATAAAAGAATTTATTAAATAACTCATTTAAATTAGAAGAATTACCGAGATCCCATACCTCGATAATTGAATACCTTAACGTTTCACGTTTTGAAACATTTAATTTAAAGATAAATAACAAATCTCAGAGCAGGGGCTGCTCTCGATGCTTCGATTAAGAAAAAAATATGTGTATAAGAAATATCCGAAAAGAATAAAAAATATAGAATAGAAAATATTTTTGTGTTTTTGTATGATTTTTCAAAAACAGTACATATTTTTGGATTTTTGTTGAGTTTGAGCAGAGAATCATATTGACCATATTGCCTTTCCATCACGGTTTTATATTTCAGCGATATTGTGACTGGCGTTAAGTCGGTCATTGATATTGTTGTCCACTTAAATCTTATAACAAACGTTCAAGCATTTTTGTGTTAATGGTTCAATTAGCGCACAGAATATCAGAAACTATCAGCCTCTAATCTCGGTTCAAGCTAAGTTTGATTTTTGCCAAATCACCCCAACTTGACTTAAACCATTATAGTGTTGATTAAATTTAGAAAATTTTTATAACTTTTGAGCAATGCATCAAGTTTCCTTTACTGTGAGTGAGTATGCACGAGTCCATCTGTCGGCTTACGTACATTGAATCCCATGGGGTTCGTTTCTTAATGGTATTGAGAAGCGCACAAGAGAGGAACAGATGCATGACTAACAGCGGATTTTGATCAAATCAGTAATTTAGATTGTATGAAGTATAGCAATGATCAAGTTTAATGACTTTGGGTTTGCTCTAAAAGCGGGGGAAATATTCATGCTTATGAATACCCAGATGATTAAACCGCATAAAAACTCACAGTGTCCAGAATCCTATCGCTTGTTATTTGCTTTATTATATTTTTGGTGATCAAACAACTATAAGGCTTGAGTATGACCGATTATTACATTTTTGCCATCCTCACCGAGATTTTTACTAGAGACTAACACCTCTTTCAATTTGGCATTACTTTATGTTTATATCACATACTTTTCTCTAATAGCTTGTTTAAGACTTACCAATGCACCAATTATTAAGCACTCAGACTTTTAAGCTTATTTCTTGCTGGATTTGGGGTCAAACAATCAATGTACTATCATTTTCTCTTTTTGCTTCAAAAACTAAAGATTTTGAGGAGCATAAAACAAATGAATTTAATCGCCCCAGTTACTTTTAGTCTATAGATTAATGGCTATCTTATTAATCTACAAGTAGATAACAGGACCAAAACATGCAAGCATGCTCCACAAACTTCAATAACCGACATAATTTTCAGCGAGAAAATAAAATAAAAAGCATAACGAACGCCCAAATACTTTCAATTGTCAGGTAAATGGCTATCCCGAATATTTACATGAAATTATCAGGACCAAAACATATACAAGTATATGTCCTTCAAATATAAGTAATTGACATATTTTTCAGCGAGCGTAAGCAAAAATCTTTTTGGTTTTTCTCTTTACATACTTAAACACAATCTTTTTGTCACTTTCGGATTTTTCTGTACAGGCGAAAAATTAACAATCTTTTTTATTTTTCAAATTTTCTTATAAATAAAATTAGAAATTTCACAATCTTTTTGAATTTTCCAATTTTAAGATGTTTTTGGATTTTTCAAATGTTGAAAACATAATGACATGAAAACTAAAGACATGAAAACACTCTATTTTTGATCTTTTAAATTTTTCAATGTTTTTGGATTTTATCTATACAAACGAAAATCATAATCTTTTGTATTTTCCATTTTCACCCCCTATAAACCAAAACCAAAATAAACCTTAAAGTTCAAAAAATTAACCGAAAAGAAAGATAGTTATCTTTATTTCAGGATATTAGCAAGGTTCTTCAATCCATTTAAACCAAGCAAAAATTGAAAACGATTTTAGTCAAAGGCTTTGGTAAATAGATCGGCTTTCTGAAAATCAGTATGTACTTTCTCAAGGTCAATTAGTTTCTTTTCAAAGCAATCTCGTATAAAATGATATCGAATTTCGATATGTTTTGTTTTTAAATGTTGTACAGGATTCTTTGTGATAGATAAGGCAGCAGAATTATCAATCAAAATAGGAGTAGTAAGAAACTTCAAACCATAGACCCGAAGATGTTGTTGAATCCACAAAACCTAGGAATAGCAACTCAAGGCTGCAACATACTCAGCTTCGGCGGTTGAAGTGGAGACCGTTGTCTGCTTCTTACACTGCCAGAAAACAAGCCGGTTTCCTAAGAATTGACACCCTGCCGTGCTTGATTTGAAGTTGATCTTGCAACCTCCATAGTCCGAGTCTGAATAAGCAGTAAGATCGAAAGTATCATCTTTGGGGTACCACAACCTGATGTCTGGATTTCCTCTCAGATACTGAAGAATTCGCTTGACCGCAGCTAGGTGAGTCACTCGGGGACTTGCTTGAAACCTAGCACAAAGACGAACAGCAAACATAATGTCGGGAAGAGAAGCAGTTAGATACATTAAAGAACCGATCATTTCACGATAGAGGGTAGGATCAACGGTATCCTCTAATTCATCCGGTGATAAATTGTGACCCACGGGAGAGGAGATGAAGGGATTTTTCCGGCAGATATCTTGAATCGGCTCAAGACATCGTTCACATATTTGGTCTAGTGAATAAAAATTCTTGTCGCAGACTGGTGAACTTGCAACCCTAGAAAGAAATTCATCTCTCCCATCGAGCTCATTTCGAACTTCGTTTGCATTGACTTCTCAAATTCCTTACAAAACGTGTCGTTTGTAGACCCAAAGATAATGTCGTCGACATAAATCTGAACTAGGAGAAGATCGTCACCAACAGTTTTATGAAATAAAGTGCAGTCGACAGTCCCTCGTTTGAAACCATTATCCGTCAGATGGTCGGCGAGCGTGCCATACCAAGCTCTCGGGGCTTGATGTAGACCATACAGGGCCTTGTTTAATCGGTAAACTCGGTCTGGATAATCAGGATCTTCAAAGCCAAGAGGTTGTAAACAAACACTTCGTCGTGAAGTTCACCATTGAGAAAAGCACTTTTAACATCCATTTGATAAACTTTGATATTCTTATAAACAGCATATGCCAGAAATATTCGAATAGACTCTAATCTTGCAACTGGAGCATATACTTCAGTGTAATCAATACCCTCTTGCTGATGAAAACCATGTACAACTAATATTGCATTATTCCTTACGATCACCTCATGATTGTCTTTCTTACATTTAAATACCCACTTAGTCGAAATAGCTTTCTTGACTCTAGCAGGTTTGTCGATTAGATCCCAAACACCCAAACACGCAAATTGCTGTAATTCTTCTTGCATGGCTTCTACCCAAGAAGGATCATGAAGAAGTATACGAGGAGTTGTTGGCTCAACTTGGGATAGAAAGCAAGTGAATTTGGCAATATTTACAATTCCAGAGGAATGTAAATCTGCATAAGCACACAATACATTATTCTCACTTGATGAAGAAATTTGATGACGTGTCACTATAACAAAAAGGGCTTTTTAGTACGCACAAAAGTGTTCTAAAATGCTATTTTATATGACCTTTCATTTAATAGGACCAACGAGAAAAGCGTTTCATGTAAAGGGGTCGTAATAAGTCTCGGAACTCAAAAAACGTCCTGATATCCCAAATAAGATTATGAAACCAATTTTATGGTCGCATAAAATATCCATTAACAACCCAAAAGCGTCCCAATAAAAACATATTAGGACACTTTTACAATGTTTTAACATGTGCTTACCCACCTTTAATCTTTTGATACAAATACAAGCGTCCTTAAAAATTAATTTATAAGACCCTTGTGATGTAACGTTATAGGTACTTTAGTACCAAGAAAAAAGTCCTGATATCTCAAATAATATTATGAAACCAATTTTATGGTCGCATAGTATATTCATTAACAACTCAAAACGCGTCCCAATAAAAACATATTATGACACTTTTACAATGTTTTGACATGTGCTTATCTAATTGTAAACTTTTGACACACATACAAGTGTCCTTAAAAATTAATTTATAGGACCCTTATGATGGAACATTATACTATCAAGAAAATGGTCCTAATATCCCAAACAAGATTAAGAAACTAAATTTTATGGTCGCATAATATGTCTATGAATAACTTCAACGTCCTAAAAAACGTATTATGGCACTTTTACAATGTTTTAACGTTTAATAGGACAAAAATTCGAAGTCCTAACAAATCATATTATACAACCCTTTTCTAAATGACCACACACACAATTTTACGATACGTTTATGGATATCTAAATATTGAAAGAAATAAAACATCATTATATTAAATAAGCTTGTTCATAGCGAAAACACTAAACATAAATAAGTTATAACATTATCCAACATAAACACTTGTAACATTCAACAAAAAAAATTAAAAGCAATAAAAGAAGCAAGCACTATAAAATCCCAGAGTCATCATGCGTCCTCAATCCTCACGGACTACCTACAAATAAACCATCCATGTATAAGCATTAAGTTCCATGTTATTAAAATTATCTGTATCACAAGTTTAACAAATACATACCGAGATGAATGGACAAGGCCATGCGATGGATGCACCAATACAATCTTGAATTGTTGAAACAAATAATAAAAACCGGAAAATAACAATTATTTATAAAAGCTTTTATACTTGCTATATTCAAAGTTTTAACAATTAGGTAGTTGATTGAGCCTTTTTGCAAATTTTAGCTATTTAAGAAACAAATAATAAAACCGAAAAATAACATTTTTATTCAAGCAAATTGCATAAAAACCTGTATACTTTTAGTGGTGGTTGAAAACAAACTGAACGAACATGAACGGAGCATGTACATGTTCGTTTGTGTAAGTTTGACCGAATAAACAATCGAACACAACAACTAAACGAACGAGTATAGCAGCCAAATCCAAGCACCCATATTTTTAGTTTATATAAATAGTTATGAATTCCTAATACTATGGTGGCATTCATTTACAATTAACAAATTAACACCCTCAGTCGATTTCCAAAGGAAAATTAAGAACAAACTGTTATACAAAACAAATTTTAATACAAAATTGTGGAAATCGTATAATATACCTTTAAGTAATAAAAATGTAGCTAAACGGTATATATCACAACTAAAAATATATATTTGTCTCGTATGATCTCGTGGTTCTTCGCTCTTATTGTTCGGAAAGAACAAAGAAGTTGAAAGAAAAAGAACATACCTTTGAGTTTGAAAATAACTTTCTTAGGTTCAGAAGCACGGCCATGGCAATCCAAGTTTGTAACTCTCACTTCCACCACCTAAAACCACCCGATATTATTTTGTTATATATAAACATAATTGAATATGAATTATATTGTAAATGACATTAAACACTTTCATACATGGTTATGTGTGGAGCAAACGCAGAGTGGTTTGGGGTATGATTAATGGAGGTACATATATAAATATATTTAATAATAGCTGTATTTTTCATTTAAACTTCTATAAACTTGTTCTGTGACTTTGCATAGCTTGGACACCCAATCTAAACAAATTATAGTGTATGTTTATATGAACTGAATTATAAGTCCTATGGATCAGTTTTAATGTTTTATCAAAATTTAAAAGGAAGCCTACGGGTCAGCTATAATAAACAAAGAACATTGCTTGCCATCCGAATCAATGATTCGTTCACCAACCATAAAATGAATTGTCAATTGAAACCAAACTCAACTCAACAAACACGAAAAACCTGTTTGACTAATAAATTAAACTTACCTATGATGCCAGAAAGGAAGTGAGAAGCGCCTGATAAAGCAAGCAAGTACGCCACGTCTCCCAAACACAACTCAGATCGCTATTTTGTAAATTTTAATTGGTATTCATCACACCTTGAATCAAACAGCAAAAGGAAAAAAAAAGTAGTTACAGAACCTTAATTATCAATTCCATTAAAATATGCCCATCATGAGTACCAATTAATGACAACTTGAACACAAATATAAAACAAAATTGGATTACTGATACCTGGAACAACCAAACAATGCAGATATGCTATTGACGAATGACAATAATCAAAAGAGCATAGCAAACGATCAAATGAATTATAAACTAAAAAATTGGATACAACAAAACTCAACACGAAACAGAGAATCCCTGTGTACAAACTATAGAAATCAAAACAGCAAATTAAAAGAGCAGATCTCCTTTCAAATCTAGTAGATCAGAAGAAACATAGAAACCGTAATTGAAGAAATCGAAAGACGACGAGTGATGGAGATACCGATCTGGAATCTAACACAAACGAAAGCTTGGTTTTGACTCCAAATTCAGAGTCGATGTGAAATTTGGTATTAAGATGAGTTAGGGTTCAACAGAAACAACGTGGAGAAGGGGGTAAACAAAAAGGTTAGGGTATATGGTATCTAAGACGTTACAGCGTTCACATCTCATCCCCTAATTATGTGTGGGAACGGGGAGTTTGTGAATTATTGGGTGGAGTTGTGAGTGTAAATTATAGGGTGGAGAGAGAAATGTAGTGATTTTTTGTAAATTTTGGGAAACATTTGGGGAACATTGTTTGCCCCTATTTATCTTTTAATATTTGTTGGATTGGTTGTGAGTAGAGAAGAGATAAAATTGTAATTATAAAGGTATAATAAATATTATTTAATTGAACAGAAGAGAGAAATGTAGTGGCTTTTAGTATAATTATAGAGATATGGATGGGAAATGGGATGAGAATGCTCTTATGAACCGTGTAAAGGTTAAAAGGGTCAAACCAGGTTAAATCAATGAAATACCTTCGTTATAAATCAAGCAATCTGGTGGCTTTGACGGGGATATATATATATATATATATATATATAGCAAGGTTAAAATAAGAAGTAAAAATATCTTAAGAAGTGTAAGAAGTGGTTTTTACTCTTAAAAAAATAAAACACACCGAACTAACAAAATAAAACACACCGAACAAAAAACACACTAACAATATCCACCATCAGATCAACATATCTAACGCACCAGATTACTTCTTACACTTCTTAGGCAAACTCCACTTTTTATTTTAACCCCACCATATATATATATATATATATATATATATATATATATATATACACTAGTTTTTATCCCCCGTATTACGGGGGGTTGTTTATATTATTTGTTTCTAATATTTATTTATTTTTTGAATTTTTATTTTTTTATTGTATGAAAGTTAATAATATACTTATAGTTTGATGATAAATTGTTTCACAAATAAATAAGATGTTATAACCCGATTTAAAAGTTATATGAATTTGATGAGGCCCAAGACCCGTTTATTTTTTACTATAAAATTGTTTTATTAATTATATATAATATATATCTTTTTTTAAATAAATGAAATTTTAATTTTTAGTATATCCCTTCTTTATAGGATTTTTAAATCAAATATTTGGTGAGATTAGTCTTTAATTTAATGAGATGTTATAACTCGTTTAAGAAATATATGGGTTTGATGAGACCCATACCCGTGAATTCGGGTCAAATGCATGAGAAACCTCCATTTAAAAATCAAGCAAATCTGGCGACTCCAAAAAAAGGGGGAGCGACCACATCGCGACACGCAGGATATTTGTGTCTTCGTTTATATATATATATATAGTTGGTATCATGTAAGAACTCTTAGAAAGTTAATAACTCTTAGGAACTCTACACAACCAAACATTTTTAAATTTTTTTTATATATTAACATTACTTAAGAGTAGTTTTATCATATTTTATATAAAAAATTTGATTAAATATATTAATTCACAAGTTTACATATGTGTAAATTTATGTAATAACAAATTTACATATGTGTAAAACAAAAAATAGATATGTATAAAAACTAATTTTCAAAATTGTAATTGTAAATATAGATATACAAAATGATAAAACTACACTTAATTAATATTAACATACAAATTTTTTTATAAAAACTTTAGTTTTCAAGGGTTCCTTCAAGTTCTTTAATAATGTATCAGTTCTGTAATGATACACATCCTATATATATATATGATCAGGATTATGAGAGAACTTTTTTGAAATTGAGAACCATGAGAACCATTTTGGACCACAAAAAACCTAAAAATAAAAAAAAATCATAAAATAAAAAAAAACACAAAAATGAAAAAAGTAAAAAACCAAAATTTTTATTTTAACATCCTAGTTTCATAAAAAAAATCTCTGTTTAGCCAAATTATATACACATATGTATAATATATACATATATGTACATTTACATGATTTTTTTATACACATGTATATGAATTCAAGATTGTATTTACAAAAGAATAGGTATTATGTGCAACAATAATAACTTAACATACATGTAGAGGATCACTCCGGTATACTTAATAACTCCTCCAGTTGTTTCTTCGTTATCTTAATCTTTACCTTCATTGTTAGCTTTTTACCATTTGAGGTAGAATACCGGTCACCGGAGTCTTCGTCTCCCCTTAGACTTGTTTTGGAATGTCTTTCGGAAAAATTAGATTTTTCTGGAGTTGAGGACAGAGATTCCCAGTAAAAATCTCCGTCCTGTTGGTTGTCAGAAAAATCTTTTCTTACACAGTTTCTCATTAGTTTTTAATTGTTTTTTTAAGAGAGGAGAGATTATTTGGGAAGTGGAATAATGGGTTTGGAAATAATATATATATAGTGATGGATAGATGGATACAAAAGGGTGTATGTATAGATTAAGAAGAAGGAGTCAAAGTGATATTGATATAGATAGCCATGTAGGATGGTGCATGTGTCCTACCTAGCAAGTGCATCTTTCCAAGAGTACTAGAATTGGTTTTGTCACTTTGACCCTATCCTCATTGGTATATATCCCAACTACCAAACTTAGATTTATAATGATAAATTTTATTTTTGTTCATTCAAATGCGTATAAAACTCTCATTAGTATAAGTTTAATTTTAGAGAAACTACAAGGTAGGTTCATGTAGTTTGTTCAAAGTTTCCCTTTCAAGTTTACAAATTTCACCATTTACAAATTTAGATTAAAACATCCTAAGTTGTGATAAAGTTATAACAAAAAATATATGGATTAGAACTAGAGGTGGCAAATGGGTTGGGTCGAACGAGTTATAGATTGAAATGTGTCATGGGTCAAAACGAGTATGAGTCAAAACGAGTCAATTAAAAAAATGGTTGTTTTGGTTTGGGTCAAACCGGGTTTTGAGTTTTTTTTTTTTTTTTTTTTTTTTTGAACGAGAATAACGGCGAAAACATTTTAGTTATATTTTTATTTTTTATTTTTATTTTTTATTTTTTACTTATATTTTAAGTTATGATTTTTTTAATTATTTTTTTTGAATTTTTTTAGTAGTTTTCTATTAAGATCAAAAACCCTTAAAAAATATTCAAAAATAATAATAAAAAAATTATAACTCAAAATATAAATCATAAACAAAGAAAGTAAAAGCACTAAAATGTTTCATACGTTGTCCTCGTTCCAAATAAAAAAAAAAACCATCTAGAATCGAACCGAAACCGAAAGAATCGACGAAAATGAAACAAAGAAACAAAAAGCCAAAACCGGACCACATCAATCGAAATCGAAAAAATCAATCAAAACGAAACTAAAAGAATTCAAACCGAACAAAAACACAACTGAAAAAACGAACAAAAACGAGTCCGGAATCGACCAGAAAGTAACCAAAACCCAACACGTCACGGGTGAAAACTTGTGTTGACTTGAAACCTGAACTGAACCCGTTCCGATCTGAAACCCGTTTCGTGCCGAAACCTGTCTTGTACGAAAACCCGTTCCGATCCGAAACATGTCACATTTTCTTAGGACACTAACCCACATCGACCCATTTCTTTGAACTTGTCGACCCATTTTGACTCGAAAATAAAAAGATGGAATTTCAAATGACTCATTTATTTAAAACCTTTTACCCAAACCAACTCATTTAACTTTTAAAAACAACTCAAAATGACTTATTTGAAGGGTTTGGATCAAAATTATCACCCCTAATTAAAACTATAACCTTAATCAAAATTGAGTTACAATTAAATAAAAGGAACAAAATCAAGATCAAGTTACGTTTAAATCACAAGAATAATAATTAAATTATTAATATCGACAACCACTTGAAATCAAATTATACAATTATAATTCCATGATGCTCACACGAGTATATTACAATATATTCGAGTTACAATTTACTATGCTCGCAAGTCGCAACAATGTTCAATGGTGTTTAAATCCAAAAATCAAGGGCGTTTACTCTCTGGTGATGGTTGATTAAGTTGCATGCACGTCTTTGAAGTGTGTATCAGTGAGAGAAAACATGGGTTCTTTATTTTGTTATATTTTTTTCTTTTAACCTCTTATCATACGTTAACTCACTGATTCAGACTCCATCTTTCGTTTATTTCTGACTTCATATTTAATTAACATTTTATCAAAATATAAAGTAGCTTTATATTTTGTTTTTAGCTAAGTTATATAAACTGTTTGTTTAAATCATCTACGGCGTCATTTGATTTTTATAACTACTTTAACCAGTAGGTCGGTAAGATGACTGATCTGATCATGAAAACAATGCTTTAGAATTGGTCATATGAAAAATTAAATTTTCGGTCTTTCTTGTTTTTTAATTATGCATTTATGTCTCAGTCATTTGAATCAAAAGGATTAATAGTAGTAAAATAAAATTACCAAATTCCAAGCGATCAACTAAACACAAAACACACGTAGTGATTATTATTATTATATAGACTAAGTTTAAGTTCATCAAAGGTTGATCAACTTAATAAAATTAACACATATTATGACGTCACCTCCATCTATTTCATATATATTATAACTCCTCAACTATGTCATCGTTATCTTTATTTTTTATCTCGTCATCAACTTCTGGAAAGAAAAAAAAGTTAATATAATGAAATTTTATTATTTATATAGAATACAGATGTTGTACGTTCTGAATCGGTTTAGGTTATCACGCTGCTGCGATGAACTTTTTTTTAGAATCGAAACGTAAGTAAGAAAAACACTTCCTGATGATATGTTCAAAAAACATGAAAAGTTATATCGTTAAAATGTATGTTCTCTATTTTGAATACAACTTTGATTTTAAAAAAATATTGAAATGTCAATGGAAAAAAATAAACACATCTACAAAAACCAGAAAAATGAATATTGATATCGGTATTATGACATTATCAGAACCATTACTGATGTTGTACGTTCTGAATCGGTTTAGGTTATCACGCTGCTGATAATGAATACAAATTCGTTTCAAACAAATTAATACGTATTCATATTTTTATTTTTAGGTTAGCAAACAAAGAGTTAAAGACGCTTAAAAAAGACACTTATAATTAAGTGACACTTTTTAGTATGAATATAATTCTTGTTTTCTTATAAACCATAAAGCAATGTTAATTTGAGAATGGAATCTAAATTGTGTGAACTTAACTATGTTAATTTGATTCTTTCTTTTGTCCGTGGGTGTCTTACCTCCAACGTGTGGTCGTTGTCATGCAACTACTAAACCCAATTAGACCAAACATGTTCTTTTTTTGCAAAAACAAATGTATTTGGTAATTTTACTATGAATTGGAAAATATCAATCATATACCGCTCGTCGTGGGACAATAATGTCGGGCGTTATGTTGAGGTGACGCACCCATAATGTTGGCTACACCACGTCACAACATTAAGGGGCCGGAGTTATGCGTTGTTAGTTAACACAATAACATGCGTTAATTAAACATGGAAAATGTGGGGCCATCAAACTAACATACAATCATATATTGTATATCTTTATTTTTTCCACCATCCATAAGACTGCCCGTAGCGGGCGAGAAAATGGGGCTAAATAGAGCGATTTTGCTTCTAAAACATTTACACCCGATTGAAGATCGGCATAGAACAAATAAACGGATTGCACGATTGAAGCAATTAGAATCGTTTTAGCCAATGAAAGGCAAAGTAGATTCGTCATGTTCGGCTTTGATAATATGGCATGTTTAGGTTCCGTTTTAGAAATCGTAATCACCAAAATCAAATTTATATATCAGTGTACTAAGCTGTCCAAGCAAAGCTTTGTTTAAGTTCCTTTTCAATCGAGTTTCGAGTCACGAACTATATGGATGTCCCTGGATGCCAATTGTTATGAAACAAAGCCTCAAATACTTGAAAACTAGAGCTTAGAGCATTCATACATAGTTTTCCATATCCTCATTCATATAATTTATTTATAATCAATAATTATAATAATCCAAATTGCAAACTATTTTTCTTTTAAATAAACAAACACTCAGAATAATAATACACAGTTGTAACAAAACAAAACACACTAGCTTGATACACTACTCATCAATAATAATAATAATAATAATAATAATAATAATAATAATAATAATAATAATAATAATAATAATAATAAAATCAAAAGAAAGCAGCTTCAAAAATTACTCGTTAGACCATCAATATATAGTTCTAATAATTTTAGCCTCTTATAATAATAATAATAATAATAATAATAATAATAATAATAAACAAATTAAAAGAAACATGTTTAGAAATTGAATTCATCTTGAAAACAAGTAAATCAAACCTAAAGATGATGCTAAACGAGCATGTTAATCTCTAACTCTCTTGTTTTCTTGATCTCAGCCTTCTCTATTGGATGCTTGTTACTGTGGAATTGTTTGTTCTGCGGAGATTCAATAAGGATTCAGTTCGTATGAGTAAGACTCACGATGAAAATTCGATGGAATCAGCACGGTTTGTGAGAGTACCGTAGTTTGCAATAGGTTAATGCAACATATGCTAGTTATGTTGAGTAAAAACATGGATAATGAGACAAAGAGGGTGATAAGTCTTTAACGTCAACACTTGGCAAGTTGCCAACTTGCAAGGTGAGCATATACTTGACTAAGTTTTAATTACTAACAAATACTATATAAAAACAACTTAATTTAAAAAAATACATATAATCTAAAACAAAACAAAGGCAAACAAAATGAACAAAACACTAACTACTATAACATAAAAAAACAATTCGACAATATCTTATACCATTACATAGTATACAAACAAAAAGAAAAGAATATTTTAGAGATCATAAGCAAGCACTTAGAGGCTTATAAGATGTCAAGGGATATATATCCCAATTAACATAGTTTATTTGTGACTGCTCTATCGTTTGTTCGGTTAAAGTTTAAGGAACGAACATGAGCACGCTTAGTTTGTTTACATGTCTATTAATATGTATTGAATGATATGGTTTGAAACGCACATCATATGTATGCAAATGATATCGGGCTTTGGCGATGAGAGATCCGAAGGTGTTTGACGACCCGAAAATGTTAGTTTCGGACCGGTTTACCGGGGAGAAAGGTAAAGAGTTGTTGACTTATTTGTACTGGTCAAATGGGCCACAATCTGGGTTAAACAAACAGTGTGTTGCAAAAGACTATGTTACCCTTTTAACTTGGTTGTTTCTGGCACATTTGTTTTAAGGTATGATTCGGTTACTGTAACAGGTGCCTCATTTTCTGCTGTTGAGAAACCAAAACCGAACCCGAAGCCATGAGTATTCTTAGCAGTTTTATGTTTATACAGTATTTTTAAGTATTGTGAATAACATAATATCATATAAGGCATCTGTTTACTTTTTTATTTTATGAATAAAGTGACATGTCTTGAACCCTAACACATCATGTATATTTAATTGATCAAAGAACTCCATTATAACAACTCATGGAATCCATTTATCTAAAGGAGTCAAGTGGGTTGTAAAAGGACTGACGTTATATATATAAGATACTATTTATTCTAAACTTTAACGTGTTGGTATTAAACAAGTTAAATTGCCGACCCGACCAAAACCTATTAATTAAACGAATTAACATATAACCAAACTATTTTCGTGCCAAGAATTGTCACCACTACATTAACAAAGTTAAAAGTGTACACTTTTATAATCATATTTTTTAACAGTATTTCATACTTGGGGAATTAGAACAAAGCATGCAAATAATATTCTCATAATCTTTCACATAAATCAACCCCACAAAAACAATTAACCATTCTAACATTTCAGTTTTATCATTATACAACAATAAATTTCAAGTTATAATCTAACAAAACACTTATATAATAAGACAAATTGATCTTGCAAACATCAAAACTGAAAACTCACTACACATATGCGACGTTCACATACCTAATTTCACGCGGTGATCACCGCCTTACTGCCACCATCTTTCCACCCTTGTTGTCGGGCCCTTGATTCCCACTTTTCACTTTCGCGTTTTTTCGCAATTAAAGCCTCTCCGACCTTTTCGCGCGCTTCTTCACAAGTTTGTATCCCCGAGTTACACTTGTCAGCTACTGTGATGTCAGCTTCTTGGCCTCCAAAAGTGCCACGTCAGCACGTTGTTGGCTTTCTAATGCTTCGGTTTCGCGTAGCTTTAGTTCTTCTGATAAAAGCTCTGCAAAGTTCTTCTCGGTTTCCCTGTTTACTTGAGGATCGTGTTTTGTGCAATCTGCTTGCAATATATTCAGCAATTAGAAATAAACCGACCAGGTTGCATCGGGTCGGTCCGGGTCAAAGTATGTTTGGGTTGAAACAGTCAATTCGGGCCAGCTTTATTTCAAACTGGCCATAGCTTCCACTAATATTAGGTTATATCTTTTAAGCTTCATAATTATGCGCGACTCTTGTATCGTTAATTTTTTTTTTCTAAAACAACAATTCTCAACCCAACTTTTATTTGGCTAAAACTCATTTTAACCACTATTCTCAACCAAACTAATGTTTCAAACTTAGCTTAAGGGTTGCTCTGTTGCAACAACAACAAAACTAAGCAAATACGACAATATAAAAAGTAATTACTTTCAGCAGAGGCGGAAGCATCCATGGCAGATGAGAAGCCAATCGATGTGATGTGAAATAGATGATGCATAAGAATATTATGTTCACACCGCTCCTTTTAAGTGCTTTCTCAAAGAATGTAATAGTATGAAAGAATGGCCAAGTAAATTGTGTCTCACCACACAAATATATCAGACCTGTAGGGTCAGAATAATATGCATTTTGCCATTAGAGTTAAGTCCAGTAATGACTCAAAGGTTCGAGCAACTGACCATCCTTTTGACAATAAGATAATCCACGAAGCAACTGACCATCTTTTTGACAATAAGATACCGTGTCTGCAATAGCCTATTAGAATATGTTCATAGGTTACTAATATTAACAAATTTATAAATAATTAGTTTCAATATTCATTACCTTCATCTGTGGTAAAAAACTGGTGTCAGCAGTTTTGGCTAATCGAACAGAGGATGTGCAAATATGTAATATTGTATAGGACCCTGCTATATCTCATTTAAACCATCAAACATAGTTGTCACAACATTCCCTGTGACAAGTATATTAAGTCCAATTCTGAGACTCAAAAGTCTAGTTTGTATCTAATTAAGGTAGTGTGTAACTATGCCCCAAATAAGAGAAAATAAATGAAATAATAAAAAAAACACTTTTGGAGCCAGGCTACGTTCTTCCAAAAGGCACAACTGGTGATTCACAGCAAGTAATGCACATCAGCCTTTTCCACACTATCAATGCTGATGTTACAATCATACATGTGAATTATCAAATAAACAAGATTCAATAATAGCACCATTATCCAATAAGTAAGATACATAAAGTATGCACAAGTGCACATAGTCATTAGGGGTGTAAAGACCCAGGCCCGATCACGAAATACCCGAGATAAGCTCGCCCAAGACTCGAACAGAGGCGAGCTTAAACGAGCTCGAGCCGGTTTGTGAGCCTAACAAAGCTATTTTTTATATAGTATTTATTTAAGGTACATACAAGACGGAATCGAACAAAGCTATTTTTTATATAGTATTTATTTAAGATACATACGAGACGGAATCAAACAAAGCTATTTTTTATATAGTATTTATTTAAGATACACACGAGACGGAATCGATTGAAATCTGTTTTCATAGGATAAGTAACAATTGAATTCATTGCACCCCTCACTGCAAATGATCATTTACAAATCAGCCGATTCAAGTTCGGATATAAATGTAACAAATATGTGAAAATAAACCAAAACGAAACAAACCAAAACATGTGTTGTTCACAGATAAACATAAAAAAAAAGTTTGAGATTAGGCAAAAATCACACAAGCCTTTAAACAAACATGTGGCGTGCAATCATAGTGATCTTGATACACATAGAAAACATAAAATACAAATTAAATATATGTATTGCATTCGTGAAATGCTTTGATGAATTTCATAAAATGCATACAAACTAAAAAAAATGAACCTGGCTTTTGCAATTGTGGGGGGACAAAAGCAAGCGCAAGCAACCATCTACCATAGATATGCACGTTAATATAACAACCGAGCATTGATTGACCAACATGGTTCGTTGAAAATACAATGGAGCTTAGGACCAAAATATATACTCCGATCAAAAATTCTGTACACACCACACACTACAATCAATCACAATAATCCTAATTAGGTCAAATTTAGAGATTTAGCAACAAAAAAAGCTATGGATCCAACAAAATTGACACAATATATAACAACCAAAAACCAAATTAGAAATTGTAGACCCTCAAATGTGTAAAAAATCTATAATTGGAGAAGAAGAATGCGTACCTGGCTTTGATGATGCGATTGGGGGGGGGGGGGGGGGGGCTGAGACGAATTACTTATAGTAATCATCGGTTGGTAACGGATGATCGACTCTTCAAGTGATTACAGAACAGAACAGACCCGCCATAACTGATTAAACATATTTATTGATTGGTGAGAGCGGATTCAAGAATTGAATGCAAGTTGCAATTCAATGGTATATGAATGGAGCAATTATGGTCGCGTGTTAATCGCTTCTTCAATGCCTCACCGGAATATGGTAATCATGTGAGTGAATGGCCGGCAATGTAATATAGATATATGTACGTTTACGTGATTTTTTTATATACATGTGTATAATTTAAGATAAATGACACTGTAAATATGTGTATATTACGTAACTAAAAATTAAATAAAATTATACATATGTGTATAATACGACGTTTTTTTTTATTTTTATTTTATTTTTTTAATGAAACCGGAATTAAATATAAGAATTTTGGTTTTTTTACTTTTTTTAAATTTTTGTTATTTTTTGTTTTATGTTTTTTTTTAAATATTTTTTTCAAAGGTGTTTTTAGTGGTCCAAAATGGTTCTCAAAGTTCTCAATTTGCAAAGGTTCTCTTAGGATCCTTATCATATATATATATATATATATATATATATATATGGTGGGGTTAAAATAAAAAGTATAGTGTGTCTAAAAAGTGTAAGAAGTAATATAGTGCATTAAATATGTTGATCTGATGGTGGATATGGAAAATGCGTTTATTATGCGGCGTGTTTTATTTTAGTTGTGGTGTGTTTATTGTGCGGAGTGTTTTATTAGATATAGTGGTGAAAACACATTTTCTACAATTTTTAGGAAAAATCTACTTCTTATTATAACCTTGCTATATATATATATATATATATATATATATATAGGGTAGAGATACTGTACGCAAATGCCTTAACGTACGATAGGTACACGAGACGCTCAAATGCAAAAAACAAAGGCAAAAGTACTAAACGCTCAAAAAACACTCAACCAAACCCTGAAACGCCCAGTAAAAAATCTAAAACGCTCAAAAACGATTTCCGTGAGAAAAAGTGAAAAATTGATCGATTAACCATCCAACACTGTTTCCCGATTCGCCTTGTTTTTTTACCCATTACTTGCACCATCTTCTTCTTTTCCCGATTCGCCTTGTTTTTTTCACTTACCATCTATAGTAGGAAAGTGAAATATTATCATGAAAAATAAACTAATGTTAATTTAACTAGAAGGCTATTTCAAACCTTAGACTTTTCTTTATTCCAAAACTTCACTAGTCTTCTTCATTGTTTTTTTGTTTTTTTTTTGCACTTATTTTGGCCTATAACTTATTTGTTCCTGAAGTGACTAAGACTTCACTAGTCTCCTCCATTTATAAACCCTAGCTTTGACCACTCAGAAGAAATTTTTGGTGCATATTGATGCCAATTTGAAGATCACGAGGTTTTACTCTGTTTGCTCGTTTTCAATCTGGTTCAAACCACAAAAGCAAGGTTAGTATTTCGATCTTTAGGTCCTATTACAGTATATTATAATAATACCACAATGATTAAGCATCTTATAAAGTTTAAAGTTATAAAACTCAAGTGTCAAGTGTCCCAATAAGTTATGTTATAATGAAATTCTAGCGAATAAGCATACTATAAAACTGATGTTTATGACTCATATATCAGGTGTCATATTACGGTGTATTACAATAACACCACAATGGTTAAACGACATGTAAAGGTTAAAATTATAAGACCCAAGTGTCAAGTGTCATATTAAGTTATGTTATAATAAAACTCTAGCGAATAAACGTCCTATTAAACAAATGTTTTATGATTAAAATATCAAGTGTTCTATTACGGTGTATTATAATAATACCACAATGATTAAGCTTCCTATAAAGGTTAAAGTTATAAGACTCGAGTGTTAAGTGTCCTGTTAAGTTATGTTATAATAAAATTTTAACGAATAAGCGTCCTATAAAACAGATGTTTTGTGACTCAAATATCAAATGTCCTATTAAGGTGTATTATAAGGACACCACAATGATTAAGCGTCTTATATATGTTAACGTTATAAGACTCAAGTGTCAAGTGTCTTGTTAAGTTATGTTATAATAAAACTTTAGCGAATAAATGTCCTATAAAACAGACGTTTTATGACTCAAATATCAAATGTCTTATTACGGTGTATTATAATAACACCACAATGATTAAGCGTCTTATAAAGGTTAAAGTTATAAGACCCTAGTGTCAGATGTCCTATTAAGTTATGTTCTTATATGACTTCGACTAGAAAGGGTCCTATAACACCAAACATTTATGACTTAACTACAAAGTATCCTATTAACTTATGTTATAATAAGACCTCTGGTGATCAAGTGTCCTATTACAGTACTACATAATGGGACACCAACAACTACATGTCTTATAGATAACTTTATTAGGATCTACATTTTAAGTGTCTTATTAAGTTATATGATATTAAGATCCCCAGAGAATTAACCATCCTATTAAATAACTTTTTAGGACACTGGTTATGTAGTGTATATTGTAAATGGACCCCAAAAGTTCATTTGTCCTATTAAATAGATTTTAGGACCCTATTTTACAAGCGTACCAAACACAAGGTCCTAAAAAGCCCTTATCATTCGATCGAGGTGATCTCATAACAACCATGTCCTCGGGAATCACATAACCCGGTTTCAAAATCAGACATTCTTTATCAGTAAATACAGTAGTGTATTGCTTGTCACAGATTTGCGACACACTCAATAAATTATGGTCTACCTTGTCACAGTAGTTAACCTTCTCAAAAGTAATATGCCCATTCGAAACATCACCTTCCTGTGTAATCATACCCCCAGAATTCCCAGCAAACGCCACATAACCCCCTTGAATATTTCTCACATTTGTTAAGAGGTTGAGATTTCCAGTGTAATGACGAGAACATCCACTATCCATAATCCAGTTTTCACCAGAAATGGTCTTGGATGTACCCTACACACAAACGAAAATGATTAGTTCAAAAAGGCAGCCCAGGCCTCAGTCTTGGGCACCTTTTGGTTTTCTTGAGAAAAGTTAAACTTAGCTGAATTCAACTGTTGTTCAGCAACTTGAGAATAAGTTATAGGTTTCTTTGACTTTCGTCTTAGATAAGCAGCTTGAACTACAGATGAGTTCAAATTTTTACACAACGGTTCAATCGGAACAAACTTCGGTTTTACCGAACCATGAGTTTCATTCACATGAACAACTTTTCGAGGATTCACGTTTGAGAACATAATGTGAGTATCACCATCATACGACATAGGTCGTTTCAAAATTTCTTTTAGCAAAGGAACTGGTCTTGTTTGATCTTTGACAAATGGGTGGAGATTCTGAGAACTCTTCTGACTGCAATTTCTTACCACATGTCCATGCTGACCGCAAAGGAAACAACTTCGCATGTCCGCATGATTGTTTTGAGAATTGGCAGTAACATATGATACAGAAGGTTGATGATGACTCACGTTCTTTGTAAAACTCTTAGCTAAATCATTAGTAACTCAGATTTCTTTTTCAAATAAAAATCTAAGTTAGAACTATTCGAAAAACTTTTCAAAGTATCCGTTCCAGTTGACTTTACAAATTGGACTTTCTTAGCATGTTTTAAAACTTGCTTAGCTTTAGCCAATGGATCAGATGAAGCTGATGTTTTAGCTTGAGCATAAGGACGTTCAAGTTTTTGAATTTTGGAAGTTTCATTGTGAAATACACTCTCAATAAGTTCCGGTTTAATGATACTTATTGGAATGTCTTTCTCAGTGAACATCGTGTCAATCCCCTTCAATTTAAATACTCTACCAGTAGATGGCTTGGAAACATTTGGATTGATGAAACACATCAAATCCTCATCAGAAATTTTGGATTTTTCAGGTTTCTTAGCTCTCACTGGTTTAATCTTAACATGATTATCTTGTTTCACCTGAGTTGTGTGCGAACCATACACAGCCTCCTCAAATTCATGAGGTTCACACAATATGTGATTAGAACTTGGAATGTTCTTGTTATTGTGTATGATTTCAGGTTCGAGCACATCCTCAATGATGACTTTATCAACATTTTCAACAAAGACTTTGTTGCTTTGAACATGAGGTTTCTGAATTGTAGATTGGGCTTTAACAGTTTCAGGTTTATCTGGTTTTGCTTTTTCAGAAATCACAGATTCTTTGACAATCACATCGTCTTCTTTTCTAGCAAAAGGATTTGGTTTGTAATCACTATGAAAGGGTGGATGAATTTCGACAAAACCTATTCCTTTCTTTGAATCTTTTTGCTTACTTGAGACTTCAATTATCTCATTTAGTAAAAATGAAGAGTTTCTAAATTTTCCCAGTTTGTTCTTTAACTCCAAAACCTCATTTTCAAGCTCGGTTATCTTTGTTCTATGTTTCAAAATTTCTTGAAACTTTTGATCATTGATAGTCATTTTAACCGATAACTCAGCCTTAAGATCATGATTACTTATAGTTAAGGCCTCAATTTTCTCTCTTGAATTCATTTGAGAAGTTAAGGATTGCCTATAAGTGTCCTTTAAAGAAACTATCTCTCAAATTATCATTTTGAAGTTTTAATGAGTCTATCTTAGGCTTGTTGATGTCACAATCGGCACATGAAACATTAACAGAAAATTTAGAAGTAGAAGTACTAACCTCATTTTGCTTAGCCATGTAAGCCGACGTGGTTGAATCACTGATTTTAGCCATACATGCAAAATTGGTTGGAAGCTTTTCACTTGAATCATCTGAATCAGACTCAGTATCAGCATCAGAAGATAGCTCACTTCCACTTGCATCTTGAAATTTCCCGGTAAATCCAAACATTGCCAGATTTGCTTGATTGTTATTAGACAGCAATCTTTGTGACCAATCATCCCCATCCAAGTTAGATAACAGTGCTTGAGTTCCAAAAGACGACGGTTTTGTACCAGAAGATTTTCCCCCATCACTTCCACTTTTACCAGATGAATTCTGATCTTGCTTTCTAGGACTAGAATATTCTTTCTTTGGCTTATCACATTCTTTTGCGAAATGCCCAAACTCTTGACAGTTGTAGCACTTGACCTTTAACTTATCAAACCCCAATTTCTTGTTCAATGAAGGAAGATCTTTACCCGTCCTTTGCATAAACGTTTTCACTTTCCTGACTATCATAGCCATATTCCACTTTAGGTCCAAAAGTTTTAGATCATCGGGATTAATTTGATCATAATCTTCATCAGTCAAATCACTTGTTGCAATCTTGCTACTAACCAAATTCTCGTATGAAGACATAAAGGCAGATAAAAAGGCCAAATTTCGTTCAGCCTCCCTCATGTTTACATTTGTTTGAGACGAGAATTGGTTTGTAGGTGATGAAGTTCCAGATCCTCCAGATGAACCAGAAACACCAGAAGATCCAGTATTTCCAGCTATGTAGAAACAAGCACGTGGATCGCTATACATAGTTGTTGCATTCTCACTTGCATTTTGTGTAAGAAATGCAGTGATTGGTGAAATGGTTGAACTTAATGGCATACTCCCACCATAAAATGCAGGATCTTAACTATCTTTTGAAGACTTTTGACATTTAAGATCGTATTCTCGTGCCTCGATTATTTGCATAAATTATGATGCAGTCAAATCTTCATTGTTGAAATAATTGTTCTCTTTCAGAACCATCAAGAAAGTCGAGTAAGAACTCGGTAATGCACTTTTAATGGTGTTAATTTTATCAATATTAGAAGTTTCCAACCTCATGTTATCCGTCTCAGCTATCAAATGATTAAATCTTGTTGTCATTTCTTCAACAGTCTCACCCTTAAGTAGGTTAAAGTTTCTAAATTGAAACTTGAGCATAAGCTTTTTGCTTTCAGCAGTGTTGCCCATACTTCTCATACGAATATGTTGGAATAATGAAGCACAAATCTTTATACTTCCTACTTGGTGAAAGATGTTTTCAGGTAAAGCCATAGTAAGAGTAGAATAAGCCTTTGTTTCAATTTCCAATGCTTTCTTTTCTTCAACCGAATAATGTGAGATAGCTTTAGGTGTAAAACCAATAGTCTCATCTCCAATCATTGGAACGGTGTAAACCTCATCCAAGAAATAAGAACAATCAGGGTGAACTGACCCTAGATGAGCACGGAAACGGGGTTCCTATTTAGCAAAATCGCTAAATTTCATCAAACGTGGACACTTTGAATGTGAACCGATCTCGGTATCCAGTTGTAACATTTGATGCATTAACATATTTTGGGAAGCTAGTGCATACATACCAGCCATATTTGCTAAATGACAAAGTTTTCAAACTCTAAGGGTTAAAATTGAAAATTTAATTAACGAACTGTGAACAGTGGTAACGAACTGTGAACAGTAGTAACGAACTGTTAACAGTAGTAATGAACTGTGAACAGTAGTAACGAACTGTAAACAGTAATCAACGAATCACACCTTAACGAAGTTAAGATTGATCAGGTAACGAATCAGAAATGATTTTAACGAATTGGTCCACGAATTAATTAACGAAACAGAATGGTTTCCTTTAACGAATCACTAAGTTTATGCTTAGCGAATTCAGTAGCGAATCAGCTACAGTTGATGACAAATCAACCTATAGCGAATTAAGTAGTTACAACGGTTGTAACAAACTTCTGACAATAATTTCCACGTGGCAAAAGTTGTTATAAAACAGTTACCGAGGTAAGACACGTGTCACACGAATTAGGTAACACGAATTAGAATATGTAATACGAATCGGATATGTGTAACGAAATAGTTCACGAATCAGGTAATCAACTTAACAAATCAACTTAAAGATGTGAACGAATTAGGCTGAAAGGATTAACGATATAGACTGAAGAAATAACGAACCATTTGAATATTCAAATCTTCAAACATTCAACCTTAAATTTTCCAGATTTCTGGAAAACTTATGAACACAAACCCAGAAGCTAAATCTGTAATACTCACTCAATACTTAACCAAAACACTCGACCAAACTACCAAAACACTCGCAAATACATCGCGAATCCACTACAATTCATCCCGTAATCAATAACCAATTACCTCAAATCCAAACTAACCAAAACCAATCCCGTGTTTCGGCTTAAAACCAGATCCAATCCAATTCAATCCAAACTCCAATCAAATACCAATTCTGATTATCCACACCTTTCTAACACCTTATATATCACAAATCCAAACCAATCAGTCCATAACGAGTTTAAATCAAACTCAATTTGATCAAAACTCAACCGAAAACAAAATTATTCCAAAATAACAATTAACAATTTCGTAATAAGGAATTAACTATCAAAATCAAGAGCAAAAGAGCATCAACAGCTCTTATACCACTTGTTTGAACTCGTTAAATCAACACACAGATCTCAGATCTATGTATAATTAACTTAATACGGATCTAGTTCGTAATTGCCATTGATTGTTAGTTATACGTTATATATATATATATATATATATTAATTGTATGTATGTGTATGATAATATTAGTATGAAGCTTGAGAGAGTAATCGGGCAGCAATTCGATAATGTAAACTCAAAAACTTAAATTAAATAGTGGAATAACACCACTATATATAGAAGATGGACCTAGTTCGTTACACATTCCGTAACGAACTAGGCTCCACTTCGTTAGAATACATTAAATGAAATAACTTAACGAAACACCCCCTGATTCATTGAACATCATTAACGAATCAGGAGGGATCATACCTTAATCCTAGTTCTCTAAACATCTTTAGCGAATTAGACCATACTTTAACGAACTACACAAATAACTTAATAATTTATTACATAAATCAAACAACAAATACATTAACGATAAATACAAAGACTCGAGACGCAAAACCGTGTACTAACAATAAGTTTAACAAATCCAATAACATAAAATCAAAACGGGTTTACATTACCAAACCTTCACTAATAAGTTATAAATTCAAAATCATTGAAACTACTACTAATTACTGCCGACCTCAAACTTTCTTATGAACTCATCAAATTATTTTTGCCTCCTTTCTTTATTTTCCTTAAGTTCTTTTGCCCATTTGTTCCATTCGTTGCACTCGTTCTTCCAACTCGTTTCTTGACTTCCTTTCATTTTCTAGTTCTTTTAATATTTCGGCTCTAACTTTTTGAACCTAAAATCGTTAAAATATAAGCATCATAACTAGTAAATGGTTAATGTGAAGCGAAACCTCAAAGCCAAGTAAAGGTGTTCACGGTCCGGTTTTCGCGGGTTTTCGTCAAACCATAAACCAAACCGTTGGTAACGGTTTTTGATTTATGTAAACCAAAACCAAACCGTATAACTTTTAAACCAAACCAAACCAAACCAAGCAGATATAAAATAATTAACTAATATATTGCCCGAAAACGAGCAAACATACGAGCGATCACATACTTTGGCACCATTCTAAATGTAGCCCAAGGTTCATCATAGTGCCCGATTAGTATTTTTTTATGATATTCCTATGAATCTCATGACTCAAAAACCTATAATATTAAAATAACCAAGTAAGTATATTTGTAAAATAAATAATGAAAATGTTAAAACTAAAAACATACTTATCCCCAATCTTTACAATAAATTTCTTCCCGGAGGTATCTCGAGGCTCGATAGATGACGTGTCCCCAACAAGTATACATTTGTTGACCATCGGCATCGCCACTACTAACACCATCCTCATGTGATACAGCAAGTGGTGCCCCACCACGATGCTTTTCACCCTTCCTATGTACCATGGTACGTCCACGCATAGCACGACGACTATCACGCACAATCACATTAGACATAATGCATACACAAACACAAACTTGAGTCGATGACTCGTTGGTGATAATAATCAATGTCAATTGTACTAAAAGTCCTAACATGTATTCACACATCATATCATGGAAAATCAAACAAACATTCATCATACAACTTAACTTATGATCACTTAGTTCATGAGAAAGATGATAGCATGTACAAACTGATTTTATTCACTAAGAAAATATTAAGTATAAATTCTACAAAATTTACCACAGTAGAATATCTGAATTAGGTTTCTCAAACAATTTTTATTATATTTTTCTAATGCATAAAAAACTCACAATAATTCAACCATTATAGATGTGACCAACAGTTCAGCAGATTGCACAACAAACACTTGTTTAATGGTTCTATCAACTCACTAATCCAAATTGTGCAAGACCAATTGGGTTTTCTTAAAAACTCATAATAATAATTTTCAGAACTGGAACCAACCCGTTTGGTTTTTTCATTAGGGAGTTATGGTGTCGGAAAGACAGGCCAGAATATAACTCCTTGAATCAGCTTTGACCAGTATTCTCGTCCAAAAATTACAAAATTTACATTTCTGGAAACTAGACTCATAATACTATATTCTAGAATCAACAATTGTTCAATAATCATCGTTTAACATCAAGTTACATACCAATAAATAAACGAAAATGAATCTGTCAGCAAACTGTTGTCATCAAAACTCAAACCCTAACATATTAATGACATCTCTAGGGTTCTAATTCATCAATTAACAATATTATTTAACTTTGAACATTTAGGGTTTATCAAGAACTCATGAAAATATTAAACTGATGCATAAAACTTACCAGTTAGTGTTAGGATTGATGTGAATCGCTCATAGGCACCACCAATTTCAATAATCAAGCTTAGATTGAAGATGAATTATAGTTGGGTTGGGGTTTGCAATAATAAGAGATGGAGAGGGGAAGAAACGAAAGTTTATGGCTGGGAAATAGAAGAAGACGAAGATACAAACATTAGAAATCTTTAAACAAAATAAGTGAAATACATACCTTTTTGCCGATAAAAAAAGATGTACTAAGCTTCAATTACACGAATAAACAATTAAAATTGAAAATCCCCAAACTTGGTTCTTAGGGTTCTTCACACTCAACACGAATCCGGAAAAATCAAGATAGAATTGATGGAAACTGACACCACACGTGAATTCCTCTCGCAAAAATAATAAGATTAGAGCCCGGAATCAAAGGATTTAGTTAAGAATTGAGTGAGTTAGAGAATAAAGGATGAAGGATTATGGTGGGTGTAAAGAGACGAAGAAGAAGAAGACTAAGAAGGAATTACGAGAAAAAAAAGGTAGGGTAAATATGGGAGGGTAATTCAAAATTTTTTGAAGAAAAGTGGGGGTGAATTTAATTTGAAATTTTGAGGGAAGTGAAATAATAGGAACTAAATAGAATTAAATTTTTTATTTTTAATAATTAAAATAAAGAGTTGTTAGTGTAAATATATATATATATATATATATATATATATATATATATATATATATATTGCGAGAAGTGATATTACAGCAAGAAGTGCGAGAAGTGAATGTATAACTCCATTAATCTCTAATTTCACTCCCTTTCATATGATGTTACATACATATATGTAGGTTGATTGTATTTATCTCTTAATTACACATTTAAACCTACCTACAAACATATAAATGTAACGAGCCGCATTCAAATGTATGTACCTACACACATACAAACATACATACACATATACAAACATACGTACACATATACAAACATACGTACCTACACACATACGTATGCACCTACACAACGCACCTACACATAAGAAATGAGGTGAAATTAGGGATTAATGGAGTTACACCTTCACTTCTCGCACTTCTCGCTGTAAAAAAACTTCTGAAATAATCCAATACCTATATATATATATATAACAACTAATTAAACTTTAAATAATATAAGAAACTGTATTTTAAATATAATAACATATAAAATAAATATAAGTGATATTTATAGTTGCTCTAAAAGAGTTGTATAAGAGTGTAGTAATCAGTATTAACACCTAATAAACCATACGTTCATTAGTGGGTCATACTATTTCTTGATAGGTGTTAGTATCCCATTATAGCATCTATCATGTCACAGTTGCTCTAAAAGAGTTGCATAGGAGTGTCATTAGTCATGGTTAGGTGTTAACGGCTGAAACACACCATACTTTCGTCAATAGGCCTTATTTGGCCTTGATTGGTGTCAATGGCCCATTACAGCCTTGGTTACGTCATAGTTACTTTAAGAAGTTTGTATAGGACTATCATTAGTCATAGATAGATGTTACCGCCCAAAACATGTCATAAATTTATCAATGGGCCTTGATTGGTATTAGTGGCCATTATAGCATCTATCATGTCCCCGTTGCTACAAGAGGGTTGTATATGAGTGTAGTGAGCCATAGGCATGTGTCAACGCCCAATAACATGTCATACTTTTATTAATGGGCTATATTAGGCCTTGATTGTTGTTAATGGCCAGTATAGTTTCTATCATGTCATAGTTAAGTTAACAGGTTGTATAGGAGTGTAGTGAGCCATAGTTGGCCGTCATACTTTGCATTAATGGGCCGTCTTGGGCTTTGATTGTTGTTAGTGGCCCATTGTAGTCTCTATCATATCATAGTTGCTCTAAAAGGGTTGAATTAGAGTTTAGTGAGTCATAGTTTGGTTAACGCCCAATAATATGTCATACTGTTGGTGCATTTTGTGACCGTTGCTATGCAATTCTAATCAGCGGAGACGAAGTGACGAAGTTAGAACAACTTCGCCTACAGGCCCAAGCCCAAGCCCGCGAAGTTGGTTATCTATATATATGTGTGTCTTGTTTAGGGTTTAGGGATCCAGAAATTTAGAGTATTTTGTGTTCAATTCAATTGTTTAGAGAGAAACAGAGAGGGAGATTTGTGTGGGACGGCCCGAGGTAGATACAACTTGTAACATCTGGCAAAAATTTTCACTAATGTAATCATGATTATCCATATTAATATCAATTAATAAAATCTCTCTTTACTAAGATTCATTGTCTTGTAAAGTCAACAAAAAGTCCAAATTTCAGCACGAAACGAGAATAACGTGCAAAAACCTCGGGTAACGAACCAGAAAATAAATAAATCATTAAGTTGATTAAACAATCTCAAAAATTCAAAATATATATGAGAACATGTGAGACAACATAAAAATATAATTTAGGAAGGCTCAAATCACAAAATTTGGAAAATAAGTAAACTCGAGCCAGTACACGACCCGAAAAGGACCCCACATAAATTATTTTCAAAAAAATAATTTTTATGGTCCATACTGTCAGGATTTTGATTTCGTTCAATGTGACAACTGCCAAATTTCAGGTTAACTTCGTTAACTAAACACAGTTAAACCTTGTTGACTATGCCTGTAAACTCAGTTAGTTCTGTTAACTATGTTAATGAACTCTTGTACATGTGGTGTCATGTATGCGTACATTTAAGTTAATGTGTCATTGATGACTTAAACAAGAATAAGTGGCTAATTATAACTAGAATAATAAACTCGTCATGCATGTTATAATAAACGTGGTATGTGTCATGTACTGTATATGATAAGTAAAATGTGTTATACGATCAATATGGTATATTATAGTCGTTACATGATTATGTGATTTGTAAGAAAGCTAGGTGATTAAACAAGTTACATTATACGTCATGTTACATGTTGGTTATTTAATGGAACCTTAGATTATAATGCATAGGAAATGTTTTATAAATTATGTAACATGTCACATATGGATTAATAAAAATAACCTAAGGTCTGATTTCATTAAATCAATAATAAAGGTTTATTAATACAAAAGAGGTTACAAACTATTGGATTTCCAAAGCTTTCCTTTCCCTTTCTCTCTTGCCTTGGCCGTGAACCACACACCCACACACACACTCTCACTTTGTTTTGCAAACACTCTCTTTCAATCTCATTTTCATACACAAAAGGTTTGGTGATTATTGGGAAGCAAGGGGAGTAAACATTTAGATCAATCAAGTGAGTAGGTTATTATGTATTATTTTATAAATATGAACCTTGTATCCAAATGATTTAGATCATAGAAAGGGGATGATCAAAGTTTGATGAGTCAAAAGAGTTGTATGTGTTTTGGTTTAGAAGTTTGAGTCTTTTATAAGTATATTTGTTTTTCTTATGAAATCAAATGGATAATAAGAAGACATGAAATTTGATTGTGTAAGAATGATCTTTGATGATTTAAGATCATAAGGATGTAAAAATCATGACTTTTATGAATTGTGGTTTGAATATGCTTGCTGGCAGACTTTGTGTCTTAGATTGTATGGTGAATAAATTGATGATACTTTTGTGTTTCTGGTTTATTTTTGATTCTATGAACAAGGACTTTGAATCTAGTTTTCAAAAAGTCGAGAATCTTAATTTTTGGACTTTGTTTGAATGCTTTTTATTAATTTACAAAATCAGGTTGCAAACCTGATTTAGAGGTAAAGTTTCTGAGTTGTGTTATAAATTGCATAACTTGATGTTAAAAGGTCAACATTTTGGTCAACGGTCAACAAAACTCAGTTTTTAGTCTTCGGTCATCGAGACTTGGACTTTTTAGTCAACGGTCAACAACTTGGACCTTTTGGTCAAAAGTCAAACTAAAAGTCAAACTTTGGTCAAAGTCAACAAAAAGTCAAACTTTGGTCAAACTTTAAATAAACAAGGGAATTGTTTGGATACTAAGGGTTCTAGGAATCGCTTAGCAAATACTTATAGTGCTTGTATGATTTAGGCACTAGAACAACTTGGCTTAAGAAGTTGACTTTCAATTTGAATCGCATTCGAGGTGAGTTTCACTACCCCACTTTTTACTTACTCCTTTTGGGGGGAAAGCATGCAACATACAAACTTTTGGATAATTGTAGACTTTTTAATACCTCATGTGTACATTGTGAACTTATACTGAAGTCCCCCATGCACATTGGACCGTTAACAATTGTATATTGGCTGGGTAATGAAAGGTAGTACTACTGGGTTTGACAAAACCCCTCGGGGCTCTCGGTTGAGGGAGTCGCCGGGCGTCTCATTTACTATAAACACACTAGTCTTATATTAGACTTCGTGGGTGGCAAACAAACTAACAAGTCAGCCTCGGTCACAATGGAACACACACTAATGTAACATGATTGCTAGCCTAATTAACTAGCGGTATTACTACAATATCTATGCTTTACTACTTACACTGTTTACTTACTAAATGGTTTGATTGAAAAACTTGTTTTTAAACTCAAACTGTGAACTCACCAACCGTTGTGTTGACCCGTTTTAGCATGTATTTCTCAGGTCGCTGATAGTGCAAGGATAGGAGTTGCATTCATGATCACCAATAGACATTGCATCATAAGTTGGAACCTTTTTATTTAATAATGATATGGCTTGCGCATGTTTTGGGCGCTTTAGACTATTTGGTTTTTCTTAGGGATGTTTCCCGTTATGTTACGCTTCCTCATATTAAAACATTAAGACATTAACTCTGTATGGTTTTCCCAAATATGGGACAATAAAGTTTATCTAAAATATTTAGACGTTATTTGTTGTAACTAATGATTGAGATCTTGTTTTGTCACGTGCCTCGTGGTAAAACCCCGCATGTGGAAATTGAGGGTGTGACAGATTGGTATCAGAGCCATTAGTTATAGTGAACCAAGTTGCATTCTAGTTAGTGATAAGTGGACTAGGTTGCATTCCTAACTATGACTGTACTTATTAAGATAGTTACAACAAACACATATTGGGTACTTATTCGTGCACCTGCCTATGTTGCAGTATGTCATCATCCAACTCCGATCGTGCTCATGGAAAGGAACCCGTCACCGAAAGTGACGAACCATTGTCACCAACACATCCTACATCGCCTTTGTCAGTAGGAATGAAGAGGCACCGTACCGAAAAGCCGGAGGGGCAACACCTTTAGGTGAATCGTCTCACGCTCACTTGCTTAGGAGACAGAAGACGTGGGACTGGTACCCGAATTATGTTTCTAGTCTCGTCTTGAAGGAGCATGTCCCACCTATGCCTAGTTTAACTAACCCTTCGTTACCTAATGATTCGATAACCGAGCCTACACTTCCTGTACTTCCGTGTCATGAGTTACAAGTGATGGAGGCTGTGGTGTCTTCGTCGGAACACCAACGTAGTCAAATGGAAGATAACAGATTAGGGATATATTACTTGAGGAAAGACTTAGATATGGCTAAGATCAGGATTTCAGAGCAGACAGATAGGAACAAACAACTTGGGGAATACCATCGTGGGATGGTACGAGCTTTTCACAAGGTGAAAACTGAAGTTGCTGAATTGGTTGGTAGAGTGAAGCATTTGACAGGCCATCTGGGTCTAGCAGTTGATCGAATTAGAGAGTTGGAGGAGCAGCATGCCTGAAGAGGAACCGGAGGAGGACCCCGAAGAAGGGCTAGCTGACAGTGCTGGGTCTGGGGTGATTGACTGATGATGGAAGGATTTTTTTTTCATGCTTAGTTTTCATAAACCTAGATGGGGAGGGTTGTTCCCATCCAACTAATACTATTTGGATTTTGGTATTTGACCTTAAGTACTTTGTAAACGGTTTTTACATGTTATTTATTCAAGTATTATTTTCTGAATTTATTATGTTGTGGTTATATGATTGCATGCTATTTACTTTATACTAGAATAATGGTTGGTAATGGAAGTATTAACATTATTGTATTATGTGAATGTGAAGAGTTATATTTGGTTGTGGCGGACGTGGTGGTGGAAACCTTAACTTTACTCCAGCTGAGTTGGCAGCGCTAATTAATGAGCATGTTATGGCTGCGATGGCCGCGGCTCAGGCTCAAGGCCAATCGCAGGGAGGTAAAAACCCCATACCTATTTGTCAAGAATAAGACAAATGTATTACTTAAGTGATCATATCCACGAATATAGAAACTTAAGTGTACCCCTACTTTAATTCAGGTCAAGCCGGTTGTACTTTCAAAAACTTCATGGACTGTAAGCCGCATGCTTTTTCTGGTTTGGAAGGAGCAGTTGGGTTGCTACATTGGATAGAGAAAGCTGAGTCTGTGTTCTCTATGTGCAACTGCCCAAATGAGATTAAAGTAAAGTTTGCTACTGGGACTCTGGAAAAAGCAGCTTTAACCTGGTGGAGTTCCCAGGTGCAAACGATGGGACTTGATGCGGCGAACGCTTTGACTTGGGCTGAGTTTACTGAACTACTGAAAGAGGAGTATAGCCCGAGAGATGAAGTGCAGAAACGAGAACAAGAATTTTGGAATCTTCGCATGGATGGTTCAGAAGTTGAAAACTTTACGAACCGATCGCATGAACTTGTTGTGTTGTGCCCACAAATGGTGAATCCTGCCTACAAGAGGATTGAGAAGTATATTGATGGTCTAGTACCACAAATTCAGGGTATGGTAACTTCGTCTAGGCCGACTACAATTCAAGAAGCTATTCGTTTAGCTCATAAACTAACCGAAAAAGCTATCAAGCAAGGGGCATTATCACCAAAGAAATCAACTGCAGGATCAAGTGAAAACAAACGTAAGTGGGAGAGCAACAATAACCACAGTTATGGGAACAAAGCACCATATTCTGACAAAACTCGGCATCGACAGAACAAACGATTCGAACCTATCCGGAACAACAATCAATTTAACCCTAACCAGAATCACGGGGGTTATCAAGGCCGACATCCTAGATGTAACAAGTGCAATCTGCACCACGTCGGCCAGTGTGAAAAAGCAGCTTGCCAACGTTGTGGAAAGCTGGGTCATGAAGCGAGAGTTTGTCGGGGAGAACTTAAGAATAAGCAACCACAAGCTCAAGAAAAATCAAAGAAATGTTACGAGTGCGGACAAGAAGGACATTTCAGGCCAGACTGTCCGAAACTCAAGAATAAGAACAATAGAGGAAACAACAACAATGGTAAAGACAATAATGGTGGAAATGGTAACACCGGTGGAGAAGGAAGAGGAAGAGCATTCGTGATCGGATCAGATCAGGCTCTATCCGATTCTTCTACTGTTAATGGTAAATTTATGTTGAATGGGCGTCCTGCCCTAACCTTATTTGATACCGGGGCAGATAGAAGTTTTATTTCTACTAAGTTTTGCAAACTAATAGAACACAACCCATCAACTTTAGAGTCGAACTATTTAATTGAACTCGCCAAAGGGGAAAACCGTTGAGGTATCTCAAATTCTTAAAGAATGCAAATTAGTATTGTCTACTCATACGTTCGACATTGACCTTATACCAATTGAACTCGGTAGTTTTGATGTGGTCATTGGTATGGATTGGTTGTCTGCGCATCAAGCCGCAGTAGGTTGTCATGAGAAGGTAGTTCGTATTCCAGTCGCTAATGGAGAAGTCCTAACTGTTCAAGGAGAAGAGGGCAGTACTGCCATGGGTGTTATCTCGATGATGAGGGCTCAAAAGTTGTTACGTAAAGGACACTTAGCAGTTTTGGCGATGGTGTCTGACACGAGGACGGACGAGAAATGAATCGAGGATATTCCTATCGTCAGGGATTTTCCTGAGGTATTTCCTGAAGATCTACCTGGTCTTCCGCCCCACAGACAGGTCGAATTTCAGATCGAATTATCCCCGGGAGCAACTTCTATTGCTCGCGCACCTTATCGACTCGCGCCTAATGAGTTGGAGGAATTGTTTTAAAAAATTGAAAGACTTTTTAGACAAGGGTTTTATTCGTATGAGTTCATCACCATGGGGAGCTCCTGTGTTATTCGTAAAGAAGAAGGATGGAACTTTCCGGATGTGTATCGACTACAGAGAGCTTAACGAGGTTTCGATCAAGAACCGATATCCTTTACCCCGTATTGATGATCTCTTTGACCAGTTGCAAGGATCTGGTTATTATTCGAAAATCGATCTTATATCGGTTTATCATCAACTCAGAGTTCGGGAGGAGGACATATCAAAGACGGCATTTCGAACTCGTTATGGTCACTATGAGTTTGCGGTTATGCCATTTGGGTTAACAAACGCACCCGCAGTATTCATGGATCTCATGAATCGCGTTTGTAAACCGTATCTAGATAAGTTTTTCATTGTGTTTATTGACGATATCTTGATACACTCAAAGACTAAGGAGGATCATGAACGACACTTACGGTTGATTTTGGAACTTTTGAGGAAAGAGCAACTTTTCGCAAAATTTTCGAAATGAGAATTTTGGATTCGAGAGGTTCAATTCTTAGGCCATGTGGTAAACACGAAAGGTATTCATGTTGACCCAGCTAAGATTGAGTCCATTAAGGATTGGCCGAACCCAAGAACGCCGACCGAGATTCGCCAATTTCTTGGTTTGGCTGGTTATTATCGGAGGTTTATTGAAGGATTCTCAAAGATTGCACAACCACTCACTGCTCTAACCCAAAAAGGCATTTTGTACAAGTGGGAAGAGGAGCAGGAAGCAGCATTTCAAACGTTTAAGAAAAAACTTTGTAACGCACCGATTCTATCTTTGCCAGATGGAGTCGATGATTTTGTTGTATATTGTGACGCTTCCATCCAAGGTCTTGGATGTGTACTTATGCAACGCGAGAAAGTTATAGCGTATGCTTCTAGACAATTGAAAGTCCACGAGCGAAATTACGACTCACGATTTGGAATTAGGAGCTGTTGTCTTCGCACTAAAGATTTGGAGACATTATCTCTATGGAACAAAGTGTACCATCTACACTGACCATAAGAGTCTTCAGCATATATTCGAGCAGAAAGAGCTCAATATGAGGCAAAGGAGATGGGTCTAACTTCTCAACGACTATGAGTGTGCTATTAAGTATCATCCGGGAAAAGCTAATGTCGTAGCTAACGCTTTAATTCGTAAGGAAAACCTAAAGCCTCGAAGAGTTCGAGCATTGCAGTTAACTATACAGGATTGCCGGACAGAATTCGAGAGGTTCAGATTGAAGCCTTAAAAGCAGAGAATCTTGATTTCGAAGCCTTGCGTGGAATCAATGGGAAATCCGAAGTTGAATCTGATGGAATTCTGTATTACAAAGGCCGGATTTGGGTACCTCTCTATGGGAATTTGCGTGAATTGGTCATGGAAGAGGCACACAAATCTCGGTATTCTGTGCACCCAGGTTCAGATAAGATGTACCAGGACTTACGAGAACTCTACTGGTGCCTGGCATGAAGGAAGAAATTGCTAACTATGTAGCAAAGTGCTTGACATGTGCTAAGGTAAAAGTTGAGTATAGGAAACCATCTGGTTTGCTTCAGCAACCAGTGATTCCAATGGGTAAATGGGAACAAATATCCATGGATTTCATAACCAAATTACCTAAGACTCCTAATGGATACGATACTATTTGGGTAATAGTGGATCGCCTGACAAAATCAACACATTTTCTAACTATTCACGAGACCGATAAGATGGATAGATTAGCTCGGATTAATATTAAGGAAATTGTCGCTCGTCATGGAGTACCAATTTTGATTATATCCGACCGAGATGCTCGATTTACTTCAAATTTTTGGCAATCATTACAAAAGGCGTTGGGAACACGCTTAGATATGAGTACAGCTTACCATCCGCAGACAGATGGTCAGAGTGAACGAACGATACAAACTTTGGAGAATATGCTTAGAACTTGCATCATTGATTTTGGTAAGAATTGGGAAACTCACTTACCTTTAGTTGAGTTCTCCTATAATAATATTTACCACACGAGTATAAAAGCGGCACCTTTTGAAGCTCTGTATGGGCAAAAGTGTCGATCACCACTCTGCTGGGCAGGAGTCGGTGAAAGTCAGCTAACTGGACCCGAGATAGTCCACGAAACGAATGAACGAATTGTGCAAATCAGAAATCATATGGCAGTGGCTCGAGATCACCAAAAGAGCTACGCTGATAAACGTAGGAAACCTTTAGAATTTGAAGTTGGAGACAAAGTGCTTTTGAAAGTGTCACCCTGGAAAGGTGTTATACGTTTTGGGAAACGTGGAAAACTAAACCCGCACTATGTAGGACCATTTGAAATTATTAAACGAATTGGCCCTGTTGCATACAAATTGGAATTACCAGAACAACTCAGTGGAGTACACAATGTTTTCCATGTGTCGAACCTTAAGAAGTGTTTGGCAGACGAAACTCTCATAGTTCCTTTAGAGGAATTAGAGATTGATAAAAAGTTACACTTCGTGGAGGAACCTATTGAGATTATGGATAGGGAGGTAAAAACTCGACGACACAACAAAACTCCTATTGTTCGTGTTCGTTGGAACTCGAGACGTGGACCGGAGTTCACGTGGGAGCGCGAGGATCAGATGAAAGAAAAGTATCCTCACTTATTCAAACCCAATGATAAACCTTAGGTACGATCTAAATTTCGAGATGAAATTTATTTTAACAAGGGGATGATGTGACAATCTGAAATTTTTTTCCTCTCTCTCCTTTCCAGCCCTTGAACGACATTTTACAATTTTCGGGACGAAAATTCTTTTAACAAGGGGATGATGTGACAACTGCCAAATTTCAGGTTAACTTCGTTAACTAAACACAGTTAAACCTTGTTGACTATGCCTGTAAACTCAGTTCTGTTAACTATGTTAATGAACTCTTGTACATGTGGTGTCATGTATATGAACTCTTGTACATGTGGTGTCATGTATGCGTACATTTAAGTTAATGTGTCGTTGATGACTTAAACAAGAATAAGTGGCTAATTATAACTAGAATAATAAACTCGTCATGCATGTTATAATAAACGTGGTATGTGTCATGTACTTTATATGATAAGTAAAATGTGTTATACGATCAATATGTTATATTATAGTTGTTACATGATTATGTGATTTGTAAGAAAGCTAGGTGATTAAACAAGTTACATTATATGTCATGTTACATGTTGGTTATTTAATGGAACCTTAGATTATAACGCATAGGAAATGTTTTATAAATTATGTAACATGTCACATATGGATTAATAAAAATAACCTAAGGTATTATTTCATTAAATCAATAATAAAGGTTTATTAATACAAAAGAGGTTACAAACTATTGAATTTCCAAAGCTTTCCTTTCCCTTTCTCTCTTGCCTTGGCCGTGAACCACACACCCACATACACACTCTCACTTTGTTTTGCAAACACTCTCTTTCAATCTCATTTTCATACACAAAAGGTTTGGTGATTATTGGGAAGCAAGGGGAGTAAACATTTAGATCAATCAAGTGAGTAGGTTATTATGTTTTATTTTATAAATATGAACCTTGTATCCAAATGATTTGGATCATAGAAAGGGGATGATCAAAGTTTGATGAGTCAAAAGAGTTGTATGTGTTTTGGTTTAGAAGTTTGAGTCTTTTATAATTATATTTGTTTTTCTTATGAAATCAAATGGATAATAAGAAGACATGAAATTTGATTCTGTAAGAATGATCTTTGATGATTTAAGATTGTTGGTGCATAATGTCAGTAGTTCATAGTCTAGTGTCTGTAATCGAGTCTGTAATGATTAATTATGTTTTATATGTCTTAAGCGAAGTTACTGACAAGTTCGCTGTTTAGGCGAACTTGTTAGTCAAGCGAAGTTATGGACAACTTCGCCTGAACATGCCAGGCGAAGTTGTCGTGTATTTAAATAGGTTACGGTTTTGTTTGAGTTGTGTTGTTGAAACAGTTGTTAGTTGAACGATAGTTGAACCAGAGAGTTCGGTTCTGTAATAGTGATATCGTATCACGTGTTTTGGTTATAATATAACGTGTTTGTTTATCGTATCGTGTTTGATCTATTCGTGTCTTCTACGCTCGTAACGACCTACGCAGGGATTCCGCACCTACGTAGATCGAGATATCTCGTGTTGATCCGTCCAGGGAACCTACAATTGGTATCGGAGCTTTTGCTCGATTGTGTGGTTCGGGATATTCACGCGGGTGTAGAAATCGTCCCGTTTTGACTATTCGCGGGACGTGTTTTCTGTGTTTTTGTGTCAATCTTACCTCCTACCATCGTATTCAACCCTTTACACCGTCAAAAACCTCGAAAAATCCAGATTCCAGATCTGCAGAAACTTCGTGTTCATCAGGCGAAGTTGCCGTCACTGTTCGTAGGGTTTCGGCGAAGATATAAGGTTAAGCGAAGTTATCCACAACTTCGCCTACCTTCTCAAGTTCGCCTAACTCAAGCGAAGTTCTTTACAACCTCGCCTACTTCCTAAGTTCGCTTACCCTAAGCGAAGTTACACTCAACTTCGCCAAGTCACGCGAATTTAAGAAAGATCCAGCGAAGTTAAGACTTAAGCGAAGTTATCCGTAACTTCGCCTACAGTATTTATCGAAAAAAAAAAGAAAAAAAAAAAAAAATTTTCGGGTTTCTTAGTTTTCGAGAAAGATGTCATCAATTAACATCTCTGAGTTAGTAAAGATGGAAGTAGAAGCAGGCTCAGCTACAAAAGCACCAAGGTTGCTGAAGGGAACCGATTTCGTTGCATGGAAGGATCGGTTCGAACAATATGTCAAGTACCAGGATGCAAAGATGTGGGTATGCATCCAGGATGGTTATATTCCACCAACTATGGAGTACGAAGGTCGTGATCAGATCAAGAAGTACAGCAAAATGGAAGATGAAGAGAAAAAGATGTATGAGGCCGGGAGCAAGGCTCATGCTGCTATCACTATGGCTCTTCCACAAGAGATCCTTCATACGTTTAGAAAGTACAAGACAGCAAGAGAGCTTTGGGAAGCTCTTGAGAACCGGTTTGAAGGAAATGTGGGAATCCGTGCTTCGAAGATCAAATTGCTCAAAACCCAGTTCTCAGTCTTCAAGTATTTGAAGAATGAATCTCTAGATGATATCATCACCCGATATTATCATCTGATGACTGAACTGAGCAACTATTCAATTTCTTACCGAGAAGAAGAGATAGTTGAGAAGCTTCTTGATGCTCTCCCACCAAAATGGGAGATGTACACGGTGCTGATGAGGGAAGACAAAGACTTTCCCCAATATGATCTGGAAACGGTAGTCAACAAGCTCCGAACCTTTGAGCTTAACATGGTTAGAAAGGAGACACCTACGGATCAGGTTCAAGATCCAGGTATGTATGGTGCTAAAGTCAACTCTAGCTCAGGTTCGAAGACTGAATCAGCTGCCTACTACTCGAAGGGAGAGTCGGGTGCCAACTCATCACATGAGGGGCATGTGTCAGTCAACACGAATGGTGATGTTTGCTTTGTAGCAGGTGGATCTAGTGCTTCTAAACCGCAAGCAAGCAAGAGTAGTTGCTCTCCAAGTATTCCTAGCAACAACTATTCTAAGATGCCTATGAGTGTCAAATCTGCTGAAGAGCAGGTTGCTCTCTATGCTTCTTTTATTGCTTCCTATGAGAACTACATTCAGGGGAAGATTGTTGATCCAGCTATGTTGGATGAAGACTATGACCAGATTGATGCTGATGATATGGAAGAAATGGATCTGCAATGGCAGATGGCTATGATCGTGAGAAGAGTGAAACGGTTTATGAAAAAGACCGGAAGAAAGTTTGTCGGTGGAAGGCCAGGGTTTGACAAGACGAAGGTAAGATGCTACAACTGTCAGCAAAACGGCCACTTTGCTAAGGAGTGCAGAAATGAGCGTGTAGAACGTGGTCAAGGCAAGTCTACACAGCATAATGGGGGTAGTAAAGATTATAGTGCTATGATTTCCAGAGAAGATGGTGAATACAACTGGAACCTGCATTCTGAAGAAACTTTCGAACAGGCCAATTTGGCGAAGGTTGAAACTGAAGGAAATGAGAAGGTTACCGGAGAAGAAAAAGCTCTCATGGCAGATGTTAAAGACCAGCTCTCCGAGGTATGTTCTAAACCTACTTGTTCTAAATGTGAAAACTTGTCTGAGCAATTAGCAACTATAACTGATCAGTATGTTGGTTTGGATGCTGAGTTTAAAACTTTAAAAGAAGATCATCACTTTACTAAAGCAAGAGAAAATAGCTATAAAGTTAAAATAAAAGCTTGTGAAAAGGATATTAAAAGTCTAAAAACAAAACTTGCTGAAAAAATACAAGTGATTGATCTAAGCTATGAAGTTTTGGAAGAAAAAACCAAGCTAATAGCTGAAAGAGAAAAAAAGATTGCTGATCACCAGGTGAAAGTGGTGGAACTGAATAGAAAACTTGAGCAGTTCAGAAATTCCTCTGCTATTCTTGATCACCTTGTTAGTGATCAAGGTTCCTCTGTTAAGAGGGGAGGAATTGGTTATCATGAGGTTCCACCACCTTATAATCACAATTACACTTTTAATCCTAGTGTTCAGAAATCTGTTGACTTTGAGGTTGCTCAGACAATTCCTATTCCAGTTACTACTAAAGAACCAGAAGTTAGTAAGCCTGTTGCAAGTGTTAAAATTTCTGCTCCGAGTCCTGTCTCATCTAACTCGGACAAGTCTTCTGAGTCGAGTGAGACAAATCAAGAGGAAGTATTACCAAAAAGTGGAGAGATAAAGAAAACATCTGAAAAGAAATCTCCGCTAAACCCGTATGTCCCACCTTATGTGAGACAAACGGGCGGTAATAATGCCTCGACATCTAAAACACCTGTTGATAAAAAGGTTGAACATAGGTGTTGTTTTAGGTGTAATCAATTAGGGCACCTAGTTGCAGATTGCCCTCTGAAGCAGAGATTCAGAGGTGTGAGGCCTACTAAAACTGAGAATAAGTCTAATGGTAATCATAATACTGGTAAAAATGAAAACCATTCAAAATTCAGAAATGTGACAAATTCAGGTTTTCAAAGAAACCAATCTCAGTTTTACACTGCTAATAACCAAACCACAAGCTATAATTCTTTCAATTCACAAAGGTTTGGAAGGCCTCACAATCAATCTACAAGGAGGTATACTAATAGGACTCACAGAAATAATTATAAAGAGACTAACTTTGGGAAGCCAAAGTTCGGGATGTACAGATCCAAGACCAATTGGTCTTGGGTCCCTAGATTCTAATCTTTTACTTTAATCGTGCAGGAACAGTTGAACAGGGCTGCCAATAATCTTTGGGTGTTGGATAGCGGCTGTTCCCGGCACATGACGGGTAACAAATTCTTGTTACACGATTTGAAACCTGTTCAAGGAGGGAGAGTGAGCTTTGCAGGAGAAAGTGGAGGCAAGATTACAGGAATGGGAACGGTGTCTAATGGAAAGATGACTCTAGAAAAAGTAAACTTTGTCGAAGAATTGAAGCACAATCTGCTGAGTGTGTCGTAGATCTGTGATAAGGAGTACACCGTACATTTTACAAAGAATGAGGCGATTGTGTTACATCCTGGTTTTTAGATACCAGAGGAGTGGATTGTGATGAAGGCTCCACGTGATAGAAATACGTATATTATGGATATGAGGTCGACTGAAATGGCCACGGAAGAATCATGCCTTATGACAAAAGCGAGCGAATCAGAGTCCGAATTGTGGCATAGGAGAATGGGGCACATTCATCTTCGGAAGATGAACCACATTGTCAAGAATGGACTTGTGCTGGGTGTTCCCTTGAAAAGTTTCAACTTTGAAGACAAATGTCTACCGTGCAAGAAGGGAAAGCAACACAAGAAATCCCATTACACCAAGAAGGTCAATTCTATTGTCAGTACTCTAGAATTGCTTCACATGGATCTCTTCGGTCCCGTGAATGCAAAAAGTCTAGGAGGTACTTCTTATTGCTTGGTGATCACTGATGATTACTCACGATATTCGTGGGTATATTTCCTGAAATCAAAAGATGAAACGGCTCAGATGGTGAAGAATTTGATTACCAAAGTTGAGAACGTTATGGATAAAAGGGTTAAGTTCATCAGGAGTGACAATGGAACGGAGTTCAAGAATTTTGAAATGGAGATCTTCTGCCTTCAGAAAGGGATTGAGCACCAGTACAGCGCTCCGTATACTCCGCAACAGAATGGAGTGGCTGAGAGGAAGAATAGAACGTTAATTGAAGGAGCCAGAACTATGCTGGCTGATTCGAAGCTTCCTGTGGTGTTCTGGGCTGAAGCTGTTGCTACAGCCTGTTATATCCTGAATAGAGTCTTGACTGTTAAAAGACTTAATAAAACGTGTTATGAGCTTATGCATGGGAGGAAGCCCAACTTGAGTGGTCTTGAACCATTCGGGTCCCCTTGTTCGATTTTAAAGACGAATTCTAAATTTGGTGAAGTAGCCGATGAAGGAATCTTAGTCGGTTATGTTGTTGGGACTCCCAACAGACGTGTCTTTAATACATCGACCGACAAGGTTGAGGTGGTGTGTAACACCGATATCACAAGTTACCAACCGCCAAAACCAAGCAACGGACCTGCTGAGTTTGTCGACTATGTTAGACTTTTTAAGTCTTTTAACATACCGTTTTTGGATAGTGCAGAAGAAGAAGAGAGAGTTGCTACGAAGATGATCCTTGATGAGGAAGAAAATCTAGTGCAAAGACAGCTGTTTGAAAAATGTCAACCTTCCTCATCAAATGCTATCGATACCCCTGCTGCCTCTCCTGAAGAAGAATTTTTCAATCCGTTTCACTCTCAGCAAGAAACAACCATTGACGAGCTCTCTTCTAACTTGGAAGAAAATTTGCATGTCGGTTCTGTTCCGACCACGAGAATTCATAAAGATCACCCTTTGGAGAATGTGATTGGTGATGTGTCCTCCGGTGTACAAACAAGACGTAGCTTGAATGAGCACACCTGTGTTTACACAAGCATTAAGGAGACAGGCATAATCAACGAATGCTTGTACACCTGCTTTATCAGCCAGATTGAACCAAAGAATTATCAAATGGCTCTAAAGGACAGCTCGTGGGTCGAAGCCATGCAAGAAGAGCTGGCTCAATTCAAGAAAATGGAAGTTTGGACTTTGGTTGAAAAACCAAAGAATGTGCATGCGATAGGCACAAAATGGGTTTTTAAGTGCAAGAGAGATGATAAAGGGATTATTATAAGAAACAAGGCGAGGCTAGTCGTTAAAGGTTTTAATCAACAAGAGGGGATTGATTATAATGAAGTGTTCGCTCCTGTGGCAAGATTGGAAGCCATTAGATTGTTTTTGGCATTTGCTGCTTATAAGAAGATGAAGGTATTTCAGTTGGATGTGAAAAGTGCGTTTCTAAATGGGAAAGTTGATGAGGTTGTGTATGTTGAGCAACCTCCGGGTTTTCCTGACCCAGACTTTCCTGATCACGTGTACAAGTTAAGCAAGGCGTTGTATGGACTACATCAGGCACCTCGTGCCTGGTACTCAACCTTATCAGATTACTTGCTTGAAAATGGGTTTGAAAGAGGGAAGATAGATAGCACGTTGTTCGTCAAGAGAGAAGGAAGCGACTTCCTGCTGGTGCAAGTCTACGTGGATGACATTATCTTTGCTGCATCACAAGTCTCCATGTGTCAGGAGTTTAAGGCCGTCATGAAGAAAAGGTTTGAAATGAGTGCTATGGGTGAACTAACTTTCTTTTTAGGATTGTAGGTTGATCAGAAGAAGGATGGGATGTTCATTCATCAGACCAAGTATGTCCATGATGTGCTCAAACGTTTCAAGATGGAGGACAACACTCCATTTGATACTCCAATCTGCGTTAACCATAAGTTGGGTGCTGAGACAGACAATGACGCAGATGTGGACCCAACTCAGTATCGGGCTATTATAGGTTCTTTAATGTACTTAACTGCTTCTAGGCCTGATATTATGTTTGCAGTTTGTCTTTGTGCTCGTTTTCAGGCAAACCCAAAGGAATCTCACATGAAGGGTGTGAAGAGGATCTTGCGGTATCTCAAAGGCAAACCTAAGCTGGGGTTGTGGTACGCGAAGGGAGGAGACTTGGAGCTAGTCGCTTACACAGATTCTGATTATGGAGGGTGCAATCAGAGTCGGAAGTCAACAACTGGAGGATGTCAGTTTCTAGGTGGCAGATTGGTGTCGTGGCAATGCAAGAAGCAGACTTCAGTCGCAATTTCAACATGTGAGGCAGAATACATGGTAGCATCCAACTGCTGCTCGCAGGTTCTGTGGATTCAACAACAGTTGCGCGACTATGGTCTGAATTTCTTACTTACTCCTATTTGCATTGATAACACAGCTGCTATCTCAGTAACTAACAATCCCGTGAAGCACAGTAAAACTAAACACATTGACATACGTCATCATTTTATACGGGATTGTGCTGAGAAGAAACTGATTGTGCTTGAAAAGGTGGATACGCTTGATAATTTCGCTGATTTATATACTAAAGCGTTTGACAAATCAAGGTTTCAAAACCTTATTGAGCTGAATGGATGATCAATCCCGAGTAACCATGCTTTGTGTTTAATTAAAAAAAAAAAAAAAAAAAAAAAACCGTCACTATCGCTGAGAATTATGTCGGTTGCCTCAGTTTGAAGGACATGTCTTAGGATATGTTTGGTCCTCATTTCTACTTGTAGAATATAAGGATAGCCATTAACCAGATGACTGAAAGTGACCGGGGCGGTTTATGATGAGTTTTCATTTTTTCGCTTAAAATTAGTCGATCATACTTAGTTCGAAGGACACATACTAGTATGTGGTCGGTCCAGCTGATCCATTGGATCTTCGGGATAGTCGTTGACCTGAAGACTTTGATTTGGTCGGGGCGATAGAAGTTAAATTTTTCTTTCAGGGAAATGAAATTATTTTTCAAGTCTACTACTTCGTAAGAAGTTCGTTTGCTATGTTTAACAGAAAATTGATCCAACCTTGGAAAATGATAGATATACTGATTCTGTGTGATTAACTAGTGAAGTTATTAGGCTTAAAAGGCTTAAGAACAGTAATTATATGTCATGGTAGCTTTTTATGGTGCGTAAAAGTAGATGTGATACAAACTAAATCTACTCGATTTTACGTGGAAACTCCTTAAGAGTTTTGCATGTCTTCATATATATCTTTCCGAATGATAGGCAGAAAAGCGATTACCCAGTCATACACGAGCCCGTAAGTGTTCTGATTCCCGTAAAGATAGTGTGTGAAGAAACTGCAGTGATCCAGATTCGGGACTTGCAGTTGTTTACTACTCTGAAGTCTATGTAAATGTTTATCATAAAAAAAAAAAAAAAAAAAAAAAAACCCTTATGAGTAATTGAAACATTCTAGAGCTGACAATGTCAAGACTTCTCAATCATGGAGTAAGAAAGAGAACGGGAAGCAGATAAAGAGTACTTGCAAACTTAATCAGACACTATGGGTCGAAGTCAATTCGGGGTGACTTGGGGAAAGCCAAATACGCTTTGAGAATAGATAGGAGGCATCATAATCTCTGAGTTGTTGCCCACTTAATTTTTGAGCTTAATTGAACTTAACGCGTATCACAGAAACGATGAAAACCATCTTAAGTTATTTACCTGCCTACAACCTGTTTCTTTATGTCATAATACAGCTAAACACGGATCTATGTGACAGTCACGTAGTTAGTATGATTCCTGTTCGGATCTTTTCTAAAACGTAGTAGTCCCTATCGAGACTGAAATTTGATCCCTTGTACTTTAAATTTTTAAAAGTTTTTCCTATTTATGTAGCTGTTGATTTTATACTTGGTTACTTAGACTTGATCGTGTCATTTAATTCTTTAAGGAAGTTTTAAAACTTAATTGCAAATTGTTCAAATTATAGGGGTTGATTTTGTAAAATTTGATATATCGGCGAACTTGTGAATAACTTCGCCCTAGGCGAAGTTATCCACAACTTCGCCTGTAACGCCCTGAAATTCGATTGGTAAACTAGGATCGTGAAATCATCGGAAACTATAGACTTTGGGATTCTGGACGATAAGTTCGGAACCCATATCATTGGAAAAATCTGCTTTTATCATTTAAAATGTTTATTTTATAAAACGACATTTACGCCTGAAAAATATTAATTTTTATGCTTTCGAAAAATTTAAATATTCTTATTTAAAAAGATTTCAAATAATTATTCGGAAAATGGTTTTTATAAAAGTTTTGCTGAAAAAGTTTTAGTTTGTTTAAAAACTTATGAACTCGACTAGTCTTGACCCGGCGGTAGCCTAAACCCGAACCCGAGTCACCCGAGTATTTAAGCGGAAAATCAAGTATTCTTACACCACCTCTTTCATTTCCACCAACACTTCCCACCCAAACACTCTCATTCTAGAGAGAGAAACTAGAGAGAGAAAGTCTTCAAACTTCAAATCCGAGTCCACAAATCTGTTTGTTGTTGTTCTTGGTAAGATCTTCTTGAAAATCATCCATTTTCATAACCATTTTCGGCCTCAAAACGAGCAAAAACACCCATTTTCGTTTCTTGAGTTTTCGGGTCAAAAACCGTCTTGATTTGGTGTCAAAATGCAGGCTTTTGTGTTTAAAATCACTGGGAATCGATAGTCCCTTCAATCCCAAGCATTCCCATGTCAAAAACTTCGATTTTGGGTCAAAAATCTGGAAAATCTGAAAAACCCGTAGGTTTCTCCGTCGCCCAGCTTGAAGGAGTCGAATCAGACTCATTCGATCGAATCAGTCGATCGAATCAGCCCATTCGATCGAACCAGTCGATCGAACCAGTCCGGTCGACCGAATAGGAAAGCAACCGAATGGTCTCCAACTCATTCGACCGAATGAGTTTCGTATTCGATCGAACGAGTGTCTATTCGATCGAACAAGTTCCATGTTCGACCGAACGAGTTTTCCCAACTGGTTCGACCAAATGTGTTTCTAGTTCGATCGAGTGTGCCTCAGATTCGATCGAATGTGTGTCTATTCGATCGAACAAGTTCCTATTCGATCGAACGTGTTCCTATTCGATCGAATCAAGCCAGAACCAAGCTGTTTTCGTCTTTAAAACCCAGTTTTTGCTCGAGGTCACGTAAGCTCGTTTTCTTAGACTTATAGCACGTTGTTAACCTTATATATATGTCCAACTCTAGGCTAAGGAGATCTATTGTAGCACCATCCTAACCCAAGATCAAGGTGAGTTCATAGCCCCTATTTAAGCTTTTCAAAACTATGGGGTGGAAACATGGTAACTTTACACGTTTGGATAAAATCATTTATGCAAACATTCTTTAAACTATAAACATTTGGATTAAACATGGTAACTTTACACGTTTGGATAAAATCATTTATGCAAATATTCTTTAAACTATAAACATTTGGATTTCTACACACGTGCGGAAATCCACGAGCTTCTTGGTAATCTATAAACTTTGGAAATCTATGAACATGGGGAAAACCCATTAACTCATGGAGATCTAAGAACATTGGAAATCAATGAGTATGGGAAATTCTGTGAACATTGACATCATGGGAACGGGAATCAAATTCATATCATCATAGTCATTGTGTCAGCATGGAAATCTAGAGATCAAAACATCATGAGTTGAATTGGACGCGAGAGTCTATTCTACTCTCGGTAGAACTCACGACCATGAGTGGCATTCTATTCTCGGTGGCACTCGTAACTCATGGGATTTCATACTAGTCTCGGTGAAATCCATAACTCTTGAGGACCTATACTATTCTCGGTAGGGACCAAGGGAACCCAGGATTCTTTGGGGTGTCTATCCTACTCTCGGTAGAACCTAGCTGAGTCCTGGATGGCAAGAACGAGGTAGTCTTGGTTTAAGTCTTGCGTGAGTTCAATCAAGTCTTGTGTGATCATTGGGTTTCATCATCATTCATCATCATCATTTGTTCACCATCATCTTGGACACTAGTAAACAATGGGATTCTGGTGTTGGTTTATCTAGTAAACTTAGCATGCTCAAATCTATATGTCCTTGTTTATGCTTAACTGCTATGTGCTACATGTACCGTTGGGAGACCGCAAATCTTTGAGTAATCTTATCACATACGACTCTAATGGGAGATTGATAAGCCCGTTGAGAGCCCAGGAGAACATTTCATGTTTGACTTACTACAAAAACCTCTGTGGGAAAACCAAGAGATCTTTTCTTACAAACCATTTTAAAAACTGGGAATTATACCCAAACATAGTAGTATAAGTTGTAGGAGTGGTGGGTTAGCCGCAGGTACACCCTATATATAAACCCCTACAACCTATACTAGTATGTTTGTGTATAAAACTCTTTTCTTTAAACCTATGAATTCACTCATCTACTTTATGTAGTTGACAGTTTGTTACATGTTTTCAGGAAATAATGCAGCAAGAAATCCCTAGCAAGTTTAGAGGCCTTAGAAAGATGAAGGCTAGACTAGGAGTTGTTGGAAACTTGATATTTTGTATTAAAACAATTTGTTTCATGTTACCTGGTTGATGTAATATTTGACATTTTGGTTATGCTTATGCATTTAGACTTTTATACTATTGTGCTCAACAATCACGACTTAGTCGCCGCACCTCGATTTTTCCGCCATCACGATCGGGGTGTGACAGATTGGTATCAGAGCCAATGGTTATAGGGAATTAGGAAACCGACCTAGACTATAACCTAGGATCCTTGACTCTAGATAGCTCATGCATCACAATCACATGTCTACACTTATATACGTGCTACGTGCTTATGTGTTGCATATTAACTGTTAATCTCTTGAGTCATGTCATTATGTGTTCTTGGTATAATCTATGTCCTCTATTCATAATCTTTGGCGTGTCATTGATTCTATTTAACGCTCGTTTTTTTTTCGTTTTGCCAAGAATGCCTCCCAGACGTGCACCCGCTTCCATGGACTCCGCTGAATTAGCCAACCTTATAGCCCAGCAGATCGCGGCTGTGTTACCAGGCATGGTAACAACCATCAGCCAAGGGCTGAGGCAAGAAGGAACCTCTGGGGCCAACCAAATTCCAGCTCAGAACGCAAATGAACCAGCTAATAAGCCATACAAGGATTTCATGGTTACCAAACCCACCAGCTTCAGCGGCACAGAAGGCGCCGTTGGTCTCCTCCAGTGGATCGAAAAGATGGAGGCAGCCTTTGTTATTAGCTCGTGCCCTGAGACACTGAAAGTCACGCACGCGGCAAGCATGTTGTCTAAACGCGCGCTGACCTGGTGGAACAACGAGATAAGAACCCGTGGGCGTGAGGCTGCCTTGGCCATGACCTGGTCGGAATTTGTAGCATTGGCTACCCGCGAGTTCGTACCTCGCAGTGAGGTGCAGAAACTTGAAGCTGAGTTTTGGGTACACAAAATGAAGGGCGCCGATCACCAAGGGTACACGGAGCGTTTTCACGAGCTCTCCCTTCTCGTACCACACTTGGTCACCCCTCCCTCCCGGGCTATTGAGCTTTACATCAATGGCCTACCTGACACTGTCCGTGGAATCGTTATCGGGGCTGACCCATCAACCCTACAAGCGGCCATTGAACTAGCTGCCCGACTGACCCAGGACCAGGTTAAGACTGGGGTCCTAGCCAAAGGTACGGGCAAGGCCGCTGAAGGCTCATCCAAAAAGATCAACCGCATCAAAAAGCGTAAGGCTAGCAGTTACGCGATGGTTACTTCCGCAACCCCAATCAGCTCTGTCGCTCCTGCTCCCACCCCTTCAGGAAGGCCAAAGAGGGAGTACACTGGGGTTCACCCCAAGTGCGGCACTTGCCAATTTCATCATCCTGCCGGAACCCCGTGCTGGAAATGCACGAACTGTGGACGTTTGGGGCACCTAGCGGAACGCTGCAGATTTCAAGGTAATCAACTGGCGATACAGAGCAGCAGTTCCCAACCCAGCAACTCTCGAAGCTGTTTCGAGTGTGGAGCCATGGACCATTTCAGGAGCAGGTGTCCTCGTCTTGCAAATCTTCCTCCGGCCCGAGGCCGAGCCTTTACTATTGGCGCTGCTGAAGCTCGCCAAAATCCTGACGTCATTACTGGTACGTTCATCCTTAACAATCTCTGGGTTTCTATTCTATTTGACACGGGTGCAGATAGGAGTTTTATTTCTAGCGAGTTGGTCCCATTGCTTAATCTAGGAACCTCTGTCTTAGACCCCGCTTTCTCTGTCGAAATGGCAAACGGAGAGTCTACCCAAGTGAACAAAATCGTTCGCAATTGCACGCTTACGTTTGATCGGACGTCTCTTAACATTGACCTCATCCCTATGCATTTAGGAAGTTTCGATGTAATTGTTGGGATGGATTGGTTGTCCATCAACCACGCGGAAGTGGTGTGTGCTGAGAAGCTCATTCGCGTTCCTTGTTCCTCTGGCGAGTCCATAATTATTCAAGGAGAAAGATCAGGCAGATGTCTGAAATTAATCTCCTGCTTTAAAGCTCGGCGATGCCTTCGAAAGAAGTGTCTCGCCTTCCTAGCTCATGTCTCCATCAAGAAATCTTTGGGGAAGAAGCTCTCTGATGTCCCCGTCGTGCGTGAATTTCCAGACGTTTTTCCTAAAGACTTACCCGGACTTCCTCCTAGCCGGCAAGTCAAATTCCACATCGAGTTAGTTCCCGGTGCAACCCCCGTGGCAAAATCTCCGTATCGTTTGGCTCCGTCTGAAATGCAGGAATTATCGAGCCAGCTGCAGGAACTACTGGACAAGGGTTTTATTCGCCCTAGTTCGTCTCCATGGGGAGCTCCAGTCCTCTTCGTCAAGAAGAAGGACGGATCTTTCCGGATGTGCATAGACTATCGTGAGCTTAACAAACTCACAGTCAAGAATCGGTATCCATTACCGAGGATTGACGATCTTTTCGACCAGCTGCAAGGAGCCACCTACTTTTCCAAGATCGACCTACGCTCAGGTTATCACCAAGTGCGTGTCATGGGGGACGACATCGCGAAAACCGCTTTCAGAACTCGATATGGACACTACGAGTTCCTAGTCATGCCTTTTGGTTTGACGAATGCCCCTGCAGTGTTCATGGATCTCATGAATCGCATTTGTCGTCCATACCTGGACCAGTTCGTTATCGTCTTCATTGACGATATTCTCGTTTATTCCCGCTCTAAAGCCGACCATGAGCTTCATCTCAGGCTTACCTTGGATCTGCTGAGGAAAGAGCAACTCTACGCCAAATTCTCCAAATGCGAATTCTGGCTAAGGGAAGTTCAATTCTTAGGTCACATCATTAACAAGGAAGGCATTCATGTCGACCCTGCCAAGATTGAAGCCATAAAAAAATGGGGAGCGCCTACAACGCCAACCGAAATTCGTTCATTTCTTGGTTTGGCTGGGTACTACCGTCGATTCATCTCGAACTTTTCAAAGATCGCGTTGCCCCTCACAATGTTAACTCAAAAAGGGGAACCATTCATTTGGAACCAAGAGCAAGAAGAGGCTTTCCAAACATTGAAACATAAACTCTGCCATGCACCAATCCTGTCGCTTCCTGAGGGTAACGATGATTTTGTTGTTTATTGCGACGCCTCGAGCCAAGGTCTAGGCTGCGTCTTAATGCAACGCGGTAAGGTCGTCGCTTACGCCTCGCGTCAACTCAAGAGTCATGAGAGGAATTATGTCACTCACGACTTGGAATTGGGTGCTGTGGTCTTTGCCTTAAAAATATGGAGACACTACCTATACGGTACGAAATGTGTCATCTTCACCGACCACAAGAGCCTACAACACATCCTCAACCAAAGGGAGCTAAATATGCGACAACGTCGATGGGTTGAACTCCTAAGTGACTATGACTGCGAAATCCGCTACCACCCTGGAAAGGCTAACGTAGTGGCTGACGCGTTAAGTCGCAAGGAAAGGACCCAGTTGCATGCGATTCGTATTCAGTCCAATCTTCCCTCCTTGGTTCTTGAAGCTCAAAAGCAAGCGATTGCTGGTGGTGATCTCAAAAATATGCTATCTTGCGGTGCCGAACGGAAGTTTGAAACCAAGTCTGATGGTATACTTTACTACTTAAATCGCATGTGGATTCCAAACTCTGAACCACTTCGAGAACTTATCCTGAACGAAGCGCACAAATCCAGATACTCTATTCACCCGGGCAGTGATAAAATGTATCAGAATCTCAAGTCTCATTTCTGGTGGCCGGGTATGAAGAAAGACATAGCTTTATACGTCGGTAAGTGTCTAACATGCTCGCGGATCAAGACTGAACATCAGAGACCATCTGGCCTGTTACAAAAACCGATCATACCGCAGTGGAAGTGGGACGAAGTCGCTATGGACTTCATTACCAAACTCCCGCGGACACCCAGCGGTTATGACACGATTTGGGTTATCGTGGATTACTTGACCAAGTCTGCCCACTTTCTCCCTGTCCGCGAGGACTACACTACGGAGAAGCTGGCGCGGATTTACATTCGTGAGATCGTAACCCGTCACGGTGTGCCTAAGGGCATCACGTCTGACCGTGACCCCTCTTTTGCGTCAAGGTTCTGGAAGTCATTTCAGAAAGCCTTTGGGACAAGTGTGAAACTTAGCTCTGCCTATCATCCTGAAACGGACGGACAGAGCGAAAGGACCATACAAACCCTGGAGGATATGCTCAGAGCCTGTATCCTTGATTTCGGTAGTAGCTGGGAGACTCACCTTCCTCTTGCAGAGTTCTCATACAATAACAGCTATCATGCTACCATCAAATGCGCGCCATTCGAAGCACTCTATGGCAGGAAATGTCGTTCTCCACTGTGTTGGTCCGAGACCGGAGATTCTCAAATCCTCGGCCCGGAACTGATACAGGAAACCACTGACAGTATCGCCATCATTCAGCAAAGACTTAAGGACGCCCGCTGTCGACACAAGTATTACGCTGACAAACGCCGCAAACCTCTGGAGTTCCAAATAGGCGATCACGTAATGCTCAAAGTTTCCCCCTGGAAGGGCATTGTTCGCTTCGGGAAAAAGGGAAAGTTTGCTCCAAGGTACGTAGGACCTTTCAAGATCATCGAAAAGGTCGGACCTGTAGCCTATCGCTTGGAATTGCCTCCAGAACTCAGCCGTGTTCACAACGTTTTTCATGTGTCGCAACTCAAAAAGTGCCTCGTTGACGAGACCGCTCAAATCCCGATCGACACGGTTCACATCGACGACAAACTATACTTTGTTGAGGAACCTGTCGAGATCCTAGATCGAGAAGTCAAAAAGACTAAGCGAAGCCGGATACCTATAGTCAAGGTACGTTGGAACAACCATCGTGGACCCGAGTTCACATGGGAACGAGAGGATAAGATGAAGGAGGAATACCCTCATCTGTTCGCATAGTCATCATCTTTGTAATTCTAGAAATCTTGGAGTCTATGTAATCGTAATCATGTAATCAGGGACCAATATCAATCAATGAAGTATCATGTTGTTCCTATTTGCTTATAAATATTCTCTTATTTGCATAACACCAAGTTTGGCTACCCATGACTCGTGCTGGAAAACACAAGTTGTGCATACTTAATCATGTAAACATTGGGGTAAACTATGTATCATTGAGCCAAAATTTGTCATCATTCTAACATTCATGAAGCATGGTTGTGTGTGTGTGTGTGGTGTCGTGTCGATTTTTCTAGCCGCACACAATGGAGTTTATACATTGATACAAGGTGAACTCGTAATTATAGTCCGGAATATAATAACATCAAGTTCACAGGTGTATACGTGTATAAACAATATGCTATTGTGTAACTATGAGTCGTGAACTCAAGCTTCGTGTAGGGAATTAATCAATGAATATTGAAGGAGTGGTGGGTTAGCCGCTGGTACACCCTATATATAAACCCCTTCGGCACAAGTTGATTATGTCTGAAGCGAGACTTGGAATTAGGGACTCATAGTTAGCGTGGCAGCTGTGAGGCGTTAAATTCAAGAGTTATTGAGGGAATTATTCATTGGAGATTGAAGGAGTGGTGGGTTAGCCGCTGGTACACCCTATATATAAACCCCTTCAATCCGAAATGAATATGTCTGATGTAAAGCTTGAAGGTGATGCCTTGTAGTGGAAAATAGTGTGTCGTCCTGTGTGTCATTGAACTAATAGGAGTCGAAAGAAACACCCAAGTGGAGTTGAGGGAGTGGTGGGTTAGCCGCTGGTACACCCTATATATAAACCCCTTCAACTTGATTTGGGTGGTATCCAAGACGAATATTAGGGGTAGTGGCGCATAGTGGTCATCATGGGATCATTTAATCTAAAACATCATTGCATCAACTATACTAAATTCTAAATTTCGGGACGAAATTCCTCTAAATTGGGGAGGATGTAACGCCCTGAAATTCGATTGGTAAACTAGGATCGTGAAATCATCGGAAACTATAGACTTTGGGATTCTGGACGATAAGTTCGGAACCCATATCATTGGAAAAATCTGCTTTTATCATTTAAAATGTTTATTTTATAAAACGACATTTACGCCTGAAAAATATTAATTTTTATGCTTTCGAAAAATTTAAATATTCTTATTTAAAAAGATTTCAAATAATTATTCGGAAAATGGTTTTTATAAAAGTTTTGCTGAAAAAGTTTTAGTTTGTTTAAAAACTTATGAACTCGACTAGTCTTGACCCGGCGGTAGCCTAAACCCGAACCCGAGTCACCCGAGTATTTAAGCGGAAAATCAAGTATTCTTACACCACCTCTTTCATTTCCACCAACACTTCCCACCCAAACACTCTCATTCTAGAGAGAGAAACTAGAGAGAGAAAGTCTTCAAACTTCAAATCCGAGTCCACAAATCTGTTTGTTGTTGTTCTTGGTAAGATCTTCTTGAAAATCATCCATTTTCATAACCATTTTCGGCCTCAAAACGAGCAAAAACACCCATTTTCGTTTCTTGAGTTTTCGGGTCAAAAACCGTCTTGATTTGGTGTCAAAATGCAGGCTTTTGTGTTTAAAATCACTGGGAATCGATAGTCCCTTCAATCCCAAGCATTCCCATGTCAAAAACTTCGATTTTGGGTCAAAAATCTGGAAAATCTGAAAAACCCGTAGGTTTCTCCGTCGCCCAGCTTGAAGGAGTCGAATCAGACTCATTCGATCGAATCAGTCGATCGAATCAGCCCATTCGATCGAACCAGTCGATCGAACCAGTCCGGTCGACCGAATAGGAAAGCAACCGAATGGTCTCCAACTCATTCGACCGAATGAGTTTCGTATTCGATCGAACGAGTGTCTATTCGATCGAACAAGTTCCATGTTCGACCGAACGAGTTTTCCCAACTGGTTCGACCAAATGTGTTTCTAGTTCGATCGAGTGTGCCTCAGATTCGATCGAATGTGTGTCTATTCGATCGAACAAGTTCCTATTCGATCGAACGTGTTCCTATTCGATCGAATCAAGCCAGAACCAAGCTGTTTTCGTCTTTAAAACCCAGTTTTTGCTCGAGGTCACGTAAGCTCGTTTTCTTAGACTTATAGCACGTTGTTAACCTTATATATATGTCCAACTCTAGGCTAAGGAGATCTATTGTAGCACCATCCTAACCCAAGATCAAGGTGAGTTCATAGCCCCTATTTAAGCTTTTCAAAACTATGGGGTGGAAACATGGTAACTTTACACGTTTGGATAAAATCATTTATGCAAACATTCTTTAAACTATAAACATTTGGATTAAACATGGTAACTTTACACGTTTGGATAAAATCATTTATGCAAATATTCTTTAAACTATAAACATTTGGATTTCTACACACGTGCGGAAATCCACGAGCTTCTTGGTAATCTATAAACTTTGGAAATCTATGAACATGGGGAAAACCCATTAACTCATGGAGATCTAAGAACATTGGAAATCAATGAGTATGGGAAATTCTGTGAACATTGACATCATGGGAACGGGAATCAAATTCATATCATCATAGTCATTGTGTCAGCATGGAAATCTAGAGATCAAAACATCATGAGTTGAATTGGACGCGAGAGTCTATTCTACTCTCGGTAGAACTCACGACCATGAGTGGCATTCTATTCTCGGTGGCACTCGTAACTCATGGGATTTCATACTAGTCTCGGTGAAATCCATAACTCTTGAGGACCTATACTATTCTCGGTAGGGACCAAGGGAACCCAGGATTCTTTGGGGTGTCTATCCTACTCTCGGTAGAACCTAGCTGAGTCCTGGATGGCAAGAACGAGGTAGTCTTGGTTTAAGTCTTGCGTGAGTTCAATCAAGTCTTGTGTGATCATTGGGTTTCATCATCATTCATCATCATCATTTGTTCACCATCATCTTGGACACTAGTAAACAATGGGATTCTGGTGTTGGTTTATCTAGTAAACTTAGCATGCTCAAATCTATATGTCCTTGTTTATGCTTAACTGCTATGTGCTACATGTACCGTTGGGAGACCGCAAATCTTTGAGTAATCTTATCACATACGACTCTAATGGGAGATTGATAAGCCCGTTGAGAGCCCAGGAGAACATTTCATGTTTGACTTACTACAAAAACCTCTGTGGGAAAACCAAGAGATCTTTTCTTACAAACCATTTTAAAAACTGGGAATTATACCCAAACATAGTAGTATAAGTTGTAGGAGTGGTGGGTTAGCCGCAGGTACACCCTATATATAAACCCCTACAACCTATACTAGTATGTTTGTGTATAAAACTCTTTTCTTTAAACCTATGAATTCACTCATCTACTTTATGTAGTTGACAGTTTGTTACATGTTTTCAGGAAATAATGCAGCAAGAAATCCCTAGCAAGTTTAGAGGCCTTAGAAAGATGAAGGCTAGACTAGGAGTTGTTGGAAACTTGATATTTTGTATTAAAACAATTTGTTTCATGTTACCTGGTTGATGTAATATTTGACATTTTGGTTATGCTTATGCATTTAGACTTTTATACTATTGTGCTCAACAATCACGACTTAGTCGCCGCACCTCGATTTTTCCGCCATCACGATCGGGGTGTGACATCGCCTGTATAACTCCGCCCCTATATAAAGGAATTTTTAAGGTCAACAGTTTCATAATTTTCAAAACCAGCGAACTTATCCTCCGAAATTTCAGCGAAGTTATCGATCTGAACTTATCGATCTTCTGTTGTTCTTATTTCGATTCCATTCCGTGATTCAAGGTGTGTAAGGTTTCTAGTATCGTATAATCAATGTTTTTGAGGTTGATCATCGGTCGTTTCGACTCGATTATCGACCTCGTCTTTCGAAACCTTAAACACCCGATTTTCAAGCTTGATATTACGTGATAGTAATTTGCATGAACGTCTAGACCATCATAAAATCGAGTTTTACGGAGTCCACAATCGTTAAAATCACCAACTGCACGTCGTTTCGTAAACCTAACAGTCGCCGATTCAGATTCAGGCGAACTTAAGGATTAGGCGAAGTTATCCGTAACTTCGCCTGAGGTTTAACTTCGCCTGAGGCGATGTTGTGGTGAGGCGAAGTTATCATTAACTTCGCCTGGACCTTTTTACTTATTAGTTATTAGACGAACTTAAAGATGAAGCGAAGTTGTTCCCAACTTCGCCCCATCTTTAACTTCGCCTATACAGACTTTATCACAACTTCGCTCATGGTAACAAGCGAACTTGTGTTATGCCTTAACGTGTATCTAACTTGGTTCGTTTGTTGCAGATATGGCTGCTGTTGCTGGTGCTGGAGGTGCTGGTGGCGATGACGGGGGAGATAACCAGAGACAGTTCTTCCCTGGGCATAATATGTATATTACGTTAGACCCAGAAGCGAGTGGTGTGGAGGATTACCGCGAAATCATCACTTTCCTCCTCGCTCGCGGATATTCCACGCGATCACCACTACTATGCCGATATCCTTTCCCAATATTGAGGATTTTTGGCAGACGGTGGAATACGAATGCCGCGTTGAGCCCCCGGTTATGCGAGCAACCGTCAACAATCAAGAAGTTCAGTTCTCTTCTGAACAAATCCGGGCGGCTTTACGTTTCGGGAATGAGACCAGGGATGACCCGACGGACTTTGTGGCTCCTTTTCGAGATGGAGCGTTTTTACGGATGGGCTATTCGGGCCCGTTGGGCGATACACAAAGAAGAAAGGGTTTCCTACTCGATCAGTGGCGCTTCCTCATGCACGTAATGATTGTCTGCATGTCAGGGAGAAAGGCGGGTACTGACGGGATGGGTGCGACCATGCAGTCGGCGATGACTGCTCTGACTTTTAACAAACGTTATAGCTTCAGTCAGATGGTCTTCTATGAGATCAATAGACAAAGACGGGCAGTAGCGCGTGAGAGGTTCATTATGTATCCAAGATTCATCCAGATGATCTTGAACCATGTAGCTCCAAATCTACCTCAGCGCCGCCCGATCAGATACGTGGAGAGTGTGAACAAATGTATCTTCGCTCAGTGCAGGACATCGAGCGCGAGGAGCAAACCTGCGCTCCGTCCCAGGCATACTCCACTCTTTGGGTATTTAATCAACCCGGAGTATGTTCCTGCCAATGGGGACGAGTTCAGAGACCCTCGACCACAACAGGCAGGAGCACCTCAACATATACCTGCTGCGCCTGTTGTGTCACCGGAGGAGGAAGTGGACCTTGATGAAGTGTTTGGAGGTCAAGGCTACTTCGATATGGACCGAGTTGATCCTCAACAAGATGTACAGGTCTCGGTAGCACAAGTTTCGAGGGTGGATGTTACTAGAGCAGCTACGACAGTGGCTGACTCAGATTTTGATGAAGTAATGGATGAGGCAAGACGTATGATGGTGACTCGAGAAAGAACGTATGGGAAGACAAAGAGGACGGATGACGACAGTGAGTCAGAAGAAGAAGAAGACATTCATAAGTTGATCAGACGTTCAAGAAGGGACAGGACAGGTGCAGGTATGGGAGCTGGTGAGAGTTCAAGAGTCGTACGTTTCGCTCCGCCCGCACTGTCAGGTATGTCGATTGTCCCTACATCAGTACAGGTTACAAGTTTAAGCGCCGCGGATGTTCCCGTGGTGGCTACATCATCTTCTTTTGGCATCCCATCTATCACTACTTTCCAGCTGACGACTCCGGAGATTGTGTCTTTACCACCTCCAACTCTTACTCCTTCAGAGGTGGTTGCACAATTTGTTGAGTCGACAGTCGTTGCAACTGCAGGGTTGTCGGTCACGATACCACCTGCGGTTACGTCCACAGCTGCTTCTGATGTCCCGGTTTCATCGGAAATCCCTCCTCAGTACACTCACGATTTATCGCATATGAGGTTCGATTTCGATGCAACTCTATCAGACTCGGAAAGAATAGCCGCACTGGAACGGGTCGTGGCAGAGCAGTCAAGGGTGAATCTTATCCAGACCCAGGCTATTCAGCGCCTAGTAGCAGAAAATCAACTACAGTCGTCCCTCCTGGTTGAACATGGAAAAATTATAGATGCTATGAAGGAGTTCTTGGCATCTCAGGGGGAGACGAGCTGTAAAGGCGACGAGCACAGGACAAAGAAGAGGAATGACAGAGACGATGATCCCAATGCATCGAAAGGTGCAGGTGGTGAGTTGCCAAGAACTACTCAAGCTCTTGGGACTTCCACAGCTCAGGGGGAGTCTGCAGGTGCAGCTGGCGGTTCTGGTGGTAATGAGGTGGTGATGGTAGATGACGAGGAGATGGGAGATGATGTGATCGATGCCTTGATGGAATTAGATGATGATATGTTGGATGATGAGTTTATGTGTGAAGATGATGTTCTACCAGTCGAAGAGATTGAAAAGATTGGTGCTGAAATAGTGATTGAAGATGATGTTGAAGAGGGTGAAATAGTTGAGGAGAATGTTGAACACGAGATCCCTGAAGTTGAAAAGTCAGATGTATGTCAAGATACAGCAGGTGATGATACAGAATGGGAGGAGCAGCCTAGATGGAAGGAAGGCTATGCTCATTGGTTTATCAAAACTAAGAAGCCTGCTGTTTCAACCATGTTCAAGAAAAGTTATAATATCAAAGGCTATGCTGAATCAAAGAAAGGAATTATCTGTTGGCTATATGATGAACAATTAAAAGTGTTAGTGGTGAAAAGATATGATGGGATCCAATACTTTAAGAGGACGTTGAGATCTCTCAATACATTGCCTGAATGTGAGGTGAAGGATTTGGCTAGATTGGGGTTGATTAATAGAAGCGACGACAACATGGCCAGAGTTATTGGGAAGATCGTGTGGAAAGAAAGTATTAAAGAAAAGAAGTTTGAGTTATTAAAGCCACAGAAGGGAAAGCTAGTGGAAGATAAGGAAAGAGGAATGAGAGCAGATGGCAAGCCATGGATGGTAATGAAGTACAAACCGATTCGATGCATGAAAGAGGTTCCAATGAAGACTATGCCTCAAGATGTGTTGAAAGATCTTAAATGGTGGTATGTTGATTGCCAGACTGCTGAAGCCGTGATGGAAGACGAAGATGAACAAGAAGTGCTAAGAGTGTATGATCCAATGCATCTTGTTAATTTATCGAAAGCTGATCTGCAGGTGTTAAATGAAAAGAAGATATTTTATATTCCTGCTTGGAAAGACGAAGCGAGGAAATATCAGCGAGTAGTCACGGTATGCGTGAGAGAAGGAGTACATGCATGAAGACCAAGAGATTGAAGATTACAAGACACGTGCTTGAAGATCAAGACATGAAGCTACTGCCAAGGGGGAGTCTGTTGGTGCATAATGTCAGTAGTTCATAGTCTAGTGTCTGTAATCGAGTCTGTAATGATTAATTATGTTTTATATGTCTTAAGCGAAGTTACTGACAAGTTCGCTGTTTAGGCGAACTTGTTAGTCAAGCGAAGTTATGGACAACTTCGCCTGAACATGCCAGGCGAAGTTGTCGTGTATTTAAATAGGTTACGGTTTTGTTTGAGTTGTGTTGTTGAAACAGTTGTTAGTTGAACGATAGTTGAACCAGAGAGTTCGGGTCTGTAATAGTGATATCGTATCACGTGTTTTGGTTATAATATAACGTGTTTGTTTATCGTATCGTGTTTGATCTATTCGTGTCTTCTACGCTCGTATCGACCTACGCAGGGATTCCGCACCTACGTAGATCGAGATATCTCGTGTTGATCCGTCCAGGAAACCTACAAAGATAATAAGGATGTAAAAATCATGACTTTTGTGAATTGTGGTTTGAATCTGCTCGCTGGCAGACTTTGTGTCTTAGATTGTATGGTGAATAAATTGATGATACTTTTGTGTTTCTGGTTTATTTTTGATTTTATGAACAAGTAATTTGAATCTAGATTTCAAAAAGTCGAGAATCTTAATTTTTGGACTTTTTTTGAATGCTTTTTATTAATTTACAAAATCGGGTTGAAAACCTGATTTAGAGTTAAAGTTTCTGAGTTGTGCTATAAATTGCATAACTTGATGTTAAAAATAGATATGGATATGATTCCACTTCTGGAATATTATAAATTAAAGTAGGAATCTAATACAATTGGTCTTGCATCAATTGGATAAATATATAATTTTTGACAAATATTTGAATACTGCTGTGTTAAAATAGAGATAGAAATTAGGTTGATGTAGTGTGTGAATATTCTGTATGTTTTTGTGAGTTATAAAATTATGAGAAAAATATATGTTATACCTAATACTTGTGAGAATATGTGTGAATTATTTGGTAATTTAATTTCAAGTTTTGGTTGGTGAGAAAAATCAGTTTGGATGATAGAAAATTGGCTTAAGGATGATCAATATATTGATTAGTTAAAATAGTTGTAAATTGTAATATATTGATTATGCTAATTTAAATTTTGACTTTGTGAGTCAACTTAGAACTATTTGACTAAGTGGTTATTCTTACTTGTGAAATGTTGAAAGTAAGAGGAGTTAGACTTAGTCATAGAATTGCATGAAAAGTGTCTAAGTGCACATTACTTGATTGTTGTTAAAGTTGTGACTAGGAACATAATGTAAACATTATAAGTCCAGCGAATTGGTCAAAAGTCATCAACGGGCCGTCGGTCAACATTTTGGTCAACGGTAAACAAAACTCAGTTTTTAGTCTTCGGTCATCGAGACTTGCACTTTTTAGTCAACGGTTAACAACTTGGACCTTTTGGTCAAAAGTCAAACGAAAAGTCAAACTTTGGTCAAAGTCAACAAAAAAGTCAAACTTTGGTCAAACTTTAAATAAACAAGGGAATTGTTTGGATACTAAGGGTTCTAGGAATCTCTTAACAAATACTTATAGTGCTTGTATGATTTAGGCACTAGAACAACTTGGCTTAAGAAGTTGACTTTCAATTTGAATCGCATTCGAGGTGAGTTTCACTACCCCACTTTTTACTTACTCCTTTTGGGGGGAAAGCATGCAACATACAAACTTTTGGATAATTGTAGACTTTTTAATACCTCATGTGTACATTGTGAACTTATACTGAAGTCCCCCATGCACATTGGACCGTTAACAATTGTATATTGGCTGGGTAATGAAAGGTAGTACTACTGGGTTTGATAAACCCCCTCGGGGCTCTCGGTTGAGGGAGTCGCCGGGCGTCTCATTTACTAGAAACACACTAGTCTTATATTAGACTTCGTGGGTGGCAAACAAACTAACAAGTCAGCGTCGGTCACAATGGAACACACACTAATGTAACATGATTTCTAGCCTAATTAACTAGTAGTATTACTAATGCATACACTATCCGTACAATATCCATGCTTTAATACTTACACTGTTTACTTACTAAATGTTTTGATTGAAAAACTTGGTTTTAAACTCAAACTGTGAACTCACCAACCGTTGTGTTGACCCGTTTTAGCATGTCTTTCTCAGGTCGCTGATAGTGCAAGGATAGGAGTTGCATTCATGATCACCAATAGACATTGCATCATAAGTTGGAACCTTTTTATTTAATAATGTTATGGCTTGTGCATGTTTTGGGCGCTTTAGACTATTTGGTTTTTCTTAGGGATGTTTCCCGTTATGTTACGCTTCCGCATATTAAAACATTAAGACATTAACTCTGAATGGTTTTCCCAAATATGGGACAATAAAGTTTATCTAAAATATTTAGACGTTGTTTTTTGTAACTATTGATGTAGATCCTGGTTTGTCACGCGACTCGCTGTAAAACCCCGCATGTGGAAATTGAGGGTGTGACATTCAAAGTCTGACAAAAATTATTAAAAACGAAGTTAGTTTGGATATTTAAAACACGAAATACATTAAACGAGTAACCGAAAATCACCTAGTTATTAATTTAAACCCATCATATACCCCCCACCCCCCTAAGCCTCCCCCACCTTGGACACATCAACACCCCATGTGTACCAATCATCTTCTCCCTACTATTTCTCTGATGATTACTTTCTAGAACCAAGACAGATGTTCTCCATCCCAACACTCCACCTTATCACCCTACACCATCAACTCACCACTCTAATCACCAACTGATAACTCTACCCTAACCTCTCCCTCTCCCCTTATAACCCACGACCATAAGCACCCTCTAAGCATCCAAATCAAATTCAAATTTACATAAACACACACACATACACATAATCAAGAACATGAAGATCTAAATCAAGAAGTAAGGAAGATAAAGCATAAGAGGAAAGATTAAGGCTAGGAAGCACAATACACAACTCACACCATTATCACCATTTTCATCGTTAATAATCTCAAGGAAACAAGTAAGTATTGAATGATTGATTATTTGATATGAATGTATGTTCTTGAGTTGATTGGAAGATTGAAATATTGTTAATATGTGTGGTATATGTGTATGTATGTGTGCCGTGAGTGTATGTATATATGTATGAGAGGATAATACTCAATAATACATACATGCATACACCCTAAATACTCTATATTGATTGGAAGATTTGATGAATGAGTGTTAATAATCTCTTGAGCTTTTGGTAAATTTGAAAGAGTTTGATTCTAGGGTTTATATTAGATTAAAGATTGGAATGGATTATTGATCTAAAACTTGTTTGTATGGGTCTAGATTGCTAAAGATTGTTGCTAGAAATGAGTAAAACATGAATATGTTCATGATGGTGAAAATTGGGGATTTTTAGTATAAAGTTAATTAGGAGGTTTTGTATTTATTTTTGAATTAAAAGATGTTGTGGGATGAATTAAATGTAAGTAAGATAGGTTGCATGTTAGATCTAGTAGTTGAAACTTGAAAAGTGTTGGAACTACTAAATAAGGAAACTTTAATTTTAATGAAAGATGAAAATGAGATTTTGATGTAAATACTTGTAATAGATGGAAACAACAAGTGATTAATAACAACTTAGTTTGAAACTTGGATTAGTTAAAAACATTGTTGAAATAAACAATGACTTACTTATAATAGAAACTTTGTTAAATGGTGAAATTAAAAGAATAAAATAGATTTTTTAGGATGTATGAAACCCTAACAACGTAATTGAATGATTAAGGTTTGATAAAGGTAAGAATATCATAAAAGTAAGTAGTTATAAAGGTAAGGAAACATCTAAAGGAAACATACTTGATTTTGTTGAAAAAGACAATGTTAAAAAATATGAAGATTAGATTCTTTTGAAAAGAGAATAATAACCTTCAATTTAAAAGTGAAATTTTGGAATATTAGAAACTTATAAAATAAATTAAAATCTGGATTTTTAGGATATTTAAACATAATTATACATAAATAAATAACAAGTTAAACTAGTAACATTGCTGAGATAAACTAAAAGACGAACTAGGAACCGAAAACCTCGATTAACGTGTCTTATGAACATACATGGTCAAAACTGCTATTTATGGTGAATTATATGTTATTATACGTGTGTTTAGTTCATTAGATGATTAGTATAGACTTGTGTAATTTATTTGACTTGTCGGTAAAAACGGTCAAAAAATCGGCTTTTTAAGCAAAACCTACACAACTATTAGGGACTATTTTAGAACAGCCGCTTAAGTGTTAAAATATACATGAGAAAAGGGCAAGATGATAAAACTTAGTCCTAAACGGTTCGTGTCGCGAAAACCGACACGAAAACGTTAAAAAGTTGCTATTTTAAGAAAATATTAACAAAAATGAAAATAATATATTTTCACAAGTAAACTTGTAAACTTGATTAATATTTATGTAACAAGTATTTTTCATAATTTATAAGCTACATTTTAAACGAAAAACCGAATTAACGCATTTTAATCACAAAACCGACTAAACCGACGAAACCGTCAAGTTTTGTGAAAAATAAAAGATTAATATTTTCTTAAAAATTCCAGCAACTAAAATTTAAAAATATTTTATTATATTAATTAATTAATTAATTTAATTTAATAAATAATAACTAACGGAAAACCGAACTATGTGTATTCGCTTATGTGCTATGTGCTTATGTGTACATTAGAATAGGACTAATAAATTTAAAAGGATTTTTGTATAAAAACTAAAATCAAGTTTTTATTAACAAAACGTGAATAAATATAGGACATGGGAATTTCGGAAAAGCTACAAGACAGTGAGTTTCTCTATCGAACCCCCCCCCCCTCGATTTTTAACTGGAAATGTTTTTAAAATGATATTCAATTGTGTTTAGGGGGAAAAGCATATTCTTTTTTACATAATATTTTTGTTAATGTTTTTCTTTAAAAGGCATTTTATTTTACAAATTGGTGTATAATGCGGGATGAGTCTAGTTGGCTAAATAACAGTTAACCCTAGAAAGGGGCTCAAAAATATTAGTAGATCAATTGCGGTGACGCCCCCCACTTCCAATCGCGTTGGGTTAAAAGTTGGAATATTTTTAGTATGGTATGTATCAGGTTATCAACTATGATAGTCATACGTAATGTTGTATTCGTAGCTAGTCTACAACAGCTCAATTTGTTTAAGAAATAAAATGTCTATTGTTTAGTGATGTAATGGCGGTGGTTCATTACACACGGATTTGTGATATAATGGCGGTATACCATTATACACAGAATATTTGGATATAATTCGGGGTGTAGTGACGATTACACAAGAATTGATATCAGATTTAACTATTTAATGGATTGTGTTTTCGATTCCTATATATATGGACTATTTTGATATAAAGAGAAACTCACCAACACATTGTGTTGACCATTATTTTAATATGCTTTTCACGTAAGTGAAGATTTCGAGGTGGCATGGAAACGAGAGCGTGGGGTGTTTGAACAAAAGTTGAAGTATTTTAAACCGTGCATTAGCACGTGTAACAAACTCTGATATTGTAAAACATTTTCTTATAATAAAAGATGATGCTTTTATTATTAATTGTCTACTGTTATTGGCTATCGGCATCTGTTATAACCCGAACGGCATAAGTTAAGACTTCCGCTGTGTTAAGTTAAGATTTTCGGGGTGTGATAGAAGTAGGTATCAAAGCTAATAGTTATAGAGAATTAGAAAATATAAAGTTTTCTAAACTATACCGTATGTTCAAACACGTGCTCCTTTCCCGCCTCTCGAAATGAAAAAGGTAACAAGATATATAAATATATATATATATATAAAATTAATTATTACTAACTTGAATTGATATGGTCTTTACAGATGTCGACCTCGGTAGTGATTGTATCTGACTCAGACTCCAGTGACGAAAGTATTGCCCTATCACCGGTCGAGTGGCGCCCGGAGGTTGCATCAGGAGACACTGGTTCTACTTCGGGAACCACACCCTTAAAAGTGTACTCCCGAAAGAGAACCAGGGCCACCCGCAATGCACCAGCCCCTGTTGATGCTATCCATTAGCTGTGATCCCACCTCCCGCACCGGAGCCTGTGGTCGAGGAACCCTCAGATCATGAGATGCTAATGATTCTTCTCGCCAAGTTCTCAGCCTATGAGAACATTGTTCACAATATGGTAGACCGCGTCTTTGCTATTGAACATAAGCAAGGCACCGATGACCAAACACATAACGCATTGTGCCAGTTTGTGAATGATGTGAATAATCAGGGATTGCTGACGGAGGCCAGGGTAGGAAACCTTGAGATGAAGAATGGCGTGATAGAGCCATGTGTGGGCTACTTGATGAGCATTCACTAGACATAGCTCACAAGTAGTATGATTATTTTGGGTAGTATGTCTATTATGGTAGTTGTTATGTAACTTAACCTTGAACATGTTGTCTTGTGTGTGGTTGTGATGAACTTGGTAGAAACTAGAAACTATGGTGGGTGATTAAGGTGTAAGTAGATACACCTAATTTTGGTAGTATTTTGGTAATTATAAAATCCCACTCTTTGATGATTATATCTATGTTTGTGTTATGAATGATGCAATTTAGTTCCTTGGAATTTAGAAAAATATCATTTTTTCAAAACTAACAAAATTATATTCTTTTTTCTAAAAAGAACATGGCACCAAAAACAAGACGAGCAACTAATAATCAAGCGTCAGGATTACCTTCCTCACAAGACGAGTTAGCTCAACTAATCGCTCAACATGTAAATACGGCACTCGAGCAACATGAGGCTAACTGCGACGCAAGCCAAAACCCCCTAAATACAACTAATACTTCAAATGGAGGAACTTCTAGAACCGAAAAAACGAAAACCCCTCGGGTAGTACGGTACGCGGGTGCTCATACAAAACTTTCCAAGGTTGCGGACCGAAAGAATTTCTCGGTGCCGAAGGACCTTTGGAAATTATCCAATGGATCGAGAAGATGTAATCTGTAATGAAAATCAGTGATTGCACTCCTCTCGAACGGATAACATACGGAGTATGTTCATTCTGTGATGAGGCACTCGAGTGGTGGAACTCCATAATTCAAAATCTTGGAGAAGATGCCGCTTACCGTCTAACATGGGAAGACTTAAAATAAATGTTGTTAAAGAAATACTGTCCCCGAAGCGAACTTCAGAAAATCGAATATGAATTCTGGCAGTTAAAGATGGAAGGTGATGACATTGGAGGATATACTTCCCGATTCAACGCATTGGCTCGACTGGTACCCTGACTGGTTACGCTTGAATATGCAAGAATCGAGAGGTATATTTGGGGCTTAGCTCCTGAGATCCGAGGAATGGTTACCTCCTCCAAACCAACCACTATCCAGTCAGCCCGAGAGCTGGCAAAATCTTTAACTGATAATGCAGTTCGTGTGGTAACTCTAAAAGACTCCAAAAAGAAAGATGTTACCACTGAACCCGAACAAAAAACAACTACAAAAAATCAGAAACCCAGAGAATTCAAACGGAAATGGAACGGTAACTCAGGAGGACAATTCAAGAGAAACCCAGGAACAGGAAGGATGTTTGCAGCAAACACAAGAGGACCAGGAGGAAGCTCAGAACAGGGATCCACTTGTAGCAAGTGTGGGAGGAACCATAGTGGTGAATGCTTGAAGTGTAAAAGATGCAATCGATTTGGCCATATGACCCGCGACTGCAATGCAAAGATAGCAACAACTACGGGAAGCCGAACTCCCGGATGTTTTGAGTGCGATGTCATCGGACATTACAGAAATGAGTGTCCCAAACTCAAGGGTCAAACCGCTAAGGGTAAAGCATTCGAGATGAACGCGAAAAAGGCCCGGAAGGACTCATCCATAGTCACCGGTACGTTTCTCGTTAATAATCATTATGCTTATGTACTATCTGACACTGGAGCAGACCTAAGTTTTGTTTCTAACCAATTCAAATCCCTTCTCAATATTGAACCTTGTTGGTACATGATGTCAGTAGTTCAGTGTCTAGTGTCTGTAATCGAGTTAGTTGGATTTGTGTTTTGGATGTAAGCGAAGTTCTCACAAGTTCGCTGATATAGGCGAACTTGTGGAATAAGCGAAGTTAGGGACAACTTCGCCTAAACATGCTAGGCGAAGTTGTCGTGCTTTATAAGCTGTTAGGTTACGGCTAGGTTTAAGTATTGTACGAGTTTTTGTTTACGAGTTGTGTAATCGGTGATCAGTGTATCACGTGTTTCCAGTTGCAATACAACGTGTCTTTGTTTATTGTAACGTGTGTTTGATCGTGTTAACGTGTATCGTCTTCTACGCTCGTATCGTCTTACGTAGGGATTCCGCACCTACGTAGAACGAGATATTCCGTGTAGATCCGGCTGGGAACCTACAATTGGTATCAGAACTTTTGCTCGTGATTGTGTGGTTCGGGATTATCACGCGGGTGTAGAAATCGTTCCGTTCGACTATTCGTGGGACGAGTTTACCGAGTTTTTGTGTCCTACTTACCTCCCACCATCAAAAACAACCCATTACACCTTCGCATACCTCGCAAAATCCTGAAATCAAACCTGCAAAATCATCGTGTTCATCAGGCGAAGTTGCCGCTACTGTTTGTAGGGTTTAGGCGAAGATATAAGGTTAAGCGAAGTTATCCACAACTTCGCCTACCTCACAAGTTCGCTTATCTCAAGCGAAGTTATCTACAACTTCGCCAAATCAGGCGAATTTAAAAAGGAGAGCGAAGTTAAGAATTCAAGCGAAGTTAAGACTAAAGTGAAGTTAACTTTAAATTCGCCTACAGTACTGTTAAGAATAAAATTTTTATTTTTCGGGTTTCTATGTGTCTTCGTTTCGTAAAAGATGACTTCAATAAATATTACGGAACTGGTGAAAATGGAAGTGGAAGCGGGTTCAGCTACTAAGGCACCGAAGATGCTTAAGGGAACCGATTTCGTGGCTTGGAAAGATCGGTTTGAGCAGTATGTTAAATATCAAGATGCTAAGATGTGGGTGTGCATTCAAGATGGATACATTCCACCAACTGCTTTGTATGAGGGTCGTGAACAGATTAAGAAATACAATAAGATGGAAGAGGAAGAAAAGAAAATGTATGAGGCTGAAAGCAAAGCTCATGCAGCTATAACAATGGCTCTTCCACAAGAGATTCTTCACACCTTCAGGAAGTATAAAACTGCTAGAGAGCTTTGGGAAGCGCTTGAAAACCGATTTGAAGGTAATGTGGGGATACGTGCATCCAAGATTAAACTACTCAAAACCCAATTCTCGGTGTTCAAGTACTTGAAGAATGAATCACTTGATGATATCATCACGAGATATTATCACCTAATGACCGAACTCAGCAATTATTCCATTGCTTACAAAGAAGATGAGATCGTGGAAACAGCAGTCAACAAACTACGAACTTTTGAACTTAACATGGTTAGAAAAGAGACACCAACTGATCAGGTTCAGGATCCGGGAATGTATGGTGCAAAAGTTAATACAAGTTCAAGTTCGAAGTCTGAATCAACTGCTTACTACTCAAAGGGAGACTTGGGCGCTAACTCAACACGTGAAGTTCATGTATCTCTCAACATGAATGGTGATGTGTGTTTTGTAGCTGGTGGAACAAATGCTTCTAAACCTCAAGCAACCAAGGGTAGTTTCTCTTCAAGTGTTCCTAACAACAACTACTCTAAGATGCCCATGAGTGTTAAATCTGCTGAACAACAGTTTGCTCTCTATGCATCTTTCATTGCTTCGTACGAAAATTACCTTAAAGGTAAAATTGTTGACCCTGCAACCTTAGACGAAGACTATGATCAGATCGATGCTGATGATCTGGAGGAGATGGATCTGCAGTGGCAGATGGCGATGATTGTAAGAAGGGTTAACAGGTTTATGAAGAAGACTGGTAGAAAGTTTGTTAGTGAAAGACCAGGTTTTGATAAGTCAAAGGTTCGGTGTTACAACTGTCAACAGAATGGCCACTTTGCTAAAGAGTGCACAAATGAACGTGTAGAACGCAGTCAGAACAGGTCTACACAACAGAGTGGTGGAAGTAGTGAGAATAGGGCGATGATATCCAGACAGAACGGGGAGTACAACTGGAATCTGCATGTTGAGGAAGTGTTCGAACAGGCCAATTTGGTGACCATCGAAACTGCAGGAAGTGAGAAAGTGACTGGAGAAAATCAAGCTTACATGGCAGAAGTGACAGATCAGCTCTCCGAGGTAAGTACTAAACTCCCTTGTACGAAATGTGAAAATCTGTCTGAACAATTGACAACAATAACTGATCAGTTTGTTAGTTTGGATGCTCAATTTAAAACATTAAAAGAAGATCATCATTACACTAAAGCTAGAGAAAATAGTTACAAGGTAAAAATAAAAGCTAGTGAGAAAGATATCAGAAGTCTTAAAGCAAATCTAGCTGAAAAAATACAAGTAATTGATCTTAGCTATGAAGTGTTAGAAGAGAAAACCAAACTAATAGCTGAAAGGGATAAACAGATAGCTGATCACCAGGTGAAAGTGGTGGAACTAAATAGAAAGCTTGAGCAATTTAGAAATTCCTCTGCTATACTTGATCACCTCGTTAGTGATCAAAGTTCCCCAGTTAAAAGGGGAGGAATTGGTCAGACAGTTCCTGTTAAGGTTACAATTAAAGATCCAGAAGTTAGTAAAGGCGAAACAAGTAAGCCTATTTCTAATGTTAAGATTTATGTTCCTAGTCCTGTCTCATCAAATTCGGACAAGTCATCCGAGTCGAGTGAGACAAAAGTAGAGGCAGTGTTACCAAAACGTGGAGAGGAACATAAATCAAATGAAATGAATTCTCCACTAAACCCGTATGTCCCACCATATGTTAGACAAACGGGCAGTAATGCAGCCTCAACATCTAAAACAACTATTGATATGAAAGTTGAACACAAGAGTTGTTTCAGATGCAATCAATTAGGACACCTGATTGCTGATTGCCCTCTGAAGCAGAGATTCAGAGGTATGAGGCCTTCAAAAACTGAGAATAGAACTAACAGTAATCACTATAATGGTAAAAATGAAAACTCATCAAAGTTCAGACATTGGACTAATCCAGGTTTTCAAAGAAATCGATCTCAGTTTTTCCCTGTTAACAACCAAATCATGAGTAATAATTCATTTAATTCACGAAGGTTTGGATGGCCTCATAGTCAATCTACAAGAAGGTATCCTTTTAGGACTTACAGATATCATTCTAATACTAACTTTGGACAGCAAAAGTACGGGATGTATCGACCCAAGACCAATAGGTCTTGGGTCCCCAGATTTTAATCCTCTGCTTTAATCGTGCAGGAACAGTTGAAGAGGGCTGCAAACAATCTATGGGTTGTGGATAGCGGCTGTTCCGGCACATGACGGGTAACAAGAATTTGTTACACGAATGGAAACCTGTTCAGGGAGGAAGAGTGAGTTTTGCTGGAGAGAGTGGTGGAAGGATTACTGGAATTGGGACGGTGACTAATGGTAAAATGACGTTAGAGAAGGTGAATTTCGTTGAAGAACTGAAGCATAATCTGCTGAGTGTATCGCAGATCTGTGACAAAGATTACACTGTGCACTTTACCAAGAATGGAGCGATCGTACTGTATCCTGGTTTCAAGATACCAGAGGATTGGATAGCAATGAAGGCTCCAAGGGAAAAGAATACGTATGTTATGGACATGAGGTCGACTGAGATGGCAAAAGAAGAATCGTGTCTTCTGTCAAAAGCAACTGAATCGGAGTCCGAGTTATGGCATCGGAGAATGGGGCATATTCATCTTCGGAAAATGAACTACATTGTCAAGAATGGGCTGGTGCTGGGTGTTCCCTTGAAAAATTTCAACTTTGAAGACCAATGCATATCGTGCAAAAAGGGTAAGCAACACAAGAAATCCCATCACACCAAGAAGGTTAATTCAATAGTCAGTACCCTAGACCTACTTCAAATGGATCTCTTCGGTCCCGTGAATGTAAAAAGCCTAGGAGGAACATCATACTGCTTGGTGATAACTGATGATTTCTCTCGATATTCTTGGGTATATTTCCTGAAATCAAAGGATGAAACGGTTCAGATGGTAATAAATTTGATTACCAAGGTTGAGAATATTATGGGGAAAAAGGTTAAATACATCAGGAGTGACAATGGGACAGAGTTCAAAAACTATCAAATGGAGATCTTCTGCTTACAGAAAGGGATAGACCACCAGTACAGCGCCCCGTATACTCCACAACAAAATGCGGTGGCTGAGAGGAAGAACAGAACGCTAATTGAAGGAGCCAGAACCATGCTGGCTGATTCGAAACTTCCTGTGGTGTTCTGGTCTGAAGCTGTTGCTACAGCCTGTTATATCCTTAATAGAGTTTTAACTGTTAAAAGATTGAATAAAACATGTTATGAACTTATGCATGGGAGAAAGCCTAACTTGAGTGGTCTTGAACCATTCGGGTCCCCGTGTTCGATATTAAAGACGAATTCAAAATTTGGTGAAATAGCCGACGAAGGTATTTTAGTCGGATATGTTGTTGGGACTCCCAACAGACGAGTCTTTAATATATCGACCAGCAAGGTTGAGGTGGTGTGTAACACTGACATCACAAGTTACAAATCACCAATACCAAGCACGGGACCCGCTGGGGCTTTCGACTATGATAGGCTTTTTAAATCTTTTAACATGCCTTACTTGGATTGTGCAGAAGTTGATGAGAGAATAGCTACGAAGATGCTTTATGATGAGGAAGAAAATGTTGTGCAAAGACCGCTGTACGATGAATGTCAACCTTCCTCGTCAAATGCTGTCGATACCCCTGCTGCCTCTACAGAAGAGGAATTCTTCAATCCGTTTCACTCTCAACAACAATCACCCATTGATGAGCTACCTTCGAACCTGGAAGACAATCTGCAAGTCAGTTCGGTTCCGACTACGAGAATTCACAAAAATCACCCTTTGGAGAACGTGATAGGTGATCTGTCCGACGGTGTACAAACAAGACAAAGCTTGAATGAGCACACCTGTGTTTACACAAGCATTAAAGATACAGGCATCATTAACGAATGTTTGTACACCTGCTTCATCAGCCAGATTGAACCAAAGAACTATCAAATGGCTCTCAAGGACAGCTCGTGGGTCGAAGCCATGCAAGAAGAGTTAGCCCAGTTCAAGAAGATGGAGGTATGGAATTTGGTTGCAAAACCGAAGGATGTGCATGCGATTGGCACAAAATGGGTTTTCAAATGCAAGAGAGATGAGAAAGGGATAATTATCAGGAACAAGGCAAGGCTGGTTGTAAAAGGTTTTAATCAGCAAGAGGGGATCGACTACAATGAAGTGTTTGCTCATGTGGCGAGATTGGAAGCGATTCGTTTGTTTTTGGCATTTGCTGCACACAAGGAGATGAAGGTGTTCCAGTTAGACGTGAAGAGTGCGTTTCTTAACGGTAAAGTCGATGAGGTTGTGTACGTTGAGCAACCTCCGGGTTTTCCTGACCCAGACTTTCCTGATCACGTGTACAAGCTAAGTAAAGCGCTATATGGGCTACATCAGGCCCCTCGTGCCTGGTACTCAACTCTATCCGATTACTTGCTTGAGAATGAATTTGAAAGGGGAAAGATTGATAGCACACTGTTCTTTAAGAGAAAAGGAAGCGACTTTCTTCTGGTGCAAGTCTACGTGGACGACATCATCTTTGCTGCATCAAAATTCGCCATGTGTCAGGAATTTGAGGCCGTCATGAAAAAGAGGTTTGAAATGAGTGCTATGGGTGAACTAACTTTCTTTTTAGGACTGCAGGTTGATCAGAAGAAAGATGGGATGTTCATTCATTAGACTAAATATGTCCATGATGTTCTCAAACGCTTCAACATGGAGGACAGCACTCCATTTGATACTCCAGTCTGCGTCAACCATAAATTGGGTGCTGATTCAGATAGCGATGCAGACGTGGACCCCACCCAATATCGGGCAATCATAGGTTCTTTAATGTACTTAACTGCTTCTAGACCTGATATTATGTTTGCAGTTTGTCTTTGTGCTCGCTTTCAGGCAAACCCAAAGGAATCTCACTTGAAGGGTGTGAAGAAAATATTGCGATATCTCAAAGGCAAACCTAAGCTAGGGTTGTGGTACACGAGAGGAGGAGACTTGGAGCTAGTCGCCTACACGGATTCTGATTATGGAGGATGCAATCAGAGTCGGAAGTCAACAACAGGTGGATGTCAGTTTCTTGGAGGCAGATTAGTGTCATGGCAGTGCAAGAAGCATACCTCAGTCGCATTTCTACCTGTGAAGCAGAATACATGGCAGCATCGAACTGCTGCTCCCAGGTTCTTTGGATACAACAGCAATTGCGCGATTATGGTCTGAATTTCACTCATACTCCTATTTGCATTGATAACACTGCTGCTATCTCAGTAACTAACAATCCCGTAAAGCATAGCAAAACTAAACACATTGACATCCGTCATCATTTTATACGGGATTGTGCTGAGAAGAAATTGATTGTGCTCGAAAAGGTTGATACGTTAGATAATTTCGCTGATTTGTTCACTAAAGCGTTTGACAAAACTCGTTTTCAAAACCTTGTTGAGCTGAATGGGATGATCAATCCCGAGTAACCATGTTTTTCATGTTTGTTTATTTATAAAAAAAAAAAATGTCACTATCGCTTAGAATTATGTCGGTTGCCTCAGTGTGAAGGACATATCTTCGGATATGTTTGGTCCTCATTTCTACTTGTAGAATATGAGGATAGCCATTAACCAGATGACTGAAAGTGACCGGGGCGGTTTATGATGTGTTTTAAATTCTTTCGCTGAAAATTAGTCGTTCATAAGTAGTTAGAAGGATACATACTCGTATGTGGTCGGTCCAGCTGATCCATTGGATCTTCAGGATAGCCGTTTACCTGAAGACTTTGACTTGATTGGGGCGATAGAAGTTAAAATTTTTATGGGAGATGAAATTAATTTTCAAGTCTACTACTTCGTAAGAAGTTCCATTACTATGTTTAACAGAAAATTGATCCAACCTTGGAAAGTGATAGATATACTGACTCTGTGTGCTTAACTAGTGAAGTTATTAGGCCTAAAAGACTTTAGAACAGTCATTGTATGTCATGGTAGCTTTTTTATGGTGCGTAAAAGTAGAAGTGATACTAACTAAATCTACTCGATTTTACGTGGAAACTCCTTAAGAGTTGTGCATGTCTCCATATATATCTTTCCGAATGATAGGCAGAAAAGCGATTACCCAGTCATACACGAGCCCGTGAGTGTTCTGATTCCCGTGAAGATAGCGTGTCAAGAAACTGCAGTGATCCAGATTCGGGACTTGCAGTTGTTTACTACTCTGAAGTTGTGTAAATACTTAAAAAAAAATGTGTTATTGAGACATTCTAGAGTTCATAATGTTAATACTTCTCAATCAAGATGTAAGAAAGAGAACGGGAAGAAGAGTCTAAAGATCGAAGAGTACTTACTATTTAATCAGACACTACGGGTCGAGGTCAACTCGGGGTGACTTGGGGAAAGCCAAATACGCTTTGAGAATAGATAGGAGGCATCATAATCTCTGAGTTGTTGCCCATTTAAGTTTTGAGCTTAATTGAACCTAACCCGTATCACAGAAGCGATGAAAACCATTTAAAGTTATTTACCTGCTTACAACCTGTTTCTTTATGTCATAATACAGCTGAACATGGATCTATGTGACAGTCACGTAATTAGTATGATTCCTGTTCGGATCTTTTCTAAAACATGGTAGTCCCTGTCGAGACTGAAATTTAATCCCGTGTACTTTAATTTTTAAAAGTTTTTCTACTTATGTAGTTGTATGATTTTATACCTGGTTACTTGGTCTTGATCGTATCATTTAATTCTTTAAAGGATGTTTTAAAACTTAATTGAAAATTGTTCAAATTATAGGGGTTTGTTTTGTAAAGTTTAATACCGGCGAACTTATCCATAACTTCGCCTGCAATAGGCGAACTTATCCATAACTTCGCCTGCAATAGGCGAAGTTATCCATAACTTCGTGTTGGTACATAAATGTCAGTAGTTCATAGTCTAGCGTTTGTAATCGAGTCTGTAATGTAATTATGTTTAAGTTTATGTTTATGTAAGTAAGCGATGTTATCAACAAGTTCGCTTAGGCGAACTTGTTGAACAAGCGAAGTTGTTGACAAGTTCGCCTAGGCGAACTTGTTCAACGAGCGAAGTTACTGACAACTTCGCCTGAGGCGAAGTTGTCGTGTATTTAAGTAACCTACGGGTTTACGAGAGTAAGTTAGTGTTTTGGTTATTCACGTGTAATTCAGTAGTTCAGTGAACGTGTCGAGAGTCTGTAATAGACGTGTTTCAAGTTATATTACATAACGTGTTCGTTTGTATCGCGTGTGATTGTTATTCGTATTCTACGCTCGTAACTACCTACGCAGGGATTCCGCACCTACGTAGATAGCGATATCCCGTGTAAGATCCGTCCGGGAACCTACAATTGGTATCAGAGCCTTGGCTCGATTGTGTGGTTCGGGATTTCACGCGGGTGTAGAAAACGTCTCGTTTGACCTATTCGCGGGACGCGTTTTCATTGATATTGTGTTATACTCACCTTATACAGTCATATTCAAGCCGTTACACTGACCGGAAACTGCAAAATCGTCGAAAACAGATCTGAATATTTTCAGTGTTCTTCGGGCGAAGTTGTTGTTCTTTAGGCGAAGTTGCCGTCACTGGAAGTAGGGTTTCGGCGAAGATATAAGGTTGAGCGAAGTTATCCACAACTTCGCCTACCTCATAAGTTCGCCTAAGCGAAGTTAACCTCAACTTCGCTTACCTCCTAAGTTCGCTTACCTAAAGCGAAGTTATTCTCAACTTCGCCAAGTCACGCGAATTTAAGGATTTTCCAGCGAAGTTAACACTTAAGCGAAGTTATCCTTAACTTCGCCTATAGTACTGTTTGGAAGAATTTTTGTTTTTTTCGGGTTTTTCGTGTTTTCGAGAAGATGTCGCCGATTAACATCTCAGAGTTAGTCAAAATGGAAGTTGAAGCGGGGTCGGCTACTAAGGCCCCAAGGTTGATGAAAGGAACAGACTTTGTAGCGTGGAAAGATAGATTCATTCAGTATATTAAATACCAGGATGCAAAGATGTGGGTGTGCATCCAGGATGGATATATTCCACCGACAATATAATACGAAGGTCGGGATGTGATAAAGAAGTACAGCAAGATGGAGGAAGAAGAGAAGAAGATGTATGAGGCCGAGAGCAAGGCCCGTGCTGCAATTACTATGGCTCTTCCTCAAGAGATTCTCCATACATTTCGGAAGTACACTTCTGCCCGAGAGCTTTGGGATGCTCTTGAGAATAGATTCGAAGGGAACGTGGGTATTCGTGCCTCGAAGATTAAGCTGTTAAAGACTCAGTTCTCTGTCTTCAAGTATTTGAAGAACGAATCGCTCGATGATATTATCACCCGATATTATCATTTAATGACAGAGCTGAACAACTATTCTATTGCTTACAGAGAGGAGGAAATAGTTGAGAAGCTTCTCGATACTCTCCCACCGAAGTGGGAAATGTACACTGTTCTAATGAGGGAAGACAAAGACTTTCCTAATTTTGACTTGGAGACAGCAGTAAACAAGCTCAGAACCTTTGAGCTTAATATGGTTCGTAAAGAGACACCAACGGATCAGGTTCAAGACCCTGGTATGTATGGTGCCAAAGTTAACTCAGGCTCAAGTTCGAAGTCTGAATCTGCTGCTTACTACTCCAAAGGAGAGTCAGGTTCTAACTCTTCTCATGAAGGAAATGTGTCAGTAAACATGAACGGTGATGTTTGCTTTGTTGCTGGAGGATCAAGTGCTTCGAAACCTCAAGCATCCAAGAGTAGTTTCTCTCCCAGTGCTTCAAGCAATAACTACTCTAAGATGCCAATGAGTGTCAAATCTGCTGAAGAGCAGTTTGCACTCTATGCATCTTTTATTGCTTCTTACGAGAACTACATACAAGGGAAGATTGTGGACCCTGCTGCTTTGGAAGAAGACTATGACCAGATCGATCCTGATGATCTGGAGGAGATGGATCTGCAGTGGCAGATGGCGATGATAGTCAGAAGAGTGAAGTGTTTCATGAAGAAGACTGGCAGAAAGTTCGTAGGTGGAAAGCCAGGATTTGATAAGTCAAGGGTGAGGTGTTACAATTGTCAACAAAATGGACACTTTGCAAAGGAGTGCACTAATGCACGTGTAGAACGTAGTCAGGGGAGGACTACACAGCAAAGTGGAAATAACAATGGGAATAATGCCATGATGTCTGATGCTGGTGAATACAACTGGAACATGTTCTCTGGAAAACTCTTTGAGCAGGCACACATGGCGAAGGTTGCAGCTGAAGAATGTATGAAAGCTGCTGAAAATGAAAAAGCTTTCATGGCTGATGACCGGAACTCCGAGGTATGTACTAAACCTATCTGTACTAAATGTGAGAACTTGTCTGAACAGCTTGCTACAATTACTGATCAGTATGTTAAGTTGGATGCCGAATTTAAAACCTTGAAAGAAGATCATCACTTCACAAAGACAAGAGAAAATAATTATAAAATAAAAATTAAAGCTTGTGAAAAAGACGTTAAAAGTTTAAAAACAAAATTAGCTGAGAAAATTGATGTGATCGATCTAAGCTACGAGGTTTTAGAAGAGAAAACCAAGTTAATCGCTGAGAAAGAAAAACAGATTGCTGATCACCAGGTAAAAGTGGTGGAACTAAATAGGAAACTGGAGCAATTCCGGAATTCCTCTGCTATTCTTGATCACCTCGTTAGTGATCAAGGTTCCTCACCTAAAAGGGGAGGAATTGGTTACCATGAGGTTCCACCACCTTATAACCATAATTATACTTTCAATCCTAGTGTTCATGAATCTGTTAATTTTGTAGCTGATCAGACAGGTCCTGCTAAGGAAACTGGTAAAGTACCGGAAGTTAGTAAAGGCGAAACAAGTTCGCCTGTCTCAAAAGTTAAAATTTCTATTTCGAGTCCAGTCTCATCTGATTCGGATAAGTCATCCGAGTCGGGTAAGACAAAAGAGAAGGAAGTATTACTCACTAGTGGAGAAAAAGTTAAATCTACCAAAAGGAGTACTCCACTCAACCCATATGTCCCACCTTATGTGAGATGTACGGTTGGTAATACTGCCTCCACATCTAAAACATCTGCTGAAAAGAAAGCTGAACATAGGTGTTGTTTTAGATGTAATCAAACAGGGCACCTTGTTGCTGATTGCCCTCTGAAGCAGCGTTTCAGAGAGGTGAGGCCCTCGAAAACTGAGACTAAGGTTTCTGGTAATCGTTTAAATGTTAAAAATGAAAACCATTCAAATTTGAGAGATAATACAGGTTTTCAAAGAAACACATCTCGTTTTTACACTACTAATAACCAAACCAAATGCTATAATTCTTTTGATTCTCTTAATGTTCGTGGGTTTGGTTGGCCTCACTATCAGTCTCCAAGGAGGTATCCTGTTAGGACTCGTGGAAATTTTTCTAATGCTAACTTTAGTCCGCCAAGGTGTGTGAGTTCTGTTAAGAAAGTTAATCAACCCAAGACCAAGAGGTCTTGGGTCCCCAAATTTTAATAATCTCTTTTGTTTGTGCAGGAACAGTTGAACAGGGCTTCCAATAATCTTTGGGTTGTGGACAGCGGCTGTTCCCGGCACATGACTGGTAACAAGGATTTGTTACAAGATTTAAAACCTGTTCAAGGAGCAAGAGTCAGTTTTGCCGGTGAGAGTGGAGGCAAAATAACAGGAAGGGGTACGGTAACTAACGGGAAGATGACGTTAGAAAATGTGAACTTTGTTGAAGAACTGAAGCACAATCTGCTGAGTGTGTCGCAGATTTGTGATAAAGATTATACCGTACACTTCACGAAGACTGATGCGATTGTGTTGAAGCCTGGTTTTCAAATACCAGAGGAGTGGATAGTAATGAAGGCTCCACGTGATCGAAATACGTATATGATGGATTTAAGTTCAACTGAAATGTCAACGGAAGAGTCGTGCCTTTTGACGAAAGCAAGCGAAACAGAATCTGAACTGTGGCACAGGAGAATGGGGCACATTCATCTTCGGAAGATGAACCATATAGTCAGACATGGGCTTGTGTTGGGTGTTCCCTTAAAAAGCTTCAATTTTGAAGACAAATGTCTTGCGTGCAAAAAGGGAAAGCAGCACAAGAAGTCCCATCTCACCAAGAAAGTAAATTCAATTGCCAGTACACTAGAGCTGCTTCACATGGATCTCTTCGGTCCTGTGAATGTAAGAAGTCTAGGTGGTACAACTTATTGCTTGGTGATCACTGATGACTACTCACGATACTCGTGGGTATACTTCCTGAAATCAAAGGACGAAACGGCTCAAATGGTGAAGAATCTGATTACCAAAGTTGAGAACATTATGGATAAACGAGTGAAGTTCATCAGAAGTGACAATGGTTCCGAGTTTAAAAATTTTGAAATGGATATCTTCTGTCTGTCAAGAGGGATTGAACACCAATTCAGCGCTCCGTATACTCCGCAACAGAATGGAGTGGCTGAAAGGAAGAATAGAACTTTAATTGAAGGAGCCAGAACTATGCTGGCTGATACGAAGCTTCCGGTGGTGTTCTGGGCTGAAGCTGTTTCTACAGCTTGCTATGTACTGAATAGAGTTTTAACGGTAAAAAGACTTAATAAAACATGCTACGAGCTTATGCATGGGAGAAAGCCCAATTTGTGTGGACTTGAAGCTTTCGGGTCCCCGTGTTCAATTTTAAAGGCACATTCAAAGTTTGGTGAAGCAGCCGCTGAAGGAATCTTGGTCGGCTATGAAGTTGGGACTCCCAACAGGCGTGTCTTTAATACAACGAACGGCAAGGTTGAGGTGGTATGTAACACCGACATTACGAGTTACAGATCGCCAAGACCGAGCATCGGACCTCCTGGGATTTTCGACTATGATAGGCTCTTCAAGTCTTTTAACATACCTGATTTGTTTTGTACAAAAGAAGAAGAACGTGTTGCTACGAAGATGATTCTAGATGAGGAGGAAAATTTGGCTCATAGACAGCTATTTGATGATTGTCAACCTTCCTCATCAAATTCTATCGGTTCCCCTGCTGTCTCTCCTGAAGAAGAGTTTATCAATCCTTTTCACTCTCAGCCAGAAACAACCATTGATGAGATCTCTTCTAATTTAGAAGATAATTTGCATGTCGGTGCTGTTCCGACCACGAGAATTCACAAAGAACACCCTTTGGAGAATGTTATAGGTGATGTGTCCTCCGGTGTACAAACCAGAAGTAGCTTGAATGAGCACACCTGTGTTTATACAAGCCAGATTGAACCGAAAAATTATCAAATGGCTCTTAAGGACAGCTCGTGGGTCGAGGCCATGCAAGAAGAGTTGGCTCAATTTAAGAAGATGGAAGTTTGGACTTTGGTTGAAAAACCAAGGAATGTGCATGCGATAGGCACAAAATGGGTGTTTAAGTGCAAGAGAGATGAAAAGGGGATTATTATAAGAAACAAGGCGAGGCTGGTCGTTAAAGGTTTTAATCAGCAAGAGGGGATAGATTATAATGAAGTGTTTGCTCCGGTGGCCAGGTTGGAAGCGATAAGATTGTTTTTGGCGTTTGCTGCTTTTAAGAAGATGAAAGTGTTTCAGTTGGACGTGAAGAGTGCGTTCCTCAATGGGAAAGTTGATGAGGTTGTGTATGTTGAGCAACCTCCGGGTTTTCCTGACCCAGACTTTCCTGATCACGTATACAAGTTGAGCAAGGCGCTGTATGGATTACATCAGGCACCTCGTGCCTGGTATTCAACGTTATCGGACTACTTGCTAGAGAATGGTTTTGAAAGGGGTTTGATTGATAGCACACTGTTTGTGAAGAGAGATGGAAGTGACTTCCTGCTAGTTCAAGTCTACGTGGATGACATCATATTTGCTGCATCAAGAGTCTCCATGTGTCAGGAATTTGAGGCCGTCATGAAGAAAAGATTTGAGATGAGTGCTATGGGTGAACTAACGTTCTTTTTAGGATTGCAGGTTGATCAAAAGAAGGATGGGATGTTCATTCATCAAACAAAATATGTTCATGATGTCCTCAAGCGCTTCAAGATGGAGGACTGTTCTCCATTTGACACCCCAATTTGCGTCAACCACAAGTTGGGAGCTGAAATAGACGGTGACGCAGATGTGGACCCAACTCAGTATCGGGCTATAATAGGTTCTTTGATGTATTTGACTGCTTCTAGGCCTGATATAATGTTTGCTGTTTGTCTTTGTGCTCGTTTTCAGGCAAACCCAAAGGAATCTCACATGAAGGGTGTGAAGAGGATTTTGCGGTATCTCAAAGGCAAGCCGAAGCTAGGGTTGTGGTACCCGAAGGGAGGAGACGTGGAACTGGTTGCTTATACAGATTCTGATTATGGAGGGTGCAATCAGAGTCGGAAGTCGACAACAGGAGGATGTCAGTTTCTCGGTGGAAGATTAGTTTCCTGGCAGTGCAAGAAACAGACATCAGTCGCAATCTCTACGTGCGAAGCTGAATATATGGCAGCATCCAACTGCTGCTCTCAGGTTTTGTGGATTCAGCAACAATTGCGCGACTATGGTCTGAATTTCTTACTCACTCCTATTTTAATTGATAACACTGCTGCCATCTCAGTAATTAACAATCCCGTGAAACATACTAAAACTAAACATATTGACATTCGTCATCATTTCATACGGGATTCTGCTGAGAAGAAACTGATTAAGGTCGAAAAGGTCGATACGCTAGAAAATTTCGCTGATTTATTTACAAAAGCGTTTGACAAAATCCAGATTTCAAAAGCTAATTGAGCTGAACGGGATGATCAATCCCGAGTAACCATGTTTTTATTGTGTTTATTGAAAAAAAAAAAAAAAAAAAAAACGTCACTATTGCTTAAAATTAGTCGGTTACCTCAGTTTGATGGACATATCCTCGGATATGTTTTGGTCCTCGTTTCTACTTGTAGAGAATGAGGGTCGCCATTAACCAGACGACTGAAAGTGACCGGGGCGGTTATGATGTGTTTTCTTTCTGTCGCTGAAAATTAGTCGGTCATACTTAGTTAGGAGGACACATACTTGTATGTGGTCGGTCCAGTTGATCCATTGGATCTTCAGGATTGCCGTTTACCTGAAGACTTTGACGTGATCGGGGCGATTGAAGTCAAAATTTTTTTTTAGGGAAATGAAATTACTTTTCAAGTCTACTACTTCGTATGAAGTACCTTTGCTATGTTAAACGGAAAATTGATCCAACCATGGAAAATGATAGATATACTAACTTTGTGTGCTTAACTAGTGAAGTTATTAGGCTTAAAAGGCTTTAGGACAATCATTGTATGTCATGGTAACTTTTTATGGTGCGTAAAAGTAGATGTGATACAAATTAAATTTTACTTGATTTTATGTGGAAACTCCTTAAGAGTTTTGCGTGTCTTCATGTATATCTTTCCGAATGATAGGCAGAAAAGTGATTACCCAGTCATACACGAGCCCGTAAGTGTTCTGATTCCCGTGAAGAAAGCGTTTCAAGACACTGCAGTGATCCAGATTCGGGACTTGCAGTTGTTTATTACTCTGAAGTCTATAAGTATGTTTGTTTAAAAAAAAAAAAAAAAAAAATTAGTACTTATGAGTTATTGTAACATTCGAGAGTTTAAGATATCGAGACTTCTCAATCTTAGAGTGAGAAGAAGAACGGGAAGCAGATCAAGAATATTTACAACTTAATCAGACACTATGGGTCGAAGTCAATTCGGGGTGACTTGGGGAAAGCCAAATACGCTTTGAGGATAGATAGGAGGCATCAATATTTCTGAGTTGTTGCCCACTTAAATTTTGAGGCTTAATCGAACCTAACTCGTATCACAGAAACGATGAAAACCACTTTAAGTTATACCTGCTTACAACCTGTCTCTATATGTCATAATACAGCTAAACACGGATCTATGTGACAGTCACGTAGTTAGTATGATTCCTGTTCGGATTTTTTCTAAAACATAGCAGTCCCTACCGAGACTGAAATTTGATCCCTTATACTTTATATTTTTACGTTTTTGTACTTAGATAGTTTTATGATTTTTTTTAACTGGTTACGTAGAATTGATCATGTTATTTATTTCTTAAAGGACAACTGTTAAAATCTTAAGGGTTAAATTTTGAAATTTTAGGCGATGTTGTTGAATAGGCGAAGTTGTGAATAACTTCGCCTAGGCGAAGTTATCCGTAACTTCGCCTGTATAACAGAGCCTCTATATAAAGGATTTTAAGGGTTAAAACTGTTCATCAGAAATTCCAGCGAACTTATCCGAAATATCCGGCGAACTTATATCTTTTACGGCGAACTTGATTCGTTTCCGATTTCGATCCTTTTTCTCAGTTTCGTTCATAGATTCAAGGTGTGTGTTATCGATTAACCGTATATCCAAAGACAGTGATGCTTTTCATAGGTCGTTTTGAACGGTTTCGTGACCTCGGTCCGGTGACCTTTCAAAACCGAGAATTACAAACTTGTATTACGTGTTCATGGACGATCTTTTCATCTAACCATCCGTAATATCATGTGTTAGAGTCTCCTGGATCGTCAAACTTTGCCGAATCATCGGATTCCGGCTGTTAGAATCCTAACAGTCGCCGATTCAGTTCAGGCGAAGTTAGGGTTTCGGCGAAGTTATCCGCAACTTCGCCTGACGATTAATTTCGCCTGAGGCGAAGTTATCCGCAACTTCGCCTGAGGCTTAATTTTGCCTAACCCTTATCTTCGCCTGAGGCGATGTTGTGATGAGGCGAAGTTATCACTAACTTCGCTAACTTCGCCCAGAACATTTTACTTAAAATTAATTAGACGAACTTAAAGATGAAGCGAAGTTGTTCCCAACTTCGCCTCACCTTTAACTTCGCCTTTACAGGTTTGATCACAACTTCGCTCCTGGTAATGAAGCGAACTTGTGTAACACTTTAACGTTTATCTAACTTGGTTCGTTTAGTGCATATATGGCTGCTGTGGGAGGTGCAGGAGGTGCAGGTGATGACGGTGATGATCACAGACAGTTCTTCCCAGCTCATAACCAGTTCATAACACTTGACCCAGATGCAAAGGGCGTGGAGGACTATAGGGAGATAATTACTTTTCTCTTGCGCTCAAGGATATATCATGCAATAACCACTACCCTGCCTATTTCCCTACCGAATATTGAAGACTTTTGGGAAACGGTAGAGTACGATTGCCGGGTTGAGCCCCCGGTTATGCGAGCCACCGTAAACGGTCAAGTTGTTCAGTTTTCTTCTGAACAAATACGGGTGGCGTTGCAGTTTGGTGAAGAGACGAGGGATGACCCAACGGAGTTTGTTGCGCCATTCCGTGATGGGGCGTTCCTCAGGATGGGGTATTCTGGTCTCTTAGGGGACACTCAACGGAGGAAGGGATTCCTTTTAAATCAGTGGCGCTTCCTTATGCACGTCATGATAGTATGTATGTCAGGACGGAAGGCAGGCACTGATGGAATGGGTGCGACAATGCAGTCTGCTATGACTGCGTTGACTTATAACAAAAGATATTCTTTCAGCCAGATGATCTTTTACGAGATCGATAGATAACGAAGGGCTGTGGCGCGTGAGCGGTTTACAATGTATCCACGATTTCTACAGATGATTTTCAATCATGTGGCTCCGACGCTGCCTCAACGACGCCCTATTCGATACGTGGAAAGTGTGACAAAACGTATCTTTGCACAGTGTCGCACTTCCAGCGCACGAAGCAAGCCTGAGCTGCGTCCCAGGCATACTCCGCTCTTTGGGTACCTTATAAACCCGGAGTATGTGCCTGCGGCAGGGGACGAGTTCAGAGACCCAAGACCACAACAGGTGGCAGCACCCCAGGCTGTATCAGCTGCGCCTGCTGTATCTGCTGCTGTGTCAGCTGCAGAGATTGACCTTGATGCTATGTTGGGAGGCCATGGAATGTTTGATATGGACCGAGTTGATCCTCAAGAGAATATTCAAGTCTCGGGTCCACAGGCTGACTTTGATGATGTGATGGAAGAGGCTAGAAGGATGATAGTAACGCATGAGAGAACGGTTGGGAAACAAAAGCGAATTGTTGACGACGACGACGAGGAAGATGATGAAGAAGAAGCTGTGCAGTTGGTGAGAAAGCGTTCACGAAGGGAAAGGACAGGTATGGGTGTAGGAGCTGGAGAGACTTCACGGTTGGTACGTTTTGCTCCACCTGCCCTGTCTGGTATGTCCTTTGTTCCTACCTCTGTGCAGGTATCGAGTACAAGCGCTACGGTTGTTCCCGTAGTGGCTACATCGTCGGCTGACATTCCATCGATCACGGCCGTCCAGACGTCAACTCCAGCAATTGTGTCTCTACCACCTCAAACGCATACTCCATCGGTGGTAGTAGCACGATTTGTCGAGTCTACGGTCACCACTACTGCAGGGTTATCGGGTACGGTACCACCTGCGGACACGCCCACTTCAGACTCGGAACGAATAGCTTCACTAGAGCGGATTGTAGCTGAGCAGTCCAAGACTATACAAAGCCTAGTGGAAGCAAATCAACTGCAGGCATCCCTCCTGGCTGAGCACGGGAAAATTATAGATGCCTTGAAGGTGTTCTTGGCATCTCAGGGGGAGATGAGCTGTAGAGGAGATGAGCTGAGGACCAAAAGAAGAGAAGACCGAGACGATGATCCCAATGCACCGGAAGGTGCAGGTGGAGAGTTGCCAAGAACTACTATAGCTCTTGGGGCTTCCACAGCTGAGGGGGAGTCTGCAGCTGGTGATGATGTGGTTGCGGTTGGTGATGATGTGGTTGAAGATGTTGAAGATGTTGATGATATGATTGATGCGCTGAAAGAGATAGACGATATGTTAGAGGATGATGAGTTGATAACTGAAGATGATGTTCTGCCAATCGATGAGATCGAAAAGATGGTTACAGAAATTGTGGTTGAGAATGTGATAGAAGAAGGAGAGATTGTTGAAGAAAATGTAGAGCATGAGATCCCTGTGGTTGAACAGTCGACTATATGTGAAGATGCTGCAGTTGACAACACTGAGTGGGAAGATCAGCCAAACTGGAAGGAAGGCTGCGCTCAGTGGTTTGTAAAGACGAAGAAGCCAGCAGTACCGACGATGTTCAAAAAGTCGGATAATATAAAGGGATATGCAGAATCAAAGAAGGGAATCATATGCTGGTTGTACGATGAAGAGTTGAAGTTATTTGTGATCAAACGTTACGATGGCATTCAGTACTTCAAGAAGATGTTAAGATCCCTGAATACCTTACCGGAGTGTGAGGTGAAAGACTTAGCAAGATTGGGGCTGATAAACAGAAGCGATGATAACATGGCGAGAGTAATTGGGAAAATTGTTTGGAAGGAGGCCATTAAAGATAAAAAGTTTGAACTTCTGAAGACTCAGAAAGGGAAGTTAGTAGAAGACAAAGATAGAGGGATGAGGGCAGACGGCAAACCATGGATGGTTATGAAGTATAAACCAGTCCGTCATTTAAAAGAAGTGCCGATGAAGGTGATGCCCAAGAACGTCTTGAAAGACTTGAAGTGGTGGTACGTGGATTGTGAAACTGCTGAAGCGGTCATGGAGGATGAAGATGAGCAAGAGATCATGAGAGTGTATGATCCTATGCACTTAGTCAATCTGTCTCAAGCTGACTTGCAGGTACTACATGCTAAGAAGATTTTCTACATTCCTGCTTGGAAAGAGGAAGCTAAGAAGTACCAGAAGTTGGTTTCTGTATGTGTTAGATAGGGAGTGCATGCTTGAAGAGATGAAGAGAGAAGACGAGAGATTACAAGACACAAGCTTTGAAGATCAAGATATGAAGCTACTGCCAAGGGGGAGTCTGTTGGTACATAAATGTCAGTAGTTCATAGTCTAGCGTTTGTAATCGAGTCTGTAATGTAATTATGTTTAAGTTTATGCTTATGTAAGTAAGCGATGTTATCAACAAGTTCGCTTAGGCGAACTTGTTGAACAAGCGAAGTTGTTGACAAGTTCGCCTAGGCGAACTTGTTCAACGAGCGAAGTTACTGACAACTTCGCCTGAGGCGAAGTTGTCGTGTATTTAAGTAACCTACGGGTTTACGAGAGTAAGTTAGTGTTTTGGTTATTCACGTGTAATTCAGTAGTTCAGTGAACGTGTCGAGAGTCTGTAATAGACGTGTTTCAAGTTATATTACATAACGTGTTCGTTTGTATCGCGTGTGATTGTTATTCGTATTCTACGCTCGTAACTACCTACGCAGGGATTCCGCACCTACGTAGATAGCGATATCCCGTGTAAGATCCGTCCGGGAACCTACACTTCGCCTATATAACTTTGACCCTATATAAAGGAAACTTTAGGTCAAACTGTTTATTATATTTATAAACCAGCGAACTTACTTCCGTAACCCTAAGCGAACTTATAGCATCAATAATCTGTCTTAATTTTTCTTCGATTCTAATCCGATTAAAGGTGTGTAGGGTTGTAGTATCGTATCGACCCGATTCGCGACCCTGTTTAGTCGAAACCTCAACACCCGATTTTCAAACCTGTTATTACGTGGTCGTAATCATCTTGATCGTCTAGATTGTCATAAAAACACGTTTTACAAGATCCTCAATCTCCAAATTCACCAACTACACGTCGATGGAAAGTCTAACTGTTGCCGATTCATATTCAGGCGAACTTACAGTTTAGGCGAAGTTATTCTTAACTTCGCCTGAGGTTTAACTTCGCCTGATAATTAATTATGTAACAGTATATGAGGCGAAGTTGTGGTTAGGCGAAGTTATCATTAACTTCGCCTGGCCCTTTTTACTTAACATTTATCAGGCGAAGTTCAAGTTGAGGCGAAGTTGTTCCCAACTTCGCCCCACCTCTAACTTCGCCTATACAGAATAAATCATAACTTCGCTCATGGTAACAGGCGAACTTGTGATTTGCCTTGACGTTTCTCTAACTTAGTCTGTTTTGGTTGCAGAAATGGCAGCTGTAGCTGGAGCAGGTGGTGCAGGTGGTGATGAAGGTGAAGACAACAACCGACAGTTTTTCCCGGGGCATAACATGTACATCACATTGGACCCGGATACGAGCGGGGTTGACGATTTCCGCGAGATCATCACGTTTCTACTCCGCTCGCGTATATTTCACGCTATTACCACAACACTGCCGATATCTTTGCCAAACAAAGAAGATTTCTGGCAGACAGTGGAATATGACTGTCGAGTCGAGCCCCCAGTTATGCTTGCAACGGTTAATAATCAGATAGTTCAGTTCTCATTTGAACAGATCCGGGTGGCTTTGCAGTTCGGAGATGAAACGAGAGACGATCCGACAGATTTCGTGACTCCATTCCGAGATGGTGCTTTTCTGAGAATGGGATATTCTGGTCCCTTGGGGGATACTCAGAGACGCAAGGGGTTCTTGCTAGAACCAGTGGCGCTTTCTCATGCACGTGATGATCGTGTGTATGTCGGGGAGAAAGGCTGGTACAGATGGTATGGGTGCGACCATGCAGTCGGCGATGACTGCTCTGACTTACAATAAGCGTTACAGCTTTAGTCAGATGGTATTCTACGAGATAGATCGTCAGAGAAGAGCGGTGGCGCGTGAGAGATTTCTTATGTATCCAAGATTCCTACAAATGATCTTGAATCATGTTGCTCCCACGCTACCTCAGCGCCGCCCGATTAGATACGTGGAAAGTGTAAGTAAAAGGATCTTCGCTCAGTGCAGATCATCCAGTGCAAGAAGCAAGCCTGAGCTCCGTCCTCGACATACTCCATTATTCGGGTACTTGATCAACCCAGAGTATGTTCCAGCTCGTGGGGACGAGTTTCGGGATCCGGCACCATAACAGGCTGGAGCACCTCAAACTATACCTGCTGCTCCTGTTGTGTCACCGGAGGAAAATGTAGACCTTGATGCAGAGTTTGGCGGTCAAGGATTTTTTGATATGGAGCGGGTTGATCCAGAGGAAAATGTACAGGTCTCGGTTGCAAGAGTTTCTAGTGTGAATGTTGCTAGGGCAGCTACGACGGTGGCTGATTCTGATTCGTCAGATGATGATGTGGCTGAAGCGAGACGGATTCTAGTTACGCAAGAAAGAATTCATGGGAAAAGGAAGAGAGCCGATGATGACAGTGAGTCAGATTTTGAGGAAGAAGTACATCAGTTGGTTCGTAGATCAAGAAGGGAGAGGACAGGTGCAGGTTCGGGAGCTGGTGAGAGCTCAAGGGTGGTACGTTTCACTCCACCCGCACTGTCCGGTATGACTATAGTCCCTTCATCGTTGCCAGTTACAAGGCCAAGCGCTACGGATGTTCCCGTGGTGGCTACCTCATCTTCATTCGGCCTCCCACCCACTTCATTCCAACTATCGGCTCCGGAGATTGTATCCTTGCCACCTCCAACTCTTACTCCAACGGAGGTCGTGGCAAGATTTATTGAGTCGACAGTTGTGGCTACTGCAGGGTTGTCGGTTACGATACCACCTGCGGTTACGTTTACGCCTACTTCTGAGGTCCCGGTTACATTGGAAATCCCTCCTCAGTACACTCAAGATATATCACATCTGAGGTTTGATTTCGATGCAACCTTATCCGACACTGAACGAATAGCGGCGCTTGAAAGGGTCGTGGCAGAACAATCAAGGGTAAATCCTATCCAGACCCAGGCTATTCAGCGCCTTGTTGCAGAGAATCAGATACAGTCGTCCCTGCTGATAGAACATGGAAAAATCATTGATGCTTTGAAGCAGTTCTTGGCATCTCAGGGGGAGACGAGCTGTAAAGGTGATGAGCTGAGGACTAAGAAGCGTAATGATCAAGACGATGATCCCAATGCATCGAAAGGTGCAGGTGGAGAGTTGCCAAGAACTGAACAAGCTCTTGGGACTTCCACATCTCAGGGGGAGTCAACGAGTGCAGCTGGCGGTACCGGTGATGATGTGGTGGTCCTGGATGCTGAGATGATGGATGATGAGTTTATAGGTGATGAGGATGTGTTACCGGTTGATGAGATAGAGAAGATTGGTGCAGAGATTGTTATAGATAGTGAGATTGAAGAGGGAGAGATTGTAGAGGAGAACGTTGAGCATGAAATTCCGGAAGTTGATAAGGCAGATATAGGTCAAGATATGGGAAGCGATGAGACGGAATGGGAAGAGCAGCCAAGATGGAAAGAAGGCTATGCTCAGTGGTTCGTAAAAACGAAGAAACCGGCGGTCCCTACTATGTTCAAGAAGAGTTACAACATTAGAGGTTATGCTGAATCGAAAAAGGGGATTATATGCTGGTTATATGATGAGCAGTTGAGGCTCTTTGTGATTAAAAGGTATGATGGTGTTCAGTACTTCAAGAGGATGTTAAGATCGTTGAATACATTGCCAGAATGTGAAGTGAAGGACTTAGCCAGATTGGGGTTGATAAACAGAAGTGATGATAATATGGCTAGGGTCATTGGGAAGATAGTATGGAAGGAAAGTATAAAGGAGAAGAAGTTCGATCTGTTGAAACCACAGAAAGGGAAGCTCATTGAAGACAAAGATAGAGGATTGAGAGCAGATGGCAAGCCTTGGATGATCATGAAGTATAAGCCGATCCGGTGTCTAAAAGAAGTGCCGATGAAACAATGCCCAAGGATGTGCTCAAAGATCTGAAGTGGTGGTATGTTGATTGTGAAACAGCTGAAGCAGTAATGGAGGATGAAGATGAACAAGAGCTGCTGAGAGTGTATGATCCAATGCACTTGGTGAATTTGTCTCAAGCTGATCTGCAGGTGCTGAACGAGAAGAAGATATTTTATATTCCTGCTTGGAAAGAAGAAGCGAAGAAATATCAAAGAATAGTATCGGTTTGTGTATGAGAAGGAGTTCATGCTTAAAGATGAAGATACAAGATTGTTGAGATTACAAGACACGTGCTTGAAGATAGAGATATGAAGCTACTGCCAAGGGGGAGTCTGTTGGTACATGATGTCAGTAGTTCAGTGTCTAGTATCTGTAATCGAGTTAGTTGGATTTGTGTTTTGGATGTAAGCGAAGTTCTCACACGTTCGCTGATATAGGCGAACTTGTGGAATAAGCGAAGTTAGGGACAACTTCGCCTAAACATGCTAGGCGAAGTTGTCGTGCTTTATAAGCTGTTAGGTTACGGCTAGGTTTAAGTATTGTACAAGTTTTAGTTTACGAGTTGTGTAATCGGTGATCAGTGTATCACGTGTTTCCAGTTGCAATACAACGTGTCTTTGTTTATTGTAACGTGTGTTTGATCGTGTTAACGTGTATCGTCTTACGTAGGGATTCCGCACCTACGTAGAACGAGATATTCCGTGTAGATCCGGCTGGGAACCTAGACGAGCTGTAAAGGTGATGAGCTGAGGACTAAGAAGCGTAATGATCAAGACGATGATCCCAATGCATCGAAAGGTGCAGGTGGAGAGTTGCCAAGAACTGAACAAGCTCTTGGGACTTCCACATCTCAGGGGGAGTCAACGAGTGCAGCTGGTGGTACCGGTGATGATGTGGTGGTCGTGGATGCTGAGATGATGGATGATGAGTTTATAGGTGATGAGGATGTGTTACCGGTTGATGAGATAGAGAAGATTGGTGCAGAGATTGTTATAGATAGTGAGATTGAAGAGGGACAGATTGTAGAGGAGAACGTTGAGCATGAAATTCCGGAAGTTGATAAGGCAGATATAGGTCAAGATATGGGAAGCGATGAGACGGAATGGGAAGAGCAGCCAAGATGGAAAGAAGGCTATGCTCAGTGGTTCGTAAAAACGAAGAAATCGGCGGTCCCTACTATGTTCAAGAAGAGTTACAACATTAGAGGTTATGCTGAATCGAAAAAGGGGATTATATGCTGGTTATATGATGAGCAGTTGAGGCTCTTTGTGATTAAAAGGTATGATGGTGTTCAGTACTTCAAGAGGATGTTAAGATCGTTGAATACATTGCCAGAATGTGAAGTGAAGGACTTAGCCAGATTGGGGTTGATAAACAGAAGTGATGATAATATGGCTAGGGTCATTGGGAAGATAGTATGGAAGGAAAGTATAAAGGAGAAGAAGTTCGAGCTGTTGAAACCACAGAAAGGGAAGCTCATTGAAGACAAATATAGAGGATTGAGAGCAGATGGCAAGCCTTGGATGATCATGAAGTATAAGCCGATCCGGTGTCTAAAAGAAGTGCCGATGAAACAAATGCCCAAGGATGTGCTCAAAGATCTGAAGTGGTGGTATGTTGATTGTGAAACAGCTGAAGCAGTAATGGAGGATGAAGATAAACAAGAGCTGCTGAGAGTGTATGATCCAATGCACTTGGTGAATTTGTCTCAAGCTGATCTGCAGGTGCTGAACGAGAAGAAGATATTTTATATTCCTGCTTGGAAAGAAGAAGCGAAGAAATATCAAAGAATAGTATCGGTTTGTGTACGAGAAGGAGTTCATGCTTAAAGATGAAGATACAAGATTATTGAGATTACAAGACACGTGCTTGAAGATAGAGATATGAAGCTACTGCCAAGGGGGAGTCTGTTGGTACATGATGTCTGTAGTTCAGTGTCTAGTGTCTGTAATCCAGTTAGTTGGATTTGTGTTTTGGATGTAAGCGAAGTTCTCACAAGTTCGCTGATATAGTCGAACTTGTGGAATAAGCGAAGTTAGGGACAACTTCGCCTAAACATGCTAGTCGAAGTTGTCGTGCTTTATAAGCTGTTAGGTTACGGCTAGGTTTAAGTATTGTACGAGTTTTAGTTTACGAGTTGTGTAATCGGTGATCAGTGTATCACGTGTTTCCAGTTGCAATACAACGTGTCTTTGTTTATTGTAACGTGTGTTTGATCGTGTTAACGTGTATCGTCTTCTACGCTCGTATCGTCTTATGTAGGGATTCCACACCTACGTAGAATGAGATATTCCGTGTAGATCCGGCTGGGAACCTACAAACCTAGTAAGTTAGATAATAGCTACTCAATTGAATTAGCAAACGGAAAACTAATCGAGACCAGTGAAGTAATCCAAAACTGCAACATTCTGTTAGAAAACCATAGGTTTCCAATCGATCTTCTACCTGTAGAATTAGGCAGTTTTGATATAGTAGTAGGTATGGATTGGTTATCCAAAAATGGAGCAGATATCATATGTTCCGAAAAGATAGTTTGTTTACCAACCCCAACTGGTCAAGGTCTAAATATTCAAGAAGATCAGAGTAACCCAGAATTAACACTCTCTAGTATCACAAAAACCCGCAAAATGTTAAGGAAAGGATGTCCGGCTTTTCTTGTCAACGTAGTCTACACAAAGGCTAAAGTGCGAAAGATAGAGGATATTCCTGTAGTACGGGATTTTCCAGAAGTTTTCCCTAAAGATTTTCCTGGATTACCTCCTCAGCGTCAAGTCGAATTCAAAATCGATCTGGTCCAAGATGTCGCTCCGATAGCTCGATCTCCGTACTGATTAGCACCATCGGAAATGCAGGAGTTATCTAATCAGCTTCAGGAATTACTAGACAAAGGATTCATAAGACCAAGTTTCTCACCTTGGGGAGCTCCAGTCTTATTTGTGAAAAAGAAGGACGGCTCTTTTCGAATGTGTATCGACTACAGAGAACTAAATAAACTTACCATTAAAAATCGGTACCCACTACCGATAATTGATGATTTGTTTGATCAGTTGCAAGGATCAAGCTATTACTCGAAGATCGACTTGCGATCCGGGTATCACTAGTTACGTGTTGCAGAAGAAGATGTTCACAAGACCGCTTTCAGAACTCGCTATGGCCATTATGAATTTCCAGTCATGCCATTTGGTCTAACGAATGCACCCTCTATATTCATGGAACTTATGAACAGAGGTTTGTAAGCCATAATTGGATAAATTCGTGATAGTATTCATCGATGATATACTTATTTACTCACGAACCAAGAAAGAACATGAACAACACATGAAAATGATTCTAGAATTGCTAAAAGAAGAAGAAAAGTTATATGCGAAGTTTTCCAGGTGTTATTTCTGGCTTCGAGAAGTCCACTTTTTAGGATATGTAATCAATGAGAATCGTATCATAGTTGATCCATCAAAAGTTGAAGCAATTAAGAATTGGGAGATACCAAGGTCACCCACTGAAGTGCGACAATTTTTGGGACTAGCTGGCTATTACCGTAGATTCATTGAAAATTTTTCTTCTATAGCTCAACCCTTAACCCAATTGACTCAAAAAGACAAGAAGTATGAGTGGACAGAAAAGCAAGAAGAAGCTTTCCAACTGCTTAAACAAAAGTTGTGTAGTGCACCAATCTTATCTCTTCCAGAAGGAAGTGATGGATTCGTAGTTTTTTGTGACGCATCCCGATTAGGTATGGGATGTGTGCTCAAGCAAGGAGAAAAAGTAATAGCCTATGCTTCACGTCAACTCAAAGTGCACGAGAAAAATTACACAACTCATGACTTGGAACTAGGAGCAGTTATTTTTGCACTCAAGATTTGGAGACATTATCTCTATGGCACCAAGTGCACAGTTTACACCGATCATAAGAGCCTCCAGCACATATTTGATCAAAGGGATTTAAATATGAGGCAACGAAGGTGGGTAGAACTACTCAATGATTATGACTGTGACATTCGCTACCACCAAGGTAAAGCAAATGTTGTAGCTGATGCTTTGAGTAGAAAGGAAAGAGAAAAACCACTTCGTGTCCGTGCATTAAGATTAACGATTCAAACAAGCCTTACCACTCGAATCCGAGATGCACAAAAAGAAGCCTTGAAACCTCTGAGCATAAGAACCGAGAGATTACGAGGTCTCGAATGTGAATTTATAACGAAATCTGATGGTACATTCTACATGATCGATCGAGTTTGGGTACCACGTTATGGAAATTTAAGGAATCTAGTATTGGATGAAGCTCATAAATCCAATTACTCAATTCACCCAGGAGCAACCAAGATGTATAAAGATCTCCTAAGAATTCTATTGGTGGCCAAACATGAAAGGAGATATAGCGGCGTCTGACATGCTCAAAGGTAAAATCTGAACACCTGAAACCATCTGGACTGTTACAGCAGCCTGATATTCCACAGTGGAAATGGGAAAACATTACAATGGATTTTGTGACTAAGTTGCCAACTACCCCTAATAACCACGATTCTATTTGGGTAATTCTAGATAGATTAAAAAAATCCGCTCATTTCATTCCCATTCGCGAGAAAGATAGCCTGGAGAAGTTAACTCGATTACATCTGAAAGAGATTGTGGCTAAACATGGCGTACCTGTTTCCATCATCTCCGACAGAGACGGTTGTTTCATCTCCCGATTTGGGCAATCTCTGCAAGAATCTTTAGGCACACGCTTAGACATGAGCACTGCTTATCATCCCCAGACCGATGGTCAAAGTGAGAGAACCATCCAAACCTTGGAAGATATGTTACGAGCCTGCGTTCTCGATTTCGGCAAAAGCTGGGATATTCATTTACCGCTAGCTGAATTTTCCTACAATAACAGCTACCACTCCAGTATTAAGGCTGCACCGTTTGAAGACTTGTATGGGAGAAAATGCCGATCCCCTCTTTGTTGGGCTGAAGTTGGAGAGAAACAACTGACAGGACACGAAATTGTTCAGGTGACCACCGACAGGGTCTTCCAGATCAAAGACAGGTTGAAAGTTGCAGCAGACCAACAAAAGAGTTATGCTGACAATCGTAAAGCCATTGGAATTCCAAGTAGGAGAAAAAGTTCTGTTGAAAGTTTCACCCTGGAAAGGAGTAATCAGATTCGGAAAGAAAGGAAAGCTGAGTCCTAGATATGTGGGACCATTCAAGATCATTGTTCGAATTGGTCCAGTAGCTTATCGACTCAAATTACCTTCAGAATTAACAGAATACACGACGTGTTCCATTTATCAAACTTGAAGAAATGCTTATACGATGAATCACTGATTGTCCGCGTTTTGGATATCTGAGTTGATGACAAGCTTCGATTTGTCGAGGAGCCTGTAGAAGTCATGGATTGGAAAATACGTAAGCTCAGACGAAGTCGAATCAAGTTGGTCAAAGTTCGTTGGAACTCAAGACTAGGTCCCGAGTTCACCTGGGAACGACAAGACCAAATGAAACGAAAATATCCCATCTGTTTCCAGTAGAGTCAGAAGCCAGTGGCACTTCCTAAATTTTGTGACGAAATTTCTTAAAGGAATGGAGAATGTAACATCTGGCAAAAATTTTCACTAATGTAATCATGATTATCCATCTTAATATCGTTTTATTAATAAAATCTCTCTTTACTAAGATTCATTGTCTTGTAAAGTCAACAAAAAGTCCAAATTTGGCACGAAACGAGAAAAACGTGCAAAAACCTCGGGTAACGAACCAGAAAATAAATAAATCATTAGATTGATTAAACAATCTCAAAAATTCAAAATATATATGAGAACATGTGAGACAACATAAAAATATAATTTAGGAAGGCTCAAATCACAAAATTTGGAAAACAAGTAAACCCGAGCCAGTACAAGACCCGAAAAGGACCCCACATAAATTATTTTCAAAAAAATAATTTTTATGGTCCATACTGTCAGGATTTTGATTTCGTTCAAAGTCCGACAGAAATTATTAAAAACGGAGTTAGTTTGGATATTTAAAACACGAAATACGTTAAACGAGTAACCGAAAATCACCTAGTTATTAATTAAAACCCATCATATACCCCCCACCCCCTAGGCCGCCCCCACCTTGGACACATCAACACCCCATGTGTACCAATCATCTTCTCCAAACTCTTCCCCTAATGATTACTTTCTAGAACCAAGACAGATGTTCTCCATCCCAACACTCCACCTTATCACCCTACACCACCAACTCACCACTCTAATCACCAACTCATAACTCTACCCTAACCTCTCCTTCTCCCCTTAATACCCACGGCCCAAAGCACCCTCTAACCATCCAAATCAAATTCAAATTTACGTAAACACACACACACACAAACACATAATCAAGAACATGAAGATCTAAATCAAGAAGTAAGGAAGATAAAGCATAAGAGGAAAGATTAAGGCTAGGAAGAATAATACACCACTCACACCATTATCACCATTTTCATCGTTAATAATCTCAAGGAAACAAGTAAGTATTGAATGATTGATTATTTGATATGAATGTATATTCTTGAGTTGATTGGAAGATTGAAAGATTGTTAATATGTGTGGTATATGTGTATGTATGTGTGCCTTGAGTGTATGTATATATGTATGAGAGGATCAAAACTCAATAATACATACATGCATACACCCTAAATACTCTATAATGATTGGTAGATTTGATGAATGAGTGTTAATAATCTCTTGAGCTTTTGGTAAATTTGAAAGAGTTTGATTCTAGGGTTTATATTAGATTAAAGATTGGAATGGATTATTGATCTTAAACTTGTTAGTATGGGTCTAGATTTTTAAAGATTGTTGCTAGAGAGTAAAACATGAATATGTTCATGATGGTGAAAATTGGGGATTTTTAATATAAAGTTAATTAGGAGGTTTTGTATTGATTTTTGAATTAAAAGATGTTGTGGGATGAATTAAATGTAAGTAAGATAGATTTCATGTTAGATCTAGTAGTTGAAACTTGAAAAGTGTTGGAACTACTAAATAAGGAAACTTTAATTTTAATGAAAGATGAAAATGAGATTTTGATGTAAATACTTGTAATAGATGGAAACAACAAGTGATTAATAACAACTTAAACAAGATAGGATAGTTTGAAACTTTAATTAATTAAAAACATTGTTGAAATAAACAATGACTTACTTTTAATAGAAACTTTGTTAAATGGTGAAATTAAAAGAATAAAATAGATTCTTTAGGATGTATGAAACCCTAACAACTTAAACGAATGATTAAGGTTTGATAAAGGTAAGAATATCATAAAAGTAAGTAGTTATAAAGGTAAGGAAACATCTAAAGGAATCATACATGATTTTGTTGAAAAAGACAATTTTCAAAAATATGAAGATTAGATTCTTTTGAAAAGAGAATAAGAACCTTTAATTTAAAAGTGAAATTTTGGATTATTAGAAACTTATAAAATAAATTAAAATTTGGATTTTTAGGATATTTAAACATAATTGTACACAAATAAATAACAAATTAAACTAGTAACATTGTTGAGATAAAAAAAATGACGAACTAGGAACCGAAAAACTCGATTAACATGTCTTATGAACATACATGGTTAAAACTGCTATTTATGGTGAATTATATGTTATTATATGTGTTTTTAGTTCATAGGATGATTAGTATAGACTTGTGTAATTTATTTGACTCGTCTGTAACTTAAACGGTCGAAAAATCGGCTTTTTAAGCAAGATGATAAAACTTAGTCCTAAACGGTTCGTGTCGCGAAAACCGACACGAAAACGTTAAAAAGTTGATATTTTAAGAAAATATTAACTAAAATGAAAATAATATATTTTCACAAGTAAACTTGTAAAACTTGATTAATATTTTATGTAACAAGTATTTTTCATAATTTATAAGCTACATTTTAAACGAAAAACCGAATTAACGCATTTTAATCACAAAACAGAAAAAACCGACGAAACCGTCAAGTTTTGTGAAAAATAAAAGATTTATATTTTCTTAAATATTCCAGCAACTAAAACTTAAAAATATTTTATTATATTACTTAATTAATTAATTAATTAAATTAATTAAATAATAGCTAACGGAAAACCGAACTATGTGTATTCACTTATGTGCTATGTGCTTATGTGTACACTAGAATAGGACTAATAAATTTAAAAGGATTTTTGTATAAAAACTAAAATCAAGTTTTTATTAACAAAACGTGTTCAAATATATGATATGGGAATTTCGGAAAAGCTACAAGACATTGAGTTTCTCTATCGAACCCCTCCCCCTTCGATTTTAACTGGAAATGTTTTCAAAACAATATTCAATTGTGTTTTGGGTGAAAAGCATATTCTTTATTACATATTATTTTCGTTAATGTTTTCCTTTAAAAGGCATTTTATTTTACAAATTGGTGTATAATGCGGGATGAATCAAGTTGGCTAAATAACTGTTAACCCTAGAAAGGGGCACAAAAATATTAGTAGATCTATTGGGGTGACGCCCCCCACTTCCAATCGCGTTGGGTTAAAAGTGGGAATATTTTTAGTATGGTATGTATCAGGTTATCAACTATGATAGTCATACGTAATGCTGTATTCTTAGCTAGTCTACAACAGCTCAATTTGTTTAAGAAATAAAATGCCTATTGTGTTGTGATGTAATGGCGGTGGTTCATTACACACGGATTTGTGATATAATGGCGGTATACCAATATACACGGAATATTTGGATATAATTCGGGTTGTAGTGACGATTACACACGAATTGATATCAGATTTAATTATTTAATGGATTGTGTTTTTGATTCCTATATATATATATGTATATATATATATATATATATATGGACTATTTTGATATAAAGAGAAACTCACCAACACATTGTGTTGACCGTTATTTTAATATGCTTTTCAGGTAAGTGAAGATTTCGAGGTGGCATGGAAACGAGAGCGTGGGGTGTTTGAACAAAAGTTGAAGTATTGTAAACCGTGCATTAGCACGTGTTATAAACTCTGATATTGTTAAATATTTTCTTATAATAAAAGATGATGCATTTATTATTAATTGTCTATTGTTATTGGCTATCGGCATCTGTGATAACCCGAACGACTTAAGTTAAGACTTCCGCTGTGTTAAGTTAAGATTTTCGGGGTGTGACACAACTAGCCTAACCCGACGATATGCATTAAACATAGGGGTGGCAAATGGGTTTGGTTGGGTCGAAACGGGGTATGGGTCAAAACGGGTTGGGGGGTCGAAACGGCTTAGGGTCGGAACAGGTCAATTGAAAAAGGGTTGTTATGGTTCGGGTCGGAACGGGTTCTAGTCTAAAGGTTCGGGTCATAACGGGTCCGGGTCAAAATGGATCAAGGTCGGAACGGGTCAAAACGGGTGTCGGATGGTTTTTTTTAACAAGTACAATGAAGGAAATGTTTTTAGTTTGTTACCTTTTCCATTTTTTATTTATATTTTGACTTATGATAATTTTTATTATTATTTTTTAATATTATTTTATATTGTGTCTTAAGAGGTACAAATCGTCTAACCCGTCGATATACATTAAACATAGGGATGGCAAATGGGTTGGGTTGGGTCGAAACGGGTTATGGGTCGGAACGGGTTAGGGTCTAAACGGGTCAGGGTCGGAACGGGTCAATTAAAAAACGGTTGTTATGGTTCAGGTCGGAACGGGTCAGGGTCAAAATGTTCGGGTCATAACGTATCCGGGTCAAAATGGGTCAAGGTCGGAACAGGTTAAAACGGGTTTCGGGTCTTTTTTTTTGAACAGGGACAACAGAGGAAATGTTTTAGTTTTTTACTTTTTTCGTTTTTTATTTATATTTTGACTTATGATTTTTTTACCATTATTTTTGAATATTTTTTGAGGGTTTTTAATCTTAACTAAAAACACCTTAGAAAAAATTCAAAAAAGTTAATAAAAAAAAATCATAAGTTAAAAACGAAAAAAGTAAAAAAAAAAAAAACTAAAATGTTTTCTACCGTGTCAACGTTCAGCAATAAAATCTAAGAAATGAGGCTAAACCGAAACCCAACTCGTCGAGTGTGAACACTCGTGCTGGCTCGTTTCAGCAATTTTTCAGATCGTTTCAACAATTAATAGCTCGTTTTAATAGCAAACAGCATGTTAAACAGCTCGTTTAAGCGAGTTTTCAGTTTGTTTCAACACTTAACATCTAGTTTTTACAGCAAACAACAAGTTAAATAACTCATTTTAGCGAGTTTTCAGTTCGTTTCAGCACTTAACAGCTCGTTTTTACAGCAAACAGCATGTTAAACAGCTCGTTTCAGCGATTTTTCAGTCTGTTTCAGCACTTAACAGATCGTTTCAACGCGTTTTGACCAGTTTTGCAGTAATTCAGCAATAAAAAATCAGCAATTCAGCTCGTTTTTGCCCGTTTCAGCAGGTTACATAACCAATACTTCAAAACATTTTGTGTTTTCAATCCAGGATACAAGTATAGGCAAACGTTTAGTGTTTTCAAAACTAGTATGTAAGTATGTCTGTGTTTTTAATCCAAAACCTGGTGTCGATAGGTGAGGTGATAGAAAGGCATAGGCCCTCGACTTACAACAATTGGTCGAAGGAGTCTCAGGCCCTTTTTGATCATTAAACTTTTATGGGGGCGGACGCTGAACGAGCGAATAAAGAGAGACACGGTCATTTGGAAGCATGGAATCGCTCTCAATCTTATGGGCGAGAACAAGAAATAAATATGCGCTATCCAGATGATCGGAACCGAAGAATGCACGAACAATGGCAAGCGGGTGACCCAGTTGTACCAGATCCACCAAGCGTGGATTACACGACCTTACCGCCTTTTGACGATTCCGTGCATTATCCCGAACCACCTCTACATCATTCGATGTGGGTGGAACCAATGCATGCAATGGTACCACCACCACCACCAGTAGGGGAAGGCAGTAGCAGCGGCAGTGGGGGGTTTAAGTTCGGTGAATTTTCGGACTTCATGACATCCATATTTGTGCCGCCCCAACTGCCTTACTATTGATCAATTCTCCATCATGTTAGGTGAACTCCATTTTGTATATTTTTTGTATAGTCTACTTATATATTGTTGGTTTTTATATTTGGGTGGATGGGAGGAGGATGAAACGCTTGTTGATTGAGTGTTTAGGGTTACGCAAGGAAGTCAAGTATTAATTAGTAGTGTATGTGTTTTTATTCTCCACAAACCATACATTGGGGATAATGTATCCCAAGTGTGGGGATGGGGGAAGTTTTGATAAAAAAACAAATAAATAAATAAATTAAACTAAAAGAAAACCGGAAAGTGATAAGATGGTGGGGTAAGGTTTTGGTCCATTTTCAAGGTCATAATTCCCTAACAAACAAGTTTGCCTAATTGATTTAGAAACGAGTATGTTTAGTATTCTAGTCAAGGTTAGCATGATTCCAATAAAATAGCCTACATAACATGTCCGTATACACTTGTATATTGAGAAAATGAAGAATGGTGAGATATTTGAAATTCTCTGTTAGAACTTCTGCGATCAATGCGTTTCGAGACCTTAGCTTGGCATGAGTTCAAAAATGATAGAGGCAATTAGGTTAAAGCCTCGTTTGGATGAATGAGAATGTGGGTTTTGGTGGTTGGGCCTCATACATTACGCATATGAGTGTCGTTAATGAGAGGGGCGGGGGTTGGTTCCTTTAGAAGCCATTATTGAACTTATTTTTTTTAATCAGTCAACCCCGTTGTTACATTTGCGAGACGATCCGGCTTAGTAGGTTATTCCTTGTATTTATATTTGTTTTAATTGGTAATTGATATAATGTTTTATTTGTTAAAAAAACTGATATTCATCGTTCAAAGTTTGGAGTGAAAAAAAAAGGTTAGTGGCGTATATAGTTGTTTATTTTATAGTTATGTTTACTTAGTTTTTTTTGTAATAAGCCAGAGCAGATCACCTGAGCTACCTTCAATATTCTCATTCTGTGCCCTAACACTTGGCGTTGCTACAACTCGTCTTAAGTCCTCTTGATTTGCATTTGTGTCAAAGCATTTATATAGGTAGATATTTGACGGTAATACAAGCGTATGCGAGGAGAATTGGTTACGATTGAATATATGTTAGTGATCACCGAAAACAACGTTAACGTGAGAAGGTGTGTTATGTGTGGTTATAAACTGAAATCATGTTAGGTTTGATTAGAATTATATGGTTTAAACAAAATATCGAGTATACTAGTGCAAGCCTAAAGTAAAAAGGAACAGAGTATGACTTGGGACCTTGACTAAAACGGAAATGATTGGTTTGTGTGGTTTGTTATCAAGTGAAAGTAAATTTGTAAGTGTTGCTTGGGGGCATCGGAGTATGACCTGTAATTGAGCTTAAACGTTATAAAAGCTTATGTAATAAGTGTTAATTTCATGGAACTACATAACTACGGTTGCATGGTCAATTGCAGGTTAAAAAGAGTTTTGGAGCAACAATGGCGTGCAAGGAGGCAACCGGAGGAACCGGTGATGCTAGAGGGGCAAAAATTGTCTAAATTGGAGATGCTGGAAAAAGAGACCACCACGGCCCATGGTCAACACCGTAGGCCACGGTCAACCTGAAGCCAAAACTAAAGATTTTAACAGAATGCACCGTACCATGGTGCACAAGGCACCGTGTTCATCACCGTAGCCTACGGTGGGGACCATAGGCTACAGTCTGGCCCATAACTTCTGTTTTTGTTCAGATTTTTTACCCGGCTTTTGGGTATCTATTCACTATCTTTCAATTAGGAACGACCTAGAGGCGATTTTGTGAATGCAAAACAATATTTGGGGGATTTCAATCATTCGGTTTATGTCTTTGATTCATATGAACAATACAATTGATGTGATGATAATTTACCACACAATGAGCGACTAATTTCATTGGTGATCAATTTGGATGGAAGGTTTATTTGAAACACTATGTTTATGCTTGAATTTCTAGAATAATGACTTTGAAATGTTTGTTTAGTTGTTACGGTGATTGAATATTTCGTTGTAAATTTCTTCTTGTATTTGATCATGGTCTAAACCATACGTTCTTGGTGCCATTGGCAATCGAGATATCATGGGAGGGATTAGGATTGCATATTAGTTAATTGGTCATTGGGTAACAACCTCGCGTTACAATAATCGGAGTGCTTAGTTCCCTTTTATCACAAACAAGTAATCAAACATGAGCTATGTCTATGTAGTTCTTTCTAGTAAGCATGAACATTAGTGTTGATTAAAGCCTGAAATCTAGTAGGATGATCGCTTTCTCTTAATCGGTTTACAAAACTTAATCTTTGATTTTCAAACTAGTTTATTTCATTTTAGCTAATTAAAATCAATCAATCAAAATCTGAATTTACATTTTCTTGAATTTAGTTTATTTTAATTATTTGATAAAGCTACTAGTAAACACGCATTCCACAAACTCCCTGTGTTCGATACCCACTTACTTTTATCTAATTAGTTGTAATTGGTTTATTGTTGAGTGAGACTTCGACCTCACATCAATACTCAACGACAAACAAGCCCACAAAAACTGAATACAACACGAAGTCCAACAAAAGTCCTTTTTAAAGCCTGGCCCAATGATATATAAGATGAGGCCCTATACAAGCGAATGATAACTATAATGGGCCCTATACAAATGGATTCTGAAATCCAACTTTTTACAATTTATACATCATGAACTATTGGTCTAGTGGTATGTTGTTCTCTTATAAATGTGAGGTTCTGAGTCCAAATTCTTACAAGGTCTGAAGGATTTTAGGATGGAAAAAAATTTGTTGTTAAGAAAAATTAACAGTATCAATGGATCTATATAAAGCCCGATAGATTAATTTTAAGCCCACCAAATTCGGACCAAAGATTATTCCATTCATTCGCATGTACTTAAGCCTCATTCTACACACATTCAAGCTTCTTAATTGTTGCAAACCAGCAATCATGTTTATGTTGGCCATCACGTGTTGGTGACTGGTTTGGACACATCAGACCTATAGAATTCATTAGTTTTGTAATGAGTTTATGAGGTTACAATTAGGGTTTTATTATATTTGGTAATCACTTGTTGGCAAAGTATGAGTCACCCTATAAATAAATAGGCATGATTAGGGTTAGTGTATTCAGAGGAATTATTGTATCCGAGTTTTGAGTTAGAGTTATTGTATACGAGAGGTTTATCTTAAATATCGATCGTGTACTCGTTTGTGTTTCTATAATCAATTTGTCTGTTCTTGAGTTTACCACATTAACCGAAGTCAAAGTCAAAGTTTCTGTTGGCTTCAATTCAATTATGAAAATATTTGTCACTCTTTTTAAAAATCACCCTTTCTACAAAAATCCAAACATTAGATTTGGCCCTCCTAATCTTCAATTATCGTCCATTTATACAAGACCCTTGAAATTGACCCACTTTAGTCAAAATCGAAGCCACCATTTACTTTTCCTAGATGACAAAGTTAACAATTTTATTTTTAAACAATACACCTGGAGATTAATCTTAAACTTTTCAACATATGTCACCTTTGACTTTTTTTTTTTTGGTAAAGATTGGTATAGAATCAACTTTAGTCAAGTAGTCTTGCTAAACTCCATTTAGCAGCCAAAAAAAGTTTTAGCCTCACAGCCTGAACTTTTTTACCCTTATCATATCTTAATCTTTCTAGCCATAAAAGACTCATCATAATCATCATCAAATTGGTCAACAAATAATTTGAATTACCCATTATACCCTTCCTGCACCTATTCGATTTCAATAGAACTGTACTCATAATGTGTTGTAGCGAAGCTAGTGATCCACATATGCAATTTGCAATTAACTCCCAGACGGGTAACTCTGTGTTATAATTTTCCACCTCCACCTCTGCCGCAAATTTTTATTTATATGATATTTTCTCATTTTTTTTAAATTTTATTGAGAAAATACCTTCGTGTTATTCTTTATTCAGCTATGCATATGCATCACAATATTATCGTGATTAGGACGGTAATTGTAGACAAGACAGGAATCCGACACGAAAAATAAATGTTTTGGGTTGACTAACACGACCCGTCTAAAAAACAGGTCGGGTTCGGTTTGACCTGTTTATATCTTTAGAAAAATTATAACTTTAATTTTGTCTATTTGGTTTTCCATTTCTCTTAATGTACTCTTACAATTTCCAATCTAATTTCAAGATTATTATTTCTAGAAAATATAAATTTATATTACTCATTTGCTCTATCGACTTTAATTAAAAAGTTGTAGTTTACTCTTTTCTTTTTTATTATTTTTTATAAATGGGTTAAACGGATTGTTTTATGATAAACTCGGATTTGTGTGTATGCGGGTTAGGGTTGAAATTTTTTTTGACACAAAGAATGATACGGATCGGGTTCGGGTTCGGGTTGTCACACCCCGACTTAAGGCCTAGGCGTGTGACCACAAGTTGGTACATGTTTTATAAATATATCAGAGTATTGGGTTAATTTTTAGCGGAAGACTTTAGGTTTGAATATAATATTAATTTACGTTGAAAATTTACTCGGGAATTAAATACCCGAGTATTAGTTTACAAATATATGTTTCGTAGTACAAGGTGTAGGTTCCCGCGGGGCGTCGCTGATCGATACGAGATCCGCACGAGGTCTAGGAGTGCGGAATCCTCCTAGACTCGTTTATTGGTGTAGAAGACGAAGAACACGGTTACACATACATAAACACACGAACAAACACAAGAACGGGATAAACGAATCTGCAGATCCTTTCATATAATAATCATAACTCGTTACATACCAAACACGAAAACAAAGACACGGCCGACCCGAGGTGAGCTCTACCTCGGCCCGTCCCACACGACTCTCCCTCTCGGTTTCTCTCTAGACAATTAAACTGATCACAAAACACTCTGACTTTCTGGATTCACAACTCTAAACAAGACACACCTATATATAGATACACAACTTCGTGGGCTTGGGCTTGGGCCTGTAGGCGAAGTTGTTATAACTTCGCCTAAGGCGAAGTTGTTCTAACTTCGCCTATGGCAGAAGTTGTTACAACTTCGCCTATGGCGAAGTTGCTAACTTCGTACTTCGTTTCCGCTGAACAGAATTGCATAGCGACGGTCACAAAATGCACCAACAGACTCCCCTTTGACCGTTGCTCTCAATTCTAACAAACACAAAAGATCATCTGTTACAAAACATGCACCAACAGACTCCCTCTTAACTGATGATCTTCTGTTTGCTCTTCAACCAGCCGTGTCTGAAACTGTCTTGTAGCTTCACAAATCTACCAATCACCCAGCGTCTTCCATATCAGATCTCCCCTTCAGTGTAAGCTTCTCCGACTATATAGATTGAGGTCTTTGAAATGCATGCATCCCCGTGCCTAATTGATCATCTCAACCAATCACGTGAGTCCTTCTGACTTCACCAACACGTGAAGTTCTTCTAACTTCACCAACACGTGAAGTTGGGCTCCCTCCACAACTTCACCAACACGTCGGCATACGATAAGGTTTAATCTTCAACTACTCAACATCAAGTGATCAATTTCATCACAAAACCACCTTGACAGAATCTAACACACATGACCATTAATTAATCCGAAGCATCTTCAATCACCAGGGATAACGATCAAGAACATAAACACTTTAATTCCCGATTAAATCCAACTTGTTCCAGAATTTTCACTTTAATAAATAAGCATCACGTTTCAGGATCCAATTCTCGAACGCCTTGAAAATAACATAAATAATATGCTCTGACCGCAATCCAGTAATGACGAAAACCTTCAGTTCAATTTGACTTTCTTCAGTTGGTCAACCTCGAACAACAACTATTTCATTGCCCACAAACACCCAAATATGTGTCAATATCCAGTTTCAATCAATATCCCATTCACAACCTCAACTCCATATCCAGAGTTGACACGTATTTGTTCACACGTAAGACCAAGAGATAACAAGTTTCACTCGTTGACGGAACAACGTCTTCGGTCTAACAATAATCGTGTACACCTGGCCATACAGACGAAAACTCCAAACATTTTTTTTTTTAACTTTGCCTAAAGTCAACTTCGCCTAAAAGTCAACTTCGCCCCTCCTTAACTTCGCCTGTCCATAACTTCGCCTGTCCATAACTTCGCATGACTGATAACTTCGCCTAAACCCTAAAATTTAAGCGACAACTTCGCCTGAACCCCATAACTTCGCCTGCGGCGGCTGTTCGGCCAAAAACGCATCAGAAACGTGCCTGAAACACCAAAACGCAGATCTCGAACCATAGCATAAGAGCCTAAGGCTCTGATACCACTTGTAGGTTCCCGCGGGGCGTCGCTGATCGATACGAGATCCGCACGAGGTCTAGGAGTGCGGAATCCTCCTAGACTCGTTTATTGGTGTAGAAGACGAAGAACACGGTTACACATACATAAACACACGAACAAACACAAGAACGGGATAAACGAATCTGCAGATCCTTTCATATAATAATCATAACTCGTTACATACCAAACACGAAAACAAAGACACGGCCGACCCGAGGTGAGCTCTACCTCGGGCCGTCCCACACGACTCTCCCTCTCCGTTTCTCTCTAGACAATTAAACTTATCACAAAACACTCTGACTTTCTGGATTCACAACACTAAACCAGACACACCTATATATAGATACACAACTTCAAGGGCTTGGGCTTGGGCTTGGGCCTGTAGGCGAAGTTGTTATAACTTCGCCTAAGGCGAAGTTGTTCTAACTTCGCCAATGGAAGAAGTTGTTACAAATTCGCCTATGGCGAAGTTGCTAACTTCGTACTTCGTTTCCGCTGAACAGAATTGCATAGCGACGGTCACAAAATGCACCAACACAAGGATTTTTAGTTATCAAAAAACGGAGCCATCTGGTACACGCTTCTACCTTAATTAAGACTCCAATCCTTGTTCATGTTACTTATGCTTAGTTACCTGCAATGGGTTGGAAAAATACATCAGCTATATGCTGGTGAACACGTATGACTCGATAAAACATTTGAATGACATTACAATACAAATATAGTTTTCTCTACAAGCTCAGCGGCAGCGTTTCTACTTCCGGTCTATGTACCACTGCCCTACACACACAATTATTCCCGAGCCACGTAGCCCTTAATGGGAAGCTAGTTATGACCATTAGCCCGCCGCCACGTAGCCTTTGAATGATTAGGCTGAACGGTTATGTTTGGATCCAGACACATGTGTATTCGGTCTGAGTTGTTTTTATTATCTACTTTGTATTATAACATTTTAGAGATTACATGATCTCATGAAAATATTGACTGACTCTTTAAGACAAACACCCATTCATCTTATCAAGTATAAATATGCTTTGATTGATTGAAAAGGTTAATGTATTCACCTGTACCGTCGGTGTTGAAAAACCTTGACTGTGAATGATTGAGAATGATATTTTAACCTATACATAAATAGGTTCGTATGAATGTTTTGAATGATGATTAAGCTATGATTGTAAGCTTAACCTTGAAATCTTTTATCTTTGATTGTGAATGAAAACACTTGGTTTTTATGTGACGTTTGATGTAGCTTGCTTTGGCTTAATAGGTTATAGCACGTTGGTAAGTTTCTCCAGGTAAGTAAACAGGTCCCTCGGTTGATTGGGATTTATACGAATTACTTTTCCTTAGGCAAGAAACTTACTACTAGTGATATCACCCTTACAGTTACTACATGCCCGTCAAAATATATCTTTGATTAACATTACTTAGTTATGAAGTAACGTTTATGAAAACTTATTTATGAATGTTTGTAGAATGTTTATAAAAACCTTTCAAGGTTAAAGGCCGTAGCCTTGATTGTTTGTCTAAGCTATAATTCAATAACTTAAACATAATTCCTACCTTAGATTGGATACTTAGATTGATAATAAGAAAAAAGCAGGATCTTGATCTACTTGATTATACGATTGCTAGCTTGATTATAACTTCGTTCCTTGCACGAACTACGAGAAAATGGCACGTCGTCTTGGCATGGCAATGGGGCACGCCTTACGAGGTTAAGTGTGTGAATATGGAGGTGTGTTTGGGATGAAATGGTTCAATACCCGTCACCCCCTTTTATAGGCTGATCTGGACCCCGTCGCAGTACGCGAGGGGCTCCTTTACCCCGTCGCGTACCGCGGCGCCGCAATTTAACGCCGTCTTACCAGCATGTGACACGTGGCCTGTCCTATCGTGCCACGTGTTGACACGTCGTTGGACACGTGTCTAGTGACTCAGCATGGTCATCGCGATACACGATGACCGTTATGTTTTGGGCCGTAGCGTATCGCTACGCCGCCCATTTATGGGTCTGCGTGCAAGTTCATCGCACTACGCGATGGGCCTAGGTTTGCCTTTTCGCGTATCTCAATGGGTGAAGTTTTCAAAATGTTCATTTTTGGTCCCTATACTTTCAAAGTGAGTGTTTTAGGGTCAAATTTATAGGGTAAAAGACGCGGTGTTACATCCTCCCCACCTTTTGAATAATCTCGTCCTCGAGATCTATTGGAATAGATAGGGATATTTCTTCTTCATTTCTAACTCGAGCTCCCACGTATACTCGGGTCCTCGTCTTGAATCCCATTTAACTTTTACGAGCTTGAGACGCTTATGCTTGAGGAACTTGATCATGCTATCTTCTATTTGAATCGGTTGTTCTACAAACTTAAGCTTCTCGTTGATCTTGACATCTTTCAATGGCATTGCAAGAGTTTCATCGGCTAAACACTTGCGAAGGTTAGATACGTGAAACACGTCGTGAATACCTTTCATCTCATCGGGTAACTCTAGTCGATAAGCAACTAATTCAATTCTTTCGAGTATTTGAATGGTCCAACAAATCGTGGACTTAATTTTCCTTTCTTTCCAAATCTTACTACACCTTTCCAAGGTGATACCTTTAATAATACTCTATCTCCTTCTTTAAATTCCAATGGCTTGCGGCGAATGTCCGCATAGCTCTTTTTTTATCTCTTGCCGTTTTCAATCGTTCACGAATTTGTATCACTTGATTAGTAGTCCTTTGAACAATTTCTGGTCCTGACAACTGACTATCACCTGTTTCTGACCAACACACAGGTGTTCTACACTTACGGCCATACAATGCTTCAAATGGTGCCATTTGGATTCTCGTATGATAACTGTTGTTGTACGAGAATTCCATTAGAGCAAGATGGGTATCCCAACTTCCTCCTAGATCAATAACGCTGGCACGAAGCATATCTTCTAAGGTTTGAATTGTACGTTCACTTTGGCCATCAGTTTGGGGATGGTAAGAAGTACTTAAGTTTAGTCGAGTCCCCATAGCCTTTTGAAAACTGGACCAAAAATTTGAAGTAAAAAGACTATCTCTGTTGGAATTGATGGATAGTGGCACACCATGTAATGATACTATGTTTTCGACATATAAGTGCACTAACTTATCCATATTAAACATTTCTTGAATTGGAATGAAATGAGCAGACTTGGTAAGTCTATCTACAATAACCCAGATTGCATCATTTTGGCGAGAAGTTTTAGGTAACTTCATAATGAAATCCATAGTTATCATATCCCATTTCCAAATCGGGATTTCGGGTTGTTGTAACAATTCTAATGGCTTTTGGTGTTCGGCTTTTACCTTGGAACAGGTTAGGCATTTGGCTACATACAAAGCAATATCTTTCTTCATACCGATCCACAAGTAATCATTCTTTAGATTGTATTGCATCTTATCACTTCCCGGATGCATCATATATTTTGACTTGTGTGCTTCTTCGAGAATCTTATCCCTCAAACTCCCGATCATTGGTACCCAAATTCTTGTACCGAGTCTAAGTATTTCATCACTTCCTTTGACTAATTGATCAATTGTACCATTCTCTTTTTCAGCTTTAATGTTTCCTTCTTCCAGTGCCAATTTTTGAGCTTCTTTGATCTGACTAGCTAAATCAACTTTGAGTTCCAACCTAAGAGCTCGAACTCTCTTTAGGTTCTCATGTTCTTTTCTACTTAAGGCGTCAGCCACAACATTTTCCTTTCCTTCATGATATATGATCTCACAGTCATAATCATTAAGCGTTTCCATCCAACGCCTTTGTCTCATATTCAATTCCTTTTGATCGAATATATGCTTCAAACTTTTGTGATCAGTGTATATAATGAACTTAACACCATACAAGTAATGTCGCCATAATTTCAACGCGAAGATTATAGCACCTAATTCAAGGTCGTGTGTGGTGTAATTCTTTTTATGAACTTTTAACTGTCTCGAAGCATAAGCAATTACTTTCTTACCTTGCATTAAAACACATCCCATTCCCGTGTGAGCATCACAGTAAATGGTAAAGTTTTCTAGTCCGTAAGGCAAAGCCAGGATAGGTGCATTGGTTAACTTTTGTTTGAGAGTTTCAAATGCTTCTTCCTGCTTCGGTCCCCATTCAAACTTGATTATCTTTCTTGTGAGTGAAGTTAATGGAACGGCTATTCTGGAGAAGTCTTGGATTCGGTAATATCCGGCTAAGCCTAGGAAACTTCGGACTTGAGTCGGTGTCTTGGGTTTCTCCCATTTGGTCATGGCTTCTATTTTTGCTGGATCTACTTGAATACCTTTTCATTTATAACATGGCCAAGAAATTGAACTTCGGATAACCAAAATTAACACTTGGAGAATTTGGCGTACAATTTCTCGTTTCTTAAGGTTTCAAGTATGATTTTGAGATGAACTTGATGATCATCTTTGGATTTAGAGTAAACAAGAATGTCATCAAAGAAAACGATAACAAATTTGTCTAAGTATTGCTTGCAAATCCGATTCATCATGTCCATGAAAGCTGCTGGAGCATTAGTGAGTCCAAAAGGCAAAACAGTGAACTCATAATGTCCGTATCGGGTTCTAAATGTTGTTATAGGGATATCTTCCTCTTGCACTTTCCATTGATGGTAACCCGATCTTAGGTCAATCTTTGAAAAACAACTTGCTCCTTAAAGCTAATCAAAAAAATCGTCTATTCTTGGTAGTGGGTACTTGTTCTTGATTGTAACTTTATTTAGTTCTCGGTAGTCTATACACATCCTCATTGATCCGTCCTTCTTCTTTTCAAACAGAATTGTAGCTCCCCATGGTGACGAACTCGGTCGTATGAATCTTTTCTCCAAAAGCTCATCTAATTGTTTCTTTAGTTCTTTCATTTCTGTAGGTGCTAGACGATAAGGAGATTTTGCTATCGGTGAAGTTCCTGGCATGAGGTCGATTCTAAATTCTACTTCTCTATCTGGCGGGGCTCCTGGTAACTCATTAGGAAATACATCTTGAAATTCGGACACGATCGGTAATTCTTCCATCTTCTGGGGTTCAGGTTCTTTAGTTATATAGGCCATGAATGCAAGGCATCCCTTACCTAAGAAACTACTTGCTTTTATCTTAGAAATGATTCCTACCTTTCCTGCTTTTTTGTCTCCGGTGATACGAATGGTTTTATTGTTAGACGTTTGAATGTCAATAGCTTTATCATTACATAATATACGGGCTTGATTAGACGATAACCAGTCCATACCTAAACTACATCAAAACCTGCTAATGTCATGGGTAACAATCGTACAGGTATGACGTGATCGGCTAAGGAAATAGTGGTGTTATTTAAGGCTTCAGTGATTATACTTACATTTCCATCAGCAGTTTTGAATTCATAATGTTTATCTAGCTTAACTAAGGGCTCATTTAATAGACTACAGAATTTATAATCTATAAAACTTTGGTTCGCACCTGAGTCAAATAATACCCTAGTGATAGCCATGAAGATGCTGATTTAAATTTAGTTAACGTTGACAACAATCCGGATCCGGATACAGAAGTGGATGGGTCGGGTCCATGGGTTACAACCCACCCCACCCGAAAGGCAATCCGATTTCATGCATACTAGCTGCCCACGTTATTTATTTCAGCATTTTTTTTTTTTATTGTAGTTTAATTCCTTTGAATTGTTTTCCTTTGCAGTTATTTAGTTTTCCCTAAACTGCAGTAATGGGTACCCCATGATCTACAACCATGTTTATTTTATTTCTTTATTTAATCGTATGCATGAATGAAAAAGGCAGAAGTTTATGTTTGATTAAAAATATTGTGTTAATTTTGCCTCAATGGATTTTGAGCAAGATTGATTTGTCTATGTTAGCTCAATTTTGGCATCTCGAGTGGTATTCTTAGACACCATTTTTTTATTTGGAGTGTTGTGTCTGTATCTTCGGTTAAAAGATAACAGTCCGACTGTTTGTTTTGGTGGTGAATCTGTATCCGAAACGAGCCGTTGATCTATCCGTTATATATACAATTTCAATTCCTACCCGTTACAGGTGATATTCCTATCATTTGGTATCAGATCTGAAATCGATCATTTCGACTAATAATCTCATTGCCTGTTAGTGTTCAGATTGCTCTTGCATCCCTTCAATACCCACTGCCTTTTTTTGTCACCTAATTTGTGCAATAATGGCTTACGAGACAAGAACTGTTGAACAACAACTAAGAGAATTGCAAGATCAATTTCATGAACTATCCCTCGCCATGCAACAGCAGCGGGGTAGGGAATGAACCCCTCCTAGATACCAACCAGTAGATGAAGATGATGATGTTCGTTCGGATGCCGGGGATTATAACCCCTATGGTCGCCGACACCGTGAAGCATATCACAGCATTGATATCAAAGTAGACATACCCGAGTACGATGGACCCTTGGATCCAGACGAGTTTATCGATTGGTTACGCACGGTTGAACGAGTGTTCGACTACAAACAAACACCGGAGGAAAAACGGGTGAAGTTGGTCGCTTTAAAGCTGCGAAAATACGCCTCAACATGGTGGGCTAATATCAGTTCACAACGAAAGAAGTTGGGCAAGAGTAAGGTCCATTCATGGTATAAAATGAAGAAGTTGCTTAAAACCAAATTCATGCCGGTGTATTACCTCCAAGAGAACTTCTCTAAGCTCCATAATATCAAGCAAGGAACAAGAACCATTCAAGAGCTTTCCCAAGAGTTTGAACACCTTCTAATGAAGTGTGATTTGAACCCTGATGACCCGCAAACCCTTGTGAGATATCTAGGAGCAGTAGAACCAAGAATTGCTAATGTGATCGAGTTGCAATCATACTCAACATTGGCTGAACTCATCCTCCTGGCACACAAAGTCGAGGCTCAACAGAAGACTCTAGGCAAGTTGGAGGTGTCCAAGGCTTTAGTTAAAGCGGCAGTAACTACACCAAACACTCCTCCCCTTACACCTGCTGTTACCATTCCGTCGAAGACGAATGATTCACCCGAAAGTTCAAACACTGCATCAAAGCACTCAAGGCGTTGTTTTCGCTGCCAAGGATTTGGACATATTTCATCTGAATGCTCCAACAAACGTGCCATTACTTTAATCGAGTTTAAAGCCTTGATCGATCCCCATTATAATGGCGAACAGATTCATCAAAAACCTGTAGAAGAGGTAGTAGTAGGACCTAATGAAGTGGACTGCTTGATGATACAAAGAGTGTTAAGTGGGACTACAGTTCAATGTGACAATGCACAACGAGAATCACTGTTTAGGACCCGCTGCACTATAGGGAACAAGGTATGTTCAGTTGTCATTGATAGCGGCAGCTGTACTAATGTTGCTTCACAATCCTTGGTGACAAAATTGAACCTGTCAACGGAACCACATCCCTGACCTTATGATCTCCATTGGCTCAATCAGGGTAAAGGCATTCGAGTCACCAAACGGGTCTTACTTTGTTTTTACCGTTGGACAGGAATACAAAGATGAAGTTTGGTGTGACATTCTACCCATGGATGCATGCCACGTATTATTAGGTAGACCTTGGTTATTTGATAGGCGGGTCATGCACGATGGACATCAAAATACATACTCGTTTCTCAAAGAAGGAAGGAAAATTACCTTACTACCACTGTCACCCCATTATCGCAATCAGCGAGCTCTATCAATATTTCTTTTGGCAGGTCTTCTTTATATAAAGTTGAATCCATATTCTCAAGTTTGAGGTCAAACTTTTTCAAAGAGAGTGAGGATGATAGCCATGAAGATGCTGATTTAAATTTAGTTAACGTTGACAACAATCCGGATCCGGATACGGAAGTGGACGGGTCGGGTCCATGGGCCACAACCCACCCCACATGAAAGGCAATCCAATTTTCATGCATACTAGCTGCCCACGTTATTTATTTCAGCATTTGTTTTTTTTTTTTTAGTTTATTTCCTTTGAATTGTTTTCCTTTACAGTTATTTAGTTTTCCCTAATACAACCATGTTTATTTTATTTCTATATGTAATCGTATGCATTAATGAAAAAGGCAGAAGTTTATGTTTGATTAAAAATATTGTGTTAATTTTGTCCCAATGGATTTTGAGCAAGATTGATTTGTCTATGCTAGCTCGATTTTGGCATCTCGAGTGGTGTTCCTAGACACGATTTTTTTATTTGGAGTGGTGTTCCTAGACTGTTTGTTTCGGTGGTGAACCTGTATCCGAAACGAGCCGTTGATCTATCCTTTATATATTCAATTTCAATTCCTACCCGTTACCGGTGATATTCCTATCACCTAGCATAAACATTATTAATAGGAAACATACCGGTGATCACGTCTGGTATATTAGCTGCCTTCTGGGTGTCTAGCATAAAGGCACGAGCGTTTCCTTTCTTGGCATCGGTCTTGGCACCGCTGCCACTTGCACCAGCCGCCACTATCCTCTTTCCCCACAATCAAAACACACTATTGCTTTTCTCGTGCAGTTTGCTTCCACATGACCCGGTCTCTTGCAGAAATTACATGTAACCGAGTTGTTTGGTCGAAGAAATTTTCCGAAGTGTCTTCTACCACATGACTTACAAATAGGGTGACTATACACAAACGCCCCTTCCCTTTACTTCTCAGTCTTCTTTATCTTTCCTCCCACAATTGTTTTTCTATCATCCTTCTACTTCTCATCCTGATTCCTTATCATCCCATCCATCAAATACCCGGCCAACTCCATAGCAGATTCCGTCGAAGACGGCATATGTGAATGAACTAAGTAACGGATTTCTATTGGTAATCCGTAGATATAGCGTGTCACTTTATTGATTTCAGGAGTGACCAAGTGAGGGACAATTCTACAAAACTCAAGAAACTTGGTGTTATATACCTTGAGATTGGTTCCCACAACCTTGTGGTTCCACAGTTTAGTCTGAATCTGATCCATCTCATTTATTGGGAAAATTTTCTTTAGTATCATGGCTTTAAATGTTGCCCAGTCCAGATTGTATAAATTTTCTCTACCCTTGATTCCGATTAGGGTATTCCACCATTCTAAGGCCTCCCCCTTGAACACTAGGAGGTATATTGCACCTTCTCACTTTCCGTACACTTGCTAATCAATACGATTGATTCCATTTCCTCCAACCATCGGAGGGTAACTATCGCTCCCTTATCCCCATGGAACTCTTTGGGGTTATCCGAATTGCCATCTCCGTTGATCAGAGTGACAATTCATCCAACTAGACGATTTTGATTCAGTCTCCTGTTTGATCTTACTCTGCACTTTCTGTTCCTCGGAAGGATGATACGTGTGAATTTCGGATGGGTAATACTGGGGATTGTTGTCGATAGTGTTGTCGGAAATTTCGGTTGGACATTGCTGACTTCCTGGGAGATACACGGGTTGGCTCCCATATGGTAACGTCGGAATGATTGGTTGATTGTGATTGAAAAATCTAGTATAATAGCTATTGCTACTCTCCATATCGGATGGTTCGTAGTTGAATGTCGGTTTTGATCGGATAGCTACTCGGCGTCTATGACCAAGATAGTTAACGTAAGACATCTGCACTTTGTTAGATTAGGGATAGGAAGTTTACCAATCCTATCTTATCCCTATGAATAATAATGATAATAACTATAAGGTTAAAGCTTAGGTACTAACGTTTAAATACCTAATTCGCTGAAACCGATGGCTCTAATACCAACCTGTCACACCCCGACTTAGGGCCTAGGCGTGTGACCACAAGTTGGTACATGTTTTGTAAATATATCATAGTATTGGGTTAATTTTTAGCGGAAGACTTTAGGTTTGAATATAATATTAATTTATATTGAAAATTTACTTGGGAATTAAATACCCGAGTATTAGTTTACAAAATATATGTTTCATAGTAAAAGGATTTTTAGTTATCAAAACCGGAGCCATCTGGTACGCGCTTCTATCTTCATTAAGACTCCAATCCTTGTTCATGCTACTTATGCTTAGTTACCTGTAATGGGTTGGAAAAATACGTCAGCTATATGCTGGTGAACACGTATGACTCGATAAAACATTTGAATGACATTACAATAAAAATATAGTTTTCTCTACAAGCTCAGCGAAAGCATTTCTACTTCCGGTCTATGTTTCACTGCCCTACACACACAATTATTCCCGAGCCACGTAGCCCTTAATGGGAAGCTAGTTATGACCATTAGCCCGCGGCCACGTAGCCTTTGAATGATTAGGCTGAATGGTTATGTTTGGATCCAGACACATATGTATTCGGTCTGAGTTGTTTTTATTCTCTAATTTGTATTATAACGTTTTAGAGAATACATGATCTCATGAAAATATTGACTGACTCTTTAAGACAAACACCCGTTCATCTTATCGAGTATAAATATGTTTTGATTGATTGAAAAGGTTAACGTATTCACCTGTATCGTCGGTGTTGGAAAACCTTGACTGTGAATGATTGAGAATGATATTTTAACCTATAAATAAATAGGTTCGTATGAATGTTTTGAATGATGATTAAGCTATGATTGTAAGCTTAACCTTGAAATCATTTATCTTTGATTGTGAATGAAAACACTTGGTTTTTATGTGACGTTTGATGTAGCATGCTTTGGCTTAATAGTTTATAACACGTTGGTAAGTTTCTCCAGGTAAGTAAACAAGTCCCTCGGTTGATTGGGATTTATACGAATTACTTTTCATTAGGCAAGAAACTTACTACTAGTGATATCACCTTACAGTTACTACATGCCCGTTAAAATATATATTTGATTAACATTACTTAGTTATGAAGTAACGTTTATGAAAACTTGTTTATGAATGTTTATAGAATGTTTATAAAAACCTTTCAAGGTTAAAGGCCGTAGCCTTGATTGATTGTCTAAGCTATAATTTAATAACTTAATCATAATTCCTACCTTAGATTGGATACTTAGATTGATAATAAGAAAAAGGCAGGATCTTGATCTACTTGATTATACGATTGCTATCTTGATTATAACTTCGTTCCTTGCACGAACTATGAGAAAATGGCACGTAGGCTTGGCACGGCAACGGGGCACGCCTTACGAGGTTAAGTGTGTGAATATGGAGGTGTGTTTTGGACGAAATGGTTGAATACCCGTCACCCCCTTCTATAGGCTGATTCTGGACTCCGTCGCGGTACGCGATGGGTTCCTTTACCCAGTCGCGTACCGCGGCGCCGCAATTTAACGCCGCCTTACCAGCATGTGACACGTGGCCTGTCATATCGTGCCACGTGTTGACACGTCGTTGGACACGTGTCCAGTGACTCAGCATGGTCATCGCGATACGCGATGACCGTTATGTTTTGGGCCGTAGCGTATCGCTACGCCGCCCATTTATGGGTCTGCGTGCAAGTTCATCGCGCTACGCGATGGGCTTAGGTTTGCCTCATCGCGTATCGCGATGGGTGAAGTTTTCAAAATGTTCATTTTTGGTCCCTATACTTTCAAAGTTAGTGTTTTAGGCTTAAATTTATAGGGTAAAAGACGCGGTGTTACACGGGTTGCACATTCATTCCGACAACCCAATACCCCGCAACCTGTTAAGACGACACGATTGACGGCCCTAACCGTGAGCTTGACAACCTAGTTGCTCTAATACAATGTTGGTTAAATAGTAGCAGTTGGAAAAGAACTAAAACGGGTTAAGTTTATTGAAGCCAAACAATTACTCATACAACAGTAAAATGCAGACTCAAATTTATTAAAGCTTTGAAAAGATGATATGATGACTCAGGTAATACTTAATAATGTTGTATTGTAACTATAAACTGTCACATGGATTTCAAATTGATGGTTTTCATTTCAATCTTGCTGGTACGTAGCCTGAAGATCCCATACCAGTTTCTAACAAATAGTGAGGATTTGATCTTTGTTTAGTAGAATCATAGTATGTTATTATAATCTACCAATAGTTACAAAAATGTATAAGACATTAGTACTAACCAATTGTCCTATTATGTATTCGATATTAGGTTTATTAGTATGAGCCAAAAGCCAGTTAGGATTAGCTTTATTAGTATGAGCCCACATGCCATGTAGGCTAGGTTTGACCTTGGGCCCGCAGACTCATACTAATAATATCCAATATTATGATGCAAAAGGTGAAGGCATCCCTGAATCTAGAAGAGCTTCTGTGTTTAGTCAACTCCATGGAATAAATAATGACCCTATTCAGCTATTACCTGAATATCGTTCGCTCCTGTTGCGGTGTCTGACTTCATTGATTCTGCTTATTTGTTTATGGTCCACCTTATGCTACAGAGCCGTCTCCGAGATGTGCTAAAAAATTTTGAACCGAAGGAGGAAAAAAATTCGGCCTTAAATAGAAGTTTTTCATTGTTTAAATTTAATTTTTTAAATGGGCTCACTTGCTTACGATTTGGGTTGTACAAAAAAAAAGTTGATGTCACAAGTTAGACTAGAAACCACAACCTTTTGGTTGAGACTCATAAACATTTGCCACTACACCAAACTAGTAGTTGCGTAATTGAAAATAATTTTTTGCAATTTAAAGAATTATTTTTTCTCAATTTTTACTAATTTTTTCAATTAAAAAAAATCTTTTACACTGTCAAACTATTTAGAAATAAAATTAAAAAAACCTTGATAACCTACTATCCAGGTAAAATATCTAGGACTGGAACACAAAGGAAATTCTAGTGACCTAATTGAAATAAAATATTTTATGCGTGACTTGATTGAAACAATTTCAAAACTTAATTACTATTCTATGAAGTATTCCCTAAAAATTAATATATGGTCTTTTTAAAAAAGATATTATTTATAATTAAGAAACAATTTTATAATAAAAAAAGTAAGCCGTTCATGGGTCTCACCAAGCCGAAGTAGCTTTTAAACCGGGTTACAGCATTTCATTTATTTGTGAAATCCTTTGATCATTAAATCCTAAGTATATTATTAACTTCCTTACAATAAATAAAATTAAAATTCAAAAAAATATATAAATATTAGAAACAAATAATGTAAAACAACCCCGTAATACGGGGGATAAAAACTAGTGTGTGTGTATGTGTATATATATATATATAGATATATATAGATATATAATCCATTTTATAAATTAATAACTATTAAAACTTCTAATAAGGTTTTGTTATTTTATATTTTTTTCATATTTTTGGATGATGGCTGACTCTCATTGGGCATAAGGCCCATAGTGTTGTTGAAAAACCAGTTGTGGCCCATCTTTTTTAACTAAACACTAGGTTTAAGTGTTTAACATTAGATTACAGGATCTACTTATCAGCTCATGGCCGCCTCCTTCGTCTAGCATGATTTTTGAAACCCTATAAACAAGGAGATGCCTCCATTCATCTGTTTCATCTCTATTTTCTATTCTCTGAACGTGTATTAGGGTTTAAACCCAGATATACATCATAACTTCATAGTTTTGTGTTGATTCATACTAAGAACCGACACAAGAAATGGATTGTGAACGAGGCTGGTGAGTATATGGAATATTTAAGGTTCGACCGGCGGGTCACCGGGGTCCGGGCCGACCGTCGCCCGTAAAAACCAGCCGGGTTTTTAGAAAACAGGTTAATGTTGCAAACCGGACCGGTATGCTTAGCGGGTCCTGGACGCCGGTCCAGTTCGGGTTTCAAAACAATGCTTACATGGACTTCATGTAACATCCCCAAAATTTCGATCCAAATTTGACAGCTAAGTAAAGTTGAAGGATCAAAACTATTCTCTAAAATAAGTGTTGGGAAAATTTAAATAAAGAAAGCAAGATCATTCTATAAGGAAATAAAAATATCCCATAAATAAAGTTATCTTATGTTAAGGATATGGAATAATGAAATTCCATCCCACATTGAAAGATGTAAGAAAGTGGAGCATTCCACATGAGTATAAATAAGGAAGTTAAAATCCATCCCACATGGAAAGTGGTAAAGAAATGGAAGCTCTTTATAAGGAAGAGAGTTTTCATTATAATATTCTTATATGCCTAGCATGCATCCCGTGGTCCTAGCGGAGGGTCTCGGGCTCGGACGAGGACGACGTCGAAAGGCGTTGGGCGCAATGTGGCACTTTGATGGCACACTTTGCACTTCCCAAGCTCGCATCGCCGCGAGCCGCTTGAGAGCCGCCTTATTGTTTTTGGAATATGAAAGTAAAACCAAGATATGACAAGTTACTTAAGACAAGGGATCAAAAAAGAAAATTTGAGTTCAGTGTGCCATCTCGATACGCGATAAGCACAGAGCAAAGGTCATCGCGTATCGCGATGGACCTTGATGAGTCAGCGGACACGTGTCAGCTTGTAGTATGGCGGCGGAGAAAATACAGCGCCGCGATACGCGACGGGATCACGCGATGGGTTGCAAGTGCAACCTATAAAAGGGGGGCTCACGGCTCATTCACTCTCACACCAAAATCCTTTTTTTCTCTAGAATCAATCTCTCACTACCTCGGTTTCCGTGCCGCGACCTGACAATACCTCGAAGTGCGTGCCACCCGAAAATAACCCGACAATCTATCTCGAAGTCCGTGCAAGACACGACGACCACCATATATCACCTTGTTTTGCGTGCCAAGCATCGTTTTGCGTGCTGAGTATCATAGTGCGTGTCAATCTCTGAGGTTACAACAGTTTAAGATCTAGTACGCGTTAGAAAGTAGAAGTGCGGCTCAATCAATCTTAGTAATCAAACTCCGAATACCCGTGTAAGGTAGGGGTTCTGCTTAAGTTATTATTTTATTGTTATTCTTATGGCTTAGACCATTGTCAGGGATATAGCCCAAACCTTGATCATAAATATGTTTATATAAGCTTTAAACATACAAGGATTAGAGTAATGTTTCTTTACAATTAAGAAACACATATTTTTCATTCATAAGAATATAGTCAAAATATAGTTTCTTAACGATTCAGAAACATAGCATTCATACACAAGGAATATAGTAAAAACATTATTTCTTTATGATTAAGGAACATAAGATTTTTCATTCAATACTAGCAGTCAATGAATGTTTCTTCTTGAAGAAGAAACAGATTATAGATGTTTCTTCATGAGGAAGAAAGTAATCATATGATTTGGTAAATAAAAAGAAAGACTACATGTCTCAATATTTTATTCAAACAAATGATCAATCAAGGTTTAAAGCTATCAAAACCAGACTAAGGGTATGTAGCCGGATCAGAAGACGATCCGGATATTTATATAAACCTATTTTATAATAGGTCAATCATCAATCAATCAATCATTCATAGTCAAGGTTTCAAACGAGATCACCATATCATTCAGAACAGACAATCACAGGTGAATACGTTAACATTTTCGATCAATCAAAACATATTTACACTCAATAAAACGAACGGGTGTTTTGTCCTAACGAGTCAGGCAATGATTGCATGAGATTATATGTTCTCTAAAACATTATAATACAATATAGACAATTAAAGCAACTCAGACCGAGTACACATGTGTCTGGATCCAAACATAACTGTTCTGCCCATCAATCAATGGCCGGGGTGGCCGCGGGCTAACGGTCATAACTAGTTGTCCTTGCTTGGGGGAACAATTGTGTGTGTGTAGGGGAGTGGTACAAAGCCCAGATGTGGTCGTGCATCTGCTGAGTGTACAGAAAACTATAATTGTATTGTAATTGTCATTCAAATATTTTATAGAGTCATACGTGTTCACCAGTATATAGCTGACGTATTTTTCCCCACATTTCAGGGAAACCTATTATCACAGATAGCAAGGAATATAGTCATTCATGATGATAGACGCTCGCAAGATAGAGATGGCTCAATTTTAAATCATTAAAATATTATAAACAAGATTCAAAATCCGATGTATAAATCAAACACTCGGGTATTTAATATCCGAGAAGTTTTTAATAAATTATATTATATTCAAACCAAAGTCTTCCGCTAAAATAAATTGCAACTATGATGTATTTACAAAAGTGGTACCAACTATTGGTGCCTAGGCCCTAATTCGGGGTGTGACACTCCAAATTTAGCTAACATCCACCATAAAAAGTGGAGTCAAAACAAAGACTTAACAACCTAAAATTAAACCCACTTTCTCTTAATTGACCGGTTAAAATTATCAATCATTTAACCAACTATTTTAATAATAACAAAACAAACAAATAAAAGCAACAAACTCTTTCAAATCAAATTCTAAACATGGGTTAATTAAAACCCTTTATTCCAGCTTGACTGAACTCCACTTGACCATTAGTTGCTCACCCTTGACTGACTTGACCCATACTCCACCCGAACTGTAACATCACCAAAATTACGATCCAAATTTGACAACTTAGGAAAGTTGATGTTGGTACAGATGAGCTGTAGAGGAGCAAAGTTGATGTTGGTTCGTTTAGTGCAGATGAGCTGTAGAGGAGATAAGCTGAGGACCAAAAGAAGAGAAGACCGAGACGATGATCCCAATGCATCGAAAGATGCAGGTGGTGAGTTGCCAAGAACTACTATAGCTCTTGGGGCTTCCACAGATGAGGGGGAGTCTGCATCTGGTGATGATGTGGTTGCTGTTGGTGATGATGTGGTTGCTGTTGGTGATGATGTGGATGTGGTTGAAGATGTTGAGATTGTTGATGATATGATTGATGCGCTGAAAGAGATTGACGATATGTTAGAGGATGATGAGTTGTCAAATGAAGATGATGTTCTGCCAATCGATGAGATCGAAAAGATTGGTGCAGAAATTGTGGTTGAGAATGTGATAGAAGAAGGAGAGATTGTTGAAGAAAATGTAGAGCATGAGATCCCTGTGGTTGAACAGTCGACTATATGTGAAGATGCTGCGGTTGACAACACTGAGTGGGAAGATCAGCCAAACTGGAAGGAAGGCTGCGCTCAGTGGTTTGTTAAGACGAAGAAGCCAGCAGTACCGACGATGTTCAAAAAGTCGTATAATATAAAGGGATATGCAGAATCAAAGAAGGGAATCATATGCTGGTTGTACGATGAAGAGTTGAAACTATTTGTGATCAAACGTTACGACGGCATTCAGTACTTCAAGAAGATGTTAAGATCCCTGAATACCTTACCGGAGTGTGAGGTGAAAGACTTAGCAAGACTGGGGCTGATAAACAGAAGCGATGATAACATGGCGAGAGTAATTGGGAAAATTGTTTGGAAGGAGGCCATTAAAGATAAAAAGTTTGAACTTCTAAAGCCTCAGAAAGGGAAGTTAGTAGAAGACAAAGATAGAGGGATGAGGGCAGACGGCAAACCATGGATGGTTATGAAGTATAAACCAGTCCGTCATTTAAAAGAAGTGCCGATGAAAGTGATGCCCAAGAACGTCTTGAAAGACTTGAAGTGGTGGTACGTGGATTGTGAAACTGCTGAAGCGGTCATGGAGGATGAAGATGAGCAAGAGATCATGAGAGTGTATGATCCTATGCACTTAGTCAATCTGTCTCAAGCTGACTTGCAGGTACTACATGCTAAGAAGATTTTCTACATTCCTGCTTGGAAAGAGGAAGCTAAGAAGTACCAGAAGTTGGTTTCTGTATGTGTTAGACAGGGAGTGCATGCATGAAGAGATGAAGAGAAAAGACGAGAGATTACAAGACACAAGCTTTGAAGATCAAGATATGAAGCTACTGCCAAGGGGGAGTCTGTTGGTACATAAATGTCAGTAGTTCATAGTCTAGCGTTTGTAATCGAGTCTGTAATGTAATTATGTTTAAGTTTATGTTTATGTATGTAAGCGAAGTTATCAACAAGTTCGCTTAGGCGAACTTGTTGAACAAGCGAAGTTGTCGACAAGTTCGCCTAGGCGAACTTGTTCAACGAGCGAAGTTACTGACAACTTCGCCTGAGGCGAAGTTGTCGTGTATTTATATAGCCTACGGGTTTACGGCTTAGTAGTTAGAGTTTTGGTTAATCACGTGTGATTCAGTAAAGTCGATAGACGAGAGATAGAGTCTGTAACAGACGTGTTTCAAGTTATAATATATAACGTGTTCGGTTGTATCGCGTGTGATTGTTTTACGTATTCTACGCTCGTAACTACCTACGCAGGGATTCCGCACCTACGTTGATAGCGATATCCCGTGTAAGATCCGTCCGGGAACCTACAATTGGTATCAGAGCTTTGGCTCGATTGTGTGGTTCGGGATTTCACGCGGGTGTAGAAAACGTCTCGTTTGACCTATTCGCGGGACGCGTTTTCGTTGATATTGTGTTATACTCACCTTATACAGTCATATTCAAGCCGTCACACCGACCGGAAACTGCTAAATTGTCGAAAACAGATCTGAATATTTTCAGTGTTCTTCGGGCGAAGTTGTTGTTCTTCAGGCGAAGTTGCCGACGCTGGAAGTAGGGTTTCGGCGAAGATATAAGGTTGAGCGAAGTTAACCACAACTTCGCCTACCTCATAAGTTCGCCTAAGCGAAGTTATCCTCAACTTCGCTTACCTCCTAAGTTCGCTTACCTTTAGCGAAGTTATTCTCAACTTCGCCAAGTCACGCGAATTTAAGGATTTTCCAGCGAAGTTAACACTTAAGCGAAGTTATCCTTAACTTCGCCTATAGTACTGTTTGGAAGAATTGTTGTTTTTTTCGGGTTTTTCTTGTTTTCGAGAAGATGTCGCCGATTAACATCTCAGAGTTAGTCAAAATGGAAGTTGAAGCGGGGTCGGCTACTAAGGCCCCAAGGTTGATGAAAGGAACTGACTTTGTGGCGTGGAAAGATAGGTTCATTCAGTATATTAAATACCAGGATGCAAAGATGTGGGTGTGCATCCAGGATGGATATATTCTACCGACAATGGAATACGAAGGTCGGGATGTGATAAAGAAGTACAGCAAGATGGAGGAAGAAGAGAAAAAGATGTATGAGGCCGAGAGCAAGGCCCATGCTGCAATTACTATGGCTCTTCCTCAAGAGATTCTCCATACATTCAGGAAGTACACTTCTGCACGAGAGCTTTGGGATGCTCATGAGAATAGATTCGAAGGGAACGTGGGTATTCGTGCCTCGAAGATTAAGCTGTTAAAGACCCAGTTCTCTGTTTTCAAGTATTTGAAGAACGAATCGCTCGATGATATTATCACCCGATATTATCATCTAATGACAGAGCTGAACAACTATTCTATTGCTTACAGATAGGAGGAAATAGTTGAGAAGCTTCTCGATGCTCTCCCACCGAAGTGGGAAATGTACACTGTTCTAATGAGGGAAGACAAAGACTTTCCTAATTATGACTTGGAGACAGCAGTAAACAAGCTCAGAACCTTTGAGCTTAATATGGTTCGTAAAGAGACACCAACGGATCAGGTTCAAGACCCTGGTATGTATGGTGCCAAAGCTAACTCAGGCTCAAGTTCGAAGTCTGAATCTGCTGCTTACTACTCCAAAGGAGAGTTAGGTTCTAACTCTTCTCATGAAGGAAATGTGTCAGTAAACATGAACGGTGATGTTTGCTTTGTTGCTGGAGGATCAAGTGCTTCGAAACCTCAAGCATCCAAGAGTAGTTTCTCTCCCAGTGCTTCAAGCAATAACTACACTAAGATGCCAATGAGTGTCAAATCTGCTGAAGAGCAGTTTGCACTCTATGCATCTTTTATTGCTTCTTACGAGAACTACATACAAGGGAAGATTGTGGACCCTGCTGCTTTGGAAGAAGACTATGACCAGATCGATCCTGATGATCTAGAGGAGATGGATCTGCAGTGGCAGATGGCGATGATAGTCAGAAGAGTGAAGCGTTTCATGAAAAAGACTGGCAGAAAGTTCGTAGGTGGAAAGCCAGGTTTTGATAAGTCAAGGGTGAGGTGTTACAATTGTCAACAAAATGGACACTTTGCAAAGGAGTGCACTAATGCACGTGTAGAACGTAGTCAGGGGAGGACTACACAGCAAAGTGGAAATAACAATGGGGATAATGCCATGATGTCTGATGCTGGTGAATACAACTGGAACATGTTCTCTGGAGAACTCTTTGAGCAGGCACACATGGCGAAGGTTGCAGCTGAAGAATGTATGAAAGCTGCTGAAAATGAAAAAGCTTTCATGGCTAATGACCAGAACTCCGAGGTATGTACTAAACCTATCTGTACTAAATGTGAGAACTTGTCTGAACAGCATGCTACAATTACTGATCAGTATGTTAAGTTGGATGCCGAATTTAAAACCTTGAAAGAAGATCATCACTTCACAAAGACAAGAGAAAATAATTATAAAATAAAAATTAAAGCTTGTGAAAAAGACGTTAAAAGTTTAAAAACAAAATTAGCTGAAAAAATTGATGTGATCGATCTAAGCTACGAGGTTTTAGAAGAGAAAACCAAGTTAATCGCTGAGAAAGAAAAACAGATTGCTGATCACCAGGTAAAAGTGGTGGAACTAAATAGGAAACTGGAGCAATTCCGGAATTCCTCTGCTATTCTTGATCACCTCGTTAGTGATCAAGGTTCCTCACCTAAGAGGGGAGGAATTGGTTACCATGAGGTTCCACCACCTTTTAACCATAATTATACTTTCAATCCTAGTGTTCATGAATCTGTTAATTTTGTAGCTGATCAGACAGGTCCTGCTAAGGAAACTGGTAAAGTACCGGAAGTTAGTAAAGGCGAAACAAGTTCGCCTGTCTCAAAAGTTAAAATTTCTATTTCAAGTCCAGTCTCATCTGATTCGGATAAGTCATCCGAGTCGGGTAAGACAAAAGAGAAGGAAGTATTACCCACTAGTGGAGAAAAAGTTAAATCAACTAAAAGGAGTACTCCACTCAACCCATATGTCCCACCTTATGTGAGACGTACGGTTGGTAATACTGCCTCCACATCTAAAACATCTGCTGAAAAGAAAGCTGAACATAGGTGTTGTTTTAGATGTAATCAAACAGGGCACCTTGTTGCTGATTGCCCTCTGAAGCAGCGTTTCAGAGAGGTGAGGCCCTCGAAAACTGAGACTAAGGTTTTTGGTAATCGTTTAAATGTTAAAAATGAAAACCATTCAAATTTGAGAGATAATACAGGTTTTCAAAGAAACACATCTCGTTTTTACACTACTAATAACCAAACCAAATGCTATAATTCTTTTGATTCTCTTAATGTTCGTGGGTTTGGTTGGCCTCACTATCAGTCTCCAAGGAGGTATCCTGTTAGGACTCGTGGAAATTTTTCTAATGCTAACTTTGGTCAGCCAAGTTGTGTGAGTTCTGTTAAGAAGGTTAATCGACCCAAGACCAAGAGGTCTTGGGTCCCCAAATTTTAATAATCTCTTTTGTTTGTGCAGGAACAGTTGAACAGGGCTTCCAATAATCTTTGGGTTGTGGACAGCGGCTGTTCCCGGCACATGACTGGTAACAAGGATTTGTTACAAGATTTAAAACCTGTTCAAGGAGCAAGAGTCAGTTTTGCCGGTGAGAGTGGAGGCAAAATAACAGGAAGGGGTACGGTAACTAACGGGAAGATGACGTTAGAAAATGTGAACTTTGTTGAAGAACTGAAGCACAATCTGCTGAGTGTGTCGCAGATTTGTGATAAAGATTATACCGTACACTTCACGAAGACTGATGCGATAGTGTTGAAGCCTGGTTTTCAAATACCAGAGGAGTGGATAGTAATGAAGGCTCCACGTGATCGAAATACGTATATGATGGATTTAAGTTCAACTGAAATGTCAACGGAAGAATCGTGCCTTTTGACGAAAGCAAGCGAATCGGAATCTGAACTGTGGCACAGGAGAATGGGGCACATTCATCTTCGGAAGATGAACCATATTGTCAGACATGGGCTTGTGTTGGGTGTTCCCTTAAAAAGTTTCAATTTTGAAGACAAATGTCTTGCGTGCAAAAAGGGAAAGCAGCACAAGAAGTCCCATCTCACCAAGAAAATAAATTCAATTGCCAGTACACTAGAGCTGCTTCACATGGATCTCTTCGGTCCTGTGAATGTAAGAAGTCTAGGTGGTACAACTTATTGCTTGGTGATCACTGATGACTACTCACTATACTCGTGGGTATACTTCCTCAAATCAAAGGACGAAACGGCTCAAATGGTGAAGAATTTGATTACCAAAGTTGAGAACATTATGGCTAAACGAGTGAAGTTCATCAGAAGTGACAATGGTTCCGAGTTTAAAAATTTTGAAATGGATATCTTATGTCTGTCAAGAGGGATTGAACACCAATTCAGCGCTCCGTATACTCCGCAACAGAATGGAGTGGCTGAAAGGAAGAATAGAACTTTAATTGAAGGAGCCAGAACTATGCTGGCTGATTCGAAGCTTCCGGTGGTGTTCTGGGCTGAAGCTGTTTCTACAGCTTGCTATGTACCGAATAGAGTTTTAATGGTAAAAAGACTTAATAAAACATGCTACGAGCTTATGCATGGGAGAAAGCCCAATTTGTGTGGACTTGAAGCTTTCGGGTCCCCGTGTTCAATTTTAAAGTCACATTCAAAGTTTGGTGAAGCAGCCGATGAAGGAATCTTAGTCGGCTATGAAGTTGGGACTCCCAACAGGCGTGTCTTTAATACAACGAACGGCAAGGTTGAGGTGGTATGTAACACCGACATTACGAGTTACAGATCGCCAAGACCGAGCATCGGACCTCCTGGGATTTTCGACTATGATAGGCTCTTCAAGTCTTTTAACATACCTGATTTGTTTTGTACAGAAGAAGAAGAACGTGTTGCTACGAAGATGATTCTAGATGAGGAGGAAAATTTGGCACATAGACAGCTATTTGATGATTGTCAACCTTCCTCATCAAATTCTATCGGTACCCCTGCTGTCTCTCCTGAAGAAGAGTTTATCAATCCATTTCACTCTCAGCCAGAAACAACCATTGATGAGCTCTCTTCTAATTTAGAAGATAATTTGCATGTCGGTGCTGTTCCGGCAACGAGAATTCACAAAGAACACCCTTTGGAGAATGTTATAGGTGATGTGTCCTCCGGTGTACAAACCAGAAGTAGCTTGAATGAGCACACCTGTGTTTATACAAGCATTAAGGAAACAGGTATAATGAACGAATGTTTGTACTCATGCTTTATTAGCCAGATTGAACCGAAAAATTATCAAATGGCTCTTAAGGACAGCTCGTGGGTCGAGGCCATGCAAGAAGAGTTGGCTCAATTTAAGAAGATGGAAGTTTGGACTTTGGTTGAAAAACCAAGGAATGTGCATGCGATAGGCACAAAATGGGTGTTTAAGTGCAAGAGAGATGAAAAGGGGATTATTATAAGAAACAAGGCGAGGCTGGTCGTTAAGGTTTTAATCAGCAAGAGGGGATAGATTATAATGAAGTGTTCGCTCCGGTGGCCAGGTTGGAAGCGATAAGATTGTTTTTGGCGTTTGCTGCTTTTAAGAAGATGAAAGTGTTTCAGTTGGACGTGAAGAGTGCGTTCCTCAATGGGAAAGTTGATGAGGTTGTGTATGTTGAGCAACCTCCGGGTTTTCCTGACCCAGACTTTCCTGATCACGTGTACAAGTTGAGCAAGGCGCTGTATGGATTACATCAGGCACCTCGTGCCTGGTATTCAACGTTATCGGACTACTTGCTAGAGAATGGTTTTGAAAGGGGTTTGATTGACAACACACTGTTTGTGAAGAGAGATGGAAGTGACTTCCTGCTAGTTCAAGTCTACGTGGATGACATCATATTTGCTGCATCAAGAGTCTCCATGTGTCAGGATTTTGAGGCCGTCATGAAGAAAAGATTTGAGATGAGTGCTATGGGTGAACTAACGTTCTTTTTAGGATTGCAGGTTGATCAAAAGAAGGATGGGATGTTCATTCATCAAACAAAATATGTTCATGATGTCCTCAAGCGCTTCAAGATGGAGGACTCTTCTCCATTTGACACTCCAATTTGCGTCAACCACAAGTTGGGAGTTGAAATAGACGGTGACGCAGATGTGGACCCAACTCAGTATCGGGCTATAATAGGTTCTTTGATGTATTTGACTGCTTCTAGGCCTGATATAATGTTTGCTGTTTGTCTTTGTGCTCGTTTTCAGGCAAACCCAAAGGAATCTCACATGAAGGGTGTGAAGAGGATTTTGCGGTATCTCAAAGGCAAGCCGAAGCTAGGGTTGTGGTACCCGAAGGGAGGAGACGTGGAACTGGTTGCTTATACAGATTCTGATTATGGAGGGTGCAATCAGAGTCGGAAGTCGACAACAGGAGGATGTCAGTTTCTCGGTGGAAGATTAGTTTCCTGGCAGTGCAAGAAACAGACATCAGTCGCAATCTCTACGTGCGAAGCTGAATATATGGCAGCATCCAACTGCTGCTCTCAGGTTTTGTGGATTCAGCAACAATTGCGCGACTATGGTCTGAATTTCTTACTCACTCCTATTTTAATTGATAACACTGCTGCCATCTCAGTAATTAACAATCCCGTGAAACATAGTAAAACTAAACATATTGAAATTCGTCATCATTTCATACGGGATTGTGCTGAGAAGAAACTGATTAAGGTCGAAAAGGTCGATACGCTAGAAAATTTCGCTGATTTATTTACAAAAGCGTTTGATAAATCCAGATTTCAAAACCTAATTGAGCTGAACGGGATGATCAATCCCGAGTAACCATGTTTTTTTTTGTGTTTGAAAAAAAAAAAAAAAAAAAAAAAAAAACGTCACTATTGCTTAAAATTAGTCGGTTACCTCAGTTTGATGTACATATCCTCGGATATGTTTTGGTCCTCGTTTCTACTTGTAGAGAATGAGGGTCGCCATTAACCAGATGACTGAAAGTGACCGGGGCGGTTATGATGTGTTTTCTTTCTGTCGCTGAAAATTAGTCGGTCATACTTAGTTAGAAGGACACATACTTGTATGTGGTCGGTCCGGTTGATCCATTGGATCTTCAGGATTGCCGTTTACCTGAAGACTTTGACGTGATCGGGGCGATTGAAGTCAAAATTTTTTAGGGAAATGAAATTACTTTTCAAGTCTGTTACTTCGTAAGAAGTTCGTTAGCTATGATTAAACGGAAAATTGATCCAACCATGGAAAATGATAGATATACTAACTTTGTGTGCTTAACTAGTGAAGTTATTAGGCTTAAAAGGCTTTAGGACAATCATTGTATGTCATGGTAACTTTTTATGGTGCGTAAAAGTAGACGTGATACAAACTAATTTTACTTGATTTTATGTGGAAACTCCTTAAGAGTTTTGCGTGTCTTCATATATATCTTTTCGAATGATAGGCATAAAAGCGATTACCCAGTCATACACGAGCCCATGTGTGTTCTGATTCCCGTGAAGAAAGCGTTTCAAGACACTGCAGTGATCCAGATTCGGGACTTGCAGTTGTTTATTACTCTGAAGTCTATAAGTATGTTTGTTCAAAAAAAAAAATAAAAAATAAATAAATAAATAAAAAAAAATAAAAAAAATTTAGTACTTATGAGTTATTGTAACATTCGAGAGTTCAAGATATCGAGACTTCTCAATCATGGAGTAAGAATGTGTACGGGAAGCAGACAAAGAATACTTACAAGTTAATCAGACACTATAGGTCGAAGTCAATTCGGGGTGACTTGGGGAAAGCCAAATACGCTTTGAGGATAGATAGGAGGCATCAATATTTCTGAGTTGTTGCCAACTTAAATTTTGAGGCTTAATCGAACCTAACTCGTATCACAGAAACGATGAAAACCACTTTAAGTTATACCTGCTTACAACCTGTCTCTATATGTCATAATACAGCTAAACACGGATCTATGTGACAGTCACGTAGTTAGTATGATTCCTGTTCGGATCTTTTCTAAAACGTAGCAGTCCCTATCGAGACTGAAATTTGATCCCTTATACTTTAAATTTTTACGTTTCTGTACTTAGATAGTATTATGACTTTTTAACTGGTTACTTAGAATTGATCATGTTATCTATTTCTTCTTGGATAGTTTTATAACTTAATTGGAAAATTGTTCAAAATTATAAGGTTTGGTTATGAAAATATAGGCGAAGTTGTTGAATCAGGCGAACTTGTGGATAACTTCGCCTAGGCGAAGTTATCCGTAACTTCGCCTGACCAACTCTGACCCTATATAAGGATTTCAAACAGTAAAATATTCATTATTTCAAAATCTCAGCGAAGTTGTTCCGAGAAACCCGGCGAACTTAACTATTATCCGGCGAACTTGATTCGTTTCCGATTTCGATCCTTTTTCTCAGTTTCGTTCTTAGATTCAAGGTGTGTGTTATCGATTAACCGTATATCCAAAGACAGTGATGCTTTTCATAGGTCGTTTTGAACGGTTTCGTGACCTCGGTCCGGTGACCTTTCAAAACCGAGATTTACAAACTTATATTACGTGTTCATGGACGATCTTTTCATCTAACCATCCGTAATATCATGTGTTAGAGTCTCCTGGATCGTCAAACTTTGCCGAATCATCGGATTCCGGCTGTTAGAATCCTAACAGTCGCCTATTCTGATGCAGGCGAAGTTAGGGTTTAGGCGAAGTTATCCGCAACTTCGCCTGGGGCTTAATTTCGCCTGAGGCGAAGTTATCCGCAACTTCGCCTGAGACTTAATTTCGCCTAACCCTTATCTTCGCCTGAGGCGATGTTGTGAAGAGGCGAAGTTATCACTAACTTCGCCCAGACCATTTTACTTAAAATTAATTAGACGAACTTACAGATGAAGCGAAGTTGTTCCCAACTTCGCCTCACCTTTAACTTCGCCTATACAGGTCTGATCACAACTTCGCTCCTGGTAATCAAGCGAACTTGTGTACAACTTAAACGTTTATCTAACTTGGTTCGTTTAGTGCAGATATGGCTGCTGACCAAAAGAAGGTGGTGAGTTTGTTGCGCCATTCCGTGATGGGGCGTTCCTCAGGATGGGGTATTCTGGTCTCTTAGGGGACACTCAACGGAGGAAGGGATTTCTTTTAGATCAGTGGCGCAGGTGATGTTGGTACAAAAGTCTTCATTTGACTGATGTTGGTACAAGTTTATCTAACTTGGTTCGTTTAGTGCAGATATGGTTGGAGGTGCAGGAGGTGCAGGTGATGACGGTGATGATCACAGACAATTCTTCCCAGCTCATAACCAGTTCATAACACTTGACCCAGATGCAAAGGGCGTGGAGGACTATAGGGAGATAATTACTTTTCTCCTGCGCTCACGGATATATCACGCAATAACAACTACCCTGCCTATTTCCCTACCGAATATTGAAGACTTTTGGGAGACGGTAGAGTACGATTGCCGGGTTGAGCCCCCGGTTATGCGAGCCACCGTAAACGGTCAAGTTGTTCAGTTTTCTTCTGAACAAATACGGGTGGCGTTGCAGTTTGGTGAAGAGACGAGGGATGACCCAACGGAGTTTGTTGCGCCATTCCGTGATGGGGCGTTCCTCAGGATGGGGTATTCTGGTCTCTTAGGGGACACTCAACGGAGGAAGGGATTTCTTTTAGATCAGTGGCGCTTCCTTATGCACGTCATGATCGTATGTATGTCAGGACGGAAGGCAGGCACTGATGGTATGGGTGCGACAATGCAGTCTGCTATGACTGCGTTGACTTATAATAAAAGATATTCTTTCAGCCAGATGATATTTTACGAGATCGATAGGCAACGAAGGGCTGTGGCGCGTGAGAGGTTTACAATGTATCCACGATTCCTACAGATGATTTTAAATCATGTGGCTCCGACGCTGCCTCAACGACGCCCTATTCGATACGTGGAAAGTGTGACAAAACGTATCTTTGCACAGTGTCGCACTTCCAGCGCACGAAGCAAGCCTAAGCTGCGTCCCAGGCATACTCCGCTCTTTGGGTACCTTATAAACCCGGAGTATGTGCCTGCGGCAGGGGACGAGTTCAGAGACCCAAGACCACAACAGGCGGCAGCACCCCAGGCTGTATCAGCTGTGCCTGCTGTATCTGCTGCTGTGTCAGCTGCAGAGATTGACCTTGATGCCATGTTGGGAGGCCAAGGAATGTTTGATATGGACCGAGTTGATCCTCAAGAGAATATTCAAGTCTCGGGTCCACAAGCTGATTTTGATGATGTGATGGAAGAGGCTAGAAGGATGATGGTAACGCATGAGAGAACGGTTGGTAAACAAAAGAGAATTGTTGACGACGACGACGAGGAAGATGATGAAGAAGAAGCTGTGCAGCTGGTGAGAAAGCGTTCACGAAGGGAAAGGACAGGTATGGGTGTAGGAGCTAGAGAGACTTCACGATTGGTACGTTTTGCTCCACCTGCCCTGTCTGGTATGTCCTTTGTTCCTACCTCTGTGCAGGTATCGAGTACAAGCGCTACGGTTGTTCCCGTAGTGGCTACATCGTCGGCTGACATTCCATCGATCACGGCCGTCCAGACGTCGACTCCAGCAATTGTGTCTCTACCACCTCAAACGCTTACTCCATCGGTGGTAGTAGCACGATTTGTCGAGTCTACGGTCACCACTACTGCAGGGTTATCGGGTACGGTACCACCTGCGGTCACGCCCACTTCAGACTCGGAACGAATAGCTTCACTAGAGCGGATTGTAGCTGAGCAGTCCAAGACTATTCAAAGCCTAGTGGAAGCAAATCAACTGCAGGCATCCCTCCTGGCTGAGCACGGGAAAGTTATAGATGCCTTGAAGGTGTTCTTGGCATCTCAGGGGGAGATGAGCTGTAGAGGAGATGAGCTGAGGACCAAAAGAAGAGAAGACCGAGACGATGATCCCAATGCATCGAAAGATGCAGTTGGTGAGTTGCCAAGAACTACTATAGCTCTTGGGGCTTCCACAGCTGAGGGGGAGTCTGCATCTGGTGATGATGTGGTTGTTGTTGGTGATGATGTGGTTGCTGTTGGTGATGATGTGGATGTGGTTGAAGATGTTGAGATTGTTGATGATATGATTGATGCGCTGAAAGAGATTGACGATATGTTAGAGGATGATGAGTTGTCAAATGAAGATGATGTTCTGCCAATCGATGAGATCGAAAAGATTGGTGCAGAAATTGTGGTTGAGAATCTGATAGAAGAAGGAGAGATTGTTGAAGAAAATGTAGAGCATGAGATCCCTGTGGTTGAACAGTCGACTATATGTGAAGATGCTGCGGTTGACAACACTGAGTGGGAAGATCAGCCAAACTGGAAGGAAGGCTGCGCTCAGTGGTTTGTTAAGACGAAGAAGCCAGCAGTACCGACGATGTTCAAAAAGTCGTATAATATAAAGGGATATGCAGAATCAAAGAAGGGAATCATATGCTGGTTGTACGATGAAGAGTTGAAACTATTTGTGATCAAACGTTACGACGGCATTCAGTACTTCAAGAAGATGTTAAGATCCCTGAATACCTTACCGGAGTGTGAGGTGAAAGACTTAGCAAGACTGGGGCTGATAAACAGAAGCGATGATAACATGGCGAGAGTAATTGGGAAAATTGTTTGGAAGGAGGCCATTAAAGATAAAAAGTTTGAACTTCTGAAGCCTCAGAAAGGGAAGTTAGTAGAAGACAAAGATAGAGGGATGAGGGCAGACGGCAAACCATGGATGGTTATGAAGTATAAACCAGTCCGTCATTTAAAAGAAGTGCCGATGAAAGTGATGCCCAAGAACGTCTTGAAAGACTTGAAGTGGTGGTACGTGGATTGTGAAACTGCTGAAGCGGTCATGGAGGATGAAGATGAGCAAGAGATCAAGAGAGTGTACGATCCTATGCACTTAGTCAATCTGTCTCAAGCTGACTTGCAGGTACTACATGCTAAGAAGATTTTCTACATTCCTGCTTGGAAAGAGGAAGCTAAGAAGTACCAGAAGTTGGTTTCTGTATGTGTTAGACAGGGAGTGCATGCATGAAGAGATGAAGAGAGAAGACGAGAGATTACAAGACACAAGCTTTGAAGATCAAGATATGAAGCTACTGCCAAGGCGGAGTCTGTTGGTACATAAATGTCAGTAGTTCATAGTCTAGCGTTTGTAATCGAGTCTGTAATGTAATTATGTTTAAGTTTATGTTTATGTATGTAAGCGAAGTTATCAACAAGTTCGCTTAGGCGAACTTGTTGAACAAGCGAAGTTGTCGACAAGTTCGCCTAGGCGAACTTGTTCAACGAGCGAAGTTACTGACAACTTCGCCTGAGGCGAAGTTGTCGTGTATTTATATAGCCTACGGGTTTACGGCTTAGAAGTTAGAGTTTTGGTTAATCACGTGTGATTCAGTAAAGTCGATAGACGAGAGATAGAGTCTGTAACAGACGTGTTTCAAGTTATAATATATAACGTGTTCGGTTGTATCGCGTGTGATTGTTTTACGTATTCTACGCTCGTAACTACCTACGCAGGGATTCCGCACCTACGTAGATAGCGATATCCCGTGTAAGATCCGTCCGGGAACCTACAGTTGAAGGATCAAAAATAATCTCAAGACAAGTCATGGGAAAATATTAAATAAGGAAATATAAGAAAAACTAGGAAATAAAAATATTTCCTAAGGCAAGTCTTTCTACATGAAGGAAATAATAAAACTCCATCCCATATGGAAAGATGCAAGAAAGTGGAAGCGTTCCACTTGAGTATAAATATGGAAAATGGAATCCATCCCACATGAAAAGTGGTAAAGAAATGGAAAGACTTTATAAGGAAGAAAGTTTCCATAGTAATATCCTTTTATGCCAAGCATGCACCAAGTGGTCCTAGCGGAAGGTGCGGAGCACCCGACTCGCACGCGCGCGGGCTTGGGCGAGGACGAGGACGATGGCGACGGACGTTAGCCGCCTTAGTATTTTTGTAGGGGACGCCGCGATACGCGACGCCGTTAAAAGAGTAGCCCATTGCGTATCGTGATGTGCCTCAAAATCGGCTATAAAGGGGAGGCTCACAACCATTCTCCCACACACACCTCTCACTCTCTCTCTAGAAAATTACTCCCTCTACCTCGTTTTATGTGACGAGCACCGTTTTGCGTGCCACCGACCAGAAAATATCACCTCGTAATCCGTGCCAATACCCGACGTTTTCCTCAAAATGCGTGCCACCCAAAAGTAACATGACATTCCGTCTCGAAGTATGTGCATGACCCGGTGACACCTGAACATCGTCTCGATTTGCGTGCCAAGAAAGGTTGATCAAGAACGCCTCAATAAACGTACATAGAGTAGAAGTGTTGCCCGTATAAACTTAGGAATATCTAACTCCGAATACCCGTGAGAGGCAGGGGTTCTGCCTAAGTTATTATTTTATTATAAAATGGCTTAGATCATTGTCGGAAGTATAGCCCAAGCCTTGAATACAATTAAGCATAAAATAACTTTTCTTAAGCAAAGGTTATAGTTAAACTATTGTTTCTTCTTGATTAAGAAACGTAAGAATTTACATACAAAGGGTATAGTCAAAATAGTATTTCTTTATTATTAAGAAATATAATATTCAAAGAATATAGTTTAATTAATGTTTCTTCTTGAAGAAGAAACCCGATATAGACGTTTCTTGCTGAAGAAGAAACGTAGCATAGAAATGATAAATAAACAAAAGGACTAAAGGTCCAAGGGTTTTACAAATAAATGATTTTATCAAGATTAAAGCTATACAAAACATACTAAAGGTCTGAAGCTAGATTGATGATCTAGTTATTTATACAAAAGGTTATTCTCGTACAATAGGTCCGAGGTAACAAGTCAAGAAGTAGAAATCAAAAAACATGAATCAGTATCAAAAACTGATTATAAACGGAAAAGGTGAATACGCCCCAAACCTTTTAAAAACTCTTTTAGAGTCAGAATGTTTGCATAGGATTTACGAATCCTTAAAACTTTGTGTTACAATAATAAGAAACGGACACTTTGATTAAGAGTATACATGTGTCTGGATCCATTCATACATGGTGACTCGGAGTTCCCCGAGGCCATGCATATCATCAACATGCCTCAGGAAGTCTACGAGACTGTTCAGAGAAATGATATTATGTATATAATTAATTGTACAAGGTACTTAAGGTAATTTGATCCCAATTTAGTTGGGTGCCTAATGAGTAGTCACAAAGGTATTATTGTTGGTTTCACAAAGGTATTGAAAAGATTTTAAAGAGTCAGCGTCATTCACCAGCTGTGTGCTGACGTATTTTCTAACCCATTTTACAGGAAAACAAGAAATGTTAGAACAGACAAACAAGAAGGAATAAAAGATTGGAGTTATAGTCATTAAATGCTATCTGGTGGCTCAGATATTTTATTTGAAAATATATAAAGAATTATGTTTTCCAAAGAATAGTATTTGTATTATCAAACGGGTATTTAAACCAGAGTTTTCAATATAAGAATATTTTATTAAAGATTTCTGCTAAAACAAACCCGCTACTCTGATGTATTTATAAAACAGGTACCAACTTGTGGTCACACGCCTAGCCGCTAAAGTGGGGTGTGACAGGTTGGTATCAGAGCCATCAATCTTAGCGAATTAGGTATTTAATTATACCTAGGCTTTGATTAAGGATAAGTTTTGAAAACTTATTATACAAATACTGATTCAAATAAACTAGATACTTAGTTGTAAAGTATCAAAAAGTTATTCAAAACTGATACGGATAAGATATAAACAATACGAATAAGATAGGAACGTCTCCCTATCCTTAAATCTAACCTCGCGCAGATGTCCGATTGTCAATCTAGTCAAGGATCATGTCAGCCCTGATCTGGTAAAGGAAAAGGATTTATGGGAACGTCTTTTCTCCCAATTCCTATATCTAGCGATGAAAGTTCATACCAACCAAAAATGAAGGAAGATTCAGATTCGTTTGATTCTAACATTCCGCTAGCTACGATTATTCCAAATCGGAATACGCATGGTGACGTATCAAGTAGATCCAAGAAACCAATGATGTCAAGGGAAAAAGAAGTAATGACTTATCCGGAAGAATATTCTCACGGACAAGAATATTTTAATTTTCCGGCAACTCAAAATCCTTACTTTGTTCACACTCAAAATGAAGAAACAATTAAAGAAATGGAGGTGGAAGAAAAAAAAATGAAAATGAGGCTAGCAAAAACATCAAGAAAGATAACAAGATCAAGAAATTAGTCATTCGCTGGAAGAAATAAAATTTTAGTAGTTGTAGAGAGTATAATTATAACAAATATGCACTCTTGTAACTATAATATGTAACATCCCGAGATTTCTAGGAAATAATATTAACTATATTAATTATTATTGGTGAAAAAGTTTACTTGGGTTAGCGGAGAAATAATGAAATAGAGTAGGAGTTAGTATGGGTCGGGCTAGTGTTGGTTAATGGATATGGGTTATGGACTTGGGTCATGAGGGAAAGAAGGATGAGACCATGGGCTTAAGCCCATGATCCATAATTATAAAAGCCTTAATTACCCAATTATCATTCATTTCTTATACTCCATACACCACAAAAACACACACTTAGCTCTCTCTCATTCTACTCTCTTTCTCTCTCTCTCTCTAAGCCGAAGCCAAGAAGAAGAAGAATGAGAACCGATTTCTGACCCAAGGTAATGATAGTGTGATATTGTAGAAGTCCAAAACGTTAGATCTAGTTGCGAAACGATGAACCGACACCGTTAAACCCTTGAAGTCACGAGATCCGGGTGGAATCAGGTATAAAACGAACCTGAGATGAGCTTAGGGGTCACCCTAACTCAGATCTGGATCGTACTGGACGAAAAACGGTGAAAACGGTGCTGGAACACGTTTTTCTAGCGAAAGCGGCGCCGGAAAGGCGGCGCCGGAGTTGGCTGGTACGAAGATAGGCAAATGTCAGAGAATGTTCTTACATTCTCTGACCTAAACCTAATTCGTTGGCGGAAGGGAGACGAACTAGCCTTAGTTCGTTATGCCAGTTCGTTAGGGGAAATAACGAATTAGCCTTAATTCGTTATGTCAATTCGTTAAGCCAAGGATGACGAATGAACCCCCAGTTCGTTAAGGTTCAGTTCGTTAAGGGTCAGTTTGTTAACAAGGTCCAATTCGTTATGGTAGATGACGAACTAGATTAACGAATCAACTAAGGAAAGATAATGAATCAGAATGTGATCTGGATAGCGAATTAAAGTGTGATCTGATAACGAATTACACTTAATTCGTTATGGAAAATGTGATGGTGATTAAAATAATAATTTAAAATCATAGTGGAAGATGTGATAAGACAGCTTAACCCCAGCCAGGGGCTCTTCCCCTTGGACCCCGCTAGGGGCTGCCGCCCCTAGAACCCCGCTGCCAGGGGCGCTGCCCCCGGACCCCCGTTCGTTGTGGGTTATTGTAAATAGACAAGAAACGTGATATGGATAGTAATAGTTAATTGATATGTGTAGTTGTTATACAGTTAGTCACGCTCAACTAAAGAAGGAGTAACTGTTAACCGAGTTCAGGTGAGTTTCTAGCCCCATTTCCTTATTATGTTTTCGGGGCTGTGTGCATACTCGATGTGAAGTGTGAATACACTTACCTTAAGTGGTAAGTGTATGCTATAGATGCTATACAAGTAGCTAATATATAATACTTGCAGGTGCGTGAACGATCTTCGGATATTGCACGTATCATCAAGGTTAGTGACTGTCAAGTGGTTATTAGTGTGTATGATTGCTATTGTGTGACTTGCTTACTATGTAAATGATGTAATGATATAAAGTGTGTTGTAGACAAGTAGAAGTAGGGTGTGATAGAAGTGGCAAGGGTCTAGTAAGAGTGTTAGTGGCATGACGATAGTACGTGGTAGGGTAAGCCTATACGTGACTTTGTTATTAAAGTGGCAAAGTGGCATAACGTTATTCGTTATTAAAGTGGCATAAAGTGGCATAAGTGGCTAAGCTGTAGGGGTAGTTAAGTGGCTAAGCAGTAGCAGGTTAGACAGTGGGTTATGTGTCTTCGGATACGTATATATTGTATGTAGTGGTTGTATGACAAGTTGCCCGATTAACTAGAACTCACTCAGCGTAGCTGACTTTTAGTATGCACGCAGGTGAGCTGATTGTAGAGTTAACATGAGGATGACACGTGCATGGATTGAACGGCTGGCATCTGAAGATAGAAGAAAATATATTTTAAATATAATGTTTTGTGTTATGGCATCAAAGAAAAGATTAAATGTTTTGTAATAAACGGTTAAAGTTTTATATTCTACGAAAGATTTTAATAAACTCTGATTTGTAGAACTGTGTTTATGAGTAAATCCGACGTTAAAGTGAGGCACCGGGAATGGGGCCTTACATAATAAGATGAATAAAAGATATGTTTTGAATTCCTCGAATATTGGACTTATCTTTAAAATTTTATTGTAGTATGTCAAGGGAAGAAAGTGCAAACTCTCACAACAGTCCTTCCAAGAAATCTGAAAATGAAGAAAACATTAATAATAAAGATAATGAAATTCCCGCCCAATATATAGGAGGAATTCAAAAAGATGATTAAGGAAGCTATAAAACCTGTTCTTGACGCGATCAACGACATATCTACAAGTCAAAGTCAACCAAAATCTGATAAGAAAAGTCTAAGTAAGTCTGTTCATTCAAGAAAGGAAGAAGCTTATGATAGCTCTACATCTGATAATAATTCAAAGAACAAGAAACGAAAGATCCAAAAAGGATGTAACTTTAAAAACTTTACAGTTTACAATCCTAAAGAATTTCATGGAGACTCGGATGGTATAACCGCTATGAGATGGCTAGAAGAACAAGAATCAATCGTCGTCATAAGAAAATGTACCAATGAGGAAGCTATCCAGTATTCTTCACAAATGTTCAAGAGAGAAGCTCTTGAATGGTGGAACACCCTGATTCAAAATAAGGGTCGGGAAACAATGTATAATTTAAGTTTGGAAACATTCAATGGTCTCATATTAAAGAAATTTTGCCCAACTCATGAAATGGTTCGAATTCAAACTCAGTTATGGAATCACAAGGTTATTGGCACGAATCTTAGGGAATATAACACTAAATTCCTAGAATACTGCCGACTGGTTCCACATCTGGTAACTCCAGAATATAATAATGTAACTCGTTATATATATGGGTTACCAAGAGAAATAAGGGATATGGTACGATCCAACATGCCAGAAACAGTTGATTCGGCTATGGAATTGGCCAGATACTTAATCAACAGTATGATAAGGAATCAAGAAGAAGAAAAGGAGAAAGATAAAGAAACTAAGAAACCAAAAGATTCCGATAAGTTAGAAAAAGAAGAAAGTACTCCCAATTCAGTATGTAAGACTTGTGGAAGAAAACATACTGGAAAGTGTCGACTAGAAAATACAAATAATTGTGCATATTGCAAGAGAGCAGGACACGCAATAGAAGAATGCCTTAAGAAGATAGGAGTATGTTTTTCATGTGGAGAATCGGGTCACTTTAAGACTGAGTGCCCGAAAAGAAAAGCTAGTCAAGACTAATGAATGACAAGATCATATCAAAGAAATGTCAAATAGATTAGTTAACTTTTGTATAATAATTGTAACTCGTTTTCAAACCAGAAGTTTTGTAATCAAAGAAGGGTATTTAAATCCCTAAGTTATAAATGAAATATTAGCATACAGATCGTGTTAATATACAAGAATGTTTGTGTTCATTACCTCGAAAGGACAATAAGAGGGAAGTTGTATCTGAAACTTAGAATGAAAAACGCTTTAACTTATCATCTAGGAAGATGATACATCAAACGTTAAGAAAATATCTAAATATACAAGGACAATATATTATCGAAAGGAAGTCACTGATAGAATATTATACCACCTACCCGGTAAGGTTAATCAAAAAGTCAAAGAAAAAGAACTCGAAGATATTCAAGAAATGCAATCACTAGGTATAGAAAATGTGAATAAGTCAAAGTACAAGAGTATTGTTAGAATATAGAGAACATCATTGATCAAGATCAAGGAATGGAATATTCAACGGAATTGAATCCAAACAGCAATGTAGTTAACATTAGTAAATGTTTAGAATACAAAACAGTAAGATAAATAGTTAAACACAACAGATCACTGTGTTTATCAATTTATATTTACTAATGATATTCTGAATTATTAACTGGTTACATCATTTAAGGTTGCAAGTTAACAACAGAATAAAGACCTTAGTCATTTTGCATACGGATTGGAACAACAAGAACCAGATTAAATAGAATCTAATCAACAATCGAAAAGTAAGAACCATTCACACTTAAGACAACGAATCTCGACGACGAGATTCATTTCAAGGTGGGGAGGATGTAACATCCCCAAATTTCGATCCAAATTTGACATCTTAGGAAAGTTGAAGGATAAAAAATAATCTCAAGACAAGTCATGGGAAAATATTAAATAAGGAAATATAAGAAAAACAAGGAAATAAAAATATTTCCTAAGGCAAGTCTTTATACAAGAAGGAAATAATAAAACTCCACCCCACACGGAAAGATGTAAAAAAGTGGAAGCATGAAACTTGAGTATAAATATGGAAAATGGAATCCATCCCGCATGGAAAGTGGTAAAGAAATGGAAACACTTTATAAGGAAGAAAGTTTCCATAGTAATATCCTTTTATGCCAAACATGCACTGAGTGTCAGCACCCTCCGCGCATGCGTACGGGCCTGGGCAAGGATGAGGACAATGGTGATGGCGATGGCGACGGGCGTTGGACGCAATGTGGGGCATTGATTGCACACTTTGCACTTATGCAAGCTACCAAAAGACAAGGGACCAAAAGTGAAAAATGATATCCAGGGACCCATCGCGATACGCGATGAGTCCAAGGACACGGCTATCGCATATTGCGATGGTTCGTGATGACTCAGGGACACGTGTCACACCCCGGTGACACGTGGCGACACGTGGCAGACGTGTCAGGCCACGTGGCGACACATGGCGTAACCCCAGAAAAGGGGGCGTCGCGATACGCGACGCCGTTAAAAGAGTAGTCCATCGCGTATCGCGATGGGCCTCAAAATCGGCTATAAAAGAGGAGGCTCACGGCCATTCTCCCACACATATTTCTCACTCTCTCTCTAGAAAATTACTCCCTCTCTACCTCGTTTTACGTGACGAGCACCGTTTTGCGTGTCACCGACCCGAAAATATCACCTCGTAATCCATGCCAATACCCGACGATTTCCTCAAAATGATTGCCATCCAAAAGTAACCCGACATTCCGTCTCGAAGTACGTGCATGACACGGTGACACCTGAACATCGTCTGGATTTGCGTGCCAAGAAAGTTTGATCAAGAACGCCTAGATAAACGTACATAGAGTAGAAGTGTTGCCCGTATAAACTTAGGAATATCTAATTCCGAATACCCGTGTGAAGTAGGGGTTCTGCCTAAGTTATTATTTTATTATAAAATGGCTTAGACCATAGTCGGAAGTATAGCCCAAGCCTTGAATACAATTAAGCATAAAATAACTTTACCTAAGCAAAGGTTATAGTTAAACTATTGTTTTTTCTTGATTAAGAAACGTAAGAATTTACATACAAAGGGTATAGTCAAAATAGTATTTCTTTATTATTAAGAAATATAATTGATGTGTTGTAAAACACACTTACTTTCCATAGAGTTTTATCATGATTTAAGTACTTAATTAGTTTAATTATTAAGTTTTATGGCTTGTTTATGCTTGATTTTACAAAGATGATTGATTACTTGTAGGTTTTGAGCTTTAATGGAAAAAAGAGTTAAGTTTGAAGACTTTAGGGGCTTATTTGTTCAAGATTGAATACTATAAGTCAAGGCCCGACCCAAGTCTACAAGAACCAAACCTTTCATGTGTTATTATATAATATATGATAAAAAAATAAAAAACCTAACACCCTCTAATCCGCCGATCGGAAATCACAGCAAGAAAGAAAGAAAGTTAGGTTGTTGTTTGTGTGGCCAGATTTTAGTTTTGTTGTGAGGAGACAAGGGTTAGTGTTTATTGGGAGGAAACCAAAGATTATTTTGGTTTTGTGGCTGTGCTTTAACCCACGTGAGCAGCAGCACAAACCAAATATTATTGTTAAAACAAAAGTAAACAACATCATAAATAACATCAGCCCCTAGCTGGTCCGATCGGGGTTTGGGGCAGCCACCAAGGAGGAAGAAAAAAACTTTGTGGAAGGATTGTGGTGGCTGGAAAGAAGAAGGAAGGCTCGGGATAACTTGGTACAGCTTCTTGGGAAAAATATTCATCCATAAACTCAGCTCATAAACCTTAAGTAATCATCTTTAAACTTTGTTTCTTGTTCAAGAACCCTAACTTGTTTAGTTTGATCTTTTTGTTGGATTGTTTTGAAAGTTACTTAGAGATTGATTTGTGTTTGATTGTTCTTGATCATTGAATGAGTTTTCTTATGTTTATGATGAGTTATATGATGTTTAATTCGAATGTATGCTGCTGTCCAAACTTAATGGGTAGCTAATCTTGTTTGTTCTACCTAGGTTTGATGAATATTGTTAGGTATTGACTAGTAATATGGATTGTTAATGATCATGGCTTAAATTGTTAATGTAAAGTTTGATTTAACAGTAAATTAGATTGTGTTTAGTGGCTGTGTTTTGTTTGATTATACCTAATAACCTCGTGCTTTAATTAATTGAATCGGTTTTGATTAGTTGTTGCATGCTTAAGGCTCTTTACTTTGTGTTTAGGGTTTATTTGCGGGAAGTACAACCGCAGGGATAAGTGGGTAAATTAATTAGATAAAATCAGTTGTGAAACACCTTCTTAGAGACAGAGAGGTGATAAGAAGTAAAATCGTCTCATTACTTTTCCTTGTTAGAATTAAGATCGCGCGAGAGCGGGTTTTGTTCTTGTCGGGTTTAGATGTTTGAGCGATTAGTTGGTCTAGTTTAAGTTAAGTTGAATTGTTCCTCTATCCTTGGTTGCGTAGTATTCGTTTCCATTAGGCTAGTGTGTCGGTGAGACCGAGAGGTGAGTCGGCATTAGAACACGTTAATAATTTGTTTTCCCGGTTTGTTCTTAAAATCAACTAAGATAAGTTAGAGTTTGTTAGTGAGACCGAGAGGTGATCTGACCTTCTTGAGCGAACCTTAGTTGTTTCATCCTTTAGAACCGGTGTCGTGAGAGTTTTCAATCCATTGTCTTGTCATCTCCTTCAATATGATTCTTACCTAGGTAGACGTTTTTATCACTGCAGTCAAAGTTTCCGAAGTTTTGTCAAAAGTTTTCATTTCGTTAAGTTAAGTAGTTAAATTAAATCTAAAAAAAATCAATTAAATGTTTTGGTGAGTCTTGGTTAGAGTTTAGTGATTATAAACGTTTTCACGTGTCTTCGAGTTTGATATCCGGACTTTCCTCATTTGTGCTATACGCGACCGGTACACTTGCCGTTTGTGTGAACTAGGATAGATTGTTTGGTTTTTAAAGCTTAGTTGCGACTTGTGTTTTATTTATATATATATATATTTTTTCGCACATCAATAATATTCAAAGAATATAGTTTAATTAATGTTTCTTCTAGAAGAAGAAACTCAGTATAGACGTTTCAACCTGAAGAAGAAACGTAGCATAGAAATGATAAATAAACAAAAGGACTAAAGGTCCAAGGGTTTTACAAATAAATGATTTTATCAAGATTAAAGCTATACAAAACAGACTAAAGGTCTGAAGCTAGATCGATGATCTAGTTATATATACAAAAGGTTATTCTTGTACTATAGGTCCGAGGTAACAAGTCAAGAAGCAGAATTCAGAAAACAAGAATCAGTCTTTTAGAGTCAGAATGTTTGCATAGGATTTACGAATCCTTAAAACTTTGTGTTACAATAATAAGAAACGGACACTATGATTAAGAGTATACATGTGTCTGGATCCATTCATACATGGTGACTCGGAGTTCCCCGAGGTCATGCATATCATCAACATGCCTCTGGAAGTCTACGGGACTGTTAAGAGAAATGATATTTTTTATATAATTAATTGTAAAAGGTACTTAGGGTAATTTGATCCCAATTTAGTTGGGTGCCTAATGAGTAGTCACAAAGGTATTATTGTTGGTTTCACAAAGGTATTGAAAAGATTTTAAAGAGTTAGCGTCATTCACCAGCTGTGTGCTGACGTATTTTCTAACCCATTTTACAGGAAAACAAGAAAGGTTAGAACAAACAAACAAGAAGGAATAGAATATTGGAGTTATAGTCATTAGATGCTATCTGGTGGCTCAGATATTTTCTATGAAAATATTATAAAGAATTATGTTTTCCAAAGAATAGTATTTGTATTATCAAACGGGTATTTAAACCCGAGTTTTCATTATAATAATATTTTTATTAAAGACTTCTGCTAAAAAAAACCCGCTACTCTAATGTATTTAGAAAACAGGTACCAACTTGTGGTCACACGCCTAGGCTCTAAGGTGGGGTGTGACACGAACCGTGGAAACATCCATATTATATCCAATAATCACACCCTTAATATTGATGTTTCAATTCGTTATTATCATCAACATAAAGCTGACTCATCATCATCATCTCGAGTTAAATTAAGAATTTCTTCCTTCGGTTAATTCTTAGGGCACTCCTACGCATAATGCACATACTCTTGACAATTACAGCATTTAATGTTCTTTTTATCTCGGCTCGTACATTGTTCCTTACGGTCTTCATTATGTTTGAACCGGCCACCTCGACCTCTACCAACACTTCCCCGACCTCTACCTTGACCGCAACCTCATCCTTGTCTATCTAACTTACCACACCTTTTTCTCTCTTCCCACTCCTCCTTTGTCAATAAAAACTTTCCTTGATCATTATCTTCCTTATCATGAACTTTAATCCTCTCTTCATAGGCCTTCAACAAATCCACCGTTTCCTCAAGTGACATGTTTTCTAACTCTGAATATTGCTCAATCGAAACAACAATCTGTAAAAACATTTTAGGAATAGAAGTTAACAACTTTCTTACCAAAACCTCATCTTCCAAGTTAGACCCGAGACTCTTGAACTTTGTGGCAGTTTCACTTAGTTTGCCCGAAAACTCATCAACCGTCTCATTTTCTTTCATCTTCTACAACTCTAGCTCGGTTCTAAAAGTATGAAGCCTTGCCTTTTGAACTCTATCGGCTCCCAAATATTGTACACGAACCGCCTCCCGCACGTCCTTTGCGTTTTGTGCTTTCCCACGTGAAGTAACACGTCTTGGTGTAAGGTTTGAAACAGGTACAAATGCTATTGCCATAAAGTTCTTCTCGTCAACAGACACTCATGTTACGGGGTCAACAATTTCCCACAACCCGTATGCTTGTAAGATCGATTCCACCATGATTGACCAACTTGCATAGTTGGTTGCCGATAACTCCGGACATTGCAAAGGAATGCTGCTTTCGTTTCTCACCGGCACGATCGCACTTGAACCGCCTTTATCTGTCATCACGTCTTTCCACGACTACTCTAAATCTTCAAAAATTTCTTGACTAGCTTCTTAATACTTCACACGGCTTCAAGATTCTTCACATAGATCTGTACTTTTTTTTTCGTTCACACTGATTCACACAAACTAATTGAATCACACAGATTCTTGTGACAACTGCCAATTTTCAAGTTACTTTTGGTAACTAAACTTGCTAACTTTCGTTAACTCCGTTAGGAAACACACATGCTTGTCACGTTGTTTCGGTCAAAAATTGGCAAAGCAACTTTTGATCAAATTAGTGCGTGAGGTGAAGTGCTTTTTGATAATAAGATTGAACATAACGATATGATTACGAGGGAAAAAACCCTTGATCACAATAATCTTACGTCGGTCAAGAATTAGCAACGTAATCTTTGGTCGAATTGCTTCGGTCAAAGATTAAGAACATAATTTTAGGTCGGATTCGTATATGATTATGGTAATCTCTGGCACAAAAAACCTCCGGACGGTGAAAACTATCACCGTCGATATTATTAATAACGAAAATAGGTGATTACAAGCGGTGGAGCTGATAAGTGATCAAATGCTAAGTGTTACAGAGTATGCTAGTAGCTAGGTGAGTGAAAAAGTTTGTCCTAATGATATTATCAGCTCATATATATAATAAAAGATTACAACTGTTATCCCGGGAAATCCGCCATTGTCTTTAATGCTTTAATCACGTGGTTTAATGGCTTTAAATGCGAAGTTATGTCTCTTAGCCGTTACTCCTCACGTCTTTGACTGATTCTTTAAGGAGTCACATGTCAAACATAATCCGATCTGTGAAATAACTTCAAATATTTGAGGATAATACAACAGTTAGCAATTTTCGGGAATACCGAATATTGAAAACCTGTTAGTAAATCCGGGATCCTTATACATAGAAATGATTCCTGACAATAATAGAGTTCTCCCACGTGCTAATATTAATTATAAGTGCGAGATTTCAGCATAATAGTTAATATTTGACCATTAACCATTACTTGGCCCTTAATCCTAGCGGTTATAACTCATTCCACACGTTTTATGTAACCACCAACCATGTATTTCGCATGGAGTAAATCAACAATTAATATCTGCAATTATAAATAAACACAAAGAGAGAAATAGTTATTTATTAGCATTAATACTCAGGATACTAAACTTATTCGAGAATCCTGAACATATTCGGAATCCTGAGCATATTCGGGATCTTGAGCATATATCCGACTATAAAATTCGGGCCCTAACAATTGTCCCCAAAATTTTAAAGCTGTTTTTCTTACCAATTTCAACTGTTAAATTTTCTAATGATAAACTGTTTTCCATGTAGCACCAAAATTTTATGTTTTAGCACCGACTAAAGTTGACATTATTACGAGAATAGATCAGTCATTCGAAATTCTTGTTTCCGTTTTTAGAGAAAAAATTTTAAGTTTGTTAAAAATGAAAAATTTCTTAGTAATAGCTTAAGATTTAGTCAATAAACCAATACCAAGTCATAAACTTCATCTTTTAAGTAAGATAAGTAATACGAAATATAGAATATTCACAAATAGTAAATCATACCAGAACCGTATATCAATTAACCTGGATAATGTCTAGACCATCTTATTCTTGCAATAAGATCATTGTTTAGGATGCTCCTCTAATCCCGGGGATATAGCGATGGAATTGTAATATCAGCATTATCCTGATAATATTTTTAGAAATTCTGGCGACAAGGCCCTTTAGAAGAGATAAAAAATCTCTTAAACCAATAGAAACGAACTTGCGACAAGGCTTTTTAGAAGAGATGAAAATCTCTTAAACCTTAGGAATGAACTGGCGACGAGGCCATTTAGAAGAGATGAAAATCTCCTAAACCTTAGATTATTTTACGTCTACCATAAAATTGAGATTCAAACCAATAGCCGAGGATAACGAGGTAACAAGTCACTATATTTCATGTGCTGGCCCCCGCCTCTCAAACTAAGGCCGAATAAACATGCGCTACAGGCGACTTTAAGAAGAGGCAAAAACCCCTTAAACCTCGAGATTCAAACTAATAGCCGAGGATAACGAGGTAACAAGTCACTATATTTCATGTGCTGACCCCGCCTCTCGAACTAAGGCTGAATAAACGTGCACTACAGGTGACTTTAAGAAGAGATGAAAATCCTTAAACCTTAGAAGAGATGAAAACCCCTTATACCTTAGGAATAAGCTGGCGACGAAGCCCTTTAGAAACTGGCGACGAAGGCCCAAGTTAACTTCATTCCATATGAGAATCCCTCATATCTACAAAACAGTCAACTCTACATGAGGGGTGGGTGTTAGCCTTGCTCACACCCCTCCGATGCTTAAGTCAGTACCTTGTTTGAAGAATAATAATGTTAAAAATGAATAAAAATAGAAATTTGAATACATACCTTAGTTGTTTAACATTACTATTAAATTGTCCTTGGGATAGAAGTCTTACATAAAATATTTTTTGAGGTGGATAGCATTCCAAGCCCTTGGTAATAAGTCACCATCCAAAGTAGACAATCTGTATGCCCCCTTTCCTGCTTCTGACTCAATCAAGTAAGGACCTTCCATTTTGGTGCAAGCTTTCCATCCTTAGGATTGGTAGTATTCTGAAAAGCTTTTCGGAGAACCAAATCCCCTTCTTGAAACCTTCGAAATCTGATATTCTTGTTGTAGGACTTTGCTATCTTTTGTTGATAGGACGCCATTCTGATTTTTGCCAAATCCCAGAGTTCTTCTACCGCATCTAGATCTTCAAGTACACTTCGAGTATTATCTTCGGGATTTTGATGACTGACTCTGGCTGTTGGGATAACCATCTCTGTAGGGATAACTGCTTCAGCTCCAAATACTAATGAGAAAGGAGTCTGACCAGTAGCATTCTTCGAAGTGGTTCTATCTGCCCAAAGAACAAAGGATAGTTCCTCGGCCCACTTTCCTTTCTTAGAAACCAACTTTTTCTTCAGGTTATTGATAATGATTTTGTTGCTTGATTCAGCCTGTCCATTAGCCTGAGGGTGGACAGGTGTTGACGTGATCATCTTGATTCCCCAACTGGCACAGAAGTTAGTTGTTCTCTTGCCGATGAATTGCGAGCCATTGTCATACACTATCTCTGCCGGAATCCCAAATCTTGTCAGGATATTGCGCTTGATGAATGAGATAACTTCTTTCTCTCTGACTTGAACAAAGGCTTCCGCTTCGATCCACTTTGAGAAATAATCCGTCATAGCCAACATAAAGACTTTTCCTCCTGGGGCTCTTGGTAATTTCCCCACGATATCCATTCCCCACTTCATGAAAGGCCAAGGGGATATAATAGGATATAATGGTTCTGCTGGCTAGTGCAAAATGTTTCTATGTCTCTGGCATGCATCACATTTCTGAGAATAATTCATAGCATCCCTCTTCATCGTTGGCCAGAAATATCCCATCCTCTAGATCTTGGAGAATAGGGCTCTGCCTCCAGTGTGATTCCCACAATCTCCATCATGGATATCCTGAAGAACTTCTTGAGCTTCTGCCTTCTCCAAGCACCTAAGATATGGTCCTGCAATAGATTTTCTGTATAATATATTATTCATTATAGTATATGGGATTACCTTTGTGCAAAAATCTCTTGGGTTTTGATCCTTGGGGATGACTCCATCCTGAAGATATTCCTTGATTGGGATAATCCAATAACTTTCATTATCCTCAGGATTCGTGACTCCCATATCTCTACCATCTTCTGATATTTCATTGACACCTTGTTCTTCTATTGCTGGGCTCGGGATATGTATGATAGGGATCTTGACACCTTCTGGTATCCTGAAGGATGAAGCTAAATATGCTAGGGCATCTACTTCGACATTTTCTTCTCTAGGTACCTGTGAAATATCAAACATTTCAAAAAACTTTGCTAGATTTTTTACTAGCTCTAGATATTTCATTAGTCTTTCTCCTCTAACAGAATATGAACCAGTAAAATGATTAGTTAATAATAACGAATCAACATATACTTTAATAAACCTGATTTTCATGTCGATTGCTAGTTGTAATACTACTATCAAAGCTTCATATTCTGCCTCATTATTTGTGGCTTGAAATCCGCAGGATATGGATTGAGGTATAATGTCCCCCTGTGGCGATTTCAGCAGAATCCCGAGACCTATTCCTCTAACATTTGAAGCACCATAAGTGTATAGAGTCCACTTATCTTTGGTTTCTTCAAGTTGTTGGACTTCCAAGTTTGCCTTTTCTTTAAGTTCACTGGTGAAGTCAGCCACAAAGGCTGCTAATGCTTGGGATTTGATGGTAGTCCTAGGTTCATATGTTATATCATATGCACTTAGCTTCACAGCCCATTTTGCCATTCTACCTGACATTTCTGGTTTTCTCAAAACAGACTTAACAAGATAATTAGTTTTAACATATATAGGGTGAGTTTCAAAATAATGTCTAAGTTTAGTATGTGCCATAATAAGTGCTAAAATTAATTTCTCAAGATAAGAATACATGGTTTCAGCATCCAAAAGACTTTTACTTACATAATATATGGGATGTTGTTGACCTTCAAGATCATTAGCCAAAACTGCACTTATAGAATTATTTGATATAGCAAAATATAGAGATAGGGGTTCACCTTCCTCGGGGTTTACCAGTAGAGGAGCAGAAGAAAGATAAGATTTTAAGGATGCAAAAGCTTCCTCATGCTTACTGGTCCACTCGAACCTTTTGTTTTTCCTCAGGATATCATAAAATTCTTTACATTTTTCTGAGGATTTGGATATAAATCTGTTGAGCGCCACTATCCTGCCAGTTAGCCTTTGAATATCCTTAACTAATGCTGGGGATTTCAGATTCGGGATAGCTTGTATATGCTCCGGACTCGCCTCTATACCTCCTCAGCTTTCTTGGACTTCACCACCATATCATCAATATAGACCTCCATCGTGTCCCCCAGTTGCTATTTGAACATCATGTTAACTAACCTCTGATAGGTCGCACCTGCATTTCTAAGTCCAAAGGGCATAGCAATATAACAATAAATACCTATGGGAGTCATGAAGGCCGTATCTTCTTGATCTGAGGCTCCATCTAGATTTTCTGAAATCCTGAGGATGCGACCATAAATGACAGCATCTCGTGGCCGGTTGTAGCGTCTACCATCGAATCAATGTGTGGTAGAGGGAATGGATCTTTAGGACAAGCCTAATTCAAGTCTGTGAAATCTACACAAACTCTCCATTTGCCATTCTTTTTCTGTACAACCACCATATTTGCTAACCATCGAGGATATTGAACTTCCCTTATCATTTTTGCCTTCAAGCGTCTTTCTACTTCTTCTTGAATAATTATGTTTCTTTCAGGTGCAAACTTTCTTCTTTTTTGATGGATTGGCCAGAAAGAATTATCAATTCCAAGTTTATGTGTTATAATATCTTTGGAAATACCTGTCATATCCTCATGTTTCCATGCAAATGTTGACAGCCTTGTCTTGAGGAAATCGAGCAGATTTGACTCAATATCCTCAAGAATACTCGTTCCTATCAGCACTTTGACTTCAGGATCCTCGGGATAAAGAGGTACTTCTTTAATTTCTTTTTCCCTGGCCTCCATTACGTCTCAGCCTGGCTTCTGTAATTACTACGCCTGCTGGGGTTTGGCAGTACACTTCATGGAAGAGGTGTAGCAATTCTTTGCGTCTTGTTGGTCACTGATGATTTTGATAACTCCCCACGGACTTGGGAGTTTCACACATTGGTGATAAGTGGAGGGTGCCGCCTTCATGTCGTGTATCCAGGGTCTGCCTAATATAATATTGCAACAAGATAAACAGTCAATAATACAAAATTTTTGCATTTTATTTACCCCTTCGACATATATTGGGAGCTTAATCTCCCCAATAGTGTTCTTAGTTTCTCCACTGAATCCAACCAATACTGAAGAACTGGGGAAGATCTCATCCTCAGGAATATTCATCTTTTTCAGCACGTCTAATTGAATAATGTTGACAGAGCTTCCGCCATCTATGAGGATCCTGCGTACATAATGATTAGCCACATATAAAGTTATTACCAAACTATCATGATGAGGATCCTGAACATCGACTCTATCGCTTTCATCGAAGGATATAATCCTCTCTTGAGTGAGAACAGATGTCTTTGTTGGTCTGTCAGCCACCTCTAACTTTCTTTGGTCAGCATTTCTCTTTGCAGCAGAATAAGAGGTTCCATAGATGTCAGATCTTCCGGATATGAACATGATTGTTTTTGCATCCGTTGGTGGAGGAGTCGGCTTTTCAAGAACTTTCTCGGGATCCTGTTCTCTTCCCTTCTTCTTGCCAAGTAATTCTTTCAAGTGTCCCTTGCTGAGAAGATAGCTGATCTCTCTTCTGAGTGCTATGCAATCATCAGTCAAGTGTCCAAAGTCTTCGTGGAAGGCACACCATTTTGATTTGTCTTTCCAGGCTCCTGGTCTCTCCATTTTCCTTGGCCACCTAGCTTTCTCACCTAAATCCTGTATGGCACACATTAATCCACCAATATCAACAGAAAAACAATATTCAGAAATCTTAGGATATTCTTCATCATTTTCCTCATCTACTGAATTAATCCTGGGGTTATCAGGATTGTAGTAAGGCTTTGCTCGATATGATTTTCCCAGGGATTCGGATTTCCTGTTCGTCTGATCATATTTCGGGATATCGTCCTTAAAGTTTTTCTTGTCGTCTTCTAGCCTGATAAACCTCAGAGCTCTGCTCCTTGCTTCATCTAATGACCTGCATGGAGTCATAACGAGATCATCATAGAAAGAGAAGCCCTTTTCTAACCCTAACTAGAGAGCTTCCACTGCTGAAGCTGGGTTTAGATTCGGAATTTCCAGCGACTCCTTACTAAACCTGGTAATAAAACCTCTCAAGGATTCCCCAGGATTCTGGGTAACCCTATAAAGATCACCTTTCATTTTCTCAAAAGTTCTACTGCAAGAAAACTGGTTATTAAACATGTTAACTAAATCAGAAAAGGAAGTGATAGTGTTAGAAGGAATACTCAGTAGCCATTTCATGGCTGCTCCGGTCAAGGTAGACCCAAACCCCTTGCAAATACATGCTTCCTTGATTTCCATACGCTCTCTATATTATGCAACGTATTCCTCAGGATCCGTTGAACCATCATACAGTTTCATATTTGGGGTTTGAAACCGTTTTGGGATCTGTATGTTACCAATTGTCGGAACAAATCAGGATATTCTGTGACTATCAGTGGGAAATTCAGCTATGGGACGGATTACCCCATGAACATTTGATATCATGTCCTTAAGTTTATGTAATTCTCGGGCTAAGCTCGAACTTATGCCTGCATCCTGCAAAAATCCTTGATTAGCATTAAATGGAATTGTAATGAAAGAGTTACACTGATTAACATTCTGAGGAGCGGTCTGGGAGTTGAGCTGGTATTCCCAAACATAATATTTCCAGGGTTGGTAAACGGAGCAGTTGGACCATTAGCCTGCATCGGGATAAAGTCTCCCTGGTGCACATCAGAGGATCCTGAGGGCTGCTGAGCTTGAGCTAATCCTGAAGATACCGCCTGCTAATAAGGACCAGCCTGATGGAATAATCCTGAGGATCCGGACTATTGAAACAATCCTGAGGATCCAGATTGCTGGAACAGTCCTGAGGATCCATACTGTTGAAAAGGCCCAGCAGATGACGCATACGGGTATCCTTGAGATCCAGATAAGTGCAATCCCACAGACCCCAAATGCTGGAAAGATGGGGGTCTAGAGTTGTACGCCGTGGTCGGCTCTGGATGCACCAATCCTGAAGATCCTGGAGGAGTGAAATCCAGAGATCTCGGGATTAGTGGTGTGAATTCTTCCGCCGGCTTTTTGGCTTTCTTGAAATCTTCCAGTTCCCTCACGAGCATTTGGTTGGTCTTGTTCTGGCGATCCATCTGTTCCTGTAGCCGTCTGTACAGAGACAGAAGGTCGTTGTTGGACACCATGACGGGATCCTGGGGAGATGGCCTCGAACCTGAGAATACAAGAGTAGCATGTTTCTTCTGAACGTTGTCAGGTTTCTTCGGGATACCACCAACAAGATGGAGAGGCATAGGCGGCCTCGCTGAGGAATCTGAGGCTGCGGCAGAAGAGGAAACAATCTTTGGTTGGGAAGACGTGTTGTGGATATTGAGATTAGGGTTTAGTTTGAGAGTGAATAATGATCAAAGCACCGTTTGCCCCACGGTGGGCGCAAATTATTTCGGTCAAAAATTGGCAAAGCAACTTTTGATCAAATTAGTGCGTGAGGTGAAGTGCTTGTTGATAATAAGATTGAACACAACGATATGATTACGAGGGAAAAAACCCTTGATCACAATAATCTTACGTCGGTCAAGAATTAGCAACATAATCTTTGGTCAAATTGCTTCGGTCAAAGATTAAGAACATAATTTTAGGTCGGATTCGTATATGATTATGGTAATCTCTGGCACAAAAAACCCCCGGACGGTGAAAACTATCACTGTCGATATTATTAATAACGAAAATAGGTGATTACAGGCGGTGGAGCTGATAAGTGATCGAATGCCAAGTGTTACAGAGTATGATAGTAGCTAGGTGAGTGAAAAAGTGTGTCCTAATGATATTATCAGCTCATATATATAATAAAAGATTACAACTGTTATCCCGGGAAATCCGCCCTTGTCTTTAATGCATTAATCACGTGGTTTAATGGCTTTAAATGCGAAGTTATGTCTCTTAGCCGTTACTCCTCACGTCTTTGACTGACTAAACATAATCCCATATGCGAAATAACTTCAAATATTCGAGGATAATACAACAGTTAGCAATTATCGGGGATACCGAATATTGAAAACCTGTTAGTAAATCCGGGATCCTTATACATAGAAATGATTCCTGACAATAATAGAGTTCTCCCACGTGCTAATATTAATTATAAGTGCGAGATTTCAGCATAATAGTCAATATTTGACCATTAACCATTACTTGGCCGTTAATCCTAGCGGTTATAACTCATTCCACATGTTTTATGTAACCATCAACCGTGTATTTCGCATGGAGTAAATCAACAATTAATATCTGCAATTATAAATCAACACAAAGAGAGAAATATCTATTTATTTGCATTAATACTCAGGATACTAAACTTATTCGAGAATCCTGAATATATTTGGAATCCTGAGCATATTCAGGATCCTGAGCATATATCCGACAATAAAATTTGGGCCCTAACACATGTGACCACACACATGAGTCTATCCGCGTACGTTGGTTATCTAACATGAAAATAATTCATGAATAATAAAAAGTGAATTACAAACTAAATATTGTTTAGATATAAACATTACTACATAAGTTATATGTTACATGATGCTTCAACTTGTTATATATGTTATATATTACATGTTATTTGACCTAATGTGATACATGTCCATGTTACTTGATATGCTTAGGAATAATATTTTAAATGTTACATGTCACATTCATATGATAATTTATGTTATTATAATTTACAAGGTCAAATTCTAATTTAGGAGAATCAATGGAAATTAATAAGAAGATTTGAAGTAGGTACATTAGGAAACTTGTAATTTGCCAAATCTCCTCCCCTTTTCTCATTTCTCTATGGTTGGCCCTATTCCCATATACATATACATATTATTTGTTTTTCTTGCTTCTCAAATAACACACACAAATATTCATCTTCAAGTTGGTAGAGATTGAATCAAGTGCAAAAAGGTTTTGTGACTAATTGATAATCATCTAGTTATGTAATATTATTTATTGTTCTTATGTTTTATGATTCGGATATGGGTTTTGGTATACAAACAAAGATAAATCTATGGAATCATAACTTAGAAATTGAAAGATTGAGACTTTAAACATAATAGTTGTATTGTTGTCTTGATTCTTGGTTGAATAAGAAAACCCTATTTGGTTCATGAACTTTTTGTATTAGTATGATAAAATATGTGTTATGATGATGAATAGTGATTAATTGGTAAATTTGGTTCACACACATGTTAGAAACAAGGTTTTATGAGAAAATATTGAAAACAGATTTCTGACAGATTCATTTATGTTTATTGTTAGTATTATAAACTGATGTTAGATTGGCGTTTGTGATTGATTGTTGTTTCTATGATTTACTACTATGAGTCTAGTTTCTGGAAAACTAAAAATCATAATTTTTGGACATGGATTGAGTCGTTTTTATGATTTTACAAATTTGTATGTAAGGGTTGTTTAGAAAAATTGTATTTTGGTCTTGAAATTAAATTTAATATATTGAGTTTAACATAAGGAATGTCATGGATTGAGTTGAAAATCTAACTCAATTGTCCTTGCATGATTTGAGTTAATATAGAACTTTAGCCGAATTTATACTTTTTATTACGCACTGAAATAGCTGCATGTATGTTGTTGTGTTGTATGAATTTTATTGATTTTTTTGAACGTGGGAAAAATATAACAAAAATATTTTTGTAAACCTAAGACTTGAAGGTTACTATGGTAATACTTGCATAATTTAACTTGGTGATTTGAAGTGGTAGAAAAATAGGTTTTGTTGAGTTAAAATCTGTCGTGAAAATATAACATGGCAAAGTATGATATATAATTAGTGTTAGGATCAATTATGCACTATTTGGCTTGCTAGATGTTTTGTACATAGTTTGACACTTAAAACTAATTTGTTTACATGATTTTCTGATTTGAAACACTTACAGAAGTGAACACTCGGTTGCTACATGGCTAGTACAATAAGATGACTTAGCTTACATGTCGTGTTTAATCGTTTTAACTCGCGAATTAAAATGACACTCATATCTTATAAAGTATTATATTTGGTAATAAGTCACCATCGGGTCGTTGGGTCAGCTCGGCCAAACTTTCGTTAAAGTAAAACAAAGTCAAACCTTGGTCAAACATTATTAAACAATGGGACATTTTGGATACTAGGGGTTCTAGGAATCACTACACATTACTCTTGTACTTGTAATACTTTAGGGTGCTTGTACGAGATTTTCGATTTAACGGTTGACTTTCTTTAGAACTCTTTCGAGTTGAGATTCACAGCCCCTCTCTTTTACTTACTCCTTTTGGGGGAGAAAGCATGCACGAAACTTTTTGGATCTTGTAGATTGTTATTTATCGCATGTATACATAGTCAACCTATAAACTGAAAGTCCCCACGCACATTGGACCTTTAACTAAGGTTAACTGGCGGGAAATATTAAGTAGTACTACTGGGTTCGACAAATCCCACTCACGCTAAAATTCTACTAGGTGTCGAACGGGTGTAACATTGTCCTAAACATTGCCAAGTCAGGATAAGGCTTGGTGGGAGGCACAAACCAACACGTCAAACATCAGTCGCAATGGAAACTACACTATTGTATCATGATTACTAGCGTAATTAACTAGTGATAAGACAATGCTTACATTATCTACCTGTTTAACGAACTTGTTCCAGATACAAACATGTGAACTTTTGGAATTTTAGCATGTCTTTCTTAGGTCTTTAATTCTTGGAATACAAACATTTTTTATATATTAAATACAACTTTCAAATGAATACGCTTTTAACCCCAATCTATACTTCAACGCCTTATTGTGTCCACATCTATACTTCAGGGACTAATCAGCAAATAACTTAAAAACTATATTATAATCCTTTCAATCCCATATACCCTAACCCGTCAAACCAAGTTCATACCCGTAACTCATGACCTGTTTGATGTCTTGAACCTTTTTTTTAACAGCAAACTAAGTAACGCCGGGTACTCCGTACGCGGCCCCCAATGGCTAAAGGTAGCCCAAGCCGGCCACTAGTCCGGACGGAAGGAGCCCCTAGTGGTCCACCTATTGAAGGATTCACCGGATAAAACCCGACCCCCATGCCCGCCAAACGGCACGACAGCGAGGAACCGGTAAAACCGGGTGAGATCAGGACTCGAACCCTGGCAAACCAGGGTCATCCCTCATATCTCCCATATAAATTGGTGGTAGTGAGGTTTGAACCCCATACCTCTCACTAGTAAAGTGAGTGCTCTACCATTGAGCCACAACCAATTTATATAATCTTGCACCTTAATCCTCGTCCTAAACATGGAATTGATTATTGTAGATCGTTTATATGTTTAAAGTGAATTCATCGACACATAAACTTGGTATTAACAATCAGTTTTTGATACTAATTAATTTATTTACAAAACACGTCAATACCCAGCTATGCATATATCAGTTAGAAGAAGGATTAGGGCAATTAACCTCGCAGTACACCTTCTCCATGATCACGCGAACTTAACCCTAGGAGCAATCGAGGTAACAACCTGCTTATGGTGTCATGAAACTGTCCTTGCGCTGTCGGCGTTGTCTCGTCGTTGGCAATCAATTCGACTTCATATAAGGTAATTAAATATACGGTTCTTGTCGTCATGATCTGCTGCAAATTAACCCTAAGGTTAATTATACAACAACATTCGGATTTAATCTATTGTAATTATTAGGGTTCTTTTGGTTTTTGGGGTTTATTCTCAGTTGTCATATTTAGGTTTTTTATGGGAATCTAATCAACTGTCTATTAGGACCTGGTGGTCGCGGGATCGAATCTGGCCACCAGGGTTTTTAGTTTTTATTTTTGATATGTTTTTGTTAATTAATATAATTAATTTTAATAAATTATAAATTAATAATTAGCTACAAATAATTAATACCTTATGAAAACTGACATCATTAAGTTGTGTATTTTGTCAAAATCTAGTTAAAAGCTTTCGTTTTCATGTGTGTGTGTGTGTATATATTATAAATATATTTTAATGGTAACCCTTATTCTTTTTATTTAAAACACGACATTTTTAACCCTCTTTCCTTGTCGAACGTTTTATAAATTTGCTTAAATTTATTTTATATATATATATATATATATATATATATATATATATATATATATATATATATATAGTAAACGTATTAAACAAGATTTTCTTTAAAAGATGTAAACAAAATATTTATAACTTGCTACATATTATATCTAAACAATTACCCATTATTATTATGATTATTTATATATTTGCACTCTATGTATTTAAACATTTATTTATTTAAATATTATTATATAAGTGTGTCTCATATCATATTTATTTAAATTATTTTATTTTATTTTATTTTTATATTGACTATATGTTGATAATACATCGAGTATAAACAAGTGTGATTTTATACGTAATAAAAGGTATTGATTGTTTTGTAAATAAATGATAATCAATCATATTAATCTTTGTAATAATAATTACTATAGAAATCAATTGATCAATCCATAACCATTCTAATCCCAAACTTAGCTAATCACATCGAAATCTTAATTCATTAAAGTATGTTATATCATTTATAATTAATTCATATTAATATTATTTAACTAGGAATCCTTGACGGTCTATCCCGAAGGGTTTACTTTTCTCATCATCTTCATTTGTATTTCGTTCCTCTTATCAGGTAAGTAATCACTTCCTTTTTTACTTATTTTAAAATCCTTTTGGGGACATATGCGTATTTACAGTATTTATTTATTATATAGTTTTCAAAACCACAACTGTTTAATCCTTGTGTTTGTATCAGTTTATGCCCAACTTGCTATTTGCTTACTTGCTTTATTTGAACCGAATTCGGAAAGGTCCAACGTATTCTCAGTCTAGTATGATCATACGACCGTTGTAGTGGCCGACGTCCGGCGCATTGACAATGGTTTCACCGACACCTTATTTTTTGTAACCAATGCCCATTCGCATGGCAACGGTTTAGCCCTTTCTTTATGGTTGATTGTTTGTGTATGTGTGTATGGTTTAAAGTTTATCTCACAGAAACAGTTTGCATATTTCTTTATTTATTATATATTATTATTGTTGTGTCTTAAACCGGTGTTTTACTCACTCAACATGTGTTGTCGACAAAAATATATTTTATACGCATTTGCAGGTTATTAGCTTGGTTGTTTAGCAAGATGAAGATCACGTAGAGATGCCTTTTAGGATACAAACTTAATTAATAATTGTTGTAATTTCTTTATACTTGATGTACTTAAATGTAATTATTTCATTTAAATAAATTAAATAGATATTGTCATTTATCAATTTGCATAATAGTAACCTTAAGAGCTGTGGCAATCAGCTCACGCCCCGACATTTTCGCCGTAGGTTGGGTGTGACATCCTAGATATTTTACTTGCATAATAGGTTATCTAGCTTTTTTTATTTTTAAATAATTTGACATTACATTATATTTTTTTTAAATTGAAATAATTTGTAATAGTTAAGAAAAATAATGTTTAAATTGCGAAAACTTGCAAAAGAAAAAAAAACTGAAAACTTGTAAAAAATTCTGAAAAATTGCTATAAATTACAATATAATTAATATGTTCTAACATTTTTTCGTATGGAAGCAATTAATAATTCTACTATTAAATATTTTAATATCACATTGCTATCTTTTTGAAATTTTTATATAAATATGGTGGTTTCTTATTAAAAAACGTAACTTAAAAACTGGCGATTTTTACTACTTTTTTCTTCTTTTTTTTTTTTTTTTTGCTTTTTTTTCAGATTTTTTTTCATTTTTTTCACAATTTAATTGTTATTTTTCTTATTTTTTTAGTTAAAAATATATTTTACAATGTCAAACTATTTAAAAATAAAAATAAAAAAACTTAGATAACCTATTCTCCAGGTAAAATATCTAGGATTAGAACACAAAGGAAATTTGAATGATCTAACTAGAACAAAATATTATACAAGTATATTGGAACAATTTCAAAACTTATTACTATTTTATGGAGTAATCCCTAAGTTTTAGTATATCCATATTTTATAGGACTCGTTTAAGGGTTATCTGGGTTTGGTGAGACTCACACACGTGAGTTCGGGTCAAATGTATGATAAGCCTTGATTTATAAATAAAGCAATCTGGTAGCTTGAGAAAATTTAGGGATGTTTCGTTTATATATATATATTTAAGATACATATTATATTTCTTTTTATGACGTCACGAATCGATATCCGGTCAGCCTCCTAGGCCGATCCAACCTTTAACCCGGTAGGGCGTCTGGACTGGGTCCGAAAACATTGCATGTAAAGCTATTTATAGCCCCTTAGTTTATTGAATAATAATGTGCAGTTTTTTACTTTTTTTACTTTCCACATGCAACATTCACTTTTCTATGTTAAACTTCTTTTTTGCCATACACACACGAATTGAAGAGTATTTGGGTTTGTGTTCCCGAGTTCATTTATGAAAAGAAAAGTAAGGAAAAAAAAGTTTTCTCTTCTTATCTTTTTTTTTGATATCTCCTCTTTCTATTCAACTTATTTTCCTTCCAAATTTTTTCAATTTGGAAATATACAAATTCTTTTATTTTACTCAGCATTTTCTCTTCCCCCCTCCTTTTCTTTCTTTTAATGAAACTCGATAACACCTGTTTTAAATTTTCGTTCCTTTTCCTTTCTTAAATGAAACTCGGGAACCCAACATATTTTTTCCATCTCTCCTTTTCTTTGCCTTTCCTCAGTTAAATGAAGTGGATTCTATAGAAAAGAAAAGGGACATTTACATATATCCTCTTCCTAATTTCGTTTGGACGTTGCTGCAACCGGAAGAATCGAACGATGGAGGTCCTCTGGAACGACAAAGAGTTGGGCACGATGAATGGAGAGGCCGACGTCTGATTTTTTAATCAGGTATTGTAAATGATAAAGGGTATATGTGTAATTGTATATCAAAAGGGGAAATATGTAATTTAGTTTAGACATTGGGGATAATGTAAATGATAAACTCGGGAACACCTGTTTTAAATTTTCCTTCCTTTTCCTTTCTTAAATGAAACTCGGGAACCCAACATATTTTTTCCATCTCTCTTTTTCTTTCCCTTTCCTCAGTTAAATGAAGTGGATTCTATAGAAAAGAAAAGGGACATTTACATATATCCTCTTCCTAATTTCGTTTGGACGTTGCTGCAACCGGAAGAATCGAACGATGGAGGTCCTCTGGAACGACAAAGAGTTGGACACGATGAATGGAGAGGCCGACGTCTGATTTTTTAATCAGGTATTGTAAATGATAAAGGGTAAATGGGTAATTCGATATCAAAAGGGGAAATATGTAATTTAGTTTAGACATTGGGGATATATGTAATTTAAATGCTTAAGGAGGGAATATATGTAAAAATCCCAAAAGAAAAAGATCATCCATACATGTTAACCTATACAACTAAATCCATTTATAAGTAATCAAAATGAACATAAACTTCTTTTGAAACATAACAATGTAGTGATGCTTTTTACACGATAACATTTGGATTCATAACATAACCACCATCAAGGAGATTTGTTAAAGCGTAACCTTTGGTTTTGTGGTGTAAAGCATACGTTTCTTGGGCCCAAACAAGTAGAGGTGATCATACATAGAACGGAACATATCGACCAAAACAGGAAATTGCAATCGCGCGAACACAACGACGGGTAGGGCCGCAAATATAGTAATAAGGATCGGTACCCATTTCAACCCCTTTTGGTATAGCACAAAGAAACTAACACTAAAGGTCACCATCATTGCAGCCACAGAGATGAAAAGCGTTAGTAGACCTACCATCAACTTTCTGGGTAATGAGTCAAAGAAATCAAAATGATGGTGACGAGATGTGAGGATAGACAAGACCACTAAGAGTGAAGTTGAGGAAGAAAACAAAAAAATAGTGTCCGCAGTAACAAAAACTAAGAAGGTACACTGATCAATGAAAAATGGAAGTCCATTGTCTCCTTTGTAGCCACCTGGAACTGTAAAGGCTACAGCAAATGCCACGGTGACGATAAGTGTGGCAACAACCATACAGTCTTTCATCCATTGCAATCCTGTGGAAACTTGATCTTCGTTTTCTTTAGAGAATAACTCATATGGTGTTTGGCCATCTTTGTTCTTCTCTTTGCTCAAATAAGATGGCATCCTCAAATTAACTTCCTACAAAACGCGTACACAAAACCATCAGTGGCTGTAGAAATTAGGCAATTAATTAACAATAAAATTTGATATATACATTGAACCACAATAATTCTCGTTGCATTAGTAGAGATGCTCCATAGTTCTTAGTTGTCATATCCTTTGAAGTTTTCCCAACTAAATGAAGCATATTATTGTTTGACTTGTCCTTTAACATAAGTACAGCTTTCCTGTAGCTTCCACCTATCTCGTATAATAGGTTGTAGATATCACAATGACGGTGCATAACAGCTACATGAAATATGCTGAGCCCATCCTCATTTGTATCAAGCACAAGATCCGGATAAGTTTGTAGCAACTCAACTATAAACTCAGCGTTCCCATATTCTGCGGCAACGAATAGAATTTTAGAAGAATATTGTATCGTTCCGTCAGCCAAGGATGTTGGAGACCCTCTCAGCATATCCTCAATTTCATCAATGTTCATTGTTCTCGTAGCATGTCCCCAAATAATCTTTAGTATTTTCATTGCATCGCTATCTTCTTCGGCAGTTGGTTGTACTTTTATGTGTAACAATATAAAAACTGAAAATAACAAGAAATTATTACTAAGATATGTTCTGTAAATATAATTAACTTTTACTTGATTCTATCATTCTCGTGATCAAATTCTTTTCTACTCTATCAAAGGCAACGGGCATCCGGGCCAAAGCTTTAAGTAAAGACACATTCCGAGCAAGTTCTGGATGATCCTCCAGGATTTGGACAGCAACATCTATAGAAGATATTTGACAATCTCTTAAGTAAACAAAGAAAACAACTGAAATGGGATACCTTACAAATATATTTAAATTTAGATAAAGCTAAGAAGTAATAACAAAAACTTAATTAATGAAATCAATTTTTATGAACTTCAAATGTGCTTTTCTTTTTCTTAAAGGCTACCATGAAGAATTAATAGACTAATACTTTTCTTTTCTACGTCCTTTTTCAAATATCGAAAAAAATTTTCAAGTAGGAAGAAGTGTTAGGATAAACTGGATTTTAGGAGACAGAAAAGTTATATTAGTAAAATAAGAGATAATGACGGATGTCAACAAACAAGTAGGCACTGCCAGATATTGTCTGGTGAGGTGGACGACTACCGGGTGATCCGACATTTCAGACGGCGGATCACGAATATTTTATTCGTGTTCTGACATTTGAAATGACGGATGTCAGTTTTGGTGATCCGCCATTTTGACAGGCAGGTCACAATTTCCAAAGTATGCTACCCCTATGTGAAAGTGAATTTTGATGGACATCCGTCATTTGAAATGGAAGATGTCATCTTGGCATCCGCCATTTCAAATGGCAGATGTGAATAGTATTATCTGATTGATTTGACAACACACTAGTCCTTTCTCTTTTTATTATTTAGTTATTTTCTAATATTACGTTTTTTTTAAATAATGTTATTTAACAAATAAAAAGTGTATTAACAAATAACATTTTTAAATACGTTTTTTCTTTTTATTAGTTTTCTAAATATTAGTATTTAAAAAAATACAAAAGCTAATATTAAAAAGATTTTTTTTAATAAAAACACATGTTTTAATATTTAATATTTTTAAAAGATTTTTTTTAATAAAAACATCATGTTTTTTTAATATTTTGAAATCACCATATGAAATTAAGTAAGCATGGGGAAGCATTGCAGTATGGTTTTGATATGTCTTTTTGATTGTGAGTCTATTTATAATGATAGTAGAGTTACTGCTCACATCTGCCATTTGAATGGAGGATGTCTAAATGACACTTGCCATTTCAAATGGCAGAAGTCTCCCAAAAAGGTATTTTTAACATCTGTCATTTCAAATGGCAGATATGAATATAATACTAGACTGATTGTTTTGAATAACACTTTTTATTTGAAAAATACATTATGTCAGTTGTTTTATTTGAAAAATAATATATTTCTTAATATTAAACTTTTTATTTGTTATTTAAGAAACTAATATAATAAAACAAAAGGTAGTGGTGTGGTTAAATCAGGCAGTTAAGTACGTTATTCACATCTGTCATTTGAAATGGAAGATCATTTGAAATGGTGGATGTTAAGAGGACATCTTCCATTTCAAATGGCGGATGTTTAAAAATGTATTTTTTAAATTACATATACTACTGTTTTTAATAAAAAAATATCTTTTTAATATTAAATTTTCTATCATTTTAAATAATGTTATTTTCAAAATAATAAAAAAAATGTATTTTTAAATTACATATATTAAGTGATTTTAAGAAAAAAAATATTTCTTAATATTAACTTTTTATTTGTTTATTTAGGAAAATAAACAAAAAATAAAAAGAAAAAGATAGTGTGTGGTCAAATCAGTCAGAAAGTACACTATTCATATCCATCATTTGAAATGGCGGATGTTAAGATGACATCTTCCATTTCAAATGACGAATGTCCATCAAAATATTAAAATTACACATGTTGGTGTTTTTAATAAATAAAATCTATTTAATATTAAATTTTGTATTTTTTTTAAATAATGATATTTAGAACACTAATTAATAATAAAAAGACAAAACGTTTAAATGGCGGATATCGTGATGACATCTTCCATTTCAAATGATAGATGTCCATCAAAATATTAAAACATGGTGTTTTTATTAAAAAAAATCTTTTTCATGTTGTATTTTTTTAAATACTAATATTTAGAAAAATAATAAAAAGAAAAAACGTATTTTAAAAACGTTATTTGTTAATACACTTTTTATTTGTTAAATAACATTATTTAAAAAAAACGTAATATTGGACAATAACTAAATAATAAAAAGAAAAATGAGTGGTGTGTTGGCAAATCAATCAGATAATACTATTCACATCCGCCATTTGAAATGGCGGATGCCAAGACGACATCTTTCATTTCAAATGGCGAATATCCATCAAAATTCACTTTTACACATAGGGGTAGCCTACTTTTGAAATTGTGACCTGCCAGTCAAAATGACGGATCACCAAAACTGACATCCGCCATTTCAAATGGCGGAACACGAATAAAATATTCGTGATCCGCCATTTCACCTGGTAGTCGTCCACCTCACCAGACAATATCTGACAGGGCCTACTTGTTTGTTGACATCCGCCGTTTCAAATAATGAAACCTCTATTTTCCTAATATAACTTTTCTCTCTTCTAAAATTCATTTTATCCTAACATTTCTTCCTATTTCAAAAAAATTTTCTTAAAATATCAAGGATAGTAGATACCATGCAAATCATTCTCCACACAGTTCACCGGTGTCGAATCTTTGTCCTTATCTGTCCAATGATCACCACTCATCTTCTGAGAACTATCATAAAGATACCTCACCGTGTCGAATTCCATGGGTGGAACACTGCTGAATTTCATGGTTGAAACACTGATGGACAATGGCAAAAGTCCATTAGAACCACGGATGTTCAACAGGTTGTGATTCTTTTCCATCATAATCTGAATCTCACCCACTTCCCATTGCCCAAATGCAGCAGCTTCCCAAAAGGCGGTGTTGGAACGTTTATTTTTAAGTTCCAAATCCCCTTCGCCTTTGACACTTTTGGTTTCATAGCTCTGGATGCCGTGGACCTTTTGAATAGGGTTCAGAAAGTTGTGTATAGTAACGTATCAGCCCATAAGAATCATTTTAGTCGGATTGGGTTTGCTATCCAAAAGGGGGTTGCGGCGCAGCTTGTTGCCCGCTTACCTGCCACTTCATTGTAAATCGTTTGTATGTTTCTATAAAATATAAAATGGATTGTCATCATATCTACTAGATTCTTCAAAAAAGTTTATTCTTCTTGGTCCATTTTGCTGTTGCTGCCACATGTAGTGCGGTGTCAAGATTCTTATTGAGACCGAACCGTACCAAATCTGGACGTTTAGCCAGGATTATCTTTGCTGTTTCCCAATCACTTGTACTCGCTGCTTGATACAATGGAACACCGAACTTTAAGTAGTCTTCTCTGTTATCTTCCAAAACAAATAAAAAGATTAATACGATATAAGACAGCATATCCCGTTTATCATTATGTTCTCAAATGGTACTAATGATTTGACGGTAAACATGTATCATGTATGTATGGTAGAAGCAAAAAGATATATATTACCAAATACATATGGAAGGGATTCATTACTATTACAAGTGCTCGGAATGTTAACTGTCAGATGATTCATCGTCTCAATCTGTTGCGGACGTTTCTTATTTGTTGGCCTGCACAAATCTAATCACACGAACACAAATTAAGAATATTATAACATTAACACAGGAGAGGAACTCACTTGCATCTGAAAATTATTACCTTTATTTAAGGGGCTTAATTTGTTAATGATGTGCTTAGTTGTCTTAAGAGCTTCACTTTATATAGAATTAATTCTAGAATGTAAAAGCTGTAGTTTGCTTAGGTCCATGTACAATGACATAAATTAAGAATATTATAACATTAACTACAGAAAATTAATACTTTTATCTTTATTTTATGGGGGGCTTAATTTGTGCTTGTCTCGATAACTTTTATTACGATTGGAATATTGATCGCCACAAAGACTCACAGAATGAACATTATCGATCAACTTAAATTTTTCTTTTTATAAAATATTGGCTATGTAAGCTTCTTTTTATTTAACGGCATTCGCTTTGTAAACTAATAAACCATGCATGGCATGTAGCATCTTTTTGGTGAAATGGCTAAACTTGGACCATGAGGTGAACATTCATATAGTGCCATGTGGTAGCTTGGAAGAAAATTTATCCCCGTTATATTATGTGAAGTTGCCCTTAAATAAAGTTCAAACATTTTAGCATAAAAGTACCATATATTCCTGGCCTTCTCTAAGGGAGAAAGAATATTCTTGTCCTAATTGCTCACTCCACCTATTTATATTTACATTACATTACCATGCTTTTATATAAAAAAAATTAACAAAAATAAAAGGGAAAGTAGAAGGCACCACAAAACTTAAAAGACTGATTTTAGAATATGTTATCGTAATTTACCGAAACTTATAAAGTACTTTTAAACATTTTTTTTTCTCATAACTTGCTAATTATAACAAACTAGTATAACAAGTTTAACAAATTAAGATGGGTGGTAATATTTGCGCACCCACCCTAATCTTGTTCTGACACCCTTCATGTGTTGCGTATAGACCAATATGCAGCGTATAACTTTTACAACTTCCAAAGATAAACATTTACTCGTACCTACCGGTCAATTAGATGATTATACGCCCACATGAGATTTGTTTTCCCAAACTTAGGCCAAATTTTGCCTTGTATATCCTATACGGAAGTATAGATCCATGCAAAATATATTTATTTTCTTCTTTTGTCTATACATGGTGTATGGGTTTGTCTTGGCCAGTGGCGTATGACCTATGCGCAAGCCATTCCTAGAGTTGCATGATAAGTGTAGTCCTATATGTGAGGTATACTAGTAATTATTTTTTTTTCATTTTATACATAATAATAAAAGTTATTATTTTATAATAAGAATTTATAAACATAATAAAAAAAACCTAAATAAAGAAGATTTTATAAATACATAAAATTTATAAATATAATAAAAAAGTATATAAATAAGATTTTTTCGAAAAACACCACAAGTCGATCGAAGGCTTTAGTATAAAAGTCTACAAAGTTGTAGTCAGTGTGGACCTTTTCAATTTTGACAAGTTTTTGGTCCAAACAACCACGAATGAAATGGTTTCGGATGTTAATATGTTTTGTCTTTAAGAGTTGGACCGGTTTTTTCATAATAAAAACTATTGCATCGTTATCACAGTTAATTGGGGTGGCAAAGAAATTCAAGCCATAATCCAGCAGCTGATGTTGTATCCATATCACTTGTGAGCAGCAGCTAGAGGCGGCAATGTATTCTACTTAGCTAGTGGAGGTGGACATGGTGACTTGTTTCTTCTATTGCCAAGAAACTAACCGACCGTCTGGGAACTGACATCCGCTTGTAGTTCATTTTCTGTACACATTGCATCTCGCATAGTCACTGTCGGTGTAGACGTGCAACACCAAAGGACAGTCTTTAGGATACTAAAGACCCAAACGAGGCTTTCCTTTGAGATACCGAAAGATACGCTGGACAACAGTTAAGTGAGATTCTTTCGAATCTAACTATTATTTGGCACACTGACAAATAGGGAACATGATGTATAGCTTGCTTGCAATGAAATACATACGGAACCAATCATGGATCTGTAAAATTGTAGATCGACTGACTTCCCGACGGATCTGGAGCTAACACCGGTCTTATAGCAATCGGAGTAACATATGGAGTGGCATCGTTAAACCCAAATTCATGAACAAATTTATGAACATATTTCTCTTGGTAAATCAAAATCCCTCCGTATTATGTTCAACTTGTAGACCCATGAAGAATGTCATATCTCCAAAAGAGCTAATCTCAAACCAACGTTGGATTACCCCTGAAAATGCTCTACATAATTTATCACTCGTTGACTCGAAGATAATAACACTTGAACCAAGATTAGATCATTCCCAACTTTCTTGACAAAGAGTGTTTGATCAATAACACCTCTCGGATAGCCATTCTCTAATGTATGTTCTACTAAAGTATCATACCAAGCACAAGGTGCTTGATGAAGACCACAAAGAGCTTTGTCAAGACGGTATACATAGTTGGGACGACCGGGATCCAAAAATCATGGTTACTGCTTGACGTAGATCTCTTCCTTTACAATCTCATACAAGAGGGCATTTTTCACGTCCACATGATATACTTTGAAGTTTATACAATATGCATAGGTCAAGAAGAGACAAATGGCTTCCAACCTAGCAACAGGAGCATAAACTTCATCATAATCAAGACCTTCACACTGACAGAAAACCTTGTACCACCAGTCTAGCCATATTACTTTCGACAAACCCCTATCATCTTTCATATTTTTGAACACCCATTTGGTACCAATCGGTCTCTTGTTCTCAGCCTCCACGCATCAGCTTCTTGAACTGTAACAAATCATCTTGCATAGCTTCAACCTAGGAATATTCTTTGAGATCAATCTTGTAATCCTTTGACTCAACCTAAGACATAAAACAAGCAAAACGACCTTTCTTATAGGTTCCAGACGGAGTTCTTGTTTGGATGCCGATAGAAGGATATCCAATGATATTTTCTGTTGGATGATAACGGTGAATTGGCAATTGAGGATTCAAATCAACTTGTTCAATGAGATCCATTTGAAGTTCCACAATTAAGCTTTCAATAGGATGAAAGATGCTTGGAGCATTAATGAGAACATCTATGGATTGCTGAACGGTGTCTAGATGATCAACCATATGTTCAGGGGCAATGGGACCCTCCCAGAGATTCTCCATAAAAGGATAAACGATTGTAGGAACTAGAGTAGAATCTGTGTTGTCAGAAGCATCATCAGGAATTTTATTTGCAGCAATCTCTTCAGCAGCAACTTGTACATTATTATTTGATGAGGGAGGTGTGGGAATAGACTCGACCACACTAGAATCTGCATAAAGATTGATTGCAGACTCAGCAGGAGTTGGATCAGTGTTATCAGCCGATAAGCACGACAAATCTAAATCCAAATCAGAAGCATCTCCAACGGTAACTACATCGGTTATGTCTGCTGGTAGCGGCATGGGTTTTACAGGGCCACATGAAAAACTGAAGATACTACATTTTGGTTATAAGGCCAGTAGACATATCCACATCATTCAAGTTGTTGGAGATGGCTTGAATTGAAACAGACTAGGGCACTTGAGTAGGGATTGGAGCTACTTCAACAAGAGGACTGAATCAACATTGTGGGATTCCACTATCACTTTTGTTTTCTTGTTGTAAACACAATAAGCGGTTTTTTTGGCAGCATACCAAACAAAGTAACACTCACCAGCCTTCTCAGCAAATTTGGGATCTGAGTTGGCATTTGTATGAAGCAGGGTGCATGGACATCCAAATGTTTGAAGTAGTTGACTTGATACTTAGTCTTGTAATAGACTTCACAATAAGTCTTCTTTAAATGCTTGTTGATCAGCACACGATTCTATATGAAGCATGCTGCATTGACAACTTCACCCCAGAAAAACAAAGGAAGCTTTGAATCTAACAACATTGTTCTAGTAGGCTCGATTAGTGTCCTGTTTCATCTTCCAGTAACCCCATTTTGTTGTGGAGTGTATGGGGCACTGAACTGACGGTTTATCCCCTTTGAGTGACAGAAGTCATTCACAACTTTCTTGTAGAACTCACTTCCATTGTCGCTTGTAATTCACTTGACTATTTTATCATTTTGGTTCTCCACAAGTGTCATGAATCTAATTAGAAATTGAGAGGTTTCGTCCTTGTGCTCTAAAAGGAAAGTCCAACTGAAATGAGAAAAATCATCAGTAATAACAAGACAATAGGCTTTTCGACATATTGCTAAAGGATGAATTTAACCAAACATATCCAATTGTAACTGCTAAAGAATGAAATCAATAAAATTAACAATTTTGGGCATGTGAGGGAGTTTTAGTTTCTTGAATTTAGAGAACTAAGGACATTTTTCAATGCAAGAAAAAGTATTAACAGGAAAACCCCTCATATGCTCACCTTTGACTAGTATGTTCAAATTATTGAAGTTAACAAGACCGAGATGTCGATGCCAAAGTGATGAATCGTTCTCTGAGGCATTAGACATTAGACATGAAGTAATTCATTGTGAATATGAACTTCTCATGTCAATATATAAGCATCATTTGCCTCAGGGTACACATCAATACCCACTCTTCGTGGACTTTGAAACCTCGTTTCAAGATCAAACATTAATGTTCAGTGAATAAAGTGGATTATTTCTTGTCACATATTTAAGAGACGCCGAGCATATTGTAGTTGAGTTGTTCCACAAGGTTGACATCATAGTAGGTCAAAGTTCTATTGAAGACCTTTCCTCTCTTTGTTATTCTCCCACCTAAGTCACCAGCAAAGGAAACAGATTCACCATCGAATGATTGAATGTAAAAGGGCTTGTCTCCTGTCATGTGTTGAGTGCAACCAATGTCTAAGTACCAGATACTGTTGACAGGCTTTCTTGACTAACCTTACACGCATCAGCCATTAGTTAGGCGTGGGATCCTGATGGTCGGCTATAATTTTGGTATATTAATGTATTGTTTTCTTATTTTAATTAGATTTTAGTCTGAACGGTTCTTCAAACATGCTTTTGTTTTTTAGGACATCGTACGTTAAAGATACTAATTAGAGATATTTATGAGCATGGCCTCTCTGGAAGTTCGGAAGAAATACACATATATTTGGTAGTTACAATTTGGAAAAGAAAATATTAAAGAAAGAAATTACAAGTTCATGAACTTTTCATATTAAAGTCTTAATAATTGTTTTGGTGCAAATCAAGAACTTTTCATATTAAAGTCTTTGTTGTTCTCCCACCTAAGTCACCAGCAAAGGAAACAGATTCACCATCGAACGGTTGAATGTAAAACAAGGGTTTGTCTCCTGTCATGTGTTGAGTGCAACCAATGTCTAAGTATCGGATATTGTTGACAAGCCTTCTTGACTAACCCTACACGCATTAGCAATTAGTTAGGTGTGGGATCCTGATGGTCGGGTATAATTTTGGTATATTAGTGTATTGTTTTCTTAGTTTTAATTAGATTTTAGTTTGAACCTTGGTACTTCAAACATGCTTTTGTTTTTCAGGCCATCGTATGTTAAAGATACTAATTAGAGATATTTATGAGCATGGCCTCTCTGGAAGTTTGGAAGAAATACACATATATTTGGTAGTTACAATTTGGAAAAGAAAATATTAAAGAAAGAAATTACTAGTTCATGAACTTTTCATATTAAAGTCTTAGTAATTGTTTTGGTGCAAATCAAGTACTACCATATGTTTCGTTAGTCAACACAACAATTAAAGGAATTTAAAGAAAGATTTGTTGGACACTCGTATTTTGAAGCAGAGTCATGTGGGCTAAAAGAAAAATACAGGAAGTTAGTCCAAGCCCACGTAAAAGTATCTGGTGGAACCGAAAAAAGAATCACCGATAGGGTTTAGCCGCCAAAGTTGAGACAACTGTTTGGGTTTTTTGGGACGCACACAACAAGCCTTTCTCTAGACAACATTTGGATGAGTTTTTTATTCATGAATATGCAAGGGTAACCCCCTCGTGACCACTTTAGGTGTACGATTTTGTGTAAACTGAGTTTGATCAGATTCTTTGTGCTTTAATCTTAAGAACTTGGTTGACTATGTTACTTGATCTTGTTTGTTTTATCAGTTAATTGTATAAACATGTTATGATTTTGTTTACCAAATCGTGCATCAACTATCCGGTTGTGTTCATCAACATGTAGGACTAGGTTCTTATGTCATTGATTGAAGAATCGTTATTCATTGCATATCAGTTGGTTTTCATAATATAAAACTTGTAATTGGGTAGATCGCGTTCATTTGCGTCAACAATTCAGATAGGGTTTTGTTTGTCATCACAACCAAACTACTAGATCTAGTAATTACCACGCAACCAATTTAACAGGATCTGTGATTAGTTTGTTATCGCATTACCTGAACCTGAAGTGCATCACTTGTTTCTCATAATTATTTACAAACATTAAAAGTAATCGTATTAAAATCAAACATCTTTCTAAACCGCATGACATCGGTTGTCGACTTAGTTAAATAGTTTTCAAGTCATGAGTCAAAGTTGCACTTTCCACTTATTCACTGAGGAGACGACCTTACTTACCCATACTATTTATATATATTTAAGTGAATTAAAATACTTGTAGTTATTTGAGAATGACATCTACATCAAAATGGCGCCGTTTCCGGGGAATCAACACGCAAAGTGCAAGTTTTAGTTTTGTTCCCTTTTCTTTAGTTTAGTTTTTGTTTTGGTTTTCATTGCATGATAGTTTGCTTTAGATCAAGCTAATGATATGTGTGGGGATATGACAGTCGGGCATAAGTTTGGTATATTAGTGTATTATTTTATTTGTGTTAATTAGTTTTTATTCTGAACCATGGTACTTCATACGTGCTTTTGTTTTTAGGCCATCGTACGTTAAAGATATGATGTGTTGTAAAACACAGTTACTTTCCGTAGATTTTTTTCATGTTTTAATTGCTTAATAGTATAATAAATATGAGTTATGGATTGTTTTTGCATGATTTTACAAAGATTGATGATTGTTTGTAGGTTATGAGTTTTAAGGGAGAAAAGTTTAAAGTTTGAAGACTCTAGGGCCCTTTTTGATCAAGATTGAATACTACAACTCAAGGCCCGACCCAAGCCCACAAGATCCAAGCCTTTCATGCATAATATTTCAATTTAATTAAAAAAAATAAAAAAAAACCTACCCAGCCATAGGGAGGCCGATTGCAACCAGCAGCAGCAAGGGAGGAAGAAAAAAGTGTCGTGTGAGCTAGGTGGCGGCTAGGAGAAGGAGATTAACATCAAGGAAGACTTGGTACAACAGCTAGAGTGCATCCTCATCGTTTATTTCAGCCATAATCATTGAGTAAAACTCCAAAAACTTGATGTGTGTCTAATGATGCTCTTTCTAACTAACTCACAACTAAGCTTTAAATTTATAAAACAAGACTCTTAAAGAAACCACACAAAACCGGCAAGTGTACCGATCACTAATAGTATAGAACTAAGGAAGTCCGAGTATCGAAAACAAGGACACGTGAAAACGTTTTTAATACTTAACCCTAACGAAGACTCACCTAAGAATATTTAAATGATTTTTAATAATTAACTACTTGACCTAACTTACTTTAAGTAAATAATTAACTAAACTCAACTTAACTTAACTAAACACTTGATGAAACTTAGAGACTTAACTGCAATTGGAGAAAACGTCTACCTAGGTAAGAATCATATTGAAGGTATAATAAGCTAATGGATTGAAGAATCTCACGACACCGGTTTCTAAGGATGATACAACTAAGGCTCACTCAAGAAAGCTAGATCACCTCTCGGTCTCACTAACAAATTCTAACTTACACTTAATTGATTTTAAGAACAAACCGGGAAACGAATTGTTAAAGTGTTATAATGTCAACATTCCTCTCGGTCTCACTGACACAGGACCCTAATGGAAACGAATGCTATGCAACCAAGGATAGAGGAACAATTTAGTTTAACTTTAACTAGATCAACTAATCGCTCACAAAACCAAACCGATAATAACCGAACCCGCTCTCGCGCGATTCTAATTCTAACAAGTAAAAGCTATGAGACGACCTTACTTACTATCACCTCTCGGTCTCTAAGAAGGTGTTCACCCACTGAATCTAATCAATTAACATACCCACTTAAACCCTACGGTTGTACTTCCCATCGTCGGGCATAAGTTACAAATATTTGCGTGTTAAGTCAATTAAAATACTTGTTTTTATTTGAGAATGACATCTGCATCAAAATGGAGCCATTTCTGGTGAATCAACACGCAAAGTGCTAGTTTAAGTTTTGTTCCTTTTTCTTTAGTTTAGTTTTTGCTTTGGTTTTCATAACATGATAGTTTGCTTGAGAGCAAGCTAATGATATGAAGTGATACACATCTCTTTGGGATATGACGGTCATACGTTACAAATACTTACTCATACTAGTTATAAATATTTAAGTCAATTAAAATACTTGTTTTTATTTGAGAATGACATCTACATCAAAATGGAGCCATTGCCGGTGAATCAACACGCAAAGTGCTAGTTTAAGTTTTGTTCCTTTTTCTTTAGTTTAGTTTTTGCTTTGGTTTTCATTGCATGATAGTTTGCTTGAGAGCAAGCTAATGATATGAAGTGATACACATCTCTTTGGGATATGACGGTCGGGCATAAGTTTGGTATATTAGTGTATTATTTAATTAGTTTTAATTAGTTTTTAGTCTGAACCATGGTACTTCATGCGTGCTTTGGTTTTTCAGGCCATCGTACGTGAAAGATACTAATTAGAGATATTTTTTAGCATGGCGTCTCCGGAAGTTCGGAAGTGATACACATCTCATTGGGAATTACAATTTGGAAAAGAAAATAATAAAGAAAGAAATTATAAGTTCCTGAACTTTTCATATTAAAGTCTTAATAATTTTTTTGGTGCAAATCAAGATACGACCATATGTTTTGTTAGTCAAGACAAGAACAAAAGGAATTTAAAGAAAGACTTGGTGGACACTCGTGTATTGAAGCAGTTTCACGTGGGCTAAAGAAAAAGAAAAAAAGTTAGTCCAAGCCCACAAAAAAGGATCTTGTGTAACCGAAAAAAGAGTCACCGATAGGGTTGAGCCGCCAAAGTTGATACAGTTGATTGGGTTTTTTTTTGCGACGCACACAACAAGCCTATCTCTGGACAAATTTTGGATGACTTCTGTATTCATGAAGATGCAAGGGTAACCCCCTCATGACCATTCCAAGTGTAGGGTTTTGTGTAAAATGACTTTGATCAGATTCTTTGTGTTTTAATCTTAAGAACTTGGTTGAATATCTTATTTGATCTTGTTTGTTTTATCAGTTGATTGTTTAAACATTTTATATTTTTGTTTACCAAATCGTGCATCAACTATTCGATTTTGTTCATCAAGATGTAGGACTAGGTTCTTATTACATTGATCGGAGAATCGCTAGTCATTGGTAATCATTTGGTTTTCATATTATAAAACTGGAAATTGGGTAATTTGCGCTCAGTTGCGTCAACAATTCAGATAGGGTTTCGTTTGTCATCATAACCAAACTACTAGGTCTAGTAATTAACGCGCAACCAATTTAACAGAATCTGTGATTAGTTTGTTATCTCATTACTTGAACCTGAAGTGCATCACTAATTTCTCATAATTGTTTACAAACTTTAAAAGTAATCGTGTTGCAATCAAACATCTTTCTAAACTGCTTCGCAACATTTGTCCCCTTAGTTAAATAGTTTTCAAGTCATGAGTCGAAGTTGCACTTTCCACTGATTCACTAAAGAGACGACCTTACTTACCCATACTAGTTATAGGAATTTAAGTGAATTAAAATACTTGCTTTTTATTTGAGCACGACATCTGAATCAAAATGGTGCCGTTGCCGGTTAATTAACGCGCAAAGTGCTAGTTTTAGTTTTTTTTCCCTTTTCTTTAGTTTAGTTTTTGCTTTTGTTTTCACTGCATGATAGTTTTCTTAAGTGCACGCTAATGATAAGTGTGGGGTTATGACGGTCAGGTATAAGTTTGGTATATCAGTGTATTATTATATTCGTGTTAATTAGTTTTTAGTCTGAACCATGGTACTTCATATGTGCTTTTGTTTTTCAAGCCATCGTACGTTAAAGATACTAATTAGAGATATATTTGAGCATGACGTCCCCGGAAGTTCGGGAGTTATACACATCTCTTTCAGAATTACAATTTGGAAAAGAAAATAATAAAGTAAGAAATTACAAGTTCATGAACTTTTCATATTAAAGTCTTAATAATTGTTTTGGTGCAAATCAAGACACTGCCATATGTTTCGTTTGTCAGCACAACAATTAAAGGAATTTAAAGAAAGATTTGGTGGACGCTCGTATTTTAAAGCAGTGTCACGTGGGCTAAAAAAAGGAAGGAAGTTAGTCCAAGCCCACGTAAAAGGATATGGTGGAACAGCTGTTTGGGTTTTTTTGGGACGCACACAACAAGCCTTTCTCTAGACAACATTTGGATGAGTTTTGTATTTATGAATATGCAAGGGCAACCCCCTCGTGACCACTTTAGGGGTAGGGTTTTGTGTAAACTGAGTTTGATCAGATTATTTGTGATTTAATCTTAAGAACTTGGTTGACTATGTTACTTGATCTTCTTTGTTTTATCAGTTGATTGTATAAACATGTTATGTTTTTGTTTACCAAATCGTGCATCTACTATCCGGTTGTGTTCTTCAACATGTAGGACTAGGTTCTTATGTCATTGATTGAAGAATCGTTATTCATTGCATATCAGTTGGTTTTCATAATATAAAACTTGTAATTCGGTATATCGTATTCATTTGCGTCAACAATTCGGATAGGGTTTTGTTTGTCATCACAACCAAACTACTAGGTCTAGTAATTACCGTTTCTCATAATTATTTACAAACATTAAAAGTAATCATGTTAAAATCAAACATCTTTATAAACCGCATGACATCATCTGTCGGCTTAGTTAAATAGTTTTCAAGTCATGAGTCAAAGTTGCACTTTCCACTGATTCACTGAGGAGACGACCTTACTTACCCATACTAGTTATAAATATTTAAGTGAATTAAAATACTTGTTTTTATTTGAGAATGACATCTACATCAAAATGGCGCCGTTGCCGAGGAATCAACACGCAAAGTGCTAGTTTAAGTTTTGTTCCTTTTTCTTTAGTTTTGTTTTTGCTTTGGTTTTCATTGCATGATAGTTTGCTTGAGAGCAAGCTAATGATATGTGTGGGGATATGAAGGTCGGGCATAAGTTTGGTATATTAGTGTATTATTTTATTACTTTTAATTAGTTTTTAGTCTGAACCATGGTACTTCATACGTGCTTTTGTTTTTCAGGCCATCGTACGTGAAAGATACCAATTAGAGATATTTTTGAGCATGGCGTCACCCGAAAGTTCGGAAGTGATACACATCTCTTTGGGAATTACAATTTGAAAAAGAAAATAATAAAGAAAGAAATTATAAGTTCCTGAACTTTTCATATTAAAGTCTATAATTATTTTGGTGCAAATCAAGATAATTCCATATGTTTTGTTAGTCAAGACAAAAACAAAAGGAATTTAAAGAAAGACTTGGTGGACAATCGTATATTGAAGCAGTTTCATGTGGGCTAAAAGAAAAAGAAAAAAAGATAGTCCAAGCCCACGAAAAAGGATCTTGTGGAACCAAAAAAAAGAGTCACTGTTAGGGTTGAGCCGCCAAAGTTGAGACAGTTGTTTGGGTTTTTTTTTTGCGACGCACACAACAAGCCTATCTCTGGAAAAATTTTGGATGATTTTTGTATTCATGAAGATGAAAGGGTAACCCCTCATGACCATTCCAAGTGTAGGGTTTTGTGTAAAATGACTTTGATCAGATTCTTTGTGTTTTAATCTTAAGAACTTCATTGAATATGTTATTTGATCTTGTTGTTTTATCAGTTGATTGTTTAAACATTTTATGTTTTTGTTTACCAAATCGTGCATCAACTATTCGGTTTGTTCATCAACATGTAGGACTAGGTTTTTATCTCATTGATCGAAGATTCGTTAATCGTTGCTAATCATTAGGTTTTCAAATTATAAAACTGGTAATTGGGTAGATTGCATTTAGTTGCGTCAACAGTTCGGATAGGGTTTCGTTTGTCATCATAACCTAACTACTAGGTCTAGTAATTACCGCGCAACCAATTTAACAGAATCTGTGATTAGTTTGTTATCGCATTAACTGAACCTGAAGTGCATCAGTAATTTCTCATAATTGTTTACAAACTTTAAAACTAATCGTGTTGCAATCAAACATCTTTCTAAACCGCTTCGCAACATTTGTCCGCTTAGTTAAATAGTTTCAAGTCATAAGTCAAAGTTGCACTTTCCACTTATTCACTGAGGAGACAACCTTACTTACCCAAACTAGTTATAGGAATTTAAGTGAATTAAAATACTTGTTTTTTATTTGAGCACGACATCTGAATCAAAATGGTGCCGTTGCTGGGGAATCAACGCGCAAAGTGCTAGTTTTAGTTTTGTTCCTTTTTCTTTAGTTTAGTTTTTGATTTTGTTTTTTCATGATAGTTTACTTGAGAGGAAGCTAATGATAAGTGTGGCGATATGACGGTCAGGTATAAGTTTGGTATATCAGTGTATTATTTTTTTAGTGTTAATTACTTTTTTAGTCTGAACCATGATACTTCATACATGCATTTGTTCTTCAGGCCATCATACATTAAAGATACCAATTAGAGATATATTTGAGCATGGCGTCTCCGGAAGTTCGGAAGTTATACACATCTCTTTGGTAATTACAATTTGGAAAAGAAAATAATAAAGTAAGAAATTAGAAATTCAGGAACTTTTCAAAAAAAGTCTTAAAAATTGTTTTGGTGCAAATCAAGACAGTGCCATATGTTTCGTTAGTCAACACAACAATTAAAGGAATTTAAAGAAAGACTTGGTGGACACTCGTATTTTGACGAAGTGTCACGTGGGCTAAAAGAAAAGGAAAGGAAGTTAGTCCAAGCCTACGTAAAAGGATATCGTGACAGAAAAAAGAATCACCGATAGGGTTGAGCCTCCAAAGTTTAGACAGCTGTTTGGGTTTTTTTTGGGACGCACACAACAAGCCTTTCTCTAGACAACTTTTGGATGATTTTTCTATCCATGAATATGCAGGGGTAACCCCCTCGTGACCACTTCAGGTGTAGCGTTTTGTGTAAACTGACTTGATCAGATTCTTTGTGCTTTAATCTTAAGAACTTGGTTGACTATGTTATTTGATCTTGTTTGTTTTATCAGTTGATTGTTAAAACATGTTATGTTTTTGTTTACCAAATCGTTCAACAACTATCTAGTTTTTTTCATCAACATGTAGGACTAGGTTGTTATGTCATTGATTGAAGAATCGTTAGTCATTGCATATTAGTTGTTTTCATAATATAAAACTTGTAATTGGGTAGATCGCGTTCAGTTGCGTCAACAATTCAGATTGGGTTTCGTTTGTCATCACAACCAAACTACTAGGTCTAGTAATTATGCGCAACCAATTTAACAAAATCTATGATTAGTTTTTTATCGCATTACCTGAACTGAAGTGCATCACTAATTTCTCATAATTGTTTACAAACTTTAAAAGTAATCGTGTTGCAATCAAACATCTTTCTAAACTGCTTCGCAACATTTGTCCGCTTAGTTAAATAGTTTTCAAGTCATGAATCGAAGTTGCACTTTCCACTGATTCACTGAGGAGACGACCTTACTAGTTATAGGAATTTAAGTGAATTAAAATACTTGCTTTTTATTTGAGCACGACATTTGCATCAAAATGGTGCCGTTGCCGAGGAATCAACGTGCAAAGTGCTAGTTTTAGTTTTTGTTCCATTTTCTTTAGTTTAGTTTTTGCTTTTGTTTTCATTGTATGATAGTTTGCTTGAGTGAAATCAAATGATAAGTGTGGGGATGTGATGGTCGGATATAAGTTTGGTATATTAGTGTATTTTTTATTAGTTTTAATTAGTTTTTAGTCTGGACCATGGTACTTCATACGTGGTTTTGATTTTCAGGCCATCGTACGTTAAATATACTAATTAGGGATTTTTATGAGCATGGCGTCTCCGGAAGTTCGGAAGTGATACACATGTCTTTGGGAGTTACAATTTGGAAAAGAAAATAATAAAGAAAGAAATTATAAGTTCATGAACTTATTCATATTAAAGTCTTAATAATTGTTTTGGTGCAAATCAAGATATTGCCATATGTTTCGTTAGTCGACACAACAATTAAAAAGAAGAAGTATTACATCACCCTTATTCAAAAATAAAAGCTTAATGGTTTGAGGGACCCCTTTACCATAGCATTTGCAACCTTTTTACCAAATCACAAATGTTGAACCCTTTCCATTTCCTCTTTAGCCATAGGAAGAAATGTATAATTATTGTTGAAGAGAGGAACTTTATTAATCCCAATACCTGCACCCTTATTGTCCTTATTTTTCAGTTGATGTTCAATTATATTTTCAACAGCCGCGCTAGACACGTCAAATTTCTTAATATTGAAGTTGGTATTTTCAAATTTAGAATTTAATTTAGCAATTTATAATTTAGATGCATCTAGATCAGCAGCTAAAGTTGCTATTTTCTTTTTGGCATCAAGATAGATGCAACCTTGTTGACTTAAAACATTTAGTTTAGATATATCTTTTCGTTGAGCTTCTATCTTTTTTTATATTTTATCTCATGAGTCTTGTAGGTGTTATTGGCCCCTTTGAAACATCCTCCATTTGTCTAAAGGTGGTTTCATTATGAAGTCTATACATTTCAACTTTATAAGCACAAATAGAAGAACATAGTTTGGTTTTTACCTGGTTGGGGTTTGGAGTAGAAGTTAACATGAAGGCGAATTGGAGTTCCTTCATCAGATCTTCAGTCTGGTTTTCCTCTTACATATTTTCAACTTGAGCCAAATTAGCCAATTCATCTCCCAAGTTCAGTGCCTTCATCTGATCCTCCCATCTAAACTATTGTACAACTATAGCCTTCTCATTATTTAACCTAACTCCTCCACCTTGCCCCGCTGGTACCATGGCCCTTTGTCCATTCGGTTCATTGGAAGGATTTGTGCCCTCACGAGCAAGGTGACTGGGCTTGTGACAGCTGTAGCACCTCATCTTGCTTTTTACGAATCTCACCCTTTTGTTGTTGGTGATAGCCCAGTTGTTCTTACCAGTCTTCTTGGTGAAGTTCTTTGCCCTGAAGACGACCATGGTTTTTTGCCACGAAATATCCATCTCCACAACGTCTTCGGGATGAATTTGATCCAATTCAGTAAACACAACCGGTGAGACAATGTCACTAGCAAGAAAATTATTGTAGCAGTTCATAAAACCTGCAATCAGGGATGTCCTCCTCAGTTTCCTCATAGATGGAGGGAATCTAAGAGGCGGGCTTGTTTGAAGAGGCCTTGGGTGAAAAAACACTAGTATTAACATATGCCTTTGAGGGTGTTGGGAAGAACTGGCTTGGGATGGATATTGATCCGCTTGTTCCATCTTGAGCTGAGAAGGCAGTATTAGTGGATGAACTATGACTAGCAATGTTATAAGAGCTAGTGTGGTTTATGGCACGTTGTTTGTCATCTATTTCATATGAGTTAATTTGGGCCTTTATCTCATTGAACGTTAGTCTAGCCATGCCCTTTGTTTTCTTGATCAACGCCACATTTAGATATCGGATTCGATGAAGAGAAATCATCAACTTCTGATTGACCTCAGGAAGGGTTAGCTCAATCTTAGCATATCTCATATTGGTCACGATCTTGGTGAATCTTTGTAGTTGAGAAAAAGGAGATTCACCCAAGACATGGTTGACATATTGAACTCATGTTTCAACAGATCTCATCTACTCTGTTGTATATCCTCATTTACTATAAAATTATCTATAACGGTTGCCCATAGTTCTTTAGCTGACTTTGCATCTCGAAGACCAATAGCAATATCTGAGGATAATGCTAGAGTGAGAGTAGAAAAAGGCTCTCTCATCATTTTCTACCAGGGCAAAATCTTCATCAATGAATATTTTTTCTGGTTTTGGGAGCCACAGTTGTAACATCTATGGATTTTTCTTATTAATAAACGCTAGTTTTGTTTTCTCATTTAATAAAGTTCTCTTATTCATTTCATCATCTACATTTATTAGTGTTAAATTATATGTTATTTATTGAATAACGCTATCTTTGTAAGCATAAGTGTATGATCCTATGCTCATTTCATCATAATCATGTTTAATTGTTAATATGACACGTTGAACCGATATGCCTAGATTAATATTTTATAACATGTAACATAATATTTTGTTACTATTAATTTTATCCTAAGTATTTTAATTAATCATGTAATTTAAAATGGAATATTCTAGAACCTTCTAAGTTAAACTTGTTCCGTAAGTTAATTTATCTAATCTTATTAATTTGAAAAAAAAAGAAAGAAAAAAAATCTAAATGTGCCATGCACATTTAGATGTGTATACATACATACATATATATATATATATATATTATAATATTATTATAATTATCATTATTAATATTTATTATTATTATTGTTTATCTCTTAATCTTTAAACCAATTTTATCTATATCTCAATTGTATTCAAACATCACTTTTGGCCTATAAATAGAGCCTCTCATTCTCATTATTTTTCACATCAAATCTCATTCTCTCTTTTCTCTCTAAGCATAAACAAGTAAGTCTTTATAATTATTTTGCTTTTCATTGTTGTTTTTATACACTTTTGCTTTCTATCATGAATTTTTTTCTTGTTTGTTCTTATGTTCTTGAGTTTTCCTTTAAATCTTCATAGTTGCTCATATACTCTCACCATGATCATCATAAATCATTAACAAAACCCTTACTTGTTGCTTTAAAGATTATGATAATCATGTTATTCCAAGAAATCACAACTATTTTCTCAAGATCTTGGATCAAAAGTATAATTCTTCCATGAACAACTATGAATATTTTTATGTTCTTCAAAAACTCATAAATTATCATAAATATCATAAATTATAATATTTGCACTTTAAACCCAATACTTTCATAAATGTCAATAAACATCATAAACTATAATATTTACACTTTGAACCCTATACTTTCCTAAATGATAATAAATACGCAAAACTATATGACATTACACTTTTAACCTTGTACTTTATGATTAATCAAAATCATTCCAAAACATTTTGAGTTAGTATACAAATAGAGTATAAACCGGGTATGTATGTATCTAACAAGCAAACGGTTCGGCCTAAGGCAAGAGTGGCGTAAACAATCCCATTGGACCCGTGACTCTTACCTGGGAATCAACTTGCTGGAGTCATGCTCTTGGTTTAGAACATTCTAGTATGCGACACTCTAACTAATTTAAAAATTAAAACTTAATCTAGGGCATCCCGTGACCGGTTCAACTAACTCTTGCTCGTGTTCGTGTTCATCTATCAAGCAAGGTGAGTTCATAGCCCCTTTTACATGTTTTTAAACGTTTTATACTATGGGGTGGAAACATGCAACTTATTTATTCTATGTTTTATAAATGATATTTGATTCAAGCTTTATTCATAATATTCATTGTGCATGATCATTACGAGTATATACTTAATCGCATGTACAACCAATAACTTGTTAAGCCCATGGTAGTATGATGATAGATCTATTGGCCCGACCCGCCCACTCAGGCCTCGGGTAGAGGCCTGTGTGCTCAGAATCCGACGATCGTTAAACGTTAAACATTATAGTCTAAATGTGGATTAGACGACTCGCTAATCGTGTTAGAGGTTTGGTTGTAATCACTAAAGTATATAAAGTAATTTAACACATATGAAATGTTTTCAACATAATACATATTTTTCTATTTAAAAATCTATGTTCTCACCAACTATTTTTAGTTGACACTCTCGCATGTTTTTCAGGTGAAGGAAATTAAGTTATGAAGATTCATGAAGTATCACTTAGGGGATGTGTCAGACCTAGAAGTTTAAATAAATAATATGTTATATCTTGCTTTTTATTTGAATTATGTTTGATTTGAAAAATGTGTTTATTTATTTTAATACCAAATGCATGATTTCAATCTACGCACGCCCCGGCGTTTCCGCCTTCGGCCGGGGGGGGGGGGGGGTGTCAGATTGGTATCAGAGCCTTGGTCATAGAGAGTTAGTAACTGACCTACGTCTAAGAATGTCCCTTAGGTTGAAATTATGTTCTATTAGATGTACTAACTTCCCTTTTATAGCATGTGTTTTTATTCCGCCAACCCTTCCGAAAACTCCCACATCCCTTACCACCTTTGGACAAAGACTACATTGCGCTAGAAGACTTGGATGTGCCTTTGAACCCTCCATCACCAAGAATCTCCACCTATAGCCCAATTAGTTGTGCCCGTTTACTGAGAACTCCATCCCCCCCCCACCTATCGAAAACTAATAGGCCCAGTCGGAGAATTCTTAGCCCCGTCAGTCAATTACTCGGTAGGAAGCAATAAACTTCTTGACGATGAGCTCGATGATGATGCCACTAGCAAATGGGGTTGGCCCATTACAACTATCTTGAAGACTAGAGGACTTGTTGGACTTGGAGTATTGATTTGCCTTTTATTTCCCTAAAATATCTATGTGTAATCTTGATCCGCCTTTAAATCTTTTGATTTTGAACCCCTCGTTAATTTGAAACCGAGTAAACTAGACTTCCCTTACTTCGTCGACCTAGCCAATGGTAAAACTGTCTAGCCAATACTATTATACGCGATTGCACCTTGACTTTTGATGATCATTCTCTTAATATCAATCTAATTCCCTTTAAGCTTGGTAGCTTTGACCTAGTTGTGGGAATGGATTGGTTATCCTGTAATCAAGCCGAAGTTGCCTGTGCCGAGAAGCTCATTCGTATTCCATTACAAATCGGTGAAACACTAATCATTCAAGGAGAAAAGATCGATCATAACCTAAAAATCATCTCTTGTATGAACGCACATAAACTTTTAAGGAAAAAATTCTATGCTTATTTTAGCCCATGTAGTTGACATGAAATCTGAAGGGAAAAAGATTCAAGATATTCCCGTTGTCAAAGACTATCCCGAAGTTTTTCCCGACGACCTGCCAGGATTCCTCCGTCTCGACAAGTCGAATTCCGAATCGACCTTATACCCAGTGCAACTCCCGTAGCCAAATCTCCCTACCGCTTAGCCCCGTCCGAAATGCAAGAACTCTCTAGCCAACTTCAAGAACTTCTCGACAAAGGATTCATTCGATCCAGTTTCTCACCTTGGGAAGCTCCTGTTCTTTTCGTCAAAAAGAAGGACGGATCTTTCCGAATGTGCATCGACTACCAAGAGTTAAATAAACTTACAATAAAGAATCGGTACCCACTACCGAGAATTGATGATCTCTTCGATCAGCTTCAAGGAGCCACTTGTTTTTCAAAAATTGATCTCCGCTCGGGTTATCATCAACTGGGAATTCTCGATGAAGACATACCCAAAACCGCCTTTCGTACCCGCTATGGACACTACGAGTTCTTGGTCATGCCCTTTGGATTGACTAATGCACCCGCAGTGTTTATGGACCTCATGAACCGCATATGCAAACCATACCTTGACAAATTCGTCATTGTTTTTATTAATGACATTTTAATCTATTCAAGAACCAAGACCGAGCATGAGCAACACCTTCGTCTCACCTTGGAACTGTTAAAGAAAGAACAACTATATGCTAAATTTTTCGAAATGTGAATTCTGTCTTCGTGAAGTTTAATTTTTGGGTCATGTTATTAACGATAAATGCATACACGTGGATCTCGCAAATATTAAAGCCATCAAGAATTGGGAAGCTCCAAAAAAAATCCCATCAGAAATCCGTTCCTTCCTTGGTTTAGCTGGTTATTATCGTCGATTTATCTCTAATTTCTCAAAAATAGCTCTACCTCTTACCACACTTTAACTAAAAAAAACCAAGCAGTTCATTTGGGAACAAAAGCAAGAAGAGACATTCCAAAACCTAAAACAAAAACTTTGTAACGCACCCATCCTAACCCTTCCCGACGGAAACGACGATTTCATTGTCTATTGTGATGCTTCAAATCAAGGTCTCGGTTGTGTACTCATGCAACGAGGCAAAGTCATAGCCTATGCCTCCCGTCAACTCAAAATCCATGAAAAGACCTACACCACACACGATCTTGATTTAGATGCGGTGATTTTCGCTCTTAAAATTTAGAGACACTACCTTTATGGAACTAAATGTGTCATCTATACCGATCATAAAAGCTTGCAACATATCCTCAACCAAAAAATAACTCAACATGAGGCAACAACGTTAGGTCGAGTTACTCAATGACTATGATTGCGAAATTCGCTACCACCTTGGGAAAGAGAATGTCGTGGCCGACGCCCTAAGCCGAAATGATAGAGTTAAACCCTCTCGTATTCGTGTCATGGAAATGATTATTCAAACTAGCCTTAAGGCCCAAATTCTTCAAGCTCAAACCCATGTGGTAGCCCAAAACAATCTCAAGGCTGAATTGGATTGTGGAGCCGAAAAACAATTTGAAACTAAGTTTGATGGAGTTCTTTACTTCATGGGACGCATATGGATTACAAGTTCTGAAGACCTTTGAAATCTTATCCTGGACGAAGCACACAAAAATCGATACTCGATCCATCCGGGAGCCAATAAAATGTACCACGATCTTAGGGAATTCTATTGGTGACCTAGTATGAAGAAGGATATAGCCTTGTATGTTGGGAAGTGTCTCACTGCTCAAAAGTCAAAGCCGAACATCGAAAGCCCTCGGGTCTGCTTCAACAACCCGAGATTCCTCTATGGAAGTAGGATCAACTTTCCATGTGTTTCATCACTAAACTACCAAAAACCACTCGTAAGCATGATTCTATTTGAGTTATAGTCGATCGTCTCTCCAAATCAGTTCATTTCATCCATGTTAGTGAAGCCTACAAGATGGATAGGTTGTTTCAAATTCACATCAACAAAATCGTGTCACGTCATGGTGTTCCTTTATCCATAATCTCAAACCGTGACAGTCGCTTTACCTCCAACTTTTGGCAATCCCTTCAAAAAGCTTTGGGGACTCGTGTGGATCTTAGCACAGCCTATCATCCCCAAACAGATGGTCAAACCGAAAGAACCATCCAAACCTTGGAAGACATGCTTCGTTCTTGCATAATCGAGTTTGGAGGAAATTGGGATGATCACCTACCTCTCATTGAATTTTCCTATAATAACAGCTACCATACTATCATCAAATGTGCTCCTTTTGAGGTTTTGTATGGTAGGAAATGTCGAACACCCGTGTGTTGGACCAAGATTGGTGACTCACAAGTTATTGGTCCCGAAATCGTCCAAGTAGCCTCCGACAGGATTGCTATCATTCGAGAAAGACTTAAGGCCGCTCGTGATCAACAAAAGAGCTATGCTGACAATCGAAGGAAACCACTTGAGTTTCAAGTTGGCGACCAAGTCTTACTCAAAGTTTCCCCCTGCAAAGTTATTGTCCGATTTGGGAAAAAGGGAAAGGTTGCTCCTAGGTATGTTGGACCTTTTGAGATTCTTGATAGGATTGGTCCAGTGGCATACAAACTCAAACTAAATCAGGAATTGCGCGGTATTCATGACACTTTCCATGATTCTAACCTTAAGAAATGCTTAGCCGATGACACTCAGCCTATTCTCCTTGAAGATATCCGCATTGACCATAAACTTCACTTTGTTGAGAAACCTATCGAAATAGTGGATCGTGATGTCAAGAAACTCAAGCGAAGTCGAATCCGTCTAGTGAAAGTGACGTGGAACTATAAGCAAGGACCTGAGTTTACTTGGGAACTTGAAGATCAAATGAAACAGAAGTACCCTCATCTTTTTCAATCCGAACCAGTCTCCACTATTTAATTTCGGGACGAAATTACCGTAAGTGGGGGAGACTGTAATATCTATGGACTTTTCTTGTTAATAAATGCTAGTTTTGTTTTCTCATTTAATAAATTTCTCGTATTCATTTCATCGTCTACATTTATTAGTGTTGAATTATATATTATTTATTGAATAACACTATCTTTGTATGCATAAGTGTATGATTCTATGCTCATTTCATAATAATCATGTTTAATTGTTAATATGACACGTTGAACCGGTATGCCTAGATTAATATTTTATAACATGTAACATAATATTTTGTTATTATTCATTTTATCCTTTTTCACGGAACGACCAACTAAGTAACGCTGGGTACTCCGTACGCGGCCCCCATTGGCAAAAGGTAGCCCGAGCCGGCCACTAGTCCGGACGGACGGAGCCCCTAGCGGTCCACCTATTAAGGTATTCCCCGGATAGAACCCGACCCCTACGCCCGCCAAACGGCAAGACAGCGAGGAGCCGGTAAAGCCGGGGTGAGATCAGGACTCGAACCCTGGCAAGCCAGGGTCATCCCTCATATCTCCCATATAAATTTGTGATAGTGAGGTTTGAACCCACTACCTCTCACTTATAAAGTGAGTGCTCTACTATTGAGCTACATCCAATTTAAAGTATTTTAATTAATCATATAATTTTAAATGGAATATTCTTGAACCTTATAAGTTAAACTTATTCCTTAAGTTAATTTATCTAATCTTATTAATTTAAAAAAAAAATTGAAAAAAAAAGAAAGAAAAAAACTTTTTAATGTGCCATGCACATTTAGATGTGTATACATATATATTTTTTTAATATTATTATAATTATCATTATTAATATTTATTATTATTATTTATCTTTTAATCTTTAAACCAATTTTATCTCTATCTCAATTATATTCAAACATCAACTTTTGGCCTATAAATAGAGTCTTTCATTCTTATTATTTTTCACACCAAATCTCATTCTCTCTTTTCTCTCTAAGCATAAACAAGTAAGTCTTTATAATTATTTTGCTTTTCATTGTTGTTTTTATACACTTTTGCTTTCTATCATGAATTTTTTTCTTGTTTGTTCTTATGTTCTTGAGTTTTCCTTTAAATCTTCATAGTTGCTCATATACTCTCACCATGATCATCATAAATCATTAACAAAACCCTTACTTGTTGCTTTAAAGATTATGATAATCATGTTATTCCAAGAAATCACAACTATTTTCTCAAGATCTTGGATCAAAAGTATAATTTTTCCATGAACAACTATGAATATTTTTAAGTTCTTCAAAAACTCATAAATTATCATAAATATCATAAATTATAATATTTGCACTTTAAACCCAATACTTTCATAAATGTCAATAAACATCATAAACTATAATATTTACACTTTGAACCCTATACTTTCCTAAATGATAATAAATACGCAAAACTATATGATATTACACTTTTAACCTTGTACTTTATGATTAATCAAAATCATTCCAAAACATTTTGAGTTAGTATACAAATAGAGTATAAACCGGGTATGTATGTATCTGACAAGCAAACGGTTCTGCCTAAGGAAAGAGTGGCGTAAATAATCCCATTGGACCCGTGACTCTTACCTGGGAATCAACTTGCTGGAGGTTTTGCTCTTGGTTTAGAACATTCTAGTATGCGACACTCTAACTAATTTAAAAACCAAAACTTAATTTAGGGCATCCCGTGACCGGTTCAACTAACTCTTGCTCGTGTTCGTGTTCATCTATCAAGCAAGGTGAGTTCATAGCCCCTTTTACATGTTTTTAAATGTTTATACTTTGGGGTGGAAACATGCAACTTATTTATTCTATGTTTTATAAATGCTATTTGATTCAAGCTTTATTCATAATATTCATTGTGTGTGATCATTACGAGTATATACTTAATTGCATGTACAACCATTAACTTGTTAAGCCCATGGTGGTATGATGATAGATCTATTGGCCCGACCCGCCCACTCAGGCCTCTGGTAGAGGCCTGTGTGTTCAGAATCCGACGATCTTTTAACGTTAAACATAATAGTCTAATCGTGGATTAGACGACTCGCTAATCGTGTCAGAGGTTTGGTTGTAATTACTAAAGTATATAAAGTAAACACATATGAAATGTTTTCAACATAATACATATTTTTCTATTTAAAAACCTATGTTCTCACCAACTATTTTTAGTTGACACTCTCGCATCTTTTTCAGGTGAAGGAAATTAAGTTATGAAGATTCATGAAGTATCACTTAGGGGATGTGTCAGACCTAGAAGTTTAAATAAATAATGTGTTATGTCTTGCTTTTTATTTGAATTATGTTTGATTTGAACAATGTGTTGGTTTATTTTAATACGAGTTTTTACATTTAATACCATGTGCATGATTTCAATTTACGCACGCCCCGGCATTTCCGCCTTCGGCCGGGGGGGGGGGGTGTGACAACAGTACTCTCATCATCATCCAACGTATATGTCACCACTATTGGACCTCTCAGTATGCTTCTCCGACCCTTGGAGTCTTTCATCTTCATGTATCTTTCAGACATGTTCTTCCACTAGTCGTACCCTACAGCAGATAACAGACAAGGAACACGAGTGGTGGTAGCCATCATGAAATCAAGCTCCTGATGAATGTTGGTGCCAACTGTGTCATCCTTTGATTCCATCTTAGCCGAAAACCCACATATTAACCGAAAACATGGTGAGAAGAGAATATCTGACCGAGAACACGCCTAGAACCTTTGAATTAACTGAAAACCAAACCTAAGCCTCAAACACTTGCTTGAACCGAGAACTCAATTCCGAGGTCCCTTGTCACCGAGAACCAAATCTTGTCGAGAACTATACTTAACCAAGTACTCTGTTTCACTTGACCAATACTTCAAAGCTTCAATAAACAAGGGATTTCGACATCTTTGAAGTTTTTGAAAAGATTTGCGAAAAACTTATCTTAAAATTCCAACCGATATATATATATATATATATATATATATATATATATATATCCTAATAACACGATGAATATCATTTTTCGTGTCCTTCAATTTCCAGCAGTCTTCAACGATCAACTAAGCAAAAACACCCCAAAGCTTCTATATTAACACTTTATAAAACCCCAAAAATTCGTTTCTCAAATTCGTTGATAACGTAACCGAGCCTAGAATAGGTCTACAGGCTCTGATACCACTTGTAGGTTCCGAATCTAGATCAATACAACTCAATATCAAATAAACACATGATTGGGCGGAATCCAAACACGTGATGAATCAAGAAATAGATGAAAATAACACAAACAAATGATTCAAAGCACACGTTTATTATAAACGTTGGGTACTTAATCCCAAAATACAAAACCGATTACACTCTTAGTACAAGCACACATTTATTATAAAAGTGTGTAACCTAACAAATGATAAAACAATAACTTATATAGGTTAGTTCAAGCCGCACAGGCCAAGCCCAATCTAAACCCAATAATCTTGAAGCCCACCGAAATCCATAGAGATTTCGGTTCATACTAAACAAAATCGTAAACACTATACAAAGCATAAACCACAAAAAAAGTTCTAACACTTGATCTCCATCCAAAAATTCCATCCAGACAAAGTTCATCGGTTTCAACAGCTCACTAAATTTACCATCCAAGTCTTGCTCAAGTTTTTCAGCACATTGTGTGACCAAGGCCCTAATGCTTGGGTTCCGTTTACTTTAACTTCCTTGATCGATTCGTGGTGCCCTTGACTAGAGGAACTGTTTTGACCCATCGGTCTCTTCTCACTCTTTTTCACAACTTCACTATCTGACACTTCAAGGATCTTTACATCATTAGCAGGTTGTGTCGGGTTCTTGCCGTCTCTTGCAGAGTGTTATGTCTCATTACAATTGTAAAGTGATCTTTACATCTTTGAAGATGTTCTTCCCATACTTTTTCATGAAGTTTGAGGCTTGGTGAACTGCCATGGTCATATGATACTTGATATCCATCTTCTTAATATCTCTCTTGTTGATTTTGGGAATATCTCCTTGTTGGATCAAAGGAGACAACAGTTCTCCATGGCCGGCCATAAAGGCATGGAAGAGTGCAATGTGAGAGTTGTCAACTAGATTGGTGGAGTAGCTTGAACTGCTTGAATTATTTCTTGCAGACTTGTTGATTCCTTGAGCCTTGAGAGCTTGTTCAATGGCTTTGTTAACTGTCTCTTGAAACGAGATTGATGTGCAACTAACTGAAGACGTGTAAGAACTGGTTTTCTCAGACTGGGCACCACTCAGTTTCACTCAATTGACAGGATGAACAGTTGGGTGTGATTAACTAAGAAAGGTCGAGCTAATTCCAGAACCAATAGAAACCCCGATATGATTCAGAGTTCCTGCATGATTGTTCAATCTGAGCTTATCATCCATTTCAAATGACATAATGGTGGAGGTCAGGTCAGGTCCCAACCAAGGTATCCTAGAGTCCTTTAGTAGTTGTGTGTTCTCTTAGTGTTTGAGTAATGTCAATTGACAAACACACACTTAAATTACCATAAGCCTTCTTATTATCAAGGATCAACTTCTTATCCTCATCAACATAACTTTTAACAAGTACAGGAACCGAACCAATAGGGGAAGGTGTGGTAGGTCTATGAGGTACATCCTCAATGGATCTTAGAAGAGCATAGTCGATATAGTTCATAAACCTCTATTAGAATTCCACAAAGTTAATATCTCACTTAAGAAGCTTAGGTGGTTTGTTTGTGGTACCAACCTCATTCTCAAAATCAAGTATTTCTTCAACTCAGTATTGTGTGACATTTTGACAGTCGGAAAATTAAATTAAAGCATTCTTGAAAGGATGAAAATTTTGTTGAAAACACAAAGTCAAAACGAATCGAATAAAAATTTGATGCGATTCAAAGTTTAAACTCAATTCGATTCAAAATCTAAACTCGATTCAATTCAAATTCTGATACTCGATTTAATTCAATTTATGAAACACAATTCAATTGATTTGGAATAATCGATTCGATTGGTTTTAAAATCCGATTCGATTGGTTTTTTAAACCCGATTCGATTCGATTCAAATTTCTGGTAAGCAAGATTCCTGTTTTTTACATACGGATTCTTATATAAACACATGTTCAACCACCTTTTCAACTTCTAACACCACAAGAAACCCGAATAACATTTTAACACCCTTTTACAAAACTTAGCCGATTTTCAAGCTTGGAAACTCACTTCTAAGCCGAGACCTCACTTGTAACACTTGAAAACACTTTGTTGCAATAAAACACACCTCATAAAACTCAAAGAAGACCAAAATCCGAAGTTGTGACCCAAGAACCTCAATTAGTAGAGCCGAAAGCTCTGATACCAACTGTTGGTCCTAGAGATGGCATCAAATAAACAATGTTCTTGGATCAATCTCACACGCGAGCTAGCAGAAATCACTCACAAGGAACCGAGATCTCGGATCTTGTTGTATGTTCGGTTTATCCTAAAATGGAAAAAAGAGAGGGAGTTGGTAGAAATATGGATAAGGTTTTGACAAAAGGGTTATTGTTAGCATGTGCATACTTCACCTTTTATAGGTGAAGCCATGCCATACTCACATCTATTATTCACGGACTAATGGGCTCAACATTACAAGACCTTGGGCCCAAACATACATACATAATACAAAATCAAACAAATTACATCGTGACATGATCGTATTAATACAAAGTATTACATAACAAACAAGGCCCTGTAGATAGAGTTTCAATATTCATTTTATTATGCAATGTTTATTTCTACGTCGCGTTTTAATGATTATTCCTATACCACTGCTTTGTGATGTTGCCACATCCTAGGACACGTGACCTCCAAGACAACGTCATTGCGTCACCTTCCCACTACACAATCATTATTCTAGGTTGTTTCTTGCACCGTCATTGTTTGAATTCATACTGTTTTCCATTGTCGCCTTCAAAATAGAAAAAGCCCATTTCTTTATCTTCATTGTCATCTCCATGGATCTGATTATGTATGATGTTGTGTGGTTTCTCCGACTGATTGTTGTCGGGTTCCATTTAGGAACCCTAAGTGACGATAGTTATCTAAGGAGGTGGTGGAGATACGATAGTGTAACATTCGCTATTTTTCAAACCCGAAACCCAACCTGTTTAAATTTTTTGTTTTTCTTGAAACTTTTTTTTATTTTGATAGTTATCATTGATTTGTATTTTTTAAGTTACAACCTCGATTTTAATGCTATATTATATTATTATTATTATTGAATCATAAATAGTTAATTTCAAGTCATTAACATATTTTTTATATGTGCAAATACTTGTTTCTATGTTCATTTCATTGTTTACATGTGTAATCGTTAATTTGACACATTGAACCAGATTTGTCTAGATTAATATTTTCAAATGTAAAATAATTAATTATGGTCATCTTAAATTAATCTTTATCCCAAGTATTTTATGTGGCATCTTTTATTAACATAATAAAATCTTTCTAGCATATTCCAAACACAACTTTATCTCCAAGACTTACCTATTTAATCCCCTTCTAATCACAACTATAAATATCCCCTTATTGTCATCATTTTCCTTTGCTCATTCTTCTTCTTCTCTCTCCAATAATAATTCTTCTAATGGAGTTTATAATTTATATTTTCTTATGTTTGTTCATCTCAAAATCACAAGGTATGCATAAAGTTTTGTTCATATTTTATTGTCTTTGTTCTTTGTTTCTTATTATTTTCTTATTGTTATAATGGTTCTAAGACCATCACCTAATTATGTTTATGATCCCACCTAATCTACACACTGTGGTTTACAGGGAGGAGGATACAAAGAATATAATATTGCAAGATGATCCTTACTGGTCACACCTTAACATGTTCTTACTTTCTTTAAGTTTTTGTTTGTTTTATTATTTTTATTTAAGAACCATTAGGATGTCGATGATACATGACCAAACTTATTATGTTTATCATACCACAAATGGTTCATTAATTTCTTCATCAAAATTCATTCCAAATAATCAAAAACATTATTGTTTACAATGTTTCAGATTTGACAACCGAATTGTTTGACAAAGGTTAAGCGATAACTTGGTCATAAAAAACTGGAATCATGCAAGGAAAAATCCTATAATCAACTTTATTGAGTTACGGTTCTAACGACTATTTATTTGTATTTATTTCATTTGCACAATCAATATTTAAAAATTAGTGCGCAGATTTGTACCTTCTGTGAAGATCGACTAGTTTAGCCTATTTCGGGTCCGAATCTGGGCAAACTTTCTTACACATTATTTTTGGTGACTGGATATTTTTATAATTTTTGAGAAGTTATTGATATTTTAAAATATTTATGCAATTGGTTACAAAAAACAAGAAAAACTGATTTCGTTTTTCTTGTTTTTTTTTCAACTTCTATTTTCGCTATTTTAATACATATATGTTTCTTTGACCTTTATTTATTCAACACATTCTAAAGAAGCCTTAATTACTTGGGTTTAGGGATTACTCATTAATACTCACTCAAGCTTAACTAGAGACCCGATCTTTTCATTCAACGGTCAATGTGAGTAATCACACTCCCCTTTTTACTATTTTACATTTTGGCGGCTTTATGCGTACACAACTTTATTATTTACTTATTATACAATTATATACTCAAATACAATTCCACTATTTGCGTAGTCGTGATATTGCTCTATTAATTGCTAATTGCTAAATATTTAATTGTTTATAGCTTTTATGCTTAGTTGGTATCTCATCCTCATAGTATGATCATACGCCATCCAAGTTAACATGTTCGAATCTAGTGGCATGTTGAAAAGACACTTTTATTTTACATCCTGCAAGTTGATGTAATACACATTATCGCAAGGAATTGTCATTTTTATCATTATCTATACATGTATATGTATATATATATATATATCAAAACTTGTGATTACTTGCTCACATTATTATTGACAAAATATATCTACTTTTACGCATATTGCAGGAAGCTACATGGGATGATTGAAGATGCAAGACATTAGTTATACCTTAGGTTTAATAAAACAAAGAACAATTTGTTAGTTTGAGTTTGATGTGGTGTTTTGAATTATTTTGTTTTGTGAAACTCTTGTGTACGATGATTTGAATGAATAAATTAGAAATTGACACTTATTATTATTTTTAGTGTTTTTGAGCTACGTTACAAATTATGTCGCACCCCGACATGTTTCACCGTAGGTTGAGTTGTGACAGATGGTGATTTTGTCTGATGTTTGTGGCTCCTATCAACTGCTGCCAGGTTCCATTACTGAATCCTAGGTGATGGTGGTTTTCTAACGTTTGTGGCTCATATTGCTGTTGAAGGTATGATTTAGGGCTTATTGGTGATGTTGTAGTTTATTGTCGGTGATTAGTTTCTAATTCTTCATTACTGTTTTGACTTTGTGATGATGATGACGATGATGATGATGATGATGATGATGATTGTAAGTCCCGAATCTGGATCACTACAATTATGATATCAATATAACAAGTACAGGTGCGGAATACCAATACTTGGTGATTCAAGAACACGAGTTAATAATTAAGAATAACACGGAATTGCTTCAAAACACTTATATTAAGAATACGTCGGGTGATTAAGCACTTACAATACTTGAACACAATAATTAGGAATCAACAACCTTAACCCTATACATGATAACATCTATATATAGGGTCACCAACAACTTGGCCGGCCCAAAATAACAAAAGCCCACCAAGAACACATAGATGTTCTCGGCTCACATACAAACCCAAAACCCAAGCCCAAACCAAGTCAAACTAAATACAAACTAAGCTCAAACCACATAAAGTAGGCCCAACAATCTCCCCCTTGGTTTGTAGCTTTGTCTTTTAGTCATATTCCATGTAGTCTATATCAGCATCTTTCAAAGCACCCGCCCAATATCTGCATCTGATAATTGAAGCTACCATACTGGTGAATTCTTTCGCGGCCATTTCAAAGATCGGATCGGCAATTGTCTGGATCGTACTTAATGTCTTGATATCCCTTTCTTTGAACTTCAGTAAGTCTCTTGGATCAACAAATCTTAATTGACCCTTTTCCCTTTTCCAGCTTAATGACAAATGTAGCAGTTACACTGTCATACATCCAAAATCTCATGTTGTCCAATGTGCCGTCTGGAATCTCTTCTTGTACAGGAATATGAGTGGCCTTGTCTGTAGGAGGCCACATGACATTGACCATTGTTTTCCCTGTCTTTGGATCTTGAACTCCTTTTTCCTTCTTCAAAAAAGACTCAGCTGTCTTCATATTAGGGAAACCTCTGTCGACATTTCTCCTAACAAAGTTCCAGAAATCTATACCGCGTTTATCATTCATTGGATTGGTGAATGGAGCATTAATCAGGTCACTAAGATCCACTTTGGTCCATGAACCAAAGTTTTTCATCTTCTTGTAATATTCAGTTGTTCCTGACTTCCTCTTAACCCACCACATGCTCTTATCCGCATCAAAACCCCACGATAGAACTCCAGATCGATCACCGTATTTTTCGGAGAAATCCTTTTGAAATTTAACAACAAACCTGTCTGGATGATCCGATGATTCAACATTCTGATTCGAGTTCTTCATCAGAAGCAGTTTCTTCTACCCTTTTCAAGTAGATTCTTTCGAATTCTGTCTGATTTCTCCTTGGAGATGGGGGAAGCATCCATGTACTGTTGCAGTGATTCCGAATCATCAATGTTTTCAACAGGGCGAGCAGTAGATCTACCACCTTGACTCACGTTGGGCGCTTTAGAAGCTACGTCATCACTGCCTTTAAATTCATCTCCAAACTTTTGAAACAACTTTAATCTTGGAATCTTTATCATATTTTCCAGCTTCCAATTCTTGAATACGAACATCTTTGACTACCGAATCTTGTTCAAGTTCAAAGACTCGACGTTGTAGTGCATGAACGTCAACAGGAGCATCTTCAAGAACCACACCCTTACCTTTATCTCGAAGGTAAGTCTCTTGCATAGCCAGAATTTGGGCAATCTAGTCTGATGTGCCTGAACTTGATTGACCCTGAGTATCTGGACCAGATGAACCTGAAGGAATATCACTAGTGTTGATTTGCAGAATATCTGTCTCAAAATCAAAATCATCACCAAAATCAGTAGTCAACAAATCATGAAATGATGTCTCTGCAGTAAATATATCTTGTCCAGCTTGTACTTCTGGGGCAGATGTCTCAGGTTGAGTAGTTTGTTGTTGAGGGCTGGTTGTTGCATCAGTAGATGGTATGGTGGTTGTTTCAGATTCACTAATTAGCACGCCAGGCCTCGGGTCTTTCTTTCTTCGTTTACGTGGACCGAGGTCTGCTGCTGGATCCTTAACTATGTCTTCTTCATTGATTTTAGCAACAGTCTGAGGAGGCTTCAGAGCAATTGACTGTAACAAAGCTTTCACAACTTCCAAAGCACTTAAAGTCTCATTAATTGGAGAGGTATCTGACTGACGGTGTTCATTCTCATCTTCTTCATCATCAGAAATCTCGTAAGTTGCAACACGTGGTCGAACTGGTGCCACGTGTTCATCAGCAACCTGAGCTATGACCGGCTCAGTTTCTGTTTCAGCAAATCGTCCAAATTTTACCAGAGCATGAAGGCCCCGATAAGCGAGCTTGGCACCTTTCCTGTTTTGTTTCATCAACCCAAACGTATTGGGTCCCAACGGCTTCATATCCATAGTGTCGACAGATTTTACAAGGTCTGGAAAGTGAGAGTCGAAAATCATCTGCAGGAACCTTGGATGCATAAGGAACATCTCCTTCTTCTTCCCTTTCAGATTGCTCATCATTTCATTGAAAACGAACTTGGAATAATTGTAATTCCAATCTATGATCAGAGCAGTGATAGCAGACATCTGAGTATGACTAATATCATCAGAGCCCCCTTTCCTACCGGACACGCAAGTGAAAAACGTGTGAATCAAGAATCTCCAGTATGGGTGAAACAGTTTCTTGATTTCCGGAGGATAGGTTCCCTTGTAACCCATTCTGGTGAGAACCTCTGTGACAGCAACAGTAGAATACTTAGTCGGGTAATCAGGTTGATCACCAAACATCAACACCTTTCTCACAACAGCTTCAGTGACACTAACTGGCTTCTTCTGTATTTTGGAATCTATGGATATGACTCCATCTTGTCCGTGTGGGTTAAAATTGAGGCATTTTTCCAGAAATCCGTGATCATCTTCTTGCAAATGAAAGGATTCTCTTGTAGTGCGTGAGAGATCCTGCACGTGTTGAGGCCGGCAATCATAGAGTTGAATTCCTTGTGGGTCAGAGGTGGATCATATAAGTATCCAGCCACGTTGTGCGAGTCAGCAATCTATAACGGATTCTGATCAGCCATTTCTGCACCAAACGTATCAAGTTAGATAGCCAATAGATTAATTTGATAATATTTAAAAATTTGTCCATGGTTTTTCTTTTTTTTAAAAAAAATTTAGTCCAAAGGACAGAAACAGGCCCACAGAGAATCATAAGAGAGCCCAAAAGATATTATATGGCCCAAGAGAATCAACACAGTATAAGTGTGGACCCAAACAGTGAGAGTAAGGCCCAATTAGAGAGATCTCAATCAACAGGGTGGGTTCTCGATCAACGAAAGTCAACAAAAGTAATGAAATCAACCGAGAATTGGGGTTCTCGGTCAACATTTAACCGAGAACGAGGGTTCTCGGTCAAGACTTGACCGAGAACGTATGTTTTCTATCAAGACGGGGGGTTCTCGTTCAACGAAAGTCAACCGAGAACTCCTTGACAGCTGGGGACAGAGAACCCCTTGGATTCCACCTCGGGAAACACGCAACTATATTCACCCCACTGAGATCCCTAAAACCTCCATTAAACCTGCAATTAGTCAAAAAGAGTCAACCGAAAACTCTTGATTAACCCCTCAAATATCCACCAAAACCCTTAAATACACATGAATCCTCTGTAAATTCATCAAGTTATTCATGGAATCCGTTCATGGCAGTCATCTGATAATACACAGATCTCGTAAAGCTTGTCCAATACCTGTTAATACAAGAAGATACACACTGAGAGATGATTAGAGACGGGATTTTAGATTTCGGCTAAGAGGCTTGAGAGTGAGAAGGGTTTTGATTTTGTGAAAATAATGATATGTTTGTGAAAATAATGAAAGAGATAACAAAACAAACTTTAATACCACTCATGGTTATACCGGAGTCGGGCCGAGAACACCAAATGGGCTCAAACCAGTGAGTAGCCCAAGTGACATATGTTCCAGCAAACAAGAGGCCAAATTTTGAAGCCCGATTTCCAAAACAAACTCAAATTATACGATCATTTCGAGGAGAGTAATTTCGAGGAAAACTTAAAAAAATTAATAAAGTTAGGCAAAATAAAACAAAATAAACTTAACAAAAAATAACACCACATTGATATACAAAATAACTCCCTTGAGTTTATAAAGTCGGGATCAAAATTCAGTTTTAGTAAAACGCCACCCTTTTTATGAAAAGATCCAAACATGGAATCATATCATTTAAGAAGCTGTCACAAGGATTCATGTTCAGCGTTATTATGGCATAGAGAGACAGGTTGATAGCAGGTATAACATACTTAGCATGATTTTCATTACATCAGTGATATGATTAAAGTTCAGTTCGGCATAAAGCTTAGATGGACATCACTCATGGACCTGTGGTGCCTCCTATCTCTTCTCAAAGCTTATTTGGCTTTCCCCAGATCACCCCAATTTGACTCCAACCCCTAGTGCTTGATCAAAATATTTTTAATAGCGCAAATTTAGGTTTTAAGGTTGAACGTTGGACTTAGTGCCAGTAAACTGACAAGCCTTTCATTCGAGACATGACAGGACTTACTTCTGTGCCCCCATCTCTGTAGTTCTAGTTTAAACCTTTAAACCTCTCAAAATAATTTTAATGAATAAAATAATTTTTCAAATAACTCTTTTGCTGATTTTTTTTTAAATAAACATAATAGCACAATAGTTTTGGTGATCAAGACACTAACGAGCTCGTGTATGACTGGGTAATTGCTTTTCTGCCTATCATTCGGAGAGATGTATCTGGAGACATGCATCTGTCTTCAAAATGACTCTCCACATTAAGTTTAGCAAATTTAGTTTATATCACTTCAACTTTTATGCACCATGGAAAGTTACCTTACAATGTCAATGACTGTTCTAGAGCCTTTTAAGCTTAAGTTTAGCAAATTTAGTTTATATCACTTCAACTTTTATGCACCATGGAAAGCTACCTTACAATGTCAATGCCTGTTCTAGAGCCTTTTAAGCTTAATAACTTCACCCGTTAGGCATACATAAACAATTTATATATCACTTTTCAAAGGTTGGATCAATTTTCATTTGAAAATATATTGAGGCTTCTAAAAAGCTGTTAACTGAAAAGTAATATCATTTCCCATGGAGTTACATAAACACGCATGTTAAGGATTCAGTCACCCCGGTCACTATTTAGCTTTTAGGTAAATGGCTATCCTGTATGACCACAAGTGGTTAACCGGACCAAACATGTATGAAATACGTGTCCTTCCAACTCAAAGTTACCGACATAATTTTAAGTGAAAGAATACAGAACACAAAACATATCATAATCGCCTCGGATGCTTCAGTCGTTGGGTAAATGGCTATCCTGTGAAACTACAAGTAGAACACCGGACCAACCATATACGAATATATGTCCTTCAAACTCGAGCAACCGACATAATTTTAAGCGAGAATAAGGTTTGAAAATTTTTTACTTTTTGATTTTAAAAAGAAAAGCAACGCACACACACTATTTTTGATCTTTTTGATTTTTCTCCCCCTAAATTTCTGCAAGAATAACAGAAATGTACAAATTTATACCCAAAAAGACTCAATCATCGAAAGGAAGAATTTTAAGAAAACCCACAAGCACATTAAATTTGGTTGTTCTGACCGGTTTTGTAAATAAGTCTGCCACATTGTTGTTAGTGTGGACTTGTTAAGATGAATTAATTTTCGATCGAAACAGTCACAAATAAAATGAATTTTAATATCGATGTGCATGGTTTTGGAGTGTTGAACAAGATTTTTCACAACGGCAATGGCAGCATCATAATCACAAAAGATAGGAGTGTCAAGAAATTCAAACCGTAATCCAGCAGTTGGTTTTGCATCCAGATAACCTGAGAGCAGCAAGCAGATGCAGCAACATACTCCGCTTCGGCAGTCTAAGTAGACACCGTCTGTTGTTTCTTGCACTGCCATGAAATGAGACGGTCTCCTAGGAACTGGCAACCAGCTGACGTGGATTTCCTGTCAATGTCATCTCCACCATAATTGCTATCAGCAAAATCATAAAGATCAAATTCTGATTGTTTGGGATACCAAAGGCCTAACTTTGGTTGTCCCTTCAGATATCTAAAAATACGTTTAACAGCAATTAAATGAGAGATTTATGATGAGCCTGGAACCGAGCACACTGGCAGGCTGCAAACAAAATGTCAGGACGACTTGTTGTCAGATACATCAGAGACCCGATCATCGATCTGTAGTATGTTTGATCTACGGGACTCCCATCAGGATCCGATGACAGCAATGGTCTTTCCGCCATGGGAGTGTTGGCACTCTTTGAATCGTGAAACTCGAAATTTACTAGCATATCCTCAACGTACTTCCCTTGATGTAGTAAAATTCCTTCTGAGCCTTGACGAACCTGTAGCCCCATAAACTCATTTCAAACCTCTTCTTCATTACACCCTCAAATTTTGTACACAACTCGGTGTTGGTGGATCCAAAAATGATGTCATCAACATAAATCTGGACGAGAATCAAATCTTTTCCGACAACTTTCCGGAACAGGTTTGATCGATGGTTCCACGCTTGTATCCATTATCAAGAAGATGCTTGGTCAATGTAGCATACCACGCTCGAGGAGCTTGGTGTAACCCGTACAAAGCCTTGTCTAGCTTGTAAACGTGATCTGGTTTCTTGGAATTAACCAAACCTGGTGGCTGATCAATATAAATCTCCTCTTTGACTTCACCGTACAGAAACGCAGTCTTGACATCCATCTGATACACAGTGAACCCCATGAAGGAAGCATATGCCAGAAAAATTCTAATAGCCTCAAGTCTAGCCACTGGGGCATAGACTTCAGTGTAATCTAACCCCTCAACCCGATGAAAACCCCGAACAACCAATCGTGCCTTATTACGAACAATAACCCCGGTGTCATCTTGCTTGATTCAGAAAACCCATCTAGTATCAAGAGCTTTCTTTCCTTCCGGCAGTTTAACCAATCTCCAGACCTTCAACTTATCAAACTGATTCAATCCTTTATGCATAGCATCAACCCAACTTGGTTCTTGAAGAGCCATTTCTACATTTTAGGCTCAATTTGAGAGATGAAACACGAAAACATGCAACTGTTTATGTGTCCTGTTTGGCTTCTGGTGGACACTCCCGCTTCCAACGGACCTATGACCTTTTCAATCGGATGATCTTTCTGAATTCTTGATGGAATTAACTGATCAGAGACATCACCGGTAGATTGTAGATTTGACAGGTTCTCAATATCATCAGCCAGAGGGTTTTTCCATCCAGATGTAGCCGTGATGTGAGAGTACGAAGTGCTGGCGACATATTCATTTGGAATGTCATTGGGAAACAAAGTGCTCCCGAAGATCTGACGAATAGAGCCCTCCCCCTCAACATCAGCTGCATTTTCAGTCATGTTTGGCGAGCATTCTGGTTCTGGAGTTTTGTTGGACTGATTGTCAGTGGCAGGTGAAGCATTATTCAATTCTGTAACATCATCATCAATCAGTGGAGGAATATGAGATACAGTCTGTGGATTTTCCTTTGCAACTTCCACTGTGGGACCACATAGAGATTCGGTGCTGATAACTGCAAACACATTGAATGGTTTGAAGAATTCATTGTAGTCAAATAACCAATCTGGACTAACACGAGCATCAGTCTCATTTTCTTCCAGCCAACGAACCTCATAAGACTCTAAAATCTGATTGGTGGACTTGTTGTAGACCCTGTAAGCTGTATTTCCTGCACGCCCAACGAAGTAACACTCATCGGTTGCAGTCCCAAACTTTGGAGTGGTTTCGAGGTTCAGTAAAGTGCACGGACAACCAAAGGCTCTGAATGTGCAATAGTGGGTTAATGGCCGTAAACAAGCTCATATGGTGTCTTCATCTTGGATTTGTTGATTATCACCCGATTCTGAAAATAACAGGCCGTGTTAACAGCTTCTGCCCAAAAGAATAGTGGCAGTTTGGAGTCACACAGCATTGTTCTTGCAGCTTCGATAAGAGTTCTGTTTCTTCTTTCAGCTACACCATTTTGTTGAGGTGTTCGTGGGGCGCTATATTGACGGAGCACCCCCTTTTCTGAACAGAAATGATTTAAAGTCGCATTCTTGAACTCTATTCCATTGTCACAACAGATTCCCTTCAGCTTTAGATTCAGTTGATTTTCCATGAGCACAACGAACTTCTTGATAAGATCTGCAGTTTCACTCTTATTTGACAAGAAAAATACCCATGTAAAACGTGAGTAATCATCAGTAATAACGAGACAATAAGAGCTACGAGACAGAATCAGAACATGAACTGGCCCGAAAAGGTCCATATGAAGTAGTTGAAAAACAGGCGAGATGGTATTAATCAATTTTGGCTTGTGAGTTTTTCGATGATGTTTACCCAAAGCACAAGCCACACATTTTTCAACAGTCACAAAATCCTTGATTGGTAAACCACGCACTAAATTATTTTTAGCAAGACGATTTAGATTTTTTGTATTAGCGTGACCAAACAGACGATGCCAAACCATTGCATTATGTTCTGACACCTTTGAAAACAAACAGGTTATTTTGTCAGGAACATTTTTGTTCATGTCGATCACATAAGCATTATCTTTTCGTTGTGATCGAACAAGAATCCAGTCCTCTGGTATAACTATACTAGGTTTCAGAATTAAGCACTCCTTTTTAGTAAAATGAGTTGAAAAATCTTTGTCACAAATTTGTGACACGCTCAAAAGACTATGCTTCAATTCTGGAACAAAATTAACATTTTCAAACTTTAAAACACCGTTACTTACAGTACCCTTCTGAGTGATCTTTCCTTTCCCTCCTCCCGCAAAAGACACATACCCGCCATTAAATATTTGAATGTTGTGCAGCTAGGTAATGTCCACTGTCATGTGCCTGGAACAGCCACTATCAACATACCAAGGTCTGGTGATATTCCTCCATAGATGTCCCTGCACAAAGTGCGGGATTAGTTAGTTTTTGGTACCCAGTCCATACTTACACTGGGTGACCCTGACTCATCTACAGTTGTCACAGTTTGCCATGACATATCATCTTGATCATCAAAAATGGAATGATTAGACACTTTCTCCGGAGATTTGGGCAACCATTTGTGTCTGTATGATTTGGAATTATAGGTATGAATGGTTGTCATGATCTCCGGTGTTTTAATTTTAGATGTATACGAGTCGGTCTTCTTTTCCTGTTTTGGTCTAGCCTTAGTGTTCATGTGAGAATTTGAACTTGGAACACCGTTTCTGACTTTTCTGTTTGACATGTTAGATTTGGTCTGATGAGGACTAAACCTGCCAGATTTGTTTCGATTCCAATCATCGTCAAAGGAACTAGCTTGATAATGCATGAATCCTTGCTTGTACGCGTTATGGGGCATGTATGGCATATTCCTTTGATAAAATCCGTAGTAAGGAACATACGGACGATGAGGACAATTTTTGGCAATATGACCAGGAGTGGCACAGTTAAATCAAGTATGACGTTTTATGAAAAAAATCATTTTTGGCAACTCCTTGTCTAGACTGATTGTGTGGACCAGTCTGCTTAAGTTTGCGAGAACTCATGTTCTCCTTTTTGAACTTATCACCTTGTTTGTAATTAGAGCATCCCTCTTTGACAAATTTAGGTGCAACATATTTTTTGTTTGATATTTTTGATGTTTTTGAATTTTTAGTTTTATTAGAAACCACATTAATAGAGTTCAAAGTTTCAACCGAATAAACCACACAAGAATCCTTGCTCTTTAAAACAGAGCCCACACAAACAGTCGGAATAACAGAATTCAAAACAGGAAGTTTTAAAGAAACATCAGAAATAGCATTATTATCAAAATCAAAACAAGGGTCGTCATCCTCATCAGTCCACTACTTCACAATTACTTTTTCTGCACATGAAGTAGATATATTAGAATCGTTCATATTTGAAGTAGACGGACTAGCACTCGCAGAGCTGGTCCCATTACCTTTGTCTTGTTTACCATACTTCTTTCTTTCCACCACAGTTGGTTCTCAATCATTGAGTTAACTACATTACTGGAAACATCGAATTTCTTAAAATCAAGTTCAGCCCTTTCAAACTTACTAGTTAAATTTAAAATTTCTAACTTGGAAGCTTCCAGTTTAGCGGTTAACTAAGCAATTTCTTGTGTGGCATCTAGATAATGACAGCTCTTTATGCTAAAATCATACTTAAGTTTTTTAATATCCTTGTTCTGAGCTTCTATTTTGTCTAGAAAACCCTTTTCATTCTTCTTAAGTTTAAAGTTTTCTGATTTTATCCTTTCCATATCTCTACTTAGACTGTCATTATGAAGCTTATACATTTCTATTTTCTCACCATAGTTTAAAGAACATGGTTGAAAACATACCTCATATGAATCTAGAGAGGTGAACGCCATGTGTGCAAACTGGAGCTCCTTGACCTTCTCCTCAGCAGTGTTTTCTTCTTCATAGTCTTCAACAGTTGCGAAATTTGCAGTTTGATTTCCAATGTTAAGTGCAACCATCTGACCTTACCAAGAGAACGTTTGAGCAACCATACCTCTTTCACCATTACCCTAACTACCTCCGGCCTCGCCCCGAGAATTCCTAACTGGAACTAATGCCCTTTCCGTATTTCCATCCTTAGCTGGGTTAGTAAATTCACGAGCGAAGTGACCCGGCTCGTGAAAATTGTAGTACCTGAGAGTCTCTTTGTTAAAACCCACCTTTTGGTTATTAGGAATGTTCTGATTATTTCTACCCGTCCTTTTAGTAAACTTTTTGGCACGAAAAACTGCCATTGCAATTTGCCAAGAGATATCCATCTCTTCAACATCATCGGGATGAATCTGATCTAGTTCAGCAGCAACCACGGGTTGAACCAAATCTCCGCCCAGAAAAGCATGATAACAATTCATAAATCCCACCATTAGAGCTATATTCTCTTGAGTTTCTTTTGGTATTCTGGGAATCTGGCTGAAGTTCTGATTGGGAGTGGTTTTACCGGAATCATTTGTAGACTGACCAGATTTGGTGAAAAATGCTGGAGCTGGATTGGGAGAATTGGATGAAGATGATTGACCTAGAGTGGATGAAAACATCTTGAAGTTTCCCTGTGGTGGTTGTTGAGTAGGCTTGAACAGTGAGAAGCTATCTTAAGACATAAGAGCACTATTAGGAGCAACGTTATATCCCGCAACACTGTATGAACTAGCATGATTTATTGCCCGTTGTTTATCATCCATATCACAGGCTTTAATAGTGGCTATCATTTCAGTCATGCTCATTCTGTTAAGATCCTTGGTCTTTCTGATAACCGCAACATTCATGTCCCAATTTTTCGGCAGAGAGTTCACCAACTTGTTGTTAATTTCTGAGGTTTGCAGAAAGATTCCTGCAGTTCACATTTCAGTCACGAGAGATATAAACCTTTGAAGTTGGGATTCCAATGCCTCTCCCAAAATATGATAAAACATATTGAACTTTTGTCGCAGCAGATCTTGGCGACTTCTCTTCATATCTTCATTTCCCTCATAAACTTCTATCAGTGCAACCCACAACTCTTTAGCATACTGAAGTTCTCTAAATTGAAGGGCAATCTCAGGTGAGAGTGCCATGGTTAGAGTGGAAAGAGCTTTCTCATCTTCTTCAACTTTAGCAAAGTCATCATCATCATATCGAGCAACAGGTTTCACAAGAACCTTATCAGAACCAGCCCTTTGATAGGTGATCCTTTGAGGTCCTCTTACAATACTTTTCCAAATTTTAAATCTTTCATCTTTGCTTAGTGTTCAAAACAAAATTTCCATTCACTGAACCTCTCATGGGATAATAACCGGGGTATACGAGTTGCGGTGCCCATGATGGAATCAAGTTCTTGATGAAGTGACGAGTTGATGGAACTGCTACCATTATTTAACTGGGCCATTTTAATTCAAGTCCAATTAAAAATTAAGTCCAAATAAAAGTCCAAACTTAAGTCCAAGTTTAAGTTTAACAGGCCTAGAACACTAACTGGGTGGAGAATAATATCAGACTATTTGACCGAAAACAGAGACTTTGACCAATTTTGACCAAGAGCACCAAATGTTGACCGAAAACTCAGTTATTGACCAATTATTTGACCGAGAACACTGAGTGTTGACCGAAAACTTAGTTGTTGACTAATTCTTTGACCGAGAACACTAAGTGTTGACCGAAAACTAGGTTGTTGACTAATTATTTGACCGAGAATGACTAAGTGTTGACCGAAAACTGGTAGTAGCCGAAAACCAACTATCACCGAATACTAGACTTAGCCGAGAACAAGTGTTTCACACCCAATAGTCAACCAGAATGTAACAAACTTCCAAGAAAAGTGGGATTTGATTTTAATTTCCAAATCAAAGCAAATCTTTACCCAAAATTAGATCAATCTTCTTCTCCGATCAGACTCTCGCCGGAACACACGTTATAACCACCGTAAATGATATTGTAGAATCGTTGATATAACAATAACGAGCCTGAAAAGGTCTAAGGCTCTGATACCAATTGTAAGTCCCGAATCTGGATCGCTACAATTATGATATCAATATAACAAGTATAGGTGCGGAATACCGATACTTGGTGATTCAAGAACCGGGTTAATAATTAAGAATAACACGGAATTGCTTCAAAACACACGTATATTAAGAATACGTCGGGTGCTTAAGCACTTACAATACTTGAACACAACAATTAGGAATCAACAACCTTAACCCTATATATGATAACATCTATATATAGGGTCACCAACAACTTGCCCGGCCCAAAATAACGAAAGCCCACCGAGAACACATAGATGTTCTCGCCTCACATACAAACCCAAAACCCAAGCCCAAACCAAGTCAAACTAAATACAAACTAAGCTCAAACCACACAAACTAGGCCCAACAATGATGATGATGATGGCTATGACGATATTGATGATGATCGTACTGATTTTAGTTTCCATAAATATTTACCTCTTCGGATTAATTAATTGATCAACGCCTACTAGTTCCAAGGTAATAATAGTCTATGTGTCAGTTCTTTGTTCTTGATTTTGTTCGATGACATAAGTTTAAGTGGTTACTAGAAATAATAGTTAGATAAAGAGGAAAAATAAGCATGTATGATGTAACTCGCGAACCCTAGGTTGAATTAGAGTATTAGACACTCAGTTAAGTTATGATTACATTTTGGTGAAATTTTTGCACCGTAAATTGAATAAATTCTATCATAAATAAAATTCAAACGATTAGTAGTCGTAAACGAATGAATTGGATGCTAGTTTAGTTGAACTAAACTTATGCACACCACATGCTAAACTTTATAAAATATTTGGGTGACGTGTTAAGAAGACACTGACAAGTGTTGCTACAAGATAATGGATATTTTAGGGATACCTCTTCGCATATAATACTTCATCTATGTTACAACAGACAACTCTTTTGAAATGTGTACTTACGATTTGATAGTTGAAAGGGTTTTGGCTTTTATTTATATAGGCTTGATTTTTAAATTAAGGATATTATCTACTTTTCTTTTGATTCGACAATGATGTAAGTAACTCAAGTAGTTGGGATACTAAAAAGCTTAAAACAATCTTCGGCAATAAAAACTTGACTAGGGTGCACTATTTTTTTGTTAGGAAAATGTAATAACATATTCTCAACATGATTAAGAGCCATGGTTAATTAGAAAAGGATTGAGCACCTGTATTTTTTAACTTTGAAAAGTTAAGATTTGTAGAGTTTTAGTTTTGGTCAAATAGAAGGCAAAGTTCGACATGATCTGTATAGCCGGATTATCGTTTTATTTTTACGAGGTTTACACTATACAATATATAATGGAAAATACAAGGACCTGAACTCGATTACTGAACCAGAAAAAACATACTCAATTACTGAACCCGACCCGAAGCATCCCGAAATATGATTAAACAACACCCGAAACCTGAGCGACACAACCCAAGAAAACTGAAACTAGTAAAGAATAATGAGAGAAACACAATATCAAAACCTGAATGACAGCCTTGAGTGTCTTTTTTTCATTTCTATTTTAACTAGGTTTCGTTTTTAACCGTAAGTGATTCCAAAACATACCGACACCGGAACACCCAAAACCTGAATAACGTAAGAATTAACTCGGAACTTAATTTCTTGGTCTATACTGCACTACATCATGTGATAGGTATAAATTTTTAACTAGTGTTCAAACATGTCTTTTAATTAGTGTAGATCCCTTGACCGAATCTAACAACACTATTACTAGTCTACTTGGATCAATCTCTACACTAGCTAGTGGAAATCACTAGTGAGGACCAAGATCTCAGATCTTGTTTGGTTATGTTATTGTCGTGAGGATAGAAGAGAATTAGAGGGTTGTAAGAAGATAAGATTTGACAAAACGTTGTTTGTTTATGAGTTACACACACTATATGTAGTGTATGTGCTCATACACTCTTCATTCATTATTCATGGCCCATTGGGCTCTATAATGCATGGCCTTGGGCCCAAACATACAAATAAACAAAGTCCAACTAGCTAACATACACAAAAGATACATATTGTACAAATACGAAAGACTAATACAAAAGGGCCTAATAATCTCCATCTAGTCTTTGGTATTTGTCCCATTAGCTTCCGTCTTCAGTCGGACTCGGACTCGTACTCAAACACCTCTAGTTCTGGTTGTTTTTCAACAAGTAAGCAGACAAACTTGTTGAATTTTCCCATGATGGCGTTAGTACAGTCCTTGCGCACATACTCAACCGTATATAAAGGAGATATATACAACTTCAGCAGATCTTCCTTTCCAAAACCCCGATAGCTCATGCTCATCAAAAAGAACTAGAGGCGATGCATGCTTTCGCAATAAATGATCATCTCGCCCGTGTCATTGTCGAACTCCCACGAGATAAAGTCGTATAGAAGTTGTCATCAAACGGCATCCCATGCATGTATCTTCATCCTTTGACCGGCTTTTGGTAACCGAATTGATCTCTTTAGACTTGAATGCTTTTTCTAGATTGAGAGCAAAATTTGGATAGCCTTTCTTCCATTCATGCTTGAGAAAGTGCTTGAACCAACCCTGCAGAGTGTCCTCCTCTTCTCCTCCACCAACTGTCCTTCTGAAATAGTTCATGTCCAGAACAGACAGGGTGTGCATATCTACATAGGCCAGATATGTCAGATCACCGTTGGCACGTCAGACAGGCCATCTTATGCTATCTTGGTGCCATTTTGCATAGAGGATAGGATCAGCATCTTGGTAAGGCTTTGACCTCCATCTTAGGCTCGCCATGCGGCTCACATTGTAGTACTTGATACTTGATTTTCATTGAGCAGGATTGGCAGCGGGAGCATCGACATGTTCTTGATCAGCATTCTCTACAGTCACCCTTTCCGGAGTATCCGGAGTGGGTGAGTACTTTATTCCATCATTGCAATCGGCTTTATTTTCTTTCACGGATTCTTGAACTTGTGAACTGGTACATGCAGTAGAATAAACGTTAAGTAAATAGGCGATTTTAGCCTTGACTACAGCGTCAGCTTAACGAGTTTTCTCAGCCTCGTTGGCGGATCTTCATCTCCCGCCTTATTCCCAGTGGCAGCACCATCACCACTGTCATCACCATCTCCACCACACCACCACGAGCTTCGTCATAACTTTAATACCCGTGGTCATCGTCATCATTGTTCTCATCATTCTCATCTCCCCAATCTTCCTCATTTTAATCGATGTCATCGTCATAAGTCTCGTCCTCATCATCACCATTTTGTCACCTCCACCACCACCTTGAGTGACATGTTGTTATTGAACAAACGGAACTAATGCAGGACTGACTGGAGAACTGACTTGTGCACCCGTGACAGGTACAATAAGAGAAGAACTTGTGGAACTGACTTTCCCAGTTGTGACGGCAGTAGTAGCCACAAGTTCGGTGCTCACAACTGTTTCAACAACTAAGGCTGGCTCATCAGCACTAACCTTCACCCCTGAAACTTCTGCATCGACATCTTTCGTACCTTCACCAGTGTATAGGAAACCATACAACTTTTCTTGAGCTCTGGCCCTTTCGACATTAGCAACCAAATTTGCAAGAGCAGTTTTTCGTCTATTGCTCTGCTCGTTCCTTGGCTCGTCTTCACGGAGAAAGCCACGGAAAGTCTCCATCAAGTGTGTCCGTAAGTTCTCCACGTGCTCATTTGTCAACCGCATCACCTCCATGACTGTGAGGTAGCGTTTTACCAACGACTCATTCACGCGACCTTGAATATCGTGTTGTTCTTCCATCTCACCTTCAAGCTGCTCCATCAAGTTGCGCAGCTTCACACTCTCACCCATAAATCTATCCACATCCCTTGAAGAACCAGATCTACCTTCCAACATACTGACTCTTGAGCTCAGATGCTCAAAGTCTATCCAAACTTGATCGGGTGTGCAATTCAATTCCTTCCTAAATTTGTTAGCAAAATTTGACGTGAAGGGAAGATCAGACTTTAATCCAGAGACTCTTGACTGGAGCCGTTCAGTTACATCATGAAGCTCAGCGTTCCGCAAGTAGTTTTGATTTATCAACTCTTGTTGATTGTTGACTCTTCTTTACAGATTTTCAGTCCATTCCTGTTGACTCACGGTCCGAGCTTGATCCAAGTCTCTCTACTCTTGAAGAATGGCCACTCGATTAGCCAGAGCATCGCATTGTCGTGTAACTTCTTTGTTGATTGCTTGTTTATCTTTGATGAATTTGATCAATAAGATTTCACACTTAGCTCGGTTTTCATTTGCGTCTTCCAGTGCCTTAATCCTATCGGGGACATGATCTCGAAACACTGGTGACTTCTTCGACTTGCCACTTGAAATGGGAGTGGCAGCTATCATTGGGGTCTTTTGGGTTGAGGGATATGTGGTGATATGGTTGAGTGTGGTGTGGTTGGTATAGGAAGGGTTAGGGATAAGGTTGGGAATGATGTGGTTTAGGCTAAAGGTAGGATGGTAGGTTCGGTTTTGGTTTCTAAGATTGATGTGGTGGTTTAGGATTGTATGGAGGATGTGAATATAGAGGTCCGCAAAAATGTTCCTCTAATTGGTGATGTGAATTGGTATGTTGGTGAGGTAACAAGTGCAGTGGTCCTAGGTGATGCTAAGGTTTGGGTTTGGGTGGTTAAAAGAATATTTAGGATTCTTCTAGTTGGGTTGGTGAGGTTTCGAGAGGTGTGACGGGTTCGTCACTAAGTTGTGGGGTTTTTGCTTTGTGCTTAGGTTTGGTTTTAAGGATAATCCTAGGTTTGGATCTTGATTGGGATTTGGGTGGTGATTTGAGTTTGGTTTTGGATTGAGTTTTAGTGAATTTTATTTGTTTGGCTTGGAGGGCTTTTAAGGTTTTAGCTACGGTGGTGGGTGATCCTATGTGTGGGTCATGTACGGTGGTGGTTTGTGGTGTAGTGTTTTTTGTGGAAAGTGACTCACTGATCATAGCTGCAGTTGAAGGAAATCATACCTTAATAGAAGGCACTTTGGAAGACGGAGACTTCTTGGAATCTTTTGTCTTCTTCGAGCATTTCAATGGACGCTCCGGCTCCTCTTCTTCTTCCTCTTCAGCAGCAGCATCAAAATTCTTGGGGGATTCTCCCAACCTTCCTCTTTCCTTTATCATGCTTGTGCTTGGACCTATGCTCAACCACAACATCAGCTTCTGGTTCAGTTTCCTGCTCAGGCTCGTCAACAAGATCATCAACAGGCTCATCCTGTTCCACCTCTTCTTCAACCTCCGTCTCATCACTATTTGTCTCAGTCTCAGGGAACTGACCGAGCTTTACCCCAGGCTCAACACCCTTTTACTTATACAAACTCCTCCTAGTAGGCTCAAGAATAGCCTTCAAAGCAGATTGCCGAACCATCTTCACATGATACGACTCGAATGATTCAAAAGTGTTCCCTTCATCATCCACTTCATCCATGTACACAGGCTTGGGGATGTCAGGAAGCAAATAATCCAAGATCAATTGAACAAATCTAGCATACATCATACGTCTGTTCTTGGCAAGCACATTCATTTGCATGTACTTGAAGAACAGCCTTGAATAGTTGTACTTCCTGTTGCGTGTTAACACAACATTACCCCGACCCAATCTAAATTCAGCTTGTCAAAGCCACCCGTCTGTGATGATAAGCAGTTGGAGACGATGTGGAAAAGAATATTCCAATAGACGGGAAGACGCTTTTTCTCAAACGTACTCCATTTCATGTCATACCCAATCATCTTCAAATAACACGCAATGTCTTCCTTTGAGAACGTGGTAAATGGATCAGCAGCATCATCTTTAATATCCAAAGCTTTTCATATGACTTCCTCATTCACCACAATGTCCAATCCATCTATCTTTGAGGTGATCTCAGGACCATCCTTCACAGTCTTTGCCTTGTTCCAGAATCGGTCAACCCGTGAGCAATGAATCTCTGGATCAGCAGTAATTGCATAGGATAGAGGACAATCTGTAGACCCTTGATCATGGATATAAAGACTTTGTATTTCCTCTTCTTCGGGATTTCCAAGGGACATGAGCTGTTATGACCCTAGAATACACAAAAGGAACATTAGTGTTGATAATTGAGTATAAAGTTACAAAATTATATACAAGGATAAAGATAAACTAGAGATATATTAAAGATAAGTTAAAGGTAAAAATAAAATAAAAGAAAAAATAAAACTTTACAAAAATTTATATACAAGTTTGGAGTTGAATCATAAAAGGTGTTTAAGTGTTGGACAATCGAAACGAATGAATATAAAATGCTCTTAAGGCATAAGTAGTCGAATCGAATCAGTTTAGTTAATTTTGGAAATATGAACCTTTTTAAGAACTTAACAAATAAAAACTAATCGAATTTGTATATGATCTTATCTAGTTATAAATTAATCTAATCGAATGTGCATTCGATTAGGTTTATTTATAGAATCGATTAGATTGTATTAAGTTTAAATCAGTTTATTTTTATAAGTGTTGAATGATCTAATCGAATGTGAGTTATAATTTAATCGAATGATCTAATAGAATCAGATGGTCATTCAATTGGATTAGATATTCTATTCGATTCGATTATGACCCTTATTCGATTAGAATGTCCCTGACATTTTAGTCCACTGATTCATCTTTTGGGCAAGGTCGTAGTATAATCGAATACACATTCGAGTGCATGATCTTTGTTAGCATTGTGATTATTTCTAATCGAATGGTTCATTCGATTAAATAGACCTTAACATATTTCCAAACTCAAAACTTCTAATCGAATGGACATGCGATTACATTCCTTGAACCATATCTCATTCAATCTTTTCTCTAATAGAACCTCTTATTCGATTACTCAGTCCTTAAATCAAATTTCACAACCAGTCATTTCTAATAGAATAACCTATTCGATTACATTGTCCAGACTTTCAAAACATCCTTACATCACACCCTTAACACCTTTCTGGGTTCATGCCTACAAGATATGAAGATAAAAGAAAATAAAAGAAAAAACTTAAAAATAATATTAAAACTAAAATGATTTTGAAGTAAAAATGAAATTAACATCATACTAATTACATTAATTTTAAACTTAATTAATTTACATAATGTTAAAGATACATGTTTTTTGTGAAAAAAATCTCGACATGGAATCACACTATCTATAACGTCCAAGATCCACTTCCATTTGAACCCAAAGTCGATTGTAGATATGTTTTGTCCATTTTTAAACTTGACAAATATTTTGACGTCAATGTGATACGTTAATGTATTAATTAGACATTGTACTTATGTGGTCCCCTATTAATCTGACATGTTACAGATTCCATCATACCTCAGGCATAGTTTATATTTTTCAGTATCACCCCGAATTGACTCCGACCCCCTAATGATTGATCAAAACATTTTTGAGCTTATGTAAATATTTTTGCAAACTTTCTTTCAAACAATTCTTTAAGGTTGAATCATGGACTTAGTAGCCATACAGACATGCATGCCTTCATATAAAGTATTTAGGACTTACTTGTTTACCCCACGTTACGTGGGTCTAATATACCCCTTTTTGTTTGACATTTTATCAACAATTTTTGTTGTTGATTTTAAATACTTTTTGAGCATTTTGCAGCTTTTCTGCTTTAATAATTTTATATTTCAATAACTTAATCTAAAGCAAGAATAATTTTTATGGTGACCAATCACTAACGGGCTCGTATATGACTAACTAATAACATTTTTGCCTTCATTAATATGACTTATTTGGAGTCAGCAACCACTTCATGAGAGTGTAACCACTAGCATAGGCAGGTATTTAAGTTTAAATCACTATGACATTTACCCATTTGTCAAGCCTATCTACACATCAAGCAATGATCTTGTTGGTTTTTGATCTACTCTTTTCATGTACTAGGATCTTTAAAGACAATTATTATCATTTTTTAAAGGTCGGATCAATTTCTCAAACTTTTATATTTAAATATTATCCGACTCCCTCTAAGCAGGAGCTCCCTCTAAACAACAGAATATCTTTTTGAATTTTTTCTGATTTTCTTAACAAAATATAATTAAATAATAAAATATAAAATATTTTTAGTAAGTCAACTGACTCAATTTTGTTTTTCTTAAATAAAATGAAAATCTTTTTGTGAGTTAAAACTCATTTTATCCCTCTAAAATTGTGACATATTTAAAAATATTTACAGTTTTTCTATGGAAAGATAAAAATAAAGCTAAGATAATAAGATAAAATAAAATAAAATTAAACAAAAAATAAAATAGGATTAAAATATAATGAAGTAAAATAATACAAAATAAAATAAAATTAGAAAGTAACATTTTAAATAAAGTAAAATAAACTAAAAACAAAATAAAATAAAATAAAAATGAAACAAAATCAAAATAAAGTAAAATAAAATAAAATATGAAAAAATGAAATAAAATAAAAAATACTTAATTTTGAATAAACGAGATCATGTCCAATGACTCAACAAGATACAAAAATCGGGCACGATCAAAGGCTTTTGTAAACATGTCTGCAAAGTTGTAATCAGTGTGGACCCTTTTAATAGTGACATGTTTCCGGTCATATCAATCACGAATGAAATGCATTCGGATGTCAATGTGTTTTGTCTTTGAGTGTTGGACCAGGTTTTTAACAATACAAACTACTGCCTCAATATCACATTTAATAGGGTGTTAAAGAAATTCAAACCGTAATCCAGCAGCTGATGCTGGATCCATATCACTTGAGAACAGCAAGCGGAGGCGAAAATATATTCTGCTTTAGCAGTGGAGGTGGACATTGTGACTCTGCTGGATCCATATCACTTGAGAACAGCAAGCGGAGGCGGAAATGTATTCTGCTTTAGCGGTGGAGGTGGACACTGTGACTTGTTTCTTGCATTCTCAGGAGATCAACCTATCACCCAGGAACTGACATCCACCCGATGTTGACTTTCGATCAAGATTGCATCCCCCATAATTGCTATCGGTGTAAGCATGCAGCACCATTGGGGAGTCTTTGGGATACAAAAGACCTAAGTAAGGCTTTCCCTTTAAGTACCGAAAAATACGCTTTACAGCAGTTAAGTGGGATTCTTTTGGATTACATTGATACCTGGCACACTGACAGACAGGGAACATGATGTTCAGCCTGCTGGTGATACATCAGAGAGCCGATCATGGATCGATAAATATGTTGATCAACTAGAGTTCCTGATGGATCAGGAACAAGCACAGGTCTGGTAGAAATCAGAATGAGAAAAGGAGGGGAGTCCTTGAACCCAAATTTCTGGACGATGTCTCAAACGTACTTTTCTTGATGTATTAAAATTCTGTCCTCTTCATGTTCAACTTGAAGGCTCAAAAAGAAAGTCATCTCTCCTAACGAGCTCATCTCAAATCTGTTTTGCATGACTTTGGCAAACTCTCTACAAAGTTTATCAGATGTAGATCCAAAGATAATATCATCAACATACACTTGGACCAAGATCTGATCACCCTTCAACTTCTTTATAAAGAGCATTTGATCGATAACTCCTCTTTTATTGCCATTCTTTAACAAATGTTCAGCTAATGTAGCATACCAAGCATGGGGTGCCTAGTGAAGGCCATAAAGAGCTTTATCAAGACGGTAAATGTAGTTTAGGCAATCAGGATCCTCAAAACCTGGTGGTTGCTTCACATAGATCTTCTCCTTCACATTTCCATACAAGAAAGCAATGTTCACATCCATTTGATACACTTTGAAATTCATGTACGAGGCATAGGTCAAAAAGAGACGGATTGCCTCGAGCCTACCAACAGGTGCATAAGTTTCATCATAATCAAGACCTTCACATTGGTAGAAACCTTGCACAACCAATCTTGTTTTGTTTCTTATAATTTCCCCCTTATCATCTTTCTTGTTCCTGAATACCCATTTTGTCCCAATCGGTCTCTTGTACTCTTGCATCTTGACCAGCCTCCAAACATGAAGCTTCTTGAACTGCAATAGCTCATCTTGCATAGCTTCAACACACGAGTTTTCCTTCAGGGCCACTCTGTAGTCCTTTGGTTTGACCTGTGAATTAAACATGCAAAAAGACATATATTAATGGTACTGGATTTGCTCCCTGTTTGAATTCCATCAGATGAATAAACGATGATGTTCTCTGTAGGATGATTTTGATGATGTCATCAACAATGGTGGCAGGTTCTGCTTGAATACTGACAGTCAGATTCTCAATGGGATGAAAAATGTGAGGAGCATTTTCAAGAACATCAGTGATTGATTTAATAGAGTTAGGTTAATCAACTCTATTTTCTGGAAGGCTCACTTCAAACAAAGGTGTACCTATTCTGTTGGAAGGCTTAGCGGGTAGACTCACTTCAAACAAACTATTGATTATGGATTGCATCAATAGAGGCTAGGGTAAAGAAGATGGGACTTTAAGGTTTACAGGTGGTGGAGTATACATGCCACAAAACTGTTTGAACAGGTAATCATAGTCAAACAACCAATCTGGTCTCGGTGTGCATAAGTAACATAAAGCTCTTGCCAGTCAACATTAAATGATTCCATGATCAGCTTGGTCTTCTTATTATAGACACGATAAGTGATTTTGTTAGTAGCATACCCAACAAAATAACACTCATCTGCCTTTTCAGCAAATTTTGGATCAGGCTGAGCACCGGTATGGAGCAGGGTGCTAGGACATCCAAATGTTTTAAATTAATTAACTTTCGCCTTTGTCTTGTAGTAGACCTCATATGGAGTCTTCTTCAAACGCTTACTGATGATCAAACGGTTCTGAATGAAGCATCCAGCATTAATTGCAACAAAATGATGATCACAGAGGAAGTTTGGAGTCAAACAACATTGTTCTAGCAGATTCAATCAATGTTTTGTTTCGACGTTTAGCTACACCATTTTGTTGTGGAGTGTAAGGTACACTGCAGTGGCGTTCTATTCCATTTGAACTGCCGAAGTCATTCACGATTCGATTGAAAAACTCTATTCTGTTATCGTTTATTATACATTTCACCTTCATGTTCGTCTGCCTCTCCACTAATGTAATGAACTTGATTAGAAATTGAGCGGTTTCATCTTTGTGTCCTAAAAGGAATGTCCAGCTGACATGAGAAAAATCATTAGTAATCACAAGATAGTGGGATTTTCGGCCGATTGCCAATAGATGGATAGGACCAAACAAATCCATATGTAACAGCTGAAGAATGGAATCTATGGAGTTAATCATCTTGGGCCTATGAGGGAGCTTGTGTTGCTTGCATTTGGAACACGAAATACATATTTCATTGCAAGAAAAAGATTTAACGGGTAATCCCCTCACATGCTCACCTTTGACCAATTTGTTTAAGTTTGTGAAATTTACGTGGCCAAGAAGTTTATGCCATAGAGATGAGTCGTTCTCCGAGGCCTTAGATATTAAACATGAAGCGGTCCTACGTGAGTAAGAGCTATTAATATACAATATATAAGCATCATTATTCCCCGGAGTATACATCAATATCCATTCTTCTGGGACTTTGAAACCTGGTTTGAGAATCAAGCATTCATTCTCAGTGAATAGTGTGGAGTATTGTCGATCACAGATTTGTGAAACACTTGGCAGATTGTGGTTTATTTGCTCCACCAAATTGACGTCATCAAACGTCATGATCTCATTCGACACTCTTTCACGTTTTGTGATATTACCTCCCACGTCTCCAGCGAAAGAAATGTGTCCACCATTAAACGGTATAACGTCGAATAGTAAGGACTCGTCTCCCGTCATGTGTCGGGTACAACCACTGTCTAGGTACCAAATATGTTGACAGGCCTTCTTGACTGACCCTACAAACATTAACAATTAATTAGACTTAGTTTCCCGAGACTTGGTTGTCTCGGGAAGGTTTACCACACGGTTACCATCTTTTATTGTCGTTTCATCAATTATGAAGTTTTGGGACGTGTCAGAATCAAAAAAACAGTCCTTAGGAATCCATGCACGTGCAGGTTTCCTGGTTTTGGATGTTTTTCTTGACTGTCTTCTTGTTTTCAAAATAAAATCCTCAGATTTCTCAATCTATGGATTCCTTTTGTTGTTTCTTTTTGGTGAATTCCTTGACTTTTCAGCCTTGGGATACCTTTTTGCTCTTTCCTTTTTGGTTATCTAGAAAGGAGGTTTACTATTTTTCTTATTTCTAGATCTCACATCCATTTCACTGGAAGAACTATCAGATCGATCATTTCTTTTTCTTGAGCTTGGTGTAGCTCTGGAACGGAATTGATTAAACTGACTGTTCATTTCACGTTGCTTTCTATGCAAGTTCTTGAAATGTCTTGCAAGGTGAGATGGTTGCCACACACATAACAAAGCCTTTCCTGTTATCCTTATAGACTCGTTAGAACTATGATACATTGGTTTTGATAAATATGGTGACGCTTGGAAAGGAACAAAAGAATTGTTTGACTTATAACCCCTATCATCAAAAACATTTGAGTAGAATGAATTGATATAATCTTGTTGATGACTCCCATAGTAGCTGTTATCAAATTAATTGTATAGTTGAGGATGATAAAGTTTATTTTTTAATTGATAATTTTTTTTTATGTGGTGGTATATATTTACTTGAGGTACTTGGTTTTTCGCTTTCAAACAATTTTCTTTAACTTTATCTCCCTCTACTTTACAGTTCTTTGACGGACAACTAGGTTTGTTTGTCTCAACAGACACATTTTCTTGCACATTTCTATTATGAATAATTTCATCAAAAACTTTTTGACAATCACTATCAGACGTGGAAACATCATTTTCATTTACATTATCAAAAGAAGTGCCAACATCAACACTCCTACAAGATACATGATTGTTCAAAACATTTTCAAAGTATTATTATTACAGACCTGGTTATCAATTGATGATTAGATTCACACATGAATCAAAAAGTGAATTTAAAATCCGTTTTTCTCCAAAACCCTTGTTCGTTTCCACACAATCACTTTCTTCTACACGACCTGCCGAAGAAGATGAACTACCATTGGGACTAATTGATAGAAGAATTGGATCAACGGTCTTTAGAACAGCAGGAACAAATGTCTTTGGTTTTGGCACGTGACCAATACCATAGAACATTTCATTCTCAGGTGGGGTGTTGAAACTAAAATGAGGAAGACTGGTATAGTTATCATTAAAAGGAGGTGGAACAGCAGTATGACCATAACCTATTCTAGTCTTTACTTTTACCCCAATATATGCCCTAATTATTACATTAAGCTTATCATAAGCCAACTCAAATTTGTCAACGGCTATTTTCCTTTGGGCTAAATCAAGCTCTAATTTCTCAATTTTAGCATTTAACTCAACAACACGTCTTTCGTGGTGTTCAGTTAGTTTTTCAGCATGGAAAAGTTTTTTAGTAAGCTTAGCCATGTCATTATTATGGGTTTTAATCCTAGTGGCATAAATCTTTCAGCTTTTCTAAGATCATCGTTCTGGCATCTAAGGCTAAGATTTTAATCTATTATGGCAACATTATGAGTTATATAGTGCATAACTTTATCAATACAAGCTTGTGAGCAAAGTTTGTGTACCTCAAGAATGACAAAGGTAGGTTCAGGTGCTCCATCAGCATGGCTTGATGAGGTGCTTGCTTGATCAGTGAAGGCCATTCCAGCAAAGGTCAATGGATTCTTCAGCTATTCAAATTGGCCATCCTCCCAACATGGTTTAGTTGCTTCAGTTGGTCTTGTAATCATAGCCTTTGAGCTCGACTCGAAGTTTCCCTTGGATGAGCTTCCTTGACTGATTCTTGGGATTCTTGGGTTCAAGGAGTAACTTGGAACGGGCCTCTTGTCATGTCTTCTAGCACCCTCATTGTCTGACATCTCGGTGATCTTGATGTCATTAACAGCCATCGGTGGATTGGTGCATTCTCTTGCGAAGTGACCTGTTTCGTTGTAGTTGTGGCGACGCAGCTTATCTTTCTCAAACCCAATGTTCTTCCCATCAAAATCTTTGAAACTATTATTTCCATACTTCTTCATGAAATTTGAAGCTCTGTGAACAACCATGGCCATCTGGTACTTGATGTACATTTTCTTGAGATCCTTCTTGTTGATCTCAGGAAGATCTCCTTGCTCAAAGGAAGGAGGAAGCAGCTTTCCTTGCAACAACTCCTCATGGCTTGCCATAAAGGCATGAAATAGTGCCACGTTGGAGTCATTGGCTGAGATAGTTTGAGGGGAAGAGTGAGTTTGATTGCTCGTTGTTTTCTTGATCCCATGAGCCTTTAAGGCTTGTGCAACGGCTTTGTCAACTGCATCTTGAAAGGAACTTGAGCTTGATGGTGCTTGAGGTGCAGTAGTAGTCTTGAGGGCAGAGTTAGCAGTATGAACAGCATGGTGTGCTTAACTCAGAAATGTTGTGCTTACACCTGATTCAGTAGTTATTCTTGCTTGAGTGAGAGAACTGATATGAATACCCATCCTTAATATTTCATCCATTTCAAATGACTTGATAATGGAAGTCAAGTCAGCAAGGGTGGCAATTTGCAGATTAGTAGTTCTCTTGATTGTGATCACACTACTATTCCGGGCATATGGAAGGGAGTTAAGCAATTTGTCATTGATTTTGATAATCAATGTTTCAAATCTATGAATGAGGTTGGCAACTGATTCCCCTTGTACATGGTTGAACATGTTAAATTCTCCCTTTAGCATTCCCTTCTTGATGTTCTTCATCTCAGTATTTCCTTCAAACTTGCAACTCAAGGCATCCCATATACTCTTGGTAGTAGTATAATCTCTTAGAGTTTGAGCAATTTCACGCGAGAGGAAAACACTTAGAACACCAAAGGCGTTTTGATCTTCACTGAGATATCTTTTATCGTCATCATCATAAGAAGTCACAGGCTTAGGAACTTGGCCATCAGTAGTGGTGGTCATGGGAGTATGTGGACCTTGCTCCAATTGTCTAAGAAGATTATAATCAATAATCCTAATGTAGTTCTTAAACCGCCACTTGAATTCCTCAAAGTCATTATCCCAAGTCATCAACTTTGGAGGCTTAGTTTTAGTTCCGGCCTCGTTCTCAAAGATCACGTAATTTCTTACAGCTTCATTCCTAACTCCCTTATTTGGATTTGTCATTGCTTAAACAACTTCAAGATCAAATACAAACACTACGGATTCTGCTTGAAAAACACAAGTATAAAGTATTCGAATAGGTGGTAATCAAATACAAGGTAATCGAATGCAGGGTAATCGAATGGATAAGCAGCTTGTGAGAAAATGATTAAGTATAAAGTAATCGAATGGCTAGACAGTCTAATAGAATTAGATTATAATCTAATCGAATGGACTAATCTTATCGAATGGGGATTCGATTCGATTAGGTTGTGATTCGATTAGAATGTAATCTTGACTCGATACGATTACAATTTAGATTTGATTAGAATGCTTTTGGGATTCGATTCGTTTAAGCTAACTTGATTCAGTTCAATTAGACTTGAACTCGATTAGATTGTAAATCATACTCGATTCGATTAGGTGATTCGATTAGGTTGGAGTCTATTCGATTCGAATATACTGTACTTGTGAAAAGTACAGAATGTACTTTCTTTCACCTTTTTCCAAGATTTCCTTTTTTAGGATGTCACCTTAATCACCTTGAACCTTTATGGATCTAAGAAATATCCATAATTTAAACACTTTTCAACACCAAATTCTTGATTTTTGAAACTTTAACATTTGAATCTTCAACAAATAACACACAAACTTTAGAACCCGAAGCTTGAACACACTATATTATGAACTTTTGAACACTTTTGTGGCTTGAAAAACCCGTAACCCATAAGAACTTCTTGAAAATACGTATTCAACACAAACATGACCAAAATCCAAGTTTGTAATCCAATATGTACAACTAGTAGAGCTCGAAAGCTCTGATACCAATTGTAGGTCTCTTGACCGGATCTAACAACACTATTGTTAGTCTATTTGGATCAACCTCAACACTAGCTAGCGGAAATCACTAATGAGGACCTAGATCTCGGATCTTGTTTGGTTATCTTATTTCCGTGAGGATAGAAGAGAGTGAAGAGAATTAGAGGGTTGTAAGAAGATAAGATTTGACAAAAGGTTATTTGTGTATGAATTAACACACATTATATAAAGTATGTGTGCCCATACACTCTTCATTCATTATTCACGGCCCATTAGGCTTTATAATACATGGTATTTGGCCCAAACATACAAACAAATAAAGTCAAACTAGCTAACATACAAAAGATACATGTTGAACACATACGAAAGACAAATATAAAAAAGGGCCCAACAGTTAGCCATCTAAATGACATGTTTGAACCTAACAGGTTGATTGTATAACATGTTAAATATTGATACGTTTTGCTCTTATCATCTATCTTACACTATATTTAGTTTTAGTTAATACTTATGTTTTATTTATTAAAATCTCACTATTTAAATAATCTCCATGTTGAGTAGCAAGCATTATTTAGACATCCGAGAGTTCATTAATTCGTTGGAGTTGCGCTCAAAGCCAGTGCCGGCTTCGAGAAATCGAAAAATATTTTGAGCCGAAGGTAAAAATTATTAAAATGAGTTTTTTTTTGTTTAAACAATTTAATTTTAAAATGAGCATATTTGGTTATTATTTGGGTTGTGTAAAAAACTTTTGTAAAAAAAATACGCTTGAACATGTCTCAAATGAGACTGGAACCCACAAGTTTTAGATTGGGATCGAGTTATACCAATTTGCGGGACTAAGCAAAACTATGTGTTATGTAATTTAGCTTAAACATTAAATATACATATTTTTTTCATAAAAATACATATAACTATTTTTTAAAAAAAACTTCAGGCCCTAGAGAGGTGACGGGTAGGGGGTCGTCGACCGTCTAGCCCGGCCACCTAAGGGCAGGCCCTACTCAAAGCAAATAGTGATAAATTCGTGTTTTCGTTTTTACAACCCGCCGCAATTAATGCAGGACTAAATGCTAGTCAACTAAAATTAGTTATCTATTCAAGGTGCTATATATATACAAACAAAGAGTTTCATGAAATAGAGAGAAAATCCAAGATAAAAAAAATCTGTTCATCGATTTAATTATATGTTTAAGCTCGTTATATACCATTGGGGGGTTCGCGAGCAAACAAGTACTTCTTCACCATTCTCAGGGGAGATAAATTTCATAGTGTGCACGTTTAGCAAATTGACAATCATGTGTGTTTAACGAATAAACTCGTAATAAAATATTCTAACATCTTTTGAATATAGCATCTTTTGAATATACCTTAGTTGATTGACAAATATACCACTACATGCATACGAAAGCCAAAAAATTACCTCAAACTAATATTTATAATTAAAATAGAACATTTTTTACCCGTATTTGTGACAAAACTGAAAATAATTATGTTTTTTTTTAAATATATTTTGCAACTATTTTGTAGCAAGTTTGTTTAGGTTTCATTTTCATAATATATATATGTCGCAAAAGTGTTAAATTTTTGCGTCACAAATTTTCATTGGAGTTTAACCAGTTTTCTAGGGCTCGTTGTCATTTAATATACATTGATCGATATCCCTCTAGGCCATACAAACTATACAATCCTCTTATACACTATTAGAAAGACAAACAAGGTTATTAATTTTATGCAAATGTAGACACATAACTTCACTATGGCATCATACCCATAGCAGAAGCCTAAATCAAGACTATTATGCCATTTTGAAATGGCACATATACAAGTAAAAAACTTACAGGTTTAAATGATCGGATCGCAGCCGGTTGGTTGATTGATTAAGTTATTTTTTACCAAGTGTGCTACATTATATATACGGTAATTCAAACTCATTTTTTTTCTGAGTTCATCATGCAGCCTTTATCAAAAGAACTTCCTCCAACCCCAACCCTACCGCCGCCACTGCCACCAGTTCCTTCACAATCATACCACCAACAACCACCGCCACCACCACCACCGTCACAAATGCAGTATGCCACAAGTATTAATCAAAGTTATTATTTGGCTCTTCAACCCGTCAATGTTGAGTGGTCCACTCGTATTTGTGCCTACTTCTCCGATATCCCCAACTGTAAGTCCATTGCTCGTGTGCAACTTTTTATTCACAATATACAACACCGGCTTATATGTATAGTGTTTGTGTACCCCAGGTTGCATAACATATTGGTGTCCATGCATTACTTTTGGACAAATAGCAGAAATTGTCGACAGAGGGAATACTTGTAAGTCAATAATTAGCAAAACTTATATCAACATTTTTACAGATTTTTAAATTAAAAGATTCAGTGATTATTTAGTTTTACATCAGAACCCAGTGTAAATCCATCATCTTCTTCAATCCCTTTGGGTTATAAGAATACTGGAATTTTCGAATTCAGAATCTGAAACGTGATCGTCGTTATAAAATCTGAAATTGTAGATGTATCTCTGCATGTATTGAACTGAAATAAATCGATAATTTTAGTAAATAATAACTGATAATTAGTTGAAATGTATTCCAAGTGTGAATTGCTAAAAATTGAATGGATAATTTGATTATATTACCGACCATACATGGAAATGTATTTCAAGTATTAATAAAAATACTACATGCATGTTATTACCAATTAGAACAAAATATTTCACTTCCTTGCCAACCATAACAATGTTTGCCTTCAAGAGACATGGGAAATTCTCTCTAAGAAACATGTGTTGATCAATTTCTCATGGTGATAATAGAAAGCATGAATAATATGATAAACCTATTATTATATGCGTACCTGTTACAGCATGGAGAGTAGTAATCGCAAAAGAGAATGATGTAGATGACATGGTTGTCAGCTTGGTCGAGTTCCCCTTTAGGATGTATAGTTAGACTGGTCGCTATGATGAGGGGCTTCGAAGCCCCTCCCCAGTGCCACGTCAGCGCCACGTAGGCACTGGGGGGCTTCGAAGCCCCACCCAAAGATGCCCCTCTATGGTGAAGGAGCTTCGAAGCCCCTTATTTTTTTTATTTTTTTAAATTTATATAAATAATTCTTAACTCAACCCCTCACTTCACCTCAACCTCAACCACACACCAACCTCAACCACTCTTAACTCAATCTGGCTCACTATGCACAGCACCCACCTCCGATCCGACTTTCATCTCTCACTAACCCCAACCACCACTTCTCGTCCCTAGGGCGTCCACCCTACTGTTATTGAGTTAGAAGAAGATTGAGATCGGTGCACTCTCGGAATCACAACTGGATAGCGGAGACACGGTGGCTCCGGCGGTGTTTATTGGTGGCGCACATGTCGGAGGGGAAGGTCTTGTTGGACTCCACCTAATTTGAATGGAGGGGCCCCCCCAATATTGTTCAACCGCGCCGGCCGTTCAAACGATCGGATCCTCGCCGCCCAGCCTTCAACTGCGCCTCACCTCGGTGTTCCGCGCCCTCTTCGCCCAAAAATTCCCCTCCTCGGCGCCCCATAACGTATAATCTTAAGGATGGTGTTAGGGTTCTTGAGAGGAACCCGGTTTAGGAGAGAGAAGGCACACACAATTGTTTTGTGTGTGATTAGGTTATGATGTTAATATTTATCTCTCTTTATATACACCCAAGGGGAAACCCTTTATTAGTTAACTATAGGTAATATGGCCCATCAACAATTACCAAACTAATATATAATAAGGTATAATTAATATTTTAATCTATTATAATATAAATGATTATAATAGCCATATATAAGTATATATAATTATATATATAATCTTATATTCTCCCACTTGGCCGAGTAATTATTTATTATGACTATTAGATAAGCCTGATCAGGAGTTAACACTCATTTTAGCTTTAAACTTAAACTGAAGCAGAGAAATACAGTCGTTGAATTGAACAACAGCTCAAGACCCCATTAATCATACTGTAGTCTTTATTTAAAACCTAAGTAGTTATGATCAAAATTTTCAAGTAAGCCCTTCAAACGTTTGATTTGTATAATAATTTGTCTATATGTCATTATGCATGCAGAACATATTAAGAGACATACAAAATCAAAACTAGTGAGGAAATATTAATAGTTAATCATTCATAGTACAATATGCAGTTGTACATGGTTATCAATAAACCCCTCATGATTATAAGCGCTTTCATAATACTTACGGGTAGACCTTTAGTTATAGGATCCTTAAGCATATCATGAATGTATTCGATACAAAAATTTAGATTCCTCAATTCGTTCATAAACGAATAATTAGTTTCATATCGAAATTTAAAGCAGCACCTCTCAAACTGTTACTGTTTGAGAAAACATGGTAGCTGACTTTATCACAATTAGACTTCAATATATAATTTATTTGGTGTTTAATAAAACTTATGAGTCCACTAATAAATATTCAACAACATTTATTGACAACACCATTGTAATTAATCAACATATTATGTCGTTATGACTTAGGTTGTTGTTATCAGTTCATTATGACTCCTCCATAAGATATATTTATCTGCTGGCATGAGAATATATCCCGAAAATTACATTATGTTATCTTTGAATATAACAAAGTTTAGAGTAATCTATTGGTTTGAATTCTCACTTCTTCTTTTAAATTATAGTCTTTCGTTTCTTTTAAAGATATTTTAATACTCTTTTAGATGCTTCACATTAATCTAGACATATATAGTGTGTTGCAATTTTGAGTAATAACTGAACGAGTATAGACTTGAATCTACGTAAGGCTTCTACTTAATGAAGCATAAGGTAATAATCTCAATGATCATGTTATCCTATAAATAGAGCAATATTGTTTGTTACATGTGTAAGGACCCATTTAAGGTAAAACTTGTAGAACAAAACTAACGTTCCTTTGGGTCTATCTCAGAATGTTATGATATCTATTATGTAAAGGATATCTCTAAGATCTATCACATAAAAGTATGTATGAACAATGTTTTGACTTATGTAACATATACTTGTCAGAAGAATTTCATCTATATAAGGACAAGTTTGTTTTTAGTTGCTCCCACTCATCTTGAGGTAGGTACATTAATCCACTAGGTTTTTGATGAAAATTATTGTATAAAGATTTCATCACATTTTGATGATTTCTTTAACCCATATATGGATTTTATTGACTTATAGACTAAATGTTCTTTAACCTTCAGTTTATAACTTTTAGGTTGTGTTATGAACATATAAATATGTAAGTCAATTGTTAGGGAAAGTTGTTTTAACGTTCATCTAATGTAGCTCTTAACTATTATAAGCTACTAGAACAATAATGATACTTAAAGAAATCTTTTGTAATATAGGTAAGAAGATTCTTTGATTATTGATTTCTCCTTGAATATAACATTTAACAATCAATCATGCTTCTTTGTGTCTTAACGTTTTTGTTAGGATTTAATTTATTTATGAACACCCTTAGGTGTTTCAACAATATCTTAAACGTTATTCTGACTTATGAAGTTTAGTTTAATTTGCTAATAATAGATTTATTCCATTTAGAATAATGATTGGTTTAATGGTTTAATTAGAAGGGGTATGATCATTAAACTTTCCATCATCCATTTCTACTTTATTTAGGGAGCTTACATAATCATCAAAGTTAGTAGGTTTTAAAACCTAGATGACCTCCTGAGTTGATTATTGGGTTTATTTGTTCAGTTTTTATGAATTAGCTCTTGGTTAGGTTGCTATCATTTTCAGGATTCTAAGTGTGTAAGAGTTAGTACAGTATGGTGTACAAGACGTGTAATTGGAGTTAAATTTGGAGTAAAATTTAATGACTCTCTTCCCCCTGCAAGTCATTATAAGGACTTTTAATGCTACCACTGACCTTAGAAAGCGTTAGAAAATGAGCATGCTTAGGGTCAATATTTATAGACCAATAGATTCTAACATAGAAACAAGTTAATAATATAAGTTGTTGGAGTTTCTCTTGTTGAGGATTAGTTTAGTAAGAAATCCGAATTTGCTCACTTTAAGCAACAATGAAACTTTTGTAAGAGATTGTAAATTCTAAAGAGATAGGTTTTGATAGAATAGTGTTGTGATGGAGCAGTGTCTTGTACAAGAGGTGTAATTGAGATAATATAAAGTTTCCACTCCCCCACCTCTTGCAAATCTTGTAAGTTATGATTGAGACACTTAAGGCTCCCACTGATCTTTAATATCTCTAGGAAAAATACAAGAGAAGTTTCAATGATATACGTGACATGGGAATCTATTATATATATGTTAGACTTGATTTGATTTCATTAACGTCCAGATATGATAATAAACTTAGGGACATATTAGAAGAAATCGTATTAAGTATATATGAATGGATATCTTTAAGACCGCGGATCATAGAAGACAGTTTGGATACAAGTAAATATCCTTTTAAATGATAAAGAATTATGTTTAAATATTCCATTTGAATAAGTTCCACGAATATAAGTGAAATATAACTTCTGGTGGACCCATACTTATTTCTTAAGCCAAGTAATGTTTAGGGCACCTAACACATGATTTAAATCACTAAGAATGAGATTATGAAAAATCACCCTCGTCAACAGTGTCATGATTTCTCATGAAATTTGGTTTTAATTGATGAATTTTATAGGTCTTATTTGTCTTTTGTTAAATTTTTATTTGCATGATAAAAAAAGTTGTGAAAGTATATAATATCATCTAGTTCTATTTTATAAATGTTTCTATCCAGATATTGATAACAAATAATATGAGAGTTTAAGATAAGAGTGACTTAATGTTGGCTATGCAAACCTCATAACTGTCATATTGTAGCTTAAATATGATACTAAATTCTGATTAATTTCTAGAATATATAAGGTATCATAAAGCATAATTAGAATATAGTTTTTATGGTTATAATAGCTTTAACATTTAAATTTTGTCACTAACACTCATGTTAGTTATTTGCTGATATTAGTAAAGAAACTTATAGAACTAGACTCAACCTATCATGTATTAATTGGAATATTAGGATTAGCAGACTTAAATATCATTAATATACGACTACGGTTTTAGCCAGATATTCTTTCGAATGATGGATAGCCTTGTTACTTATGCCTAATATAATGACATATTTTTACAATGAGACTTCTCCTTAGAGAACTTAAAGCTGGAAGTGATACTTGTATTTTGTCAATGAACAATAGAATTATCCTCTTTATGGTTGTAGTGGTGGTGAGTTGAATAACATTTTATGTTCCACTGCCATATTCTTTTCTTTTACATGTGTTGCTAATCAACATACTCGTTTTCCTTTTATTCTTGTGAGTGTAATAGTTGATTTTTAAGGAACCAATTGTAATAATATAAAATTTTAGTATGTAATGCATAAGAAAAGTGTACTTATTTTTATGTGTGAGCCCTTAACTTTATGGGTCATGGTACTATACATTATGATGTATTCGGTAATACCATTTAACCTTATAGTTAGAATTTTCAAGGAACACATGCATCTTATGAGTTATTTTAATTATTTAATAGATATTAGATTAGTTTTAGGAAAAACTAAATCCAGAATAACTCTATTTGATAGCATGAGTTTATTGATTATCATAAGAGACATTCTGTTTGACTCATCCCATTTTTCATGCTCTAGGTTTCTTCTTTATTACTATTATTAGAAAGAGCAATGAGATGCTCATGTCTTGAGGATAATCAAAAAATGAGAAGAGCTAAAAGTTAATGAAACTTTTTATGAAGCAAAACATATTTGGGTTTGAGATTAGAGTGGATGATTTGAATGAGATAATTATTTATAGAAGAAAATTATAGTGAGTAATGTTATGGGATATTAAAATATACATATTAAAATTATGATCATTAGATTAATGAATGATCATTAATGTGAGGATCATTATATTTTATTGAAGATGTAATATGTCTATTATTAACATCAAACTAATAGATTATAACTAAAAGTTCTACTTAAACAAAAAATAAATCACCTTTGGGCAGAATTAAAATTTATTTAAGTATATGTGTGCAAAACAATTGTAACACATCACATTTGGGCAGAAGTGAGACAATTATTTTAAATATGCACGAGTAAACTTTGCTACATATAAATATAACACATCACCTTTGGGCAGAAATGAGACATTTAAATCATGTAAGCAAAATTAACAAAGCTTTGTAATTAAACTTGAATGAGGAGTAGATGTAACACATCACCTTTGGGCAGAAGTGACACATCAAAATTCATTCAAGTAAAGCATTTATGTTTTGTAAAAGGTTTTTACAAAATATTTAATTAGTTAACAATAACCTGTTTAGTTTAGAAAAGTTTTGGTTTTCGGTTTTGTAATGAGTTCTCGATTCTAGTAATTAGTTCCCGGTCAAATTATGAGTTCTCGGTTTTTATTGGTTTTTTTGGTTATTAATAAGTTTTTGGTTTTTAATGGGATCTAGGTTTTAATGAGATTCGATTTTGATGAAATCTCAGTTTGACCGAGATTTGGTAAGCATTAAAATCCAAAAATTCTTTAAGGTAATAATATTTTGGTTCAAATTGTTAGAGATTAATTTTATCTCCAAAATTTGTTTAATTTTGAAATTTATATTCTTAATAATTATTCAGATTTCAAAGAATCTTTGGAGATTTATTTTTCAATTATTTTAAGAAAAACACAATAATAATCTAAATTTTAACCAAAATATGTATTATTTTCGAAAAAACCCATGATGAACACGAAGAATATCACCGAAAAACCATAAATTTTTAACAGGTTTTTAATGTGAAATCGGGTTCTAAAGAGTTAAACGGTTTATTTATAAACCGATTTCAATGAGCACAAGCATAAAAAAATCAAAATTAGGTTTATCAAACTTTAAATTCAAGTCTTCCGTTTAAATCCAGATTTAATGGAAAATCATCAAGAACTGATTAAACAACATCGCTCTTGATAACACATGTTGATCAATTTCTCATGGTGATAATGGAAAACATGAATAATATGATAAACCTATAATTATATGTGTACTTGTTACAGTATGGAAAGTAGTAATCGCAAAAGAGAATGCTGTAGATGACATGGTTGTCAGCTTGGTCGAGTTCCCCTTTAGGATATATAGTTAAGGATGGTGTTAGGGTTCTTGAGGGGAACCCGGTTTTAGGAGAGAGAAGACACACACAATTGTTTTGTGTGTGATTAGGTTATGATGTTAATATTTATCTATCTTTATATATACCCAAGGGGAAACTCTTCATTAGTTAATTATAGATAATATGGCCCATCAACAATTACCAAACTAATATATAATAAGGTATAATTAATATTTTGATCTATAATAATATAAATGATTATAATAGCCATATATAAGTATATATAATTATATATATATAATCTTACAACATGTGCCTTTAACCAGCGTCGGATGCATTAACCTCTAAGAAGCGACACCGGTTAGTACGTTGAAATGTATCCCAATGTTTGAACGTGAGACCTTCTCTTTAAGAAACATGTATCTTTATCAAGTGGGCTATAATACACTATAAATTGACTTGATCATATTTGTTTGGTACAACAATCAAAACTACACAACACATGGAAAATAATTAAAACAAAGACTAAACTATATTGCATCAAAACCGGACATACGTTTCATCTGATTAAATTTGATCGTTTTTAATTGAATCCACAATTGGCAGTATGCCGGTATGCTAGGTTGTACTTTCCGGACACTCCTAAGAGTAGTATGATTATATGAATTTATATGACTCATATTTTTTGTAATTGTTTTTTCAAGTATCAATATTTGTAACTTGTTAATAGGTATAATTGCTTAATTAAACAAGACAACCCAGCAAAATATGTCTTATGTTTTAAATGTTTTTTGGTTATCAAAAGTTGTGACTTTTTATAGTTATATTTTTTTAAGTAAAACAAAACAACCGAGTGTATACGAGTCCTGAACGCTGGTTTTAAGTAAATAACAAATTACTTTCTTTGTTGCTGATAGTCTTTTTTCTTTTTCTTTTTTTTTTGTATAATTAATTTTGTTAATACATCATAGACAACCAATATAAATAACTAGACATTAAACAAATAAAATATATAAACATACAAATAGTCTCTTATATAGAGTAATTTTGGTACAATTTTGTTTCGTGTCAAATAATCAGCGTAATTTGCGTGCCAAATAATTTGTTAAATTTTGTGTTGTCTCAAGTAATTTGCAAAATCTAGTGCCATGTCAAATAATAGATGGCGTGTGTATCGAAGTAAACCTTGAAAAGCATGCAAAAAATACACTTATACGAGTCTTATATGCCTATACGAATCATAAAAGCCATGTAGCACATGAATCGTATAGGCCTATATATATCATGTTAGTTTAATTACACGCCAACATTAGGCGATACCTCTGTACATTCACACACTTGTGGGGTTAACAAGGTCAATACGAGTCATATAAACTTATACAACTCTTATAAATTATAGTATCTTGTAATTAAGTGGTGGTATCTAGGCATTAAGTAGTTTTCGGTTAATAGATTCTTTATTAGACTTACAATTAGCCTCTATAAAAGTAGTATACGTATACAGTAAAAAAAATTGAAAAGTACACATTATATTGTAACATTTTCTAATATATGTGAATTAAACATATATGCATTAACTGCAACATAATTTAGCTTGTGTAGTGCATGCTGTTATCTATGCTTCAATCCGGTTTTTCACGGGTTTAGCATGCATTTATTCGGCTATGTATAGGAGAAAGATGAGGAACCAATTTGGATTACGTGAAAGTCCTTGTAATGACTACCTTCTTCATATCTTTTGTGAAAGTCGCGCTTTGTGTCAAGAATACCGAGAGCTCAAATATCAAGGATTTGACTTATGCATTGGTAAATTTTCTTTCTAAAACTTGAATAAATTATTATGATCTTCAGAAGTTTTTATCTAACTCGTGCTTTAATTGAGTTAGTTTTTAAATGGATTCTATTATAATATATTGATGTTAATGCATAAAACAAGGATATCAAGGTAATGAGGGGAGGCAAAATCTTGGAGTACAAATTATGCCGCCGATGATTCCACAGGGAATGCACCGTTAAATTTAATCAAGCGACGCTGTTTTGATGGTTATTGTTTCACGTTTGGCTGCATAGAATGAATCATTTATGTGACCGTGTTTTATGAACAAAAATAAGGGTGTAACAAATTGAACTTATCAAATATATCTATAATTATGTTTTCACATGCTTTAAATTGTGTTGTGTTCTATGCCAAGCGTAGCTTAAATTTGAATTGTATGCAACTTATGTGTGAGCGTGTATCTTAACATATACACCGTATATGTGTATAACATATATGTCGTATATGTTATACACATATACGTCGTATATGTTTGAGTATATATATAGTTTGCTTGTTTTTCATTGTAACTTTCCATTCTGAGATAATAATTTTCTCTCTTTTTGTTTTTCTTCTTCTTTATTGTGTTTATCGTTCTTTAACGATTACATGGTATCAGAGAATGGTTGTTATGCTCTTCTTTTTATTGGTTTCTTGCCGATTTTCTCCTATTCTTATGATCTTTTGTGATCGTTCTTCTGTTTTGTTCGAGATTCTGATCATTTTTTGATCTTTTTCATTCGTCTCATTCAATCTCTTTTAAGATTTCATCTCTTTTTACACCTATTTCATCTTTTCAGATGCTTTATCCGTTCATTCTTCATCAAATTTTCTAAACATGACACATTCTGGTTTTTAAACTTTATCTCAAAGTTTCAGATTTTCTCCTTTTCCGTTTCTCTCAGTTTTTGTCAAAATCTTTTCTATGCTTATACGCCGTATAAGTTTGGACTTACACGGCGCATATCTTTCTTTTCTTTGTATATCTCTTATACGTTGATCACTCCAGTGTATATTATATATGCTACCTTGAGAGTATAACACTTACACGCTTATTTGTTCTACGCATAAGTGTCTTCCATTCTTTCTTTCGTGTTTTTGGTTCGTTTTTGCTATATTTTTCTAATGGCAGCCTCAACCAATTTTGTTGTTAAAAACATGACCATTGATTCCTCTAATCCTCTTTACCTTCATCCTTCTAATCATCCCGGTTTGATCCTTGTTTCCAAGTTCTTTGACAGTACCGGTTTTGGAGCTTGGAAAAAAGCAATGACGATTGCTCTTTCAGCTAAAAACAAGCTCGGTTTCATCAACAATATTGTGATCATGCCATTCAATGAACCACATCTTGTTTTTTGGCAACGTTGAAATGATATGGTGATATCATGGATTCTTAACACTCTCACTCATGATATCCATGATAGTGTGTTGTACGTTGAAATTGCTCAGATTCTTTGTAATGAGCTTCGTTCTCGTTATGGTCAAGCAAATGGTGCTAAAATTTATCAATTGCAAAAGAGCCTTCGCCAAATCACTCAAGTTCGTAGTGATATTGCTACTTACTTTGTTAAAATGAAGTATAATTGGGACGAGCTGAATGCAATTAATATCATTCCTTCAGGCACTTATGGTGTTGCTCATGCTTTTGCTAAATGAGATGAGGATCAAAGGCTAATCCAGTTCCTTGTTGGCCTTAATCAAAGTTATAACATAATTAGAAGCAACATTTTGATGATGTAGCATCTTCCTTCTATCAATCGTGCATATGGGATTCTCATTCAAGATGAGAAGCAAAAGGAGATTTACTACATCCTCTGCATCTATGAATGCAAGCAGTGGGGGTCCCATCTGTGGAGGAACGGGGAAGAAAAAGGAGGACTTTCGTGTGCACTCATTTCAAGAAAAATGGACATTCAATGAACAAGTGCTATAAGCTGATAGGTTTCCTAAAAGATTTCAAGACCAATAAAGGAAAGAAGTTTGCTAACCTTGTTGAAGATCAAGGAACTAGTGATCCTAATCAGTCTGATCAGCAAGGTATCACTCAGTAACAATAACATGAATTGATGCCTTTATTACAGCAGAATCAAATTCAATCTAGGTCTTCAACTACTTGCTGCTAAAAGTGCCACAACCATCAATCATGAATCTTTCAGAGGTATAATGTCTTGCAATTCTTCAAAATCTAATTCTAAATGGATCATTGACACTGGTGCTAATGATCATATGTGTCATGATCAAACTTTGTTTTCAAGAGTTTCTTTTCTCAAAAATCCTATTTTCATCAATCTTCCTAATGGCACATCTGTAACAGTCCATCAACATGGGATTGTTTCTTTAACTGATAAAATTTCTTTATCAAAAGTTCTTTTCGTGCCACATTTTAAAAATAACATTCTCTATGTGTCAAGATTATGTTATGATACCGATGGTATCGTTCTTTTATCTAAAAACACTTGTGTTTTGCATGCTCCTATTTTTCTGAATAACCCACATGTTCTTGGTGATATGTTGAGTGGTCATTATCTCCTCGAGGCCACTAAGCAATTTTTTGTTAATTCTTTTATTTCAAATAAAATTTCTAATTCTTTTGTTAGTAGTGAAATCTAGCACAACAGACTTGGTCACTTACCAAGTTACAAATTGAATCAATTATCTTTCATTTCTAATGCTTATTTGAGAACTATTGATCATTGTTCTACTTTTCCTAAAGCAAGACAACATAAATTGTCATTTTCCACTAGTATCACATCGACTAGTAAAATTTTTGAATTAGTCTGTATTGATGTTTTGGGGCCGTATCGCATGGCTGCTTACCGTGCCTGTTGATATTTTTTTAACCATTGTGGATGATTATTGTAGGACCACATGGACGCATTTGCTTTAAACCAAAATCAATGCATTTCTGATACTTCAATCATTTACTGAAATGGTCGGCACTCAATCAGATCGATAATGCTTTTGAACTTGGATCTGGTTTTATACAAAGAGCTTATTTGTTGAGAAAATGTACTATTCATCAAACCACTTGTAGATTTGTGCCTCAACAAAATGGTGTTGTCTAGAGAAATCATAAACATTTGCTTGAGACCTCAAGAGCTCATATGTTTCAATCTAAACTCTCGGTTCAGTTTTGGGCCGATTGTGTTTTAACAGCTACACATTTAATCAATTGGTTCCCTAATGACATTCTCAACAATAAAACTCCTTATGAATTTTTATCGGGAAAGGCTCCTTCATATGATCACATAAAATCTTTTGATTGTCTTGCCTATGCTTCTACATTATCTCATGGAAGAGGTAAATTTTCACCCAGAGTTGTGCCTTGTATTTTCCTGGGTTATCCTCTTGGTAAGAAAGCTTATATATTGTATGATCTTGATAAAAACAAGGTTATATTTCAAGAGGCGTTGTTTTCTTTGCAGCTTTATTTCCCTCAATAACCAAATCAGAAGACAATTTCATTTTCCCATCCATTGATCTTATCAATCAATTCTTTGATGAGCCTACTTCTTATAAGGAAGTTGCTGACAATCCTGAATGGCAAGATGCAACGAAAAATGAATTTTAGACCCTTGAAAATACTCATACTTGGGATGTTGTTGATCTTCCCCCTAGAAAGAAGACTATTAAATGCAAATAGGTGTTTAAACTCAAACATAAAGCAGATGGAACTGTTGAATGTTGTAAAGCAAGATTGGTGGTCAGAGGTGATACTCAACAAGAGGAGATTGATTATAATGAAATGTTTTCACATGTTGTAAAGATGACCAACATTCGAAGCCTTGTAGCTGTTGCTACAAAATGAAGTTGGCCTATCTTGCCAGCTTGATGTTAAAAATCCCTTACTTCATAGGTATTTAGATGAGGATATCTATATGCTACCACCACCTGGTATGCAACTTCCAAATAATTAGGTGCTTAAACTTCAGAAATCCTTATATGGTTTGAAACAGACCTCTCGACAATGTTATTGAAAATTGTCTCAATTTAAAGTCAAGAGGGTATGTGGGTTCTCAGAATGATCATTCTTTGTTTTCAAAGTCTATGGGATCATCCGTGGTTTATGTTGTTGTATATGTCGATGATATTTTGGTTACTAAAACAATTTGGAAGAGGTCAATTCTCTTAAGACTTTCCTAGATTCATCTTTCAAAATCAAAGATGTAGGAAGTCTCAGTTATGTTTTAGGCATGGAGGTTCTTTACACCACCAAAGGTGTTATCATGTTTTAACGCAAATTTGTTAAAGACATGCTTTTTGAATTTGACACTTCCTACGTCACCAATTTTCCATTGCCTCATCATTTACAGCTTAAAGCTCATGAGGGGCTTGTTCTTGAAGAGCCATTACGATACAGGAAAGTTGTTGGTAAACTTAATTACATTACACATACAAGACCTGATATATTGTTTTTTGTGTTCGATTTTTGAGTCATTTCATGCAAGATCCGAGAATGTCTCATTGTAATGCCGCCCTACATACTGTTTCTTATGTCAAAGGAACTATATCTCAAGGATTATTCTTTAACAGCAATCCTTCCTTTGATTTGCAAGCATTTCGTGACTCCGATTGGGCAGCTTGTTTTAATACTCGACCATCAGTTAGTGGTTTTTATGTTTCACTTGGGGGGATCTTTGTTTCTTGGAAATCTAATAAGAAACCTACAGTTAGTATCTTTGAGCTATGTTGAAGCTGAGTACTGATCTCTTCAACGTGTAACTGCGAACATGCATGGTTGACCAGACTCCTCTTGGAATTTAATGTTCCTAACATTACTCCTGTCACACTCAAATGTGATAATAAGGCTACAATATATATTGCCAATAATCCTATTTTTCATGAGCGGACTAAGCACAATTAAATAGATTCTCATTTGTTCAAGAGAAGTTTCAAGGCCTCGTGACTTTGGTGCATACAAAGACACAGGATCAAGTTGTTAACATTTTTACAAAGAGTTTACTAGGGCCTCACTTTCACGAGCTTCTAACTTGAGCGGGGTGTAAGCGTATATCTTAACATATGTGCCGTATATGTTTGAGTGTATATATATATATATATATATATGGGAGAGATATTTTGAGAATCTGATGAGTTGCAAGAATTTTAAGAACTCAATATGAACCACATATTTAATTAATGAGTATAGAATATGTGGCTGAGATTAAATTTGATTAAAAACTGAATCAGGTGAGAGAATAAATATTTTTTATGATTACACAAGTTTAAATGTTAGTTACACATGTGTAAAAAGTCGATTCGGTGTGTAAAAAAATATTGTAATTTTTTTACGATACTTACACTTACATATTACATATGTGTAAAAAAATTCAAAAAAAAGAATTGTTACGTTGAGTTCTTTCGAGTTCTTAAAACTCAAAGTTGTTCTCAAAAGAAATCAAACATATATATATATATATATAAAGTTTGTTTTTCATTTTGAGATAATATTTTTTTCTCTCACCCTGTTTTTCTTCTTCGTTATCGTGTTTATCGTTCTTTAATGATTACATTATGTGCGTTGATTTTTGGAATTCGTAAAGCCTGTATATCTTTTTGAATCATGTAGGGAACTTTCAGTTTAAAATGTTTCGATGTTGCTTCGCAGATGTTTAATGTATAGGAACTTGTATTCACAAGGAATACAAGTTTGAATATGTAGTATATGCATTATTAAACGAAACTCCTTTCTCACATAGGGGGCGAGCAGTTGCAAATTCAGGATTTTTACCCAGGGACACAAAAATAATGATGCAAAAATGAGCTTCATAAAACTTGTAAACAATAAACGTTACTAATACATATTGCAATGATCATCTACGTAATTTCATCTTTTCAAAACGGTTATACAAAATTATCTTTACAATCTTTATTCCAAAAATACATCTCTCTATGTTTTTGCAGTTACAACTAATGTTAGCTTTAACCCGAAGTTCTCTTTCCTATTTACAAATTCACAAAGATAATTATCTAACTATACTAGGGACCGAAGATACACTTCTCATTTCACAAACTTTTAGATATCCCATATACAGTCAAGAACAACTGCAAAATATAAATTATAGACAAAAGTGGTTCCAATTAAAAGGAAAAACTATAAACCCCACGTACGAAGAAACTGAACGGCCTGATGAAGCTCTTCAATTGATAATCGATTCGCTGCTCTCAATCGCGATTCTTCAATCGTGATTCTTCAATCGCCAATTCCAGGTTCGATATTATTCATCTTTTGCTTTTTCAATTAATTTCCTACGGCGTCACAATCATCATCGTTGAGGTCGAACCTTTTATCTGTTTAAACAACGTGAAGTGAAGGAAAGTGAATGGGACAAATAGCATGTGTTGAGGTTTGATTCTAATAGGTCAAATAGCATGTGTTGGTTGATTCTAATAGATTGTATATTATTGAATTTGTTGTTGTCCACTGTTGGTTCTTTTTATTATTATAATGTCTGTTTAGTTTTTGTATTTTATGTCTTTTAAATGTTGAGATTTGTTTTGTTTGATTCTAGTATTAAACTAATAATTGTATTGTTTGATGCTTACCATGTAATTTTCTTCTTTGACAAAATGGATCAAATAACTGCAATATTAGAATTGATTCAGAATGAATATTTTAACACAATGTCTCACTTTGCGGTTATGAATAATGATGATGTGGATGATGTTTTAAAAGAAGACAGAATTGAAGATGATGATGATGATGATATCGATGATGTGTTAGAAGATGACGAAACTGGGGATGAGGCTCACAGAATTGCAGATGAAACATCACATGGTAATGTTCAAGTACCTTCAAATTATACCAATTTAGAGGAACTAACTTGAATGTTGATAGCAATTGGATGATTTCACATACTGTGAGTAAAAATGATTTCACTAGTGAGTTGGGAAAAGACTCTTTTGATGATAAGGAAGAATTTATTAGAGCTGTCAAACTCTATCATATCAAGTCACATAAAAATTTTAAGGTTACAGAATCGAAACCAACCACTTGGTGTATAATATGTAAGTTACATGAATAAGGTTGCAAATGGCACATTCGTGCAAGTAAACGTAAGATTAGTGGATCTTTTGAAATCACACGGTATATAGGTCCACTTACTTGTTTGCATTATAAGATTACCTAGGATCATCCAAACCTAGATGCAACTTTAATTGCTCAAGAAATCGAACACCTTATAAAGAGCAACCCTCTATTAGTAATACCGGTTTGAGAGCCGAAATTATTGATAAGTTAGGCTATACTCCTTCATATAAGAAGGTTTGGTTAGGAAAGCAAAAGGAAATTGAACATGTTTTTGGGTATTGGGAACGATCATATATTATGTTACCTAAGTTTTTAAATGCACTACGAAAGTTTAATCCGGGGACTATCGTTGAATGGTGTGTTATGAGACTGACAAATGATCAGGTGGAATTTAGACGTGTGTTTTGGGCATTTGATCCATGTATAAAGGGATTTAAACGTTGCCGACCTGTGATTAGTATTGACGCCACACAGTTGTATGGTAAGTATAAAGGAAAGATGATGATCGCAATGGAAGTTGACGGTAACAACCAGATACTGCCACTTGCATTTGCTATTGTTGAGAATGAATCTTACCCTAGTTGGAATTGGTTTCTTTCTCATGTCAAGAAACATGTTGTAAAAGATATTGAAGGGTATGTTTAATATCTGATCGTCATGCTGGAATCTTAAAGGCGGTTAATGAAGAAGGATCTCCTTGGTTAGAACCACGTGGTTATCACATGTATTGTTTATAAAAATTATATCATATTGGTTTTGTTTTGTTTTTTTATCTCAATAACATTTACCGTTTTGTTTTTCAATAGGTATTGTTTAAGGCATTTTATCAACAATTTTAATGATAAGTTTCGCAACTCAAAACTAAAAAGATTAGCTTATCATGTTGGAAGTCAAAATCAAATTCGAAAGTTCAACTCTATTATGGAAGAAATTGGGACGATAAATTCACAAGCTCGTCAATGGCTCGAGGACCATGCACTTGATAAATGGACACTTGCACATGATTGTGTAACGCGATATGGGTTGCTCACTACATATTTATCTGAGATATTTAACAGTGTACTTAAAGGTGCTCGTTTCTTACCAATCACATCATGTGTTCAACTTACATTTTATAGATTGGTTCACTATTTTGAGGTGAGACGTCCTATGGAATCTAGTGCTCAAGCTAATGGAGATGTGTATACTCCCCATGTTGCGGCAAAACAAGCTGCTCTAATGTCAAAAGCATGTGCGCATTCTTTGAAATCTTTTAATCGATATAAGGGAATTGTTGAGGTCATAACTCAAAAGGGAAAAATGTCCAAGTAGTTAATTTGGAACAAAGAACTTGTTCGTGTGGTAAATGGGAGATATTTAAGTATCCGTGTTCTCATGTTGTGAGTGTATGCGCCAAACTTTCTTTGAACAATTGGCAATACATTAACAAGTGTTACTCAATTGTGGGTTATTGTGTTACTTGGTCATCCGAGTTTTTCCCGATTCCTCATGAATCTTATTGGCCGCAATCACCATCTATTAGATTACTTCCAAATTCGGATCTAAAGCGAGACAAAAAGGGTCGCCCTCGCTCAAAAAGGCTACAGAATGGAATGGACATTAAAGAAGGAAAAAAGTGGTAACCGTTGTGGAATTTGTGGAGAGCGTGGTCATAATCGGTCAACATGTCCCTCCAAGCCTAGAAGAATTGATGTTTAAGTGGATGAAGTTGTTTTGACATTTTTATTTAATTTCTGCTTAATATTATCAAGTTGACTTTATTTGACGTTCTTATTTTTGTTTGTCTTTGATATTGAGACCGTTTAGTTTGAAACTCTTGTTTAGTATGTTTTTTATCTTAATTTGAAGTTTATTTCGATGATTGCTAAGTTGTAGCTAACATGGCTTGATTGAAAAAAAAATAAAAAGAAAATAATTATAATAAGTTAATTAAAGAAACAGACATTAGAACTCCATTTGATTCCTCAAAAACTTGTTGTAGATGTAAAAAATCCTTTTTGTTTTCCTTTTTTGTTGCTGTAGATAAAGAATTAAATAATAAGGAGAGAGAAAAGACAAAATCCTCATTTTGGTAAATAATTTTAAAATAACCTATATTAGTAAATACTTTTTCCCACCAGCCCATTTTGGTAAAAAAAACTCGAAGATTATTAGGTGGGTCAATGACCCGTTAGTAATTCAAATAGTCATTCAAAAAACGAAACTAAAAGGAAAAAAAACCCTTCGAAGAGGACTTACAAATTGGATTATGGGATTTGGTTGGTCTCTTCACGTATCATTTTTGAAAGTGGGTTGGACTAAAAATATGAAAGGGCAAAGGCTTCCACAATATGATTGGGCATATTTTGATTAGAGTATTCTCAACCAATCATCTAAATTTGTGTGAGACAATTTTGTAAATTATAGGATATAACTATGAGTGGTTGTGACTAGAGAAAAGAGAAACCTTGGTGATTTTTATAAATTTGGAAAAGGGTTGTTTGCCCCAATTTGTTTTTTAAAATTTGTAAATTGGTTGTGAGTAAAGGAGAAACAAACTGTATTGATAAAGATATAAAAAATTATTATTAAATTGAATATGAAAGATAAATATATCGTCTTTTACTATAATTATAGAGATGATGATGAATGGCCAGCCATGAATTCTCTAAGAGCATTCCTAACGAATTCTCTATCTCCATATTTAAAATTTAACTAAAAACACAATTTCTTAAATGTATCCATCATTTTTTAAAAACCTCTTAACTCATTCTCCATTCATGTCTTTATGTTCTTTTTTTTATTATTTCTTTCTCATTCTTCTTAACTAGTAACTATTTTGTCTTATTATCATTTTTATTTAAAATTGATTTCTAATGAATTTTTATAGAAGTTTGTCTGTCTGATTACTATTTTTGGGTTAATCGGAATCTCTTAATCAAGCCGGGTTAACCCAACTCCCGAAACTCACTGCAAATAGTATCTACTATTGAATAATTATTATTTTTGTTTCAATTAATTTTTTAAATACCTTGTGAAATTGGTTTTTGGTGTAGGGTGGTTGATATGGGACCCGGAAGGGAGGAGCAATGATAACAATCCAACATAAGCAATAAACCACAATGATCACGAGTCAAGCAACAAGCAGACTTGGTAAGTTGTAGCTAATTAAATGGTTTCTAAAGTAAATGGTTCTACCAGGTTTGTTGGGTCTTGAAATAAAACCGATCAGTGATAACATCCATGGCTCATGCTTCTATAACTAGGTGTATTTATATGCTACAATTACTTTGGTTTTAACCCAACACTTCAAATAGTATCAACTATTGAATAATGAGAGTACCCAAAACCCACAGTCTAACTTTCAGATGTCAAATCTGCATTACACTAATTCTAGAAATGCTCATGGATCCTTTTTTGCCATTTCAACCTTTTTGAGGGGGAGAATGATGGCGGGAGTTGTAAATGGAGTGTTGTAGGGCTTTACTAAATTTGGAGTCTTCATGTACTATTTCACTAAAATTTAGAAATGGAGTTTGGAAATTGAGAATGGGTTAGAGTGATTATTTAGATGATTTTTCTAAATTTTAGAAATGGAAATGAGAGTCAGCTAGGATAAGTGACCTTCAATCAAATTAACACGATTTTATTTGGGGAGTGCCCCCCCCCCCCCCCCCAGAAGGAAAAAAAACAAAAAAACCTCCCTTTATGTATTTGACTTATCAATTTAGTTGACGGTTGACAATAACAAAAATTTACAACTACGTAAGTGAAAAACTTTTCATCCCTTAGGGTCGTCAGGATTCCCTTCGTGTTCACAAGCGGGAATCATCGAGTTGGGTGGTAACACCACCACAAATGGAGCTAATTGGGAAACAATTTGAATTTTGGGTTCACGAACCAAAGGATAAAGACTAGTTTCATCCTTAATTTTCATATAAAAAAATAACTCTAGGGTATTTTTCTGGTTCAAAAGATTGTGCCGCAATCTTTTAGGGATGTTTAGGGGTAGTTGGTGGCAAAGTTAGCATAGGAGTAAGAAAGCTTGCACCATACATCCTAATGAGAAAAATTATTGTTACCACTAATCATCAATAGAGACTTACTATTGATAATCGGTTCAATTCATGGACATTTCAACACAACTTTGCACCAAACATGAAAATCTATGACAACTTGGATTGAAGATTTTTCATCGAGACACCCACCATGGGCTGTACCCCCTGCACCCGACATTGATTCGAACCCCCACCAATGGGACATTTCACTTTTAACGACCAAGTTATTAGATTTGTAGAATAAGAATAGTGATGAATAAATGTGTACTCCACACCTTTTTTATTTGTATAAATGTTTATCTTTATTTCTTTGTGCTCTTAGGTTTTTGGAATGATTTTGATTTGACATTCATCGATTCACTCAAAGTAATCATAAGAGCATTCACAACTCGTCCCTCATCCTTATCTATATATTACATTAAAAACACCATATTTCTTTCTCCTGTTCAATTAATTAATAATATTTTCTTACCTTTATCAATATTGTTTTCTCTCTTCTTTACTCACAACAAATATTAAAAAATAAATAGAGACAAACAAAGTTTCTCTAAATTTACAAAAAAATAATAACATTTCTCTCTTCACCCTGTAATTTACACTCATAACATCACCCTATAATTTGCAAATTCCCCTCACATAATTATAGAAGACGGGTTGAGAATGCTCTAACATATATACACTAAAATTTGGTCTTGTACTTAATGCCCTTTATCGCTAACATTTCTCCATCATGTTCGTGCAATCCTTGATTTACTTAAGCTAGTCATATTAGAAATACAAACGCATGCATGAATGAAAATGTATTGATGAAGTGAATCTTGAATTTCCTTCGTCTTAGTATATTACGCATTCCATGTATACGAATGTAGGAGTGTGACCTATCATTGAAGCTGTTTTATTCATTCAAATTTAAAGATATAATATAATGTTCTTTGGTTTATTTATAGATGTAACATCCCGAGTTTTAATAAATAAAAAGAATTTATTCATTTGTGTTATCTTGTCAATATGGATACTAGTAAAGACTAAAGTGTAATTAGCCAATTTGTGAGACATGAACCCCCAATCAGCCCTCATCCATATTTTCTCCTTACCCCTTACTTGTAAAGAAATTTTCTAAAGAGGGATAGTAGGGAAGAAACCGAGACGAAAGAATAAGGTTAGATATAAACTCGTTAGCAAGTAGAGGAATAAATTTGATGAAGATTCACCGGTGGGCACCTGATAATTACTCAATAGTGAAAATAAATTTAAGTTAAGTGATCTAATTGAGACAAAAAAAAATGTGAGTAACCCGTAGGTCCTCAAATGAATCTAGAAGTGTTTGGTTCGATCAATCCGTACAAGGAGGGTGGAATCCAACTTTTACACTCGGGTCGTTTGCTTTCAGATCTTGAATAATCTCTTAAGTGTGTTATGAAGGTGTATGAAGTGTCTGTGTGTCTGTGTGTGTGTGACAAGGGTTATATGCCAAAGGTAGGTCTTAGCCTATAAGTACCCCTAGGCCCAATCATACATTCATAAAGTAATGGCCCAATCATACATTCCCATGGGGCTTTACAAGTGTAACAAACTGATCTATAAAATTAACGAGTACATATTTAACGATAGAAATATATACAAGGCTCACAATAATATTATCCCCACATCATGACCTAATTTGAATAATACTTTAACTTTGTTATATTTCAATAAAGTTTTACATATACATATATCTATACTAATTAATAAATAAATATTTTTTTATGCCGTGTCCTTTATCTAGCCCATCATTTCTTTTAATTTCCCGCCTCCCACCACACTCATTTTACAAACTCGGTTTATATTCATACCCGACCCAGTTAACAGAATATATACCATATATAAATAGCTATTATAATTTAGTATTTTGTCATTCTACTTATTAATTATAGTAAACTAATTTAAACATACAATATATCTTACTTATTTAAACATAAACTTCTAATTATGTTATTCCGTAATTTACGCCATAATTATACTTTTCTAAATTAAAAAAATTCAACAAAGATTTAAATATTGCTAATTACACGTCATATTATGTTTGAATTTTAAATTTCAAGTATTTATGTTAATTGCATATTTTTGACATTTTAATCAAATTAAGGATATTTTTTTAAATTACATGTAATCCTCTAAAAATAAATTGATTGATTCATACTCAAAATAATTGTTATCTTTCCAAATTACCGATTAACTCATTAAATGATTCATAATTCTATAATGTTATAAATACCATAACGTGATGACAAAAACATATATGATTAACTCTTTGCATCTTTTGGTAAAACGTTTTACCATCTAGGTATGTTTTTCTGTTTTCCTGCATTGATCATCATATTTTGTAATATTTTATTAACTACCATACACAACAAATTATGTAATTAATTCTTCTATCAATGTCTCTAATACGTAATGGAACCAAAAATGGTTTTTGATTAGATTGAGAGACAACAGATAAAACCAAACAACAAATGTGCTAACGAAATTTAGTAAATTGAAATGATTTTAATTATAATGAGCTAAATATTCAATGCCGGCTCTAAGGTCAGCCAAGTAAGGTAACAGCCTTGGGCCTCCGCATTCCTAGGGCCACCATAAGTTTAAGGATTTAATATTATAAAAGAAAATAAAAATACTAAAGAACACTCATTTGGCCACAACAATCCCTTTATCTTGTGATTTAAACAAATTTATTTAACATTTATGGAACGCGGTTAGATTTATATGTCTGATATGGTTTTTGGGTTAAAAATTGTCAAATGGAAAGTAAAAAATCGTTATTCAAAAGGGCCTCAAATTTTTGTCTCGGTTTAGGCCTCCGGGCACGTTGAGACGGCCATGTAAATATTTAACATCATTTTTTATTTATTTAATATTCAGCTATCACAACTAGGTTAAATGTTCAGGAATGAAGTAAGCGTGTTCAAACCTTACTTTCCCAAGTTTGAAAAACATCTCCAAGAGAATTCTTGCTACTTTATTTATAGGCCCGCACTACCTAACAACAACGCAAAACCCAAGCATGTGAAGAATGCCCGGAAAATCTTCCGTTGACAAACAGATCTAAAAATTGCACCAACTTCTTTTAAGAGACAAAGTACGGTTCCATTTTAGAAGACCAACTAATTTAATATTCTAGACTTGGGTTGATTATGCATTATTGTATTTATTATTCAACTTAATTTTTTAACAATCATTTATTTTGTGTTCGAGCACTTAACATTTTGCATGTTTTGTGATAAATGTATTATTAAAAATATATATATTTTTAACCGGAATGTATATTTGTACCTTTTATATTTAATACTCAAATTTGCTTATCAAGACTTTTTATTATATATATTTCAAATGTTTATAAAATTAAATTTGTTAAACCCGTGTTCTACACGGGTATCTAAGCTAGTAATATATTAAAAAACTGTTTTTGTGTGAGTGGACAAGCGGCTACCACTCCATCTGGTTGTGTTTAGATTTTTGGACATCCACAAACAAAACCTAACTGGACGCTTCCTCCAATGGTAACATCCGGACACTTAAGCATCGAGAAGTCACATACTTGCCCGAAAGGCGAAAGTGCCTGTTTGACGTGATCTAAATAGAGCTTAATTTCCTTTCTTTTGTAAGTCAAAATAGTCAATACACAATATAATTACACATTCTTCTAAATGCGTACGCTCTATTGTTTACAATTTTAAGCAAGTGAAACAAATGAAGACGTTCATAAAAAATGGTAGTTTCATCATTCCTCGTAAGTATGATGCAGAATTCGAATTTGAGATTGATGTTGTATGGATTTAGTTTAAAATTCGTTAAGAAACATAATATAGATAAGAGTAATATTGCTTACAAGGACTCTAATTTATTTAACAGACAACAAAAAGATCAAATATCAATACATTCGGAGCAATAAAACAAATTAAATACACGTATATTTAATCCATCAAAGTGCACATCAACATCTTTTGACAAAGACTCATCATCAAGGAGAGTTATTAGAACTTAACCTCGGATTTTGGTGTAGAGCATAGGTTTCTTGTGTTTTAGCAGGTAGCGATACTCGTACATAGAGTGAAACATGTCCAATAAAAGAGAAAACTGCAACACTGTAAATACAATGACGGAAAGGGCAGCAAATGCAGCAATAAGGATCGGTAGCCAGTTGTTATACCCGTATAGCACAAAGAAACCAACACTAAAAGTCAGCATCATTGCCACTACAGAGATGAAAAGGGTTAGTAGACCGACCATCAACTTTCTGGGTAATGAATACACAAAGTCACGTTTGTGACGAGATGTGAGGATAGACAAGAACACTAAAAGTGAGGTTGAGGAAGAGAACAAACAAATAGAGCCTGCAATAACAAATGCAAGGAAGGTAGGCTGTCTCAAAGAAGTAAAATTTCCTGCGTCAAATGTAAAGGCTGCATCAAATGCAATAGTGACTATAAGTGCGGCAACAACAATGCAGTCTTTCATCCATTTCAGTCCTTTGGAAACAGTATCTTCATTTTCTTTAGAGAACAACTCATGTGGTGTTTCGCCATCTTTGTTTTTCGCTTCCCTTAAATAAGGTGGCATTATGTAATGAACTTCCTACAAAACAAAAAATTATAGACAACAAATCATTATAAATTTTTCTTTTAAGTAAATTAGTGTTATATTAAAGACAAAATGGCAAAAGATGTCATTTTATGTTTGCACGGTTTTTCAATGGACATCCTTTGGCAAACTTAATAACAGAAAACATCCTTTACGTTTCAAAACCCTATCACATTATGTCATTTGATACTAATCTAGTTAATTTTTCTTGTTAAATCTGGTCATATGCATCCCACATGAGGGTAGTTTTGTAAATTTATAAATATATTTAATAATTAAAATAAAACATATATATATTTGTAAAATAAACTCTCTCTCTCTCTATCTATCTCTCTCCAACAGATCCACCACTCTTCACCGCACGGTTCAATCTCTCCGGCACCTCTTTTCCGACCACCACTCTTCACCGCCGTAACCGCCATCACCACCACCGCCGTGGCACTCCCAACCTCCAACGAAAAGTTTAATATCGCCTCATTACCACGAAGCTTAAACGCCGCACGGTTGTACTCACGTGCCGCCTGTACGGCCTTGTCAAACATACCTAACCAAACCCTAGTTCCTTTCTTATTCGGATGTCGTATCTCCATCACGAACTTTCCCCACGGCTGTTGTCGTACACCTTTGTAATGCCTCTGTTCAACTTCTGATTCCACTTTCACCGTCGATTTCACCGGAATTGAGATATTAATTGACGGTTTGCGTTCGCTCAGACTGTTCCGATTGCTCTGTACAGACTCGATGGAAAGAGTTCTGTTGAGAGAAACTGATGATGAAGATGAATGATGAGGTCTAGAGTTGATGATTTGTTAATGGAAGTCATTGATGATATGATGTTTTGAAGTGGAATTGAGTGTTGAAGATTGAAGTGGAAATTAGTGTTGATTGATGTGTGAATTTACTACACTGTCCTCATGTGCTTTGCACATGATCATATTTAACGAAAAAATTTAATTGGGTTGCTACCAAAGGACGTAGAGTGAACAAAATATGTAACATGAAATACATTTTCTGTCATTTCTTTTGCCAAATGACGTCTAATGAAAACCCGTGCAAACATAAAGCACCAGGTTTGCCATTTTGTCTATATTAAATGAGTTCCGAGCAATCAATTATTAATCATTTTGGAGACATTAATTAACAGATATACCTTGAACCACCTTAATTCCCGTTGCATTAGCAGTGATGTAGACGTCTTAGCTGCCATCTCCTTTGAAGTCTTCCCAACTAAATGTAGCAAGTTATTACCCGATTTGTCAAGTAGCATGCATATATCATCTTTGGAGCTGCCTATTTCATACAATAGGCTGTAGATACCATGATGACGATGCATAACAGCTACATGAAATATAGTGAACCCATCCTCATTTCTATTAAACATAAAATGAGGATATGTTCGAAGCAACTCAACTATAAACCCCGTGTTGCCTGTTTCTGCAGCAACAAATAATACTCTTGACAAATGTTGTTGTGTCGTTCCATTATCCAAGTGATTTGGCTGCCCTCTGAGCATACACTCAATTTCATCAAGGTTCATTGTTCTCGTAGCATGTGCCCAAATGATTTTTAGTAATTTCAATCCATAGCTTTCCACTTCAGCCACAGGTTGTACATTTATGCCAAAAAATCTACAAGCTGAAACAATGACCAAAATAAGGTAAACCGAAACAAGTAAATACTATTACCTAGAGATGGCAGTAAACATAATTAACTCTTACCTCGTTCCATGATTCTCGTGATTAAATTCTTTTTTAATCTAAATATTGCATAGGGCTTTTGTGCCAAAACCTCGAGTAGCGATACATTCCTACCAAGTTCTGGACTATCCTCCACAATTTGTACCGCAACATCTATAGAAGATAGATGGCAACATCTTAATGATATAAGGTTAAGTAGAACATATGAAATAGTAAACAGTAAACATAGATAACAAAAAAGATATAATATGTAACTATAAATGAAGAATAATTAATATGTATCTTAACTAAGGGGCTGTTTGGTTCATTCAGATCTGAATGAGTTAGATCTGAATGAGCATCTGTCTCATTCAGCAACAACAGTAAGTCTGAATGATTCAGACCTAATTTTAACCATTTAGATGTTTTTCTGTTTGAAACTAAACAGTCTGAAGTCTGAATAAATCAGATGTTTACATCTGAATGGTTCCATTCAGATGTAAACAAACAGCCCCTAAGCATTTTTAAGGCAAATTTCTTTTACTTCCCAGGACCTGAACGACCTTATGGGTGTTTAAGAAACTTTGTATTTCCACGACCTTATAGGTGCTTAAGAAACTTTGTATTTCCACTGAGCCACCAACTTAGAACGTCTTATTCTAAGCATATATTAACATTTGTTTTAGCAATTAATATATCCATAATTGTAAACTTAAAAATCTTTCTTTTCATTTCTCAAATTAAGGAAATTAATATGCTTGAATATCAATGATTTAGTGCAATTATTTTAGAAATGGCTGTTGCGATCATGTTTTTGTTATTAAATTCAACAGTTTTTGTCACTCATGGAACCTTCAGTACCAAATGGAAAGACAAAGTTTTATGCACCTAGATGCCGCAAGGCCAATGACCCTTCAATTGTGATCATGTGCAAAAACAAGATGCATCACATGTACAAGATTACGTACCAAAGAAGTTACGCTCCACACAGTGAAAGAGTGTCAAACACCTATCTCTATCTGTCCAATGATCACCGGTCATCTTCTGAGAATTCTTGTATAGACACTTTACTATGTTGTCTGTTCCCGTTATAGCAGCAATGGATAATGGCAAATATCCATTATTACCACGGATGTTCAACAGGTTGCGATTTTTTTCCATCATAATGAAAGCCATTTTATCTTTTCCAGATGAAGATGCTATCGAAAAGGCAGTGTTGTCATGTTTATTTTTAAGTTCCAGCTGCTCTCTTGTCATTATATTCACAAGATTCTTCATAAAGTTTAAGCTCAGCTTGGTTTCCTCTGATGTCGCTGCCACATGAAGTGTTGTGCCGAGATAATTATTGACATCAGTCGATACCAAATCTGGGCGTTTGTCAAATATGATCTTTGCTGTTTCCCAGTCACCTGTATTGGATGCTTCATATAATGGAACAACCAACTTTAAATAATCTTCAGTATTTCCTTCAAATTAATTCCAAAAACATATTGTTAGTTAGTGCACAATAACTTCGTTTATAGCTTATAAGAGCATGCTCGGCGCTCGTTCATCAAAAAATGCCCATTTGACCCGGCTCGGTTAGCAAACAAGCGGATCAGCTTGGTTAGGTTTGTAAACTAGCCAAGCATGAGCAAACCCTCGATCGGTTTTGATAAGCTAATTAACAACCCTAGTTTACATTCGATCAACTACTACTAGAGCAGATTTGCTTTTGATGATAAACATGAATGTAACGACGTACGATATTCATACGTAAACATAGTATCCATTTAGATACGCTCAAATGGCGTCCCCTTGTCACAATGAGAATGTATATAACCCTATTCTGGCCTGGTCAGGTATGAATTGAACTTATAATCATAGAATTGGCTTGATCATCATATTGTAGATTATAAGATCATAACCCAAGCCCATTGCCATTTTGGCTTAACAATCTACTAATTATTTGATTCTAGATATTACCTGAGATCTTGAATTAAGAAATAGAACCTAGAAACAAAAAAAGAGTATATATATATATATAGTAAAGAATAGACTCACGCACGACATACTATTGACCTTAATTGTGTGATACAAGTTTGGATTATTAGGCTATGTGTAGTGGGAGGCTACAAGTAGGGAGATTTTGACATGTGACACCCAGTCAATAAAGGAAGAATTTTTGTTTTGGGGTGTAATGGTGTTATAGGGTGATTTCACACGTGGAGGGCTACTAATTGTCACATTATTATTATATTATTATTTCCGTTCTCACCAATGCGACAAATTCTCGTCGCCCCCCACCTTGTCGCCCCTTTTATCGCCCGGGGGTTGTTGTCATTCCTCGTCGCCCTTTGTCACCTCAATTTGTAGCCTACTACACATGGCCTTATAGGACCAGAATGTATGATATCTCATTTTATTTTTTATTATGGTACATTGTGTATTTGTTATTATGATATCTTATTGTATTTGTTAGATGTAGAGGGTCAAATGTATCATTATGTAATCTAGAAATCGTTCAAATAGGAACAAACATAGGTTGTGACGATTCCTCAAGCGTCGCCTCGATTGTATGAGAACTTTAGCCGGCCGTTGCTGGTCATTGTAAATCTCGTATGTTCTTCATGAATTCTTAATACAAAATCGTTCTATTATATTGTTGTTCATACATATTGATTTCTATTGTTATGTATGATGTATCTGATTCAATCAAAGAGGCCAATACGTACGTGTATAGTGAAGAGTTGCATTTCATAACACTAAAGTGCTAAAATTTGAAAGTACAAAAAAGAACAAAACGAAATCATTTAATTTTTTAATTAGTGGTTCATATATTCTACGCAAATTCTACTTTTTAAATACAAATTAGTATCTCTTATGTACATAAAAGACCATTTAACTAATTTGTTTATGTCTTTTCTTTTAATGTTAAAACGTTTTTACTTACATATGTGCAGGTAAAATAACTTATACCTGCCATTTAAAAGTATTTATAAATCCATAAAACTTGTTCATAGTTTGCTACTTTCAAGAGAGATGACTAAAATTGCATTTGAACTATTTTTTATATCTTCTTGTTTTCGTAAAAAAAATGTGTTTCATCTCGTTACATATATGTATGTAAGCGTGTATTAATATACACACGCACATACACACCGGCGAAGTATTATATAGATATAAATGTATAATAAAAATTTATAAAATAAAGCAAACATAAATTAATATAAAATGAAATGATTTAAAGAATTTAGTTACACAAGAAATTGATTATGATTATATACATAGGATCAAGTTATTCTACAAATGAAAACAATTATGAAAAAGGATGAGAAGGATTTCTAGCCACACAAAAACACCCTTCAAAAAAATTTAATAAAAAAATCATAACTCAAAATTTAATAAAAAAACGAAAAAAGTAAAAACACAAAAATGTTTCCACCGTCTTTCTCGTTCTCTAAAAAAACACAATGGTGAGTGAAAAAAGTCATCGTGTCTTTTTTTTTTATCATTGTGTTTTGGATTTGTTTTCGTCATTAATTGTGTTTTTTTCCTTGACATTGTGTCATTTTTTCTTTATATTATGTTATACTACTCAACATTGTGCTATATTTTGTTCGTCATTGTGTTATATATTGCGATCTATTGTGCTTTTTTTAGTTATCATTGCGTCTTTTGTTCATTTTCGTCATTGTGTCTTTGATTTTGACATTGTGTCTTTTCGTCATTTTTTTTATTTTTTCGTCATTTTTTTGGAACGGGAATGATGGCATAAACATTTTTCTTTTTTAAATTTTTTCGTTTTTTTATTTATGAGTTATGATTTTTTTATTAATTTTTTTTAATTTATTTGTAAAGAGTTTTTTGTATGGTCATAAATCCTTCTCACACTTCTTATTTTTGTTTCCCTTTGTATTTTAACTTTACCATATATACATAATCGGTTTTTAAAGAATTAAGTTACTAATTGTAATAACTACAATTTGAAATTGTTGTCCACTAATTTTTGGTATTTATAATTAAACAATAGTATTCTATTATTATTGGTGGTGGTGGTGGTAAAATAATTGAGATGTGTATATCGAGGGTCACGGGATCGAATAATCGAACAATAATACGTAAATAACAACAGTTATAATAAATGAATCTTGTATTATTGATTTGCAGTTGAAACGGATGATTTACAATGATGGTGGCCGGAGGTATTTATACCCACCGGCGGTTACAATCTACCGTCGCGTTGGTTCGTATAAACGACGCAACCTTCGTTTATTTTCTAACTAATTACAACAATATACACCAACTATTAACTAATTACACTTTGTACCCTAACTATACTAACTGAATATTCTAACAGAGTTTATCTATTAATAATAAACTAACGAACTATTTAACGAAACTTTAACGAGATCGATGATTAACCAACAATCACCCCTTAATCTCGATCTTCAACACGGCTTGCTTTGTATTCATAGTAGCGTAGTTAAACTATGTATGAGATGAGCCTCCGGATATTCTTTTTCTTTGTTTTTCCACTTTGGGATTCATATGCGAAATGACCATATTCATTACATTCATAGCACTTGAGATCACTTTTGTCTTTGTATCCGCGACTCGCATTTCCACGTCTTCTTTCTTCTTTGAAAGGTTCTCTTCCTTGATCTTTGTCTTGGCTTCTATTACCACGACCTTTTCCATGACGCCAGTTCTTAGGATGATTACTAGCCATCAAAAGCTTTCTTTCGTTATCGTCTTCTGGTCCGTCTTGACTTTTAAGGCGTTCTTCAAAAGCTATTATTCTTCCTACCGCTTCTTCAAATGGCATTTTGTCAATTTCCAAATATTGCTCGATAGATGCCACGATTGGTAGAAATTTCTTTGGAAGTGAATTGAGCAACTTCCTTACAATTATCTTATCCTTGAGATTGGAACCAAAACTTTTAAATTTGGCTCTTATGCTTCCCAATTTTTCATAGAAATCACTCACGGTTTCATTTTCATTCATCTTTAACTTCTCCAACTCGCTCCTTAATGTCTGTAGACGTGCTTTCTGAACTAGGTCCGCTCCTAGGTGTCGAACTTTTATCGCCTCCCACACTTCTTTTGTTGTCGGGTGTTGTGCCACTTGCATCAAAATATCTTCTGGCAACGTTTGTAGGATCATTGTCTTGGTCGTATATGCCTTCTTTGCATCAACTTCTTCTTCTGCGCTTACCGCTTCCCAAATACCATAAGCCTTTAAGATTGTCTCCATCAACAATGCCCATGTCGTATAGTTTAAATCAATCAATTTTGGACATTGAAGAGATATATTCCCTTGCTCACGAATTTTTGTTGATCCACTTGATGAATCTTCTTTGCTAGACATATTTACTTCTTACTCGATTGAACCACACATGTTTTGCTCATACCACACAGGATTTGTACCACACAAGATTTATTTGCCACACAGGATTTTGTTTGCCACACAGGTCTTATTGCCACACAGGACTTAGATTGCCACACAGGTCTTAGGTGCCACACAGGACTTAAATTGCCACACAGGTCTTACTCTTGCTCTACGAATCACGAAGGTTCGGAGCCCACTTATTCTCAACGAATCACGAAGGTTCGGAGTCTTGCTATTCGAATCACACAGGTTCGAATTGTTTATTCAAGTTTTTAAATTTTTCCAAAATCAAATTCTTGAATTTAATTCCAAATATAATTGTTTTTAAAAACAATTACCTTTTTCTTAAATAATAAAACAATTAAGTTACTATTATTAATTCCTTATATTTATATGTATGTTTTGACTTTTGTAAACATATTTACAAAATCAAAACCACTCTGTTTCCTCCGTTCCCCTTTCCGATCAACACAAACCACGCCACCGGTTTTCTCCAAAACAATCGTTCTGACTTTCCTTTTAATCGGAACTTCTTTCAACCGGTGCTTCTTCTCCGTCTTCTAATTCTGCAGGTATGTTCCCCTCTTTTGTTCTTACCGATTAGGGTTCCGAATTTTGGGGTTTTCTTAGAGCCTCGCTCTGATACCAATTGAGGGCCACGTGATCGAATAATCGAACAATAATACGTAAATAACAACAGTTATAATAAACGAATCTTGTATTATTGATTTGCAAATGAAACGGATGATTTACAATGATGGTGGCCGGAGGTATTTATACCAACCGGCGGTTACAATCTACCGTCGCGTTGGTTCGTATAAACGACGCAACCTTCGTTTATTTTCTAACTAATTACAACAATATACACCAACTATTAACTAATTACACTTTGTACCCTAACTATACTAACTGAATATTATAACAGAGTTTATCTATTAATAATAAACTAGCGAACTATTTAACGGAACTTTAACGATAAAGATGATTAACCAACATATATACTATATAGAAAACCATTTTTGCTGCAGTCATCAAATCAGGTTCACCTCCCTGTATATTCAAACATAAAACATATATCACAATACTCATTTTGAATAAAGCAAATTACTTTCACATGTTTAACCCATTGGAGAATAGAGAGAAAAAGTTACCCTTAGAAGTTTGCCTGTTAATTTGCATAACTGAACCAGAAAGTCATTTTCATCTTCCCTTTGACATAAAATCAGATAAAATTTAAATTGAATTTGCAATTCTAAAAATACTAATACTTCTTTATGAGACAAATATATCAGAAAAATAAGGCATACCACTGTTTTATCTTGTATGCTCTTTCAAGGTGTTCTTTCTTGACACGGTTCAACACTTCACCAATGTGTTCTGTGGCATCATGCAAATTCGTGACTCGAACCTGCAAATATAACACACTAAGCATAAGCAAAATCTTTGAAATGAAAGTGAATTGTTATTATGATAAAAGTTAAAATTCACATACCACGCCCTTTAAAACAATATCAGTTTCTGTATCACTGCTTCCATAAACAACACCAGGACAATCGATCAAGAATATCTTTTTTGTAAGTGTTATATATTGCCAAACTTTCGTCTCTCCAGGAATTGGAGCAACCTTACAGACCTTCATAAAAGAAAACAAAAAAATATAATCAAGTTCGGTTAAGACCTCCACATGCTTAGAAAAAAGAAATAATGAACTTACATTTTTCGTACGCAACGTGTTAATTACTAACGACTTTCCAACATTTGGGTACCCAACAAATCCAACCGATATAGCTTGCTTGTCACTTTTTAAGCGTGAAAATTGTCTCAACACCGATAGAAGGGAATTCTGTAAGCAATTTAACAAAAGATCATCAAACAGAAACTAAAATGGCAGAAATCATGCATATACATATGAGTAACTAATAACAATTAGCATACCTTGCCATAAGACTTAGTAATGCTGGCATGAAACGCGAGAGTAGGATATTCTTTAGACAGTACCCTAAGCCATCCTTTTGTGACCCATGGTGGGGTCAAATCACACTGCACAAATGCGAGTAAAAAATTTAATGATCATGGTTACCTTGTTAAAAAGACCTTAGTTACAAAAATAGATCACAGTTACCTTGTTTAACAGTAAAATCATGTGTTTGTGTTTGCAATTCTCTTTTAAATGCTTCTCAAGATGATAACATCTAGTACCTTGAGGATCCCTAGCATCCAACACCTGTAATCAGAAACATGTGTACCACTTATCAATTAATTCCCTCAAAAACATTATGCATATAAAGAAAAGAATCAAAGATAATTACATAAGCATTTGACTGTAACATAAAAGGAGTTGGCACACCACTAACCTGGATAACAACATCTGAAGAGTCGATGACTTTGTAAAGCTCACCCCATATACGTTTACTTTGACCTTTTTCAAACATTGTGTGGCGAACTAGATCCCTAAATCCATCCACATTTTCATCTGTCGGATCAACACCACCACATTTTTCTTCAAATGCATCAACAAAGTTGGCACACATATTAATACAAGATTTAAACAATTAGCGATTCAGTGATTCACTAGAGACAGTTATAGCAAAAACAACAATTGAACTCTCAAAACTAGACAAAACTAAATTACCATGAAAACCATCAGCCCTCTTTACTAATGATTCATAATCAGACACCATTAGTTTTGGACGTTTCCTCTTCCCTTTTGGCCCAAATGCATCAGCAAATGACTCAGTGTCAAGAAGGTGAACTCTTGCTTGCTTCAAATTATATAAAAAACATCAAAATTGCACTAAATATATGATCACATCCTAAAGCATCTCAAATCTGACTTACCTTCTGATGATCATTCAAAAGTGACATAGGCAACTTTCTCTCTTTTATAATCACATTATAATTATTTGATAGCCGAGTTTGCAACTCTTCTCGAAAGAACTCAAGCTCTTTCTGATTTACAACCCTAGTGTTACCTACAGTGTTAACCAGAAGAATATTTAAAATAAGACAATGTAAGATCAGCTTCATCTCATGTTTCAATAACTCATCCATCAGTCTTAATCAACACCGTCTACAGTCTAACAGAAAATACCCAGTCTAAAATAACTAACAGAAAATATTAGGGGTGAGCAATAACCGAACTGTTAACCGAAACCAAAAACTGGTTACAGATTTTTTTGTACCCTCGGTTAGCTGAAATTAACTGAAACAAACCATTCATATATTTCTAGCTTTTATATCTCTATTTCATGTATTTATGCCTGAAGTTCATGTATTTATGTCTCAATTTCATGTATTTATGCCTCAATTTCATGTATTAATGCCTCAATTTCATGTATTTATACCTCCACTTCATGTACTTTGATCAACCAAAATTAACGAAACCGAAAACCAAAAAACTAGCCAAATTAACCCAATCGATTGGTTAATATAACCGAAGGAAAATATACAGTATAACATAATGAACTCATCCATCAGTCTTAACTAACTATAAACCTAACCAACACAATAATCTACAATCTAACATAAATTAAAACATCACGTACCAAACCAGCGGCGATCAGGCTGAATACGAGTAGACGGCAGCTCCTTTGAGTGCAGATCATGTTTTAGAATGTTTCCTTTGGCGTCACGTTTCGGCTTTGTATTGTATATCTTAAGACGCCGCACGGTGGCGGAAGTACGGCCGCTTTTGTTTTTGTTTCCGGCGGCATTCCGGTTGACGTCTAGAGAATGCTTCGGCTTACCTGACACGTTCACAGACTTCTCTTTCGTCTTCTTCACCATTTTTACGAAGCCTGCAGTTCGGTAAGCAGCAGCTGATGGTTGTTTAGGCTTTCTATACACGGTACGGCGGCGATGCTGATGGATGTCAGGTGACTGCCGCTGTGTTCCTGAGTTCTATACACAGAGAGAAAAGAAAGAGTTTGAAAGGAAAAGGAGGAAATATGGGAGAAATGAAACCCTAGAAATCCAATTCTCCGCTTTTTTTAGAGAAACAAAATCAGAGAAATGGAAATGGTTTATTTCCATTTCTCACCTCTTTCTTTTATAAACAAACAAGAGAATTATTTCCAGTTCCATTTCTCACCCCTCAATTCCCTCTACCAAACACCCCCTAATATGATAGTTTCACATTCGTAAAAGAGAATTATGCCCTGTTAAACTTTAAACAATAACGTAAAAAGGCAAACTCATTCTACTTTAATGTATATAGTATAGATATTACCAAGTGGAATGTTAATTGTTTGCTCATGCTTCATCATTGTATCCTCCATTGAACTCGCCTTGTCAAGTAGTACTCTGCTCATCGCTATTTCTTTTCCTGTTGACGGATTCATCTATGCTGATTTGCTATTTAATGGCATACGCAATCAAATGAACATAAAGATTATCAGCAATGGAGAAAATTTCATCGTATCAGAGTAAAAGTTTTTGTAGTGTACATCGGAATATTAATACCTTTATATATGGGACGAGCTGTCTTAGTGTGTTGATATGGGCATCCAACCTTGTCGCAAGAGCTTCCGTTTATATAGAATTTGAGATCGTGAAAGCTGTAGGTCACTTTGGATATTAGCACGTCCTTATAATGTTTCATTAAGTTATACCGTATTATTTAGACCATGCATAATGGGACACTTTCCTCACCCAATGAGCCCCTATAGTTATTGGCGGAGTCATAAATTTTTTTCTTTGGGTTCGGAATTTTTCAGTGTTCGTTTTTTTTTCTATCGTCAAAGATTTCGGGCCCGATGGGTCAGGTCTGTTATCAGGGGCGGATCTATAGTAGAAATGGGTGGTTCCCCGGAACCACCCGAGTTTCAAAATAATAATGTATTTGTATATATAAAACATTAGAGGAACCACCTTATAAATTAGGAAGGAACCACCTTAAAAACATTTGAAACGTTTGGCCAGCTGGTAAGGTGCTGGTTTTGTAACTTGAAGGTCACAAGTTCGATTCCGGATTTCCATATAATTTTTGAACTTTTTTTCTTGAACTCTTCCCTTTTACTAACTACTGCACAACCCATTTAGGGTTTTATTAGTCAAAAAATAAAACACACAGACACTAAACACAATGGCGCCTGCTATCTCCCCTGTCCCCTCTTCCCCTTCGGCCGTTCCCCGACCACCACCGCAGCTTTTCCGGCCGTTCTCCAACCTCCTGCCTTCCTCTCCTCCTGTCTTCTACTCTTCCTCGAAGCTCGATTGCTCGAATCCTCCCACTTTGAAGGTAAGTTTGCATTCATTTGTTAAATGTTAATTGTTCTTGACTTGTTAATTGTTCTTGATTGCTAACTACTTAATTGTTAGGTTATTTGTTAAATTTAGTTTTAATGGCTTGTGGTCACGAATAGTATATTTCAAATCATGGTTGTTGGTGTTGGGTGTTAAAATGGTTGGAAAGATAAGAGTGGTGGTGTTGGTGGATGTTTTTTGTTGAGGTAAGGTTAATTGTGTGAATATGGTTTCTAACCGACCCGAACCTCAAACGGACCCGGAATTTATTATTGTATTTTTATTATGTAATGAACTTTGCCCGAACCATATAACCGACCCGAACCTCAAACCGACCCGGAATTTTTTATACCCGATTCTATGAATTTGAATCATCTAAAAGTTGTGCACCACCTGAAAAAAATTCCTGGATCCGCCACTGTCTGTCATTCGGCCAAATAAATAAAATTGAATATCACAACCATAACAAAAGTACATCGTTAACATTAAAATAAAATATAATACCAAGTCAAATTAATTAAAAATGTTTACATACTATAATTGTTCTATACGCGTTTTCATGCATTGAAAACGAATCATAACATCTTCTATCACGACTATCAGAAAGAATTTATTTTCAATATAGCAAATGCAAGCATTGTTCATATAACCGCTACACATCTTATTAGTTCGAATATTTTTTTTAAATGATGATAGAGGACAAAATTAAAGGAGTATATTCGTATGGATAAAAACATGGGCGACGAGAGAAACTTGATTGGTCGAGTTTATGTACTTGTACATTTTAAAAAGTTTGAAGTTTGGTTGGGTGTTGAACGTTCCTCTGTTTCAAGCTTGTTGCTAGACATTGGAGTTTATTAATAACTAGTTTTTCTATTTGGCGCGTTGCGCCGAGTAGCTGGCAAAGCCCCAGCGTTGAAACCCGAACGTTAGTAAAACCCGAGCTTTACGACGATAAGTCGACACGAATTCGGTCAGTACCGGCTACGTTCGTTACGATATTGACACAACTGGTAAAATTTGAGGGTCAAAACCCAAAAAATTAATCAAATTAACATATAAGAAAACAATATATTTAAGATGATTTATATTTGGTTGATAAACCCGGGCGGTGATAAAATCCAGGCGTTGTCATCCCAAGCATTGAGGCGGTAACTTGACACGAATTCGGTCGGATTTAATTACGTACGTTACGGTACCGAAACATGAAAAAGAAAACATACATTGAGGTGGACCGACGCCCAGTTTGGGGAGGGGGCGGTCGGTAAACTTGCGCATTGGTAAACTGGAGCGTTGCCGATCATGGGTTTTAAATAAGGCCGCAATTCTGCGCGAACTTAGTCAATTTCTTTCAGATTTATTATGGTACCGAAACTAAAACAAAAAAAATTGACATTTGTCTGGTTTTCGTTACATTTATTATAGTAATTGAACTAAAAAAAGAAAAAAAACAAACAAAATTCACCGATCAATACGGTGTTGCCAAGTGGCCCAATAAAAAACCACTTGTGGCACCAAACTTCTTAATTATATATAGTAAATCTTAGTCGTTCAAAATAATAAAATAAATATGGATGAATAATGACGGCCACTAAACAAAATACGGTACGGCATGTATTATTATAATAAAAACAATATTTGTCCAGACGTATATTTTGTAAGCGGAAAGAAATTAACAAGACTTGTCCTCATACCATTTTCTTCTCCATGGATGCCCTAAAATTAAATGGCATGTACTCAAAGCTGAAGAAAACAACATCGTTGTCTCTCTCTAAAATTCAAGTTTTTGTTGTTTTACCGGCGAACGGTGAAATGTTTCCATAGACTTCGTGACATTGGTTTCGCTGTCCGAAAAAGAATGTGTTTGCTCGTTAAATCATACCTATGAGTTATATATGAAACCGAAAATGAACCTAGGTTCGGCCGAACCCGGTGACTTGTATGTGGCTCCGCCACTGCCCATAGCGCCGAGAACACCGCCCCCAGTGTGCTATGGGCTTTTTTTTGGGGTGTTGTTGGCTGGTTGGTTGATTGTATTTGTATTTTTAATATAATAATAATAATAATAATAAGGTAATGATTTGAAGGGACTCCATCCATTTAACCCTTTTAGACAAAAAAAAACCCTATAATAATGTGGAGTCACATGACGTAAAACGTCTCATACAAACGCTTCATCCACTACACACGGTCTTAACGTATGAACAAAAATAGAAAAAAATGCCTAAGTTTAAATTGTGTCAAGAATATAATATATATGTTATAGTTTAGTCACGTATCATTATATGTCTTATTATTGAAATTATAATTATATATTAATATGTTATTAAAAAAATATGTTTGAGATTTTGTAATAGCCATATTGAATAAATATAAACTAGCAAAATTCATCATTTATGTTTTCATCGTTTTTTAATTGTTGTTTTTTATCTTTAGAAATATCACGAATCGTACTTTATATTCAAAAGTTCATGCCCGGCTTTTACTTTTCGTCGACGGACATTAAGTTTGTCATTTAAATCACCTCAGTATTTAGGAGCGTTTGGGATTTCTTATTTTGCCTCCTTATAACTTTTTATTAAGTTAATAAGTTATAAATGTGTAATTTATGAAACTTTTCCTCTCATAATATAAATAATCCCAAACACCTTATTACTTTTCAAAAAGTTTATAAGCTATAAGTTGATGAAATAAGCAATCCCAAACATAGTCATTTTACTCTACTAATAAATTAAAAATATATATACTAAAATATAATATATATATATATATATATATATATATGATTGATTTCTTTTGAGAACCGCTTTGAGTTTTAAGAACTCGAAAGAACTTAACGTAACAACTTTTTTTTTGAAATTTTTTTACACATGTATAATACGTAAGTGTAAGTAATGTACAAAAAATTAACGTAATTTTTTACACACCGAATCGACTTTTTACACATGTGTAACTAAAGTTTAAACTTGTGTAATCAACAAAAATCTTTATTCTCTCTCCTGATTTATTTTTTAATCAAATTTAATCTCAGCCACATATTCTAACTCATTTAATTAAATGTGTGGTCCAAAATTGAGTTCTTAAAGTTCTTACAACTCATCAAGTTCTCAAAATATCCCTTCCCTATATATATATATATATATATATATATATATATATATATATATATATATATATATATCAACGACGACATAAAAATCTTGCGTGTCGCGATGTGGTCGCTTCCCCTTTTTTTGGAGTCACCAGATTTGCTTGATTTTTAAATGGAGGTTTCTCATGCATTTGACCCGAATTCATGGGTATGGGTCTTACCAAACCCAGATATTCCTTAAATGGGTTATAACATCTCATTAAATAAAAAATTATTCTCACCAAATTATTGATGTAAAAATCCTATAAAATAAGATATACTAAAAATTAATATCTTATTTTTTAAAAAGATATATATATTATTTAAATTAAAAAACTAATTTTATAGTAAAAAATAATAAACGGGTTTTGGGTCTCATCAAACTATAAGTATATTATTAACTTTCATAAATATTATTTATAATTAAAAAAACCAATTTTATAGTAAAAAAATAAACGGGTCTTGGGTCTCATCAAAACCATATAGCTTTTAAACCGGGTTATAATATCTCATTTATTTATGAAACAATTTATCATTAAACCATAAGTATATTATTAACTTTCATACAATAAAAAAATATAAATTCAAAAAATAAATAAAAATTAGAACAAATAATATAAAACAACCTCCGTAATACGGGGGATAAAAACTAGTATATATATATATATATATATATATATATATATATATATATATATATATAATCCTCTCTCTCTCTCCTCCCCCACCATAGGGACCACCGGACCACCTCAAAGCTAATAATGGAGGTTTTGGTTCGATTTTAAAGATCTGGTTCAAGAACAAGGATTTCAGGTTTGCAGATCTGAATCGAGAGGGTAAACTTCCAAATAAGAAATGTCAGATAATGGAAGCTTGGTTTCAAATCATAAATGATGGAATGAAGATATTCATTGAACACTCAAACTCCATCTCTATTCTTTCTCTACTCTCCCTACAACCACCATAACTATGAATGGCAAAAATGTTGGACTTAGGAATTGTGCTGAAGCTTGATGCAAACTCAGAAAACAGGATGTAAAAGAAAGAAAACGATGAAAGCGAACAGGGAGAATTGAGGGTGGAACAGTTAATGCTTCATCTTTTCTTGCTAGTCTTTGATGTAGTCTTCTTGGATTTCGATGAACCGGTGGTGGTTTTAGAGAGAAGATGGGGGTGGTTTGGTGGTGTTATGAGAGAAGATGGGTCGAAGGAGAGAGAGAGAAAGAGAAATATTGGGTTTTTATTATCCTAAAAATTTGTTTTTATTTTTAACTATTAATTAAACTAGTTTTTATCTCTCGTGTTATATAGTTGTTTTACATAATTCGTTTTTAATATTTATATATTTTTTGGATTTTAATTTTATTTATCATAAGCAAATTAATAATATACTTAGGATTTGATAATGAAAGAGTTTCACAAATAAATGAGATATTATAATCCAGTTTAAAGGCTTTTTTTTATTGTTTAATTTTTTTTTCTCCTTAAATATCATAGAAACATCCAAACGATTTACAATGAGGTGACAGGTAAGCAGGCAACAAGCTGCACCGCAACCCCCTTTTGGATAGCAAACCGAATCCTACTAAAAACAAAGTTTCGATTCTTATGGGCCGATACGTTACTATGCACAACTTTCTGAACTCTATTCAAAATGTCCACGGCATTCGGAGCTAAGAAACCAAAAGTGTCAAAGGCAAAGGGGATAAACACGTGTTGATTCTCCAAACAAGCTCTCTTGTGTTTGGCAACATTGTCCGATGCCACCTTCAATGTTGTCTAGCCTGCTACAAAGCCATTGTCCCTAATCCCAACAAGATGGGATACTTTGTGAGGTCGACACAAGCGTGTTTTCCCCCTACCCACCCAAAAACAAGAATATCAGCCGGTCGTAATGTAGATCTTCCTTCTTGAGGATCCGTAAGAAAGTTTACGGGGGCTTCCTTTTTAGCCGAAATTCCGGTCGTTTAAGAACATCGCATAGAACATCCATCACCAAATCATGCCTGTACTTAAACCCAGGCAACTCTTTGCAGTGCACCGCATGCTCACCAAAAGAATCCAAACAAACCTTACGGCAAACCGGGCACGGCTCATCTACCGGAAACAAAGGGATCATTAACCGATACTTCAGGATGGCCCGATACTCCAAAGCTGACATATGTTTGCCCAATCCTTCAATAGGGAGAACACTTAAGAAATCTTGAGCCCGAGGAGCCCGAAGACACTCAAACACCGCTTTCTGACCAGGGGATAAATCAAACTTCATTTCCAAACTCTTGATGATTCCATTATAAAGGGCACTCGCCAAAACATGTTGGGCTTTAGGGGGGCGGTGTCTTTATTAGAGAAACCGCTAATATCAAAATCGGGAAGTGAAATGTGCAACCGATCTATCGCACTCCCATAATCGGAGTCAAACCCATACCACAACCTCAAAGAATGTGGTCTTGCAATTCCCAAGATTGCGCCTTCGAGGCCACAAACTCATAAGTAGAAACGTCTGAAGCTGAACATAAACCCAAACCTCCAAACGAGTCGGAAGTGATGCCAACCTCCATTGAAAATCTCCAAAGAAGGCACCACCACAAACCACGATGTCCTCAATCGCCCCCAAAGGCCATTATCAAACACAGAAATTGCTTCCCCTACATACACAGGCTGGCATGTTCTAAGACCGAACAACAACTTTCCAACTCCCATACATGAGCGGAGCAAAAGGAGCTCGCATTGAGGGTCCCGCAAATGCGGGAGATAGCTCATCAACTCCACAGCTCGCGAAGCCCTTTTTATAGCTAGTTCACTGATGAACCCGGCATCCCGGCTAATGGATCCCCCGAGGAGTTTCACACCTAGCACCTGTCTTCCAATCTCACAGGGAAACACCCCCTCCTGCACCTTAACCCTATTGCACGATGGCCAAAATACTTTGGTTTTCTTAATATTAAGTTCAAGGCCCAGGCGGGGACCCTCCGACCTGATAATATCTAAAGCTTTAGCAACCTCTTTAGAGTCCCCAATAATTGTACCATCATCTAGGTACCAAGCATGAAAGAGAAGCTTACAAGAACTCTGGACTAAATGAATAAGTGGGTGCATAACTAAGGCGAAAAGAAGAGGTCCCAAAGGGTCCCCCTGCTGAACCCCAGTGGTAGACCAAATGTGGCCATCCCCCACATAAAGCCTGGCCGGTTTCCCATATAAAAAGTTCACCCATAAGGAAATAGATGGGTATCGGACCCGAACCTCATTAAGAAGGGCAGTCCTATCCACCAAGTTGAAGGCATTACAAAAATCAATAGTAAGCAGCCAATGATCCATCAGAATGGAACTTATTTAAAAACCGGTTCGCCCTATGAAAAACGGCCTCTGCACCACTAGGGACTCCCACCCCAAACTGAAAGTCGCACAAGTATTTAGTAATGTATTTCCCAACACCCCTCATAGCCACCTTAGAGATCAATCTTCTTCAAATGGCACCTACGGCAATGGGTCTAATCCCATTGTACGGTTTGAGCAACGATGTGAGAGAAGTCGACGCAATGAACTCTGCCAAAACCCTTGGGCATCTCCCCCCAAACATAAATTAATCATCGCAGTAGTAGCCTTTAGTAACCCAACAGCGATTGGCGACCCCTCTCCACAAAATGCATCCAAAATATGTTGTGCCCTCAATCCATCTCGTCCGCATGGCGTCCCTTTAGGGAAGGATTTAATGCATCCAAGCACCCAATCCTCATCAACAACAAGAGGAGGCTCAGAAAGCAATGAAGCAGGCATAACCGGCGGGGGGAAATTGGGATGCTTAGCTACTAACGCGTTCAAAGTTTCATTGCCGAAAGGTGCAACCCCTGAAGGGCATAATACTTTAATGGCGGCAGTGAAATGCCCATCCGCCACTTTTCGTAAACATTGTTTCACATTGGCGTATACCGCAACGTCATCGTGCTTAGCGACATGCTCCTCATGACCCGAGTTCACCCCTTTTGGTGTGGCAAAAAGGGATAAAATAAGCGCATAGAAACCATCCTTAGCACCCCAGGTTGTTAGTGCCTGTTGAATACTATGACATTGCAAAGACTTTCTATTACCGGACCTGCGCTCCTGACGTTTAGAAGGTCTGAAAACACGCAACGTGCACCGCGGTAACAAGAAAAGTTTCACCCACGCCTCAACAGACTCTGGCATAGCAACCACCTTACCCAGAGCCGCAGTTAACGCTTGAGAATATGCCATACGACAACTATGACGGATGCTCTTAACAGTTGTGATAGGAAGAGAGAAGACGCGGTCAAGGAGAACCTCATCCACCACTATCCCTCCCAAGGGAGCAACATTGCTCATAACATGCGGTTTATCAATCCCCAGAATAAACTCCTCCACAGATCCCACACCCTTGTTGTACTTGGTGACTTCATCAGCATGATGACACATCCGTTTAAAAGCATTTGGACGCATACACACCCCACATAGCCACTGGTCTGAGGCCTTTAAAGCCTCCTCAACCGAAATAAATAAATCACAATCCGTGGAAATGGCGTCCCGTAGGGTCCCTTTCCGCTCATCCGACGACAAATAAAGTCGTTTGATATGCGCAATCAACCGAGAGATCCCCTTTGACCCCACCCGTCCATCCGGGCAACAATGGAACCCCCTAAAAGGACATGGCCAAACACCCCTGAACCCACACTATTTTCTAGGGTCTTAGACATAGCACCCTCATCAATTAATCCACCACGAGAAATGATGCTGAACCGACAACCATGTCCACCCTCGTGCCCACATCCCCCGATGGGGCTCCTTTGACAATCCGAGCCCTTGTCATAACCCCTCACGACAAAAGGGCCAACAAACAAACTTGAGCTGAATTTTGGGAGTAAAAACCCGAACTAAGAGGAGAAAGGAGAGCAAGACATTTTATCGAACACCTGGCGGGCAGACCCAAAACCGAGGATTAAAGGCAAAATTGAAATAGCAGTAGGGATTGATTGAAAAGAAAGTTGGTTGAGTGTGTTTAAAGGCTATTTGGGTTTGGTGAGTACCATGACCCGCTTATTTTTTTATTATAAAATTGTTTTATAATTATAAATAATAAGGAGTATCACTTTTTGAAAAAAAAAGGGATATTATTTTTTAATATATCTCTATTTGATAGGATTTTCATATCATATCATTTGTGAAAATAATATTTAATTTAATGAGATGTTATAGCCCATTTAAGGGTTATCTGGGTTTGGTAATACCCATACCCGTAAATTCAGGTCAAATGTATAAGAAGCCTCAATTTACAAATAAAGTAATCTAGTGGCTTGCGAAAATATAGGAATGTTTCGTTTATATATATTTAAAATGTAAAAATTTACAAAATATACTCTCATATGTCTTGCATATGACCAGATTTAATGAGAAAAAGTAACTAGGTTGGGGCCAAAGGACATAACATGATAGGGTTTTTATACATTAAGGATGTTTTCTGGCAAAGAACAACTACTGGAATTTTGTGTAAACGTAAATGTAAAAGTTTGCAATTCTCCCTCGAATAAATTATTAACCAGCAACATATATACTTTACATTTACTACTAGGGGTGTGCGTGGGTCGGTTTGTGACGGTTTTGGCCTAAACCATAACCATAACCGCGATGTTGGCTAATGAATGACCATAACCATAACCGACCTGTTATGGCGGATTCGGTTAAGCGATTTTGAATATTATAGAGGCTCGATTATGGGTTGGTTAACCTGACCAAACAATGTAATTGGGCCTAAAATTTAGTACCAAACATTACAAAACAAAAAACGACAACAGGCTCACACACATTTTTTTCATAAACATTAATAACCAGCTTCCATCTACAATCATACAAAATAAAAAATAGAAAATTATAAACCAAACAAGATTTGATAGATTTACAATTGACCGTATCTTGGTATTAGATTCACTGTTATGCGGTTTATAACTTTATATCAAGCAAATAAAAAAGTACATGAACTGTGTCTCTATGTTTCGTCAATACCAAACATCAGTGATAGATACATCACTTGTATATCAAGCTGCAACAATCAATTATGGTAAATCCACCCCCCCCCCCCAAAAAAAAAAGATCATCTACAAGACTACAATACAACAAATATAAGTTTATAACTTTTAAGGGTTAGTAAAGAGCAAGAACAAAATCAAATAAGCAAAGAAATATAGTCAAATGAAGTGTAAAAAAGAACAAGAATGAAATCAATGATTGATACCGATTATGAAACTTGATCCACAGTAAAATAAACGGGGTGGTTATGGCGGTTTTGGAATCATCTTTAACCAAAACCGACCCGCATTTGACCGTTTTTGAAAAGTGCACATATGTATACATTATCATTTATCTTAAATTGTACACATGTATATAAAAAAGCATGTATGTACATATTATACATATATGTATAATTTAGCTAAACCGAGACGGTTTTTTAATGAAACCAAAATGATAAATAAGAACTTTGGTTGTTTACTTTTTTTCATTTTTGCGTTTTTTTTGTTTTATGATTTTTTGTTTATTTTTGGGTTTTTTTGTGGTCCAAAATGGTTCTCACATGATCCTGATCCTGATCCTATATGTGTATGTGTGTGTGTGTGTGGTTTGGATAAAATACACATTGTATTAATGTGCTAACTATAAGAATCAAGTAGTGTAATTACAAGATAATATAATTATACTAAGATGTAATTATATAATTACACTATTTGATTCTCACAATTAGCACGCTAATTTAATTTGTATTTGATCCAAAGCCTATAAATATATATATATATATATATACGGAGAGGATCAACAGAGAACTCTCAAGAATTATTAGAGAAATACTTCTAGTTTAATAAAAAAGTAATTTTTAATTTTTTTTTGTTTATCCTTTTTATATGTTGTTATTTTTCACTAGCAAAAAAAAGAATAAAAAAATCGTTGTAATGAACATATGCAATACATCGAATATTTTTTATTGAATATGTGCAACAGTGCGTATTTTATAGGTATAATAGTGTTGAATAACATATATGCAGTTATTTGTACCGTATATATGCAATATTGTTAGATTATATGCAAAAAAAAATCAATATAGTGCTTATATGCATTAGTGTTGCATTGCATATATATCCGTTAGTAGGGGTATTCAAAACCGGATATCCGAAGTTTCGGGTATCCGAACTTCGGATCTCCGGTCCTTTCGGATAATGAATTTCACTATCCGAATCTGAACACGAAATTTCGGTTTCGGAAGTTTGTATATCCAAACGGATAATGATTCGGGTATCTGAAACAAAATCTAGAAAAACAAAAAAAAATACCTTAAAAAAATAACAACCTGTTTCAAAGTTAAACTTCACAAAACATCCAATCCAACTAACAAGTCCTTGAAACAAATCTAACAATATGAAATTAACAATCTAACAAACTAACGAAAACCAAACATATATTATCAAGGTGGCGACCGTGGAGCCGTGGAGGATTTGGTGCAAACAGAAGAGTGAGCGGCGTATAAAGGTGGTGACTGGTGACGGATAGTGCGGGGGTGGTGAATGAAGCCGTGGAGGTGGTGCAACGACGGCCGGAGATGGTGAGTGAATCATTGTAGGTGGTAAAGGAAATGGAATGGTTATGGAAGGCTGAAAGAAAGAGGCGTGTGTAGAAAATTAGGGTTACAATGATAGATACAGTATATATATTGAATTAGAAAAATGTTAAATTAATATTTCGGATAGTTCAGATATATGAACTATCCAAAAAATTGTAACTCCCGAATCTAGATCACTACAGTATGATATCAACCCAAACACGATGTTAGTATGGAATCCTAACACCGTGATGATTCAAGAACGATGTAGAGGAATAATATAAATATGATAAACACAATAATACTCCAAATGCACACGATTAGATTATCTAAATCGGTATTTGCTCTCTTGATGGTGACTATGAAAGTGTGTGAGAGATCTAGTTCATCTGACTTTAATTATCAACTAAGACATGTTTTATATAGTTAGCATTTACAAGAGGCTCAATGACCAAACCCAACTACGCCCAAACAGAAATCAGCATGATTTCTATATTGCTAGCCCTTCACAACCGAAATCCATAGGGATTTCGGTATTACATGCTCCAAGCAATAAATTCCATCTTGTATAATACTTCGACTCTTCTAGATTATTTCTCTTTTGTCTTGATCATCTCATGGTCTTTTGATATGCGTCAGTCTAACCAAATCGTGACCCAACAAAAACCCTAAAAATGCTACCCGAATCCGAATTTTTGGATATATGAAATTTCGGATAGTTTGGATATGGAGAGTCGGATAATTCAGATACGGATTCGGATTCATATATTTTGAGCACCCCTATCCATTAGTGTGCATTGCATACAAGAAATAATGTTGTATTTGCTTATATTCAATAATGTGTAGGGCTGTGCAACGGTTCAGAACTGTGAGAACCAAACCATAACCGAAAATGAATGAAAAATAGAACCGGAACCGGAACATATTTAGTAAACCGGTTCGGTTCTAGAACCGGTAAACTCGGTTTTCGCTAATCGGTTATGGCCAGAGCCGGTTCGGTCGTTTATGTAACAACGAGTTGTGCAAACTTTTCAAATTTCAAAACAAGTTTATATAATTGTATGTCTTTTTACACAGTAAAATTAAATTAGATTACAACATGAATATCCGTTATACTTTTGATTAAAACCTAATTGTTGAAATTAAATAATCATTAGCGACGATAGATTAAAGGTAGATCATATCATTTTATATTAAATCAGCTTGATGGTTTAAATCAAAATAGATCATGCCTGCTAGGTATTAAACGCAAAGAAAGAAGATTTGAATTAAAGAATGATTGAATGGATGTTGTTAAATAAATTACCATATAAAAAATGAGGATTGGTAAATTTAGTTAAAACGTTTTTAATTTTCCGGTTCTTCGGTTCCAAGTCTAGAACCACCGGTTTTACCCGGAATTGAACCGGGAACCATTTAATGCAAATTCCAAGAACCGAGAACCATAAGGTAATACGCGTTAGCGGTTCTGAGACACTGGTTCGGTTCTGGTTTCTTGGTTCTGACGGTTCCAAACCGTTTTTTGCTCACCCCTAATAATGTGAATTTTATAATGCAATTGTGTTTTATTATATTATATGCAATAAAACACTATTGTATATATGCAACACAGATTATTTCACATATGCACTACATCGACAGTTATTTTTATTTTATTTTGTTTTTTGAAGGAACAATATAAACTTATTAGAAGGATAAAAGAAAAAGAAATTACAAAATAGTTTTTTTTTTAAAGTTAAAAGTAATTGTTTAATAGTTCTCTAGTTTTCTCTTTAAAATAAATTCTTTTTAGATCTCATCCATATAAATATAAATATAAATAAAGTCATAAACCTTTATAAAATAAGATTATCAAATAACTATGAATTCGTACCAATTAAGAACTTATAAAATTTTATTATACAGATTTCAAACGGTTTGATTTTTAATAATATTTAAAAATTTTAAAGTTCCAAAATTTATCCTTCTTAATTCAAAATTCAAGCATATGGGTGTTGTTAACCGTACACTCCTCCTTTTTATTTTTACCAAGTGTATTCTCCCTCTCAAATTTAAGCCGATGAGTGTTGCTAAATGTACACCCTCCTTTTTATTTTTACTAAGGTAACGTTTGGTATGCAGTAATCATAGAGGGAATGGAATGATTCATTGCTTGGGAATGAAAAATATGGTGTTTGGTTGCTTAATGGAATGGAATCATCCATTACACATGGAATCTCATTCCATCAAAACCATTCCTTCCCACCCTCAGTCTTTTTTTTTCATTCCATCCTCATTCACCATATTTTCTTAACAACATCACCACCTAACAACATCAACCACCATCACTACCATAGCCACCACCACCTGCCGCCACCTTTGCCGTATCCACCACCACCTCCGCCACCACCTCCGACGCCACCACCACCACCGTCGTCGCCACCACCACCACCTTACCACTAGCGCTACCACCGCCACCACGCCGTCGCCGCTACCATTGTCACCGTAACCACCACTACCATTTCCACCGTAACCACCGCAACCATTGTCACCGTCGCCGCCTGATTATACCGCCACCACCACCTGACCTCAACCACCGTCGCCACCACCCTACCATTGCCATCACTACCAATGCTACCATCTCTTGACCACCGGCACCACCACCTGACCTCAACCACCGTCGCCACCACCCTACCATCGCCATCACTACCAATGCTACCATCCTTGACCACCGCCACCACCACCTGACCTCAACCACCGTCGCCACAACCCTACCATCGCCATCACTACCAATGCTATCATCGCTTGACCACCGCCACCCCTCCCACCACCACCACCACCATAACCACCGTCCTTGACGCCTGACCGCCACTACCACCGCCGTCGCCACCACCATTTTTTTTTTTGTAAAATAACTTACTCTGAGAAAAAAGTGTTTTTATTATTTATATTTCATTCCTATAATTTTTTTGGATACCAAATAACATTAACTAATGATTCATTTCATTCCCATAGGTTAACCAAACATGACAAATGAATGGTAATGAATAATTTCATTCCATTGTTCATTTCATTCCTTCTTCCATTCCATTTCTCCCTCCTTCATTCCATTACCTCAACCAAACATAAGTGTGTCCCTCTCTCATGTTTGACATAATACGATTTAAACATTTTTTTTATTTTTGCCAATTTGTTATCTTTTTCCATCATTATTATAAATAACATTTTTTTTCTATTTAACACGATCCATTTTTCATATGTTATGAAATTTAAAAAAAAAAAGTTTTTTCCTATTATAAAATGATCATTTTTTTCTTATTTCTTAAAGATGTTTTTTCTATATTTGTTATAATTTTTTTAGAGAAAATTTTTACAAATTAAATTTAAATATAGTTTGCATTTTTTTCAAATCGAATTGCATTTTAATAAATAAAAAAAATTAAATAACATATGACTTGATCAACAGGATTTTTTTCCCTAGGTGTCATTAAGATTATGCATCTGAACCTAACAACAAAATTCATAATTTTATGATTTTGTTATCGTGGGGCAAAAGACATATGATAAAATATAAATTCATAAAACTTCTTTTTATTGTTTATTATAAAAAAGTTACTTCATTATTCTTCAATTATTTTTTAAGAATGAAAATACTAGCAGTAGAAATTTTGCTAAAGTGGTTTTTAAACTTTATAGAGAAAGTATTTTTTTTAATTATTTATTAGAAAAAGCTGTTGTTTCTTAAATAAAGTTTAAAAGAAAAGTGTTTAAATATATTTTAAGGGTTAAATATGACAAGTTTTGATTTAATTTTATAGGGTTGGGGCATGATAAGTGAAGAAATACTAATCGACCCCGGGCAGATTATGAATAATCTGGGGGTTAAATAGATGTTTCCCACGAGGGTTAGGTCCGGGAAGATGGTTATTCTTCTGATGACCTGCAAAACAGACACCGTGACTGAGAAGGGGGGGTACCTCCTTGTGACCACCCTCCGGCGTGAGAATCAGACTAGATTGCTCTTGAATATAAGTGTATATTAAGAGAAATGACTAGAGCAGATATCAGATAATATATGAAGATATAAGATCATAAGATAATGTGTTCATACCATTCCAAGGTGTTGGAGTATTTATAGCCGAAGGTAGGTTTTCAAGCAGGCACAGCCGGCTGAATAGTATTCCTGTTCTACCAACTGTGGGCTACGCACGTGCCATGCTGATGGTTGGTGGGTAGGCAGCGGCTGATGGTGACCAGGCCGGCTGTGTACTATTCCTTTTCCACCAACTGCAGGCTATGGACGTGCCCCGACAGGGGTTGGTGAGTAGGCAGCGGCTGATAGTGACTTTAAGTACTAGAGCGTGCTGCCCGTCGTACTGTTGTCAGTGAGCTGTCGCAGCTTTGGTCAGTTCTTTTGTCCATACCTTGGCAGGTACAGTACAAAAGATCCTCCAGTATCGTACGGACTGGTTCATTTGGGCGGGAGAATTCTCGGCTTTGGGCGGGAGTATTCCCGGCTTGCTCATTCCCTCTTCAGGTGACATTACTGTATTATTTGAGTTAGTGCCTTGTGCGTGTAGCCTTGCTGCGCGGGTAGCCTTCCCTGATGGCTAGTATCCGTAGCTGCGGGAACAGGCGGAGTACGTCACCATTGGGAGGCTTTTCCTGCGGGAACAGCTTGCGTACTGCGCGTAAGGACGTCGCGTCTCTGAGCATGGTTGGTCCTGCGGATCCAATTGGTCTTTGCGCAGACGTCCCTCAGGAGTCTTGCGAGTTCAACTGCGCATACGTCTCTTCGATGTGAGTCTTGCGGGTCCAACTGCGCGGACGTCTCTTCGAGGTGAGTCTTGCGGGTCCAACTGCGCAGACGTCCCTGTTTAAGGTGAGTCATGCGGGTCCAACCGCGCAGACGTCCCTGTTCAAAGTGAGTCTTGCGGGTCCAACTGGGCTCTGCTGGGACCTACCTCTTCAAGTCCCCCCAGTCCAATGTTCTTCTCATGAATTGTTAATGAGGTGAATTTTTGGACTTAAGCAAGGGGTTTTGAAAAGGGTTTAGTTTTAAGGTTTTCCATGGGGATTCTTCCCGCGGAAGTCCTAATGTCACGTGCAGAAATTCCCGACTTTTCTGCTTGATCTTTGGGTATGATGCGGGTAGGACTGTAACCTCCTCGCAAGTCAGGAGCGTTGAGTTCCACTTGTGTAGATTCTCCATGAGGTTTTGGTAGTTTTAAACATAGTGATCAATTATGTTAAACAACCAATTCCATCTTGGAGCTTCAAACAATCTAGTTCTCAACGTTCCCGCTATGCGGGGATGTTATTTCCGTTTCCGCAAGCATGGCCCAGAAGATCCTTCTTGGTTTCAATTCCCTGCGGAGTGCTAAGTATGTGAAGGGTTTTGCCTTGACACTGTACCCGCACTCGTCTTATAGTTACTTTACTTCCAAGGTATTCCTGGCGTCAATTCCCTGCAGGTGCTAAGTATGTGAAGGGTTTTGCCTTGACACTGTACCCGCACCCGTCTTATAGTTACTTGGTTGCCGAGGTATTCTTGGCTTCAATTCCCTGCAGGTGCTAAGTATGTGAAGGGTTTTGCCTTGACACTGTACCCGCACCTGTCTTATAGTTACTTGGTTGCCAAGGTAAGGGGTATATTCCCGCTCACTTTTGAATCTTTGTGACTTGCGTTATAAACGTTACATGACTTGCGCATGCATATTTTAGTTTATTTTGGCAATTTTCCCAGTGTTTTGAATAAGTTAACCGTTCGACGCGCGGTTGTCAATAGGTTAGTGTTCAATTTCTTCTATCATGATTGTGCGGGTAGGACCGTTACTTTCATTTAATGGGATGACCAATCCTCACCTATAACTGACCGCGTGGAGGTTTGTCGTTTTTTGTGTTAATGCGGGTTTTGCCGCCGTCCACACGCAACGACTTCTTTC